>NC_140771.1:103289129-105792367 GCF_044657685.1 Stegodyphus dumicola
GAAAGTAGAAGAACGGCGGACGTCGAAAGAAGACGCCAATATCAACAGCGAAACCAATTTGGTACGCCAAGATTACAGCAAACTCAAGCACACGGCTACGGAGAAAAAGCGAATCAGTGGGCAAGGAAACCCGAGCATTCAAAATCAACCGGCGAACGTCGACAGTTCAATAGCACTCCAGGAAAAAAAGTCTCAAGGCCAGTGGAAAAAGAAGGAAAGCACGGAAATGACAAATAATTTAAACTAAAACGGATTTCTGCTGACGAGAGGGTGCGGAAATCCGAAGGCCAAGAAAACCCCCTCTTCCTTCAAGTTAAATACAGTAATGGTGAAAAATTTGACTCTTCCGAAGATTGAAGTGTTGGTGAATAATATCCCAGCCACCGCACTCCTGGATACAGGCGCGCAGTGTTCCTGTGTGGCAGAAGATTTTTTTAGGAAGTATTTTCGCAAATACCGCATATATAATGCGGATAATACGACAGTGTTAGCGGCGCAAGGAGAAAAATGTAAGTGCGTAGGTAAAGTACCTTTGTATATCCGTATCAAGGACGAACAAGTAAAGGTGATGTTTTTTATAGTAAAGAATCTGCAAGCACATTTAATTTTAGGAATAGATTTTCTTTCAGAAGCACAAGCTACGCTGGATTTTAATGAAGCGTCCCTTAAGCTGACAATGAAACCAGTTCGTACAGAAAACGCTGAACCGCCGATGTTAAAACTTGACCACCTCCCTAATGACGAGCAAGGAAGAATCCGACAATTGGTAAGTGAATTTGCTTCGTTATTTAGTGATATTCCAGGATTTACTCAGGTTACTAACCATAGTATTGACACCGGAGATGTAATGCCAGTTCGTCAAAAACCATACCGGTATGATAAGAATAAGGAAAAAATTATAGAATGGCATATTACCGATATGCTACGTAAAAAGATCATAACGCCCATCTCAAGTAGTTATGCTAGCCCGGTGGTTTTATGTAAGAAAAATAATGACTATCCTTTGACGCATCCAAAAAGATGGAGATTCGCTATTGATTACCGTAAATTAAATTCCATAACTAAATATCCGGTATATCCGTTACCGATTATAGAAGAAATTCTAAGGAACATAAAATCAACCAAATTTATGACGACTTTAGACTTAACGACTGGTTATTTTCAAATAGGGGTGAGGCCTGAGGACGTGCCTAAGACTGCTTTTATAACCAAGTCTGGCACTTATGCATTTTTGCGTATGCCGTTTGGCCTTTCAGGAGCCCCGGCAACATTTCAGCGATGCATGGACATTGTGTTAAGACCTGTTCTTGGAAAGTCCACATTTATCTATTTAGACGATATCATTATTACTAGTGATAATCTCGACCAACATGTACAGGATTTAAGACAGATGTTTTCTTTATTAAATGAGGCCGGTCTAAAAGTTAATGTCGAAAAGTGCAAATTTGCAGCCCCTGAATTAAAATATTTAGGTTACAAAATATCTCAAAAAGGGATCGAGACAGATGAATCAAAAATAATCGCTGTACAAAAGTATCCGACTCCAAACACGGCAAAGAAGCTCTCTTCTTTTCTAGGACTTTGTTCATATTATAGGTCCTTTATAAAAAATTTTGCAGCTATTGCTGAACCATTGTTAAAATTAAAAAGGAAAAAGGCAAGATTCTCGTGGACGGCCGAAGCCAATAGTGCTTTCGAAAAATTAAAACAAGCATTAACGCAAGCCCCTGTGTTGAAATTTCCTGAAAAGGATGAGAATTTAGAAATTTCAGCGGATGCTTCGGATTATGCGGTAGGAGCGGTACTTTCGCAAAATCAGCAGCCCGTGGCATTTTTTAGCCGAACTTTAAATCAAACACAAAGAAACTATTCCGCGAGAGAGAGGCACTTGCAGTTCTGTTAGCAGTGCAAAAGTTCCGAGTCTATTTTGGAAAGGCGCCGATAACAGTGTACTCTGATCATGCGGCGGTAACTAGATTGTACTCAGGAAAAAATTTATCCCCAAGCTTAATAAGATGGGCACTCAAGGTGCAAGAATATAATCTGGTAATCAAGCATACCCCCGGAAAGGAAAATATCGTAGCAGATGCCCTATCAAGAATTAAAATAGACGAGCAAGGTAATACCGTAAAGGTGGCAATGCTTACAGCATGTACAATAAATTCCCGAGAAACTGTAATAACCGAACTGGGTAAGGATCCTGAGTTTGGAAGCATTTATGAGTATTTGAAGGATCCTGAAAATTTTAGCCACCAAGATATTGTGGCGATAAGAAATAGGGCGGCCCATTACGAACTAATAGATGGTCTATTATTCTATACAAAAACTACGAATTCCAACAACGAATTTCGACCTGTTATCCCAGCTAGTCTTAGATTAAATATCCTGCAGGAGCTCCATGACAGCCCTTTAGCTTCTCATGCTGGTATTCGAAAAACTATCCAACGCGTACACGAGGCAGTCTACTTTCCTGAACTGCAAAAGTTAACAAGGGCGTATGTCCAGTCCTGCCCAACATGTCAAGCAGTTAATTATATTAATTTCCGCCCGGCCGGGTTTCTAAATAGTATTAAATCCGAATTTCCAAATGAAATAATTGGCATCGATTTATTGGGGCCCTTTCCCAAAAAGTCAGTTAAATAAAAGTCGCTATCTCCTTGTTATGGTTGATCATTTTAGTAAATGGACCGAAATTGTTCCCTTAAAACGAGCCTCCGCGAAATTAGTTACTGATTCTATTTTAAATAAATATATTTTAAAATACAGGGCGCCCCTAAAAGTTATATCGGATAATGGTCCTCAATTTGTAAGTAATATATTTGAAGACATGTGCCAAAAACTGGGCATACGTCATTTAAAAATGGTCCCGTATCGGCCGCAATCAAATACAGCGGAACGGGTCAATAGAAATATAGTGAAAATTATCCGTAGTTATGTTAAAAATTTTCATAAAAGCTGGGATAACTATGTCAATGAATTTGCTTTCGCCCTTAGGACCGCAAAACATGATACAACGGGCAAAACTCCTGCTGAGTTATTTCTAGGCAGAAAGATTATAACACCGTTAGATAAATTATTTTATGTGCAACAAAGAGCCCCAGAATTTAAAATGGGTGATATAGAAAAACTAATAAAAGAAGCAAAAAAGAATACGGAAGTAGCACAAAGAAATCAGAAGCTCTATTATGATATGAAACGACGGGGAGTAACTTATAAAGTAGGGGATGAAGTTTTAAAAATTAAGCATTCACTTTCTTCAGCACCAGAAGATAAAACTGCCAAATTTTTTCCACGATTTGAAGGACCATATGTTATAGAAAAAATAACTCACGCTGTAGTAGTGTTAAAAGCCAGAAATGGTGAAACCTGTTCCGCAAACATTGATCAAATCAAGCCCTACTTCGATCGTAATAAAATGCAAATATTTTCAGATCTTTTGCAGGATCCGGCTCGGCAGACACCGCAGGCACAAGCTCCAGAGGTGGAAAAACGACAAGTACAAGGGCAAGCCAATAAGAGGCAGGAGCAAGGGAAAAGAAAATTGCCCCGCGGAAAAATTGAAGGTAGCAAGAAAAAGAAGCCGTCCAGAAAAGAGAGTTCACGAACACCCCCAGAATGAAGAAGGGAGAAGGACGACGTATGTGAAGAGAACCAGGAGAAATGACGGCAACTATAACCCGGCTCTAAAACGGAAGATCGACTCATCCGACAGGACTCTCCGCAGTAAATGTAGCCGAACTGCGGAAGGGCCATCAGCGGCGGAGGAAAAGTTACAAGGAAAATTTGAACGGCCAACAACGAGGTCCAAGCAGGAACACGACAGAAGTTTCTCGGTTCCGCCAAGACTAGCTGCCATCAAACGGCCAAGACCACAAGCAGAGGAGAAAAAGAAGGTATTCAAGGGTGGCCGAACTGGTGAAAAAAGGAAGCTTCCAGAGGAAGGCACTGAAGGGCGAGCCCGTACAAGAAGGAGGATAAATCACACAACTATCTGCAATACCTTTAAAGACTGGGCCCAGAAAAGGATGTCCGAATATCACAAAGATAAGTAAAATTTTATGTTACCTTGCAAACTTAAGTTAATCTTTCATTCTTACTGCAAGTGGCAGATTTGAAGTTTTACCTCATGCGAGGTCTACCTTTATCGCCAAAAGGGCGAGAAATGAGTTGTTACCGATTTTCGTATTATGTTTTTAAATTACTCGCGCGTAAAACTAAAGTTGATGTATAATAGCGTTGTGTAAAGACTTAAATATTGAAAAAAAAGTTATTGTATAAATTTTATTTAAAACATTCTAGCAAGAGAGAAGTTTTAGTCTGAAAGACTTTTTGAAATGTATTATTTCAATGTAGAAAGAATTGGCACTTGCTTTGAAAAGAATAGAAGTTAACAATGTACTACTAATGTATGTTTTCAAATGTGTAAAATTAACGGCATGTTGATATGTTCTTATATACAATGTGAACTGTTATTTTAAATGTTAAGAAATACCGTGATATGGTAAAAGTGAATGTTAAAATTTTTTTATTCGTGTGACTGTAAAAAGACTAAAGCATGGCGAATATGTGTTAAAGGTTGAATGATGTAGTTAGGCTCTCTGACGCTAGACTTTAGTGTGTGTGTGTGATTATGGCAAAGCCTCGAGGGCTATTTGCCTAAGAGGAGGGATGCCTTCGTGGAGGACTTTCTAAGGGAAACTGGTTCGTATACACGTTACACATGGGGAAAACCACGAAAACGCCCATGCAGCCAGCCCGTTCGCGGGATTCGAACCTCGGACCGAACTACCAGTGTTCAGCGACTTTACCGCTCGGCCGCTGGTGGGCCGCTAGACTTTAGAGTTAGCCACTTTTAGAATAGTACCTCAGGGTTTAGAGTTGAAATTAGAATGTGTTAAGAGGTCTTGTTATGTTGAATTTTTAACACGTTAATATTTTGATTTTAGGAGGAAGTGTGGAACACATTCGTGTTTGGTGTTCTTTTACAACACATGTCAGAGAGCACGGGGAGAGATAATTAAAATAGTCATGAATGAAATAAGAATGTTAAGAGAAGTATAATTGTATATGTTACTTGCCATTTCATTGTGTAACATTTCATTAAACTAGTTTTCCTTCCAGATCTCTGGAAGGAACCAGAATTGAATAAAAGCTCCTGTTTAGATGCAGTACAGATGAAAAAAAATTGTTGTATATCCTGGGAGCTGCTATTGTAAAAAAAAAACAAATTTCTTTCTTTTAAATTTCTAGTTTGTAGCGAAGTATGTTTGTAAAAGATTGGCCTCGCGTTAGATTCTAGAGCTAAAAGTTTTCAACAAGGTGGTTTTAGACCTCAGTTTCAAACTAATTAACTCTGGCTGGAAGTATGTAAGGATCTTAAGTTTTACTAACGTTTATTTTATTTTAAATCTTTACTATCACTTCTTATTTTCTACTTCCGGCCAGAATTATAAGCGTTAAGGTTTTTATGCAAAGTTTGTCTGGCGAACGCCAAGTATTTAAGTTGTGGCCTTTTGCCAAGGGAGAGAGAGGAAGCAGTGAGTTCGAAGCAGGCCGCTTACCTTAGAAGTTACGCAGTTGCTTGTTACCTTCCAGGCCAGAGGTTTTAATCCTCTTGATAACTTTTAAACGTATTGTAGTGTTCTCAGTTATCTGTACTACATACGCCTTCCTGTTAATATAAGGCCAATCTTCCACGTTTATTATTCTAAAGTTAAATTAGAGTTTAGTTTTATTTTTTATACTTTTACGTTAGACCCCAAGTGGCGGGTCAGTGTATTCCGAAGTACGGAAGTTATTGTATATAGAGAAAAATAAAGGGTTTTGTATACCCTTCGTCTGTATCCTGTCTACTTACCACAGTTAGTGAACATAGCTTTAGTAAGCTCTCTGTTCCGAGTCAGGTCCTTGTATGTTCCCGAAGAAGGTAAGAAGGAACATTGACCCTGATAATACTACATCACAAAATCAAATCTGAAAAATTCACATGGAAACCTATGACCATAAAACTTTGAAAAAATTAATTAAATAAAAATAATAAGTTTATCACCTAGATTCTAAATTTAGTAACTCACAAAATCGAATCTAATTTTCTGATAAAATTTCTTTGCCAAAATATTGTTCTTTCAAAATTTTTAATTCTCGATATTTCAAATGGGATCTCCATGGTTTATTGTCACAACTTAGCATCAACGTGACTGTTTTATTTTTTGCTTGGTCTTACTTTAGAAGACGAGCCAATGAAAGTACGCTTAAAAGAGGATCGCTCCTTTTATTTGTTCTAGCTCCATTACTTTAAAAGTAATACCAAATATTTCTGCAAAAGAAAATAGTTGAGACTTAGAAATAAAATTAGGCCTTATTTAATGCTTTTTCACCTAGCGCACTTGCACTATTTCTTAGTGCAAACAATTATTCCATATCATGATACTGAGTAATGCCCGTTACTTAACAAATAGTCATATAAAATTTAATATGCCACAAAATAGTCACATAAAATTTGTTGATGGGTTATTTTTGAATGCTCGTTAAATTGATACCTTCTTAATATTTCGACACATAGACCAGTTTGTGAGAGAGGTCACTGAAAGTTATAAAGCGGAATATACTCCTATTCCTTGGTCAGATCATATTTAAGAAATATCTGATACTGTCATCTCAGTAAAAAAATGACAAGCGGAATTAAATTTTTGTGAGTAGGGCAGAAGCACCTTTAACTACCTGCAAACAGTTGATCTAAATCGTAAAATTTCGATTATTATCACGAAACACAACAGGACATGGTTCCTTCACAACGTTTTACTGTAAACATGTGAAGTCATGAAAAAATCCACGAATCCATCTTAAATCCATTTTGCTATCTGTTTTGGAAGAAAGAGTCCTTTATTTTGTCCGTACGTACAGACGTCACCCTCAAAAATAGTCCTAATGGATTCGGAAAAGGCCGAAATCGATATTTCCTTTAAAATATTATTACTATAAATCCAGTGTAGGCAGATAATGATAAAAACATTTAAAAAATACACAACACAAAAATATCGGAATAAAACACCCAACATACAATATCAACCGCATCACGATCGGCTATTCCAATTCAACCAGTACCATTTTGGACAGATGTCTGTGAATGTTGCAGAAAATGCCTGGAAATGAAGGACAAGTCTTCTATGCAAAATTATTTGAAACTTTTCGATCGTCCTTCCCTAATACTGATCTATTCATTTCTTGGATCTCCATAACATTTCTCAAGTACTTTTCTTTAATTTGCATATCCTATTATGTCTTCATTTTGTTCTCAATCCAAACTTTCTCTTCCTGAAGTCTCCTGGTCTTATAGTAAAAAATCGTTTCACTGAATTCTAATAACTGCGCCCAAAACGCAAAAGGACTGCTCTTTCAACTAACAGGAACTTTAACGTATATCTATTGTTTTAAAAAATATGAAATAGCAGTTAAGTTAGCTGAGGATTTTATAAGATGGGAAAATCAGAAGATATAGGGATTAAAAATTTCTGTTCGTTTTCTGATAAGCATAATTTACTGTTAAAATAACAACAGTTTAATGCTTGAAAATAAATAATGTTATACTCAAGAATAAACAGGTAATTTTTTTATATACAGAAACCGATTACCCGAAACAACTATAATTCCTCCACTCAGTTAGAATAATGGAAGCATGAATTTCAAAATATGAAAGCATTTTATCAAGCTATTTTGGCATTATCACCAAAGAAAGGATTGGCTCCAAACTTAAGCGACATTACAGGCAGCCGCCTAGGGCACCTGCTAAGTTGTTCTCCTAAGCAAAGCTCAATGAAAGTATATTTTATTAATCTTAAAATTAATAATATGACTCATTCAAATGAGGCACCAAATGTAATGAATGCCGACAGCGCCGAAAATGCTGGAGCCAAACCTGCTCAACGAGTTGTATTGCCTATTTAAATTTCGTTCGACTTACCTGAAATGTTGCCATTTGTATTTGTGGACGAGGTATCTTTGGCTGTAAGTGTCTTTTTGATGAGCGATGAAGAAGACACGACGGTCTCTTCTGTGAGGTTCCCTGAATCCTCTTTCTTGAGGGAAGGCACAGCGAGAACAGCGGAATCCTGACTGTCCTCGCTGTCTTCGAAGAGCCCTGAGCAATTCTCCTTGTTGCAGAACTGCACTTTGTGTTGAATGAAACGGACGATTTCCGCCAAGGGAAAGTTCTTTTGGCATAGGCCGCATGTCAGGATATCTTGAACTAGATCCGCTTCACCTGTAAAAAAATGTATGGTATTATTTTTATTTCTATTTCTACTTTCACAATAACTCTAATTGCAACAGATACTGAACAGATAACTGAACAGATAACTGAAGAAAATTAAATTCATCGAATTTCACATTCTAACGAATTACCGCAAAGCCTTGGAAATAATAATAATAATAATAATAATAATAAATAAATAAATAAATAAAAATAAAAAAATTCTGAAAATAGGCAAAAATTAATTAAAGTGCTACAGGAGGCGGGGGGGGGGGAAGAAAATTCAACGCTAACATCATTATAATATATAACATCCAACGAAGGTTTATAAACAAACTATTAACCAAAGGTTCATGACCTATTTTGCTCCATGCAACCCTTTCACCAATGCTAGATAATCTCCCCTCTTCCTTTGAAAAACCTGAAAATACATGTGTACACTTACTTAGATTTAGATATTTTTTTAACGTGCTTTATAAATTAAACAAGAAAATGTATAGAAAATATTTGTAAATGAACGTAGTTTTTGTTTTTTATAAACTGAAACTAAATACTTAAAAGATAAATAAAAGGCTGACCGCACCAACCCCCCGGTAAAACTATGAACTTTTACCTTAGGAGGAAATCCCCCCCCCCACCAACAGAGAACCTCTGCCATAAACGCTTTAACAAGCCTATAGTAAACAAAATGACGGAAAGAGAGTTTCTACTAACTGAAAACCGTACAAGGACTTAAACAGGTAAATTTAGACAAATCTAATAAAAGGAAACAAGGATATCTTTGAACAGAGTTGGGTTGAAACTTAAATTCTGCATGATAAAAGAAAAAAAAAATTAAATGAAATAAATATGGATTAAAATTACAGGTAGATAGAAAATTCGCTTTTTAGTGTTTTGCTAATAAAAACACTCTTACCCGTAGAGAGTAGTTTTGGGTTATTTAAAAAAATGTTGACGTCTTGCGACATGTTAATAGAATGAATAGAATTTTCAATGAAATGAATTATTAATTTTTTGGTTACCAAAATAAAGTAATAGTCTACAAATCTTTAATCGAATAAATGACCTGGGAAACACAATTTTATGCTATGAAATGGTACCCTGACAAAATAGCCCACGATAAAACAGCCCATGACAAAATAATCTAAATTAAAAGCTCCTGAACTGGGTCCCATGAACAGTTTTTTATTTTATTTATTTATTTATTTATTTATTTTTTAGTATCTAAATATGTGCAGTAGCTATAAAAGAATACCACGGCGTATGTTTAAATAAGTAACTGCATCTTGTACGAAAATGCATAAAAATATACATGTTCAAATTTGATATTGTACACATATTTACATTGCTGGCTTATTAAAAACATTTTTCACAACCATTTGTACAGTATCGTAGTAATAATTTCGCCGCCAAAGGTTTGATATTCTTTAACCTATATTCTAAATTATAAGTGTTACATAATTTGCCAGTTTTGTTGAAAAATATACCGAAGTATCACAGCTTTTTACAGGTCTTGCATGCCTTGTTTTTATTTAAAAATTTATATATAGAAACATTTATATTTATTTTTAGATATTACAGCTGGACGTGAATTTTGTTCAATGACATGAAAAGTCGATATTCCCATAAAAAGGTTTTAGAACTGAAACAAGAAATTAAAAATTTATAGCTATATTTAGGCTATTTTGACCGGTCAGATACAAAAATGCTGATTATATTTGTTGGCCATAGTTGTTATTTTCAAGAATAAGATTAATAATCACAACAGATTTCGTTTATTATTAACCCTCAGAAAGGCATCAGCAATGGAAAACGGAGGATGACATAAAAAGAAAAACAGATGTTCTAACCACAATAAAAAAGGCTCGTGACAATCGCAATAATTAAGGACTTTTATTCTGCAGTTTCCTGATTCTTTGCCCCAAGAGAATGCATTTTCTTATGAAGCATTCTCATTTTTATTTATTTCATTCTCGGAAGGAACTTAGCTCGGCGTACTCCCTGACCCCTTTCAGATGTTCAATATTAAAGAACCTCGGCTTCAGAGCAAGTATTAACAAGGATAGCTGAAAGAAAAAAAACTGAAACCGCGATAAAAACTGGTCCTTGGCTTTGGTAGTTTCGTTAGTTAACCAAGAGATGCCCACTGAGGTGTGACCGCAGTGCTCCCCGCGGTTTGTTTTCGAAGTTTCGGCGGGAGGGCTGCATATATGTACCCTTAGGTGGTAGACTAACAAGAAGCGAAAGTTCGTTAATACCGACAGACATTTATCCGGTTATATATTTGTATTTCGTAATACAAAATATCACATTCGATCTCGTGCTCATTAAAAAATCAGCTTAGTTGTAAAAAAATGCTGTATATATTTACAGATGAGAATTTTTGTTCCAGTTTCCAATAGCCCCAATGGTTTTCTGAGTGTTTACTAATTTACAACTTCAAAGTTCTATAATACTGCATCCAGAAGTTGGCAAGTTTTAAAACAGCCTTCAAATATTTCCTTTAAATGACTAAACCATCCAAAATGTTTAAAACTTAGATATTGTGATTTAAATTGATGATTTATTTTTAATTTTTTAATCAATCTGCTTATAGAATTAAATTGATGATGAAGTAATTTCCTATACACAACATACCCACATTTGCGATGATACACTTTTGCGATGATGTAAGCAGAATCTGATAATCATACTTGAGTGGTGAGAGGAAATAATTGTTCTTTAACCCCATAAACATTACACACTTACATATATTTAAAAAAACTTACAGATAATTTCTATATAGATGCACGCTAACAGATATCTTCTTATTTTGTACTGTTTCCTAAAAATAAATAAATCGGATATATTTTTTTAAATTCTTTTAAAATTTATTAACACCATGGACAGGCGCTTAATTCGGCCTAAAGATTTTTGAACCTTTCATCGAAGGCCCACAAGCGGCCGAAAGTAAAAGTCACTGAACATTGGTAGTTCGGTCCTCGGTTCGACTCCTAGTGACCGGGCTGGCTGCATGGATGCTTTCGTAATTTTCCTCATAGCCAGTTTTCCTTAGAAAGTCCTCCATGGGCAGACCCCCCTTTCCGTGTGGAGCACGTAATTAATAAATAAATCAAAACATTTCATCCAAGAGGACATAGCCATAAAATTTCTTTGATTAAAAAATAGTAGTAATTGACCTCAAATTGTGATTTGGTTTGAATGACTACGGCAAAGACTACCTGCCTAAGGGGAGGGATGCCTTCGTGGAGGACTTTTTAGGGAAACTGGCTTGTATACACGTTACACATGGGAAATGGGGAAAATTACGAAAACGGCCATGCAGTCAGCCCGTTCGCGGGATTCGAGCCTCGGACCGAACTACCAGAGCTCAGCGATTTACTGCTCGGCCGCTGGTGTGCTTCCTGAAATTGTGGCTCCTCCCTCTGATCTTAAGCTGCAAAGACGAAAAATTTGATTCTCTAAAAGCAGTGATTCTCAGCCTTTTTTAGTCGCGGCACACATTTAACGATTTCAAAATTTGGCGGTACACAGAGAAAAAGATAAGTTTAAAAGTTGTTTACTTACCATTGTATAAAATAGTTTATGATAATAAATTTGAATGTAAAATATAATATGCACTACGAAAACAGCAGTACTTTTAGTAAGGGATTAATTACAAGTAAACAATAAGAATACTTTTAATGAGAAATTTGAGCTTGATGTTATTTATAATTTCATTTATATTCGGTCGTAAAAATGACAATGCTACTCTCATATCGTCTTCTAACGTACATTTAACAGTCTCGATCTTTTTTTCGTTTTATGTTGGTTAATACTGAAAATCCGAATTCACACAAATAAGATGTAGAAGACTGTAATAATATTTTTAAAGCTTTTTCGGCCATCAAGGGATAATTACATCTAATGTTAATCCAAAATGAATTAATTGATTCTTCCGACTATTTTAAAATTAAATCTCGATTATTAGAAAGCGAAATTAGTTCTTCCTCTTCGTTCAAAGTTAATTCAAATACAGAAGTCTTCGGAACCAAAATCGGCTTGGATACCACAATTGATGCGCATATTAATGTCTTAAAAACCGAATTTCGCCAATTCTCATGTGTACCGTGTACTAGGATTAAACAAATTATAATTTTTACTATATACGACATTTCTAAAATTGTACATTTCTAAAATTTGGCTGCACATAAAAGTGCCGCGGCACAGTGGTTGAGAATCACAGCTCTAAAGTTACAAGCATGTCTCTACAAGTTCTACTATTATTACCTAAATAGTTGTATAACGCAATAAAGATGTTTCTTCAAAGTTGGTGTTGGTGTATTTAATTATGGCAAAGCACACTAGGGCTATCTGCCTAAGGGGAGGGATGCCTTTCGTGGAGGACTTTCTAAGGGAAACTGGCTCGTATATACGTTACACATGGGGAAAACCACGAAAACACCCATGCAGCCAGCCCGTTCGCGGGATTCGAACCTCGGACCGAACTACCAGTGTTCAGCGACTTTACCGCTCGGCCGCTGGTGGGCCATTGTTTCTTCAAAGAAATCCTTCTTTTTGAGGAGGAAAAGAGATTATTTTTAACTATATATGATATGAATCGTCATTGCCCGAAGAAATCATGTTAGCAGTGTGAGTGCCAGAACTGACATTTTACGTAGAAAAACTTAAAAAAATAAATGGAACATGTTATAAATCAATGTTACATATAAAGTAACTAGTGACGGCTACAGAAAGTAGATCAAAGCACGTTTCAAAGCTGATAATTCGAAAGACAGATACACTGATGACAGCGAATTTCCTTGTGCGGACTATTAAATTATACACATTTTTTATGCACTTTATTTAAATATATTTCTACGAAGTTTATTAGAGATATCTTTCCTTCAATTCAGTTCTCACTCCGCGGCAAAGCAAAAATACATAAAAACTCAAAATATTTTCATTCAAAATTGTAAAATACAAGGGAAAAAAAAAAAACCTCACCCACCGAATACCGTTAAAAATAAATTTTTACATTAGAGTTTCTAAGCAAAACATGCAGTTTGGCAAACGGGAAGAAAGACAAAATTTTCGGGTTCACCAAAATTTAGCACACTTTTAGTCTCACTAAGCAGAAAGATACTGAAGTTGGTGCATCAAATAACTATTTCTACAAGATAAAAATAAGCAGCATATATTAACTCTAAAAACACATTCCTGTGGTCCTGATAAGTCAACTTCTCATGCAAACTGGTACGAAATTGTTACATATAAATGAAGCAATATGCAGTTAGATTCTAAATCGCCTTTTTCTAAAAACACTTCAACATATTTTGAAACCACGGGCTTCAAAGAAATATGGTTTGGTGGTCGATGGCCTCAACCAGTCCCTTTCGCACGGGCCCACCCGTGGTCAAGGATGGCCTTTTTCCGCTCATTAAAAAACCGCGGGAGAGAACATCTTGGAAAAGGCCTCGCCGCGTTTTCCTCATGATGTAGCTTTGGGTCAGATAGCTAAGTCAGCTAATTGCAAATTATCCTGATCGAGATGGGCAACATCAATTAAATGCATATCAAGAAATACAGCAGATGAATGGTGAACCTACAGACTGTAGCTGGGGAGTTCAGATGAAAGACACATTTAAATGAAATCTTTAAATTTATCAATGAGTATCCGTGCTGTTATCAAACTTTTCATGCAGTAACCAGCTAGTCGGCAGTTAAATAATAAACGTTCAAAGAGAATGCACATGCATATTACTAGAAAAGGATATCTACAAGTATGTAGCAAAGTGCTGTTTTTGAAAGGATGTACGATGCCTATTATGCCATGTCAACGGGGTGAAGACTTTAAATTTAAGACTGGATTAGAAAAATAATATCCGAAATGATATTTGAATGCAAATAAAAAAGAATCAAAATGATTCAAGAAAGAAAGTTGCATTTACAGTCAGAGTGTAAATAAGGCATAATGACCTCATAAACAATTCTTCTGAAAACTATAATCATCTTATATGAGCAGTCTAACGTTTAAAAAACTTATCAAAGTAATTCATTGCTTGTTAGTAAGCCTTCGATTCTCTAACGAATCGAAAAGCAAATATGCGAAACTTGCTGCCGTATGAATTGTATGAGAATGAGAATGGAGAATAAAAAAGTAAAAGAATAAATCCGCCTTTAAAGTCGTATATATACATTCTGAGACTTGGCTTTAAAATTAAACGAAGGTGGATCCATTATTTTATTGTTTTATTTTACAACATAACTCAATCTTTACGCAACAATAAGGTACAGTTAAGCTAATAAAACAACTCATGAAATTAATACAAAACTTCACTGTATAACTGTTTTTCTATTAACACAAATGTCGTTTAGCTCTAAAAGTATTTATTAACACAGTACAGAAACAGTTGCAAATAAAATATATATACCAAAACAGAACATACATCTAACATTTAAAGTTCCAGTCACAGAAACATAATATTGAAGAAACTATCCTCATCGACTGTTGGAAGTTGGTTGGTCGACTGTTGGAAGTTGTTCTCGTCGCCACTAGATGGCGTTCGATAAAATAGTTCGGTTACATCCAAATAGTCCCGTTACAAATTTTAGGTAACCCTTATTTCACCGAAGATAGCTTTCTTAATGCTTAATTAGCTATCAGCTATAGATATATTAATGATACTAATTATTCTGTTGATGCACAAAAAAAAAAGAAACAACAACAACAATAATAAAAAACAAAGGGGGAGGAGAACCTGTATATCAACCGAAAAGCAAAATGGTAAAGGTATAAAGATTAAATGGTCTAAAGCAGTGTTTCCCAACGTAGGGCTCACGCCCCACCGGGGGGCAATTCGAAAATGGACTCGTGCAGAGTTTAAGGGAACAAGTGACGTTCAAATTTCCAGATTTTCTTAAAGAAGTCGAAATTCCATTTTTTATCCCCCAAAATAAAGAATAATGTAAGTGATGTATACGTAAAAAAGTTTTTTAATTGCGGTGCATTTTAAATATTTTATAAAGAATTTTCGCTATAGACATGGACATTTAAATGCTTTTAAAGGGCATTTAAATAGCTGACACATTACGCTTTCCATACGTTTTTCGCATATGTCAGCCAACGAATTCATTTTATTTTTTACTTGTAGTAACGGCAACAGGTATAGTATTCTTCCCTTGAATGGCAAAAGCAGCTGCTTTCAGCTTTGTTTATATTTATCGATGTGAGGAAGCTTTTAATTGATCTTGTATTTATTTCTTTCAGCCCTTAGTGAAATGAGTGGTGCAAGCAAAAAATAGTTCGTCAGTATTCGCCGGAGGGATATTTAAAATTTGGTTTAATACCCATTATATACGATGAACGGTCACCTTTTTGTCTTTTATGTCAATAATGCCTGACCAACGAATCGGTGAAAGGAGGCCGTCTTTACGCACATTTGAAGGCGAAACATAATGCTCATATTATTCAGATTTGAATTATTTTCAAACATTAACGAAAAATATTAGAAAAAGTGTAACATTAAAGTCTCTGTTTACTGCTAATAATGCAACTATTAATCGTACTTTTGAGGCTAGTTATCAAATTTCATTACTCATTGCTAAATCTGGGAAAAGTCAGGGAGGAATTTAATCAAACCATCAATATCAGCATTTCTTAAAACCATTCTAGAAAAAGATGACAAAGATGTTAAAGCTATGCCACTACGTAATAATAATGTAAGCAGTAGAATAGATGAAATGAGTGAGAATATTGAAATACAACTTCTTGAAAAGCTGAAACAGGAAAATTTTCGGTGCAAATGGATGAATCAACTTTGAGAGACAGTGATACAAAATATAAAACCAAGCGAAGAATTTATTGAACTAAAAGCCAAAATTCTAATTATGTTAACTTCTTATATGCTCATTAAGTTATTATTCATTTTTTCATTGGACCAATTGAGAGACTCCATATATTTAATATCTAATACGAAAGGTCATATACTACGATTTTTTTCACTAGAATCATATGCTAGAGTTAATTCAATGATTTGTAAATATTAATATTGCTTTTTAGCATTTAAACCTCCAAACTTTTCTTTTAAAAATTTATAGTTTCGAAAATTTTAGTTACAGAGAATACGATATCGACTATTTTTGAGTTGGGAGGGGGGGCTTAGCAATTTGCTTCTGTTTCTGTCTTATTAGCATAGCAAAATACTTTTCGAAATGGCAGCTTTAGTTTTGAAATAGTTGGAAAACTGTCTTTTTTCAAGCCTATACCTAAAGCAGTTCTCATACTTACGAACAGTACTTTTTCTTCAAAAAATTAATCATGAAGAAGGGAAAAAAAAAAATTTGAAAGCTTTTAGATTTTATATTACGCCCAAAGGAGCGTTTTTTTAAGGTTTTGTGCGTTACGTTTATTTATAAAATATCATGTTCTTCGCACTTAAACAGAAAAACTCAATCCAACAGCAATATCACAAAATATTTAAAAAGAGCATATCTTTAAAATTTCCGACACACAATCTCGTGCACAGGAGATTCCCCCCCCCCGTACAGCTTTGCCATTAGCGGTCTTATGACTATTCTGCATCAGTTTTATATTGTATTACTAATTTATCTACTAATATTATGGCTTTCGTTACAGGTAGCCGGAGTGAGTCACCCCACCTCGTTTTGAAATTGTTGAGTTTAATAAAAAATTCGTTTAAGTTTTATAAAATATGAAAATGGATAATGAAATAAATTCCAAATTTGGCATTCAAATGCCCATATTCGAGTGAAGGATTACTGGAAAAGTGAAACCCCGTTTTATAGTGGATGACGCAATAAACGAAATTAACAGACCTTCCAGACAAATTGCTTCTTTGGGCTAAAAATTATGTTTATTTAGGAAAAAGCTAATTAATTATTAAAAGAATAGGGCGTTATATATATATATATATATATATATATAAATGTAAAGAAATGTTATTCTTAATAAATGTTACCTTCAAGAACAGGAGCTGAAGAAATTTAGTCATTTACTTTTTGACTAAAAAAAAAAAAATTAATTGCGAAATTTACGAGATATTTAAAAATTTAATATCCTAAATTATTTTCAGAATATTAAGACGAACACTTAAATTTTGTGAAGATCTAATAAAAGTGATTAAACACATTAAAAGAAAGGTCAAACAAGAAAAGGCTATGAAAATGTCATAATTTTTTAACTATTTTTATTTATTTATTTTTTTTTTAATTCCAAAGGGATATTAGTCTTGAAACCCGATTTCGCATTGACTCACTAATGTTGTCATTGCAAATGCATTGTTTCATTTTTCATTCGAGTTCGTGGACATTGGGCAAAATGTAAGATATTTTATCTTTTAAACTGAATCTGTCTGTTATGGTTTAACAAACTGAGCTATTTAAAGCAATCGATTCGGTTCTTAAAAATATGATTCTTTTATTTTTGAATCTGATTGATTTAAATAAAAATGCATTTAACTCATGATAAATCTAATTCAAAACATTCAGTGTTTATATTGAATATTATACATATTTTCACTTTTAAATATACAGAAATTACATAATGTTCCCATGTTAATTTAAATGTATATTCATCTAGCATTCTATAAAATATTTTGTTCTTCCACCTGGGAAATTTTTATTGATAATCTAAATTCTTTCAATTCTCTTCCCCCCCTTCTTTTAATTTCGAGGTTATATTGAATATATATATTTCGAGAATCATCCTTAAACTGATTTAAGAATTCCAAGGTGTATATCTAAGAATAAGCAAATCTGTCAAACAAATATCGAAAACAATAAATTGTTCATTCAGAATACTTCACACATATCTGTATCCTACGTGTAACTTAGGGCTAGAGAAACGGACCCTGCGTCTAACTAAGGATTGCATTTTGGCAGAATTGCTGAAGAATATGTAATGATTATTTATTGTTGAATCATAAAAACTAAGATTTTAAACTAACATAAAAAACACTTTGTTGCTTTATATTTAGAAAAGTATCTACTTTTTGTTTCCTCCCCTCTTTAATTTGTTTACGTAAGGTCTTTAGAAAAAAGTAGCTACAGTTCCGTAAAAGGTGGCTACAAATATTAGTAATTACACCAAGGGTTCTCAACCAGGAAGAATTTCTCAATGGGGGCGGGGGGATTATCACAGTTTCAGAGAAGGGAATGCGGTCAGCCTTTTATTTAGCTGTTAAATACTTAGTTTATGAATATAAAAACTACTTTCAAGTTTTGGTATTTATCAGCATTTTCAACACTTTTTGTTATTTGGTTTGTAAAACAAATTAAAAAAATACTCTAAATCTAAATAGATGCATGCAATATGGTATTCATTTATTACTAAAGCATGCAACATACCTTATGATCCTTAAATTTAGTTCAATACTTTGAATTTCAATCATTATGGAAAAATAAGGCATAGAAAAATGATCTAGTAAATTCAGTCTAGAATATCACAATGAATTTCGTACATGGAACTATTTCCGCATTTAATTTTTTTAAATATATCCATGATTTTACTGATTGGACTTTTTGATCTACGACGATTAAACGCATGTACACGATAAATTACACTTAATTTTTAGCAAAGTAAAATTTTTTTACTTGCCTTTACAATTACAGTAGCTCATTGTTATCTATCTACTTAAACCAATGAAAAGCATTTTGCATACTTCACTCTAAAATTTATTTTTATTTTCATTCTTTACGAATGAAATTATAACAAACCGCTATGTGTCAGAGGGGTAAGTGAATTATAACGTAACTAAAGGAAGAAATGTTTACAGTATGTACACAAATTAACCACATAACAATTTTAAATTATACAAATTAAAGTTCAGAATGAATTGCAGTCTCAGTCTTTTCAATAAGTTATACCCGGGTCAAATACTTTTTCACTGCAGGTCTTAGATATTTCTGTTTTGCTTATCACAGTCTGAAGATTCGGTCCTTTCAGGCTTTTCATCCCCAGGAAGATCTGAAACAGTTTATTCACCACTCTGTAGTTTATTCGCATCGAGTGTACAGTTCACCTCGGTAATTTTAGCAGTTGCTACATGCTTATTTACCTCAATTTCTTGAAAACCAGTTTCTATGTTTGCATTAGAGTTATGAACAGAATCCAAGTCTTTACAAGCAGAAGTTTAGAATCAAGTCCGTGTCTGCACAATCTGCACTACAGCACTAAACACACACATAGTTTGTGAAGTGGGTGGAAGTAAATTAATAAATGTGATTCTTAATAAATGTTACCTTTAAAAACAGGAGCTGAAGAAATTTAGTCATTTACTATAGATTCATTTATTAAGAGATAAATCGAAATCATACTAGATGATAAAAAATATCTCGGAACTAGCTCTAAATGAGTGAACACATCTCAGAACTCATATGTTTCCAAATTCTTACAGAAGAAACAAAATTATTTGAAGAAAAGATTAGATCATGTTATTTACATTATAATTTCTTCATTATATTATGTTATTTACAATATAATTTCCTTCATAATAATAAGGTACATGAGTTTAATTTAGTATAATAGTGAAACGTCAAGTGACACAGAGAAAAAATATACGTTAGAGTTGTGTCAAAAATATAAACCGTAAAACCTACATTTAAAGCGTCTCTTATATATAACTATCTCACAGTCTACTATATTCAAATGATGAGACTACATGAATGATACATTTTCGCTTTGCAGTTCTTTGGGGGGGGGGGCGATGAACAAATGCTGCCGTCTTATAAGAACACTTCTACTTAATATAATTCAAAATTCATAACATAATAGTTACTTGATAAAATAATATATAAGGCCTGTTTTCTTTATTTTTGTTTTCCATTTGAACCATTTTCCTTCAGGGATACTTTTGCAAGCGCTAAATAATACTTCATAATGATTTTGTTTTTTACATAAGGCTACGCAATTAAATAATTAAAAGTCAATTTTCTCGTATCATATCATAATTATGTATCGCAAAAATGTATCATAATTGAGGTTTCAGTATTTTCTAACGCTACATCGAAAGAATAACTCTCCGTATGTAATGTACTCCGTATGTAATTTTCATTTTATGATCAGTCTCCACCCAGCTTTTCACATAAAGTTACGAAAATTGCTTACAGTTTCAGAAATTGTATAATGAAGATAACAAAAACCCCGCTGCTTTCAGTGTTGCATATTTTTATATTTTTCCTTGCTTTTGCAGACACAGAATCATTTAAATGATCAAGCAAATTTTAAAGGTCATCTACAACGTGTTATTTTCCCACCAAGTTACAGAAAATAAATATAAATAAGCAAATTTCTTAACATGGGCACTTTCAAAAGCATAAAATTATTCCTTAGTTTTATCAAAGAAACATATTGCATTTACTCGCGTATTCCCGCCCCTTTCCTGCTCATTTTACCGCTTGAAAACAGGGACGCAGGGAATACGAGGTGTGACGTAAATGTTAAACATAGCACATTAAAAATCACACATAAAGACATACTAATATTATTATACTATGTATTTCAAAAGACTTATCAATTTCAATAATATTCTTTTTACTTACACAAAATAATTTCGTATTTGTGGATACATTTTTCACATGTATTACATACTTCCACAAATCAGAAATTTCTAAATTATATTCTGAAAAACACTAGGAGAGAAATGCAGCATATTAAGCATATTGAGAAGAGTTTGGTATATGTATTCCTTAATTTTATCAACAGCTTTAACTAATAATTTAGCATATTCTTCATTATATCTGAAATTTTTCAGCATGAAATTTTATTGAACAGCTGAAAATTTTAATTTTGGAACAATAGGCTCACCTGTCGTCATTGCATCCCATGCAAGAGCATCAGCTTTGAAACACGTGAAAAAGTTGGGAAGTATTAGTCACAAAATCTTCCTTTCACAATAATAAGTTGGCAGTAATCAATGCAATAATGATAATAAATATCGAAAGTTATTAACAGCGTCTGATGGAGAAGACGATAATACATCTCGATCTTGTTCTGACCGCACTACCAGAATCATTCTTCGAAGTCAAACACTCGTGCTGACCCGATCCTCGCAGGTCAGTTCTTCTTTGGGAGCCTCTTCAGTTTCTCTTCGACCGGTTGAGCTAGTTGGCGCAAAGTTTGGCGACACCGTCTCTATGAAGCACGCCCATTCATCTTTTCACGATCAAGTTTCGTTTTTCTTTAAGTATTGTACAAAGAATCAAATTATAAGAACAAGAAATTTAAGTATACATTGGCAGGCGATTAGACGCTATAAAAAACGGAGGCGTCTTTATATTATTATTTTTTTTAACAGTAGAAACAGAAGTTAAGTATTGGTCATTTATGGAAGAAAAGGTGTAAAAAAGATAAAAGGAAAAAACGTACGGAGAACTTTTGGATCATAGACAGCACGACGGACAAACGGTCTGAGAAACGATTGGTCGCATGCTCGGCAGAAGAACGACAATTTCGTACTCAGATCATTAAACAGTTCCCTTTCTCTCCCTCCTTAGGAAAAAAAAAAAAAAAAAAAGAGAGAGAGAGAGAGAGACAGAACTTAATAAAACATGTTTCTTACTATTGTAAAGACAACTTACTAAACTTACAATAGAACGAAAAAAGTAATTTCCAAAACGACCCGAATAGTACAAGCACATTAAAAAGCAAATCACTTCACAAGTATTATTTTTATATGTACTGACGAGCATACTTTACCAGGCAGTGGCGTAGCTATGTGGGACATCCGACCCCAAGCACAGCATTCAGGGTGTGCCAAATTGATTTCACTAAATTTTAAAATGAAGTGTTTTCCATTCTTGGCAAACCCTAGCTACGGTTTTGTTAGCAGACGTCCTGATTTGACCGAGATTGTCCGAGTTTGATGATGTCCCTGAGTCCCAGCCAGTTTGCCATTTAGGTCCAGGTTATCCGGTAAAATTTTAAGCGCCGAATATACAAAAAGTAAAAACAGCGTAGCCTCGAATACAACAGCGATAAGGCTATTAAAATGTCCCCTGTGCTACTCTCACTACTGCAAATCTAAATATTTTGTATCTAAGTATTAAATGTCAAGATTCTTTCCTCAAAAATGATGAGAGATGCCGCCTTTCTTAACTGAACTATGAGTAACCAGATTTGGTGGAGCAGAATCCCTTATTTGGATAAACAACAAGGAATAAACATGGTCTAGAATTGAAACTTCAAGCGAAAAATGAATGAAACAGTCGCAAATAATACAATAAACATGGATATATTTTTTGATGTGGTAGTGATTCTAAACTTTTTTTTGAGGGAAGTCAGCTAATAATGAAATTTATAAAAATAAAAGTTGTGAATAAAAAGAGAATACAACTTTTCATGTATTTAAAAAGGGAAAAAATTTCAATGCCCTATCTTGCTCAAACAATAGAATGCATTTTCAGCATGACAGGACCATGGGTACCAGTCGTTCTTAACAATAAGATATGTTCAGTTGAGTTATTATAAATTTCTTTTAACTCACTGCAGTTTCTTTTGTTAACTTCTTTATTTAGATTTTTCAGTCATAGGTATTCATCCTAGTAGTTTTATTTTCTCTAGTAAGTATTTTCTCAAAACTCTCTCTGCTAAGGCAAAAAATGTCCGGGTTTGAAGAAAAAATATAACGATAAGTCTGCTCATGAGATAATATAGTTGGTGCAAAAAAGGCAGCTATTGGTTTTATTTCCTCGAATGATGATCCTGGTCTTCTACTTCTAATTACAACGTTTCTTTAACCGAACAAAAATTTATGAAAACAATTTCAACGTTGTGAAGAAAAGGATTCTGCAAAATAAAAAAACCAAAACAATCGTCATGTTTCAATGAATTAAAAAAAATACATTTTCCATGGGAGACATCCATGCACTGCAGACGTACACTGCGTACCTTCCAGGAGCACACTGCAGATTTTCCATGGTGCCATTAACAATGATAAAAATGCAATCAAATGACAAAAATAAAAATTAACCGCAGTAACATATTTTATTACTGTAGCAAATACGTGCGCTGCTTACTATATACTGATCGAGTTCGAACTCTAGTGCTCCAGTCGCGTGTACGTTCGTGTGTTATCTGCATTTGTTTAAAAAGCTATAAAAATGTATAATGCTAGTAATGATTCATTACTGTATAAGCCAGATTACACAGAAGTAATCACATCCATCGGTTTACTTTACTATTAAAGTAGTCATATTACGCTGGTTTGTTACACTGTATTACCTCGCGTAATTCTCCCCCCCCCCCAAATATTTAGAGGCAGGTTATGGAACTTCTTCCTCAATAGGTTGAGAGAACGAGCTGCTCTAAATTTTAAATTGATTTGTAACCGTAGTCATTGTTTTCTTCTTAATAATAAAGGCAAACCCTCGCAAACTACCTGCGAAGGTGCCGCCAAATCTTTTCCTTCTAAATTTTGAACTTTATGTCAGCTTAAGACAAGAAACGATCAATCAAAGCGAAGCAAACACCAACTGACATTCAGCGTACGATTTCGTCAAGTCACCTGCACATTCACCTTCTCTGATTGTTTATGGATGATCTGAGTCTTAGTGAGTAGCAGAGACTGGCGAAATTCAAGTTAAACGACATTATTAGATACTATAATATTAATATTACTATGTAGCCTTACTGGAACATAGTTTTGTTTTAAAGAAATAATATTGCAAGAGTTACCAATACTTTATCGTTGACTACTTGGTTGCGATATTTGACGGCAACAATTTGAAAAGTGATTCGGACACTTAAGCGATACGGACAAAAAGTGAGTTTCAAGACTAGCAGCACTTTTAGCGCTAAAAATTGCAAGATTAATAAAAAGAAAAGAGCGAGAGAAGAAGAAGACATTATTTAATATCTTCCATTGCGGCCGAAATTCATAAAGCAGTTGAAAGCTGGTAATCAGCTCCAGCTCCAGGGGAAAGCGGCGGATCAGTAGTTTTCTATGTGCGTAATGCGAAAAAAAAGCAATCAGTTTCCATTAAGGTATCCTTTTTAAAACAGACAACCTTCGTGTGCTTTGTAAGAATCAATTAACAAAACAATTAGACAAATCAGATTTCAATAACAGAACTGCTAACAGTTGTTAGCAGCTTTAACATTTTAGTAAGTTAAAAACTATTTTTTAAATTATTAAATTTTTTTATGAAAGTACGACTACAGTATATAAAAATACCTTTAATTACTGTCTTAAATAATTAATTTCTTACTAAAAATGAATAATTAATTGAGGAGATGAGCAGATTTAATAAACTGAATTTTAGTTGATACAACTTTAGCATTGTTGGAACTTTTCATAGTATAGAGGGCGCTGTTGCGCCAAAAGAATTCTGTGTTTTTAACATTATGTAACTGTGGTTCGCCATTGCGATGTATGTGTATTGCTGTGATATATTTTGGTGTTTTCATTAAATATAAATGAAAGATATCGTCATGAATATTTTGTATCCAAATCAAGATCAAATTTACCACTGATGCAAACTCGTTTAAACAAAATATAGTTCGAACAAGAATAGTCAAGTTATTACTAGCCTTTCGAACTACGCATTAGATATCGTTATTCGCTTCGTAACAAGCATAAGAAAAGTTTTCATTAAACAACTGCGCAATCAAATGGAGAAATAGAAAAAATTCGGTTTAATGTTA
This sequence comes from Stegodyphus dumicola, assembly GCF_044657685.1. NCBI lineage: Eukaryota > Metazoa > Arthropoda > Arachnida > Araneae > Eresidae > Stegodyphus > Stegodyphus dumicola. Next base: position 103,314,020 of record NC_140771.1, read on the forward strand.
CGATATATACGATAACAATAATTACAATTCACTCGATACACAAAGCTTTAATTTCAAATTATATAAGGTTCATTAACACAAGGAAATAATCGATGGAAAAGCTTCAAATAATTAATTTCTAGTTTAAATAATAGCATCTATAGTTATCACACAAGATTCATATTCAAAGTAAAAAAAAAAAAAAAAGATTGTCTCTAGATTTTTGACATGAAATTTATCAATTCTGACTATCCAGACAAAAGCTACGTTCAGTTTATTTTATTAAACTGCTTTCTGTTACAAAATTATATTACTACAGCCTGAAATCTTTCGCAAATTTGTCATTTAGAAAGTTAGGGATATGCTATCAAATGACTCTTGGAAATAAATATTAATTCAGCACATCATAAATCTGAATATTTCCGGAAAAAGGCAATTTTATTTAATATTATTTCGGGCCTTGATTATCGATATGAAAATTCATATAATCTTTAGATTTCATAAGTCTGCATTACTGGACACAGATTAAAAAACACACAAGGCGAAAAACCATTTGTTACATATACCATCTGTTACAAAAGTACTGTTATTTAAAATACAGTATTAATTTGACACAATGATAAAACAGACAAAAATTACTCTGAATGTTCTGTTTTTAAACTGTTTAAAAATACCGCCAATGATCTCTGCATTGATGGGAGCCGCAAGATAAGAGCTCTCCAACTGGCGGCTCACAAAAACATTTCAGTTATATATTAGTTGCAAATACAGTGGTGAAGTATTTCAAGATCTTAGTTATTGAAATCCAAGTTTACATTATGTTCATTCCCATTAAAAATGAACACAAATAACGCGCCGGAAAGTTTATAAATGAAATGAATTAATTTACTTTACAGTGTAATTTAGTCAAAGATCAGAAGACAGATTTTATTAACTGTTATTCGTACTTATCAAAAAATAAATAAGCTCACTTACGAATTTTTAGGAATAATCGATTTTTTCACCATTAAACTTAATAAGAAAGAAAACCCGATTGACTGATGAGCATTTATAAACTATGGAGAAAATAATTTCTAATACTTTCTCTAAGGCTACAAAAATTATCAAAATTAAAACGCCATCAGTGTCAGACTATAATAAGAAATAAAGACATTTGCAATTATTTACATACAAACATAGATATTTTTATGTTTGCGTCAAAGAAAAATTAATTAAGAGAAGAAACTAGGTTGCGATTATTTATTCTCAAGTTTTGTCCCACTTGGTAAATTTTCTCTGAAGACTTCGAAAGTTTTCATAATTTGCTTATTTTTAGTTTAAAGTAAATTATTTAATTATCAATTAATGATGTTAGAATCATTTGAAAGGAATGCCAGTCTATGAATTTAATATTTAGCTGTCAATATATTTGAATTAGAAAGTGTAATCAACAAAAATGTGTTAAAGATATCAAACTTAAGATTTCAGACAGAAAATAAACGTATATTAGAATTTTTTTCCATTTGTGACATTAGTATTGTTTTCATACATATTTTGATAAAAACTTAGCAGACTTAAAGTTTATTTGAAATATTTTTTATACTGTTAATAAAATTTTCCGCTTTGCTTAAATTAAAATAAATAAATAATAATAATAATAATAATAATAAAACTGTCTCGTCAGGCTTGTTTTTAGTTCGTGTACTCAGCCTGCGTGCAATCCGAGCTTGACCGCTGCCGTAAGGAAGCCCTTTTTTCCCCTGAAATCCATAGAAGATTTGAAAGAAAAGTTGAACAGGTGTCATTTCTTCCATAGGTCATAACTCAGACGCGGTGGGAAAAACAGTATTTTTGAAAGAAAACGAAATAAAAGCAAACCATTGTTCGAAAAGGGTGGGCAAGGAAGGATAAGTGGTCTTTTACGAATATGAAAAGGTCGTCAATTTTTAAACGCCTTTAGTTTATGATCTCTACCTGCAAAGAAATGAGGGAAGGGTTGCAATTGCGAGAGGCAAAAATTTGGCGTTGGTGTGTGTTTTGCTCAGAAATGCTTAATCTATGCATAGTTTGTATTCCATAGATGGACTAATCACTTATGGCAAAACATGCAACTGTTTGCCTGAAGAAGCAATGGCGTAGCAAGAACTTTTGCCGCCTGGGCGGCCCCTGAATTTGCTGCACCTTTGATATATGAACAAATAAATGTTAAAATATATATATAGGAGGAAAAAAAATTTAAACTCTACGCTTATCTTTAAAAAAAATTTTAATTCCAAAATTAAAAAAATATAGTATTATTTTGCTTGCTGTTTTTTTTCTCAAACCTATGGATGGCATCGTAAAGGTATACTTGACTGCTTCATTTGTTGTAACATAGACATTATGACTTAGTGCCGAACGAACATTTTCCTAAAAGAGTCATAACACTTTCGCTCCCGTTTGAGCCTTAGAAGAGAGGATTCAGTTATTTTATTCCCAGTTCACCCCGATCGGGAAATAATCCCTCATTTCATCTGAAACCCAACTTGTGTTTTTAAACCTCCTTTAATTAAATATGAGAATATAAAGTCAGCATTTACAATGGCATAACATTTCTTTGTTTTGTATTACGTTAGTAGAACCTTTTAACGACGTTTTACACGTTTCCAAGATATGCCATAAGACAATTTGTCACTCTTAGTCATTAATAATATTTTATCATAATTTTAAAGCTATAATTTAACTTCGTTTAATTTAATCTTTTAAAAATTAAAATGTCGAGTTTTAACAGCATTTCCATATTAGGAGTCTACATTAAGTTCAATGTAAGAAATTTGCTCCAAGAGATTGGTTTGAAAGGTTAAATCCGAAGGCAGATATTAGCCTATCTTCGAATTACGTGGTATTTTTTTTTTTTTGTTTTTTTTTTTTTTGTTTAATAAATGGTAACAAAGGTGAAGTGTCATAAAAAACATCGTCCTTTACTTTTATATGAGGGAATTGAAAACGAAGGCTAACGTGGGAAGGATAGTCAATAACTATTTCCGGTTTGGGCTAAATCGGGAATAAAACCATCAAGACTGTTTTGGGATAAGGTTATTTTGGCCTTTCACCGCATTGTGAGGAAAGTTCGGTATAGTATTACAATAAATATTTAGAACTTTGTTCTGGAGATTATATTTAACTTGTAAAAACTCAAAAGGACCACCCTTCCGCGTTCCCATTTTATTTTCCCTAGCAATAATGGAAATAGAAATACTTCTCTGTTGACAAGGAATTCTCCCTTATTAACGTTACTTCATTAATAAATTGTTAACAATTTAGTTGATGCAAATAATTTTCATTCAAAAGTTCGAATGAATAAAAAAATTATAACCAGGGGATAAAGCTGCCGAAATCTCGTGGTGATTTTATTGAATGCATTATCTCGACAGAAAACTGTCCCCCTCCCGCCCACAGTTTAACTCCACATGGAATTCAGAATCTCATTACTCTATGTATCTCTACGATCAACATGCGTAACCTCTAAAGAAACAGTTCCAAGCAAAAAATGCCGGCCATAAAAATATGCCGCATGGAACGGATCGTCCTGCTTTCGCTATGCCCGTGCAAAGAGTGAAAGCCTTTGTGAAGGTGCGATTCATACTTGTAAATTTTAAGATTTTAATGAAACGCTACATGTAAATCATTAAAGATTAAATGTGAGCGTTTAGAGGAGCAACCTATCATTTCATGCCACAGAATGCACACTAATCAACGATTCCCGTTATGGCGTAAGCATGCGTGGTAAAAAGATACTCTTCATTCAAATGAAAATGAAGTTACTACGACTTATATCAACTCCAATGAATCAATTAATGTTACATATTTTAAAAAAAGGGGGGGGAATCCGCCAGCGGGGGGGGAGTACACCATCGACAGAAATATGCAAAAAATTGTTTTTCAAATATTCAAAGGGTATTTCATGTAATATCCTTTCCTGTGGAAGTAGTGTATGCAAGAAAAATCCCGTTTACGTTATACACCGTTACGTTAATTTAACACATTTTTAAAAAAATCAGCAGAATATTTCACTTTTATTCTTACGATTAACACAAAAGGAAACTCATCATAATAATGTATCATCTTAAGGAAAAACTTGCAAGAAATATTTATGATCTCATTATTTAAATCAGGATACAATTTGATGTATGAATCATTTCTTAAAATATAAATTTATTTAATGTATCCCTATGAAATATACAGTTCTTAAAAAAATTGTATTATAGTGTAAAGTTACTTAAGAAATAAATTTGTACGATGTGCCTTAAGCAATTAAAAACTCTTCAATAAATGGTACATGGCTGCATTTTAAACTGACAAGTTCTTAAATAAGTTTCATAACAAATTATGAAAAACACTATGAAAAATACATAATACCTCGAATTAAAAAAAAAAAAACTCCACATGAAAATTGATACAATAAAAACTAGAGAAAAACAGAGCGATAAAATATTAATATTGATAGGTGTATTAATAAAATTTATTACACAGAGCCCGATGCAAAAGTACATAAAGTTTATCTCCATCTGTTATTTCATAAAAAAACATCTCGAAAGGCCTTGCTTTTGAACTCCATCACCAATATACTTGCTTTTGGGAACTTGCTTTTGGGAGATCAACTAATGCAGTTAAAGTATAACTAAGCGAGAATTCTAAATCGAAATTCTTATGAGGAGTATGATTTCCTGGTCGCTCGCCAAATATAGCAACCTTCACACACAGTAAACTTGCGGACTGACCTGTCCACCTTACGGGCTTCTCGTTGTCAACGCAGGTGGTCTTCAGTCAAAAGCGATAGCTCTGTTGGCACGTTTATCCAGCCATTACTGGACAATGAGCAGGGGATGGCCGGACACGGGTCATCACAACAGGAGGCTATTTGAAGTGACTCTATGAGAGCAATTACATTTAGAAAGCCCGCGGTCAAGCGGTAGGGAGTAGATATGGTCAGAGCGGGCAGTTCTGGAAAAAACTCCATGAGCCCCCGTCTCACAAAGGAAGAAAGGGTGACGAACTGCTCTTAAAATGTTTAGAGGAACAATGGACGATTTTATGGTGCTTATTGGAGGTACTTAGAGGATAAAAGGATACTTAAGGGATCAGCTGCTCTCGTTTAGTCAGTTCTGTTACAAGTGAGAAAATGATATAAAGCAGTTTTACCTTTAAAAAAAATGGAAAACAAACAAAAGAATTTTTCAAGAATTTAGAAACGTGGAGTGGATATACTCGTAATTCAGAAACGTGACTGAAAACAATCTTCGGCTGTTCCTTGAAAAAGACCAAGGAATTTCCAATAATTATATATTATATGTTTTACGTTAATTTATTATATTTTATTATTTCATTGAATAGTTTTTGTTTCAGTTTTGAATTATTTTTGTTTTAATATTGATTTGAGTATTTCTTGTTGAAAGGTTGTCCACCTTTCTTGATTTAATTTAATTATTATCTCTTGATTTTATATATTCATAAATATAAAATAATTTCTTCTTTACAATGATTTTGTATTTTTAAAATGAAAACAGTATGCATTGCTGTTATGCAAGAACGAATTATTATGGGTTGACAACATTACATTCTACGAAATATAAATACAATATTTTTTTTCCATTCAATTTATGCATTTCACAGGATAGAACAGAGTTATCATCTATTAATTACACTCACATTCGTTACATCACAAGTTTCATGAATTGACTGGGCAAATGAGGAAAAAAAAATTTCATCAGATACTTTTCTGCCTTTCATGTTATGAAATGCTTTGCTAAAAAATCATGACTGGATGACATGAAAAGCATGACCTGGTACGCCGGTAATTCAGCCCACGTTTGCTTCCTCGTGATTGATCGGGCTGATTGTATGGGTCTTTCGTGATTTTTCTTATGTGTACTATAAATACGAGTTAGTTTCCTTTAGAAAAACCCCACAAATGCATTCCTTTCAAGGCAATTTCTTAGTTCTCATAAATATCTTAATCGTAATAACTAAAAATATTTTACTTTTATTATTGGTTATTTCGTTGAGAAATCATATATCAGCGAACAGTAGCATTTATAAATCTAAAATACTTACACCTTACGGTAATTTCGCTATAAAAAACCTCCAAATATTTCAGAATTTTAAAAAGATTTTTACCTGTTGTAAAATTCTTTGCAAGAAAATTCTGTATGCTAAGAGTAGAAGAAACGAAATAATAAAAGCATTTTTACTGCCCGAGAGAAAGATCGCCCTTATGGAGTACTTTCTAAGGGGAAATGGATCATACTCATGGGCAAAACACGAAAACCATAAGCAATATCTCCGTTCGCCAGGATTCCAGTGATAGTCGAATTTCTAGCAACGAGCGATCTTATCATCTCGGCCAGTTAATGAGTATACGGTAGTGACAGCTGCCATAAGTAAACCGGAATTCCTCAATCGCATTTCTTAGGCTTGCTTTACCACTAAGTGCAGAGCAAAATCTTTATAGAGGCCTAAATTCCACTGTTGGTGGCCGCTGCGACACCTACCGCTATGTCTTGGACATCTACAGTGGCGCTGCTTTGATGCAGCACAAGTTTGGAGTGCATCGGCCTTATGGCGAAGAAGAACAATTTTTGCTTGATTGAAATTACCAGAGAATTCATGTCTCTGGATGAGGCCTGATCAAATTACCAGAGAATTCATGTCTCTAAAGGAGGCCTGATCGATGCTACTCACTCATCGTACGCTACTGTGGAGCGACATGCACTCATCACGCCTGCGGCAGGTACCGTGTAAAATGTTACTTACTGTCATTATTTCTTTGCAACACTTTAAGAGTTCACGAATCCGCAAACTCGACTCCCCCTTCTTCCTTTCTCTTCTAAACGGTGCATTCGCCAGACTTTATCGTCTTTATGTATCCTCAGAGATATTATTTCATTCAGCTGTATCGTTGCGGTCAAGAAGCGATATTCTCAACATAAATGATCACGTTTCATTCCGTTCCAGCAACTTGTTACATTGCTAATACTATCCGTCTATAGGGCAGGAATTATCTTTTAACAAGCTATTGCCCAACTGCACACATGTCTAATGAAATAATGAAATCCCGTGGCCAACTAATTTTTCAAAACTTTGCCCAATCGAACACATTGAACATATTTGTTAAGAATCCATCTCAGAACGAGCGTGAAAGTTGCTCACCAATTATACGAAATCTGGATTAAAATACTTCAGAATAGCATATGGCATTTGCATCATTCCTGCAAGATCGAATATGCTCATTTTATGACATGAAAGGCAGCGAAGTATCCTTCTAATGTATAACAGTTTTGGATCTATGTTTGGTTAATAATAGATTGTTGCTCTCCAGTTTTAATCACTTCTTCATCTCTGTCTTCTTCCAATTCGTGTCGAGTTTAAACATGATCGAAGAATCCCTAGAGGAGCAGATTTATCTTGTTTTAGTTTTTACTCCAATTGTCTACTCACTGCAAGTCGTCATTGGAAGTAAAATCATTGGCTATCATGCACTCACGTGAGATAAAACTGTTGTTAAAAATAACGGTTAACAGCCGCGAACACCATACATTTTTAAGAAATGTTTTCAAGTATTAAATCACAATTCTAAAATCCCAACCAATATAATAAACATTCCTCGTTAAGCAAAATAGGGTTCTAGAGTTTGTTTTATATTGATGTTTACAATGCGGCTTTAGACTACTTCTGTAAATTCCTTGTTATCTGCGTTTGTTTCATTCACAAAGCTCTCTGACACGAATATATAAATGAAAAGAGAATTATTAAATACAAAAAAAAAAAAAAAAAAAAAAAAAAAAAACCAGACGCAAGATATAGCTACTGCTTAAGTCACATTGCTGATGTATTCATGATTATTCAACAGTGAAACATTTCAAAATCAGCTAAACTTTCAGTTGTTGTTAGTTTGAACCCTTCTGTTGAAAAGTAAGACCTTTCTGCGCTTTCCTTCAATTATTTAGCCGCTGAAAGAAAAGTACTCATTGTTACATTAATCTAAATCCTTGGACTTTTTAAGCTTATGAGGCAAATAATTTTACATAAAGATCGCAAAATGTCTTACAAGATGCCTATTTAGAGCTACAAGATGCTTATTTAAGCAGAAATTATACTCGTATGGATTTATAATCTGAGGTTAACTAAGCACAAAATGGATCACTTAAAAAAACCAGTCAGAAAATTTAAGCAATTTTTATTGCAATTTTGTATTTAGTATATTCTTCGAAGGCGAATATTTGTCAATAAAGCATCGTAAATTAATGAGATATATGGATAATTCTTCAGAGATACGAGAAATCAAATCTTCACATGGTGTAATAAAGATATTATAAAAGTTTTAATCGAATTTGACTTCAATATAAATAATTCAGCATTCATATTCGGGATTCAATATAATAAAGGGAAAGTAAAGCAAAATATTTACAACAAAGCCCGTTTCGAAGAGTGAGGAGTCATTTTAGCTATGGAAGCTATGGAAACTATTACTGGCAGCCAAAAGGCAAATGCAAATATGTATAAAATTGTTAAGCTGAAGTATACATTACAACGCATGCGCATCTCTTCATTTAGCGAGCTTTGTCGCAGAGCTTAAGAACGACTATAATATACCATTCTTCGAGGATCAAATACTATTTAATCTGGTATCATTGTGTTTAACGAAATGCAATGCGCTCTGAAACAGGGGGAGGGGATCTTTTTGTTGCTACATCTACAGCACACCTAGCAAAATATTTCTCTTTATATCTCGCAATTAAATAAAATATTAAAATAGAAAAGTTTTTAATGCGCGTTATTTTCCAATTGCCCCAGAGTTTCAGCTTTCTGTTTGAATGGCTAATAAGAGTGAATGGCATCAGCTGTTCAAAATTTTTGTTCCTTCGAAAAGCACCGACAGCAAAATCTTTCTCAGGGTACTCGGCGGGTTCTTGTGGGGCCCTGCGATGTACTGCGGGCTAAGTTAGTGCTGTTGAACTACACATACATTACCTATGATACATTGGATTGACTGCCCACTGTACTTCAAACTGATCTGACCTGGTCGTACATTTACGTTTCGATTAAGCATAGGATTTAACAGTAGTAGCTTAGTTTACGACTTCATACGGTGCATAGTTAAATCTTACATATTTAATAAATTAAATTAACACTAAACAGGCAAAAATAAACTAAAATTTTTTTAATTTAATAAAATTATTAAAAATATTTAAGAAAAGTTATTTTGGAAGTAAAAATAATTTAAAATAGTTAATTTCGGTTTCTCAACTTGTTAAAAGTGAACAAAAATTTTAACTGTTTATGCCAGAAAAGAAGGAGATATTGGTGTTAGATTCTTCCATCTCTTGAAAAAGTTTGAATCCGACAATAATAATACAGTTTTTTCCTTTCTGTACTTAATATAGTGTATTTTTTATTTTTGCACGTATTACATTTCCAACTCAGTCCAAGACAATTTAATAGATTGCAGTAACTTTACTTAATTATTTTAATAATCTGATTAATTAAAATTTTTTAGTTCATTCTTTGACTGTTTAGTTTTAATTTAACTTAATTAAATAATTGTTTTATGTCACTCTTAGCAGCAGTTGCACAGGATTTTGTTTTGAAAGTCCTATTTACACTCATTTTTTTCAATATATATTAAATAACTGTTGATTATATTATCTCCTAATATAAATTTAGTAGAATGTATCAAAATTAGGTAACCCAGAAGTATGAAATTTAATTCCGAAAAATTTTTTTAAAGGGATTTTAATGGAAATCATAAAAAAAAAATAAATAAATAAAATAAAATTAAGGGGACTTGAATTTAAATCATGAAAAATAATTCCGAAAAACATTTTTAAAGGTACTTGAATTATGGTGTGTGTATTGTGGTGTATTTAATTATGGCAAAGCACACTAGGGCTATCTGCCTAAGAGGAGTGATGACTTTCGTGGAGGACTTTCTAAGGGAAACTGGCTCGTATAATCGTTACACATGGGGAAAACCACGAAAACACCCATGCAGCCAGCCCGTTCGCGGGATTCGAACGTCGGACCGAACTACCAGTGTTCAGCGACTTTACCGCTCGGCCGCTGGTGGGACCGCACTTGATTTATGAAAAATAGAAATTCAAACTTTGAAAAAGAAAATTAATAAACCAAAGAAACTATCGTCATTGATCGGAAATTAGTTGACTTTTCAAGGGGAACAAACCAACTCCCGTTCCTTGAACATTAATTAATAAATGCAAAGGTGTTTCGTCTTTTACTCAAGTAAGACTGATGATGCCAAACTGGCAAATTCAGTTAAGGCCAAAATTGCAGTTCCGTATATATAAATTCGCAAACATTCGTAAAACACTTTAGGAAAGTTTTTTAAACTCTGATAAAAAGAAGAGAAGAGTTAATAAGCCTAATTTTATTTTAAATTAATGCGAAATAAAAGCTATCATGATATCATAATTTAACTTGATAAAAGAAATTATAGGAATCGAATATAGATTTAATTTTCAACGGTTCTAAAAGCATAAATTATTAAATTAAAAAATATATAAATATATAAGATAAAAATATATAGCAAGGTATTCAATTCCTTTGCTTCAATCAAAAAATCCTTCTATCTTTTTCGCTTCAGCAAAAAAAAAAAAAAAAAAAAAAAAAAAAAAAAAAAAAAATCGTTAAAGTTTTTACAAAATATAAAATCGATAATAAAACAAATTCCAAATTTCAAATTGGGTCTTCCACATGCCCATATTCGTAGAAGGATTACGCCATTCAAAATTGGATGGCTCTAGATACCGTTGTTTTATCACAATGCGAGAAATATACATACATTTATGCAGATTTTTCATTATTTAATTTCTTCAAATATAATGCAGGACTCTAACATTTTGTGGCAACAGTTTGAAAAGTGAACCGACATTTATAGGAGTCCGACGCAAAATGCCAAAACGAAAGTAATAGTCCTTCGGGACTTAAATCCCTTTGGACTAAAAAAAAAAAAAAAAAAAAAAAAAAAGAATTGAGGAGAAATTTTGCTAAATCAAACAAGGAAGAAATGCTTCCCTTAGTTAGAAATTTTCTTAAATATCAAAATTCAAGAAAAACAATTAAATTTAAAGCAACCTCGTTCACGCTAATAAATCTTTTACTCCCTTAGAATAATTTGGAAATATTAGCATAACATTGCGTTAATTATCTCTGACCGCTGGATATATATATATAGATAATGAGTATTTAACATTATTCCACTACTAATGATTGCACTGGAGAATGAAAAATTCGCGTGATAATCCAATGTTCCAACATTCTTCTATTTTATTTATCTATGAAAGAGCATAATACAAAAATATCGATATTTAAAGTAAAAACTGTAGATATACGAGCAGAAGAGATTGTGTTGACAACCACAGACACTTTTGTAAAAGCACGTACATCATATCTGTAAGGAATTTTCTCCTTTCTTACCACGTACCTTCATGGTGTAACTGGAAGCACGTCCGACTAGCAGTATGGGGTTCGAATCCCGAAGAGGCCATTACTCATGTTTCCTACTCTGAAATAAACTTAATGATTCTATATTATATATTTTCTTTAATTGTGTTCGGTGTTATATGTATCATTTTGTGTGTACGAACAAAATTGTTAATATTGTAAATTATTATTCAATGTTTTTGAATTTAAAAAATAATTTCTAAATTATTTGTAGCTGCTTGACGAAAAATACTCTTTTATATAAATAATTAGAGATACATTATTATATGTCATAACTTTCGGTAAAATTTTCTGTAAAAGGTTATAAATCATGATCTTATTCCACACAATACATATAACTGATATATATATATATATCGAGCGTTTTTATGCGCTCGTTGAATAAAAACTAATTTAGCTTTCGTTTCCCATCTGCTTCAAATTTCTCAAACAGGTATACCATTTAAAAAACTGTGATTTTTTTCTGTCCTCTTTTCATCCTAAGTTCCTTAGGACAATTTTTTTTTTACACGTAATGTCTTCCTTAAGCATATATAAAGGGAAGGATTAAACCAAACAGCAAGAGTAAATTATTATTCCTTCTTCAAATATATAACTAATTTACATATCTTTCTCCAAGAATAATTATATCATCCGTCTGATGATGTGATAGCCAAAGAGAAGACCAAAAGGGATCAACAGCTTACGTCATGGTTTTCGCAAAGAAAATTATCATGAAGTTTACAGGGTCAAAGTTCGATAGCCATTCTTTCCTAGAACATTGCCGATCCTGCAGAAATAGCCAGCTGAAGCAATGAAAGGATGTACAAGAATCATAGCACCTGGGCAAGATATGTAATCTGTATCCAAGGGAACCGGACAAAGATAAGCAGACATAATACTGGTTACGTACGGCACGTTTGCTTAGAAGATAAAGAAACCTTTGTTCGCTGATAGCAGGAACAAACGACCAAGTTACTAAGCGAGTTTTATGAGTGGACATCATGTTTAAACGAATAACGAATAATATCGAACAATAGATTATAAATAATATCTAATATTCCTTTTTATATAGATACAGTCGTTTACAGAACCTATGGGAAATTCCAATTTACAATAAGTTAATCGCTATACAAGTTTCAGCAAAAATAATCAACTCACTTTTCATTTTTTAAAAAGTACTCAAACTATGGCAGAAATTTCACTGGAGGAATTTCTCATTTATCACCATTACCACTCTTATTCGATTAGAATATTTTTGAATTAATTTATTAATCGCTGTTTTTATCTGACACTGTATGAGATCCACTAATACGGTCTAGACCAAATGGTCTCCAAAGTGGGGTACGTGAAGTGATACTAGGGTCAAAAAAAGCTGGTTCACGATCACTTGTGAGTGAATGATCGTGTTATCACGTGAGTGCGACGTTTTCTCACTGGTTGCTGCGTCTGGTTTCACTAGAGTCTGGGGAGCTCAACATCATAACTGCACCGACATTACAACTGCACTCGAATTACTATATTATATTAATACTATATTATAATGTACTATATATTACACTGCATTACATGATATTATATTACATCACATTATGTTTTATTGCATTACATTATGTTACATTACATTATATTACATCATATTATATTATATTGAATTATATTATGGGGCTCAACTTAAAATTATTTTCGTCTTAGGGGTAATGCGATCAAAATATGCGCTAGATCGCTGTTCAGACAATACTTTTAGAGAGCTTACAGTTATAACTTATTTAGTATTTTAGTTTGTATGCTTACTATCAAGGATTTACTTATAAGCTTTCATCAAAGTAGTTACAGCACAAAGAAAGATTTACTAGCACTAGGGCAGCCTAAATATGAACTTCAATAATTGGTAAATTTTGAGCTTATTCGGAGTTAATTCGAACTAGAAATCTCCTTTAGGCATTTCATGAGATAAATGACAAAACCTTTTTTCTTTATGAAAAACATTATTTTGCTCATGAGCACTTATCATCATTTTAATAGATGATAATATGAAGAAAGATTAGAGATCTTTTAGAGACAAACCGAAGGTAAGAAAAATTATAAAGTGAAATATGTAAACACTCTTAAGTCGTGAAGACTGGGATTAAATTCTTTAATTAAAATTCACATATTTAAAGAACGATTTCGAAATCTCATGCATAAGCTATAGTACTATTAACTTTATATGATTTCTCAAATTCAGCTACGGTACATTAATAAGCAGGCTTAAATGTAATAACGTTAAAAAATTAAAAATTAAACTCTTTTGGAGGAATGGAGAATAATTACAGATATATATTATTTCTTTTAAAAAGTAGAATTACTATTGGAAATGATGTATATATGAACCAGAACATTCCTTAACTTTTAAAAGAAAATGAGCCTGAATATAGATTACCCTACCTTCTCCCAATAAAAAAGGGGGAAACTTTTACTTAAATGGTCTTTTTGGCCTAGTTACTTGGAGAAAGAAGGAGATTCAACTACATAAACAAAAAGAAAGACATACAGAATCACACATCATTATCATTATCGGCTACTGATCAAAAAAACAAAACAAAAAAAAAAAAAAAATCTTCACTATTAACTAGATATTTAATAACATTTCTAAAAATTAAATGTGGTCCAATCTTTCTATTCAAAAGCAGTTTTTCAAACAGTCCATCATTTTTACCATAAAATGGTAGAAATCAAACCTTGCGCGTTGAAGGCAACATATACTATACCTCATATAATTAAACAGCGTTTCCATGGATCATCTTTAAATTAAGCATTAAAAAAGTATTAAGAAATTTGAAAAAGTTTATTGTAAAGCTTGATAACAGCAGTAGAAAAAAGAACTTTTCTTTATCAGAGGAATAGAAGAAAAAGGAAATCTAAAGTTACAGAAATTGAGTCAGATGTTAACTTATACAAATTACTTACAACATATCAGCATACCTTTTACTATCAGACAAAATTACGACATATAACCATGCAATATTGCAAACATACAAACAATATTGCAACCATGATATTAAGAAAAAATGATTTCCGAAATATAATCAGGATCAAATACTCATCGAAATATGATGAGCATGAGCACTATACGTCAGTGAAGATAACAGCAAAGAAAATTATATATGGCGTTAAAATAGCTTATCAACACCGTAGGTACTACATTCAAAATTTTGAAAAAAGAAAAAACATTAAATTAGCTTACTTTTACACATGAAAGGCCTTTGAAAGTGAGGTAGGTAGAACCCACAAGGTTTCAAAATAGTAACACCGCCACAGGTCACACAAACATATAAGGGATAGAACATTTTTAAATCCACGAAAAGTTGACCCGTAATTCCCCTTAACCGACAAATATCCATGATGGGAAAGTTTATATTCACCAGAAGCAAAAAAAATTAAAAGCTCTTGACCAATGTTAATCTGAAATTAGTTACTATAGCCATACGTCACAAATTTTGGAACAGCAGAAGGTTTCAACAATTAAGCCCAAATTTCTAATGATTGTCAACCAAATACATTGCTTAATATCAGTCAAAATGCATCAGAAATTTGCAATGGATCACATGCCAATGATCTGAATGTTTCTAGAGATTTCGAGCTGAAGGTCAAAGAGAGTCAGATTTGACAATTAGATTTCAACGAAAGGTCAAGCAGTAGTGAAATGGATTATTATCTGTTAGACGAATGACCAAATTTGCTGCTGATAAATAAGATTGTTAAAAGATTCTGCAGTGTATTAGTGTTTCACAACAACTACGGTTTATACAACCAGATAATGCGTCATGAATTAAATTCATCACATTTAAGAAAATGCAAATTAGTAGTAAAACAGTTTCATAAAAAATTAATAATACTTTAAAATTGTGTTTAATTAACGGCATTATGATTTATTCGCAAACTATAGCTTGTTGTTCAAGAGAATTACACTTGCATATATAAATTATTAAATATGAATACAGAATACAGTATGTTTTTAGATAAAGTAAAAACAATATATCATGCTTAAGAGAACACGCATAACCTATTGCTTGAAATCTTAGAATTAATAACTTGTTTTAATAAAATCATATTTAATTAAAGATGTTTCTAATGCCATATATTGCGTACCTTGGTACAATCCCCTCCCCCCTCTCCTGACGAAAGCTAAACTCTACGAGGTGTTTATTTTTAGAAAGTTCGCAAGTTTCGTGTCCTGGCAAAACAAAACGTATTGCTTCTAGAGGGAAGTACTTGTTGCAAGCTATTCAGTGAAATTAATGCACAGCTATGCTCTGAATAACCAAGTTTTTCTGCATTAATAAGTGCAACTTCAGGTTGCGATAAATTATGATAGTATAGTATCATAGTTATTACTATTATAGCGAGTTTTTTCCTCGTATTATTTCGCATTGCTGATTTTCAAAGCTCGTTTTAAATATATAATTTTATGTTCTTGAATAAGCAGAGCAACTAAAAGGTAAGATATTATTATTGTGTATTTAATCCGTCTGTTATTATTTAATAAACTAACTATTTAACAGATGTAGTTCTTAATAATAGTATTTTTTTACTTTTTAATCTCATTGATTTAAATAAAAATACACTTAAATCATGATGCATCTAATTAAAAGCATTTAATATTTTTATTGAATTACATTGCATATTTTCCAATTTTTAAATATACAAAAGTTATACAACGCTCCCATATCAGTCTAAATGCATATTCATCTAACATTCCATAAAATGTTTCGCTATTCCTCCTGGGCCATGTCTATCTCTACTGATAAACTATATTAAACTTTTAAAAAAGACCCCTTTAGGACAATTCTTAAAATCTCAGTACCCTTTCAGATTTCGTCTTTCTTGCAGTTTTTTTCTTCAGAAGTGCCAAGGATCCAGGACTTAGAACAGACTTCTCTTTAACCCTGCTATAGACCAGAGTAATTTCTTCATAAATTGGCACACCAGCGGCCGAGCGGTAAAGTCGCTGAGCACTGGTAGTTCGGTCCGAGGTTCGAATCCCGCGAACGGGCTGGCTGCATGGGCGTTTTCGTGGTTTTCCCCATGTGAAACGTGTATACGAGCCAGTTTCCCTTAGAAAGTCCTCCATGAAGGCATCCCTCCTCTTAGGCTAGATAGCCCTAGTGTGCTTTGCCATAATTAAATACACCAAAATCTTCATACATTTATTTACCTCATTCTCATAAATATTATTATTACCTGCATTTACTGAAATCATACTGATAAATATAATAGACTAATTAAGAAATATAATTTTTTTTTTTTATTGCAAAGCGAAAGTGTATCTACAAAAAG
Organism: Stegodyphus dumicola; assembly: GCF_044657685.1. Classification (NCBI taxonomy): domain Eukaryota; kingdom Metazoa; phylum Arthropoda; class Arachnida; order Araneae; family Eresidae; genus Stegodyphus; species Stegodyphus dumicola. The sequence continues at coordinate 103,330,775 of NC_140771.1, forward strand.
ATGTCGTCTATATACAAAACTTTTAATTTTTCTTCAGCAATTACATTGAGACAAAAGATTAGACGCTTAATTAATTTAATCTGATATTTTGTTTAATCATAAAATTTTGATAATTCTAATTAAATTACATATTTTATTACTTCTGCAAAAAAATGCTTTGTTTATACCCCCAATCATGATAATTTAAAAGTATTTAGAAGAAAACTTTGAAGCAACATTTTAAATGTAGGTTTATAAAACAAGTTTATAATTTCTAGTATTAAAGGTGAGAACTGAAATTTATCTTTGTTTTAAGAATTTTTCAGATCATTGTAGGTTCTAGCCAAATTCGCCGAAGCCAAATTTGCACAACCTCGCTTGCTTCCCTAATATTATTTACGCCCAACTTCAGCAATAGATGGCGCTATAGCTAAACTCTGATAAACTTCTTCATCTACAAATATGTTTAAACTTCGCAGATTCCTTTTTATTTTTGAATGTTTTTTCTCTGCTAGATATTATTTTATTCATTTCGTTAAAAAACTATATAATAATCTTGTTTACTTAATTATTAGCAAAACACCTGTAAAGCATTTTTTTTTAATGCTTAATATTTTTACTTTTCTCAGGATAAATAGTTGGGTTGTGATGGAATTAACGGGAAAGCAACATAAAAAATAACCTGAATTACAAATACAGAAGCTAAAATGCTGTTTAAATAAATTTTGATCTGGAATAAGTTGGAAAAATGCCTTTTCTTTATTTGTAAAATGAAATTAAGTATTTAAACTATGTGAATCAATTGCATGCATGTACGCATTTGACAATTTTTCAGATTTCTTGTTGGGGAAATTGGAAATTTATTACTGTATCTTAAAACAACTATCATTAAAAATCCTTAAAAATATACAGTCTACTTGCATTTAAACTCTGATGAACTCACTATACGAATCATTTTTTTTTATAGAAAAAAAAAAAAAAAAAAAAAAACGAGTTTTATTTCACAATAAAAAACTTTCTTGCCCACCCGATATTTCAGTCTTTCTTTATAGCTGGAAAAACATTAAGAATGAATGCCAAAATTAAAATGAAGTTAACTGTATCATAGTGTGATAATAATAACATTCTCCCATCTCAAAATTTAGTCACACGAAAAACAGTCAATATAAATTGTTATAGACGGTTGATACATCTAGAAAACTTAGTAACATGAACTAAGTATATAAGCGCTTAAATATAAGTGCACGTTTTTACGATGACGTACATTCAAAGCTCATGTGAAGTCTGAAGTGTTTAAAAATACAAACTTCTGCGCTTCAGGCTTCCTTCTCAGTTTCCAAAAGTGTTTAATTAATTTAGCCTACTTTATTGCAATGTGTCTCTACAAACTGTAATTAGACGTGATACTTAATTTTACATATTTATTTTGTAGGATACTGCTGTATCTAGAAGCTTGTGAGAAAGTCCCGCAGACCACTATTACACTGGAAGTTTCACTTTCGTCTGGAACAAATAACTGAGTCTTAAGACCGTTAAAATAATCTCTTTATTTATTTATTTATTTTTAAATTTAACTCTTAAATGAACAGCAGACATTGCTTGTGCGCCAGACGAACCTCCGCTACTTCAAAGTATTTAAATGAACATAAGGTAAAGTTAAATTCCAAAGTGGATAACGTAATCTGAGACTACACACAAAGCAGACTACTTAAGCTGGCTCAAAATAATTGCGGCGCGTACTTGAAACGTAGGCTAGCAAGATGCTAAAGCTGGATATAAACTTATGCAAAGCTGGCGATAGTTGGTAACAACATGACGAGGCTGTCGGAATCTCTACCTCTAAACATTCAAACTAATTTGCATCCTTACAAATACAAATTAAATAGAAAATAAATAAAATAAGTAAAAATAAAACTTAAATACAAAATAATTTGTATCCTTAAATAGAAAATACTAATTTGCACGGTGGTGAGGACTACGAAAAGAAAAAGTTATAGTTAAGTGTTAAATCGAAGAAGTCGAATCGCAGTAACTAACTCATATAACTTAAAACTTACCATTTACTTTATTGTTTTTAACGGAAATTTTCATGATAATTAATTAAACAATAATTTCCTACATAAAATGAATTATGTAGACGACGTACGACGAATCCTACATAATACCCAACGAACGACACGTACATCTAAACCAGGAACGCAAATATTGTATCACTGTCTGCGAACTACAAAGTTTCCTGATTCCATTATAAAGTGAATATAATTCAGAAAATTCAGCAATATTTTATTTGCATAATTCTTGGCAGACAATTTTACGAATGATCACGTTCTTTTCGTAAACTAAAGAGAGAGAATACTGCCTCTGGCAACACCTTCCATTTAACCAAAGGAAGGAAATACTTTATTACGGCTGTTCACTTGGCCGTAATAAAGTATTTCCTTCCGTTGGTTCGCATGGCGCAGTAAATAACATATCTTCTTAACATATGTTGAACCAACAGAACTCTCAGTTTTTCCCCCCTATGATTTAAGTGTTCACAATGTTTTGGTTGAAATGTCTACCTAATGTTGCTGTACCTCAATTTTAGATGGCCAAAACTTTGGATATAATCCTCAAGGGAAAATGCAAGAGTTTATTCCGAAAGAAACCGTACGTATATAGACAGGTAGTTCGTTATCTTGAAGAAAAACACAGATCTCGCAGGTACATCTTTTGCTAACATTAATGTGTATCATTCATGGGAAATTATCATAGATAACGACGAGAAGGAAGATGGAATTTATGACTTTGATTACTTTTAAACCTGGGATGTGCGCCTTCAAGTATTTCACAGTCGTCGCCAGCCATCGCATGCCGCGGCTTAGTCACGGTCACTGAACAGCGATGCCTCAGCGTAAACACGCGTTACACAGATTTTGCAAATAGGAGAGAAGCGCGTCCAACCAAATGCAAACAGCGCCCAGCATAAATCGCGGCATTCATAAAAGGGTCTGGCGGGTTCGTATCCATATTGACGCTGGCCTCTCCATGGTTGGGTTACGAATCTCAAAAATTTGTGTGAAATATTAAACAACTTTTAAAGACTCTAAACTTATAGTTGTAAATAAAGTGAGATTTTCTGTGGTCCTAGGACGGAGTTTTCAGCTAGGGTAGAATTGCATAGGAGGGATGCGATCAGCTCTTTTATTTAATTGTTAAATATTTAGTTATAGTTTATGAACATAAAAAAATACTTTTATTCAAGTTTTGGTATTTATTAACATTTTCTACACATTTTGTTGTTTAATTTATAAAACATGTTAAAAATCATCTAAATCTACATAAATGGGGTGCATATTTATTTTTCGAGTTTAGGAAAGGTGGGGAGATGATCTGGCAGTGGTAAAAGGGGTGCATGGGGTAAAAGAAGTTAAGAACCCTTGTTGTAGGACAACTCTTTCTTTCTCTCTCTCTCCCGAAAAACGGGGGGGGGGGCGTAATTTTATTACTTCTAATTAGCTTCTTCATTTAAATATTAAAGAAAAAAAAAGGAGAAATTATATTTTGAGCTTATGAATAATTAAATCAGAAATGCGAAAGAAATAAATAGTAAGCAAGTTTGGAAACAAATAAAGCTGCACAAACTCACAGCTGTATTAATGCAAAAGAAAGGGGGATGGAGATAAATAAATAAATAAAATTAGATTCCCCCCTTCCCGCTCCATCTTGTTGGATTCGCACAGATGCAAAAGCTTTTTAATTACGACTATTTCAAATCTGTCTATAGGAAATTTTTTTCGACCCTGAGATTTTGGCTTATATACGGTTTTACTTTACACTGAAGCTATGACTTTCGTTGAATTTTGTAGAAACACTTTTTATGGTTACATTCAGTATGAAATTTTATACAGAAAGCATAATTCAAAATCACATCATAGCATAAAAGCATGAAAATTATACATAAATTACATTCCTAACACTTCTGCGCATATTGACAGAAAACAACAGCTAATACAAGGCCTCTTAACAGGCATATATATAGCATATTCCAGATATCAGAAATCGGGAAAACACCAACCCTTACGATTAACATTCTTGACTGAAATTTCTGGACTTAAATTCATTTTCAGTTTACTTTACAAAAGACATGAAGTTTTGATTGCTTCATAAAAGAGTTACTAATATATTACTTTATTATTAATTCTAATTAATAACCTAAATTTTGATTTACTAATGATATAATTTATACTTAAAATTATTACATTACATTACTGACTATTATTATCCTGAAGCTATCTATATTGAAACAATAAAGGAAAATGAAAATTTATTGTATCTCCAGAAGAACTTTCGAATATGTTTGCTGAATTACTGAAGTCACTGATTAATTCTAAATTCCGTTTTAAACTTTGCTTACCTGTGGAAATACTAATAAGATCGCAGGAAATGGATAATATTCAATAATTACAAGTTCGTTTCTCGACAAAAGGTTGTCTATGTAGGGTTATAGCAGTTTTTTTTCACCCCATACCTTTAATGAGTATAGAGCCATTTCCTTCAGAAAATTCTTCATAAAGGTATCCATCGCCTTACACAGACAGCCTTATGTGTTTAACCTTCACTAATTAATCACCCAAAAATTTACTTTTGCGGATGGATATATGCGCCCCAAGCCATGTATGACGTTGGCAAGGAGAGCAGTCTAATCTATTAAAGACTTTATTTTAACAGGTTTGCCGTTTACTTGAAATCCTGGTTGCAAGAGTTGAAATAAAATTTCTCCATTTACTTATTTGTTTCTGACCTGCAACATTCGAAATCAGTGATTCATCGCTCCTTAATTTGTATTTCAATCTCTTCGACTAGATACTTTTGTTTAAACTAAATGGGAATGAGACGATGGGAAAAAAGAAATATTTTCGAAAACTTCAATGAAAGGTTTGCAGATCGGTATCCATCAAAACTATTTCTTTTATTTCCAGTCGGATAGATCAGTTTGATAGAAAATAACAAACAACACAATATGGGACAACACGTCAATTCATAAAAGTGATGTTCTGTTATACAGTCAAAAATTTCTTTAACTGCAAACAGTTTATGATTAGATTCAAAAATTATCAGATCAGGTAAATTATAAAAATTGTTTCTCCTGTAAAATATTTCTACACTTTTTTTCTGCCCTTCCCCTCTCCTCCTACGTAATACGTTCTTCTTCCAAAATTTCAAGACTCATTTTGTGCGACCAGAAAGACAAGCCTTAGCTTTAAAAATATAGCCACAACACCCACCTCCCAGCCGTGAGCTATGATGAAATTCATCCGAAAAAGCACGATTCTGTCACCGATGCGGCAACAGTGGCTACCACTACACGTGGTCGATTGACGAGTGAGGAAAGAAATGGGCCCGGATCAGATTTCGGGACCTCGTGTTTACATCCTACAAAACGTGAGAAATAAATCGGACGAGTCTTGCAAGGGAAAAGAGGGGTAGCAAATCTCAGCCAAGGCACTCCTGGGGTTCGAGCTTTGGGTCCAAACACGAAAGGGAAGACCCTCCGAAAACAGGGTCAAGGGTCAGGAAGAGGGAGCCACGAGGGTGAAACTAGAGATTAGGAACTTGGGGGTGAATGACCAAGGACCGTGGAGAGCTTTTTGGGGTCATCAGGGATGGTGTCTGACCCTACTAGGAACCAGGCGGTATTCGTCGGGTGTTTACATCGATCGTCCACCCGTTATGAACAACAAATGCGTTACAGAACATACAAATAATACAGATCTACGGTCTTCATTTTTTTTGGAGTTTTACACGAAGAAAAATTGGAAATTGTAACCTATTTAGTTATTTTTCAAATCAGAAATATGGCTAACTGTTTCATTTTTTACTTATTAGAACAGTTAGCAAAATAATATATCTAATGTCTTGAATCTAATGTCCTAATGTCTCTGACCTGATCATGTAATATTTTAAAAGGAAATGCAGAGATCAAAAGATCAGTCAAGAGGACTTATAGACAATTTATATTTTTTATGTCTAATGAACAGCTTTTGCAGGTTCAGACATGAAAAATGAACATAATTAAAAGCGGAAGGCATGTACTGCTCAATCATAGGATTAAACTCCTTTCAATCAGAAACTTTTCATGCAGAAAAGTATGTATTTTTACTTCTCCATTGCAAAAAAGAGGAATAAAAACTTCACATTACTATAATGTTTCCCACAAGAAAAGTCTTAGAAAGATTTCGGAATTATGGAAACACACTAACTGTCATATAACAAAACAACTTCTGAAACGCCTAAAAAAATTCTTATATTTCGATCCTTCATATTCTAGCTTCACACCTGAAAGGTGTCAGAAATTGGATCCTGATAGTGTGGTGAAACTTGCGAAGCCATCGAAAAAAATTAATCGATTTTTTTTACAGTGAGAAATATTGCTCTCATATAAAAACGACACATAAAAAATAAAAATGCATACATAAAGCAGAATAAAAAAAAGAGAAACTAATATTTTTCTTCTTTATTTATTTTTTATAATGAGAAATATTTACTCATACATACATGTGTTATATTATCTAAGGAACTGAAAATATTCCGAAATGAACGATCTCAATTTGAATAAAAACTCGCAGAAGTCGTACAAATAATTCACCTATTATTTTAAATAAAAATAACACCCCGTCTATTTAAAAAAAAGTCTTTGCCGTTTACAAAAAATTAAAAAGGATAAACGCATACATAATTGCAATCCATGTGTTGCCATGGAATTTTGTTACAATAATTAGATTTCATTTTTGATTCAGATAAGCGTATAATCAGATACCAAAGAGAAAATCTGTATCCAAGCTAAATGAACTATTGCATTAGCAAAGCTTTTTTTTATTTTTTTATTTTGTTTAAAATTAATTACGCTAATGGTATGAAATGTAAATAAGTGTTGCTTCCGAATGATTAACTTTGCTTCACTAATAAGCAACGTACTATTATCATTTGGGAAACAAATAAGAAATCTTACAGCAAATGGCTTTGTAACAACTTCCTATCTCGCTTGCAGATGATTTTATTATTTAAGTAAAACAATAGCTATTCTTTCAATTGTTAAAAACCACATCTTAAAACAAAACTCGATAAAATTTCAGCAATTACGTATTACAGCAACCACCTTAGTAGAAGTCGCCAAATTTTCAGGATGTGCCAAATTCTGGCAACCATGCGCATGTAATTCTTAACTAATCTAATAATAATCCTTCAGTCAAGCAACGCCACCATTTTCACATGCGTTCTTTTTGTTGTATTCCAATGGCTTTTATAAACAAATCGATATTTTATGCCTTAATTTTAAAATATGCACTTTTGGAATTTGCCAAGGATGGAAAAAACTACGGTAAAATTTCTTCAGAAACACAGAAAGTTGACGTGAAATTTCTGAAGGGAACAGAACAACAAGAAGATTCGTTTGATAAATAGCCGTCTAAGTTGTATATGCATTTATGATTTTGTTAACTTATATACAGGAATTTTATTTCTGCAATTTCTGGTCAACTAACAGTGTACTAAATGTTCCAAAAATGCGTAATGACCAAAATAACGTACTGTAATCTACATGCTATTACAGATCTGGAGATGCTATGTCCCCACAGACACAATAATCAGTATTGGCAAATCCATGTCTATAGTAAAATAATGCAAAGGGATAAAAAATTATGGGAAACTAATTACCTAAAAATGCTGCTTAATACTATGTCAAGAAGAACAAAAATACCTCGCAAAGAAACTGAGCAACATGTAAAAAAACTTTGGTGGTGAACGACTGCAGCAGCGATTATGTATGAGTAACATGAGCAACAGAAAAGAGGAATCTCGCCAAGCAGGAAAGGAAAAGAGATGGCAAACACATCTGGGGGCCTATTTGAAGGATAGAGAAAAAGGTTTCACTCGAAACTTTCCTTTGGGTCATGCTTTCTTTCCTTTGGATCAGGAAACTTTTTTGACTTTTATTGGTAAAACAAGAAATGAAATATTTTTCAGTAACATTTAACAGTCGGCAGAATGATACATAATGTGGGCAACATCTTCATGTTCGTGTCTGAGAAAAAATAAAAAGCTTGAAGTATTTCGGCAGTACGTAATAATTAAAAAAAAAATATTTTCATTGAAAGAAAACTATAATTCATTATAACTGCTTTAATAGTAAAGCGTAATTTTTTTTTTATTTATGTACGTATTTTATGCAGGTATGTTTAGAGTTGAATTGAATTTTTTTTTTTTTAAAAAAGAAAGAGATATATTGAATAATTTTTATTTTTTAAACCGGTAATTTAAATTTTGGTTTTTCCTTTTCCTTTTTGAATTGGGAAAAAGAAATACTGATATAAAAAAAGATCTGCTTTAAGTTTATGCATTAATAACAATAATTTAATTCTTATTTGGAAAAGAATACTTCTAAATGCGTTTTTCATTTCTGTTACTTAAAATTTCTTTTTCAGGAACAATGTTAAGAAATTCTTTTGTTTTCTGAGTGTCTCTCTGAATCCCAACACGTCTTCTGGATGCCTCCTCCCCAAAAAAATGAAGGCTTTTTAATAATGCCTTTAAAGACTTGAAGATAATTTATGTTAAGCTTTGTTCCTGAGTAAAATGTTTAGGATTTTGATTTTTTTACTATTGTTTTTTGATCATCATACTTGTATTTCAAACGGTAATGAGGCTTCTTTCTGAGTTATTTAAAATTGCATATTAGATTAGTTTTTCTGATAGTTGTCATTTTTTTTTTCAAAAGTTTATTGAAAACAAACTATTAATAATGCATAATATGTAAGGCTGTTATTCTTTTTGTTTAGCTGATCCAACTGAAGCTTTAAAAAATGCAAGCAATTTTCCCATACAATAATATCGCTTCTCGCATAGGCATAAGCCGAAAATTTTCCAGGAGCAGGGCAAAACACTGGAGGTAAATAATTACATCAATACATTTTTATTTAACTGTCTAATTTTTGAAGTTCACAAGTAAGTTGTCGATTACAGTATTGGGTCATTACAAAACGCATATCATACATGCAATAATATAAAAATACAGTTTTTACTCTCAATTCCAGAGGCAAGTGCCCCTCTCCGGAGGAATATGTAAGTAAGGTAAAAAATAAGTAAATTAAAATTATAACTTAAATTAGCAATAGCCCCTTAATTCTTCATTTAAATTTGTGTATTTCTCCTTTCTGTTCTAAAAATAGTAACTGCTTATAACTTTTCTTTGACTGCGTTATTTTTAGAATAATCCATATCATATGACTTTTACATTACGCTACTGACGTAAATGGAACTAAAAGAGCCAATAATAATTTTAGAGCTCTATTGATTATTCAACTGAATGGTGTTGAAACCGAAACTACGTCATTCTGAATTAGAATTTCGTCCTGAACAAACTGCACTTCTGCTTTTCTGCCTAATTAGACTGTTGCTGCGCTCCTACGATCTCACTAAAACAAAATAAAAAATCTGATGTGTACACCACATGACTTCCTTGTACGGAATATTAAATTATACGCATTTTTTCTTGCATTTCATTTAACTTATTAGATTGAATTAAACCTACTTCGCCGACAGCGCATAAACCACAATAGAATAAATGCATTCTTTAAAATTCACTTTGTTTACCATAGCGACACTCTGGCGCTAGGCTTACTTAACAGTATTATATTTCGTTCATATTATAACTCAGAATGCACAAAATTTATATCATTTAAAGAATTATCTAATCGTTGCCACATGTTCTATTCAAATACTATAACAAAGCTAGAACGATGTATAAAAGAAATTAAGGAAAGAAAACGAAAAAGAAACAGTTTTTCACAGACGATTGAGTATTTCTCATTCAATTAATTAAGTTTTCCCCCTTCGCGACAAGGCAAAAATACATAAAAACTCAAAATATCTGTATTAAAAATTACGAAGTAAATCTTAAATACGTACTTATTTCCTCGAAAAAATTCCAGAAAGGATTACGCATGATTTAATTCGCAATAATAAAAGAAGGCGTTATTTTTGTGTTGCGAAGCTTAGTGTCTCTCTCTAGATTGGCAACAAATCTACAATTCTGCTGTTTCAAATGTAAACAAATATGTCCGCCATGTTAGTTAAAACTTAACCGCACTTAAACAGCTTTTAAATTGTTGATAATTGTACAAATATTGCTTTCAGAATTACGAAAGGCATAAAAACTTTAACCAGAAGATAAAAACAACATAATTCAATCATTTTTAAAGCAAAACATTGTACAATTTACAAACATATAAGAGTAAAGAAACTGAGATCACTGAGCCGGGTAACAGAGTGCATATATTTATAAATATATTTATATACGTTTGGCGCGGCCGATTGAAACCAAAATACGAGGTGTACATCTACATGTAATAGTAGTCTTATATACAAAATTTCAACGTTCTGAGGCTACTCGTTTTAGAGTTATGCGAGATAAGTACGTACGCACGCACGTACGTACATACGTTCGTACAGACGCCACGAAAAATTCTCTTCAGAATTCATTTTAAAGCAGTTTTTTAGTTTTTTTTTGGGGGGGGAGAAAAAGAGTCTTTTATTCTGTCCTTACGTATAGATATTACGCAAAAACATCGTTAAATTGCATTCGAAAGCGGTCAAAGTGGATATTTTCGTTGAAATATGCTGCCTGAAGCTTTTCGCGATTACAATACTTCCTTTTTACTTCGTACAAGGAAGTAAAAATGTAAATGTTCTGGAACGGGCACGATTAGTGTGCCAAATTATTTGTGGCGGCAAAATGTTTAGCTAAAAAAAACGAAATACTATTTAAATCTATTACGTTTGCAAGCTTCTTCAAGCATGACGCATCATCTACCTTCCAACTTTTCTAAACAAATCATCACATACACACATATATTTCAGTTTTATTCATGACTAACCTGAGTAGTATATCATATTCATTCGCGTATTCCCCCCTTTTTATACAAATTTTATCGTCTGAAAATCGAGAGGGGTAAATGATTAATGTTCGACGGACGCGGTCACAGGAAGAACATAAAAAATGAAAAGTAATCACAGATAAACTATAATTATCACAATATTATATTTCTAAAAGAAATCTACATTCTAACAAAAACACGTAATATTAATATTACAATATTACAAGATATTTTTATTTCTATTTTTCTGTAATTTAAATCTTGCTAGTGCTTATTGTTGTCTCTGCAACTGCTTAGACCTCAAATCAACCACAAGTAACTAGACCAGGTGACTATGCAGCTGACTTAGGGTTCGGTTTGCTTCGCTGTAATGGGTCGGTTCTTGTATTAGGATGGCATAATGTTCAACAGTTGGAAGGGAAAGGTTTCATGTGACCTTCGTTAAGTACTCAGCGAGGGTTTGTTAATAAGATGAAAACTAAGCTACTTTAAAATTTAGAACCCGTTTTCTGAACGCTAAGGAAAGGGAAAATTACGAGAATACTTTTTAAATTTTCAGAAGCTAGCGCTAAAAAGCTAGAGGAAAAAATATACAAGGAAATATGGGATTATAATCTGGCACATTGAGATTCTGAAAAATTCTTCAGATAATGCGATTGAAGATAAAAGAATGTTTTAAAGGAAAGAAGTCTACTTCACTTTAAACTCTTGTTCTGCTGTTGGGAATGACGTGCGGCGAAAATATGAAGTTTAAATTAAAGTTTAAAAAACTTTAAAAAAATGACAACTCTCGTTTGCAGTAAACTGATAGGTCCGAATGCTGGAATAAAAGCTTATATCAAAATAATTTAATAAATTTACTTGATTCCAAAGGCCTTTTACTCAAAACAATGTTACCAGCTCAGAGGAAACAAATTCGCATTGTTGTCGCTTTATTAATTTTTAAAATTTACTCGTATTATTTAGCACTTCGTTATCAATATTTTTGTTCGTACAATTTCCTCTCTTCAATTGACTTTTTTCGTAACAATATCTGAGAAAAATTGATTACAATATCTATAATAATATCAACGACACAATGAAAAGAATTTACAATAGCCACGCCTAAATGAAGACTTATACATGACTCGCTTATAAAGACTTCACCCAAGACTCACTTATAGAGGAATTTACAAAAGAATTGCCAAAGACAGAACTATCGACAGAGAAAAATAATTGACGATTTATCGATTATCAGTGCTAGTCTTTTTTTACCTTTTCTTATTTTTTTTACTTTGCAAATGTCTCCAGCCTAATCTTTTTGCGTTACGCTACGTTATCAGATCACCTTTTACTCTTTATTCAACCATGTGTCCTGCCAGCACAACGAGGTATTGCCATTTCATCAGTATAAGGTTTATAATTTATTTTTCAAACATTAACAGTACATAACTTAAGCAAACTCTCAGAAAAGAACTGTTGTGATGACGATTTTATTAAGCATTATATGTACAGAAAATAAATATGATATTTTTCCTCGTATATCACTGACAGTTTTTAAAATCAGATTACTTCATTAATGCTCTTTAGATTTTTAGGGTTCTGCTGTAAATGGAAGCTTGTAAGAAAGTCTTGTAAACTAGACAGATAGCGAGTTATCGCTACATCTTAAAAAATGCTAAAATACTGAAGAAGGTTAAAATAACCTTTTTATTATTTAGTTTTAAAGTTGAACAACTTGTGCTACGGATGAACTGCTTAAGGGTATTTAAATTAATATAACAGATAGTCAAATTCAAACGTAGATAACGTACGACAACACATAAAATAGATTACTTAAACTGGCTTAAGACAATTAACGGCGCGTATTTTAAAGCATCGGCTAGCAAGACGTTAAAGCCGGTGTATAAATTTAAGCAGAGCTGTCAAGAGTAAATGATAATAAGACGCGGCTGCCAGGAGCTCTAATCTAAATATTCAGAACCCTAGGCTTAAATACACAAACCTAATTTGCATACTGGTGAAGAATATGGAAAGAAAAAGTTATAGTAAAGGCTTAAATCTTAATAACTAGTTACTTAAAAGAAAATATCTTACAGATTCATAATCATACATTCGTTTAACAATTTTGAGAGCGGCCACTAAGTTTTTATGAAGAATACTATCCTTTTTTTTTTTAAGGATTAGCCCTCATATTAACCATATGCTATTTGCCGTGAATTTCCGTGAACCATTTAACCGGACACAGGAAAGACAATAACAGTATCCATTGCTTCACTTCCCTATGGGTCGCCTATATATGACTCATACCACTGGAAACGGAGAACATATTAATAAGAGAGGAAAACATTACGAATCTTCTTTTGTACAATGCCATAGGAAGGGCGTCGGCTAGTAAATTTAAGGAGGAGAGCAGAAAGCCGTCCTGATATACTGTTTCTTTTCCATTGCTGAGGAGGTACATATTAGGAGGGCGTCAGCACCGCATAAAGAAAAGTCACACAATGTGATAGGAGAGAGAAATCTGTAATGGTAACGAGAAGAAACAAATTACGTTTTCATTTTTGTGATGTCAAAAAGTGATGGAGAAGTCTTGGGCTCACTTCTTTTCTTCAAATTCGTTTCGAATAATTCGAAGGAATAAATCTGACTAGATTCACGCCTTTATGACAAGGAATACGAGACCTTTTAACAGAGATAGCCTAACAATTTTACTTCCTTGCTAATTTATTTCGAATGGAAGTTCGTAAGGTCCGACTCAGATTATTATGTTTTAAATGATCAATAACAAATCAGTCGAGGATATATTTTGTATGATACGCTAAAGCGAATTACGATACCCAAGACTCGATCAGCAAAAGTGGAGTCCGGTGCAAAATCTCTTACGGAGACTCACCCTCTTTTGATTTGTATTTATTTTCAACGCAGCAAACAGCACTAATGCGAATTACATTAAGTAATTTTTTGAAATAATCAAATAATTCATTATTCTTTTACTTCAAGCTATTTAAATAAAAAATATACTTCCCTCCCCCCATGTTCTGCCTTTTATTATATGCTACATAAAATACAAGCATAACGCATTTTAAACCAGGATCTTGCATTTTTTGGAGCAAAAAGAAAGCTAATCTAAATAACGTTTATTGATTTATTATAAATTAAAATTAATCATATTGCAGAGATAAGACAAAATTAATGTAATTAAACTATTTACAAATTTAATTCCTAAGTATATTAGGTTTTTTTCCCCGGTGCAAGGAAAAGTGCAGAATCAATTGTGGCCTCACCGAGATTTGAGTCACAGTGCCTCAATTTTGGCAGGTGGTTTGGTTTGGTTTATTTGATTATGGCAACGCAAACAAGAGTTATCTGCCTAAGAGGAGGAGTGCATTCGTGGAGGACTGTCTAAGAAAAACTGGCTCATGTACACGTTACACATTGCGAAAACCACGCAAAAGCCCATGCAGCCAGACCGTTCGCCGGGATTCGAACTCCGAACTGAACCACCGACTTTAACACGCTCGCCCGCTGGTAGGCCCAATCGGTAGGTGCACGTATAAACTGCTACACTAAGACATCACACATGGAGGAAAATTAAATAATTCCTAACATAATTATCAAGTAATTAATAAAGTAATCAATACAAAATTTAGTACCTTTCCATTCAGCCTCCATTAAACGATATCGTTCATCAATGACCCTGCAAGATAAGGTCCCAAGGTTTGATTTAAAATATATATGTAATAAAAACAAATTTAGAAGACTGATGTACGAATACTGAGATGTAGCAATGCAAGAAATGTTGATGGCGTAGAGCAAGTACACCCATGCTGAACACGAAAGAAAACTTGGCAGCCGAGTAAGATTAAATTCCATTTTTATTTAAATTGACATTTGTGGCCACAATTCACTTGGCACTCCAATCGTGCCTATTCAAGAACATTCACATTTTTAATACTGTTACGATAGGAAAAGGGCCCAGCGAAATAGCATTTTAATAAGAAGAGAGGCAGACGCTGAAATGCGCATTTATCCAACATGGAAGCTCAATAAAAGGAAGGCTTTGATTTAGGTTAGAAAAGTTTCAGTTCTCAAAATTTTATGTTTGAATAAGTTCCGAATAAGCTACGTCATCAGCTTTACGCAAGCTCCGTGGCATAGAGTGATATAGAAATGGCACAGTCCAGAAAACTTTTTACTATATTTAGAATAAAGAGAGGAAATACCCGAATTAAAAATGAGGAATTAAGAGACGACTGCCAACTCAACTTTACATTGTATTAGCGCTCTCTATTTAGGCAGTTAGTAGTAACAAACTACTCAACCTCATTTCGTTTAGCAAATGCTAATCCACTTTCAGGAATTCAAATGTGCAGTTTTAGGTAAGTTAAATTAAAACTTGCTATTTACTAGACTTTTTAGTATTATTTTTATATTTTGATAGATTGTATATAGTTTATTTTAGGCTTACATGCATAATTTGTGTAGGGGAAGTTTTCAATAGGCTAGAGTTTCTAAATTACTTTGGTTTTCTAAAAAATTTGGTTTTCTCTGTTAATTATTTTGACATTTAATTAATATTTTAATTCCCAGTCATTTTTTACTTGCTAAATTTCTCAAAATTCCTCCTCGTTTAATTTTTTTTTACAACATTTGATTTTGAATTTTACTATGCCCTTGCCTATATGGATAGCGAAACACGAATTGAATAATTGAAAAGTCAGGTTTGGAGGCAACTTCCCCTTGATAAGTCTGTCTCCTGCCTGCTCAACAATTATTCACTTATGCAAATTAATTTGGTCTTAAAAATTCATTAAAAAACTTTTTGAGATTAACTTTTGGGAATATACTTTTTCATGGTTTCAGATATGTGAACTTAATTTACATATGCTCTTAGAATTTAAATGATATTGCAAATTATCCGATATCAGCAAATTAGTTCGCAGCAATAATTAATATTTTATTTTTTATTTTTGCAATTAAAATTTCTTAATTAAATTTTAAATTTATATTATTTTTTTACGAATGGAGAATATTTGTTAAATTCATATTATGTATAGTTATAAATATTTAAAAAAGAAAACTTGAAGTATAAAATTTTCTTCTTTTAAGATAAAAATTTTATGTACTTCATATGTTCGGAAAGTCCCCTCTTGAAAGGTAAAGGCCCACGGCATGTGCCTAATTTACCCTTCCGTATATCAGGTCTTGACAAGAGCAAATTATTAATTCTGATATCGGACAAAATCAGATAGGGATTTCTTTTTACCCATCATTATACTGTAGATTTTAAACCCCCATATTAGATTAAAATTCTTTGAACAATTAATCACGTAGCCGCGTGGGACCAGCAGAAAAGTTATTTGAATTATACAGAAAACAGCATTCTGCTGAATCAAGATCATTAGAAGGTAAAAGTTTCTGCCTGAAGAATGCTGAAAAGTAAAAACGGACGTCTATTAATTAAAAAAAAAAAAAAAAAAAATGAAAAAGCGTCAAGCAAAGTGAAGAAATAATATCAAGGAAACTTTACTTATCAATTGAGGTATACTTTTATACAACGCATTATATAGTTTGACTTCCTTTGGGAGCATAAACTAGATCCAAACTCTTTAATAGTCACACAGCGAATTATTGTTGTGCCTGAAATTCTCTACAAAGTCTTGAAGAGGTTTAAAATACCCTTTTTATTAAAACAGAATTCGAACACGTTTCGTGCTTAACAAAAACAACCACCCCACTTGTGGCGATGAAATTAAAGCAACAAATTGAAATATAAATTAAAGCGTAGGCTCTAAGTCAAGTACTACACAATTATACTTAAATCTAAGTTGGCTCAGAACGTCTCACCGGCGTAACAATTTAAATGTCGTCAGCTAGAACGCAAAGTGGAATAATTACAATCTTATCAGAGATGGCAGAACCAAGTAAGATGGCCTCGAGCGACAGAAACATACTCTGTCTCACAATTAAAAAACTTCAGCTTAAATACTCTTAAACTCATTTACATTTCTGATGAGAAAACAGAAAGACGAAGTTATAGTAACGGCTGAAATTATAAATAACCGGTTAATTTAAAATAGTAACCTCGTAGCATAAAGCCAAACACGCTATTATAGGTCAAGAGTGAGCAGCATTTTGCTGATATCTATGATAGCAAAATTATTTTCGAAAAATAGACATTCATTACATAGTTTCTCTGAAAACGTTTTAGTTAAACTGCGCAGCATAAATAAATCTGCTACCACAGAGATCAACAGTTTAAATATGCAACTGAGAAAATGTTACCACGATCATGTAGATTAGCTACAATTAAGAAAACGCTATGAGTGCTTAACATATAATGGAAAAAAATCAGAATGTATCTAATTAAAACTATCTAAATTCTTTTATTAATGAAACGCTAAATCTTCCCTAATAATAATAATAAATACAAAGTAATGTATACTGACAACGAAAACAGCACCCGATTACATAACAAAATACCAATTCTATACTTATGATACTATATAGAAAGAAAAGTTTTGCTAGAATAGTTGTTAATGCCAAATAACTTTTAAGCGGAATAAATAAATCTAGATTTACATGTAAAAGTTAAAAGTGCAATTTGAAAACTTCAGATTACGTCTAACACCACAAGGAATTTGCTATTAGCGTATAACAATGTTAAAAAGCTTTTAAAAATCAAAAAATACAAAGAAAAAATATACCATTAAAAAGACAGCAACCTGATCTTGGCATGTAGATTTCAATTCAACACTTTGTTAGCTAAGCTATTATAACATTCCTGCCAGTTTGTTTTCCCGTGAATTAAAGATCTAGAATACACAAGTTTACATTTAAAATGCGTTGTTCGAAAGCAAAATTGTGGGAGGAAGGAATTCACCGTGATATTATTTCATCATAAAATAACATTGTCTGAAAACCTTTATAATAAAGAAAGCCGTGCATTTAACCCTTATATAAAACCCTGAGCATAAGATATAGCTATGCATTTACTTCACTGGATTACTTGCGGACGACGCTTAGAAAAACATTTACGTCATTTAGCAATACTTTCTGTTTCGTCAGAACAAATCTGTAAACTGAAAATTCTAAGGTACTCTTCTCCCTGCTTTGCGCATGCCTTCATGTAGATGCGTATTCCGGAGGTTCAGAGTTCGAATCCCGACGAGGGCAATGTAAGTTTTTTCACGTTCCTACATCGATAAAACCTAATGATTTTACAAAATAATAAATACCTCCAAGAGGTTTCCTTCTAAAAAAGTTATATATATATATATGTATGTATAAAACTCCTGGATTATTTTTTAGCTGTTAAATACTGAGAACAAAGCAAAATGTTAAACATAAAAGTTGACAGTCTTCCTCAGTTGTCATTTGTATTTATGCGTAGATATAACTCTATGCTACACACATTTATTGAACAGGGTTAATAGGTTAGTATACAAATTCCTGCCACGCTTTCCTAATCTGCTTAGTAGTAATTAGCTATAATTTCTTTAAAAAAATCGATTAAAAATAGCTTTAAAATATATTTTTTAATCAAAGGAAACAAGAAAATCGATAATATACATTTTTGAGTAGAATATTTGAATAATTAATTAATTAAGAAAAGCAAGCGTTCGAATAATTAATTCGGAACAGAAGTTCTTTAAAAATTTTTAGTTAATCAATAAACATCCATTGAAGCTTTAGAATTATATATATTATAAATTTAATAGTGCGGTAACCCACCAGATGCCGCTCAGAAGATACACGCCTGGAAAAAATAACTAAGAAAAATAAAATCCTTTAAAAGTCCCCATTTCTTCAGCCCCCGCCAACCTTCCTTTCATGCTTTTCTGACTTCTATTCCGTCATAAATCAATTGATTTATAGAGCCCAGCGGCTTTTGCCGTGGAATTAATGAAGACGAATTAGAAACGATGACGACGTTTTTCACTTTATGCTGCTCTCTTCAATGAACTCGACCGAATGTGTCAAACTTTTAGGAGCTTAGCGGTCAGTGAATGAACTTTTTAAAAATTATTGCGGTAGAAAAGAACGAACGAAAAACCCGAAACATGTTTTTCTAGCATTGCTTCTTCTCGAAAGAGATATTCCTGTTTCTAACATTTTTATATAAAGGTTTATTTCATCTCTAGTGTGGAGGCAGCTTGCTTCAGTTGAATTTTTAAGCACTTTTAAATCAAGAAATTTAGGATCTCAAGGAAAATATTAATCGTAGTGGTTTTGAAAGTTTTAGCAATTATGAACTGTGAAGTAAAAAGAATCAATGCCTTAACTGGCATTGATTCTTTTTACATCACAGTTAAAGAGAATTTCTTAATGATATTTGGTAATTTTATCCAGAAATATAACTTAGGGTTCAGTGGCATATAGCTCGAGCCTTTGCTGCCCGTTTCAATGGACAACAAAATATTAATGCACAGAATGTCAAAACGGCATATAAAGAAATAAATAAAAATTCTGCGTAATTTTTTTAAAAATATGTTTAATTTCAACATTTTAAAAGGACTTTCGACATTTGCTTGTTTTTTTTTTTGTGACCAAAATGATCGATGACAATCTAGAAGTTTGTTTCATTACCAAAATTGTTTTTTTTTTTTTTTTTTTCCTAGATAGTACAGTATTTATTAAATACACACACACACACACACACACCATAAAAACAAACAATCATTTTTAGGTTTTAGGTGCTTCTTAACCGATTTATATATAAAAAAACTGCTCTCACAACAAACAGTATACCAATAGCAAGTGAGAGAAAAATTCGAAGCAGAATTACAGTATTTGAAATTTTGTTTTGGACACTGTGTTTCCCCAAAAATGCTGGAAATCTACCACACCGAAGAGCATACAAAGATCTGTTTTATCAATGGTCGAACACAAACGTTGTCTTATCAGTAATTTAATTAATGCTTCGCTTCACTCTGTAAACATAATATGCCAACATTTTCAATACTCCAGTATCAGGGTGGAGGAGGCAGTAAAACTGGATGAGCGAATGAGGATAGTTTGTTACTGCAGAAGGCCAGCAAGTGTCGACAATACTGCTCATGTTTCTTCATAAATAGTTGAGCATAAATACAGTACTTTAGTTTTGAATTCTTTCGACAAGTTCGTGATATAAAATTCGTCTTCTCCATTACAAACTTCTACCCAAATTTGCGCCTTTTTCCCCTTCCTAGATTGCGTTATCCAATAGCATTTCGCATGAAACACCTAACCTGCAACAATACACGCAGCCATCCAGAACGACGTACAAAAACTCAATGAAATATGTACAGATTGTCACGAGGCACAAATAGTCATTTGATATGACGTGTTACAAAAAATCATCGCCTTAGCATAACTATCATCACAATACATTTCACAAGACTCAGGTTCACTCGAAACCAAAATGTCACGTTTGTTCAAAATGACACAATGGTTAGAAAAAATTTAGTTGATCCTTTGAGAGGGACTACGCAGTAAAACAACTGGTATATTACTTCATAACCATTGCTAAGTACAATATCAGTCGATGAACCTAAAGAATTCAGGACTTCAGAATTTGAAACCAAGATTTCAGATAAAAAAAATCTTATAAAATACCCATGAAGTATTTCTCAAATTAATACTTTGCTAACAATCATAGATACCTCATATCCTCAAAACGTTCGGTCAATAAAACAATAAACGGAAATAAAATCTTCTAACTCTCCTATATTAGGATTTCACATTTCATAAATGAAACGATATACCAGGAGCGGCCAAGTTTCCCCAACAGTAAAAGCCGCCATGTTGGAATTCAGAAAAGTTCGAGAACAGCAATGAGATTTTTTAAAATTCAAAAGTCCATATTTACATCATTTTAATAGTGGTGAAGCAGGTTTCAAATGGAAAGTCAAACTTGATAACTTAGTAAAAAGAAATAAAATAAATTAATTCCTTTTTTTATGGACACTGATTAATTTTAGGTTACCATATTTCATACTATAAGAACCTGCGTGCGCATACACTCACTTGCACACGCAGGTTCCGAGCCGGGTGCTGCGCTATGGCCTCCTCTGTTACATACATTCGATAATAGAAACTACCTGTCTAGTATTACGTTTTTATTTTGCTAGTGCATTAGCATAAATATCTTGACAATAACTAAGGCACTTGCTACATATAAATTAAGGGTATAAAGTAAAAAATAAATAAAAGGAGGGCTACAGTTTGTTTGCTTTTTTAAACGGCTCAATCAAAAAAAAAAAAAGTTATTAACATTTCATTCATGCTGTTACAGAACTAGAAAGACATGTTTGAACTTTGAACATTTTAGTGAAACTTTCTTTCGTACTTTTCAACGAAAACGAATTTTTCACAAAAGCTCATGATGAAGATTACCCCCTTTCCTTTTATTTAAGAAAAAAAAAAAAAGTATTTCTCCCGCCTTTGTGGTGTGGTGTGGTGGTCAGTACACTTAATTGGTAATTGAGAAGTCCGCGGTTCGATACCCGGCGAAGGCGTTGCTAATTTTTCATTTCGCCTGCTTTCAAAAATACCTAATGTCTCTACAAATTAATAAAAGTTTCATTTCTACATACTGACAGAATGCCAATGAATGACACAGAGAAATGATTAAGTCAAACGATACTGGATCAAATTCGTACAAATTTTTTAATATTAATACAATTTTCTTCTGTCACTGAGACAAAAGAAATTTATATATAAACCTACTATCATCAAGTACAAAAATAATTTATTTCATTTTATTATTATTATTATTATTATTTTAACTGGAGGTTTTCCGAATCTGATTTAATTTCGGATGATTGCTATTTAAAGTAATCTAATTAAAAAAGTACTTAACTCAGCAATTTTTAAGCAAAAATAATACCCCGAATTAAAAAGTCGTCAATATATAAACATATTAAAAAATTAAGATATTTCTCGGATTAATAATGCATGCACTTATTCATATACATTAAATTTTATTGAGAATTTATAATTTTCAGTTCGTAATTAACCCATATCAAAAGAACACACATTAAAAATGACACCGGATATTTTTGTAAAAATTTAAAAAGCAAACAGTCTCGTCAGTCAAATGTCCTTCTTAGAATCGGAATTATTACATCAGCGAATAGACGCGCCCAGTTCATTCCTAGTGACACGTAAGAACAGAAAAAATAACAATGCGCGACACATCATCGGTCAGGCCATTCCCCTTCCACCCTCCCCCATAGCGCATGCGCTAGGTACGTAGGAGGTATGCCAAAGGATCTCCCGTCTCTCATCCCGAACAAAAACTGCGGCTTGAGAGTCGTCAGGTGGAATCTCCTCGTTCAAGGTGCAAAACAAAATATGTCAACCCCCAAATTTAGACTCGCGCTTTCCCGTCATCGTGCTGGACATGCCGCAGACTATTTTAGTTCGCCCCCCTACCGCGGGTCTAAAATTAGTGGACGCCGTGGTGGTCTTCCTCATGACCTTATGTAGGCAGGTAGACCCGTGGTGTAAGGGATATCGCGTGGGCTATTTTTAAAGCCGCTCCCGCAATCTATCCGAAAGAGCGCCTCAGCACACAAGACCGCGGCTGGATTTGGACAATGGCGGCAGCGCAAGAGGAGATGAGCAAGGATGGAGTGCAAGAAACTCCGCAGAGGTTTCTCTACAACGACGCACACTGAAATCTGGTTAAAAGAGAAGATAAAAGCTATGAAATGAGAGAAAACACACAGAAATTAATAAAGTACACGAATTATTTATTATTATACTGCATAAGAGTTCCTATAACATATTTTATTCTGAACTTCTTTTTTCCATTGATTAATTCAATTAAAGGTAGTCGAATCACTGTTTATGATTTAAATCAGGGATTCTCGGCGCTTTTCTTGCATCGACCCTTTTAAAGGAATTTCTTCATCGACTCTCTCGCATTTTCTCTATAATATACAATATACAACATAATCATGGTAAAAACAATTGCATGTAAACACTTTAACAATTAGATTACGAATATGAACTAAGGTTTTGAAAAATCGGTTTATCCTATTTGTGTTTCATTACATTTCGTATTTATTATTATTATTTTTAATTTTACAAGCATAATCACATTTCAGAAACAAAATCACAGGAAAAAATTTGATTTTAATTAATGTGATGGTTGCGTTTGGTGTACTTAATAAAAATATTCAATGTGTTTCTTGTTTTCAGTAGTAAATTATTGTCTTGACTAAAGCCTGCTTCCACTGGCGAGGGATGATTTCCATCGTGAGAAGAAGTCAATAATATTGGTTGTGAAACAGCTTTATTTTGCGGTATTTCTCTCGGATGACTTTCAAATTCCAAAACTTAATGTACTTATTTGTTTTGAATAAGACTTCATATAATACAGCTTTATATCAATTTAACAATTAATTTTCAATTTTAGTATTATTGTTTTTGTAATCAATGAGATCTTAACTATGCCGATTAACTACCGATGCATATTTGGCTGCCGACATCCAATCGACCGCCTTATTATTGACCCCCTTTAAATTTTCATCGACCCCTGTGGGCCAATATCGACCTCGTTGACAACCCTTAGTTTAAATAAAGGTATTAAAGGATAAAAATTATTACCATAACTGTAGACATTTTATCAGGCTGCCGTGTATATGCAAAAAGTACAACACAGAATTTAAAGAGAAGAAAGACGATTTAGGCAAAATCCATGATGTGTGCAAAGATTTAAATATTTCATTTACCTATTCTAATTGTTCATAATGATACTATAATATTCTTGTACATTTAAGCAACACAAATCGAAATTCATTAATGTTTACCTTCTTAGCATATATTTAATAAATTCAAAGTATTTATTTAAATTATAAAATAAAATAAAATGACAGTACAGCATGGAAAAATATGATAAAAGTATACAAATCCCGTTTTACTAGCACTATATTAGTTTTAAAATTTTTTATTTACTTTACTTCCCCTCACTAGCGAATTTCTTCAAATTTTATTAAAAATAAGGCTCTTTTAAGTTGCACTGAAAAATAAATAGGACATCATAGCCATATATTAAAAAATATCTCGAGCAACATTTATCGCACCAGAGTCAAATTCCTTAAAATTTTACTTTTTCATAACGAGTATTAAACTTTCCCAATTATAAGGAACCGGAAGACCGCATTAAAAGTTAGACTTCGCCTTCTGTCGATAAGTAATTTTTTTTTTAAATTCTACATTGCCACAATATGAATATTTTCTTCATTTAAAAAACACATATGTGACTGGATGCCTATGACTACAACCAACGATTGCGAAAATGAAGGCCAGGTAAACGAGGAAGTATACATAATTCTGGCACTGTTAATTGCAATAAAAATGGGAGGCGTTCAACTGGATGTTATAGCAGACCCATATGCAAAAATTCAACGATTAATCGAGTTTGAATTATATGAGACATGTACGTACGTACAGAAGTCATGAAAAATATCCAAATTTAGATTTCAGATAGATAGAAATTTGAGTTCTTTCTTTATGATAGCATTATTACTATTTATGTCACATTTTCATAGATGTTTAACAAGCGAAGTTTAAAAATTTTTTAAAACATTCTTATTTTATTAATAAAATTTTGTCATTTTGTCAAAAAAAAAAAAAAAAAAAAAATCCAGCCCTTAGTTGTTTCCAGATTGTGCATGCGACCTGCACGCAATTTGAGTTTGACACCCCTGTTATACATGATCTTCCTCCAACTCCACAAAAGATCAAAGGCATTACAAATTTTGTGTTACACAAGATTCAAGTAACATATGTAAAGAGCAAGAGTAACTCTTTTCTTTTAAAGGGGGAAAAATATTGGAGGTGGTGAAAGAGGACAATATATTTAAGGCTTTGAAATATATTGTCCTTATTTTTCAAATTGAAAATTTGAAAAATTTCTAATGCTGATTTTGACATTAAGCTAGTTATTTGACACAATATTTTTTTTAATAACTGATTTAATAACAAAATGAAATCTGATCTTTCCATGAGTACAGATTCAATAGCATTTCTCATAGCGCTTTCTTTATAAACACATTATGGAACCTCCAGTTATGTTGTGCGGAATCTTAGAGTTCTTTGGAATCCTGATTATTAATTGAACGTTAAGCTCCTTTAGGAAAACAGAACATTTCAAACTCTCAATAAAAATATTTTTTAATGTAACGAATCTGAAAATAATAATAAAACTTCGTAACTGAAATCTATTCCTTTAAATTTTATAATTAACAAGAATACAGACTTTGTTTTACTAGACAGTTTCTCTCATTAACTTTTACCAATTCCAAGAATAAGGTACGTATAGGTGCTTTCACTTGAAATAAGAATCATTATTTGTGTTTCATGTGCTAATATAAATACAAAATTCCAATGCACTAAAATTTCGTCGCAATATAATAAAAATAACTCACTTAATAAAGCAGATGACATAAATTAAAATTGAGTAAAGTATGCGAGACTAATATAAAAACGCTCACGAATTTCCTCAAGACTATTTATCTAAAAATTAAGCAACTGCATAGGACGATTTTACATCATAGTTAACTGCATACACACGCAGGTGGTAACGTCATTTGTTATAAACTACCTATTACATTGAGGTGTAAATGTCAGCATGAGATTTGTTGATCCATAATAGTAATATACCTTAACAAATTACACCATTCTCCTGCAGTATTCTGACGAGCTGTAAAATATGAGGGGTATCTTAAAAGCATAGAATTTAGGATCGTGGTGTACATGCACTTCCATTCTCAACAGAACTTTGGCAAGAGGGAGAAACGAACACAGGAAGTCGTTTTATTTGCTGATGACGACTGTAAGCAACCCCCTTATTTTACCCCCTAAGATCGACTGTTCCGTCATACAATGCATTTAAGCAAATGCAAAAGCGTCACACCTCTAGATTTATTCTTTCTTTCAAACAGTAAGCGCATGAACTGCAAAAGCATGATTTCTTTTCAGGAAAAGGGAGGACCAGTGGTGTATGGAGAGGAGGGAGGGGAACAGCCTTGGTTCTCTAATCTGGGAGGCCTCCGAAGAATTTTAAGTTTTTAAATGCCTGTTTTAACTGAAAGGCATTACTAATCAGAACAATTTAAAAATAGTCTTATTATTTATATCAATATTTATTATTTATAGCAAGCACACTGCAACGTTGTAATCTGCAGTGTTAGTTTCAGAAGAATTTTTTGATAATTTCTCACTATGAATGTGGTTAAAAAGAGTTGATGCAGTTACAATTTTTAATCGCTTTACGCTTTAGTTAATTCTACTCGGAAAGTTTTCTTGTTTTAAAAAATACCTCAAATCCAAAGATAGCAATATGGACATTAAAAGAAAAACGGGGGATAACTATGAAGAATCATCTTTAACAAAAGATGTTTTCGCAATCGTACGATGCGCACCATGGACATTTTTTAAAAATATTTTGTTGCTAAAGCTAAAATTTTTTATTTAGTTTGAGAAGTCAGATGCGGGTTTGATGGCTGGCTACTGCAAAATTTAGGCTGGCTGCAAAATTGTACTCGTTATTTCCCCTACATGTAATGTGAATACGAGCCAACTTAGTTAAAAAAGTCTTTGCCGAAGGACTTTTTTTCCTTAGGCAGCTAGTCCTCTTGTACTTCGCTGTATTCAAAGTCACAAATCAACAGCAAAATGGGAAGAGGAATCAAATTCACACATCGAAATTGAATGAAATAAAAATAGTTTATTTTTAATTTTTCATACAACTATTCTGAACTCCGCCAATATTTGAAACTAAATAAAAATAACAAAGCATTTCTCTCTTACTCTTAATTTGATTTTGATGCTAATGATAAAATTCTACTTATCAATCTAAAATTTTGTTTGCTTGTTAGTTTCTTTTTCTTTTTTTAAATAACCTTCTCTACACAGCTCATATAATACACCTACCTCATATACCTCTCTTATAATACGCCATTTATTAATAAGCCTACCTAACCTTTACTTTCTTAAATAAGCGCTACCTCATATAATACACCATTTCTTAATAAGCTCGCGCAATGACTATTGTTAACGTTCACTACATAGGTTCAAGTGAAATATTAATCTGTATTTTTAAGCTGAAATCAATTGAGATATTTTCCTTAAAGCATTAAAAACACCATCTAACAAAACGATAATTATAATCTGACATTTTTACAAGCATTAGTAAAAATTATTTCACACTATTTTTTCTTCATTATACATATACATATTTAAAACAATCTTTGCCAGGCATTTAATACATAATAAACTAATTGCCTTTACCTGACCGTTACAAACTAAAACACATAATTTTTGTCCAAAATAAAAGATCTTAATTATAGGTACCGAGCTTTATGGATGCAAAAGGAATGAACTGGAATACTTTTGCCATGAAACTATGAATTTCTCTAACACATTGCAATGATATATATATATATATATATATATGAATGAATAACGGAATATGGGATGGTAGCCATAATAAAAGCTGAAAGCTGTATCCCGTGTCGGTGGGGTCTGAGGGACAAAAAGCCTGATTTCCGGTGGGCAAAAAGTGCCGGACAAAAGCTGGGGTGGTCGCATAATGGTTCCGTTTCTTCTCCCGGAAGTGATCTGCCATTTGGGATCCCAAGAATATAAGAGCGCTGGTTGATTGCGTTTTATAAACAAAATGCAGCAAACGGCAAGCAAATCTGAGCAAGAGGAAATCTGGCGATATATATAGCTAACCCGAGACTAATTTTTCACTCAACGACAATCAAGTAACAAAGAAACATTTTATTTGCTTAAAACTGAATACTTTATTATTGCTACCTCCACTAAATTTCTTTTAAAATGATTTAGGAAAAGATGTTTGAATGGAGATATGAATCGAATGCCCTTTCTGGGAAATTTATAACATCGCCATAGAAGTCTTTTAAAATTAAAACTTAACATGCACTTCAGACTGTAATCGAAACATAATATCGTCCCGTTTAGGTGAAATTATATATAACTATCTTTAAGCCAATCATTCCTAATTTTTTAAAAAAAGGAGGGGAATTCAATTCTTATTACAAAAGGGGGGAAAAAACTTTCATCTTCCCTACGCAAGAAAAAAATCTGAAAGGGGTCAGATTTTCATGATTGCCCAAAAGGATTTGTGAAGGCTTTTTACGCTCTCACTGAGCTCGCAGTCTACCAGTCTGCTGTTGCACTCACTCCTGCTAACAATTTCTTTTGGCCTTTTAGCTTTATTATTAAGCATCATTTTTTTCGCACTTACGCCACATACAATTCAACAGTAAAATTACAAAAGCAACACAGCACAAGAATAAAAGTATTTAGAATTCCAATGCAGTGAACACGTTCTTTAATTTTGTTCAGGCTTCCTTTAGTTCATCATATCAACGTTCAGTTTTCTTAGTAAGATGGCTTGCATTTTTTTTTTTTTTTTTTTTTTTTTTTTTCTTTTCTTTTTTGTTTGTTTTGTGTGCGTGTTTCATTATTAATGTTTTGTGAGTTAAATTTCTTTATTAAATATCACGTTTTTAGCAATTATATGCCACATAAAATTCAACATCAAAATCACAAAATATTTAAAAGCAGCGTGTCTCTAGAATTTCCCAAATAGCGTCTCGCTCACTGGGGATAAAACTGTTTTATTCCGTACAGTGTGCACTGGCAACTTGCACTGTAGCTTTGTGTTTGTTAATCAAAAATTTATTAAAGTTTTATAAAATGCAAAATATGAAATTCAAAATTTGGGTTTCCAGATGCACATGTTCGAGTGGAGTTTCAAAATTTGGGTTTCCAGAAGCCCCACGTTGTTCAAAATTTGACTGTCCTAGGTACCGTCGTTTTTTCACAACGCGAGGAACATACATTCATATATTCTGATTCTTCATTATTTAATTTCTTAAAAAATAATACAGGAGCATAATATTTGGTGGCAACAATGTGAAAAGTTGTACAGCCATTTATATTGGACAACGCAAAATCCCGTTTGGAAACAAATAGCCAATTTGGGCTAAAAAGACACTTTTTTAAAAAAAAAAAAAATTTTTTTTAATGGAGAGGAATAGACTAATCCTCATAGACAATATACTCTTTAATAATAACAATTACGATAATTTCTTACATACACAGGTTAACGGGGATGACATCATTTTAGACAGACAAGCAGAGCATAGAAGATACGTTTAGCAATGGCGGAAGCTAAGAAAAGGAAGATTATACAGTTTATTTGCGAGCGGTATTTATACTAAGTACATGCAGAAAGTACTCTTAGCTACGACTGGTTAATTTGAGGTTGTTATATAATCATGGAAAGATCTCGAATTTGGGAGAACAGATGAATTTAGGGGAAAAGCACCAAATCTAGAATCGTTAATTTTGAGATCGCCAATTATTTCTAAAGAAGCTATCGCATATATTCTTGATGATATTTGTTGATTTCTTGATGATATAATAACTTTCTTTTTCTTTCATTACGTCTCCACACTGTTTATTTGGACTTCTACACTTTATTATGATAAAAATATATACATATTCTTTTTTAATTCAAAAATTATGTTTACAGTTAATTTTACAATTTAAGTTATCTTTTAATTTACATCGATTTTATCTTAGCCCATGGATCGTACTTTAACCCCTTTTCCTGTAATGATATTTCTCAACTTTTACATGCACTTAAAGCAATGAATTTTTTAAAATTCGATATTTTAAGTAAAAACTGACAGAAAACTGTAAGAGAAATTTCAAATAATGAATTTTAAACGTAATAACTCTGAACAAATATCGTATAAATCACTAATGTATGCTGCAGAGTGCAGACTTCTTATTATCCAACTGGCATGGGGAATTTTCCAATATTTGTGTAACGATCATTAAGTCACTCTTAAAAATCTAGCAATTTTTAAATCCCTTCTATCTGTAATTATTAACATAAACTTAAAGTCAAGAATAAAAGTAAATGAAATGAAGCAACAATTACAGGATTCGTTTAATAA
The DNA here is from genome assembly GCF_044657685.1 of Stegodyphus dumicola. NCBI lineage: Eukaryota > Metazoa > Arthropoda > Arachnida > Araneae > Eresidae > Stegodyphus > Stegodyphus dumicola. The sequence goes on from NC_140771.1 coordinate 103,360,641, forward strand.
AAATATCTTCAGGTTTCAATGAGGCAAAAAGGAGAAGCCGCCTTCTTTCTACCCCCTGCTTTGCATTTTACCAAGTAGTTATAAATACTGACGAGAATGATATAAATAATACATTTTCCAGGACTTATGCTCTATACCGATATTATCAATAGTTCGTTAGTACTAGTATATGCTTTCTTAAGCAAAACAAAAAAAACTTTGCGACAGTATCTGTGTTTTTAATTACGTTATCTTCTAATTAATATACATCTCTTCTGTTGAAGCAAATAAAATAAATGATTGCGTTTATAAGCAAAATATACAATGAAAAACATTCCGATGACCTCAGAGATCACGTGACTTATGTATAGCCGATATAGCCAACCAATGTAGATAACTTCACTGATCACGTGACTTATGTATAGCTAACGTCATGAAAGACGGTCATTCTTCCTCTTCTCTTGTGGAATGCATCTTAGTCTATAAATTAGTATTATAATGTCATATTTAAACAATTAAATTATTACTTAAATATTGCAGAAATTCTCACCAAAACAGTAAGTAGTAACTGCACACAATGCTGGATTATAAGTTTCTTACCTGAAAGAAAAAATAAATATATAAATAACATGTAAGGAAAAAATAAGCCATCCATTTTAAACTATACGCATAAACAAATAAATAAAACAACGCCAAAATAAAGCTATATTATTAATCTAATTTTCATTAAGTAGCATTGGATTTTTCATTTTAATGCAAGGAAGTAAAACGTTCGCTGCCATCTGTGAGAAAACTTGTAATTGGTTTACTTGCCGGCTGCGAGATAACTCGTTAATGATCGCCTTACCTAAATGGACCGAATACGAGTACTAGCGCAGTAAATCCATGCACTGTTCGGGAACGAAGGGTGCAGGAAGACACTAAACAATACACTTCGTGTACTGGAATGGATAATTTATTTTTCAAAACATAATTATTAGATAAATTACTTCTCAAAATTAAAACTAAATGTTCAAAAATATTTATAAAATGTGTTTCGCCATACATTGTTATGATATGTTTCAAACGTAGTTATTTCTCTCATTCTGAATAAAAAATCATTTTGCATTCTTAATCTATAAATGATATTTTATAATTGCTGAGGAAAAACATAGATTTATAGCCGTCTTCTGATCTCATCTCGAGGCAGGATTTTATTAATTTGGTTCTTATAGAAATAATAATAAATTTTATTATTCCACATGTTCGAAGATCGTAATTTATTTATCGAAGATCGTAACTACTATATTATTTTTATTTTATTTAACTTTAAGAATATTTTAACTCCCTGTGCACTACATAGTATTACACAAACGTAAGTAAAGAAAACAAACAAACAATAAAACAACACAACACGAAATAAAATAAAGTTACAGTTCACAGATGAAATATAAGAAATAAATATACAGAAAGCAGAGAATGTTATTTTATTTTTAACAAACACATGGAGAGGTGGGGAAAATTTAATGTTTAAAGAATTTAGATGAGAAATGAGTTTCTTCCGTAAGCTTTGCACGGTAGACCAACAAATGTCCACATTTTACACATTTTTATATAGGGCTGCAATAACATCTAGTTATGCACCTTTTTTTTTAATTTTTACTTCCTTGTATGAGATAAAGGAAGAATTGTAATAGCGAAAAATTTCGGTTTTCAGATTTCAACAGAAATATCTATTTTCAGCGTTCCCGAATCCATTTTGAGCAGCTCCCACGTAACGTCTATTCGCACGTATGTCGCATAACTTAAAAACGGTTCGCCGTTAAAAGTTGAAATTTTGTATTTAGAACTCTTATAATATCTGGTAGCATAACCCCCTTTTTAGTTGCAATCAGCAGGGCTAAAAGGACGCATTACTCGAAGGGTTTTTAAACCCAGTAAAAACGTGTTACAAATGAAAATTAAAAATTGGGTAACCTTCCAATGTTTTGTTTTTGTTTTCACTTTGTTTATGGTTACATCATAATTTCAAAAAACACAGTTAAAGACTCATATTTATTTAAAGAGCAATAAAGAGACTTTCACTCTATCCTAACTTTCAGTTAAAACTGTGGAATTTAATAATTATATAAATATTTGATGTTAATAACAATTACTATTTTAGCAACTACATAACTGTCCACTTTATTAAAAGACTGGAGGAAAGTATCTTAATTTCAAATGAAATTTGAATGAAGTTTGAAGAAAAATGAAGTTTGTAGCATGTTTATTTGTAGCATGTACCCAAGACAGAATAAAACTTTAATATATACTTCTGAAAGAGCAAAGAATTTTCAATTTTAAATATTCTCTTTTTTTCCCAAAGAATTTGGATCAAATATTGGATAGGATAACTTAATCTTAATATAAACTCTAATTTTCTAAGAATAAAATTCGTACTTTTGATTTTTGTAACGATTCACATCACATAGAAATTCAAGCGGTTATAATGACACTTTGATTTTCTCTGGATTAGATGACTAAAGCCCGTTTTCAAATCCTTTCCTAGTAAACGGACTCCAGTAATCGAGTGCATAAATCAAATCATTTCAAAGGAATTCCGAAGTAAAGGAATTTGGCTGTATTGAATGTCGCCCATCGTTAATTTAATGCTCTTCTCAAAGAATTTTAGCCTCATGATTACAATCATTCGTTCTTCGAGTGAACGAAAATCTGGACCCGAGCCAAGTGCTTCGGAAATGTAAAATGAGTAGCATTGTAATAATGAGTATTTAAATACAAAATTTAATGTCAAAGGCTGAAAATCAATTGTGCATAAAGTATTGAAACATGTAAACTTAACTCGATTTTAAAAAGAAGATGGAACGCCCAAATAATGCACTTGCATTACCAGTTGGTTCCCATTAATTATCTGAATAGAATGCTTTTTAAGTAAATTATTTCTAAATGTTATTTTCCGCATAAATGAAAAAATTATGAAAACAAAGATGCGAGATGCTTTTCACAGCAAGATAAGCTATACAGGTGTGTTTTTAAAATTAAATCTACATTATTAGCATTAAAAAACTACACATTCATAAATAAAACAGAAATAAGAGTGAAGTTTGATCTAGACCCCACATGTCATTTTTTTACCAGCTGATTCTATCGTAAATAAACCTACTATTTTAAGTAGAACTAATAATTTAATAACCGTAAATAGAACTAATCATTTAGTTCTGCCTCCCTCAGATAATCACTAGGCTTCAAATGTTGTTAAGTCTAAAATCATAGAATGCTTTTTAGTACAACACGTGCAGTAACATTTCTTTTTTAAGAAATGAAATTCTGTTTTTTTTTTCACTTGGTAACTACCGATTCCTCGTATATTTCTTCCCTTTTTTAAATGAATTTTATCGTCCGAGCAAAATTATGTGAATAATTTAAGCTCATCATTACGCGACTGCAATAAAAACATAACAGATGAAAAATAGTTATACATAAACTACAGGTAACTATTACAATATTATTTCTTTAAAAGAAAACTACGTTCCAATAAAAGTACATAATAATATTAACATTATAATATCTGATAAGATTTCTTCATTTCTACCTTCCTAAAATTTAAATCTCGCCCGATCTGATTGTTACCTCTGCTACTCCTTAGGCCTCAAATCATTCATAAATAATTAGAGAAGATAACTATGTAGCTGACTCAGTGAAATCATAGACCGAATGTTTTGTACTTCCTTCGCTTTGATGGGTTGGTTCTTGTGTTACGCTGGCACAAAGTTCGAAAGTTAGAAAGAAAAGGTTCGGCGTTACTTTCGTTGGCAGTTTGCGGGCTTTGTCTTTGTTAGTAAGATGAAAACTTTCACTACGCGGACGAATCCATTTTAAAATTAGGAAAGTTCTCTAAATGGACTGCGGAAGGGGAGAACTACGTGAATATTTTAACAATTTTTTGAACCTGTCGCTAAAAGCTGGGGGGATGGGGTTATAGGAGAGGATAAAATATGAGAGGAAACACAGTATTCTAAGTCAAACACCAAAGAAAATGTTTCAAGCTCACCAAAATTTTAAATATTTGCAATCAAGACTTAATTAATCTGTGGAAAAAAACAAACAGCAATGTCATTTCTCACAACATAATTAATGAACTGTCCTTGCTGGTTTGAATAAAAAATAATTACAGATTTAAATCTGTGTCAGTGACATTATAAAAGAAAACTATATTCCCAATACGTGCTTCTGAGAAATACCTTATGATATATGCCTAAACATGCTTGAATAATTAAGACTCGCCATTATCATTTGCTCTGTTATCATTAAATTTGATCAAACGATCACACACAATCATAGGGCCAGAGCATGACAAAAATAACGAAATTAGATTCAGGACAGTCAGAATATGTAATCACATCAGGGAGTTTCGATGTGCAAATTTAGGAAAGGAAATCGATACATAGAATTGGAAATAAGATTCGTGTATCAAGCATCTATGAATTGAAAAGCATCATTCAAAAATCTACGTTGCTTAAAAGGTAGCAAAATTTTTATAATTTATTAGACAAATGACTTTGCGATCAGTTTTCATTAAAATTTAACTTTTCAACTTGAAATTGAATGGACATTTATATTTATGAAGATCGATATTAGATATCACAGCATTTGTGGAATGTATTTTAACATAATCATAATATTTATGGACGATATTATTAGTTATAGAATGCAAGATTATTTATGGACGATATTATTAGTTATAGAATACAAGATAATGTACGTTTACATTTCATTAATTCACATTCATGCTAAATACACTTATTGATAAAATTCGAAATTTATTTCTAAAATTAAATACAAATTATCTATCAGTTCAGTCGACGTTGATTGTGAACACCGGGTCCTTACCTGTAATTATAAGGTATTGTCCCACATTCATCATTAACTAGATTAATTTTTAATATAAATAATAACAATCAAATTACTTACGTTTTTAGTATTACAATGTATAATTTAAAAGCATAAATTTTGAAACATATTTACACGAAAAACGAATAATAAAAAAACTTTAAAAAAATCTGAAAGGTTTCGGTCACCCAAAAGGGTTTGTTAGGGTTTTTTAGGCTCTCGATAGGCTCGCAGTCTCCTAGTTTGCTGTTACACCCATTCCTTCTAACATCCTTTTTTTTTTTTTTTTTTTTTTTTTTTTTTTTACATTACATTCAATAATAAATAGCTTTGTTATTGAGCATCTTGAGCATCATTTTCTTCGCATTTACGGCATATACAATTCAACAGCAAAATTATAAAAATTTTATTAGCAGCATAGCGGTATACGTTTAGAATTTCCAATGCAAGTGTTTGCATATATTTTTCTACTTTTTTTCGGCTTTTTCTCAGTTTATTATATCAATGTTCCGTTTTCTTACAAAAAAATTTTTTTTTGTTTTTCTATTACTAACGCTCTGTGTGTTTATTTATTAAATATGCCGTTCTTGGCCTTTATACCAAATAAAACTCGATTCAACAACAATATCCCCAAATATTTAAAAACAGCATATCTCTGGAATTTCAGACAGACACTCTCGCGCTCTAGAGATAAAAATGTGTTATTTCGTACAGTGTTGCCACTGCTCGCTTTGAAATCGTTGAGTTTGTTAATCAAAAATTCGTTAAATGTTACAAAATATTAAACCGTTAATAAAACAAATTCAAAATTCAAAATTCGGGCTTTCAGGTGCCCATGTTCAAATTTGATACCTCTAGGTACCGTTGTTTTTTCACAATGCGAGAAGCATACATACATTCACGCAGATTCTTCATTATTTAACAGGGCGATAACATTTTGTGGCTACAATCTGGAAAGTGATACAACGCGTTTAAATGTGTCGATGAAAAATGCCGTTTCGAGATTAATATCCGATTCGGGATTAACATTCCTTTTAGGCTAATAAAATGCAACTGCATTAAAAGTAATGTTTATAAAGTCCACAGTTTATACGGAGTTTATAAAGTTCGATCAAGCATTCATGAAATCTGTCATACAAATAATCATAATGTCGGAATGAAGCTTTTACTACTTTTGCTCATAAAACAAACTTGATATTATATATATATATATTAAAAAGAAAAGAAAAAAAATTAAAGACTAAGTAAATATGCTACCATTTTACTCATATTTTTTAGTGCGCTGTCAAATACTTTTTCCCCAATGCAATCATAATGTTACAAATTTTAAGAACAAGATGTCTTTGCCTAATAAGAATCTTTTGAAAAGTTAGTTGAAGAAAATTTAATATGGTATTTTTTCGTTAAGAAAATTCCATTACATGATGATCGTTTGATCGTTCGTATTCTGTCGTTGAGTTTTATATTAAACACTTAATATTAAATACTTAATAAGATGTAATGCTTCCTTTGATAGAAAGATTTCGCTACTAAAAAATTCAAAATTTGGTAAATAGCCAAATTTAGCGTCCAGTACGCTGCTAGTAAACGTTCAACATAACTTCTAAATAACTCAAAACAATCTAAGAATAATATTATGCTTTTTGTATTACTACATTAATAATTTTCAGCAAAACAACTAATGTATACTTATTTATGGGAAAAACAAAATTGCTGAAAGTGATTCAGTAAACTGAATCACGAAATACCGTCATCGATAATAAAATAAGCACATACAAAGCAGCAAAATAATGTACACATATATACATATATTTTTTAAATCTTTTAAAATGTATGTATATATGTGTACATATATTTTAAAAGCCACATTAACAGTTTGCTCAGATCAGTGAATCCTTTTCTATAAAACTAAACGACCTGTTTTGCTAACACTATTTTGCCTTTACAGAACTATTTTAGAAAACATTAGTTCTATAGAATTAGAAAACAAATCCATTAATTCTACAATCAACTTCTTAACCCTTCAAAGAAAATATAACAGTTTTCCCTATTCAGATTTCCTGTCGTTGTAAAACAGATGTAAGATACCTTCCGCAAGAGAAAGGGAAGAAGAATGACTTTGTTTGCTTACATTAGTCATACATAAGTCACGTGGTCTCTGAGGTCATCGGAATGTATCTCATTATTGCCCTACCATCTGCGAAAAATTATTACCAAGCCTCATGCGCAAGCGATTTAAAAATAATAGTAATAGTAATAACACACACATACCTACATTTTGAAAAAAAAAAAAAATTAGATATTTTCTTTATTATATAAAGAAATGTAACAGTCTACTGCAACTTAAAACCAGACTTTTCCTTTTCCTGTCATTTGGCATTGATATTTTGTAGCATTTATTTTTAACCCACAATTTTATGTTGTATTTAATTCTCAAATTAGTAGGCACTATAATACGGTCTCCGGATGTTAAATACGAATCTGAATAAAAATATCCACATTCTTAATATTTTATGCTTATTTATTTACATATTTATTTTTAATTTTTAATGGCAAACTTCCGTTTGAGATGTAATCTGAAGTTTTCAGGTAATTTACAAATTTTTATCAGTTCATTCTCTAAATAGCATCAGTAAAAGTACCGCATTTTTAAATAATAATTGAAAAAAAAATCTATATTTAACAAATGTAAATCTAGAAAAATAAAAGAAATCTGAATGGTATGGAAACGCTTTATGTTTAAATTTTTATGTACAATTTTGTTTAGCAATTATTGATGCAATGATATAAATCCATTGGTGATTCCTCTACCGCCAATGGATCCATATCATTGTATCAACCTTTTGCAGCTTCGAATGATCTAACTGCATATAGTCACATAGCTAGAGAAATTGCCGCCCCGAACGGCACATTTTTGAGGACGGCATTTTTCGCAAACATTATTTTTTAGTCCTGTGGATAGTTGAGGCACGCAATAATAATGAGATTCTAAATTGCCATTGAATTAAAAGCACGGGTACAAATAGTTTAAGATAAGGTTGTAGATAAACTAGTGAAAAAAATCACCATCAAATTTCAACATCTGTCTACTCTTATTATACTTTTTTTTTTTTTTAATCTCGACGAAATTTTTGAATGTAAAGTACGAATATCAATTAAATTATGATCAGAGTGACATTAATAAACCAGATTTTCTTTTCAAAGAGATGTATTTATTGCTAGAGAAAAGGAAATAGAAATGTAAAAGAGCATTCTTTGAATTTTTGCAGTTTATTCTAAAATACAATCTCCAAAAGAAAGTTCCAAATATTCTAATACTATAACACACTTTCCTCACAATCGCTATAAGTGCTGCTAAATCGCGAGAAGAGTTTTCTAAGTAAAAAATTATTTCAGGAGTATTTAAATGCTTATTTTTCATTTAACAAAATCTCTCTACAGTCTGCATTATAACAGTTGGAACAACCAACTACATCTCTACGATGTCCTTGATGGTTTTGCGACAAAAACAAACCAAAATAAATAAATAAAAATATAATATAATAAAAAATTTTAAATTAAAATAAAAACTAAAACAATATTAATTTAATTTTTTTATTATTATACGCATAAATGCTTATTTTACATTTAAAAATATATCTATAATGATTACATTAGAGCAACTGAAGCAATTAAGTATACCTTTACGACGTCAATGTTTAAAACGCCGGAATTAAAATAGTATTTCTTCAAAAACAGAGTTTAAATTTATTCTTCTACATATCATTTTGACATTTTTTTTTAGTCATTGGTTTGTATATGAAGAAGGATGGCAAGTTTATGGAGCGCCCCTTTGTTGCTACGTCACTGACTACATGAGGGCTAGTGAATCTTAGGAAGTTTTCTATGAATGTATTTCTCCCTAAGATCAGTAATATTTATATGCTTTGCTATGAAAAAGTAATCCAAACCAATAATAATTTCTATTTTGTTAAATGAAGACTCTTACGTCCCTTTGTTAACAAGAACCAGTCGCTTAAATTTCTACACCTATTTGCGGCAAAATAGTTGAAATTCTAATTGCAGATATTTTATCAGAAACATACAGCTATGTATGAAAGGCAGCTTGCATGAAAAGGAATAGAAATACCATGTCTACAAGACGGAGTTCAAACAGCGCGTTTCAAAGAGATGTAGAACCTATGATAACAACAGGAATCGATTTTAAAGTCAAACACACATCCCATCAACATACATTCTACAACACATCCGAGATTAGGCTCAACATTTATTCCTGCAACTAACCCAGTAACATTTACTCTCTCGGCTACATTAAAAGGAGATGGGAGGGTTTGAAACCCTTTCCATGTGAGGGGGGTGGAGTAAACATCACGCGAAAGGGGAAACCATCAGCGGACCAATGAGGATCGATGCATTATAATATCATGTTCGACTCATTAGCCTAGTCGGCTAATTTGCATTAACGATTCCCGACTAATGGTTAAGGATTATTGGAAACAACTGTCTGCTCTCTGGGAGTTGGACAGTGCCATCAACTGGGAGGGATCAGAAGGTCGGAAACAACCCAACTCGATTAGAGTTGTTCAGAAACAGGAAATTTAAGCAGTTTGCCGAATTGTTGTACACAGCACAAAGGTGAAGCAAAAGCAGAAATCATTAAAATATGTGTTGTCTGGATCAATGTGGCAAGTGAATAACATGCACATTACGGGCTGGGTGAATTCTAAATTTTCTCGATTCCGAATCCTTAAAATAATTAAAGCAAAATTTACGTTTAATAATAATAATAATAATAAGAAGAAAGTTTAAAAAAATAACGTCTATATATATTAAACAGCTGTAAATCAAATTCATTAAATCAAATACAATAATTAAAACTATTACAAAGTTCCAAATACTGTAATACTATAACAAACAAACCTCTAAACAAGGTTAAACTGGATTAAATTAGAATTATATTTAACAAACTGGATTAAATTAGAATTATATTTAACAAACTGTATTATATTAAAATTATATTTTCCAAACTGAATTTCAGATAAGTAGGGCAGATTGTTTTCAGAGTTAGTGTAAATAAATTCTAAAAAGAAAACGGTAAATTCTGTCTAGAAATTTAAGAAAACAAAAAAAAAAAAAAAAAAAAAAAAAAAAAAAAAAATTGCTTATATTAAGAATTTATAAAAAAGAGGCTTTTAAAAATTCTTAAAATAAACAAATTTATCTTAACAGTTCATAAAAAGACACTTTTTTATTTCTTTAAAATAAACGAATTCATTTTAAGAGTTCATAAATAATTTGGTCACCAATATAAACCTCTGGCGGCCTTGAATAAAGTGTGGCACTCAAGACCGCCTGACCTTAATATTGGAGATACAGGTACTTCTAAAATCGCAGCAACTGCAATGGCATAGCTGGAGCTTTTGCAAACCAGCGGGGCGGTCCATTCTTCGCCCCTCTCAATGCACATTGCAAAGTCAAATCTATAAAGTGCCAAAATAGATATAGGGAAATAAATTAAAGATCTGAGTTAATTTTGAAATAAAACTTGAATTCTAGCATTCTGAAGTGCTACTTTGCTTATTTACCTTTTAGCAAAAAATTGGTCGATAACATTCTAGAAATTTGCTTCTTTATTCCAGTTGTTTCTTTTCAGTTCAGTTTCGTATCACAATTCGGCATCTCATGATTCATCACCTCATAGCGATCCTACGGATAAGATTGCTGAATACTGGTAGTTCGACCTGGGGTCAAATCCCCAAAGAAAAGGCAACTGCTTTATGTGATTTACCTTTCTGTAACGCTGAGTATGTGTCTTTGTATTCACGCAAACATGACATGAATACGAGCCAGTGCGCCATTCATAAAGTGAATATGACTCAATTCCCATTTTTTAAGGTTTTCGAGGAGAATATTAATCCTCCACGAAGACATCCTCTTCCTTAGGCTGGTAATCGTAATGTACTCTGCTATAATTCAAAAAGTCTCAATCAGTTTTTTTTTTTTTTTTGCTCGAAAGATCGATATGACTAACATCTATAATAAAGTTTCGGATTAAAAATGCCACCTCTAAAAAATATGCCGCAAGGGGCGGACCGTCCCTCTCGTCTTGTTACGTCACTGAACACTGAAAACTGCATTCTTTTTCAAATGAATTTTCCTACTGGCTTTGATGAAACTTTATAGTTTTCAGTTAAAAAAACTCACTGGTTTAAAATTAGTCTAGGAATAATCTTATTTTCGCACAGATTTTGAATAAAACTCCAGGAATTTCGAGAGCGATAACATACAGACCTCTTTCTTCAGCAGAAAAACCATTCTGTGCGATTTTTATGTTATTATTTTATTCAAAATACTATGTTAAATTTTACTATGTTAAAGAGAGCCCTGATTGTACTTGAAATCGATAGTTTTTATTCAAAATCAATGGTATGGTTGTTTTTTGCTTCATTTTATATTTTGCATTGTCTTTTTTCTCTTCCTTTTGACTCAGTGATTTATCAAGTTAGGTTTTTAGTGATCCGAATGTCTATAAGAGCGGAAAAATTCCAGTTTTCGATTTTCGAACCCTTTTGAAGATTCATGGGATGTAAGGATTCGAATGTCCCTTTCTCATCGCAAAAGAATGTATAATTTTTTTCCAGGTAGGTTTTATTAAGAAAATGAGTATGGGAATTACAAAATACCCCCTAAAATATTCTTTGCAATTAAAGAAAAGGTACAGAGTCCCCAAAGAACTGTACATGAAGAAGTTATTTATTTTCTTAAAATCACTCGCCATATTTTTGCTTCCTTAATGATCTGCTTTTAAAGAGATATCAATATAAAATTAAGTCATGCTAAACAAGTGCAATGAATTGTAGCTTCGATATATTTTCAGAGCTTGTTTTATTATTATCTGCTGATCAAATTTTATATAAATTTTCAAAAATATGAATCATTTCATAATGTAATGCCAAAACCTTACTTTGGGCATTAGCTTAATTTAATTTGACTTCACATTTTTTACCTTCTCAGTTATACGCTGATGTAACGTGGTAATATTTCAAGATACCATACGTTAGTTATAATGGTTGTTACTAAATTTTAACGCAACTCATAAAGACCTTAACTGTAAGATCGCTGTTATAGCTCAATTTTTTTAACTAAAATAAAAATACTTTTATTTTATTGTATCTAAGCACTTTTATTGCCTAAACCATTGAAAAATTACTTTAACGAATGCTACAATATATTGTAAACAGTAGTAAAATATATTGTCAACAAATTAACATTTATTCTGTTAATTCTTCAAGAGAATTTAAATTCCAAATTTTCTGTCTTGGGATGATGATACTGTCTACAATTTTAATCGTAAATATTCTGATTTCGCTAAGAATAATTTTAGTAAATCAGTTGGGGCGGGACAGTAAATCTTTGAAAGTTTTCTCGGAAAAGAACTTTAGTAGAAATCTTATTAACAAATTAAACATATGATGCAAGGAAAGTGCTTCAAAACTAATACTATATCTAAGATTCATCTCTAGATATTTATTTAAATAATTAGGAAATTTCCGATTCACGATTATTTTCTACAAAACAAAACCTTAGGTAAGTGAGGAGGATCAATTTTTTTTCAGAAGAATTACACATGGTTTGCCGTCTTTTCACTGCATTTCATGTCACACGTCCATTTTTCCCGTCGATGTCACACGTCGTTTTTTCAGATCACTTTGTGCACCATTTTTCAAACATTTTGTACAGTATTTTATTGCTAAACGTAAACCTGATTTTTGCATTTCTTTTAAATCAAATATGCATTTTTATTCATAGCAAATTTATTTTACAATGAAAATGTTTCAATTACGTTTCATAAAAGATCAGGGAATTTAATAATATTTCTCAAGGAATTCAGAGTTGATTTTGAATCTGAAAATAAATGAAAGCCCTCTTTCGTATTCATTAAACCATATTCTGTTGCATATAATATTGCTACGCACACGGCCTAAAATACAATGAAGAACCACTTCATTTGTGATAAAACTGATTTCCACTTTTTAAGCGTTTTTAGAGAAATCAAGAGAAAGTCATGGTGTAGAAGGGAAAGGCTGCGAACCAGCAAGAAGATTATTTCGCATCAGTTGACATTTATATGAACGTCTTCAATTTTTATGTAATTAACTAGGATAAGGTAGAGTTAAGTTTAAACTTATTACTAGGAGTAACTAACTAATTACTGTTTAAATTGAACAGATAGAAGCCAATTAAATATGATAATGTAATCAAGTTTAAAAAATGACAGATGATTACTGATCTGTAATTTCCTATTTCAGTTCATAAGTTGATGAAACAAAAGTGTCTATAAATATTGCACATTAGTTAATGCAGAAAAACAAAATCTGTTTTCTCTAGGAAATTGTTTAGTTAACTGAAATCATTCAAGAAGCCCTCCATATGTAAGCTCTCGAGCATTAAATATACTGGATAATAATTAACATGAAATAACTATTATTGGGCAAGGTTAAGATAATATCTTGAATATACAAGGTATAACCTGGCGTACAACAATAAAATTGAATTTATGTAATTGCTTGTTCTTGTATTTTGTCAAAAGCATTCACTCAGTTTAATTGCAACTGAATCCCTCAAATTTATTGTTTCATATTTCAGCGCAGTGTAATAATGGCAATTAATGCAGGAATAAAGGCAATTAACACAGGAAGGGCATACATAAGACGACACTTCTATAAGTAAAACAAATTAAGAAATCGAAAGTGATGTTACTAAACTATGTTAATAACATTTATACTGTAATGCATTAAAAATGTGTTTAAGTAATTTACAGTACATTATCTGACATATGAAAATTTTTTGTATTTGGTCATCTTGCCCGAAATGAAGTTGAACTAATGGTTAAAGAGAGTTTTGAATTTGCTTACTGACATTTTACATTAAATTAATTAAGCCTGACTAGCAAAATATTACATACATTACAAGTATTACATCGAATATTTCTGAATTTTCTGTTTCAGAAACTCAGAATTTCTGAAACATTGCAGTTTGTACATCAAACTATAAACTATACATTAAATGCTTCAGAAAGATTTCGAAATAATTTCAGTCATTATTATGGAAAGCGGGAAGGTTTCGAAGCTAAAATTATTTAGCATTTAGTGAACGTCCACGGCTCATATAAATTTCTTTTATGCATTCTTAAAAGGAAAAAATTAGCAAAAGAAAGTGGACTTGGGAAAGGCATTTTAAAGATTTAAGAAACGAAAGAAGAATGTCGTACTGAGTCTTCATGCAAAATAAAGGAATCGTAAATGCGAAGATGTATACCATTCTCCGGAAAAGATCTTTATAAAAAATTTTATGGTATAATAATAATAATTAAGTGGAAAACATAAAACTTAGAATTAATATATCCTGTATCTAATAAACTTTCATATCAATAATACCTCTCAATATTTTCAATTACAAACACATGTTCATATTACAAGTAAAATACTTTCAGCTTAGGAAAATATATGGAACAAAATTACACAACTTGTAATTTTTACAAGGACTTCGGTCAATTTCAGAATCCTTGTAACTGTAATAAGATATTCCAAGATAGCATAAAAGCCTTTGAATCTCATCCGAGGATCACAATCACACTTCACTTTGTACGAAGATCTCCGAAATAACCGGTTTCAACTGTCTATAATGACAGTCGTGCAAAAATAAGTAGTCACGCAGCAGCAATGAGGGTGTAATATGTTCATACGCGTGTCTCTTATTTATATGCATGTTGTTCATTGTTAGAAAAACAAAAGATTGTTTTAAGATTTCATCCTGGAAGAAGAGATGACAAACTGATAAATAGTCATTCTTCTCCCCGCAGTTTTGGCAAAAGGAACAAACCTTTAAAGGTTTTCGGGCATCACTGAGGGATAAGAAAAGGATTTAATACAAAGACTGCCTCGTTTGATGCCTTTTTCTAAACATTTTTAAACTAGTTTTTAAGAAAGTTTTCTATGTTTTTAAAACATATTGCTCATTATGCAAGTTTCTATACATCTAAACTGGAGGTCTTATCTTTGCCCTTGAAATGTTACTCATCATTTCTTGATTTTTTTACTGAAAGAATAATTTACTCTTGAAAACGTTTAATTCAGGATTTCTCCACCAGAGGGGAATCCCCCCTAAGAGGGAATTTCATAGTATCGGGGGGGGAAGATGCGGTCTGCCTTTTATTTAACTGTTAAATATAAAGTTAATGAATATATAAAAAACTGCTTTTATTCAAATTTTGATATTTATGAATACTTTCTATATTATTTTTTTTCCTTTAGTTTAAAAAATACGTTACAAAAAAAAAAAAAAAAAAAAAACCTAAATTTAAATAATGTATGTGTATTTTTTGAATTTTGGAAAGAGAGAGGGGGAGGAATGATTGTCTAGCAAGAAAAAGAATAAAAGTGTATAATTTCTGAATGAAACTTAATAAATTACGTTTATTAATAACATACTGGAAAAAGTGCATTACGTACACATTCTATATGTGTGTGTGTGTGTGCACGTTATGAAACAGACTTAGTTGTAATGATATAGAAACATTGATACCGTAGATGTTGGTCCATAATAAACAGCAAACATGGCAGCCAAGCGGATTAAATATTCATTTTTATTTCAATCGACATACGTGGCTACAATTCACTTGGTATTCTAATCGTCCTTATTTCAAAACATTTACATTTCTGATGTTGCTGCGCTAAGAAAACAGCATGGCAGTGTCTTAGCGGAAACAGAGGTAAAAGCAAAGTGAGTAGTTATCCGATACGGCAGCTTCTTAAGAGAAATATTTTCGTTCAAGAAATTTTATGTTCCGACTTACGTCATCATCATTATGTAAAAGTCATGAGATATGGATTAATCAAGAAATGACACAGTTCGGAAAAGTTATTAAGTTTTTTAGAACAAAGAGACGAAATATCCAAATTAAAATGAGGAATTAAGAAACTATTGATAATTTAAGTTGTCTCTTCAACTTTCACGATACTAACCGAGGTACTTGAAAAACAAAGCGGAAAATGTATGTAGGAATAAAGACCATAGTTATTATGCTTATTTAATTGAGTTAAATTACTGAATAGCGTAAGAACCGTAGCTTAATGCGTTTTTCCTTAAATTTCACAAAAATATTTTCTAGGTCTAGAGGGTTATAGAAATTGCCACATATGAGACCTAATTCCACTTGAAAGAGGTTTTGTTAGGAAAAGTCTTAGTTATCATTTAAGTTTAGCTTTCATAATTTTTCTTATTTCTTGGTACCTGATATTTTTATATTTTATTTTCCTTCTGATAATGCTTTTATCATCATCTTCTGTTCAAAAAATTTGAGTAAGCGATTTTTTTTTTTTTTTTAACATTTGAGGGTAAATTTTATACTTCCCCCCCTTTAACCTATGAACTTCTTTTATTTCAAGTACAGTCTAATTATCGTTGTTGATAATGCTTCCTTATTTCCTTTAATAAATTATCTATATTTTATCTGCATTAGACCGACTGACATTTCCATGTGTGTGAGTGAAGTTACGCTTATAGGGGAAAATATATCTAAGTGTTACTAACACTTATGTATCAGAAACCATATGGGTTTCTAAGTTTATTTGCAACTTTAAAAAATACGAACAATAAAATTAAAAGATTTGAGGATTAATTTGTCAAACATAAATCCAATACAGTCTTCTTATAAAAGCAACAAAACAGTTCAAAAACACCCCCGAAACTATTAATTAGTTCTAAAAATAAAAAGACATGTAAGAAAAATGAAATGTATACACTACAACACGGCTTAATTACTGTATCCTTTGTTACAAGCTACCCGCTCTTAAAGTTGATCATCCGTAACTATGACTGCCATAATCCAACGTTTGCACCATAGCATTTCTCATAATACGAACCTCATCTTATTTCAGTAAACGTGAAACTATGCAGAAAAATGTTAAAAGTGTTCAACCGCCCATTTAATCTCTTAATTTAAGGAAACATTATTTCCGCAAATAGAGGATAGCTCAAAGTTCATTCACGAAACATTGGCGTTCAATAAGGAAAATGGATTTGATTTTTTTCAGCTATGATTTGTTCCAACAGCTTTCGGATTTGAAGCATACGCAGTAAACCTGACACAGCTACCTATCATATATGCAACTGCCAAACGCAAATAATGGAGATACCATCAAGATGAACAGTGCAGAATAAATACTGAATAGTAGTAATCCTAAGTCCAGAATCTTGTAAGCGTACTTGACGATTACAGTGAGAGTATTATGAGAAGAGATAAAAAAGGCAATATTTTTTTTCATCCTCGAACGTTAACATCTATCCATTAAATAAGGTAATACCAAAGATTTTCGGATTTTAAGGTCTGTTAGCTTTTATCTTTTGTCGCAGCTACAACACAATTTTGCTGAGATATCAGTTCACCAACCCCGGAAGAGTTACAGCCGACTCTCATTTCTTGAACACTTAAAAGACTGAAAGTGAGTGAAGTTTTTGTCTTTTTTCCCTTCATTCGTATTTAATTAAAAACGAGAATTTTAATCTCCCAACTGAAACATAAATACAAAAAAGCTGTTTCGGAAACAGCACTTTAAAAACTTTGGGGTTGGGGAATAGTAATAAATACAAGATGTACATTATACCTTCCAATCTATTTGAGAACTTTTTGTGAAAAGAAAAAGTCTCCATAAACTTCAAATTTACTCATGCAACGAAAATAAAAGAAATAAAATTCACATTTTATTTTTGAAATTCTAGCTAACAGAACTTTATAAGAAATAATATGTAGGGTTGCTATTGACAAGGAAATTGAAATTAAGTCCTTCGTAGTCCTTCGTCGTAGCGAGTTATCGCTACATCTTAACAACTCGTAATTTAGGTTTTAAAATAACCTTTTTATTTAGTTTGAACACTGAACATAAAAGGCACGACTTGTGATACAAACCTTGCGGCTATGTAAATTAAGCAGTAATTGTCAGTTAAATTCAAACGCTGCTAACGTAGCCTAAGACTGCACATTCAATAAAATAAACCATAAATTGGTTCATTATATGGCGCGTAGGTCTAAAACATCGGCTAGCGAGAGATTGTAAAAGGCCAAATAATCACTTTTGGATAAACCTAGCGTGGAATTCTAACAGTGAGACGCGAGTGCAAAAAGCTCTCCGTCTCTAAGATTCAAAACCCTCAGATTTCTGGTATATTTGCATTCTGGTGAGGAACACGGAAGGAAGAAGTTATAGTGAAGATCAAACTTATAACAACTGGTTAATTAACATAAAATGCGTTACAAATATAATGTGCTATTAATGTCGGTATAGTTAAGATGAAATATTATTTACTAATCAAATTAACTCAGTTGCGCTGTTCTAATACTCATCAAGATTTACATTTTCAGATAATTTTAAACTTAATTAATTAAATTAATTTCGAATATTTATGTTTATCCTAATTGAAAAATATTCTCAATACATAGGCAATAAAAAAAAAGTATATACTAGCTGTATTCAATAAATCCGTTTAAACAAGATTATTTATTTATTTATTTATTTTACTGTTTTGAGTAAACTACAAACTCGGATCTCACTTATTTCATATGAAACATTAGTATTAACCAATACATTTGCTTTAAAATTACATTTTTATTCGCTATTTAGGTCTCGGTGTTCCTTATATTTGTAAGTTCTTGAGTTAAAAAAATTGCATTTCGGTATGGAAATCTGATTTCCAGATATAAAAACTATTCGTGATATTCAATAAGTTCTGTGCTTCCAAACAAGTGAAAAATAAACAAATCCAGAGAATTTCAATTCAGTATCAGGTTGCATAAATCTAATAAGAAGAGTAAAATAGGTTTCTTTGAACTGTTTCAGAAGACAACAGCGCATAATAAAACATATTTGTTCATAAAGAATTTAACATAGCTCTAGACAAAACCATGCCTATCATTCATTTTTTAAACTAATCCTTGATAAAGGGAAGAAGAAAAAGGGGAAGAATTATCTCAAAATAATTATCTAAGGTTTTTTCTGACTTATTTAGGCAATTTATCCCCCCCAAAATTAAAATAGTTACTTAAGTATAAAACAAAAAGTATTTCAAAATATTTAACGATTTTGCAAATCAATTTCCATGTCTTTTCACGCGATGAACATTTTAACACTATGAAACCAAGAATATGCAGGTCAAAGGAGAATATTCTAAATGAAGAGCAATATAGATGAATTCGCAAAAAAATTTCTCAGCTTAATCTTTTGTTTATTTTATTTAATATAAACAGTAAGTACGCAGAAAATGCATTGTATAGGATAATTTTGAAAAATCGCAATTTGTATTATGACAAAATTATAGAAAGAAATTAATCAGCTAACACAAAAGCATTTTCTAGTAAGATATAGTACATATAATAAAAAGCTATCATTACGCTTTCAGAATCCAGTTAATAATATTGCAGCTGAAGAACTCTGATCAGCCAATAGTCAAAGTGCAACTTCTAATAATTCTTTACTAGATTATAATACTTTATTAAAATATTTCCTTTCTGAAGTACAGCTTTCCTCTATACATTCTACAATATTTTAAAAAATGTAATCCATTTAAATTTCTAAAGATTTAATTTTACTGTTTATTCCCTAAGAACGAAAAGCAGCAGCAATAGAAATCCAGGAATTCTTTTACGGACACATTTTCTATGGATCTCATTAATTCCCTAAAACTTACAAAAGCGCGATTATTTGACTATTGAATACATTTCTGATTCCACAAAATAATCTTCATGGTTCCGCCATTGGACAAATAATTGTCAATTATATTTGCAAACTCGGGGAGTACTTGGTAATATGGAGGACATTTTCCGGTATATATCCTAAAGTGGGACGATGCACTGAAATGTGGAAGTGCGCAGTACAATCCGAGACGTCTAGCCACTTTGCACTAAATAGTTATATTGATGATAAAGATATTCGGTGATAAGATGATAATAATGTAGGCTGAAATATCCCATCTTATACCATGAGAATCAGCAAAATATTTTTAAACACATAATTTCCAAAATGCTTGTGGGTATATAATAGTAGCTTATTCAATTAGAATTTTACATAATTACACGGCAAATACACGCTAAACGTAAAATAAAATCTTAAAACTGAAAACCAGAGCATAAAAATTCCATATTTCACTCAGCTGAGATTAAAGGCAAAGGAAATAAAATAAAAGCAGAAAAAAGAAACTGTTCTTAGAAACAAAATTTACTTCCCCAACTAATTGTTCATTTATCAGATGGACTAGACTGGATTATTCAAACTATAGCAAAGCACTTGTAGGCCATCTCATTCAGAGGAGAAAAGACTTCGTGAAGGATTTTTTAAGGAAAACTGGCTTGAATTTATGTTACGTATTGGAAACTCACGTAGCTAAACCCATTCGCCGGGATTTGAGGCCGGATCAATAGCAGTACTTATTGGCTTTATTGCTTGGTCACTGATGGGCTTCGGTTGAATAGAGACAGCAGGCTTTGCAATTTTCATAAATCCCGATTTCAATAACGCTGAAACTGCACCTGACGCTACTGTTCCAGATGCAACTCAAAACGTCTTATAATATAAGCTTTTTTTTAAAGCTTCTGAAATCCTTTGGATTAAAAGGATGCTTAAAATAATCGCAAAAAACTGCAAAGACTTTAACGTAGCACTAATCGTTGTCATGAATAAATATATAGTTTCTTAAAAATAAATGGTAAAATAATAGCCCAAAATGATGAGAAAAAAGATAATTATCTTGCCTGTTCTTGCTAAAGAATAAAGACAACGTAGCTTGATTCCGATGGTTCTTCTTAAACTCCGAACCATAACAAATTATGTGCGAATAATATCTTTAGAATTTCTATTGAAAACAACCACGTCGAATCTATTATAAGGGGAAGATTCTTCATGGTTTGGTGAGCTGATCGAAATATGAAGGTACGCATCACAGCTTAGAAGTTTGTCTAAATATAAAACAAGAACAAAAGCTATTAAGGTGATAACAGAAAGTTGAAAATGGTTTTACGAGAAAAAGAAATTTTGTAGCATGAAGTAAAACATATTTGAGGTAACGCAATAATCAATGCTGAAAATCATATAACAGTTATTACACAAAGAAAAAGACGAACTAATATGCGAAAATGGCATCAAAAGATATTTTTCTCCTGTCTCGCTCTTTTTGTAAGAGAGGGGGGTAATAATAGTTCCCCCTCCAAAGTAAATGCGGGAAAATTTTTTTAAAAATATCCTGTTCATCAATATTCCTTTAAAATTTCCTTATAGCAGGTTGGAACGAAATTGTGGTTGCAAGAGGCATGTACCGTGTATTATTTGAATCATTCTGAATCTTTTATATATTAACGCCCAAAACTTTTTTCAAGTGGAAATCATTTTATTCTTGTCATAATCGAAAGCAATTTTTTAGACTATGATACTACCAGTATACGTATATTTGTATATTTTTTAAATACTAAACTAAACTCGGCAGCACAGGCAGCCCTTAGAGAGCCATGGTGCCCTGATATCTGCTTTCTAGACCCTGGGCTCCAGGGTGCTTGTGCATCTTAGCCTGAACAAGTGGCCAATTTTTTAAACATAATTAATTAAAATTATTTTAAGTTTGCAGAAGAAAATTCGCATTCGTTTTTAATAATTCATAAATATTATTAGAGTTTGGATATCTTTTTAATTAAAAACTAAATTGTTGGTACTCGCATTAATGAGGTGGTTGCTACCGATTCCTGCATAGCTGTTCTGTGTTTGGACGCATGCTGGTAAGATTAAGTCTGAGATCGGCATATATTCTAAGTCGATTTCGGTACTTAGTTTTTATTTGAGTAGGTGATGAAAACCCTTTCTAGCTTAGATAAGTGGCAGTAAATTGAAATATGATTTTTAAGCACAGTTGTATAGTCCACTATATTCTATTTTCACTGGTAATGAGTGCAGCGACGTCAGAAGTGCAGAAAAACGATGGCGAAAAGCGCAACAATAATAGGGCTTTAAATCCCTCTTTTGTTGGTAAAACTAGAGCGGGAAAGTCCATAGGTTGAGTAACTGATAATAAATTTCTTATAATGTACGACTTGGGAGAAAAAGTGATAGACGATGTGCAATTAACAACTCTCGAGATCGTTAGCTGTAGTAAAGTATACGCAATTAATTTGAATTTTATTTTTTGTCTTTATTGGAAATCTAGGAAGACCACAAGGGTAGGCTTCGAGGACCACAGTTTGAGAAGCACTGCTATATGTATGTCGTTCGCATAAGCACTTCTATGCCGATTGCACTGCATAAAAAATATAACTTTGACGTTGAAAATAACATTAATTTCAGTTCATATGCCATCCTTTACAAAACAGAGAAAATTATACAATAAATACACATGGATATAGTTCCTCTCTCTACATAAAATACTTAGTTGAAAATTGTTGTGCTATACTTTTTTCCTGAGAGAAAGCATCAATAAGTAGTGAGAAATGATGAAAATTTACCATTAATTACGATACCTTTAACATATCGTTCAAACTCAGCAGTACACAGATAGTCAGTAGGCTTATAAGGTATTTTCTCCTTCCAAACGTGCCTACGTTCTTTAAATCGAAGCTCGTGCGATGTGTAATCAGAAGGTTCGGCCTTCGAGTCCCGGTGAGAGTCTTGCACATTTTTCATGCTTCCTCTTTTAAAACACATCTCATGACTCTTTTACAAGCGTAAATAATATTTCGTTACTACTTAGTCATAACAGTGCTGTTTATAAAATTTTTACCGCATGAACAACAATTTTCATTCACCAGCTTCATTGTCATTTGTAAGCATAAATTTCGTAACTATTTACATGCATAATATGATATCAATGTCAGATGCGTAAAAAAGGAAACATAATGACACGCAATGTCTTGACACGAAAATATTAGTAACTTCCAACAACTGTTTGCTAGAAGGAAATATTGCTAATAATAATTTTTCTCATTTCAACCACAGTAAACACTTCTTAGTGATCACGTTTGTCCATGGCTATTTATAACATTAATCGATGAGAAAAAATATTTTTCAAAAAAGCAATAAAATTTAACTAATTTAATATAAATATAACCAGAAGCATGTAAACAGGTATTTTCACAACATTTTAGTTAGGGGTTGTGGACTATTCATAGCTTTTCTGGAAATTATTTTACCAATACAACTCTTTTTATTCCTGAAGAAGATGGATCTCTGTTTTAAGATGTCTGATTTTTTTAAACTGATAGGATTATTGAAAATTTAAGTCAAACTAAGGATGTCGTTTTGGTCTAATTTTAAAGGATTGACTAAAAGATGTAGTCACCAAGATATTTGGTGACTACATCTTTTTACTTGGCGAGGGAACTTTTATAACGCATTTTATACTTATTTGGCAACCTTTGTTCAGTTTAAAAAATGTATTCTATAAAATTTTTATACTATTAATCGAACTGTTAATCACAATAAGCGATGTTTTTGTTTACAAAAGAACGGGACTTTGAAAATTCGATAACAATATCCGAAAGATAAAGATATTAACTGCGATTCACATTAAACGGCGTCTACTGTGTAAAATCTTCGCTCACATTTACAGTTTTATCGACTTGAAATTCATGAATATTTACTATTTCGCAAAGAAACACACGTCAAAACCGCAAAAATGGCACTTGTACCGTTTTCTAGTTCTTGCCACTGTTTGCCATATCTTGCCTCACCGCGCGATCGCGACACCCACGCAATGAATGGCCTTCGAAACCAAAGGAAGCTCTAAAAGTGACCGCTGGACGGGTGGAGTTCAAAAGATACTCAACACAGCATTTCTTCGGATTCACGACCAGGGCTTCGTCGCCATTTTCAGATGACCGCTCCGATGAACTTCAAGTTATCAGATTATTTAACTTCAAAGTTTAGATTCAGATTCAAAGTGATTGCTGAGACAGCTACACAAGAATGAATTGATTTTTATTTGATGAAATACGATTTTTATGATTGTAAGTGCATGTATTTTTTTTACCGATTGAGTTTTTTTTTTTTTTTTTTTTTTTTTTTTTCTCTGATGATGGTAAAAGAAATTAAATGGAGGTACCACAAATAAGGAATCGTGACCACAGCTTTCAAATTGCGACGCTATATTTTTCTAGAACAACTTACGTTAATGATCTTTGAATATTCTACGAAACCCTAGAGCAACTCTGCTAAGGTTCTGCAAATTCAAATTAAAATTCGAAAGAGCAGCGTGTAAACTAGTTTCAGGCAGAATTTCTCTGCTCCTAATCAAGAGAGACCTGTGCCTGATGACTCTCGAAATCGACAAAATATTGGTTCTCTCTTAATACGAAGAAGATTTTTTTTAGGAGTACATACAAATGTACTTGAAAAAGTTTATTTAAAAAAAAAAAAAAAAAACTTATTATTCAAAATTTTATCAGTAAAATTACAAAGAAATATTGATTTTCTTTTTTTCATTTTCCGCATAAAGCGTACCCAATATTGATATTGCAATACTTTCTTAACCTCTATGTTTCTGATGATGTTAAAGATTTCACAAACACAAGTACGGAATTCCCTGAGTAGATAAAGTGTGAAAAAGGCTGCCTTACACCAATGGTTTCAAACTCAAACAGCATGCGGGCGGAATGCAAGACTGAAAAACAGCCGACGAGTCAGAAACTTTTGTTTTAAGAAAATAAAAAAACTTTATTAACTAAGTAAAAAATATTTTTAATAAATTTGAAATTTCGCTTGCTAAATATTTATCAAAACATACAAAGCAGATAATGAGAAAACATTCAAATTTATATTTATTTTTTATTTGAAATCTAAGTTTAGTACTTGTAAAATATTTTCTTTGTTTGTATTTTTAATTCAAATATACTGGCAGGTAATATTAAAGTTTTTTACTCATAATTCTTTCAAATAATTCTTATATGTTTAATTAAACATTGAGTAACTTAATGATTTACTTTAATTTAATGTAAACTTTATTTTAAACTAAAAATAAACAAATGATTAAAATTTTCTAAGCTCTTTTAGAAAATTTATTAAGTCGGAAAAAACTTTAAAATAAACAATAGCGACCTTTCTTATTTATTAAACTTTTCTTCGATATATAATTAAAAAGACATATGTTTGTACGTAAATAATCATACACTTATTTGTTACTATACTAGACACTTGATGATGCGTTTCGATTGTGGTCAAATTTCTAAAAATAATCTTTATCACGGATTGTAGATGCTCATCGGTCAGTCAGGTTCTTTTCTTATTAATTTTCAATTGGGAAAATAGCTGTTCACATATAAATGTATTCCTAAACAAAGCGATTATTCTTAGTCCAAAAGTTCGTTAAGTGAGCTTATTTATTTTTCGACAAGTACGGATAAAAGTTATAAAAATGTGCACCTTCAAATCTTTGAATAAGATTTATATCACATTGTAAATTAATTAGCTCCATTTATCGATTTTTTGGTGCGTTATTCATGTTCGTTTTGAATTAAAATGAAAATAATATAAACTGGAATTTCAAATAATTAAAATCTTGCATCTTGTAAAATCAATCTTGGAAAATTTTTGCAACGCTGTATATTTTTGCTACAAATAGGTAAGTGAAATGTCTTCGTGGGTCACCATTTTGAGACCACTACATCTTCGTATATTGCAACAGAGGCTTCATATTATTTAAGAATACACAGTGAAACAGAATGAATCAATATGCTTCTTAATAACATTTTAATACACGGTTAGGAAGATTTTGATTCTAAGTTGCGAGACTTTCTCTCACGGCATTAACATTTAGATAAAGCAAGCTTCTTAGAAATATTTTGATTTTTATACTTGAAATCTATTTATTTTGATGCTGAATAATATTAGTTTGGTGTTTTGATGCTTAATCTCGAATGTTAAGTATCAAAATACTGTTTAATCATATTCTGATATAGTCATATTATGATATTATTTTATATTATCAGTAAACAAGATAACAAAATATCTGCCATCTGAAAAGCTGCTTTCATGTAGAAGTTCGACTGTTGTTGATAAATGATAATACTGTAGATATTTCAGTTTAAGAACTCTCGAACAAGACCATGCTAGTGACGTTTTTAATTATGAAAGGCTAGTTTACAAGGAATTTATCGAGGAAACTCCATATTTTTTAAAAACGTAGTGGGCAGGCTTTTAAACTGAATTCAACATAGGGCTGAAAGAGTTCAATCGATTAACAGGTTTCTGCTGCACGACATTGCACCGTCACACAATTCTATTCTTGCTCAGCAATTTCTAGCAAAGAAAAATGTTAAATTTTATACCACTACTCTTAATCTTCAGATTTGACACCTGCAGACTATTATATAAAATCCGCAAATGGCTTAGCTAAAAAACGAAAAAAAAAAAAAAAAAAAGGGGGGGGAGTGCGAAAGAGAAGGAAAGAAAAGAAGAAAATCATAATTCCGAGGATGAAAGCCGCCTTAAGCAAATTCTTCTAGAAAAATTAAATTATTCGTAGTAGAAAATAAAATCTGCACTTAAAAACAGGTAAGAAATTTGGTAAGAAATTCTTATAAACGTATAATTTCCAAAAAACACAGAAAGATCCAATCAAAATGAAAATTAAAAACGTTATTATCTTTCATGTACAAGAAAGAGAGAGTTAATAAAGTTTTTTAAATCTTAGCGACTTTTTATGATCTCTAAGAAAGCTCGATTCATCTTTAAGTAAATCAAAATGAGTAATTTTACACAACACAAAATGTGCTAAAAGTACTCTCGTAAATAATCTAACAAATAAAAGTTTTAAACTGACATCACATTTGTTTACAGTAGCGTTAAATAACAACGAACAATGTGATCAAAATAGTTTCAACTGAATTTCAACTGATTATTTTAATCAATTCTCCAACAATAATACACCCCCGATTCTCTAACGAAAAACTAAACTAATAATAAATGATAATGATAATAATAATTAATGTAACAATAAATAATAATTCAGTTTTAGCAAACAAGGAGGCAACTCATGTCATAAATCTCATTCTCAAACATGGCATTCATCTCATAATATCTTAAAACTAGCATCAAACCAGTTCCTAGATTGCAAATCATAAAATAAGGTTACAACCTCCTATTGATAATACTAATGGAATCTTAAAATTTATAATTTCAACTACATAAAAATAACCTCTTACCTGTTTTCCAAAATAAAAGACTTAAAGCTTAGGATACCATTTTAAATTGCTTTACAAATCGTTGCCATCCTCATCTTCAAGACAAAAAATAATTAAATCAAACATTTTGATATTTTCCAATGTTTTTAAATACTGAGATAGTATTCTTGTGTGTTAACAGTTCGCATACACTTTGTGAATGACCATCCCAGAACAGCAAAAAATTAACCAAAACTTTTAAGAGTGAAAACGGTAGAGTCTTAAAAAAAAGTCAAAACAGTCCGAAAAAATAGCCTGTAACAGTCTAATCAAAATAAGGAAACAAACACTGTGTCGAATATTAAATATAAATGATTCCGAGGGGGGAACACGCTATTTTGATCACATTGCTATGGACTATGTTTTGAGTCTTGTTCTCTTCCACATTTTTAACATTTCTTCTTGTGTTTTTGCTTATGTGTTGTTAGTTTAATTATTTATTTAGATTATAACATAGTCTGCTCCACGTGTTTTGTTTTTTTATTTTTATCAAATGAATGGTTTTTATTGCTTTTTATACAAAGATTTGGACTTCTGGGACTCATGCAAAATTGGTAAAATATGCTGTTCCAGCCTATAGGGGTTGGATTGATAAGAACACAAATTGTTTTTAGTTTATTGAAGCTTTAAATTTAAATCAGGAAATGTGTGTCATTGCTAACTCAGAAAGAAGCTGTTCCATTTACTTCTCTTCATACACCAAACCCCCTGACGATGATGCGCCGAGGTATGTAAATTCTTTACATTTCATTTTGTATTATTATTTGCACTATTTTTTTGGTTTGCAACGTTTTTGCATTTATTTCTTGCCCTTTCCGAGTATTTTCTCACTGTTGAGCTCAGTTGATCTAGTTTATTTATTCAGTGCTTTTTGTCTATGCAAACAATTTTTATTTTTGTAATAGCTTTGATACAGGTTGAATAAGCAATGGATTAATTCCATACACTGTGTACTCTCGATTATCCGTACTAATGACGATAACCATCACAATTATCCGTGCTAATGACGAATAACAGAAAAACAAAGATAATCCAAACTATTAAATTTCATGCCTATTGCCTGTGTTTATTTCTGAAAAGTATTCAGTAATTTTACTTTTTGAGAAACAGAAACTTCAGTAATTTTGTTTTTGAGAACGTTTAAATATTTGTCGAATTCCACTGCGAGTTTTTGCTACTTTTTCATTGCATTCGAAAGCCCTTTCTTCGACGAAGGTCCAACAGAGTTTCTACAGAAGTCATTGCTGTTTCGGGACCAATTTAATTGTCAGTATCTTCTCTCTTTGTATTTTCAGTATTACTCTTTACCTGATCTGTTCTTGTGACGTTTGACACGATATTCGCATCCCTCGAGCATTGAAAGCTCCGCTCAATCGAATCGCCATCGAACCCATTCCTCCACGTTTTCCCGATCGACATTTTCAAAGAATTTTACATTTTCAATTTTTTCCATACAACTTCAGTTATTGCTTCGACTTACTTGCAACGACTTGCCCCACAATTACATAAATCTCCAATTTTTAAGTTAAAAAGAATGTTTTTCATGATCGAATCGGTGTAATTGGTTTTACTTTCGTCCTATGCTGATAATCGAGAGCACACTGCATACATATTTTTAATATGCTTATAATATTTTATATAGTATACATAATTTATATATTATACATATACGATTTTTAATCTATATATTAAAAAATTCCAGACGAAAACGTTTAATTAATTTTTTAACACAAAATTTAGATGTTGATATTTTTACAATAAAAATCTAGCCTACATTTAAACTATTATTATTTGCGATTAAGAATATTGAATTTTAGAGGTTTACACGGCTTCACAAGAATGAAAAAATTCAAATATCCCTTAATCGATACATGCATGTCATGCTTTTTATGTCTGAGTTAAAGAGGCGATTTACCACTTTACTTATTGTTAATTTTTTCCTACTTCCCTATAATTTCTAAATTATAATAAGCAATAATTATGCTGCAGATTATTTGCACTTTATTCAGTTCAGAAAGAAAGGCTGAGTCGTAACGTTTGATATGAGATGAAAAAGAACATTATTACCACCAACTATTAATCACATATTCATTCAGGGAAATAGAAAAATTTGAAACAATTTGTATGAAAATGATATAATCCAAATTTTCATTTTCTTCCTTTACGTTATGTTACATTCACTACAATATTTATTTTACCCTACCAAGCATATATTTACCAACTATGTGGATAACTACCAATCCTCAGATGGGCTGCCATTCTTTGTAGCATAAGCTTTCCAATTTATATTTCATATTAAAACTGGACATACAAACTCAACAATTTAATCAATATAAGATTCTTCAAATGGCAGTTCTGTTTGTATAGACACTAACTAGCTTTCTATATATGTTATTAAATATATGAAAAACACAGATAAGAAATAGCCATCTATTCTTAACTAAGCAAATTCTCAGAGGTCTGTAATGGCTCCAGTTTCTAATTGCTCACTGGAGGAAGCAGAAAAGGCTTCTTCCTTTTTCTCTTCTTTTCAATATTCTTAATTTAGTTATGTGATAAATAAATTTTAATTAAATAAATTTAAATTGAACTTAATATTAGATAGTATTTTAAATTAATGTTGGAAATATTTATGTTCCAGAGAGATTATATTTGAAACCAAACCAGCTGCGTAAAATTACTTAGATTAACTAACCATCTGTAGGAAGTCACTTCCGTGGCAGAAAGCTGGCGAATTTGTGGAGATTTCGGCAGAAGAGAACTTTTCTGCACTCCCGATTTACGAGACTTTTCCCACGCAAGTCGAATCCTTCCTTTTTTAAATGGGAAAGTACCAGAGACTAGGAAAAAGGGAGGGGAAAATCTCCTTCACCAGTGGCTTTTTCACACTCTAACTGAGTCCTTATAAGAAGCGCTAAGAGATTTTACGAACGGTAAAAAAAAATTCAACCGGACAATTTTTTTACCAATCCCCACGCGCACGCACCTGTTGCTACTAGCTGCATCAGATGGGTATAATCCCCCCAAAAGTCTGGGAAGTCCGGACAGGCCTTACTATTCGTTCAAATTATTTTATTCAGATTTTTTCCCCCCTTCTCTATCTTCCTCTCTGTAGAAGAACGGTGTCGGTGTGACGTAACAATGGTTGGTTCTGTGGTCGTCTTCTTTCAGGTGGCCTTGCCATCTGCTTCCGGTCTTCCTCTTCCAACCGGAAATTCGACCAGACGCCATTTATATACTTTTTCTTATTTTTTAAGGGAAGTATAACTTGGTGAAGGCCCCTTAGAAGGGTCCCTCGTCCAGTCCCACAGAGGTCAGTGTACTCGCGGCTCTAAGATAGGAGGAAAGATTGTACGAGACCGTTTGAACCCCCTCCCCCCTGAGTGGGTTGTTTACGTGAAAGTACCGCTATCTGGGGGGAGGGAAGTTGGAATATAAATATATAGGTGTAGATAGTGGACTGTATTTGTTCCCGTTAGAGGCACATTTATCTTGGACACGCCACGAAACATTGTTGTACATCGAGCCATCATGAAATAGGATACATCGTGACAAAAACTGGATATGTGGACAAAGCCAACTGCAATACTAAATTGCTTTCTTCCTTTAAATTGTTTTCTTTTCGTAAATTTCATAACTTATACGGATTTAGTACAGCTAACGCAGAATAATTTCAGCAACAGTTTTTTTAGGCAGCATCGTTTAAAAAATGTTCATATTGCTCAAAACTAGCATAACGGCGGTATTTTAACATAATAAGCTAATAATTTGAGAATAAATTATCAGTATATTTATTTTCAATAGTAAAAAGTTAATGAAATAAAAAAAAAGAGATATTATTAAAATTAACACACATTTGAATGTTTAAATAAATTAAAATTAATTATTTAATTATTTCCATAATAATTTAAAGTAATTTAATTAAACGTCATAAATTGTCTAAAAGTTCTTTTTATTCGTAAAAAAAAAAATAAAATAAATAAAATTACTTTAAAGAAAATAAAAATTTACTGCTAAAGAAACTACGGTATGTTTTTCTCCCTATCTTATGTGAATGAGCATAAAAATAAAAAATTTTTAAATTTCCGTTTATATATAAAGTAAGAAAATTCATACACAAGTGAAAATACAATTTATAAAATACATAGCAAATGACATCATCTAAATATATAAATACAAATTTTAGAAGATCTGAAAGGTTTCAGATTTTAGCGATCGCCAAAAAGGTCTCTTTTTAAAGTTTTTACCAATGGTTTATCAGCATAGATTACCGATAGAGCTGTCCTTGGCGAAATAGCGAAATATTTTATAGAAAATTAAATGAATATGCATTTCGACCAATATGGAAAAGTTATACATCTTCTATATATTTAAAAATCGAAAAAATATGTAATGTAGTTCTATAAAAATATGTAATGTTTTTAATTAGATGTATCATGAATTCCAAGAATTTTTATTTATTTCAAGTAATTACTTTATTCCAAGCAGTCAGAATGAAAAATAAAATAATAATAATATTCTTTAAGAACTGCATCTATTGCTCTTAAATAGTTAAGTTTGTCAATTAATCAGACAGTTTAACTATGAAAGAGTAATACCTCACGTTTTCTCGAATGGCAATAAATTTTACTTTTTTCTAATGAAAAGTGAAACAACGAAGAATCGTGCTTTAAAACTAATAGCCCTTTGAGGCTAATAATAAACATTTAACATGAATAGCAAATTACGTAACATTTTCTTCAATAATTGGTAAACAGAGCATAAAATCTTCATATCTGCCTAGATTTAGAATAAAATCTTAAGTACACATGACTAAGTAATCTTTTATATCACTTTTGCATTCGAAATAAATTATGCACTCTATGTCATTTAATAACCAGTTTAGTTTGCTGCACGAACCTTTTAATTTAATAAGAAATATACCAATGCCCTTAAGCAGAAGGATAATTTCTAATGGTTAAGTACAGCAGTACACTACACACTCTGTATTGACAAACACGAGACAAAATTTCGATCGCATCGAGCTACTCTAGAATCGTGACAAGACAATTTCGAAAGCGCTGACCTTTGCATCGAGAGGAGAGAGGAGTTACAAGTGATTATATCTCTCAATAACCAAAACGCGCAACCGCATTACGCTTTATGTGGAGTAAGTACATAAGGGGCAATCAGACTAACTTCTGATATTCGCGTTTTTTTGTTCCTGACATGTAGCTCCTGATTTAAAAATGATTCTACTTATTAATTCAAAATTAAGCAAAAAAAGAG
Source organism: Stegodyphus dumicola (assembly GCF_044657685.1). Classification (NCBI taxonomy): domain Eukaryota; kingdom Metazoa; phylum Arthropoda; class Arachnida; order Araneae; family Eresidae; genus Stegodyphus; species Stegodyphus dumicola. Next base: position 103,393,003 of record NC_140771.1, read on the forward strand.
CTTGCCATAGATTTTTGAGTAAAACTCTACCAATTTCGACGGCGATCAGTTCCCCAGACGAAAACAGTACTTAAAGAAAGGGAAAAATAGGAAAGAGGTTTTTTTTTTTTTAAGGCCCAAAAGGAGCTACCAGTCTCGAAATGGAATTTTGCGTCGGTTCACTATAAACGGCTTATCACTTTTTAATTTGCTACAACCAAATAATTATTTTTAAAGAAATTAAATACTGAAAAATCTTCACGTATACATGTTCCTCGAATGGTAAAAAAACGACAATACGTAAAGCCATCAAATTTTGAATACATAGTTCTCTAGCAGAACATGTGCACTTGGAAGCCCGAATTTTGAATTTCGATCTTTTGTTATTTATTTCATATTTTTTAAATTTTAAATGGATTTTTGATTAACAGACTCAACGATATGAAAGCGAGCAAGTGGCAACACCGTACAAAATAAAACAGTTAATCGTCATCGCGCGAGACTGCCTATCAAAAATTCTAAAGATATGATACTTTTTAATATTTTGTGATTTTGCTGTTGAATTGAATTGTATAAAATCATAAATAAAATATCATAAATAAAAACTGGTAAATGTATTTTTCTGATGTGCATGTTTTACCTTTACGTTATTTAATAAAAAATACTCAGTTGCGTAAATTAGATTGATGACGTACACTAATAAATGTTATATCTTTTAATTACTGGCCATTTAGCCTATCCTTTATGAAACCTTCATAATAAATTTACGCACTATTTATCTTTTGTACTATTCACGTATAGCAAAAAGTGTAATTTAAGCCCGTTTAATCTGCAGAATGGGTCATAAGCTGCTTGTAACAGCAACAAATTTGACTCATTACCATTAGCAACGGTTCCTGGACATACGCCAAAGCAATCGCTCTGTTTCTTTTTGTCCAGAATTGCAATGGTCTACCAATTCAGGTGTCAATTAAAAATTTATCAAAGAACAAACTAGAGCATTTTACATTACCAAGATAGACAAGTAATGAGATCAAAAAACCTTTTAATGCCAATATGAAATTCAGTAACAATCCCATATATTCCAATAACGACAAAATAAGAAGATCCGCACTATCCATTCACATTCACATCCGAGTTTTTTTTTTTTTTTTTAAATAATCGATTTCGTGTTGCCTCCCTCTAGGAAAAGCATTTAATTTTTAATACGCATTTAACTGTGTGTTGAAAATTAATTATCTACATGCACATAAAGATACATAAGATTTTTACCTTCGATTTCTCTTCAGCTTTTGAACCGTTCAATCAAATTAGGTCTATAATCAAATGGCTAATTATCTAATGTTTCGAATAAATGAAATTTTACATTTCTAATAACATACACAGTTGCATTTGAAATATGTAACAAAAATTACAACTGTCAGGCATTGTTATAAATTATTTTGAGCATTAAAGACTTAGAAATTTCATAAAATAACGATTTTTGAAAAACCGGCATGATAATTTGATAAATGACAAATCTTAACTGAGATAATTCACGCAAATGCAAGCACACGTAAACCACTCTTAACATTGCCTTCATGACAGGCAATAGTTTTATAAACCTTCATAACTATGTATTTATATAACGTGTTTATAAATTTACAAAAATACAAGCAACTAATCAACAATTTCAGAAGTACATGAATACTTCAGTTAAGCTGTTGAAACCTTACTCCGCTGAACTTAAAATCCTCGCATAGTCTATTCCAAAGTTACGATATGAAGTTTTAAAAGTGTTCGCATATTTCAAACAGGAATGAAATGCGCCTCCAAATCCAACAGATTTACATTTTCATTTCGAGCGCATACAATCTAATTTCCTATTCTAAAATCCCTGATGCTGCACGGAATTACAACAGAATGCAGCACCTTTTCATCTAATTCACAACGCCAATGTACAGATATGCAGATTAACCCGACTCGTTCGCAGTCGAGCTTTCAACGTATCGTTCACACCGGGAATGTTAAATATTTAGTCAGGCTCATACCTGTATCGGGGAGGTGCAAATATGCAAATGAGATCACAATTCTCTTCTCCCTCGATATGAATGGTAGCTGAAAGGATGAATGAGGTTTGGTCCTGTGAGCTCCACATCTCAGTAGGCAGCACTGCTCTGCAATCATTGTATTCCTCTCTTGTTGAGGGATATCGAGAGATTTTGGACCTTTTTGAGGGAGAGATTAATGTTGAAATTTCCAGAATTTCAATCTGCAACATTTTGACACATCTCATTTGACGACTCTTGACAGAGACTATAATGAATTGAAACACAAATCCATTGAAATATACATGTCGCATGCATTAATATGCAGAAATACAGATTAATACTTGAAATTCTAAGTAATTACATTGCAGCTCTTTTACGTTTCAGTATGCAGGTCATATTTCCATATTTCTGTTTCAGACTGCATATTCTAATAAGCATGTGTAAATTATTATGAGGCCATACCTATCATAATACCCATATATAAAGCCTTTTATAATACGATCCTCAAATAATAATTGCATTTTCATAATCACTGTTGCAGAGACCAAGTCATTAAATCACAATAAAGAGCCCATACTTGAAGAAATGTATACTTGCGACAAAATAGTTCATTACATTATTTTCGCATTTTTCTTTTTTCCTTGCACAAATTTTCCCCTACTAGTTTTATATTAAGAGGACTCCATCATCTTGACCAGCGGTTTTCAAACGTTTTGGTACCAGGCACTCCTTTAGATGGTGAATATCGGTAGAAGATCATTTTCCCCTTTCCAAACCTCGAAAAATACTTATTTATTTTGACACAGATTATTTTTTTAAGTGTTTTGCAAACTAAGCAACAAAAGTTACAAAAAATGTTTTAAGTACAAAAATTGAATAAAAGCAGATTTTACATTCATAAATTAAAACTAAATGCTTAGTAGCTTAAAAAAAAAAAAAAAAAAAAAAAAAAAAAAAAATGCTGAACGAACTCCTCCCTTGATACTACGAAATTCTCTCCTCCTTCCCAAAAAGGTGAATTTTCTCCTGTTTGAGAACCCCTAATCTAAACTATGTACACCTAGAACAATCTACTGATATTTCTAAATACATATTATACGGAGATGACTAGAAGGATCTTACGAAGAGATTATTGTAAATATCAACCAAGACATGAATAATCATTTATTTAATTAGTCATTATAGTATGAAGAGATGAGATTAAGCTTCGATTCTATTCATAATTCCAAAAAGATAATTATGAATAACTCAAATCTCATAGTGGCCTATCAATATTATGCTTATTCAGAATTCTGGTTATACGCATAGCTAGATAACTATGGATACCTCATCACACATGCTTCTACGATATATCTGCAATCATTCTGCACAATGTATAAAGAATTCTGTATATATATATATAAAGAAAGAAGGAATGCTAAAATTTATATAAGATATAAACATATAAACATTATACATATGAAAATTGTATTGAAATTTTGTTGGTTTGTTAATTCACTATGGCAAAACAAGCGAAGGCTATGTGTGCCTACCGGAAGAAATGCTTTCACGGAGGACTCCTTACGAGAAAACGGCTGATATATGTATATGAAAAAAATTATGAAAATCTCCTGCAGGCAACCCGTGTAATTGCTAGAAAGCAAAAAACCAGTGCTCTATTAGTTACTCGACGGCTAGTTAGATAGTTATTCAAAGAAAAAAAGATTGCAGAGATGTAGCAATTGCTCCAAAATTATGAACAGAAGTATACTAAAAACAAAGTCTACAAAAGAAAACAGACTTCACCATGATCGCCATGATTTTAGTCATGGCTTGTATGCGTGTGAATATCCATTCCCTCTGAATTAAACACGAAATGAAAAAGGTACATTTAATGCAGTATTTAATTTTTTTTTTTTATTACGACTGTTCAGGATAGCTTCGGATGTTAGCTTTCGCATCAAGCACACATACTAACAATACTCCACCCCGGATTTCATAGCAGTAATATAGATATGTAATAGTACAGTTAAAAAAATTAGAGGTCACCTTCAGATGGCAATTATGTTTTGCAGTGGTTGGAACTGGCTAGGAAGAATCGATATACTGATAATCATACAGTGGAAGACAGCATTATTTAATAAACTGTCACATGCAAATGCCGTATGCTTCGGGAATTCTCAGAAAATCTTTCATATGCATTTGGAGGTTTACACAGACCCGATATTTTTAATTCTATATTACAGATGAAAAAACATATGGTATCCTTACGACAGAAAAATATACCTTTTTCTTCAAATGTAAAAACAGCGAAAATGCTGGTATGAAAAATGAGTTTGTCTCTGAAAACTTTTAATACTACGTACTTTTAATACATAAGCAGGGCATATAAAAGTATCCTAATTTTTAAAATATCGGAAGAATGGGGATACTTACAAATTCTAAATTCTTGCACAAAAATAATTTCAGTAGTTAACAAAATGATAACATTAATTTCTTAATAAAATTGAGTACATTCAAAGAAGATGGAAAATATAAATAAAACAAATTTTTCTCCCCGAGTTCGTAATTTTAATTAATTAGTATAACTAAATTACAGAATGCCAGAAACTTATTTTCAAGTTGATAATGCATTAATTTGAACTACACATACAAGGAGTTTGAAGTCTGTAATAATTTGCCGCTCATTTTAACTCTCTTGGCACTAACTATGCAAGCTTTTTACAATGAAGTTTTAGAAATCAAAAGTTCTTGAAACAAAAATTAAAAAAAAATACGTTAAATGTAATTAAGGAATATTACTGCTAACTTCTGCAAAATAATTTTGAATTAACATTGACGAAAAATAATTGTTCATAATGGATTGCACAAAACTCAGCCAACAAGGGTGAGAAATGAATATTTTATCATTAAGGTAATAAGATATTTTCTTCCTTCTTTCTGCATGCCTTCGTGGTGTAAAGGTTTAGCAAACTCGGGCGTATTCGACAGGTCCAGGTACGAGTCCTGGCGACGGCATTGGATATTTTTCACTTCTCCTGTTTAAAAAAAACTAATGTCTGTGCAGTGGCGCCCGAACTAAGGTGGTGGATGATAATTCTTCACCGCCATGATTTGGCAACTGGGTCTCCTAATCCCCACTCGCCCTTTAAGAGGGGAGAGTATATAAGGTATTTTCTCCTTCCTTTCTGCATGCCTTCGTGGTGTAAGCGTTACCACACTCTGCGCGTATTCGAGAGGTACAGGTTCGAGTCCCAGCGAGGGCATTGCTCATTTCTTCAGTTTTTTGACATCAAAAACTCCTAATGACTCAACAAGGTTTTACGCAAAACCAGGATATTTTAATACCAGGAAAATGTGTTACGAAACATAATGTGCTCATTATATTTACACAGCCGTTTACAGATTACTGTAATAACTGTAACAGAAAGACTGAATTCCCAGAAGCAAAAGTAAATTCATCAGAATCACTCAAATATAAATGATAAATGCTTTAGCTTTCAACCATCAAAAGCTGATACAAATATGTGAACATTAAAACAGTATATCGAAAAATAAAAACTGAATAGTTTTTTGAAAGATGAATTTAAATTATCCATGAGTTAATTAAAATCCTTTAACTTAATAAAACGTAAACTATCGGTCTTTAAGATTCAAAATATGCTTTTGGCAAAAGAACCATTATTTTGAATGCTATATTTAATGTGTTACGAAACATAATGTGCATTAAAAACTAACATAACTGATATTTTAAAAGAATAAAGTAAAAAAAAAATATTTTTATTCATCAAAGTAAGTGAAACTTATCAGTTACGAGGTTTAGACAGTACTTTTCGAAAACTAGGACATAACACTATATGTGAAATATATCTAAGAATTATCCTTTTACGAAAGTTTTCAGTCACATAAATGGTTCCACTTCGCACAGAAGTATTAAAATATATTCATATTCTTTTAAATTCAAATTAAGAAATACTCTAAAATTCTGCACATTGTCTTCTAAGTGAACCATATATTAGATAAATTTGAGTGATTTCGAATAATTCAATACAGTAGACTCGCTTAATGTGATCAATAGAATACTGTTATCAAATTGCCGCAAGTCCAGGCCCTTTGCACACAAACTCTGAAAAATACATTTCTTATTGCGATCAAGAATTCGGTGAATGTTTTCAAAATATTACAGAAAAAAACTGAACATACCATGATTTCGGTGAATAATAAAAAGGGGATATCGGCGAATTCCCTTAAAATGCTGATATAAGAAACTCCGAGTATTAAGATGAGGAGAACAATACCAGTCAAATTATTTTCAGAAACATTCGACATAGTTAATAAATGAAGTTCTACATAATGCTTGCAGATAATTCACTAGTAAAGACTTTTTCCCCAGTTACTATCCTGTAAAAATAAGTATTTTTTATATTTCTACTTATATTTACATTAAAATGCCGCCCAGACAGGAAATGAGTGCTGTACCGAAGGGCCCGGGCTCGAATCCCGAAGATGGCATGAATGTAAATTTTGTGTCCCCTCACAGGAGGACACGGTTGCACACCTATAAGGTGCCTCCATAATTATGTGACCATCGGTTCTGACTAATACCTATAATGGCTAGTGCTTGCCATTGAAAAAAATAGTACATACATTTGTATTAAATTCTACAGCTGATTTGAAGGATATTTTTAATCACCGTTTAATGTTACCGTGCGATTAATGTTATCAAAATAACCGTGGACGAACATAATCCTATTAAGCGGCAATAATTGTATAAAATGTAAATCTGGTCTTCAAAATGCTTTTATGAAAAATACGCAATCAGTACAATAGCGCCACGATATGCAGGTTGATAACGACCGGCTAATAGGTCAACAATGGCAAATAATGCCTTATTTCTCCAAGTTACTAAGAACGTCAAAAATCAATGTCAAGAATTATGCATGCAGGCTTGTCATTTAACAACCAAAGACCACACCTCTTATGAGCATTAATGGCTTGCAGCCGGGACAATGCTTTTATATTCTTCCGCGAAAAGTTACAGCGCAGCAGGAGTTTGAGTAAAAGTATTTAATCGCTTCTTTATGGCGTAATTGCATTTAGCGCTAGGGTCACAGGTACAATAGACATCTAATTTCGTTATGTAAAGTATGAAAAATGTTTAAGAATCAAATTACAGGTGTTGCACTAAAGTTATATGTTTGTCAAATTTCATGACGTTAACCGAAATCTACCTCGAAGACAAAAGTTGAAAAGCAACTCTAAAGGCCAAAAACGAATATTTTATACTTGTTTTTTTTTTTTTTTTTTTTTTTTTTTTATGAAATGCTACATTAGCAAATATAACAACTAAAAACAAAGCAAAAATAATTAAACTGCCACCTACAGTTAAGTTGCAAGTAGGTATAACCAAATATGGGGGAAAACCGCAAGTACGAGAAAATGTTAAACAACTTAGAGAAACTTCCATAATGTGAGGACACGCTTAGAAATTCCTTGCACTTATAATTTTACACGTATAATGATATTTAGTCCCTTTGTGGTCGAAAATGATTCGCGCTTCCTAATTTCTCTAAGTTACCAAAATACCAACTCGGTTCTGCGACCCACAACAATCCTCAAACATTCCCTCCTGAAAATTCCGCCATTTAAACACTACAAACCCAATGGTACTAGTACTACAAGTCGCGACCAACATCTCATCCGTCTGTGCAGATGTATTCACGGAGATGCAGATGAGGATGCAAGCGAGGATGGAGAGCAGGATCATTAGAGGCAGGAAAAGAGAGGAAAGAGGTAAGCGCGGATCGATGAGGGATGGCAGAGGAGGAGGGGAGGCAGGGTCGATAGCGGGAAGAGTCCAGCAAAGGCTATTAAAAATGGATGTAGTAGGAGAGCACGGGCGAGGCACATTTGCATGACGACGCTGGGAGCAAGGGGTGTGGAGGTTTCTCTAAAAGCTACAGCGTGGATTTCTCGATGTTCGAAACGGTCGCAAATCTGATGCTGTGTCAAATCGAAAGCAATCATAATAACAACAATGCAAGTCAAATTTTCAAAAAAAAAAAATGGACCAGTTAATGGCATATGGGTGTATAAATATATGAACTAAACTAAAGCTTCACTTTATTGCAATGGGGGGACTTTTATACAAAAATTTCTACAGGACATACATTCGTACATTATTCATTCATTTAGGAATTATAAAGAAGTTTTTTCAGTTATGTTTCTTAGCAAAACTTGAATAAAAGTATTTTTTATATTCATAAACTAAAATTAAATACTTACAGGTAAATAAAAATTAACAAAATGCAGGTACAATTAAAATAAATACAGGTAAATTAAAATAAATACAAGTAAATAAAAGGCTAACGGCATTCTCCTCTGAAACTGAAATTCCCTCCCTTCCAAAGAGGAAATATTTCCCTTGAAAATTTTTATAAAAGCATTACACCTCCTCCCCCCCCAAAAAAGTTTACTTGCTTTATTGATTCATTACAGGATTTTTTTTTTTTTTTTTTTAATAATAATATAATGTTTCTCCGATTAGGAAACAGTTAAAATGTAACCATTGTAAACCTCTGTTTGGGGAAGAACAGTGACATTTTAACTTGTCTTAGAGCTAGTATGTTTGGATTTCATTAGCTTAAATTCTTGGACTTGTAGATATCGACGAAAATTTGTATTTTGGCCAGATTTCTTTTTGTTAGAGGTTGAGGATAAATCATGAATTTCGTTTCATGAAAACGAATTAAAAAAAAAAAATCTTAAAAATCTGCTAGATTTCTGCAATATGAAAAACAATTGTTTTTCTAAACTACATTAAAGTTGTTTGCCAATATATAACTGCCTGCAAAGAGTACCGATACGTACTTTTTTCATTTTCAGATGTATCAGTGCAACAAAACATTGCATTAAAGCAGAAAATATATTTCAGTATGATTTGATTTATCGCAACGCTTTTAAATTTGCTGAGCATCTAGATCTCGTGTAACAGCGCGAATAACACTGTTAAAAAAAGAGTGATTACACTAGTAACTATCAGTTTAAGAAAAGCCTTATATAATGCTTATTAATTAAATATCAGTTAAGTATTACTGTCATACATGTGGTTTGCTTTATTTGTTAATGGCAAAGCATTCAAGGACTATCAACTTGAGGAGGCATTTCTTTGTGGAGGACGTTCTAATGGAAACTGGCTCATACTCATATTGTACACAGGGAAACCATGCACACATCCGTTCGTCTGGAATCGAACCAACTACCAACTTCCAAGGTTAAACTAATAGTGTTCAGCTGGTGGGCTTCTGCCGTACATATGCTAAACTCTTAGAAAACTATTAGCGTAATTTCTCGATAACGAAGTTTTCATAAAATATAGCTATCGCGACTATTATTAGCGAGCCCTCCCCCCAGAGAGGCATTCTCTTTCAAAATTGGGGTGCAAGTTTAACAGTTAGCTAGTTTCGGAAATATCTCAATCGCCTGTACAGATAATATAATATGTAATCAATACAGATATGCTGGCCTAGCTTCTACCTGTCGTGACTACACATATAGCAAAGCTGTTATCGTACATTCTGCGCGGCGAAATCTTCGCGAATTTTCAGTATTTATGTTGCGACGTCGTGACGTTTTTCACCGAGATAAAGTTATACATTTAATCACAAATTATGCTTTGGCTCATTTGATTAAGCAAAAGCACATGGGGACCATCTGCATAAGGGGGAGACTACTTTCGTAGAAATCTTTCTAAACGAAACTAACATGCATCCACGTTGCACATGGGAAAAAAACAAGAAAATGCTCATGCAGCCAGTTAGGTGGCCTGGAATCGAACCTAGGGTTGAACAACCAGCATTCATCGACTTTGCCGCTTCGCTACTGGTAGTATAACCGCAAATAATGAGCTAAATTCGTAAGCTATATCTTCACAAGCAGCTTCAAAATATCTTATTTAAATAAATGTTTAATACCATTACTATCCGATTTAAATGTCACATAACTGTTAATATCAAATAAATATAAAAACGAAAATATAAAAAACTTATAAGAATACTGTTTCACAGCTTTGGAGCAGTGTTTCTAAAATATAACGATTTTAAGACAGTAAACATGAATTAAAATCACAACAGCAAAAAAAATGACCCACTTTCGAATTTGTTCATACATTATTTAAGATTTTCAGTTTAAATACTAATAAGTTAATAACTGAACATAAAAAAAAAAAACAATTAAGACCCATAATCTCAAAGAAAAATATTCGTCAGTAGAGCGGCGGATAGTATATAACAGCCAAAGCAATTTAGGGCAAGCCCGCTCTATTATTTGCGTCTTCGTCTGTCTGTCCATCTCTCGCGGGCGATTTGGGGTGCAGCAAGCAAACAAACGTACGACTGTCTAGCGCGCTGGGTCAGGGGTCAAGCGAAGAGATTCGACACCCTGCGGCAGGTCACGTGGTTTCGTTGCCCGGGGTCCACTCCAGACGTCGGTATGCGAAGGAACAAGTGCACGACCTTTTAGGAATGACCAGTGAAGGGTCAATGGACCGGGTCCCTCGGGGAGGGGTCAAGCGAGGGCATTGACCTGATTGGTCCCAAGGTCGGACAAACGTACCCGCGGCAGGGCGGGTCTCTACGCTTAGTCTCCGATACATTCTTCCCCCTTCCCGCGACACATCTGGTGGACACTTGTCTTCAGAGATGGTCTGTCTAAGAAGATAGTCGTGACGCAATGCCTTTACTAGGGTTGCCGGATCACCACAAAGGACACTACACAGTCGCTCACGCGTCTTAATAACTGCGGTCGGGCAAACTTTAATCCCTGGAACAACATCAGTAATATTTAAGTATATTGGATTTTCTTTTATTGTTCATTTAGCAAAAGTATAATGTTAAAAACAATTTTTATTATTCCTTAAAATTCCAGAAAGCAAAATAACGAGAAACAGGAATATGTTTAATGTTTCCAAAAAAGTTCGATAAAATGTCTTGCGAAAGTAACTTCATTAATTGATGGAAAGCTTCAAAATATTTCGTTAAGCAAGTGTAATAAATATAATTCAGAAAAATTATTTTTTTTTAAGAATATACGATTTGTGATTTACTGAAGATTAATTATTTTTCATTACACATAAAAAAAAGCAGTGGCGGTTATTACTATTTATTTCTAAATTTCTGCATTGATATTAATCAATACATTTATAATTTCATTTATAAATTTTTCTTTGCCTTTTAGAAGTTTCTTTTGGTAAAGTAAAAAGACAAAAAAAAAAAAAAAATCGATATTTCGTAACGTTTAAAATGCAAGTGCAGTAATCCACCAAACACACTTAATACACAAAACCAATGTGTATCTGATAGTAAAATTTGTGCAAATTATCACTAAGTAAAAGTTATGAAGAAATAATACGTTCAGTTTAAAAAGCTACTATATTTTGGCTTCAGTAATTAATTGCTACTTATTTAACGTTACACTTGTTTTTTCCCTTGGGTTTATTCGATTATGGCAAAGCATGCGAGAGTTATCTGCCTACAGCAAGGGATGCCTTCATGGAGTATTTCCTAAGGGAAATTGTCTCGTATTATACGCATAAGGAAAGCCGCGAAAACACCCATACAGCCAGCTAATTCGCGTGGAATCGAGCAAGGGCGAACAACCGTTATTCAACAATTTTACCGCTGATGAGCCCTAAAGATTGCTGAATATTGGTAGTTTGTTTTGGTTCGAATCCAGGCGAACGGGCTGATTGCATGGTTGATTTTCGCGGTTTTCTTCATTTATAAAATGAATACCAGCCCCAAGGCGGATAGCTCTCGAGCCATATTTAAATAACCAAAACCAAAACAAATTAACGCTTTTTGGGCATACATAATTTAACTGATTTTTAAATTTACTGTCTCTAGTTCAATCCATATTCCATATTTTCATAATCCTTTTTCTTTGGGGGGGGGGATCCTCATAATAACTTGAAATTTAAAAAAGTCTAATAAGTCTTAAATTCAACTTATACCTTGACCAATATGGTCATTGATCTTAATACGACATTAGAATCAACGACATTAGAATCACGAAACATTATAAATTAATCAAAGGAAATACTCGAATGATGCATTTTTTAACAGTTACAGTTCTAGAAAACGTTTGCTTGGATCCTTCCATAATTAAAATGACTACATACATATTTTACGTACAGAAATATTTTACATTTCTTTATTCAGTAAATTACGATAGGAAGATTTATTTTATTAGGTGTTATTCAGTTTTAATTACTTATTTAATGAACTGGTTAATTTTTCATGACTTGTTTAACCAAGTATTACTTATAAAATAACATTTCCAAATATGCACATAAAATTATTTGTATGCATTATTCATTTAATTTTTAATTGTTCAGACGAGATAAGCCCATCTCGTAAATTACGACCAAAATAAAAGGAAAGCTTTGGTCAAGGTCGAATCCTAGTCTCTAATGACATCCGTTTCACATTTTTTTAAACGAATAAATAAACAAGCATAACAAAGAGCCATGGATTGTCACGTGATAATAACTCGGCAGTTCTTATGGTCAAACACTGGGAGAAGGGGAGAGATGAACTTCTGGCCAATGAGGTCACATCTTCACTAAAATCAGAAGAGAGGAATTATAAACTTTTTTCCTTTCATTGTTGTTGTTTTGCTTTGTTTTAGTTCTGAAACAATTCCACATAAATTCGAAGAAAGATAATTTACGGAAAGTTAAGGATGATTACAAAAAACCTCAAAGGAATTGCCAAAGATGTGAAAGTTGAAACCATTGGCTGTTCTTACAATAATAATCCACTGAAGCAACACCTGAGCCAATCAGTGTAGAACTATATCTTCTCAGAGTAAATAAAATAACCGCTTTGAACGTGTGTTACATAAATAAATCTCTGGGACATAAAAATCTTTCTTATGCAAAACATTTTCGCTTATTTCCGAACACCAAAACGAAAAATAACTACTCACTCAACGAGGAAATCATTTAAGTGTCTTCACCCACCATTCTGAAGAAATCACCATTCTGAAGATTCTGAAAGCGCGTGCTGTGGCGTCTCTTTGTAAATGTTTAAATAAATTTCAAATTTAATTAATAAACTAAAATACTCAAAGGTTTAAAAACTGAAAGCGATGGGGAAAAAATCTGAAATTTTTTAATACTCTAAATATTTTAAATAATTTGATATTTTAATAGCAAGTGCATTTTTTAATACTCTAAATAGCAAATGAATAAATTTTCCAAAAGTAATATAAGACGCTTATGGATTTTACTGATGTACTGAGGATTTACTAAGTGTAAAATTAAAAAAAAAAAAAAAAAAAATGCTTGAAAGTTATCTAAAGACTGAGTGGGCTGGGAATTTTCAGTTCGTGATAATTAATAAACACCACGTTCTGAACAGACTTCATCTTAGGCAAATCAAAGGAATATCAAGTCAATAAAAGATAGTTCCATTTTATTTGATAAAAGGTATAATATTAAATATTTAAAAATAAGCATAAATTTATGACATCATATTTTCGTTTAATTTTTGTTTTCCTCAAGGCTTAATTTCCTAAACTAGTAAATCAAATTGTTTCAGGAAAATATTTCAGAATTATAAAACACAAGCTGGTTACTGAACGCAGCGTGGTTAAAAGACGAGACATTTCTCAAAAGCAAAAATAATAAAAGCAGTTACGTATTTCTTCTCTCTTCCTATATAAAAGCGTCCTACACTTGTGGTCAAACGGCAATACGTAGGTCAAGTGTTATAATAACGCAACAGGTAAGTAACGCACCCAGAAAACACCATTTTTACCAAGAATATTCTACCATATTCTACCAAGAATTAGGTAGGTTTTCGTCGTAAGAAAAGAAGCGGTGTTGCAATGACCTTCATGGAAATGGCTCAGTCTTGCTGTGGGGTCATCTCGACCTTCGCATCTCACGACACTGGCCACTGAAGACCACGTGGTCCGCTAAGCGTGGGACTCTTCTCATATTTTTTTTTCCTATTATCGCTACAGTACCTCTACTTCATTGCAAAGGGACAAGTTATAAATGCGAAATGAACTTACCTAGGATATATTTGACACTTGGTTTGGAATTAAAATTAAAATGGGAAGAAAAGAACAAGAATCCCGGCAAATTTAATGTGGATGATGCACGGAAAACACTCTTATTTTTCTAGACTACTGCAGGTGATACCTGACATGCTCTAATTAAAGAAAATAACATTATCTTCTTCGAAAACGTTAGAAACACGTTTTTTTAATTAATTGTTCGTTACATTAATTAATTCAGAATGTAAAAAAGAAAAATAATCAAATTTCCTTATTTAATTATTTCAGTTGCTCTTCGCTGCATAAAGCTGCGCGTGATTAATGCACATCATAGCAAAGGGGCAAAAAATTAAACGGAATGATTATAGACTGAAATTTATAATCGGTATGGTTTTCCTCTAATTTTCATCACTAAGCTTCTAAACAGATACAACTGTGTTCTTCGGTTTCCATGTAGCTCTAACAGTTTAAACCTGAAAAAATTCATCAATACTTATTTTAGACCAAAGGGGCGTTAGCCCAGAAGGGTTATTAGTCTCGAAGTGACATTTTGCGTCGAATCACTATAAGCGTTGATTCACTTTTCAAATTGTTACCACCAAATGTTATCGGCCTGTATTATATTTAAAGAAATTAAATAATGAAGAATCTGCATGTTTGTTTCTCACTTTCTGAAAAAAGAACGATACCTAGAATCATCAAATTTTGAATAACGTAATACTCCACCCGAATACGGGCACCTGGAAGCCCGAAATTTGAATTTCGAATTTGGTTTATTATCTATTTCATATTTTTTAAAACTTAACAAATTTTTTTATCTAAAAACGCAACGATTTCAATGCGAGCAATGGCAACACTGTACGGAATAAAAGATTTTTATTTCCAGCGCGCGAAAGTGTCTATCGGAAATTCTAAAGATATGCTACTTTTAAATATTTTTAGTAAAGGGGCATTAGCCCAAATGCTCTCGAAACGGGTACGTGTGTGTAAATGGGGAAAAAAAAAAAGAAAAAAAAAAAAAAAACGCACCGCTTTGGGCGTAATATAAACTCTGAAAGCTTTCAGACTTTTTTTTAAAGTTTATATTGTTATTATTACTGAAAATAACATGCAGCATACCCGTTTTCATAGGTAAAATTATACTGAAATAATGATTTTTAACTTCCTTGTACCAAGTAAAGGGAAGTATTGCAATCGCGAAAAATTTTGAGTATCATACTTCAAAGAAAATCTCCATTTTGACCACTCTCGAATCAATTTGAACGATGTTTTTGCGTGACATCTGTATGTAAGTACAAAATAAAAGATTCTCTTTTCCCAAACGGATTGTTACATTAATTTAAAATAAATTCAGAAGATATTTTTTCCGTGACATCTGTATGCGCGTACGTACGTATGTATGTATGTATGTATTTCGCATAATTGAAAAACGAGTAGCCTCAGATCGTTGAAATTTTGTATATGAGACTGATATAGCATTAGCTGCGCATCTCCCTTTTTGGTGGCAATCGACCGCACCAAAAGTATTATATATACTTATTCTGTTGCCCGGCTCGGTGAGCTTAGTCTTTTTATTCTTATATGTTGGTAAATAAATTGTGCATTTTTTGCTTTAAAAGTGATCGAATTATGTTGTTCTTATGTTCGGTTAAAGTTATGCCTTTAGTTTATCTACGTGCAGTAGTTGTAGAATTATCAACAATTTTCTTATGTTCGGTTAAGGTTATGCCTTTAGTTTATCTACGTGCAGTAGTTGTAGAATTATCAACAATGTAAAAGTTATTTACGTGTTATTAAGCCTAAGGAAGCTGTCATTTGTTTACAATTGAAACTTTTAGAGAAATAGTGAATTAAGTCAATTTCTGCACCAACTTCACTGTTTTTTTGCCGAGTGGGATGAAAAGAAAAACCTTCAGTTTGGTGCACCGAAAAATCTGTCCTTTTGCCCGCTGGTCGAATGGCTGTTTTTCGCGTAGAAACTCTAATTTTAATTGTTAAGATTTTAAAACCATATTTGGTGTTTTATGCTTTTCTGTATTTTACAACTTTTAATGAAGGTGTTTTGACTTTTTATGTATTTTTGCCTTGCAGCGAAGTGGGAACTGGATTAATTGAACGAAAAATATGTCTTTAATGAAAATCGAGTAAATAAGTTTAATTGAAATATAGCAAAGAATGTGCATATTTTAATAGGCGGTACGAGGAAGTGATGTGGCGGTTACAGTAGATACTTTTTCCCACATTAAAAAAATGCATGCCACATTGATATAATCAATGGTTCTTAAACATTTATTTTACCTGGGACTGATGGGGATTCCATCAAAACAAATTACAATTTTAGGGGTTTTCTGAACCGACAGAGTTTGGAGAAAATTGAGATAGAATATAAGTTATGCTTAACTGTATGGAACTGTAATGCCCCATTAAATGAATATTTTTAGCCTTTCTTAACATATAATTTATATATTAATATTAATTTTATTTTTTCCCTATATTTCAAATGAAATTATATCATTAATGCTATTGTTGTTATGTTCAAATAATTTACAAAAATATTTCTCATTTTCAGAGATGTACACAGAGGTTCTTTGGGAGCGGAGAACACATAACAAACGTATACAACTAAAACAAATTGCTAAAAATTAAAATCGACGTACAAAAATCTTAAAATAAGATATAATAAGCGCAAAATAAAATATGTGTACTTATAAAGAAAACAGAAAGGAAAAGAGGAAGGGCAATACTGAAAATGAGCAATGAAAAACTTATGGAAGGGAAGGGAAACTCTGGAAGATGTATACGTATTTGTGCTGCAACAATCTAATTAAAGCATCATGTTCTAGACACTGTCAAAATAATTTCCATTTAAAACTCTTTGACCTCTTCCAATGAACTACAAAACCTTATCAATTAATATGAAATAGCAAAACTGAGTTTTCCTCCTTACTTCAGTAACTTTATCAGAACTTGAGCGTGTGACCTTTCAAATGAGCAGTAAGAAAGAAACAGAATTATACTGCTTGGGCAAAATAAATCACTAAATCTCTTTCCCAAATGAAAATTTATTTGCAAACTATTTCTTAAATTACTAACAAATAATAACACATTTGTATATAAACCTCTTCCTCGCGGAGGATTTATTACTTTTGTATTTTTCTTCTAACTGTATTTTCCCTTGAACACCGGCTTTTCGAATTTCTCCTTTAAAAAAAACTTTTGCTTGTCTTCCGTTATGACAACAAAGAATCATTAACAAATCCAAGCACTGGAAAGGTAGATCAATTATAACTCAAACGATTCGTGCCGTTAAAAGATCCAAACGTGCTGTTCTCTCGCATCTCACGAAAAGGCAACGAAACCACGCGACCAAACACCTGCCTCGTTTAAGTCATCACTCCTATCGTGGTTGGTGTGTGGGAAATATTTGCACCGTTTAATGGAAATCTGACTGAAACTAAATATATAGAGTAAGCTTCATTATTTGGGTGCGGATTATCTGTGCCTATTGGTATTAGTACTGTAGTGGACGCCATGTACGGAGCAGCAAAAGAAAAACCGAAAGTAAAACCAGTTATTCGAAAGTAAACTAATTGGTTCGATCATGGAGAACGGTTCTTCCTAATGCAGAAATCGGAGATTTATCTAATTGAGAAGAAGTAAAGACAAAAACTGAAGTTGTAAGCCAACAAATTGAAAATGCAAAATTCTTCGAAAATATCGATCGGGAAAGCAACAAGAAATGGGTTCGAAGGCGATTCGACAGAGCATTCAGGGCTTGAGATTCTGACACCGTCTCAGATTTTACAAAAGCAGAACAGGCATTTCGCCCAACGGGATAAAGGTTAGTGATTCTGACTACTGTTTTGAAAGATTCCGGTTCGAATCCCGGAGAAGGCATGGATGCCATTGGCACTCTATATAGCGAGCTGAAGTCCTCTCGTGTGCTTTGGTAATAGGGGAAGAGGTGGGAGACCCTTGAACCGCTCACCAGGGTGCTCTCCCTCAAAACTGCAGGTGAAACTGGACAAAATCGTACTGTCACCTATATCATGCCCAAGGTTCTTGTCAACGACAGACACAAACTTGTGCTCCTTGCCACAATACATTCCTAGCCTTATTCTGATTAGCCCAGACAAGTGAGGATTAGTCAAAACAACAGAAGAGGAAGAGAGTGATACTTAAAATAGAAGTGAAAAAGATATTGACCATTCATTACATTAGAACTGAAACAGTGATGACTTCTGTTTGAACTTCACCGGACTTCGTCGGGTAAAAGAGATTCGAATACAATGATAAAATAGCACTTTGAAAAATACGAAACGAAATTCGACAAATATTTAAATGTTCTCAAAAACAAAGTAAAATTATTTATTTATTAATAAATAAACATATAAACAATATACATGAAAACTGATATTTGGATTATCCGTGTTTTTCAATTATTCGTGACCTGCTTCCCCAGCCTTAGCCTGGATAATCAAAAGTGCATTGTATAAGCATTTTAGCTGATGGAATATGAATACTTTTCAGAAGTCGTATATCGGGCGGCAATCCATGCTATTGTTGAGAATATAGTATAATATTATTCGTACCTATATTTAACTATTCGCAACAATTAGTATGTTTTAAGAATGTTGCAAATATAATATCTTTATCAGTGCTTAAAAAACTTCGCACGCGCTAAAGCAGTTAGTGCATGAAATCTGCATCTTTCAGAAAAAGATCATTTGAACTCTCACTCTTCAGAACTGCTATTTTAAAACACATCCAAATAAAAAACACTTTTTCACTCCGAAACAATAACCCAACAGAAGATGAGAAAAAAATAAATTCAGAAAAAAAAAAATAAAAGAGAATTTAGAAAAGAAATAAAAAATTTTTTCACTGCGTAAAGTATTTTTACACCTGTGACTAAAAATGCTCTACCTTTGAAATAACCTAGTTTTAGTTTTAAACTCTTTATGTAACAAAAACGTCAATAAATAAATCTGCTTGAAGAAATTTTATTACAAACGTGTTTAAAAAAAAAAAAAAACTAACGGATTTACATATATATAGGCCAAAAAACATAATAATATGATTATTTTTTATATTAAAAGCTAATATGTGCACATCTATCTCTCTATATTTATATCTATGAATTTGATAATCTGGTTAATCAGATATATTCAGATTAATAAATGTGCATATAAGTACAAATGCAAATATCTAAGACTAATTAAATGATATCTATCATAATGTAATAATTAATGTAATTTATTAAAATAAAGTATCCATAAAAATGCCTAAAACTAGACAAAATGCTTAAATTTTTAATGCTGCAGGGAAATACGTTAAAACTAGATTAAATAATGAAACAAAACTGGTGAGTATGATTTTTCTATTAATTTCTGGGTTTTAATTTTAATCAAACGTTGAAAAACGTTTAAAAGTACAATATGGAAACAAAACATTTTTTAATATATACTCTTTTAAAAGTACATTTTTTCAATCTTTTATGATATCCAGGCATTCACACAATAAAGAAAAAGCATTGCACCCATCCTATTTGTTCATACGTTTAAATGTATGTACTCTTTAAACTTTTAATAATGATTAGTATTACTTAAAAGTTAAAAACCTTAGTTAAAATTTAAACTAAGGTTTAAAACACCTTACTTAAAAGTTAAAATTTATTAATACAAAATATATATTTTGTATTCCTACTTAAGCTATGTTTATGCAATCAGGGCACAACAACAACAAAACATGCAAACAGTTAAAATTGCGAACAATTTAATGCAAACCAATGCAAACCACACAAACAATTTAAATTGCGAAATACATAAGCTATTTAAACAATTTTTCTAAGCGTGTTATAAGAAACTGACAGACAATTCAATTTGGAAATGGTCCCTCCTAGTCAACACTATACCCCCTTCTGCGTTTCCTTCTTGTACAGTTATTATTTTTTTACAACGCAGAAGCTCAGGTGTCGCGAGGGGCTATATCAGGATGAGGGGATAAGAAGAAGAGGTATCTTAAGAACCGGTACAGAAGCGTCTGTGTTGTGTCTGCCTGTCCACTAAAAGAGGAAAATATTTAAAAGGAAGTGAAAAGAACCTCCTGACCGATACTCGCAACTCCTCTTCCCTTTGACCACTCTTTAACAACATGGCTTCTTAACGCCCATACTGACTAATGCCGACATCGAAGATTTTTATCGACATTAAAAATATATCAAGCAGCATAAAAACTTCTCAATATCGATATTTAATAGTGATTTCATGCATTTTTACTATTCATGTTTTATACTTTAAAAAAGTAACGAGAGAGAAGCAAATGAAATAACAAGAGAAACTTTCAATAATCTTACTTAACTTTCGAGGTTCAAATCCCGCGAACGGGCTGGCTGCATGGGCGTTTTCGTGGTTTTCCCCATGTGTAACGTGTATACGAGCCAGTTTCCCTTAGAAAGTCCTCCACGAAGGCATCCCTCCTCTTAAGCAGATAGCCCTAGTGTGCTTTGCCATAATTAAATACACCAAACACCTTACTTAACTTTCTAATTAATTACTAACATTTACTCTGTTAGTCGTTATAGAAGACATTAAGAAGTTGAGCAGAATGCAGTTTCAATAATCAGATTCCTTTGATAGTTAAACTTCAATTACATACAGTTCCGAAAATTGAATTCGACTCGAATAAAGTAAGTCTGAAGCATAATAGCAAATACCAATACGAAAAATAAATAAATAAATCAATTAATTAAATTGCAAATTTCGATTTTTATTGAGCCTTAGATTTCAAAATATTAAAAAATCATTCCGTTCGTGTATGTTACCTGCAAATATTTAACAAAAACTCGGATTGAAAAATTCAGTTAAGAGGACAAAAAAAGTATAAATTTTCCAACAACAAAAGCTACTCATGTTCAAGAAAAACATTATTTTATACGAAAATACATTACATGTAAGATATCGGATATAATTTTTTTAAAGAAAATTTGACATATTTTCCCCCTTAAACTCATAATCACGGTAACCACACATTGCTAATGGAATTTCTATGAGACTTGGGCGAACTGCGATTCATGTGTTCTAAAAACCACGTTTATATGTTACAAGTGCCGGATCTCTTCTGCTGAGGTTAAATGACAGATTAGTGAAACATAAATCCCTGACAAACGATTTCCATTCAAGAAATAATCAGAATATTTCGCAATCGCTCGAATGTTACATCAATTTCAGGGTTATATAATGCAAAAAGCCATTACTTCAGTTTATTGCTTGTCATGAATGGGATACTATATACTTGCAAATGTTATGCTACTTATCATGAACGTGATATTGTTTTATTTCAAATAATTATATCATCCAGATAGCATTCCTACTTATGAATGATTTTTATCCATGTTAACATCTCTGAACATAATAAAATATATGTAAAATTCTTAAATCTCAGAGCCATTACCAATAACACACAGTATGCTACACAAAACAATAAAATTGTAATTAGATGAAATTAGGACTTTCAAAACAAAAATCAAGCGCTAAAGCAGCTTAGATTCGGTAAAAATGTAAATCAAGAAAATGAATCATTACTTACATCAAATTAAAAAGGAATTAGATTATTTTTTAATTATTCAAGACCATGCTACTGTTAACATTGCATAAAAAATACTATAAATAAAAGTGTGTCAAAATCAGCCTTAGGTTAAAATAAAAGAATAAAGAGAGTAAAATGGCAAAAAATTTTAATTAAATTGATGTAACAATTTAAAATACTTTAAATTCACATCATCGGAGAGTAAAAATTTTAAAATATTTCTGTTGTCACCTCTAAAAGTCGGAGTAAGTGTTTCAATTACTTTTGATAGTCAAAAGTCATCCTGAAATTTTATATTAATTAAGAGTTCTTTTAAAAATCAAAAACATACTCCTACGCTTGTCGTCAAGTTCTCAAAATAATACAAATTTACTGAAGTAATTAAGTATAAAATTACTTTAAAAATTGAGAAAAGCAATAAGTGTATGGAATAAAACGAAATTATGGAAAAACACGTAAATAATCAAAAAACACTAACAATAACTAAAAATAATAAAATGCTGCGCATCTTACTAGAATTAATAAATACTATAATTCACGTCATTAAAACAGTCAGTGGAAGATAACGAATTTAAATAAAAATAAAAATTTTGAAGGTTTCAGATTTTAAATTACGTCTAAAGGGGCGTTTTTTAAACGTTTTGTTTATTACCTTTATTTATTCAATATCATGTTTACTTAAACCATAAAATTCAGTTCAACAGCAATGTTGCAAAATAATTTTAAAATGAGCATATCTTCAGAATTTCCGATACACAGTTCCGCGCGCTGGAGATAAAAAGTTTTTTTTTTTTTTTTTTTTTTTTTTTTTTTAAAATCAAAAATTCATTAAAGTTTTACAAAATATGAAATCTATAATAAAACAAATTGCAAATTCCAAATTTGGGCTTTTAGATGTCCATATTCGTAGTAGGATTACGTCATTAAAAATTGGATGGCTCTAGGTACCGTTGTTTTATCACAATGCGAGAAACATACATACATTTATGCAGATTCTTGCTTATTTAATTTCTTCAAATACAATACAGGGCGATAGTATTTGGTGGCAAAGATTTGAAAAGTGACACAGCCTTTAAAGTTTTATTTCTAATACTAAATAACTATATTCATCAGATTTTAAGAGACACACATTATTTTTACACGACATGTTATAAGAAATTCTCCGTATAACATAAAAGGGAACATTAAATTTATGGTGTGATAATTTTTTAATTGCAGAAACATAACACTATAAATTTTGCAGTCTCCGGAATTTGGAAAAATGGCCGCTATATAAATTATATTCTTATCTATAGATCGAATTGTTATTTAATTTTCTTTTTCATATAGTATTATTATTTTTTGCCAATATAACTTGTCATAACTTCCATCATATTTTAAAAGACTTGTATTAGATAACAAATTCATGTATTTTGAAGTCTCTCAGAATCAACTCAACTCATCATAAAAAGCAGCATCACTTGGGAAATGAAACCAGTTTAATTTTCTACCCAGGAAATTTTGTAAAAGACGTGAGAAAGCTTAATGAACAATACAGCTGAAGCGTTACCCTTTGCTTTTGCATGCATGCCTAAAAATACTATATAAGTCCAGAACAGTCAAGTGTACCTTAATAATACTTAAAAAGGGGGGATAAGTGTAGATTTAGAAAATGAACAAATAAACAGTTTGACAGGAGAAAGTGTGTAAGTAAAAAAAGAAAAGAAAAGCTATTTACTTTCGTTAACATTTATAAAGAAAACCAAATTCAGAGCATTTTGTTTATAAATTTACATTCAATTCCCCGTTCACTGTTACATATACATTTAACACACTGCTGTTACACATACATTTAACACACTTCCCATTTTTCTTGATAGTTTTTATTTGAAAATATGAACACTACAGTTGAATTCAGATCTCTCCTGATAACTGATTAAACAATTACTATACGTTTTTATTATCGTGAGCTTCTGGTCATTAACTACATAAAATGTGTTAATAAAACAAAAAGAGCTTGTGTTATTAGAAACGAAAAAAGTTTACTGTGAAGAACATAGCAAACATTTGTGTCAGTCAAATTTAAAAAAAAAAAAAAAAAAAAACTAATATTTTTAAAATATCAACTTTAATGAATAATACAAATACTTTTTGTGTCTTTTTCTTTTATTTACTTAATTTCTACAGCCCCCATTAGTGCCAGTTTTTACTTCATTATTAGTGCATTTGTGCGTGCTTACTAAAGTCCATTAAAACTCAGTAATTTTTTAATTATTATAATTCTGAAATAATGCAGCCCTTCACTAAAATAGTAGCTTCATCAGACAATAATTAGTTATTAAATAATTTAATGTTCAACAGCTGTTTATACTTTGATGTCAGTTCTTAAAAAGTTGTATTCATGTTCATTTTTCTAAAGGAAGGGCAGACTTTTAGAAATGGAAGCTGTTAATATCCTATTAAGAAATTTTTTTTATTAATTCAAAGTCACGAAACATGATTTTCCGTTGTTTCACTTTTCATTCGAGTCTGCTGCCATTCCTATAAATGTACGATATTATTCTTTCATGTTTAGTCTGTTTGTTATTAATTAACAACTGCCACTCCTCGCTTTCAAATCGCTGAGTTTTTTAAACAAAAATTCGCTGAATTTGTACAAAATATGAAATAAATCAATTCAAGGTGTCTAAGTTCGGGAAGAGTACATGTATTAAAAATTCGCTGGCTCTAGGTTTTCCAGAATGCTAGAAACATAAGTCATACATATTATTCATTATTTATTTCTTTAAAAAAATAATATATTGCGATAGCATTTGATGGCAACAAGTGTTTCGAGCACAAAAGTGATAAGCATAAAAATTGAGTTTCGAGACTGACAGCACCTCAAGTCCTAATAAATAAATAAAATAGATTTTCTCGCGTTCTGTGTGAAACAGATGTTCCACATTTTTAAATTAAAAGCAATATTTGTAGCTAGAGAGTAATTTTTAAACTGAATTGTATAAGACAATAACAATAAAAGTATGTTTAGTACATAGTAAATAAAATCGTTTTGAATTTTAATTTTAAATGTAAATTTATGTATTTGTTAAGAAGTCACAACAATTAAAATAATTGACTTACTATAATTATAAAATTACACCACTTCGATGTAAGAAAAACGCAGCAGCAGACCAGAACTGCAATTTATTTATATTACATTAATGAATTTAAAATACATCGCACAGATTTTAACTTTCTATTTTAATGTTTATTTATTAAGCATTCCCTCTTTACAGTTCTTCTGATGAATTTACAGTGATTCGAAAAAAGTTTTAAAAGTTTGAAGTGAGATAGTAATTTATATATTTTTTAAAATTTTATTAAGAAAATGAACCTTAAAATTCAAGATTTTTAATTACATACTTTTAGTAAATTTCATTTGTATCTTCTTAATAAATATAAATGCACTTTTTAAAACCATGTACCTAAATCTGATCAGTTTTTAAATCTGCAGTTAAATTTTATTAAAAGCAGATTTCAAATTTTACTTTAATTAAAAACCCTTAGTTAAAGATTTTATTTCTCATTCTTACTTTTATATGAAAGATTTGATAAACTGTCAGGATTCAAATTCGAGAAAATTTCTCACCTCATATAAATTTACATTAACTTGGTGCAGTAAGAAATATAACCAGTTTTTAGACCTATGGTCAAATTTCATTAAACGCAGATTTCAAATTTTTCAATAATTAGAAACTATTCATATTAATAAAATGTTTCTTTCTTCGTACATGAATAATTAAAAAAACTTAGTATTAAGATCCAAGAATATTTAGGATTTGTCTCCACCTCTACTATAAATCCTCATTTTAATTTTAATAAAATTTAAGTCACATTTGGAATAAGCAGGAAATCTGGATGACGTAAACTGTTCTGACAAAGATATTTCGCGAATTCGAACTAATTCATGATTCATGTGAAGGCGGAAGAAATCTATACCAATTTCATTTTAAAATTTTACATTTTAAAACCTAAAACCTGCAATCAAATTAATGAACAAATTTAAAGATGTTCGAAATTTGTTGGAAATTAAGAAAATAATAATAAAAAAAAGGGAAGTCCAGTTTCATAACAAAGACCATCAGTAATTAACAGTTGGAATTTCATTTTCTTTCTTGACTTGTCTTTCTCTTTCTCATTTTTCTTGCCCCCATATCTGCTTCTTTAAATAAATAAATAAAAGAATTGAAGGGAAAAGAAGCAGTAGTTTATGTTCGAGGCAGGTGAAACGCGTGCCTCCGTTTTGGAAACTTGCCATCCTTGTCCTCTCCCAGAAGGATGTCACAAATACACCGAGGAGGGAGAGCGGGG
Organism: Stegodyphus dumicola; assembly: GCF_044657685.1. NCBI lineage: Eukaryota > Metazoa > Arthropoda > Arachnida > Araneae > Eresidae > Stegodyphus > Stegodyphus dumicola. Next base: position 103,418,973 of record NC_140771.1, read on the forward strand.
ATGTCACTTCCGTTTACTGCATCAGTTATCCGGCGAAACCCGGCTATCTGAGAACGTAAGAATTACGCATGTACCCACATGGAGAAATGAATAAATTTCTAAGTATCAGGGAGGGTGAGATTAGGAAACACACATGACACTTTTGCGGATTATGATCTCCCCGTTCAAGAGTCAGCACAAAGAAATTCGTTTTTTATCCCCTTATAAGTAACACGAAATCGGAGAATGTTGTTGTAGGAAAAGGATCAAAGAAAATCACGAAAACCTATTCAAGTTATTATTTATTAGATCAGAATACTTATAAGAATTTGACGTTGCATTACGAAAAATACATTACAAAAAATTAACTTACACGGCTTTAATTATATACATTAAAAAGTACATAATAGACTTGTTTATATGGGACTCAAAATCAAATCATAAAGCTTTTAATCCCGCATGTTTTCATTCAAAATTGTAAAAGAGTAACTTAAATGAATTCAGAATAATTATTTTTATATATAATCATTGTCAATGAAATACGGGGCTTCTTCAGGGGCCGGCGCCAGATTTGCAGGGGCCACAAAATCATGACATAATGAGCATAACCATGTTATATATTTTTTTTCCCGTGCCAATGAAAACAAGGAAAATCACTACTAGGGAGATCTGAAAGCACCCTAGACTATCTTAATCAGGCTCTGATGAAACTGTAGATTAAAAAAGTTAAAAATATATGTGATAAAAATACTTCAAGTATACTTCAACTAGCAAAATGGAAGAATTTTTCAATGCTCAATATACATACATGATATCTGAAATAAAAGCTGATCTTTCATAAAGAGATTACTTATATATATATCGAAAAGGTTTTTCATTCGATGGAAAAGATTTTATAGCCTCATATCGCGTTCAGAAATTTTTATCAGTTCTCATCTCCAAAAAAATTCTCGCTCTGCTATGTAAAACACGTTATCAAAACTTAATCAAAATTCTTTTTTATCAGCCTTTGAATAACAGGATTTTTAGTATTTATTTAAAAATGCCGTACGCTAAATTTCGAGTAAAAGCCATGAGCATTATACGACATAAACGTTAGTACACTTATTTAATTCCGTAATAAATCAATAAGTTTAAAAAAAGTCTTGAAGACTGTGTTTCATTACGGGCAAAACTTCTGTTTTAAAAAACGTTTCCTTTGATTTTTTTATTTATAAAGGTACACTGAAAATATGTTTAAAAAACATAAAGGGAAAAAAAAAAAAAAAAAAAAAAAAAAAGATAGAAAAGAAATCACAAAATACTTACTTTCTAAAATTTCGAGCTTTTTATATCCGTGAAATGTAGTTCTTAAACAAATGCGATGTTAATATACATGCGATTTTTAAATTAATGCAATGTTAATATAAATGCAATTCTTGATGTCACTTAAACGTTTTAGAATATTCTTAAATTTTTTCTTTTTTATCAAGCTTCATAATTTTATCGTTGCTTAAAAACATAATTTCACTGTTGATGATGATCTCAAATGAACTTTGGAAAAACACAAATAACATTCGGCGAAACAACACCCATAAATTGAAATTCATTGCATCGTAACACAACTTCTGGAGCATACAAAATATGTAGGTAAAGACTGAAAATATATGGACAAATCGTTCACTTTTACATCTTCTTTGAGACAGTGAACACACACTGAGTATTTTACAATTATATTCGAGAAAAGCATTAATATACACTCTCGTAGGAAAATTTTATCCCTTCCTATGACATAAAACTCCATTAAAAATGGAAACAATGAAAAGGAAAGGAATTGGTGGAATCAAGCTCTTCTCTCTGCATTCGCACACAGGCGCTATCTTAATTGTTTCCATTTAATCTGTCCAACGCTTGAATCATTCATCAACATTGAATACTTGTCGACAGCAGCTTGGGACAACAGTTTTAAAGGATTTCTAACGACCGAAAATCCATCGAAAGACAAAGAAATCTAACATTTCAGAAACATTTTCAGATATGGATGAAGGAGAAAAGAATTAATCGAGAAATGATGAATGAAAAATCGAATGATCGTAAAACACTAGTCAAAAGTTAGAGCAATGATAATAAAGAATTTTCAGCTTACAAAAAGTTAAACAAATTGTTTAAAAAAGAACAAGAACTGTCCAATTTTACAACAGAGATTGACCCAACTGTAGAAAGAAGAGGACACTTTTTGGGAGACATTAACAATAGCCGCGAAAATTTTAGAGTTGCATGAATCGTTGTCCAACCAAAAATTACTATCTTTTAAAAAATAATTGATCACGCACTTATTAAGTAATAATCAAAAGTCTTTCAATTTACGTTCGTTTCATTTCCCCTCTTCAAATACAATAACATTTAGGTTTGTTTAAATTATACCAACTTTCTTAATATAGAAAGTTAACTTTGCAGAATGTGATTGTGCAGCATGCACAATATGTTAAAGACATTCGGCAAGAGTTTATTGTAAATTAGCAATCCATTCTTCCGCTCTTCCTAAAAGAAAACTTCAGGAGCAAAAACGAAAAATTCTTTGTCAATTCAGCTCAGGTTAAAAAAAAAAAAAAAAAAAAAAAAAAAAACCTCAGGTTTAGTTTAATTTCGTGGTATCGATGTACGCTATAGAAAGTCAAACTTCAGGACTTTATGATTGCCATAAACGATACGCAAAAATAATCATTGGACAACGGAAAATAATAAGCGGCCAAAATATACGCTTATCATACAAGTATTATATTAAAATAGTACCACATCAAGCTCCATTTTCTTATGTTCGTTAATATTCAGCCTTTTTTTTAAGATAAAATTTCCTTAATTTTTAGCATTATAAATTAAATGATGCGTTATGATACATCCGATATAATGCACTGGACGCATCTTACTGGGGTTCTCATATGTTGATTTAGCGACCGCTGTGAGCTCACTTTCTAAATACGAGAGAATAACCAACAGCTGAATACAACGTTAGCTCAGCTCCATGTCTGCGAAATGTTCTGACTATGAGATCTCTCTCAGTAAAAGGTTATTAGAATGTGAAGGTCTTTGAGCTTTTGACGGCTACCGTAACAGCGAGGAAAACGTAGCTTTCGTAATTATGTGTACGCACCTGCATGTCCAAGCCGAAACTCAGCCGATTACTGAAGAGTACTTGAATTTAAGCTCACAGTTTGACTGACTGACGAAATCTTCTCTTAAATTTCTAACTTTGAATTTGCTGGCATATAATACAATAACCCTTGCACTATCATGGTACTGCAAGATCACGACGTACAACAATTAATATAAAGAGATTAGAGCATTTTAAAAATTCATTTATGCGAAAACTTTGCAAAGAGACATTAGGAAGAGTTCATGAACGAATAATCTTGCTAAACTGTGCCGTCGCCGGGAGATGAACCCGCGTCTTCCGATTACTGGACCAGTATTCTCACCACTATACCATCAATAGACATAGCAGGAATTTATTATTTAAATCCTTACATCGCTTCTTGTTAATGGACGACTGGAAAGACTGAAGACTCTCAGTAAAGAAAGAAGGTGACGAATTATCGCCTATCTGTCATGGTACAGACATTAAGCTCTTGAAAACGTCTTTTTGCCCTCGTCAAGAATCGAGCCTCTGACTGCAAGTAAAAAATTCTTAAAAACGGAGAAATTGATTCAAATGAAATCATAGATTGGAAATTGAATCATAAACTGATTGGGAAAAAGCGGTTTCTTATATTAATGTACCACAAAACCTCAGCACCGTGCCAACACAATAAAAACGTTTCCCACGTATATTCAGGTTAAATAATGAACGCGTTATTCACGGATCCCGCGGTCAGAGGGTTAAATCACTAAATGATGGAGTCAACAAATGCTTCGCCCACGCCGAAGGGCGAGGGTTCGAAATGTGGGTAATGCATAGATGTATGTGACAGTAGTGTTTGATGTAAAGTAGGGAAACTTGAAATTCGTCAGTCCAAAAGTTCTGAAAAGCTTTTGGTAAGGGAAAAGACGTACGAGTTCTTCAATTTTCAAAATGATCTCAATCAAAACTGGAATGAAACTGCGCGAAGTTCATAATTTCATCAATGGTGCCCAAGGCCAACGGCAGTAGAGATAGATGTGTGCGTGATTACTGGTGGGTCTGTCTACTCAAGCCCAGAGCATCATTTAAAAAATAATATAATTCGACTGAATGCTTCCCAGAATTCTGATGTAGCACATAACAAAAAAATGCTGATATCCATGTTTGTAAATAATGACATGTTTGTCATTATTCAATGGCTATAGATTACATCATTAATGATTACGCAAACTTCTCCATGGTAAGCTTCATGGTAAGTCTTCACGCTACACGTGAGTAATACGAATACGATGAAAAACAGTCATAGCACTTTCAATAAACATTTCCGTTATTATAGATATCAACACATTCTTTCTTCCAAACTTAAAATTTTAAGCTTCTTTTCCGACTTTTTTTTTTTTCAAATGCAAAATGCATGAAACTCGGCAAGAAAGTAAGAGAGGCAAACAATATTTTATGAGAAATACAGATCATAAGATTTTCCTACTAATATTAACAAAGTTAAATTCCTTTCATATTACGACTAACATAATGCGGGAAGAAATTAGAAATAAAAAAATAAAAAGAAGAAGAAGAAGAAAGAAATGAAAAAAAGATTTAGATTCTGTGAGAAATGTTCCTTTATATTGAGGTTTTGAATCCAGTTTTTAAAATTTTACGAAACTGCCTCTATGGGCAGTATAGCTTATTCAGACACCAGTAGACAATTAAACTCGACGTTAAATCTTCGAAAATTCATCCCATATTTTCTAGAATTTACTAAAGGAAAACACATTAAATTTTTATTCGATTCAAAAAGTTTCTTATTAAATACAGACACGCTTTTAGTGCTTCGTGGAAAGCACGAAATCAAATTGAAATTGTCAATTTCGATAATAAAATAAAAATTAATTCAACTTATAATAAATAAGTATCCACAAACCTCCGTCGGCAATACATGCAATTGCTGGAATACTGATAAAGAAGTTGGAATTTTAGTACAAATCTGAAAGTTTCGGTTATCGAGCAAGAGACGAATACTCAAAATAAAAAGCTGTTTGTTTTAAATATAAATAATGGATTATTCTAAAAAAATAAAGTTGGCTTCTGTAAACAATAATTTGTTAGGGAAAAAACAGTTAATTATCTATGGAAGTTTGTTTTAAACTGAACAGTTTTTGAAGAATACAGAGATATTTTAAACATCTGAGCAAATTTTTTGTATGCATGTAATTTTTTTTCGTGTAATTTGCTTCTTGTTAGCCCTTTTTTCTCAAATAAAATTTTATTTTTTGTACATTAAGTTATGACTTTGTTCAGCCGCTATTATGGTTCAAACTTTTTAAAAAGAGTGTTATTTAGATAAATTTTCATAACAAGTTAATTAAAAAAAGAGACAGAAAAGATTATTATATCCTTCTATATCAACATTGCCTGTACTGTCCATTTACTCTATGTATTTGTGAATCCTGTGGCAATATCATTTTGATTCTATAAATGCCTCATGTAACTCAACCCAAGAACGCTTAAATTATTATACTTCCAAAAAAAAAAAAAAAAAAAAAAAAAAAAAAAATGTCTAAACCCCTTATCTATACCCGTCGCATCCTGTTGCGTTGAATCTTTAATTTTCGTTACTTATTGATTAAGTCTTCTTATATCACAAATTTATTTCGAGCCATTTCACAATTCGATATTCAAATCAGTTTTGACGAAGGTTGGACCCAGAGTCCGAGTACTCCGGTGTTTACGTTTTCCTTGGGTTATGAGAAGTGAGATCACTGCCGCAAGGACTCCAGCCTAATTTCTAATGCGAATTCACGTAGTAAAAGCTGTATAACTGTTAGAGGGGACCATATCCTATTAGCCTCCTTTTTTGTTCTTTCTTACAATTTCTGTCTGCGCCAATACGCCTTACTCAAGATCATTCGTATGTACTATGATTCTTGCATGCTTTATTATTATTATTGTTGTTGTTGTTGTTGTCATATTAACTTTTGTCCATACCATTTTTTAAAAATCTGTTCATTAGTTCTGGAGTTAATCAACTAAATGTGAAAATTCTCTTATTTTTGAACATCAGTGTATTTAAAGCTTAGAATGCTCGAAAAAAAAAAGCGATTACGGGCTTTTTAATTATCTTATTCTTAAACATTCATTAACCCTAGATTCATTAACCTAAACTGATAGAAAACGTTTGCATAAATTAAAAGACTTCATGAGTTTTAACATTGTAGATTTACAGTTGTCCTATGGCAGGCCTTAAAAAATATTTCATAGACTGTTAATTCTTCGTATTTACAGGCAGTATATAAATAAAAGTACCTACAAATGTAGTGCAAGATAGTGAAAATACATGAAAATTAAATCGGGCGGGGAGATTAAATGAATTGAGGACTGATTCTCAGTTAATTTTTATGGAAGACAATATTCATCTACATAAGGCTAATCTGGTCGATAATTTTCCAAAATAATTTTTTTCGACAATTTTTCTTCAAAATGCATAGTTTTTTGGAATAAAATAGAAGAAATAAGAGTAGTTTTCAACAGTAGAAGATTTTACAAAAATAAAATCAGAGTTTATATATGGTTCCACAGAGAAGTAATTCCAATTGATGAAATCTTTATTACAATTCATTAAGTATATAATATGGGTTCTGTCACGATAAAATCAAACTTTTAATATGATCCCGCCCCCCCCAAAAAAAGAAGTCCAGTTAGTAAGTCTTCAACATTTCATTAGCTGAAATTGGAGAGTTATCTTTAAAATTTGCAAAGATAGATTTAATAACCATTTTCAAGTAGCCAGTAACAAATTTAATACCGAATACTGTTCTACCCAAGAAGGAACCATTTGTAAGAATTATTATTTAAATTAACCAGTTATTTATAATTTCGGCCTTTACTATAATTTCTCCTTTCCGTTTCCTCACCAAAAAGTAAATGAGTTTGACAGTATTTAAATTGAGGTTTGGGGATAGTAAAACAAAGCGTGTTTCTGTCTCTCGAGTCCCCGTTACTTAGTTTTGCCATTTGACTTTGTGTTTTAGTTGCCGTCATTTATTTTGTTACGCCGCTGAAAGTTTGAGCCAGCTTAGATTTAAATTAAATTGTGTAGTTCTTCATTACTCACTCAGATTTCAAATTTTGAAATTAACTTTAAGTTACTTTAAGTTGCATTGCCACAAATGGTGGCACAAGAAGTAACTTTATGTTCTAAGTTCTTTCAAATAACAAGGTTTGTTTTAAGACTTTTCAAGGCTCTGTAGTTCATTTCAGATACAGCGGTAATTCTTTAAATGCCCGTTAGGAATCTGATACAAGTTTATGCTTCCAATGAAAGTCAGACTCTATACATTTAACGCCATAAATCAACTTTTGAGGTATAGCTGCTTCCTAAATTTCTTCTATAAATCTTAAATTTAAATCACTCAAATGAATGGAAAAAGATTTAACAAACTCTTTCTTGAACGTCTCTGCAAATTCTGAATACATATGCCCGGAACAGCTATTTTCAACACAAGAGAGTACAACGAATATTTCACTAAAATAAAATTTCTAATTTGAAGGAATCATACAAGAACCATGTTTTAATTTTGCAGAATCCTCCTAAAATTAAACTCCTTTCTTATAATTCCCTGAATTATTTTAAGGCCCACAGCCACCTGTTTCAAACACCCTGAGCATTTTCTCTTACTATATAGAATAATATTAATTTTTAAGGCCCACAGCCACCTGTTTCAAACACCCTGAGCATTTTCTTTTACTATATAGAATACTATTAAAATCTAAAAACAGCTGTAGAGTTGACATAAATAAATACATTTAAATTAAACTTAAATTTTCAATATTCACTAAAGACAGATTGAAACGACAAACGACTACACTTTTCCATCTCCGGGGGGGGGGAACTTTAACAACTTGGAACAAATGAATGACAAGAAGAATGTAGGTGGGGAATTTTGCTATCTTTCGGTAATATAACGAATTGTCAAAGTGTCGCTAAGACAAGTCTAAATAAGAAGTGAGTCAAGGTCTCGCTGTCAGAATCATAAATGCGAAAGTGACCTTAAACTGGACGCTCCACCGCGCAGGACTTAGCCACTGTCCCGTTTGCTTGCTGCTAGATCGAACAGGCCTAACGCATTGTCTCGCATATGACACATACAACTGGCCATTCATGATCGCAAGAGTGTGAAGTGTTTAAGCTGCGTGAAGCGCTTATTAGGCAGGGAATTAGTAATTAGCTCTAAATTATGGTCGATAAGCTTAAATAAATAGAGGGAAAAACAGCTTTTTTTCCCCTAATGCATTCCCGTTTTAGACCCAAGCACGCTTCACAGAACTGAAAGGAAAACAGAATATTCCACGTCACAATTTAGTTTTCAGTCCCAGCTGAAACAAATTAACCACAACATGAAATAATTTATTAAATTTCATTGTTTTTAAACTGTTAGAGACTAATAACAACGTTTTCTTTTTTCTGCTCTCTTATTCATCTCTTCTCTTGCAACTAAGTTTACACTTAAACCTTAATTTTTAGTACAAAAGAGCTATTATAGTCTCGAAACTTGATTTTCAGTCGTTTCAAACGCCAGCAATCAGTGTTCAATAAACGGGCATGTCACCACATCCATAGAATTTGATATATGTTCAGTTGGAAGGTTGATTGAAGTTGTATTTTATTGTTCTAAAACACGGTTCGAAGTTATACAACGCAGTCAAAGAGTAGCTGTTTAATTTTATTATTTTTAAAAAAATTTAAGTGTATGAGGTTATAAGGTATTTCTCCCGCTTTATTCGCAAGCCTTCGTGATGTGGTGATCAGATAGCTGGGCGCGTATTCCAGAGGCCCGTGGTTCGATTCCCGGCGAAGGCGTTGCTAATTTTTCCTCTTGCCTGCTAATATCTCTACAAGGTAATAATGTTAAAACGCATTAGATTTTACTAGCCCAAAAAGGCTACAATCTCGAAACACGATTATGCGTTGTTTCATTTTTCATTCGAGCCTGTTGCCATTCGAAAAAATGTAACATAGTATTCTTTCATATTTAGCCTTCTATTATTGATTAACAAACTAAACTATTTAAAAGCTATTGCAGTTAGTTCAGATGTCCGTTCAGTCCTTAAAAGCAGATGCAGTTAGTTCTTAAGAATAGTATTTTTTTACTTTTTAATCAGATTGATTTAAATAAAAATACACTTAATTCATGATATATCTAATTAAAACATATTTTTATACAATTATATTACATATGTTTTCACTTTTTAAATATACAGCAGATAATAACGTTCCCATACTAGTCTAAATGCGTATTCATGTAATATCCTGTGAAACATATTAAACTTCAAGAGTCCTTCTGAGCGATCGTTGAAATATAAATCCTTTCATTAAAAAAAAAAAAAAAAAAAAAAAAAAAAAAAAAAAAAAATCAAGTTTGCTCAAACTGAAGAGTGCAACAGGAAACATTATGCAAGAGACGAAGAATTTTCACCTATTACATTCCAACAGCTTTCACAGAGGTCCTGAACATAAATTATTCCGCACAATAAATTATTTCCTGAATAGCAGTAATAAATACGAACAATAAATGTTCAAATATGCAAAGTAAACAATTAAAACAACGTGAAATTCCTTTTAGTAGTGTTAATATTGTTTCTTTTTTAGCATTATAAAATATAAACCGCATTTACTCGGAAAGAGGGAAACTATCCTATTTTTTTTAACTATATTTCTGTTCTAAAATTTGATAGGATCTTATAAAAGAGTCTTTTGGTAAAAAAAATTGTAGAACGAGAGGCAGAACCTTAATTGTCATACTTTTTAGAATAATTGCCCTGTTTAATACAAAATAAGCCCCACACATAATTACCGTATGTATAAACCGCATAATTACTCTAATTATTATAGCCATATGTAGCTGAGTGAGTTTAGGTCTGCATCCACTATACTGGTCAGAAAACAAATAGGCAACACTGTATTTCTAATTTTTCCTAATTTTTCTTTCTATATCATAGTCAGTTCCTCTCAGATAGGTAAGTCGGTTAGCTCACTGATCTTTTTTTTTTATATATTTTATTATTATTATTATTATTATTTTATTTTATGCTGGGAATCATTGCTACTTTCATCAAATATTTATCAACGTGTCTTAAAATTTATTCCAAAATGTAAGGATGATAAGCGATTTTATTTTCGAGTAAATAAATTCTAAAATGCATGATATTAAAATTTCTAAGTGCACAATAAGCAATATTATTAACAGGAAAGAGGGAAAAACAATCATTACTTCTACATGGAAAAAAAGACTCCAGACGAATACCCGAAAAAGGTACGTTCTATTTCTAATGTTTCTGAAGTTAAATCATCGGCAACAAGAGAATATCCGCCGGTGCAGAAATCAATTGAAAAGTCTTTAAATACATCTGTAGCAACAATAAATAAGTAAATAAATTAATTAATGGTAAAAAAAGAATTTGAAAGCTTTCAAATTTCGCATTACGTCAAAAGAGGGCGTTATTTTAAAGTTTAGTGGGTTAGCTTTATTTATTAAATATGTTCTTCGCACTTAAACCATAAAATCCAGTTCAAGAGCAATATCGTAAAATAATTTTAAAATGAGCATATCTTTAGAATTTCTGAAACACAATCCCGGGCGCTGCAAATAAATTTTTTTTATTTTTATTTATTTATTTATTTATTTATTTTTTCCGTACAGTGTTGCCATTGCTCGCTTTGAAACCGTTGAGTTTGTTAATCAAAAATTCGTTACAGTTTTACAAAATATGAAATAGGTAATAGAACAAATTCTAAATTTGGGCTGGAAATGTACCTTATTCATAATTTGATGGCTCTAGGTACTGTTGTTTTATCCCAGAGCGAGAAGCATACAGACATTTATTCAGATTCTTCATTATTTAATTGTTTTAGATATAATACAGGGCTCTAATATTTGGTGGCAACAATATAAAAAATGAATCAACGATCATAGTGAATCGACTCAAAATTCCAAAACGAAATTAATAGTCTTTCTGGGCAAATTGAGCCTTTGGACTAATAATAAACTAAGGTGACACCTTAAAAAAGCTAAAAAACATAATATTTACTAGCTTTTGCCTAGGCATATAGCTCATCGGAGAAGTAATTTGTAGAATCCCTTCTGAAAAACATTTACCAGAAGATAAATGGAGAATACACTGAGACCCTTGATAAAACATGGATTTTCTTAAATGACTACAACTCTCCACCTCCTAAAAAAAAAAGTCTATTTATTCGTAAAAAAACGAAGAGAAAAAAATGTGCAATACTTTAGTAGTTCCGTCAATACAAAGAAAATTTCAAGGGGTTTTAAGATTGCCGCAGTATTTTCTTAAAATGGGAAATTAAAAAAAAAAAAAAAAAAAAAAAAAGATGAGTAGGGAAAAATGTTAAAAAAAAAGATGAGTAGGGAAAAATGTTAAATTCACCTCAACGTACTATCAAGAAATTTTATGTGCGATATTTACAGAAGAAACTCCATTTCTTTATCCCAATGACTTTAAAAGTGTGAAACTTCATCAAAACCAAGCAACAATTCATACTTCGAAAAGGACCACTTTATTCCTTGAAAAAATAGACTGTTAGAGGTGTTACATATATACCTTTTCAACCTATTCCTGCGAAGTCCCCTAACACTTTACCTATGAATTATTGTGCCTTTGGTCTTTTGATAACAGCTTTTTCTAAGCGCAAACCCACCCCGATTGATGGACCTGGAAAATAGTGAAAAAGGAATGGAAATCAATACCCCTGGATACGTTCCTCTTAATACCATCGTGAGGGTTAAAGAAGACACATAGATGCCTACTCAATTTAAAATTCAGTGAATCAATTAAAAATAATAGCATTAGCAGCAAAAAATAATATTAATAATAATTTTCTATGTTTGAGAGGTTATAATCAGTATAAAAATGGAAATTTCTTTTTTTTTTTTATCTATCTTACATTAAAGTATGCTTTACAAATTTACGTATGCTTTTACATATTTCACAATGGCACTCAAATTAGCATTACAGTACACTTAGAAAATTAAATCCATGTTGGCAGCTGAGACTAAAAGTGTGTTCAATCCAACTTGCTACTGCAAAAGAAATGTTTTTCATACTTACATCCTTGAAACGTAACACATCTGCATTGTCTATCTCTCTGTTAGTAGTTTCATTCTGCTGTGAATTATTGGTATATGTTTATATTTTAGATGAGAGTGTCGGTAATAAAAAGTAAGGGCCAATAGAGGTTAAGTTGTTCACAAACTTATCAGTCAAGATTTGCATTTAAAAAAAATGACTTCATCGTAGCATTTCTTTATTGAAAAAATAGCATTATTCTTATTTAATTAATATTGACAACAAAATTGGCAAAAATATTTTTTACCTCAAACAACATTCAGTTTTTTATTTAAAGATAATTATCTCAAATAACATGCACTTTCAAAGAATCCTGCAATAAATTAAAACACCCAGTAATGGAAGAATATAATCTTATTACATGATTTTTTTTTTCAGGTCTCAATTTAATTCGTTTAGAAAGCATTTTTTCAAGGAAGCAAAAATCATTGAAAGCAAAAACACGACCATAAAGAGGAGAGGGGGAAATTGAAAATAAAATCATGTTCATGTTAGCGGCAAGATATTAGTTGAATTTTTCCTTAAAAAAATGCCAGTGAACCCGAGTTGACAATTTAAAAGGGAAGGACTGGGACAGAAGTATCCTGCCAGCCCCAAATTTCCCTCTATCTTCCCTTTCTTTTCTTTTCTTTTTCTTTTTTTTTTTTTTTTTTTTTATCCGACTGCAGACTGTTGGACAAACCAGCATCCCACCGTTAGATAGACGTATGCTTTATAGCTGGAATCTTTAACTGGAAGACTCCCTTAGATATTCATCCCACTCTGGTGAGCTGAGCTGTTTGTGAGGAGGAGGTCAACTCTCCCCTATGCCCCTGAACGTGGGGCTCACTTTGGGGACCACTCTTGGCCGTCGCCATTCGGGACATCACGGGGCGTCTGAAACATTCGCCCCCTCGCCACACTCACCTTCACCAATCACGGATGGACTCTGACCATCTTTCCACAATAGCTGATAGTGGAAATTGATAAAAAAATGAAAACATAAAGAATAAAATCGTGCACAGTCTATTCTAGACTTTTTTTTTTTTTTTTCATTTGTTTGTTATTTGAGGCAAGGATTTGTATGTATGACGTAAGCGGGGTCGGACAGAAAGACACCGACGCAGGAAAAAAATAGTCCGTTGATAATGCTGTTTGTTAACGGAAAATATATCTCGAGATTTCGGACAATGGTTAGGGATTAAGCACTGTTGAGGGCGGCCACTCTGAAAGATGGCACCTGGGGGACGGAACACAAATTAATTTTTTGTTCTAAATGGTTTCTTTGTTCTATTTTTTGTTCAATGATTATTTGTCCTTAACTAAAATAATTCCCCATTTATAAGATAAACAAATATTACAGTGACAGAAATTCCTATTTATTCATCCTACTTTTATTCAGCGAGCTACCTTGAAGCGAAATTAAAAGTTTTACACGAAAATGGTAATTGAATGTAATAGCAACTGAAAAGTCATAATCAAGTATAGTTTGGGAGATTCAGAAAGAAATGAAGACTAATACGAGTTCGTAACGTACATTACGTACAGTAGTGATCTTCAAACTGTGTTCTGTGGAATCCTGGGGTTCCACAAGGTCAAACTCAGTTCCACGAGTCAAAATAAAAATTCAAAAAGAAAATTATAAAGCACTCACATTAGTTTACTAACGCTTATTACCTAAAAATGCACTTAGTTATAGATAAATTTTAAATGTTTACGTGTGGTCATCATATGTCAAAGAGAATGACGTGCATTAACTTGCAAAATTAGATAGTTTTCTAATAGAAAATGAACTGAATATAGATGACAGTGTTAAAAATTATACATTGGGGTGGGTACCTTTTTCATTTTAAGAAAACCATAAAAGAATATTTCCCAGAAGGAAAAAAAAAAAAAAAAAAAAAAAAGCTAAGTATAACTGGATCAAAAATCCGCTCGACAACTACAATAAATCGAAGACTTGCCAATGACAGAATCGACATATCAACAGATTCAACATCAAAATCTAAATTTAAGCCACAGTAAATCCTAAATGTTTGGTTTTAGATTCATGCAGAATAGTCAGAAGTTTCTCACACAGCAATAAAATTATACTACTACTAAGAACATATAGTGAATTTGAGTTTCAGAAAGCAGTGCCTCCTTATAAAGCCGTTCGGAACAAAGGATTTAAATGAAAAATCTTTCTCAAAGAATGTGGCAACAAAAATAAAGTACAGAAACAAATTAAATGCAAAATATGAAACATAAATGCAGATAACATCAATAGAGTTAGACATGGACAGTTTGTGTAAAAAAATGCAAACACACCCTTGTCACGAAATATAATGCTAAGGTAGGTGACACCTGGAGCACGAGCTAGTTAGTCATGAGTACATTACATTAATTTTATGTTAAGTTTTTTAATAAAAAGTACAATACTTTTCTTTCACCTTTTTTACATAAAATACGTTAATTTACTTTAAATATTATGTTAAGGTATATTTTTTCTAAGGGTGAGATGAATTTCACCCCCCCCCCCACAAAAAACAACATGAGTCAACAAAGTCTGAAGACCACTGATGTACAATAACACACATTAACATTTTATTTCACTAACTAACTACAGTTATACTTTAAGTAAATGAATAAAAAGCAATAATAAACTTCAACCGAAGCAAAATGAAAGTAGGTATCGTAGCTCGCTGAAGTCAAGCACACAAAACCCTAAGGGCTCCAAAGTTAAGGCACAGCTACAATTTATTATACAACTATCTTCTTGATAGATGAAATTAAAATCGGCTTCAAATTAAAACTTTTAAAATTATCAGGTAAATGTTCCTCTACAGCAGCACAGTGTAATTCGAAACTTTTGATATCAAAGCGTGCTTTAAATAAAACTACTTTATTTATTACTCGGAGATTCATTTCTGGATCACCAGTTTTAATTCTGAAGAAGAATGCATTCCATTGAAATAAATCACAGGAATTGAAAAGACGAATTCTTTTACAGCGCTTCTTAAAAATCTCTGAAATACGAACGTAAAAATATTAAAAGCATTCATCTGATTTTTGATTTCAACAAACTGCTGAATTTTTAAAAGCGCTAATTCAAATACTCATTCATTTTGAAATTATTAGTCAAGTAATATTTTATGCTATGCTTTTTCTGTTAATAACAGATAATATCTTTTTAAGAAAGCTTTGAATAATTCATTTATTAGATCGTTAAGCGATATATCACATTAATTTTCTTCAAAGAAAGGATTCTTTAGAATTCTTTTGCCTTTATTTTTTACTCACTTACTTATTATCATCACTTTTTTTTTTCGTTAAAAAATTCCTTAACGGTGTCAAATTCCTCCCAATTTTTGTAAGTAATGTGAAAGGAAATTACCATATTACAAAAACTGGTATTTTTTATTAATATGTAAAAATTAAAACAAATTTTAGCTAGTTAATTAATGCCTTTGACAAATTAATTAGCTCTACATATCTCTTTAAGATGTTTCAGTTTCGTTGAAAGATTTTTCCGGAAAATGAATGTAAGCTGCTTCGAAATTTTTTAACAATGACTCATTAATTACTTTTCCAACAAATTCCTGATAGGGAAAACAAAAGGAAATTTTAATAATTTTAACCACAGTCAGCTTAAGAAAGTCGTCAATGCTCATTTTCCAAATTTTTGACATGAATTCTATAACACATTGCCACTGTTTCGATGTAATTCCTTCACCATCTTCTGAGCACCTGCTAATAAATTTCATCTGCAGTGTAATGAAAAGAACATGATGTTAAATTAAAGCTCAAAAGTAACTAAAACAAAATTAAACAAAACCAACTTAAAATTAAATATCTCAAAAGATTTCTCTAAACGTTTTCTGTTCGATGTCACAATTATTCTCTCATAAGCGCAAGTACACGAGGAATGTAATTTTTACCGAAAGGACGAAAGAACTTGAATTGCCAGCTTACAAACTCAGTTGGCAATCAAAAAATATATAAAGCATCTTTCTAACATATCTTTTCTTCCTAACATTACACCAAAGTGCTGGAGGGGGGAGTCAAAAGATGTTGAAGAAGCTCTTTGTCTTTCAAGTGATTAACTGAAGCTAGCTATTTGAAAATCATAAAAAGTTCTTCACATTTTTCAGCTCTAAATAAAAGAAAAAAAATCTATACGATCAATTTTTTTTTTTTTTTTCAACTTGGATTATATATGCAGAAAATTAGTTCTAATTAAATAATATTTTCTTCCAAAACCAGTTACTTGATAATAAAATAAAAATAAAACTACTGTAACTGTAAATAAAAATTATCTATTTAATTACAGTAATTTCTAGATAAATTTAGAGAGAAATTTGAAATTTAATTTAATTAATTCGACAACAAGTATTAGATATAAAAGTTGGCGTGAAAAGCAGAAACTAAATCTATAAAATCTCCAAGAATACACAATTTTAACTCAAATATTACTAGCCAACGGGAAGTTTTAATGTGCAGCATAACAACTATATCGATCGCTCAAATTTAATTATGTTTTTTACAGAATTGCTATATATATTAATAATAACATTTTGCACTTAATAGTTATAAATTCGTTTCCATTTTGCAGTTCTAATCTACGATATAATAATCAAAATACAAAGAATAAAAGAAGATATAGCAGAACAGACTACAGTTGCCTAGATTTTCTTTACAAATTTTATAAACTACCGAGGAAAATTATATTCATTTTTCCTTCTCTTTAATTATGATGAGAGGTACTTTATTACATACACTGCTGGGCTACATATTTCCAATAAATGTACTGTGAATCTGTCTGTTGAGAATTATTGATGTAATGTATGGTTCAATCGAAAGCCATACATTACATGCCATACATGAAAAGAAAATTAACACAAATTAATAAAGAAAATTAATAAAGAAATTTTCTTTATTAATTTTAATATTTATTAAAATTAATAAAGAAAACCAGATAAAATTTAGTTTAAAATGCTGTAATGCTGCAATTTTATGAAATAAATGATTGTGTACGAAAGAAGCAAGTCCAGCAAGTAAACCTAGAAACTTCTATTTCTTTATTCCTGATCTTAAGAATGTGTTTTCCAACACGTTTTATGCAAAGAAATTTTCACTGAATGAATGATCCATAAATACAATTTCTAAGCTTCTAATAAATTTCATTCTCAATTAAAATTTAGACAGTTTTAAAACTGAAATGAGCTCCTTCATTATTCACAGGCTTGGGCTGACAGAAAGCCACTGAACGATATGAAATAATCGCCAAAATCAGCGCTAAGCAGCCAAACGAAGGGTCACAGTGGTCTGTCAGTCCAGCGATGTCGCCACTGGACCATTCCCTTCACCCTCCGGTTCAAGGCTACTCTTGCTTTGCTTTTGTACAGGGCCTCTCTCTCTGGGTTCGAGGTTAATATCATAATGGCGGTTATGATGATGTACGAAAAATAAGAATTAAGAGGAACAGGGGGAAGAGGGTGTGTGACGTCACTGTGGTTTCAAAGAAGTCGCCTCTGGCCGTTGAAGGAGAGAATGGCTGTTTTTTTGCAGCAGATGGGGGACTGGGCTTTGATTAAAAAAAAAAAAAAAAGTGGAACACTGGGAAACCTATAGCTGTTTCAATAGAAGCGTCAAAAACTTTTATTGATGATTTCAAGGATATCTAAGCATACAATGATAAAGCATCCTGAAAAAGTACAGGTCACAATTGGGATTTATGGCTACATAACTACGTACATTTTTTCATTTATGCAACAATAACTTTTCTCGTCTGAAAAGAACTTAATTCCAGGATAACAACATACAACACTATAAAGGTAATGGAACGAAATTACGCAAGACATTTTAGCATATTACAACCCTCCCTTCTTCCAAGCAGTGCCGAAAGAATAATTCAGTTACTTTCATCAAAGTTTCAGTGACACAATGCATATAAGTTGTGACACGTAGCACGTACATATCTTAAACCGAGAATCCATAATGTAACGCAAGACCTAGCGACTTCTCATTGACACAATCATGGCATCAAAGATTATAGGCGGGCCACATTAGGTTTGCCATTTATAGTTTAAAAGAATAATGTAAAAGCAAGTGTGGAGGAGAACTGTGAAAAATAAATTTAAATGCCTTCAACTTTTGCAATGTTAAATTTGCAATAATAGTACCCAAAACATGCCAAAAATATTAGTAATAATAATAATAAGATAAGGGAAAAACATGAAAACAGAAGCACTGACAAAAATATATATTCTTTTAATTTTCATTAAATTTAAGGGAAAACAATTAAAACCGGAACAAGCTATAAAGAGTAGTTAAACTGAAAAAAAAAAAAAAAAAAAAAAGAGAGAGAGAGAGAGAGATGCAATTTTTTAACATCTTTGGAACATAAAAAAAATGTAAATAAAATCAATTTATAATCTATAACAATACAAAGTGCTGAATGAAAATTGCCAGTAGTTACAACCGACATTTCTTTTTGATTCTATTCATGCTGCTGTATTCACAACTACAGATGCTTGTGAATATATTTCTTGTGCAAAACCTTATAATTATAACAATATAAATACAAAGGCTTTCATTTGTATGCTTGTAATTCAATCATGCATGTAACCGTTCTTCCCGATCCCTGGTCGGCACAGTGATTAGCGATGCTGCCTGCCGTATCGTTCAGCCCGGGTTCGAATCCCGGAAAAGACTTGTATGCTTGTGTGTACCGTCTTTATTGCCGGAGGGGGGGATATGTGATTAATTTACACGGCAAATATATGGCCAAATATAAACACGATGAGCCAAAAGTAAAGTGATTTGGTGGCGACGGAAAAGGGGGGGGGGAGGAACTCGGATTCATCCCCCGAGGAATTCTACTTCAAGACTGGAATAGAGCTGGGCAAAGTCGTACTCAGAACTCAGTCAAGATGTTGGAGTTTTAATTTTTGAATTTAATAGTTAAAAATACTTTGCTTCTTTGCGTACCACCGGTTGAGAACCCCTGGCTCAAACCATTGAAGGATTAGTGGTCTTTGGTGCTCTTTCTTGGAACAGATATGGAGTTTGTGGTCTGCAGTCCAGCCTTTAAAAATTTAAAAAGGGCAAGGCATGAGTTTACGTTTACCAAAAAGGCTTTTCAGGGGCGTCTTTGTGATATTAATAGGAAAACATTCGAATAACTAGTATGATGGTTGTTTGAAAATACAAGAAATACTGCTGTTGACGATTGATCCAGGAATGGCAATTGTGGTAACCCAAGTCTAATGCTTTACTATACCAGAGTCCTTTACTGTTTGAAAATTCATAAAAATATTGCATTTTTTAGCAGGCACAAAAGAACAGTGCAGTTATTGCGCATCCTAAAATAACATTATTCTAAATTTTCAGCACTAACTACCACCAAAAATAAATACTTGAGACAGTGTTTTTTATATGTATCGATGAAATGGTATATAAATAAATTATAAACTATATAAACCCTAAAAAATACATGCGAAGACATATCAAACATTTCGAAAGGAAAAGAAACTGCCACTTCTTAGCTAAACAGCTTGATTCTAAGTTATTTAAGTCTGAATTTTTAAATACCGAATAATTTGAAGCACGAATTTCTCTGTTTCCTTACCATAATTCCAGCAGAAAATATATATGTATAATGAAGAACATTAACGTTATATAAGATCAAATTATTATATTAAAAGGTAGTCAGTACCTTGAAATGAAGAATAGGGAGAATAAATACTTACTATTAGATTAAAAAGAATGTCTTTATTTAACATATTGCTCTTTAACAGCCAAAAGATTAAATTTTTAGTTGCAGCTACTAATAATGAATACTTCGAAATTAATTTATATAAATACTTAATTCTTTAATAATACTTCTAATTCGTTAATACATTAACGAAAGCTAAAAATATTTGTTTAGTGTTTATTAATTTAAGTACCATAAAAATAACTTGCTTTCTTATTATAAAAACAAATGTGAATAAAAAACATGCTTGCCCTAAATATGCAAAACTTTAAATATGCAGTGCTTTAAAATTGATCCTAAATAACAATAATGATAACAAAAATGACGAATTACAAAAAATCAATGTACAGAACATATTAGATAATATATTATATCTGAGACAATTGTCGAGAAACAGATTAGACAGACAATGCCTAAAATGCAATATAAAATTTACTGAGGACTACTTGAAACAATTACTCCAACAAAAATGCCTAGACATATACTCATTTGTTTTCCTTGCTCTGAGATTATACAAAAAGAAGGAAAAAAAAAAAAAAAAGAATCACATTCATCACGCAACATTACGGCATGATATTTCGACAACTCCTCGGTCACGCATCGGCTCCAATGTCAATAACAAACATGCGGATATATTTTCCGAGCGAATATGCACTCGAACCTATATACATTGGAGTATTTCCATTGCAATCTTAAACTTTCTATTGGTTAGCGGACCGAGACAGAAATTCAAGGCCAAAGAAAAAAAAAAAAAAAAATGTGGAAGTGGAAAAATTAACAAACAAACCAAGAACAAATCGGCAGAGAGTTTTCGTAACTCGTAAATCTGTGAGAAAATAGTTTTGAAATGGGATTAAGAAACAGATTGATTTAGAATGAAATCGATTTATGAAATACAGAACTTTTATTATTAAATGACGATCTGATATTAAAAGGTACATAACAGTCATGTAGTTATTTAAGATAATTAATGAACTCTGAAGAAGTTAGCTAAAATGACATAATGGTATTCATCGTACCAAACTTAAAGACAGCGGGGAAAATTAAATCAAAAAATAAAATAAATAAATAAAATCTGAAAGGTTTCAGGTTTTAACGACCATCCAAAAGGACTGATCATCAACACGCATGTTCTAGGTGGAATAGCGAAACATTTTATAGGATATTAGATGAATATGCATTTAGACTAACATGGGAACGTTATATATCTTCTGTATATTTCAAAATAATAATATTATTAAAATAATTATAACTATTAAAATATTTGATGTTTTTAATAAGATATATGATGAATTAAATAAATTTTTATTTAAATCAATAACACTAAAAAGTTGAAAAGAAATATTTTCTTAAGAACTGCATTTACTGCTTTTAAATAGCTTAGTTTGTTAATTAATGATAGACAGATTAAATATAGCGCAACAGACTCGAATGAAAAGTGAAGCAAAATCGTGTTTTGGGTCTAATAGGCTTTCTGGTCTAAT
Organism: Stegodyphus dumicola; assembly: GCF_044657685.1. Classification (NCBI taxonomy): domain Eukaryota; kingdom Metazoa; phylum Arthropoda; class Arachnida; order Araneae; family Eresidae; genus Stegodyphus; species Stegodyphus dumicola. The sequence continues at coordinate 103,440,394 of NC_140771.1, forward strand.
CAAATCTAGTACATTTTAACATTAGTAACTTACATACTTAAAATTACTTACAAAAATTCTGTTAAACGCCTACTCTTCGATAACGTTTTATGACTTGTAACCGTAATTTAGAATAATAAATTACAACTTCAGTCCCTTCCAAATGAACAAATTTTTTATCATTTAGGAACTTTGGATATAGAAACATTTCCATTTATTGAACACTGAACCTAAGATAATAAAAGAATTTTCTTTACAATTTTAAGATTTAACGATTTTTTTATAATTTTAAGATTTTACTTTCGATGGATACAATATACCTAAGAATTAGAGTATAAAGCTTGCAATCAGCATATTATGTGGTGTTCGAAATACATTTTGTTTATTACATTTAAAATAACACTTGTAGCAAAATGTTATTAAGAAACAAAGATAAAATTACATTTTAAATGAATCACTTTGCTATACTGATGATACACTTTTATAGGAAGGCATGTAAATAAAAGAAATTCAGTCTTCATGATTTTCAACAACTTTTGATCTTCATCTGTAGCAGACGAAAACTACTAACTGAAAACAATGATACCCTTCCACGGTAATAAAAAATCATTATGTAACGTAATCTGTTAACATACTAATACAACATTCGATTTAATATCGGAATACAAATTATTCGATTAAAAGTTGTAATGAAATTCTGTAATAAGACATCTATAAAGCGTGAAACTAATTAACACAATTGCTTTAAATACAAGAATTTTCCTCAAACATACACAGTTTTATTTTTCAGATATTAAACAATTTGAAGTTAGGCTAAATAAGTTGTCATATAATACTGTAAATTGTAAATGTAGAAAATAAAAGCTGATGATTTTATTTTCTCATTGCACGAAGATAAATAATCAACAAATATTTTACTTACATCATTTGCAAGTATCACAATAATTAGTTCCAAACTACACAACGTTTTACGAATTTATGCATACAGAAAAAATTCCTATATTTTATGCATATCTATTATTACATTAGCTCTTTAAATTTTGTACATGTTACTCATTATAGGACATTTTGCTTATACTTCCCCATCAAAATTTTACGCTGTTACTTTACTATTCGAATGAGGCTAGTGTTAATTTTACATATTCGATTTCGATAATTCGAATTTTTTTAAGATTAAAATGCATCCTCCTTTTTTTTTTTTTTTTTTTTTTTTTTTTTTTGTATCCAAAAAAATAGATAGTGAACTATTTATGACATCTTCGATTTTTGAGAACTGTTTATATTAAAGGTACTTTTTTATTTTTATATAAAGCAAAACACTGGTAGAACAGAAAGAATATTTACTTAATGTGAAATGAAAAATAAAAAATAATAATATATTAATTCTTATAATAATTTATAACACACAAAAGATACTAAGTATACCAACTAAGCAAATATACCAATAAGCAAATTAAGTTAATTTTCTAACTTAGAAACGTCTTTTTCTATCTAAACTAGAGATATAATTTTATTTCATTTTTAAATATGCATAATTATGTTTTAATTAGAGAAATGATGTCACAACATTCTGGCGTATTATATGAAATATGTAATCATATTTTGAGATTTCAAAGATTCAAATTCTTTGGAAGGATTGGAATTGCAATTCAAATCCAGTTCATAAGGATACAAAACAGAATTCTTTCATTTCAGTTTAGACCAATACTGAAATTACCAATCAGCATCATGGGAATTTTGACCAGCGATAAATCAAATACTTTGCATTATCAACTGAATAATGTAACAGATTCCAACATATGAAACTTCCTAAATGAAATTATCGCATCATTTAAAAAAAAAAAAAACATAATGTCAATATTAAAGAAAGCAGTAAGAGCAAATATTCTATTAATCATACACTGCAATACAATGTTATAATATTTTTAATGTATTCATATGCCACGTGGGTAAATTGCTGTAGCTATCTCCGTTAGTAGATATATTGTGGAGGAAAAACTGGATGCTTTTCTCTCTCTCTTTTCTAGAAAGATTAAATTGAAAGAAAGAAAGAAAAAGAAAAAAAAAAAAAAAAAAAAGAATGAGGTGGCCATCATATGACCTCCCTCCCATTCCATGTTTTAAATAGTAACGAAATTTTAGTACCACAGCCGTAGATTGCCTGGAAAAAAAGTTTAATTTGTTGTTCCAAAAAATAGAAAGGAATCAATAGGAAATTTTATGGAAAAAAAAAAGGAAAATGAAAATACATATATATATACTTAAGAGATGGGTATAATAATGGCAATATTAAGCGAAGTCGAATCAATATAATAATGACAATATTAAGCGGAGTCGAATCAAATTCCCTGAACAGGTAATACTGCTTTTCTATTAAAAGAGAATCATTCCTTCTAATATTTCTATTATAGCAATGTGATTTTTTTTTTTTTTTTTTTTTTTTTCTTCGCAAGCAAAAAATATAAGTTATTCATCTCTTCCAAATAAAAGGGATGTATCTAGTGCAAGCTATTACACCGAATTCCGATTATCCGTGCTAACTAATGCAAGAGTTTATGTGAATAATCGAAAACACAAATTATCCGAAAATGGCCTACTTAAAATCAGACTTTACAAAAATTTTAAATTAATAATATACAATGCAGAATTAAAAAAAAAGGTTTAATTAAAAAATAATGAAATTTAAATAAGTTTTAATTTTTTAGATTATTATAATTCTATTAATAGCATTTTTTTCGCAAAGTACGATACGATAAATTACAATTCAGGTTGCTCAAATGGGAATTGAATCTAATAACTTAGTTATGCATTTTAGTAACTAAACTTACAACTTCAGTTACATCTTGGTTTTTTTAATATGAACATTTTGTTTGACTCCAGAGTCATTGCATAAAGAGACAAGAACCCATTTTAAACCAGCCTAGGACTCTTCGCAGAGCACCTTTTTCAGGGATCCAAATGCCTAGTTTGCTCAACTTTATAACGGGATAATAGAATTATGAAAGACGTACACAATTGATTTCGGGGCCCCTAAAACCTGAGGTCTTAGACCTGGACCTTACAGGCTTAGGCTGTAGCTCAGTTCTGTCAAGAATGCCTTTGTCGAATCTGCATTCACTGCATTCTACTTTAACCTACATATATTATTATAATTTACTTACATTTTAATTACTTACATTTTTCTGCATTCACTTTCATTCTTACTTTTCTCGTTCCATAGTCATGTGTTTTCTTCATTTATATTGCCAACTCCTTAAATATAGGAAATCATTCTGATAAATTTTGATGATGTTGTCGCTTCATAAGCAGAACATCGATAGTTTACGATAGCAGCGATAGCCCCCCCCCCAAGACGTGAGTTAATATTAAGCTTTTTTCATTTCATTCTAGGTAATTTATGAAGTTCACTGCAGTTACAAATCTACAGCTATCGAGACCTGGGGCGGAAACTTATTGGAATGATCACCACACAAAATGGGAACCCAAAATATATAATTAACATTTATTTAATTAAAATTAAATAGTTAAAATGATTTGGAAAACAAAAAATCTTAAGAGTGAAGAAAAAACAATTTGCATCTAAAAGACAAACATATATTTAAAAAATATTATCAATCTACCATTTTTGATGATTTAAAAAAAAAGTTTTAAATTTTTCTGTCAATAAAAAAAGGTAAAATTACTTCTTGCGAGCTCTGGCTTTTGAAGATTTTTTTATAGTTTCATCAAAATTAATGCTCTTAGTTACTGCATTTTCAATGGAGAGGATTGTCATACTGTTGATTGATCCTACTTGTTGATTGAAGATGCCTTTCAATCGACTAACTGAGCGAGAAAAGCCTTTCTCGCAAGAAGCAACTGAAATACATACTACGAAAGTCTTATTAGTCGCAAGAAGCAACTGAAATACATACTACGAAAGTCTTACTTAGTCGCAAGAAGCAACTGAAATACATACTACGAAAGCCTCTAACTTATATTTGACACAAAAGTGCCAAATATAAGTTAGAGGCTGATTCTTGGAAGGCCATTTTCATAATAAACTTTAACATTTTTAATGCAGGCCACATATTAACTTCGTTCTCTTTTATAATCCTACATATATTTCAGGTTTTTCGTAGGCTCGAGGAGGTCCGCTCATCCCCCCCCCCTCGGCACGTCCTGGTTTGCTACATAAGAAATTGTCAGTTTCTTCCAAAACAGTCAAATTTAGAATTCTTAGAATTTTTCCAGAAAGTGAAACAGTTGATCTTCAAACGTATAATCAAGAGCTTAGTGCATTTCCTAATAAAAAGTTTTTCGTTAATGATTTTACTAACATATTAGAAGCATGCGATTTGGTATTTTCTCATTTGTTCCGGCGATTTCGTGACAGAATAGAAAGAAAGGAAAAGCATTGCGGCGAAAGAAAGAGACAGAAGAGGTGGAATATATTTTAAATCATTCTTTTTACCTCGATTTCCTTTTGATACGAAATATTTTAGCATTTAAGGAGGGTTAATGTCGGATAAAATTCTTTGAATTCTCTTAAGAACTGAACTTATGCGTCCTGCTTCATAAAATCATTCTGTTTTCGAGCCACAGGATTGCACTATAAACTTTCAATAAATAATATATAATATAAACTTTCAAGAATATTAAAAGATAAAGAAACATGAATTCGAGAAAAATGAGTTCTCTGCACACTATGTAATCACTAATCAGCATCTTAATATACAAAATTGAATCATTATTTGTAAAATATATAATTCTGATATCAAATTTAAATAGTTACTGTTAACGGATATGGAATTTCGTATGGAAAATCAGAGTAATAACGAAATACAAAATATTGGAAACATTAGGCGAATAGTTTTGCATTTTATGCTACATTATATAAATAAATGGCGTTATTTCAAATGGAATTTACATTCTGTAATCTGTAATTGTATTACATTATATTTGTAATCTGTAACTGTATTATACTGTATTTATAATCTGTAATTTGTAACTGTATTATATTTTTTTTTTGTGTTGATGTTATATTTTGTAATTAATAATTGTACTTTACTGAAAATTTGTGCTTTGTTATCTGAACTTGTATTTTGTAACAAGTATCATTTAAGCAAAATATTATACAACAGCATCTGATTTCGGCGCCGCGCAAAAACTTTTAATGCAGTGATACGAAATAAATCATTTAGAAAATTTATTACACTTTTTTGATAGAATATTTTTTATCGTTACATGAAACATATAGTCCATGATCACCGTTTAGTTAAACAAAACCTAATTTTAGGATCCTACTTAATAAGTGAGTTTACAGTACCTTTAAATCCTCCTTTAATGGTAAATTGTGATATAATTGCAGGACTTTTGTTTTTCGTTTGTTAAAAAAAAGTGGGGATATAAATATCCAAGGACCATCAAAAAGGCGTGCCTTAACCCCCAACTGGCTGCTCGAAACATATGTCCCATCTCTCAAAACATGTTCAGTCTAATTTACTTGAAACTTTGGGTACAAGAGATGTTTTAATTTAATTAAGAAAACAGTAACACATACGAGGGCCATCCAGGAAGTAGATTACGTTTCCGTCTGTGTCCGCTAGGGGCGGGGCTAGCGCGGCCATCTTGGGGTCAGAGCGTTGCGCAGCTCAGTCTGCATCTAGCCGTGCTAGTGAGAGGTTCGTGCTGTGCTCCGTTCAGATACTGTGACGGTTTGAAATGTCTGCGTTAATTGAAAATCCCGCGAGCTGCGAGGTGCGCTCAGTAATAAGGTTTCTGACTGCAAAAAACTGTAAACCGATAGAAATCTATCGGCAGCTTCGTGAAGTGTATGGGGACAACATTATCACTGAAGGTGGAGTGCGTCAGTGGGTCATAAGATTTCAAAATGGCCGAACCAATGTTCACGACGAAGAACGAAGTGGGAGACCCAGCATAGTGACCGCCGAACTTCTCGAAAAAGTCGATGCTAAAGTCCGTGAAAATCGAAATTTCACAATAACGGAACTTTCTTTGAGTTTTCCACAAATTTCGCGAAGTTTGTTGCACGAAATCATCAGCGAAAAGCTTGGTTACCACAAGTTTTGTGCAAGATGGAAGGCAAGAAGAGGTAACGAAGTGGTTGAAGGCGCAGGCGGCCGAATTTTTCGACGAAGGAATTTCCAAGCTCGTACATCGCTACGATAAATGCCTTAATTTGTATGGTGACTATGTAGAAAAGTAGTATTTGAGTGTGGCTTTCATCTGTATATAATAAAATTTGTTTCCTATACTTTGTTTATTTTTTTATTCCAAAACGTAATCTACTTTCTGGATAGCCCTCGTATCTAGTGAATGAATTGCATATTCAAATACCGCTGCTACAGGAAAACACAAACATTTAAAACCTATACAAGAAATTAAAATAATAGCCAATCATCTTAAAAAAAGATATTTTACAATAGCTAATAATATTTGCTAAGCAAAATACATAACAGAAAGCGGATAGGATAATTCCCCCCCCCGAAAAAAAAGAAAAAGAATTGTGTATTATCAAGAACTAGTAAGCTCCCGATTTTCTAATGAATCGAATAAAGCTTTAAATTAAAATGACCAACCAATTTACCTGTGCGCTGTACAAAGTTCAACCCTTGAGTTCATGGGTTGAACTTTGTGTTATAGTCTCGAATAATTTTCTTTCTGTCTCGAATAATTTTCTTTCTGTCTCGAATAATTTTTTTGATGCATTAATATTGATGTTAACTCTCGTCGAGCGTAGAGAGAACTAAACTTTTTTGGCTGTGCAACGTTGACGTTAAATCGACAAGCGCACGGTCACAACTAAAATTTTTTGACTGCTCAATGATCTCTTTCAGACTGTTTTTGACTACTCTCAATTTCGATACCATTACTTGTAAACGCAAACATTGATCAGCTGAGTGCATCCACGCCATGCATATTTCGCCCTTCTTTTTTTCTTCGCTATTTTTTTCCCCTTATTGGCTCTGACTCCAAATTAATCTTTATTTTTACAACTCCGTTTCATCAAATAACGTCAATCCACGTTTTAAATGAAAAATAATCTTTATTTCGTTTTTAGCAAATGTAAACAACTCTTTAGAACAATATCATTAATAATCTTTTTTTTTTTTTTTTGTTGCCATTCCAAGACCAACAAAAATTGAATAACCTTTTTGTTGCCATTCTCAAAACAACAAAACTTGAATAATCTTTTTGCTGCCATTCTGAAAAGAACAAAAAACAAATAAAACGATATTAATCAGTATTTAAAGTTTCTGTATAAGTTCAAGCTACAACACCCTCTTCGCCTTTCTGAATTATATTATCTACGAGTAAAATGTTGATGTAAAGAAATAAAACCGATATTAGAAATAATGACTAAAGTAAACAATAACTAAAATAGGCAATTCCTGCCTTAAAGCTCATTCATCTCATGACTAACTCCAAACTAACATCAAAACTCTTAAAATTAAGATCAAAACAGTTCTAAAAATGCAAATTATAAAATTTGACGATAATAATAGGGCTTATATCATCCTATAGACAGTATTATTGGAGTCTTAAAATTCAGAATTTTAAATTCATAAAAACAGTATCTTACCTGTTTTCCTAAATAAAGATCTATATTTCGGATTTATATTGCTTTGCAAATCATTGCCATCCACGGTTTCAAAGTAAAGAATAATTAAACATTTTATAATTTCCAGCGTTTTCTAATACCGAGTTAGTATTTTTGAGCATTAACAAACGTGAGTTAGTATTTTTGAGTACGAACTTTGCGAGTAAACATGACAGGAAAGCAAAATAAATTAACCAAAAATTTAAGATGTGTTTACAGCTCCAAAAGCAGCAGCAGTTTTTACAGGTGCTTCATCATTCAAATACAATTAGCATTCCAAATATAAATAATATGGCGAATATGTATAACAAAAAGTATGCTAACACTTAATACTCTGTAAACGTTAACATTGATCAGCTGACTGCATCTACAGCCCACGAACTTTTTCCCTTTGGCTTTTCTAATATGAGATACTTAGATATAAAATATTCAATTTCTTTAAGCACGAATAATAAATAAACTCGCAATAATCACGTGTATTTAAATAAGTATTCTCAAAGAGCTTCGTAACATTTTCAAAATACAGTACGATATAAACTTCCCCAATACAACACTCTATTGAAATACTCTCCCCCCCCAAAAAAAAAATGTATTTGACTACTATGCTCGAACCATAACACACGGCAAAAGCACATATTGTAAGATCTGAACATGTGATTCTTAAATGGAAGGGAAGTTTTTAACTGTCGCTCGAATGAGCAGTTTCTCAGATCGAAAATTGAAATCTTCCTCCCTCCTCACAAACTCTATAGTTATCTGAATCTGTTCATCTCCAACAACGCATGAATTTGCAAAATTAATAAAATGACAGCAAACTATAGCAGAAACCTGGTGAGAAACTTAACGCAATATCACAAAGGAGGAGACGCGGCGTAAAAATAAATCCCGTGCATATGGAAAAAATAGAAAAGGACCTCCTCCTCAAGAAAACCATCAATTCAGGAGCAAAAACACAAAAAATTTTCCCCCTTCGGAAAAACCGCAGGAAATCTGTCGAAAGGGCCATGTTAAAAAACGGTTGGCCCATGGCGAGCGCGGTCGAGTCAGCTGTTTTCTCGAGTTTGGGAAGAAAGAGGGGGTAACCAAAAAAGAATATTTATCGCCGTGAGATTTGGAAGGACAAAACACGCCCGATGATCTTCATTAATTTTGTCATAATGTGTGTACATGTCAGTGCACGGAAGGAAACCCGGTTTAACTCATTAGCAAGTCTATTGCATCAACTTAAAAAGCATTTAATTATACATTAAATCCCACATTTTCCAAGGTGTGTTATTCGGTTAATATCAATTAAATGCAATATACAGAGAGTGTTTACACACTTTTAGAATGCTTTCGATAAAGAACACAAAAAGTAAATGTTTTGGAATAAAACCCTCTCGTACCAGCTTATTATTTGAAATGAGCAATCGTCTGCTACTTTCAAATTTATTCTTCTTTCAAAATGTCGCCTGTAAACAAGCTGTGGATTGAAGAATATATTTTTGCGCTTCCCGAAGAGAAATATTCCTATTCTATAATTCAAAAACATTGTGAAACGCGTGGTTTAAAACTTTTAAGTACAAAACAAACTTTATTATTAATAGGAAAGGGGACAATCGTTAATCTTTACTTTTACCTGGAAAGAAGATTCCAAACAAATACCCGAAAAAGGTATGTACTGTATATGCAATGTTCGTCAAATTAAATGGTTAATAACAATAGAAAAAACGCCGAGGCAGAAATCAATTGCAAAGTTTTTAAATACATCTGTAGTAACAATAAATAATAAACCAAAATTTACAACTGAAAAAGGCCAAAAAACATAATTGTTCACAAGCTTTTGCCGAGCCATGTGGCTCAACGGTGAACAATATGCAGAACCCTGTATGAAAACTATTGAGTAGGAAATATATGCAAATACACTGAGACCCTTGATGAAGGATGGGTTTAACTAAATGACTGCAACTGAAAAATGTCTATTTATTATCGAAAGCAAAAAATGCACAAACCTTGTTCCGTCAATGCAAAGAAAGTTTCGAAAGTGGTTTATGATGATCGCACTATTCTCTTACAATGCGAAATTAAAAATTAGAAGAGTGGTAAAAAATTGTTAAAATCAGCTCAACCGTACTATCAAGAGAAAGTTTTACATCCAGCACTTACAGCAGGAATTCCATTTCTTTGTCCTAGTGACATTCAGAGATTTAAAATTCATCAGGACAAAGCAGCAAATCATACTTTGAAAAGTACCACTGCATTTCTGGAAAAAAATACGACTAATACAGATATTGCATGTATATATTTTCAACGTATTCCTGCGAAATCCCTAACCAATCACTTACAGACTATTCTACCTTAGATCTCATGAAAAAATCTCTTTCTAGGAGAAAACCCACCACAATTGATGGAATCTGTAAAGTAGGGGGAAAAGGAATGCAAATTTTATGAAAAACTCCTTTATCTTGGAAACCAAGAACCAGACTTATCCAGGGAAAAAGCTATTCGCTCGAACATTTAAAAAAAATAATCTTTACATTTTAAATATTAATTAAATGTCGCCGAAATTGTTCTAAAATATGTAAACAACCTCTGTATGAAATAGATTGAATTGAGGCCTATTCTCAAAAAATTAAAAACCGAAAATTATTAATAATAACAATAATAATAAATTGCAGTTTTGAAAATTTCTCATATAGCTTCAGCTTCAATTAAAAAAAATAATAATGAGCTTGACGCCTATTTAAAGAGTGATCATGATCATAGTTTCTTTTTCTAATAAAAGCAAGACTTACTCAACCAATTCTGAGAAACAGTTTTAAATTATATTACTTAAAAAATTTTTAATAAATTTATGCCATAATTTATCACATTTATTAAACACAATTATACGAAAAAATTAATTTATTAAATGCAATTATATAAGTAGAAAAATAACAATGAATAAATTAATATGGCTTTATAAAAATAAAGCTACACGAAATAATGATAAAGATGTAAAATATCAAATAGCAAACATTTCTTAAACTGCCTAAGCTATAACTAATTATAAATCATTAATGAGTAACTTTCCAATAATGTGACTCATCTATTCTTTTCGAATCTAACACTCAGTCTTATTATTAAAAAAACATGTTAATGATTTCTTTTAAAATTTGCGGCAGCAACATAAATATTTTGAATGCGCCTTTAATAATTTTGCAATTAATTACATTACACAAAATCCTACAGAACTTGTTTACTGAAGACCCTCAAAATACCCTTAAGAATTTTGCAATTAATTACACAACACAAAATTTGTTTACTGAAGACCCTCAAAATCCTCATTATAGGAAAGACATAATTTTAAACTCGCTTTAGGCTGAAGTATTACTCTGATTACTTAAGCTATTTACATTAGTGTTCTTGCAATTACACCTCCGAGAACAAACACCAGACAGTCATTCAAATAAAATCACAGGAGATGGCAAATATTGAATTTCTGATTTCATATTTAAGTTACCAAGCATCAGCTAGTGACAACATTTGCTGACACTGAGATATATTAAAATGTTCATATTTAGTATTAAGAGACAATAAAATGGCTGTCATTAATAAATAACTTTTCAAATACGCAATTTAAACCCAATATTATTTTTCAACCAAAGAGGTGAAATCCCACGTTGAATACGCGATTGAAATAATTGCGTTTAATAAAAGTGATACAATTGAACGCAAAAAATATCCATCAAATTCTGTAATGAACAAATGTGCACAACTTGAAGCAAATTTTAAATTCCATTTTTCGGCGACATATCTGTCAGCGGATGGGAGACATCATCCAATAAAACCCTTTCGCCTGATCACCATTAATCTTTTCTCATATTGTTAGGCAACGTTACCAGGATACAGACCTCCCTGAAAATGAGAAAGTGGCAACCCTACGTCCGGCCGCAGCATCCCCAATTGGGGACCCCAACCAGATGGCCAAGAGCCATCCTCGGTCCCTTCTTCCCTCAGTGTAAAAAAGCACATGAGGGGGGAAAAGATGCTGGATTATACCATATATAAAAAAAAAACTTATGCCTTGTTCCCCGTATAAGTTAAGGAGAAGGGGATGTTAAGGTCATGGGAGAAATGCGGACGGAACTGAGACATTGACATTACAGCCAGGTTCCAGTTTCCTTTGGGGATGGACTTTTTTATTCTTAGGTTCTTTTTTAGTTTAAGAAGTTCTTCAAGCAACAGCCCCATGGTCGCGCAGGGCCAAAGAGAAACTTTCTCGCGAAGTTCTTATGCTCGTTTCACAATGGAGTAATGTTAATGCTGAAATGGAAGAATTAATTATACTTACTAATTCATTGTATGGAAAAGGCATAAATTAATATTCTTAGCATGGACTTAGATGACAAAAGAAATGCGGATTCGAGAAGCTGGGTACATCCTCACATTTTCGAAGATGTGAATATGCATTCTATTATATTTTTCACACTACTTTTAGTTTCAAATCTCATCACAGATTTATGAGAGTTCAAAGACTCACAGCAATTTTATGTAAATCTTTCAGAGAAAATTAAGAAATTTTTCAATTTTATTTTAACATTTTTAAAGAATGCAAAGTAAAATGCAGTCTTTGAAGAAGTCATAGAGTTTTATAAGTCATGAACGCATAATATCGCTATAATTATTGGACATATAGATTCTGGGAGACATTTATGTAAACTCATTCTTTGTTTAGTCAGAATGCATCCTGGAATAGATATCTATAGTGTATAATCTATAGTGTGGATTTTGCAGAGTGTCGCCTATTGAAGAAATGCATTGAACTCCCCTCTTTAAAATTGCCAATAACGTTGTTTTGTATTAAAGACACTTTTAGGAGTTTTTAATAGATTTTTTACTGCTGTGCGTCCAAATATGATTTTTATTACGCTCTTCATTTACCAATTCCAAATCTTTAATAAACATTACAGTACGATTCAATTTCATATTTCTCTTGTACTCTAAGCTTCATGTGTCAATTTTTATCAACAGGTCAAATATTGTCTACAAATTGTTCATATGTTAAATGTTTCTTACAATAATAATGGTCATCCGTTTGTTCTGTTTTTGCATTCGAATACAGAACAACAATAACTGCGATACTTGTTACCTTACTTGAAAAACCACACCTTTTAAATCACTGTGATGATGTTAACAATGGCCTTCAGAGTATATATTATGAAATGATGTGCTGATAGTGTCATAAACATATTTGTTTACAACATTAACTATATGAATAGAAGGAAATTCGTTCTTAAAATGCAAAACTATGTTTTAATAACTTTGTATAAGTCAATGAAAATTCTTCAGTTTTTGAGTTATTCAGAGTTTAGGATGAATCGTCACCCTTTGACCACCACGATAATAAAATTTCGCTATTAAATCCCAAACTTACAGGTTGATTTATATTTTCTTTAACTTCATATGCGTATCGTATTATACAGAGTTCTTGTAATCTGCTTGTAATTCGCCTATGATGAAGAAAAATTTTACTTCAGTAAGCATTTCTGCTTGAAAATGCCAAGTGGTCATAAAAACAAACAGTTATTTTATTGAATATTTTAAGGCCAATTTTGAAATAAATGCAATCAAGGTTAAATAGACGGAGGATGTCCTCCAGTTTTCAAATAGACAACATCGCTGAACATTGGTAGCTCGACAAGGGCTCGAATATTGTTGAACCAGAAGGCTACATGGGAATTTTTATGGTTTGCCTCAGCTGTAACATGAATACTAGCCAGTTTTCTTTAAAAAGTTCTCTACGAAGGCATTCTTTCTCTTACGTAGGCAGCTCTCGAATGCCTTTTAAGTCGCTGAGCAATGGTAGTTCGGTCCGAGGTTCGAATCCCGCGAACGGGCTGGCTACATGGGTGTTTTTATGGTTTTTCCCATATGTAACGTGTTCCAGTTTCCCTTAGAAAGTCCTCCCTCCCCTTAGGCAGATAGCCCTAGTGTGCTTTGCCATAATTAAATACATCACACCACCTCGAATGCCTTTCTACAACCGAATAAACAAACAAGCAGAGAAAGGATTTAGCTGCACAGCAGCGAATTGGACACGTTCCATTTAATTCTTATAATACATCCATATTACAGTTCGTGAGTTTAGAACAGATAAAAATAAGATAGATTGTTTATGTCAAATGTAATACTTAATATAGGAATTACTATAATTCATTAAACAGGAACTGAAATCCAAAATATCTTGTTTATCCAAAATACCTTGAGATAAAATTCAGCTTCGTCTTCAAATATTTTTATGTATTTATTTATTTATTTATTTTTTTAAAGACATACTGATGTACTGAACGAATTTCAGTTAGACAGTATAACATTACCACTAAAAATTAATACTCTCAAACAAATGAATATTCGTGTTTATGATCGCATTTAAAGAATTAAAAATAATAATAATAAAGGAAAAAAAGTCAATTATATGACAGTCTTCATGAACAAAAAGGAAATACAGAGGTATTTTGTTAGGTCAGAAATTGCAATTCCAATTTTGCTTGGATACTGCTTTCTAAGAACACTAGAAATATGGGATAAACAGTTCACAGGAAGAAAAACAAAGTTATTTGTTATCTTAAAACGTTCCGATTTTCAAAGAGGAGATGCCACGAGGCCAGCTTTTCAACTCAGCGACGAGGACATACCCTAGAAGGCTTTCCTCCCAGAAATTAAACTTGAGATGACTTGGGCGGTTGCAAGCCCAGCAAACTGCTCGGACACTTGGCCTCAAAGTCAAAGGTGTCTAAGAATAGAAAAGGCGGATGGCGAAAAGTTGGTTTCAGTCAGTGTAAACGTTGGCCAGCTGCCCAGATGATGGTAAAGAAACTCCTGTGGCTCCTATGGTCTTGCCCAATAGCTTCCGAACTCCTGACGATATATTTGGATGCTTCAGACGCATAGATGAGACATACAATAAGAGTGAAACAGTACTCTACTTTTTTCTTCCATCAAACAATCCAAAGAAAGGAACATCGTCGTTATTGCAGCTAATAAAGCAAAAGAATTGTGTATTTAAGATGAATTAAAATAAGATGACTTGACTAAATGAGAATGAAATTTTTATTATCATACAAGACGAAATACCATACTAATTCAAAAATATGAATACAGAGAATAAAACGAGAATAATACAAAATTGAGAGTAAAGGAAATTTTTCATTTATCGAAAATAATGCTTATTCCTAAAACGTAATATAGTCATAATCTATCTTAGGAAGTCTTATGCTCTAAATGAGTATTAGGAAGTCTTAGTCAGTATTAGGAAGTCTTAGTCATAATCTATCTTAGGAAGTCTTATGCTCTAAATGAAATTAATTCGGGAACTGCTACATTCTTTCGTAAATTACACCTCTTGACAGGCATCTAAATTCAGATTCTAATCGTCAAAAATACCAGATTAAAATGACTATTCTTTCCATGTTCTGCTTCTTAAATTCTATTTTAAGCAAGAATCATCCACAATAAACAATATCTCAATTTATTTCTCGGATATAAGAAAAATCAGTGTCAGTCCATCATCATTGGAAAAAGATTAGACAAAAAATAATAGATACAAAAGATGCAAACTGATCTTCAAAAATATTAAAATTCAATTTGTATTCGGCATTAATATCAGTAAAATGATGCTCAATGTATTAAGAAAAACAATGCAAACTAAACACAAAAAAATTCTTCCCCTTGATGAATATTTGGCTCTCTCACCTCAAAAAAAAAAAAAAAAAAAAAAAAAAAAAAAAAGCAATTTATGCAAATTATAAGATTCAAAGACTTAAAAAGAGAAACCATAACTGGAATGCTTCTTTTTCTAGAAAGGTATGAAATGCGTTACGACTATAAATGTTATTTCAAGTTATACAGAATCTCAAAAACTATACTTCTAGGAAGCAAATTTCATTCTATAATATTGTTAACTAATTAATAGTAAAATCTTTCTCTATGGAATGTTGTAAAATTCAAATAATTACCTAATCATAGCAGAAATCAAATAATGCATAATCTCGCTTTAATAAAATATTACAAATTTTAATCTAACTTAATAAAAATTATTTTTTAATCTGAAAATATTTTAGCTGCTTTCTTTTTCGCCTTTCCCAGCAGTCATTTGTTGACAGATTTTAACTTAGATCTAATTAAAATGCATATATATATGACCAGATCCACAAATATAAAATTAACCAATATTTACAAATCATACGCTGTAGCTAAAAGTATGTATTTTTAATTGAAAAATTTCAAGTAGACAATTTGTTACATACATAATTCGGTTTACTTCTCAAAGATAAACATTAAATAACACAATATCCATTATAATAGAAACTACAATTCGTATTTTGATGAACATAAAATGTCATCTTCGAGTATGATGTAAAATGCAGAAAATAAAAGCTGCATTGTTTTACAGGCCGTGATAAAGTATTCTACAATTAGTGTAGTGCTTTGTAAGATGGTATTTCAGCTATCGAAGACGATATGTTATTGTAAACAAAATCAATACCAAAGATAAATAAATGGATGAGGCAGCAAGCATAATTAAAATATCATCTGCATTTAGTGCAGCCCCACAACAGCAGAGTAAAAGAATTATTCCTCTAATTGCTATACATATGACATTTGATCAGAAATTGAACAGAAAATGTCAGTCTTTATAAATGAGTTCACAGTTTCTCCACAGAGATTTTGGAGCTTAAAATAGATTGCGATTTAAAGAAAAATTGGCAAAAATATAATAAGCTAGCTATCTAGTGCTTATTTATTTATTTTTCAGATACGCCACTAAAATTCGTTGTGTTAATCATTTCTTTTTCTCGCCGCTTTCTTACATGTTCCAATTAAAAACGGCGTTTTAGTGGCGCCATCTAAAAATAAATAACTAATTAAAAGCAGTAGATGGCATACTATATAATTACCGAAAATTTATTACCATAAAAATATACAGGAAAACAAAATATGCATGCACACTCATATTTTTATGATTACTTTAGTTATCGAATTCAATACTAAAGCTATATATTATTTTTTATGTTTAATTTTATGCAACTATACCTTTCTGGATACTTTTAAATTCTTTAAGAGACATTAAAAAAAAAAAAAAAAAACTCCACACTTTTCAAGTAAACAATTCCACATTCATTTTACTAATTGCATTTTAGTCTGAATAAAATTTAAACAGATTAAGTTTTACAAATGTGAGAGCGAAAGTAACGTAATGAGTTAATTCTTGGAAAAAAATTACCTGATTACCTTGGATAATTAAACACACCCAATTAAAGTAATAACGGTAGCATAAAAATAACGAAAACAGACTTTAGGATAGAGATGGTTTTAGAATTAAAAAAAAAATAAAATAAAATTTTACTTTAAACTATCAATAACCCAAGCTTGATTTTTTCCCGTTAGGTTTTTTGCTTTATTTCATTTTATCATTGATGTCTGTCACTACCTTAAATAATATGACATAAAAAAGCTCACCTAATTACACACATTCACAGAATTATTAATTCACAGAATTAATGATATATCTATTTCTTTGTTGTAGTTGCAATTAAAAAACTTATAACTTGATAGTTAATCTTACAACTCCGACGTATTTCATTATTAGCACCTTATACTACTTAAACAGAATTTTGCGCCGCTCTGTATAATCTTCTTCAACTAATTTATATAGAACAGTGGTTTTCAGGCTGTGTTCCGCGGAACCCGGTGGTTCCACGAATCATGGGGTTTGGTCCGCAAGTCAAATAAAAATTCAAAAAAGAAATTATAAAGCCTTAACACTAGTTGATTAATGTTTATTAACTAAAAATATAAAGATATATTTAGTTGTAGATTAGTTCTGAAACTTAACATGTGGTCATCATATGTCAAAGAGACTGGATCACAGACGAGTGACAAATGTAAGAGTTCCGTGAAGCTCAATGCAATAACAAGCATGTGATTGTCATGTGCAGAGAACTTAAACGTTCTCACGGTCAAAATGGGGAAGGTTTTAAACTACAGACTCAAGTGAAATTCTGTCGAACAAAAGATGCATGCAACAGTTTTATTGAAAATTAATCCCAAATAGAAAATCTTGACATGTAATGGTTTGCAAAATTAAACAGTTTTCTAATGGAAAATGAATTTAGAAGATTTAATGTTAAATACAATGGAGCAATTTTTCAATTGAAGAAAGTTATAAAAGAATATTTCCCAGAAGAAAAATAAGCATGACTGGAAAAAAAAAAAAAAAAAAAAAAATCGTTCCATTACTACTTACCAATGAAAGAAAGGGGAAAACTTATCGGCAAATTAACAGATGGGAGAGATTAAAATCTAAATTTAAGCAACAGCACTGCTTAATTTTTAAATGCAGATTCATGTAAAATACCTAGAAGCTTCTCACACAGCTATAAACATTTTAATTCCATTCGAATAAACATATTTAAATGCAAAATATTTCTCGACATATGAAAATAAAATTTAGAGATAAATTAAATGGAGAATTTGAAATGCGATCGCAGATAACATCAATAGAATTAGACTTGGACAGTTTGTGTAAAAAAATGTAAGCACAACCCTTGCCACTAAATGTAATGCAATGGTAGGTGACACTATAAGGTATTTCTCCCGCCTTCCTAACGTGCCGTCGTGGTGTAGTGGTTTGCACACTGGGTCGGAATTCCAGAGGTCCGTGGTTCGATTCTCGACGAAGGCGTTTGCTAATTTTTCATCTCTCCGACTTTTCCAATTAACCTAATGTCTCTACAACACAGTTCATGTTATTAATGAGAAAATTAGAAAATTACATTAATTGCATGTTAAATTTTAAAATTAAAAATACAATACTTTTTTTTAACTGTCTTTGCAAAAAGTACCTATAATATATTGATCTACTTTAAATATTATTTTAAAACATATTTTTCTAAGGGTGGTATGGGATTCCCCCCCCCCAAAAAAAAAGCTTATAGTTCTAAGAGTTCCTGACTTAACAAAATTTGAAGACCACTGCTATAGAATGCAAACCTTTCAAGATCTCCTCACACAAATATTAAAATGTTTGAGCTGCACAATGTATGTAATTTTAAATAACTAATTTAATATCCTTTTCACGCTCTTCGCGAAAGAAAGAGGTAAAAGGAGATTGTGCATTGAAAGCAATTCACCCAGATAAGTACTAAAAGATGGAAAATCTTTAAAATAACACTACTAGCCCAAAGAATATTTAAACAGCTGAATACGATGCTCCCGATCACAAACCGAAAACAAAAGAAGTTTATAAATCAGTCTTCTTCTGTCATTTCTATTTCTCAACTTTTAAGTAGAAATGTGAAGCATTTCAGCTAACCAGTAAGACCACCTCCCACTTGCCAATGGATGATTGTGAGACGAATCACGTGATAGTGAAAAAGAATGCGTTGTGAAACAATTGACCTCGAGGATAAAACTGACATTTGACAGGTTTTGACCAAGCCAGATAAACACAACCACAACGTCGCAGGTGTGACGCTGCTATTTCATTTTTTTTTAATCATACGCCACGTGCTTCAAAATAACGTCCATTGTTTCCATTAGCTTGGGTAAGCAGTGTGGGGCGACACTCCAAGTCTTATCAGAACTATTTAGGTTTGTATTTTATTTCATTTTTCGTTACCATTCCCATTCTTATTTGTTTTCCGTTCCCTTGCAAACGGCCGGATAGCCACTAACCTTTGAGACGAGTTATCATCTATTCTTATCAGGAAATATTAAAAAATAAGCTGCGGACTTTCACACGTCCATTACGTTTTTCCGCGCAAGGTAATGGCAGCAACTGGGACCAAAAACTCTCACCTCAAACAGGAAGTCTCTAGGAACACTTGCAACGCTCTGGTATGCAGGGCATTTCCAATGGTTTTATGGCTTAACAAATACAATTTCTCTTATCTCTGTTTTTCAAAAAGTGGACAATGCAGGCTAAAAAATTAAAACAAGACTACATAAAAGACAGACTGATAATATCATAAAAATGTTTCATAAGAATGTTTCACAAAAATGTTTCATGTGGACAAAAGCTTCAGTTTGAAGTGAAGGGACTAAGATTTCTATTCGACAAAGTGGAAGTTCGATTAAGATTTCAATATACAGTAATGACCTCTGAGAGACAATTTTACAATAACAGAATAGTAGAATTTCTGTTTATATATTTTATATATTAAATCAATATAGAAATAAAATTCACTTACTTATTTTTAAGTGAAAAGTAATATACTCTTGATAGATATTTAATCTTAAAAATACATAAATAAATAAATATAATAGAATAAAAAATTGAATGGATGAATATTTGCATGCATAAATAATCTGAGATTTGTTTATTCCTGCACCAATCGAGAAGTGGCAAATATATTGGATAACAATTATATTTCATAATGTATGTTGGGAATAAGACCTTTGCCTTTATTGTGATATTTTTTGCAGTTTGAGAATGTCTGTTTTCAAAACTGGCATTATATATATATTTAAACTTCATATTTTTCGGCATGTATATTACTTCGAAATATATATCATTTACATAAACTACTGCGTTTTTCTCCGACGGGAGTGAATTTCAAATTTTTTTAAATTGTTATATATATGAAAATAAATTAAGCAAAATTAAAATAAACCATCACTTTATTTATTAGAATATTCAATTTCTGCTCCTCCCAACTTCGATTTCTTAAACTGATTTTTTGGTGAAGAGGTTTTGATTTAATTGTTATTTAAATCATTCCTTTTGGTTTTTAAATTAGCTACCTCCGCTCTTTGATACAGAAAGACACTTTTCCACCTATTTTTTATTTACTTGGCGATTTAAAAATTATCTGCGCGTGGGAGATTAAAAGTATATAAAATCACAATTAATACGATTTTTTAAAATCAAAGGTTTTTCCCCCCTTTCCCCCTGTTTTTTAAAGAACTAAAAAAAAGAATACTAAGGAAGCATATTTTTAGTTGCAGTTAGAGCCACTAGACGGCGCTGTACCTTAAGGGCTCTAAATACTACACAGTTCCGTTTTCGAATTATGATCAAAATTATGCTGGCTTATTATGCAGTAACATTACTCCTATTCTGAAGAAAAGACACGCGTTTTAGTTAGCTTTAGTTATGCTGGATAGGTTTGCATGCAGCATCAGACATTCCTCTTTCAGCGAAGGCTAAAATGAAACAATAAGTGCTAGATTTTCGGGAGGAATGATCCAGACTTCATATTCAACATTTTTCATAAGTGGAATATCTGAAGTTACAAGGTATACACAGAAATACGAAAAAGTGCTATGCAATCATATACAAGTAGTATATCAATGATTCCTTTTATAGATTTGCTGTTTCTACGACACAGTCTCATTTTTAGGCTCAATATTAATTACTGTCATTAATTACTGTTTATTGCTCAATATTAATTACTGTCACCCCTGTCTCGTAAATGTAACTAAAAAAAAAAAAAAGGCTCTCAGGAAAATTAAGCGTAATTTTATGCATAACTCTATCAGTCACGTTATTACACATTAAAAGCTCTCTCTTACAATTTACTGATTTTGGATTATTTTGAAGATTAAAGTTTTTATGGTGCATACTTTTATTGTTCTGTTCTACACAAATGTTCTATAAATGACGGATATTAGAAACATTCATTTCTTTGTATTATACTAGTTTTTTTTTTTTTTTTTTCATTGAAGTAGTTAATATCCGAAAAGAACTAGTCCAAGAATGAACCAACAGCAAAAAATTTTAACTCAACAACATTTATTTTCTCTTTCCTTTCTCTTAAACATCATACAGCATTTACGCAAACAAACTAAGAGCAAAGATGAAAACTTATATTGAAGCCATAGCATAGATTGTTCAAAGAAAGACGTTGCTAATGAGAGCTGATACATTAAAAATAGATAGAAGCAGAATTTGGCACAGTAAGGGGGAATGTGCTAAATAAAAAAAGCATAAAAAGGTTCTCCCCCCTCTAAAAAAGGAAAGTAGTTAAAATTTTATACCTTGTATATCTGGCTTTATCTGCATACATGTAGCGGTTTTAATCAAAACAATTCTTGTACAAATATATTTTAAATAAATAGTGTGCGGACTAGGACTAAAATATTTACTACTTACGTACTTTTAGATTAAAACTTCACAGCAAGAACTGTTACATAGTATCAAGTTTTTGGAATCCAAGGTAAGAAGAAAAACTTTAAAGCGATTCCCATTCACTTTTTTACTAGTTATGATTCTAAAACGTTCTCTTGCATATAATAAAGAATAAAGCAAAGAAAATATGCTTTTTAAGGAGG
Organism: Stegodyphus dumicola; assembly: GCF_044657685.1. Classification (NCBI taxonomy): domain Eukaryota; kingdom Metazoa; phylum Arthropoda; class Arachnida; order Araneae; family Eresidae; genus Stegodyphus; species Stegodyphus dumicola. The sequence continues at coordinate 103,462,271 of NC_140771.1, forward strand.
GATTAATATGACTATTCTTTAAAACTTTCAATCACATAATTAAATATAGAGAAACATGTTTAAAACTTGCCAGTGCTTTTATAATAGCTAAACATCATTTCATTCTTGAAATACAAACGCAATTTTTACACATGATATAGAAATTTGATGAAAGCATTAACTTTTCAACCTACACTAATAATTGTAGTTTAAAGTTGAAAGTCTACAATTAAAGTTATAGAAATATTGTTTTAAATGTAATCTATTTGTTATTTTAAACATAAATTACGCATTACTTAGATTTTATTTTTATTGTTTATTTTTAAAATAACAGAAATATTATTTCTGTATTGTAAAATGTTATTGTTTAAAAATAAACAATATGGACTTCCCAATATTAGAAAAATTTAAACTTTCCCTAAATTTAGCACTAAATCCATCTCTAAAATTATAGCTCTGCTGAGGAATAATTTTACATAATGCATATAAAACAAAATCTAAGCAAAACATTTTCATCCCACTAAATATTTGGTGTATATACGAACAAGACAGAACACTTGTCTGAAAAGAGAACCTAAAGAGATTTCCATTCATACGAAACACAAATCGCATGACGAAAAACAAATTCTTCACATGATGAAAAGCCACTATACAGTAAAAGTCTACCTTAATTAATTGCAAACCTAAATCTCTTGAAGCTGTTGCCAAGAGAAGACTAAGCAAGTAAGAATCCAGAATTACTGCATATCCTAGTATCGCTTTGCTAAGTCCGAAAAGAGTCTTTTCTCTCTTGCACGCAAAGAGCATTTTCATGTAAATTTCCCCTTTTCCCTGACAAGTCATCTTAATCCTACCTGTTTTGAATTTCCGCACTCAACGCAATTTTGATTTCTCCCCCACAGAGCTTCTTTGTACGTGACATTCTCCTTTGCTAGATATAGGAAATGGTTCTGCTGTCACGTTACGCGGTTATTAATTGTTCGTAACTCCGGCTGCAATTTAATTTTGCTTTGAGGAGATAAGGTTTTATTTAATCAATCAAAAGCATATTTACCAACTTTGTTTTATATGAGAAATTTAAGCTACTGTTAGAAATACATTATTTAAAAATGCCTACTGAAATGAACGAAAAGATAAATCACATTGTTGATTACTTTAAATATACTACGACTGACTGTTAATAAGGAGGGAAAACTCATAAATTATTATTTTTGCAAAGAAAATAACTGATTTAACAGATAGATAAAAATATATAATTATAATTTTGTACATTTATTTATTCATTCATTCATAAGCTAAAATAGTTATTCCTAAAAATAAAAATCCTGTATTTCTAGAGATTAAATTTAAGTATATGCATAAATTTTAAAAAGTTTTTTTAATTTAAAAAACACACTAATTTCGCAGAAATATATATCTGGTCATAAAATAAGTATTACATCTTTTGTTACTATAACGGAAAATTTTTAATTATTAAACATGTGCAGCGATAAAACTCACATATTCAATAATATAAACATGCATTTATGAAATATCGTAAGTTAAAAAAATTCATACTGAAGAAATCACGCAGTACTTAGCCAATTCATATTAAAAGTGTTTCGCTTTAGAGGGACCAAAGAAAAGAGAAGAAAGCACGTTTCATGACCTCATTTTAAATAAAAGACCACATATTACTGAATTATGACATGGTTTTACGAATTTGTTATTCGCGAACACACAGAAACATATTCAATTCTTACAAAGGTAGCTATGCGGTTCAAAATTAAATACTTTTCAGCGTTTTATTATTATAATAATAATAAACGAATAAATACTGCCATATAAATTGGCACTAAAAGAAGAACTAAGAATCTCCACTGTATTTCAAGAAGAAATATATTTGCAAAACTATTCAGGTAAATTTTTTTTTTTTTCAAATATGCAATTATAATTTAAGAATTATGTATGTAAATATGTACACATTTATTACAAAATACTCATGCATTTGCAGACGCACGCTTTAAGAATTACAACGAACATTTTAATGTTTCAACTAACATAGTAATGCAGAAGTTCTTTGCATAGAATAATCATGAAAAGCAAATAATATTGCTTATTGCAAAAAATTTCATACATTTATCTATTTTATTTGGTTTAACCTTTTGATTAAAACATTGCTAGGTCACAGATTTTATAGATAATTAGCATAAGTAATAATAAAACTTCCTAGTCTATATTCATATTAATTTCAAATATTTTTTAATGATTTTCTAATCTAGGCAAAAAATAGAAGCATTGTATTCAAGTAAATAAACTAAAAATATTTGCCGATATCTTTTTTTTTTTTTTTTTTTAAATAACAGAAGCAATATTTAGAAGTATTAGATAAAAAAAAAAAAAAAAGACTTATTTGTATACTGTATACATTCATTACAAGAAATGGAATAATTTCACATTTCGAAGAATTACCACTATAAAGAAACAGCAAAAAATTTCGGAGTTATTATTTGAAGAGGTGTATTATGAGGATGTCATAGTCCTTGAATTGCAATTAACGATAAACACATACAAATTAAATTAATAAATAATTAAGTTATAAATCAAATTAATGAACTTCTTTAAATTTACGATTAGATGTCAAGATTTTAGATTTCCAAGATTGAAAGGAACCACACTCAAGCCGGCAGTTTCCTCGGCTGGGCGCCCAATATTTGTTTTGAAAATAATAATATAAATAATTAATTTAATTATATATAAATAATAATAAAAGAAACTATTTGTATCGATTTGCAAATTTAAAAAATTATATATTAAATTAAAAACACACAAAACTATATTCTTTAATTATGAATAAACGCTTATATCCATTTTCATGCCATCGGAACAACTAAAGTAGTATAAATATCTGACAAAAAATTTATCTGCCAGATTCATTTATAAAAACAAAAGTTGACAGATACTTCCGATTTCGTTTTTTTTTTTTTTTTTTTTTCCAGAATTTTTCTTAAATTTTCATTTTTTTACTACTTAAATTTAAATTTTAAAGAGCGAAAATCTGCTACCAAAATAATAAGTAAAATAGCTGCGCTTATAAAATAATTTATGCTAATAAAAACTTTAAAAATTCATAAAAAGTTTTTTTTAATAAATCAAAACAAAAAAAAAAAAACGGAGCACATATAATGCATTATTATAGCTCTCAAAACGCATAATATATGCCTATATAATAATAATAATAAACATTCTTCTCGACTTTATTTCGATATACATTAATCACAGAAATGATATTTTTAAACAACCCGTGGAGAAAATGCTTTATGAAGCTATTACCAGACAATACAGAAGAAGAAAATAAATAAATAAAAAATGCGTATATATCCGCCCCCCACCCCTCCCGAAAAAAAATTGTCTAGAAGTTTGATTAGAGGTACTTTCCCGCTATTTTCTTTCCCCCCCTTTTTTTTAAGGAAGACATTAAAAAAGTACTTACCTTTTATTAAATTTTTTCTTGGTTGCGGCTTTTCTTGCTTCCTTCGTGACATTTCATCTACTACTATTTTTTCCCTTTCTTTTTTCACATGTGGTATTTTAAAAGATATCACATGAAAATCCTTTCATGCATAATAGTTAGTTCACTTTCGCCGCACACAACAAAGAGCAACAAACATGGCTGCCGCTACGGCATGCTGGGTAGTAAATTTATCGTCTGCACCTGCTTTCTTGTATGCGATGTCACATTTAAGAGTCAAAGGATACTCATGTTTATTTCAGTAAAAATTGAAAACCTTCGAATGGCAATGAAAATAAATCAAAACAACTGTCAGTCGTCCCGGTAGTCTGAGCGCTAAGCCTATTTTGAGGTAGATCGGTTTAAAGGGAGGGATGGCGCAACTTTTCCTGCCGTCACTGGTCACGGTAGCTTGCCGAGTCTAAGTTACCCTTCTCCCGCGGCGACCGCAGGCCGTCTGTGTGTTGATAATGATCCTTCTCTCCAACTCCAGTCACTCACTTAGCGGCGGGACTCCCCTTGTGACGTCATGCGCGGGGTGGCGGAAGTGTCTCAGGGGGGAGTTAGTGCTGCTCTCCTGCCTCATCTTACATCATAAGGGTGTCACAGAGCAGTGGTCCGTTTTCGCAGTTTTAATAAAGGTTAAGCAAGGGCAAATGAAAGTATGATAGGATTAGCAGTATTTTAAAATTAATCAGGAAAACATTATTGTCCACTCAAGGTGGTATAAAATCTGTAATTATATTCATGGAAAAAATGAACGAATGTGATGGTTTTTTTTTTTTTTTTTTTTTATTGTAATGAAATTAATAGGTTTCAACACAAAGCTTTTTAGTGGTGAAAAGCTCTCATGGGATTTGTCACAATTTACTTACTAAAGAGCGCGCAGAATTAACGTTGTACTCGTTAATTCTAAAATGTTGCGATTTTTTTTTTTTTTATCAAACATGTTACAATAAAATAAAATAGGAGCACTTAATAATATGAATTGGTGCTGAAAAAAGTTGTTTTTTAATATTTAAAAAAAATTCTCAGATTGTTTTTTCTCAAAAAGCTCTTACATTCAAACATTTGCTTTTGAAAATTGCATGATTCATTTATTTTTCTTCCAAACTTTCTTCCCTTTCCTTAATACACAAGTTCACATACACATACCCACACACATGCAAAACAAAATAAAGAGGAGAGAGAGAGGAAGAAAAACGGTATTCAACTAAGTAAATAAATATTAAAAAATGTTGCTGTTTTACTAAGTTATGATAATTTAGTTTGTTTATTTAATTATGGCAAAGCATGCTAGGGTTATCTGCCTAAGGGGGTGGATGCCTTCGTGGAGGACTTTCTGAGGGAAACTGGCTTGTATACACGTTACAGATTTGAAAAACCACGAAAACGCCCATGCAGCCAACCCGTTATCGGGATTCGGACCGAACTACCAGTGTTCAGTGACTTTACCGCTCGGCCGCTGGTGGGGCTATGATAATTTGCCCTTTGATTGGACAATTAACTTTGTACATTCATAATGTTATCATCCCAATAAATAAATAGCAAAATAAAAAGAAAATAAATCCAGCTACAAAATAATTTATTTCTCTTATTTATTAAATTTTCAAACTAATATCAGGAGAGCCACTGTTAGGTTCTGCAGTTAAATTACTCAAGTTTACAAATAATTTGCATTCGATAAACTTAAATTGTTTAGTTTTCAATGTAGTAAATTATTAAATCTTTAAACAAAAATTTATTATAATTATTTGGTAATTAATCCCAAAATAATTAATATTATTTTTCTTCTAAACTTTTTAGTCTTTAATTGGAGGAACAAAATTAATTATTACAAAATCATCATTAATATTACAATATCTTTTAAAAGAAAAGAAAGTTTCGTAATTTGTACGAGTTTCTGATTTATTTAAATTGCATCCTGAAAATAAATTACAAATTTAAGGATTATAAAATAATAATTTTTATACAGAACTTAATGTTTAATAATTGTAAACTTGTACACATACACACACAAACAAACATGTATGTATGTGTGTATTAATTTTTTACTTTTTAAAAATATTATTTAATAAATAATATAATTGATTATTCAAATTAAAAAAAGAATTTATGTACATTTGGCAACTATCTTTTTAATGCGTATAACAAAAATAAAACCAAAATACCTATTAATACACGCAAATGAAATATATGATTATTTATTTCCCAATACATAATGCTGCGAAACAAGAGGAATGAAGCGCAGGGGTAAAAATAAGTTATTAAATAGCGCTCCAAATAAAAATCATTATATAATAAATTTTTCTCAAGTTTCTGTAGACGCAAATAAGCAGAAAAATTAATAAATAGAAAGTAAGTACTATGGAAGTCATGCGCTGTAACTCACCGGTCATCAAAGAAGGCGTAACCGAAACATCTCGTTGTCTCCACCTTCTTGCATTTCTGATTGGTTAATACAGTGGAGAGGCGTAACTTGAAAAACATTTCTGGGAAACGGTGAGATAGATTTCACTCTCTCCAAGAAGTATATTCTTTCCTCTATTAATTCTAACTCCTTAATTAGAAGCGAAACTTTAAACAAACTACTTCCTTCACCTAACTTACGCTCAAAAGTAGCATTTTTGACATTAATGTATAATGAGGAATAGTAATTTCTTAAAAAATGTAATTATAATGGAATAATTCTATTTTTATTTTTGCTTCAGAGCACAATTTTCAAAATTCCAGGAAAACATAATGAAATAGATGCATTCTTCCAATTAAAAGCTGGAAATAACAAAAACTGCTGTAAGATGTAGAAAATTAGCAGTACTTTGTTACGTAGAGTTTCAACGCAAACGTAATATTTTGCAATGAAAGAATTAGTTCATTATTTTCGAAAAGTGTTCTTTTTGAATAGCAAATCAACTATGCAATAAGGATTACAATCAATTAAGATCATAAATAAAAGAAATACGAAATGAAAGTGCAATTACAATAACAGATTTAACAATAACAGTACAGAGTTGATTAAATTGTTAAAAAAAAAAAAATCAGATTATAAACGATGGCCGAAGAGGGCTCTTTTAAAGTTTAATATGATCTATAATTAGAGATTACGAATAGAGATGGCCCAGGTGGAATAACAAAACATTTTATAGGATGTTAAATGAATATGCATTTAGATTAAAATGAAAACGATATATACATCTTCTGGATACTTAAAAAGTATGTAATGTATTCTATTAAAATATATGACGCTTATAATTAGATGTATCAAATTAAACGCATTTTTATTTAAATCAATCAGATTAAAAACTAAAAAAATAATATTTTTAAGAACTGCATCTATAACTTTTAAACAGTTTAATTTGTTAATAAATAACAGACATATTGAATAAGAAAGAATAATATATTACTTTTTTTCCTAACGGCACCAGACACGAATGAAAAGTCAAACAACATATTAAAGTGAAATAACACAAAATCATGCTTCGAGAATAACTGCCCTTTTGGCTTAAAAGAAAATAAGATAAAACAAATAAATTAATAATAATAATAATAATAATAATATATATTTATATTTAAACAAATTTAAATTCTTAACAAATACGTATAAAAGTAAAAAAAATAAAAAAAAATAAATAAAAAAATTTAAAAAAAGCAAATTTAAATTCTAAAAAAAAGAAAAAAGCCAAATAATTTAAAATAATTTTTAAATATGCAAACATGTAAAAGATTTAATTCTCGAACTAATCTACAATATCATTTAAATTCAGAAGCATAAGCAAATCAAGTGCAAAATCTATCCATGAAAATAAATCTACTAATTTAATAAATTAAAATTAAATTAAACAATTTTTTTAAAAAAAATGCATATGTGAATGATCGTAGAGTAGGCAGGAGACAGACTTATCAAGGGGAAGTTGCCTCCAAACCTAACTCTCCAATCATTCAATTCGTGTTTCGTCATTCATGCAGGCAAGGGTAAAAGTCAAAACCAAAAGTAATTCCAATAAAGTGGTATCCTTAGAAATTTACATTTAAGTATTAACATTTAAGAATTAAAGTTCAAAAAGGAAAATACTAATTAAGTCTTTTGAGAAACAAGCAAGTAAAGTCAAGAATTAAACTTTTTCTTAAAAAATTAAATTTTTTAAAATTAATTCTTTAAAAAATAATAAAAAAATCTAGAAAGTAATGTATTTTAGAAATCCTTGTCTACAGAAACTTCCCCTACACGAATATGCATTTCAATAAAAAGAAACTATAAAAGAATTATACATAATCCATATAAACCAATAAGAAATAAGAAACAAAAATTTTTTTTAAATAAATGTATATTTAAAAATATAATTTCATATTTAGAAAATACTTAGATACTACATAAAAAATAATAAAAAAAAATACTTAAAGCAAGTAAATAGTAAGTTTTAATTCTAACTTACCTATTATATGAGTGTTGGGGTTTGCAAAAGTGTTGTGAAAGAGAAGTAAGTGTGTTCTTCAAATTATATAGATGGCGCTTATGTAGGTAAAGTTGAGTGTCAAGTTGCTATCTTTGTTATAGTAAAAAAATTTTTGTAAATATTAATATTAATTAAATTAAATTAAATTAAAAATCCTAAAGGTAGTAATATCAATTATTTAGGGAGTTAAGTAACTGAGCTAATCAAGAGATGTATGTTTGCTTGAAGGAAATTAAAGTGAAGTGGTATGTGAAAAAAATGTAAACTGTTTGTAATTTGAAATGTGTGTTCTGTTGAAAAATTGTGAAAATTGTTAAAAAAATTTAAGTGAAAGATATTTTTTGTGAAAATTGCAAAAAATTAAAGTAATTAAGAAAAACTGAAATGTTTTAATATTAAAGTTTTAAAGTAAAATTTCCCAAAATTTTTTGAAATGAAGTCCTTAAAAAACCTCTAAAAATTCCCAGAAATTTCTCAAAAATTCCTTTAGGAAGTTAAATAAAACTTAAATTTGATGAAAGAAAATATTAAAAGTTTAATGAACTTGATATAATTGGTATATCAAAACTTAACTAAATACTGGCTAAAGTATGGAAAATTAGAAGAAGATTAAATTTATTCTTATGAAACAATATATATATATATATATATCTGAAAGGTTTCAGATTTTAAATTACGTTCAAAGGAGCGTTTTTTTTTAACATTTTATCTGTTACCTTTATTTATTAAATATCACGCGCTTCGCACTTAAACCATAAAATTCAGTTCAAGAGCAATATCGCAAAATAGTTTTAAATTGAGCATATCTTAAAAAGTCTCACGCGCTGGAGATAAAAATGTCTTTTCTGTACAACGTTGCCATTGCTCGCTTTGAAATCCTAGAGTTTGTTAATTAAAAATTCGTTAAAGTTTTACAAAATAAGAAATCGATAATAAAACAAATTCCAAATTTCAAATTTGGGCTTCCATGTACCCATATTCTCAGTAGGATTAGAATATTCAAAATTTGATGGCTCTAGGTATAGTTGTTTTATTAGAATGCGAGAAACATACATACATTTATGCAGATTCTTCATTATTTAATATTTTTAAATATAATACAGGGAGATAATATTTGGTGGCAACAGTTTGGGAAGGGAAACGAGCATTCAGAGTGATTCGACGCAAAATCGCAAGAGGAAAAGAATTGTCCAGCAGGGACAAAGCCCCTTTGGACTAATAACAAAATCTGAGAGCTTTGATATTTTATATTAAGCCTAAAGGGGAGTTTTTTTTTACCTTTTATGTGTTACCTTTATTTATTAATTATCATGTCCTTCGCACTTAAACCATAAAATTCAGTTCAACAGCAGATTATGCAGATTCTTCATTACTTAATCTCTTTAAACATAATACAGGGCTCTAATATTTGGTAACAACAATTTAAAAAGTGATTCGCCATTTATAGTGAATCAACGCAAAATGCCAAACTGAAATTAATAGCCTTTCTGGGCAAATTGCTCCTCTGGGCTGGGGGAGAAAGAGAGAGAAATTTAAGAGTATTCAGATTTTAGCACCGCGCCAGAGTTTGTTAAAGTTTTCTTTAATCTCGTTGAACTCACAGTTACTAATCTGATGCTGATCACTACTGCTAACACAACTTTTTCTGTCTTTTTAACTTTATTATTAAACTTTATTATTATTCTTCGCACTTACTCCACGTATAATTTGTAAAGAACTCCTGAACTCTCTACTAGAAAGATCTATGATGCTCTCGACTAGAGATCACACTACGAGTACTATAATTCATTTTAACACCTTATTTAAAGAACTGTGAATGGCAACGACTTAACTGAGAATTACGCATGCGTAAAGAGAAGAGACTTCTGTTCAGACGCCTGTCAGGAGAGAGTTTGAAAAGCTCCGCCAGCGAGCTGAGGTGTGGAGACTAAATTTGTCCAGTGATGACGAGTGCTATCTTCGTTAACGTTTCTGATCGTGTCACCAACTCGGATATGTACTCAAGTTTTTCTAAATGTATTAATTAAATGTTGTATCTGTGTTACGTTGTGTGAATAAAAGTGATGGATCATCACTACCAGTGTTGATACTGAAGCATCCACGACGTCACAGACGGAAAAGAAAATAAAAATTGGAGGTTCCACCGAGATTTGTGTGACAAGAGACCAGGTATGTGTTCTCCACAATATTCATTTCCAGGCCTGAAGTGTATAATGTAGTTATTTTTTACTTATTCGGGAAATCAATTTCCAAAGCAGAAGTACGCTCGTCAGTGCATACGAGTTTAAGCAATGTGTTTGTTTTATATATCTAACAAGATATTTTCCTTTTGTGGTATATTCGGGAAAACATTTTCCCATTAACACGTAGCACATCAGTGCATTTTATAGCACGTCAGTGCATAAGAGTTTTTTTTTTTTTTAAACAATCAAAGTGTTGCATTTATATATCTAACGAGATATTTTTCTTTTGTATGATAATGGGAAAAATCCATTCCCGTAAATAAACAGCACATCAGTGTATTTATGTTTAACATTTCGTTATAAATTGGTGTGATAGAATCTGAACTATTTATTTTGTGTATATGTGAAAGCACATCAGTGCAATATTGCAATTTTCATTTCTAAGTCATTAGAAGAAAATTTATGTTAAATTCTTGTGAAAGAAATAAGTTGTGGAATATATTAAAAACTTGTTACTTTGGTTTTCTCATGAAAGCACACCAGTGCTGTATTTTAATATGATGTGTATTTTCTGATAAGTAGAATATTAAATTCTATCATTTCATTTTTAATTTTAAAGCTTTGAGCAGTAAAGAAATGTTCTAATAGTGTTCTGATTTAAACCTGCGCCTATGGAATTTACGTAGTATTTGCGTTGGCCATGTGGTTGCTAACGGAAGTATCTGTCATGAAAACGATAATTAAATTAAAGGTTTTATATTTATTGGCGCCACTGTTCTTTCTTTTTTTTTTTTTTTTTTTTTTTTTTTTTTTTTTTTTTTTTTTGTTCTGTCTGGCTGTACTAAATGAAAAGAATTTGTTATTTTTTTTTTATACGAAGTATTCAGTAAGGTTGTTTATTCGTTTTATGTTTGAATGGAAATAAATCCAGTGATTAATGCTTTTATTAACCTTTTATTTTTATTTGCCTAATTTTGTAAGTAAGAAGAAAGTGTTTTTTTATATCTCTGATATATTTTTATGTGTATTATTTGTGAATAACTATTTGAGTTCTTATTTGTTTTGAACAAGTACTTTTGCGAAAATGGCGTTTTTGGGGAAAGCTAAGAAAAGGGATCTATTCCTTGTCGCTTCAGAACTTGGGGGAAATAGCTTTAGAAGATATGAAAGTAATAGATTTAAAACATTTAATAACGAATAGTAAAAATTATGAGGAAGAATTTGTTAAAAATTTGTTAGAAAGTATTATGACTGATAGGATAGAAAAGGAAAACTTAGAGAAGCAAACAAGAGCGAAAGAATTACAGTTAGAACAGGAAGCTAGGGAGAGGGAATTTCAGATACTACAACAAAATAAAGAAATTGAAAAGCAACAGTTAGGACTAGAATGCCTTAAAGCAAAACAGAACACTGAATCTGCTAAACCTGGAGGTGAAGCGGTATTTAATCAGAATTTTCAGAAACTTATGCCCAAGTTTAATTTAAAAACTGATGATATCAGTTTATTCTTAGAACTTTTTGAGAGGCAAGCTAAAGTTTTAAAATTGCCCACGGATCAATGGGTGTCATATCTCATTGGTGTCCTTCCGGTTGAGGTAAATAATATAATTGCTAGGGAGCCTGAAGAACAGGCTAGAGATTACCAACATATTAAAGAATTACTACTTAAAAGATTTAAGTTAAGTGCGGAGAAGTTTCGGCAACTTCTTGTTAAGACTAAAAAAAAATCCGGATTCTATGTGGTACGATTTTTATCACGAAATTAAAACATTTTTAGATGGGTGGCTCAAGGGATTAAAAATCGAAACATTTGAGCAACTCAAGGATTTAATGTTGGTAGATCAGATTAAAAGGCGCACGCCTAATGAGTTTAAGGAACATTTTATAGATGAATGGGCCACGATCACTTCACCAAAACTGTTGGTGGGTAAAATAGAGGAATTTGAAGATGCGAAAAAGACGATGGTTGGGAAAACGAAATTGGGTGAAATGAAAACGAAAATATCAGGTAAACAAATGGGTGTTTTTCAGTCCACTGGTAACGTTTTCAAAAATAGAAAAAACCCTCAAGGCACACAATTAAAAAAAGATGATGACGCACGCAATGTTGGGAAAAAGTCGGACTTGAATTTTGATAGGAGAAAAAGACTCCAGTGCTATGAATGTGGATTTTTTGACCATTTACGTCCTCAGTGCCCTAAATTAAAAACTCAAAAGGCAGATTTGTATCGGATAAGCGGGAGATCAGAGAAGAATCTGTTAGATCCCTATACATTAAATGGAAGAGTAAATGGTTTTGAAGTACCTATTCTAAGAGATACAGGAGCAACGGTAGATATTATTTGTCAGAAATATGTAGACATAGATCGAATGAAGGGAGAACACGTGTGGGTTCGACATTTGTTGGATGATCATATGACTTGTTTACCTGTTGCTGAAGTAGATATTGAATGCGATTTGGGTACAGTAACCACTAAAGCAGCTGTTATAGGAGACCACTTAGACCAAGGACGATATATATTAGGCAACCAGACAGCGGCTCTTCTCAGAGGAACTGAGAAAAATTATTCGTCGTATGTCGGTAATGTTAATGCGGTCGTTACTCGATCTCAAGCACGACAATTAAAGGAAGCGGAAAATTTAAGTGAGACGAATCAAAATTCTGAGCAGAATGAGTTAGAATTGGAAGAGGAGGACGTTGCTCATGAGAGGTCTGAAAACAGAGAGATATTACCTCCTGTCAACCTTTGTGTCCCCACAAGTCCTGCGATTCAAATAGACTTAAGTACTTTTATTGATGAACAACAAAAAAGTAAAGAACTTGCGCCTTTATTAGAACTAGTAAAAAGCGGAAGTAAAGCAAGTTATGGGATTAAAAATGGGGTTTTAGTAAAAAAGAAAGTAAATAAGTTAGGAGGAGAAGAACATTTAATTGTTGTTCCAGAAAACCTCAGAGAGCGAATTAAAGCAATTTGTCATGAAGGAACTTCAGGTCACTTACGAGTTCTGAAAACAAAAGACCGGTTACTAAGACATTTTTTTCTGGCCAAATTGTTATAAAGACATTGAGGAATTCGTTAAAACATGCGACTCCTGTCAACGTGTAAGTAAAGCAAGTGACAAAAAAAAAAAAAAAAAAAAGCACCGTTGGTAATAGTACCTGTGATATAGGAAGTCTTTAGTAAGGTTAATGTAGATGCTTGCGGGCCTATGCCTACATCTACTGAAGGTAATAAATATCTTATTACAGTTATGTGCTTAGCATCTAAATATCCTGACGCCGTCCCGGTACCGAATATAACGTCGAAATCTGTTGTAAGTGCACTATTGCAGGTATTTAGTCGGATGGGTTTTCCAAGGGAGGTTCAAACTGATCAAGGAAAATCTTTTATGAGTCGCTTAACCGTTGAATTTTTGAAAAGGTTTGGTATAAAAATTTCCAGAAGTTCGGTTTACCACCCCCAGAGCAATCCTGTGGAACGGTTTCATAGGTCAATAAAAAGGGTCTTAAAGGTACTATGTATTGAAGCTGTCCCAAATTGGGAAGTACAAGTACCTGCCGCTCTCTTTGCTCTGCGGACAGTAACGCATGATAGTACAGGATTTAGTCCAGCTGAATTAGTGTACGGGACCAACCTCAGAACACTTGTGTATGAGAAATGGTTAGATCCTCAGGAAAAAGAAGACACCGTAATAGAATATGTTTTCGAATTAATCAATAGGGTAAAGAAAAGTAGAGAATTAGCTACAGAGAAAATGGAAGAGGTGAGAGACAAAAGGAAGAAATGGTATGACAAAAATGCCGTGAAAAGGGAATTCTAGCCAGGAGATTCTGTATTAGTATTAGCATTGAACCAACCCCATAAACTCGCTCCTCAATGGAAAGGGCCGGGGAAAATAGAGAAAAGATTATCAGAAACAAACTATGTGGTTAGTTTTGAAGGGAATCAAGAAGGGAATAAAGTGTATCACATTAATATGTTAAAACCTTATCATAAGAGACCTGAACTTTGAATATTGTGCTCCTTGACAACGAGGAGATAGTTGAACCCTCGGAATTAGAGGAGGATTTTCCTTATATGTTAACCGACCCCAATGTGTTTGATTTTAATGAAATAATAGCAAAAGATAATCTTAAAGAAAGACTTAGTGATGAACAAATCCTGCAGTTGGGAAAGTTGTTGGTAAAGTTTTCTGCTATATTTTCGAATATTCCAGGAAAAACAAATTTAGTCGAACATGATATCGAACTAATCAGTGACAAACGCGTACAGCATAAGCCTTATAGAATGACAAATCGACAGAACGAAATTCTTAAAGTCGAGATTGAAAAAATGTTAAAATACAAGATTATTGAACCAGGACCCTCTGAGTATACTTCACCCATGATCCTTGTTGAAGCACCAGGTAGGGATCCTAGGCCGTGTATTGATTACAGAAAGTTAAACGAAATAACGCGTACTGAGTTCTATCCGATCCCCAATATAGAGCAACGTGTTGAAATTGTTGCAGCAGCCAAATTTATCACCTTGATAGACTTAACTAAAGGTTATTGGCAAATTCCGCTGACCCCTAGGGCTCAGAAAATTGCTGCATTTGCTACAAATTTTGGTGTATATAGGCCTTTGCGCATGCCATTTGGGCTTAAAAATGCTCCTTATTACTTCAGTAAAATGATGAGCGAAATATTGTGCGGATGTGAGAAATATGCGACCCCTTATTTAGATGATATTGCTATTTTTTCTGAAACGTGGGAGGGACATTTACAACATTTACATGAAATTTTAGAAAGAATAAGAAAAGCCAATTTAACTATTAAACCCTCCAAGTGCAAGTTTGCACAAGAAGAAGTGCAATATCTCGGTCACATAGTAGGTCGAGGAAAACGTTCTCCAGCAGAACTAAAAATCGAAGCGGTTCAAAATTTTCCTGTTCCCACAACTAAAACTGAGATTAGAACTTTCTTAGGGTTAGCTGGATACTATAGACAATATATACCCATGTTTTCTGCTATAGCCGCACCTTTGACAGATTTGTTAAAAGGGAATAACAAAAAGGGTAAAATTGTTTTGAATGATGAATGTAATGAATCATTCAAATCGTTAAAAGAAAAGCTATCTAGTAGGCCTGTGCTACATGCACCCGATTTTTCTAAACCATTTATACCACAGACAGACGCATCAGATCAAGGATATGGTGTTGCTTTAGCTCAGAAGGATGATAAAGGAAAAGAACATCCCATATTGTATATCAGTAAAAAAATTTACTGATAATGAGCGGAAGTATTCCGCCACTGAAAAAGAGTGTGCTGCAGTTCTGTATGGAATAAAAAAATTGAAAGGATGGGCAGACTAAATTTTCCATTCAAACGGACCATAATGCCCTAGCATGGCTAAAAAATAATGCAGGTAGAAATGGTCGATTATTACGCTGGGCCTTAGCCTTGCAATCTTATAATTTTACGATACATCATAAAAAGGGAAGTGACAACTTAAATGTAGACTGCTTAAGTAGAAACTCTGTACATGCCAGTTAAATAGACTAGTTATCATTTCTTTTAAATTGTCTTGTTATTTGATTATGTATATTGTATTTTTTTTTTTAATTCATACTATATAGTAAATTGTTAGCTTTATTCTTAAAGACAAAAATTTTTCTTTTGGTTTTTCATATATTGCATGTGAATTTTTAAATGTGTTCTTTTTATGATGGCCTGGTTATGAGAGTGGAGAACCTTTGTAACAGTGTGGTTTAGAATTAACTGGTAAAATGTTGAACAATCTATTGAAACCATAAACTGCGAACTTTGAAGGTTTACTTCTCCTGTGTCCGGAGAAAACAAAAACTGGAGGCGGAAGGTGTTTGTTTGTAGTGAACGCCTGCCTGAACTTGTATTTTATCCCGTAGGAACTTAAAAAAACGTTTTGTTTCCTCTGTGTCCGAGGAAAACAAAATCTGGAGGCGGAAGGAGTTAGTCTGTAAAGAACGCTCCTGAACTCTCTACTAGAAAGATCTATGATGCTCTCGACTAGAGATCACACTACGAGTACTATAATTCATTTTAACACCTTATTTAAAGAACTGTGAATGGCAACGACTTAACTGAGAATTACGCATGCGTAAAGAGAAGAGACTTCTGTTCAGACGCCTGTCAGGAGAGAGTTTGAAACGCTCCGCCAGCGAGCTGAGGTGTGGAGACTAAATTTGTCCAGTGATGACGAGTGCTATCTTCGTTAACGTCTCTGATCGTGTCACCAACTCGGATATGTACTCAAGTTTTTCTAAATGTATTAATTAAATGTTGTATCTGTGTTACGTTGTGTGAATAAAAGTGATGGATCACCACTACCAGTGTTGATACTGAAGCATCCACGACGTCACAAATTCTACAACAAAATCAGAAAATATTTAAAAATAGTTACCTTCAGAATTCCCGAGAGAGTATTAATTACTGCCATACATTTATTTATATTAGCTATATTGTTTCTTTAAAAGTAATACATGACGATAACATTTAGTGGCAGCAAACCTTTATTTGTTTGGCCTTAAAATTTTTTATGTTTCTGGTATTATTTCTGTCAAAAAAATTACATGGAAGCAATATTTGATGACATTATCCTTTAATTATTATTATTATTATTATTATTATTATTTTAAGAGGATAGGAACAAAAAGTGAAAATTGAGACTAATAGCTCTTCTGATGCTAAAACAAATAATAAAATAAATAAAATTTAAAATTAAAAAATGTCTGAAAAGGTTCAAATTTTAACAATCGCTTAAAAGGCTATTTTAAAGTTTGATATGATTGATTAGAAGGAATTACTGTTAGAAATGGTTTAGGCGGAAAAACGAAACATTTTACAAGAGGTTAAATTAATATGCATTTATTAGTCTAACATGGGAGTATTATATATCTTCTGCATATTTAAAAATTTAAAAAACTATCTAAAGTATTTATGTAAAAATATTGAATGGTTTTAATTAGACAGACCATGAATTCAATGCGTTTTTATTTAAATCAAACCGACTAAAATTAAAAAATTAGTATTCTTAACTACATCTATTACTTTCATATTTTGTTAATCAATAAAAGACAGATTAAACATGAAAGAATATTATCTTAACGTTTTTCTGAGCGATCATGTGTCAAGACTGGTAGACCTTTTGGGCTTAAAAAAGAAGAAAAAAAAAAGAAAGAAAGAAAGAAACTTGAGATTTGAAATATTCTAGTTATTTGTGTGATACATTTCAGTCATCTTGTAATCATCTTCACAATTATCGCCACTTCTCTAGTACTAAAGGGAAAAGAAAAAAAAAAAAAAAAAAAGAAGTCTGAAAGCTTTCAGATTTTATGTTACGCCCAAATGGGTGTTTTTTTTTTTTTTTTTTTTTTTTTTTTTTTTTTTTTTTTTTTTATGTTTTAACCTTTATTTATTAAATATCATGTTCTTCGTACTTGAACCATAAAACTGAATTAAACAGCAATATCGCAAAATAGTTTTAAAATGAGCATATCTTTAGAATTACCGATAGAGAGTCTCGTGCGCTGGATATATACCTATATATATATTTTTCCCGTACAGTGTTGACATTGCTTGCTTTGAAATCGTTGATTTTTAATAAAAAAATTGCTAAACCTTTACGAAATGGGAAGTAGATAATAAAACAAATTCCAAATTCAGGCTTTCAGATGCCCATATTCTAACGACGAACTACGTTATTCAAAATTGGATGTCTCTAGGTACGTTTTTTTTCTTTTTGACAGTGCGAGAAACATACATACATTCATGCAGGTTCTTCATTATTTAATTTCTTTGAATATAATTCATGGCTTTAATATTCGGGGACAACGATCTAAAAAGTGAAACGCCTTTTATAGTGAACCAAAGCAAAATGCCAAAACGACATTAATAGCCCTTCTGAGCAAACTGCCCCTTTGGGATTAAAAAAAAGATAAAAGCAATTTATACTTAAGAGTTACTGTTTAACGTGAATGTCATTATTTAGATCCTGCGTCAAAATTAACAAGTAACGATCAAATACAGTATATTTTATTTTATTAAAAAAACACCTTTAATGGTACTAATTCAGAAGTCAAACAACAAAAATCAGCGTTATATTTACAAAATTTTCACAGGACTAGTTTCGATGGTTTTACCGAACCACCATCTTCAGCTGCAAAACCGCAAATGGTAATTTAGTGGTAGTTTAGTGGAAAGCGTGGCACTAACATTCTATGCTGCTATATTTGCCTTTGTAAAATTACTCTAGCAAGTTAAATACTCAGTTTAGATAAAAAGTGACACGCCGAAAAAATATTAATTTAGAAGTCAAACAACAAAAGTCAGCTTTATATTTGCAAAGTATCATATTTTCAAATTGTAATGCTGATTTTTTGCTGCTTGACTTCTAAACAAATACATAGTATCAAATAAAAGCTCCTTTTTAAGTCGCTTAATTGTTAATAATTCTTTGGAATCAATATTCAGCAAGAAAATTTAAGAGCTCTTACCCTGAATAGTACAGAATGTAAACAAATAATTAAAATAAATAAACAAATAAATAAAAATCAAACGCTTATTCTGTGCAGTTGTACAGAATGTGTGGCATGAAAACATCTTTTGCTGATTACAAATAAAGGGAAGAAATTCTCACATAATTTGATACATTCAATGCATTATAAATTACATTATTTATAAGCTTAATAAATTAAATTCACTGTATATATTACCATACAGATAAATTAAAGATATTACTATTTATTCCTTTTTATATCACTCGATTTTTAAGCAATTAAAATTTTAATTAAAAAAATTAATTGGAAATCTTAAACGACTTTGAATGGTAACAAGCTGTGTTTTAGATAGGATAAGAAAGAAATTAAAATTCTTTTGTTTTATATAGTGGCTCGACAGAATTAAGAGTTTACAGGCGACCTTAAGCGAAGATTTTGATGTCCCTGCGTATATTTACGCCTGTTTTTCGTCTATTCCTTCTCTCTCAATCTTGGTTTAGTTACACCGTATATTCCATAGAAAAACACGCAACGGAAAATTTTTGTAGTGCTCTCTTGCCTTAAATCCTTAAGCACTTTTTTGTAGTGCTCTTTTTCTTAAGATACCCTAAGCCTACGATTATTTTGCTTAATGGTTAATTCAACTCTGTGGAGCCAACTAGTGCCGGGTAGCAAATATGACAGATACCCTAGTACAGTATAATCCAAAAGATTGTAAAGTCTACAGATTTTCTAATTTCAAAAACTGGAGAAAAAAAAATAAAATTTAACTTTGGTCTAAAAACTGATTTTAAAGAAAAGCTCTTAGCGTTTCAAGAGAATTTGCGAGAGGTACCTTTTTCACGAAACAAAAATATTTCACAAGAGTATTCTTCGCAGCATGTTGCAATTTGAAAGGATCAGAAATATCCTTTCTTGATGATCAGAAATATCATGTTGCAATTTGAAAAAACATGTTTTCATATTCAGAAACTGAATATGAAAACATGTTCTTCATTTTACCAAAAGGTACTTTTTCGCTTCTTGAATTTGACAGACTCAAGTCTCATTTTTTTTAAGAGCCGCGTATTCTATTCTATGAAATAAAAAAAAAAAAATCCCTCGCTGACTTTGCTATTTATGGTAATAATATAATTTTAAGGCTGCGTTTTGTTTAATTTTAATCTTCAGATTAGTTAGAGGATACTTTATCTTCCATTAAAATACCGGAATTTGGAATTTACGTACTCAGCTCAATGTATGATAACCTGAAATTTTCTCAAACTGGACACCAGGGGAGTTAAATTCGTTCTTTGAATTCGAAAAAGTAAAATTGGCTTCAGAAATTAATACATGAAATTCTAAGAATAACTGAGAAAAGAAATGAAATGAAAGAAAAAAAAATACAAGTGGAGAGTAATCGTAATAGTTTCGGAGGAGGAGACCAAATCTGCAACGAGCATATTATAGCATAACTCTTCAAAAAAGAGTTTTCCATTACTCTTTTTTTAATTCGGAAATATTTAAAAAATTTTGAATTGAAAGATATTAAAATTCTTCCTTGGACTGCGAAACGCTCTCAAATTTATGAACCTGATAAATGGAGTCTGCACGTGTTCTGTGATACCAGCCTATGCAACATGCATATTTATTAGAATAGAAAATAATGAAGACGTACATTGTCAGTTAGTGCAAGCTAAGTCCAGAATAGCTCACATTATTGTGAACTAGTGCAACCCACCGAATAAATTTAGAGAAAAGAAAATGTGCCATAACAACTACCAACGTTATAAATACAAAGGATTTATTCTACAACAGATATTCTTCATATAAAAAGATAGTAAAGATGATAGCTTGGATAAAACGATTCTGCAAAAATACCAGAAATTTACCTAAAGGTCGTATTTCGGGTAACATTACTTTTGCAGAATATAAAGAAGCAGAAAATATTCTTTTAAAATTAATCCAAGAAGAAAGTTTTGAATCTCATGAAGACAAAACAATCGTATCATTGCAATTTTTTGTGGATGATGAGAAAGGACTGATACGAACTACGACAAAGATCTCTCAGAGAAACGACAGTAGAAATTTCGATTTCCAATAATTCTTCTTCCCAACCATGTTATTACCAACCTGTT
This sequence comes from Stegodyphus dumicola, assembly GCF_044657685.1. Taxonomy (NCBI): domain Eukaryota; kingdom Metazoa; phylum Arthropoda; class Arachnida; order Araneae; family Eresidae; genus Stegodyphus; species Stegodyphus dumicola. The sequence goes on from NC_140771.1 coordinate 103,483,011, forward strand.
AATCCAGGAAAAACATGAAGAAAATTCGCATGCAAGTATTCAAGCCTTAATGGCAATTCTGAGAGAACAATTTTGGATTCTCAAATGCTGGCGTACAGTTCGTCATGTAATAAAAAGCTGTGGTCCCTGTAGACGTTTTAAGGTAACCAATTTTGACGTAAACCCCATACCGTTACCAGAGGAGAGAGTAACAGACTCTGCAATTTTCCAGATTACGGGTGTCGATTTGGCTGGACCTTTATACCTTCGAGGCCAGAAGGCATGGATATTTACATGAGCCGTTTATCGGGCAATACACATTAAATTGTTACTACTCTATCCACAGAAGCATTTATGCAAAGCCTGAGAAAATTCATAGCTCGGAGAGGAAGATTAAATATTATATATTCAGACAATACTAATACTAACTTTATAGGAACTAATAACTTTTTTCAGAAAATTAATTGGAAGGAAGTGGAGGGAAAAGCTACGATTAATAAAATTAAATGGAAATTTAATCCTCCTACATCAGTATAGTGGGGAGGATGGTGGGAAAGACTGATTAGAATTATAAAGGACATGTTGAAGAGTATTTTAGGCAGGACAAGCCTAGATTACGAAGAATTATTCACTGTGTTATATGAAGTTAAAAATGTCGTCAATTCCTGTCCTTTGACATACATATAGGAAAATATTCAAGATTTAATGCCTTTAAATTCAAATATGTTTTTAAGGGACAATGTAGAAGGTTCTACGATTGAATTTGATCACATAAATGGAACAGAGCTGAATAAGCGTTGGCAGTATCGTCAGAAACTCATAGAAGATTTAAGAAAAAGATTCAGAGCTGAATACTTAGGACAACTTAAAAATTCTAAGAAAGCCGGTAAAACCAAGGAACAAATGAAATAAGGAGCTGGAAATGAAAACAGTAAGCGGATTGATTGCAGCTAGGAAGAATAAACTGTATTCAGGGAAGGATGGACATGTTCGTGTTTTCAAGTAAAAACAAGGAACGGTGGCATAGTAAGAATATTTATTCTTTAGAAATGGGTGACCAAACAAACGAAACGACGGTTTTGCGGTCTATTCCGGATGGAAGAATCAAAGCAGACCTGAAATCTCCACCAGTTATTTCCAGAAGTGGGCGAATAATACATAAGTTAAAGAGACTTGTTCTGTGATGTTGAGTACAATTCCATCGCATTCAAGGTGGCGAGATTGTTACAAGTCACATTATTGGATTCGTGAAGATCTACCCGGCTATCAGACTGAATGTAAGTACAAAGTAAATTCGATTTATTAATTTGATATTTTGTATTTTTACGTAAAGTAGCACCATATGTGGTTTTAGAAATTTTACATAATCCTGAGAATACCTTTTCGCATTTTCCTGAGAGGTGGGAAATATGATACTTCCATTGAAATTTGTTATCCAAGTTTACTCATAAATACTTTATTTGAGTAACTTCTTTTACAGGAACGCCCACAAGTAATAAATATTTTCTGCAGTCAGTATTCAACTTTTTATTTAACATCATAACTTTGCTCTTAAGCGGATTGAATTTCAATTTGTAAAGTTTAGACCACTGAAAAACAGTATCAAGTTAATCTTGAGACAAAGAAAAAGTATCAACGAAACTTTTGCATTGAACAGTGAAAGGCAGATCATCCGCAAAAGCAATTTTAAAACACTTTTGAAAAGCAGATAGTTCACACAAGAGATCATTCATTATAAAATTCCAGAAAAAGGGTCCAGAGACTGATCCTTGTGGACAGCCCTTTCCCAAACTATATGTTTTCGTAATGTCACCTACAAACAGTGCGAATATGCAAAAAATCCTTGATCAAGTAGAAGATGTTCCTAGGTACATCAGCACATTTAGATGAATTTATAATTCCTGGCCCAAGCATTGTCAAAAGTTCCTTTTGTATCCAGAAACATCAAAATCGTGACGAAGTTTTCCATTTTACCTTTTTTTACTACGTCACATAAGCGAAGAATCTTCAGCTGAATGTTGAGGTGTAAAGCCATACTGATCCTCATCCAAAATATTCCTGCTTCTTAATCGCCAATTCAGTCTGTCTATACAAAGTTTTTAGAGCATGCTAGAAGGCTGATACACCTGATATTTTCAGTACTAGACCGCTTAACTTCAGTATTTTTAGGAAAAGTGACAATTCTAACTTCCACACCACTGGAAAGTGTTTCTGATGCAAACAAGCATTAAATAATTTATATAAGGTAGATAGACAAACATCGTGAAGATTACGAATAATTTCATTTGTGATTCTGTCCCGTCCAGGAGTTTTATCTAATTTTAAACCCTTAATAACATCATCAACTTCAGCTAGGAAAACGGAAAGTCATCTGCATCATAAGAAGTCATCTGTGGGCGGAAAGTCTTATGAATTTCTTCATCGTGAACTAAGCTGTCAAGAGGAAATGACCTTTGTAAAATAGCATCTATTGTAGCCTCAAAAGATGAAGTTACTTGAAGTTACTGAACGACAGTGCAGTTCCTAAAATTTTAATATTAAAAAAAAATTTGTTTTAGCGCCGAAAGAATAAATCTTCTCACAAATATTTTGCATGGCAGTATCACTGAGAACTCTTTCTAAGAATTAAGTTCACTTTCCTCTAACGTAGAAGTATATTTTAGCCTTATTTGCAAATAAATTTTCTTCCAAATATCTTTCAAAATTGCATTTTTGGTTCTTTGATATCTCCTTCTAGCTGCATTTAATTGTTTGCGCATACAATAGATTTCGAGTGACCACCATGAAATCATCTCGAAGACTGCAATTAATTGGAATTGTGGGTCGCAATACTAAATAATTTGAGAAATACTGATTTAATTACACTGAACTCTCTCCAAGGCGGCCAGACGATTTTACCTTTTGTAACACTCTATATTATTTTAAGGGTTGCTTTAAAGATGACATTTTCAGTTCAGTTATTTATTTATGTTCTTAGAAATACTGGTCGCTTTCAGAGATAGACATCTAATGGAGGTAATCGGAGTGAATGAATTCATTGTCATTAGTAACACTTTAATTTAATAATTAAAAATAAATTTTAATAATTTGTAAATACGAGTATTCAAGTAATAAAATTATCACATAAATTATTTCGGAATATTTAGAATAACACTTTTGTAACAGTAAGTGTAGTGAAAATATTTACGTGATCATCTTATTCGCAATTTCATATAATGACTTTTGAGCTTTCAGTTGTCTTCGTCTTTCATTTGAATTTATATCTATTATATACGGGTTGTTTCGGAGAAATAACAGCAAAATTTGACAAAATTTTCATTGCCTGGATTTTTATTATCAATATCGCGTCTTTCAAGAGTTAAAAATTTTTGAGATAAACTGAATTATAATTTCTGGACAGTAGTCCTTATATCATACGCATCTGTTCTTTTATCATAACATAAAATTACAAAAATTATTGAGAAAAGTTGATGCAAATGTAAAACAAAATTCACTGCTCGTCATTAAAATTGCAACACCAGGAAGGAATGATCTGACGAACGTCTAAGCTGTGTAGTGAATTTCTCATTTGGAAAGCGATTTGTAAGGTCGGAGTTTGTTCAGAATATTGTGTTATGCCTCGAATAATAAGAAGAAATGCTTACCAGCAAATAGAACTCGAAAGAGGCAGGATCGTTGCCTATCGAGAGTGTGGATTATCGCTCCGTGATATCGTCCATCGCAATGGTCGACATCGGACCATTTTCATACGGAATCAGTGGGTTGCTGAGGGTAATACGGAACGGCATGCAGAATCTCAACACCCTCTTATGAATAACGCCAGAGAGGGCATACATATTGTGAGGTCAGCCCTGCAAAACCGTACAAACACATCACGGACCATTAGTTAGGAAATAGGCATGTTTGTAGCATGCCCAGTACCCGCTCGTAAGGTGCGTCGACGTTTTGCAACAGCGTGGACTACCAGCACGGCGACCATTACTTCAACTTCCCTTGACAATGCAGCATAAAGACAGACGGCGACTTTGGTGCACCGAACTACATGCAGGAGTGGCATAAAGTCTTTTCAGACGACTTCCGGTTTTGCATGCAGTATTCTGATGGCCGTATACGCGTCTGGAGGTTCCAGGGAGACCACACGTCCTTTGCTAGCATTCGATATCGGCACAGGGGCCTTGCACTTGGTGTGATGGTTTGAGCAGCCACTGGGTTGGTTGGTTGATAACGGAGGACGGCCTGATGTCTAATAGAGGTAAACAGGCATGTGTCTCAGCCACTGGGTACACGACACGCGCATATCTAGTTCGGATCGCCGGTAATTTGAACGCAAATCGGTACATTTCTAACGTCTTAGGTGTAGTGGTTGTGCCCTATCTTCGAACCCTGCCAAACGCAATCATCCAACAAGATAATGCAAGATCATACGTTGCACGTCTTGTTCTGACCTTCTTCGATACACAGGTACAGGTACAGGTAGAAGCTAGGCCAGCACCTCCGTAGTACCACAGGTAATTGAGGTATTGCTGAACCTAGGTAACTGTTAAACTTTCCACCCCAATTTTGAGGGAGAACACCCGGGGGTTGGTCCGAGGTTCTCCCGCCCCTCTTTTCTTTACCATCAACCACTTGAGAGGACTTTCTGAGATAACTGAGTTCTGGTATTAATAGTGTACACAAATCATATTGAGAAAAGACTGTACTTGAGAATTTCAACAACTGATGCTTCCAAAAGCATAAATGTAAGAATAAATGTCTTTTCTAAGGCGGAAGGTGTAATAAGCAAGTCTTTGGAGCTCCCATCCATCAGCATTGCGTAGATAAATGAAACTATTAAAACATTAAAATGAAATAAAAAAAATAATAAATAATAAATAAAATAAATAATAAAAAATAAAAATAAAAAATAAAAGTAAATAAATAAAATAAAATAAAAAAAAGACAAATATGGTGGATATTCGATTGCTGCCCTGGACTGAACGGTCTCCAGATTTGTCACCCACTGAAGACATCTGGTCATTGATTGCTGAGAGACTGGCCCGCCACTCTCTCTAGCTAATACGGTTGATGAAGTGTGACATAGACTTAAAGCAGCATGGAATGAGTTGCCTGTTTTTGATATCCAAGCCCAGTTCGAGTCCATGCTTAACCGGGTGTTCCATTTTGGTTAGAATATTTCTGTCTATTTGTACTGGCTTAACGTTTGCAGCGCCACGTTATGTCAGTGGCAAGAGCCCAGTACTAATCAGTAAGCGATAGGTATGCACTCGGTTCACATCGAGTCTCCTTTCCTGTGCCCGGTCAAGGCGGCAGTCAATTGTTAATTGTAATCCTTACTCATTCTTGTCCGTTTAAGCGGCATGAAAGAAAATAAATGTGGTTAAGCTTTTCAGCTTAACGTTTATGAATTAATATAAAGTCTCAACCACATGCTATCAAAATTTTGGTCCTAACCGATACGAAGAAAGCTCTGTAACTATGGATAATATAATGTCTCTGAATAGGCACGGAATAAACTGGAACATGCTCTGCTTGACTTCGTCGAAAATGAAGAACGTGAATCATGTTTTAGAAGTGAAATTGCATTTGCTATCAGGAATAAAGCAATCCTTGGATGAATCAAAACTGTTGTACTTCAATCTACCAGCAGAGGTCTCCATAGAGGAATCCTGCGAAATTATTCAAGAACTAGAGGACGATCTGGAGAAAATGGAGGTAAGTCTAAAATACCTCCTTTCAAAATTAAAATAAAAAGTTAATACATTACCAGTACTTAATAATACTGCTGAAAATATCAATGTGAAATTACTCGAAATATCTTTACCTCAATTCTCTGGAAAATATGAAGAATTTCATGATTTGAAATGCCAATTTATGTCCTTAATTGCTGAAAATAAGAAACTAACTGTATAAGGTATTTCTCCCACCTCCTTTGCGTGACTTCGTGGTGTAGTGGTTCTGCACGCTGGGCCGGTATTCCAGAGGTCCGTGGTTCGATTCCCGGCGAAGGCGGTTGCTAATTTTCCATCTCTCCAGCTCCCCAAAATAACCTAATGTCTTTAAAACTGAAACACAAAAACTTTATTATTTAAAAGTTGATCTTAAAGGAGAAGGAAAAAATAGCCAGAACTGTGAAGATACATACCAATCACTGTTTCAAGCTTCAGAATTACATTATGAAAATAAACGAGCGATAGTGGGTAGTCATATAAAAAATATTTTGAACTAAGAGATAATTCAGCGAGATCGTCTAAGGAACTTCGGCAGTTATTAGACTATATCAAACGCAATCTACGCGCCTTAAAACGTTAGAGTACAATCTCGATAGGCTATCTAACGCAATGTTAATAAATATTCACCTTTAGAAGATTGACGAAGAAACTCGAAAGCAATTTGAGCTCACCTTAAAATCCAAAGATGTTCCTTACTGGATGAGTTTTTTAAAGTTTGGTGCTAGAAAGCATCCATTAAAAATATGCCTGTCAAATTTCCGCCTAAACCCATTATTGGTGCAAAACCAAAACGTTTTGTTGTATAATCAAGTAATTCCAACTCAAGAAAATCTATCCATTGTAAAGGAAACCATACTCTTTTTAAATGCAATGCATTCAAACAAATGAATGTTGAGAATAGATTCATTATCGTCAAAAATAACAAATTATGTGTGAATTGCTTAAAATCTCATTCCGAAGAATGCAATTGAAACTTTTCGTGCAACCGCTGCTCTCGAAAACGTCATTCCCTTCTTCATTGGGGACAATGACCCTTAGTGTCCAATGGACAATTCCTGCCTTCCATCAAACCAGGGGAAAACAAACTCCTCCAAAGAAGCTTCGGATGACAATATACAGCAAGAAGTACATAGTCTTGCAGCCACTTCCGGGGCAGGAAACTCTGTCTTACTGAGTTCTGTGGTTATTTATGTGACGAATATGTTCGGGCAACGCTGCAGAATAAAAGCCCTACTGGATTCTGTTTCGCAAATGAACCTTATCACCAAAGAATGTGTAGCATTTTTAGGCTTGAAAACTAAACCCATCCGAGCACACCTTTTGGGAATAAATGGATCAGCTCATTCAACCAAGGCGAAGACACATTTCGAACGAAACAGAGACTTTTTCTCACAATTTAGAATTATGTATTATTCCAAAAATAACAGATGTAATTCCTTCAGCCAAACTAGATATTTCTAAGCATAACATTAAATTAGCAGACTCTAACTTCTATACACCAGGTAAAATCAATATATTGATAAGAAATGAATTATATTTTTAACATCTTGAAAGAAGGTAGAGTTCAAGCACTCAATGGAAACATAATATTGCAAAACACAGAATTTGGTTATTTAATGACAGGAGTCCTACCTGCTGTTAATAACCAATCCTACTGTTGTTTGATAAAGGAATCAAGTCTCGATAATACATTTAAGAAGTTTTTCGAATTATAATCCTTTCCTGGGGATAGTAATGCAGTCGCAAAGAATGAGGAAGAAGTACTTTGCGAATAGCATTTTTATCAAACATACACGCGCGATGAAACAAGTAGATACATAGTAAAATTACCTGTGAAGGATGATGCCACTTCTATGCTGGGTTCATCTAAAAATTTCTCTAAAGAGAGTGAACACAATTTGGAAGCGTCTTGGATAATTTGTATAAGGAATTTATGAACGAATAGTTAAGCTTAAATCACATGGAACCTGTCATGGACGCGGATAACTGTGATACTTGTTACTACATTTCCCATCACGCAGTATATTGCCCTGAGAAAACTTCAACTCGATTAAGAGTTGTTTTCGATCCGTCGTCTAAATCATCCAGTGGTTATTCGCTCAATTTACTCCTATTGAATGGAGGCACAATTCAAGAGGATCTCTTTTCTATAGTTTCCAGATTTAGGAAACATCGCTTTGCCTTCAGTACCGATATTAAGCAGATGTATAGACAAATACATCCATCGCAGGATAATTTACAGCGAATTGTTTGGAAGCCAAGCAGCGAGTCCCCATTTCAAGTTTATAGGTTACGTACGGTAACATACGGTACTACTAGCGCGTCATTCTTAGCCATGAGCCATGAGAACAGAACCATTTTACCATGGCGGCTGCTATTACATCTGCGGAATTTTATATGGATGATATACTGACAGAAGGGAATACTTTAGAAGAAGCATAGGAGCTTCGGTCTAAATAAGTACAATTGCTTTGTAGTTGGAGGTATCGAGCTACATAAAGCTCAGGGTGTCCAATCATCCTGAGCTACTGCATGATATTTCATCAAAAGCATATTCCTTTGAGTCTTAAGAAAGTTTAATGAAGACGCTAGGAATGCTCTGGAAACCGAAAGGTGATCATTTGACTTTCAAAACAACTTTGAACAATAAAGATAGTTTTACTAAACGCCAAGTGTTATCTGAAATAGCTAAACATTTTTTATCCTTTGGGTCTCGTTGGACCCATAGTAACAAAGGCAAAAATGTTCATGCAGAGACTATGGTTTCTGAAACTGGACTGGAACGAGGAATAACCTCCTAAGGAGTTGTGTGAATGGAAAAAATTCCTTTCCCAGCTTCAGTTAATCGATCACCTGAATATTCCCAGATATGTTTTAATCCAGAGTTTCTCCTGTAAAGCCTGTTACAATTCCACGTTTTGAATTGTCTGGAGCGTTACTTTTATGCAGACTTGTGTCAAAGGTAATAACAGCTCTGCAGCTAAGTATCGATGATGTTTACTTGTGGTGTAATTTTACTATTGTTCTAGCATGGATAAACACGCCTGCGTACAAGCTGAAAACGTTTGTGAGCAATCGAATTGCTGAAGTTCAAACTTCGACTAAACAATTCAAGTGGGGGCATGTTACCTTAAAGGAAAATCCTGCGGACATAATATCCGGAGCAGCAGACACTGGTGAACTTTTGTCTCAGGTCTTGAGTTCCTTAATCAACAACTTTTATTTCCAGAATGAATTTCTTATTCCTCGGACGAGGAGTATGAGAAAGAACTGAAACAATCATCGAATCCAGTTCTGACTTTGACAATGAATGAACATTTTATAGACTCTTTTCTGAAACTTTAAAATAATTTTCATAAACTAACAGAATTCTCATTTTTATTTTCAGGTTTATCTTAAATTTTAAATCGCAGGATAACCTGCAGGAATATTTAACTTTAGATGAGATGAAAAGAGCTGAGGAGTTTCTTATACGGCATGCCCAATTAACTGCCTTTAATTCGGCAATTGCAGCTCTCCGGCAAGGTAAACCTATTCCTGTGCAAAGTATGTTAAAAGGTCTTGACCCTTTCCTACATGAGAATTCTCTTTTAAGAGTTGGAGGAAGATTAAAAAACACAAACTTATTATTTGATTGTAAACACCAGTTAATTTTGCCTCCTAGAGTTACCGTATTGATTTTTGAATACTTTCATAAGAAGTGCCTACATATTTGAGCGCAGGATTTACTTCATCAGGTGCGTTTGAAATATTGGCCAATTCAAGGCAAGGGCTTGACTCGTAAGATAGTTCATGCTTGTGTGATTCGTTTTAAAAACAAACCCATTGCAGCAAACCAGGTCATCAGCAGTCTTCTCATTGAGCGTATAACTCCGACTTCATCCTTTCTTAATTGTGGCGTTGATTTTTGTATGATTTTTGTGTGATTGTGGCATTTTCTCTAAAATCTATGTTGCTGTATTTATATGTTTATCCACAAAGGCAATGCATTTGGAGAGTAACAAACTTGACGTCTGAAGCCTTTGTAGTAGCTCTTAAGCGATTTTGTGCGGGAAAAGTGAAAATCTCTTCCATCATTACAGATAATGCTACAAATCTTAAGGGGCTCATACAGAGTTAAAGCGTTTACAACAATTGATTAGAAAAACCAGATGATGCACTATCCAGCTATTTCACTTTAGAATCTATAGTCTGGAAATTAATACCCCCTAGATCACCGAATTTTGGGGGATTGTGGAAAGCGGGAGATAAATCTTTTAAGGAACATCTTAGAAGATCTATGGGATGTATTAAGGTTACTATGGAAGAATTTCTCACAATCCTTACTCACACTGAAGGCGGCAGCCAATTGTTAATTGTAATCCTTACTCCTTCTGGCCCGTTTAAGCGGCATTATTGCGTATGAAAGAAAATAAATGTGGTTAAGTTTTTCAACTTGACGTTTATGAATTAACAGTCCACAACCACATGCTATCAACACCGGGTAAGAGCCGTTTTGGCTGCCAGGGGTGGCTAAAACGGCAGCTGTTTTTACTAATTTCGCACCCCTGTAGACCCCAAAACCGCTTACAAATTTAATCATTTTGTTTTCCTGCCACACTGTTTCCGTACATTAGATATCTTTTTTGTATTTGCTTTCCTTCATGGTGTTGCAATTTTAATGGCTAGCAATGTATAAAGATTCGTAGTTTTGGTCTGGTGATGACAGTAATATAAACCAATTTAATTATGGCAATATGATCAAATACATTATTTAAGAATAAAATTTCTCGTTAAAAGAAATGTTTTGACTTTTACGCATCTTACTCACAGATGTGTCCTTCGTTAAGTGGCACGTTTTTATATGAAAGAAAAAAAGATGTTTATCAATACAGATAGAGAAAGGAAGCTGATTTTATGTAGCAATGTACTCATTTTCTCATAGTCAATGGGTTTAAGAAACTGGGGTCTGATTATTATAGTTTAGATTTTGGTAAATGATTACTTTGTAATATATCTTTCACGTAAGTTGTCACAAAAAATAATCGAGCAGTTGTAGGAGATCTTAAAAAGTAATAAGAACAAAACTGAAATTCACATATTTATTCCAACAGTCGTGGAAAATTTTGATGATCGCAAAATCTCTCTAGTATGTTTAAAAGTCGTATGAGGTTGATCCCTTGCTTATTTTTAGTTATTTTTTAAAAATTTTATACATGTTTAGACGAATTTTTATAAATAAAATAAGAATAATAAGCGTTTCCTTATATTTTGGGCCAAGTAAAACATCTGAATTATACGTTAGAATCTTTGGTCTTAAGCATATGTTTCTTCTTCGTTTTCTTTCTAAATTAACATCACAAAGATTAATATAAAATCGCTTTAAAACAGCTCCATTTTTCAAACTTTTTATCTGTTTCAGAGTTTTAGGAGAGATTTTTCATAAAAAAGGGATTTAGTCTGTGATGCTAATCCTTCTACAATATTATTTGTCTTGTAAAGTTTTCAATTGCAGTTCCATATTAGCATGGTCACACCATTTTCAAGCCATTTATCAATAAAGTATTTATAAAATTCATCTAAGCTTGCATCGAATGGCAAGTCAACTATCATCGATTATTTCTATGGATACGTATACACTGCATTAAAAAACTTCCAAGATTTCCACTCGTACCACTCATAATTCTTTTTTAAAGCGTTATCTCTGCACAGCCGGTGGATGATGTAGCAAGACTTTCAGCCACATGTATCAAATGATTGCATTCATTTGTAATACGTTCCGTCATGGCAGGATCCGTTTGCGTAAAGCGTGTGTGTGCGTAATTGTAATCGAGGAAAAAAAATGGAGTAATGTACGCACATCAAATTTTGTTTTAAATTGAGAAAAGTAGAATATGATTAAATCTGTGTATAGTGATGATGCTATGATTCATTCGCAAGTGTATTAGTGTTTTCGAGGCTTAAAGCTTCAAGAGACCCTATGTTGAGATCTCCTATAGAGGGCGTTGTAGCACCCCTCAACTGTGTGAAAAAAAGGTTTCGATTTGAGTGAGAGTTGGCGTGGGTTTTTGAGAAGTAGTGTGAAGAGCTGTGTAACGCGTATGTAACGGTACTATGTAATATAATGTAATTAAATGTATTTATTTAAAATGTGGAGCAATTTTAAAAGGAGCATATTTCACATTTTTTTGGAGCCACCAGTGAGGTATGAGAACAGAGTCGGTCTTGGAAGCTGTGGATTCTAGTGGTTTAGTTGCAAGCTTTATTTGGGAATTTGTGGAATTTTGCAGGAAGTGAAGGTAGGCTTTGTTTTGATGTTTTGTTGAAATTTGAATTGTTGTAAAATGTCGGAATTACCTAAGTTGAGAAAGGAGTGGAGCGCAGTTAGGTCTACGTTAACTAATTAACAAAGTTGAAGCTTTTATTATGGAAGATTCTAGCGAGATAGATGTTACGAATAAGGTAGATACTTTAAAGGAATTTCGAGCCCAAATAATAGATAAGGAAACTAATTTAAAACGATTAAACGATGAAGTGAAAAATCTTTGTAATTGTGATGATATAGAAGAGGAAATTATTGTGTCAGAGGAATATTCAGAAAAAATTATCCTCTGGAAACAAAAGATAACTAATGTAATTGATAGATTAATGAAAGATGAAATGAATATTAGTAACGTATCCTTTTCTATTCCCGCAACTGCTCAAGGTACACTAGAAAACCAAACCTTTAGAGAAACCAAAACAGTTAAACTTCCTAAATTGATAATCAGTAAATATTATGGTGATCCTGTTTCTTGGTTAGAATTTTACAACCAGTTTGAAAGCGCTATTCATAATAACAGTAATCTTACAAAGATAGATAAATTTAATTATTTAAGGTCATATTTATGGGGTACGGCATCTAACTGTATAAGTGGTTTTGCGTTAACAGAAGAAAATTATGATGCTGCTTTGGACATATTAAAAGGTAGATTTGGTAATAAGAATACTCTTATACAGACACATTTGAATGAATTACTTAAAATTTCTATTATTAGAAGTATAAAGGATTTAGCTGGATTGAGAAGGTTGTTTGACAAAGCTGATACTCAAATTAGAAGTTTAGAGTCGTTAGGAGTTGAAACAAAATCTTTCAGCACTTTATTGATTCCCATGTTGTTAGAAATAATTCCAAGGGAACTCGTTTTAGAATTCAATAAAGCGTATCCAGATAGTGATTGGAATTTTAAGGATTTATTTACCTTTTTAGACAAAGAGATACGGTCTAGGGAAAGAACATATTTATTTACTAGAAAAACTGAAAATTATCATAATTTTGGCAATGAATATAAAAGTAATTCTAGTAAATTTGAAAATAAAAAGCTTAATACTAATAGGAATATATCAACTGCTAGTTATACTACAAATGTTAAAAGAAATTGCATATTTTGTAATAGCAAAGAACATGAATTTTGCGAATTTGAAAGTGTCGCGGAAAGGAAAAATAGATTACGAAGAGATAATAGATGTTTTCGCTGTTTTTCGAAATTCCATTTAGGGCGATTCTGCAAAATTAAACTCGACCCATGCAAGAATTGCAACAGCGTAGCTCACCACTCCTTGCTATGCGAAAAAGGTAATAAATCAGATGAAGTCGAAGGAGGGAAGGAGAATTCAAACGCGGTGACTCAGTGCAGCTCCTCTCAGCGGGGGTCAAATGGCAGTGCTTTACTGCAAACTTGTACTGTCTTGGCTTGTTCGAAAGGAAACTTTAAACTATGTCGGGTGTTAATGGATAACGGGAGTGAAAGATCTTGGATAACAAAATCTTCGGCAGATGTCCTTAGCCTTAAAACCATTCGAAAGGAAAAATTGTCAGTTTATGCTTTTGGGTCTAGTAGAAAAAATAACCAAAACGCTAAACTGCATACAAACTATTTTTGGCCTTACACTCCAGGGCATACAAAATAATTCTGAGGATAAAATTTGGGAACACATAGTATCGACAAATTTTTGCGTTGGCACTGATATGCAGATGCTATGGAATTTAGAATCGTTAGGAATTACAGATTCTAATAAGTCATCAATTGCAGATGAGAATTTGATAAAACGATTTGAAGATAATTTGAGGTTTGTAGATGGAAGATACGAAACTTGTTTGTTATGGGGAATAAAGCCAACGGATTTAAAAAATAACTTTTGTCTTGCTAAAAAAAAGACTTGAGGACTTAAAAAACAATTTCGAAAATAAGGAATGGTTGGCGAATGAATACAAGGACATAATTAAAGATCAACAAAGTAAAGGAATAATTGAAGAATGTTCTAGGGATGCGAAGGGATATTTCATGCCACATAGAGCAGTTGTGAGAACCGATAAGTTCGCGTGGTTTTCAATTGTAGTTCGAAAGCGAAACTAAATCTCTCTTTAAATGATTATTTAGAGACTGGGCCGAATTTGAATCCCAATGTACTGGATGTTATTTTAAATTATAGGAAATTCAAAATTGCATTTTGTGCTGATATAGAGAAAGCATTTTTGATGATTGGAATTTCAGAGGAGGATAGGAAATTTTTAAAATTCTTGTGGTTATCAGAAAATACAAATGAAGACTACAAGATAATGCGTATGACACGTTTGCCGTTTGGTTGTAAGTCATCGCCATTTATTTTAAGTTCAACAATAAAAAAGCACTTAAAGCAGTACAGGAATAATAAACCCGAATGTGTTGAAATGTTGAACTCTTCACTGTATGTACATGATTTATATTTTGCGGGAAATAGTGTTGAAGAGGCATTTAAGCTGTCTTCTGAAGCTGTGTCGATTTTAAAGGATGCAAGTATGATTTTGCGAAAATTAAAAACTAATTCTGAGAAACTGAGGTCATTGTGGATGCAGAATGGACTTAGCGATGATACTTGTACTTCTGATTGTCAGTTGAAGGTTTTAGGCTTGAACTGGAACCCAGTAAATGATAAATTTTCTTTAGATATAGCAAGATTAATGGATAGTTTAAAGAGTTTGAAGATCACAAAGCGTTTTGTGTTGCATGTTGCAGCAATGATTTTTGATCCAATTGGTTTTGCAGCTCCATTTGTAGTTAGGATTAAGTGTTTTCTACAGGAAATTTGGGAACGTGGTATTGGTTGGGATGAGAAATTGCCAGATGACCTTAAAATCAAGTGGACTAGCTGGTGTTCTGAGGTTAAATATCTGAAGGATATTTCAGTTCCGAGAAATTTATTTGTGTGTTGCGATAACTTAAATTCAAAAATTGGAAATACACGTATTTTGCGATGCGTCTCCTATAGCTTATGGTGCTGTAGCGTATTGTCGTTACTTAAATGATAAGGGTGACATTTCCGTGTCGTTTGTCATGTCGAAAAGCAGAGTAGCTCCTTTGAAGAAATTGACGTTGCCACGATTGGAACTAATGGCAGCAGTCATAGGAGCTAGAATAGAAAAGTATCTGGGAGAGGTTTTCAATGATCTTATTGATAAATTTTTGTATTGGACTGATTCCTTAATTGTCTTGTTTTGGATAAAGGGTTCTGCGAAGCAATGGAAACAGTTTGTCGGTAATAGAGTGGTTGAAGTGCAGGAAAAATCAGATCCCAGGTCTTGGAATCATTGCAGTGGAAGGGAAAATTCTGCTGATTTAGTTAGTAGGGGTGTGCCAGCTCAATGTTTGTTGGAAGGTGATCGTTGGTGGTGTGGTCCATATTGGCTAAAAAGAAAAGATAATTTTTTCCCTAAGCATCCACTGAGGGAGACCCCACTGGAAGTAGTAGAAACTGAGAGAAAGGGATGCGTTGTGCATACTTCTGTGATTAAGAATTTTGTGATTGATGAACTGCTTCATAAATATTCTTCTTGGACAAAACTTTTACGAGTTATAGCTTGGTGTCTCAGATTTATTGCCAATGTGAAACGATCATCAATAACAAGGACAAAATCAAATTTTCTCCAGACTGGAGAGCTAGCCGTAGCACATTCTTGGGTAATCAAGTCTGTGCAAATGCAAGAATTTAGTGAAGAAATCGATCATTTGAAAAAGAGAAAACTAGTGTGTCCCCGCAGTAAACTCAATATGTTGAATCCATTCTTAGATGATGAGGGTATTCTAAGAGTGGGAGGAAGACTAAGAAATGCTAGCATCGCACAGAATGTAAAATATCCAGTCATTCTGCCTAAATCACACTATATTACAGAACTGGTAATACGATATTATCACTATAAATATCTTCACGGAGGAGCACAAATGCTTCATTCAGAAATCAAGCAGAGATATTGGATTATTAATGCACGAGCAACTATTCGAAAGATCATTCGTAAATGTGTAACATGCTGTCGACACAGAAGTGAGCTGTCATATCAAGCAATGGGCGATCTTCCAGCATCTAGAGTGAATCCCGCAAGAGCTTCTTCGAAATGTGGTGTGGATTTTTAGGGTCCTTTCCAAGTTAAACCGAAGAAAGGGCGCGGTGTTCGGACAGTGAAAATCTACGTTTGTGTTTTCGTATGTTTTAGTACTAAGGCAGTGCATTTAGAAAAAGTTGGAGACATGACGACAGATTCCTTCATAGCAGCTCTAAAACGATTCATTGCCAGACGTGGAAGACCGGAGGAAATGTATAGTGATTGCGGCACTAATTTTATAGATGCCAACAGACAACTGAAATCATATAGTTCGAACCAAAGGGTAGCTAGATACTTAACAGAGAAATTAAGTGGAATTTCAATCCGCCTTCTGCGCCGCACTTTGGTGGACTATGGGAAGCCGCGGTAAAGGCTATGAAATATCATATGAGAAGAGCAATTGGTTCTCAAGTTCTAACCTTTGAAGAATTTGCTACTTATCTAGCAGAAGTCGAGGCATGTCTGAACTCAAGACCATTAGTAGCGATTTCAAGTGATCCAGATGATTTTTCCGTGATTACACAGGGTCATTTTTTAATAGGAACATCATTAAAGGCTATCCAGGAACCAAATGTGTGCGACGAGACACTAACACTTCGCAATCGTTGGAAACTAGTTCAGCAAATGTCGCAGTCCTTCTGGAGGAAATGGTCTAAGGACTATTTGACTCAACTGCAAGTTCGCACAAAATGGCATCGTGCTGCAGCAAATATTAAAGTAAATGACTTAGTAATCATTAAGGAAGATAACACACCTTCCTTAAAATGGAAACTTGGACGGATCACAGAAATTTACCCAGGTAATGATTATAGAGTTCGTGTTGTAAAAGTAAAAACTGCTGATGGTGAATTCAAGAGACCCATTCACAAACTGTGTGTGTTACCAATGGACAGTTAAGTATCGTGAAAAATTTTGAACTTTAACTTGATATTCATCGATATTCATTTGAATTTTTAAGTTTTAATGTTATTGTACATATTTATGTTATTAATTTTGTGTAATTCATTGTTTATAGTTATATGTTAATTTAGGCTTAGTATTACTCATTTATAAGCAAGAACTATTTAATCTAGAAATTATATGTTTACTAAGAATAATGTTATGTAATAATTTCATGTAAGAGGTAGTTTGATGTCCTGAACGGTCATCCGTGGGGAGTATGTTGAGATCTCCCATAGAGGGCGTTGTAGCACCCCTCAACTGTGTGAAAAAAAGGTTTCGATTTGAGTGAGAGTTGGCGTGGGTTTTTGAGAAGTAGTGTGAAGAGCTGTGTAACGCGTATGTAACGGTACTATGTAATATAATGTAATTAAATGTATTTATTTAAAATGTGGAGCAATTTTAAAAGGAGCATATTTCACACCCTATAAGATATTTCTCCCACCTTTTTAGCATGCTTTCGTAGTGTAGTGATGTTATAATGGATGGTGTGTTGAGGTACTAAATGTAAAAATGAAATAGAATTAAGTGTAGTGAATTAGAATTACTTGAGCACCAAAAATAGTCACATGGCGTTTTTTTTTTTTTTTTTTTTTTTTTGAATTAAAGGATCAACAAATATAAATCAGATGAACTGCGTACTAAGTAAATCGCGTTGTGTAACAATAACCCATAAATACTTACTAACGTGCAGATCAAAATGTGTGATCTAGAAGGAAATACGAAATCAAAGTACTTACCCCAAAGTATGACAACTGTATGTTACCAAATCAATTATATTTTATTCTTCATCTTTGATATTGAAATAAGCATTAATATAAATAAAATTATCAACCAGACAGACGAATAAATTTGAATATCAAGCACGAGTGATGCGCATCACCAGAATTAACGTTGCACTCAGAATAAAGTCAATCTTTCTCCATCAGCTCGAAACAAAGTCTTGGTGTAAAAGGAACAATCAAATTTTGATGGCAGTCATTAAGCGTATTTAATTAATCATGGTATTTCTGCCTTTTCTTCTTTAAATCAGGAAATTTCAGATCTCACAAACACGTGCGCTCGAAGAGTTCTCGAAAGGAGGAAGAAGCTGAACAAAAATCATTTTCTGCAACGATGTACAGGAAACAGGAGTAATTATTTTCTTGAATCTTCATGTAAAAATCTCACTAAAAAGGATTTTCATGTATAGCAGACAGCATCGAAGGAACAGCAAAGAGAAGCAGGAAAATGGCACATCGCATCGGCCAGGGAGAGGACAGACTGAAGCCTGTCCTACACCCTCGAACGCCAGCAGCAGAAGAGCGAGAAACCGGTTGTTGCAATCTTTTCCGTGTTGTCCTTGAGTGGTTGCGGCTAGCACAACTGACGCTGAATAATGTGGAGGCTTGCCTGCACAAGTGGTCTGCACGCTGGGCGCGTATTCCAGAGGTCCGTGGCTCGATTTCCGGTGAGGGCATTGCTCATTTTCATCTTTTCTGCTTCCAGAAAATACCAAATGTCTCTACAACTCGACCGAAGACGATGAAAAATAAGGTCTTCGATATTTGAGTCGAAATGATGAAAATGTAGAGCATGTGCATACGTTGGTAAGATCTGGCTGCCAAATAATTACCGAGTGATAACAAATACGGTAGGAGGAGTACCAATTTCTTCCTAAATAAGAACTTGACTGTGAAGGTTCCGTTCCAGACTTACTTTTACAAAAGGACTCTCTTTCTCAACGACAACTGCATATGCGGGAGAAGAGGGAATCCTGATCATTATATTTTCAAATGTCATGTTAACCTTCATGTCTGTTCAAACGTCCATTTCAAGTCTCCTGCTCTAGAATGTTTACTGCTATCTATTATTTTCGCATTAAGTTCATATAGAAATAGTATACTTGCTACAGCCTCAAGACTAGTGTTGGTAATTTCTCGACTCTCATTTTTCCAGAAATAAATCATAGTTCTCAAGAATTTTGGAGAAATTGATTGACAATGCTGTAGGCATATAGCGTATTTATGCTGTTAAGTATATAATTTATTTAGTTTGGGTTTATACCAGGTGAATATTTAAATCATAAACATAAATTTCGTATGTAACTTACACACTGGTTTCCAAAAATTAAGCAACAAATTGAAAAATCGTGATATATCGGGTAAAAGTAGTTTTAAATTCTTGAAATTCGGATGTGTTGCAGATAAAAGCAAGGTTCATCGAGTAGCACTATGCAAAATAGTGGCGCTGCCATCTATGGAAATACGATACAGTTTAAAACCAGCTGTTTAGGAAGGAATCGCTATTCAATGAGCGATGGTATATTAAACAGTTTCGAGATAAAGTGTAAAAATGAGTTCGAGGTTACATCTATCAGCAGAATTGCGTTATAGAACCATAAACCGATTAGAACCAAGCCAACGACCCTGTGACGTTGCAAGATGGCTAAATGTCGATCGTCTCATGATAAATTGGCTGTAGAACCAATTTCTAACTACTGGTTCAGCCTCTTGAAGACCTGCAGAAGGTAGGCGTGTAGGCATTAGGTATTTTTTGAAAGCTGGAGAGATGAAAAATAAGGAATGCCCTCGCCGGGACTCGAACTACGGACCTTTCAAATAGACGTCGAGCGTGCTGACTACTACACTACGAAGGCATGCTAAGAAGGCATGAGAAATACCTTATAGGCCAAGCGTTACCACTTATGAAAATGACCAGTATTTTCGACTTAACGCTCGTCTCAGCAAGACTGCAACTTCATTTCAGCTTAAATACGCCCTTATTTGTGCTACAGGAAAGAGAGTATCAGCCTCGGCAGTACGCAGAGGGCTCCATGAAAGAGGTTTGTATGCTCATAGTTCGCCCGTCTCAAGCGCAACCCTGGTTGGCATTCTGTCAAAACACACAGACCTCGTCAAAAGGGGCGGTATTACTTGCTGCGACGTGGAAGGTCTTCTCTTCTCCGGAAAGAGCTATGCTGGAGGTAAAGAAAGACTCCATCCTTCCACCCTATTTTGAGAATAATTTGGTCCGAATGGCGCATGCGTGTTTGCGCTCATGGTCGCGGATGCGGCGGTCGAACCAAGCGTCTCGCTTACCTTCCGCTAACGGAAGAAGCGTTTGTATTGGGCACCTAGTCATGTCAACTGGAATGAAAATCAGTGAAGGTCTGTTCTGCTCATTGATGAGTCCCACTTTGCTTTACAGAGTGATTCTGGACCATGTGTGAACATACATTCGATGTCTTTAGTCTAACGAGAAAGGGATAACTATGCTGGGGGTAGCGTTCTTGATAGAAAGAGTATTGTCAGGTGGGTGCATAGACCTGTATGTGCTGCCAACATGGAATTTTAGTGCTCAGAAGTATAGAGATACACTGGATCCTATTTTATTTGTCTCTATGTTGCCGCAGTTGGTGATACCTTCACATTTTGCAAGCAGATAATGGCTGCCTCATGCACCAGTTTCTTGAAGAAGAAATTGTAGTCCAAATGGAATGGTCAGCACGCTTCTGAGACCTTAATCGAGGCATGGTGCTGGACTCCAAACCTCCTCAAACCACAGATGGGCTTAGAACTTCTTTACCTGATCAGTGGCATTGCTATTCATGAAATTTATTAACAACATCATAGAAAACGTAACTCATCGCTGTCATTCCTATTGCTATTCAGGGTGATCATACGCAGTATTGGAATTTTTTTGGTATTTAATTTTTGCGCCGGAATTTAGAAGATTTTATGTTCCTGTTGATATCAGAAAATGTAAATATTCTGTATGTTTGTGTATTTAAGTTGCAAGTGTTGTAATAAATATTACCACCAAATTTCTATCAGTTTGCTTGCACATTTTGCACATTCTTTGAGTTATCATCAGTTTTCCGTTTGTTGCTTAACATTTGGAAATCAGTATATATATATATATATGTGAGTGTTTGTGTATGATATTACCACCAAATTTCTATCAGTTTGCTTGCACGTTTTGCACATTCTTTGAGTTATCATCAGTTTTCCGTTTGTTGCTTAACATTTGGAAATCAGTATATATATATATATATATATATATATATATGAGTGTTTGTGTATGCATACAGGGTGGTCATAAAAGAGCTCCCAAATATATGAACCCCTAGCGGCCGATCTGTTCAATCAATCGAAATGACATTTCAGATATTGCTATATTGTTATTTGAAGATACACGATCGAGACTGTGTTGATATAAAATAATAGAGCTCTTCCGGTTTCGATTATAGTGAAAATATTTCGAAATTTTCGAATGGCAACATTCACTTTTCTCCTGCAACGGTTTCAAAAACCATAATTGGCGTAAGAACAATACACGTATGACGAAACCTGCTGGCGTAAAACATTTGCAATGAAAGAGCATTTTAAAGGACCCTTGACATCACAAGAGGGGAGCGGAAAAGAGCTGAGAGAAAGATTCTTTGTTTACAACTAAATATTGATAAGTATTTCTAGATTATTAAATTTACAGTAACATCTGTAACAAAATCCCATTTTCTCAAAATCACATAAAGAATAATAAAATCGGATTTTGACATTAAACGTATTATTTACCTGATAATTATACTGACTTAACATTAAGAAATATCAAGGCTAATATACACGGCGAGATTTGACTCTGAAAGTAATGTAGTAACAGCTATTAATCATACTTCATTAGTAATGGATCGAGAATTTTCTCACAGATTTGCATAAAATCTGAAAACGATTTAAATACATAAGTAAATAGTAAAAGGTTAGCATAGTAAAAGGGTTTTAGGTTTGTCTCCCAGCTGGATTTCAGTTTTGAAGGTTCAAAACTAATAAATTGTTGAATGGCAGTTTGGCTGTACAAATATTAGGTAAAATTAACTGTAAGTACAATCTATAATTATCGTTCATTTTATATTATATAAATAATTGTGATAATATATATGTACACATAATAAATTCCAATTTAAGGGTTTAAAAAATTGCCCCGCAGCTGTCACAGTCACAATTTCAACATGGTAATTAATAATCCTTCAGTGGCCATCAAACGCCCGAACGCATTGGTCACATTATGAGAAATAGTCCATCTCCTTCTTAGTCACGCTTAGTTCACAGAGAGGACAAAGACTCAAGCAATTTAAGAAGAAAAACTAAAAGGAATGGACTAGGGAAAAGGTTGTCGCAAGATTTAGAGATATCTTCAAAACATATAGTAATTAAAAAATGACGGTATTTATATATCCTTTACAATATATAAGCATCATAAAACTGAACCTAAAATCTTAATCAACCCCCTACATTCTTAGTGCTAAATGTGTTTCTTAATTAAAAATATGCCGATTTTAAGATGAAAATGACAATGAAACTGAAAGTTTAGTTGATTCTGAAGTTATTCATATTGTTGCGTGGTACGGGTTCGTAATAGAGTGAATGCACACAGAACTAATGACACCTTGATAATTTTTTTTCTTTTTGCCAAAAGATACACTTCACAGATCTGGAATTTTCCACATAAATATTCGTACAACTCTTCAGAGAATCACAGAGTACAATCAGTAGTTACACTTCAAACTACTAAGGATATTGAAGAGCAAAACTAACATTGAGATATCCCAATACTCAAAACCATGCTGAACTAACAATTAACAATTGAGAAACTGATGCTGTATATGGTCTTAAATAGTTTTCGAGCCCACCAGCGGCGGAGCGGTAAAGTCGCTGAACACTGGTAGTTCGGTTCGAATCGGTAGATAGTGCTTGATTTCGCTATTGTGAGAACACGTTTGCTAGTTTCTACTAGCTGTTAATCATAAAATCATAATAGCGGCTACACATTCTTGCCGTCGAGTTAGTGTCTTGCCGGTGCAAATTTCCGAGTTAACCTATTAGTTTAAATTGAATTGGGTAGTCTTGCACTATTGTTTACCTTTAAATTTAACGTTACGTTATCTTTTAAATTCTCACCGCGAGTGGTCGGTGTTTCTTGTAAGCAAGAGCTGGCTTCCGCCCCGGATAAATCTGGGTATACCCATACGGAATTGAGTGCCGACCCAGCAGGGAGATGCCAGAGACGACCATCCCACGGTAACACAACTCCATGGAGACGGCAAATTTAATGTTCTATTTCTGAAAAAACAAAGGGGGGTTCACAACATAGGCACGATTACAGGGTACTTGAAGAGTTGCTAACATTCTATTGTCCTACTGCATAAATCAAGTAATAGGGGATTACAACTGAATATGAAAATACTTACACTGTTGTTGCGTTACATATGATTAAGGGATACAAGTGCGTAGCTTTACACAGAGTTGCAAAGTTAATAATAGACATTCATATGATATTGGTACAATTAATATATATAGAAACTCAAACTTATGATATTGGGTGCAGCATGTAAAACCAACCCGTCGTAAAAACATACCGGATGCAAAAAATGAAGGAGCCTGACCTTCAGAAGAGGGTGCATTTCGAAAAAGTTGTCAGTGGTTTTTTTGGACCCATTAATGCTCATCATGAGTGACGAAGCGTGGTTCCACCTGTCTGGGTACGTAAATACCCCAAACAACCCGTACTGGTCGACAGAATATCCCCACCAGGAACCCTTGCATGACACGAAGATTGGTGTTTGGTGTGCCATTTCCGCCACACGCGTTATGGGGCCCATATTCTTTGAGACCACAGTCAACAGTGCCGTGTATTTGGGAAGAGTTTTATTCAAACTTGAGAGAAGAGGAGTGTCAGTTATGTTACTTTCAGCAGGACGATTTAACAAGTCCACATCGGATGCATCATTATCCCGTGTGCATGAGATGTTTACACTAAAGAAGACAATCACCAAAGACTTGAGGCCTCCTCGCTCACCAGAGTTGTTCACTTGTGACTTTTACTTGTGGGGACTGTTGAAGGGAAGAGAAAGAGAAACAAATTCACACACAATTGCAGAACTCAAGACCTCCATCCAGGATGATATCAATAGCACCACCACAAAAGAATTGTGAAGTGCATATATGAATCTCCTCAAACGTGATCACACGTGAGTTGAGGACACTTTCTGGACCTACTGTGAAGATAAATAATCATATTCAAAACATTACATTTCATTTTATGTGTTGACTTTGTTTAATCATTGATTGTGCTCATGTTAGGATGTTTTATGATGGAACGGGCCAGCTTTACGTGTCGAATTTTTTTTTTTTTTTTTTTTTTTTGTCGTTAGGCTGGAGGACTTTGTCATGAGAAGATTTATAGCTACTAGATCCTACAGATCTTGCCCCTGTATTCTTATTTTTCCGATACAGCATCATTTCTCTCAGGCTTTTCATGTTATATTACATAAAAAAATACAATTTCACATATAATTTTAGTAAAATTATCTATCTATGTACAAAATTCGTAACAATATTTGTTGCCGTATTTTATATTATTAATGCTGAGATCGCGCTTTGTTTGTAAAATTGTTTTACCAAAATAGTGATTCCGAAGTAGTTGCTCTACGGAAATTTTGGACTTGAAGGGGATTCTAAAATGTCCGATAAATGTTTAAAATCTTCCAAAATTGATAAATAATTTGAAGAAACAAGATAATTTTCTGTTCGTCCTGGAAGAGGAAGAAAACGTATTTCTGCAGAAGCCGTACAGGAGGTTGCGCTTCAGGTCCTAAAGGGTAAGCTTCAAACTTTCAGGCTAGCACCAGTGTCCGGCGTATAGCACAGGTACTCGATAGACCACATTCGACTGTCCACAAGATCTTGCAAAATATCCTCCGGTGTTACCCTTGCTAACTTTCACTAGTGCAGCGACTGCTTCTGCATGATTTTGAAGCTCGACTCCGGTTCTGACTTCAGTTTCTTGCTCGCTCTCAGGTCGATTCAGAATGGCCCTGGAATATCCTGCGAACAGACGAAGTGCATTTTCATTTGGATGTGCAATGAATACTCACAATTACGGAATTTGGGAATCAGAAAATTCGCGCCCTGTCTAAGAGCTTCCATTGCATTCACCAAAAGTGACCGTACGGTGTGGATTTTCTGCGTCATTTATTCTCGGCGAGTACTTCTTCGAAGTATATCAGCTATTCTTCCATTGGCATGTTTGATCACCGGTCAGCAATATGAATCACTATTAGAGAACGAAATTGTTCCGTCAGTGTCTTGCACGAGCTCCTCCCCACATTGCACGGCGTGTTACGAATGTTCTTAAATATCATTTTACAGAACAATATGTCATTAGCCGGCTCTTTCGTAATATCCCCAGACCCTAAACCTCAATCCATGCGATTTTTGGCTTTGGGGACATAGGAAACATCAGGTAATTCGTGAAAGTCCAAGAACGTTACCTGATCTTAAAGCCAGCATTTCATGCCACGTGCTGAACATTTCTCAGCTCGGACTTCGGTCAACCGTGGAATATGCCATCTTGCGATTTCAGATGGTAGCTGAAAAAGATGGCCATCATGTGGAACATGTTTCTAGTAACAAAATTTGTAAAACTGTAAAACTATTGTAAAGGTATGTAACTAAATGTTTAATTTATTAATATAATGCCCTCTAGTGACGTTATTTGCAAATAATATTTTTCCCTGAAAGAAATTCTCATACCTCCATTAAGTCCGCAACAAAATTTCACAATTTTCTGATCAATGGTTTTGCTTGTAGGCAGCTTTGAACTAGGGTTCTTTAATTATAGACACTCTGTATATATTGGAAAAAGTACAAAATAAAAAGCATTTCAGAACCTGATCCATTTGAACACTGAAGGCAGGAACAAAAGGCGGTGAAAATGCAACAATTTAAAAGTTATACGTTTAAAATTCATCTCATATTCAATTCGGAGTTAACGTACGTAGAAACATACAAGAAGCATAGTGGCAAACTGTCAGAAAAAAGGGGGAACATGCCGAAACTAAAAATAAAACAAGAGATTTACATCTTTCGGTACATCGACGTCAAGGGTTTGCTGCAACTAAAGAAGTCAACAAATCAGCCTGTTCCTGAACCAAATAAAGACACATTTTATAGTTAAAAACTTAAAATGATCTCATAAAAACAATCAAAGTAATCTGTATTTTTATCAGTCTAGCTAACACAGACCGAAGTAAGCAGTTCAAGTTACAGCTTCAAAAACATAAAGAAATTTTAAAAAAATATTATTTTGATCAGACCGAATCCAAGGAACAAGACTTACGAATGCAAGCAATCCAGCAAATGCAAAGATAAAAACATAAGTCGATTTTGAAACCACACAGGCTGGGTTAAACACTTTCCTCTCCCCCCCCCAAAAAAAAACTTTACTAAATATTCTGAAAGCTTTCAAATTTTACATTACGCCCAAAATGGCGTTTTTTTATGTTTTGTGTGTTACCTTTATTTATTAAATATCATGTTATTCGCACTAAAACCATAAAATTCAACAGTAATATCGGAAAATAGTTTTAAATTGAGCATATCTTTAGAATTTCCGATACAGAGTCTTGCGCGCTGCAGATAAAAATGTTTTTCTGTACAACGTTGCCATTGCTCGCTTTGAAATCGTTCAGTTTCTTAATTAAAAATTCTTTAATGTCTGATAAAATATTAAACAGATAATAAAACAAATTCCAAATTTCAAATCAAGGCATCCAGGTGCCCATATACGCTGGAGGATTACATTATTCAAAATTGGCTGGCTCTAGGTACCATAGTAGTAAGCGCCCGTACTCGTGCTACGGAAGTGACGTCACAGAAAAGGGGCGTGGCCTCCGCCATCTTGAATCACGTGACAACAGGAAGTGACGTAGATGGAAGGAATGACGTAGACGGAATGACATCATCAAAGTTTCGTTTTGATTCTGTGGCAACGATCTTTTCAAAGTTTTTTATTTTTTGTGGACACTATTTTTTATGTTTGTAGCAACGAACTCTTGAACCACGTGACGTCAACTTTATTATTTTCCTTATTTACCTTTATTATTTTAGTTATTTAATCATTTTTATTCGTAAACGTCATCTCTTTCACGTTGCGACATGCCGAAACCGCTTCACGCTTTCTACATCTGCCCTGGCGAACGTATACAATCTTAACAACCATTCAGCATTTCGCTAACAATGTTTTCATTTTTCATCTTATTCTTACTATTTTTTTAAGTTATTAGTTAATTTATTAATTTTTTATTTCATTTTTTTCCCTTTCCCAAACATAAATTTTATTTTTAACTTTCGCAAATTGACGTTTCCTTCCACAAAAGTGAATTTAAATTTTCTTTTTACTTTTTATCTTGCAAAGTTTATTTTTTTTATATTTAATTTTCTTTTTGGTTTTACAAAAGTAATATTTATTTTTACGAATTGAATTTTCCTTTTCACTTTTTTTATTTTGCAAAACTTATTTTTATTCCAAAATTTTTTCCTTTTCGTATTTTTACTTTACTTTATTTAAATTTTTTGTTTAACTTTCTTTTTGGTTTTACAAAAGTAATATTTTTATTTACGAATTTAATTTTCCTTTTCACTTTTTTATTTTGCAAAAGTTTTTCCAAAACTTATTCCTTTTCGTATTTTTACTTTACTTTATTTTAATTTTTTGTTTAAACTTTTTTTTTTTTTTGGTTTTGCAAAATTAATACTTATTTTTACAAATTTAATTTTCCTTTCCGCTTTTTATTTAAAAAAAGGTGTTACTACATTTTTAACTTAATTTTTTTACAAGAGTAATATTTAGTTTCATAATTTTAATTTTTTTGAGTTTTTTGTTTACACAAATGCAGTTTTTTTTCCCTTATGCATTTTACTTCCTAAAATAAATTTCATTCCCCCCTTTTCTTTAAAAATTTTTTTTTGTTACATTTTTATTTTACTCTTAACTTTTTTCCCTTGTTTTAAATACAATACGATGTTACATTTCCATTTCTCCAAAAGTAATCTTACCTACATTTCTCTGTCTTTGAAATTTTAAGCTGGAATTTACATGCATATAACTTCACTAGATAATATTTTCTGTAATATTAAGCCAATATACACAATGCTCTTTCTATATAGTTTAACTGGAATACTACATTTCTTACGTTTTTACTACTAAGTTGGAGATACTCAGAACTTTTCCTTCTAATGCATTGTACTAACTATTAATGACTGTATTAACGTTTTGGCCAACTATACAAAACTTTGTTGATTCCCTTTTACACGTCTTACTTTTATTCAAAGGATTCACCAAACTATGTCTGACAAATGTAATTTTTACACTTTCCATTTACACATTTACCCTTATATTTAACTTATAAAACATATTCATGCTGTATTTTTGATTCCTTTTTCCCATAATAAATACACACTTACACATGTTTCTTTATTGTAAGACCTACTGACTTTAAACAAATCTTATAAGGAGCAATAAATTTTCATGGTATGAAGCCCACTCAAACCGATGCATGGAGCATTTCTACCCAGTTAAGTTTAGATACGTACAAATAGTACTTCATTTCTTCTTATTTTACTCTACAGACATTTATACATATATATTCAGAATACTCCCTTTTATTCAGTAAAATTCATTGATACTACTAACACAAATTTTACTAACTCTTTGAAATATTTTACAAAAATATCTTGTATTTTCTTGCACACATCCTACTTAAATCACCAAACATACACTGAATGATTTTTCCTTCATGTGAAAACGTCACTCGGATTCTTAATATCATTGACTCTTACAAAAGTTAAGTAGAATTGTAAATTCTACGTAAGAGCGAAAATCAAACGCCCACTTAGAGTTTCAGGAGATTGCTGGCATGTTTCCTCCGTTGAAACCACTTTTTATGGAGAACTGCCTCATAACTAATTTTGTATAATTATCTTTCAGATTTTGCAGTGTACATGATTTTCATTATATCTCTTTTTATTAAATTAACACTTTATATGCTATGTAATTAAAAAATAAGCTTCGAATAGGATGGATTTTTGCACATTCTACTGAATTGCCTAGATCTGAAGAATTTCTTTTTTTTTTTCAGATTTTTCCTTATTTCTGCATAACCTGCATGTATTCCATTCGTCTTCCTACTACCGATAGAAAAAATTACAGTTACGTGAGAGATTTGGAATACTGAAGTCCATATGAATGTTGAATACTGGGAACAAATCCGGCATTCTGTCATAATTGAGTAATACTTTGAATAATAAAATTTTAAGAAAACATCCGTTTCATTCACGTGAATAAATTAAATACATTTTCTATTACAGGAAATCTATCACAAGTGTCAACATAAACGATCTACACATATATTTTTAAGTATTTAAATAACTCATAAGTTGAAGATAAACCAAGAGAAAAAGTATATTCATTGGCATATATTAACAGCAAAGATAAAATAGTTTCCAATAGCAAAGAGAAAACAGGTTCAAAATGTCTAAAAGACTACCGAGAGCACACTCTCAAAACTTTTGCGAAAAAAAGATGACATTACAAATACAAAAATGTTACGGAACATAACATTAGTTAAAAATTTTCGTTTGAAATTTTAGTTCTGATATAGGAAAATACACATTAAATCATTAAATGTCGGTATTCGTGTAAATGTTTGTAAAGAAACAAATATATAAATTTTTAGGAAAATTTTGCATTTTTTCTATTTTGGTAATGATACTGGTAAGTTAGGAAAATGTTCTGTACTGAACATATGTGTCTACGAAATTCTTTGGAAAAAGCGGAAAGTAAATAATCATTTCGATACCTCACTAGAAATGAAATGTTATAGTTGAACAACGATTTAAAAATTGACCAAGAGCAGAACGAAGTACATATATAAATTATTTTGAAATCGGTTATGAACTTTTAAGTAGGATATATCCAGAATCTTCAAAATTAGTAATGAAACATTCAATTTAACACGTGAGATTTTACTAAAGAAGCCTCTGCAATAGTAAAATGTTGGTTAAAATTGTGCCAACAGAAGGAATAAATTTAAAATATTCGCATGATATGTAATAAAAATGAAAGCATGGCCCCGGTTCAGCAATGCAATAATACAAGGTTTTAAGTAAAAAAGTTTCTAAACTGAGTTTTGTTTTGTGACGTAGGAAAATTAGCAATATATTAGCAGTAGACTAGGAAAAAAATTTTCAAAGATAATACTGTGGTATGAAAATTAATCAAAAAGTATAACATTTTTCTTCGCAACAAGTTATGAATGTTTTCATTTCAGTAGAGTGAAGTCAGAAAGTACAAATTTGGTAAAGAAACAAGCGCTGATTTTCTTATGAATGTGAGATATTTTCTTATATGTTTCTAATGAAATTAGTATATGAACTTCTTTTAAGAAAGAAATAGACTTTATGAGAAAAATCTATGACAATGCAATTTTTGGTGACTTGGAGAAAATATTCAAAGTCTTCATGATCGGTGTTAAAAGTCTCCATTATCTACTACATTCGAATACATCAGTGCTAGAGAAAATTAATCTATTCCTGTAGTGTACTAAGATAAAAAATTCCATTTCTTTTCTTAATTTCTGATTCGGTGTGGTAGTGTTGTTGAAGTTAAATTTTCCAAACGTGTAAAAAGTTATTAAATCATACCATATAACTATTTAATAAAAATTTGTTCCCAAATCTTTACAAGGACTTGTAAAAGATAAATAAGAAAAATATTTGAAAAATTAAATGATTTGCAGTGGCCGTAATATTCAAATTTTCAAAAGGTACTTCACAAAAAAAAAAAAAAAAAAAAAAAAAAAAAAAAAAAAAAAACGGTTAATGAAAACACGAACACATCGCAACCACCCACAAATAAGTTCCGTCACAATTGAAAATTTTATACTCAAAATTTACATTGAATTCAGGAAAAGAAACATTAGGGGTTTCAAAATTAAAATTCTCATGTAAACTTTCCGGAATGAAATGTACAGTATTTCAGGAAATATTCATTTAACTTGTTCGTAATTTTGTTAAATCATATGTAATGAGCGTATGTGAGACACGAAAATGCATTCGTATGCGAAAAAATAACAAACATTTAACTATCTGACAATGAATCAAATTTCATTTGAAATGTAATGGCATGAAAAGTAGTACAATATATCTGTATGGAAAATCTTGATGATAATTTCTGGTGTGTTTTTTTCGAATAAAAAAAAATAGTTAAAGGCTCCTAGGTTAGTAATGAACTACTAAATTCGGTCAATTTTCATCAAAAACGCCGTAAGAAGTTCTCCGTACTGGTAAAATATTACTTAAATTCTCTAGCTTTGTGACTTTCCTGAGACATTGGCAAGACCAACGGCTGTCTGGTCAATACAGGATAACTATGTGTTTAATAGGTTACTTCAAAGCTATGAAAGAAATAACAGTTGGGTAAAAAAATATGGACATTTTCAAGAAACAATTGTTCTCTTATGTCCTTTTGGCATTATAGTTATAAACAAAATGCAAAAATTTAGTAAATACGTAGATAAATCTCAGGAAAAAATTGTAAATTAACATGAAATGTTTACTTAAAGTCTATGTAAAGTTGGAAAACAGTGATCGTGACACATTTGAAAAATAGTTCATATACAGCGCATTAAAATTTTTCACCCGATCTATGAATTCATGAAAATCGGCCCAAAAATGTCATTTATCACGTTCGCTTGCTTGCAGTATATTCTCTTGTCGTTTTAATCTTTTTGTTTTTGAGTTTTATTATTTCTGAAGTTGTAATATTTCTGAATCTGAAGCTTTAAAACACAAAATCACTCTGATTCATCAACTTGCGTCTAAATGTAAAGTACAGTTAACCAAATGGAAGATTTTAGCAAGAAGTAAATGTACTACAGACAAAATAAATTAAAAATTCATCATTATTTTTCATGCTCTGTTCATGAAACTAGTCCCGACTTGTTCCATTCGGAACATTTTCAGAAAAATATTCATTTTTTGTTCATGTTTTTGCATACTCAGATACTAATTTTGTTGGAAATAGGACATTTTCTTATTCCATTTTATATTTCACTGTTAAAGTCTGGCTTGGGAAAATTGTTTTCCGTGGAAATGGCATAGTTGTCCTATATGTCTGTCACTGTTCTAATAAATTACATTACTAACGTGTGAAAATCCCTAGTTATACAGGAATTATCTTGAATGTTTCCTTAATCTGAAATGCAAAATGTAACCCATGTGCAAAAATAGAGCAAGTTTATCTTAGAAAGTTCTCCACGAATACATATTTTTCTCGGCCTTACATGCTTTTCTGTATTTATCACTCAAGTTCATTGTGTACCTCTCTTTTATCTAATTTGTGAAGAATTCCTCTTTGAATACTAACATTTGAATTTGTTCAACTGATTTTAAAGTACATGTACATTTTGGTCAATGTGTAGGGAAATGAGGAACTGTGGCACTGAGTGTTCTAAGCATTCCATACTGCATTTTTCTTAAGAGTACAGTTCAGTTAAAAGCGAAATGTGTTTCGTACTTTGTGAAAATTTTATTTACTTATTATGTGTCATGCTCATGATAAATAAAAATGTTATACATATGCGCTGGACTATGCGCGTGGTTCCAATGTTTAATTAAAATAATGCTTTTCAAAAAAGTGTGGTCTTTCTTATGACATATTCAAAATGCGTTAAAATTTTTAAAGTTGGTGACTATAGTAGATCATTATATGGACTTTCTGTCATTATTACCTATTTTGTAAAATTATTTGTGTGTAATTTTATTTATTATCTATGAGAAGTTAAATGTCAAAAAAGCTGTAAAAGTTCATTATTAAGCAATGTCAGTTTGAAATTTCTATCTTAAAATTATTTGTGTTAGGTCTTTTATGTTAATTACTATGTTAGATCCTTATTTGGAACTCTACTCAATATTTCGTGTAATGTATCATAACTATGTAGGAGTCATTTATCAGGTATGATAAATTAAATTTCGTTCTCAAAAGGCTGTAAGAGTTCAGTGCTAAATAAATTATTGGCAATGTGAAATAGGAGTATTTTTCAGTTAAATTATAATGAATACGTTAAAATATTCCAAGTTAACAAATTTTTATATTCCAAGTTGAGAAAAAGGCGATAAAGTTTCATTTCCATGGCTGAATATTAATTCCATGTGTATTATAGACTTTAAGTTCTCCTTCACAAAATGTGACTATAATTCAAATTTAAAATAATACGTTACAATGTGGATATTCTTCTCTGTAGTTAAAATATAATTCAATCTTCTGTACCTTGTTAAGAGAGTTAGGCTGTGATAAGTTCGAATAGAGTACTGTTTATAAAGTTCTGCGGTAAATTGTGGAATCATTAAGAATCCGAGTGACGTTTTCACATGAAGGAAAAATCAAGGTTCAGTGTATGTTTGGTGATTTAAGTAGGATGTGTGCAAGAAAATACAAGATATTTTTGTAAAATATTTCAAAGAGTTAGTAAAATTTGTGTTAGTAGTATCAATGAATTTTACTGAATAAAAGGGAGTGTTCTGAATATATATGTATAAATGTCTGTAGAGTAAAATAAGAAGAAATGAAGTACTATTGGTACGTATCTAACTTTAACTGGGTAGAAATGCTCCATGCATCGGTTTGAGTGGGCTTCATACCATGAAAATTTATTGCTCCTTATAAGATTTGTTTAAAGTCAGTAGGTCTTACAATAAAAAAAAAAAAAAAAAAAAAAAAAAAAAAAAAAAAAAACATGTGTAAGTGTGTATTTATTGTGGGAAAGAGGAATCAGAAATACAGCATGAATATGTTTTATAAGTTAAATATAAGGGTAAATGTGTAAATGGAAAGTGTAAAAATTACATTTGTCAGACATAGTTTGGTGAATCTTTTGAATAAAAGTAAGACGTGTAAAAGGGAATCAACAAAGTTTTGTATAGTTGGCCAAAACGTTAATACAGTCATTAATAGTTAGTACAATGCATTAGAAGGAAAAGTTCTGAGTATCTCCAACTTAGTAGTAAAAACGTAAGAAATGTAGTATTCCAGTTAAACTATATAGAAAGAGCATTGTGTATATTGGCTTAATATTACAGAAAATATTATCTAGTGAAGTTATATGCATGTAAATTCCAGCTTAAAATTTCAAAGACAGAGAAATGTAGGTAAGTTTACTTTTGGAGAAATGGAAATGTAACATCGTATTGTATTTAAAACAAGGGAAAAAAGTTAAGGGTAAAATAAAAATGTAACAAACAAAATTTTTAAAGGAAAGGGGAAAAAAATGAAATTTATTTTAGGAAGTAAAATGCATAAGGGAAAAAGAAAACTGCATTTGTGTAAACAAAAAACTCAAAAAAATTAAAATTATGAAACTAAATATTACTTTTGTAAAAAAATTAAGTTAAAAATGTAGTAACACCTTTTTTTAAATAAAAAGCGGAAAGGAAAATTAAATTTGTAAAAATAAATATTAATTTTGCAAAACCAAAAAAAAAAAAAAAAAAGTTTAAACAAAAAATTAAAATAAAGTAAAGTAAAAATACGAAAAGGAATAAATTTTGAAAAAACTTTTGCAAAATAAAAAAGTGAAAGGGAAAAATTAAATTCGTAAATAAAAATATTACTTTTGTAAAACCAAAAAGAAAGTTAAACAAAAAATTTAAATAAAGTAAAGTAAAAATACGAAAAGGAAAAAATTTTGGAATAAAAATAAGTTTTGCAAAATAAAAAAAGTGAAAAGGAAAATTCAATTCGTAAAAATAAATATTACTTTTGTAAAACCAAAAAGAAAATTAAATATAAAAAAAATAAACTTTGCAAGATAAAAAGTAAAAAGAAAATTTAAATTCACTTTTGTGGAAGTAAACGTCAATTTGCGAAAGTTAAAAATAAAATTTATGTTTGGGAAAGGGAAAAAAATGAAATAAAAAATTAATAAATTAACTAATAACTTAAAAAATAGTAAGAATAAGATGAAAAATGAAAACATTGTTGGCGAAATGCTGATTGGTTGTTTAGATTGTATACGTTCGCCAGGGCAGATGTAGAAAGCGTGAAGCGGTTTCGGCATGTTGCAACGTGAAAGAGATGACGTTTACCTTTTTCCCCAGCCTATTGACGTCATGGTGATTTTCGCTCCAAATGGAAAAATAACAGGTTTGATAACATGAAGGGCTTAACCGAGCGGTAAAGCGCTAGACCTCCCATTCCAAAGATAGCGAGTTCGAACCTCAGCCGTGGGATTATTTTTAAAATACAGGGAAAATGATACTAAATTCATTAAAAATGGATTAAAATATAATGGAATCAATTAAAACTAATTAAAAATAATGAGGGATTAAAATAATTAAAAAGGATAATTCATAATTAAAAATAATGAATAAAAATGATTAAATAACTAAAATAATAAAGGTAAATAAGGAAAATAATAAAGTTGACGTCACGTGGTTCAAGAGTTCGTTGCTACAAACATAAAAAATAGTGTCCACAAAAAATAAAAAACTTTGAAAAGGTCGTTACCACAGGATCAAAACGAAACTTTGATGATGTCATTCCGTCTACGTCATTTCTTCCATCTACGTCACTTCCGGTTGTCACGTGATTCAAGATGGCGGAGGCCACGCCCCTTTTCTGTGACGTCACTTCCGTAGCACGAGTACGGGCGCTTACTACTTACCATTATTTCATCACAGTGCAATAAACATACGTACCTTTATGTAGATTCTTCATTATTTAATTTCTTTAAATATTAGCTGTAATACCCGATGCCTGTTAAGTTAGATTGAGAGTAATGTATCTAACAACAGACAGAATGTTACCGCTGTAATCCTTCTCTAATGACGATGCAAAAAATACGATTCACAGTGGTACATTTATCAGTCTGTTGCCATATGGAACCCACATAATAAATTTCGGTAGAAAAATAAACTAATTCCTCTCATTATCAATGATTTTTGTCTTTCTGATCAAATTGTCATAAAAACTCAAGTTCCATCCAATATTTTCCTAATATTCAATTTTACTCGATTAAATGTGGCAAAAAATTTATCATAATTGATAAGAAATCAATAACGCAAACAAACACACAACCGGGCATTCTTCTTTATATATATATATATATATATATATATATTGTAAAATTTAGAAATTTTTTATTAACAAACTCTACGATTTGAAAGCGAAGCAGTAGCAAGACTTTTCGAAATAAATTTCGAATAATTTCTATCTCAACGCGCGACTGTTTCCATTCGGAAAAATGAGGACGAAAATGAGTGGTTTCAGAGTTTTTAATTAATATCTCTGATTTTGGCTATCTTTTTTTTTGGGGGGGAGGGGCGTGGAAGTGGACTTCGACCTTTTCCAGGACCCAGAAAAGAATTGTAGAAGGCTTGGTGAGGATAGCTATAGTATTGACTGCGTTAATCGCGAATAAACACACAGACATTCTTCTTTATACATTATATTTTATATATTTATATATTAACAATACAGGGCTGTAATAATTTTTGGCAACAGTTTGAAAAGTGAATCAACGCAAAATGCCAAAACGAAATTAATTGTCCTTCTGTGTTAATAATAATTTTCAATTTAAGCTGAGGGAGTCCAAAAAACATGTAAAACAGAGACAACGCACATATGAAAAGAAAATAAATAAATAAATGAAAATTTCATCTAGGAAAAAAACATAAAATAAAAATAAAAAATAAAAAGAAGAGTTGGTTCTTAAAATCTGTAATATTATAACAACAAAAGTTTTGAAATGAAAAAATATTAGAGAAAACAAAAGCTTAGAAATCAAATAATGCAGTAGTATTATTAAAAAATGTAAGCTTAAAATATGCTAATTAATGAATTCATGTAAACTAGGAAGTTAAACCTACTAATTTAACTGATTAAAACTATTGAAAATAAGTAGAAAAAATCTCCATTGTAACATTAAATATAGTGTAGCAAAGATGGAAAATTTGTACAATAAAAAATATCGAATTACTTGGATTATAAAATCTAAAATAAATCCTAAAATAACCGTCATAGAATAAAGTGAATCATTAGCTCACTTCAGTTATATCAATGGAAAAAATTTTAGTGTTCAACGAATAACAAAAATGATTTTTTTTAAATCTAAGCAATGGAGAAAGATGGTGCATTTTGATATGAATGGAAAAAATTTTAGTGTTCAACGAATAACAAAAATGAATTTTTTAAAAAAACTAAGCAATGGAGAAATATGGTGCATTTTGATATGAATGGAAAAAATTTTAGTGTTCAACGAATAACAAAAATGATTTTTTAAAAAAAAACTAAGCAATGGAGAAAGATGGTGCGTTTTGATATGAATGGAAAAAATTTTAGTGTTCAACGAATAAAAAAAATGAATTTTTTAAAAAAAAACTAAGCAATGGAGAAAGATGGTGCATTTTGATAAAAGTTAAAAAACTGTGAAGAATGAATAAATAAATTCGGAGGAGGTAAATAATTGTGATGAAGTTAGGATATTATCCAGTAAACTATGAGCTAAGTTGTGAGCAATCTTAGAGAACGTAAAAGGGAATTTAGAAAAATGTAACCTAAAACAGTATAAAGGCAGAAAACGGAAAAAGTCAATTGTTGCAGAAAATAGAATTCACTCAAGCTTTCTTGACACTTTGGAGTAGTAGTAGGCCCATTTTGTTATAAAAAGAGACACATGATTATTAGACAGTCTAATCTAAATTGAAACTAATGTAAGAATTTTGAGAAGATTGCCTAAATCAACTGTGTTATTAACATCTTAACTATACCACCATAATGCTTTAGGTACAGCCTTTCGTGAAAACAGCAGTTTGGTGATGAAAATAATCATTAGCAGTTTAGCTAGCTGTTTTTTTGATGAAATTAAGTGAAATTTTGTTAATTTTTAATATTTTAATTGATACATTAAACTTTTTTGTAAAGTCATTGCTGTTCTTACAACTATTTGGGATTATTTTTGTTTGATTAATAATAATTTTAGCAATAACTTTTGGAGCATTAGATTTCTAATTTATTAGTCTAATTGTTTTAAAATTAAAACGTCTTCTTTTAGCAAAGGAATTAAATATTATTGCGATTGTAAATTTGTAGGTCAAGATAATCTTCTTTTTGGTATCGCCTTTTTTAGTTTATCGAAGACATTTAGGAGGATAAACATTTTGTTTTTCAATTTCACTGTAATCATTAATGGCATTGAGGCTACTAGTGAACCTGTAGGTAAATTTAGAAAATTCTGGTTTATGGTAATTGTCAATAAGATTATATTCTTCAACGAAGAAGAGCGGCTTACAGACGGCAGATCGATAATTGGTTTCCACAGGAATGCAGTTAATTTGTTTGAAAATTTTATTTTAATACTTAATAAAATTGTGAAAAGTGTACATTAAATATAAGAATCCCATTTATCAAAATCAGTTAATTTTTAAAGTTGGAAAGTGCTTAAATAAATTATTATAAATTTCAGCCTCTACTCAATTAAAATTATTACATATCTTTTCTTTTTTATAATAACTGTTTTAGGTGGCTATCTGCCCAAGCGGTTAGTTATTGTTATTATTAAGTACTTTGAAAGCTATATTAGAGCGCAGATCGTTTTTTTTTTTTTTTTTTTTTTTCCGCTAAGCTTATGAACTACTGACCAAACTACCTGAAATAAGGCAGCTATAATTAATCTGAATGTTATTTGACTATTTAAAACAGATTCTAGAGTTTCATTAAGCAGCTTCATGCGGTTTATCATTTTGTGATGCATTATCACACAGCTCTTGTAATGAATTTACATTTAATAACCGCACGAAGAGCATTTAAAGATATTTCCAACGACAAGAGATTTCAAAGGGCAATGATCTCTTATACAACAAGTTTGTGGTGCATAAAAAGAAGTTTAAAATTTATTGGCCTCTTGTTTCCGTTTTTCTCTTAGGAAGTTACACGCTTTCAGATAGCAGTTCTTGTAATTGAGAAGAATTACTAAGAACTCCGTACGCCTTGTTATGAGGGAAAATGCATGTCTGATGACTATCTAAAAGGCATTCCATTCTACGCTCTTTACTTTACCTTGGAACTGAATCAGTCAAAAAATATCAATTGTCTCATTGACAAAACCATC
Source organism: Stegodyphus dumicola (assembly GCF_044657685.1). NCBI lineage: Eukaryota > Metazoa > Arthropoda > Arachnida > Araneae > Eresidae > Stegodyphus > Stegodyphus dumicola. The sequence continues at coordinate 103,522,015 of NC_140771.1, forward strand.
ACGCATCTGCACTATATGTAACGCTGCTTAATTAACTTGACCAATGTGCCGTGCGAGCAGTTATTTTTGAACAAATATTCACTCAAGGATGAAAGGTTCGGCATTCATGCGCTTATCTTTTCTTCAATTGGTATTAAGTTTCTCGTGTGAGACGAAGTATGTTAGGAAACAGATCCATTCTTGATGTTGAAGTTGGATTAACAAATACGGCGATTACCTGAAGGTCATTAGAAAATCTACATTATTAATATCTAAGAGCTTCTGACCATTTTCAAAGGAGGAAACTTTTTTAATTTTCATTAATATGCTCTTGAAAAGCTTTAAATGTAAATTAGATGAGTAGGAGTACGGTTGAGTAGTCATATCCAGTATTTTATGCGTCATATTTGTTCAAATGTTTTAGCGTTGGGAAGGAGTTTTGTTAAAGGAGGCGGAGGAGTTTTCGTTAAAGAAAAGGGAGTTTTTAAAGAAGAAGAAATATAAAGAAGAAATTTTTATTTTTAAAGTAGGAGTTTTTATTAACGATAAGGCATTTTTATTAATGCAAAAGGAGGTTTTTTTATTTTATTTATTTATTTATTTTTTTTTTTTACAAAACGGCGGGTAATGAAAAAGGAGCGAATGAGCTTTTATTAACGGAGCGAAGAAGTTTCAGCTTTTGGCGAAGGAATTTTTTCATTAATGCTTAGTCACTAAAATAATCAGCAAAATTTAAAGCAAAAGTTTACTGTATTTACTTGAGTATTCTCCTGGCCTCCTTTACTAATTTTATCTTCCGCAATTTAAGAGAGGAAAATTATACGAATAATTAATTTCTTGTCCTCTCTTATCGTTGTCCGCTGTTATTCCTCAAATTATAATGCTGGTGGAATTGGTGCCTGTAATGTCTGCTACCAAACGCAGATCTTCTGTATCATCCCTGTGTCATCGTTTTAATCAACGTTCAGTCTGTCTTTCCGCGTGTAATGATCTTCCGAAACGTCAGGTGCATTAGATATCCTCGTTTCTTGAAGCTCTTTACTGCTATTGTTTCATTGATCAGAGCCATGCATCCAAAATCCACGAGCAAATCAATTAATAAAATGAAAACAACCTCTAAATGGACGAATTCATTTTAAAATTTACGGAAGCTCGTTTTCTGAACACCTTGCAGAAGTGCAGAAGCTCCAAATTGCGTGAATACTTAAACATTTCAACCCAGGGAAGCCGCCAAGCGCCCCTCCGTTGTTTCACGAAGAAACAGGATTTGCGTTGAAAGCTGTGCCATATTTTCATTAATTTTATTCTATTTCTTAAATAATAGTTCCTTAAATTTTTTTCAGTATTTATATTTCAGTTGATCATCTAATTCCATTTAAATTATATTTTTAAGATTTTTATTTCTCCTTTTAATCTAAAGTAATTCTTGCTCTCAATTTCGTTTTTTAAAGCGCTATTTTATTCTGTCTCTTATTCCTTTCAGTTAGCAATAATTCTATGTTTTTGCGTCAGATTGTACTCACTCGATTATTCTCATATGTTCTTGCACCTATTACTTCCTGTAATATGACTGCTATATTTGGCTTCTCAGCAGTGCCATCTGTCGGCATTTCTTTTTTTCCTCTTGCGACAGTCAGTGACAAACTCAGAAACGGTTGGGGAAGCTTGTACAATCTTATAACGTGTATGAAAATAAGCGTCGTGATCTCTGGAAAACATTACAAAAAAATGACAAATCCATACTGATACTTCGCAAAATGAAAAGATTTTTATTGAACCAGCAAACAGATAGTAAATGTAGTTCAAGTTTGAGTGACAAGGCTTCGACAATTGGCGAAGAATAAAAAAAGGCGAAAATGTCGTAACTAAAAGGAAAGTTACTTTGATTTTGCTTTTACTTCAGTAGATGTTGTAGGATTTCCCACTGTGTAATTCTAAGTTACAGTTGGATGTGAAGAATCCTAAGAACTAGTAAGCGAATAATCGCTTGAGTTCATGAGACAGTAAATAAACTCGGAAAAAGTTAAAAGATCCTTTATTATTCAAATAAGATTTAACAGAACTCCGCCTTGAAGTTGTACAATAAAGCCGATACTCGGGCTTGAACTTATGAAACTAAGAATTAAACTAAACTAATCTTAATTAATCTTAACTAAAGTGATATAGCCGAAGCTATCAAGATTCTAACGGAGTTGGCCCCTCAACGCTAATTGACTGCGAAGCTATCAAGGGCCAAAAGTACGGCCGAGCGTAACAATAGCTAAAGAGAAAGTAGCCTAAAAAGGCGGACGCGTACTGACCAGAATATCAGGTATCTCTCTCATTAAGACACTAGAACTTCGCGGTTAAATACCGCTCTTCCTCATTAGCATTCAGAAGTGATTCTAAAACTAGGTTCTGGTCGGAAGTGGTAGGTTGAAATTAAGAAGCGATAGGAAAGGAAGTTTAACTCAAAATTTAACTGTTAATAAAATTAACATAATTCTTACAAAACTCCGGATCAGACTTTAAATAGTCGACAACTAAAGGTCTCTAAACGACCTTTTTTAAGACTTTAATGTCTAAAATCTTTCTAACGTTAAACTATACACTTCTAACTCTTGCATTAACTAGACTTCACTTTAAACTTCTGTTCTTAGAGCCAACTTTGCAGCAATTCTAAAGCTAAACTAAAGCTAGAAATTGACAAAATTTTACAAAAAATCGGATTTTTGATACAATCATCTGCTTCTTTCTTTCGTTTAATCTATAAGTTATTCTGCTATTTTAGTCTTGGTCCTTCCATATCTGGAAGGAAACAATATTAGTACTGATTTTTACAAAAATTTCTATATCCCTTACAATTACTCCTTTATTGCATCATTTGGCCCTCACACACTTTCATTTATACTTCTGTTTCGCCCCATGCTCTCCAGAAATTGTTCTGAAATCTACTCAAGGTACTTATGTTGTGTTACCTTGAACAAAACTACCGCTACACAACATCTAACATTATTAAATTTGACATACTAGACCTCACAAGACTTCCTATACAAAAACACTTTCCTAATGTGCTAAGTGAAAGCTTAAATTAAATTTTAAAGTGTTAGCTGGAGACCTAACATTAAACATACACACACACACACACACACACACATATATATATACTAAAACATTCAATTCTTTCACAAATTCATTTGTACGGCGGCCAGAATTTATCTTCTTGTAAAAGCTTAAATGTAAGACACTTTACCACAGAAACTGAAGATTTCTATTTTAACATAAACAATTAGATATTTATACATCACTTTTAAATTCACTTTACATCCAAAGTCATAGTTGCTCAATTACAATTTACCATATTTACACGAAATCTTTAAGTTAACAGATTTCAGTATTTATTTATTTTTATTTGGTGTGCCTAATTAGTGTTAAGGTAAAAATATTGCAACAGGTGCGCCGTGAAAAAATAACCAAACTGTAGTAAGTGCGTCGTATGCTGAAAAGGTTTGAGAAACCCTGGACTGTAGGATTTGAGAAAATGGATAAGTAAAAATAAATAAATAAATAAATTAAAAACTTAAAAATCTGAAGTTTTTAGATTTTAAATTGCGTCCAAAGAGTCGTCTTTTTAACGTTTTGTGTGTCACCTTTATTTATTAAATATGTTCTTTGCACTTGAACCATAAAATTCTGTTCAACAGCAATGTCGCAAAATAATTTTAAAATGAGCATATCTTTAGAATTTCCGATACACAGTTCCGCGCCCGTTGGAGATATAAAGGTTTTTTTTAACCCGCCGTAGAGTGTTGCCATCGCTCGCTTTTAAATCGTTTAGTTTGTTAATCCAAAATTCGTTAAAGTTTTACAAAATATGAAATCGATAATAAAACAAATTCCAAATTTCAAATTTGGGCTTTCAGATGCCCATAATGGTAGGAGGATTACGTCATTCAAAATTCGATGGCTCTATGTACCGTTGTTTTATCATAATGCGAAAGACACACACACATTATACAGATTCTTCATTATTTAATTTCTTCAAATATAATACAAGGCGATAGTATTTAGGGGCAACGATTTGGAAAGTGATACGCCGTTTATAGGGTTCCGACGCAAAACTGCAAACCGAAAACAATAGTCCTTCAGGAACAAAGCCCCTTTGGACCTTTAAAAAAAAAAAAAAAAAATTTTGATAACCGGAAGAATTTAAAAAGATTCTTAAAAAAAAGTCGCATTTTCTTGGAAAGCATACTAAGTCCAGACTCCGAGGGGCTTAAGCGAATTATCGCTATGTCCAGCAAGAAAACAGAGAACGTACGAAGGCCGTAAAAGATTTGTTTATTAAAAACTTCAAATTAGTTGAACAGAAGCACTTCTCTTGTTTACAAAATTAGCCACCATTTAAGGCGTAATTCAAAAGTAAGAGATTTCAGTTTAACTAAATTAAATCTAAAGTTAGTCCAAAGGCTACACAGAAAAGATTAACGCGCAGGTCGGCTCAAACTTAACCGGCGAGACAAGCATTATTGGAAAGAATAAAGACAAAGCCGAAGACAGGCTGCTGTCGTTGAATTTCAGCTAGTAACATGGCCTTCAACACGCGTAAAACGCTGTGTCTAAACAATCTAAACCCTCCCTTTAAATACTATCTCTTTCTACCTCATTTGATACACGCGAACTAAAATTAGCATTCTGGCGGGATAACGGATAAGGAGAATGACAGTAAAGATACTTCATAAAATAACTTGTAGATAAAATAAATGCTTTACAACCTTATATTATGTAATTCCATTCAAAATGTGTCTGGCTATCTGTTCAGGAAACGAACAGTTTCTAGAAAGTAAGTCAGTATGCAAACTAGAAATCTAATGCAGTTAGATCAATGATGAATACGTTCTTTATAGAAATGATGAATTTTTTATGCATACGCTTCAAACTGCTACTTTATATGCATAAAAAAGTGTGCTGTTTTAAAATCAGAGCAGTTACTTAAAGCATGAGATTCAAGTATTTAAAAAGAATTTAATTAATAAACTTATTATTTTTATGCGCTTTGCGTAAAATATAAGAAATTATTTCTAAAACGGTATTTTTCATCACTAAGACAAAACTAACAGTCACACTGAAATCAGCAATTTCATTTCAGCTCTCTGTTTAAACTAATCAGTAAACTATTCTGCAGGTATTAAAGGATATGAAATATCAAAAGACAAGTCAAGTAATCTTTAGTTAAAAAAAATTCTAAGAATAAAAAAAAAGTACAGCATAAGTCATTTTATAAACTGCATACTAGACATAAAGGATTACAAACACTGGAATTTAAGATCGGTTACGAATTCGGAAGCTTAAATTAAAATTTCCATTGGAATAAGAACTAGAAGCCTTTAATTTGAATAAAATGAACGCAAAACTTAGGAATAAAAACAGCACTAAGCAAAATAAATCTATAAAAATGATTGATTGAAATTTATAAACTGAGAATTTATAATTGTATCAGTGTCCAAAATTAGTTTTTGTATTTTAAGTAATTAAAAGCCTCATTGAATTTATAGGGTCCTAAATATTTAGAATTAGCTCAAAGTCCTTTACAACTTATGAGACAAGTTGCCGCTATCGATGTGTGTGGAAATTTTATAACATTAAGAAAGTTTAAATAACCTTTTTATTTAATTTTAAATTTAAACAGAAGCGGCAGCTAGTGCTTATGTTCAAATACCGCCACTTGCGGGCATTTAAAATGACATAAAGTGAAATCTCAAATTAAAAGTGTCGTAGTCGGAGACTACACAAATTCGCCTCATTTTATTAATGGCGCATTTATATGTCAGCTTGCAAAATGTCTAAAGCCAAAATATTCTCTTATAGAACTCTATATATAAAATATTCAAAATCCTCGATTTAAATACAGTTTCAATCTAATTCGTATTCTGGTGAGAGCTGCAGAAAGGAAAAGTTATATTAAAGGTTTAAATCATAGTAAATGGCCAATTAAAAATACCCTATACATAGATTTAAAACAAAACGCATACTAATACGTAAATCAAGGAAAATTAATTTGCCTTTCTAATCAACAATAACGTTTCTGCCAGCATAAATGAAAAAGAGAAAGTGCTCTAGTATTAAGCACTTTTACCTTAAATGTTGTCCTTTTCACTACTCACAGCAGTTATTTACTTTGGCTTCTGCCCATTAAGATGAATGATGATGTCCGTAAAAAGAAGTATATGTACATAGATATGTAAGATAAAAATATATAAATGAGCTTTATAATTTAATTTAATAATAGCCTCTTAATTTCTCATTTTAAATCTGAGTATTCCTTCTTTATTCTGATATTTCTAGACGAATCTATGCCAGAGCTTGCGTAACGCTCACGACGTAGTTATTTCGGAACCTAAACTCTGAAAATTGAAACCCTTCTAACGCAAACGAAAACCAGCCTTCCTTTCATGAGCTGCCATATTGGATAAAGGTACACTGCTCAAAAAAAAAAAAAAAAAAAAAAAAAAAAAAAAAAATGGGACAGTCCTATATCTCCCGATCTACTGGGCCGATTGACAAAATTCAAATTGCGTTCTTCATGTCTCGAAAGCGCGACTTAGGATATATATTAGTTTTATATATAGCACTATTCTAACATAGGTATTTTGACACAAAATCGGACTTTTTCTGAAATAACATACCAATTTTTTTACATATTTCGATTCTACGACTCAAATTACGCCTAAATATGAAATTTTGTAAAATTTGGAGTGAAATTTACGGAGAAATTCACAAATTTATGTTGGCACTTTTTTGTCAGTTTGCGCCAAGAATAGTTCACTTGGCGAACTTCTTAATATATGGCAACCTAATTTCCTTTCCTGTGAGCGGAAAAAAAGTCACCATCGTTCCTTTTTTCCAAATAATATTCTTTATATTATATTTTTAATTATAACTTATTATTTTATGTAATTTTTTCTTTTTCGAATTTCATTTTAATTGTTTAAGTTTCATGGTTTTTTTTTTCGAATAACTATTTTAAAAATTTCTACTTACCTATTCGAACTGCGTAAATAAAGGTGCAGCATTTATTTTTTTTTCAAATAGTTTTCTTTATATATATTTTTTGTCATAGTTATTATTTTAGGTAATTTTTAAATTCTTAACTTTTATTGTAATTGTTTGTGTTGCATTGTCTCTTCAGATAATTGTTTTAAAATTTTCTATTTATTCCTTCGAATTGAGCATGTTAAATATATTTATTAATATAAATTTTCCAGAATTTGATTTTATTTATTTGAATTGCGTTTCTTTCGGAGGAATACTTTGTAACCCAGACTACGATGCGTTTGAAAACTGTATATATTAAAAGAGAAAATACAGTAAAGCACAGTTAACACGCCTTTCAATGTTCCGTTCAGAAAAGATATATATAAATAAGAGAGACATTTAACTTAGGATTGCGACATTTTAACTTAGGATGACTTGCATACACTGCTTTAAACAGTTTTATCATTGTACCCATTGCTTTACACAATTTTATCCTACATTTGGCTCCTTAAATGTTATTCATATTTTAGTCAAATATTTTATTTTTGAAATCGTAAAAATCAAATATCATAAGATTAAAAAGTTTTAAATTAAAAAAAAAATACAAATACTAAATTTTACCGTAAAATGTATTTTTACTTCTCTTTTTCTTCAGGCATTCTACTTTATTCTTGCTCTTTTTCTTTAGGCATTCGGCAAGTATATTAAAAAATATCCAATTTTCGAAATATCTTGATATTTCTGACAATCATTTTAAATAAAGTTATCGCCTTCCATTTCATAAAGGCCCACAAACGGCCGAGCGGTAAAGTCGCTGAACACTGATAGTTCACTCCGGGGTTCGAATCCCGGTAAACAGGCTGGTTGCATGGGCGTTTCCGTGGATTTTCTCATGTGTACCGTGTATGCCAGCTGGTTTCCCTTAGAAAGTTCTTCACAAAGGCATCCTTCCTTTTAGGCAGATAGACCTGCTTTGACGTAACTTAATAATTCAATTCAATCCATTTCATCAATATTTGGTCAGAGCTTTTATCAGTCTTTAGAGGCTAAACATTTTGAAGGTATGAGATGAAAGGAAAGACTGGTTTCATTAAGAGGTTTTGGTTTATTTAATTATGACAAAGCACACTAGGGCTATCTGCATAAGGGGAGGGATGCCTTTGTGGAGGACTTTCTAAGGGAAACTGGCTGGCATACACGTTGCACATGGGAAAAACCACGAAAATGCCCAAGCAGCCAGCCCGTTCGCGGGATTCGGGATTTATACAACCATATAGTCTAAACCATATTGTCTTTTCTGTTAACCACAAGCTCAATTAATGGTATTTGCTGGTGTACACGTCCAAGTGTTTTTTCTTTGAACACCTAAATTCATTGAAGTATCCTGAAAGTATCTTCAAAAGCGTCCAACTTTTTGAAACATCTTGGTATGTCTGACAGCCAAATTTCTCTGCAAATTTTTGCTTACTTTTCTCCCTAATTTTCTTCTTTCCTTCTACAGTTATTTTCAGTGCACACACAAGAAAATTAAGATTTTTCGATTGCTAGACTTCCATAAATTTTGCTTTCTTGTCAATTTTTTAAAATATCAATTACATGAATTGCGTTTCAGCTGAAGACAGCTTTTCATTTTCTAGTCGTTTTAACTATAAATAAATAAAAAGCGAAGTCCAAAGGATAAATATTTTAATTAAAAGATTTTTGCTAAATGACAAAGAAATAAAACAGTCCAGCAGGGTTAATTCTGTACCACCGAGTAACCCGATTCTTTTATCGGCTGAAACAATCTAAATCATATTAAAGATCATGTTTTTTATACAATCTATAACGCGAGAGAAAAATTAGCTTCTTAAAACATTCTTTCTAAGAGGATTAATATAAAAGATTATATTTATATATATATTTTTAAAGCTGGGACTTGAACCAAACTGTAAAATTTTTAAAGTTTAATTTACATGGTTGTTATAATTAAAGTTCCAATTTGAAATGGTCATAAAAGGAAAACTACCGTACCAAATGTTATCAAACTTGGGAATTGTGTAAAGGAGGTTATGAGAATTTATTTTCAGCGAGGAAAAAAATAGTTAAAAAAACTCATCACCAGGGTGAAAATGACGCTGTATACAAGATTCTTAAATGAAATAAGACACGAAAACATCTGTTTAAAATGTGTTTAATATTTTCCGAAACGTGTTATAAAGCATGTTCAATGTAGCGTCTAGCATTTTCCGAAAGCAAGTTAAATCCTGTTACTGCATTCTCAACAGCAGCTCTTAACATATCGGGAGGAATGTTACGGACATGTCAGTGTTTAACATTTTTCATTTCTGCCAAATTGTTTAGATTATCACCATAAACAGTGCTTTTGAGAAAACCCCATAGCTAAAAGTCACAGAGGTTGAGGTCTGGTGGGAAGAGGGGAAGTGTTGGCGTATAAGACGTTCATTCGTGAAATGTTGCCTAAGTAACTGTGCGACACACGTGAGGTGGGGCCCAGCCGTGCATAAAAATCGTAGTATCTAAAATGCCACGTTACTGCAGTTCATGTATCACGAAACATTTTAACATTGACTCTAAATGAACTGCAATCACAGTTGTCCAGCTGTCGACTGTTCTTCAGAGAAAAATGGTTCAGTTATAAAGCTAGCTGTCATTCCACACCGGAATGACTGCTATGCAATCGAATGCAGTAGGAGAATGCAATGGAACTAGATAGATAACATGAGGGATTTTTTTGGCCCAAATCGATTAAAAGCGTTTTGAATCAGTATCTTCATGTTTTAGGGCCGAATTCAGGCTTCAAAAATTACAGATTAGCGATCTGTAAGAAAACGATTTCCAGATTGTACGCACTTGTGCGAGTGATTTGCGATCTCACATTTTCTAATCGCTAATTCACGGACGAATTTCTCACTTACACGGATGGCGCACTCGACGTTTATCGAATTTAACGCCTTTAAATGGTAATTTTCTTACTTCAAAATTTCTTTAGGGTATGCAACATATTAAACCCGTGTAACAAAAGGTTAAGTTAGATTCCGACCCATACTTCGTTTAAAAATATTGCATACAGCGCCATTTTCCCCCTGGTGGTGAGGTTTGGAACTTCCCTTTTTTCGCGGAAAATAAATTCCTATGATCTCTTTTACACGATTACCAGGTTTGATAACATTTGATCCAGTAGTTTTTGTTTTATGACCGTTTCAATGTGGAACTTTAATTATGAATACCCTGTATATTATTAAATTTTAATTGAAGCTATGCGTTATATGTATACCATGCGTAAGATTTCCGCTTTTATAGAAAAAATAAAGAATCGAAGCAAATATACTTAGGATAATGGAACAAAACTGAAAAAAATTCCCCTCCCTCCGAAAATAAAATATTGAAACTTCGACCTTCAATTTATTGGATTATCGAAATATTCAATATGACCTATCTTTTAAGTCCTAGTTCCGACAACAATTCCGAATTACTTAAGCTGATGTAAAAGATTTAGTATATATTCACTGTATGTTAGTAAAGTAATCAGAGTGTAATAAAAATAGATTATAGAATTTACGCTGATGCAACTTTTTGTCTGACTGCACAACATGTAATGGAAGAGAAGGCTTGTAGAGATCTGTTTTTGACATGCCTCTAAAAGTAGATGTCATACTCCTTTTGTCTCTTCAATATAAAAAAAACTTTCCTTTGAGAGGCAACTTTAGTTTTTGGGAAAGAAAAAAAATCACAAGAAGACAAATTTGAAAAACATGCAGGACAATTGAGTACACATACTTATTTTCGGAACACAAGCGGTTCTCCCACTGGTTATTGAATAATGAAAAGATGCATTATCATGCAATACAAAACATTTGGAATACGTTGTCTGACTGAAAACGTAAGATTAAAAGTCATCTGCTTAATTCACAACCATTTACAAGTCAACTAATGGGGCAATTGCAGAATCGTTTTGATCCTGAGCTTCTAAGACAAACCTTATATCACTGGATTTAAACACTTCTTTAATCTTCCGAGAACGTTCCATCTTTAGCTCATATTCCAAGAATATTAAGTGAATACAATTATTGCAAAAGAAAATGAATATTCATTTGCACTACGGCTTGGTAGTTCTGCTTTTTGTGTCTAAGTATACAACAATATTTTAAATATTTACAAATAAAATATTAAATCGGAGATTTAATTGAAGCCTCACCAGTTGCCTAGCATTTGAAGATTGTTAAATACTAACTGTTTGTTGCGAAGTCTAACCCAGGGTTTTGCATGGTTGGTTTTCGTAGTTTTCTAGGTTCTCTTTACAAAGGTTCTCTATGAAAGCATCTTAACCAAATAGCTCCCACATTCTTTCTATGTTCAAATAACCAACTAACCTAGTTTAAGCGCGATTTCCAAATGAAGTTACTAGCAAAACCCGAATACTCATTAAAAATCATGTAGCTTGCCAATCAGGAGTAACATGAAAGATACGGCGCCAATAATTGAATTGCTGTTACGGTAGGCTGTTTCTAAATTTAGATGGTCATTCCTTAATTAAATAGCCCACTAGCGGCCGAGCGGTAAAGATGCTGAGCACTGGTAGTTCGGTCGGAAGTTCGAATCCCGCGAACGGGCTGGCTGCATGGGCGTTTTAGTGATTTTCCCCATGTGTAACGTGTATACGAGCCAGTTTACCTTAGAAAGTCCTCCACGAAGGCATCCCTCCCTTTAGGCAGATAGCCCTCGTGTGCTTTGCCATAATTAAATAATCCAATCCAATCCTTAATTAAATATAATTGATTTGTAACTTCTACTAGAGACGACGGTAAAAATTGAAGTGCAAATAAATAATATCGTGTGCAATCTTGATTAATATAAATTAAAAATTTTGCATAGAAAAATATTTGCATTCAGACAGAAAGTTTTTTGAGATATTTACAATTACTTTATAAGAAGGATTTATTAATAACCGTAATAATTACTTATTATATTACTGATGATTAGGATTCAGTTCTTGACAATTACATTCTAAATTAGAATTTTAAGGATATAATGAAAATAAGCTACGCACAAAAATACATTTTTACAGATTAAATTGACATTAAATACAAAAATACAGAATGTTGGGTGTCGTTTATATAATTATTCTTGCTTGTCCACAGAATCTGCTGACTTATCCAGCCATTAAGTAGCTGCAGATCATTTCTACATAACCATTGAACTTCCATTAATTCAGTCTCTACAGGGTTGTATGTTTATATCATAATTTGACTTTTATAAAAATGATTATTCAAAATCTTATATTTCTATAAAAATATACTATGCTTTAAAAATATGGATGATAGTATCTGCCGCTCTTTCAGCCACTTCAAAAGCAACAGTTTGTTTAGAAATAAATTATGCAGTTAATGTCATAAAATATTTTCATTAAATTCAAATAAACATTAAACGAAAATTCTCAGTTTTAGACAATTCGATTTAAACGAAGTAAAGTAGCAGACGATAAAACGCCGAAGGTAAAAATTTACTCTTAGAAAAACGTACTCTTATTTTTTTAAAAAAAGGAAGAAAGAGAGAAATTTTAAAAAAATTGTTAAAAATTTGAATAATATCATCTATAATTTAAAAAATAGATTTTCATATAGTATTAATAAATATTTATTGCGTCTTATTGTGGGAAAAAATTTCATATAATTAATTCTCCGTAAAATTTTACTTGAAATTTAAGGTTAAAAATAGCTGTGGCAATTCAGTGTAACAAAAATCCATAGACCACATTTGGCGTTATTATCGCTCAAAAAAAAGATGCCAAATTTCAAAACGCGAAAATATGTAAATTCGTGTATATCTTAGAAAATTTTGAATACAAAAGTCTAATTTTTTGCAGATATGCTTAAAAATACACCTACTTTATGATGATGGTAAAATTTTATAGGTTATAATTCAAAATCTTTTTCGAAAAATTTATAAAAATTATTTAAAAATAGAAATTTAAAAAATAAAACACAAAAAATGGGTAAATTTTATTTGGAATGAACCTAAATTTCGAAATGTGAGAGAAAAAATAAAAAAAGTTTAGTAAAAAAAGAGATATTAATAAATATTTGCCAAATTCAATTAACGTTGAGGAGCTAAAATTTTGAGAGCTAATATTTTAAAAACTACTCGTACGATTTTTACAAAACTTGGTATTCTGGCATAATTTGAGCCGTAGAATCGAAATATGGAAAAAACTTGGTATGTTATTTCAGAAAAAGTCCGATTTTGTGTCAAAATACCTATGTTAGAATAGTGCTATATATAAATCTAATATATATCCTAAGTCGCGCTTTCGAGACATGAAAAACGCAGTTTGAATTTTGTCAATCGGCCCAGTAGAACGGGAGATATAGCACTGTCCCATTTTTTTTTTGAGCAGTGTACTTCGCTCTGTTGTTGCTTGGATGCCATTTCATTTCGCTGTGTTTGCTCTTTTCCTATCGCAATAGTATTCAAAAATGTAAATGTTCTGAAAATAGGCAAGATTAAATTGCCGAGTGAACTGTGGCTATAAATGTGAATTTAAATAAAAATGGAACTAAAATCGCCTCGATTGCCAAATTTCTCAGTCTACGTAAAATACGATGGCTGCGCTAAGAAAAGATTGACGACCTCAAAATTAACTATTCTGGTATTATGTCCCCTAAGCTCATCTGTTCTCCTAAATTCGAGATCTTTCCACGCTACATATCAACCTAAAATTAACCAATAGCAGCTTTGCTATACTTAACGCACCTTACTTAGTATAAATACTCTTCGCAAGCAACTACGCCATTCCTTTCCCTAACTTCAGCTCGGCCCCGCTTATGCTTCCCTATCTAAGATGCTTACTCCGTAATTTTAAAAATTAGTGTACATAAAATTTATCGCACTTAACTATGATTGCATAAATGTCTACTAAGAAATGATTTGGTATGTGCGAAAATAAAGATTGGTGATTCGAAAAAAATCCAGTTTTGCTGCCTCGTTTGTATTGTAACACATACACACCTCTGACACACAGGTGCTTAATGAGAAGAACTTCCTGTTTTGTTCAGAGACTAATTCAGTTAGAACTTTGAGGAAAGGTGTTGCGGAAACCCACTGCTGCGATTTCCGGACCTTTTGGCGGAGCGGTCATTGTGTGAATTATGGCTGTAATGGTTGATTATGTTATTTATTAGTAATTAAGAAATTCTTATTAAGTTTCAAAATAAATATTTAAAAGACAACTATTCTTTCCAATTACTCAACACGGGTGTTCAGACGTTACAGTATGCCTTTCCACTTAGTCTTGTCTACAGCCACAAGTTAAAACTACCGGGTTTCTCTTACGCAATGAAAATGCTATATATATATATATATATAAAGATTTTTATTGCAAAAATATCTGGTTATCTGGGTTTTTCGTTAATTTTTTAGTCAAAATTTGTTTTTATTTCTTGTAAAAACAATAAAATTTAATGCATTTAGTAACAGTTTGCAATTTTCTGAATTGTTTATTCCAGCAATATTGATCATAATTTGTAATGTTTCAAATGCTCGTATAAAATATTACAAATGTAAAAGGATTGCAAAGTTTTGGCAGAATTTTACCCTACAGTTGTCTTTCGATTTACTAACACGTTGTATGCGCAGCCTATAATGCTGACGGAAGGCGGTCTTTCGTAATGGTTCGTGTACTTTTCCATTATTTGTCGTAATTTTTGCACTTACGCGTGTGTTGCATACAATGAAGCAATACTTTAAGATTATAGTGACTATTTCTGTTTTATGTAAATTAGTTTATTTACATAAGTGCTTTCTTTTTTTATTTTATAGAATGTTTTTAAATAACACATTGTTGCGTTTTTCTTTTCTGCTGACACCAGTTGTTGCGTTTTTCTCTTCCTTCACGTTCGTACGAAGTTCGTATGGATTTAGAGTGAATAATGACAATACTACTTGATGAAGTATCGAAACACACTTTATTGGCCAGTATTGTCAGGACAGCTCCAAAACACGTTTTACAGTCGTCGATGAATTACTATAAACTCGCTGACACGATCAGCGACACAACCTCCAGGTTATCAGACTATCACGGTGGAGACAACTTCACGGCAAAGCACTAGAGTACAGTTCCCGACTCTGCTTGGTCGTTCTCAGAACTCCACGTACTCTTGAGACTCTCCACGCTACAACTTGAGATGCACTCGACGACACACAGAGCACGGCTCCCGACTCTTCGGATCAGTCGTTCCCGGAGCTCAACACGCTCTCTCGACGATGCACTAACCGCGATACACTGACAGAGTCCTTCGGTGCACTCGACGACCCACTCGGCACTCGCTGCATATATAATTTATTTTCTAAACAATATTGATTAATTGATTATATTATCTCCTAAGTTGAATTAAAGTAGAATTACTTTAAAAGAGAGAATCCATACTGGTAAGTTATATTTTGAAAGATGTTTTGAAGTAACTTGAAAGTAATATGTTAATAATGCTTTAACGGGGACTGGAATTAAGTTAAATTAGAAGCACGTAATCATTGTCATTGATCGGAAATTAGTTGACCTTTCAAGGGGAACAAACCAACTCCCGTTCAATGAACAATAATTAATAAATAAATACGTAAATACGAAGGTGTTTCGTCTTTACTCGAGTAATAAGGTTAAGCCAAACCGGCAATTCTAGTCAGGCCAAATATTTCCGCGAATAAAAGGGATTATGAACCAATGCTGATACTCGAAGAACTTATTCTTATGAAGCATTTTAGCCAATTCAATTTTGAGTGAAAAGCAATTTCTGTAGAGAAATCCGAAAAAACTCGAGTAACCGTCCCCTAAGTAACCGCCCCCGAATTTTCTCTACAGAAATTGCTTTTCACTCAAAACTGAATTGGCTAAAATGCTTCATAAGAATAAGTTCTTCGAGTATCAGCATTGGTTCATAATCCCTTTTATTCGCAGAAATATTTGGCCTGACTAGAATTGCCGGTTTGGCTTAACCTTATTACTCGAGTAAAGACGAAACACCTTCGTATTTACGTATTTATTTATTAATTATTGTTCATTGAACGGGAGTTGGTTTGTTCCCCTTGAAAAGTCAACTAATTTCCGATCAATAACAATGATTACATGCTTCTAATTTAATTTTTCTTTTTACAACTGATTCTTCATAATTATTTTATTCCAGTCCCCGTTAAAACATTATTAACATATTACTTTCAAGTTACTTCAAAACATCTTTCAAAATATAACTTACCAGTATGGATTCACTCTTTTAAAATAATTCTACTTTAATTCAACTTAGGAGATAATATAATCAATTAATCAATATTGTTTAGGAAATAAATTATTATTAACTTACTTTGCAGCAATTGCGCAAGTAGTAGTAACTTGTTTTCGCACTATATGAATTTAAGATCAAAGTTTCAATTGTCTGTTTCGGCGAAACGCGTAATGGAGTTAGCTTGATTCGACGTTCAAATCAGATTTTTCCCTTGAAAAGCCAGTTTGGAAGTCGAGTTCAGCTAATTTACCATTTTCCGCTTTCTATTTTTATCTGATTTTGTTTGTTTTATGTTACTTGGTTTGATTTTCATATGTATTAATTTTTCAAATGGCACATCCATAGGTATTTTACTGCAATTTTTGCCATTACTAGTTTCCAACGCTGAGTATTTTACTGTGTTTTTTTCCTTTCTCGTGTAGCATATTTCTCACCCTTCAATGACATTGTTTTTTAAAAACGTGTTGAACTTTTTGGAGCCACAGCTCCTGGTAACTTTTAGGCGAGCTTACTACAATTTCTAATTTACTTATTTTGCAGCATATTGCGCAAAATGTTTTCTAGACCAAATTGGTCATACAGTATTGTACTAACTACCTTGCTTGTTGTATATATATATATATATATACCATATATATCTTCTACCATTTCGAACAACTTATTTAAATGTGAAATTTTATGTTCTGTAGCTTTAATTTCTGTGGAGCATTTCTTAAACTATAAGCCTATTTTAACTGCTTAGCTGAAAATTGCTTCAAGTATTAAAGTAATATTAATAAATAACATCAGATTATAATTTTGGTTTTATATTTAAAATAATTTAAAACGTTTTTGAAACTTGAATGGTAATCTCTTACTATTAAATTATAGTCTGAAGTTTTCATATTGTTATTTTTTATTTATTTATCTATCTTTTTTTTTTTTTTTACAAAAAGGACATGTAGCACCTGTGATTCACTTTTACAATCTGATTTTAAGAGAAATTTTTTTTATCAAGAGCCTCTTCTTTCTCATCCATTTTCGTTTATGGTATTCTAAATAAAGTTTACCTTGCCAACCAAATAATTCTGAGTGATTTGTTAAACATATGATTTGCCATATATCTTAAACTAGGTGTAATTATTCTCACCTTGAGAGCTTATTTTTCAATAATATTTCATGGCTGACAGAAGCTGTCAAATTTTTTTCCATTTCAGTTTCTTTCCTGACATTAAGCTGACAATTTGAAGAATAACAGTCATAACAGTGCTCATTTTTTTCATTAAAAGCACCTTTATTACAACTTACCTGAATTCTCACTTCACGGGTCTTCTGATAGATAAAAAAGGAAATACACTGTTTGAACGCTTTTTGCCAAATATGCGCATAAGCTTAACAATTAAATCAACCAAAGAAAGGAAATTTGACCGCTAAAAAACGAAATCTTAAATTCGAGTAGAAAAGAAACTGAAAGTTATGATTACTATTCCATAAAATAAGCAAAAGGAAATTGAATTAAATATAAATAAAAAAAATTATTCGCTTCTGTTAAGGAAAATGAAGCATTGTTGTTTACGTTTTTAGTATAAGTGTTATTTTTATGTATTACGGTATTATCATTGTATTTTATCTAAGCATTATTATTTTATTGTATTAATGCATTATATTATTGTAGTATCATATTTCCTGGTATTATTATGGGTATTATTTTATTATTATACATTTTCCGTATAAGTATTATTACTTATCACATTTTAGTATTCTTATTATAGTACACTGGTGTGCAAAACTTAAGCAACAATATAAATTTTTATCAGATAGCCACGAAATTGCAAAAAGGGGTTCTTGCGATCAGTACAATGGGCACGCAATTCAGTAGAAAGGCCATGCGTATACAAATGTCAGAAACAAAACGTCACAGGAGACGTAAATGTACGTAAAACGAGTGCGGTCGGCGCGCTCAACTCAAGACTACAATAAAAGGAAGGATGGAGACGCAATTAAAGACATTCGCTGCAAGTACAAATGAGTTCTTTCGTGAAATATGGCTATTAGAAATCACCTGGATGACTTCACACGTGGAAGAATTATCAGAAAGCTGGAGGAGTGGCGTAGTGTGACCAGTGTAGCTGTGTCATTTCACGCACTTGGAAAGCCTTTAAAACCATTGGTTCAGCTGTTAGAAAGGTTGGTGGTGGCCACTCCAAGAAAACAACTGCAGTGGATGACCGATATATCCTCCTGCAGGCGAAAATAGCCCGAAACCAGTCGCAAGCGCCATAGCTCAGCAACTGTGTACAGCAACGGGGCGACAAGTGTCGGGGTTTACTGTGTCCAGACGCCTTGACAAAGGTGGCCTATTCGCCCGCCGTCCTGAAAGCTGCATCCCTTTGAAAGCTGGCCATCGGCGTCAACGTTTAGAGTGGTGCAAGGAGCATAAAAAAACTAGACAATAAATAAAGTCGTGTCCTTTTTATGGATGAGAGTCGTTTTACTGCCACAAGCGATTCTCAACGTCAATTGATTTGGAGAAAGGTCGAGACACGGTTTTATCCCAGTATCATCACGGTAAAACACCATTATGGTGGTCTTGGAGTTCTCGTCTGGGGAGGTAATATGTTGAACGGGCAGACAGAGCTCCGTGTTTTCGACAGAGGTTCTGTAACCGGAGATCACTATTGTTAGGAGGTGATTCTTTCCTATGTGCGTGTTCCGCGGTGCCATTGGAACAGACTTTCAATGCACTGCCACACCGGACTTCTGCTGTTCAGAAGCTACTGGAAAGTGAAGATATCACTCGAATGGATTGGCCAGAGTACTCCTCTGATTTAAACTCCATAGAACATGTCATAGAACATGCGTGGGATGTTTTGGGAAGACGCCTTGCGGCACGATTACATCCTTCGGGGAACATCCAACAGCTGAAACAGATGTTGATTGAGGAATGGGCTCTCTTACCTCAAGATCTGTTGGACAATCTGGTGCTGAGTATGGGGAAACGGCGCGAAGCAACCATTGCAGTAACGGGAGCGGTGCATATCCCATACTAAGGAACATCTGCTTGTTGTTCTTCCTCTTGTACAGACAATCATGTGCAACGATACTATAAGTTCTATAACGCCTTTTTTTTGTTTGGTTGATTTCATACTTTATGCACTGTAATCATTTTTGCTCAACTATGCTTTCGTCATCGTTTAAGTACAAAATGCTGTCTCTCATTTCTGAATTTCATTTCTTTCAGATGATTTGTCGTGGAGTTATGGCAAAAAGAACACGTGTTGCTTAAGTTTTGCACAGCAGTCTATTATTTGTATTATTATATTCCTTATTTTTTCCATATCTAGATATTATGTGTTATTGCATTGGTCTATTGTTCTATTATATCTCCTGTGTATTGTTGAGTAGTTTACTTGCTTCTGTAAGTCTTGTGGCATATTTTGTAAATATTTTTTTCACGAGGTGTTATTGATCAATAATGACTATGAACAGTTTATAAACAAATGAATTCTAAAATTTAATTTTCTTCAACAGTTATTCGCACGGATGGAAGTAGAAGAACGGAGTAGGTTGACATACGAAGTAAAGCTGATCTTTTCTGCGTGCTTCGTTTTTACACTTACTTTCACGTTTCAGAAATATTTTGAGAAATTTGATATAGTTTCTACGACAAGATGTGAAGAATTTTTTTTTTTTCAAGTTGTTTCAAATTTTATCAATTATGTGATATTGATAACTTCAGCTACAAAATTGTTGTACGTCATATTTTTTCTTTTCTCACAGTATAAGCCTACCCCATTATATAATTTTAAAATTCCTATTAATTTTTTTTTCAATATATGAAACTATTCAAAGCTTTCAGATTACAAATTGTAAGAATGGTTAAGTTATTTGAATATGGCAAAGCACAAGAGGGACATCTGCCTAGGGATATGGATGCCTTCATGGAAGACCTTTGAGGAAAACTGGCTGATACTCACGTTCAACATGCGAAGTTTGTCTGACTTTAATTAAATATCTTCTCATACAAACACATGTATACGTAGATATAGTGTTTTTTGCTCAATAGCGGGCCCTCAGCCGATTTCGGCTTGGCCACTACTAAGGCCAAAAGTGGTGGTCACTTTATTATGGACGCACCTAATAGGTGGGCCACATTTGCCTCCTATGAAAGGACGGACAATTACAGCCATGCCTTCTCTATGATTCGAACCCGGGCCCTTTGGTATCGCAGTCGGCTACCCTAACCACTATATTGTTATATATAGTTCCATCTTAAGAAGATATGATTGGCAAGCAATTTCAGAAAGTTTGTACTAACTAACACATGGATAACTAGGGTTGCGAAAAAGCATTTGGCAGTAGCATGTCATAATAATAAAAAAACGCGAAAGAAAATAAAAAGACTTACAGGCTTTTCAAATTCATATGTTAATTTGATATTCTGCCTAATCACGCGAAAGGCTTTTTAGAACGATTAAACAGTAATACCAATCCTTGAAGTCCTTTCAGAGTGGAGGAGTTATTGATTTTTATAATCTCGATTTATCATAAAGAGAAACAATGTTTCGTATTCCTAGAAAGACAAACGCTGTTCAGAGAATATGGTTGTAAAATATGCTACTTCAGACATAAGTTCTCCCCCAAAACGGTCTGTCATTTCATTATTCACAATAAAAAGAAAGAATCCTGTTTTTTCCAGAGCGATATTAAGCAAGAGATTTGCCATTAAACTGCATCTAGCAACAAAATGACATACGCGGCACAGTAATTATTACTTGTAACTAAACAAAACAAATCTAAAGCTAATCAAAACAAATTGAATGTTTTTTGAAAATTGAAGCACTTGATAACGCTGTTTATCGACGAATTCTATTTTAAACATCTATTCAAAAACAGTAATAGTTGAGTTACGTTCCCGTTTTAATGAAAGAAAAGCATCCAATCTTAGAATTACTAGCACGTGAATCAACCATTGGTCTTCATACTTTGGAATGTTATTTCGTATAGAATTCGACAGGATTGCAAACGATTTCAAAAAGGATTGATAACTCTCTAGAGGTACGTTTTAGAGGCTTGATAAGCAGTGGTATTACTATTCGGTAAACAGTCTTCTGGGTTATAAAGTGACTGTGACTGAAACTACTTCGAAGTGCCGTATAGAATCTTATCCAACTAGAAGTGTTTCTTAATGAGATACGGCTGCATGTTCTCCTCAGCCCCCCACCGACCCCCTTGAAAAAAAAAAGGTTACAAGTACAAGTTGAAGCAACGCCGGGATCATCTAGGCTTTACGTTCCCAATTTTTACATACATTGCATCCCTAAAAATTTTCTTAAATGCTCTCGCACCTCTTAAATCACTTTCTATGGATGAGGTAAGGAAACAAAGCTGTTTAATCAAATCTTAATAATAAACAAAAATTAAACATGGAAATAAAAAAAAAATACAAATGTTAACATTTGCAAAAATATTTAAAAATTAAAGACATTTTTGTTCCTATTTTTATTGGATAAGAGCTTTTCAAATCGTGGCACTTTGTAGCTAACAGCAATTTGCATGTGCATCTAATCGATTTCTGAATTTTGTTTCGATTGACAAAAGGACACTAAAACGAGATTCTCATAATTATGTCCTTACAAATATGATGAGCACAGTTAGTGCCTTTTCACTAAGTTTTGAAAACATACTCATTGCCGAACAAGAATATCAATTCAAATCTTGACAAATCAAAACAAGAATTCAAAATCTTGCTTTCAAATTACATTTCAAGAACATGGTATTTGCGAAGATTTAAAAGAATTTCCATCAATTCTTCATCATCCAATTATTCAAACTGAAATTGAAAGATTATAGGTTGAAAGATCAATTCTTCATCATCCAATTATCCAAATTGAAATTGAAAGATCATGGGTTGAAAGATCATAATCATGGGTTGAAAGATCATAATTGAAAGATCATGGTGTTATCCAAATTGAAAGATCATGGTGTTATCCAAATTGAAAGATCATGGGTTCATGGGTTTCTGAAGTTCTCAGTTCTCCTTTAAAGTACCTAGACCTAGAGAGTCTAAGCATTTTGAAGAAGATTCTAGATCTACCTAGAAACCTCTGGTTGGGAACCCGTGATCTAGACATATTAGGTATCACCGAGCCTTGTTGGGGAAGGGGAGAAGGAACAAAAGAATTCTGCATAGGCATTCATAAGATATTCACTTGCGTAACATAGATCAGTGATGACGAACCTATGAAATGTGTATTATAAGTGGCATGCATCACACTTTATAAGAGCCATCGGCGAAGACAAAAAAATTGCATAATATTAAAAGATTTTGTTTCTTGCCAACGCCCTCGTTATTGTCAATATATGCTGCGCTTACCTCAGGTGCGTTCGAGTGAATGCTTGGCGGAGCCACGACACAGATGATAGACAGAAGATTCTATATGTGACAGATTACCAGAGTTAAGTGAGGGTTTTCCCGAATTTTGACATTCCGAACTCTAAAGGTTCGCCGTCACTGACATAAACAGTCATGCAACCTATCGACTCATGAACAGTTTGACCTGGACCAAAATGGCGTCATTCACTTTGGCCTTCATTTTGCCTCAAATGATATCTATTGTCCTTAAAGTGAAAAGACGAATATTTTCAACTCTTAGGCAACAGACTTTCATCCTCGAAGTAAGAACTAAGAGTGTGTTTTGCCTAACAACGATGGCAACGAAGTTTTGGTTGTGCGGTATATTATAATTACGCAATACTTCCTAAAATGCTTCCTGAAGAACAAACATGTTTAAACATTTAGAATGCTCAAAACGATTAAAATGTATAGCAAAATGACTTGCTACTTTTATCATTTTATTTACCATTACTAGACAATTCATGCATATTAAAATGTACCTTCAACAAAAACTTTAATTTTAAATTAAAGTTTAATTAAAATTTTAAAAACCGACATAAATATTACTTATAGAATAAAAGGTTTCCCTTAAAAATAAGAATGAATGCATATCCGTGTTTCTTAGTTTTTTTTTAATGTTTTTTTGTCTGGCAATTTTTTCATTCAAAACGATTTTATTTTTCTTTTTTGTTCGAGCTGTTTTCGAGGTTTTTATTCTCAGGTAGTCGACGGAAGAAATAATCCCTTCTGCCAGAATGACTATTAACACTGTATTTTCCCAATTGAATAACAGAGTAAGTGTTATTTAATTGAGAAAATAAATAAAATAAGCAAAAAAAAAAAAATGATGTAATAATACAATGATTAAACGCTTGATGAAGCTAGCCAAGATTTAGAAAGGAAGAGAAGAAATACAATTTAGATGAGTTTAAAAAAAAAAAAAAAAAAAAAAACTTTATATCAGCTAACTACAATTCGAAGGTTTAGAAATTTAGTTCTTTGTATGTTTTGATTTAGGCAAGGAATTAGTTTTGACTCTTTGAAGTTAGGTTAATGAAGCAAAACTAGTTTGAAAATTGGCTCAATTTTTCAGATAGGTGAAATATGTATATACTTAGCATAAGTTTTGTTTATAAAAACAGGCTTAGTGTTATTTAGAGCAATCACTAGGCTGATGCATTACGAAAGTCTTCTTGTTTTATAAAAGGAAATTATTCTCACAAAATCTTATTGAATCAGCGTTTACTTTTTTCCCGGACAATGACCAACTCCTCAGGTGGCAATCGTTTGGGTTCAGTGGTCACTCATGGATTTGTCCGCACATAAAGGGCACAACAATCCCTTCGATTTCTAGTAAAAAGTAATCATAAAAACATTAAACTTGTTACGAATCTCAAAGAGGTTTTTGATGGGTTAAAATTTCTACCACTTGAACAGCTGACAGTTCCAACAAAAAATTAGTGGATGGCTATTGGATAGAGTACAATATTTGCATTTAGGAAAAAAAAAAAAAAAATTGCGGTAGCACTGCTTCAGTAGTTTTTTGAGTGCTTCAGTTGGGCCAAACATCAACAGCTTTCCTCTTGGCTTTTCATTCCTTGATTTTATTCTTCATTTTCTTTATTTGTTTACTATGGGTCATTTTTTTTAACCCACCTTCGTCAGCTTTCAATTTTCCAGGAAGGGATGTTAGTACTCAGAAAGCGAATAGCCCGATAGTGAGAAAAAAGATGAAATGAGATTTTTGACGCGTGGAGACTTTTATTTACAAAGAGGCCGACTTCTACTGGACCATGAAGGCGAGATGCAATAATTTTTAAGTCACCTGAAGGTCATTTAAATATGAAACAGATTTCATTATTATTACATAAAAATAACGTTTGAAAAAGAATAGTGATTTTGCAAGTCATAAGTTTAAAACGCAGTTTCTTTCTCCCCCTCCTGAATTTCTCAAATATACCGAATTTATTCACGCATTTATCCTCATAGCTTTTTAGCGCAAAGTTCTGTTCTTTTTTAAGTATGCATGCAATTTTCTCCTTTCTCAAAGCGCCCAAAAAGCGAACTTCCTGAAATTTTAAAATAGAATTGTCCACGTACCATTTGTTTTAATCTTGCTAATTTATTTACTTGTGAATTTTGGATGCGTGAACTCAGAGTGATGGAGCAATAAGTATGAAAAGTTTCAAGATAAGGGGGTTATCTAATGCTCTTGATGGTTCTGAAGGTCATTGAAAGTGGGAAGACAAACTGAATGGTGACAAAGACAATGACAACGGTGACGATACTGACGACTTGCGAGCTGTAGCAAACGATACCGACAGCAGTTCCAACAAGCATTAAGTGATTTAAGGCCTAAGAAGTAGCAGTGGACAGCAATAAGAGCTGGGAAATTCAAGATGCTCGAAATGGAAATGAAGCTATTTTATTATATACTGATAATGCTAATACTGGAATACAAGTTTCTTTTAATTAAATAATATTGTGACATGATTAATTAAATAATATATGAGCGCCGCCTGAGATAACCACTGACCTTGTTGAGAAATTAGATTATTCGGAAGCAGGAGATGTGAAAAATGAGCAATGCCCTCGCCGGGACTCGAACCATGGCTCTCTTGAATTTGCGTCGAGTGTGCTGACCACTACACCACGAAGGTATGCTAAGAAGGCGGGAGATTAACCTGATTTTATTGTAAAAGTCTTACAGTATTAATAGTCATTCTTGCAGAAGGAATTATTTCTTCCGTATAAAAATATAAATATTACATGGGCATACAAGGCCTGTGTATAAGCATAGATATGTTAAGTACAGACATTGTCTTGTACAACTTTATAAGGATTTTAAGTTTTACAAACGTTTATTTTATTTAAAAACTTTGCTATCTTGTACGATTTTTATGTTAATGAGTTTGCAAACTGTATAGGCATTTAAGAAGTGGCTTCTAGCCAAGAGAAAAGAAGAGCCTTCCAACTGCCCTGCCACACGCGTTCTTTTCAGTCAGTTCATGTCTGCCTTTAAGACCAGAACTTAGCTCCTGCTGCTATTATTAAGACGTATTGTAGTATTTGCATTTCGCTCGCTACATACGTAGTGTCAAAAGGCCAATCTTTGCCTTAATAGTCTCTGTAAAGCATTTAGGTTTAGTTCTTATTTAGTTAAGTTAGTTTATTTCTCATTTTCTACGTTTTAGACCAAAAGTGTTGGTCTCTGTATCCAAAAGTGCGGAAGCGCCTATGCGCTGTGTGAAATAAAGAATAAAATTAATCCTTCTCATTTGTGCTGTTTCTTCCACGCACACGCGAACATAGCTTGAGTAAGCTCCCTGTTCCCGTTCAGGATTACTAGGTTTTTCCGAGGCAATTAGAAGGAATAGCAGTCCTGACAAGTTATATGTGATAGTTAGATATTATCATGACAATTATGTGCACATTTAAAACATGTGACAGTTACTGGTAGTTTATTCTATGAATATTTTCATTATGTTCTTACTTCAAAGGATGAGGATCCTTTGGAAATCAAATTACTCGCATAATTTTCCCTTCCCGACTTTAATGCGATAAAATTATATATATATATAAAAAAAAAGAGGTTAAAAATACGCGAATAAATTACGGTATTTGTGATTTCAGTATTTCTTATTACATTATTGATTTTTAAGTTCTATGAGCGTATATATAGCAATTTTAGTTTTTATAATACAGAAACAAAGTTTAGAACTTTGTGGTTTCGCTCATTAATTTTATCGCTTCTTTAATCTGAGAGATTTTTTGGTAATACCATTCCAGGAGATTTCAAAATTAATTTTCATATAAATTATCAAAGTTTTCTGTTTCACAAGGTACAAAATATTAATTCTGTTCCTAGTGTGGTAATGTTATGGATTCTGAAAATAAGACATTTGCATTAAGAATGCTTTCTAACGGGAAAAAAAAAAAAAAAAAAAAAAAAGAAAAAAAAAAGAAAAAAGAAAAGAAAAGAGGCATTTTAAGTTGAATTGGAATGTTTTGTGTAAATGGTAAGTAGATAAAATTGCAGGATGGTTGTGTTTATTTACATTTTGAAGAACTGAGAAGGGTTTTGTAATGCGTAGTAAAATCTGCAGAAAATGCACAGTATTTTCGTTCCGAAACCTAAGATTACAGATAAAAGTAAAGCTTACGAATGATCGTCATCATAAAATTCATAAAGACTGGAATAGCTAAAGTGATTGTTGTACCTTTTATAAAAACACCTATAGAGAACTTGAGCAATATCATTAAATTCAAACGCATGTAAAAAACGTCAATAAAAACTCTTTTCTTTTTTTGTATTATAATGTTTGTATATTCTGGTTTACATACAATTAAATTCCAGGCTATTTTGGATAAAAACATTTCCTAAATATTGTATTTCGAATACTGAATAATCTTGCTTCTTCGAAGGCCCAGCGGAAAAAGAGATTTTCCCAGGTGTTCTTCAACGACTTAAGTGTAGGCATTTTCAACCGGATTATAAAATTACTCAGATTTTGACCGGTCATGGGAATTTACTTACTTCATTTCAATACTGTTACTAGTGGGCTCTGTGCTTGCGGCGATGCTGTGGAAGATGTGGAACATATTTTATTGCATTGTAGGTTGCATACGACTGCCAGAAGTGCTTTTGAAGTGAGTTTAGGGCAGCTCTCTATTTGCTGGCCTCCTGTTTTCTATGATCTTGTTAGGAGTTCCGAGGCCTTTGGAGGCTTGCGCAACTTTATTTGTTGTTTGAACTTTTACTATTATTATTTATATGACTGGATTTTTTTATCTTTTATGTGTCGTTGTATTATTTTGCGTATTTTCTATGTATGATTAAGTTATTTATTGATGCTTTGTACTGTTGAAGTGTAATTTTTCCTTTGTATCAGTATTATTTTACGTATTATTTCATTTTTATTATTATTGTATTATTTTAAGTTGGTTTATTTTCTTTTATAGGAGTATTAATTATTCATGGTATATTTAAGTATTTTTATTGTAATAGTATTTGTATTTTATATTTTTTCCTTTGTTCTCTCCAGGCCTAGATATAATGTTTTTATTGTTGAATTGTATTTCCTATGAGTTATTTACTTACATCTGTAAGCCTCGTGGAATACTTCGTGGAACACGAGGAGTTTTGTATTTGGTTTTCTAAATTAAAAGAAAACAATACCATATTTTCCATCTGGTGCATTTTAACTTCAGATTCTGAAAATTTTAAAAATATTCGCGTAATATCCGTGCTTTCAAAGAACGAGTTAGCTTAAATTTTAAAATGGTTTCTTCCACATACTGATTGTTTTAATCTTACTAACATTATTTACATCACTATTGAAAATCGAATGTAAAGAATGCACCAGAAAATTTATAAATAGAGCTAATCAATTTACAGTGTAATAAATCTTATTCAAAGATTTGAACATGCAGATTTTATTAACATTTATCAGTACGTGTCAAAAAATAAATAAGCTCAGTTATGAAATTTTGCGCTAAGAATCACCTTGTATGAGAGAGCTGTTTGAGACAGCTGTTAACAGCTTTTTCTCGCAGTTGAAAATTAAAGTGAAAAAAAGCCCGATTGCCAGATGAGCATCGACAATCCTTCCAAGTCTCAAGTGTCGAAACGTCATCAGTTGTCAAGCCGTTGTAAGAAATAAAGTAGTTTATAATTGTTTACGTACTATTATACGTATTTTTATTTATGAGAAGGAAAGTTTAATAAATAAGAGAAATAGATTAAGTTTACTGAGTTAGACTGATTTAGCCCCAAATGTTGCTCCACTTAGAAAATGTTCTCTGAAGTTAGAAAACTTTAATAGTTTCTTTATTTTTAGTTTAAATTAAAGTAAGTTATTTAATAATTAGATAATTGTTAGAATTATTTGAAATGAATATCAGTCTGAAAATTTAAAATTTAGCTCTCAGTATATTTAAATTACAAAGTGTAATCAACGAAAATATCTTGCAGGTACCAAACTTAAGATTTTCATAGGGAAAATATTTATAAGTTTGAATTTTTCCTATGCGATATTATTATTATTATTGTTTGTTGTTTACGGCTTTAATCCCAGAAGACGCTGTACAAATCAAGACGTTGTATACTTGTCTTAGGCATGGAGACGACTTTTATGACGTAACATTTGTTACGCCGCTTTCTAGAAACAAATATATATTTATGCTTAGCATCATATTTAAAGAAAATTTAAATCGTATTTTAATTGAGTTGAACAGTTAGGTTTATAATGATACTGCGCGACATATTGTTTTATTATAAATCTACTTTTTTGTGTGTTATGTGCTGTTGTTCACATTTAACATAACGAAATAGCTCTCAAAAATACAGTATTGAGATTTACTAAATGGTTGAAAATACTGAACAAATGATTTAAAATTTAGAATTGTAACTGTTCAAAACAAAGAAAAAAATCCTTTGGCTGAAAGAATTCTTTAAAGAATGTATCTGATGCGCCGTGCTTCGACAATATATTAGGAAAGTTGAATTTTGATTTTTTTGACCAGTTTGAGCGAAAGAGTAAAAAAAAAAAAAAAAAAAAAAAAAAAAAATGTGATTAAGTGAAGAAAATGTTGATTACAAGGTCATATAAATGTTCGATTTGTAAAAATGAATATGACACTGGTAGAGCGAAAGAGCTATATACAGATGGTTTTGAGTAGATGTTTTGAGTTAGGCGAGGCGAGTTAAGAATAATTAAAAAGACTGTAACAGATTTGTTGAAGCCATGTATGTCGAGGCAGTTTTAGAAATAATTAAAGAAAATGTTTTGCCCCGATCATTTAGGATTTTCACCTGATGGAAAGCATTCAGCAGCCTGGAGGCCGAAGGCTACAAGCATTATCATTTGAAAGTGAAAAAGAGTTTGCACTTCGAAGATCCAGACACAGTAATATTCGGGGCTGAAGGTAAGTTTTATTTATTAGTATTGGTTAAAGTAAAATATCGGATGTACACTAAATTTAGTAATTTTTCTATTAGTTAAATACATTATTATGGTAGTTTAGTCATTTTTCTGGAAACGTTAGTATTTTTAGAACTTGAATTAGTGGAGTGGTGTGATATTTCTCTCTCGGTCATTTGTTCTGTGTTTATGACTGCCATCTATTATTTTTAAAACTGCCTATTTTTAAAAAGTTAAAAATAGGAACCCTCTTTTATTTTCATTATATTAAAAGTATATTGAAGTTGCAACTGTTCTAGGGGGATCGTGATCATGGGTAGCGAAGCTGAGTGCAATGCCGAGTTTGTGGTATTCTCTGATTCTTTTTAAGAGAAAATAATTGCTGTGAACATGGTGTGGAATGTATCATTTTGCATATTTAATTTCTGCTATTGTATTAACTATAAATTGTATTTTTAATTGTCATTTTTGTGTTTTAAATTGGATTCTTTTTGCTTTTCTTTTTTGATACTTTGATAAGATTTCACGACTTACGATAAGTATCGATAGTTTGACGATCTTTAAACCAAAAGTCGAATCGCGAAAATCGTAAACGATCAATAGGTAACTTCTGCATTATTAAAATAATAATGCAAAAGTTACTTATCGAGTGCAATTTCTGTAGCAAATACTGTGTATTAGAATAATTTCATAGTGTTTGCTACTGTAATTGCACTTAATTTTATATTTTCTATTTGAAATACTGCGTATTATAATAAATTCGTGGTTTTTATTTTCGTATCTTATTTTCCTTATTGTGAGAAATTAGATACTTGTCAGTTATTGATGTATGGTATACTAAAATACGAAAAGACACAGTATAATATTTAAGTATCATTAATATATTTAAGTATGTAAGAAAATAGTGAAATGAAAGCTATGTACGATTTTTATTTGCTGTAAAAATTTATTATTTTTTTTTATTAATGCATTTATTTCTTAAATCTTTTTATGTGATAATAAATATTCTCGACGTTATAGTATATAAGGAATTTTGTGTAGCAATAAAATCATTTGTGAAAATGAGAGCATTAAAGGGCTCTACAATGTAAATCTAACTTTAAGAAAATGTTCTTATTTGTATTAATTACAACGCTTAAAATCTTTGAAAATATTCAAACTGTCTGAAACACAAGTATGATAAAAGCTTGTTTTATACCGTTTTAATAAATAATAGGACTGAAAACTGAATACTATCATGTTAATTTAAAATAAACAAACAATTTATGATATATATTTTCAGCAAAATAATGCTTAATTATTAGAAATGTAAATTAAAAATAAATAATTCAATATTAATTTACAGTAATAAACAGTTGATTCTTGTTATTTACAGTAGAAAATAGTAAGTACACGTTGTATAAATGCAAGAATACATTTTGACGTCACAAACTTAATCTCACCCATTTGCTGATGTCAATTAGCTCCACCTTTGCAATTTTGTTTATGCAGCGTATTCTGAACTTCTACCTTGCTTACGTATGTTTTGATAAATATTTAGTAAACGAAATTAAAGTTTTTTTAAATACATTTTTGTTAATAAGCAATTTTTATGTATTTAAAAAAATTCTGGCCATTATCTGTTTTCAGGATGTGTATTCAGCCTGCATGTAATTTAAGTTTAAGGTTACTGCTTTATAAAGGGCTTAAAAGTTTTTACTAATCATACGTTGCTTATCTTTTATTCGAAGAGGCATAAGCAATAAATATTATTGCTTGACAACGAAATTTATTTAAAATAAGATATATTTTACTCTGGTCAGGGATATATCAGCTACAAGATAAAAGTAACTTAATTACAATCTTGGATTTGAAATCGTTTTTGGTCATTGGTCAGCTGAATGACACACACAACTGAGAGTGAAAATAATATTCCTTCAGTTTAATTGTAAAAAACATATTATGGTAACATCTATTTTTTCATTTTATGTAATAGAAGGCAAAAAATAAAATAAAATAACAAAACAGAAAATTTTGAAAGGATTTTAAAGTCCATATTCAATTTTAATTCTAGAAATCGTACTAGAAATAAGTTGTGTGTAGTGCTGCCATCTACATGAAACAATACGAAACATACATAAAGTTTACTGCTGCCATCTCTTGGCAGATAACTTAACAAAACACACACACAAGTTCTCGTCAACAAAATACTATTTAGAAGTGAAACCCTAATAGTTAAAAAGAAAATTTACTTTAAACGTAATTTTTAAAAATTTATTCAAATTAATTTATGTATATTTTTTATTCTATTTCTATACGTAAGAAACACATTAAATGATAACACGATCTTTATGTCTATAATCTCTCTTCTTAAAAAGTTAATTAAGCTTAAAAAGTTTAATTTTGAAACATACGTTTACGTCTCAGAGACTGTATTTCTGTAAAATTAAGTATTGCTTCAAGCATTAGTTTGCAACGCAGAGATCTATACTTTTACATTTATGGGCGAAATGCCTGATTGTTTAATTTTTATTATTGATTGCTTGAAAGACAACTAATTTTTGTCAGGTTATTATATTATATTGTATTAATAAAGATTTTCTTAAAAAACAATTGCTGAAGAATGTATTCTTCTCGACCCCTGTTTCACGTTCTATTATATTTTTGATTTCGCTCTTTCGTACACATAACAGTAATAGGGTTATCACAACCGACGACACATAAGTTTCGAGAAAAATCTTTTGAAAAACGACCTTGCCTGTCTCCTACTACTAGAAAGTTTTAAGCGAAACATGTTTCGTTGGAACCTGTCACCCGGCTAACTATGCGAAATTTTTTTAAACTGAACTGAAAATGTTTCACTTGAAGTTTAGTCCCTTTTACGATTTTCTAAAAAGAAAGGTTTCCCCTCCCCCATAAGTCAACTAATCAGATATTATTTTTGGGTGGGGGGGGGAATTGGTAAATGCTTCTTTCCACCTGCTGTTAAGAAACAGCTTGTAGCTGTGATACCATTTTGACAACGACTGAACGTAGAATCGCTCGAGTCTAGAAGCCTAGGAAAAATGTATTTTTCCACGTTTTACATTTCTTTTTTTTTTAATGAAGAAACATAATCATGAGGAATTAAAGGATAATTTAAACGCTTCCTTATTTTGGACCCTAAACTTGGGTTTTGTGGATAGGTGGAAGTTAATCCTAAGGTAAAGTGTTGCTAGACGTGAGAATATGTTATTATTATATTTTGAACTTCGTTTCCTTTAAGAAGAAAAGAGTTTAAAAAGTGTACTTTTTTAAAAAATGACGTTGACTATATTTGGTAACTAAATTATCAGAACTGTTTATTATATTTGATTTACCTTTTGATTACTTCTTTTTGTCAGTGCTATACAAAAAATATACCTGCATAGTACTTGCACACATTAATAAACATTTACGCACTAGTAAAAGTATACCTATCTTATAACTGTGCTCATATACCTGTATTATACACGTAATTATATACTTGTATTATACCTATAATTATATTATAAATATACATGTATATACCTGTATTATACGTGCAATTATATTATAAATATACCTCTGTATATACCTGTATTATACGTGTAATTATATTATAAATATACCTCTATATATACCTGTAACTTTACATACTAATATATACCTATTTAAAATATAAATATATACAAATAATAAAAATATACCTTGTATATGCTTATATTGGAGTTTTCTTGGAGCCACAGCTTTTGGTAACTTTTTGGCGAGCTTACTAAAATTTATCTTCTCATTTCCTTAATTTTGCAGCACAATGCGCAAAACGTTTTGATTAAAATTGGTCTTTTAAGTATTGTTCTTACAACTTTTCTTATAATAAGATTTAGAACTGTAAGTATACCTGCACGCAAAAACTGCACCTGTTAAAACTAGTGTGAATTGTAAAAATGGCAATATTTCCTTTGATTGATAATTAAACTACAGTTTATTTGGTTTAAAGTAAGTCCCCAGAGAACAGAGAGAAAGGGGGAAAAAAATACTCCAGGCAACTGCAGTTGATCTTTTCTTTGATTTTTGAGGATAGAAAGATAGATTTGAGGATATTGATAATTTTGTTATTAGTTATGTTCCATGCCAAAAATTATGTTGCGTTTATTTAGTTACATAGTTTTTTCACCTTCAGGCAAAGGGTTGAATAAAATGAAAGGAATTAAAAATATTAGCTCTTAAATAACTCATAGTATTTGTAAAATAAAAGATGTCTTTCATTGACAATATTTAGCATGTAGTTGTTTTAAAATTTCAAACTCATTATAACATTAAATTTTAATTTTTAATTTAAAAGACTTAATGAGCTTTTTTTAACAACATATAAAATCATATTACGTACAAAGTTTTCGCGGGAACCATGAGGCATTAAAATAAAAATGAGACCTGTAATCTCTCTGCACTGATATGTTCACTTATTTTATAATATCAAACTGAAGGAAAATAAGCAACTTCAAGTTTTCTTTCTTCTGAAAAATAATTAGCTCAAAAGGGCAATATGCCCAGAAAGGCTACTCAAATTTTGTGTTGATGCTCTATAAACGGTGAATCACTTTTTAAATTGTTGCCACCAAATATCAGAGCCCATGTATTATATTTAAGGAAATTAACTAATGAAGAATCTGCATAAATGTATATATATTTCTCGCATTGTGGTAAAACAACGGTAACTAGAGCCATCAAATTTTAAATAATATACGTCTCCACCCGAATATGGGCAAGGAAATTATGACCAGAATATGGGCTGGAAGCCCAAATTTGGAATTTGTTTTATTATCAATTTCCTATTTTGTAAAGCATTTATGAGTTTTTGATTAAGAAACTCAACGATTTAGATTTAAAAGCGGGCAATGGCAACACTGTACGGGAAAAAAAAAAAAAAAAAAAAAAAAAATCTCCAGCGCCCAAGATTATGTATCGGAAATTCTAAAGATATGCTCTTTTGAATATTTTGCGATATTGTTGTTGGATTGAATTATGGTTCAAGTGCGAGTAACATGATATTTAATAAATAAATGTAACCCACAAAACGTTAAAGAAAAAGGTCTCTGTGAGCGTAATATAAAATCGGAAAGTTTTCAGATTTTTTTTTATTTTATATTTTTTATTAATACTCCAATACTTAAATGCATTCAAACAGAAAAAGAATCCATGACTTATTTAAGAAAATTAACACGTCAGTTACATGCGGTGCATAGAAACAAACTTGTAGAAATATCTGTCCTTGTTATATTTTTATCATCTTAGAAGCTAACATTAATTACTTTTCCTATTAAATATCTTATTTGGAGCATATTTTCTTAAGAATTTTTTTTAACGTTTAAACTGAGAATATTTAAACATGACTTACGAAAATAGGAACATTCTTGGACGGAAGTGATCTTTTCAACCTAAATAGTGGCGTCATCTATTGCTTAAATTGTGTGTTCAAACATTTTAGTTCAATAGTTCCCCATCAGATGGCAGCATCGAAACATTTGGTTCTGAAGCTCTAAATATATGATTCTTAATCTTTTTTTTGCCCCATGCCTTTTCACCATTTCTAAATCATCACCCCCTTCCCTTTCCAAAGTTTGAAAAAAGACAAAAAAAGACATTTATATTTATTTAAATTATTTTTTAATGTGTTTTATAAATTGAACAAGAAACTTTAGAATCTACAGAAAACTATAGAAACTGTCGATAAACACTAAAATTTGAATAAAAATAGTTTTTTATATTCATAAACTAAAAGTAAGTACTTAACAAGTAAACAAAACACTGGTCTCATTCCCTCTCTGAAATTATGAAATCTCTGCTCCAGGCGGAAATTGCCTCCTGCTGAGAACTGCTGCTCTAAATAAATTTGCATTATTATCAAATTGCAATTACCGTCTCTTTGATATGCGTAAGCTCAGCTCAAAATGCGGTCAGCTAACAGCATTCATAACAATAATGAGTTTTTAATAAACTTATTGCATTACTTAACTTCCCCCTTCTCGTATTTGTTGAGCAAACAAAAACTTTATTTGTGGAATTCTTTTA
Source organism: Stegodyphus dumicola (assembly GCF_044657685.1). Lineage (NCBI taxonomy): Eukaryota > Metazoa > Arthropoda > Arachnida > Araneae > Eresidae > Stegodyphus > Stegodyphus dumicola. The sequence goes on from NC_140771.1 coordinate 103,557,627, forward strand.
TACAGTGTGTTAACTAAACAATTTTTAATTTTAAAATTTTATGACTTTTTTATTAATTTAGGCAATATATATCTTGCTTCGTTTTTGATAATATTTTAATACTAAATTCTCCAAATCTGCAAGCTGTGTGGTTTTTTTATTACACTTAATTATCTGTAAATTGATACGACTGTACTGGGTACTTACGTATCAACACTACCGCAGCTGCAGATTTATAGGTTTTTAAGTGCCTCCAATCTACACCTAAAATTTTTGCGACAAATCATAAATTAAAACACTTTATTTAAAATCAAAGTAGTCAATTGGATTTCGGTAGAAAATGGGCTGATATAGAGTTTAACGTAGATTCAAATCAGTCTCTATTTTCTTTGACCTGATGCTGTCGCCATATGAACTCTGCTAAATAAAATTCTAAATGATGTCTTGCTGTCCGTCTACGTCTCTTGTTCCTCCATTTAGCACTGCTCCACATTCTCTCAACTGTTTGTGTAGGAACTACTGTATCAGGATCAATAAAATTGTATTTATGATTAACTTTAGGAATCCTTCTTTTTCTATTCTATTTATTTGATAATATTTCTAACTGTCAGAATAAATTGTGCTACCATCTGCAATCTTTTCAATAATTTTATTAAGAAGGGTAGAGCCAGTTCTATTAGGAACAGTGACAACAAATGAATCTTTTGTTTCTCTACATATACCACCAAATACCCACTGTTCGGATAATACTCGACCACAATTATTTTTACGCTTAGTAAATAAACTTTCATCAATTTATACAATGCAGTCTGGTCCACCTACCTTCTTGTTTGGTTTATTTTCCCTATCCAAGACACATAATTCACGCATGTAATTATTCCAATCTATAACAGTTTTATCCGATAAATCAAGTTGCTTTTCACAAAATTTTATCGACGTCAACTCCTCGCACCAGCAGTATATGAATCTCAAAGTTGAACAAAATAGAATTCTGCTTCCTTTAAACCAGTTGTCTTTTCTAAGTCCCACTTGCTGATCACACTGTCTTAAATTACATTTCCAAAACGTACGTTTACCAAAATAAAGTTTCATATCATGCGAATTGGTATATTTTCCTTTTTTTGGTAAAATACTCGTATTTCGCTCCTGAAAAAATAAAATGGCATCTTCTTCTGTGTTTGGCAAATCCCAAAGACGTATTCGTAGCACTAAAAATGGCGGCAAAAATCAACAAACAACAAGGCAAAAAGAAATCCAAAAAATAACTGGGCGCGAACAACAGGACTGCTCTTTATTGGCGCATCAGCGCAACTTCAGCTGCGGTGGCGTTAATACGCAAGTGGGCTGGCGTTAATAAGTAAATATCCTGTACTGAATAATTCAAGCAAATCCAGTTTAATATTCTTGATTACTGCACAAAAAATCAATAAATGCAAAGTAAAAAACAGTTCGAAACATAATCTAACTGTACGCTGATAGTAGCAACATGTGGTGGTAATAATGCAAAACAAAATGAAAAATACTTTTAAAACTCATCTCATATTCAGGGGGAAAAACAGAAGTATGGTGGCAAACTACAAGAAATAGGGGAGCAAAATATGCCAAAATCAAAAAAGAAATTAGAAATATGAAATTTTCAGCTTTCGCCACATTAACACCAGGGGCTTGGTGCAACAAAAGAAGTAAATATATAAATAAATAAAAATCTGAAAAGTTTCAGATTTTAAATTACGTCCAAAGGGGCGTTTTTTTAAAGTTTTGTGTGTTGCCTGTATTTATTAAATATCATGTTCTTTGCACTTAAACCATAAAATTCACTTCAATAGCAATGTCGTAAAATAATTTTAAAATAAGCATATCTTTAGAATTTCCGATACACAGTTCCGCGCACTGGAGATAAAAAGGTCCTTTTTTCCCTCGCAGAGTGTTGCCATTGCTCGCTTTTAAATCGTCGAGTTTGTTACTCAAAAATTCGTTAAAGTTTTACAAAATATGAAATCGACAATAAAACGAATTCCAAATTTGAAATTTGGGCTTCCACATGTCCGTAATCGCAGTAGGATTACGTCATTCAAAATTCGATGGCTCTATGTATCGATGTTTTATCACAATGCGAGAAATATGCATACATTTATGCAGATTTTTCATTTTTAATTTCTTCAAATATAATGCAGGACTCTAACAGTTTGAAAAGTGAAACGGACATTTATAGTGATTCAACGCAAAATTGCTAAACGAAAACAATAGTCCTTCAGGGACAAAGCCCCTTTGGACTAATAAATACATGATGTACTTAAACGACGGAAAGTTTTCAACTTATGTTTATAGTACGTCTTTTGAAAGAAATTTGGTAACTGATTCTAAATGCTGTAAATTCTGTGGTAACCACTTAAAAAACTAATCATTATTTCTGAGAATAATTACAATATTAACATCCAATAAGACATCTGTTCTCTAAAATGAGAGATAGTATAAAATATTTATTAAGATCACCACTGCACAAATTAAAAACACTGATAAAGAGTTAAACTCTTAACTATTTTCTTAGCAAAATTACTTTTATTAGATATGGTAGTTAAGTATAATTTCTAAATCATTAATTTTATTATTACATAGCAAAATTAATAAGAATAGTGACGTATCCAGAGAATCTAAAAAGGGCTATATGCAAACCCCTTCCTTCCCCTCCCCCCCCGGAAAAAATTATTTTCTTGTCAAAATTTTGACAAAAAAAAAAAAAAAAAAAAAAAAAAAAAAAAAAAAAAGTTGACATTATTTATAATTTCCTGATTGAAGTAAAGGTTCTGACCGAAGATCTTTTTGGACTGTTTTATCACATAGTTCCTTTCGTATTGTAACAGGAGACTACATATGCTTATCTTGTTAATTTTTAAACGATTCATGCCATAAATATATATAAAAAAATAACATAAAGTAACTTAACTTACATAAAGTAATTCTTAACTTAATAATAGAACTAGTTAGAGACAAATTTTAAACCTTGAAATAAATTAAATTATTTAAACTTCTAAATCAGTAACCCACAACGATTACGCTGGTATAATTTATCGATTCAATATTAAATGTAGATTAGCCTGAAGCATAAAATTTTTCGCTGATGCAACCGAATACCGTGTCTCCCCCCTTTTTAAATTAATTTTATTGTTTGAAACTCGAGAGGGAATAATTATGTGAGTAATTTAATTTCGAAAGAAAGTGGTTACAGTACGAATGTAACAAATGAAAATAGTAATGGATAAGCTATTGATAAGTATCACAATGTTATATCTTTAAGAGAAACTTTCATTCGAATAAGAATACTTAGTAATATTAACATTATAATACATGATGGTAACTGAGGCGGGCACGTTGCGCAGATGAAACGTGTTCAGTTACCTTGTAAAGCCCTACGGGAACCTCACATAAACGAGACTTGACCACAGTTTCCAAGAAAGAGAAATGGGCGAACAAAAGACTCGTATTTCGAAAGATCGAATATATCGGCAGTAATCATTGACAGACATATTCTCAAAGGCGACCATCTCCAAAGAAAACAAAAATCATCTGGAACAATAGGTGGCTGAGGAATAGATTTATAGAAAGTTTTAACGATAATCGTGCTTTACATTATTCGTAAAAATATGCTTACATATTAAAGTTGTTATTCTTGCACTTTGTACTAAAAATAATGAATCAACTCTTTTTTAAAAAAATAGCAAACTGATTTAAACGCAAACAAGTCTTTTGCTCAAAGTTTAATGAATTTTACGAATATTCTAAATTAAGCTAAGAGGGGGAGGGGACAAAAGCATATATTCTTCAATTACACAACTGAACACTATTCACATATTGTGGCGTATATATAGCTGACTTCAAACGTTAAAGCAAAATATCATGCTTGTGCTTACATTACAGTATATTCAACAGCTGGATCACAAAAACAATAATTTAAATTTTAAATGTTTTAAATGTTCTACTGTAATATACGAATCGAACGTGAGATGGCGCCACTGATTCCATAAGAAGAACTGTTGGAAATCCCAGGCGAGTAAAATACTGAGGCTATTGGTTATTATGTATAAAAGTTTTACAGAAGAGCGAGAGGAGAAGAATTCGGAGGAAAAGAAAGAACCTTAAAATTTACAAAAGGCAGTTATATAAATATAAAAAATCTGATGTGTACATCACATGACTTCCTTGTACGGAATATTAAATTATACGCATTTTTTCTTGCATTTCATTTAAACTTATTGGATTGAATCAAATCTACTTCGCCGACAGCGCATAAACCACAATAGAATAAATGCATTCTTTAAAATTCACTCTAGTATTTGTTTATCATAGCGACACTCCGGCGCTAGATTCACTTAACAGTATTAATAATTATATAACAGTTAACTTATATAATAATTATATAACGGTAACTAAGTTAACTGTTATATAATCCAATAATTACATAAGAGTTAACTTATATATTTCGTTCATATTATAACTCATAATGCACAAAATTTATATCATTTAAAGATTAGAATTATCTAATCGTTGCCACATGTTCTATTCAAATACTATAATAAAGCTAGAATGATGTATAAAAGAAATTAAGCAAACAAAACAAAAAAGAAACAGTTTTTCACAGACGATTGAGTATTTCTCATTTAATTAATTCAGTTCTCACTTCGCGAGAAGGCAAAAATACATAAAAACTCAAAATATCTATATTAAAAATTACGAAGTAAATCTCAAACACTTATTTCTTCAAAAAAATTCCAGAAAGAATTAAGCATGATTTAATTGACAATAATAAATGAATGCGTTATCTTTGTTGTTGCGAAGCTAAGTTTCTCTAGATTGGCAACAAATCCACTAGTCTCCTGTTTCAAATGTAAACATCAATGGCAGCCATAAAAAAAAGGCTTAGCGGCACTTAGACAACTTTAAAATTGTTGATAATTCTAAAAATATTGCACACAGATTTACTAAAGGCATAAAAACCTTAACCAGAAGATAAAATCAACATAATACAATCATTTTTAAAGCAAAAAATGTACAATTTACAAACATATAAGGGTAAAGAAACTGAGATCACTGAGCCGGGTAACAGAGTGGATATATATATAAATATATTTATATACGTTTGGTGTGGCCGATTGCAACCAAAATACGAGGTGCACATCTACATGTTATAGCAGTTCTATATACAAAATTTCAACGTTCTGAGGCTACTCGTTTTTGAGTTATGCGAGATACGTACGTACGCACGTACGTACATACTTTCGTACAGAAGCCACGAAAAATTCTCTTCAGAATTAATTTTAAAGCAGTTTTATAAATTTTTTGAAGGAAAAGAGTATTTTATTCTGTCCTTACGTACAGATATCACGCAAAAACATCATTAAATTGCATTCGATAGCGGTCAAAATGGATATTTTCGTTGAAATATGCTGCCTGAAACTTTTCGCGATTGCAATACTTCCTTCGTACAAGGAAGTAAAAATTATCTAAGTCAGGAAGGGGGATATATGTGTTTTGCTTTAAGCGCTCGTTTAGGTTTCTAAAGCAAATTTCTTTGAAATAATATTTGGATTGTCCAGAACAATTCTGAATTTATCTACAGTTCCATTTTCAGGAAAACATACCGTAACGTGCGAATTTTGAGAGAAAATTCCATTTATTAAAAAGTTTTTAGGTTAATTTCTAAACGTGAAGAAAAAAAAAAAAAAAAAAAAAACGCAAGTCTATTTAAAAGAAATTAAGCCTATACAACAGTTTTGAATTTCAGAAGACGTGTGTCTTTCCTTCTAATTAATTTAACAGACACACTGACAGGTGCTAAATGAATTTTTGTTTGCTTTATTAAATCATACATATACTAACGTCTTATCAAAGTACATAAATTATGCATTTATAATCATAAGTTATCTTTTTACTCCTATAAGACATGTGGATCTACTTTTCATATAAACTAATATATTGTCTTTCTCATGTGCGTCTGATTACAAAATTGTGCACATGAGTCTGATTACAAGATTCGAACCAACATCATGAAATATAACTCAATTTTTTTTAGCATAGCAATAGCTTATACAATATTTTTCATTATAAAAATACCACTCCTTTATTTAGCCTTTCACTTTTTAGCCCAAAGGGACAATTTGCCGAGAAGGACTATTAATTTCGTCTTGGCATTTTGCGTTGGTTCACTTTTCAAGTTGTTGCCACCAAATATTAGTGCCCTGTGTTATATTTAAAGAAATTAAATAATGAAGAATATTCATAAATGCATATATTTCTCGCATTCTGATAAAACAACGGTACCTAGAGCCATCAAAGTCTAAATAACGTGCGTTTCCACCCGAGTATGGGTATCTGGAAGCCCGGATTTGGACTTTGTTTCATTATCTATTTCATATTTTGTAAAATTTTAACGCATTTTTGAGTAAGAAAGTCAACGACTTCAAAGCGAGCAATGTCAAAACTGTACGGGAAAAAAAAAAAAAAAAAAAAAAAAAAAAAATTAGTTCTACCGCTTGAAGACTGTGTATCGGAAATTCTAAAGATAGGCTCATTTTAAAATTATTTTGCGATATTGCTGTTGAATTGAATTTTATGTTTCAAATGCGAAGAACATGATATTTAATAAATAAATATAACATAAAAAACGTTAAAAACATGAACCTTTGGGTGTAATGTAAAATCTGAAAGCTTTCATATTATATATATATAGATAGATATTTTATTTACTAAAGTAATATTGATTATATTATGTCCTAATATAAAGTTAGTAGAATGTATCTGAATGAAGTAACCCAGAAGCATTGAAATTTAATACCGAAAATAATATTTTTAAAGGAACTTGAATTTAATTGATGACAAATAGAAATGGAAACTTTTAAAATGAAAATGAATAAACCAAGTAATTAACGTCATTGATTGGAATTTGGTTGACTTTTCAAGGGGAACAAACCAACCCCTTCAATTAACAATAATTAATAAATGCGAAGTTGTTTTGTCTTTTACTCAAGTAAGAAGTATGATGCCAAATTGGCAATTACTGTATAGCCAGCCCATGAGAAAATTAGATGCACACAGAAAAGTCTGGAGAAGTTACCGGTCATGAAACGTCTCCTTGTTTAGTAATCACACGACCAGGAACATTTACTAAAGCACAGTAATGAATTCTACCATTGCCGGGGATCTATAGTATGACAACTTACTTCTGGGACAAGGGAGTTCCACGGTATCTGAAAAATGTGCTAAAAAAGAAATTGTTAAAGAAAGAAATGATATTGGCATAAAGAAGAGCATTACAATACTGCCATTCTTCTCTTCCTAACAGTTCACTTTATTAATAATGGCACGGCATAGTCTATTTCTATGTGAAATAAATAAATATTTGAGTTATATTTCATGATGTGCCCTGCATGGTACTGTAATCTGTATAATGGTTTCCGATGCTGGTTGCCGTGTCGTTGAACTGATTCGAATCTATGAGAAGGTTTGGATATTTGTAATAGTCTCTGTTCAGCATGGGGACACTTAAAATGTTCTCGAAAGTCCTCTTCAGAGGTTTGGTGGTAGAGGAAAGGGATGGGGAACTTTTGGATCTGGCTCCGTTCGACTTCTTCTCCATGGAATTTGGGAAAGAGATTCTTCTCTCTCAGGGGTGTAATTCTGTCGCCCCTATAATGCACTTGGTGGCACTCGTTAGTGAGACCGATAGTGAACTTCAAATTCAAATAAATACCTGTGACTATGTAACTTATTTACATGCCATTTATTTAAAGCTTGATACAATCTGAATTTCTAGTTAAATTGTATTTGTTTTAAGATGTACCCTCTGAAGAAGGAACACTTCTATTTAAAGTACAGAATGTCTGGTCTGGGTGTCCTTTGTTAGAAGGTACTACTGTAGATCGACCCAGATTTCCTGACTACTGTTCATTTACGAAAGCGGAGACCAAGAACATGCATTCCGGAAATGTGCATGATACGCTGTTTTATGCACTCATATATCACTGTTTGAGCCACTTGTCTTTCTCATGTCGATTACAAATACTAACGCAAAGGCTCTTTTTCAGAGATAGGAAAAATTTCTCTATTCTTTTCTCAGGAATTAGTTAATTAGTTTAGATGGAATCACTTTTTTTCTTTGTGATGGAAAAAAAACTGAAGTATGAGGAGAAATGTGAGAAAATCTTTGGAAGGGGGGTCATATGCAATTTTGTACTTCCCTTGGGTACGTCATTACTCGATTGATAAAAAATATTATTAGTTATTTACTTTTTGTACTTGTTTCATCTTTAATTGAATGTTTAGAACTATGTGTGGATATCTGACAAGTGAAAAACAATGAAACGCATCTTTAATCAAATATTTTAACGCAATTAAATTGAATAAAATGTACAGGCATTATTTTCCATCATTTCAAATCATTTTATTATGATGTAAATTTCGCTTTCAAACATTTCATTAATGACTGAATTTTATTTAACGTTTCTTTTTTACTAATGGGTTTTTATTCTTGTGAAAGTTTATACCTATCAATATTTTTTTTAACTTGCATTAGACTTTATATGATTAAGTAGATGAAAAATTTTTTTAACGCTGAAAACGATGACTGGCGCAGTTTGAATATTGATTTTTTTTTTAACAAACGAGTTTTTTTCACGCAAAAGTTAAACCTTAAATTTTTTAATATGCATTAGAATTTATGAGATTAAGTAGATTAGAAATATTTTTAGGACTGAAGACATTGACTGATGTAATTTCAGCCTTTTAAGTTTTGAAAAGAAAAAGGACACACGTATTGGTCAAATTAAAATTTTCTCTTCTTGTCCCCATATCAATAACCTACAACTTGTGCACGCCATTGTAAACAAGCAATATGCAGTCATTTAGGTGTCTTTCACAGCTGGAAGATGAGAAGCTCGTGGGAACGAAGGGAAATATAATTCAGCCATGGATGGCCAAGCACTTGACATGAGGGCCCAGATTAAGGCATCTTGAAGCCTCTTAAGCACACAAACAAACGTATAAACTGTCGTATGGATTCCCTCGCTTGAGACCACGCATTATTATTTATTTATTTATCGTGTGTATTTTCACTGAGGGTGACTATCACAAAAGGCTGTATACTCTATTACCTGTCATCTATTTTTAAAAAATTCACTGAATTTTCAAAGCTCCAAGGGAACTAGTGAAACAAATGCTATGGCAATTTAACTATTACCTGTCATATTACACTACTCTTCAAACTGATTCGAATAAGTTGAAGTCATGCCTTACCTTCGTTATTTTTCTATTTGGATGAATTTGCTCAGTTCGTTGTTCCTTCGGACAACTTAGCCGTCTTGACTATCACATGGCAAACGTCATCAAGTAAATACAAATTGATAGAATCATGCTTCCCTTTTTGTTTATTAGAAAAATTAAATTGCTGAGAGTTCGCTGGTCCTTCAGTCGACTTTAATGACTTCAGACTCAATTCCTTTTCTAGGAAACTGACAACATCATGAATATTTGGATGAGCTGTTAAAAAATAGCTAAGTGATGGTGCCTTAGAATACATGCTTGTCAAGCAACAAAACCTTGTGCGATAGACCAGCGCCGAATTTAGCATTTTTCCTAAGGCGGGGCAAAAACTTAAAACTACCGCCCTCACCCATCTTCCTTTAAATTTATCTAACAAATTTTAATTTTTTAAATAAACCTTAGGTAGAGTTTGAGATAAAATGTAAAATCCATTTTAAAGTCGAAAATTCTTTATATGCCATTTTTGTTATAAAAGAAATATGCATGACAAATGGTTTAGTTTCTTTACTTATGGCAAAGCATGAGAGAGCTCCCTGCCTAAGAGGAGAGATGTCTTCGCTGAGAACTTTCTAAGAGTAATTCACTCTATGCAAGCTACGCATGAGTTGAAACGACGGAAACACCCATGTAGCCAGCTAATTCGCTTGATTCTAACCCCCGACGCAACTAACAGTGTTAAGTCTTTACCTCTCAGCAGCTGGTAGCCCGACGTACATATCAAAAGTTACATAATTAAAAACCCGTACGAACACTCCTAATGCAGTTGCTTCTCCGGTGCACTGAAATGATCAAATTTACATTTTCCCTGAAATAGGAATTTTTTTCAGTATTTGCAACAATACCTACTCATAATTGACACTAACAGAAAACGATTCAGTACTAAATACTAAAAATTCATTTCACAATAACGCCTTTATGTAGCCTACTCAAGAACTCTACTATCGTCCTCACAAAGCCCGTTAACATAAATATTTACATATTCACACAAAAGACTATTTTTGCACTGTAACGATCAAATTTACGTTTTCTCTGAAATATTCAGTTTTGCAGTATTTGCAACATTAACTAGCCATACTAATGGAAAGTAATTCAGTACTAAATTCTAAAGCAGTTCAGCATAGTACGAAAAATAGAAATTACTAACATTACTAATAATAGCTTAAATGAATATATACAAGTTACAAATCACTAATGCAATGAATAATTAAATTCCTTTTTTTCAAAAACATACTTAAATAAGTAAGTTCTGAAGTTAAATCAAATATGCAGTCGTAATAAGAATAATCTTTATATACAAACAATAGATTACATAAGTTGGGACAATAGATGAGCTGATTATTTACGTAACTAACTTTCATTAGCTATACATAACAACAACTACTGCTGAAAGGAAAAGATTAGTATTTGTACATTTTTTTATAAATCTTATTTCACTAATAATTTTAAGTTCTTACAGAACGCTCTTAAAATATTACGGGATTAAAATTTTACTCTGTGAGCCTTTTCTTCTGCAAATAAATCAATGGCATCGTCATAAATAACTTGATGTGCTGTTTGATTTTGATTGCTAGAACTGCGAGACTTGATAAACGCTCCTGGCTCATCGATGATCGCAGATAGTTTTTAATATGTTTTAATTTGCTAAAACTTCGCTTACAGCTTGTGAATGTAGTTGAAAGCATAGAGTAAGTCCGTAGGGCAATACAAATACTGTAAAAGTAAGTAAAATTGGCATAGAGTAAGTCCGTAGGGCAATACAAATACTGTAAAAGTAAGTAAAATTGGCATAGAGTAAGTACGTAGGGCAATACAAATACTGTAAAGGTAAGTAAAATTGGCATAGAGTAAGTCCGTAGGGCAATACAAATACTGTAAAAGTAAGTAAAATTGGCATAGAGTAAGTCCGTAGGGCAATACAAATACTGTAAAAGGCATCCTGAAAATCATAGGTGTAGATATGTTGCAAGAGATAAAACGCTCGAGCCTTTTTTATGTCGACGAATAACACTGGGGCCTTTTTCTCTAAAAACGGCAAGTTCCTAGCGGAACTCAAATGTGTTTAGATCTCGCTCATATTTTCGTGCAAGATCTGCTCCATTCTTTTGCAATTCTTCAGTTAACATATTCAATAGTTCACGACCACTGAGAAATTCGAAATTTAAATTTAATGTAGTAGCGCTGTTTGCCTTCGTTTTAATTTTTGATAAGATTCAATCAAATACAATTTTCATTGCACTAGAAAGTAGCTGAACAGGATGAAGTGTTCGTGATTCGTCCTCGCACAATTTATCAAATTGCTTTTTACGTTTTAGAATTCGTTTATTTGTCAGAATAGGTTCAACCTCAATTTTTTTCAGCTGCTGCTTTAGATTCTTCTACCAATATTCTATAGGAATTTTTCTCATTTTTTTTGCAATGTTCTGGTCAGGCCTACCATTAATGTGACGGAACGTGCAAGAATATCTTCCCTTTGAATTTCAATATTTATTCGATTGATTTCTAGAGGAATATTCGCTAATATTGTCAGTTTGATAATAAATTCAAAATTTTTAACAACATGTAGCAGATTTCCTGCCTCGTACTTTGATTACGCACTAAGTTAATTAATTTCTTTCAAGGATTTTACTACTTTTGGTAAATTTGTTAGAAGGGCTTTCACAACCACATATTTTGCCTACCATCTCGTCTGGCTGCTTCCTTTTAAGTTGGTTTTTGTACATCTTTTTTGTACTTAATATCCCATCGAATAGTGGGTTCGAAAAAAAAAAAAAGCTTAATACCTTCTGGTAATTCTAAATAAGTTAACAGCTTCGGGGCAAGATGAGGCAGAATGCACACCGACAGGATTAAAGAGGGAGCCAAACATCGCACATATCCGGCCAGCTTATTCATTTCTGTAATTCTGGCTTGTACTCCTTTATAAGTACCGGCCATATTAGATTCGGTATCGTCATATTGACCCCGACATTGTCCAAAACAAAACATCAAATGTCAGTTTTTCCGCAGTCTGTTGAGAAATACATTCTCCTGTCTTTCCTCCAACTTCTGTGAAATCAATAAAGCTCTCCTTTATTATCTGCTAATGTTCTGTGCCACAATGATTATGTCAAATATCTTCAATCACGTTCAGTGGATATAAGGTTTACGTTTTTTGGATGTTTGTCGGCTAATAATACAGCTTGATTGCTTGAAAGATCGTTGCTAATCGTTCATTTTTTCTGTGATTGGCCAACTACCTGGGTCCGACAAATCAAAAGTTTTTAAGTCTTCTTTTCTGCTGCCCACACGCTCCCAAATGACAAAATACTTTATATCTTAATTTCATGTCCTCTAGATGTTTGTTTGAGGTCGATGCAGAAGGTTGCTTTCAGTTGCTGAAATGTAGTCTGTGTGAGGATGATATATAAAGATTCTTCAGCTTGATCATGTAAATTGCAAGAAATATCAGTAACCTTTAGAATCTCGGCACCATTCGAAGTTGCGGCAGGGTATGACGGTTCGTCTTTTCCGTGAAACAATGTTTTCAGTTTAGCTGTAATTTGTTTTCTCTATTCGGTTCTATCTTTTGCTCTTTTTCTATATTCTGCCCCTGAGAGTTTTTTCTAGACGATCTCATCATTTATTTTACCCTAAATAATATACAGTATAACTTGGCCTAACGATAAAAATTGACGTAATTACACTCAGCAGTCTTAGGGCTAACTAATGGTTGCGTCTTGCTAAATATGGTAAGGAATACTGAAAGCAGGCATATTAAAAGAAAATAATAGAACCAAAAACCCTCCAAACACCAAACTAAAAATATAAAAATATAAATACACTCTTAGACAAGGAAAAAAAAAAAAAAAAAAAAAAAAAAAACGACGTACTAAGAAAAGAAAGTACCCGAATGGGACGAAAATCGGTAGAAGACATGTACAGAAAAACAAATGATTATAGTTTGAGAAAAATTGGATGATTTATTGAAATGATAGAGCTTCACAAAGTGAAAAAGTCAGTAACGCGTTTGTCCACCTCTGGCCCTTATGCAAGCAGTTATTCGGCTTGGCATCGATTGATAGAGGTTGCGGATGTCCTCCTGAGGGATATCGTGCCAAATTCTGTTTAACTGGCGCGTGAGATTGTTAACATCCCTAGGTGGTTGGAGGGCCCTGCCCATAATGCTCCAAACGTCTCAATAGGAGAGAGATCTGGCGACCTTGCTGGCCAAGGTAATGTTCGGCCAGCACTAAGGCAAGCAGTAGAAACATATGCAGTGTGGCGGCAAGCATTATCTTGCTGAAATGTAAGCCCAGCGAAGAGTGAGATGAAGGGCAACAGAACGGGCCTTAGGGCTTCGTCGACGTACTGCTGTGCTGTTACGACGGATGACAGCCAAAGAGGTCCTACTATGAAATGAAATGGCACCCCAGACCATCACTTCTGGTTGTCAGCCTGTTTGACGGAAGACAGTCAGGTTGGTATCACACCGCTGTCTGAGACGTCTCCAGACTCGCCTTCGCTGGTCATCGGGGCTCAGTTCAAAGCGGGACTCATCACTGAAGACTATTCTGCTTTAGTCAGTGACATACCAGTGCGAGTAGCCCAACACCATTGCAAACGGGCTTGACGTTGTACGGAGGTCAATGGTAGTCGGCGCAAGGGGCGCCGTGACCTCAGCCCCCTTTTTGTGAGTCGTCTATGAATGTTCCTTGCGGTCACTGAAGCACTAGCTACACGTACAATCGATGATAATGATGAATCTGGGGCTGTGAATGCCGCTCTGACGATTGCTTGGTCTTCACGTTCTGTCGTTCCTCTAGGCCTTACCGCTTCCTTCTTGACGCTGTGTGCGGCCGTGGTTCACCCATTCCTGCCAACATCGTCTAATAGTGGCATCACTCCTGCTCAAATGTCGAGCTATTCACCGATAAGACCAACCGGCTTCTTTGAGCCCAACTACACGACCTCTCTCAAATTCTGACATCTGCGCATATCGTTCGCGCACCTGTATGCGAGGCATAGCTACTGTCTACCAGAGTACACGGAATGAAATTCGTAAAGAATTTATGATGTGCAATCGTAATTTCTCCTTTTAAATATCCTACCAGTTGCGCAGATCAGATGCGCTGTAGCAACAACCGTAATTCATTGGCAGCCAAAATGTAAAATTTTGCATTTTCCGTCGAACCTGTATGCATAACAATTTGTGTCCAATTTGCTCTATATCTTCTCGGTGCGTCGTTTTTTTAGTCTAAGATTGTATAATAAATCCATTTTTAAAACCTGAGTTGCTGATTGGCTGCAAAACATAAAAATGCCTTACTTCATTTTTGTTGTATATGCTCGATGTACATTAATTTGAATTCTTTCATTGTTCCAAGGCTAATTTGTATGATTGTTAGTAAAGAGTTACAATTTACAATGCTTCTCCATTTATTTTGCAAGAGACGTCGGTATGAAAACAAGGCCCTCTATGCTATCGTTCTGTTTCTCTTGAATATCCCTGCCTAGAGAGAGTATGACAGAGGGACTCTAGGCGTCACTTGCTTGGACCAAAGACTAAGGCGTTTACAGAATACCTTTTAAATAAAATTACATGTTGAGTTGGCAGAGGGACAGGGTCGTCTGACCTTGTTAGTGATGCCTGGAGTCCCACTATTGTCCTCTCTTTGATCTTAACTTTAGAGTCGTATTCAGCTGTACTTAGCTTACTTTTAACTGTTTGTTCCATTAAAATGTTTCCAAGTAATTAATTATAAATATTCTTAAAAGAGGTTTTAAAACTGGCTTTAAAACTACTAATGTTATGTCAAAATTTGACAACATTCCAAATACAATCCAGCGCGACGCTTGAATTTGCCGCCCGCAGAAGTCGCCGCCCGGGGCACAGACCCCGGCTTGCCCCCCCCCCCCTAGATCCGAGATTGTTATAGTCTGAATGCTTTTAGATGTTCGTGCCGTAACTATGTATTTCTCATTTTGCACCTAAATGCTATTAGATACTTACTCTAGCATGAAACTACTCTAAGCAAAAATACATTTAAAAAAAGACGGAAAAGGAGGGACGATAACTTCTGATTGGTTTACTCAATGTTTTATTTATTGATAGCAATTTATTTATCTATAAATCGATTTTACGTCCTGTGCTGTGATATGCCTCTCCAGTCTGGATATATTCTTACAAAACAAATAGGAAAAAATTCCAGATTACCCAGAACTACATTTTGCAGCAAATTAGAAATTCTCCTTGGTATTATTGTAACAAGCGAATTCCCGGCGAATTAAATATTGTCCAGTTGTGGACATACTGCTATCAATTAGCCAAGGGTTTTACGATAACGTTAAAAAATACAAATTAAAAAAAAAAATCTGAAAGGTTTCAGATTTTAAATTACGTTTAAAGGGGCGTTTTTTAACACTTTGTGTGCTACCTATTTTTTATTGAATATCATGTTCTTCGCACCTAAAACACAAAATTCTGTTCAACAACAATATCAAAAAATAATTTTTAAATGAGCATATCTTAAAAATTTCCGATACACAGTCTTGCGCGCTGGAGATAATTCCCCGCCCCCGTACAGTGTTGCCATTGCTAGCTTTTAAATCGTTGAGTTTGTTAATAAAAAATTGTTAAAGTTTTACAAAATATGAAATAGTCATAGAACAAATTCCAAATTCTAAATTTGGGCTTCCAGATGCCCATATTCGGATGGAAACGTTCGTTATTCAAAATTTGATGGCTGTAGGTACCGTCGTTTTATCACAGTG
The DNA here is from genome assembly GCF_044657685.1 of Stegodyphus dumicola. Lineage (NCBI taxonomy): Eukaryota > Metazoa > Arthropoda > Arachnida > Araneae > Eresidae > Stegodyphus > Stegodyphus dumicola. The sequence goes on from NC_140771.1 coordinate 103,573,668, forward strand.
AGAGAAACATACATACCTTTATGCAGATTATTCATTATTTAATTTCTTTAAATATAATACAGCGCTGTAATGTTTAGTGGCAACAGTTTGAAAAGTGAATCAACACAAAATTCCAAAACGAAATTAATAGCCTTTCTTTGCTAAAAAAGGAGAGAATACGCAAGAAAATACTTTTTATAGGTATTTAAACAACAGGGATCGGTGGTATCTGATTTATGAAATAATTTTTAGCCAGCGTATTATTTTTACTTCAATCGAACTATTTCCTTCTTTAATAGGTTCTCGAAACTTTCGGTTGTATCTCGTAAAAGAATTTTGAAAGAAATCTCAGTGCTGTAAGTGTGTTTAAGATAAAATTTCTCTCTTTGTTTTTATCACAATATCTGAATCGATTTACTGGAAAACCATATCGGAGATTTCAACGAAAGCATAATAGCGGAAAATTCGTTCATCCATTTCCGAGAGCGATCTCCAGCAGGTGAAAATCAAGCATGCACGAAATGATATAAAAAACAATCCGTAGACTTCATTAGCCGTCAGAAACAAGCTTTTCTTGTTGTGCAAAGCAATGATGTTAACGTCATGGGCGAAATTTATACTTACATCGTCAGTGAGCGTTAGGACTATGTTTGATGTAGTATCATCATGAAGGTGGGTGGGAAGAAGAAAAATGGAGGGGGTACGCAGATGATCTCTAGGGAAAAGAAACGCTTAGGCAGCTGAGCATAGAAGATGTCTCTGAGAGCTGAGCTTGTCGTTTCATTTTCATAACAGCGAATGCTGTTCAGTCTGCCGTTTTTATATTATTACCATATAGGTACATAAGGCTCTTAGGAGCTCCCTCCCTCCCGATCATAGGCTCGAGGCGGTCCGCTCCCTCTTGGTTCGCTCCTGCCAAAAGGCCTGTTATTTTCGAAACAAAATTTTGTATTGATTCAGTTTAAATACCGTTAATAGAAATGTGATTCATAAATGAATTTCGAACATAAAACGTAAAGAAAATATTTTAGATCAAAATGGATCAATATTCTTAAGCTAGACTGTGCATATACCACGTACATAGAAAAGACACCTACACACAAAACATTTAGTTCTTCGCGGTATTGCGAAAAGTGAAACTGAGAAACACAATGCGAAAGTAAAAAATTTATATTCCTAGAATTCTAACTCTAGATTACTAAACAACTCCAAATTCATTTTGAAAAGGAAAAGAAAATGTTCTAATTATTATCTTAATTACATTTTGAAATAAATACGAAATAAAGTTCTACCTTTGTATTGTGTTCATTTGTTGCTCTCAAATGATTTTTTAGTCCGAAGAGGTTATTGTCTCGAAACCTGATTTTGCGTTGTTTCAACCTTTTTATTTGAATCTGTTGCTATTTGGAAAAATGTAAAATATTATTTTCTCATAGTTAATCTTTTTGTTATGAATCTGTTATTAATTAAGTAACTAAAGTATTCAAAAGCAATAGATACAGTTCTTAACAATATTACTATTTTAACTTTTTATTAGACTGATTTAAATAAAAATGAATTTAATTCATGATATATTTAATTAAAAACATAATATTTTTATAGAATTGCATTGCGTATTTTTTCCTTTTTTAAATGTACAGAATATGTAACGTTCCTATATACTGCGCGTTGTTTCACTTTTCAATCAAGTCTGTTGCTATTAGGAAAAACGTAAGTTATTAACTTTTCTTCTTGAATTTTTCTGTTATTAATTAACAAATTAAGTTATTTAAAAGAGATAGATGCACTTTATAATAGTATGATTTTTTTACTTTTTAATCTGATTAATTTAAATAAAAATTCATTAAATTCTCGATATATTTATTTAATACATTAAATATTTTTATGGAATTATATGATATACTTTTTATTTTTTAAATATACAGAAATAATATAACGTTTTCATGTTAGACTAAATGCATATTCATCTAACATTCTATTTAATGTTCCACTATTTCATCTGGTCTCTACTGATAAACCTTATTAAACTTTAAAACAGGCCTTCAGATTGATCGTTAAAATCTGAACCCTTTCATATTTTGTTCCTTTTTTTTTTATTCGCAAATATTTTTATAGGATAATTACAAAAATGTCATCTTTTTTAGTCCAAAAGGGCTATTAGTCCGGTAACAGGATTTTGCGATGATTCACTTTATATGCCGTATACTGTAAATGCATTGTTTCCGTTTTCATTCGAGTCTGTTGTCATTTGGGAAAATGTAAGATAATCATCTTTTAAATTTAACCTGATTGTTACGTATTAACAAATTGAAACATTTAAAAGCAGTATATGCAGTTCTTAAGAATATTATTTTTTATTATAAGCTTTTACTCATTTCACTCACGGTATTTTCACTATGATCGGTTTACTGTCATCGATTTTTAAACTACTTTCTGATAAGTTACCTAATTCAAATTTTGTAGACATTTTCTTTGTCGATGGCACTACAATTTGGTGAAGCGATTTTTCCAAAATTTGATTAAGATTTTTTTTCTTTCCTATTTAATACTTAAACTATTTTGTTCAAATATCTTAGTTTTACAAACAAACTAAAACTCTTAGGATTTTACGGTTTGCATTACGGGATAGAGCGGGTAAAGACTTTTAAATATTTACACCAAATTTTTAGCGTCTTCTTTTATTTTTATCGACTTTTCGGAAACTTCTCTATTTTATCGATCATTTGACGCAAGAAAGTTGCTGAAAGAAAACAATGATTTTTCATTGTAGAAAAACGATTTATCAACTGAATAATTTAATTTAAAACTCATAAAATAATGAACTAAAAAGAAGAAAAACAATTTATCATGCAATTTCATGGGCACAAGAAATTAAATAATTGTTTTTACAAAATTCATCCTCAGTTTTATACCACGAAAATAAAATCTTAAGCACTCATAACAAAATAAAATAATCGAATTGCATTTTCCACAGTATGATTTATTATCTTTATAAATTTATATTTTTAATTCATTATCTTTAAAATTTTTTTGTGTGATATAAAATTTCAGAATAATTAATTTACATAATATTCAGAATGATAATATAAAATTTTGTAATTTTTTAATTCAGAATAATAATATAAAATTTTGTAAAGAAAATTATCTTTTGTTCCAGTGAAACTGCAGCACAAATTATTTTTATAGTTATTTATTATTTTACGAGTTTAAATAAAATCTTACTTCATAAAACATTTTTTACACTATTTTATTTGTGTTTTAATCTGATTAATTTAATTAAAAATGCATTGAATTCATGATGTATCTAATTAAAAAATTAAATATTTGTACAGAATTACGTTACACATTTTTCACTTTTCAAATATACAGAAGATATAGGATATTTCTCTGTTAGTCTAAATGTAATTCATCTAGTATCCTATGAAATATTTCGTAATTATGCCTGGGCTATCTCTACTGATAATCTCTACTGATAAATCATATTAATTTTAAAACAAGCTTTCTGAGCGATTGTTAAAATTTGAAATCTTTCAGAATTTTTTTAAAATAGCTTTTCTTTTCCTTTTGGCTGAAGGCTATGATTTGAAAAGAGAAATTATTTGCATTCGTTCTCAAGAATTCATCTCTATATAACTTATTTAAATATAACACATTAGCATGTTTTTAATTTCACTTTCATCACTTACAGAAACACGAACTGGTGGTCATTAGTTTCTACCTACACCTGGAAACAGCAGTTATAAAGGTTGTTTACCATACCATTGTAGTTATTTTCAAGTTTTGTATCAAAGGCTTCGGTATCAAAATACGTTCGTGCTTAGGAACACATGTATAAAATGGCCCGTTGGGTTGGCTTTGAAGTTTAGATTTTGAGATGAAAGCATTTACTCTCTCTTCAGAGTTTAGAGAATACTCCGTGCCTCAGCAGTGGTCGAGTGCTTAAAACCGCTGAGTACTGGTAGTTCGATTTAGCTTGAGTTCGCCTAACTTTTTTTTCCCGTTTTCTCTTTTTGTAACGTAAATAGAAACTTTCTTAGAAAAGCTTCCACGAAGGCATCCTTTCTCTTAGGCAGATATCCCTTATGACTTTGACATATTCAAGTAACCTTAGTTACTATTATTTACTAAATATAGAATTATTTTTAGTAATAATGTAGTCGGTAAAGTAGTCCGTAGTAGCATATTCTAGGAGTAGCCTAAGGAAGTCTGTCTTTTTTTTTAACATGTTTCCCGTTACCATTTTTTATCAGAGCTAATAGCTTTAACTCTGACAAACAGGCTTATCAGAGTAACTTTTACTCATCAGTAACTTTTACATTAAATAGGAAATCTCTCGCGCAACTCATATTTCACAACACATACAGGGTGTTCCTAAACTCATGGTACACGCATTAATGGTGATAGAGCACAACTGGACAAGCTCAAATCACCATACAATCCAGGATCGTATCCAGGAATTCTTCAATCCATGAATTCTCGTCTGCGCTTCCATAGCAGCCGTTACTAGATAATCTGCGAACGCAATAAAATGTTGTTGACAGGAGTAACCTTCATTTATGCTGTGAATACCGAAGAGATGGATGAGGACACGAATCAGGAGCAGGTCGAGATACATTATATTACGGGCTGTAGAGAGCAATGCAAGGAAGGACAGCTGCAAGATTGTACCAAGAGCGTTTTCCAACAAGATGAATCCCAAATACCCAAACCTTTTAATACTTGCATCAACAACTACGAAAAAGGGGATCCTTGTCAAGTTGCAGGGAGGATACTGTGAATGAAAGAAGCGCCCTCAACGTAGTCCGCGGGCCTTGTAGTCGCAAGTTGTTAATATGTCCTATCAGCCAAGATAGAGAGCACTTCGAGAGGAACGAATACCATGTACCATGTGCAAAGAGTTCAAGAGCTTTAAAATGAGGATTACGCAACACGGGGTTTTTGGCGAGAGACCGCTCTTGATCCAGATTTTTCCGCACGTTTTATTCACAGACGAATGCTCGTTCCAGCGACTTGGGATGTACAATATCTATAACTATCATGTCTGAGCAACTGATAACCCGTACACCACAAGCTCAAGGTCTTTCCATTGCGGTTTCTGAATTTGAGCCAAAATCTGACCATCTGAATGGTCCATAACCGCGCTCAAGTTGCCTAGAGAGATAGGTATAGCTTGAGTTTTTGCGAGAGATTCTCCACTAATTACTGAACCCTATTCCAGCACATATCAAAAGATGCCTGTTGTTTCAATACAATGGTGCTCCAACCTATTACGATGCGAATATACGGAACGCTTTGTCCACCACGTATTCCGAACGATAGATTAGTCAACTGGGTGGACTGCTCATCCGATCTATCATGTCTGTACTTATTCTTCTAGGGTCACCTGAAGAGTTTCATCTACGATGGATGTCAAATCGTTTTGGATGAAGTACTTGTCTGGATATCTGTAGCTGCTGGAATTATACGATGGATGCCTGATGTGTTCGCCAGTGTACTTCAGTCAGTCCATCGACGGCGTCAAGCTTGCGTTACTATTGATGGGAACCATTTTGAGCAGTTGCTGTGTTTGGGGATTTAGCTTGAGTTCCGAATAAAGACTGTATGATGATTTGGGCTTGCTTAGTTGTGTTCTAGCACACCAGCGTATGTACCGTGAGTTTAGGAAATCCTTGTGTAATGGAATTCACGAGCTCCGTTGCTTAGAAAAATTTCAGTTTTCGAAATTTTTTTCTCTTCCTATTAAAATGTAAAAAAAACTGCTACATTGATACATTGAACATATCTTTTCTTTCCTTTTTTCGTCCCTTTCTTTCTTTCCCCCCTTTTTTTAACTTTTCTCCCTTTTTTAGGATTTTACATTTGGAATTTTTTTATAATATTGCATTATAATTTTGATTATTAAACTTGATGCACGTTTTTAATATCTCTTCAAGAATGTTATTGTTGTGCGCTTATTTAACAAAAAAAGACTGAATTATTCAACATATAGCTCTACATTTATTTCAATGGATTGCTCTCGTGCGAGACTTGTAGGAAATGTATTTCTCTTAAGTAGCAATACTTTCTATTTTGACAGGACACGAAATATGTGAATTAAAAAAGGTAAACACCCATAAGATTGGTATCACAAATCCATTAGTTTCAGACGAATAACTGTTTCATTTTAATACCCGTAATAATAATTTTCCTACCTGTTTTACCACTAAAAGAAAGAAGCATGATTTTTTCCCCTTTCTTTCGCAAAAATCTGTAAGCCGTTCGTTTTCAACAGCCAATCAGTTATCAGCATCGAATCCCCTGCCATCAACCATCATTGTATTGAAAAATCAGTTTTCCCTTTACACGGTAACACCAAAGCGATCCGCGGTGATTGGCTGTTCCATATCATATGACAAAGCAGGAAAATTGTACTAAACAGTTGTTCTTTCGAAATGTTTTGATATGTTTGATACAACCTTAAGAGACGAACTTTTAGATTTTTCAAGAACTTCGAGATGTTTGACCATGAAGTTGATGTTTGACCATGAAGTTGTTGTTTGACAGACGTGTTTGTGAACCTTGATGATTTGGAATTTAAAGCTTGACTTGTAATATGTACATAGACTAAAGTGTTATCGATTTTTTCTAGCTTGCAAATTGCCTCATCTGTTTTTACAATCGATTTAGTTTTGACTTAGTTTCATTTATTGTTGTTATCTCACTTGTCTGAATTAATCAAAACAAGTCCACGAATTCTCTGTGACAAGGAGTGCAGCAAGACTGCGTCTGTCCTTTTAATAAGCCTTGAACACTATATAGGTGGATCGACTTTGTCCAGCTCCGCAAATTTTGAAGGAGAGCACCGCGGGAGGACGGATGCTAGGATTTCCCACTCCTCTTGCTTTGACTTTCGGCACGCTGTGTACTTTTCGTACCCCCATACGCATAACTTATATATATTTACATCCATGCCTTCGCCGAGATTCGAAACCGGAAAAGAAAGATAGAGCAGCCGAAGAGCACTAACCAGTATATGATTGAGGCCGCTGTCTTCAAGAGGATAGAAATTTCACTGTCAATATTGCTACTTTGTAATTAATTATTATTTCGTTTAATATTATTTTTTTCTATATATTCTCATGGATTTGAAATGAAGCTTTTGCTTTTATAAGTTTAAATTGGCTTCTTATTGTAATACCATATGTAAATTTCTTCAATAATAGAAACTAAATTTCATTTTTTCGAATTGGTCAAAAGGGATATTTTATGAACGTTTCGAAGGTTTACTGTTTAAATAAACAGATTTGTGTCCTGACAAAAGGAGAGGTACTGCCATTTGAGGGAAATATTTGCTGCAAGTCTTGTTAGCAAGCATTTGATTTATATAAAAGCACAGTTTTTAATAAATTTACCTATTTTTTGTTGTTGTTGAATAAGTGCATAAATCTTCATGTGGTATTAATTTATGACGAATTAGTACCATTCAATTTCCTCCCACCACCATCTGGCTTTGCTATTTTCAAAGATTTATTTAAAATATGATTTCATAATCCATGCCCTTAATTTCTGGGAGGGGGGGGCTGGTCCTTAAATTAGTAGACAGGTAACTACTTAGATTCGAAATTGTTTATAGCGTAAAACTGAAATCTGCTTAATGAAAGCAGATTGAAATTTCTTTTTATTCTTATGATTTTTATACATACATTTAAATTTTTACAATATTATTTTTTTACACTTGTGTTACAAATAAAATTTTATAATTTCAATAAACTGTTATTTTCCAGTTTAAAAGTGCGTTAAATCGCAGATATTTTCGTTTAAGATACATATTTCTAGTGTTCTATCTTAATTTTTCTGAAAAAGCTCTTACAAGTACTTAGAAGCAAATTATAGAGAAGAACAAAGAGTCCAACCAAGCAGAAATTCAAGATCGCACTTTGTAGTTTTGATTGACGTGTTACGACTACCTTCCACATCGACTGACCACTTGACTCAAGGAAATCAACAAAGAGGGGGTCGGGGAAAACGGCAAAGCGTTCACAAGCACCTTCGTCCAGCCACTGGAGTAATTGCCACCACACAGTCTCGACAACAATGCTTTCGGAGCTAGAGCGACAGCTTCAAATATTTGCTTTGCGCTTTCCTAAGCTAGTGAGTGAACTTTTTCCATTACCGTACGTTAGTTGCTTGGTAGGGGAAAAATTTGGCGAGAATTTGCCCATTTGGTGTTCCGTTTTACCTCCAAATTTTATACGAATTCATTACAAAGTAATATATATGTGTTCTCCCCGCGAGATATAATCAAAACAAATTATGAATGTTGTTTTTAACAATAGTCTGTTTGTATGCACAGTGAAACTTTAAAATCTAAACCAAGAGAAATTTTAACCATCAGTTATTTATAATTCGCATATTTTTTATAATGAAATCTGTGACTGGGTGTGTACTTGTTCTCAGATTAATAATCTAGATAGAAAATTGTTTTAACAATGTTTGAAATTTCTAGGAAGAATCAGTAGGAATATTTTTACTTGTAGAGTGAAAATAATTAACAGTTTAAAATTTTTATTCACGAAAGAAAATATATTTTAAACAGAGAAATATTGTTAATTTGATGTAAGAAACTAATTCGTGGAATGAGTCTCTTAAAGTAACAGTAAAACATTTTAGTTGCATAAAAATCTCGTGGGTTCAAAGTATTTTGTTTGATAATCTTTTAATTACAGCTGCTCTCTTGTCGAAAGATAAGTCCCCTAAAGTTGATTTTGGGAGAACGTAAAAGAAAAGATGATATCTATAATCTATAAATAAGTATAACCTGTAAGGCTCACGTTTGTGCTTTCTATCGCCAGAACCCCCCAAAAGAAAAAAATATTTGAATTTGCGTGGTAACAATAGTTTGTAGTTCACTTGTTGTCAGAAAAAAAAAAAATTTTGCCGATGTATATAGTCTTCGATTGTATTTTAATAAATGAATTCTAATCTACTTCATATCTAAATTGCATTATTATTTTAGAATTTACCGATCCCTAATATGACGCAGCCAGTATCTTTAAAAAATAAACTAAAATAGTTTAAATTCTTTCGCGAAAACTTCCAGTACGTCGAGTCGCCATTTCTTCGTTAACCTTTTCAGATAAACTTTGGTACAAAAACTTCTAATGAGTCTGATTACGAATATTTACGCAATTTTCATCTTTCCTTTACGCCTTACTCAGGTAGTATAGTTTTAGTAATAATTATAATATTTCCTTGTTCTAATATTCTTAAGTAGCGCTTCGTTGATAAATAATACTCTCTCGCTTTTCTTCTCGCTAAGAACGTCGCCAGACATAATTTCCCCTTTCTTTCCAACAGCATCTGTGAATAGACTAACAATACTCATCCCTAAACCTGCAGGACTATCTGCAATGCAACAAGTAAACTGGATGCGTTAATCGGAAAATCTATTGATGTATTTTGTTTCGATGGTGCTGGTAATATTGAATTATGTCCGTATATGAAGCTCAAAACAGAATTACAGTACGAAAAACGTATTAAATATCGACCATATCGATTTTTGGAGGAATCGGTAGCCCTTCCAGCTAGCTTTGTGTCGCTCCTATATTTATCGTATAACAGCTCTTTCATGAAAGCACCCCAAGACGAGTTATAATTTCCCCAACATGAGTCGTATATTTTTCATGCTCTTTTAATTACATCACACAGATTGATCCACATCCAGTCAATCTGATGGAGGATGTCATTAAATGCACCGCAAGCACTACAGTTCAAAAAATGGATGTAAAATCTGCACTAAAGAGATTGGCACTATTTGCCTATCAATTCAGAAAACACATTCGTAATTATGCTGTTATAACTAAACAACTCACAAAAGTTCTGAAAGGCTTGGAAAAGAAGACCAGCAATGCTGCATTTGTTTCAATACACGACCAGTAGCGGATATTCGAGACTTTATGACAGCCCTTATTCTTGCGTATTTTAAACAAGGAATACCAACTTTTGTAAAACTGCCGCATCTAGACTAGGTGTGGTTTTAAAATCTGCTGCATCTTATTCTGAACTAGGTGCAGTTTTATCTCAAGATCAGAATGGAAAACATTGCATCATTGAATACGCATCACGCACTTGAAAAGATGCTAAAACACGCAACCATAGCAATGAGCTGAAGTGTACTGCCGTACACTGAGCCTTCACTGAAAAATTCCTCGTATGACTTTTTAGTCACAAGTTTCAACTTATCACAGATAATTACACAACCGCCTATATTGCCGCAAAATGCACAGATTTGAGCGGTGTTAGGTATATTATTTGGCTAACAGAAATATTTAATATATATATATATATAAAATCCTTCTATACACGCATTTAATATTATATATATATATATAATGTTCCTACCTACTACTATTCTTTCAAATCTTTTTGCAGCATTATGCGCAAAAGTTTTTGAGACCAGATAGGTCTTACGTCTAATTACCAGTTAGCTTTACATTTTCTTTTTCAATTATATATATATATATATATATATAATTTATTTCCTAAACAGTATTGATTAATTGATTATATTATCTCCTAAGTTTAATTTATATAAATATTTAGTATATTGCTAACAGAAACATCATCAACTGACATCAGCCCAAATTACAACGAAATTCCCTGCAGCTAAAGTAACTCGACTATTCAGACATACCAGTAGTGACAGGTTGCATAAAAGAGAGGGGCATGCAATGAAACAGATGATTTGCATTCCAACTAACTCTATCTGCGAAATTTGTCTTGTTGTAGTAGTGCAGAGAATATCTTGACTGGAGTACCTCGGACTAGAAGAGTTTCCTTTACTAATGAATCTCGTTTTCATTTGAAGAGCGATTCCAGAGATGCTGCAATTAGAAAAGAGTAAAATACACGCAATAAGTCTGAAAATCAGTTAAAAAAACGGTGAAACTACGGTATGGGCTAGTATAATATTGAATAGCTGCACTGACCTACACATTTTTACCAGTGCAGGAATGAATGCCGAAGTAAACAGACATGAGGTTTTCGTTTCTTATATCAAGATACTTAGGGGTGCAGTCGCAGACATAACAGCATGGGCAGGCGATATATTTAAAAACTTTCTTGCTCTCAGATGCATAAGAAAATGTGTACACATATCATTTTTATTTTCTATTTCCAACATGCTGGATTAAATTACTTCTTCCAAACAACCAGTAGCAATACCACTCTTGGGTTCTTTTCCGCTCTCTTGGAACTTGTTTTTCTAAATCTATCATTACTATTTAATCATTTACTGTGTAATATCTGTTAAGTTAAACTACTGTAATTTTGTTTTGCACTACTTAATGTAAGCAGTAATTAATATAATTTATCACTGCTTCTCTACCATTCTTTTTTCTTCCTTCCTTTCTTTTTTTCTTTTTTTTGTTAAATTCTACTTAAATTTCTGGATTTCTCTGCTGCGTTTTACTAAAGTGTCTTGTGTTGTGAAATCGAATTACATTGTACATTTGTTTATTATATTTCAGTAAGGGTCCTGTCTAACTCTTCTGTTAGTATCTTTGTAAATATAGTGTCTTCTATGTATTATCTGCCATGTTTGTTATGTAATTACTGCTGTGCTTTATTCTCCGAGTTCCTCTATTTTTTAGTTACTAGCAATACGACAGAACCACACTTCTGAAATTTTGTGAGTACTCTTCTGTTATCGGGATCGGATTCAGGAATGTAATCTGTATACACGTGTGTATGTGTCTATGTGCATATGTGTGTGGGTCTATACACGCACATACATACGTACATAGACGCACGCACGATACATGAACTCCTACATCCATACACAAATACATTGCTGAACCGGATCACCGTAACAGAGGAGTACCTTTTTATGTAACTACATTGTTGTATGTACACTTTCATTCACTTCACGTAACTTATTTTTATCTGCATATTTATTTATTTTATTTATGCATTTATTTCATTTTGTATTTGGTCATCTGTCCCTTCGCCTATTAATTGTTAGAAATTTGTTGCAATCTTGTTCAGTTGCCTGTTCTATCTCCGACAGTTGGAGTATATATGTATCCGGCAAAGACTCTGTTCTTATCATGTGCATTTTAGGTATTATGTTACATATAATTATAACAGTGGAGCTTCTCTGTGCAATATGCTAACGTGGCTAACGTCCTAGTGGATCTGTTCTTTGAGAAAAGAAAAGAGGTGCAATCAGTAATAACTTCCTTAAATTATTTTTTCTTTTTTAAGGATTGAATGATATGACATATTATTCGAATTTATTTCAAATGTGTAGGTGATTTTTATAGATTTTTCTTCAGTGAACATTTTATTGATAAATTTATTCTTTCAGAAGTCGCCAAATAGTCGCCAAATAGTAGCAATCATGCGTATAACAATTCTTCAGGTAACCATATCGATAACTTTAACTTTGAATAAGTTACGTCTCTATTTTCGTATATGCTGTTTTGTTTGTATTGTTGTTGTTGTTGCTTATGCTCATTTGTCTGATGTAGTCAGTCCAAGCCCACGAAATTCCTCGTGTCAAGGAGCACTAAATTATGTCTGCCGTTGGCAACAGCCTTGAGCATCATTCACATGGCAGTGCGATTTAGCTCCGTTTCGCTCCCAATTTTGATGGAGAGTACCTCGAGGGAGACGGGTTCGAGGATCTCCCACCACTCTACCATCCACCAAACCACACGAGAGGACTTTCGGCTGGCCGCATATTTAGAGTGCCGCCATGTCGCACTGACCCTATACATTTACATCCATGTCTTCTCCGGGATTCAAACCCAGGCCCTTCGGCATGGCAGTCATCGACGCTAACCACTATACCGGTTGGGGGGGGGCTTTGTTTGTATTAGAAACTCTAAATGGAATTTTTGGTCTGCAACTGCATTTTAAAACATGCGCTTGTGGTATTTTACCTGAAAACGAAGAAAGTTCTGTGAAATTTTTGCAGAAATATAATATTTTGCCACAAAGGCTTGAATGTACAGATTCGTCTTTGATGATGTTGTATTTCAGAAAGCAACCTGGTTGGAAATGCAACGTGAAAAGGTGTAACAAATACGTCGGCGATAGTTGGTTCGAGAAAAGTCGTCTGCCATCTTTTACAGCAGGCAGGTCTTATATACTGTTGGCGTAAAGAATTAACTAGTATTAAGTTTTGCAAGGAAGACTTTGAAATAGCCGGTAAGGCTGTTAGAAACTGGAATGATTACATGCGTGAGACACCATTTGTAAGTAATTATAAATTGGTTTCACGGATAAATATCGAATTGAAATTAAAATATGTACCGAATAACATGTATGATATGAAATAAATAACTTCCTAAATAACTTCGATTTGAAATTATCATTCATTTTCTTCTTAAAAAAAAATCGCCAAATTGCTTCAAGCTGGTCGCGATAATACCAAAGTACGTAATATCAGTATAAAATGTAAATTTGCATAATTGGTCTATGTCACTATATTCTGGTAATTTGATTACTCTGCTTGTTCAAGAAAACTGAAATTCGCTTTTCAAATCGCACATATTATGCTAAAGCATTTTACCAGTACTTAACTAACGCACTTCATTATTAAGGGCATGCCGTTCTATTCCCATTACATTTACGTCAAACTTTCTGTAAATTGGAAGTGATTCAAAACTTAAGAGCCAATAAAATTTAAAACTTTAATACCTAATGAAGAAACAGTGGTAATTTTAATATCTACTGCATTTAAATTTTCTTGGTATAGAAGAAACAGGAGCATAGAAGGGCAGTCCTTTTGTATTTTTGCAATTTATTCTGAAATAGGATTTCCAGAATAGAGTTTCAAATATTGAAATGTAAATTTTTCTAGTGTAGCGTTTTCTAAATAAAAATCACTTAAGAACTTATAAATATATATATTTTTCATTTAAGAAATTTTTATCTACTATCTGAATAACAGATAAAGCAAACAAATAGACCTCTACAATGTCGCTGATAGTTTGGTGAACGCAACAGTAAGCAAAATAATAGTATAATATTAAAATGTTGGAATTAAAATTTTTCCTTCAAAATTAAACGACGTACAGTTTTATTTCCCTGCACGTCGTTTTGACATTTTTTGTGGTTAATTCTGTTGTATATAAAGAGGGCGGCTAATTTAGCGACTGCCTCAGGCGGCAAACCAGGGACCACTCCGGGCGGCAAGACTTTTAGTTACACCACAGTAGATAGAAAATGGGGGTTCTGCGACAGGTGGATCAGTGGATCAGGGGGCGTGGTCAATGACATCACAGAGGGCGGGGCCAAAGGCAACGTCATCACACTAGGAGGCGTAGTTTCGAGTGGAGTTGAGTTGTTCGTAGACTACTGATTGAGTTGTAGACCTTCTGCTTTTCATTAAAAGTTAGTTTTTTTTTAATTTGGCAACGGAGTCATGGCGTCCTCTAGGGATGAAAAAAGAAAATAATGTATTTAGGAATTGCTTATGGCGTCCTCTAGGGACGAAAAAAGAAAATAATCTATTTTAGAAGTTTCTTTTTTTTAAATGTGCTATGATTCAAAATATAGGATTGAACCCTGAAACAAAATATCTGCTTTTCTGGAAAGGAATAACTGTTAAAAATATTGGAAAGAATAACATAATACTCATTAAAATTTCACACACACACACACACATGGGCTTTTATCGAAAGCCTCAGCTTTCTGACACCTGAGGGTCTCTTTTCACAGTTTCACAGTCATGGGGTTTTTTTGAATACCCAGGTGCCAGCCCCTTCCCATAACTCCACTGTGAAGTCATTGACCACATTAAAAATAATCCATTTTGTTTTCCATTAAACATTATTTATATTGATATGCCCATAGGCTAAGGAGTGTACTCCATCTTTTAAAATATATCTTTTATCATCAAAAGCTGAAAGTGCGATTTTATTTATAGCCATGGTAAAAAGATGATGGTTCTTACTCTGAATATTATATTGTAATTCTCTGGTGAAGATAGATTTCTCTAAACAATCTCTATAATTTTTATGTTTAAGTTTCCTTTTAATAACACTTCGTTTAACTCCTTTCGCGGTTTTCTTCTCACTTTCATCCAACAGTAAAGAGTACATTTTCGCCCTCAGTCCTATAAACTCCAGTATTGGTTCGGAATTCATTTCATCTTTGAAACATCCAATTTTCTTTTTATTATTGATATTGTATAAAGCATGAGTCTTCGGATAGTCTGACATATCGTACAGATGCGTATGAAAACTCATATCTCGATATACATCTTCTGTTAAAATTTCGTACGTGAGAGAGTCTGTGTCAGTAAAAAGTAGCTTGGCTCTTTCTCCATATTGTTTTTTGATATGATTGTAATGAAAATTGTACATATGATATTTACTAAGTTCTAGTATGACAAATCCTACATATATGGGCCTGTTTAAACTAACACAGTTTTTCAACCTTTGTACTCCAACCAAATCATTATCAAAAATTCTGAAATTATGAAAGGTTGGTGCAGCTACCAATTTTTTCGCTTTTTTTTCTGTATTGACTAATTGGACATCAACATGTTTCCTCACGTTTTCCATAGTTTTACCGTACACACTATTGTTCATTAGTTTAAAAAAGTCTTTCTCATATCCTGTCTGTGCATTTTTACGTTAATCTGTATTAAACTGTATATAAGGTTGTAACCAAGCTTTTTGTTTAAATTTTATAATTTTGTGAACATGCATTAATTTCATACCTAAAGAGAGATATAACTGTAAATTTTTATGATAGATGACATAATTAAATTTAGGATTTAAATTAGGAACTAATTTAGTATTCGAGATAAATTTATTATTTTTCAGTACACTGACTGCATAAGGTGAAAGATGTTTAGCTATTATTTTCATTTTTTCTGGAGCTAAGGGATAATCGTTATGAGCATTATGAAGTTCTTTGGGATATTCAAGGTGTCGCGCCACTATCGAACTTCATGAGAGGTAAGTTTCTCTGTTACGGAATGGCAACGAAAGAGATTGTTGTTCAAAAAGATGGATGATCGAACTGCGTTGTAACGATCATTTTTGTGGATGTTGCGTATTGTAAAATGAACCTATTACACTGTGCTGAATAGTATTAAAATGCTATATATTAAATGATCTTTCATCTGATCTAAATTTTAACAAACCGCTCATTATTTTCTCTTAAATTCACAATGATGTTCACGATATTTCTGGCGCCCCCGGGTGGGCGTGTTTGTTGGAAACATGTTGGATGAAAGAATAGATAGGGTAAGTTGATTACCTTATACTTCCGTTTTGAAGTTATTGATTATTGTTTTACTGAAGTTTAAAATACTTTTCTTGCCTAATTTTTATCTGAATATTTTAAACTTTTATGACAAAATGGAAGTGATGAAAAGAAACAAAACTGCGCAACGTTCAGCTTTTACTAAAGCATATAAAAGACTAGATGAACTTTTAAATGATGATAATGTTGATTATGAAGAAGCAGAAATGTGTTTTTATTTGTTCAAGAAAAAGGCAGAAACATTAGAATTGACGCACAGTGCTTATTTAGATACTATAACTGATGATAAAGAATTCGAAACAGAATTTGAAATAACAGAGGACTATCGAGAGAAGGCTGTTAGGATACAGTTAAAATCGGAACGATTTCTCGATAATATTAAGAGTAAATTAAACGAAATCCAAAATACATCGTCAGAGAGTAGTCAGAAATTAGTTACTGATGAAAATACATGTAAAACTTTGTGCCAACGCCTACCGAAAGTAGAACTTTATAAGTTCGCCGGTGATTTAAAAAATTGGCTTACGTTTTGGAATCAGTTTAAAAACATACATGAAAATAATAACTTAACGAATGCAGACAAATTCCATTATTTGATACAGTCAACAAAAATTAAATCAGAAGCTAGAGATATTGTAGAATCTTTTCCGGTGACGAACGAAAATTATCCTTTGGCTATAGAAAGCCTTACTGAGAGATATGGGCGTAAAGAACTTTTAATTGATTTTTATGTTCGAGAGTTAATAAAACTTGTTTTGGATAACGCAGCGAAAAGGAAGCAGGATTCTTTGAGTAGTTTGTATAACAAACTTTCAACACAACTTAGCCCTGAGCAGTCTTGGTGTAACGACTGATCAGTGTGGAACAATTTTATATCCTCTTGTGGAAAGTGCTATTCCTATTCACGTATTGCGATCGTTTGAAAGACAACGAAAAATTACTGAATCTGAACGAAACATTTCGAGTCTTGATGCAATAATTGAATTTCTGAAAAGCGAAGTTCAGTCAGAAGAAAAAATAAAATTAAGCAGAGCGGATATTTTTTCTAAGTCTGATCGTAAGCACTTGGCAACTAGCCAAAATATTCCTTCCGCGTCGGATTTGATGAATCATGAAGCAATACCATCTTGTTCGTTTTGTTTAAAAGATCATGAAACGCGTAATTGTAAAAAGGCGTTTTATATTCCGTTAGATGAAAAAATGTCTGCGGTAAAAAAGAAAGGTTTATGCAGAATATGCTTGGTTAAAGGTCACCTCAGTAACCAGTGTCGATCAAGTGTTAAGTGTCAGATTTGTTCAAAAAGGCATTTGAAATTTTTTTGTCCTAGTCTTGAATGTAATAAGTCTAGTGAAATGCATAACCAGGAAAATGATGAGAAAAAAGAGAAAACAATCGATTCTTTGCATTCGCGTGCTACGAATGAAGTTTTCCTTCAGACCCTAGTTGTGAACATAGAGGGTAAGAATAAAAGGCGTAAAGTTAGATTAATGATTGATACGGGTAGCTCAAAAAGTTATGTTTTAAAGTCTACTGCAGAAGAAATGGGTTTTGACTTGCAATGGGAGGAAGAATTTAGTCACTCTTTATTTGGTGGAAAGAAAACTGAAATTTATAAACATCAATGTTACAAGATTTATTTGAGTAGCCTTGATGGTAAATATTCGTGTAAATTAGATGCTGTAGACCATGATGTTATTTGTAATGATATTTCAAGCATAAGATACGGTTCTTGGATTCGCGAATTAGGAAATAAGGGAATACGCTTAACCGATACCCAAGGGAATCCAGGCCCTATTGAAGTACTGTTAGGGGCAGACGTTGCAGGGAAGTTATTTGCTGGCAGACGAGAAGAACTAAGAACAGGTTTAGTGGCTATAGAAACAAAATTGGGTTGGACTTTGATGGGTAAAGTACCTCAATCCGAACATCAGCACAATGTAAATATGACTATAGTTTCTATGTTATCTCAAGAAGACCTACCTATTTCATCGTTGTGGGACTTAGAATTATTGGGTATCCGAGATCCTGTTGAACAAAAAACTAAAGAAGAGTCAAGAAGAGCTATTATGGTTCATTTCCAGGAAACAGTTCGTCAATTAGAAAATGGTAGATACGAGGTTGATATGCCTTGGAAGGTTGAGCATGCAGTCTTACCTGACAATTATGACCTATCTTTGAAAAGACTCGAATCTACTACGAAGAAGTTGGAAAAAATCGGATATCGTGAAAGGTATCATGAAGTCTTTAATGAATGGCTGCAGGAAGGAGTGATTGAAGAAGTTCCCCAAAAGGAGTTGTCTTTACCCGTTGTTCATTACCTCCCACATCGTCCAGTCATTAAGGAAACGTCCTCACTATCTTCCATGAAAATTAGACCCGTTTTTGATGCTTCGGCAAAGCTTTCTAATCAGCCATCTCTAAATGATTGCTTAGAGACTGGAATTAATTTGATTGAAACTATTCCGTCTATTCTAGCAAGATTTCGCTTACATGAAATTGGTGTGATTTCAGACATCAGAAGAGCTTTTGTACAGATATCTCTAAATGAAAGAGATCGAGACTTTTTACGATTTCTTTGGTATGGTGATGATGGTAGAGTGAAGACATTTCGTCACACCCGTGTGGTATTTGGCATTACTTGTAGTCCATTTTTGCTGATGGCGGTTATTGACCATCATTTATCCAAAGAAACGTGGAAAGAAAAATATTCTGAAGAATTTCTTAAAAAATTACAAAATAGTTTTTATGTCGATAATTGCGTAACTAGTGTACAAAATAATGACGAACTAGAAATATTCATCGAATCTGCAACTAATGTAATGAAAGAAGGAATGTTTGATCTCAGAGGATGGGAAAGTTCTGGCATTCCTGCATTTTCAGAAAGTAAAAC
The DNA here is from genome assembly GCF_044657685.1 of Stegodyphus dumicola. Lineage (NCBI taxonomy): Eukaryota > Metazoa > Arthropoda > Arachnida > Araneae > Eresidae > Stegodyphus > Stegodyphus dumicola. The sequence continues at coordinate 103,592,801 of NC_140771.1, forward strand.
ATCACCGGTATTAGGACTGGTTTGGGATAAAAATTTAGATACCTTGGAAATAGACACCGAATTTTTGAAATTTGATGAAAGAGAAAAAGTCACTAAAAGGAAAATGCTTTCACTAGTTAGTCGAGTATTTGATCCCATAGGTTTCCTTGCACCTGTTATGATTCAGCCTAAGATTTTGCTGCAGGTCGCTTGGAAGAGCAAAGAATCATGGGATGGTGAAGTGAATGATGAAATAAAGAAGAATTTTTTAAAATGGGCAAAACAACTGAAATACGTCAAAAATATAAAAATTCCAAGATGGTTAGGTGTGATGAAGGAATCCAATTTAAGTATCCATACTTTTGTCGATGCCAGCAAGACAGCTTATGCGGCATGCATTTTCCTAAGAAGTGAATCCAGTATGGGTTCAGTGACTGTTCAATTACTTCAAGCCAAATCACGAATAACTCCAACGAAGACTATTACTATACCACGACTTGAACTAATGGCTGCTACCATAGGAGCTAGGCTGTTTAGTTCTGTGAAGCAAGCTCTAAAACTTCCCAACATCAAGACTTACTTTTGGACAGATTCTTCCACAGTTCTTGTGTGGATAACTCGTCGAGAACAGTGGTCGGTATTCGTTACAAACAGAATAAGTGAAATTAGAAAATTGACAATTTCGGAAGATTGGTTCCATATTTCAACTGACCAGAATCCAGCAGACATTTTGTCAAGAGGTTGTGGACCTAGGCAACTTCAGAAACGCAAGTGGTGGCAAGGGCCAGCCTGGTTGAAGAATCCGAAGGAGCAGTGGCCAAAGTCAGCTGTAAATATTAACGAAAAAGAAGTAGAGATAGAGAAACGAAAGTCAGTCATCTCTGCTAGTAACACAGAGCTAGAGTCAATTCCATTACAGTTAGCCAGAAGATTCTCTAGATTTTCAAAGATGATTAGGGTTATGGCTTGGATACTGCGTTTTCAACCAAAGGCCAAGGACTTAAAATGTAAGGAACTTCAAAATGAAGAATTGTTAAATGCACAAAGGACTATTTTCCGTGTAATACAAAAGGAATGTTACTCCAATGAAGAAACACGAAAAAATTTGAAAGGTCTTCTAATATTTGAAGATGAAGAAGGAATTTTACGATTGAAGTCCAGATTGATAAATGAGGAAGAATCGAAAGATTTTATTTCTCCAATAATTCTACCATCGAAACACCTGGCAGTGAGAAGATTTATAGCCCAAGAACATATTGCTAACAAGCATGCTGGGACATTAACTCTACTGGCTATTTTACGGGAAAGATTTTGGATAGTGAAAGGGAAAAGAACTGTCCGGAGTGTTATCAAAGAATGCTTAACATGTAAAAGGCAAAAGGTAAAACATCTTGAGGTACCTTTTCCGCCTCTTCCAAAAGACCGAACAGAAGTAGCAGCAGTTTTTCAAGTATCAGGTGTAGATATAGCTGGACCTCTGTTGACTAAATCCAAACAAAAGGTGTGGATAGTACTTTTTACTTGCGCCGTATTTAGAGCTGTCCATCTTGAGCTAATACCTTCACTGAGTACCAACGACTTCATCCAAGCTATGCGTAGGTTTATAGCCAGAAGAGGACGAATTTCTGTGATGTATTCAGACAATGGTACTAATTTTACAGGACTAAATAATGCTCTGAAACAATTAGATTGGACTACAATTGAAAGTGAATTTAGAGTCAACGAAATTCGTTGGAAGTTTAACCCACCCTCCTCTCCATGGTGGGGAGGCTTCTGGGAACGCTTGATTGGGATTTTGAAAGATCTTTTGAGAAAAAATCTTGGACGCTCCTGTTTGTCTTACGAGGAGTTGCAGACTCTCGTCTGTGAATGCGAATCTATCATGAACAGCAGACCGTTAACTTACATATCCGAGGAACAAGATCTGAAGACCTTGACCCCCTCAATGTTTCTTCAGGACATTCCATTAAATGATGTTCCTGATTTGGATCAAATTGAAAAGACTAATATTGTTTTGAGATGGAGACATATTCAAAAGGTTCGTGAAAATCTAAAACGAAGGTTTAAAAGGGAGTATCTGGGTTTCCTTCGTTCTTCAGTTAACAAAAGAGAAGATAAAATAAATGTAGGTGACATAGTGTTAATTGGTACAGATGATAAAAAAAGGCTCCATTGGCTGCTAGGGAGGGTACTGGAACTCTTTCCAGGAAAAGATGGAATCATCAGACTTGTGAAACTGCGAACTGAAAAGGGAAACATATTAAGACCAATCCAACGACTGTATCCTTTGGAATTGACCCCAAATTACGAGCAAGTCGTATCGGAACCTCAGAAGGTTCCGGAAGTAGTAGCTGAAAATCCTGAGCTTAATACTGACTCTAATGAAACTGTTCGCGTGTCTCGCTCAGGACGAAAAATAAAACCAGTTAAAAGACTGGATTTATAAACTTCTAAACAAACTTTTGAACTTTCTGTGTTTGAACTCTAAAATATTGATTTCTATTTGCATTCTAATATTTTGAAATATTTCTATTATTATTATGTACGTTATTGTTATTTCAAAATTGTATGTATGTATTATCATTATATTACTGTTTTGAGTTTGTATCCCCAAACTCAAGGTGGGGAGAATGTCGCGCCACTATCGAACTCCATGAGAGGTAAGTTTCTCTGTTACGGAATGGCAACGAGAGAGATTGTTGTTCAAAAAGATGGATGATCGAACTGCGTTGTAACGATCATTTTTGTGGATGTTGCGTATTGTAAAATGAACCTATTACACTGTGCTGAATAGTATTAAAATGCTATATATTAAATGATCTTTCATCTGATCTAAATTTTAACAAACCGCTCATTATTTTCTCTTAAATTCACAATGATGTTCACGATACAAGGTCTACTTCCAAGATGTATCCATCCAAACTGTCTTCTGATAAAGTCAAAATCTTTTCTATGACATTCTTATGAGGTTCAACCCACTCAAAACTTCCATAGGGTAAGGGTTGACTCATAGCCCACCCGTAGAGATTGTTTTCATCAAGATATAAGATATATTTACTTTCTTTAGTTGAATAAAAATTTTTCAGATATTTATTATTTGCTACAGACTTACGCTGGGTAATCATGGACACACCTCCACGAATGCCCTGCTCTATAAATAAATGCATATTAACATCCGTTAATAATTCCAAAGCTTGATCAGTCATTTTTAAGCAGGCTTGCCAAGCTAATCCAGGTGCAGTCATCAAATGCGCACAATCTAAACTATAGTAAGTTTTACAAAGCTGTCTAAAATTTTCAAACACATCTGCTAATTGTAAAACATCACTTTTTACGTATAAATCATGATATTCACCTAAATTTTGAATATGAAAAGCTTGCCAAACAGTTTGAGCATGAATGTAATCATCCGAAGATATACTTTCACCAGTTAAAGTACTTCGAAAGTTCTCTATGGATGGTAACTGAGTATCTTTAAATTTATCAAAAGAGTTGATATATTCATATGGATATATTCCCTTCCGTAATAATAATTTTATGTTTTGATCATTGGGAAAATTTTCTTTTAAAATCTTAAATTTTTCTTCAGGCAAGTTAGATACAAGTTTTTCCAAAGACGCGTTCATAAACTGTAAACTATCAATAAAAATTAAAGATATTCTTAGATTATTCCATTTTCTTTTAATACGGAAAGAAATATATTTTTCCATATTATTAGGTATAACATGAAACTCCCTGTTTTGAATTTTGCCGATGCCTTGCATGATTAAATGTGCATCATAGTGTTTTAAATTATGAAATACGACAGGAATTTTCTTTTGAAGTTTAAATTTCAAATTGCACTTATTGTGCAGAGCTCCTCTATACTTTCCCGTAAGATGATCGTGATCTTTTACACGATCATTATTCAAATGTTTTTTGCATAAGTAGCAATGAGTTGCATTTTTAAAATTTTGTTCATCTTGAGATGTCATGGAAAGAGGTACAATACTATATAATTTTTCAGCTATTTCCTCTTCTTCACGTAAAATATTTTGTATAAAATGGTCTACTGCATTAGGACCTCTGTATACTGTTACAGGTTTAACGCTTTTCCCATTAGGTCCTACAATTATGTAAGCATATCCGCAAGCTTTATGATGATGTATTTTTTCTGTAAAAGACGCAGTAGCTACATCAGGTGTACAAGTGTCTATGTTTTCAATTAAAGCTTCAAAATCAGCATAAATAATGTACGGAATAGACTCTTCATATTGATAATTAGTATATTCTAATATTTTTTCTTCTTCTAAGGGCATTTTAATTCTCTGTATGTTTTGATGTTGACAGTATTTTGCATGTTCTTCTAACAGGTTTTCACGGGTGAATCTATGCAAGCATCTCATGCAATAGAACATATTTCCATCATGTTTTGTGAGATTACCTAATAACCGAGACATATTTCTTATTAAACAATAATGTTGTTTACTGTCATCACTGATTAAAAGTAAATTAATACAATCAGTTTCTTTTCTGTTTGAAATGTAGAGGGGAAAGACTTCTTTTTCTTCATATCCAAATACATTTATTCTAAGATTATTTAGTTTTTCAATAGATGGTATTTTTGTAATAGGAACAGGGCATTCAATATTTCCCAATTTTATTTCATGTTCATAGGGTTTATAATGATTTACTCGGTTTGCATTATTTTCTCTAGAAAGATCATATTTGTGTGCAAGTAAGCACCACACTAAACATTTTTGATCATCATTTTGAATGTTTAAAATAGCTTTTTTCATGGCAAGTTCTTTGGGAAGAGGTATATAACTACTAGCGGCTAAGGGATGATATCGAGCTGTGCAGAGTTCTAATTTTTCAATTTTATCTAATGTCCATCCCGAGCCATTTTGTAAAAATTCTTCAAATGATTTTTTTATCTTGTTATAGGCCTCATTCAATTGTACTTCAATATTCTCTATTGTTAAATTTGTGAGGCAGGTAGATGTAAAATGTGGTTTAATAACCTCTTCGTCCCCATCATGTCCTATTCTAGAGAACTGTGCTGTTACTATAATGTACCATTTTAAAGCCTTTTTCCCATTGATTTCTTCCTCGAGTTTCGACATAATATTTAATTTGATATTATTTAAAAATATTTCTAGATCTTGATTAATTTCTTTGGTGGCGATAATTGTAAAAGAACTGAAGACATTTAAGGCCGACGCTTCATTCGCTTGTTTAATGGATGGGGGTTATTACTTTTCCTTTTAATACTTTGAACAGTACCATGTTGAGTACGGTTATGTTTCATTAAATCATGTTTTCTGCTAAACACGTCGTTGCATTTTTCACATGAAAAGGTATTTTTTTTAACATGAATATTTTGTATGTGTCTTCGTAAATTATCTGCTCTCGTAAACTGAGCCTGACATTCTTCACAGTGAAAGATTTTTCCCTCATGTGTTTTCGAATGACGAACTAAATTACTCTTTTTACTAAAACTTTGACCACATATGTCGCAAACCTGTGAAAGATAGAAAAGCGGCTTTCAATATGCATGCTTTCCTCATTATAAAATTACGCATTTTTAATTATCCCTCACTAAAAAAAAATTTAGTTACATAAATCATTTTAGAAATCGTTTAGTATTAACTCTTTACGTTTAAAGAATTTTAGTTTAGTTTAAAAATCTCTCTCTCACTACTTTTTTTCCTAATAATCACACATTGTACAACAACGACTGAAGGGAAAGAGAACCATTGAATAAATAACTATATATATACAAGTGACTATTAAAAAGAAAAAAAAGTTACCTCTCTTGTACTTGGTTGAGGTTCCATTCTTTCAGAAGTTAGAGAGTTGAACTCTTCCTCCTGAAATCCAAAGTCGATAAACTAAGAAAAAAAAAAAAAAAAAAAAAAAAAAAAAAAAAAAAAAAAAAAAAAAGAGAGAAAAAACTGTGTTAATAAAAAATATTTTTTTTAGAATATTCAAAAATGATGACTGCTGTTTAAAAGTATTTGATACTTCATTCATTATCTTATAATAAATATACTTTTAAAATAAAGATTCAAAATAAAAGCATCTTTTCTCATAAAAAATAGTTCATTCATGCATTAAAAATATCATGCAACGATATACAAACTCGACTGATTTCCTTCAGACTCATACAAATGCTTTAAAAAAATTTTTTTTAAGCTCTAAACTATGTAAAAAGCAGGCTATTTAATTCAAATCATACTTGAAGCAAACATATAAATCATGTATTAAAAAAATAGATTGATTATAATTCATTTTAAAAAGTTCATCTAGTCTGAAAAAAAAATAATAATTAAAATAATATATAACAGTTCTAATACTTACATTGGAAGAAACAGATTGGTGATCTTGTTCAAAAGCCATTGCAAAAAAATATTAAGCTCTGTGAATCAAATCAGGAAGACTTGCTCTTTTCAAGGTTGAGAAGAGAACTGACTTTTTCCATTTCTGAAACACCTTTTATAGGGATTAAAGAATGTTCTCGAAACATTTCAGATTTGTATAATCTGAACCAGGACAACAACAACATTATGATAACCCTTTCTTTCGAATACGATTTCAACTTCCATTAACCCTTATCATAACGTGAAGTCTACAACGCTTATCAAGGATCTTCCTTCACTTCTGTATGTATTGTCAAACTTGGAATAGCAACAACAACCTTAAGATAATACATTCTTTCACATATGATTATCAGAGTTTTAGAAATTTTCCATTACTCTATCATGATAAGTGGATGATGCTTTTAAGATTACCCTTATGCATATATGTATAAGTAATGTCAAACTTAAGAATAACAACTCTTTCAAATAAGTTTTCAGTGATTATCAGAGTTTTCCATTAACCTATCTTACCATGATAACGCAATAATATAATGACGCCTTATAGACTGTCCTTCCCAAACAAGACAAGACAAGAATGTATTACGGTAAGTGTTGATGAATTATACTGGTGAAGATATATTTTTATGTATTAATTTTAAAAATATAAGAGATTCTTTAAGACAGAAAAAAATTGTTCATTTATTTTGTGATAGGTTTTTTGAATCGAAATGTTATGAAGATTATAAAAATGCATTAATATAAGTACAGCTATTCTATTTAAATTTCTGTGTTTGGTTGATGTTATGACTATTTTTTTTCCTTATGTTTTTAATAGAAATATATTGAAATTTTAGTTTTAATTTTAAAGCAAACGTGTATATCAAATGTCAGTAAATGGATATTGATGTTAATTTGATATTAACTAATGAAAGAAAATTCCAAGTATATTTTATGTATAATACAGAAATTTATTCTTTGAAAATAAATGTATTGAAAGGTAAAAGCTTCTTGGTGAAATGAATGTTTTTCATAACATTTAAAAACGATGTAAAACAAATATTGATTGTAGAGAGAAGAAAGAGTCTATATGTAAAAATAATAATTTTATTCATTTAATAAGGTTCCCATTTTCGTGGAGAACGTATATGTTTTACAGATTTAACATGCAATACTTTTTTTTTTCATATTAACATCATGATTCTGTAAATTTTCATTTTTGATATAGTCCATTGGCATGTTGATTTCAGTCAAGGCTTTTAAAAATTCGTTTTTAGCAGGAATATTAATCTTTTTCTTTTTGGTTGTAAAAAGGATGTTGAATAAGTCTATAATATTTGAATGCTTAATTTTTTCCTTATGATAAAGTACTTCGCCTTTATCATTCCACTTAAGAATATCAGGATGTTGCTTTAAAATAGCTAATGCATTTTGTGCTTTTCTTCTCATTCGTAAAGGTACACTGTCTAAGATAACAGTAGAATAATCAGTTACAGTCATCTGTTTGTCGCCGTCTGTCACAGATGAGGGGGCTTCTTCTTCCTCTTTCACTTTCTTCATCTCAGCTGAATCGTCTAAAGAATTTTGTGAGTCGTCTTTAGGAGGTTTAAAGGGTGAATTGTATTCCTTTAAGTTCAATTTCTTTTGTAAAAGTTCATAATAACGCACTAATTTCTCACGATCGTCATCTGAACTGTTTAAAATATGCATCATGGCTTTATCCAATTCACTTAACTGTTTATCAGAAATGGTATGCTTTGTCATCATCTCTTCTGGAACTAACACATATTTCTTAGTGAACTCCATTGATTAGTCCTGTAAGAACACTGAGAGCAGCAGGAATCAAAACGTTTAGAAAACCTCCTTTTTGTAAAATTAATTTTCGTTTCTTCACAAGAGAAATCTTACGATTTCCTAATTTTCGTAAAGTTGTTTTATGCTTACAGAGAGACTTCTTTTGTTGCTCTGACAATGGAACATTTCCTTTGAGTATGTTTAAACTACATTCGCATATAGCTTTTATGCAATTGATATTAATTTTCTTTAATAGCTGTTTCCGTAACTTTAACGGACAAATGTTTAACAGCTGTAACTGTCTTAGCTGTTTCTTGACCAGCGTCATTTTATAAAATGATGATGCATTTTATAAAGCTGTTGTTTTTATTATTTTTTAGTAATGTTTCATTTGATAAACATACTGTACTTGGTTAGGTAAAATTTGGGTGCGTAAACGTAATTCTTCCGGAGTTTCACTGCGCAGATCAATGAATAAATAAGAAAAAGGTTTCTTGGTTGCATCTTCATATACTTCTTGAAAAAACTTTAAATGACGCGGAAAGAGCTGTTTTCCTAAATGTACGATTTGACTGACATCTCTTCTGTTTTTACACAAAATCAAATAGTGTGCATTTAAAGTCACTTCACGCATTTCTTTTCCCTTGTGAAAAAAGTTTTGTGTGATAAAAATAACGCTTAAATTTAAATGATGACTTCCTTTTGTAAATAAGTTAGTCAGACGTTTATCATTCCCACACTCGCTCATCAAATCGTCTATGATGAATAATGTGTTGGAACCTAAATATTCTTGATATTTAATTGGTAAACCTTCGACAAAAGTAACATTCGGTATATCATTATACAGAGGTTGGTAAATTCCATACCATACTACTTTATCGGGAATCGTTGAAAACATTTCCTCTTTATACTTTAACAGTTCTCGTACAAAATAGGTTTTCCCACATCCAGTGGGTCCCGAAATCACCATTGTGAAAGGATGTTGTAGCTTTGGAAATTCCATATTAAATGAGACAAGACACATAATGTATAAAGTTTAAATGTATTTATTGATAGAAAGAAGATCTTACATGAAATTTCTTGATTACAAAATTATATACTTTAATATCATTAGATATATCTTGAGGTATGAAAGATAACAATATATCATTGAGAGATTGTCCACGACATTTACAATGTAAATAGTATATGCAATATTGACCACATACTGCCGTTACATTAGTTTGGAGAGTCATCGAATTAAAGTCCATCTGTGGAAATCGTTCTGCATACTTGGCTATCGGTCCAGGAAAATAGGATGGGTCATGTCCATAGGAATCAAAAAATTCTAAATGCTGTGGGGATGAAATGTAAAAGGCTAACCAGTGACTACCGGATTCAGATGCACGATCTACATTAGCTATAAAGCAACTTGGATATTTCTTGATCTCGATAGGAAGTCGATCACTTGCAAAAACTCCCAGAAATGCTTTTCGTGTCTTTGCATTCTGAGAGAGTGCTCTGTTTATTTCAAGGCTGTCCATTGCTTAATTAGCAAAATCGCATAGTACATGACGAGATTTTGTTATTTCAATCACGTTTTGAAATTCTGCATAGACTAGCACCGAGAGAGTCACAGAGAGAGCTTTAGCAAATTTAATTTCTACTCGCAAATTGCCTTGATGCTGTAAGTTAAAATGAGATCCATCACACATATCTGGAGTTAAATCGAAAGCATATAACACATGTCCTTTCACAAATTCTTCTCGAGATAAATAGATGCCTTTGTCGCGATTAAATCCAGAAAATAAACTGTGGTAAGCACGCACATAATGATTAGATTCGAAATCAAGGTCCATTGGTTTACATGGAACGGGTTGTCCATCTACATAAATCGATATAAAGTTGACATGATGATGGGCAAACAGAAAAGGATTCATTGAATATTGTCCATTCATTGCTGCATTTTCTACACAAGTAATAATGACTCGCTTGGGCATCAATCCTAAAAATACATTATCTTGCATAAAAGACCAACTTCCCTTAGATACTGAATATGTTTTGCATAATACTCGATCTATAGGGTATTTAGCAGAACTTTTTTCCAACGCTTTTACATGTCCGAGAGAGACTCCAGGGTTTACTTTTACTTTTCTGATAAAGAAGCATGATCCAAGATCACTTTATAATCGGCATCTTTCTCAGTAGAAACTAGACAGAAAGCAGATTTACTACGCACCATTTTAATTTTCACATCAACTAAATTTAACATGAGTCGATTTTGTTGAAAAATGTCACAATGTAATTGTCCTATCAAATCCACACTTTGACTGTTTTTTATAAGTTCACCGCGAGCTTTTAGTCCAGCATCCGCATCTTGAGCTAAGACATCTATTTTATTAGGTGAAGTGTCTTGGAAAAATCCTTCGCAGGTGAGTAAACTGTTCTTTGCATCTTCCCCATAATTCAATAATGTTTCGATGAAGGCTCTATAAGGATAGGTATTTGTCGCAGATGAAATGTTTCTTTCATTTAAACTTACATCTACTTGCGAAAAGAGAGAATGTAAAAATAAATTTACAGGGGCAACCGGTTCTTTGTCTGTTAGATTGGATCCGTCTGCCTTAACTACTTTAACTTTCACGTGTATATAAGAAGCAGCTAGATCAATATAGTCTTCACCACTGCCAGAAATATTAAATTCGATAGGTCCTCCATCTCGTATATTTGCGAGAGGGTGATATTCCACAAACTGTCCTTTTTCTATAGCTGTTTGCGTAGGAGGAATGGTAAATAAATCTAATTCAGATTTGACGCAAACGGGAGAGTCTCGATGAATATACGAAGTCATACTTTTTTTTTAAGAGAAAATATCCTGTGCTTTCACCTTCTTTGATCGGTGAGAAATGGTACGCTTTTTCCTACGTTTCTGCTTTTTATTAACTCGTCCAGAACCAATCATGTTCTTCACTTTAGTAGCAGCTTTATCTGTTAATATATTTCCGGCTTCTTTCAGTCGACGCTTAGCAGCCTCTTTTACATCTTGTCCTTGTGATACATCATTTAACAAATTCAGTCCACTATGCCATACTTGTTTTCCAATTGCTTTGGCTCCTGATTTAATAAGAGGTACGGCAGCGCGAAAGAAGGATCTGAATAGACCCCCTAATCCGTATCCTCTCTGATAAAGATTACCTTGATAATAATTCAATCCATGTCCTGTTTGTTGTACATAATAATCTTCAAAAGATTTTTGACAACACTGATAAGGTCCATACATTATGACAAGTATTTTTGACGGAAATGAAGTTTCACGTATGACCTTCCTCGTTCAAATGGCGTAAATGCTCCCATATGCGTTCTTATATCGATTTCCAAAGTGTCTATCATTTTTCGATTCACAGGTAAATAATGAGGTCTATCAAATAGTGCACTCACCACTTCTCCATCGCTACCAGTTACTCTTACAATTCGAAGAAGAGGAGCTAAAACATCTCCTACGATTTGAGGTTCTACAATATCCGTATATATCATTAATACACGATAATGTGCACAGGGGTCGGCTGCAAAAGGACTTTCTACAACAGTTTCGGAACTATCATCTGTAGATGTAATTTCCATAGGTTCAAAACCTAACATTTGTGCTAACCCATCATGTAAAATCACTTTAGCGTTATTTTTCACTTTGATTTTCACTCGTTTTGTTACTGGGTTATAATTAAATATTATTTTGTTTTGATGTTCTTTAATATAAATAGCTTTTAAAATTTCAGGTACTGTTTCATAACATCCTGGAGGTAATCTACGACCTAACATTTCACCATCTTTCTCTAAAACAAATCCAATTAAGTTATTGTCTGCATTCACATTGTGCCATGTGTGCGGATATAGCAATTCAACCAAACAAACTTCCCACATACCTTTTAATTCAATGGGAACAGGTAAACGTGTTATAAAATGTGAAATTTTATAATTTTCGGGGAAATAATTCATAGAGCTATCGCTCGGAAGTGTTACGTAGAAACTCATTTTCATAAATGATTCGGATACAGTATTTTCTCACACTTTATATCGACAGTAAATTAGAAGCTGGAATCCATTGATTGAATTTGTCGGGATAACCGCGATATTTTACAAAGTATTCTGTCTGATTTTTATGTATACGTTTCTTTAAAATTTTTTCAATGCGATATTACTCTTTCAGTCTCACTTTCTGCAACTCTTGTGCATAAAACGTTCCTTTTACTGAGTCTCCAAGTAAATCTTTAATTCTATACACAGCTGGATGTCTTTTAACACACTCTGTCACCACAAATAGTTCTTCCGTCCAATTGGTTTCATAGCCTTTTTCGAAAGTAAGCTTTAGTTTGGAAACACGTACCACATCTCCTACAGCGAATATACATTTAGAAACGTTAGAAGGATGATTTTCATACAAGGTAAACCATACGTCACTCTCATTTTCTGAATTGACTTCTATGGGAGCTCGCATTATACTTGAATGAAAAGTAGCATTATAACTTTCTATTAATTTGTCCAAGATATCTACATATTTATATGTATTTCGAGTCGTAAAGTATTTCCACATTTTTGTTTTCAAAGTGCGATTAAACCTTTCCACCACGGATGCTTTAGTAGTATTGAATGTACTGAAAAGTTTAACTTGATTTCTTTTTAAAAATTTTATAAACACTTTATTTTTAAATTCGGTGCCCTGATCCGTTTGAAGGAATTTTGGTTTACGTTGACTCATTATTTTTTGAAACGCTTTCACAATATTTTCTCCCCTCTTTTGTTTCAGAGGAATAGCCCATGCATATTTGGATAATATGTCAATACAGGTTAATATATATCGATAACCATCATTATGATCACGTAAATGTGAAACATCCACTAAATCAGCTTGCCATTGTTGATCTATAGAATACACGATTACTCTATTCGTTGGAAATTTTCGGCGAATCGGCTTGTGAAGCGTGTACGCATCTATTCCCTCTAACCATGTTTGAATCTCTTTCCTGGAAACTTTACCTCCTGCAGCACGATGTAAAGCTTCAACACCACCAAAACTTGCAACATGAGCCGGATCCTGATACGATAAATTCATATTCATAACCTATTGAATTATTCTTCATATGGATAATGATAAGTTCCCACTGTCGTTAAGACGTAGCGTAAAATCAATAGGAATTTTATGAAATTCTGTAAAAATATAGATGGATGATAAAATAACACATAAAACAGTGTATAAACACACCGCAACGGTGGCTTCTCCTGGAGCAGGCATAATTGCAATTGATGAGCTGATTCAAATTCCATTTTCTTATATAGGCTTTTTTACCTAAATCTGAATGTATCCCGTCAGCTTAGTGGTTAAAATCTTCAAACTACTCAGCTGGTGAGATATTTTGTTTCAGGGTTCAATCCTATATTTTGAATCATAGAACATTTTTTTAATAAAAGAAACTTACAAAATATATTATTTTCTTTTTTCGTCCCTAGAGGACGCCATAAGCAATTCCTAAATACATTATTTTCTTTTTTCGTCCCTAGAGGACGCCATGACTCCGTTGCCAAATTAAAAAAAACTAACTTTTAATGAAAAGCAGGAGGTCTACAACTCAATCAGTAGTCTACGAACAACTCAACTCCACTCGAAACCACGCCTCCTAGTGTGATGACGTTGCCTTTGGCCCCGCCCTCTGTGATGTCATTGACCACGCCCCCTGATCCACTGATCCACCTGTCGCAGAACCCCCATTTTCTATCTACTCACCACTTTACCATCGCTCATTTTATTACAAGACATAATTTTTTATAAAACGTTTAGTTAGATTTTACATCTTAATGTATTTTTGAAGTTTTCTTAGAAGTGTCAAAATGAAAATTTTTTTGAAGTACAGAAAGGGGAAGTAAGTGAGTAAATACTGCATTTTATATTATGAAATCAAAATAAAGCATCATTTCTCGTATGTTGATTATTTCTTGTAAGCTGCTTGCTTAAAGAAACAAATATAATCAAAATTCCAAGTTGCTTAAAAAGGAGAACTGAGTGTATTTATCTAAAAAATGCATTCGTTTTTTTTCCGCTCCGGGGCTTCTTTTGTTGTTGTTGTCTTATCCATGTAATTTCATAAAAGAATGTTTGCCAGAGACTCAAGGAGGTTGGACTTCTACTTTCCACCCCAATTATGAGCGTGAGCCCCTCGGGGGTGGGGTGTGGTCCGGGGGGTCTCTCACCCCTCTTCCCTACCACCAAACCACACCACAGGACTTTCGGCTCGGCATATATTTAGAGTGCCCCCATGCCGCAAAGACACTATACATTTACAGACATCCATGTCTTCTCCGGGACTCGAACCTGGGCTCTTCGGTCGCAGTAGGCTCCCCTAATCACTACACCGTCTGGTTGGCGGGCCTTCGCTTTCGGTAATGAATAAAAGTATTGCGGCAGAAATAACAAGCTCATAAAAAGTCACATCGACAAGTCTGTAGTAACTATTAAGGAACCTTTATTTTTATGATTCTGAATGATTATTAGCTCAAAGGGCGTTACCCCAGAAGGGCTATTAATTTTGTTTTATCATTTTGCATTGGTTCACTATAAAACAGCGTTTCACTTTTCAAATTGTTGCCACCAAATATTAGAGCCCTGCATCACATTTAAAGAAATTAAATAATGAAGAATCTATATGAATGTATGTATGTTTCTCGCACTGTGAAGAAACAACGATACCTTCAAATTTTGAAATTTTGAGACATCAAATTTTGAATAACTTACTCCTGCACTCGAATATGGGCATCTGGAAGCCCAAATTTAGAATTTGTTTTATTATCTATTTCATATTTTGTACAACTTTAACGAATTTTTGATTAACAAACTCAACGATTTCAAAGCGTACCATTAACATTAAACATCGCATGCATCTTCAAGTACGGATATTTTATGCCCGAGGTTTCTTTACATTTCTTATTGGTATTATGTTGATAGCGTAGCAACGCAAAGACGTTACATTTTTTTGACCAAATTAGCGTTTCCAGAGTTTTTAATAAAGATCTAGTAAAAACCTGCAACAATCAAAAACTAGTATCTCGCACAACCCGTTACAATTAGTTCGTAAATAATTTTTTTTTGCCCATATTAGCGTTTTTAATAAGCTTACTATAACCCGCAGTAGTCAATAATTTATACCTCACGCAATCCCAACAACTACACTGGTGAAACAAATTAAGATAATTTTCATATTTGATCTAGATCTCCAGAACTACTGGACAAATTTTAATAAAATTTCGTGTGAACATAGGTTGATATAATACACACACACACACACACAAAAAAAAAAAAAAAAAAAAAAAAACATTCAACAGTTATAATAGATACACATGTGTTCGTGTGTAACACTCATGAGAGTCTGAAGGTCTGAAACAGCGGTTGCAAAAGAAATGGGTTAATAGGGGGTATGGTCCTCTCTTACAGCCATACAAACCTCGCAGCGTGATGTCACATATGATGTCACATAGCGTGATGGAAATAAGGCAGTTTATCAGTGCCTATGGCAATTGGTCCCCCTCATTCAATAACGCTGTTTCAGTTCCTGAATGGTTCTCGGAGGGGGGTTGGGAGTTGCAATTGCCCTCCTCAGGGCGTCCCAGACATGCTGTACAGGGTTGAGGTCTGGAGACCTGGCTGGCCAATCAATCCGGTGAATATCCTCACTCTCGAGAAATTCGTCGACCAGAAGAACAGTATGTGGCTTCGCGTTATCGTCCTATAAGATGAACTCGGGGCCCACTGCATCCCGAAAAAGGCGAACATAGAGCTCCAAGACCTCATCCCTATACCACACACCAGTCACAGAGCCTCTGTCAAAGACGTGGAGAGGTGTGCGGCCATCCAACAAAATACCTGCTCAGACCATTACACTACCACCGCTATAACTGTTGATTTCACGGACACTCAAGGGTAGGTAGTGGGTTCCTGGCTCTTTCCATATGAAAGTACGGCGAGTGTTTAGGCTAAAACGGGACTCGTCGGTGAACATAACGGTCGCCCATTGCTCCGTACTCCAATCACTATGCTGCCTTCATCATGCTAATCGGACTCTCCTGTCCGTAGACGTGAGTGAGATGTAAACAGCCGTCCTTCTGGCAAACAATACTCTCTCATTGTCTTTTAGAAACAGTCACCCTTGTTATACGAGTTCCTGTGGCTGCATACAGGTCCCGAGAGAGCTGAGAAGCTGTAGCTCCTCTGTTACGCCTCGCTAAAATGGACAAATAGCGACCTTCTCTGGCCGTCATGGCTCTTGGACGACCTTCTCCAGGCTTTCTCTCGATAGATCCAGCATCCTGGAACTATTTCCATAGGTTACACACGACGCTGGTCGTTAAATTAAACTCTCTGCATATCTGGACTTGCAGTTGGCATGCCTCTAGTCTCTCCACAATTCGCCACCTCACGTCATCATCTAAACGTTAATGGTTACTCATTTTTACTATTCCGATGTGAATTTAACTGATTACTGCAAGATAACACCAAGAAATTCGCCGAGGTGTGCTAGCGAAAGCAATTCGTCTTACTCTAAACGCGCTTATAAAGCCTGTTTTTCTGCTAGCTCCACCTACACACATCTGTACGCTTACGTATTTGCCGTACAAGACTTGCATTTTTATCTAGAAGTAGTGGTTTTCCCTTCAGTTCAGTTCTTTTCATGCAGTTCGATAAAACATGGAAATTCTCTTAATTTATTTCACCAGTGTAGTTTGTAAATAAATGTTTGGTTGCCAATATAACGTTTTCATAGTTTTTAATTAATACAGTAGACGTTCGTTTTTACGAACCTCTTTTTTACGAACACTCTCGATTTGACGAACTAGCGAATGGTCCCGAATACACTCCCATAGATGTAATGTAATTTTGCGCTCTTATTTACGAACTACAAATCAGGAAAATCTCTTTTTTGCGAACTCAGTTTTCATACTTCTGCGTGTTTCATTAGGACGAAGTGTGAAGGTCAAATAAAATCTCCAACTATTTTGAGGCAGCAAGTGCGAATTATTCGAAGAAGTACAGTAAGGAAGGAGGGAGCGGAGAAGAGGGGGAATTAGTACAAATTTATGGTGTTGTTTGTTGTGGGAGGCTCTCAGAAGAGCATCGGCCTGATGTTGTTGGGTGGGGGTGAGACCATTCGTGTTAATATGGTTTGGGTTGCTTCTAAAAGAGAGTTGTTGCTTTTTGTAATGTCATAGTCATTTGATCTGGACAACTCAATCAGTGAAGTCTCGTTAGTCGAGAGGGAGATTGGGCCAGTTTTTGTTAAGTAAGCTTCTTAGAACTATGTCGCAAATGAAGAAACGAATTTGTTTAGCGGTTGAAATAAAGAAGATTTTAAAAGAAGTTGACGAAAAAATATTAAGCAAGACACAAATTGCTCAGAAATATGGAATTCCTAAAAATAGTTTATCGACGATTTTAAAGGCAAGAGAGAAGATCTTTGGAGCTAAAAACGGAAACGATGAATGTGGACCCTCCTCTCGAAAATCTTTTCGAGAATCAAAACACCCAAATTTGGAAAGGGCTTTGTTTGTTTGGTTTCGAAAGATGAGAAGCTTAAACATTCCAATTGATGGAAATGTACTTAAAGAACAAGCACACTTTTTTGCTTCGAAATTAAACATCAAAGATTTTAAAGCATCGGATGGTTGGTTACAGAAATTTAAATTTCGGAATGGTTTGAGTTTCCGGAAAGTGTGTGGTGAAAGTGCAGCAGTAGACACGTCATCAGCAAATGAATAGAAAGAAGAAAAGTTGAAATTGCTTCTTTCTGAATACGCTGCAGATGACGTTTTTAATGCGGACGAAACGGCTTTGTTTTTTAAGATTTTGCCAGAATGAACATTAGCTTACAAAGGAGATAAATGTGTTGGAGGTAATAAAGCTAAAGAGAGACTTACAGTTTTGATTACAGCCAACATGACTGGGTCACAAAAATTGCCTCTGCTCTTTATTGGAAAATATCTGAAACCAAGGTGTTTCAAAAATGTTCAGAAGATTCCTGCTGCATATTATGCTAATAATAAGGCCTGGATGACTGGCAACATCTACGAAAAAGGGTTGAGAGATTTAGATAACCGTTTTTCAGCAGAGAAGAGCAAAGTTCTCCTAATCGTGGACAACTGTACTGCACACATGGAAGTCACTGAGCTTTAGGCAATCCGTGTGGAATATCTCCCACCAAATGCAACTGCAGTTTTACAGCCAATGGATCAGGGGATAATCAATAGTTTCAAGAGAAAATATAAGACAGTGCTCTTGCAAAGAGTAATCCTTGGCTTGGAAAGGGAACAACCTTATCAAATTGATATTCTTGGTGCAATGCATTTATCAATCAGTGCATGGAATGATGTTTTAGATGAAACAATTTCTAAAGCCTTTCGACATGCAAGTTTTATTAAAGAAACGGACGTAACTGAAGAAATCCATGACAAGAGATCTCACGACGAAGATGAGGCTCTCATGCATGAACTTCGCCGTAGAAATCCACAGTTGCCAGAACTTTCATTCGAGGATTTTTTAAATGTGGATTCTAATGTCATCTGCATGGAGGAAATATCGGATCACGATATTATTAGCAGCATAATCAACGAGATGAGAGACCTTCAGATCCAGAAGAAGAAGAAGAAAATGAAGTAACACCAAGACCGACTTTAAAACAAGCTGCTGAATACTTGTCAGAACTTAGACGATTTTTTGAGGCCAGTGATAATTGTGAAATGCTAACAAATATAGAGAAGATGGAGTCTTGCATTGTACAATCTGTTGTTTTAAAACAGACAAAGATAAGTGATTATTTTGTTGCTCAATAAAGGTACGTTTTACAAATATTTTATATTTCTTGTTTGTTTAATAGAATGGATATCATTTATTAAGTAGTAATACTATTAAAAATAATTCCTAATACATAAATAAAAGCATGGACTAGTATCACTAACCTGTCTCGAAAACATTAAAATGTGAAATACTAACAATTTCCGATGCCTTTCTAAATTACGAACTCTCGATTTAACGAACTGTTTTCGTAGTCCCTACAAGTTCGTAAAAACGAGCGTCTACTGTATCTCGGATTATTAAAATCGTACGAAGACGTGAATATTTGAAATAGCTTCCCACGAATTTTTGGAGTCCGGGAGTACCTCTCTCGAAACTCAACTCCCTGCCGTTCCGGAGGAGGTAATATTACAAACAAGCAAACAGACAAACGTACACAGATTTTAATAGTATAAATAATATTTTAAAGATTAATACAACTCAAATCAAGCACATACGATACGCTTAAGAATTTCTTTTGACTAACTAAATCTGTATAGTAAGGTTTTGTTGTAAGAGGAAGTTAAGATTTTGCTGTCTTAGTAGATTGACAGCAAGTTATCGCTACATCTTAAACAACTCACAAAATATTAAAGAAGATTATTGAACAGGGCAGACACAACTTGCGCTACAGTCGAAATCTCCACTACTTGTGTCTATTTGAATTAATATATTAGACATTTAAAATAAAACGTAGACAACATAGTTTAAGACTACACATGAAATAGGTTACTTAAGAAGGCTCAGAATTTACCTGTGCGTACTTTAAAGCATCGCCTAGCAAGATGCTGAAGCCGGAATATAACCTTAAGCAGGTCTGGCGAGAGTTAATAACAGTAAGACGCGGCTGCCAGAAGCGCTAACATAAACATTCAGAACTTTCGCCTTAAATAAACACAAACCTAATTTACATTTTGAGGAGGAATACAGAAAAGAGAAATTATAGTAAAGACTTAAATCATTATAACTGGTAACTGAAATAAAATGTCCTTTCAAACTGAATAAATAGTGGCTGAATCTTGCACTACTGATATTAAAGAGAGTTCTGGTTGTTATGCTACGCTGCATTTAGCAGCCCTCAAGAATGGTCAGCCAACTGAAATTGAAGTGCGATAAACATGTCACTTGAGATCCAAACATCGAATGGCGTTGACAGCATTCTCAGAATAACTCGTATAAGTCTGTGATCCGTGAAAAGTGTAGAGAACTTCTTAGCACTTTCTACCTGACCGAGATATCAAAACATGGAGATCAATCGAGCTGTCGAAGACAAATGTGGAAGTGTCACATTTTTCTGCTTGGACGACAATCAACAGATTCAGTTTCCATTCCAGCTTTGCTAGATTTCAGTTACAGACAAGTTCTTTTTTGGATAAGGATGAATTGTGTTCTTAGCATTTCATTTTACCTTTTCAGGTTCTGCTATCACTAATAAAGGTGGCAAAGCAAGTAAAATATCTTCATCTTAAGCAGGGAATTGTTTATTTGTTTTTCAAACAGTTCTTTTTCGGACATTGATTTAAAGCTGTTTGTTTTCTAGACAGGAAAAGAATTCTAATAATTGCTCTACACAAAAATAACTAAAAAATAGTTTTGTAATCTACTTAGATTCACTCTACTTTTAAATTAGAGCAGCCCACGACAAAACATAACTTGCGTTTAAAATGCATTTATTTAATTAATCGATTAAATATGTAAATTATCAATGCATTAAATACATTGATTCTTTTTAAAAAAAAAAAAAAAAAAAAAAAAAAAGAAGTAACTAGCATTAGGTGTGTGGTTTATTTGAAGTTTTGAAAGGAAGAGATGGAAGAAAAGAAAGGATAGGTACTTTTCTGCTACGGATGCTTTTATAGTCATAGGTCATACTCCACCGCAAATGTAATGACGTCATTTTCCATCACTTGCTCCCCCGCTAAAGCAATGACGTCATGCTCCACCGCTGAATTTTTTTATGTTCGAATACAATTCAAATTATAATTCCTATTTCTAAATTAAATAATTTATATAAATAATATTAATAATAATTAAAATTTATTTGCTTCAATGACACATATTATTTATTGAAATGTTTAATTATATCGCAAGAGTATTGTTCCAAAGCAAAATTTCATTAAGTCCTATTGTTACTATACACCAGAATTATAATTAACGAAATACATACGATGCCGATGTGATGTCATTTCCGGTATAGAAGCTATCGTAAAACAACTAAACTAGGAAATTAGTATGCTTTATGACGTCATTTCCGCTGAAATAGCCTGCAGAAAACAGCTCAACTCTAAGAAGGGGCATGCTTTCTGACGTCACTCGCGTCAAGAAGGAGGAACAAAGAACTCAACTGTTCCAGAACTCCCAAGCAGCAGGAGTAAAACAACTCAACTGTTCCAGAACCTGTAAAATTGTACTACTCTAATAAATAAAAACAATAACATTTTTTTAATTACAAAGTTACAGTAATGAACATTTATATTTATTTTTTAAAAATAAAAATTGTAACACAATTTCAAAGCGAAATCGATAAGTTTGCCAACTCTGATCCATAACCCATAATTCCCAAAACAGGATTTGCCATTTTGTCCGTATTGCTTTCATTTTATAAATGCAAACAAATATTTTCACACAAAAAATTTATTTTCAGTAAGAGCAGGAGCAGTTTAACTATCGAAAATTCAGATGTTTAAATTTGACTAAAGAAGACTAAT
This sequence comes from Stegodyphus dumicola, assembly GCF_044657685.1. NCBI lineage: Eukaryota > Metazoa > Arthropoda > Arachnida > Araneae > Eresidae > Stegodyphus > Stegodyphus dumicola. Next base: position 103,614,466 of record NC_140771.1, read on the forward strand.
TATAAGCTAGACTTGGCTAAACTCACGTCACAAATTCAGCGTCAGAGAAGCAATTGATATCGAAGAAAAGAATAAAGTCCACTCGTTTATATTTGTTTTTAAAATAATTAGAATTAGAATTTTAATTTTGTTTAGAGCGTATTGTAGCTATTTCTCAATAAAATTTATCTTATTATTCTCCAAGAAAAACTGTTCTCAAATGAAAAGCCACTGACCCGAAACGTCTTCTTAATAAACACATTTTGGTTGATTTCGACACGCTGCCAAAAATGGATGCCGACTCCTAACTCATAGTGTCCTAACTCATACTGAACTATGAGATATGGCAAACCGCCATATCTCAAATCTGATTCGCAACTGATTCACAGTTAAACTGCTTAGCTGTCCGACCTCTATTTATATTCTGGAATTTCTAGTGATTCTCAACCTTTTAACCATTAGGAGATCATTTACCCCTCCTCTTTTCCAAATCTTAAAAAAAAGGGGGGGGATAAAAAAGTCTGAAAGGTTTCAGATTTTAAATTGCGTCCAAAGGGGCGGGCTTTTTTTTTTTTTTTTTAACGTTTTGTGTGTTACCTTTATTTATTAAATATTATATTCTACGTACTCAAGCCATGAAATTCAGTTCAACAGCAATATCGCAAGATAATTTTAAAATGAGCGTATCTTTAGAATTTCTGATACAAAGTCTCGCGCGCTGGAGATAAAAAGGGTTTTTTTTTTTTTTCCGTACAGTGTTGCCATCGCTGGTTTTGAAATCGTTTAGATTTTCAATCAAAAATTCGTTGAAGTGTTACAAAATATGAAAAAGATAATGAAACAAATTTCAAATTCAGTTCTTCCACATGCTCATATTCTATGGAAGATTACGTTATTCAAATTTTGATGGTACTAGGTATCGTTGTTTTATGACAAGGCGAGAAACATACACACATTTATGCAGATTCTTCATTATTTATTTTCTTTAAATATAATACAAGGCGATAATATTTGGTGGCAGTAATTTGAAAAGTTATTCGCCGTTTATAGTTTTCAACGCAAAATGCGAAAACTATATTAATAGTCCTTCAGGGCAAATTGCCCCTTTGGACTAAAAAAGAGCATTTATTTAGATTTAGATTACTTTTAATGTGTTTCACAAATTAAACGATAAATATCAAAATTTAAATAAAAGGAATTTTTTATATTCATAAACTAGAACTAAATACTTTAAAGATAAATAAAGGCTGACCGCATTCCCTCTTGAAAATATAAAATCCCATCTAGGGAGAGGATTTCCATCTAGTTGAGAACACCTGTTCTAGAAGAATCAGTAGTATAGTAAAATTTTAATATCTTAATTTTATATATATATATTACTATTTACTTGGACAGATGGCTCTAGACTCATTTTTGCTTTAGGTATAAATACGGTCGTGATTTCACGACTGACGAACCTTTTCTGCAGAACGTTTTCGCTCCTGACGATGAAAGACATATAACTGATTGCCCTCGAAATCGATAAAATCTAAGGTAAACAAACACAAGGTCGTTGTTTTGCCTAATTTTAAGTTTTTTTTTGGCGCAATTCTTTCTCTCTTGAAGCAAATTACTTTTTTTATTATTTTTTTAAACATGAAAGAAATTAGTATTATTTTTCTGCAATTATAATTCATATGTGAAAAGCTTAAAAAGTAAGGTATTCTTATTGAAAACTTATGCGAATCAGATTTGAGCTTCATTGCTTTAAAATAACTTCCTTATTTTATTTAGACCACCAGCGGCCGAGCGGTAAAGTCGCTGAACACTTATAGTTCGGTCCGAGGTTCGAATCCCGCGAACGGGCTGGCTGCATGGGTGTTTTCGTGGTTTTCCCCATGTGTAACGTGTATACGAGCCAGTTTCCCTTAGAAATTCCTCCACGAAAGGCATCCCTTCCCTTAGGCAGATAGCCCTCGAGGCTTTGCCGTAATTGAATAACCTAACCTAACCTTATTTTATTTATGCCCGTATCTGCACCATGATTAAAATTAAGAAATCTTTAACTGCAGTTCAACTTGAATGTGCTCTTCCGAATTAATGTAAGATACTGTAGCACTGACATGCATACACATGTGTATATCTGAGAAAAAGTAGATTTCTGGATGAGGGATCTTAAATTCTTCAGAACCAAATTGGGTAAGGAAAGTTAGAAACCTGATAGAGATTATTTGCAGCTAAAGTTCCTCATTTCTATGAAGATGGGATTTGTTTGCTTAACAAAAACAGAACAACAAACAACAGAGTTTTGAAGAAGCAGTAGTTTTGGACAATAATGAGATTCGCTCTAGTCTTTTATACCCTTATCAGACATATTCAGTCCCATAAGATATTTTCGATATTCCAAACTGAAAGTCAAACAGAAAAAACACTTTCATAGTACAAGTGCCAAGTCAAGGTGAATCGAGAGGACCTAAACACATTTTAATTAGATGATTTACAAGAGGATTTACAAGGCTAAGTTCAGTCTTAGCGTAAGCACTGAACTCTGAGCATAAATGAAAAAAAAAAAAAAAAAAAAAAAAAAAAAAAAAAAAAAAAGGATAACTTTGAAGGGAATGGAAATTAAACTTCCTTTCGGTAAATTCTAAAAATTTGATTTACATCGATTCTTTTTGGTCCTCTAGCTAGCATAATAGATGCTATATTCTCTCCACTTTATAAAAAAAAAAAAAAAAAAAAAAAAAAAAAAAAAAAAAAAAAAACAGTAACATCTAATATATTCAGTATATCTTGTAGGAATATATAGTTATATATGGGAAACATTATACATGGGATATACATTCGAAGTTTGTTGGGAGAAATAACTTTTCTCCATTTGAACAATAGAACTCTTATAAACAAATCATAGGACTCACCTATTATCCTGTCGACCGTGAGAGTTGGCCACCATCGAAAGGTGAAAGTTAGTGGATATCTGACCAAATCTGAGCCAATCGTTTCTACGATATTCCGCTCTTTTTTTTTTTTTTTTTTTTTAAACAATCAGTATCTGCCCCGCTTTGTTTTTGCGCTTCCTGAAAAGATTTCCCTCGATTTCTATCATTTTGCTAGGCCCTCGATTTTTCCGGAAGATCTGTTTAGAAAGCTATACAAATTTCCCGAAAGTAATTTTTGCAATCTGATACTGCTTTGTAGGCTACAATCAGCTAATCGCATCGTGTCCAATAATACACACTCTTTTTTTATAGTAGGTCACATAACTTTGAAAATAATCCACTGTTTGGTATTTTGTAGAACGCACGCCCCAAATTTTAATCTTCCTTTCAAAATGCAAGGGGAAATGTATAGAAATAACAGTTAATTTATATCTTTGTTCATAAAACAAAAGATGGTTTATGGCGAATTGATCGAATTTACATCAAACAAAAGCATCAGATGTTATGAATATGTTGTTATGTTACGCTTATCCATAGCTGGCTCTAAATCGGGATAGATTCACGGTCGTTGGCATAATATGCAAGAACTCAAATTTAAAATTAAAAGACTTACAGACTATTGCAAAAACTATCCAAAAGCTAAATTAAATCAAAATTTAATATTAATGCTTCAAACTTAAACAAATGTTTAACATCAGTAATTTCATAAAAGTGACAGAAAAACAACAAAAATTGTAATGTTATTAATGAAAGTACTTACGCATTAATATAACCACCTTAGTATAAGTCGCGAAACTTTTAGAATTTGCCAAACTTTGACAACCATGCGCCTGTCTGTTTTTCTGGCAACCATGCTCATAACAATCTTTCAGTCAAGCAACGCCGCTATTTTCGTATGCGTTCTTTTTTGCTGTATTCCAAGTTCAACGGTTTTCATAAACAAATCGTGATATTTTTTGCTTTAAACTTAGTTTTAAAATATATGCTTGCGAAATTTGCCAGCAAAGGGAAGTAACTGCGCTAAAATTTCCGCAGAAATACAGAATTTTCCTGAAAATTATCTAAAGAAAACAATGAAGAAATGCGTGTTTCCTAGACAGCAGCTGCTGCCGAAGTCGAATCTCCCAATTCTCTGATATTTTTTAAAGCGAAAATAGATCTCTGTGTACTTCTGTGGGCGAAAAACAGAGCAAAATAATTATAGATTGAACAAAAATGTAAATATTTTGTTTTTTTAATGTATCACGTAATCCTTATTTAGCAATTCAAATTTGTATTTTAAATTGCTAAGTACGTTTTCTTTTCATATCGGAAGTTAGTAATGTTTACCTATTTATGATAAATATCGATGGTTTCGTAATCTTTCTAAAAAACATGCAGGTAAACAACCATTCTGCACCCCATAAGTAACTTTACCTTCTCATCTGTAAAACATTCCAAAATTGCTCCAAAGTGGTTGCGTTAATACGTAAGCAACGTAATGTTCTAAAGTTAAAAAAGACCTACGTTAAATACGATTCGTACTAGTTTGTATTAAATAAACATTTTTAATACAAAGCTTTCGGAGCGAGAGTTTATTATGAACTTTCATTTAATGCACTTGAGCAGAATTTTGTCACGGACTTTTAACCTATTTCCTGATAAGTTGTCTAGTTCAAATGTTGTACACACAATGTTGGTCGATGACAATGCAATGTGATGAAGCCGCTTTTTCAAAATTCGATTTAGTCTTTTTTTTTATAATGCTTAATTGATTTTTCGCACACATCGTCGTTTAATAAACAAACTAACAAGAATTTTACTGTTTGCACTATTGAATACGGCGGAAGAAATGTCATTGAAACTTGTAGGAAAATTGTTACTTTTGTTAATTTCTGAACTTTTGATCGATTTTTGTACTATTTAACGTTTATGATTTTAAAATATCAACATAAGAAAATGTATCGTATTAAAAGTTTTGAAAATTTCACAGATTATAAGCAACTATTTCGCGCTTTTAAACTGGCTTTAAAAAAAAAAAAATATGAACTGAGCGATTTTCTGCATATTTTTATAAAATGTGTTGCAGTTAAAAAAAGGGGGGAAATCGTTTTTCAGGCGCACTTAATGACGAATCACCGATATTCGTTTTTTTATAAGCCTGATTTTTTTTTAATTAAACTAAAAAAAAAAAAAAAAAAGAAAAAGAAAAAGAAAAAAGAGGTTACAGTAAAAAGAAGGGTTGTCTTGTTATTATCGCGAATTTGTTGTTTCATTTATGGTAGCCTGAGTAATTGAATGTTATGGGAACCCTACTATGATGTAATCGGTTGCATGATATTGCGGTAAATTCGTAAGGGCTTGTGTGTATGTTGGTTAGGAAGTATATTGCTTGTTTTGTAGTTTAGACGGTAAAATGGCCGAATGTGGTAAGATTAAGTTGAAGTTTCTATACGATTTGGAAAGAAAGGGCAAAAGACATTACTTGACTGTGCAATTGTCGTGTATAAATGAAAGTTTACTTAGTAGCCATTATCAAGTGTCCTGTTTGTAGGAAGGAAATGCGTATGGTCGAACGGCGCTACGGAGGGTATTTTTGACTCTTATTTTGTGAATTTATGTGGCGAAGCCAGTATACAGATTCATAGTTCAGATAATTTTAGAAGGTTTTTTGATGCTCTTAAGGAATTTTGTTTGACTGAAGACATGTTAATCCGTAAATAAGGTAAATGGATATCTCCTTTGTGTAGTGCAAAGATGAATTTCCTTTTTATGTTATTTCATTGCTTGATTTAAAATGTAGTTTATTGAGATTGTATATATATTTTTTGTTGGCTGCTCTTTTGGCTTTTTAAGTGAATATAGTTCGATGTGTACGTGGACAAAGTCAAGGGAGTGCGCAATTCTCTGATTTTTTTTTTTTTTTTAAGTGAAAATAGGTCGATGTGTACATGGATACCGAGTTTGTGCAATTCTTTGTCTTGTTATTTTGGGTTTGTGTAGCGGCGATTTTTGGCGATAAAACCCCCGCTACACAAGCCAAAATAACAAGTCAAAGAATTGCACAATCTCGGTATCTGTGTACCGCCAATTTTCGCCAAGGAGTACCCGTAAATATATTTTTACCAAAAAGCAGAAAATAAAATGTTCAATTTTTTTTATATATGTACAATAAACTTCCATTTAAAATGGACATGATAATTAATGCACTAAAAGGAGGAAAATAATTTATCATATAGTTTAATAAGACTAATAGCTTAAGTAATTCTATTTACCGAATTCATTTACTACAATTTTTTACCGCGAATAATAAAAGCGTGGAGCGTCTATCATAAATTAAAAAAGATAATACATTAGACTTAAAATTATACATTTAACAATGCAATTGAATTAAAAGATTTTGTTAATTACGAATTGCCCACTTTTATTATTCGCTATATAAAATTGTAGATGAATTCTGCAAATAGAGTTATTCAATCTATTATTTCCATCAAACTTTATATGATAAATTACTTTTCTCCTTTTACTGCATTAATTATAATACCTATTTTAAATAAAAACAATATTGTATAAAACCTTTTTTTGTAATTATATTTTATTTTTAATATTTCAGGCTTTGTTATTATAGTTAGCATTCGATTTCTAATAAATATTTATGCAAATATCATAAGTTATACAGTAACATTTTCCTTTCTAAATTTCTTTATTAATGGATAATTACGAAAACTTGCGAAAAATGGACATTTAAAGAGGGGAATTTCCCATATCTGCATTCAAGTTTCTCCAAATGTTAAAATTATAGCATTTTCCTTAAACATAAAAGATGAGCACTTCTTTGAGGCTTTCATAAAATCTATTTTCATGCTTAAACTTCCTTGGAAACTTCGAAGAAACCACTCCTTGATATCAATGGTAATTTTTTACAATTGCATACGAAATTGCTTTTCCAATATGGCTGTTAAGAAGATGGGAAAAACCTGCTTGAAATAAATATCTATAAACCTCATCCAACAGCTATTGGAGATAAGTAATTTAAACTCTTGTCACTGAGGTATAACGTGAAACAAAGAGACACTATATTACATTATCCTCTGATCTCGGGACATCCAAACCGTGGTATAAGAAATAATTTCGCGGCAACCCTGCGAAGTGAACAGGAAATCGCTATCGTGATTGTTTGCCGAGATATCACCAATTGTTTGTGGAGGTGCTATGCTGATACTATCATCGACTAAAAGACCTTGGGGTACTAGTTGATAGTTTACTGCATTTAAAGATAAGCCCGGGAAATAAAGAGGTACGTGACAACATGATGATTTTTACGCCAAGCCCCTATTTTTTTTATGGGTTTAAAACACTTAGGAGCTTCTGCATTTCAAGTAGTTTGCTCAGGAGTTTGTTTTTAGTTCTTTATCCTTTGCTTTTGTTTTTTCTTTCTGCGCCGTCAGAGAGACACTATTGTATCTTTCGGCTACTTTAGAAAAGATCTTATAATCTTAAGTATGAAATATGAAGCCTATTTTTATCTTGCAAATATTATATAGATATTATTATCTGACAATAAAACAATATAACTAAAAGAACATTCAATAGTCGTTTTGGATGCAAGATTGGTTTTGAAGCAATTTTGACTTTTCTTTCAAGGTAGAAATGTGAAATGCAAATTAAAGCATCAGGTGTTGTGCACTTTCCTTTTCAACATTATTATTGCTAGAAAGCCGGGCGGTTATACGAAATGACGGCTGTTCTAGATATTATAAATTGTAATTAAAATTATTTGTGCAAAGGTGTCTACTAATTCAAACTGAATTAGCCAGGGCAGGCGGCGAGGACGCCCCATTGCCATTCTACTTGCTTAATTGCTTAAAGTAGAATGCAATGAAGGAAACCACTGGCGGTACATTTCTTAAGACCCACCGCTAGCTCAATAAATAAAGGTGATTTAAATAATAAAATGTTAACTCACATGTCAAAGATCTCTTTGTACACAACTTTCTTGTGTAGATCTTTCAATCATTTTTAAGCTCGCCTTGCAGAAGACCATCCATTATTTTTAATTTTACGTCGTTCTTTCACGAACTCTTGAACAGGCAACATAAAGTTGACCGTGTCCAAATGCAGGCTTGGATAAAAAAAATCCCAACACGCTTAAGCGTTTGGCCCTGTGACTTATAGATGATCATAGGAAAGGCAAGTTTTACAGGAAATTGTCTACGTCTCAAATGAAACGGCAACCCTGTGCCGTGGCAACTTCACCCCATTGGCTAGTACAGTTACGCAAGCAACCAATAAACTATAGGTGACAAACACACACTTAAGCCGCATATATATATATATATATGGGGTGAAGTAACATCATCTCTTCCGAAACGGCTGGCTCCTGGGCTTAGCGAAGCATACCGTTGGATTCCGCAGGTCCGTGGCACGCCCTTTTGATCATTTGCGTCTTGGTGGGACTTTAATTAGCCGAGATATTAATTGAAAACTAATTTCCCCCCCTACGTTTTTCCTACATTTTACACTTTGTTTCTTGTGTTTTCCCTATTAGAGGGATTTGGCTAAGTGTGAAATTCTTTTTTCTCGAATATCTACGGAACGGCGTCGAGTTGAAATTCAAGACGCATATCCTCGGATTCCAAAAAAATCTCCGAATCCATTGATACCGTTCTCATCTTCGTACGACTTTAATCGGCCGAGATATTAATTAAAAACTGCGGAAACGTTAATTTCCGCGCTCATTTTTCCGAGTGGCAACAATAAACTATCGGCGACAAACACTTAAGCCGCTTAACTAGAACGCCCGGCGGTCATACGAAATGACCGTTGTTCTAGATATTATAAATTGTAATTAAAATGATTTGTGCAAGGTGTCTGCTAATTTAAACTGAATTACCCAGGCTAGGCGGCGAGGACGCCCCTTTGCTTACTGCCCCAATGGGTTTACCCCTTCTACTTGCTTAATTGCTTAAAGTACAGTGCAATGAAGGAAACCACTGACGGTACATTTCTTAAGAGCCACCGCTAGCTCAATCAATAAAGGTGATTTAAATAATGAAATGTTAATTCACATGTCAAAGATCTCTTTGTACAGAACATTTCTTGTGTAGATCTTTCAATCATTTTTAAGCTCGCCTTGCAGAGGACCATCCGTTATTTTTAATCTTACGTCCATTCTTTCACGAGCAGGCAACATAAAGTTGACCGTGTTCAAATGCAGACTCAGGTAAAAAAATACCAACACGCTTAAGCGTTTGGCCCTGAGACTTATGGATGGTCATAGGAAAGGCAAGTTTTACAGGAAATTGTCTACGTCTCAATTGAAATGGCAACCCTGTGCCGTGGCAACTTCACCTATTGGCTAGTAAAGTTACGCAAGCAACCAATAAACTATCGGCGACAAACAGACACTTAAGCCGCATGTATATATGGGGTGAACTAACGTCATCTCCTCCGAAACGGCGTTCTCCCGGCTTTAGCGAAGCTCAGCGTTGTTTCCGCAGGTCCGTGGCATGCCATTTTGACCATTTGCTTCTTCTTGGGACTTTAATTAGCCGAGGTATTAATTGAAAACTAATTTTCCCCCTACGTTTTTCCTACATTTTCCACTTTGTTTCTTGTGTTTTCTCTATTAGAAGGATTTGGCTATGTGTCAAATTCTTTTTCTCGAATATCTACGGAACGGCGCCGAATTGAAATTCGAGACGCATATCCTCGGATTCCAAAAAATTCTCCGAATCCGTTGATACCGTTCTCATCTTCGTACGACTTTAATCGGCCGAGATATTAATTAAAAACTGCAGAAACGTTAATTTCCGCGCTCATGTTTTCGAATGGCAACAATAAACTATCGGCGACACACACTTTAGCCGCTTATATATTTAAAGATATATAAAGATTATCTAATACGCTGTTCATAGCGTCTTTTTTATTATGCTTTTTTCTTAAATTCATAAATATTAGGATTTTATTTAATAAATTATAAAATCTCCAGTTAAAAATTTTCCAAATTTTACAACTATATCACTGACGTTAATTTTTATCGTTCTCTTTATACAAATAATGCTTTCGATATCAGTGAAAGATTTTGCGTTTTCAGAAATAAAAATTAAAAGTATAAACAGTATAGTTTTTAGAATAGAAAGATTGAGCTCTTCTGAAAAATCCAACTCTAAATCTAAATACAAAATTTGGTTAAACATGTTTAATGCCTAACTTTAAGAAAATGTTTAATTAATTTTCGTATTAATGTATACTGGCTCTTTTATTGTTTAATTGACTGGATTTTGGAAATGATTCAGACTGAAAGTTATAACAGCATCAATTAAATTTTCATGAAAATCCGTGTTTCATCATGAAATTTTCAGTAGGTAGCCGTAATATTCTTAATAAAAATCTTGGAAAAGATACCAGGAAATGCTGCCATATAAAATTGAAATTAAAACTTTTCACAAATCGTCAAAACGTTCCACAAATCGTCTAAATCTTTTCTGCAACATTTTGCCTCATATGTGTAGTTCGGAAAGCCTCTATAGAATTCTACTTACCCAGCAGGTTTCATAGCAAATCGGACTCTGAATTTTCACCTGTTTTGCAACGATTAAGGATATGCCAGTGTAGTTGGCTTGTCGATTATTATTAATTATGACAAAGTCTTTGAAGACTGATTACTCAGATAGGCTGTACTGGTGGATATTTTTATTGGAATAAGTCTCGTGAAACATTAGGATGATTGCGAAACCCCTAGTAGTTAGTCAGTCCTACACCTTCAAAGCTGAGACAAAAAAGCTAAAGAAAATTTAACAAAGAAAAAGTATTGCAATAAGAATAATTTTTGTATAAATCTTTTTTTTTATTTTTATTCATTCATTTATTTATTTTTTATTTATATTTACGTTTATTTATTTGCATATATTTATTCATTTTATTTATATTACTTTTTCTGCATTTATTTTATTTTTTATTTTTATTTTTTCCCTTAATTTTTTTTTATTATATTAAGTATTTGTAAAATTTATTCAGCAACTTTCTTTTTATTATATTAAGTACCAACTTATAACCCTTAATTATATGTAGCATGTGAATGCAAGTTGTCTTTTTGAAATTTGTCACACGTTTTTGAAATACTGCCACTGTTTGTACTGTCTGATTTTGTTAAAAAATATGTACAGCCCTACCCTAATAGTGGCGACTGTTAGATTGTACTTGATCTCCTGTTGAGCAGGTACGAGTCTGCTTGGTATACACCTTAGGTCAGAAGCCTGCTCAGTGGTGATAAATAAATAAATAAATAAATAAATAAATAAGAATAATTATGTTTATACTTAAAAAAAAAAAAAAATCCTCAAGTCTCTTAAATAAGAAAAATTACAAAAATTATACATTTTAAAGAAAATTAACGGTACTGAAAATGTTTAAAAAATTCATTTAAATGCTTCGAAGGATTAGGTTAAGTTATTTAAATACTTCAAAGTCCCGAAAGCTATCTGTATAAAGGGGGGATCCTTTCATGGAGGACTTTCTGAGGGAAACTGACTTCTATTCACTTTACACATGGTTAAAACCAGCCATCCTATTCGGTTCGAACCCTAAACCAGCTCAATTTTACGATCAGATATTATCGTAACAAATATTTTCTTATCATTTGGTTTTGGCATTTTGAAAAGTTCATTTTAAATGAAAGAGAACAGGTTCTATATAGTTTTAATTAATTTAGTTAATTAGTCTCCCTACTAGGAAGATTAATTCTTAATCTAATACGAACATCATAACTGACCAACTTAAAACTGTTGTACTTATTCTGAAAACTGAAATGTGCACGCTAAGAACAGATTTAAATTTCTTTTTACTATGTTTTTTGCATTCTTAACTTTTACTTTTTTTTTTTAAAGGTTCATCGATAAACAGTTCGAGATATTAGGCTGTAATCTGAAGTTTACACATTTCAATTATACATATTTTCAAGATGTATGTATGAGCTCTAACATACGATTTTCGTTTCAATTAAAGAAGGAATATTTATTTATTATGTATTGTGCCATTAGGCACTACACTGAGAGGGACGATTGCCCCTTGGAGGATTTTTTAAGAAAAACTGGCTCGTATCCACATTACACCTGGAGAAAACCACGAAAACGCCCATGAAGCCAGCCCGCTCGTAGGGATATAAAGAGGAAATAAAGAATAAAAGCCCCACAATTTAATTGCTTTTCCTCTCTTTAATTTCATAATGCTCTCGAATACGAAAATCTGTATAAAATCAAAGATCTTTTACAGTCCGCAATTTTTAATGGATGCTTTCTGTCATTATTCATATCATTAGCCTTCAAATATTTACTAATAGTGATTAAAGTTAACATTATGAAATGGAATACGGTCTCTCTCTCTCTCTCTCTCTTTTTTTTTTTTTAACAGAAAAACTTTGTTTTGTACATTTGCAGCAAGCACTTTTTTTTTCATTCTATTTCTGTTTATATCATGATAATTATTACTTTTTCTTTTCATATGAACAGACTCATCAGCGGTAGTGATAAAGTCGCTGAACAGTAGTAGTTTGGTTTGGCTTGTTTCAATTACGAAAAAGCAAGTTACGACAATCTGCCTAAGAGAAAGGTTACCTTCATGGAGAACTTCATGGAGAGGGAAACTGGCTCATACCCACGTTACACATGAAGGAAACCAAAAAAAAGGGGGGCCGTACAGCCAGCCCTTTCGCCAAAATTTACACCTTGGTCCAGCTATCAGTGTTCAGCGACTTGAGGTCGATGATGAGCCCAGCGGTCTAACTCGGATTTAAATCTCAGCGAATGTGCTGGCTGGGTGGAAATTTTCCTGACTTTTCTCTATGTATATATGGGTACGAGCCAGTTTCTCTTAAAAAGACTTTCACGAAGGCATTCCTCTGTACAGCTCTCGAGTTGCTTTGCCTTACTCAATTAATCTAACCTTTCTTATCAAGAACTAATAAACGTAAAAGACGTATCATGTGAAGCCAAGGAATTCCATTTAACACTTATGAGGGGGGCCTTTTGATTGTTAAAGCTTCAGCATTTTAGTGTTCAGAAATTCTTAGCCTTTTTTATTTTTGAAACCTCAATAAATGAAGCTGCAGATAAATGAGCAATGTCATACTGATGCATTATCTTCAAAATTATTGCATACTATGAGGGAAGTTAAGAAATATGTGCTGGATTCTTTAAATTAGAAATAATAAAACAGTACAGAGTGAAAATTAATTTCATGCCAAGATAGAGCACCACCGGATACTTCAAAATTATGCCTCTGAAACGATTTATTAATCCTTTATTGTTTGAAAGCTTGTGTATTGTAAAATCGCAAGTTTTCAGGTATCTTCTCTAATTTTTCAGCTGAAGATGAGTATGGAAGAAGATAAAGCAAAATATATCTTCGTCAGATAAATGTTACTTTTTCTATGGGATATTCACAAATACTTGATACAACTGAATGTATTAAGCGTTATTACTTAATACATTCAATCACTGTTCTCATTTCTTACAGAAGCTGAGCGGATAGCCGCCCTTGCGTGAGCGACACACCTATCATCTATGGAAGATGCATTATCTTGAAAAGAAATGGAGATCAAATAAGAATGAAACGATATAGCCATGTCTGAACGGTATCAAAGATGTCCAGAAACGCGTGTCCGTATGTCCTTCGTACCTTGACGCCCAAGACAATGACACCTGTATCACTTGCGTGCTGAGAGAGGGATCATGGAAAGTTAGCGATATATCCACCTCGTGAGCTGAGAAACTCATCAGTTAGACTTAAAAGCATTGCAATATTTGGCGACCTATCGCCTTTCATACATACAGGAATATAGTTTTTCAACTTTTATTTATTTCTCTGGCTTCTTATGTAGAAATTTTAGTGCCTCGATGTAAATTCATTTTGCGTCCCATGATGTATTATGCCGATCCAGTTTGGGCGTATTCTTGTAAAACAAATAGAAAAAAACTGCAAACTGCCCATAACTGAGCTTTGTGGCAAATAGCAAAGTCTCCTTCGTATGTACGTAGCAAGAGACTATACAAAAAATTAAAAATGGTTCAATGACGGATATACTACTATCACTTAGCCAAGAATTTTCCCCATAACTAAGGCAAAATTACCAGCTCAGAAATTAGAATTTGTGGCAACGACTACAACAATTCTGCAAACAGCAAGAGACCGAAGGCCATTCTTAATCTGCAAACAATTGTTTATACCTCATCATGTTCTACATTCGTATTATTATTTTGTGTTTGTAATCTATTATATTTTAATTACATGCGAGAACCATTTGATCGCACTATACCGATATTCTGTATAATATTTTGTGTTTCTACTTTTCGGCATTTGCTAAGCACTGATCACCAGTTCAACTAGCATCTGCTGAAAAGATTGTTATGAACTTTATGCAACCATCGGAAAACGCAACTCATTGCTTCCAAACTATGTAAATTATTCATAGGTAAAAATTCGCAAGTCCGACTGTGTTTAATTGCGGGTAGCTCTCTTGCCCAAGCACCCAAATATTTTATGTAATTTTTACCATTTACGTAAAGTCACTTAAAAATCTTCTATTCGAAAATACTTTCCGCTTTAAAAGGTTATATTGGGTTCAGACATAAGTAATGGCAGTTTTTAAAATTTTTATTTTAACAAAACAAAAAACAATAAATTAGTCAATAATATCCGCGTTTTTGGACTTTCCTCATAGACCCAAGATATCGAACTACGGTCATTTGGCTACAACCCATTCGTTCGGCTAATTCTCGAATGATTTGACGAGCGTCTTCGTGCATAAAAGTTGATTCAAACGCTCTGCATCAAACTCATTTGGTCGTTCGGAACGAGCAGCGTCTTCGAGATCAAAATTTCCGTTTTTGAATTTGGTAAACCAATTTCTTGCTGTTCGTTCAGGCATCGCACCTTTTCCATATACCTCACAAAGCTCGCGAGCAGCTTCTGCAGCATTGACGTCTGGATTAAATGCAAAAAGAAGAAGGTGTCGAAAATGTTTATTTTTTTCGACTTGACACTCCATTTTAATGATCTGGAAAAAAAACAAAAAAAAAAAAAAAAAAAAAAAAATCTTGAAGACGGAATGATTCTTTTTCGAATAACATTATATATATATATTTTTTTTACCGCTTAATTTTAAACACAACATAAACGGCCATTACTTATGTTTCAACCCAATAGTTTATAGGTATCGTGGCTATATTTACCGACTACTTTTCTTTTTAGCGAATCAAATAAATGCTGGTTTTATCACGTCTTTGTGTTAAAAAAATAAAAAATGTAAGGAATTAATAATGATGAATGATTTTAGGGACATTTTTCATTCATAATGTTAGTTATCAGTAGTCAGTTAATACAGAGACAGTAATCTTTAGAAAGATTCCTTCATCTGAAGAGAGAGAAGTCTTCTGAAATGAGACAGAGCTGAGTTCAGATTCCTTAGCTTATGCATAAACTGGGTTTTACGGGGAAGTTTTAGAGGCCTCACTCAAATTTACGTTATTTTGGGTAAAAATTGCATTTACGCAGCAATTGCAATTACGGTTTAGTTTGGTTTATTTAATTATGGCAAACCACTTGAAGGCTATCTGCCTGAGGGAAGGATGCCTTCTTGGAGTCTTTCTAAGGAAAACTGGTTTGTATACACATCACACATGGGGAAAGGAACGCCCACGCAACGAACCCTTTAGCCGTGATTATAACCCTAGATCGAACTATCAGTGTTCAGCTACTTTACCGCTCAATCGCCATTATGAAAACAAAAAAATTAATGTGTTAATTTTGTATTATCTACGGTAGACATGTAATTGTGGCAAAACTATATAGGAGAAGATATGAGCTGTAATACTGGCAAAACTTAAACAATGAAGTTTTGAGATAAACGTAAAGTTTTCTTTGGCTTTGAGGCCCACCAGCAGCCAAGTAGCTCAATCGCTCAACATTAATGCTCGGTCCGGGGTTCGAATCCCAGCGAATGGGCTGCATGCTGAGCGTTATTGAACCTTGGGATTTTCCCCATGTGTATCGTGTATACAAGCTAGTTCCCAGTTTCCCTAAAGTTCTCCACGAAGACATCTCTCCCCTAAGATAGCCCTAGAGTGCTTTGTCATAATTAAATAAACCAAACAAAACCTTGCTTTTGAAATGTAGGAATCACAGGCTTAATTGGTGATTAAGGAGTAGTATTACTGAAAGACTTCATAGGGGCTCTATAAATAATAACAATCAAAATGCTATGAAATTTACTTTATTTAATAATAAATTTTATAAAATGATGTTATTGTTGTCCCTCTTCTCGCTCTTCCCCCTTATATACTTGAGAAGCCAAAAACTGCAGCAGAGACACTACTGCCATACCTTAATGCGGTACTGAATTAAAATATGAGCTAGGGTTGCTGCACCAAAGAAAACGATTTTACAATATTGGGAACAATCATAACTCAAAATTCATATTTTTCGAGTTTTGTCAGTATCGCAGCCCATGAGCGATATAATTGAACGCGATGTAATTGTCTTTCGCGTCAAGGAGCTTTCAATAACAAACTATTTTAATGCATCTTTTTACGGAAGATACGAAGGCAATTACATGTCTTCTACGAGAAATGTGATGTATAGTTTGTATTCATAGAAAAGTACTTACGGAATGATTAGTTTCTTTGAAATTAAAAATTTGCTGCATGTTTATGTAGTATATTATGAAAATATAATTTTGGCATATCTGAACCGTTCTTTCTTTTTTAAATTATTCCGAAAGTGATTATTTATAAAATACTTTATATCACAAAGACTGAGTTTCTATAGAAAAAAAAAGCATTAGTTTTAGATAAAATTTTTCATCTTTACACGTTGTAGAAAATTTTCATGAATTGATTGAAAGGTACTTGTTTAAAAGAAAATAAATAAATAAATAAAGGTTTTGATATTTTTTCTCGTTTCTATCACTGGTTTGAAGATTATTATATATTTGATTGCTAGTAATAATATTGTAAGAAATTATGTAGAAACTTTAAAGTTCCGAGAGCAACTTTCCAAGTTTTACATGGTCTTGAAATTTGAAGTAACATCAACTGAGTAAACTTTAAATTCTTGGCGATATTTTGGTAACTTAAAGCGACGTTTCTTCCGCCAAGCCATGCATTCAGCGATCTGATAAGGATTAATGTCGTGGTAATCACTGGTCTTCGCTTGGCGATGTGATACAGACGAGCGGAAATTGTATCCGTGAGACGGACCCGGGTCGACATACGTTGCTACCCGTGTATCCGGAGGTCGCCTTACTCACGCACGCCTCTTTTAGTTGTTATTTTTTGTAGTTTTAGTTTATCGGATAGCAAGTACAAGGTGTATAGTTATTGTCTTTTAGATAATTTCAGAGATATCTTCAGGCAGGTGTGGACCAAACGCTTGCGTGCCGGTGCAATACGAGGGTGGTGTGGGAAGAACAACTAAAATTGGGACTTAAAGATTCTGAGATCGCTAGAGCGTTTATTTTCTGAATTAATATGATTATGGTGAAGTATCAATAGTCCTTGAGAATGCTTCTACATTTACGCCGTCTGGAGCTGCAGTTCTTCCCCTTCCCCAAGTTTTACTTTTTTTTTTTTTTTACAAAATATGCGATAGCTAATTTCTTATTTTTTTGTATAAAAAATGTGTGTGTGTGTAATGGTAAAGCACACTAGGGCTATCCGCCTAAGGGGAGGGATGCCTTCGTGGAGGACTTTCTAAGGGAAACTGGCTCGTATACACGTTACACATGGGGAAAACCACGAAAACATCCATGCAGCCAGCCCGTTCGTGGGATTCGAACCTCGGACCGAACTACCAGTGTTCAGCGACTTTACCGCTTGGCCGCTGGTGGGCCGTATAAAAAATGAAAGTTTGTGAAGCACTTATATGTCTATAATGTAATTTATCTGTTTATTATTTTAAGAAAAAAGACTTTAAGTTTTTTTGACGGAATGGTATCTCCCCCCAATAACATTTAAAAATATTATGAAAATTTTTTAGGTATCATAAAGGTGATAAATAAATAAACAAATAAAATAACGGTGCTTACTTATTTTACCTCGTCAACCATGAAACTGGCGCCAAGCAGCCGTATTAGAGCCATCTATAACTAAACGGGACTTAACAGTTCATAATATCTGCTCTTTCGTTTGATGTAACTTAGATTGATTCTTGAAAAGCCACGTTTTATTTTTATGAATAAGGATACAAGTTAACTGTTACTGCTGTGTTTTTATTAAAATTTGTGATCTGTTTTCTATAAAAGAGAGAGCAAAAATAAAAGGATTATTTCCGAATTTATGGGATTCTACCATCAAAACACCCTGCAGTAATGGACATCATATTGAATTGAGAAAGGCTGACAAAATGGTAATAAATTGGGAACAGTTATTTGCGTGAAGTTTGTGCTCGTAGCATTCTAAACAGAGCTTTCAATCAAATAAGAAGCCCTAACAAAATAGCAGAAGTCGAAGAAAGTCTTTTTACGAAACGTGTTGAATACCTATTAATTACAAAATTGCGCTGAAATAACTGGCGCATCTTCGCAAGGACCTCTACTATCTCTTTCATTGTTCAATGGTAGCCAACTTTCACGGTCAACTCAATGATATTTAAGTACCAAAATAATCAAAAGCCTTGTATCCTTACAGAGAAAAATTTGCACTCGGCTGGGATTCGAACCATGAATCTTCCACTAGCTTGCTGAATTTGGTGACCATTTATACCACAAGAGCGCAGTCGAAGGAATGTGATAACTCGTTATAGCTCAAGAAGCCAATAAGTTGCGTATTCCTTATCTCACGGGCCCACCAGCGGCCGAGCGGTAAAGTCGCTGAACACTGGTAGTTCGGTCTGCATCATCGTAAACAATGTAGAACGTTTGAATTGATGATATTTCATATTTAAATAATTTGATTATAGCAGTTTTACAGCTCCTTTTTGGCTAAATTTCTGTCTGAGCTACTTTTTGACGAAAAGTATTAATTGCCTAAAACTGTTTTTTTTTTTTTATTATTTTAAAGCTCTTAATATAATTTATATACTCTCCTAAAACTTTCTAAAGTATTATTCTTATAATATTTTATCAAAACTCAAATATGATTTTGTAAAATTTAATGCTACATAAAATCACTGAGATTAATTAGAAAAAATAAATTCATTGAATATTTCGTCAAAAATCGTTCATATAATAAATAATGTCAAATATTGTTGTTTTCTGATACATTGCAATATTTTTGACGCATTAAAAAGGGATGACTTGCTCATAAGTTTCATTTTACATTCCAAAATGACTACGCTTCATTTTTAGAAAGCAAAGTTGTTCATACAAACGTTAGAAGTGAAAGTTAGAAACTGAAGATAAGGAAAGTCCTGGGAAAAATTCTGTACGCGAATTCAGGAAATCTGAACTTATGCGAGAACAATACGTGTGGTAAATATTGGTCCCAATGTAACATTTAAAATAATTATTTAGCAAATAAAGAAACTAGAAAATCAAAACGTTTTGCAAAATAAAGATCATAAAATTGATGACAGCTGCCGAATAAATTAAGTGATTAATGAATCATGGTTTAAGAGGAGCATTCCATTTTATAGAGATGAGGTCAAATAGACCCCACGTCTGTACTCGAGGGTTTTAAAGATCAGATGTGATCCTTAATAACAGCACCCGTTCTTCGATGAGCTATTATGATATTTATATAAAAGCTGACTTTTCGAAGCTACATGCAAAATAATTTTATGTATGAGTATCAAAAGTCTGTGTCTCTTTGAAATCTATGCCAGAGACGCGCAATTAAAATGATATCTTCAACATGCGACTTGGATCCAAGCCCAATGCTAAATAGTAGTTCTCTTCACAGAAGAACCAGGATTTGCTGTAGAATAAGAGAATAAATATAGCCATAATCTGAAGGGGGGTGGGAAAAACCAGCCATTTCTTTAAAATCTCTCAACACGACGTTTTTGTAATGGTTGTAGCTGACTAGATTTTCATTGCAATATCTTAACGATATTCCCGTTCTCACATGTGGTATTTTGACAAGAAATATCGTGCCTAAATAATTGAACTCTACGCTAAATCGTATGCTACAGCGGTAAATCTACACTAATTTCTCAAAATTGAGGGAAAATCGCAAAAAAAAAAAAAAAAAAAAAAAAAAAAAAAAAAAAAAAAAAAAAAACGACAACTCATTTAAAACTAAGCCAATCCGTATAAAATTAAAATTGTTGCCAAATAAGAGTTGCTGAGTAAAACTGCACTAGGCAAATTAGTGGCACTGTGGTCGAAGCACTTTATCCGAGAGGATAATAAAACTGTATGTTTGAGAGAAAGCCTGCAAATTTCGCTGTGATACTGAGATAAGAAATGTGGGAAAGCCAGTTTGTGATAATGACCTCCAGGCGACTGCCAGAAGAACTGCGAAGGAGAGCTCTTGGGAGACTAGAGCCAGTGCAGATTCAGACAAAAGTGGCCAGATGGCTAAATGTGAGTCCTTCTGTAGTTCATAGACCCAGCTCGGGAAGCCGCCGAAATCACGCTAGGGTCGAAAAGAAACGCAAGACTACCAGCTATTCTCCATCCCAGAAGCTCTTCGATCGAGACCTTCGTCTGCCTTGTGACCGCCTGTTTAGTCGCCCTACGGATGCGCCTTCATCGCCTGAGGAACACATCCAAGATGTCCAGGCCCGGTTTGAGGGGATGCACCGTTCTGCACGAAAGCGAGTCAACTTGGCGACAGAGAAAGTGAAGACCAGATACGACACAAGAGCTACTAGACATAGATCCAACAAAGGAGACAAGGTGTGGTTATGGAACCCGATTCAACGAAAAGGACTGAGTCCTAAATTACAGTCACCTTCGGATGGTCCATATACAGTGCTGAACACGAATGACGTCGTGGTTTGGATCCGTGAGTCTTAGAACTCTTACGACAGGTTAGCTCATTACTATGGCCATAGTACGTAATGTAAATAATTGTAAATAGTGTAAGACCATGGTCCTTTTTGTTTTTAAATGTGTATTTGATTTGATTTGTATTTAGTAATTGATTTGCATTTAGTATTTGATTTGTATTTAATAGCATTTGATTTGTTTTATTTATTGCATTTATTGTTCATGTTGTTTATTATTGTAATGTAATGCTTATTAATGCATTTATGCCACAGTTGTAAGTTTAGCTTCCTGTCCAGGGATTGTAGTGCCCGGGACGTGCAGTCCTTGGGAAGGGGGCAGTGTTACGAATTTGGTATTTAAAAAGCTAATGTTAGTTCAATTATAAATTAAATGGTTTTATTTCTCGCGCAGTGCAGCGCGTGACGAATATTAAAAGAAAGCTAAGCTGGAAAATTGAAAATACAAGAGCGCGTGCATTAAATAAATAAATATCTCTTTTTGATTTCGAGAAAGTACTAAAAAATTCTAGCGCGTGATTTTTAAAATCTTATAAAAAGAGGAAAACATCTCAGTTCGTAGTAGTTGCTTAGTTTGTTGTTGTTTAGAAAACTGCTCTTGTTGATTGTAGCGAATTCGCGGATTAGCTTTCTTTAGCTGTTTTGAATTACGTTCTATTGGACATTTGAGTAGTTAAAAGATAACTACTGTGAGATATTGTAATACTGCATGATAATTTGAGAAAATTTAAGCATTTTTTGTTGTGATAATAATAAATTTTTTGTTCATTTTTCATCGGACTTGTGCATTCATTTCGTAACGAACCCGTACGCACGCAACAATACCATAATTGTCTGATAATTTATTTTCCTGTTATTTCATACCTTACGGTGTGTTGTATATTGTGGTTCAGTTTCATTAAATTCTACACGTAACTTTTTGCGTAATCGTCATTTTTTGTGATTTTTCCTTAATTAATGATAAGCAGAGTATATTATTTTTTGGAAGATTTCAGTTCTTGTTCACCATGAAGCCATGTTCATAAAGGAGCAAACTGAGAGCAAGTATTTGAATAGAACTGAGGTCAATATATTCTTATAATCTTAATAAAGTCAATAAAGGTCTCTAAAATGACCTTCAAAAACTGTATATTCCAATTTCTTTAACTTCTAGGAGCTTTAAATTGCCTTTTACGAGCTTGACAATAAGTAGTGTCTGATATCTTGGATTGTCTTAAGTAAAGGACATCTATGCGAAACTCGCGAACAAATCAGAAAAAGACATATTCCATGTCTGTTTTTACTTTTAAAAGCTTGACAGGCACTGTTGTCTCATTCCTCTGTTACCTTATGTAGTATTTCTCCTGCTTTCTTAGCGTGCCTTCGTGGTGTAGTGGTCTGCATGCTCAGCGTGTAATTGAGAGGTCCGCGGTTCGATTCCCGGCGAAGGCGTTGTTAAATTTTCATCTTGCCTGCTTCCCAAAATACCTAATGTTTCTACAACCTGAAGTAAAGAACGTCGATAGGAATCTGCCGACACAGAATAAGTAGAAGCTGTATTCCATGTAAATTTTTATTTTTACATCCTGGACAGTAACTGATGTGTCATTCTTCAAATTACCTAAATTACAAAATCAAAACAACCACATTCTATATAATTTTGTTTATTCTTAATTACTCTTTTTTGATTTCGAATGTATACTAGAATGTATAATTTTGAATGCATACGAGTGGCGTAAATATTTAAAAATTGCAGGAATTCTGAATATCGGTATTATGTGTTATTTTATTGCAAAACTTATTAGCAATTAATCTGTTAAATTTGAAATGAATCCAAGCATAACTTTGCAAATTACATCTAATACATTGTTCGGCTTTTACTTTTTAGAGAACGGTGTAAATCTGACTGACAATAATTGAGATGCTATCAATTAACATGCTGGGTTTATCAATCACCACTCAAGTCTCAGTTAAAGATAAACACAGCTAAACGTATTCTTAAAGTGAAAGCATTTTGCTCTGTACACACCATTTTACGAAGTCATTCAGGTATTAGGTGAATTAAATTAGTAAGTTGCCTGAGAACATAAATTTCACTTAACTTATCAAATAGTATTGCATAAATAAAATCTTTATAAAAACTGTTGAAATAATAATGACGCACATTTTGCTCTCAACTATGGGTTAAATGGTTAGATAAAATTGTTTGCTCTATATTTTCTATATATCTAAAATAAATCAATTCCAAGAAGACAATTTGAGGGAGAAAAAACTGTTACTTTACTGTAGGAGTACAAATGTTTGTAGAAATGTATTTCGCAACAAAAAATTCCAAAATTCTCTACACCCCTTTCTGTACAAAGGAAAATCAAAACGCAGTTTACATAGTTAGTTATTATTATACATATATTTTGAGGTATAATAATTCTTTAACCATCCTTCCGTAATCAAGCGTTTATGAGTAAATTGATAATTAAAGGGCCCATACAGGAGAATGGAAGTAGGAATCAGATCCGTTATTAGTGTACATTAAGTCGCTAAGTGGCAGAAGCTATCATATGCATGTGCACAAAGAACGTATGCATAGGGCATTGAAATTAGGTTCACACTCTAGGATGTGTCGCATTAATGTGCATTGGTGTATTGTGCCTATATTTTAGTGTATCGTGTATTAGTGTTTAGTATATACGTGTATAGTATATTAGTGCGTCGCATCTATGCGCATTGGTGTATTGTATCTATCTTTTAGTGTATATTATATTAGTGTGAAACATTTATGTATATTGACGCATCGTGTCATTGGTTTATTGTGTCTATAAATATATTCTAGCATCATGTTGTCATGTTCAAGATCTAAGAACATACAGAGTAACACCTGTAGTAGTACTGTGTATTATTAATATTTACACAAAAGTGTATTTTAAAATGTATAGAATTTACGCAGTATCTATGTGTATCAATACTTAACTTTTTTACATATTGTAACTTAGCGTAAGTTTCTACCTATCTCAGTGTATTGTATCCACGTGTATGTTACAGTAGTATAATAGAATAATTGTATTATCTTACCTATGTATATTTTTGTGTATATGGTACTTATGTATTAGTGTCAATGTATACTAGTGTGTCGCATTTATGCGCACTGGTGTATTGTGTCTACCTTTTAGTGTATAGTATATTAGTGAATTATTGTATAGCATACTGGTGTATAGTATATTAGTGTACAGAATACTGGTGTATAGCGTATTAGTGTGTCACAATTATGTGTATTGGTGTATTGTGTCTATCTTTGAGTTTACAGTATCTTAGTGTGTTGCATTATGTACATTGACGCATTGTGCGGTTACACGATCAGGTCTATTTGTAAACTACTATATTTATGTCTATTTAAAGTTTCAGCTACAGATAGTTGCAGGGTCCGGACAGCACCCGAGTAGTCATTGTAAGCCGTCCGGGTGTCCGGCCCTGCTGTCACCTGTCACCTGTCGAAAAAAGACCTCCTCTTAAAATATTTTTTCCCAAACTCTTTAGATATCAGAAATTTGAAATTAAGGTAAAACAAAGGAATTTTCTAGTAAAGCAATGCAGATATTACGCATTCTTTGAAGCAATAATATTTTTTGAGTTATATATTCACATAAAAAGTTCAATAAATTTATTTCTCCATTTTTCTGCTCCTGTTGTTATTTAAAAACGATGTTCAAACTACAAAATTTCGCTCAACGACTTTTATTTTATTAGTCAAAGGGGCAATTTGCCCTGAAGGGCTATTAATTTCGTTTTGGCATTTTGCGTTGATTCACAATAAACGGAGATTCACTTTTCAAATTCTTGCCACCAAATATTATCGCCCTGTATTATATTTAAAGAAATTAAATAATGAAGAATCCGCATGAATGTATGTATGTTTCTCACATTGTGATAAAACAATGGTACCTAGAGCTATCAAAGTTTGAAAAACGTAATCTTCCATAGAATATGGACATGTGGAAGCCCTAATTTGAAACTGAAATTTGTTTTGTTATAGATTTCATATTTTGCAACACTTCAACGAATTTTTAAGTAAAAACAAAACGATTTCAAAGCGAGAAATGGCGACTTTGTACGAAAAAAAAATATTTTTATCTCCAGTACGCGAGACTCTGTATCGGAAATTCTAAAGATCATTTTTTTAAAATTATTTTATGATGCTGCTATTGAAGAGAATTTTATGGTTTTAGTACGTAGAACATGATATTTAATAAATAAAAGTAACACACAACACGTTAAAGAACGCCCCTTTGTACGTAATTTAAAATCTGAAACCTTTCAGAAATGTTGGATTTTTTTTATTAGTTTAATTAATCTCTCCAACCTGATAAATCTTGCATTGCAATCAGATTTTAAGAAAGATACATTTCATTTTGAAGTAATGCTTTATTAGCAGAAAAATTACAAAAATTATTATAATACATTATCTTTGCAAGAAGTTTACGAACTTCTGCTATAAATTCACTGGAAGCAACTTGAAGTAAAAATTGTCTACCACAATTTTTCACACCAAGCATCAAGTAACTAAATGAACATAAAAATAAAGCTGTCATTAGAAATAATTGCCTCATACAAATGAGAATTAAACTGAATAATAATTATGGGAATAAAAATTGCATATTATAATAAGCAATAACGTATCTGCATTCCTAAATATATACATAAATATGGTGTTAATAAAGTCACAGTAGATGTTAAATTTTCTTTTTTTTTTTTTTTTTTTCTGAATAGGATTACCTTATATCCTCGAGCATCCCCTCCTATTTTTATTAATTTTAACTTTCAAAAACCAAGAGAGGAAAATGACGGGAATAATTTCTGAAGAACGCGGTTACAGTTATAACATAACAAATGAAAAGTAGTCGTAGATAAACAGCACTTAACTATTGCAATATTAATTATTTAAAAGAAACATGCATTCCAATAAAAATACATAATCAGTAAAATATTAAATAAGATGTCTTCATTTCTCCTTTCCTGTGACTTGAGTTTCGCCCGTTCTTATTGTTGTCTCTGTTACTCCTTAGAACTGGAATCATCCATAAATAATTAGAGATGATGAATATACAGCTGATTCAGCGAAAATGTAGTTCGTGTTTGCGTCCCTGCGATGCGTCGATCCTTGTATTATACTGGCATAAAGTTTAACTCTTAAAAGTAAAATATTCAACGTGACATTCCCAAGTACTTTCAGAGAGTTTGCCTTTGTCAGTAAGATGAAAGCAATCCCTATGTATAAGAAGTCATTTTAAAATTTAGGTTTATTTTTATTAAAAATTACTCGAATAATTTTCAGAACCTGACACTAAAATGCTAAGGGAAAAATATGCGAGGGGCAGAAATACAGGAAAAAATCCGACATTTTTTTTGCTAAGATAGATATCTGAATCGAAAGCAATTTATCACCTCACTTGGAAATGAGAACAGCCGCACAAGATTATTCTTTCATCTCGAAAGGAATACTTTTATACTCTTAATATATCTGGTAGAGAGCCAACAGTTCTTCAAACACACTCGCATTTTTACTTTAATGTTGTGATGGATATGATATTTATTCAAACTTATCATAACGAACTGCATATTTTTATTTAATTAGTTTTTATACTTTTCAGTTAAAGATTTTTCTTCAGTCAGTTTTTCTTTTGGGCTTCATTGTGTTCTTTTGCTCACTAAAATCTAGAATTCATCTCAAATGAACCTACAGAGAAAACACATAAAAGAGTATTAAAGAGAGTAAATTAGAACGAAACAAGAACGAATCACTGAACTCGACCTAATTGATGACTTCTAGTCTAAAACGTATTAAAAAAGGATTATAAGTTTTAAATCAACATTCTTTACTACAGGAATTAAAGAACTAGGAAAAAAAAAACATGTTGTCATTTCACAACCGTCTGGATTATTTACTAATTCTGTGGAACGAGTATTCATAAATTACAGAAATTGTTGTTTGTTTCAAGATCTGGAAGAAATAGTTTTATTTTCTCAGTTTGATTTATATTGTTTAATTTCATATTTTTGTTTTGCGTTTGGTTTAAGGTATAATACATATCTTTGTTACTCTTTTAAATTTTACTCCGTTTTCGGAGAAGCACTCTTCTCCTCTATTACTTTAGCATCTTCAGTACTGAGGAAAAAATTCCTTATGATCTACTGATCTACACCAGGAGTTCTCAACTGGTGGTACTCAAAGAAAAGGTATTTTTAACTATTAAATTAAAAAAATCTCGTGAAGAAAAAGAAAAATTGATAGAAATTTCCTGTGATTGAACTCGAACTGAAGATTTAAAAAATAATACAGTTGTTAACTTTTGTCTGAGCCGAAAAATAACTATAAAGGCATTTCAAATACAGCTATTAAATTTTTATTACCTTTTTGCACAACCTATTTATTTGAACAAGGATTTTCTTCTAGGAACAAGGATTTAAAAATTAAAGGCAGAACAAAATTAAAAGTGGATCCTGATTTCCTGTTAAAACTAAGTGAAAAAAGACCAGACACAAAGAAATTTGACTCTCTTACAGGTCCAAATTTCGCACTAAATTTTAGAATTGAAGTATTATAACTTAAATTTTGATAATAAAAATGGAAACTCATTTTTATCTAAAATATTTTTTATGTGTGCATGTTTAATACAAATAGCCAATAGGTTGTGCAAATGGCAAAATATATTAATTTTTAATATTTCTATTGAGAAATTGAAAAATAACCATTGTAAAATGTAGCGGTGGTACTTAAGTTTTCAGTTTTTATTTAGATGGTACGCGTTAGTCGAAAGGCTGATCTACACTAAACAAAAAGTGTTATCTTTCAACAACTGGAAGTTAAAATAATTCACTAATTAGATATTCACTAGAATTTAAAATTAGATAAATTTTTAAAATGCTAAAATTTATTTTAGCGTAGTTTTAAAGTTTCATCGATGCTTGTCGTCTGTATAAGTGCTGCCATAGGTTTTTATCAAATTTAGCATTAACGCAAGATGGCCCAAGAGGAAGCGAACCGGACGTGGCACAGGAAGTATCACACAGCGATCTTGGAAACAATGTTCTTACCTTTCGCTCTAGATAGAACTGTCTCGGAGGATCTGTGACCATCATGGTCACTTAGTCAATCTAGTTGTTATATTTGTGGGGTAACTTGAAGAGCAATATTTACTACAATCCACGGACTCTTCTCTAATTGGAAGAGAATATACGCAATTCCGTCAGCAACATACAACAGGATGAGTCACAGCAAATAATAGAGAACGTGATTCTCAAGCCAAACTGTGCCTAGACATATATGAGAAACTGTGCAGTGCTAGGAGAATCATTTCCAATTAACCAAATACATAGACCTCTCTTCCAGCCATATGTCATCATCATGGTCGACAAAGTAAGTCAAGGTAAGACTACACTTTCTTTGGCTC
This sequence comes from Stegodyphus dumicola, assembly GCF_044657685.1. NCBI lineage: Eukaryota > Metazoa > Arthropoda > Arachnida > Araneae > Eresidae > Stegodyphus > Stegodyphus dumicola. The sequence continues at coordinate 103,642,709 of NC_140771.1, forward strand.
TCATTCGAGTGGTTGTCCTAGCAGAGTACAGCATATTTATATGTTGCCTAGACCATGACAGTCACCATTACCAACAGTACCTGTAAAGACATAAGACATAGGAACCCACCACAACAAGGCGCTTTGTCTTTCATTATCTTTTTATAATATCGTCTTCCAGTTCATGTGTTCTTCACTTGCTTTGAGTTCGGTTTATCTTCGGCTACCCTGAAAAAATTATATATTAACGGAATCCTTTTATTATATAAATTAGCATTAAAAGTATTAAAAATCAAATGAATTCAAAAGTTATTTTAAATTTCTTTAATATTTTGTGAGTTGCTTAAAACGTAGCCCTAGCTCGCTATTAGGCTGGCAGGGTCTTCAAGACTTTCTCTTCTATTTACAGGGTAACCCTACATCATAACAATTTAATTTAGATTTAAAAGGAATGAAACATTGAGCATTACAAAGCAGTAGGAGCAATTGCTTAAGCATGATCCCAAATGAGCATTAAATACTTTAATTCTGTTTCTAAATTTAAATAAGTTTAAAAAAATCCTTGCATGCGGATAAGCGTCTTTAGTTTCTTAGGGTAACGGTATACCAAGGCGGCATGATCAATGGTAATAATGCTTGTTATTTAAACAGAAATACTAAAAAAATCTCCTTTAGGAGAGATCTCCCAATGATGCTTTCGTGAGTAAAATTCTGTTTGGGGAAGCAAGTATTTCACAATATTTCTCAAATGTTCGTGACAAGGAAATGGACGATGCAGGTACAGCTGTATCCCACGCTGGGTTTGGCATGCAAGAAGCCAAGTTAAAAGCATGCTAATAGCTTTGCAAATTGGTTATGCAGCTATTACTTTCCCGTATGAGGCTGAAATAATTCTTCTGCAAAGAATTCAATTCTCACGCCATCACCATGATCTAGCTATCTTCTATAAGGAAATAACCCGGATTCTAGACACTGAAAAATTTGAGACATATGATATTCCAGTTGTTTTTATGCATACCAGGATACGAACTTGTCAGAGACTGTCATTTTTCTATAGCGTGCTCGGTATGATTTCATTTGTTATGATTCTGTTTGTTTGGCTATCATTTATGCACAATCTAAGTACCCTCAATTTATTTACAATTGTTGTTGCGTGTTGGCTGTTAAAACTCTTCCCTGAGAAACAGGTAATGTATATCGCAGTTTGAGTTTATGCTCTGAAGATAAACCGCATAAAAGTAACCTGGACATTCTGAGAATACTGGATATTTTGGATGGACGTAAATTTCATTTTAATGAGTTGGCATTTAGTTTTTCAGACTTTTAAAGAAACAAAACTGACTTTTTCATTCATACAAAGCAATCGCAAAATTATGAAAGTTTAGAAAAACTAAAGTTTCGAATATCACATTTTAATGCATGTATACAATTAGATTACTGTGGAAATTGTTTTTGAATGATTTCTCAGAAGTTTTCAAGTGCACATTGAATTTCAGAATATATTACTAAGAATATGTGATAGTTCAGAATATATGCTTATTGTACATTAATTTTTTACATTACATAAGCAAATTTTAAAGAACTCTGTAGGCTTTTCTTTATTTTACATAACAAATTTATTTCAAGTTGATACCTTTATCTGAACTTCTCAACTTCCCCTCACATTCTCTCGCCAAGATGTAAATTTAAAGTTAAGTGAAGTGCGTATTTAAAAGGGTGAATTTCTGATTTTATTCAGAGTATGTTTACCCTAGCCAGCGCACGTTTCGTTGTTGTTTCGCTGTTGCGCTCGCAAGCCTCTTGGTATTTTCGGAATTCTCATCACGCCTGTTATGATTTTGTGAGACCACCTGTCAGGCGAAACTTACGTGCTATCCAGCACTACTTATTTTAGATTTTGAATTGAATTATATTCTACGTTTTTAGTTTCATCGCAAGTTTGACGGTGCCTTTGTAACGCACGAAGACCATGCCTTTCTGTTAAATTTTTTGAATTAATAAAGGGTTATTTTCACCTTTCTTCTGTGTGGTAGTTATTCATGCCTGTGCGAGAATTCGCCAGGTTCAGTGTAGGATCTAATTTAGTTTATGTAGAGAGAACGACCCTACAACTCTACTATTGATTAATGCTCACTTTAACTCCTTGATATCTTCCAATAATTAACTTGATGACTCATATAAATTATTTTTTTTGAAACTGGTATTTGTCAGTAATGCTGCTCAGATTCAAACTGCTGAGTATGTAGAGTCATTAGATTAATTGGAAGCAGAAAAGATGAAAAATATGAAACCGCCTTCGCCAGGAATCGAACCTCTGACCTCTGAAATACCGGCTCAGTGTGCAGAACCCCTACTCCACGAAGGCACGCTAGGGAAGTGGGAGAAATACCTTATAAGTACACTTTGAGCTCACTTTTTAAAGCATTAGATGAACGTTATAAAAATCATAGGCTACTTTTTAACATTTATGTTACTGAGCTTATAAGTCTAGAAAATATATCATGAATATGCTGTTGAATTTCGATTTCTAGCGAATAAAGTAATAAAAGATGAAAGAGTTTCTAAATATTTAGATTTAGAATTAGATGAGAATTAAGTGCTAATATTATTATGAATATTGCGCTTCAAAAGACTGATAAAGGATTAACAAAGCTTTTCGAAATGTCTTTCGAGACTTCAGAATTATATAAATGGGAACATTTAGTTGATTTTCTTAATGCTGTCAGTTCTTCGAAAATTTGGAAGGACACTTGTCCGGCTGCTTTTGAAAGGAATTGGAATGAATTCGCGTCTCAATTTCCAAGTTTTGAAATCACTGTCTAAGATATTTTCTCCATGATAATAGTGTAAATATTTATAAGTTTACGGATGCATCAAATTTAGTGCATAGTTCTGCAAGCTATAACCAGTAGACTTCATGTAATGATACTATTACTTCCTAACACTTTATTTGTAGTAGGTTTATTTTTATTAGTTCCTAACACTTTATTTTTAGTAAATCACGAATAGCTCGGGGATCCCATTAAGCTCTTACCGAGATTGGAGCTTTGTGTAGTCTTATTGCTCCAACAGTTCACTCAGAAAATCATCAAAGCTTTAGCAGTAAAGGATTGTAACGCCGTCCTATGGATGATACAGTCTTCGACTCGTTCTAGTCAAGGATCTATCGTCCTAATCAGATGCTTCACAGTATTTCTTGACTAGTTTCATCATCCTAGTCAAGAATTGCACCACCATTCAGACTCAGCTATTGTACTTACATGCTTGAAAAAATCTGCACATGAGTTGAAAACTTTTGTGAGTGATAGAATATCAACTATTTAAGAGATTACAAAGAACTTCCATTGAAAACATGTAACCTCGGATAATAATCATGTTGATCATATATCAGGAGTCTTGTTACTAGATCAGATTAAAGGCTAGGACTTATGGCGGACATATTCTTCGTTTCTTTTTGGATCCACGGATTTACAAAAGGACTGTGTTTTGGAACGTGTCATAGATGCTGGTAAATATACTTCATATTTTAAGCAAGAAACAGGCATAAGTTTGATCTCAGTTATGAATCATAATGCAGTGTTTTCACATTTTATATCTGCTACTAATAATTGTGTTAAATTAATTAGAATTCTAAGTTTTATTTGCAGATTTATTCATAATTCTATTATAAGATTTGTCAGGATGGTTAGTGGTACGTGGGGATTTCTTTTCATTCTGCAGGATGACTCTAGTTTTTTATAAATTCTTTTATTACCACACTAAATATTTACATATATTTACAATATAGTTCAGGAATATTCGTCACCTCGCTCACATTCTCTCGACTCCTCGATTCTCGATTACCATCGTGCGCCTGCTATCTACAATGCCATCTATCGATTGATTACAGTCGGCTATTCTGACTTGACAATCGTCCCGATTGATGTGAGTGCAAATTAATTTTCTAATTAATACATTTCTTTCTACTTCAACTCATATACCCATTATTTAACATACATGATTGATACACTAAGAAAAATACACATTATACTAAAATTTGATATAATTATAAACTTACTTAAATCCACATATATATTTTTAAAATACATTAGCATAATAATGGAAATTTTCTATAAATCATTACCAAATACATGATATATCTGAAATAACACTGAATTATTATCAGTCCTAAAACGATAAGTCCAAAAATGCACTAAGTCTTTCAGTTCAGAATCTCTGTCAACAAATATACGTAGATAAACATAAAAAAGAAAAGATCTCACTTTATTTGCAGGGAAGAACGTCAGAGAAAGACAGGAAAGATAAAGAACGCGGATTAGTGAGGGAAGAAAGACGAGGAGAGAAGAAAGATTCCTTCCTTTATATATTGTTCCATAATCGAATGCTCAGTCGAGTTTTACGCATGTTTTAGGACAAGTGAGGTTTGATAATGTAATTTGTTACAGAGTATGAATCGCAGTAAAATCTTGGCTATTGCCAACACCTTCAGAGAAAGAACGCAAGAGAGAGTGAGAAAGAAAAAGAGAGCAAGACAGAACCACTAGTTTGATAAGAGTCGAAATTTAGTTGTGCTTTTTCTGTGCGATCCAGTTAGACTTAAGCTTTGCGTACAAATTCTGGAGTTGTAACCCAGGAGTTGTAATACTTCTCGTCATCGAGATGACATCCGGCCGAAGGTGTCTAACGGATCAATGTCATTCCGACCAAAAAAAAAAAAAAAAAAAAAAAAAAAAGCTACCGGTAGACACACATTTTCTGATTCAAGCATTGCAGGTTACATACTGTTAAGTTACATAAAATATTACATGGAGCACAAGTACATGCTTTGTTAGATTATTACATTCATTATTCGCAGTGATAATTTCTAGCATTACAGATCACACACAATTATGTTATATACAACATTACATGGTGCACAAATTTGCGCTTCTTAGTCTTTTGCATTATTCACAATGGTTTTTTATGCTACGAATATTATAACATTTAATAATTGAAGGGAATATACATATATATATATACAGTGTGATTCTAAATTGTTTTTACAAATTAAGAGCGGTGATAGTACTCATCGAGATGAGCAACAATTACCACAGAACATAGGGTCGCATTCCACTCTCACAGGCAGAAACGAGGAATACTAGAATTTCAACCTGAACTTAAGCAGTGTCGGAAGAGCGAATGAACGAGACCAAAAGCTGCACAATCAATTTAGTGAAAACCTCACAAAAAGTCCACAAAAAGGATAAAACTGAAAACTTGGCGTTCGAGTGGCAATTCGGACTTTGATGTTCTCAGACTCTATGTTCTCAGACTTTGATTGCAAATACTCGAATGCACATCTTTGGTTGGCAAAGTCTCAACCTCGCAAACGATTGCAACAAGTCAATTATCTAATCAAGTGCTGAATATTATCAACTAACTCCAACTTCCGCTGTCTGCCGAGATTAGCATGAAAAGTTCATGCTGTGTTCCGGCTGTCAGAACTTCGTGTCCCATGAAACGGCGCTTCAAGTAGAATGAGCGCAGCATAGTAAGTCCGGGGAAGAAAATAGAAGATAGCAAAAAGGAAAAAACGGCTACCTTGATACTTGATATCAAGGTAGCAGTTCCCCCAGTAGATAATTTTCCCCTAATAATTTAGATAATTAACTTGTTGCAATCGTTTGCGAGGTTGAGACCTTGCCAAGCAAAGATGTGCATCTGACTGAGTGTTTGCCATCAAAGTTTGAGCTCGAATTAACACTCGAACACCAAGTTTTCGGTTTTATCTGTTTTGTGCACTCTCTGTGAGGTTTTCACTAAACTTATTGTGCAACTTTTGGGTCTCGTTCATTCGCTCTCCCGACACTGTTGTAAGTTAAGGTTGGAATTCTAGTATTCCTCGTTTCTGCCTGTGAGAGTAGAATGCGACCCTATGTTCTGTGGTAATTATTGCTTATCTGGATGAGTCTTTCACCGCTCTTAATTTGTAAAAACAATTTAGAATCATCTCGTATATATGCACATTTATATTAAAACAAAAAAGGGGGAAAGAAGAAGACGAAACAATTATGAAAAAGGAAGGGAAAGAGCTTGATTAAGTAATGTATTAAAAGTAAAAAGCAATAAAAATAGTGAGAAAACATATATATATAAAACGTTGAGAGGGAAGTCCTCAAATAAATTCCTTACATTTTAGTAGTCAACTAGTAGTATCTGTAATGAGCCAAGTCATGTGTCTATCATTGTTGCATCACTGAGATTTATTGCAGTTATTGTATGATTTACGGATTAGTATTTATTTGCTCGTTCTAAGTTAGATCTCTGTCTATAACTTGCAAGTAGCGAACATTATGCTGTTGTGACACCGCACGGTAACGCTCACGGCAGTGCATGAGGGTCTTTGCCACCTTGGCTAGTATAATTCTGTTTTCTAGAGTGGCACTAAGCCAGGCTGACCAATTTGCATCAGCTGGCTTATTGAGGTGAAATTCTTTAGTTTCCAAACATTCAAAGGTGCTACAGTGACATAGATCTGTTTCATTAATTTAAAAACGATGAAGATAGGTTAGAAAAGGACGATGTCCAGTGATGAATCGCGTTATCCAACTCGTTTTGCCCAGCAAATTCGTCAATACGTATGGAAGCATTTTGAAGATCAAAGCTTTTTCCCATCTAATTTGCCATTTCTGCATCAAAGATTGCCATGTAGAGGTTTTGATGTGCGATATCGGTAGTGGGACTTGTGTGTCTTGTGCAAATGTGGACATAACTGTTTCTTTCGTCAAATGGTCAGCAATTTCATTTCCCTGAATTCGCACGCTTGCGGGAACCCAGAAAAGTTGAGGACGATCTAAGGAAGGAAAATTTAGCAACTGTTTCTGTACCTTATCCAAACTGTTTCTGTTCTTACAGAGCGCAGTTAAGCCGTTAAATTACAGAGCGCCGTTAAGCCAGAGGCAGAATCTGAAAAAATTGAGACTGAATGTTTATTGACATATAAGGCTGCGGTTAGTCTTGCTGCCTTCTTCAGTGCAATTATTTTGGTTTGGTAAACTGAATTACCTGCTTCTCATCTTCTTCGCCATGAGTGTTTCAGGTGAGTATCTTTTATGAGGCAAAGCCCACTTCCCGTGCCATTTTTCATTTTAAAGCGATCCGTGAATTTAATCTTAAATTGGGAGTTCCAGTTGATTTGCTTTCGATGAACTGTATCCGGAATATTGAAAACTGTTGGATACCATAGGTATCTAGACAATGGTGTGTCATATTCTTCTGTAGAATATAAATGGTCCCACAGAAGTTACGATTTCTGGAGTCTCAAGTCATTGGAGATGACAGCTTCTCTTTCAACAAATAAGTCCAAGAGTGGTATTCAAGAGATTACTTATAAGGCTACAGTTGGGGAGGTACGATAAGCTCTTGTTAGGAGTAGTAGTTGCTGACATTCATTTGTACTGAGCAGTTTTCTTTCTTTTTGGGTAAGTTTTATCCCCCAGATTGAGGCTGCGTACAGGACGATTCTCTCTAAGACTGTTTTTATCCAGGTTTTAAGAAATTCTGCAAGGACTTCCCAGGTTGGTTGTGCAGCCATTATTATTGAGTTTTGCCCAGGAATTACACTGTAAGGTTTTAGCTGTCAGCTATGTCACCAGAGATGATAAATTGTTTCGTCAGATTATTTTAAGTTTAAATCTAACTAGCTGTGTCGAATAAACATTTATGTTAGCTTCTATATATTGTGTTGTGTCTTGTGTCCACAGTAAGAACTAAGGAAAGGTGATAACAAATAGAGGTAAGAACAGTTAATTACAAGTACTTAATTAAGTACTTGGACAACTTTAGTCCTTATAAGGTTTGGTGATCGAGATGACTGCTGATTGCAGAAAACTATTTATTTTCCACTCATCCTGTTCGTTATAAAATATAGCAACATACAATACTTAACATTTATTTCAGTGATTCCTAGTTTTTTCCTGCCCCATGCACCCCTTTCACAACCGACAGAAGATCATTTACCCTCTTGTAAAATACATATTTACAGTTATTTAGATTTAAGGTTTCCTAACGTGTTTTATATATTAAACAAAAATATAGAAAATGTTGGTAAATGCCAAAGGTTGAATAAAAGAATTATTTTTTCATTCATAAATAAAAACTTAGTACTTAACAGTTAAATAAAACGCTGACAGAATCGCCCCCTTAAATTATGAAGTTCCTCCTAAGGATAAGCCCCCAGATTGAAAACCCCCTGATCTATTCTAATCATCCCCTGATCTATGCGATGAAGGTCATGATGCATGAAAACAAAGCTGCCTGCGATTTCACTCCGTTGGAATTTTGATATCATTGATGTTTTTAATGGGAAATCATAAAATGGTGCGGTTAAGAGAATAGTGATACCTCGTTATACATCGGCTTTCAAATATGTCTAACTTGGTATGCTTTCTATCTGCACGCGAAAATATTTGTTTGTTATTTACTTTTAAAACGACTCAATTTCAGGAGAATCACGACTGCGCGCACTACACTTGTTTACATCTTTCGAGAAAATGTTACGAATGCTAATGAGCATCAGAAGGCTTGTTGCTACTGTTGAATAAACAACTCGTGCTATAACTCGGAATTTTCAAGCGATTTCGTATTTTTTCATGTAAATGTTTTGTAAATTCTTTAACAGTGAGTTTAAGGAAAGTAAAGAGAAGGGTCAAGCATCGAACGAGATTATTGGGTTCATAACGGAGATGAAAAATGAGATTTTTTTTAGTATTATGATATTGAATACCTTATGAATATATAATATTTGATACTAAATACCATTTAACGAATATGATTGTAACTAGTGTTGTGAAAGCAACGATGCTATTTAAAAGACTACTCTGAAGGGAGTGAAACCGATTATCAAACAAATATCAGAGATGTTACAGCATTTTTACTCTTCATCTGGATAGCAGAAAAGCATTTATGTAGGGTATCACGTGCAATGTTTCATTTAAGTATTTTTCCTTTATTTTTTTTTTATCAGAAAAGTTCGTTTGGTGTACCTCCAGTTAGGTATACATCCAAAGATCTGGATCGGATTAATGACGTACACCGAGGTACGACTATGTTACTACTATGAACTAACTGTTTGAATAAAATGGCTCAAGAATAGCAGGAGAATAAATTAACACAGAAAGATAATTTTTATGAATACTGAAAGATTTAAAAATGTAGAATATGCAAGACATAGAAATATTCGATTTCTATGTCTTGCATATTCTACATTTTTTTCTTTCATGTTCCATTGAGGTGAAAATAAGCCTTATTTCACTAAAAATCTGCCAAGGCCGAACATCACTCATTTCCATTTTGACAGGGAATTGCAAAATAAATCATTCCAGTGGCAGTAATTAATTTATTTTACAGCTGCTGGACACGGCTAATCCGTTAGAGGTATATAACAATTTTATGGCAACTTTATTGACATCACTAACTGACAAATCTTTTTAGTATGAAGCAGAAAGGCCTTTATAATTGCATTTGTATTTGGTATAGAATAATCACCGCCGACCGTGACTGATTTTTAAATGTTATATTTTTACTTCCTTATATTGCTATATACTTTATTCGCATGTGACATACGAAGTATTGTAATCGGAAAAATTAGGCTATCAGATTTCAACGGAAGTTGACAGCTTCCGGATACATTTGGCTAATTTTTGCGGGACATACGTACGGACAAAATAAAGGCCTCTTTACTCGAAAACGGATTGTAAAATGGATTTCTTCCTGACATCTGTACGTACGTATGTATCTAGCGTAACTCAAAAACGATTAGGCGCAGAACATTGAATTTTGTGTATGGAATTGCTGTAACATCTAGTCGTGCACCTCCCTATTTTGTTGTAATCGGAAATGCCGAAAATATATACACACACACACACACTTTTACCCTGCTTAAAAGTCTTACCGGTTTTTATTTTCGCAGTCATTAGTCGTAGTCATACAATACCATTCACTAATTAGTGCATTAAATGAATCAAATAAGTGTTTTAAATGAAGAACATGTTGATGTTTGGGCAATATCAAATTAAAAAAAAATAATTTTGGACAAATAACGAAATCTAGCTTTTAGTCTAATGTGCTTTTAATGTGTTCCTACCCTTATGTTTTAGAAACTCTTAATACTCGTTATAAAAAAGTAAAAATACAAGAAGTTTGACTCCCGATGACAAAAATTGACAGGGATATTTAATTTCAAAAATTTTTATGTCTTTTTAAACTTGCTTTGAGGGATCAGTTAATTAACTTCGAATAATTCGAAAAAATAAGTTTAAATGAAGTGCAGCAAAAGTGTGTAGGATTTAAGACGCCGTGCAAGGGTGTCATATAGTGTCCACATGAGATTTTTCATCCTAGTTTTGTACGGCCTTTCTTGTAACAGAAGCTTAAATGAATGTCTATCAGGCCCAGTTGATTGACAAGCGAGTTACATTTAGAGTCTGAAATCAAATGATAAAGTTTTTATTTATCTTTTTGTCAGATGAAACTCCGAAACTTGCGGGTATTTAAAATAACATAAAAATGAAATTCAAATTTAAGTAGTGTAGTCCGTGACTGCACAAAAAATAGTCTACTAAAGTTGACTCAAGTAATTAGCGAAGCGTATTTAAAGCCGGCTAGCAAAGTCGCTAAAGCCGGAATAAACTTTGGCAGAGTTGGCAGCAAAATGTGAATTGGAGAAGGAGCTGCCAGAAGCTCTGAATCTAAAACTTCAAACCTTCGTTTTAAATAATCTACAACTAATTTGCGTTTTGGTGAGGCCTACGTGAGGATTATTTTCAGATCACTGAATTTGTTAACCAAAAATTCATTTAACTTTTACAAAATCTGAAATAAATAATGAAAAAATAAATAACATCATTCTATTAAAACATTGAATACTTTTAATTAGATAAAGGATGAACTAAATGTATTTTTATTGTTTAAATCAATCTTATTCAAAAGTAAGAGATGAATGTCTTATTGAACTGCATCTTTTGCTTTCAAAAACTTAGTTTGTTAATCCACAATTGGCAGATCCAGTTTGAAAGATAAACATACTACATTTTGCTGAATGGCAACAAACCTGAATGGAAAGCGATACGACTTATTTCATAGTGATTCGACGCAAAATCTCTTTACGAAACTTGTAGAGTCCAGTATATAAAGTTCTTTATGAAAACTGGAGTAGCAGGAAACTACACAAGAGAAGGGTTAAAGTACCTTTTATTAAATCTTTGAAAATTTACAATGCGTCAACTCGACGCTAACAAACTTCGCCTCTGCTTGGTGGGTAATTGAAAATCAAGTAATGAAACTAAATATTTGAAGATATTAACAAACGATAGAACTAGGCTACAGGGCTCAGCGAGATCCCGTAACTTAAACCCCCTTCGAAGCTAGTGGCCGCAAATAAATGCAATTAAGCCACTTGAACCAGCAATGAGCAAACGTACGTACGGCAGAGGTGGCGGCTAGAGTCTAACTCTCTCCTTTCTCCTACCAAAACTCAGCTTTTAAATATTTTCTTCAAAGTAGAAATTTGCATTCCTTCACACGCGCTACAACATTTAACTATTCTGCCACTGACAATTAGGGGAATGAAGGCCTATAGAAAAGTTTTAACTTTAACTTGTTAGTTAAAACAAATATAAATTCCTACAGACTAATAGCACTTCTGAGCTAAAAAGGAAAAAGCTTAAAATTCGTAAGCTCAATTCCTGTTTAGCTACTGAGCTAAGCACCTACTATTAGCCTACTATTTCAAAAATAATGGGTGTCTTTCAGGAATTTCATAATAGAACATAAAATCATCTATTAAAAAAGAGTAATAATGCCAAATGATCGGAATAGATTTGATACATTATTATTTTTTCATAAATTATCGTAACATGAATATTTATGAGTTACCGTATTTGCCGGCGTATAAGACGCACCCCCTTTTTTATACGCATTTTTGAAGGACAAAACTTCATTACTGATCATTATAATGAATTTACGGTATTTTAAATATAAATATATAAATATATATATATATTTCCAACGGCAGATTGTAAACAGTTACAGTGTAACACAAGGCCAGATGTGGTGGTCTCTTTATTATGGAGTCACTTAATACGTGAGCCACCATCGCCTCCTATGTAGGGACGGACAGTTACAACCATGCCTTCTCCGGGATTCGAATCCAGGCCCTTCCGTATCGCGGTCAAGCTTCCCTAACCACTATACCGTATGGGCGGCGTATTTTAAATATAAAGTAATACAAATATAGAGTAATACTTTCTGCAAATACCCAGTCTATGAGTTGCTTTTTATAAATCCTCTTCCTGATTCCAAAAAGTTCTTGTCATTTTCTCAGTTGAGGGTGGCCCGAAATGCCTCTTCGCAGCCTTGTTTCCATGTTTTTTAGCATACGCAATCACATATACTATGTTATAGCAACGCCGAACCTGTTTTTGAGTCATAACATGCCAACAAATTTAAGAAAATTGAACAGTAGAAATTTCACACATTTAAAAGTCGTTCACAAAAATTGGAAAGTTTAAACGAACTCAGCTGTGATAGTCGATAATAGCTCTTGCGCATTCACTCTACTACGTATAAGAAACACCCAGTTTTTCAGACCTATTTTCAAAGAAAAAAAGTACGTCTTATACGCCGGCAAGTACGATAATTTAGTAAAGAGAGGACTTAATTATTCAAGATATAGCTTTATATGTATTTCACTTTTTTTAACTTGTACAAGAATTTTACCACAAATGTTCTTTTAAGTGATAAGAGTTTCTAGTATTTTGTCAGAACATGAAATCGACAAGTTGAAATCATTAAGGTGAATTTTTTTCCGAAGTGTTAAAAAGTTAAAAAAGGGAAGGAAAAGGAAAAAAAAAAAACTGCATTTCAAAAATTTTAGACCACAATTTACACCTTGAAGAGATGACCTCTAAAGTTTCACAAAGACTGTATTTAAGTAATTGAAAGTTATAAATAAAAAATAAAAATAAAATATGAAAGCTTTCAGATTTTATATTACTTCCAAATGTTTTTTTTTTTTTTTTCTTTCATTTACACACACATACAAGGTTCAAAAGCCGTTTCCACAGCATTTGAGAAAATATTTTTCAGCTATTCTAAAAGCATATCTTTAGAAGAATTTCCGATAGATAGTTTCGCGCGCTAGAGATAATTTTTTTTCCCCGTACAGTGTTGATACTGGCCGCTTTAAAATTGTTGAGATTTTTAATAGAAAATTCGTTAAAGTTTTACAAAATATGAAATAGATAACAAAACAAATTCGAAATTCAATTTCTTTTAATATAATGCAGGGTGATAATATTTGGGGGCAACAATCAGAAAAGTGTTTCAACGCTTTCAGTGATTCCACCCAAAATGTCGTTTCGAGACTTGCAGCCCTTCGGGGCTAAAAATGAAAAAAACTAAAAAGGAATTACAATGCAATCTCGATAAGCAAATTTTCTGTTAACCCCCGAAATAATATTGAACTAAGCCGTTACGATAAGGATTAATGCTCCCAGAATTAAATATCTTATATATAAAATATGAAAGGCGGAAAAAGTCCTAAATATTAAATCATTATAAATTCATATTACAGAAATATTAATTTCTATTATAATTCTATATTTAATTAATATTAATGCATTTATTTTTGTAAAGAAAAGGTTTAGTCATTCAAGAAATTAATGTCCATTTGTTTCTCTTGAACTCTTGCTCGAGAAGCAGGCAGCAAATATTTTCTCAATAGGCAATACTTTTTATTTTCCAGGGCAAGAAATCCGCTTACAGTAAACTTGCCGCTTCGAGGTGTTTCATAAATAGATAAAGAAATAAAGTAATGAAAAAAAACTTAATAATACTTGAATTATATATGTTCTTAAATGTACTTTAATCAATTAAATCTTCATAAAAAAGAATTAGTATTGTTATCTAAAATAAAACTTGTAAAAATTATTCCCCTGGAATAAATAATAATGCTTGTTTTCTATGTACATTCTGCTAAATAATTATGATATCTTTTTTAAAAAACCCGCCTTTTGTGAATTATTAAAATATAGTCTAGATAAGACTTTTCTTTGTATTTTATTTATGAAAATTATTTTTCATATAGCCGTTTACAATTACTTAATAATTTCCTACTAATTTTAGAGCTAATTTACTTCAATCGTCGTTTAAATAGATAAATGCTAAAAATGAGACGGGATTCAATTATAGTAATTTTCACATATTCTTCGGAGAAAAACACAGAGCATAGCATTTAAGGCAGAGAGTGATTTTTATAATTATTACATAACTTTTATTTTCAGTCATTAAGGATGCATATTAATTAGCGTGGTTAAACCAATGACAGTTCCTTGAAATTTAAAAAGTAAATGCATGCGCTGTGTACTTAACCTGAACATAATCCTTGTTAGAAAGATTTCTTTCTCAAAATCTTCCCGAAATTTTGGAAATGGGTAGTTTTATAATGATTTATGAAACGACAACTTGCCGGCCTTTTTGTTGAGAATACTTTAAGTAAACCCGCGAGAGTTATTTTACGAGAATTGCTCTATTATCTAAAAAATTTTGAGCTTTAGAATATCATTTTACAAATGAAAATTCGTTTTTCAAAAACTGTTCAGAGATTTGTTTGGAATTTATGAAATGAAAATATTTGAAAATACTTGAGTTACAATCATTTGCTCTTATTTTCGCTTTCTTTTAACAGTGCATGTATCCCTCCTCAGACTTGTCACCGTGTTTCAGCTACTACTTTGTTAAAATTGATGGCTTAATACTTAGCCTGTTCATGATTCCATGCATTTTAGAGTATGATTTAATGATATGATTCAAATAAGAAGGCATTAAGAATATGCTTTATTATGAACTGATAGATCCTACCGTTAGGTGGCGCTCCGAGTGCCCTGTCTCTGACAATATTATATAACTTAACTTTAGTTTGATGGAAGATCGAAGGAGTTAAGCATAATAATAATGAAGGCGTGTACCTAATAATAATGTTTGTCTTTGTATTATATATGTAAATAAATTTGTGCGTAATAATAACGAGCGGAATCATCACTTACCTCTGGATTTAGTAAAGAATGGTAACGTAATGATCCAAATGAATGATAATGAAAATAGTTACTACATACCTTGAACTAGAAACTGATGTAAGGGACTTACATACATAAAACTTATGTCCGAAAACAAGAAATTCGTGTATTTTACTTACCACGTGCTCTCTCAGTTCAATAATTAAATTTTGTTCCTAAGAGGCTATTCAAAAAGCATCTCCCATCAGTGAAACATATTTCGTAGAGTCTTTCATAATCATGAAACACCTTCAGCTTTATTGTATGATTCAAACTACGATCTTCACTAACTATCTTTCAGGCTATTACTTTTAATATTAACCAGTTTCTCTTTTTAATGGCTCGTCTATAGAGATGGACTATCCACTCCGGAATTAATTCAAAGAACTGATTTCAGAAAACGGAGTTTGAGCTCTTTTGCAGTTCACGCAAAGTTCTTGTTGAAAGCTTGCCAGAAGTCTGCAGTCTGATTGATCTTATCATTGCTTTCTTTACATCGATTAGCAGTAAAACTGCACATATTTTACAGAAATTCCGCTTTCGGGTCGTTTACTTTTCTATTAATAAAATTCACAGATCTAAACTTACAGATTCCATTCCAGGTATAAACTTTTAGGTATATACAGGATTCCTTGCCAATGTGGTTTAATTTGCATTGATCATATTAAGAAAGCCTTAAAACTTACAGATTCCATTCCGGATATAAACTTTTAGGTATATACAGGATTCCTTGCCAATGTGGTTTAATTTGCATTGATCATATTAAGAAAGCCTTAAAATTTCGTTGTAATAGACATGAAACATAGGTTAGGAAAAAGGAAAGACATAAATTCTCTTTTATCCAGCCCTGTTTCTCAGACAGCGACCGGAGAACCTCCCAGATCTGTTGATCAGAAAATTACCAGACAGGACTCCTCCGGAGAATTTATTCCATGATCGGTATTCTGCTAGGCATTCAAATCGACAATATAATTTATTCCTTGATTTCTAACTATTTTTCATTTTAAAATATAATGCAGAACATATAAATATAATTAAGAAAAATGAATTGAATGTGAAATGAAATTTTTCAACTTAAAATTATTTCAATTCTCAAGTTATAGTTTAAAATTTATTCTCACACTAGTTATATAAAGCTCAATAGATCACTTTTTGACGCAACTGCAGAGTGGACGAATTACACCGCTCTACTAATTCAGAAATTATTGCGTAGCATTGCATTAAAATTCAAAGAGATTGAAATTTCCCTGCGAATACTTTAATTCTCTTTAGTAATAATAATAATAAGAGAAAACATGCTTAGATCCTGAGGAAAAGGGGAACTTGTATATAGAGTAGAAACAATAAGCCAGACTGCTTGTTTTTGAAATTACTTCCTTTTTTTATCTTTTACGTTTCTTATGTCTGATAACTAATGCATTTCCTTGCGTATTCCTCCTAGCATTTTAGAGCTTGGTTTTGAAAATTTCGCATAATTGTTCCCTTCGAAAGCTAGTTTATTGGTAAACTGTATTCCTTGATTTTTATTCAATGTATTCAATTGGTATTTGCGTTTTTTGTATTAGTATTTCCTTCATTTTATTTTATCTTGCATTTATTATTTTAAAGTACATTTTGTGCAAATTCCTCGTTAGGCTACAAGTACGTGGCAGGTACTCTCACACTTAAGAAACTTTTCAAACATGCGATTTCACCTTACTTTTGTTATTAACGTTCTAGCTTATTAACAACTTAGCTACTGCTGAGGCGTTCGATATTTCGAAATTCGGATTTTTTTTTTTTTTTTTTTTTTTTTTTTTTTTTTTTGCCCCTTCGTTCCTCCGATGTTCCTCTTGGAAACTGCGATCAAGATTAATTCATATGCGCTGCCCCTAGGTCTTTATAAGGTAACTGAGCCGAGCAATTAGCGCTCTGCTTCAATTATCGTCATATATATTCAATTATCGTCATATATATTCAATTATCGTCATATAGATATCTGGTCAATATGCGTCATCAGATATTCTAATGTTAATGTTACTATGTATTCTGATTTGAATGTAATTTTCTTTTAAAGAAATAATGTTGGGATAATTATCCGTAATTTATCACTGACGACTTTTCATTATTGTGTTCTCACCGTAATCGCTTTCCTCAGAATTTAAATTACTCGCATACTTTTGATTTTCGTACGATATAACTACTTAAAAAAAAGAGGGGTAGGGGATAAGCGAAGGGCTAAGTTTTAATATTCTGTTAATTCTTTTATTAGTATATTTGAATTATCTTTACGTATCGCTGTTTGAGGGGCATCATTTGAGTGTTTATCGTACAAATATTCCTTAATATGATATGATATCCATAAATGTATATAACACACATATTACTTGCACATATTTTTTTAAAAATTAGCTTTCTTCACTCTCAAATTGTCACTTTAGGCATACATTATACTATATGACGTAAACGGACATGTATATAAAAAGTGCGTGTATATACACACACACATATATATATATATATATATGTATAATTATATAATAATAAATAATAATTATATAATAATAAATAATAATAATAATATATACATCCGGTAGAAATCTTTTCAGAATATTGATAAAATTTATATTATTATCAGTTATTAAATAAGAATCTTGTGGTTGGTTGTAACAACTGCAAATAATAATTTTCACAAATGGTAACCAACGTTGATTAAACAATTAAGGCATACCTAGATGTGTATTTTCCACTATACTTCACATATTATCTTGAAGACAGCTTCCGCTGTTTAAAAAGGGAGCAAAATGCTTTGAATATATCTCACGTTGTTTATTCATCCATGACATGGGGTACCAGTCTCAAGTGAAATATGAGCAGCGACTGCTGTTGAGAACAACTTCAGCCGGAGGACGTTTACAAAAGACTGAATTACATCGATCTTAAGACACAATAACACGCCGAATAAATATTAATTCAGAAGTCAAACAACAAAAATCAGCGTTATATTTACAAAATTTTCACAGGATTAGTTTCGATGGTTTTACCGAACCACCATCCTCAGCTGCAAAACCGCAAATGAATTAACTAGTCCTGTGGAAATTTTGTAAACATAACGCTGATTTTTGTTGTTTGACTTCTGAATTAGTACATCGATCTTACTTATACCGAATTCATAATTTTTTGTTGTTGACTTTCGACGTTCTTTTGAGGAATGGGATTTTTTTTTTCATTGCTCCTGTAAAATTTGGCTTTCGCCACATAGCCGTTTTTACATCTTCTGATTCAATCAACATAAATGATTTATAGGATATACAGAAATGTATATCCTATAAATCATTGTATGGAGTGTGCATATACAGAAATCCTACATACCAGGCTTAAGATTTTTTTTAATACCGATATTATATTTTACCATTATATACCAATAACAGTTCTGAAAACAAATGAGATTGAAATATTTATTTCTTAAAGCAAAATATTAAAAAATGAGTTACATTAATCAGTTTCTTGGAATACAATTTCACTTTGCATTTTTCTTCTGCAGATATTTATATTTATTTAAACGATGCAAACTAAGTTTAACTGATCAGTTTTTGAGGTATACATAAGAGTGTTCTCTGCACCTATACCGCTGATGATAAGTAAATTGTAATTTACTTCACTATTATAAATACGAAAATGAAAATGTAAACTTTACTAAGCGTATGAAAGCTTCAGTGAAATTATATTATTACAAAAGGGAAAAATAACACATATAAGAGTTAAAATAAAACGTTCTCGAAAATACATAAGAATAAATTAAATCAGTTTGACTTTAAGTACATGGTAAAACACGTGACATTTATTTGGCATTAAATTGAAATGTTAATTCCATTCGGTAGCGCTATCCCTTCTGTTTACAATTTGCTCAGAACAGTTTTGCCCATAATCTGTTTGATGCTTACAAAAGAAGTTGATACATCTATATATTTAAATTCTGATTTAATATTTACATTGTAAACATTGTGTGTTGTGTAAGTGATTTACCATTCAGTGGATGAAGCTGTCTTTATACAAGAATGAGAGAAAAAACCTTTCCCTCCCCCATATCTTTATACACATTTTATAAACATTTTAGTTACTAATATAGAGAGAACAAGATCACCATTGTGCAACATTATGCAGAATTCATTCATGCATCACGAAAGATTATATAGAAAGAGCCTTACGTAATTCGAAGGAGAATGGTATGAGTCTCTAAAAATGTTTACTTTTTTCTACAAAATAAGTATTTATCAGTATCTAAATAATCATCAATCAATATTTATCAATACTTTAATTTTATACTCTTGTATCCGTCTTATAAGATGACACAGTTTCTTACAATAGGCTTTCGATTGCAAGATAAGAAAATTGTGGAAATCCTTGTATTAGCACGGCAACACGGTCTCATTCTACCACGTTAATGAATATGCGTAAAACCTCATATATAACACTTTATGTATACTATTTATGTTCTGACAACACGAATTTGATTTTTAACATTTGCAAAACTACTATGCTATCCTGTGTAATAACAATAACTACCTATTTGTTTATACACAAAAAATAAAATAAATTCCTGGAATACCCGCATTTTCTCACATCGAAATTCTTTTGAAATTGAATCGCGCGTATCATTTACACTCTATATATCTTGTACTCCAAATGTTCTTTTGGTAGACTGCAGAAATTGCGTAATTGTGATTTGGGAAGAAACTTTAAAAAAAATATTTGGGTAATGTGGTTCTAATTTTCTTTTTTAGGAGTTATTATTGCGAAATCATATTTCAACCCCGAACTATGTCTGTAAGTAAAGCAACTTTTAAAACAAAATTTTACTTCTTTGGGGATGAAAATATAAATTCCGAATAGTTTGTTATAAGGAAAAAAGGGGTCTCACGTTGCAAAAAGTTTGAATTCAAATGAGACTGTAGAGACATTAGGTATTTTTGGAAAAGCCGGAGAGATAAAAAAATTAACAATGCCTTCGCCGGGAATCGAACCACGGACCTCTGGAATACTGGCCCAGCGTGCAGAACCACTACACCACGAAGACACGCTAGGAAAGCGGGAGATATACCTTATAAGACAACAGTGAGAACCATTAAAAATATTTTTTTTTAAATTCAGAATAGCTCGCTTCATTTTGTAATGGTTGTTAGTTTCCTATAACACGGTTTCACAGTGTTTTCTAGGAACCTATCTACTGTGTCATATAAGGGATACCTGTAATATGAATTTTAATCATTTCAAATGTTTTTTCTCTATTCTACCATATTTACATCAGCGAAGATACAAAATTCACAGAGATATATTAGAGATGTTATCCTAATTATAACAGAATTTTTCCGATGAATTATTCCGAAATGTCTTTGTCACGAGATTCTAAGCTAAAAAAACTCGCTTGAAACTTTACCGGCGATAAAAATCACTGAATTATGAAATCCATATTTATTTTCATAACGACACAGTTGAATAAAAATATACTTGCGAAAAGCAGTCTTCTGGAGAAAGTTTAACACTTCGTAAAGCTATAAAATGACTGTATTAAGCCAGTTTAATAGGGCTACACTTGCTTGTATTTCATATTCTGTTGTGTGATTTTAAAATAAAATGTAATAAAATGGTCTGAAATCTCCAGTAGTTTCCACGTTCAAGAAGATTTGAAAATTTTTATTAGCAACATAAAATTATCTTTTTTTTTTTTGTATATTATAACTGAATAAGTTTATTTCTATCTTTAGATAGGAGAAGATTTTATTGATTGATGTGTAAAGAAGCTTAGATCTGGATATGAAAAAAAAAAAAAAAAAAAAAAAAAGGTTTGACAATCGTGCGTGGAGTTGTGTGAGCGAGAAATATCTCCCTGAGAAAAGCTATCTCTGACGTTATTACTTGGATTATAGACTAAGGATCGTTCGCCAAGGGTTATCAACAGAGTGTATCGTGATATCCGATTATATGATTCTCTGTACTGGCCAACCGTGAAAGGAGTGTCGTGAAATTGTAATCCATGAACCATCATTGAGACATAAGGCATCTGTTTTTACTTACCAACGTCAAAGATTGCATCTTCTAAATGAACACATACACAGAATAATTTAATCCGAAAATTGTAATTGATATTAAATGCTAAATACATTTTATACTTATCTGAGCTAAATAGCATGTGGTGTAACGATTATTGGAGAATTTAAAGCAACAATAATGAGCGTAATTTTTATAAATTTGCAGTACTAGTTTGGAAGGGTGGAATATAAAATTTTCTTAGTCAGGTGCTGAAGGGCAAATGACGAAATAGAAAAGAAAGATATAAATCTTCTGTTTCCCAACACTGTTGAAATTTATTTTTCGGTAGCCAAAATCATATTTTTTACTTTACTGCAGCCAAAATTGTTCAAAAAACAAAATCCGTTGGCGAATTAGGTTTTCTAGAGGCGTTTCACTTTCACAATCTTTCAGTTCTAATTAACGATTCCAAATCCAATCTGCCTTTACGGTCTAAACAAATTATTTCATAGTTGCTTCCATTTTTGTCAATAGATGGTGCCAGTTGTTAGACTTCATTCCTCTCATTGCTATCGCCCGAGCACAGGCTTCTCTTTTAGAAGTTGAAGAAGAAATTTCTATATTTAAATACTCAAAACTAGTCCTACAAATTTCTTAATATTGCTTTCATTTTTGTTGCCTTAACTTCTCCAATAAACATTTTATAATTGTTTACCGAAATTTCATATTTAAGACTTCGGGCATCGACAGGAACTTACAAGAAAGTAAACATATTAATTAGAAAATTATAGAGCTTTTCATTCTGAGTTGTCAGATAAAATTAAAAAATTTCTTGAAATTACATATTAAAAATAATAATTTAAGAAAATGACAAGAATTCATACTCAGAGAAACATACGAAAACTCTAAAAGTAAAATATGGTAAAAAGAAAAAAAAAAAAAAAAAAAAAGTAATAAGAAAAAAAACTAGAACGTACCTAGAAGGTTTAAACGAAAAACTGGTTTTCCATTTGCTTAGCTTTTATTTTGAGCTTTCTTTTGATGATGAATGGGATTATGTCTAGCACACAGTTTTGAAATATTAGCGAGATATTCACTACGAGCTGCAAGTTCTTAGAATTTTAATATAGCTTAAAGTTCTACACGGGAAGCGTTAACTGCGAAATATTTTTTGTATCTTCCAGTGACCAACCATACTTTTAAGCTATTGAAAAGTAAAGAAAGCTTAAAATGCCCTTTTTTGGATTCCATTACATTTACAACAGCTATTATTTCTTCTAATCAAAGAAACAAATCTGAAAATAAAAGGAAAAATTAAAATTTTTGCCTTAGATGCCTCAAATATTCCTGGTTTTCAACACAGGAAACTTTTTCCTCATGCGATAAACTCATGATCAACGAGATAAACTCCTAGGTCATATTACAGCTGAACCTGGCTATAACGAAGTTAGACGGATCGGAGGCTCGATTCGTAATAACCGGCGGGACTCTGTATCTGATCCGATAGGAAAACTGGATTATGCAGAGAGACGTCTTAAATTAAATATTAAATCCAAACTAAATGAATAAAAATAAATAAAATCTGAAAGGATTCACATTCTAACGATCATTCAAAAGGGCTCTTTTAACGTTTAATGTGGTTTATCAATAGAGGCTATCGGCAGAGATTACTTAGGTGGTTTACTTGGTTTGGTTTATGTGATTACAGTAAAGCCTCGAAGTCTATCTGCGCAAGGTGAGGGATGCCTTCGTGGAGGACTTTTTAAGGGAAGCTGGCTCGTATACATGTTACACATGGCAAAAACCACAAAAACAGCTTTTTTGCTAGATGCGAACCTCAGGCCGAACTATCAGTGTTCAGCGATGTTCCCGCTCGGTCGCTGATGAGCGACCCAGATGGAATAGCGAAACATTTTACACGATACTAGATGAATATGCACTTAGTTAAACAAGGATACGTTTATATTTTCTGTATATTTAAAAATGAAAAAATATATATATATATATAATGTAATGCTATAAAAATATTTAATGTTTCTAAGTAGATATATCACGAATTAAATGCATTTTTATTTAAATCAATCATATTCAAAAGTAAAAACATAATATTCTTAAGAACGGCACCTATTGCTTTTAAATAGTTTAGTTTCTTATTTAATAACAGACAAATTAATAATTAATTTTGTTAATTAATAATAGAAAGAATAATATCTTACGTTTTTCCAAGTGACAGCAGTATTGAATGAAAAGTGGAGCACCGAGAAATCATGTTTCGAGAATAGTTGCCCTTTTGGGCTAATAAATCTAATTAAAAAAGCCAAATTATTATTTAACTACAATTATTATTACCCGCAGTTATTAAATTTGTAGATTGCTATTTCCTTCAGTTTCTTTGTATGTTAATAATTTTGTCTTAAAAAATACTTAGCATAAATATCATTGTTTTAATGCTTCTCTCGAAATACTTGTTTTTAAATACGAATACGAAACTTCTCGCATATTTTGCCCTTCGCTTAATCCCCCAGCTTTTTCTGCATATAATTTAGGAACTTCTGATTTAATGTAATAATGTAAAATATATGCACAAACAGAAAAGTATTTTCCATAAGTACAAAGAATATTATTGAAATCTATGAATCCTTTGAAATACATAATGTAATATTATTCAGTGAGTCTGTGTGTGTGTTTTTTTAATTAGTTTACTATTTTACTCATTTAAGGCGTCTCTTTAGAAATAGCGTACACCGTATGCTTTTCCCTTTCCGATTTTCAAGCGGTAAAATTACTAGGAAAGGGGGGGATACGAGAGTAAGTATGATAATTATTCTATTCATAATTATATTAAAACACCAAAAATGATTAACAAAAATAAGTGAAATTACCTTGAGCACAAAAATAATCACAAAAGTAGTACCTTGAGCCTTGTTCATGCTTTCTGCTGGCGTGATGCAGATTGCAGGAAAATTTTACTCATGGTTGCAAAGCAAAGACTTAACAACCTATATAAAAAATATCCTGTATCTTGCAAAAGACCTACAGAATGCAACACTCTTATTCGAAGGACTTAACCTGGACAGCATTTATACCCAAACAAAGCTTCAGAGCAAACAGCTGTCTGTCAGTTCAGTCCATTTGAACAGAATCAGTGAATCCATTTATATCCTTTCGTTCAGTGATGACTAACATCATATGATATCTAAAGATATGCTTACTACAGGACTTAGAAGCCATTTATTTATCCCTGTGCTTACTCTATGCCCAAGCTCCTAAAACTGGGCTCATACCTGTCATACACAGCTTTTGTTTAGAAAACAGAGAAAAGTAACATAAAAGAAAAATTAGGTAAAAGTTTTTACCTTTAACAGGTGGAATCTTCTAGACGTGGAGGATTTTAAGAGTTAGTATATTTTTCGTTTAAAACATCTTTGGTAACAAGAGAAAATCCGCCGACGCAGAAATCAGTTGTAAAGTTTTAAATACATCTGTAGCAACAATAAATAAAATAATAAGCCAAGCTTTACAAATTAAAACTGCTAAAAAATATGATGTTCACCAACTTTTGCCGAGGCATATGTCTCAACGCTGAACAATTTGTAGAACTAGAACGCTAGATGAAAACTGTTTAGCAGGAGATAAATGGAAATACATTTTAACGACCCTTGAGGAAGCTTGGGTTTACCTAAATGACTGCAATAAGAAAATATCTATTTATTGTCGAAAACGAAGAAGAAAGGATGTATAATCCTGGTTTCCTCAATGCAAAGAAAATTTAAGTAAGGGGCTCATGATTGTCACAGGATTCTCTTACAGTGAGAAATAAAAAATAAGAGAGGAAAAAAAATGTTAAAATCAACCCAATCTACTGCCATGAGAAAGCTTGACGTCCGATATTTACAGATGAAATTCCATTTCTTTAGCTCAGTGACTTTCAAAGTGTGAAACTTCCTCAAGAAAATACAACAAGTTAAGCTTCGAAAAAGTACCACTACATTACTCGAAAAAAAAAAATGAAGACAGGTATTGCATAAATACCTTTTTATCGTACCTCTAAGAAGTCCACTGACGTTTCACTTATGGACTGTTGGGCTTTTGGTCTCTTGAAAAGAGCTCTTTCTAAGCTCAAACAAACCACGATTGATGAACTCAGTTGATTAGTCGAAGAGGCGTGGACATCAGCATCCTTGTAAATTTTAGGAAACAATGACGCAGATTTATCGCTAAAAAAAGGCTATTAGGCCGAGCATTTAAAAAATGTTTTTAAACTTTAACATTTTATACTTCAATTAAACGCCCCCGAAATCATTATAAAAATGTGTAAACACCCTCTGTTCAAAAAGCACAATAGCTGATGCTTCAGATGTTATTGTTTATTTTATTTATCTTCCTTTTTCTTTAAGAAAAATATGAATTAATTAAGTTTAATTCGAAATGTTGCAAAATTATGATGCTTCAGAACATTTTAACACAAATAACAATTCTCTTGAAAATCTTATAAATGTGAATAAGAAGAAATGCGTAAAAACATCCCTTTTCAATCACGAGACTCAAAAATTTTCGAATGTTAGTCTGAGATTACTCTCTTCCACTGTAAAAATAAACATAACCTTTCTTTGAACTGTTGCCTCAACACATGAGCCTAGCTGGTATTTCAAAGAAACTCCCGGCTTCATTTCTGTCGTGCCCTGAAGAAAAAGAATCACGGAAAGAGCCAGTTTGTTTAAAACTGACAAATCCTTGCACATACTACTTATACACTGCTCTAATAAGCGCAGGAGTTCGCAGAAGCCTTGTTAATCCGAAACAGCCGGTTAGGAACTGAAAGTTGTCACCGATGATGCCAAGAGGTGACTTGATCCAGCTTTTTTAGGGAGTGCTCTTCTTGCACCCCCATGGTCTCAGCATCCGGAAAAATACTTTCTCTTTGTTTAAAGTTTAACTTTGAGGATCCCAACTGTTGAAGTTGAAAAAACAAACATGTCTGGAAGTAACAAGCTTGTTTTATTTTTCTGACCCGATTAGCTAAGAAAGAAATAAAAGCAATAGCTCCTCTCTCTTGGCTTGCTTTGAATAATCATTGGTCCAAGACAGATAAAGTACTTCACTGAAAGACGGCGGAAAAAAAAAAGAGAGAGAAAGAGGAAGAAAATGGAAATAGAATTTTTGAACTTTAAAATATTTCTGATGCAATCTTAAAATAACTACAATTTTTTTGTTTTTGGACTTATTTGAAACGAAGTTTTTGTTTTGGAACTTTTGTGCCAAAATCTGTTTCTTTAGAAACATCATTTCACTTTCATAAAAGACATTAATATAAATATTATAAGATCGCAGACTACCAAAAAAATCCTAACTGCAAAATTAAAGGCATAAAAACTTGTATTTCTGGACTAAAATATGAATGAAAAACTATTTACAGTCAAAATTATAAGAGAACATCTTTAACACACTGTCGTCTCACACAGCTGAATCAAAATTGTGCTACAAAATACACAGTTTACTATATCAGTATTCAAATTTACCACTTAAAAAATAACATAAAATATAGTTCACATAGGCATATAATATAAAAGTTCACAAAATAAAAAAAAAGGTACTATGCATTGAGATTTTAGATAAGAGACTTAACTTCTTATTCAATTAATATTGACATTCAATATCATTAACCATTAATACGAAATAGAATTCAAATTATTCACAAAAATTTGTCTTCTCTTCTCACTTAACTTAAATACAGATTTTTCTCTGCCTTACTAAATTAATATACTTTAGGATTTCATTGAAATTCTACAATCTTAACACACATATGTTATAGTTACTAGAACATTAGTACTCATTTACCAGCGCTTAGGTACACTCGGACACTGGTCAGGGATTCGTAACGACCTCTTATGGACTGTTGAAGACTGTTGGTTGGAGGATCAAATTCGAGAGCCCCAAAAACTAAAGGGGCAAGATCATTAACTAATAGTAACATAGGAAAATGTGGATGGAGTTAGGTGAAAGAAGACACGTTGTCGCTTCCCCGGAAGTCTCATTTCCTTGGTGTGACTTTTACTTAGGTGAAATTTAACGAATTAAATAAATTTCTTTTAAGTGAGTCCTTCGTTTACTGAAAATCAGGTACTATATCATTAATCAACAATGAACCTTTATCACAAATAGTGACTGAGCAAGTTTTACAATTTGATTCATATACAGATTCAATCCCAAGTTTAAACTCACTTCCTTTAAAAGAATTTTATCTTTTACTTTCTTTTAATTAACTCTCAAGATGGTTAAGATTAACGAGAGGTACTCAAGTGAGCCGTCTACCCACTTTGATGCAGGGATCTTCGCAGTCACTCCATCAGACACTTAAAAGCATAATTTAACTGATAATGATCTGGCCATCTTTCTGGTACTATCTTCAGTGTCAAATTCCTTTTTTACTGGTCGTATTCCTAGCGTTAATTTCTAACTGCTTTCTCGAAGCACTGGTACTCCTGTCAAATACAGAATTTTCATGAAGCGGCTTTGTCGAAGAGCTGGCATTGACTCTTCAGATGGTTAGCGAGACCTATCCCACCGTTGATACTACTTACATAAATCTGTAATATCACAAGCTATCACAAATATCAGTAAAAATCCTCAGAATTATAAAAACTATTTACAATAAAAATCATCAAAAGACCATCTTTAACACACTGTCGTCTCGCGCTGCTTGTCAAGAATTTGTTTCCACCAGGAGAACAGTTATCTCCATTGTTTGGTGCTCGCGCCCCATTCATGCTCGCTAGCTGTAAATGTGCACATCTGACTTTATCACATTAAAGCTTGGTTGGGAGAAACAGTCTTGGAGGTTTGTCATGTGGTTTGGCTTTTCGCGTGGGAAATTTAAGCCTAACTGCCCACATGAGTGTAGAACACATTAAAATTCGCTCTCTGTACAGTATGCATAATGTATCAATCTGAATATGAAGTTACAGTATTTTGCACAACTATAAACTATTCGTATTATATACATTTTTAATGTCATTTAATATTCTTGTGTTTCTTTTTCCTCGATCACCACTACCGCAAAAAATATATATTCTGATAAAGAATCTTGTTGAAAGAAGTCGAGTTATGAAATGCAATGTTAAAAATGAATTTTTTTATAATTTTAAATATTTGTTAAAGATGCTTCGAAAGTACGAAGTGTCTTCATAAATGTGTGAACTAGTTTTATTGTTATATTTGAAGCATAATATTCACCTGGACATGTAAGGTATTATTTTTTAATTAATTATTATGATTTAAGCCAGAATCCAAATTTGTTACATGTCTTTAAGCTGAGGGTTTTGAATGTTTAGATTAGAGCTTCTGGTAGTCGCGTCTTGCTGTTATTTACTCTCTCCAAGCTCTTCCTAAAATTACATTTCGGCTTTAGCGTCTTGCCTACCGGTGTTCTAAAATACATCTCGTAAACTTCAGACCCAGTCTATTTTATGTCTATTTTTATATCTATTATTTATTTATTACAGTCTATTTTATGTAAAATCTCCTACTACATTACCTGTATTTGAAATTTAACTTAACTGTTATATTAATTTAATTAACATTCGTATGCAGTGCAAGTTCATTGGAGCACAAGTCATGCCCTTTATGTTAAATTTAAGACTAATAAAAAGGTGATTGTAAACTTCGTCAGTAGTTGTGATTTGCTTAAGACTAAGCGACAACTCGCTAGTAGGGTCTGCATGATTTAAATACAAGTTTTTAGTTACAGTAGACTCCCTACTGCATTATGCTTCAAATATACACTTAGGCAAAAAGCAAGCTTAATTTAGATTAATTTATTTTTAATGGAATTCTAATCAGTTTCAAGGGCGCGATTCCCCTTCTTCAGCAGCAGCGTGATTCTCTTTTGATTTGATACAGTTTTGTTTCCAAGATTTTGTGGAAAATGCTTGTTCATAATTTACATTTGAAATATTAAAAATTATTATTCCGTCAGCTTAGAAATAACTTTCATTAGAACACACGCACTTGCTGTAGCGCTTCTGTCATTCACGGACATTACGTCATTTACTATCGTGGACATTATGCCATGGCCATTACTCTCATGGACTCTCATGGCCTTTTACTGTCCAGTTACAGCTGCTGCTCATTTACGTCAACGGACCTGCAATATGGAATTTTATAAAAAATCATAATTAAAAACCATGCGTCAGTTTAAGAACATATGCAATACAATCAACACTACTTCATCTATGGGGCAAGCTATTTGTCAAACAGAATGAAGACACC
This sequence comes from Stegodyphus dumicola, assembly GCF_044657685.1. NCBI lineage: Eukaryota > Metazoa > Arthropoda > Arachnida > Araneae > Eresidae > Stegodyphus > Stegodyphus dumicola. The sequence continues at coordinate 103,672,057 of NC_140771.1, forward strand.
AGCGAAGCTCAGAAGTAACAATTACAACAGAACTAGGGCTAAAGAACTAGTCTAAGAACTTAAATCTGATTCTAAAAATTGACATGGACATTTAACTATTAAACAAAATGATTAAAATTTTACCTTTTATTATAATAATTATAGTATGTGCACTTTAAAATATAATTTAAATATTTGGATATAACTTTTTCATAAATATATGTGAAAGACCCTTTTGCACTGAAAACTTTAAAGGGATTTATGTACAGGTACTTAAGTCATTTGTTAATTTAGGTGATCGTAAATTTATAATTTGTATAATAGTTTTAATGTTTAATTTAATTCTGTTTTAAGTGTCCTATTTAGTTATATTGTTTTTTAGCTTATTTAGCTATGTTTTGAGTGTATATACATTTTACATGTATATTTATGTTATGTACTGTATACACAGTACTATGCACATCTTATTATCGTACGTGTAGTAATGGACATTACTCTGTAAACACAAGAAATTATTGTAGTATATGAGAAGAACCTCTGCCACTTCCATAATTATGTAGGAATCTGTTGTTAATATGCTCCCGACAGGGCGTCCTTAGGGACCTCATGGGAGATCCTGGTATCTCCAGATAGTGTAAGACGCAGGATAAATACCTACTTACTGTTAGACATGAGGTAACCCGTCTCTGTCACTTATCATCAATGGTAGAATTGTTCTTTTGATGTCTGCCACTGAAAAATCTTCGCTTTTCTTTTGAGCAGCTCGAAATACTTGAAAATATTCATACCGTAATCTTGATAATAAAACCAAAAGAGCGTTAGAAATCTAATAAGATAGTTATGACATGATAAGGGTATGTTTCTATTAAAAGAAACCGAAGCATCAAACATTACTTGGATTCCTAAATTTTATACTCTCAATGGATCTTGTTTATTTGTTACATTTTGTATTTATAAATAGAATTAAAACAAAAGACAGTAATTCTTTCTAAAATACTGTATCTAATTCCCATTTCAATAATTTATCTTCTTACGTAAGCGTAATAAGTAGCATAGCAAAACCTTCTTCTCTTTGTCAAAGTGATCCAATAGAACATTGGTAACGTAATGCGTGAAAACTTAGATTAAATTTGACATGGTAACACTACAAAGTTACATTAGAAGATCAATGTAATTTTCCAAAGCCATAGCTTTCTTGAAAAAGTTTGGAATCTCTGAACATTTTGCTAAGTTTTAAAGAAAGAGAGATACATTATGCAGCAGCGATTATTTCTTCCGATTTCTTCCGGTAGGTGTTAACGTTGTCCAGCAGACGTATCAGAAAGCACAAATATATATATTTTTAAAATTTTCTTATCTACTTCCTTTCACAGAAATGTAAAAGAAAAATGTTACCATCGTCTGAAACAATTTAAAAAAATCCTGAAAGGATTTAGGTTTTAGTTATCTCCCAAAATATTTGTTTTAAAGTTTAGTAAGGTTTACCAATAGGGATTATCAATTGGCATGGCCTAGGTGAGATAGAAATACTATTTATAGAATATTAGATTGAAGAATATACATTTAGATTAACATGGAAATGTTATTAAAGTAGTATATTTAAAAGCATATTTAAAAAGAAAAGAGTATGTAATGTAATTCTATAGAAATATTTAATGTTTTTACTTAGATATATAATGAATTAAATGCATCTGTATTTCAGTCAGTCAAATTAAAAATTAATAAATAATATTTTTTAAGAATTGCATCTATTGCTTTTAAATAGTTTAGTTTGTTAATTAATAATAGACAGATTAAATATGAAAGAATAATATCTTACGTTTTTTTTTTAAATAGCAACTGACTCGAATGAAAAGTGAAATGAAGCATTAAAGTAAGAAAGTCTATTTGAGAAGCGAAAGAATATAAAACATAATTCTGTAAAAACTTCTAACATTTTTAATTAGATATATCATGAGTTAAATGCACTTTTATTTAACCTCTTTAGGTTAGAAAATAAAAAATACTATTCTTAATAATTGCATCTAGTGCTTTTAAATAGCTTAGCTTGCTCATCAATAACAAATATTAAATTTTAAAGATAAATATCTTACATTTTGTCGAATGACAACAGACTCGAACGAAAAGTGGAGCAATGCAAAATCGCGTTTCGAGACTGATAGCCCTTCTGGTTAAAATGAATTAAGAAATTAAAAAGAATTTCCCCCTTAACTATTTCTAAATTTCCATTTAAAATATTTTTAAATCACAAGTGTGCTGTAAGTAAAGACTTTATAATAGACCTAGTTTCTGTTTCATATAATGCATTATTAAACTGAATGTTTCTAAAATAATAAATATTTTCTAAAATAAAATAAAAGAATATTCTGTTAAATAATCTGAAATGCAGAAAAGACTGAGCGAATTTTCATCACTAATTAAAAATGATAATTTTAAATATATAATTATCTAAATTACTGTTGTCTCTTATCACTTCAACTTGCAGAATTTCGTGACATGCGCTTTTAATTTGAAACAAAACCTTCTGCGGGCCCTACGAAATGAAGAGGCACTCAGAGACTGAGAACTCTCTTTGCTGTCATGATCGCAGCACTCAATCAATCAAGCAGGCAAATAGGATACACCCACTTCTTAAAGAAGCAGGAAGCAGTATTTCTGGCAAGATTGCGGACATAAGCAACAAGCCTAATACCACCAAGGTTCTACGTTTAGTTCGAGCAGCGGAGAGCTATTTCCTTTCCCGATTATTTTTTCTTCTTTCTTCCAACAGGATACATGAGGAGATTATATACCTTTTCCCTTTCGTCTTTCTCGCATCGCAAGCTTGTTCTTGGAATAAGAGAAAAGCGTCATCTGCGAGTTGTTGTTTTGAAGAGCTAAACGGTGGCGCGTCTGAGACGTGAGTGGAATTGAAAAAAAGCCGTAAGAGAGAGTAAAGTGATGCATTTGACTTCTGGAACTTGATGGATGCAAAGGCTGATTGAAAAAGATATCGTAATATGTGATCGGAATTGCTAATGAGCTGAGAGTATTTTAGGCAAATGGGTGGGCAGATAAGACGATCAATGCTATTACGATAATATGCGAGCTTGGAGAGCGATATATGCCTTTAGTTCAATAGCTTGTATATATTCTTTAGCCGAATGAAGCTATTACTGGCAAACCTTGCTTTTTTTTTTTTTTTTTTTTTCTGCTTTTAAATTTTGTATTGACTCTAGTAATATTTTCTTTTAAATCTTGTAATATTATTCCATTTCGATCATTATAGCTTTTAGTCTGATAACTTGTTACTTAAGAGATTTCTACTTTACATAGACAACCGAAAACTTTAACATTTTTTCTAATTGCATATATCATAAATTTTAATTTTTCCCCTTTTTTAATAAATTCCCAAAATCCAAAATTTTAAATAAATTTTCCCCCATTTTTAATAAAATGAAAATTTTTTATCAATAATATAAAAATTATTTTAAGTAAATTTTAAATTTCCTGTACTAAATATTTGTTAAAACATACATAAACAAAAATAATAACACAAAGGCAAACTCTCATATTTATATTCATTTGTTGTCTGAAATAAAAAGTTTTGTACCTGCAAAACATTTTTGTTGATTTTAACTCATCTAGACATTTTTGTTGATTTCAACAATTCAAATATGTTGACTGCTAATTGTGAACTGACAATATTGGTGATAATAAAAACTGATTAAGACACAATAACACGCCGAACAAATACTAATTCAGAAGTCAAACAACAAAAATCAGCGTTATATTTTCAAAATTTTCACTGGGCAAATTTTGAAAATATAACGCTGATTTTTGTTGTTTGACTTCTGAATTAATAAAAACTCATATTTATTTTAAATAATTATAATATATTTAATTAATCATTAAGTCACTTTCTTTAATGAATCTAAAACATAACGAATAATGAAAACTTTTTAAGTTGAACGAGACTTGAGAATAAATTATGACAACCTAGTCTATTTGTCTTGTTTATTAGATATTTCTTCGATACGTAAATTAAGAGATATATATTTATATGTAAATTATTATAAAATTTATATGCAAGTACAAAATCCTGCATCATTCAGTAGTTGGATCTGTGTAAGGACTTACGTTATTCTAACTAATCATTTTTAGTTTTCTTTCTTTCCCCCCCCCCCTGATTTCAGTTTCCTGCCGGAATGTAAATTTGTTATGACGTAGATGCAAATCTAAACGTTTTTCAAAAGCAGTATTTAAGCTGTATTTCATGAGTTCGTAAAGAGTAGTAGCGGACTAGCTCTGAGTTTATGCTGCATGTTTGAAATTAGTTCTCTAGTCGGTGTTAAACACCTTTCTACTGATATTTCTAGGATCGGCTTTGATATGAATAATTTCAAAGCTGCGTGCAGCGGATTTAGCGTTTAGTTAAGCTAAGAAACCAGCCTTAAGATATCTTAATTTATTTGTTATATTATTTTTTTTTCTGTTAAATTTACGTTAGTCATAAGTGATGGTGATTTGTGAGCACCAAGTGCGTGCACCTGTTTTAATTAAGTTTTAAATAAAAAGGTTATTTTAAACCTTCCTCTGCAGTTTTTTTCCTCAAAAGACATAGCGAGTATTCGCTACTTCGTCTTCTACATAGAGTCCAAGTTGTATGCTACCAAAAAGAAAAAGAGACTTTATACCTGATGACTTTTCGAAGATCTTAAGTTTGACACCCAGCAAAAGAACGGTCAATTTTTTGAAGATTTCTTGCCACCCACTCTTCCTTTTTTCATAATTGAAGCTTGAGATTGAATGTTTAAAACAAATGTATGGAATTTACCGTATTTGATTTGGAATTTTCAATAACATATTTCCATATAATGTGTGCATATATTGGTCTCACTTTTAATTTGAAAGACTTTTTTTTCTGCGTAAGTAGGTCTGCATCTTCCAAAACGATATATTTGAAAAAAAAAAAAAAAATCTTATAAAGAACTAAGTAAATATAATCTTTAAAATTTGTATGACTTCTAAAATTTTTTATAATTTCTCAGAATGGAATGTACTAATAATTCCCCGCAGCATCAATTTATTGTATATAATATCTAATAACACATATCAAATTTAGACCCGACCAATGGCCGAGTGGTTATGACCGCTGAATGCTGATAATTCGATCTGCTTTGAATTCGAACCCAGGCGAACGGATTGGCTTTCGCAGTTTACTGCATGTGCAAAGTGAATACCTCTTTACCTCAAATTCCTCCACTTAGGCATCCTTACTGTTAGGCAGACAGCCTCGTGTTTTTGCCATATTCAAATAACCTAACCTAAAAATATCAGATTTAGGATACATTCTAAAACCAATTTAAGAAAAAAAAAATAATTTACTGTTGCTGAAATATTAGTCTATGTTCTACTTATCAGTTATACAAGAATTATAATGAGTCAACTGAAAAATTTACTCATTTACACCTCAAAACATATTTTTAATTGCTAATCATCTAAAATAATAAACAATTTTCAATTACTTATTATTTTACATGCTTACATGAATAATGACAAAAAGCTAGAGAAAAATCGTAAACTATTTAGCAATTTAAAAAGTAATTAAGCTTCGTTTCCTAGAAGATTTACACAAACAATGTCCTTTTCATTTAGAGATGTTTCAAGTTATACGTGAAAGAACTTTACGAAGAAAGTTTGCAGAATCTCTTTTATTTTATCTAGTCATGCTATACTACCTCACATTTTAATAGATTTTATAAAATTTTGTGCCGTAGATAAGATGTTTAAAAAAATAGCATGATTATATAATTCTAAATAATTTGTTCACAGACAGAAATGATGTATTTCATCAAGTCATGAAAAGTCATAGCAGGTTTCTGTTACAGAAATGAGCCAAATAGTTAGAATAAAAGATAAATTTGAGCTCATGATATCATTTAGAATAGATGTAGAAAAATTAAATTTTTCCTGCAGTTAAAAAAAGGAGTAAATGGAAAAAAAGTTAATTAATTCAAGCGGTTTCTAATCATCAGAAAACCTTTGCATCTGAACCCTCTTTTCAGAGGTTACCGCTATTCATGCTGCGACAGTGTGAACCTAATTTCACTTACTTTCTCCGTCCCCCCCCCCAAAAAAAACTTGATTTCCATTTTGAGAGCATGAAGTTTATAGGAAGCTGATGCATTAGAATAATAAGCTACAGAAAACCTTTTGCAAACAAGCAAACATAACATCAAATACTCATAATTATTATAGATGCTAATGGCAATGCATTAGAGCCGGCATTCTATAGAACATCTTTACAGAATGTCAAAAACTGGTCTGCAATGTGTGAAAGGATTAACATTTCATACATTTCCTACGCATTCTATAAAATGCCAAGTAACAAACCGGCAAAGTATGAAATGCATCTCCGATTGATTTCGAATATCACATTGCAAAGGCTCAGAATTTGCGATTTTGCATTTTACACTTCGTGCAGGAGAGTCAAACTGTGCGATAGTAATACGTGAAATTATTCAACAAAAATTAGGTCTAAACTTTACCGCATGCAATTAGAACAACAAAGTGTAGTGTCAGAAAAGGAATCTATCGTCGATAGACATGCGACAGTGACTAAAATGCCCAAAGTTCGAGTTAACACTGAAAAAATGCGTTTTGTCCTTAACCAAAACCATTTACCATTAAGTGAATAAATAATGTAAAGTAGAAAATGCTAAACAGACTACTAAGAAGTAAACCTGGGATTAGTAGCTGCAGAATCGCTATGATGTGATGTTTGAGGAAAGCAAAAGTAGACTCATTTATCCTGTTAAAGAAGGTGTCAGTACTATACAGGACTACATTACGGACTCTGAGCTATTTCACAGTGTATTTAAAATAAAAGTCTTTTTAAAGCCATCTTTCCCTATTTTTTCATAATAACATTTATACTTTTGAGGAATGCAGGTCTTTCAAATAATAGCCTAATCATGACATTTTTCTTCATACTTCCACCATAGCTGTTGAAGATTTTGAATTCACTCAGCACAATACAATATGTATCAGGATAAGCCCCAAATTACTTCATTTCCTGAATTTATACGACAGGTTCATGCCCATAAAACCAAATCAAAGAACAAATTCCAATCAAAGAACGCATTTAGACCAAAATAAGTCTGAAGATTGAATTTGGACTCAGAAATAAGGTGTAATGTAAGAATACTGGAAAAAAAAAAAAAAAAAAAAAAAAAAAAAAAAGACTTCACGTAAGTCTTGTTTTCAATATTCTTACTTCATTTTAAAGAAATTTTACCGCAGTTTACGCTAAAATACTTAATATGTGAAATAGCTCAGAGTCCGTAATGTAGTACTCTATAGTATTGACGCCTTCTTTAACAGGATAAATGAGTTTTTACAGGTAGGACACTAAATGTTGGACATCCAGCATACAGACTAAGCTCCTGATAAATATTAAAACAAAGTTCAGCATTAGATACAGATTTTATAGAAAGGCTTTATGCATTTTGTGATATACACGTCATCTTCTTTTTAAGTAATTTTTTTTTTCACTGTGGACAGTATTTTATCTTAAGGTTGTTATTCCAGAGGCTGCTGGCCCCACCTGTGTCCAAGTGGTTAAGACCACTGAATACTGGTAGTTAGACCTGATATGGTTTCGATCCGAGACGAAATAGCGCATGGTTAGTACCTTGGTTAGTTTTCGTAGTTTTTCTCAATGTATAAGATGAAAATGAGTCAATTTCTCTCAAAAGGTTCTACACGGTGTATCTAAGCAGACGACACGAGACGGAGGATGGGGATACCTAGTGGCTAACAGAGGTAAGCAGGTATATATCCCACATCCTCTTCTGGCTATTGTTTTCTGCTTTTAACTGAATGCATTTGATATTTATTAAACATTTCTGGGTTTAGAAGTTTGTTGTAAATTATTTTCATAACAAACTGAAAACGGTTTTTTTCATTCCTGGCTATCAAAAATTCACTGCATTATGGATAAATAACAATCTTTTTTGTCTGCAGATTATCAGCTAGAGTGTAAATTTGTTATTGTAAATTTTTTTTTCTTGTACTTAAGTGAAAAAGCAGAATTTAATTTAATAAGTGTATTTGCAGATTTTCTTCAGAAGGGCGAAAAATTCTTTTTGCCTGCATTGATATCATTTTATGCATAATTATCATTAAGAAATAATTAGAATATCTGCAATATTATTATGAATCAAAATAGCATCAGAAATGTATTATGGACAGTTAAATTGCTCTTATGCGCCTGTCCAACTCCAGCAACAAATAATTGATTATTATTTACTGTGTTTGAACTCTTTTTAAACAACTTTGGATTTGGATTTGATCTGTGGATCATATTTTTTCACGACAATTCTTATCAGTTCCGAATAATATGTTGTATCCCCATTGTAAAATCATAAGAAATGGCGTTTTTCTTTTCCCATTGGATAAGAAGTTATTAATTTTGGTAAAGATACTTAGTTGCTATTCATCTATAATAGGGGTTTTCAATCAAAGGGAATTCCCCCAGAGAGGAATTTCAGACTTAAGGGAAAGAATGCGGTCAATATTTTATTTACCTGTTAAGTATTTAGTTTCTCTCATGAATATAAAAATCAGTATTTTTGTTCAAGGTTTGGAATTAATCAACATTTTTTATACTTTTTTGATTAATTTACAAAACAAAATAAAAATAATTTAAATAAATGTGTATATATATATATACATATATATTCTAGTTTAGAAAGGAGGAAAGAGAGAATTATTCTCTAGCAATAGTGAAGGTATTTAATAGGGCAAAACAACCTTCAGAGCCACCGATCTATAATTTTCCTTAAGCTAATTTTTGATTAAAGGATTTTCAAATACTTGTTACGTAAAAGACTTTTTCAGTGAATAAAAATTCTGAAGTGTAATATTTTTCTAGTTCCTTACCGCGTGCGTGCGAGATTTAACCGGAAAGCACACCCAATTAGTAATCGGAAGGTCCGGAATTCGAGTCTCGGCGAGGACACTGCTTATTTTTCACGTCTTCTGCTCCAGTGTAAAGTATCTAATGGTGGTATCTAATGGTGTATACAAGTGGCTTCGGAGCTAAATGGTGGGGATGATATTCTTTACTTGATGGCAATGCATTTGTGTTACCTGAAGAATAATACGTCTCCAGGAAGATTCGGCGATCTTCAGTCACCCTTTAATTGGGGAAGAATGTAAATTTTGCAATCTCTTTATCCCTTGCTTTCGTGTTGTAACTTGAAGTCATGCCCGGTTAGCAATTGAAAGCTCCGGAGTTCGAGTCCCAGAAAGGGCAGTGCATATTTTTCAAGTCTTCTTCAAGTCTGCTTCAAATTAAAATGGTTAATAATCTCTGTAAAAGATACCAACAGAGATATGAAATCTGATTAGCCATTAAATATTGTAGGGGAATAATGAAGTTCAGTTTCCTTAAAAATATACTTTGAAATTTCCTTAAAGCCCTTAAAGCAATACTTCAAGCTACGAAGATTTCTTCATATTTAAGAAATGAAAAATAATACAAAAAGCATTAAAGAAACGTAATCAAAATTAACAAATCTTATAGATGCATAGCTTTCGGCAATTATTTATCTGCAAATTGTCTGATTGCTTCAGTTTCCTCAATATAAGGCAAATCTTTGGGAAATATCATTTGCAGCTGTCTTCTTAAAACTTGAAGATATTTCTCTTCTGTGAGTTAAAGCAGACCATGGAATTGATGACATGGAAGTCGTATCTTGTCTGACATTCAATCAAGACAGTAAATGCAATAAAGTTCTATCTTTCATGTACCGGGAAAACAAAGCCTTCTTTTCACAGCTCTCTGATATGTTGGCACTCTAGCAGAACTAAGTGGACTCCCATTAAGAAGACAGCTTGTACGAATTTCTGATTCTCGTAGATGAATGAATCAGTGTATTGCATGTCTGAATCTGATTCCTTTGATAAGTGCAGATAGTATCCGGAGTATGGCATGAACGTTGTCGGTAGAATAACAATGATGAAGACCAGAGAGGAGCGTTTATCGCCCGCGTTGAAATGATGAGACGAACTAACTACTAGGGTGAAACGAGATAAGAAATTACTGTTGAAAATTGGTGTGAAGTGAGGCTTTGTTATGTACTAGAATTTTAAAAGAAATCTCTTCAGCATTATTTGGATTTCGAATGATTCGATAATATTTTTTCTAAATAAAAAGCCTTATGGCTCTAGAATTTAAATCGACGGTATAAGAAATTTAGAAAAGTTAACATAGCACAAGATTACATGCTCTGCATCTAGAACAAATAGGCTGAAATGCGAAGTAATCCCGGTATTCAACAATATGCAGGAATTATTTATTTATTTCGGATACAGATTTTGGACAAAGTTTGAATAATGTGCAGCTGCTTGTTGAATTTGAGTCTATATAAACATAATTTATCTTTATTTAATTCAGTTGTAATTAAAAAAAAGAGAGAGAGAGAGAGAGAAAGACATAAAGAAATCTATAAGGATTCAGATTTTTAGCGGTCGCACAGAAAGGGCTTTTTAACGCTTAATAATAAAGTTAAGAAATAATAATAAAATATATAAAGTTAAGAAATTATAATCAAATCAAAATTAGATCTAGGAAGGTAGGCAACCCTCTAACAGGAAATACACATATCAAAATTTAAACACAAATAAATTTAAATATTTAAGCATTTCAAAATTGAAATGAGAGCAGTTCGTTAAAATCTATAAAACTAATGTAAAATATCAGAAATTGTTAAAAATTCTTTGGTCTTTTTCAGGGAGCAGCCGAAGAATTTTCAGCAGAGTCACGTTTCTGAATTTTACCTACATAATTGCTAAAATGGTTTAAATTTGGTTAAAAATGAAAGGGTTAAGTGCAACAAAGTAAATTTTTAGAATTTTAAAATTTTAATTAATTATCAATTAACCTGCTTTGACGTAAGCTCAAAATAAAAATTATAAACAATTTAAATAGATAAAAAAAAGAAGTTTAAGTAAAAAAACAAAAATAAATCAAAAGTAATATGTTCGGAAATGGTTATTTTAACAAGCTTTAATGGTTCAATGGTCAAGTTTAACAATATTTCAAGTAGCGTGTTTTTTTTGAAATTTAATGACCTTGGTCAACCCGGACCAGCCTGTATCTAACCAAAAGTATAAATGTAAGTGTGAACCATGACATCCGCCATGAACAACAAATTAAAAAAATTACTGGAATTAAATCCAGTCCATTCTTAAATTGTTATACAGCTATCTGCACTTTTTTTATATTGTTGCGTTCTATGGGTTTATGGATTTGGAGTGATTCATGACAACACTTTGTACGGTTTATATTTATTTTAACTAACATTTATTTTAAGTTTAAACTATCTTTCCTGTCAAGCCTTACTTTCCCCTGGAATTGCCAATGCCAGAGTATGTAAATTTTAGTAGAACGCGCAAGGATTCAAATAATTCAGCGGAAGTATTCTGAGTTAAATAGAAAGGAAACGAGTTCGAAGGGTGCTTTTCTTGCTTCACGAGTGTGGAGGTGGCTAGTTAGAAATTGAAGAACCACGCGTTTCGGCTTGTGTGCTTGCCTCGGCAAATTGTTAACCTTTCAACGTAATATTCAGAGTTTGCTGAATTATCAGCGGTGAACGCGTAGACCACGCGGTAGAACGCGGTGAGGTTAGTTACGTTTAGAGAGCCTCGTAGTTAGTCACTTGTTAGTATCTCTTTTTAGTTTCTTATTTTTATTTTACCGCCGGTCGGCGTAGTTTGTGAGCGTCAAGAGCACGCATTTGTAATTTCTAAAGTTGAATAAAAAGGGACTTAAACCCTTCTCAAGACTCTGTCTAATTTCCAGTTTTCAGCAGTCACCACTTTGTTGCGTGCAGGTTGGAAACGCGCAACTTTACATTGGCACCCGAACACTTGTCGAACTGAAATGGCCGAAAATCGGATGGAAGCCGCGGGACAACAACAAGAAATGGCAAGCCAATTGGAAGGATTTGGATACCTGGTCCAGACTTTGAAAGCGTCAATCAAGCCAAACGTGAATTTCGACGGAAAACATTCGGTGGCGATATTTCTAGAAAGCCTCGACAATCACTTTCAGCTCTACCCTGTGCCTGAAAGACAAAAAGTTGCCATCGCCACATCTGCACTAAGAGTACAGGCCGCGCTATGGTGGAAGAATATTGGCCAATTTTTATTAGGGAAATTCGGAGGCCAGACATATACATTTGAAAATTTCAAAAAATCGTTATTAAAGGCCTTCCCTATAGTGAAAGATCGAGCAAGGCTAGAAGCCGAACTATATAGTTTCTATCAACGGAATATAGAAGAGTTGACGGACTTTATTCTGCGAAAAATTAAACTGACGGATATGCTGTATGGGAAGAAACCCGACGCGGAGATTATTGAAATAATTTTACCAAGATTACTACCTGCTGTTCAAGATTACTTTGAAATTAGAAACCCAAGCACATTGCAGGAGCTCTTCGAATTGGCGGTCAAGTTCCAAAATCGCACAATAGAGGAAAAAGCTAGAGGGGCATCGTACTCTCAAAGTATCCGAAGGCAATCTTCAAATGAGCAGACCAGAAATGCAAACCGCTCTTATGGGGGAAAGAGCTATCAAGCTAACTTATCGAACATCGAAGGTCAAGGCCCAAAAAGGAAATTTGAAAACAAACGTGCGGGTACCCAGAAGGCAGAAGCTGAAAGGAAAGCTTTAAACGAGTAGAGGGGCCTGTGAAAGCGAGGGTCCAGACCCCGGAAGTTTTAAAAAAACCCTCAAAAAACACTTAAATACGGTCATCGTAAAGAACTCACATCTACCAATTATACAAGTCCTGGTTGGCGATGTATCAGTAGAAGCCCTCATCGATACAGGGCAGAAGGTAATTTTATGAGTGATACATTTTTCAAGAAGAATTTTTATAGGTTACGATTATTTAAAAACAAACACACAGAAATTATAGCGGCGCAAGGAAAAACCTGCCAATGCATCGGGAAATTATCATTAAACATACAGGTAAAAGATGAAAGCCTCAAAGTAGATCAGATTTTTGTAGTAAAAAATCTGAAAAATCCACTTATTTTAGGTATGGAGTTTTTAAGGGCCGCGAGGGCCAAACTGAATTTTCAAGACAGTTCTATTGTGCTGGAGATGGACCGCAGGGTGGTGGAACCAGTGGAACAACTGCAAGTTGACCTTAGCCATTTGAATGACCATGAAAGTCAAGCCATCCAGCAAGTGACCGGCCTGGTAGCTGTCAAATAGTTACGCATCAGATACAGTTAACTGCCGAAAAACCCTGTAGAACTAAACCTTATCGCCATGATAAAGAGAAAGACCTAATTATAGAAGAACATATTCAGGAAATGTTAAAGAACAAAATAATAACGCCCATAAATAGTGAGTACGCGAGTCCAGTCGTACTGTGTAGGAAAAAGAACGAGTTTCCTCCTTCGGATAAAAGGGCTTGGAGGTTTTCTATCGATTACAGAAAACTGAATAGTATTACTAAATTCCCAGTTTACCCTTTGCCGGTTATAGAGGAAATTATTAGAAAGATTAAATCTACTAGATACATGACTACTTTGGACTTAACGTCTGGCTACTATCAAATAGCTATGAGACCCGAAGACACACATAAAACCGCGTTTATAACAAAATCGGGCACTTATGCATTTTTACGCATACCCTTTGGGTTGTGTGGGGCCCCATCAACATTGCAGAGAGCTATGGACATTGTTCTAAAGCCTGTCCTAGGAAAATCGACTTTAATCTATCTAGATGATATAATTATAACGAGTAGTACGTTGGAACAACATATTAAAGACCTAGAAGAAGTTTTTAAATTATTAAAAGAGGCCGGTCTTACAATTAACGCCTCAAAATGCAAGTTCGCAACTAAAGAACTTAAATATCTGGGTTATAAAATTTCGCAAAAGGGTATAGAAACTCAAGATTCAAAAATAAAAGCAATCAAGAATTTCCCACCTCCCAACACCGTCAAGAAACTTTCTTCTTTCCTTGGGTTATGTTCTTACTATCGGTCATTCATAAAAGATTTCGCTAATATTGTTGAACCCTTGTTAGTAATTAAAAGAAAGAAAAGTAAATTCACGTGGACAGCGGAAGCAAATACCGCTTTCGAAAGGTTAAAAGAAGCGCTTATCAATGCCCCTGTTTTGAAATTCCCGAAGGGGGACGAAAACCTGGAAATTGCAGCAGATGCGTCAGACTATGCGGTGGGTGCGGTTATTATGCAAAATAACCATCCGCTGGCATTTTTTAGTAAAACGTTGAATCAGACACAAAGGAATTATACAGCTACAGAGAGAGAAACATTAGCCGTATTAATGGCTGTACACAAATTTCTAGTTTATTTCGGCAAAGCGCCAGTAACAGTCTTTTCGGATCATGCGGCTGTTGGTAGACTTTACTCGGGGAAAAACCTAACGCCTAGGTTAATAAGATGGGATTAAAAACTCCAAGAATATAATCTAATAATAAAATATAAACCGGGTAAGGAAAACAATGTAGCTGACTCACTTTCTCTTATAAAACTGGACGATAAAGGTAATGAACTTAAATGCGCTGTGTTGACTTCAAAAATTTTAGATTCTAGAGATACAATTATTGCTGAATTGAAAGCTGATCCTGAATTTGGAAGTATCTATGCATATTTGAAAGACCCCGAAAGCTTTGAGCACACAGATATCGATGCGATAAGAAATAGAGCAGAAAACTATGAAATAATAGATAATTTATTATTTTATACGAAAACAACAAACGAAAATCTCGAGTACAAACCAATCATCCCAGCCTCGCTTCGATTAAGCATTTTGAAGGAATTACACGACGCGAAAACAGCAGGTCATTTAGGGGTCAGAAAGACTTTAAAAAGGGTACGCGAGGCAGTATATTTCCCACAATTATACAAAATAGTAACTGCGTATGTCAGGTCTTGCAATCAATGTCAGTTAATAAATGATATTAATTACAGCCCGGCCGGGTACTTAAATAGCATTTGCGCTACATTTCCGAATGAAATTTTAGGTATAGATCTTCTTGGTCCTTTCCCCCAGAGTGAGTTAAATAAAGATCGTTTTCTTTTAGTAATTGTAGATCATTTTTCAAAATGGACAGAAATTGTTCCACTTAAACGCGCGTCAGCCAAAACAGTCACAGATACATTTTAAAATACGGTGCACCGATAAAAGTCATTAGCGATAACGGTAAACAATTCATTAGTCAAATATTTGAAAACATATGCACTGGACTTGGCATACGCCATATCAGAATGGTTCCGTATAGACCACAGGCAAACATAGCAGAAAGAGTTAATAAAAACATTGTAAAAATAATTCGCAGTTACGTTAGCACACATCACAAACGCTGGGATGGCTACATAAATGAGTTAGCTTATGCTTTATGATCGGCAAATCACGATACTACGGGAAAAACCCCAGCAGAATTATTTTTAGGCCGAAAGTTAATTACGCCTTTAGATAAATTATTCTTTGTGCAACAAAGAGAGCAAGAATTTAAACAGAAAGACGTGCAAACGCTTATTGATCAGGCGATTAAAAGCTCGAATACGGCAAGAAATAGACAAAAAGTATTTTATGATAGAAAACGCCGTGAAGCAGATTTTAAAGTTGGGGATAAAGTGTTGAAGCGGAAATTTTCTTTATCAAGTGCCCCAGACAATTTTACTGCAAAGTTAGCTCCAAAATTTGAAGGCCCCTATGTAATTCAGGAAATCAAAGGAGTCGTATTGTACCTTAAGAACGAGAGAGGGGAAATCTGTAAAGCAAGTCCCGACCAGGTGAAAAAATACTATAATCAAAATGATTTTGAAATCCTTAAAAGTTTCTTGCAGGACTCAAGCGTAAAAGAAGTAGAAGGTCCAGAAGTAACGTCACCCGTTCCACCACCCAAGAAGCAGAGAACTGAAGAGAAACCTAGCCCTTCTACAACCCATGCGACGGTACCGAAAAGAAGAAACGAAAACTTTCAGACTCCAGCATTTAAGAAACACAAGAAAGCAAAGCCGCCGCGTAAAGAAACCTTGGTAAAGAGGAAAACACCACTTACAACGTTTCGCAGTAAAAATTATACATCAACGAGAACGCTTCCAGGCCATAGAGTCAGGTGCAAACAAGGCCGCCGTTCCATAAATATAAAAAGACAGCAGGAGGAACGAAAAGATCACCACCAACAGAAGAAATTCAAGCATGACTCCAGACCGGAGGACTCCAAGACCAGCCGTCCAGGGGAAAAACGGAAAAGACAGCAACCCGACGACTACCACTCCAAGGGGCCAGCATGCAGAGGGCGAAAAAGAAAAATTAACGTGGACGACACTCCGAGGTCATTAAGGAGAAGACTGACGTCCATGAAACCTATAACGTGGAAGCAGTTCTGCCAGAAAAGAATGACGGAATTCCAATCATCGAAAACTCAAAGATAAGTTAAAATCTTCTATAAACTTTTTTTCCTTTGTCCCGAAATGTTATGCGTAAATACGAAGTTCTATGTTTGACGGAAGTCAATGTGTCTCGGTTGAGACTTAGTTTTGTTTTACTTTATTTAGCTAAGGCAAAAGTATTATTTTCTTTAAGTATAAAATCTAAGAACAAGCTGTTTCTGTTGGTCGAAAGACTAATTCCGTTATGTTAAAGCCAAAATTTGGCCGAAGATAAAAATAACTTCGTATTCTTGTATTAATAAGAACTTTAGTTTCAGTGCCACCAGCTTGGCGAAGAATGAGTAAAGTAAAAAATTATTTTTCTCTTATTCATTTAATGGTAAATTGTAAAAATCATATGTATTAGAATTTTGTAAATATACGTAAATACTTGAAAGTTATGTAAAAGTCGAATTTAGTCTAGAAGCATAAAATTTTAGATGCTAAAAGTAAATGCTCAAAAGCAATGAATTCAAATTTAAGTATTAAACTGTAGATAAAATCATGCATGTCTAAAGATGAATGAGGGGGAAGTTTGAATGAATGTGTTTTGTAGGGTTCTCCACCTACACTTGAATTTTAAGAATGTTAATGTAGCTCATCGAGTTGTAGAATGTCGAGTAAGGTCTGTCTATTTGGTCGTTGAATTCTAACAAATCATTGTGGTTAGGGGAAGTGTCGCAATACTAAAACACGAATATTCCCGTTTGACACCACACATGGTGGAGAGCCAGGGTAAAGTTAAATTCATGTTTGAATACTTGAATGAATGTGAATTAAGCAGTAACTAAGGAAAACGAATCGTTTAAAAACAAAAACTTATTCAGTGTGAAGAAAGCGTAAATTGTAATGTATTTAGAAAGATACTGATACTTATTCCTTCCAGATGCTGGAAGGAAGAGATATTGATTGCTGAAGTCCAGGAAAAGTTGCTGTAAGAAGAGAGATTTAAATAAGTATACATAGAAATTTATTATACCTTTTGTGAGATAAGATTTTTTTTTATGTAAACGAGGCTCTTAAAATTTAGTTCAGAATTGTAGAAAATTTTCAACAGTTCGTTTGTAGGACCTGCTTCCAAGTTTTCCAAATTCTGGCAGCGGCAAATGTAGCGTTTATATTTATTTTAACTAACATTTATTTTAAGTTTAAACTATCTTTCCTGTCAAGCCTTACTTTCCCCTGGAATTGCCAATGCCAGAGTATGTAAATTTTAGTAGAACGCGCAAGGATTCAAATAATTCAGCGGAAGTATTCTGAGTTAAATAGAAAAGAAACGAGTTCGAAGGGTGCTTTTCTTGCTTCACGAGTGTGGAGGTGGCTAGTTAGAAATTGAAGAACCACGCGTTTCGGCTTGTGTGCTTGCCTCGGCAAATTGTTAACCTTTCAACGTAATATTCAGAGTTTGCTGAATTATCAGCGGTGAACGCGTAGACCACGAGGTAGAACGCGGTGAGGTTAGTTACGTTTAGAGAGCCTCGTAGTTAGTCACTTGTTAGTATCTCTTTTTAGTTTCTTATTTTTATTTTACCGCCGGGTCGGCGTAGTTTGTGAGCGTCAAGAGCACGCATTTGTAATTTCTAAAGTTGAATAAAAAGGGACTTGAACCCTTCTCAAGACTCTGTCTAATTTCCAGTTTTCAGCAGTCACCACTTTGTTGCGTGCAGGTTGGAAGCGCGCAACTTTACCACTTGATGAAGAATCAAAACACAAGTTATTTGCCAGCATTACACAGGAGAGTTCTAAAGACACGTTTCAATCGGTTACAGCCGAAAATATCGCAGACGAAAACGTCGCGGAGAAAACAACGCAAGGCGAAAACGTCGTGCTACAAAACATCGCTGGAGAAAACATCGCAAAGAGAAAACATCGCAATTCTAAAACATCGTGGTACAAAACATCGTCGTCCAAAATAAAGCGGCTCAAAAACTTCGCAGTTTAAAAACATCGTCGTCGAAAATATCGTGGTAAAAAATAAAGTATCTACAAATCATCGCATGACGATAACATCGCAGACATGCTTTAATAACTGTAAATGGATATTCCCATAATGATTTGTGAGCGCAAGATGGAATGAAGGATAATTTTTACTTCAATATTTTTTATTAATTAATAAATTTTTGCTGAGAAAATAAAAAGGAAACTTAAGCATAGAAAATTAATGCAACTTATAGCACTTAATAGAATTTTAAACCGACATTGTTAACTAACAAAGGCCATTAATAAATCATTTTTTATAAAGTTTTACTGGTAATTTTTCATGAAAAGTATAATCTATAAGTTGCATTTAATTTTCTATGCTTAAGTTTCCTTCTTACTTATTCAGCAAAAATTTATTAGTTAATAAAAAAATGTGAAATTAAAAATTATCCTTCTTTACACCTTGCGCTCACAAATCATTATGGGAATATCCATTTACAATTATTAAAACCTGAAAAAAAGTATATTTGCGATGTTATCGTCATGCGATGATTTGTAGATACTTTATTTTTTACCACGATATTTTCAAGGACGATGTTTTTAAACTGCGAAGTTTTTGAACCGCTTTATTTTCGAAGGCGATGTTTTGTACCACGATGTTTTCTCTTTGCGATGTTTTCTCTTACGATGTTTTGTAGCACGACGTTTTCGCCTTGCGTTGTTTTCTCCGCGACGTTTTCGTCCGCGATGTTTTTGCCGCGATGTTATCGGCGGACACCTTTCAATCTTCGATAAATGCGCTAAAACAATTAGCAACACAGTTTTCAGGCCAAAACGTTGAAGACAGCTTCTCGGCACTAAAGTACATCTTCCGACTCAGTTTAGTCGCTCTCAAGCTAATCTCTGAACTCAAAACACTGCTACTGAATTCAGCATACGCTAGATCAGGGTTCTCAACCATATGCCAGCGAGCACCATGGCGCCCGCCGATCGTCTAACGTGTGCCCGCTACTGTGCCATCACAATAAAAATGTTTTAGTTTTCAGTAAAATTCTGTGTAAAAAGTTTCTCAGTTTTAATGAGATATAAATTACGTCCAACACAGATACCAGCACAGAGCAAACGAAATGCGATCGATCTCTTTTTTTTATGTGCATGTATTATTAACTCCATCCAATCATAAATTCACTTTGAAAAGTAAATGGTGCCCGCCATCCAACAGATATTCTAGAATTTGCTCTTAGAGACAAAAGGTTGGGGGCCCTTGCTCTAGATATTCGCTCAAGATACATAAATTGCTACTCCGCGTACAAGGAGGGTATTTATAGCTTTTCACCTGCTTTCGACAACATTCTCGAGAAAACAGATAAGAATTCGTTCTCAATGTTCCGGCTCCGTCTATGGCATATCGCCAAATTTGTAGACAAATATCGCCCTAAATCTGGCAACCATGCCTTTCCTTATCATTTTTGGCAACCCTAAACAGCTTTGCGGGGAAGCTATCTTACCGCAGCTGGGGATTTCGCAACAATACACACTCATTTAAAAATAAAAACAAGCTCGGTGAAATAAAATGCTATTAATTTGTCAGACGAGATCATAAAAGAATCTTTTTGAATAATTTTCTAATATGAATTTTTTTAGTTTTATTGTCATTTACATTCTGAATTAAGTAATTATCATTACGAAAACGTTTTATTATTTTGAAAAGTCCAGAGTATTTTGGCTGTAAAACCTGAAGTTGTTGTAAAGCTGCTTCATCCTGAATATCGAATTTAGGCCTTTCTCAGTCTTTTACTTTTTATTTTATTTTATTTTTTTGAAGATTTTTCTTTTCATTACGTTTGACTAAATTTCTAGTAGCTTTAAGGTGTCCTATCTGACAAATAAAGTACTGTGCAGTTTTTCAATTACTAATGGTTTATTGTTTGTGTCCACAGGTTTATTTAGTTCTCTGCTAAAAAATAATTGGGCTGGAGTGAAAACTGTGACTATATGATTTGACTTATTTCAGTGCAGTTTAAAAAATGCTAAATTATCTGACTGCTCTTTAACCTTATTTGATAAAGGAGCTATACTTTCTTTCATCGTTCGATGAACTCGCTGTATGGCACCATTAAGCTGTGGATGAGAAATGGACTGTTTTTCTGTGCTCAGTATTTAGATCGTTCAGAAAATTTTAAAATCCACCGAACAAAAATTCGATCCATTATCAGATTGCATTATCTTGGATATATCAAATTTTGAAAAATACGAAAGTAGCAAGACAACATGAATTAGAGAGACCTTGTCAATTGAATTTTTTTAGTATTAGCTTTTAAGCATTCTTCTTATAAAATTTTGAAAAATATATCCATAACCCCTTATGGCTGTTCCTGAAGTGTTGTTGGTTACAGATATAGTCTCTAAATATCTGAAGATTTTTTATGATGATTTATCAATGATTTTTAAGAAATCATCATGTGATCGAGGAAATTTATGTGAATTGCCAAAATTTCTCCTAATTCAGATAATTTTTTATTGCTCGTGACTGTTCTTGAACGTTTGGGTTTATTTTCCAAACGGTGTTGACAACTTTCACAAAAGTTTTTGTATCTAAAAACATATCCTTCCAGAAATATTTCTTTTTTCACGAATTCGTACGTTTTGTTGGTTCCAAAATATTGTTACGCTTTTTTCTCTGACACCAGTTGTTACGTTTTTTTTTTTCTTCCTTCACGTTCGTACGGGGTTTGTGTGGATTTGGAGTGAATAACGACGACACTTGATGAAGTATCGAAACACACTTTATTTATCAATATTAATCAGGACAGCTCCAAAACACTTTTACAGTTGTCGAAGATCTACTATTAACACGCTGGAACAATCAGCGACACAGCCTTCACACTGTCAGGCAATAACGGTGAAGAAAGCTTCACGGCAAAGCACTAAAGTACAGCTCCCGACTCTGCTTGGTCGTTCTCGGAACTCCACGTACTCTCGAGGCTCTCCACACTACAACTCGCGATACACTCGAAAACACACAGAACACAGCTCCCGACTCTTCGGTTCAGTCGTTCCCGGAGCTCAGTACGCTCTCTCAACGATGACAGTCTAAGACAAAACTCGACGATGCACTAATTCGCGATACTAATTAAAAGAGTCTTTCGATGCACTCGACGACCAACTCGGCGCTAGACTTCGAGACACTCGTTCAATGACTGAGTATCAGCTCGCGAGACGAGACACACACTAACTGACTGCGGACCAGCAGGGTTTATATAGCTTTCGACTTCAAGAACATTCTGGGCAAATTAGGTATGAATTCGTTCTAGAAGGTTCTCCAACCGTCCATAGTATATCGCCAATTTTGTCGCCAAATAGGCGATTTCTCGCCAAACGTGACAACCATGCCTTGTTATTTTATGGCAACTCTAAATCTGCTTTGCGAGAAAGCTATCCCACCGCGCCTGTACATTTCGTAACAATATAAAGTATGAGTAATTTCTAGACGAAATCTTGGTAAGGGATTTAGAAGTAAAATTTTATTTTGTAAATGCTTTGTTTTTAAATGGTGTGCTGTGGGTGTGAACTTTCATTACAAGATCATTATGCTTATCAATAAAAATTTTTGCTGATTAGCTATACTTTGAATGTTTAATTCATTTTTCTTGGACGATGTTGATATTATTTACATTATGAGATTCTTCAGAAATGCTACAAAGAAAATCTGCGGAACTGGAGAAACCAGGAATATGTATACAGCAGGTGTCAAGCTGTTTATCGAGTTGTATATGAAAAGTAAGTGGTTTGGCATTAGTTAAAATTCTAAATTTTCTGCCGTATAAATGTTTATGAAAGTATTGTACAGAAGAGAAAAATGGCATAATGTTCACGCCCAATAGATATCTCGATTCAGCAGGATTGAGAAGTTTGGAATAAAATTCTACAGGAAAGAATTTGTCATCAATTTTTTTCAAAAGAATACTAAAATGGCGAATTTCGAAGCGTCTGTAATTAAATATATTTCTGGTGCTATTAGTAATTTTTAATCGTTGGTTTATTCAACATTAGTGATTGTATTTACAATTCCGCGCAAAGGGAATATTTCTTTTAGTTCATTTTACAGTGATCTCAGCATAATTGGGAAATAAATGTCTAAAATAATTCATCATTCCAAGGAAAGCCTAAACCTGATTCACATCTTTTGGAATAGAAAATTTAGAAACCTTTACAATATTTTCTTCTGAGGGTGAAAACCTTCTTTGTAGATATTAAAATACAAATAAGCTATTTCAGATTTGCAAAGTTGCAATTTTACTGGATTCAGAGGCAAATTAAAAGATTTTGAACCATCGAAGACTTTGTGAAGAATGATCTTCACAGCTGCAACAGTAGTATCATCAGGAAAGAACTGAACATTCCTACCTTTAGTGCTATTTAAACATTTTGAAATTAAAGTATGGAAATAAGAGGAACTATTAGATAGTCAACAGGGGGAAAAATTTTCAAGCTCAGGACAAAATGCCAATTTTTCCTCATCAGAATATAGTAATTTAATTTGGAAAAAAACCTGACTTCTAAGCCCAGAATACAGTTTCCTACCGGCAGTATTGGGTAAAATCTCCGAAATTTTTCATAAGCAAATCGTGTAAGGTTCTGCTACGCAATGTTAAAAAAAAAAAAAAAAAAAAAAAAAAAAAAAATCGTGTAAGGTTCTGCTCTACAATTGACGATAGTCTACAACCATGCAAAATTTTGGTTTATTTTTTTATCCCCACCAAGTAAATTCTTTTTTTCTGGGAAATATGTCTGGTAAACTGTAACTCGAAGACGGCTCGACTGTACCTGCTTCTAGTAATTTTGCAATGTATTGTTGAGTGTACTGTTTTGAAATTTTAGGAATGAGATACGTTCTAGTCTGTATTGGAAAATTGTGAAGGTGTTGAAGTTCTGGTACAAACTTATCAATTGACAGGTTGTAGGTGTTGTAGGACTTTGAAAATATAGCATAGTTATTCATTCATAATTCTATCATTTCACTTTTTCCTTGTTAGAATCTTCACTGATATGTTCGTAGCTGCTGCAGTTATATCTTCATGTTCCCTAATCGATTGATTACATTTTTCGATATATTAGAAAATTTTTGTTGCACTGCTTGGGAAAATTCAATTCTTAAAAATAATAATTTTTTTGTAAATTTTCTAAATTTTGGGTCATTAATGAAAAAAATCTTATTTCTACAATTTGTTTTTAATATTACTATTATCATCCGGCCATTTTTCTAATCTAGCTACGCTATTTATTTGGTCTATAAAGAATGCACATTTTCATAAATCTTTCCATTAAATGTAGGTAAAGGAGATGCTAAGGAAGGTGCTATAACTGTTGTTGATTTTACTTTTAAATTAGGAATTGACACTATAGTGTTTTAATTACTTTTTTTTAATCTTTTAGCTCATGGCTCATTGTTCTGAACATGCTGTTACACATATATGTAAATTATTAATACTAGAATTTTTAACATGATATTTAGAATTCATTTACCAATTATACATACAATATTCACAACTATTGCATGAAATAATAATTTTTGTCTGTATTTTAAAATAATTAAAACATAATAGTCATTCAATATATTTAAATAATGTCCGCATTGATCTAGCATGCATAATATTAGAATTTAACACATGTATTCTTTTGTGGTATTAATTATTAAGCTTCGCAGTTATTAAAATAATTAAATGTGATTAAATTGCTGAAATAACCACTGATTGTAATTATATCTTAAATCTTCATATATACAATATTTGGAAATAAATGTTTTCTTATTTTTTAAAACAGAATTATCATTTTATGACATTTACGATCAATAATTCATCAACAGTATACGTACAATTATTTGAATCACATATGCAGCAATCATGGCCATTAGACCCGCGTGTTAATTAAGTTCTCAACCTGAATTAATAACAATTTTTTTGGCAACGGCACCAAATGTTTTAAAAGTCTGTTAATAAGCCAAAATGAAGAGATAATTTTAATTTGATTCTGGCCGTGTTTGCATTGCAATAATTTTTATCATAAATAATTAGCAAATATTTTTTGTAAACTTTTCATTATTTCATAAAATAAAAGAACTTTGCTGTATTTTTATTAATTTATTTTGTAAGTTGTGAAGTACTATAGTTAACTAATTATTATGATTTAAGTCTTTACTATTACTTTTCCGTCAACGAACATTAAAATATTGAGCAGTTTAAGTAGATCAATTTGTGTGTAGTCTCCAACAACGATACCTTGAATTTGAAAATTGAACTCATGTTATTTTAAATACTCGAAAATGGTGGAGTATATTGGTATGCATGAGTTGTGCTTTGTTCATTTAAATAATTTTTTAAAAGGGTTATTTAAATTTTCGCTCTATCATAATATTTTAAACGGAGCGATAACTTTCTTGTCAGTCTAATAGGGTCAAAAGGACTTGCATTTAATTTCTACATAACCAGGAACCTAAAATTTTCGTCTACATTCCCTTACATAATTTAGCTAAAAATTTATGGAATAGTTTTATTTATGAATTAAGCAAGGAAGAAAATTTCAAGATGCTAATTGACTTGTATGTTTTATGAAGTAATAGTGCGACGACAACTAAATGTTAAAACTTTTTAAGTAAGAAATTCTTATTGCTTTGGCCTCGACACTTTCGCTTGTATTGCATAAGTTAAAAGCAAAACTAAATATTCCGGTTAGCATACTATTACAACTTCTGATGTTTCTTTCTCTCCTGTGATGAGCCCATGCATCATTTATACCTTGTCACGCAATTCGTCCATTCAACACCAAGCATTTCTGTATTATATATGAATGCAATTGCACCGCCAGCCGTGTACACAAAACGGTTGAAAAATGTCATTATTTGAGACGTGCCGCCCGAACCCCGTTTCAGGTCTTAATGAAACCCAACATTTTCTCGCTTTTGTCTTATTACGAGACACGCCCCTCAAATCTTCTCGAACACACAACCCTGTTGCGAGCAGCACGACGCGCAATCTCGAATTTTTGAAGATTTGGGAATTACGATTTATTTTCGCGAGTTTCGTGAGCATGGATTTTCCGGTGAGGGTTTAAGGACTGAAGCGAACTTCGATGAAAGCATATTTTTCGAATAAACTTCATTCAACGTATGGAAATGTTCACGAAATGAAGTGCTTTCCAAGAGAATAGAGTGAGATTTTGAAAGGGATTTGGGACTGTAAAAGGAGTCCTTTCAACGACTTCTTCATAAAAGCAGATTACACGTGAGAGAAATAGTTTACAATGTTTTCGCTGCAATAAATGCAAAGATTTCGGAAAATAAAATATGAGAACAGACCATCATCATTGGTATTGTAGTACGTTTTGAAAGAAAAACACATAGGATTTAATTTCAAATGCTTTTGATGTCTCTTCATGAGAATTATGCTGGCAAGAAAATTTATATGTAATACAAAGAATCCACCTAATTAAACCAGACTACACAAACTTAGACTGGCAAAATTCTTTTTGCCTTTCCTGATAAATTTTCCCTTCAGTAATCTTTAAATTACTACTTAAAAACATTTAAATTACTTTAAAGCAGGCATCGCACTATAGCATTCTTTTTTAATATTTTAATACACAATGACTTCACTTTCCAGAATTATATAGGGTTAAAAAATTTCCTTATGAATTAACCAATCAATCAAAGAAGCAGAAACGATGAATAAAAGTTTTTGTGAATTAAATGGCATAGCGATCACAATAAAAATAGTAAATTAAAGGGGGAACGTAGCTAGGAATTTGCTGTAATTTCAATCTTAGGACAGATACTCATAGATGTAATTGGCATCAGAAAAAGCAAAACATCTCTCAAGTCTAGTTCGCAGTTAGTGAATTAATTAAGTAATTTAAGATCATTTGTGGATGTAACCTTTATATATTGGTTCTTCTATTATTATGAGGAAGAAACTTATTTTTTTCTGCAGCACCGGAAATAAGATCCCGTTTCCTTAAAAATAACTTTCGGAGCCTGCTTTACTTTTTCTCCATAGTGTGATGGATCCCTTCACACTTACCTTTACAGACATGCAGGCAAAAAAAAGATAAAGGGAAAAAAATTTCTCAAAGCTTTCAGATTTTACATAACGTCTAAAGGGGCGTTTTTTTTTAAAAAAAAGTTTTATGTTTTATTATTATGTTTTACCTTTACTTATTAAATATCATGTTCTTTGCATTTAAACCACATAAAATTCAGTTCAACTGCAATATCACAAAATATTTAAAAACAGCATGTCTTTAGAATTTCCGATAGACAGTCTCCCGCGCTGGAAACAAAAAATGTTTGTTTTTCTGCACAGTGTTTCCAATGCCGGCTTTGAAATCATTGAGTTTGTTAGTCAAAAATTCGTTAAAGTTTTACAAAATATGAAACCTGTAATAAAACAAATTTCAAATCTGGATTTCCAGATGCCCATTTTCGAGTGGAGGACTATTATTCAAAATCTGATGTCTCCAGGTACCGTTGTCTTTTCACAATGCAAAAAACATACATACATTTATGCAGATTCTTATATAATTTCTTTAATATAATACAGGGTGATAATATTTGGTGGCAACAATTTAAAACGTGATAGGGCTTTCATAGTGAACCAATGCAAAATGCTGTTTCCAGACTAATATCCCTTCTGGGCTCACGCTCCTTTGGGCTAAAAGAAAAAGGAATCATTGATTGTAATTTTTCTTATTACTTTGGTTAATGATATGAATGAAACATTATTTTAAAGGTAACTGAGTCTGCTTTAGACTTCGTTTTGTTGTTGTTAAAATCAATCCGCAAACATGCGTTTCCTACAAACTTAAAAGTTATAAGTATTTCATTTATCACACACAATCACACAGCTGTTGTTGTTTCACATGGTCGGACACTTCCGCCGTAAGGCACTCGTCTTGAATGATCAGTAAACATCGGTCATTTAGCCATCTCATTTAGCCACCACAAGAGGCGACCAGTTTAATGGAGAACGATCCGAGACAGATCAGAGGACCTCTCACCCCTCTTTCCTTGCCACCAAACCACTCGAGAGGGCATTCGACTAACCAGTATTTTAAGCGCCCTCATTCCGTATAGATGCCGCATACTTAATTAAACAGCCAGACAGGGGGCTGTAGCAATGATCTCCACATACAGGTTACCGCAGCATACAAAAGTTTGGTATCCTCTAGTCTATATTCTAAATTATAATTGCTATAGAAATTACAGAAGATTTACATATTTCGGTGCAAAAAGTATCTAAGTATTGCAAGAATCTTGAAATATGAGTATCAATAAACATAGATTTTGATTTTTTTATTGATCTTACGAGCGCTTTATTTTCGTTTAAAAAAAACATATAAAGTATCTTAGATACTAAAGCTGGATGTGAATTCCTTCGAATTATATAAAAAGTCGATATTCGAATAAAACGTTTTTAGAACTGAAAATAGAAATAAAATATTTATAGTTTAGACTATTTTATCGCATGGTATTTTGTCGCTATTTTGTTATTTTGACGGGACACGGTTACAAAGAAGTTTAGGTTGTTTAGGAGGTTCGTAGGATATTTCAGGATGTCATGAGGATGTGCGCATATCCAGCGGGCAACATCCTCAGGATATCCCAAGGATGTTTTTTTGCTATGTGGATTTAGACTATTTTATCGCGGGCTATTTTGTCGCAGGGTATTTTGACGGGTCACGGTTACAAACGTAAGATTGTTCTAAAATTATGTGGGGCAGAAGCCCTGAAACCGATCTTGTTCCAGATATTTAAAAGGCTCTGATGGACAAGCACGTTAATTATACGTACTAAATATTTTTGACAGAAGCTGCTTTTATCTAGTATTATTTTAAGTAATATTCATGTAAAAATGCTAAAAACCTTACCGATGGAAAGTGATAAA
Source organism: Stegodyphus dumicola (assembly GCF_044657685.1). Taxonomy (NCBI): domain Eukaryota; kingdom Metazoa; phylum Arthropoda; class Arachnida; order Araneae; family Eresidae; genus Stegodyphus; species Stegodyphus dumicola. Next base: position 103,700,366 of record NC_140771.1, read on the forward strand.
CATTTTGATAGTGCAAATTCTAGTGAGTTAAAATTTGCTTTGGGATACACTTTTCTTTTTAATATCGTGTGTATATTGATGTAGTAGGGGAGTTGAAGATGCTAAATAACAATCCCAACTTTGTTTTCCACACCAGATAACATTTAATAAAGATAATCAGAAAAGGTACAAATTAGATTAAATACAAGTGCCGTTTGATACAAAGAGGATTCTGTATAGCTTTTACCAGTTTTATCACATAACCGACTAGTGCCTACTCGCATTTGCTGATGTATTAAACAATCCAATTTACCACCTTCGCGTGGAAAATTACAGTTCCTTATTCTACACCTTCACGTGCAGACAGACATCTCACCACCTTCACGTGGGATAGCAGAAGAGTCTCTGTCATACTCCTCTTTCACCTCGCTGTTGGCGCATCGGTGAGGCCCTCTGGTGGTTGTGTCACACTTACAGATACTACAATTCGGCCTTCCTGACATTTTTTCGTCCTCGAAAACACTGATCAGCAACACTGGAACATCAAGACAGCACCTGAAAATAAATTAAAAAAAAAAAAAAAAAAAAAAAAGAAAAAAAAAAAAAAAGAAAGAAGTGTGGAAGAACCACACCTATATAGTAGAAGTCCATGGCTTCATGAGATCAGCTGCTGTAGTGGTACATCCAGGACCTTCATGGTGTCCCACTTTTTCCACCTGGTAACGATCTTTGCCTTTCCTCGCTGTTACACGATATGGACCGAAGAACTTTGGCCTTAACTTTAGACCACCTCCATACTGCGTTCTTTGTAAGGCAACTAAGTCGTTCAGATTGTATACTTGTGCCTCTTTCCTCTTTTTGTTGTATGTTTTTCTATTCTCTTCCTGAATTTTTAGAATGTTTTTTCTTGCTTCCTCTCTCATATCTTCTCGATCTTTCATCATAGTATTTCTTTCTTCTTCTTCAAGAATTTCCATAATCTTTAAGTCCTCTCGATTTCTCATTTTAACACCAGTGAGAAGCTCAAATGGAGAACTCTTTGTGCTTCTGCTCTTAGTGCTGTTTAAGATCCTTTGTACATCTCCAACATATTTGTACCACTTGGTTGGATCATCTATGGTTAATTTGGATAGGACTGGAATCAGAGTGAGATGAATCCTTTCCACTTGTCCATTTCCTCTAGGAACGCCTGTAGTTGTAAATATGTGCTGGATATTCTCTTGACTACAGTAATCTTCAAAGTCTTTAGAGGTAAACGCCGTACCTTTATCACTTATAATTCTCAAAGGACTACCGAAAGTTGATTGTTGCAGTTTCAGCTTCTGCAATGCCTCTTGAGCTGATGTAGACTTGACTGGATAGAGCCATACGAACTTTGTGAATGCATCAACCACGGTTAAGATGTGATTGTAGTTCTTATTTGTCGACGGTAATGGTTCTATAAAATCGATATGAAAAGTGCTCAAAGGAATACTATCTTTTGGTATGGGATTCAGCAATCCTTCGCTCTTACCTCGTTTTCTGTCGCACAAAATACATTCTACACAATTTGAAATAACTTGCTCAATTCGTTTTCTAAGATTAGGAATATAAAAGTCGTTTTTTAGCAGATCTTCTGTTTTAGACACTGCGAAATGTCCCTTGTTGTGGATACTACGTATGATTTCTAGCTCTAATACTTCGGGTGCCACAAGTAACTCATGACCTCTGTCAAACTTGTATAATACTCCATTTTTCACTAGAAATCTTTCTTTAGTCCTTGCTCGACTAAGGATTTTAGCAACTGAAAACGCTCATCACTTCTTTGCGCAGCTGCAATTTTGGCTGTAATTTCTCCCTGAGAACAAGTAACCATCATGACCGCGTTTCTACTTAAGGAATCCACATGCTTCATTTGTTGCCCAGATCTGTGAACAATTTCATAGTCAAATTCTTCTAGAAGTAACGCCCATCTCGTCACTTTAGGAGTTAAATCCTTCTTGAACATAGTCTTCTGGAAAGCATCGCAATACGTAACTATCCTGACCTTAGATCCTAAAAGGTAATTCCTGAATTTCTTTAGAGCTTCTACTATAGCTAAAACTTCAAGCTCATAACTAGATAGCTTCTCTTGTTGGAGACTCGTTTTTTTACTCATGAAGTAAATGGGGTGTAACTGTCCATCATCTGACTTTTGTAGCAATACAGCGCCGAAACCATGACTGCTTGCGTCTGTATGCAATTCTAATAATGGTGCTCCTTGTTTAAAAATATAAAGAACCGGACTTGTGGATACAAGTTCTTTCAATTTATTAAATGCATCTTTTTGCTCAGGCCCAAATTTGAATTCTGCTCCGTTACGAAGAAGATCACTTAGTGGTTTCGCTATTTTTGAATAGTTGGCAATAAATTTCCTAAAATACCCTGTAAGGCCCAAGAAACTTTGAATCTGCTTAAGGTTTTTGGGTTCCGGGAAATTTTGAACAGCCCTGGTTTTTTCAGTAGAGGGGCGAATTGATATTTCATCCTCAATAACATAGCTGAGAAATTCTATTTTTCTTTTCAAAAATTGGCATTTCTTAAAATTAATCTCCAAACCATATTCTTTGGCTACTTCTAAAACGCGTTTCAACTTTTCTAAACCTTCGTTCTCATTTCGTGCTGGAATAATAAAATCGTCCATGTAAGTAACAACAGTGTCATCCCGAATTAAATCTCTAAACACATTATAAATAAATCTTTGGAATACACTAGGTAACGTGCACAAACCAAAAGGTGCTTTTAGAAATTCGTACAAGCCTGCATGAGTAATAAATGCCAAATATTTAGTACAGTTTTCCTCCACTGGAACATGAAAAAAACCATTTTTTAAGTCTAATGTCGAAAAAACCTTTGCTTCACCCAAACGATCTAAAACCTCTTCTACTTGTGCCATAGGAAAAGAATCCTTAACTATTTTTTTTATTTAACTGCCTAAAGTCAACACAAATCCGTGTCTTCCCCGATTTTTTTCTACACAAAACAATTGGCGAAGCATATTCTGAACACGACGGCTTTATAATCCCATCCTTTAACCATTCATCTATTTGATTATCAACAATTTTTTGATCAGCAAAAGGAACGCTGAGAAACTGGAATCTTCTCGAACTCTGAGAAACTGGAATATCATCTTTTAATATTACTTTCATTTTTAAGTCTGTACTGCGCGGTTTATACTCATTAATAAACGGTTTATACTCATTAATAAGAGTGGAAACAGTATTGCGTAATCCTTCATCTTTAATATGCCATAAATCTGTTTCGCTGTCTGCCTCAATGGCTGCAGAAATAAAAGACAAAAAATTCCTTTCCGAAGAGACGGAATCATTTTCATATCGCGTATTCATCATTTGGTCACAACAGATCATTTTTAGACAGAAAGGGGGGAAAATACAGTCTGTTATCAATTCATCAACTATCGCTGCTTCAATCTCTTTTTGTTTTTTGCTTTCGCATAAAGAAAAAATAAACTTAGCCGTTTCCGCTTTAACCACGTGACCAAACGAACTTTTGAGCTCGATACATACACTTGATAATTTATTCGGAAAAAGGGATTTCTTTACAACTATCAATTCACTTCCAGAATCTATTAAACATTTTACTTTTTTACCATCAATCAACAGTTCAATAAATTCTAACTTATTTCTAGCTGCATTATCCGAGTCAAAATTCTAACTTATTTCTAGCTGCATTATCCGAGTCAATCTCTAACCCAGATACCTTTTTTGGAGACAAACTTTCCTCCTTTTCTAACCGTTTGGGACAATTTCTAGCAAAATGAAATAATTCCCCTTTACTCCCACAAACATAGCAAATACGTTCTGGTTTACTACTACCCTGATTTACAAACTTCCCTGATTCCTTGAAATTGCTCTGAGCTTTTCTAAGATTGTTTTTGGAAAAATTAAGCTTTTTATTTTCTGGAGTTTCGATTCGTGTGTTATTGGTATCAACTAAAGATTTACCCCTGGATGAATAAAATAAATTACATTCTCTTCCCAATTGATTAGGTGGGAACCAACTTTGACCCTCCCGAACTCTAATATGTTCCTTTGTTTTAGAATCAAGAGTTTCATACAACTTATCAGATACAATAAGATCACACAATTTCTTAAAGTCATCTACCTCTCTTAACTTGCAATAATAATTGAAAGTTGCACTGAGTCGAGACGCGAACTGAACATGCGATTCAGATGAATGTCTCTGCGCATTTTTAAAATTGTTCAAACACTCACGCGGCGTTGGCTGAAATTCTTTCAAGATTAGAGTTTTTAATTTATCCTAATCCGCGATTTCTTGTTCAGAAACATACTTTAGAACATTATTACATTTATCACCTAACAAATTAATCAACACTTCTGATTTTAACTCCACTGGTACACTTTTAGTAGTAAAAGCTTTCTCAAGTGACTGAAAAAACAAATGCATAGCTTCCGGTTTCTGAGGTACAGCTATAGTTAGTGTTTTGACGCTTTTAATGATATCTTCAACACTAGTCTGCACGTTTCTTCCATCACTTGATAATGATTGTGATTTTAAACTTTCTAATTCAATCTGCTTCTCAATTTGAGCTAATTTAAGACGTTCGATCTCTAACAGATAGTGTTCATTACTTGTTTTAGGCGTCCGATCCTCTGCGATCGACTTGACGACGCCACGAACAAATTCAACGTTCGTTTTGAAAACATCAGAATTTTTAATAATTTTTTTAATGTCAGCTTTTTTAGCATTTTCTGGACCAGTCTGTCCAATTTGTTCCGCAATTACTATTAAATCACTTTTCTTTAAATTATTTAGGAAACTCATTTTAAAATCGAAACAAAAGTATCACTATCTTCAAGAAAGAAATAAAGCAAAGTTTTCACAGTACCTTCTCTGAAGTATCCAAATATCCAAATATCCCGGACAGGCCCCCAGATTTTCTGTAGTAGGGGAGTTGAAGATGCTAAATAACAATCCCAACTTTGTTTTCCACACCAGATAACATTTAATAAAGATAATCAGAAAAGGTACAAATTAGATTAAATACAAGTGCCGTTTGATACAAAGAGGATTCTGTATAGCTTTTACCAGTCTTATCACATAACCGATTAGTGCCTACTCGCATTTGCAGATGTATTAAACAGTCAAATTTACCACCTTCGCGTGGAAAACTACAATTCCTTATTCTACACCTTCACGTGCAGACAGACATCTCACCACCTTCACGTGGGATAGCAGAAGAGTCTCTGTCATACTCCTCTTTCACCTCGCTGCTGGCTCATCGGTGAGGCCCTCTGGTGGTTGTGTCACCACACTTACAGATACTACATTGATTTAGTTTTATTTCATTCTTATACATTGAAAATCCTCCTAAGCAGTATGAGTAGGAATTCATGTCCTTCATTAAATGTTTTCAGAGATGAAAGCTTATTCTTTGAAACATCTATGTATATAAGTAAAGAAGATTGTCTATGTATTTGCCTTTCATACAAATTTACAGTTTTCTTCCGATCTTAATGAAATTCGGCACACTTGACCTTCAAAACAAGGGGATAGTACTGTCAAGGTAAGATTTTGTAAAAGCACCCCCACAGAGCTTACTCTTGGGACCTTTATATTAAAACGATGCACTTATGATACCCATCTTGCTACACTTTAAGCTTCAGTCACGCGGTTGTTTTAAAATCATTTATGGTCTAAGCCGAGCTTCGTTGATAGGCACTTGCAACTTGTCAGAAAATCTGGTTTAAGGATTTTGCCTAAATGTTCCAACTTCAAATTTATGCCACTTGGTATAAGTACCAACTAATCACAGCGAAGCAAAATCAGTCGATGGTTTCACTAAAGAATCTGAATTCTCCCGTTCATATTCTTTGATTTCACTCAGCTACATATTTACGCAGGCGCAACTTTTATGGAATTAATGACTTTTATGCCTTAAACAACAAAGCTTTATGATTACAAGCGGAGCACGCCTGAAAGAAACGCTACCCATCTTAGGTTCACATCGTCGTTGTTTCGTTCCCGTTTTCAGTTGAAGTCATACATGCTAAGCAAGGAATTCAATTTTTGTTTACAAAATATAATATAATAGTTTTAATTTTGAAGTCATGTCCCCATCTTAGATTCACTTCGTCATTGTTGCTTTCGCTATATCAGTTCTTACAAAAACCTTCAGATGACGCCATGATCGTTTATTTTTTAGAAGAATATAGAATTTTCTGGAAAAAATATTTAAAGCAAAATTTAAGTGCGCTCTGTTGCAGTTTTTCAGGAATATTTCGTAACGGTGAAAAAATTGACCGTTAGCTGGCGTAAAACCGTTAGCTGGCGCCATCTTAATTGTCTCTTTACAATAATGTAGAACCTTTAGAGCAGAATTTAAATGCACTCTGTATCAGCTTTTTCCGAATACTTCGGAAATGGATTTTGAAAAATGTGCCTCCATTCCTCTAAATGAAGTTTCTTCATTCTGCTTAAAGCCCGGGGAATGGCGAGTGCTTCATACAGTACAAGATAAATAAAAATATTTTATAGGAAAAGTGCTTTGCATTCGCTCTCTCCACGTGCAGATAGCTCTTTCATTTGATGAATTAGTGCAAATGACGTGTGAACAAAATAAACTAAATGACGTGTCATTTTGCGTGAATGACACTCATAATGTTGCTCCCTCATTAAGGAATAAATCAGGTCAGCTATGACAGGTTTTGTGGATGTTTTTCACACCTGTATCGTGCCTCACGCACCCTTCTTTTGTGTAGTATTGCTACAACTGGCAGTTCCTCCCCTGTGGTAATAGCTCCTCTCCCTTTTCCTTTATGACACTCGCATTAGGTTCGAAATATCATAAACAAATTTCGCAGTAATTTTATTTCAAAATTAATTGTTTTATTTTATTATGCAATGTTGATAAATCAGTTTCTTAAATTATACGCATTTAAGAAACCTAGCTAAAGATATAATGTCAAGACTCATTTTCAACAAGAGTTTAGAACGATGATTAAAAAAAAATATTCGCGTATGTCTTAAAACACTTAACCATTTATACACGGTTTTCAAAAGTAAACAGTATTTTATATTATCGTTTTAAAATAAAATTCGGTTTTGCTTAAGATTTTAACCAAATTTTGATGTAAAATTTCCCAGATTAGATATCAAAGGTAATCATTCACTTTAAGTAATATTAATTCTATTCTTTTTATTACAAAAGTTTCAATTAAAATTAGAAATTTGTTTTAATTTTTTTTTCCAAAGGTGGGAATTTATTGCCATAAGACAGCGTTTCTCAGTCTAAAGTCCACGAGCCACAATTGATTAAATGCTTAGCCAGATTTTGTCATCATCAGCAATGTTTGTCATCACCACATTATCATCGACCAACAGTGTGTGTACAAAATTTGATATCTTATCAAGAAGTATATTAAAAATCGATGACAAAATTCATCATGAGTGAACTAAATAAAAGCGTATAAAAGTGTGAAAAACACGAATGAAACTTGAGTACAAATACATTAGGAACGGTAATGATTGTAGCTTTCGGTAGATTTTTTTTTAATGTTTCCATTCCGAAGATTTGTTAACTATATTTATATTATTTTCTTTAAGACAATTTAATCTCTTTCGAAAACAGGTTTGTCTGTCTCCTTTAGCTGGTGATAAAAGTTTTTGGGCTTTGGCGAGGCCAGAGAACAAATATAATCAATTACTTGATAAATGAGAAATATTCGCAATTTTCAGTTTTTTCCCCATTTATTTCATTCAACGTTTTAATTTAAGAAAACTAAATTGACATCTGTTTAAATTGAAAAGTCTATCTTCGTTCGCTTACAACTCAATTGACAGTAACAGAATTGATGGCAGCCCCTCAGTACTTATAATAACAACCCCTTATCTTTTGAAAGGAAAGTAGAACTCAATTAGTCGCTTGTCACTCCCAGAGATAATGCAATGCACTACTATACGTATCCTTCAATTCGCGGCTGTTACAAAGATGTGAGTGCATATGAAATAGCACTGTCTTCATATGACGGATACCAGTTCATTGTGGTTAACTTCATTAGGCCCCATTTAGCAGAAACGAATTACAAAGAGGAAGTTCTAGATTTGCATTCGACAGCTAGATCTTTTGTCCACTTTCGTTTTCAAAAATATCCTTTCCAAAAATATTATGAAGGCATACAATGTATTAAATTGTTATTTCAAATGCATTCCGCAGAAGTCTGCATTTGAGGGAATTTACGTGCAATAAGCATTTAATGTATTGTAGTTTAAGTTGTAAAAAGTTACTTAACCACTTGATAAAAATAAATAATCATGTAAACTGTATGTTCCTAAAAATATTTATATGGTTTAATGTCTTTTATCATTGTAAAATAAAACTTAATTTTTTAATAGACTTTAAGAGACTTATCGCTTAATCTAAGAGAGTAAGTACAGAAACTTACGAAGGGTGTAAAAGGTCCTTTTATTATTATTATTATTATTGTTATTGTTATTATTCGAAGGGTGTAAAAATCCGTTAGACCCACCAGCCGTAAATCCGCCAGCACTTACGGCGAGAAACTCAAAGTAGAAATTCAAATGTGGAACTAAATTTAAATATCTAATAGCCAAAAACTACACAGAGAAATTTAATCGCGAAGCTGGCTTGACTTCACCGGCGTGAATTTAAACTATCGGCAAGAAGTAATGCAACTCTGAAGAAAGGAACACTTATCTGGAATAGCAGAACTAGTAATGTGGCCTTCAACTGGCAGAACACGGATTATGAAGTTGCATATGTGGCCAGAAGGAGCCTTAATAAGCTAGATAAGAAAATTAAGCCAATGAATTCACATGACTTTGATGAGCTTTCAGGTGAAACTCTAAGAATATTCAAGAAAGTGAAGTAAAAGTGGGAGACTATTGTCTCCTGTACTCTATATGTGCTCTAGTGGAAAACGACGAGAGATAGAAGTCACGCAGCGCAAGAAAACAAGTAAATGTTGGCATTCAAAGTTACGAAGCTGTGATCTCTAAGCTTGTGAGTAGCAAATGGTCTTATCAAATTATCTTCTGGAATTATTTGATGACTGAGAACTAAAAAATTTCCAGCATTTCAGCTAAGTCTAGTTTTGGAAAAAAAAAAAAAAAAAAAATTAGTAATGTGCTCTATTATAAGGTCGATTTTCAAGTCATCAGTCTTCAGGGATCAGTTTCCTTTAATCAAATAATGAGTATTTACAATTCTTCTCAGAATCTTATTTTGTACTACCTGAAGTTTGTGGAAGTCTATTTTTAAGGCTGACGCCCAGGCTTCAGATGTGTAGCATAGAATTGGCTTTATAATGCACAGATATATTCTTCTCCTTTTGTTGAGACAATCCAGAGTAATTTCCTAGGAGTACAGAGAGTTGGTTGGCGATAGCTTAAGCTTTTGCTATGAAGAGCTTAATATGACAAGTCTATGTGAGACTTTGGTTAATAATAACCCCTAGATAACTCATATTATTTACACGGTTCACGATTTTTCCAAAAACGTAGAGGCTGTTCAATGCTATGTTCCGAATCTTGCGCCTCCTTACCAATAGAATCTTAGAATTTGAACCATTTATACTGATTCTCCATTTCCTCTATCAGTCCTCAATATCTAAAACAAAGTCCCGAATTTTGGAGATAGCTATATTAGATTGGATAGACTTAACGTCTACCGCCGCATCGTCAGCATAGCAAGCTAACATAGAGTTATGATCCAGATTTCCTTTGGGAAAGTCGATTACGTAAAACAGGTAGAAAATAGGCGCAAGACAGGAAACAGGTAGAAAATAGGCGCAAGACACACACCTGCAGGGGATGTTTTTAAAGGCTGAATAGAAATTTCCTTGATTGACACTAAAAGTTCGGTCGGTAAGGAAGGAATTTAGAAGAGGAATAATTTCCTTGCATTTCTTATGGTGCACAGCTGCCTCAAAAGATTCAACTAGCCTGACTAGTTGCTTTGAAGTAAGCAGTTGCTTCCTGAATCCGTTTTGATGAGGGAAGTAGCTGAAGATATGGATTTGTCCTTTTAAAGATAATGCGTTTGTAAATTTTGCTGAGATTGGAAAGCAAACGTATAAAACGTAAGTGAAAATTCTCCACCTTGGTGCTGTCCTGTCTAGGTTTTGAGAGAACAAAGACATTGGCACTTTTTCAAGAATTGGGAAAATAAATTAGAATCAACAAATTCTTCGACTTATGTAATAAACTCTGGGTCCATTACTGTCACGTTAGGGGTGAATATCTGTTCTGTGTACTCAAGGAAAGCGTTTACTTTGTTAATATTTGAGTATGCACTAGAGTTTGTAGCAGTAATAGGCTGATTACACTTATGCACTTATCCATTATTTAGCTCTATATCTAGAACTTTTTCTCACTTTTCAGTATAGGATTTCTTAATTTATTTTTTAGTCGTCTTATTAATGCGATTCATTTATTAATGCGTTTTGATAGTCGGATCCCACGTAAATTGCCATGTCCTACATAAGCAGTGTCTTACAATAAGAAGTTGCTTAATGTTTTGGGAAAGTTTTCCTAAAAAATTCTTGCTTTTAGGCGGGTTTTTCTTGAGGATATGAAAAAGCAACCACTCTATACAGGCTTTGACCTTGGGCGATTTGATTTTTGAGATACCCACAGCAGCTGTGATCGGGATACGGCTCGAAGTGAGCGCTATCATAGTATTTATTATAATAGAGATGACAGAGTTATCGTCATGGACAACGTCTGGTGTTCTTCCTGGGTGAAATCGTCTGTATCTAGCTTCCTCAGGCGCATATATTGAGATGGTATTGTTGGCTATAAACTCGTGCGAGACGTTGCCGTTTAAATTAGCATCAGTATTAGTCTTAGTAATATTAATTAGCATTAGCATTACTCTTTCAACCAGTGTGCTTTCCATTTAGATATCTGCCGACAAAGATAGGCATGCTGTCGGTGATAATGGAGGAGAGGATACTTTCAGTAAGAGAGATACTTCCTGTTGTCTGGAAAGGTTGTACACTGCAGTGAAGAAAACATCTCCTTAACTTGGAATAGGGACTGAGACAAGCACAATCTTGTAACCTTTGCTGTTGTCCTGGGAGATTAAACAAGAGGAAAATTTACTTTTTACATAAATCAAAAATCCGTCACCTCTGTGCCGGAGTCTGCCACAACGATAGGAAAAATAGTTCATGATTTTTAATTTATCGTCAGCATAGCAAGCGTACCACACAAGGTGTAGTGTACCACGCAAATGTCAATGCCTTTATTCAGAATGAAATCACTTCTTAAAGTACTTGTGCTCCATACTGTCATTAAAATGAGTGAAGCACAATTTGGAGTATTATCCATAACGAAGTGGTAGTTGCTCAGCAGAATCCGTGTCTTTGAAACCAGGCCTTTTCTTGGAAGATTTTTACAAAACGCTAATTCCAGAGTTTTGGATATATTTTACAAGGCTTTTATATCTTCTAAAACTTTACTGGCGTCACTGACCAGGCTACTCGTAGGGGTGGCAAGGTCCTCGACGTAGCTTTTGTTGGATATTAAGCCGTCGGGGTAATTTCTACGACTGGTGTTTACGTTCCTGTGTTAGAATGGCGCCGACATGGATGACGCAGTTTCGTCCTTAAATATACTTAATAAATTCAACGACTCTTAGTCTATTTAAATAAAACTGAATACATTTAATAATATAACATTCACACGTAAACATTTAGTAATAATTCAGGAGTACAGATAAGCTTTAAAATAAGAATTACAACAGTTACAGGCCAGCTACGCTTTTAGCAACCGAATTCTACAAACGACAAATCTCAAAAGCGTGTTGCCAACGCAGGGCAACGAAAAGGTAGAAATTAATTCGATAAGCGTGGAAGTGAACATACTCTCACCCTATCAGGTTTAGTCCTGATACACAGACAAAGGTGAAAGTTTATTAATTGGTCTTTTGAAGACACCAGTTTTAGTTTTGACTGTAGCTACGCGAAATAAGCCGTCCTTGCCCGGATGGACATCGATGATCCGTCTACATGAAGCTAAAGGTGGAGATCCATCTTCGATGACAAGAATCACCGTGTCAACCTTTAGGTTGGGTCTGGTGTGCTGCTACTTGGATCTCTGCTGAAGAGAAGTCAAATATTCCCTTTTCCATCGATTACAGAATCCGCTACATAGCTTCTGTACAAGTTCCCACCTAGAACTTCTTGTGCGAACAGACTGATGGGTCTCTGGAAAGGAAGTCAAAGTATCACCTGTAATAAAATGAGAAGGGGTTAAAACATTAATAGAGTCAATATCAGTATCGTTCACGTAAGTAAGTGGACGTGAATTCAAAATAGCCTCGATCTGGGTAAGTAGCGTTGACAACTCTTCGTAGGTTAAAAGAGTCTCTTTCAATACTCTTCTTAGATGAAATTTCGCTGAGCGAATGCCGGCTTCCCATATTTCTCCGAAATGGGGTGAAGCAGGCGGTATAAAATGTCATTCAATAGATGACTTAGTTAGTTCTCGGGAAACCGATTCTGTGGTAAGAAATATGAAGTTCTTTCACTAGTAATTGGCTAAATTTATGTCGAGAAGGAAGTATGACAGGATGTTTGATGTTAAATGCTAAAGATGAATTTCGAAGACGTCCTCCCACCCGTAAGAGACCATCTTTATCTACGAATGGATATAGAGAACGTAGTTGGCTCTTCTTGGGTAAAGGTTTATCTCCCTTAATACATGCCAAATCATCTTCGAAATAATGATCCTGAATCCAACGAATAATGAAATTTTCTGCTAATCGAATCTCTAGAAATGTTAGCGGCATAAGGCAGCTGGAGTTAATGCCACTACGTGAAATGTTCTGAGTAACAAGATGCTTCTTGCAATTAGTAATAAATCTTTGGCAGTAAGCCAGAATACGAACAATTTTACAACGCGAAGAATAATGCTCGAACAAATTAGCTGATAAATCATTCGATTCACGTATATGAGAAATAAAAATAGGATCAGATCTTTGTTCGGCTTTTACTTCAGTATCGTCATCGGATTTTAATTCATATTTAGGCCATTTTTCCTCTTCCTGACGCAACCATGGTGAACCATTCCACCACAAAGTACAATTTGGTAGGAGTTGAGGTTCAATACCACGAGAAGCAATGTCTGCAGGATTCTGTTTAGAGGGAACATGATTCCAATGTTTAATAGGTATCACTTCTATGATTTGAGATGTTCTGTTTGCCACAAAAGTTTTCCACTTACGTGGATGAGCGGATAGCCAAGACAAGGAATCCGTCCACGCAAAGATTTCGAAATTAAACTTCTTTAAAATGTTCAAAAGAGATCGCATTAATCTGGTCAACAAATACGCAGCACAGAGTTCTAACCGAGGAATGGATACTTGCTTTATAGGCGCGACTTTAGTCTTTGATACCAAAAGATTAACCTTAACCGTACCATTGCATTTTTGGCGACAGTAAATGGCAGCTGCATAGGCCTGCGAAGATGCATCACGAAATTCATGTAGTTGGATAACACTGTCCGTTGTAAGTATGACACATCTCGTAATTTCACAATTATTGATTTGACTGAATGTCTCTTGAAATTTAAACCAATCATCTGAGATATGCTGGGGAACAACTGAATCCCAGTCGCCTTTGACTAACCATAGCTTTTGATAGAATATTTTAATCAATATAGTGCAAGGAGATAGGAGACCTAAAGGATCGAAAATGCGAGCAGATTCTGCTAATGTGCGTCTCTTTGTTATAGGTGCGTTGCTGTGCAGTGTAGCTTTAAAACTAAAGGTATCAGTAATTGAATTCCAAAAAAGTCCTAAGACTTTCGAACTCGAATTAAGAGATATCTCAAAATCAGAATTCAACGAACAATGTTCCTTAAATTCAGCTAAGAATTCTACAGAATTTGAATTCCACTTCCTCAAATCAAAACCAAGTGCATGTAAAATTGAAGATATTTTCTTGCAGACAGATACGGCATCATCAACTGTATTTGCAGCCGACAAAAAGTCGTCCATATACATATCCTCTTGCAATATACGAGATACATCTGATTCCTCTTTAGAATCTAAAGCTACCTGCTTCAGACATCGAGTTGCTAAAAATGAAGCAGAGGAAAGACCATACGTAACTGTTTTCAACTTGTACGTACGCATTTCATCACGGGAATTGTATCGCCAAAGTATCAATTGATAATTCTGATCTTCAGGGGCTACCATCACCTGACGATACATCTTCTCCACATCGGCTGTGAAAACAATTTTATCTCTTTGTAATTTCGGACCTACTCCTAAAAGAGAATTCAATGATATACCGGTTTCAGATTTACAGGATGCATCAAAAACTACTCTTAATTTCGTCGCTGTGCTAGAAGTTTTAATGACCGCATGATGAGGAAGATAAAACTTTTCTATATCCGATCTGTTAGATAAATCATCATTAATCACAGTCATATATCCTAACTGTCCATATTCATGTATGAAATCTTTATACTGTTTTTCAAATTCTAGATTATCTTTGAATTTTCGTTCCATAGAACGTAACCTAGAAATTGCTGCCGGTTTTGAATCACCCAACTTCAAATGCGATTTATAAAATGGAAGTTTTACAACAAATCGCCCATCTGAATTAACAGAATGAGTGTTTTGAAAATGTGATTCACAAAATTGTTCCTCAGGTGTCAGAAATTCCTTCTTCCCAACATCGACAATATCCTCTATTTCCCAGAAACGCTTAAGTTCGTAATCAATATTTATGTTATCTTCTAACTTTATGAAGTGTGAATTTGCTGTTTTTTGGCCTTCCATATTATTTCCGACCTTCCCAGCAATCACCCAACCGAAAATTGTATTTTGAGCTACCGGCTCAATTTTCGAACCATATATTTGGCCGCATCTTAAAACGGAGAAAAAATAATCAGCTCCTAAAATCAAATCAATTTCTTTGGGTTGAGCAAAATTCGGATCCGCTAACGGAATAGATTTAATGTGTTCTATATGCTTTACATTAATGACTTGTTCCGGCAATGGCAAAGTTAACCTATCCAAAATGTATGCGTTAACATCAATTATTCCATTATTTAACCTTGATTTAATTTTAAAATCAACAGAACCACGAGTTTTGGAAGCTGGCACTCCTCCAATTCCACGAAAAAGTAACCTTTGATTTGTTCTTTTTAATCCTAATCTTTGAACAGCTCGTTCAGAAATAAACGAACTTTCACTTCCGGAATCCAGTAATAATTTAATTTCGATAGTTTCGCCACTGGACGAAAATGCGAGTGCGAGAACTGTAGGCAAAATCGCCGAGTTGCAATTTTGAATCGTATTACTGACAACTACCTGACCTTGACCCTCGCATGATTCATTCGAAATTCTCTCTGGAGTGCCTTCGTTTTCATTTGGTGTTGTTAAAAGCTGTACGTTGTTAGCTTTAATATCTTCATGCAACAAACTATTATGTGTTTTTGAATTACACAAATTACACTTTAATTGTGAATTACAGTTTTTGATTAGATGTGAATTTAAACATAAAAACACAATCCTCGTTTTTTCACAAAGTTCTTTCTAGCAGTAACATCCAAATTCTTAAATTTAACGCATTTATATAACGCATGAAGTCCGTTACATTTCGAACATTTAGTATTACTAAATTTAGAATTCTGTAACGTTTTAGAACTAACATTACTATTTTTATGAACGACGTTAGCTTCTGCTTCTTTATTTATGATAATTTTGAGAGAACACCTTAAATTTAAAAAATCAAAAAATGATTCCAATGTAGGAAAATCATCTTCCGCTGTTTTCTGTGCCCATAACTTTCGAGTTTCTGAATCTACCTTTTGAAGCAACATGAATATTAACCATGGATCCCTAGAAGTTGCTTTGTCACCAAGAGCTTTCAAACCTCTGATAACTTCATCTGAAGTATCAGCTAATTGCCGTATGAAATACATTTTGATCCATAAATGTTTAAATTAACGATTGTACAATTTGCTTCTTTTTATCGTACCTAGCGAGCAGTTTTGCCCATGCTTCTTCATAAGAATTATTTGATAACGGAATATGTTTAATTATAGAAGTTGGTTCATCAGCAAGTGAACCGATTAAATACTGAAATTTCTGTATATTCGATAAAGAAGTATTATGCACTGTTGCAACAAACAAATCTTTAAAATTCATCCAGTCATTAAAGTTACCCGAAAAAATAGGAATATTCAACTTAGGTAACTTAAAGTTACTAATATTAGAATTTCCTGAAACATTTGGCACACTAGCCACATTCAATACATCTAATATATTTTGATACTGAAGTTTCAAACTAAAATACTTCGGTTCAAAATCTTCAATTTCTGACTGTTCTTCTGGTAATTGGGCCTCAAATTTATCAAAATCTAAATAAATCCTTTCCAAGCGCTCCAGATGCGAAATTATTTCATTTTTAGATAAATCGGAAGAAATAGTATTCTGAAGCCTTGTGAAGGCCGCTTTTGCCCTACCACGCAATCTAATGACAGTAGCTTGATCCATAATAAGTAATTGAAGTATTCAAGTTCAAAATCAAAATCAATACAAGATAGATATAAAACTTCAAGAATCAAATTCAGATGTAAATCGAAATAAAAAGCACTTATCTGTACTTGAACTGCTGACGAATTCTCTATCTCGCCGCCGTGCCTCCAGAAATTTGTTTACATTCCTGCGTTAGAATGGCGCAGACATGGATGACGCAGTTTCGGCCTTAAATATATTAATAAATTCAACGACTCTTAGTCTATTTAAATCAAACTGAATACATTTAATAATATAACATTCATACGTAAACATTTAGTAATAATTCAGGAGTTCAGATAAGCTTTAAAATAAGAATTACAACAGTTACAGGCCAGCTACGCTTTTAGCGACCGAATTCTACAAACGACAAATCTCAAAAGCGTGTTGCCAACGCAGGGCAACGAAAAGGTAGAAATTAATTCGATAGGCGTGGAAGTGAACAACTGGGTTTGTCAAAGTTAGTGAGTTTAGGAAATTGTCCACAACTGTAACGTAAGCAATCTTCCGAGAGGGAAAGTAATCAGTCCAGTGTCTTTTTAATATTTATTTTAAAACTTAAACAAAGTTTTCTTGGTTAAATAAAAAGTAAAACATAAGCACAATTACAGAAAGGAAAGACACAGCTTTCCCGTTGTGTGATGCGACTTACTACCACGGCATTTTCAGACAAAACCACTTTCTTTACCTTTTCGTTTTCGTTGCAAGGAAACTGAGCAAGGGGGCGGTTCTTAACGAGTGTTTCCCTTGATCACTTTCCGGCCATTTCGGCGGACCCCGTGGTTCTTTCTCAAGAGAACAGGAAGTCCTCTAATATAAACCTGATCTTTTATTAATTATGATTGCTACTACAACCACAATAATTTTCAGTGTGTTCTTGATGGCAGTTGGCATAGAGTGGTTTGTTCTCCTTTTTCTTGGAGCAACGCCTGGAGAAATGAGCTCCAGTACATTTTATACACCTGAGGCGTGTTTGTACGCAGTTTGAGTATGGTAGAAGGATTGGCAATGGTAGCACTGCAGGGAGCCACCGCGATTACGGTATGCCTCATTTTTCACTTCGAGGTATTGCAGGAATCTGAGACTGTAGATAGTTTTCGCTCTGTCACTTTTGAGAAGAGCAACCTGGAATAATGGTAGCTTTACGTTCTCACTTTCTTCTTCGATTCAGCTGCTCAGTCTTCAACGTATGGTACTCTAAGAAAATTATTTCTTGTTGGATATTCTCTGTTTTGGTATCTGTGGTAAGTAAATTACTTTAAGGTTACGTTCTTCAGACAAGATAAAGGAATGATATTTAACGTCCTTAGAGTAAAAACGGGCAGTCACCACTTTGTGACTCTAAGTGTTTCTCATAGACATTTTAAAGTGCGTGTCAGACATTTTATTTCGTTAAAAGTTCGTAATATTGGAGTCTTTGATCATTTTACGAAGTCCTTCCACTTATACGCGGAGTCCCGTACTGCAATAGGAGGTACTCTGGCTGTTCGTTTCGGATGTCGAAATTCTGTATTATCTGCAATACCATTTTCCAGATTTATATCCGTTGGAGAATATGAAACAAAACACTCTCATTAACATTGCATCTTCATTGAAATCATCTGGGGAGAGCATCATTCGTTTGTTCGACAAGAACGGAGGGGGGGCAGCAATCTCTCGAGCCAAGTGCAGTTTTCCACTTTTATGACCACGTAAATACAGTTATCTTTTTTCGGATTTTTTGCTTTAACTTCTTCATCTGGCAGAGTGCTTTCATACGAATTTGATACAGAAACGTTGTACTCAGGCGTCAGGCTTCTTGGTCGTTTACTATTGGAGCGCGTTGCATCATCTTCAGTATGTTATAGATTCGGCGCTTACCTTTTCATCATCGGATTCGGGAAGTGGTGAAAGTAGTGCCGGGAACTCAGCATGGGTTTATTCGTTGTAGGAAGGAACAGTCGTCTACTCAGTAGGTGTTCCAGGAATTATAGTAGATTCAAGATTTAGAAAGATCTAAATTCAAGATTTAGAAATCCTTTCATTTTAATCAGTATACCCCGCTCGGCAGATTCTTTTACACTTAGAGATCCGTTTTCCTCCTTTTGTTGCTGGAGTCATACACATGAGATAATATGCATTCTGCGGGAAAATAGAAAGAGAGAAGAGATAGTAAAGCTTCCAGACATAAAATAACTGTCATGTAAATTAAATAAACCTCACATATTCAAGCCTACTATAAAGACACCGTTTCTTGATTTCTATCTGAACAATTTTACAAAGTTATCCGACTGTATCTTATTTCTATATTTCATTTTGATGAAAAATCTTCTTTAAAGCAGATATTGTTATTACTGTATTAAGTTAAAAGGTACTGCATGTTTTACTAAATTTAATTAATTTTGGGGTATAAACATTGTGCAGGTATGTACGTGTATTATTGAAACAATTCTATTAAAACATTTTAACCACAAGATTACTTTATATCCATAACAATAGGATCTATTTAACATTAGGATTTATCATTAGGATCTAACTATTTAAGAAGTTTAATTACAAGCAATAACTTGAGTAAACGGCTCTGTGCCACATATTTGTTTATAGAATTCAGAACTAATTTCTGATAGTTATTCAGCTATTGCATAACTCTCGAGAACTACGTTCAAAGAGTAGGTATACCTGCGTGGTCGACTTACTGAGAGGTTATTCTTATAACATGCATGAGAGGAAACACACTATTTCCCGCATGATTACGAAAATAAAGCATTTTATTATTGAACAGAATGAGTATGGAACTAAAATTCTGTAGTCCTTTATTTTCTGTCGTGAAAGAAACTTTCAGTGCTTTTTAAGGGATTGGGATTGGGATTATTCAATTATGGCAAAGCACACAAGGGCTATCTGCCTAAAGGGAGGGATACCTTCGTGGAGTACTTTCTAAGGGAAACTGGCTCGTATACACGTTACACATGGGGAAAATCACGAAAACGCTCATGCAGCCAGCCCGTTCGCGGGATTCGAACCTCAGACCGAACTACCAGTGTTCAGCGTCTTTACCGCTCGGCCGCTGGTGGGCTCGCAGTGCTTTTTAAGAGTAAAGAAAAAACCTGAAAATTTTCCTTTTCACTTCAAATAGTATTGAAAGGAATACCTAAATTTTTATCTTAATCTATTGATTACAAAGGAGATTATAAAATATCCTAATTTTCAAGATTTATCTCTTTCCATTTGTCTGAAGCAAATGAATGGGAAAAATTAAAATTCTCGTTTTCACGCAGGTATTATAATAAACAAATGGAGCATCACAAAGTTTCTAAAACAGGAGTTCTGAACCAGAGGAGAATTCCCTCCTGGGATGAATTTCACAGTTTCAGGCGGATGAATGCAGTAAGCCTTTTATTTATCTGTTAAGTATTTAGTTTTAGTTTATGAATATAAAAAACTAGTTTTATTCAGGTTGATATTTATTAACATTTTCTATAACTTTTTTGTTTGTTTGATTTATAAAATACGTTAAAAATTAATCTATTCAAACCAACCTCTGAGCGGTAAAGTCACTAAATATTGGTAATTCAATCTGGGTTTCAAATGCGGCGAACGGACTGGCTGCATGGAAGTTTTCGGGGCTTTCTACATACGTAAATCAATTTTGCTTAGAATATCTTCCAGAAAGGCGTCACTCCCCTTATGCAGATAGCCCTCGAGTATTTTGCCATAAGCAAATAAAACAAATAACCTATGTTTAAATAAATGTATATGTATTTTTCGAGTCTGGGAAAGGAGGGGGGATGATTGTCTAGCAGCTGCGAAAAAGGTGCATGGAGCAAAAGAGATTGAGAACCACTGCCTAATTTATTAATACTTGAATATTGTCAAGTAAATATTTTAACATAGTAAGATAGATCTGAGTAAGATTCTTTACATTCAGTGTGCATTAATCACCAGGTTGCTCATTTTAAATTGCTTTGCACATCTTAAAATTCTCATCTTACGAAGAACTCGAAATGTTTTATAGAATATATTGCCAATTAAGTTTCAGTTTGTAATATGAATTTCAAAATAGTTGCGAACAAAAGTCGCAAGCAAATAAAACGTTGATTTTTTTTTATGAAAACTATTATATATATTATAGTAACTTCTCGTAATGAGTTATTGCTATTTTTTAAAAGAATGTTTTACGTTTCCTTTGTCTATCTATTTGTTTGTTTTTTGGTTAATTTTAGGTGATTACGGCAAAGCCTTGAGGGCTATCTGTCTAAGGGGAGGATTTTCTAAAAGAAAATTAACTCGTATACACGTTACACATAGCGAAAACTACGAAAACTCTCATGCATTCAGCCTGTTTGTGAAATTCGAACCTCGGACCGAACTACAAGTGTTCAGCGATTTGACCGCTCGACCGCTGGTGGACCAGTTTCCTTTTTTGATATTTATATTACAGGTGTCAGCATAAATTGGGCAATTTGTCTAGATGAGTTATTAATTTCGTTTTGGTATTTTGTGTTGGTTTACTATAAACGGCGAATCACTGTTTAAACTTGTTCCAGCAAATATTAGAGTCCTATATTATATTTGAAGAAATTAAATAACGAAGAATCTGCATAAATGTATGTATATTTCTCGCATTGTGATAAAACAACGGTACCTAAAGCCATCAAATTTTGAATAACGTACGTCTCCAACCGAATATGGGCATCTGGAAGCCCAAAACTGGAATTTGTTTTATTATCTATTTCATATTTTGTATAGCATTTATGAGTTTTTGATTAAGAAACTCAACGATTTCAAAGCGAGCAATGGCAACACTGTACGAAAAAAAAATTATCTCTAGCGCGCGAGACTATGTATCGGAAATTCTAAATATATGCTTATTTGAAAATTTTGCGATATTGCTGTTGAAATTTATGGTTTAAGTGCGAAAAACATGATTTAATAAATAAAGATAACACAGACAGAAAACGTTAAAAAAAAAAAAAAAAAACGCTCTTTATGGCGTAATGGGAAATCTGAAAGCTTTCAGATTTTTTTAGTTACATTTTATTTTGAAATAATTAAATAATTATTAAAGTGTAGAGCAGCGATGTGATTTGAATTACTTAATTAATGGATTTTAAAAATCACGTATACAATGATAGTAAAAATAACACATAAAATCTAAGAAACAAAGAAAAATTATATCTTTATGACAAAGTTCAAATAATGACAAAACAGACCTCTCCCCCCCCGAAAAAAAAGGAGAGAGAATCAGATGTAGCAAAAGTAAATACGTATCTTCCTGTTTTGAATAAATTATTAAACTTTTACGTACTATGTAACCAAGTATCATCAGACCGATACACATTTCGTTGTTGCATTAAATTGCTTGCTAGGAAACCGGAATGATAAAATTACATGTTTTTTTAGAAGTTAAACAATTCGATAGTTTAAACTTACAATCCATCCTTCCACTAGAGAAAATACTGATTTTATTTCTATTTGAGTGATTAGAGTAGGCTACAGTTATGACAGCACTTCAGCGTCTGAGTAAAGAGGAATGTACGTAAGGAGATCCTATTAAGAGTATTTTCGTTATTAAAAAATATAATTGCACTACTCCGACGATTATCAGAAGATGGAAATCCTTTTGTATGAATTTTGATTTCTTCAGTCTAGTAATCCCCAAAAGGTGTTCTCGTAAATGAAAATAATTAGAAATTTCACTTCTTAAAAGCTTTTAGAAAATAATAAATTAATACTAATCTAATGGAATATTTTGCATTATGTTACTAGAGGTTTAGGTAATAGCAAAGCTCAGTAACTGTTTTAAAAGGAAAGGATTAAGATGCAAAAAGCCCGATTTTTGTTAAAGAACTTAAAGCTTTGTGTTACCTCCATTTGTTAGCTTAATAAGACTAAGTTAATTCAGCCTGTATAACTAAATTACATTCATTAATCAAAATAATCGTGCATAATATACTCATTGTCAATCACGCTAACACGGCGTGACTATTAAGTCTTTGCAAAATATATTAACAACGGCAGTTCGCACAACCAAGTCCTTTTAAATAGAGCGACTTGAACGCTGTGCCTTGTTCGCATCAATTATGATGATTTCAATTACATTGGCATTAATCCTCTAATGCAGCCGACTTCTAAAAGTCTTGTTTTCGTCCCCTTGTTCTGCCATCCCCCTACCTGAGGGGGGAAGGGAAGCTTGGTCTTTGTAGAAGGGGGAGGGTAATGCTAAAGAATGGTCTCTGGGTACGGCGTGGGACGTGAAATTGGAGAAGATGCGGGAATTTAATCACGATGACAGTAGGCGCTTATTCTTTGGTATCCTCCGAGACTTAGGAGGCTTCCAAAGGGTTGCAATTTTTGGCGAATAAGCACACTTTTAAAAAATTCAGCATTTTTAGTTTAAAAACGGTAGCTTACACGCAGATCTTCAAATAAATAACCCATAATAAATTATTGCAATGATGACTCCAAACAATTATTGCACTGCTGACTGCAAAGCTGAAAGACTTCATTCGCAGTTGCTTTCAGTAATTTGAAATCGTATGACTGGAAAGTTTATTTTTATTATTTTTTAATTTTTAAAATTTTAAATAATGCTTTGTCTCTAATTATATTTTAAAAAGTATTTCAGGATTCCATATCTAAGCGGATTTAAAAAGAGTGGCTCAACTTGAAGTCAACTTTTTTTCCCTAGATTTGGTTTGTAAACATTGGGTTTCAAACATTCGAAATACAAAAAGCAACAAATAAATTTAAATCTAATGAAATATCATCGAAGAAAAGTGCGAGCATCGCATAAACTGAAAATATTGCTTAGAATTTTAATATACCTAGATAAGGATAAGCTAAGTATAAGTTCAACAGCCACCTAATTTTTACCCTCAGTAAATAGGTAAAGGCCCCTTATACTAGCTATCCATATTAACAATGCCCATGGTATCATTCCTGTGCTGCAGTTGCTGTTTGGGGCCACCGACACCACAAGCTCTGCCACTGGTAGAGCTTGTAGTGCTCCATTTTATATCCGGATCTACGCCTTTGTTTAAACATTTATGCTGCAGCATTCATATTTAATGGTTACGTAGCTGCTACATGATTCAAATTACACCATTGGCAGAGTTGACCAGATTAAACATTTGTGTACATGCCATTGGATAATTTAAGATTCTGAATATAGATTATGTAGACAACCATTCATACAACTGGTTCAGATGCACATGATATGAACTTAAAGGTTAGAGTGTGATTACACTTAGTTTATATTATTTCTACACTATGATCACCATATTATACTTAAATACTGACATTTTTGGACAGGTAATTTGTGA
Organism: Stegodyphus dumicola; assembly: GCF_044657685.1. Taxonomy (NCBI): domain Eukaryota; kingdom Metazoa; phylum Arthropoda; class Arachnida; order Araneae; family Eresidae; genus Stegodyphus; species Stegodyphus dumicola. The sequence continues at coordinate 103,724,204 of NC_140771.1, forward strand.
ATTTGCGTTCAGTTATTGAATGTTCGACAAGTCTTCACAGGCAGTTCATGCATTTTGTCTATATATTCAGTTTATACATGGTTTTAATATACCTAGTAACACTAATACGAATAAAACTATTCTCTCTAACTATACGCAATTATCAATATATTATAAGACTAAATTTCATAGCTTCTGGAAGTCGAGGAGCGCTAAATAAATAGCCCTCATACCGAGTGTTGAATGCTGTCTTATCTCGTTTTAGAAATTCCGTGTTCTATCTCAATCCAGAAATTCCCATCGAAATCATTCATTAGAATCAAGTACGGGGGCTGAATACTTTACTTGGGTATTTACTATCTATTATTCCCTGTAAATCTTGTTGAGTTTTTACCATATTAAGGCACTGCCGACAAAGCTGTAATCAATACTACCCTTTATTGTAGAATATATGCTTTTGTCGCTTTTAGATGTATATGGCTCAGATGATCGCAATAAGCTAATATATGACTAGCATAATCATATGATGATATGATTATGAATAAGTTTGATTCAGAATCGTGACTGTCATATTTAATTTAAAAGCACAGTATACGATGCTTGTGTAATTCTGACTGTAGTATGAAAAATTCAGTTCTTGTTGAAACGCCGGCTGGTGAGTTCTTTACGAAGAACTGAGTTCCTGTGCTAAACCACGATACGCTGATTACGATTCTCAAGGAGAAGTTAAAAGACTTACTTAAGAGAATCTGCAGCTGGCTTACGTATCCCTACTGAGACTGTTTAAAACTGGAGTGGCACTATATTAAATGGGATTTATTAGTCGTAGACATAGGTAGTTTTTAAACTGACGTTTGGCTTATATCCCCTGAGAGAACAGACGCTTCGAAAAATTTTATTGGCTTTATCCTTCACTCAGAGAAGTGGCTTTTAATGAATCAGTTGCTCATCGACTGTAAATCCCAGACATGAGAACTAAAGTATAGTGTTTAATTTATAGGGATATCCGATGGCCGAACTTTTATATTATTACGACGAATTACTATTATGGTTCTTTTAATGCTATTATTAATTTTTAGCATTCTATGGTTAGCTTTAAAACATTTTTGAATAACAAAGTTGCCGTGTTTGCCTTGATTGACTTTTTCGATAGAGCCGTCATTTTACAAAATTTGCAGTCATTACGCTGTGTGAGCTTAAAAAAAAGTCATTATAAAGATTAAAATGTATTTCATTTTGATATATTCTTCAGGGAGCCATTTAGCGTCAAATAATTCAATTTAAATTTTTATCGTGAATTCTCTGTCGTATAAGCAGCTGTATAATATGTGCATTATTGCAAAAGGATATTTTCAAGCAATATTAATGGCCTGGTCTCCGGTAAAGGATAATAAGAATCTCATTCATTGTAGATAAAGGGTAAAGGATAATAAGAATCTCATTCAATTAACGACACCCGATTAAGCGAAGTTCTCCATTTAACACTTGTTTTCGTTGGTCCATCCCAAAATATATCAAACCAAATTATCTTTGATTTACTGCCACTCGATAATTAAAAGTATTGTAAAAATTAATGTGCCGCCCTGGATGGTATAATAAAGTAGCGAAAGTTGTCTACTAGCCCGAAATCAGTGCTTTGGGTTATAATATTCTGCATAAAGCTTGATTGTATAAGTATGTCCTTTCTCGTTTCTAACAGGTGTAATATCGTTCTACCATACAGTGTGCATTAATCAACGTCTTCGATGGTGAGATGGCTAAATGATTGATGGGTTCTGTCTTTTTTTTTAATATATATTCGCATATTTACACATCTTGATGATGAGTTGCTCATATTTTATCTAGGTGAGGGAAGCTCATTATTAAATATTTCTTCTTAACTTACATAAGCAAACATTTCCCCTATGTTTATAACTGAATAACCTAGATAATTAATGATTTCTACTTAATAAGTATGTATCCCTTTTGTTAAACATGGGAATGGGGAGATGAAAGATCAAGTTTTCCCAAAATATTTTTTAAAAGAAATGCTGTGGCATTTTTATGGTTATTCATATTATTTGCAATATTCCCGATTTAAATTTTACATTCATGAAATTTTATTAATTCATCGAATGACAGAAATTTATTCAATACTGCATTGTGATAATTTTTATGAAAATTAAATACTTTTTCTGATTGCTGCTTAAAAATGTTTTCCAAAGGGCGCTGCAATTATTTATATCTGTATCAATGGAGAAAATTATAAAATTTTCTTTTACAGTTTTCTGAGCATTTTGAAATTAATTGTCATGTTACTATTGGTATCTAAAATATACATTGTGTTTTTATAAGGTACCTGAAATTGTGGTTCTATTCCATAAATGTAATCAATCACATGGTAACCAATTTTTGGATGGAAGTGATATGTATTCATTTATGCTAGCTTTACTAATCCAGCTGTGATTTGATCCAAGCTTCATTAACTGTAGTAATTGCTAGGATTAAATTAAATTACCTCTGAGAAGTTTGAATCTGTATATTTACATTGTAAATGGTTTCATTTCCTTTTTAACTTTGATTAAACTGTTTTGTTTTTTAATGAAAACATACTACTTGGAATTATTAGAATCAGGCTTACAGAATTTTATTTTATACAGCTTGAATTCTGCTTTAATAGCATCAATTTAATACTTCTATTAAATTAATTACAAAAATTTATGTCTGAATTGAAATTTCAGAAACAAAATAACGTATGATTAATTAAAATTAGTCTGCTCGCGTTAATAACCATTTTCCAGTGCTTCAATATTTTTTGTCAGTTTTATGCAATTGCACAATATTGTTCTTATTTGACAGTTATTTTGGCTTCTCTTTTTTAAATATTTTACAATAATTTATTTGCTAAATATCACTTGTAAATTAATTTTACTTTGAGTCTTTAAATAAATATTTTTTTCCTTACCTGAGATATGTTTATAATTTTTCTTTCAATTTTTTCGTTCAACTAGTTTATCTCAATTTTAATTTATTTGCTGAATTTGATTATTATAATCATATTAATTCCGAATAAGGGGCTGCCATTAAATTAGATAGTGTCAAACTCTGCTAGTCTCGGCATCATATTTAGTTTATGTATTGCTATATTTTTATCAATAGCAACTTTTTGCTTGGTAAAAAAGACATCAATTAATAAATTTAATTTAATATTTATTTCCTTTTTTCCCTATGCATTGTGCATACCGCGTAGATTTACAAATATCAGTTTTCTTTTCTTTCATTTTTTTCCTTTATTTCTCTTTTAAGTAAGCTAATGACTGAACCATCTGTAAGGTTTAGAAATGTAAAAACGATTTGAAGCTAATAATGAAGTAATTTGGTGTAAAATATAATGAAGTGCTGAATAGTAATATCACTTATCAATAGAATAGGAATTTGTAAAAAAAAATATTAACAAATAATACGCAGTTTCAAGAAAACTATAATTTAATGAATAAAAAAAATTAGTCATTTAAAAAAATAGAAGCCCACCTTAAAAAAATTACTGGCCACGTTTGTTTTATTACAGGACTGGGAGGAAAGCAAGTCAATAGAAATAAAATGAAGCTGCCTTTCTAAAATTATAATGTTTCAGATGTAATTATAGCGTAGTTAGAAACTGCTAATTTTCAATTTTCAGTTATCAGAAGCTGGACAACATTGCCAAATTAAGCCCATTTACAGTAATTTTCTCTCATTTCCCCCCAAATTTTTAACATTTTATTATTATTATTTTTCATTGTTGTTGTAATATGTGATTGGAGCTGCTTCATCGATTTTTCTCTTTTTTAGGAGATAAAGGATTTTGCTTAGAGAGTTCTTGCAATCAAAATTAGCATCCACTTTCTTCTTTTATAAGAATTCTATTAATTCCGTGAGTTTCTCCTTAAACATAGTTTTTCTAGTCTTAAAATTTCAAAATATTCCTCGTTAAAATTTTGTCAAAACTTATTGCAGAACATCTGAATAATTTGTTTATCTCTCCTCTACATAATGTCACAAAACATTTTTGAGTTCATATTAAAACACTGTTTTGATTTCTTAGCTCAGAAAGCATAAATTTTATTTCTACTTTATTTACAAATTGACGTATTCATCCCGTTAACAGTATTCGTATCTATAACAAGTTTTGCAACTTGTAAATATTAGAGTTCGTTGCCCATACAATTTACATCAGTTTTAAAATCCAAATTATTTTATGTTATAATTTTCAACCATAAAAAATCTTTCCACAACAGACATCAGAATATTTATATGAGCCTATTGCCAACGAACAACGAAAGTTGTTAACCAATTTCTTCTTTTACTTTTTTTTTTTTGGAATATATCGTCGCTTTTATTCATAATTTATGAAAACATTTAAGTTTTGTTTTTAAAGAGTAAACTCGGTTATCTATTAACTCAAAACTGTTCTGTAAAGAATTTAATCGAGAACTCGACTAAAATTTTCTGTAATAGTATAAAAATTTCACCACTGTTTTCGAAGTCTTCATCATTTACTTCATCAGCTTTTTCAGAATCAAAATCTAATCTGAATTTAATATAAGACTCTGTATTGAGATATGGGATTCATTGCATCAGAAATAGCTTTGATTACTTATAATAATGCTGTGAATATTAAATTTACCTATCGGGGGTATCAAAAATGAAATGAATTTTGAATTTCACCAATTAAATATATGATTAAAAATTAAAATAAATATTTAAATTATAAAGAAGAGCTTTTATTACTTTTGCACCTCTCAATTCTATAAAACTTGAACGGAAATTAAAGGTCTTATATAGCGTCGAACACGACATACTGGAAAATGGATATTGGCAAAGCTACATGAAGCATAATTACAGGTATACCGTTTCGTGCCATGGCAACCCTTTTCAGACCATATGGATAATGCATGGTGTCGTTAAGTAACATACTCAACGTACCACCCCAAAAAACTTCGAAAAATTTGTGACGTCGAAAAATGAAGATGCATTCTTATATTTTAACTGTTTATTCTGAAATTTATTTTTATTTGCTCTCATACTCATTGTAGTTCAGTAAATAGAATTTCATATCTTCTCACAAGTCATATTTTTGTTAGGTAACTTATTTCAGGCATGTCATCAAACTTTCACTAAAAAAATTACCAATACGTGATTTTTTCATTTGGAAGCTTCTTTAACACGCTTACTGTTTAGCAGAAAATAATACTCTCTGTGACAATATTAATACTCTCAACGACAGAAATAAAAGTTAATTTATGACAGTATATGTTAAGCATCTAATTTCTTCTCTTTACTTTTCATTATTAATATTGAAGTTAAACATATTTCAGCAATAAAAGCCCTTCTTTAAGCAATTTAAAAATGTTCAAATTGGCTTTGAAATTTTAGTTTCTTGAACTTCTAAAGTGACGTAATACTTTCAAGATTACAAATACAGATTATGAACATACAAGACCAAAGATTTTACTTGATTCCATTGGAGCATAAATATATACGGGGTGGGCCAAATAAGACTTACCACTGTTAAACATAAATAACTTTTTTATTTTTTGATATAATACTTTTTTCTTTTTGTAGGTTATAATTAAATTCCTGGAAATTTGCTATGGAACCGTACAGTACAAAACAACGCGTTAAAATGATCGAGTTTTTCTATTCTTGTCAACGATCAATTGTTATGGTGCAGCGTAAATATCGGCAATATTTTAATTCAAGTGTACTGCTTGGTGCGGTGTTATGGCCAATAGAGTTATCGGCTCATACTTCTTCAAGAATAAGCATGGAACGCCGGAAACGATTTCCGAGCTTCTTACAGAAGAATGATTGAAGACTTTTTGCGGGCCAATGGCTGGGATATTTAAAAGACGAAGTGCATGTTAATAAACCACATACTATTATAAAGCTGAAGCAGAATATGCAGCTTAAGTTAGTGCTATGACAACCCATCCAGTGTAACTGTTTATTCTGAAATAAACAACCTCTCATTTGTCTGACCTGTACAAAGGTAAGCAGAAGTGGCGCTATGGATTTAGCCATCCACTGCAATCTGTGCTGCTTCTACATTCTGCTGGCCGGAGCAATCCTAAATTCTAAATATTCCCCTGCCCCCCTAAGTTTTGCTGTCCAGTACTTCCACTCAGCTCTAAAATTTTTCCTGCTTTTAAATTCTATCCCCCGGATAAGCCGCACCGATTGCACCGGCTCTGGCACCGATCCTGCTAGTGAGTGAATTCTGAATCGGTTAGCCCATAGCATATAAGTTGTAAATGTTAGAGTTGAGAATTTGAGTTTACTCTGAAGTGGATGGGACGCCAGAAATTCACCATTGTTCGAACAGGTATAACACAGTCGCACTAAGTGTGAAATTCCACCTCAATTTTGAAAGAGAACACCTCGAGAACGATCCGAGAACATACCACCTCTCTTCCTTTACCACAGACTTCTCGAGAGGACTTTCAGCTCTTCGTGTATTTTGAATGTACCCCTACCACACAGGTATTATAAGGTTACACTAAATCATGCCTTCTCCGGGATTCGAACCGGGCCCCGTTGGTATGGCAGTTAGCTTTACGATCCAGTGTACCAGCTTGATATTCGGATACTTAGTTTTTTCACTGACGTTCAGTTGCAATAACAGTACAGCTCTTTTCAATTATCTGATGAATTTTCCACATAAAGCCTAACAAGTAGAATAGTTCTCAGTTGATAGTTGATCTCCTTGGAAGAAATATGAAAAGAAATTCAATTTTCTACATACCGCTTTGAATATCAGAATTTCTAAAACACGCAATGAATGCTAGCTAGTATTTATTAACTTGTAGCTGTGCTAAAAGAACTGAAAGGTTTGTTAAAACTAATTGTTATAATTAACCTCTTGTGTTTGTATATTGTGAATTTTGACTTCGCAATAACTTCTTTGCGTATTCCTCAACAAAATGCAAATCTGCAGGTGATACTGACATTTTAAATTACTATACGGAATAAAAGTGAGGAAAAGGAATAATAATATTAAAAAAATACTATTGCACCTTCGTGGTGTAATGGCCATGGCCAGCCCTCTCGGCGCATATTCGATGGGTACGAGGTTCGAGTTCCGGAGAGGGCTTTGCTCATTTTTCACGTCTCCAGCTTGAAAAAATTTTGATGTCTCTACAACAATAACTGCAATAATCAAATAGAGCTCTACAGTTGCGTAATAATAGTATAATTTTAAAATGCTGGAATCAAAAGTTTTCTGCAAAAATGAATATAGAGTTTTAATTTATTTCTCTGCATGTCATTTTGAAATTTTTCTAGTTATTTATTTGTATATCAAAAGTGGGGACAAATTCAGGGACCTTTCCGAGCAGCTAAAACTCTAGCTACGCCATAGCAGCCGATGTTCTAAACACACGCCAGTAAAATTCTGAGCTAGCTTAATTAGTCTGTTTTATGTGGTTTCCGACTACTTTATCTACATTTGAAATTTTAACTTCCTGTCAACCTGAAATTTTATATTCTTTTGTTGGTTTAAATATTTGTAAGGTAGCTGAGGCTCACTGCAGCACTAGCTTTGTCCTTTTTGTTCAATTTAAGACTAGATAAAATTTTTATAATCTATTCGGTATTTGTGATTTGCTAAGACTAAGCCATAACTCCAGTAGAGTCCTCACCAGGACTTAAATATAAGTTTCCAGTTATAGTAGTGTCCTACGATGACTAAAGTTCACTTGAACTTGAACAATTGTTTGGAGATTAAGAATAAAGCTAGGCTTCTATAGAATGGATATAATCATAGCTGCAAATTCTAATTTATAGTAGTATGTCTGTGACTCGGCCATTTTTAATTTGTCGGGAATATTCTGTTTATGATCATACAATGGAGATTTTGCAAATTGCGCAAAACGAAATTCTGGGGTGTTTGAAACTATTTTCTATTTCTTTTGCAAGAATATTCTCAGATTGCGCTGCAGAGCAAATGACGCAGAATAAGTAACCTGACATCAATAGAAAACTGACTGAGAAGTCATGCAACAGAAACATTAGTACGTTAACATCTGAAACGAAACATATGTGACAGCTGATTCAGAACTCCTTCTTCTCCAGAGGGCGGCTTTTTTGGATGCTTGCTTGCTGAGAAAATATATAAAAAAAATATCTTACACAATCTATTGTTTTGGCTACATTTCTTTGGCGACAGTCATCTGAAATTCAGCAACCCTCTATCGTAAAAGCTCACATGGTACTATAAGTTGGGGGGAGAAGAGCAGCAGAGTCAGAAGATGCGGTGATAATGTATCAGCAACGGGGAAATGGGGGAATGAAGTGGAGAGGGATTGGTTTTATAGACACTTTCTGATGCCTCTGTGTCTCTTTTATTCTTGGGCCCGTGTAATCCCGGCCGTCTTTCCTCTAACACCTTCCACAATCACTGCTACATCGCTCACGGTGCTCTCATTAGAAGGGTTACTGCGATCAATTGAAAAGGTGAAGAGCGCCAAATGTTGAACCATGAAACAAATTGAAACTTTTGGCGAATATCCTCTTTTTGTTATTCTGAATAAAATGAGCTTTTATTAAGAAAAGCTAATTATGTTAAAATGATACAATATTATCGTACTAATAAAATAATAACTGAACTGCAAATAATTAAAGAACTAATGAAATTTTTTAAATGTTTATATTTTTCTACTTCAGTTGCCTCAACGGTATCCTGCAGGATTTTTTAAAAATATTTAAAACATTAACTTTGAAACAATGTGTATTAAATAATTAAATAGGAAATAATGAATATTAAATAATTAAATAGGAAATAATGAATATTAAATAATTAAATCGGAAATAATGAAAATTAAATAACAACATAATAATTAAATAATAACATAATAAATATTAAATTAGTATATACAGGGAAATTTTAAAACAGTCTATAAGCTTTCGTATGGTAGAAGATGGTCTACAAATTGAATTATAATTGAATATATATTGTAAGTTGTTTTATGTTTCATAACGAATAGCATATAAGGGGCAAGATAACAATTTACTCTATATCGCATTGCTTATATTTTAGATACCCAATACGCATCCGTACTAAGTTTCATTAACATTAAAGAAATGTTCGTATTTCTCATTGATAACGTAATTTGGCTCTTGTAATATGTAAAATACAAAAGGAGTGAAATAATGCTAATTTTGTAACTTTTTATGTACTATATGTCTTCAACAGAATAAATAAGAATCTAGACCTATATAAAATTGATTACTCATTTCCATGTTTTGTATCTGAAGTATCACTAACAGAATTTCATGACTGATGACTTAATAGGAAATGCAGCACATATTCTAACCAAAATTCTATGGAAATCCTTAAAAAAAGGTTGGTATAGAAAATAAAATTGTGTTTTCTACTTTGTGAGTAACCCGAAGGCAGATTTTTGGGGATGAGAATATAAGATAAATATAAACTTAAACCAGAAATGAGCAGAAAATCAATACGAATTGTGTGGTCAGTGCTGCAAAAGTACATTTTTTGACACAAGCAAAAATGAAATTTAATTTCTTTCGCTTTAGCAGTTTTTGAAGCAAAATAAAAGGAGACTTCTGAAAACTCCTTCGATGATTATCAGTCTTGTTTGAACGAAGCGTTCTTCAAATTTCCCAAGAAACTATTAACTTCTAAATTGACTAACTTCTAAATTGATTATGGCAGTCGAGGGGTGTTCGCCTGAGAGGAGAGATGTCTTTGGGGAGGACTTTCAAAGGAAAATTGGCTCGTATACTACGTTACAGACGGAGAAACCCAGGAAAACTCCCACAGAGGAAGATCATCGGTTTAGAATCCAACCTAGATCTAAGTGCTAGTATTCAGCAACTTCACCATTCGATGGAAGTAAAAAGAAGAGAATTATAAAAGTAATGATAAAAAATTGACAAATTTAACTGCATGATCTGAATTTAAAAATAGGTTTTTTCTAAAGAAAATTTGTTTTCTTAAAGAAATAAGAATAAAAATTGTAAAAAAAAAAGTAATATGTATAAATACTTATTTAATGGAAAATATTAAAATTTTTTATCGACAGTTTTTTTTTTTTTCCTTCAGGGTACTTTACAACCCTAATAATATTTGCTCTTAGTAATATATGTGAGTAAAAACGGAAGATTTTTTCCCCTCCAGTTCTTTAACCTAAGTAACAATACTCTTATTAACATAAAAGCAACTCTAGTCTGACGTACATGTTGACCGATCATTTAAATAGATAGAACATTCTATCAGTTTAGAGCGGAATCAAACACAGATCCTCTATTTTATCAGTTTGAGTACTCAGATTATTTTCTCATTGTCAGTCTAACGCGAGTTTTTATGTGCAGTTTTATTTAATACCTAATTTATTTGCTATCTAATAACGTATTTTGATGGAAAATGTGAATCTAAATTATTAATCCATTCCGATGACTAGTTTTTTTTTTTTTTTTTTTTTTTTAAACCAGATATTTGAATCAGCAAATAAATTTGAACAAAATTACAAAATTATACAAATAATTATAAAAACAATCTCATTCTATAATTTCTTTTTATTTGCTCACATTAAAGTAGGGCAATAGTTTGTATTACATATTTATACAAATAACGAAAAGTTACAGTTGCTAACAAAGTTCGCTCTATAGGGTCGCAAAGGATTACAAGTGTACAAACGTATATCTTAATCATAGAAATTCAATTTTAAAACACAGGAAAATCAAAAATTACTTTACTTATTTCTGATCGCATATCACACTATCATAACATATTGTAGATAAAATAAAAAAATAAGGTGAAAATTGAAAGTATTCACATATGAAAGCATATTTTAAAAAATATTAGGTTAGGTAAAAACTAAAGTTATAAAATAAAGGTAAAATTTATATGAAATTTCTAACTTAATGTATGAGTTTGAGAGATATTCGGGTGCACGCAGATAAACGCTTATATATTTGTCCTACGATATGTATGCATATATTCGCCAATGAACCAAAAAGAACATCTTTTCATTATAATGTTTTTCTTCAAGTGCAATAAAAACTGCTTTTGACTGGCAAAGATCCGACCAGACTTTTTAGGATTGCTTTGCTGAAGCAATTTAGCATTTGGATGAGCCTCTACAGGTCTAATTTTCTGTTCTTACTACTTTTCTGTGGCATGTTTGTTGATGTTCGATTGAATTAGTGTCTGAATTATGGTATATAGCATGTCACATAATCTCCCTCAGTCGGGTAACTAAACTGGTCTAGTTGGACAATCCCATACTCAGGCCGTTCCAATGACTGCGACACATTACTCTAATGAACACATTGATATGTTCAAAAGTTGAATTAATACGGACAAATTAATATGTTTATGATGTGTTTATAGTTGTTACAATTTTTTTCGTTGTGTAATAATATCTCATATGGGTGATTCAACCGTATTTTTTGTTTCGTTCAAACAGCATTAAAATCAAGTCAGTTATATAAACCAGCCAATTAAAGTTTGTTATATATTTACAGATTCAAACTGGGAAATCCTTCAGTGGTTGCAATAAAAAGCATTAATAAACATTCGTTTGAGGAAAAACTAATGGCAGATTCACTCGTCATTGATTTGAAAAGTTTTGCTGAAGAGATTTGAGGCTACAAAACGAAAGCCGAGGCTGTCGAACTTTTTCCTTTCATTCGACCTCACCGGAAGAGCGGTGTTTTGAGACACCAGGGTGCCTAAGCCAAGGCCCTACCCCTTGTAGAATATATTAGTGGCTTAGAAAGATGACAAGAGTTAACTAATCAATAAGAATATAAATCTTATTATAATTAATTTTTTTATAATTATTAAACATTAAAAATTAATAGAAGTTAAGCTGCTGTAAGTATAATTATTTCTACTTTGTAACTTAATAAAAGTAGTTAATGATATGTTAATATTTCAGATTAAGAAGCTGGGAAGCGAAAGCTGTGGATAATGTGAGGCACAAAATACAGTAGAGCTGGTAGACTGGGAGAGAATACATGGTAAGTAACAAGTACTAATAGTCTGAATCCGTAATAATGAAAATTCCTTTCATTCGTATGATTTAATCTAATCACATCCATAAAAATCTGTGCGAGAGAACGCAAAGAAAATAAATATATATAGTTTTCGATTTGTTTAACGGCACTTGGTAAGAAAAAGTACAGAAGCTCGACAAGCAAGTGCATCGCGAACACACTGATGAGAACAAAACATAGAGTTTGGAAGTGTACTCTTCTTTCTTAACAAGAAATGAAGAAGAAAGGCCTCTGCAATGAATTTTAACTATGGATGAAGCGCATATTTACGACACTCATATACTTTCGTCGCAATGGTTAGGAGGAAAAGATGCTTTAGAAATGACTCCAAAGGCACACTTGTATCAAAGAAGTTGCTATTTACTGTATGGTGATTTTCTAATGTTGCTCACTACTCATTCCTTTCCCGAGGTGAAGTGACAAATGCAACTCGATATTGTATAACTATGTGGAAATTGTATGAAAATTGTGCCTTAAAAGCAACCAGCACTTGTGAATAGACAAGCAAAGGATAGGTAAGCTTAAAGCTTCAGGGTAATGCCCGATAGCAAACGGAAATTTCAGCCATATTGACTAACTAATTTCAATACGTCTATCTCGATCAGCTAAGAATGCTGCGGAGGCGTTAAAATATATGCATCTCTTGCCGAAAAGTTGCCGAAACAAGCTAACTGATCGCACGCTAGAATCCCACAGCCTTTTACGCCCACTGGCTCACTGGACTGAGCTTGCCGTGTCTAAAGGATATGCTAACCTCGTCAACTGTATCAACTGGTCAACTATAATATACTTCATCATTTATTGAAGCCCAGTAATGCAACACTATTATAGTAGATGAGCTCTTTAAAGGGAAATTGTGTCCTATTCTTTATGCTCTCCTGCATTTCCCTAGAGATTACCATTTTTATGTTTTCAGTACTAAGTCCTTTTTCGTTTAAGAAATGCTTTGCCAAAAATACATAAATTTATTAAACACTGGTGATCTATTGAAATTTCATTGAGGCATTGATTTTTAGAAAAGCGTTATAAATAACCTTATCATATGTTAGCAACAGGTACAGGTAGAAGCTAGGCCAGCACCTCCGTAGTACCACAGGTAATTGAGGTATTGCTGAACCTAGCTAACTGTTAAACTTTCCACCCCAATTTTGAGGAAGAATACCCCGGGGGTGGTCCGAGGTACTCCCGCCCCTCTCTCTCTCTTTTTTTTTTTTTTTTTTAACCATCAACCACTTGAGAGGACATATGTTAGCAACAATGGATTTCTGTTGCTGGAAATTATTTTGAATAAACAAGTATACTTCTTTTTATTATCTTCTTTATTAATCATCCTTTAAATCGGCCAATTAATTTGCAAACATAACAATCAGATTCTTTTATATCTGCGTTTCTTTATCCTGCAATGTTTCTTTCTTTTAGACCATTTGAGCCAAATTATGTTAAAAATTCTGAAGTCTTTTATCCTACCAGATCGTCTTTTCGATTTTTAGTGGGAATATAAAAGAATGCTTTCGGGTAAGACCTTGCTGGAATTTAATTGAATATGGCAAAATACATAACAAATTATATTGTATTTCCTTACACATTGAGGAAACCATGAAATTCCTACTCAGCCAGTCCGTTTGTTGAGAACTCAATTCGAAATATGATTTTCCAAACAAGAACTTCGACTTTTAGTAAATTACATTCATTTGTTATATTGAAATGTGAAACATTTTTTATTTAAAACTGTAATAGCATTTTAAAAGAACGGAACCAATTTTTTTATTTATCTGGTAGAATGTGCGTTTAATTTATTTTAATTAGGGCATTACTTAAACTTTATATTAGGTTTATTTTATTATTATGTAACAATTACAATTACAATTACAATTCTGAGTTGTTACTTCAAGCACAAAATTTGAAATAAATACATGCTTTTAAAATCTCTATTTTTGAAAATTACTTTGAAACCAAGTTGTAGATAAGATTACAGATGAATGCAACAAAGGACTATTCTTAGCAATTATTTGGCGAGGGAAAATTAATTTTTCTCAAAATCATTCACTAATCGACAATCTGGCATCTGAAATTTAGATAAAAATGCTGTGAAACATGTATTTAAAATTTGAAGCGATTACTGTTTCACGAATTAAATGCATATGTAGGCAAGAGTTCATCTCAAAGATTTTGTATATACCTATCATAATTTTAAACTTTCTCCATGTTGAGAATAATCCAGCTTTTAGCTTAAAAACTTTCTGAAACTTTCTGACTTTCTGAAAGGTGTTTGTATGTATCTGTATTGCTTAGTTATTCGTTGAAAATTAAAATGAAATTTCTGATAAAATAATTGGGAAACATTTTCTGCTAGACGCTACTTGTTTCAGTTCTCTGGAGACAGCTATCATTTTTTTAACAAAGCATGTAATAATCCAGTTGCAAAATAATAATATTAAACAACAATTAAAGTTTTCTGGTTTGTAATTATGAATCATTTTTAAAGTTCAAGGAAATTTATTCTGAATTGGGGAAAATGTTTATTTAGATTTACATATGTAATTTATTCTTACTAAGATTTGATGAAAAAAGATAATGATTAGTCACGTTTTCATATTGCAAACAATTTAAAACGAGAATTTCCACCCTTTTTTCACTATTTTCCTTCTTCTCTTTTTTTTCTATTAAGGAATGGAACAGTACAGAATCTGAACTGGAGACCATAAATTACCAAGGCCCAGAGGAAAAATATTTAAAATTATTCCGAAAGTAATTTTAAGATACTATTAGAATAATTTGCAGAAGACCAATTACTTTGTAATATAACCTAAGAATTCTCCTGAATAATCTGAAATAAATGTGTAATGGTGCAACGGCCTCAATAAGAATCATACCATGTACCGTGGGGAAAAAGTGCAGTCCAAATAACATTAATATTGATTGCATAATTTTGCCATAAAGTATAAGAATAAAAAAAACTGAGCTCACACCTAGCCAGATAACAGGTTTGAAATATATATACATACATATATATTATATACGTTTGGTGTGGCCGATTGCAATGAAGGAAAAAAAAAAAAAATCCTTCAAATACATTCTAGAGAGGCCAAAATGGATAATTTCGTTGAAATATGGTACCCCAAATTTTTTGCCATTCGAAATTGAATTTTCGCCTTTACTTCGTACAAAGAAGTAAAAACTGCAGATTTTTTTAAATAATAAATGAGATTTTAGCTCAGCAATTCTCAACATTTTTAACTTCAAGGATTGCTTAAAGTAACTTCGGTTCTTAATGTATTCCTTCCTAACATTCCACATATCTCTTAAAATACTAACGGGGTTCTAACACACATTAATATCCCACAGTTTTCAATAACGTGTACCCCGGAATATTGTTTGGAATTTTTGTTAAGGAAAGGGTGAAGGAGATTTATTAATTCACTTTTCAAGGTCCTTCTTCAAAAATGACAAATTCAGTTTTTCCCACTTGATATTTTTACATTTAACATTTTCAGTGTGCAAAGTTCCTTCATACGAGATTCTAACGATGTTTGGAACATGAAAACGTACATTAATATTTTAAAAAATTTTTAATAGGAGAGAGAAACTCCTTTCTTAGAATCTTAATTTTTTTCGTCATTTAAAAAATTCGTATTATAAACACAGTGTTTTTCTGTTTAATAACTTATAAACCAAATTGGACTTTACGGCAGTTGGCTTGTTATAATTAATTATTTTTTGAATTACTATCTTGAGGATCTCCTAAGGATTTCTTTTAGAACACTCGAATCTATGGACATTGGCTAAAAAATACTGATCTAAAAATAAATTTCTGCTGCTTGATATCCAAGAAGAAGTTTAGAACATAAGATCAGTGAAACGTCAAGTGCTCTCATTTAATTTGTTGATTAAAAATTCGCAGCCAGTCCCTCAATGAGAAAAGAGATACCATTACTAATCACTAGTATCTATTTCCTAGCATTTTAATTCTATAATTTAATTAAATTCTTAAATAATTTTGAATTAAAATAATTAAATAATTCTTAAAACATATTTATTTCCTGAATTTTGTAAGGTCAAAATTTTCGCCAAAGATAGCGTCAAATCTTACTTTTATTGCAACCCTACCATTCATTATTGCTTATTTACTACACTGTTCAAAGAAGAATGATTCTATGCTGAAGATGAGGCCAACCTGAGGAACTGCGGAAGGCGAGGAGGAGGCGCATTGTACTTAGAAAAGGCGTTGATATTAAAGGATTATTACTAGGTTGTCTCGTCTCCGAATTCCCTCTTGGACCATCATCTCTCAGCGACAGAACTGAAATTACTTACCCTTAATTAAACTGAGATTAGAGTGGAGAAATGGAAAAGAGCAGTTTGGCTATTTTACTTCTCCTTCCTTTTCACGGGAATTGCAGTCTTCACACAATGGAATAATACTGAAGAATGCAGGTATTATGAAAGAAATAAAAGCAGCAAAATTTCGCTTACATTGTGCAAATAGGGATTATTTCCTGTTGGATGGATATTTGTTCAACACTTGTATCGTAGATGAACATCCACCTACGCAAACTTGAACTTAATCCTTCTACATTTGCTCATTATTTTACTCAAAGAATTCGTAGACATCACGTTTGTGATATTGAGGAGTCTGATAGGTCTTCAACGTACAAAGTCGAGCAACTGCAAATCTTTCTTACATAATTCTATAGACAGGTTTTCAGTGTCACCGTACCTATAACAAATTTAATCCACATCGGCGTTTAGTTAGTAACTTCTATGGATCTCATTCATCCTGGCACATTTTATTCATAGGCAATAATTCTTTGTTTCATGGTTTCAAGTTTTGATAGTTGAAATGTAGATTGATAAACAATAAAATAAATTAATTTTAAATTTTCAGAGACAAGCAAAATCATGATCTTCGATATATTTAATAAAATAAGATAGACAATAATTCTAAGTTATAAGGTATTTTATATAAATTAACCAATTATGATTTTAACCATTACTGCAAGTTCTTCTTCTCGTAGTTCTCACTAGAATGCAAATTAATTTTTGAGTATTTAAGCCGAGAGTTTTGAATCTTCTGTTGTTAGAACTTTTAGCAGCCTTACCTGCAGGTTACATCCTATCGTCAGCTCTGCCAGAAATTATTTCCGCTTTTGCTATTTTGCTAGCTGACGTTGAAAATGCACCATTAAAGTATTTGAGACTAGCTTAAGTAGACCATTTTACATAATCAACCGACTACGTTACTTCGAATTTGATTTTCAACTTAAATTAATTTACTTGCTTGCAAGTGGCTGTGTTTTATTTGCAGATACAATTAGTGTCTTTCTTTAAATTAAAAGATTTTTAAAAGAGTAATTTTAACCTTCTCAGTACTTTGTCATCTTAATTCAGAATCGAGCGACAACTCTCTTGTTAGTCTATAATATGGTCTGAAAAACACTGAATTTAAACTTTACACAACTAGAATCCTAAAGTACTTAACCGCATTTTGATAAAAATGGGTAAAAACATATATACAGAAATTATGTCCAATCTGGTTTATTCCCAAAAGAATCTGGTTGTAATAAATATATAAAAGTATTTAATCACTCTTCCGTTCTTATGGTGAAGGGAGTATTAAGGTAATGCAGAGGAAAGTCTTGAAATTATCTTAGTATTTTGGTAAGTATTGTATTTAGGAAGGAGGCAGAGAAAAGAATCCAACATAAAATTTTAATAATAATATTATCATTCGACTAATGTATTCCTTATATTATAATGATTCTTCGACTTCGAAAATGTACACCAACTGCTCACACAAAATATTTCATTGAGGAAAATATAAATCGATTAGAAGAAAATTGTTTGCAGTCAAAATATTATTTAGCATATATTTTTAAATGAGTTTTTAACAATTATATATTGAACATATTTTTAGATAATGGTGAAAGTTTGATCATTGAAAGAAGTTAAATAAAATAAACATTATTTTTTTTTTAAACCAAGAAATTGATTTCGGTCATAAAATGTTACGGTTTCTTTTGAGGGTAGCAGTAAAGCAGTTTTTGTTTCATTACTGGTGAAGCGAAATTACATTTGAGAAATATTTTTCTGTTAATTCTTTTTGCATATATTTTTATATTTTACATATATATTACCGAAGCATTCACACTACTGAAGAAGTGAAATTATATTTCAGAAATATTTTTCTAATTATTCTTTTTGTACATCTTTTTATACTTTTTATGTACCTTTTATATTCTTTTTATGTATCTGAAATGCATTGTATGTACCTAATCAACAAGATATTAAAAGAGAAATTAAAATTCACCTTAAATAATATGATTAACACTGTTGAAATATATACAACAGCAAAAATTAGTAATAAATCAAATCATAAGGTTTATTTTAATAAATACATTATTTATATACTATTTTCTGTACTTTCTACTTCTTTCATTGGCAGTCAACAGAATGAATTTCATTTTAGTTTAAACAGGAGCAAAGCTGTAAGTCAAAAAAATTCCTATGGTTATAACCCTGTAATTTGTCTCTGAGAAGAAGGCTCTATCCACGTAACACACCGAATAAACTGATGAGAGATGCTAGATATCTGCTAGGAACCCATTAGCTGGAGCCGAATCGTTAGATGAAAGTTAGACGTTGTGCTTTACTAATTTAAATATTTGAGTTTTTGAAATCTCGAAGGTCGTTGAGTTATGAGGTAGACTCATGTTGTAGAATTGTATAGTACACTAATTACATACATATAGCTGATAAGAAAATTTCCTTGCGCTTACAGTTGAACATTGCACATCAATGTTCAGCCGAAACTACTTTTGAAATAAAATGAATGAAATATGGTAAATGTATTGATCCTATAGTAGTATTAAATGACTTATCATTCTAAAAAATTTGGAAAAAGTGATTAAGATGAATTTCACTATCAATTACTGAAGGAAATATAAATTACAATGTAAATTTTTGAGTTTTTGTTAAAACGATTTTGGCATTCAGAATGAATTTAGAATTGGTAGTTCTCTTAAGTTCCTAAAGCCCTGTAAGTAGTAGGTAAATAGCAGTTTAAATTTAAATTGTACTGCAAATTATAGCTTTAATAAATATTAAGCTAAGTTAAGCTTTTATTTTTTGCTTCTACTACTGAAATTTATTTAAACTTCTGTTTAGCTGTGATGACAATAATTCGTTGAGGGTTAAGCTGGTGAATTTAGGTATTTAATTAGGTTCGGCCTTACTATTTAGAATAAACTATGATGTTTTGACATGCTTTTTCTTCAATTCATTTGCATTTTTTATTTAACTTTTTTATTGCTGGCAGTAAAATTTCTCAAACTTTTTTTGCTCGCTCGCTAAAGCATAAAATTGGCGTACTTAACGTAAATGTATTAAGAATTTTATTTAAGTACTTGATTTATCTATCTATACTTTTAAAGGAAACTGGCTCCCAATCACACTATGCATGTGAAAAACTATGAAAATTTTGAACTATGAACTATGAAAAACTATGAACTATGAACTATGAATTATGAAAACTATTTTGAACTATAAACTATGAAAAACATTAAAATTTTCATGACGCCAGCCCGTTCGCTGGTATAAAAATCCGGGCCAAACAACCATTATAGGCATTCACTGCATTCGAAATATTGCGTACAACAATGGGATTGGGGATTCTATTTAAAACAGTTTATATCAATTTATTTTATACGAGTTGCTATGCGGCCAGCCTTCTTCTGGCTTTTACATGTACCGAAAAAATGCCTGATGGGACCGATGGTTAAGTTCTTCCAACTTTTTTTCCTTTATTGAGATTCCACCTCCCTTGCATACGCACCTGATGTGTAAAGCAAACCAGAAAAACATATATATCTGAATTTTTAGCAAGTTGATTGTATGAGATGTGTATTAAACATTTGTTAAAACATAATTTATATTCCCCTTTTTAACCGCCCCCATAACTGCATAAAAAATTATATAAAAATTCTACAATAAAATAAATATAACTCCATGCCATTTCTGATAAGTCAAATTTTTTCAAACATTTTCTTACTCCACAGTTTAAATAGCTTTTTTTCCTAAAATTTTGAATTTTACAAATTAGAATTAGGAAAAAAATATATAGAAAAATCGTTACGTTTTAATAACGCCTAATATATGAGCATGTGTTCAAATGTTACAATGCTTTAAGTAATCTGAGAAAATGTATCTGTAGGCATACCACAGCCATTTAACTTGTAAAGCAAAGCCTTTGAGCTCCGTTTCAGACATAGGATGAATTTAAGCATGTAGTTTTCATAAACTGTTACAGTAAGTTAATTTATTGCTATTCTTGAAGGGCTTCTGGATACACAATATTAAGTGTTTTCCCATTTGGAACAAATATGTAAAGATTATACTTTTTTCCTACTCTAGAACAACCAACATATAATTGCCCGTGGGAAAAACATGGACTTTGCAGGTCAAGCCCAACAACCTTTAAAGACTACCCTTGTGCCTTGTTGATACTCATTGCAAAATGTAAAGATATTGGGAACTGAAGCCGTTTAAATTGAAATGGTGCTACGTCAGATGGTATAATGGTAATTCTTGGGATAAACATATTTTTTCCTCTTTCATGACCAGTCATAATGGTTGCTTCAATAACATTTTCCATGAGCTTCCTGACAGATAATCTTATGCCATTGCAGAGTGAAGGAGGATTCAAATTTCTCAACAGCATTATAGGAATACCAACTTACAGAATATACGAAGGTACTCCAGGCACCTCCAGAATATACGAAGAATATACCAGAATATACGAAGGTACTCCTCCAGAATATACTAAGGTACTCCAGGCATCTCCAAAGAATTTAAAAATTCATTTGGATAATTTACAGTTTTATCTGTAGAACACACAGTAACAACTGACTTGTAAATTTGAACACTGCCAGGCAACTGTGCTAAAAGTTGTTTATTAGTGGCTCTCACTGTATCATACTTTGGTGCAAAAATGGCTCTTTCACATAGCCAGCTATGATCGGTGAAGTGCTGTCTTAAATTGGGAAATACTGCAAATAACAGGTCTTGGTGGCTTTCCATAATGTTTCCAATACATTCCAGTGATATACATCCATCTTGGTTATCTGGTGTGAGGAATCCATTTCCGAGTTTCAGCAAATTGTCAGCAAATTCTTGAACTGTAGTACCTCCATTAACATAAACTCCATTAATATAGTTCTAAGATGAAGTCTCTGAATTTCATTCCAAATATATGATGATTTTAAGCATGCATGCATTTCATCAGCTCGTGTTCCCCGTGGAACAATGGGGAGTGTCTGTCAAAAATCTCTGGCAAGTCCCAATATAAATGCCTTCCATTCTTCGATTATCATGTCTCAGGTCTTTCAAAGTAACATCAGGGCTTCGAACGCAGCTTTGTGAAACATTGTGCATTCATCCCACACAATTAACTTGCACTCTTGTAGAATTTTT
Source organism: Stegodyphus dumicola (assembly GCF_044657685.1). NCBI lineage: Eukaryota > Metazoa > Arthropoda > Arachnida > Araneae > Eresidae > Stegodyphus > Stegodyphus dumicola. The sequence goes on from NC_140771.1 coordinate 103,745,693, forward strand.
ATTTTGCAGAAATTTTGGAAATATTACATATTAGTGTTTCGGTATTTCTGAAATTTAATGGCAATTTAAATGCTGAATGAACTGTTCTTCCTCCCGTTAGCAATGTAGCAGCAATTCCGGATGATGCAACAGCCAGTGCAATGTGTTTCTTAACTCTTAATTTTGCCAGTATAAGATTAATGAGAAATGTTTTTCCAATGCCACCTGGTGCATCAATAAAAACAAATACCACCATCTTGATTCGAAACTGCAGTCATAATTTTTTCAAATGCTTCCTTTCGACCTGGAAACAGTTTCTTTTCATGTTCTAAGTATTTTGTAAGTTCTTGCAAATTGAAACTCATTTCGTGGCCAATTTCACTAGGCATTGCCGGTTCAACATTTCTAATTGGTTCAGGTGACCAGAATGACTGCAAGTTTTGTCTACCTAAGAAGCGAATCTAATCTTGTCCTTAATCATGATAAGAACTCTGTTGAAGATGTCGTCATTATCTGCAAGATTCATATTATTCTACTTAAGTCTTGATTGATGCAGTAAGTCTTAAAGCAGACTATCCTTATGATTTGACCACAGTTGATGAGGATTTCACATGGCACATATCTGTAACATAACAGCAAACAGATTTCGCAGCATTCGTGGGGAGCGAGTCACAGCAACTTCTTCCAATGTTTTTTCTTAATTTTCCAAAAGCCCTCTAACTTGGCAAGCTTCTTTGAAAGTTTTGCACACTCTTCCTTCAACTGTTTGCAATTCTTGAAATCACTTGGGGATTCTTCTATGTGTAGGACTTTGGCACTTGATTATGCATTAATGTACGTGCAAACTCATCTTCAATGCAAAGGCGGAAGAAAGAGGTCAAAATTGTTTCTTGAGGAGCCTGGGCCTGTTCAGTTGAATTAGCAGAAGTGAAATATACTCGTTTTCCATTCTCAAGGTGGACACTTAAATGGATAACAGTAGGATAACGCTCGTGAATCGAATTCAGAATTCTCCACACATCCACATTGCTACTGACATATCTTCCCACTTCATATTGGTGAACTTCATTCCCTTGATTTCCAGAAGTCATTACGTCAAAAACAGCCATGTCAGATCCCTTGTTTACATATTTACAGACATACTTTATGGACTTCACTGAATTACAGTATTCAACGTTTATATGAACATTGAAAATTTTTTAGAGAATAGGACACTAGGAAACTATTCCTCTATTATCCACCAACACTTCACATCTTCGAACATTGATGTTTGATGTAACTCTCGTGTCTTCTGGCTGCCTCCGATAATAAAGTGGATATCCATCTTGCCTGTCTGGGTTTCTATCAGAAAATTACGTGAGTATCTTTTAGTACATTTTCCATCCATCATGCATGGAGAAGGAGGATTGATGATTTCACACGGGCCATGAAATATCTGTGTAGTTATACATTTAAAAAAATGTGGATCTTCATCTGGATTCGGTATTTCTGCACTAATGAATTCATCGACTCTCTGAGCGTGTATTTTTTCCTTGAGCTATACCAGAATGTTGGTATGATGAATCCCTCTTTTCTGCCATTCAATTGTGTACATGCGGCACTTAACGCTGCCAAAAATCTTTGCCTTGACAATGAGATTCATCGTGGTCTTTTGCTTTTCGTGAAAACCCTTGCAAGTAAATCATGGAGCTCTTGTGGCTTTTGTCCTGGAAAGAGTCCATTCTTGATTTCATCCCAAGCTGGATTACATGTGAAGGTAATAAAAAGATCAGGTTGACCATAAATGCGCACATTAAGTCATTGATTGAATCTTGAGTTCTTTCATGCATATATCTTGGACTTCCAGTGAAGATGGATGGCAAGATGATAGTTGACCGATGCCTGCGACGTTTCCATCAGTAACCATAGCAAGTAACATTAAATCGTATGTATCTTAACCTTTCCGACTGTATTTTTGTATACATATCGACTATAAATTGTTAGAAAAGGTGTTTTGCATCGCAATATTATATTGAAATTTGAAGATCACAATCCTAAACGCATAAAATCCACCGCAAACATCCTTTTTTTGTGATAATAATTCAGTAGTGGGTTAATTTTATACAGTTCGAAATGGTATCCATCCGCTCGCTTCCAAAATATTAAAGGGTATTGTAGATCATCTTAAGATTGGTGTGTATCTGCAATTTTCGCAATATTACTGTTTCACAATTCCAAAACTACGTATATCTCTCATTTTGTGCTGTTTCCCTGCCATGATAATTGCAACTTCTGACGTTGCTGGAAGATTGTATCTGCTCTGATGTTCACCAGGTATGGTTCTGTCGGCCAAAATTACCAACTTTTATTCATGTGTAATCTTTTCCAGGGCCATTTTGAAACTCGTGATATAAGTATTTTCCCGACGCAGCATTTCTTGTAGGAGTACTAGTTGCCTTCTTGCTTTGCGGAACATTTTTAAAATGGTCTTCTGCCTGCTTCCCTTCATCGCTTATAAAATAATTTTGCAAGAGTTTAGGCTGCTCGCTTGAAATAAATTTAAAAACTGCACAGAATTATCGCCCTCATTTTTCCGAGTGGTAACAGTGCTGATATCAGCAACAATGGAAACAATGATATATCAGTAACAATGGCTGCGTGCCATTGTTGCTGTTGAATTATAGATTTGATGCGATTTCATCAAAAAAGCATAAAATTAAAAAATTCATCGAATTGTGAAAAAATCGCTTCAAAGTACACTGGCTCTTGTCTACATGCACCTGTGTACCAAATTTCGTAGCCCTGGGTCTATTAGGTTATGCGCAGCACGAAAGAAAGACATACACAAATAGACGGTTTTTTTTTTTTTTTTTTAACTTTTTTTTTCGTGGAAAAAAATGTTTATTTACTTTTGTGTGTGTGTGTGTGAATTCGTTTGATGTCTTCTTTCCATGTAAAAGTAACGACTGACGGTTTTTCCCTTTCCAATTAATAATACTGTCTATTTTGCGATTAGAAATTTTAAAATCATGCATTTCACTTCCATTTCCTACCATTCATTTTAATACCATGTTTTTGAATTATGGAATAAGAATATTTCTCTTTGCAAAGCGTATATAGATACCCTTCCATGCACAGCTTGTTTATATGCAACATGTTGAAAGAAGAAAGAGTTTAAAAGAGCAGACGATATTTCTCATTTCAAATAATAAGTTGTTGCTAGAAATTTTTATTCCCTAACATCTGCTTCTTTTTAATTCTTCGAAATCCTTCTAAAAATATGTAAACACTCTCTGTATTTGCTGACTGCAAAATCTGTTGACAAGCTCCGTCTAACTGAATTTGTCTTGGAAGGTAAAATTTTCTTTTTAATCCTCCCCCTCAAAAAAAAAAAAAAAAAAAAGTATCTTGGGGCAAAATTCATTATAATCTCTAATCAAGCTCAACTATGTAGTTAATATTTGAGCATACCTTTTTCTGCAATTAAAGGAGATCAGAAAGATGGTTTTTCAAGAAAATGGATAAATATAATATCAATTAAATATTAATGATAGTGCATATCTATTGTAAACGAAACCTATAAAAGGCTGTTATTACTTAAGGAATGTAAATGTGTAACTGCAGAACGCTGAGTTACGTAAACTGATATGAATAGAGAGTTAAATAAACTGAGTTTTGTATGAGACAATAAGATAATATATGAATTTAATTTTCCTTCCTTGGATGGCAGGCTTGATTGGTTTCCATAAATATTCTTTCAATGATGATTTTCCGCGTCAATTAAAAATTCTAATTTTCTGCAATGTAAAATAATAATAATAATAAATAAAAATAAAAATATGAAAACTTTCAAATTTTATATCACGCTCCAAAAAGCGTTTTTTAACGCTTTGTGTGTTACCTTTACTTACTAAATATCATGTTCTTCGGGCTTAAACAATAAAATTCAGTTCAACAACAATATCACAAAATATTTAAATCAGCATATCTTTAGCATTTTCGGTACACAGTCTCGCGTCCTGGAGATAATTTTTTAAAAATTTTTTAATTTTATTTATTCATTTATTTATTTTTCCGTACAGTGTTGCTCGCTCTGAAATCGTCGAGTTTGGCAATAAAAAATTCTTTAATGTTCGACAAAATATGAAATCGATAACAAAGCAAATTCCAGATTAGGGCTTCGAGGTGCTCACATTCGAATGGAAGACTACGTTATTCAAAATTTGATGTCTCTAAGTACCGTTGTTTCTTCCCAGTGTGAGAAACAAACATACATTCATACAGATTCTTCATTATTTAGTTTCTTTAAATATAACACAGGGCTTTAATATTTGGTGGCAACAATTTGAAAAGTGAACAGATATTTATTGTGAACCGACGCTAAATGCCAGAATGAAATTAATAGCCCTTCTGGGAAAATTGCCCCTTTGGGTCCTTTGCATTTGATATCTAATATCTAATATCTAATATCTGATCTCTTTGATCCTTTGCATTTTTATTGGAATGTAGGTTTCTTTTAAAGAAATAATGTTTCGATAATTACCTTTGTCCATGACTACTTTTTATTTATTACGCTCTTACTATGCCCACGTCTTCCGAAAATTAAATCATTCAGAAAATTTTCCTTCCTCGATTTTTGGATGATAAAATTAGTAAAACAATAGTCCTTCAGGGACTAAAACAGACACTTTTAGACCTTTGGACTAAAAGAAAATCTGAAAGTTTTCCGATTTTATATTACGCTCAAAGGGGCTTTTTTTTAACGTTTTGTGTGTTAACTTTATTTATTAAATATCATGTTCTTCTCACTTAAACCATAAAATTAAATTAAACAGCAATACCGCAAAAAATTTAAAACAACATATCTTTAGAATTCCCAATACTCGCGCACTGCAGATAATAATGTTTTGTTTTTCGTGCAGTGTTGCCATTGCTCGCTTTGAAACCGCTGAGTTTGTTAATCAAAAGTTCATTAACGTTTTACAAAATAGGAAATTGATAATAAAACAAATTCCATATTCCAAGTTTGAGCTTCCATATGGCTATATTCGGGTGGAGACGTACTTTATTCAGAATTTGATGTCGCTAGGTACTGTTGTTTTATCACATAGCGAGAAACATATACAAATTTATACAGATTCTTCATTATTTAATTTCTTTAAATATAATACAGCGCTCTAAAATTTGGTGGCAACAATTTGAAAAGTGGAACTCCATTTATAGTGAAACGCCACAAAATGCCAAAATGAAATTAATCGCTTTTCTAGACTAACGCCATTTGGGATAAAAGTCAGAAATGCATAGTAATTAGAATTTAGTTTGATAATTAGATACTAAAAAATGCCAACGTTAACTTAAAATAATGAATAGAAGGTAAAGATAGTTATTGTAGATCATCAGTCTTTTTATCCATTCCAGATATAGCAAGCAGACGTAAGTATCCGTTTGAAGAGCAAAAAACTATCATTCCTTAGTAAAGTAGAAATTATACAACATTTGAGGATACAGTTAAATAACTTCGGAGTAGAATGATTTGTGTGCTTGGAGTAGAGGCGTGGATTCAGACTGCGGCCAGAGACCTATTTTTTTACATGACTCATGAAATAACGACCCAAACACCTGCAATTAAAAAAAAAGATTATTATTGTGATTGAAATGTATTATTAAAAGAAAATTATATTTTTTATTTTATTAAATTATCATGCGAATGAAGGTTTGATTGTGTAATTATAATGTATCAAATAGCTACTATTCTCTTACCATGTGAAACGTAAGTCTTTATTAAGATTTTTAAATAAAATCTGGTATGGTTGTTTTATAAATCGTATATAACGGGAAGCAGGAAAAAAATGGCAATCTCCGCCACATAAGATATATTAATATTTACTTTTCTTTTCGTAAATTATACAGATTGCAGCAAATATTAATTTTACTGACTCAGCGCAATTGAACATACAAAATACTGTTGGGAAAATTTCAAAAATTATATGAATTGAATTCAAATCATATAAATAAAATTTGTTTTTACATGCTTTATTAATACAGTTACAAATTAAAAATTTATTAATATTTCTACATGAATTATCTTTTAATTGCTCACGTATTTCCGAAATACTCGCCAGAGTATCAAAGCAGCGGCCAGACATAAACGAATAATTACAGCCACTCATGCATTGCGAATGACTGCAGATTACCAAACCTTTTTAGCCGTTCCAGGTATAGTAGACAAGGGTCAAAGGTCACTAATGTACGCCCTCCATTAAGCTAAGTAAGCGTCAATAGTGGAAAAGGGTCGGGAAACTGACAAGCATAAAAGCGCGAAAAGGCAAACACAACGTCAATAACAGTTTCCAAGAAATTTATTTTTAACATGCAAGTAATATGGTTAAACTAAGTAAATATATATTCATTCTGAATACAATACAGTGTACTGTCGGCTATCCGTGCTGCTGTCGAGGAAGCACGTTACGGATAACTGAAAAACACGGTTAATCCAAATTATCAATTTTCCTGCATATTGTATGGGGTTTTATAACTGAAAAAAAATCAGTCATTTTATTTTTGTTTTGGAGAAGGTGAAAATATTTTTCGAATGTCTTTACGTATTTTTTGAAGTGTCATTTTATTACTATATTAGAATCCCATTTGATAGAAAAAGTTCAATAGATTACATGAGTTGTATTTTCGATTCACCATATTCAAATCTTTCGGTTAATGTTAAACTTTTGTTTTAATGTAAGAACAACTTTCTTGAGCTTAGTTTTCTGCATAGCGTATTTTTTATTCCTTTTCTTAATTCCAAAAATTTAAATTAATTTTTAAAAGAATAAGAAGAATATATAATATGTAAGAAACATACAAACAAAAAACAAAAACAAAACAAAAATAAACATACAAAAAAATAAAATAAAAATAAAAATAGAAAAACGCTCATTGATCAACAAAGGATGAGCCTTCGACTACCACATGGAGAACGAATTGTGCAATGTAATTGTTAAAATTATACCTAAAGATACATACAATTCAGCGGTTTTTAGAGCATGTTTGGACTTCGGCGTTTTTATATTTTACACACTCTCGCACATAGTGTTGAGTGTGCTGTAACGTCTGAACACCCGTATTGGGTGACAGGAAAGAACAGTTGTCTTTTAAATATTTATTTAAAAAACTTAATAAGAATTTCTTGAATACTAATAAGTAAAATAATCAAAACATTACAGCCATAATACAAAACATGGCCGCTGGACGCGGCGACGACGCTGGTTGCGTCTTCTTTCAACTCGTTCACTGCATAAAAAGCTCTCACAAAAGGCCCTCTCTTTCGTTTTGTTAAACGTCTTGTCGGAAATAACTTGGAATGGGGTAATTTACGACGTTCCTTGTGTCCGGAAACCGCACTAGGGGATTTCCGCAACAGCTTTTCTCAAAGTTCTAACTGATAATTAGTCTCTTAGACAAACAGGAAGTTCTTCTCATTAAGCACATGTTTGACAGAAGTGTGCATACGGGGGCACCACCAATCGACATACCGGATAATATGCATCCGAATAATTGAGAGTACACTTTAAAACAATTTTTAGTTAGCGTATAATATGAGATAAATAGAAACACGTATAAACAGTCTGCATCACAAAATCCAAGCAGTGGATAATGACATATATTGCTATTAGTATTGACATATATTAATATTTAGTATTGATGTCGCAAGAAAAAGTAGAGTTTCTAGAAACAAACTAGAGATCTATAGAAATTCTGTGGTGACATCGATGCTGCATAGATTAACTTTTCTAATTATTTCTGTGAATTGATATGTAAATTTTGATCCTCTTAATTCAACACAATCTCCTATTTTAACGGAGAACTATTTTCTCCTCATTTCCTTTGCGTTAATATGTTATATTCTAGGCAATATTTCCTTTTCGTTAGTTTTTTATATTGCAGCACTTATTTATAAGTGCGTTTTTTATCGTAGGCAGTTCATTTGAAAATAAGTAAATAGTACAGAAATAAGTCAATAAAACCTAAATTATTTACAAGAATGTTACTAGCGGTTTGGGATACAGTCTCCCAAACAATCGAACAGCCGCCAATATCATTACTTAACTATTATTTTTTAAATTTTCTCCTAATCTTTAGAGGCAGTATGCCTTGCAATTTTAGGTAAATTAATAAAACTAATAATAATAAATTTAACCAAATAAAAAAGGTCATAATTTATGTAAAAATATAAGGAAAACTTTTATTTCAAATGTGCAAAAGTGTTTTAATAATTAAGTCACTGGTTGTTAGAATCCTAACAAATTACATATTTAGGGAATAGAAAATCAGTCCATGCATGCAATTCATAATATAGTTAACACCAAGACTATAATTTTAAAAATTAGGATTTATCTAAAAAAATGAACTCATGACACTCTTTAAAGATACTCCTAATGATCAACAAAGTTAGAACTAGAAGAGACAAACCTAAGGGAAATGAATTACCACCAATTACAGTTGTACAAAATAAACTGTTTTACAATCAATACTAAATCAACTAGTAAAAAAAGGTACTGGTAAAGAAGCTCAACTCGGCTAAACCGAAAAGGTTCTTGCATATCACTACATCCCTTACTCTGCTTAGAAGCTTTTACATAGTTAGTTAAACGTGAAAGAAAGATCAATCAAATATCTACTTTAAAAAGAATCGGTTTTAAGCCTGCATTTATTATCAACGCACACAGGATGCATTGCAAATATTACACGTAAAGTTTGGCTACAAATATACATACGCATTGCTTATTACTTTGATATGGTCAACAAATTGTTTTTAACAGACATACATACTCGACCACATTGTCTTTATACACTTAAACAACATACTTAAAAATAACAACACTTAGTACAAATCCCTATGCATTCGCATTCTAACAAATATTATTAACCTCGTTTAAAACACTTAAAAGATAATAGCTATCATTTCATAATCATAATTATCATAACCGTAATAAGCATTCCATCATGTGGAATAAGTCAAATTACAACGATGACCTTTATCCAATCGAATAACAATGTTATAAATTTATAAAATTTTCTGTAGGAAATGCATTAGATTTCAACTTTTCAAAGTGCATTTAACTGTTTTTCATGCCTTTCTATTTCTCGCAGTTCAAAACATACCAGTTTGAACACCAAAGCTATTCACGCAAGTTCATAAATTTATTGAAACTTAATTTTCATTAGGAAAAAGAGTAGGAACTTATGTTTAAACGCAAAATGTTTTGCATGAAATTTGCGGCTTCATATCTTTCCCCCAATAGAATCTTTTCATGCACGAGGTGCTTGTTAATTCTTCCTCCCAATATTTTGTCTTTATCGCGAAAGCAGTATTCAGGAAGCAGTTGAGTACAACTGATTCCAATACTCACGTTTTCCCCCATTCCAAATGAGTCCGAATTTCTTGTCGTTTTATTGGATAATACATGTCTGCCTTAACGCCCGTCCGGTCACGTATTATTCACGACTCGAGAAAACTTCCGAGGAGCGAACGGACACAAGTCAATTTCCTTCCGTCCACGGGCAGCAGCAAGTCTGTCCGAGAGGAATGATTGGTCCGCTTCGCGGAGCGGAGATTCAATCACGAGTGCACTGATGGACCAGATCGGAGCAACAATATATTTCTTATTTATCTCCTGCGTCAACATCTGCTGGATTATTTTATTCTATCTCCCAGAGAAATTTTTGGAATCAAGCGGTCGCGAAGTCGAACATAGAGCAGTACTCCCTGCATGCACAAATAAGCAGTCATTTACATACTGATTTGTCTAACTATAAATTGCATTCTTCATTTTAATATTTTTGTATAACAACAAGAAATATTAAAATAATATGCTGCAGTTTTCCTGCGATTGAAATTTTTAAACGTAAAACTGCGTATGTTATGTAAATAAATGTTAACTAAATTGATAAAATATTTCAGATCATACCTGCAAAATAAAACTTGCGGGACATTTCTAAAGATATGAAAGTTTTTGATCTATTAGGAAATCAATAGCAAGCCGTTATGTTTGTGTCATTTTACGAGTAAGTACTACAGAAAAATATCCATTTGGAACGCTATTTACCTCACAGTCAGTTCTATTCATCCTAAAATTAATGAGTTCTAATACTTTCTTCTTAATACACTTGCTTCGTAATAAATCAGTATGGCTGAAAAGAAGAAGTATCAAACTACATCGAGCATTTAAGCTGTTAAAAACATTTAAAACTTTTGTTCTGAATGATGGAACAGGATGGTTCCAAAAATACCTTCCAAGCTTAAATCTAATTTGTTTTATATCCAATGAGTATGTGACCATTTTTTATGCAAGATGGTGCTCTCTAAATCTCAAGGAATCCATTGTTAGTATTTTGAATAACATTTTTTTAAAATGAAAGTTATCGCTATTGGACGTAGAAGGCACTATGGAAATGGAATGACTCGCCAGAGTTTTCCTCAGGTCTCAAATTCGTACGATTTTATATGGGTATATATGGAAACTAGAATATATCGGAGAAATCTATGGAAACTAAAAGCTTGGAGAAGCTGAAATCCTCTGCTGGAAGTGAGGCATTTGCTGTTCCAATATATGTCCTCCAATATGCATCAGATTGTGGCCCGAGACTGCTGAAATATCTTTAAAGTTCGGAGAATACATAATGAGTATATTTTTGCACGCAGCAATAACATGAGATTGTAAATTTCAGTTACAATACCATTTTCAATTATACTGCCCAATATGAATCGCATTCGTGTGTCTTATCCAGTTTATACTTGTTAATTATATTTTAACATTTTGAGCTCTTTTTTTTTTTTTTTTTTTTTTTTTTTTAACCATTTGCACTTTTTATATGTTCACATAATTCGAAGAACAAGAATGCAAAAACATGTAAAATGCATTTAGGCTTCAGGTTATAACTTTCAGAAACATAATCTGAACAGAATGCTCATCACATCAGTACGAATGTATATATCAAATTGTGCCACTTCAGACCTCAAAGACTTCTTTAATACTTACATTCTTAAATATCACACATGCACTGTAATAACCAAAGTTTTGATTTAGGAAAAAAAAAAAAAAAATCTGTTTCAGAATCTGTTCTGTATGTTTCAGATTTTAAATTACGTCCAAAGGGGCGTTTTTTTAACGTTTTGAGTGTTACCTTTATTTATTAAATATCATGTTCTTTGCACTTAAACCATAAAATTCAGTTCAAGAGCAATATCGCAAAATAATGTTAAATTAAGCATATCTTTAGAATTTCCGATATACACAGTCTCGCGAGCTGGAGATAAAAGTATTTTTTTTCTATATAACGTTGCCATTTCTCGCTTTTAAAGCATTGAGTTTGTAAATCAAAAATTCGTTAAAGTTTTACAAAATATAAAATCTATAATAAAACAAATTCCAAATTTGGGATTTCAGATGCCCATATTCGCAGTAGGATTTCGTCATTCAAAATTCGATGGCTCTATGTACCATTGTTTTATCACAATGCGAGAAATAGACAATCATTTATGCAGATTTTTCATTATTTAATTTCTTCAAATATAATGCAGGACTCTAACATTTTGTGGCAACAGTTTGAAAAGTGAACCGACGTTTATGAGTCCGACGCAAAATCGCAAAACGAAAACAATAGTCCTTCAGGGACAAAGCCCCTTTGGACTAAAAAAAAGAGGCAGTCTAATTAGGCCTAGAGGAGTACACAAGTAAAATTTTGTGAAGATAGCACTTATCGTTTTAATTATGTGGGTGTGCCCAAAGTGGGCCCACTGATTAAATAGAGCTTCGAAAAGATTGCTGAAACGAGCATTGTTGTCAATGAACTGACCGATAACATGCAGAGAAACAAAGAATACAGACTCTCAGTTGTCCTAGATTATCGGTGAGCCCGGTCTGGACACACCTAGCGTTCGCCGTTTGATTTTAGGCAAGATTTCAATGTAAAAATTTAAAACTAATATAGAATAAGGAGATTAGCATACAGCCAAAAAATAACATATAAATTTCTTTTTAAACAATTCCTTTTATACCCTAAAAAGAATCTGGAAGATTTCTTTGAAGAATGATGGTCTTAAAAAACTAAACATGGCTAAAATATATGGACTGGTTTGTGTTGAGCTGCCATCTATTATAAATAAAGAAGGTTCAGGGTAACCTATAGTAACCTATAAATCCTTTTTCATTCAATTTTTCTGTGCGTACAGAAGGAAATTTTTAGGTTTGTCCGGACCGGACACACTGTGCCGCTAAGGGTTAAAAGGTCAGACCAGTAAAATGTACCACGAGTGTGATATTTCAAGATTATGTATAGTTATTCCAGTCTCATTGAATTACATTAACATTACGAACAATGTACATAATTTGTCTTTAGTTATATCTTGTATTTTCATAGCTACTTTTACTTTTAGCTATGTTTTCCCAGAAGTTTTATCTATTTTACTTCCATTGCTTTTTAATCGGTTAGTTTTTTTTTTTTTTTTTTTCCTAAATAAAACGCTGGATGATTTTTAATTGAAACTTTTAATGTTAATCTAGCTTACATACTAACCGATCCGTTCACTCATAAAACTTAAAACATTCTCTGATAGCAAAGAAGTATTAAAAAGAAAGCAAATTCACTTAGAAATCTGGATGGCTAAGACGGGAAAGGGGAACTTATGTCAGTTTCATATATAATCTGATAATTATTCTAACGTGCTTCAGGTAATAAATAATTATTTTAATAATAAACGGAATACCAAGCTGAAATTTTAATGACATTTTATAATAATTATTTTTACGACGCAGCTAAGCAATAATATCGTATAAAATAGTTTATTGTACTTTATGAGGTTAACGACCTTTACATTCGGTGCAAATTTTTATACCAGATTTAGCTTAGTTTATTAGTTTCAGTAACAGTTATTAAATTTAGCTTTTATAAACCAGTTATACACCATACAGAGGGTGTTTACACATTTTTCTATAAAGAACGGTTTCTATAAAGAATTTTTTTCTTAAAAAAGCAAATATTTTGGTAAAATTTTAGTAAGGGGTTTATGATTATCGCAGAATTCTCTTTATGGGAAATAAATAAAAAAAAGAAGAGTTGGTAAGTATAAGAAAACTTGATAGTATATGATTTCTCAATATACTATCAAGAAAAAGTTTTACTTCCGATATTTACAGAGGAAATTCTATTTCTTTATCCCAACGACTTTCAAAGAATGAAGCATCATCAAGATAATACAACAAGTCATACTTCGAAAAGTATCCCAGCAGTCCTTGAGAAAAGGTGTGTGGTGTGGTGTATTTAATTATGGCAAAGCACACTAGGGCTATCTGCCTAAGAGGAGGGATGCCTTTCGTGGAGGACTTTCTAAGGGAAACTGGCTCGTATACACGTTACACATGGGGAAAACCACGAAAACGCCCATGCAGCCAGCCCGTTCGCGGGATTCGAACCTCGGACCGAACTACCAGTGTTCAGCGACTTTACCGCTCGGCCGCTGGTGGGCACCCTTGAGAAAAGGAATGACTGCATTGCGTGCATACCTTTTCAATGTGAAGTCTCCTATACTTTTACGTACGGGCTATTTTATTTCTCAGGTCTTTTGAAAAGAGTTCTTTCTAAGCGAAAACCCCATCATGATTGATGGACTCTAGGAAACAGTGGAAGAGGAATGGGAATTAATACCCTGGAAATTTTATGAGAAACCCTTCTTTCACAGAAATGACAATGCAGACTTATAGTCCAGAAAATGAAGTCTATCAGATTCGAGCATTTTAAAAAAAAAAAAAAAAAAAAAAAAAAAACAGATTTTACATTTTTTAATATTAACTAAATGGCCTCAAAATCGTTCTAAAAATATGTAAACACACTCTCTCTCTCTTTCTTCCATTGTCTTGGGGGTGGTTCCTCTAATTTAAATATATTATCTCTAAACAGCGCGTGTAATGTACAACATTTGTTTCAATAATGTTTTCAGGGTGAATTAAATTCATCCTTAAGATAGATTATATGTATATTTTACCCGAAGCTGAGGAAATAACTGGAGATTTCGGAACTAAATTCCTAAATAAATTTCCCGAAATTAAGTAAACTTTTAACATTTGGAGATTTAATATAAAAATCTTTCAGTGCAAAAAAACTGTTCAGCGTGTTTTCTCGTGAAATATTTCTAAGAAGCCCTACTTATACCCTTAACGGGGAAACTGGGTTTCGGTCATGATATCCGTCATGTTAATAAATTATCTATTAAAGTTAGAAGTAGTAGAATCCCTTTGAACTAAACTAAGTTACTTCATTACTTTTCTTGCTTTGTTGCATGCCATCGGGAAAATGTTTAATGGTAACCTAGCAAAGATTTCTAAAATCCTCAATCTGGCTTATATTCAGTTTGCTCCTGATAATACTCAGCAGCAGTGAAACTCTACAAGCTCTTCCTTTAAACTGTGCCATCGCGCTTTGGAGAGTCAGATTTACTCACCAACTTTCAACCTTAATAAGCAGTGTCGCCTTTTTTCTCATTTCATTATCTCTCTTCTGGGGGGGGGGATGCTGCTGAACGGGAATCCTCTTCAGTCTCCAATCCTCAATCGAGGTTCTAGTCAAGCGGAGAACAATGTTCCATCTATCTAGCGTTCTCAATTAGGCAAAACTTTCCAGGCCCACCTAATTACACAAGAACTGTATTCTCTTTGTTCATTGACTGCTACAGAAATTCCCTCGAAAGCCCGAAAGCCGCGAAAAGTTTATCACTCAATTAAAATAACTCATTAGTATATATATGAGAAAAGCGTGCCGCTGGGAGGGCTAAATGCATTATATTTTAGCGATGCGTGCGTATATTAGTAGGTGGTGTGGGGAAGTGGTGTTCGAGAGGTTGAATAACAGGGGCAGCGCGCAGTCTCATTAATGGCGATGAGTGAGGGAGTGACAAATGTGTCGAGTGGAACAGCATTGTCGAAGGGTTGCCGCTCATTCAGAAGAGCGCTTTCTTGCCATTTGGCGAATATTGAGATACTTATAAAGAACTCCTAAATCGCCAAAGACACGATGATGTCTATGTTAAAGGTCGAGGCTAAACCTTTACTATAACAGCACCGTGTTACATCAAACAAATGCTTTGGAAATTTTTGGTGGGTTTGACATTAAGAAAACTCCAGTTTGTGTTTTAAAATCTCTCTTACAGACCAGATTGGATTTGTAAAATGGAAATTTGAGTTTTTATAATACATTTCAATTCGCCAAATTTCAACAAACAAACAAAAAACCACTTTTGTGAGAATGTGGAAAAAATTCAGCTGGGTATTTCACTTTTAAGCATAAATTTGGAAAATATAAGACAGATGGAAAACAGCACTCCCAAGAAACGCTTTCGCAACAATATTTCGTTTAAATACTATCTGACTTAAATGGGAAATATTTTGCTACCATATTAAAGGTACGCCAAGAAAGGAAATAATTTATTGCTTCATTAATGTTCTAAATGTAAAGCTGCTATTTTGAGACGTATTTCTATTCGACAAATGATGGGTATAGTATAGCGGCTCATAATCGCTGTTAGGAAATGTCAACTCACTCATTGCTTTGTGTAATACAGATTCCTCCTCAAACGGCAGGATTTTTTACGATGAAGCATTCGTAAGCAATAGCCGAACTTACCGACCATTGAGTCAACTTTACTATATTACATATATTACATATCCACGGTTACTCTATTACTACAAGATTTACTTTTCTTGACTACGGTCAACCAGTGTGGCAACATCAACGTCCTGCTCCAAAGGGGTTTTTCCTATTTCTGTGAAGCAGGAGCCCACCAGCGGCCGAGCGGTAAAGTCGCTGAACACTGGTAGTTCGGTCCGAGGTTCGAATCCCGCGAACGGGCTGGCTGCATGGGCGTTTTCGTGGTTTTCCCCATGTGTAACGTGTATACGAGCCAGTTTCCCTTAGAAAGTCCTCCATGAAGGCATCCCTCCTCTTAGGCAGATAGCCCTAGTGTGCTTTGCCATAATTAAATATACCATACCTAATATACCTATTTCTGTGAATAAAGTGACGTCTCTGAGTTAGATAAGGTACGCCACTACGTCGAACGTCAGGAAGAGAAAGATTTGACCTAGATAGAACAGAACCTTGTCTGTTTACTGACTTTGGTCTCATCCCCAAGAATGTTACCCCGCGGTCATCACAGGGGGATGACCGATTTTACGGCCACAGAAGGGAGGAATTTATGTGTCAGTTATGGTGAAGAATGCCCAAGCATACAGATCCGAGCGTCACTTCTCTTAAACTGCCACTGAATCTCTCGAACTCATTAGTATTGTAAGTACCCCCTGCTGCCTGACAATATACGCTACCAAACACCCAAGCCTTCTCCAAGAGACCAAAATATTTTCTCTCGGAATAGCAAGGCCTGGAAATATCTAATATACCTAGACAGATGCACTGTTACTGCCCTTGCTTCAAACTGTACCTGTGCTGATTCAATCCCTACCACAAAATCTTGCATACTTGCAAGAAGATGTCTCTTCAAAAGATATTAGCAACGGTATGATCTAATCACCATGACTGTGAATAGGATTAATTGATGAATTCTTTTACTGAAGCTAAGTATGCATCTTTATTAATCTCAATAATATTTAAAAGTTAAAATTTGTTTTACTGGCACCCAAATAATTGATACTTAAGGTGTTGAAATTTGGGCTCTTTCACAATGAAAAGGTTGTGAAGATAAATTTTACATCAAATCTTGTAAATTCAAAACCTGCATTAAGCATCGAACCTTTTTTTTTTTCCTTCTTGAAGCTAATTTTTAAACATTTAATATTTGCAGCGTGACCTTCATGTTTAAGATAATTTTTTCCTTAAAGGAAAAAAACAATATTTCATCCAGAACACTGAGCGTATCATTTCCACGCGATGAAAATTTGCAGCAATTTACTGCCAATATGTCAAATAAATAAATAAATAAGATTCGTGTTACCTACGTAGGTCCAAAATAAATGCGTCATAATGAAATGAGAAGGAAAGCTTTTCATAAACATTTCACTTGCGGACGAAAATAAAAGATACAAACGCTTTGATCACGCTTATGCATTCATTGAAAGGGAAGGCTATCAACGTGGAAAAAATTCTCATTCAGACACAAATCTCAAGTAAAGAAATCTTCGACTAATGTCACGTATTCTTAAGGTAAATACCATTATTTTTGTACGCTATGCTTCTTTCTTCAAATTCAGTTCTGTGAAAAACTATAGGGAAAAGACAGATCACGGAAATATGCCACATGCTGATTTTAAAAAACGGGGGAAAAATATTTGGCTAAAATAAAAAAAAATTGAAAGCTTTCAGATTTTACATTACGCCTAAAGGGGTGTTTCTTTAACGTTTTGTGATTTACCTTTATTTATTAAATATCATGTTCTTCGTACTTTAATCATAAAATTCAGTTCAAGAGCAATACAGCAAACTAATTTTAAAATGAGCATATCTTTAGAATTCCCGATACACAGTCTCACGCACTGGAAATAAGAATGCTTTTTTTTTTTTTTTTTTTCGTGCAGTGTTGCCATTGCTCGCTTTGAAACCGCTGAGTTTTTAATCAAAAATTCATTAACGTTTTACAAAATATGAAATAGATAATAAAACAAATTCCAGATTCCAAATTTGGCCTTCCAGATACCCATCTTCGGATGGTAGGGTACGTTATTCAAAATTGGATGGCTCTAGGTACCGTCGTTTTATCACAATGCGAGAAACATAATAGATTTATGCAGATTCTTCATTATTTAATTTTTTTAAATATAATACAGGGCTGTAATATTTGGTGGCAACAGTTTTAAAAGTGAACCGACATTTAAAGTTTTCAACGCGAAATGCCAAAACGAAATTAATAGCCCTTCTGGGCTGACGCCTTATGGGTTAAAAAAGAAGATGGGTTTGCATTTACCATTCATTTCACTCTGCATTGTATTTTAAGAAATCAAATAGTGAAAAATCTGCATGAATGTAAAAAACAACGGTACCTAAAGCATTCAAATATGGAATAAAGTAATACTCCTCCCTAGCATGGGCATCTGGAAGCGCGAATTTGTTTTATTATTTTTTCGTATTTTATAAAGCATTAATAAATTTTTGATTATGAAACTCAATGATTTCGAAACGAGCTGCGGCAACATTGCACGGAATAACACCTTTTCATCTCCATCGCGCGAGACTATTTATCGGAAATTCTAGAGATATGCTGTTTTAAATATTTTGTGATTTTGCAATTGCATCGAATTATATGTGACGTAAATATTAGTAAGAGTGAGTATAAGAACTGTCTGGCAAAGCGCGAGCTCAAAGTGAACATGAAAAAGGCCTTGATAAATCTTTTTGTGACCGTTAACGGGCCGCCCAGCCGGTGTAGTGGTTAGGGTTGCTGACTGCCATGCCGAAGAGCCCGGGTTAGAATCCCGGAGAAAGGCATGGGGGTTCTCCAAATATGTCGGTGACCGAAAGACCTCTCGAGAGGTTGGTTGTATGGAAGAAAGGGGTGGGAGACCTTCGGACCCGTCCCCCCGGCGTGCTGTCTATCACAATTTGGGGCAGAACTGAGCTAAGTCACACTGTCACCTGTAAGGTGCTCAAGGCTGTTACCAACGACAGGCGCAATCTTGCGCTCCTTGCCTCGAGGAATTTCGTGGGTTTTGGTAACTATAAGTCAGGCAAGTGAACATTAGTCAACAAATACAAACGGCGTATCACTTTTCAAATTGTTTCCACAAAATATTATTGCTCTGAATTATTTTTGAAGAAATTAAATAATGAAAAATCTACATGTGTGTAAAAAAAGGACGGTACCTAGAGCCATCAAATTTTGAATAATATAGTCCTTCAACGGACCATGGGCACCTGGAAGCCCGAATTTCGCATTTGTTTTGTTATTTTTTATTTCATATTCTGTATAATTTTAATGAATTTTTGATTAACATACTCAACGATTTGAAAACGAACAATGGCACCACTGTTAGAAATAAAAAATTTTTATCTCCAGCGCGTGGGCGAGACTGTTGCCATTCGGGAACATGTAAGATATATATTTTTCAATTTTAATTAATAAACTCGGCTCTATGTTAGCAATGTGTTGCCGTGTCCGAAAATAAAATTCTTTTATCGTCCACCGGTAATGAGTTACCGTTCAGTAAAGTCTAAGTTACTTTGAAATTTAATCTGCGAAGTTATTGAGTAATGAACTAAGCAATTTAAAAGTAATAAACACCTTTCTTAAGAATATTTTTTCTGCTTTTTAATGTGATTGTTTTAAATAAACATGCATTAAAATCCCGAGATGCCTAATTAGAAATATTTAATATTTTTATCAAATTACACTAGCTGAACTCATTAAAATTATCATATAGTTTTCTTTTCTACGATAACTGCTTTAAGAGGGTAGTTTTTAAAGAACTAATATAGCGAATATAAAAATATGTATGTCAACCTCTAACACTCTATCGGGAATTCTAAAGATATGATGTTTTTAAAGGTTTTGCTGTTGAATATAATGATATTCAATAAATAAAGTTAACACCTAAAATGTTACCAATGAAAAGCCAAATAATAATAATAATAATAATAATCACCTTACTAAGAAAATTGAATATTTATTTGATGAACTGAGACTAAAAAAAATATAAAAATTTATGCCAACACTTAATTCTACATCAGGAATTCTAAACATATGCTGCTGGAAAGATTTAAAAAACATTTTTGATTTTATTGTAGAATAAACTGTTGGAGCTTAAGTGCGAAGAAAACGATACCTAATAATAAAGCTTAAAAAGACCAAACTCACACACATACAGAAAAAAAGGAAAAAGAAAAAAAAAAAAAAAAAAAAAGGATTAACAACACAGTATACAAGTCTGCTCTTACACTCACTCGAGTGTAAGAGCAGACTTGTATACTGCAAGCTCAGTGAGAGCATAAAAAAACCTTAACAAACTCTTTTGGGCGACCGTGAAAATCTAAAACCTTTCAAGACTTTTTTTCGGGGGGGGGGTTGCAAGATGAATAAATAACAAATAAAATGTTATTTTAAATTTAGATTACCGATAAAATTAAATATTTTGGGGCTTTATTTGAATTTGATTTTATAATTTTTAATGAAAATGGTTTGCTTCAAGGATAAGAAAGAAAGAAGACAATATATTTGTTTTTACTATTTACCTCGTTTCCTGTTCACGAAAAAGTTGAGATATCTCACATTTGGTTACCATCGAAATATATAATGGCATGTAGCTTTTATATGCATGTTTATGCACTATATCAATGGTTAAGAAGAAAACAGTAGAAGTATTGATATATTTTCAATATAGGTACTCATTACGCTTCTGCTTAGTAATTAGCACACCTGTTGCAGATCACCAATATTATTTCACAATGAAATTTCTGACAATAATAATTTCCCGGCCCCTCCTGGACTCCGGGCCGGGATCAACCGAACTAATGAAAGTGCACAAAGCTAGTAAACAATAATATTTACATTTATTAAAACATAATTAGTACAGCGAAAATTCCTTTATATTTCTGTGATATAAAGCAGCCATTTCAGAGATTTCTCAGTGACTATAAATGATTAAAAGACATCTAACTTGGCGCGTACTACGTAATATTCTTTGCATCTGAAGAACCTGAGAAGATTAAATGAAATTGATTTCCTTCTGGATGTGAAAATTCGTTATGATGTTACCATCTTCAATTGATTTCTGTTACTGAAGACTTCTTCATCTTCTTCTTAGCATCTGTTTCAGTCTAACAGTGAGGAATTTCGGATGATGTATAGTAGTAGTTCAATAAATCGCTTGAAGAATTAAGATTCGAGGGAGAAAGAACATTTAACATTTTCAAATAAATGATCGAGTTATTCACAAACGATCAACGTTTGTGAATAACTCGATCATTTACTCTTAAAATGTATTCTTTTAAAATCATATTACTTGAATAAGGACAATTTCATGTAATGAGACTCGTGGTTAGCTTTTGAGAGGCTGATTATAGTAATATAAAACAATTAAGAGAAAAAGTTTTTAAAGCTTTAATTTAAAAATTTATTAAATGCTAAGGTTTCAAAATTTGTTTCAGCGGTGGCTCCATCCTTGGAAGCTACTTTCAACGCAGTTTTCGGCTTTAATATTTCCTGAAAGAAAACGAAATTTAAAAATCAGTCTCTTTTCTTTCATGCTAGACACTTCTATTTGACAAAAGGATTATTCAACATACTTGAAAAACTTAAATTGAGACTAGAAAAAGGAAAAGGTTCTTACAATGCAATACTAAATAATAATCGTATATACGATAATGTATAAAAAAATTATTTTTATTATTACGAGAAATTGTGTATAGTGTGTTAAAACAGTATATGTAATATTACATAAATTGCTTTTACAAGAGTGCTCTTGTAAAATTATGCACAATGACCTAGTTTCCATAAGATCTACCTCAGATTGGATAAAATAGTGCTTTCAGATATAAATAGAAACGAAGAATACAGTGAAAACGTTTAATAACAAATTATTAGACGTGAAACAAAAAACTTGAATAGATTACACGAGGAATATAAAAACATGTACTCTAAAATACTTACTAAACATGGTCTTATGTATCCTGATTACACTCAGGTAATGTAACATGGATTTACATACTATGTAATTATGTACGTATAATATATGATGTAAAAATATTTACGTTATGAAATATGTGACATATGTAATAACTAACGTGACTGTAAATATTATTGGAATTGAGATAAATACCATCTAGTCTATTAAGTCTTCCCTTGGAGGGGTCTAGCTAAGATTAGATGGTATCTGCCGGTATGACTAAACACTGAAAGAAGATTTTACGAGGAAAAATTATGTCAGTGGTCATCCTTGGGGGTGTCAAAGTCTAGAAGACTAATAATTGTACATGTTCATGAATATGTCAGGTTTACATGCTATGAAATGAACAAAATTTTTAAATGCTGTTTCGAAAAAGATTTCGAGGCTTCAAAGGAACCTTTGATAATTTTCCCTAAATTAAGGATCACCCAGAAAATCAAGTACGCAAAGTTTTTGATAAAATTTGATGAAAATATGAATTACACTGAGTTTTAAAATTGCATAAGATATGTTTCATGTGAGATATGTTCACTGCATATAGGTCGTCAAAATTCTTATATTTTATGAATTACATATCTTCTTTTGTATTTTTTGTATTAATTGATAGCTTATGTTCTTAAATTAACAGATTAAATATTTTTGCTTTTTTAAAATATGAGTATGCGATTAAAACACGTATGCACAGTCAAAAGGTTTTAGAGGTTTTATTTAATTAGGGCAAAGCACGCTAGGGATATCTGCCTCCGAGCATAGATAAAGAAAGGAGAAAAATAAACGCGAAAAACAACTCATGTAATAAAATAATTATAATCTACATTTATTTATTTTAAAAGTACAGAGGATGTTTACACACTTTTAAAACGATTTTGAAAAAAAAAAAAAAAAAAAAAAAAAAAAAAAAAAAAAAAAATTGTAATAAAAATTTCTGGCAACAGATTAGTATTTCAAATAGGAGATACCATTTGCTAATTTTCAAATTTATTCTTCTTTCAGAATGTCGCATGTAAGTAAGTTGTGACATGAATGATATGTTTTAACGCTTTCCGAAGAGAAATAGTCCTGTTCCATAATTTAAAAACATTGTAAAATTCATGGTATTATTATTTCTAAATGCAAAATAGGCAATATTATTCCTTGGAAAGGAAAAACTATCAATGATTACTTCTACATGGAAAGAAGACTCCAGGCAAATACACGGAAAATGTATATACTATGTTTCTCAAGTTGAATCGTTAGTAACAAGAGAAAATTCGCTGAAGCAGAAATCAATTTCAAAAATTTTAAATATATCTGCAATAACCATAAGTTAAATAATAAACCAATATTTACAACTTAAAAAAGGTAAAAAAACATAATCTCCACCGGTTTCGCTAAGGCATGTGGCTCAACGCAGAACAATTTGTATAACCATGTATGAAACTATAAATGGAAAGACATTGTAGCCCTTGATAAAGTATGGATATGCGGCAAAAAAAAAAAAAAAAAAAAAAAAAAAAAAAAAAGACGGGGGGGGGGAAGGTGGAATCTCTTTATTACCGAAAATGAAGGGAAAAAATATGTGCAAACCTAATTGTATCAATGCAAAGAAAGTTTCAGTAATGCATTTATGATTGTCGCAGGATTCTCTTACAATGGGAAATTGAAAAAAATGGAATTTTTTTTTTCTCTAATTAACTCTGCGTACAATCAAGAGAAAGTTTTAATTCCGATATTTGCAGAAGAAATTCCATTGCTTCATCGCAATGACTTTCGAAGAATGAAACTTTATGAACACAAAGCATCAAGTCATATTTCGAAAAGAATCACTGCACTATTTGACAAAATTAAGATTTATCAGATCAAACATTTAAAAAAATTAGTCTTTAGATTTTCAGCATTAATTAAAAGATCCTGAAATTTTTCTAAAAATTCAAAAACAACCTCTGTTACACCAACCAGTGATGAAATCAATCTTATATATTGTTATTGGTAACCGATCGCGAATTCTTTAGGAACATTTATTTAGAATTTTGTATCGTCAAAGATTCCAATAATTTGCTTATTTTTAACATTGTATACTTTAAGGCAAGTGGCGTGTAAAAGTTTAAGCAAAGGAAAACCTGGTGAAATGACACGCATCATCACAAACTTTCCACCTTCGCAATAACCGGCACGCTTCACACCGCCCAACTGGTTCGCGTGCGACAGCAGAGCGTGATGGTCGACAAATTGAGTTGCCGAGCCCCCTCACACCGTTCACAATCAACACTCAACATTACCACTCAACAAGGACCTGAAAGGGAAGGGAATGGTAGTGTTCTTCCCCTCACCGTCGCTCACCCATTAATAGCACATTTAGAGGCTTCACGCGGAAGGAGATCGCCTGATGACCATCACCTTGTTTAAAATGATGACGATCAGACTCACGTGATGAATTTTGATGAAGTTTTAAGCCCCAGGTCCAAAGTTTTCTCATTCGAATTAGAATTTCTGTTCCTGGGTTGATAGAGGTCAGTTTGATGATGTTGGTCATGACGACTGCAAGCTTGCGTGATTAAAGGTACTAAATGGACTACTATCTTTCGCTTGCTGTAAACTTGAGTGTTAACTATGCAATAATTTGTTGGAAATTGTGTTCAAAGATTTTTAGCTTGTTATGGTTTTTGCTCAAAACTTACTTCCTCAAGTTCATAAATAAAATTTAGCAGAAGAGACCATAGAATTTCTAATTTTTCACTATCCAAAAAAAAAAAAAAAAAAAAAAAAAAAAGTTAAATCTCTGCGTATTTTATGTAAATTTTAGTTCGATATTTTTTACTAACATTTATATAAAAGATGCTAAAAACGATATAAAATAAATTTTAAATAATTTAAACTCGTTTGTAAATTAATAAAATTCTGTCGAAAGATGCATAAATTAAGTAATGTCTGATCGTGATTAAATTTTGTTGCGAAAAAAGCCTATGATAGAAAATGCTTTGTCCGAACGTATATCCATAAGCAATTATGAATAACTAATTAGAAACAGAACTAAATGCCTCGCATGTATGTTATCATTAAAAAGCTTTTTGTTTTCCCCCTGTTTAAAAACATTGTCGTATCTTACAGATTAAATTTTCTCCATTCAGACTAAATTATTTGGTTTTGGTTTATTGAAATTACGGCAAATCATATTAGGGCTATCCGCCTAAGGGAAGGGATGCCTTCGTGGAGGACTTTGTAAGGGAAACTAGCTTTTATACACGTTACACGTGAAGGAAAACACGAAACGCCCATGCAACCAGCCCGCTCGTCTGGGTCGGACCCAGGTCGGAACTACGTAGTTCCAGTGTTCACTGGTACCTACCAGTGTTCAGTGATTTTACCGGTCGGTCGCTGGTGGGCGTAAATTATTTGGGAAGACGTCTTTTCGGTAAGACGCATTTATTGAATATTCTGCTGGAGCCATGTTGACAATATCTTTACCATCAAGATCGTTGTTGAATTTTCTTTCACTATATGCAGTTTCTCTGTTACTTCTGTAATTAATTTAGGTATTCTGATTGTAGTCTTAGGCATTAAAATAACAAAGTAACCGTATTCATAAGTTTAAAGATTTCTTCATAGTTCTGAAGAAACTGTAAATTATCCGAGCAATTAGTTCGTCTTCATTCGTACCACTGTTAGTTAATAATACTACGTTTCATTAAAAAAGCAAAGAAAGTTTAAAAAAAAATGGGACGTTTATTTAATTTTCTGCGTATAAAATGACATTCGCAAACAGCGTATTGGGATTAGGATTAGGTAATAATAAGATTGTAAAAAGAGAACTGATTTCTTAGTAATAGATAATGGCATACAGGAAGTTCTGTGATCGTTGTCACTTCTCATTCTGGTGTCCTAAAAGACAGGAAGCAGAAATTTAGTTATAGAATGAAAATTATAGAAATTATGAATTTAAGTCTTTGGAAACATGCGTACTAATGTCAAATCTTCAAATATTTACATAAAACTGTAACTTTTAGAACTTCCGTCCAGTAAACTCATTATAACAAAAAGGCCCACCAGCGGCCGAGCGGTAAAGTCGCTGAACACTGGTAGTTCGGTCCGAGGTTCGAATCCCGCGAACGGGCTGGCTGCATGGGTGTTTTCGTGGTTTTCCCCATGTGTAACGTGTATACGAGCCAGTTTCCCTTAGAAAGACCTCCACGAAAGGCATCCCTCCTCTTAGGCAGATAGCCCTAGTGTGCTTTGCCATAATTAAATACACCAACACCAACACCATTATAACAAAAAAGCTTATGATTGAAAAAATTATCCCATAAATTCTCAAAGATGAGTGGCTATTTAATTCTAAATGATGGTCACACCTTTCCAGTAATATAAGAATTTCTGAAAAGGGGTTCAAAAATCGGTTGAACTGAAATATTCAGAATTCATTTGAGATTTTTCTTTAAATACCCAATTATAATTACTTAGAGAACGTATTTTCAAATGTTAATTATATAGACAGCAAAATAAGTAATTTTTTTTTCATGAAATGGGAAATTTGAAATTATGCCAAATAATTATTTAAAAAAGTTATTGTTGTTGGTGTTGTTGTGATTAATCTCTTGTGTGATATCAGAGCAAGCCCACGAAATTCATCGTGGCAAGGAGGCAAGATTGCGCCTGTCGCTGGCAAGAGCCTTGGGCACCATACAGTTGACAGTACGACTTTGCTCAGTTCCGTCCCCCAATTTTGAAGGAGAGCATCTTGAGGGGTGCGGGTCCGAGAGTCTCCCACCTCTCTCCCCTTATCACCAACATCTCGAGAGAACTTCTTCGGCTCGCTGCATATTTAGAATGTAATAATATTTAGAATGTAATTAAAATATTAATGCAAAGAGCAACAACACAATTTCGGTCTCGAAAAGAAATAGACCGAGAAGGTATTACAAGATCTTATATCTTCACTGCGTGAAAAAGAAATCGCAAACTGTTCTCTTTCAAAAAAGCGACTCAGATGGAGGAAGGTATTTCAATTATTTATTTCGCCCGGACCAGAGATGAGATGCGAACAAAATTTCAAAGATTTCTAACAATTCACCCCCAGCAAGCATATCTCACTCCCTCAACTAGACTGCGTTTTATTTTATTCGACATCAGTCCAAAGCTGAAAGGAGCGGAAACTTCGATCCCTCGTCTCTCACAAAGCGCTTTACTCACTAGAGAAGAAAAAGTCTGCCTCGACAGATAAAAAGTACAATAGAATCGATTTGGCAGCATCGTAGTTTCTAGCCAATAGAGCCCCCAATTTGGCATGGGACCCGCATAGGGGGTGGATCGGCTTCTTTCATCCCGTATCTATCACTCCATTGGGTATCCTGCTTCTCCAATAACACTCTCTAGTAATGTCTTTCTTTTATTTATTTTTTTCACACGGGACATACCCATCCTGGCCACATGTCTGTCCGTCTGCTCTTGAAAGGAATGGATGAAATATGACTAGACAAGAATGACATTTGGTGAATAACATGCGACGAATCAAGTGAAATGTTTCGGAAAGAACATGTATACATTCAGACTAAAGTAAAACGCAGATAAAAGGAAATATACACATAATGTAAAGTTATATGCAGTTCTTGCATATCTTAAAATTTGATATTTGTAGAAGTTATATATTCAATTAATACACACTTCAGGAAGGGTATGTATCGTCCACTCGCATCTACAAAAAATGCATGGAGAATGGGCAAAGCGTAAAAGCTGTTGCAGAAATGCTTAATTTTGTGAATGCAGAAATAACAATAAAACACCCCCCCCCAAAAAAAAATATGAAAAGTATGATAATATCTTCTGAACTGCAAACTTGTAGAAGTTTAATCCCCCCCCTTTAGTGCCACAATACTATGAGTGCGTATTACTTAGAAGATCAGTGGTCATTAAGAAGGATTTACTTTTTCTTCAAAATTGTTACTTACACAAGCAGTTTGAATCATGGCAGTATTCAGAAGAAAAAATTCTTTTGTAGCATACGAAACGTTAAAATATGCAAGCCTTACAGTAAATTAAATGAATGTATTAAAATCATAATATCATTTAATAAGTATAATGAGAATAAACTCAGAAGGTAGGTAAAAAAAAGATAATTTAACATTTAAAATTCGTTTAAAGAAGACTATTTTTAATTACGAAAAACCAGAGGAAAAAAGTGATTGCTGTGAAGTAAGATTTAACGGAC
Organism: Stegodyphus dumicola; assembly: GCF_044657685.1. Classification (NCBI taxonomy): domain Eukaryota; kingdom Metazoa; phylum Arthropoda; class Arachnida; order Araneae; family Eresidae; genus Stegodyphus; species Stegodyphus dumicola. Next base: position 103,773,488 of record NC_140771.1, read on the forward strand.
ATAATGTTGATTGCTGCTGAAATGCACCACGAAAGGTGCGAAAGAGAATTGTTAGTGAATAAGTTTAATAAAATTCCTATATCTCAGCGTGGAAATAGAGATTATTATTATTATTATTTTTCAAATTTGTTCGGTCTGAGTTTGCTATCGAACTATCTAGAATTAATACTGTATTTCCTCGCGCAATTTTCCCTAGCTTTTTATCACCAAATTCTGAAAATAAAATTAAAAAAAAAAAAGAAAAGAAAAGAAAAGAAAAGAAAAGAGTATTCGTATAATTTTACACTTCCTCAGTGAGTTCAGAGAACGAGCTTCCCTAAATTTTAAAATGGATTCGTCCACGCAGTGATTGTTTTTATCTTATAGACAGAGAAAATTCTTCAAAATTACCTGCGAGGGTTACGCCGAACCTTTCTCTCCTAACTATTCCGCCAGCCTAATACAAGAAGTGACCCGTCACAAAAAAGTAAATGCTAGCTGACATTCAGTCTATCGATTTTGCCGAGTCACCTTCATATTCCCCTTCTGTAATTTTTTACAGATGATTTGAAGCTTAAGGTACTAGCACAGACAATAATAAGAACTGGCAAGATTCAAGTTACAAGAAAGAGGAAATCAAGGTATCTTATTAGATATCGTAATGTTAATATTACTGTGTATTTTTCTTGGAATGTCAAGGAAATAAAGACTGTACTTTAGCCCGGACTACTTATCCTATGTTAGGTTCTTACTGTAACCACATTCTCCTGCAAATTAAATTACTCGCATGATTTACCCCTCTCTCTATTTTCGGGTGACAAAATTAATAAAAAAAAAAAAAAAAAAAAAAAAAAAAAAAGGAGGGGAATACGCAAGGAAATGTGGTGTTTTATTTCTTTAAATTTACTTAGTCATTGTTGTTGCTGCTCATACGCTAATATCAGGGGTTCCCAAAAAAATAAATTAAAAAATAAGTAATAAGGAAATATATAATTTGTTAATTTACTGAATTTTAACGTAGTAAAATTGTTTAAGTAAAAAATTGTCACTTGTATTTGAAATGCTAAAAAGGTCGTCGAAATAAATGTGTAGCATTCTTAGTTTTTAAGCACTGTTTGATGTATTTTAAATAATTGAATCAAACTGTAAATTGAAAATATTCTTTATTTTGGTCAGGATATAAAATTATCTATTTCCAAACAATTTTCGTGAATTTTAATGCTTCTAATTTTTATAACATTACCTGTACAGAGCATTAAAATGTATCGATAAAATAAAAAGGCAGAAAAGAAAAATTACCCAGCTAGTATGCAGGGATTGTCAGACTCAAACAACATTCGATAAAATTCTAGCTTTGTATATCCTTTCATGTCCACCGTTAACAGCTTTTTTAATTATTGTCGGAAAAAAAATATAGTCTTAAAAAGTTTTAGGCAGCATTTTTCTCTTTTTCTTTTCATTCAAGACTATGCTTACTAACTTAATATTGAAGACAAATATTTTGCATATGGAATACTTAAGGAGATTCATATCACCTTAAAAATATAAACATCCTTACCTTTTCTTAAAAATATCATGAAGGGATAAATAGATAATAAAAGTATAACCACATTATTATAAGATTTTAATTAGCAATTTAAAGCTAATTTTCATGAATATAAATAATAAGCATAAATACGCATTTTCAGCTGAATATATTATTAAGGAATTGAATATAGCTGTGTCAGTTGCGAGGAAATATTTCAGAGTTTTACATTTTTCATTCTGAAAATATTCCTATTCGAATTTAATAATCTGTTTGATTTTTTTAAGTGAAAAAAATTGAATTTAACGGACTATTAACACATTTGACAGATTCTCAATATTTACAGTAAGAATTATAGACAACGATCTGTCATTCAGAGGAATGATAGATCGTCATCTATAATTCTTTTACTGAAGATGGTCCCGCCAGTGGCCGAGTGAGTCCATAGCTTGAATGGTGGGATTTCAATCTGGGTTTGATCCTAGGCAAATGGGTTGGCTACACTAAAGAACGTGGCTGGTTTGCATGGTTTTCCTTCATCTGCGACTCAAAAAGAGCCAATTTCCCTTAGCTTTCACTAAGCCATCCTTCTTCTTAGGCATCAGACCACTTGTGCTTTATTGCATTCAAACAACCTAACTGCTACTGAAGAATATAGAGTTTCTATTACTATACACGAGGTTTACAAGTTCCTGGTTGTCGTTTTGAGTCGGCTCAAAGCTTTCTACTCTTCATATCGTTCATAGCATGAATTGTATTTCTTTGAAACTACTTGTTAGTCGAACTGAGGAAGGTTATAAGATATCTTGCTTTAAAAAAAAAAAAAAAAAAAAAAAAAAAAAAGCCTTTGACATCTAAAGAAGGACCAGATAGAATAAAATACTCATGGAGCTGTAGAACCATTAAGTTTTTTTTTTTTTTTTTTTTTTTTTTTTTTTTTTTAAATAATAGACGTGAAAATGTGCATTGCAATTGCCGGAATTCGAGCCCTGGAACTTTTGAATACGCGTCGAGAATGCTTCCAGAGTTATACCATGAATGCATGCAGAAAAGAGGGAAAAAATACCTTATATGGCAAAAAGTAATAATCGTGTGATTAGATACTTTTATTCATTCCTACAATGCCGAAAGCTTTTGCGTATTATCATTTCATCTCCTCTCTCATATATGATGGAAAATCCCTAGGTTTCTGACTCAAATCAACCCATTGAAATCTATTATTGTAAGAACTGTCAAGATTGATTCTTTTTTCCCTCAGCTGAATTTTTAACCATAGCCGTTATCGTAACTGTTTTTTGCCTAGTTTAAATTATCAGCTTTATATATTTAGTTTTTTTTTTTTTTTTTTTTAGATGGTTTTGTTTCCATTTTTAAAGCCTGAATATAGCATTAAGTTCCAGTTGTCGCATGGGATATATAGATACATGGGCAGGGCAGAAGCAGGTTATTTCGTGGTGAACATTTACTTTTGCTAGGTGGAACAATGTTCTTGTGATTCTTTTTCTTTATCCTTAGCTGATTTTTCTTTCCACAATTAATTTGATAATTTCTTGATAATTTTATAATTAACATATTTTAATCTTATTGTATTTATAGTTATTTTTAGAGTCACTATGCATTTTATCAAAACTGGAAATATAAAAAATATGCAGTTCCCTTAAAGGGATTTAAATTTCGGACCTCTCGATTGCTAACTGGACGTGCTCCCAGTTACATAGCGAAAGCACGCGGTAAGGAGTTTGGAAATACCTTACATTCTCTTCCACTTAAATGGCGGCTGGGGAGGTGGGGACTCAACTGCTAAATCCTGGCTGTGACGAATTACCGTCCACTATATTATAGTTCAGACGGCACTTACAGTGTTTCAGTTAAAATTCCAAGCATTAAGAATTATTTGAAGCCAAGAAACCGATTACAGCAAATGCGTGCGGTAAGGAGAGAGAAAATGCATTATATATTAATTGAATTAATAGTATGTCCATAAAACTCTCTTTATTAACCTGAAATAAGATTTTGCTGATCCCTTTCCTGTAAGGTTTAGGCTGTCCATCGTTAATAAGAAAAGAAAGACTGCACTAATTTTGAGTGTGTGTGCAATGAGATGGTTAAATAAAATATCTCTGTGTGTTGTATAGAGAAAGCATTTAAGCGTGACAGAAGAAGTAAGCTATGAGATCTGTTTATTTTGAAATCATGTCATTCGTAAAAGATGAAATTCAATTTCATACACACACACTATATGAATTAAAAGCTTTAATCAGAAAAGGAACATATATTTTAATAAACAGAAAAAAATTAAGGCTTTAAATAATTATATTATGCACCATAATTGAGCTTTTGTCATGGCAGGAAGACTGAACTGGATTATTTTGATGAAAGCACATGACGATCATATTCCCAAGCCCATCCCCATTCCGACCGAGGATCTCCAGGAGGAATACTCTAAAATCAGCGACCTTCTATCAATGTTAATAATATTCATGAATTTTCTCAATTCGACCCTACAGTACATTATGAAAATAATGTATTTAGAATAGCAACTTTGAAATTCATGCCACGTAAAATGCATTTTTCAAGATCAGCATCAGTTGAAAATTAAGAGGTTGAAAATGAAATACAAGTGTTGTGTATAGAAAATTATTATTATTCCTTAAAAGCAAAATATTCAGGTTACACTGATGGAATTTTAAGTGAGTTTTTTTTGGGGGGGAGGGGTATATTAGTCCATTATGTTAAAGTTCATTATGTTAGATTTAAGTAATGTTTTATTAAAGTAAGTTGATAATGCATTATTAAGGTACGCAAACGAAAAATATGTCAAAACTTAGCAAAGAAAGAGACTATGGAGAAAAAAAGGAAATAAAGAAGAAAAGGAAACATTCTTTGAATTTACATAATTTATTGGCATTAAAATTAGCCCTTACCGAAAGTCAGGACAGTAAATAAGCAATAAAAAAACGTAATGCAAAAAAGGAAAAAAAAAAAAAAAAAATGATGCGCGATCGAACTCAACAAGTCCATAAAAAAATACATTAGCAGTTTTAGAATATTATGTTTGTTGAACCATTGAAACGATGCATATTACTTGCACATAAGAAAATGCATCGGCAATTAAACTTCGTAACTAGCGCAGTGAAACACCACTCCGATAATGGATTTTTAGTGAACGCATCTGCAAACAACGCCGGCTAATGCAATTACGTCAAACCGCAAATGGAACCCTTCACTACCCCAACAGCCCAAACAGGCTTCAGAGGGGGAAAAAAAGTTGGTAAGAAAGAGAGAATTTATGCAGAGTGTCACACACGCTGCTTGTTGGGGACAGAACTGCTATTTACGCATCCCGGGGCTGTCACAGGAGTCACATACAGACTTTCAAGCACACCAAGGCTTGTAAACAAAGGCTGCGGAGAGAAAATATTCTGACAAAGGCATCTCCGAGAGGTTTGTCAGCTGACAGGTAAGGGGGGTTTTACTATATGCATCTTTTGCTATCCCTCCCCTCTCCTTCTCAATGTTGACCACAAGAGTATGCTTCAACAATAAAAGGAGGTTGTCACAACTGGATGGGGAGCTGACAAATGGGGGGATAGGCGGTGGAATGGGAGGGGCCCCTAATGGGGCGACGTGCCAACATGTCATTCAGGCGGCTATTATGTGGCCCGGGCCCCCAACACATCATTATCAACACTAGAGAAGAACGAGCCAGCAGGCTGTCAACGCTTCTCGTTCTTCCCTAGGTACTCTTTCTTGTTGGGGTTGCCGTATTTGGTGAATAATCCCAATTTTTGTTAACTGTTTCTAAGTTTCTAGACAATTTTCGAGCTTTGAAAATACGCACTTGTTCATGTCATAAAATACGCCACTTGCACTTATTCATGTCCCCTGGCAATGTTTTTAATCTCGTGTTAACATTTCGTGGTAGCCAGCTCAAAAATATGCATGCGTTTAATAATCGTGCGTTTTAATAATTCCTTTCTCGACCATTCATACTTTCGGATATACTCGGAAGGTTTTTCTCTTTCATAAGCTAAGATTTTAAGACATTTGAATGTTTTGCCCATCTTAAAAATTTTCAAATTTCCGTGATGCATTCATTATGTTTGCCTAGCCAAGATTTCGAAACAACCAGTCGTCAGATACTTTCTGACTCAATTACTAGAAAAATAGAGGAACTGCATCATTTCTTTAAAAATGAATAAATAAATATGAATAAAAAATGAATAGAATAGAGCTTCTACAGCTTTTTCTAGATCTTATTCAAAAAAATATAATTTGTTATATTCGATTTTTTTTCTTTAAGTACAATTTTTTTGGGGGGGGGGGGTAACTGAGAAAACATATGCTGATTTTAACTATAAAAAATACCAGAATTAAATGCATTACAATCAATCATTAATTTTAAATATAATTCTTCCTTAAATATTTAGAACTTAATTTAAAAAAATTACCTTTTGACTCAAAAGGTATTTAAATACTTGCACGATTTTCCTCGAAATTCGGAATACCGAATAAAGCTGGCCTAAATTCTTCAACAGTTTTCAAAATTACTAAACTTTAGGCATCATAAATCATTTTAGGCATTTTTCCATCATATTATTCATTTGTGGATGCAAATAGAATTAAAAGGAAAAATTAAGATACGTTACTTAAAGCTCAGTACAATTTAATTCAAGTTCTGGATTGTTATATATATTAAGTTTAATTTGAAGGCATATTATAAATATTTATTAGAAAAAGAAAGTTTTATTGAAATTGTTTAATTCATTGGTATCAAGATTTTACTTAGCTGATGTTATTTTTGCTCCAAATTTATAATAAATTATCTTCTGTATATTATTAGAAATCTCCTATTTAAGTTTATCAAAGTTTTGATTTCTCATATAGATTAAAATGGGAAAATATTAATAATTCTAGAAGGAAATGAATGAATTCCTTTAAATCACCTTTGTTAATTTTGTTGCATATCTCTCCTGAACAAACAATTATGTGTTTTGCCCCTATAATCTAAATTTTACCTAGATCCAAATTGCAGTGCTTATTGCATAAACCTAATTGTTTATTTATAAGAAATGGAAGGTGATACTTGCACACATTTGCTTTGCTATTGTATCTTGATTTCTCTGAATGCTTGAAGGCCCACCAGCGGTAAAATCACTGAACTTTGGTAGTGCGTTCCGAGGCTCGAATCCCACGAACGGGCTGGCTGTATGGGCATTTTAGTGTTTTCCCCCATGTGTAACGTGTATAGAAGCCAGTTACCCTTAGAAAATCCTCCACGAAGGCATTCCTTCTCTTAGGTAGATAATCCTCGAGGCTCTGCCGTAATCACATAAAAAACAAACAACTTGAATGCTTGAAGGTTGATATTAAAAGTGTTTTTCTGCATCAAAATACTTAGTTCTGACGTTAGGACAACCAAATTCCGCAAATAATTTCGCAATTTCCTACTTTAAAACCAGCAGTTTTTAAAGATCTAAAAATTAAACTGAAGAAATGAATGAAAGAAAGAGAGAGGGATATAGAAAGAATTAAACATACGGAATATTTTCCGAAAAACATTCTTTAGATGGCAAAAGTTTTGTTTCTGAATTTTGTAAGTTAGTCAACGTTTTACAAATGTAATTTTGTTTTTCCGCTTTCTCTGCATATACGAATGCAAATAAATATACTATAGACAGATGATGAGTGTTCAACTGTTTTACCCCGAACCTGAATATTTTGCTCGTTAAAAGATGCTTATTTGTCAAGTTTCTGATGAAGTAGTGAATTGCATACGAGTGAAGACTTTCTTTTGAGCGTGTAAGCTTATTAATATATTTTCTATGTAATAAAATGTTTCATATTTTGGTATGTTGTAAATAAAATAACTTCATATTTTCATTAATTGTTTAGTTGGTTGAACATAAATTTTGGGTATTATGTAAGGTTCAAAAGCTGATTATGTCTATTCTAATTCTACAATACATATTCAAAAATGAGAAGAACCAGGTGCCTTAGTTCACTTTAGCCCTTAATCCTCCCTCCGCTAAATGTGAAAAAAAAAAAAAAATCTTACCCATACCTGCATCAGATGCATCTCTTGTAATTGGAGAGTTACTCGGAAGCAGTTTCCAATGCGCCTACATATATGCAGAATGGATAAGCTAACAAAATAAAGAAGAAAAGAAAAAAAAAAAAAAAAAAAAAATCCCTCCACCCAGTCATGCCTAAGCTTTTGTTCATTGATTTTCGGTTTCTTTTTCGCCTTCTTCTTCAGCACTTTCTTTCTTATTTATTTTTTCCTCCTGCTATTTTATTCGAGCCCTGCCTTTTTTGCTCTCCTTCTGCCTCCTTGAAGAAGTAAGAGAGACGAGAGAAAATAATAATTTTCGATCCACAGCTTCCGAAGCCGCGAGCATATAGTGTATAAAAATATTTTCGCCGTCTTAGTTTAGCATCCCAATTTTTCTGTAGGTTTTACATAGGATGGGGAATAAAAGGGAATATTTTCTTTGACTTTTCTTCGTTACTTGTGAAACTACATTTGATCACTTCCCACAGGACAAGCAGTTCAAAGAAAACTCAATTTATTTGCTGATAAGAAATAAAATGAGAAGAATGCCATAAATAAATGCCTCATTTGTTTTTGAAACAAACGAGAAAATCTTCCACAATGGAAGCAAAATAAATTAATAGTGTTTCATGATATTAAAAATATTACGAAAATTATTTAATGTTTGCAGAAACAAACATTAAATATCAATCATTTACAAATGGTGTTTAAAAATATTGTTTATTGACATAAATTCTAAAAAATTATTATTTATAAAAATTAACGGAAAATAATCGTAACTTTTGTTAATGGTAATTTTAAATTCTGTTTCTTATGTTCAGAAGGGTAAGGATAACCACGAAAACGAGAATGTTCAGTCTAAGAATTATTAAAACAAGCATTTCGCTTAATATTTCGTATATACCGCATTTACTCGTGTAATAATCGCACTTTTTTGCCAATTTTTCAATGTGAAATGTCCAGGTGTGACTATTACGCGAGGGCGACTATTAGCGAGTAAATACGATTCTTGCGTCGGTGAACTTTCCAAGTTCATTAAAAAAAAAAAAAAAAAAAAAAAAAAAAAAAATTGTCTTTCTAAATGTTAAAAAACTTCCTGCATTCAATACTCGTTTGCTTAAGAGGAATAGTACAATGTTGCTCGTTTAACTTCAACAACATTGCTCTGTTCGTTTATTCGATTTGGATAATATTTTTTGCTAGGTGTCAATATAAAGTATTTATGGTGTCAGTTGGAAATCTCAAAAACTAGAGACTCAAAACCATTTCAGGAGTAGAGGTTGATTGTTTATAAGGTATAGTCTGGAATACAAATCAAAATTTAATGAAAGCTTTTGGATTTTTAAATGATTAACTTATTGCTTTATGCTAGATGACGAACTTTTTCCCATTGCTCCCGCCTCAAATATTGGATGATGCAGAATTCCTTAAAAAATGTTTTGGTTCTCTACAATGAAACTTTGCATCTTAGTTTCAAAATTCTGCAGTATGTTTATGCGTGGTACAATCTGCAACTATTCGATTTAAATATTTCCGGTTATGGATCTAAAAAAGAGACCTTAATGACTGATGTAGTAGTGAAAAAAATACTACACATTACGTTATTAGCATTGTAGAGTTCCTACCTTTACTCTAACAACTAAGTGTGGAGGAACCTAGTGAACAGCTAAGCGAATAATCGCCTCAGTTACAGAAATGCAAAACTCCCGAAGGATTTTAATTACCCTTTATTGCTCAAATAATGATTAACAGGTGGTCCCTTTCTCAGCGCGTACAATAGAGCCTCCAATTGGGCTTAAAGTTATAAGAAATAATAACTTAACTAATAACTAACTAAAGAGATTTAGAAGAAGCTAACACAATTCTAAGTAGTTGGTCCCTAAATATCGAATTAGCTAGCGAAGTTATCAAGGATCCGTAATACGGTCGAGCGTAGTAACAGCTTAGAGAGTTGTGGCCAAAAGGCAAACGCGCGCTAGTCAGGAACTTTGATTCTTTCTCTCTCGAAGTCTGTGGAACTTCGACAGAACCGAAGACAAAAAAGTTACAAAAACTGTTCTCAAAGAGATGGCTTTCAGGAATTCAAACCAACTTTTGTTCAGTTAACAACTCCTCTCTGTAGCTATGGTAGAAAGGATTTTCTTTTTTTTAATTGACTTGTTCGCTTGATTCAAAAGTGTTTTTTTCCCCCTTATATATCGATATAAATGAAATTTAATGAATAATGAATATCTATATACGATACAATGAAATTTAACGAAATGAATCGATATAAATAAAAATGCTGTCGACGTTTTCGTAGTCAACAGGCTGATATATACCATAATGTTTCATCATACTTGAAATGTTATTTTCCTTTTTCTGTTTCATCAAGCAAATGATTTCTCAAACGAGCTACAGTTGTTACCTACTTCCCTGGCTTGTCTTCCATGAACTTAAAACTGTCATTATAAAGAGAATTTCCAAAAAAAGAAAGCACCTATTTCGATTTGTCGTTTGAATAGCATCAAGTCATCATAATACCATTCGTTTGTTATCCATAAGTATTGAAGCATTTGCGAGAAGATCTTGCTCACACGTTTGCTTACTAATAGCACTAGATATACACGAACAGCTGTACAATGATTCCAAATGAATTGCTATTAATGATTCTTTAAATGCAAGTCTCTAAACTAACTTTTTTATGCCAGATGTATGGTGCTTAGCAACTATAAAGTGTATAGAAAAGAATCTTGAAGCAAAAGATGAATACGTAAAGACATGAGTATATAATTCTTTTTATTTGTTTATGTTATAAAAAGATTTTTAAAAAAATTATACACAAATTTATGTAATAGATCCTCTAATAAATCAGTCAAAATGAGAGTGCTTATTTATACCTATTTCAATCCTTTCTTTGCAGTGGAAAAAAAAGGCAAATTCTTTTCGAAATATTCATTACGAAAACTGTTTTTTGCGTTACTTAAAATTTTTAAATAAACGAAATACAGTTATCTTCTATGTTAGTAAAAAAAAAAAAAAAAAAAAAAAAAAAAAAATGAAAATTTAAATATGTATGTAAGACAGGTAAATGCTAGTCATTTTTTAAAGCAACATAGTTATTTCTTTTTTTGTTAGTTTCTCGATTGGTGACTTTTTTGAGCCAATTTTTAAGCTACGAGGGTAAGAACTATAAAAACAACGCAAAAATTTGCAGTTACTTTCAGTAAACTCAAAAGATATATCCAACGGGGTAACAAAAATGAAAATGCGGTGCAAAATCGGTGCTGCACAGGGTCTTCAGCTTCTCTCCCAACGAATGATTGACATGATATCTGAGAAAATCGCTTCGATCCTATGCCAGTGTATTCGACGCCGGCGTCGATCGTATGCAAGTACTCTAAAAAGTAATAATTTAATCAAATTCTATATCTCTTGGTTATTTTTCCCTCTTAATTTAAATTCTTCTATTGTTAATTATTTGAGCTATACCAATAACTACAGCATACTGGTGTCGATTCTACTTGCATTATGTTGACCCTATGCCAGTATCGTATCCTATGCAGCTGTGGATCTTATTCCAATGTTTCTGTGATATCTAAGCAATGTCTGCCCTATGACAGTGTTGACTGTACGTCATGTCAATTGTATGCCGGTATCATCTTTATGTAGTACCGATCTTATCCAGGTGACAAATTTGCGCCTGTGTCAAATGTACATTTATCATTATGCTCAATATTCATAATCAAACTCTCTGTTTTATAATATAGATTTCACGCGTCTGTTATACTCTGATGTTGACCTGACACGATGCCAATCTAGTATTGTTTTGATCCCGCGCCGTGTCAATTTGTGAATGCAAGCCATAAAAGTTATTTTCATAGAAAAAAGTATTTATTTTTTGGAAATAAAAGTTGCAGAAGTTTGTAATGTTTATTTGTTGATATTTTGAAGTCATGATTTGGAGATGGATGTCACTGTATTAAACAAAATTTTTATTTTGAAGAATCTCAGATGACTATTTCTATCTGATCTTTTAGATATTGCGTAGACGAGTGCATTATCACATACGCCGGCCGTAATTTCGCATGACATTTTTGCAACTCCATCAAAGAATTTGCCGAGACAGATCCTCAACCCGTTCTCTCAAACCTTCGTGAATCCGATCCGTCGCTGTACGGGAAGGTGATTTAAATGAAGAGTGAAACGTTAAAAGCACCTTCTGAAGGAGATTTCAGTCTCCGCCATTAAAGGGCAGTCACAACTTATCGCTATTAAACTTTTAAAAGAAGATTTTTTGGCGACTCCTTAAGGGTTGCAGGGTACTTCAGATGAAAGCACTGGAAACAAGAATGCCGCCACTGGCATCGAGGTACCTTTAAGTGACGACTTATATAAAAACATATTCCGGAAAATTCAATTTTGAATCATTTCGCGGAAATCTAAAAGTGAAATGGAAGCATACATTTTAAAATGAGTCTTCAAAGGAAAATGTGCTTTTCAGCAAACATCAATTGAAGTTCGCATATTACCTTATTCTTTAATACTCAAAACTTATTTTAAATTTCGCGTAACTCTTGAGAACTCTTGAATTAAATCTTGTATTTGGTACGAAATCAAAAGCATATGTCAGTGACTTTCCTGTAAATGTTAAGGTTTCACGAATTATATGTCTGAGGAAAATTAAGTAAAATTACGAAAGGAAATTTTTGAAAGAAAAGAAAACTTTTAAAATATAATTTTATCATGGAAGTTAGTAGATATATCCTTAAAGTTTAAGTCTGAAAAAGTAAAACAAAAGTTATTCTCTTAAAGTTAATCATCTTTAAGTCAAACTATAACTGAAAGATGTAATTTTTTGGGAAAAAAATGTGTATTTCGCATAAATTTAAATTACGCTACGTGCAGTATCATTGACTAAAAAGACGGATAACAAAATACAGCTGAAAACAGGTACAGGTTGAAATGCAATAGGGCATCTAAAGCTTCTTATATGTAAATGGGCATATCCCTATTACACTTTCAAATTTATTAATTTTGAATATAATAAACTAATAAATATTTACAGTCGGTGCCTTTTCACTTACAAACTTTGGAATCATTTCCAGAATTTTGGTAGTACAAATTTTGTAATCGGAGGGAAATATAGCTATTTAGTAATAATTTGGTAGTATATACATAAATATATGAAACAATGTCTCATAGATTTTGATTAGTAGTACATAGTAGCATAGTATATAATGAATATATGTGATGATAGTGTAGTAATAATATATGGTATACAAAATATCTTAAAAGTTCTCTATATTTCATAATGTTTCATAATAATATAAGTTGACTAATTCATTTATTACAGTACACGATAGTTCGTAATAGTTCAAAATAAAGTTGTAATGGTTTGTAATAGTAAATGTACGTAACAGTTTTGGGGTGTTTTACGAACATTCATGTATTATTAAACATTCATGATAGATCATACGTAATAGTCCATTTGTCATTTGTAATGGTGTATTCATAAATACATTCACAATAGGTCATACAGCTGAAAGCAAAAAACTTCTTAATATTTAAAAAAAAAAAAAAAAAAAAAAAAAAATTAACTTTATTTAGAGTATGATTTTCCTTTTGCAAGTCAGGAATGAGCTTTTTGGATGCATTAACGTTTTTAGTAAGTTGTTAGGGCTTTCTTCTGCATCCTTCATACTTGAATAAAAAATGTTTTGGCTTAATGCATATGTTAAGATTTATCTCATGTAATCAGTTAACGAGCTTAATTAATTTTTTACTTAATCTCAAGCAAATTAGGAAATTTGTTGTTTTGACATGCTAATATTATATGAACAAGTGTGTAAAAAATGCAAGCAAATGTTTACAAAATACATAATATAAAAATATACAAAATATCATGATATAAAAATCATCAACTTTTTAAAATATCATTGCACATTTTTTTTCTAAAATCTTATTTATTCATTATTTTAAAAGGACTAAAAATTTGTTTGCCTCCTTAAGAAGTTTCTGCTTAGTATTTAATTTTTTTTTTTTTTTTTTTTTTGCTTTAACTTTCATTAAAATACATTACTTTATTTATTTATTTATTTTCATTACTTGATTATACATCGTCATGAGCTATGGATTTTCTGTTCCATTCTGGTAGCTTAAAGAGAAACTGCTTAGTTTTCTTATTGCTAGACTAATTCTGATGTACAAAATAATAGTAATAATAATAATAAAGAGAATCTGAAAGGTTTCAGATTTTAAATTACGTCCAAAGGGGCGTTTTTTTTTAACATTTTGTGTGTTACCTTTATTTATTAAATATCATGTTCTTCGCATTTAAATTGTATAAAACAATTCAACAACAATATCGCAAAATAATTTTAAAATGAGCATATCTTTAGAATTTCACTAGATCACTCATCTTTTAAACTCAAAAGATTGGTTTCAGTGTTGTGAATAATGGCATAAGTCTCAGCATATGAGTTATGAATATGCAGACTTCCAGATTACAAATATTGTGTTTGGGATCGTCGAATCAATACTGAACATGGATGTATTAAAATTAAGATATTTCAAAATCCTGCCATGTCGAAGATGACTGTCAAAACAAAGGTGAGGAATCTTCAGGTAACAATCTCTTGCAGGGCTCTAAGCCGAAACACGGATGCTGTGTTACTTCAGAATTGTTTCCCTTGTATAAAGTGTTAGTTTTTCAAATCGCCTACACTAAATCATTCGGCTATAATTATTATGCATGTAATATAACATTGCTTCTCAGCCGAAGTTTCTGAAACTTTTTATGTTATGTAAAAAGTCACCATAAGAATACGTGCCTATTTAAAGTTGTAGAACTAAATCAGATAACTGCTTCCTAATCAATCGGCACTGATAAATGCTGATAAATTAGGAAGTGATGGTAAAAATTATCTCTGTAATTTATTATATGAAGATATTTAATTTCGTAAGCAAATCCGCTTACATATACAGGCAAAATAATTTCTAGGAAACATGAACGCCTATGATGAATTGTCTGCATTTAAAGAATATAATTTTAAAAATTGCCTTTGCTTTTAAGATATAAAACAAGAGTCATTATAATGAAATTTAAAAAAAATGAGCTGCAGATTATTTTGTGGAATACATAATATATGGAATTTTTTAAAATACTTCCTTGTCATTGAAAACAAAGTTATAGTAGGTATTAAAAATAATAATTTGCTTATTTCAGTTTAGTACTTTGTAAATTAAGAATACTGTTTCATATTACGCTAATTTACATTATTTCTTTTATATTTCTTGTTTTTTTTTTTTTTTTTTTTTTTTTTTTTAATGTAGTCTTTAGGATTTGCATTTACAGAGAATTTAATTTCTTTCAATTTCCCGCAAGATTTCGGGCAGTGAAATTGGATATATATATATATCGGTATGGGGTTCCAATCCCGAGCGAACGGGCTGCATGGGAACTTTTGCGGATTTTCTGCTGTAACGTAGATACGAACCAGTTTCCCTTAAAAAAAAACTCCTCCGCTGAACATTTCTTTCTTTCCGTGCAGTGCCTGATGGTGGACGTAATAAGCAATATATAAGCTCCCATTTTATCTATAGCAGAGAAACTATAGATTATAAGTACTCTTTTTGTTAAATTACTAAATTACTACATATGAATATCTGCATTCCATTTTCCTTATGTGCGTTCATGTTTACCAAAAAATATTAGAAACAGCGATAAAAAAGAACTATGTCATTTAGAGGAAGCTGTAAAATATTCGCTGCAATAAACCATTTTTCAGGGAAACTTTTAATATGGCTACAGTCAAAATAACATCAATTTTGGTTTTCGTACTTATTTTGATAACATGTATGATACTTGAAACAAAGTATACTCGGTCACGTAATTCGACTAGAATTTGTGTTACTCCGATTAATCGCATGGTGTTTGTTATTCAAGTTTCCTTCTCCTCCAGATTTAAATATAAAATGCGATCCTCCGCCAAATGTGACACTTCTCACTTCGCAGAAAAATAAAAACATTATAAGAGAAGGAGAGAGAAAAAAAAAAAAAAAAAAAAAAACCCGATGAAAACTCCTCGCTGTTCTATAGCGCAACAAAAACCCACCAACAAAAATATAAAAATAAACAATTCGATAAAAAAAAAAAAAAAAAAAAAAAAAAAAAGAGAGAGGAGTAACTCCATGGCGGCGGCAGGCAGAATAACGCATAATGCTTTCTCCGTTGCTTTTCAGAAAGCTGCAGTAGCTTTTGTATAGCCCGGACATAACTGCGAACACAAGTTTTGACAGCATCCAAAACACCCCCTTTGGCATATTCTCTATCTCTTTTAACTCTCTCTCCATCCCTCTGGCTCTCATACGCAGCAGCAACCCCTCCTTCCCCCCTCTACTGAGTCTCCCTACTTACTACAAAATCACACACTGCTCGTTGAGAATGTAAATTAAGTTATGGAGGCAAAAGCATCACCATAATAGCGGCGGGAGCCAGACTTCCCTCTCCCCCTCTCTGGCTCGCGCTTTCCTCCCCCTTTCAGTCTTGTTTGCCCCAGACTTTCCTGAGCAACGTGATAACGGGTCTAATTCTATTTGCTCTCGTGCCATTCCCTCCGCCAATCATGATCGAGTAGGCGGGGCCTCCACAATGACTGTTACGTAAGTGAAGTGACCTCGCGGCGCGCTAGCTTTCGGTCCGCGCTCATCCCTTGGCGCCGATTGAGCTGTCGAGATCGGTTACCGTATGCGGCTACTTATCGCCTATTTTAAAAACTTGTAGGGAGCAAAATAACTTGCAGATGGTTGCATCCCTCAGTGCTATCTACGATTTATTCCTACTCGTTATGAGCCTATGAGTTGAATAGTTTCAAATTCATGTCTGTGAAAAAGAGCACAGACTGTTTATAATTCGAATTTTTTAAAATTAACATGATAATCATTTCATTCGAAATCAAATCAAACAGCTACGGGCAGTTAGTTATGTGAAAGTTTATATTTTTATCTCCAATTTCTTAAATAAAAGTACATTTGAAACAAGCAATAAATGAACAGATAACAAAATAAAATAAAATAAAAAAATGCGAAAATCTGAAACCTCAAATTTTAAAGGGCGCCCAAAAGGGTTTGTTAAAGCTTTTTTCGCTCTTGCTGAGCTCTAAGTCTACCAGTCTGCTCTTGCAATAATTCTTGCTAACACATTCCCTTCCCCTTATTTTTCCTTTTTGTTTTGTTTTTCTTTTCTATTAAACATCTTTTTTTTTTTTGTACTTAAGTCACATGCAATATAACAAGAAAACCACAAAATTTTTAAAAGCAGCATATGTCTAGAATTCCGCTTGCAGTGTTAAGGGTTCTCATTCGCTTTTTTATTTTATTTATTTATTTATTTATTTTTTTTTTTCAGTATTTTCTCATTCCTGACATTAATTTTCAGTTTTCTTAGCAAGATGACTTCGAAAAATTTTTTATCTTTTTATTATTACTTTTTTGTGATAGCATTATGTATTTGACATCACTTTCTTCTTGCTTAAAACATAAAATTAAACCACTTAAATTTAAATTCAACAACGCCACATAAAATTAAATTCAAGAGCAAAATCACAAAATGTTTAAAAATAGAATACCTTAAGAATTCTCGATTAGGGACTAGATGTTGCCATACATATTTTTATATTCGCTATATTATTTCTTTAAAAACTAGCAACTTGTGCTGCAAGCTGCCTAAAATAGTTTTCATAAAAAAGAAAAAGTATGTAATGATTTCAATGAGTCCAGCTAGATTTTATAAAAATATTTATGATTCCTAATTTGATGTCTCATGATTTTAATACATCTTTATTTAAATCGATCGCATTAAAAGCAGAAAAAAATATTCTTAAGAATTGCTTATTTCCTTTAAATCGCTTAGTTTATTATTCAGTAATCTTCTAGATTAGATTTAAAAGTATCTTAGGCTTTACTGAATGGCAATACGCTGGTGCGTGGTTTTTATCTCTGACTGCGGCAACACATTGCTTTTAAAAAGCCGAGTTTGTTAATTAAAATTGACAGACAAATATTTCACATTTTTCCGGTAACAGTCTTGCCCGCTGGAGATTAAAAAAAAAATATTTTGAAAATTATTTAACTGTGTTGGCACTGCTCTCTTTGAAATCGTTGAGGTTATTAATCAAAAATTCATTGAAGTATTACTAAACATAAAATAATTATTAAAAGAATTTCGAAGCTCAAAATTCGAGCTTCCAGGCGCACATATTCGGGTGAAGGACTACGTTCTTCAAAATTTTATGGCTGTAGGTAAATATTACTTGCAAATTATTCATGATTTAATTTCTTTAAAAGTAATACAGCGTGATAAAATTTGACTGCAAGAGCTTGAAAAGTTATACATCTTTTATACTGAATCTACCTAAAATTCCGTTTGGAGACTAATAGCCCCTTTTCGGCTAATAAAATAAATACTAAAATTCTACTCTTTCCCAGCAATGTCCTCAAACGTAGTGTCGCGATATACATGCATACAGCAGCGTATTAACCCAACTGCACTCTGGAAAATTATAAATTATGCATTCCAGACACATAAAATTAAATTCAACAACGCCACATAAAATTAAATAAAGTTATAGTAAAGACTGAAATTATAAATAACTGGCTAATTTAAATAATAACCATACAAGTTACTGTAATTTACAAAGTGGAGCAGAATGTGTCAAATTCAAATTTTTACTTCTTTTTCAACTCATTCTTCTTTCTGATTGTTTCTGTATGTTATATTTTATTACTGTGTTATTGCAGCGATGGTGCAAAAAGATGCAAACTCACTACTGAAAATATTGAATGTTGCGTAAGTTCATAAAACAATTGATTCATATTTAAACTTCATAATATTAGTTTCTAAGCAATTTAATGGCATTTATAGAGCATTATTTTATAAGAGATACCTTTATTAATGCTTATACAAACTTTAATAATATTTCTATCTTCCGCTTGTAGAACGCATACAAATGTTTTCTATTAAAATAACAATAAAGAATCTTATATTAACTTGATTATTCTTCTTTCAAGGCGGTGAAAATTTTAAGAGGGTTGAAAATTTTTCATCTGACTTTACAGCTGTCTGAATTAATTGCTGTTTAGTTATATTTATACGCACTACACTCAAGTCCATCTGAAGATGAACTCTTACGGAGGATCGAGTCCTGCGAACGGGTTGTTGCATGGGCGTTTTTGTGGTTTTTCCCATGTGCAACGCGTATACGAGCCAGTTTCCCTTAGTCCTCCACGAAGGCATCCCTCCTCTTAGGCAGATAGCCATGGAGTGCTTTGCCATAATCAGATAACTCTAAACCTATTAAGCTCTTGAATTTTACATCATGTTAGCGTATTATAGTTAGCACACGATTGATTAAATTTTTATATGTAAGATAAAATTTAAGGTGCTTATGTTTAAAAACAGCAATTTTATTTAATAAACAGTTCCATACACAATTCACATGACATATTTCTTGATTTGGGCGTATTCTTCAACTATTAGGCACAATTACCATTATTGTTCACCTTTTGAGTTAAAATGTCTCATTAATACAACTCAACTACTCGAATTATTAATATTAAAATATTTCATAGGCTCTTATTAAGGGATAAGATTATTTTACATAAATAAAGTTTATAATGGCTTCTAATTCGAAAGATTTGAAAGCGATGCTGTATTTACGAACATATTTGTCTCCTTAAAAAGTAGCGTAAATGAAAGCTGAAAGAATGCGCTAATTTTATTTCTGTAAGTCTGAATAAACTATTCATTAAATTTTTAGCCCTTACATTATTATCCTCGCTCCTTTTAAAAAGCATTTTAGAGTTATTTCCTTCAACAAAAGGATTGATAAAACCCTCTAATATTTATGTGCTCATATCATAAAATATTTAATTAAACTATAAAGTAACTTAGAAATAGGATTTCCGCAGCATTTGAACGTTTTAACTGTAGAGTATTTTCTCTATATTTAATGTAAACACGAAATAGTTTCCTTTACAAAATTCTCCATGAATTCGTTTTCTTCTAATGAGGTAGCCTTGATAACTCTTTGCCTAAATTAATCAATCAATAAACACAAAAGCATATAAAAAAATAAAAAAAAAGCACTCATGTCATGGTTAGAACTTTTGTCTTTCAGGGCTGTTTCTGAGTTTGTCATCTGGGCCGGTTTCTAAAATTGCCGGCCCTCTTGAAATGCAAACAAATAACTAACTGCAAAAATTATCAAAACCACATGTAGGGAAATTAATTACAATTGCGTGCTTATTTTTGAATAAAAACTTTGATTCTAATATTTTAAAATTATATATATACAACAATTTATGCATATATATATATAATGCTGCTTGTCGTCTTGTTTATTTTTTTCCTTTTTTGAGTTAAATATAATTTACGGTTTCTTTGCTAAGTAATAATCCTTTAAGCTAGCAGGTCCTGCCCATAAGTTTTTGTATATTTTGACTAATAGCATACCGCTATTTATTTTTTCTTTACATCGGAATTGGTTTTCTATTTTTACACCTTAATGTGTCAATGTATGCGGACGTATCGGGAAATTGGAACAGAGAATTGAGACTAAAGTTTTTTAGACATAGGTTATTTAATCCATTAAAAATTTGTCGCGCAAAGTTTCAATTGTCTGTTTCGGCGAAACGCGTAATGGGGTTAGCTTAGTTCGAGGCTCATTTTAAAGAAATTTCCCTTGAAAAGCCAAAATGAGCTTCGAATTGGGCTAATTAACCATTTTCCGCTTCTTAATTTTAATATTTTTGTTTTTTACCTTGTTCAATTGATTAGTATTTTTCTGTGTTTATAATGAACTTTTTATTTAGCATATAGCCAATTATTTTACCATGTTCAATTGATGTTTACTATGTTAAAATTCCTAATTAGTTTAGCAAATAGTTTTTTATTAATTTAAAAATTTTTTTTCTCCTTTTCACACTTTTCATAGATACTAAATATGTTAACACAAATTGTAAATATTCAAATTTTTTCTCCTCTTTCACACTTTTCATAGTTACTAAATATGCTTATGTTGGAGTTTTCTCGGAGCCACAGATCTTGGTAACTTTTTGGCGAGCTTTCTAAAATTTATCTTCTAATTTCCTTAATTTTGCAGCACAATGCGCAAAATTTTGACCTAAATTGGTCTTTTTTCGTTTGTTCTTACAACCTTACTTATAATATATATATATATATATATATATATATATATTTGTTATATATAATATTGGTTCATAAAAACCATCCATGACATTAAAGAGGAATATTTGATTGCTCTTGTTGTGACGTAGATATTAGAGAAAGATTTCTTAAATTTTTTAAATACTAAATATAAGTTTTATGTGTTTGTAGCTCCTGAATACTTCTTAAATGATTTATTTAGAAAACGCTCCTCGCAACTATAGCTATACTTACAGCAAATGAGAGGATAGCTCGCACTGGTCTTACAATATTTTGGAACTTTGTTCTGGAGGTCGTATTTTAGAATAAACTGCAGAAAGTCAAAAGGATTCACTTTTCTATTTGGATTCCCCTTAAAATAACGAAAGAAAATTCCGAAATATTTCTTGAAGTATTTCAGAGTTTTTTAGAGTATTGATGTCACAGTGATCATAGTTTAGTTGATAATCGTTAATTTTCATTCAGAAGTTTCGACGAGATAAAAATGGTATAACAAGAGTATGTAGTCTTGAGGTAGTTTCTTTGAATACTTTATCTACAGTAAAAAATTCTTTCCTCATCAATTTAGTTCCATAGGGTAATTTACAGCTCCACCTGATTAATCCCTATACATAATGCTTTACGCAGAAATATGCCGCTTTAAATATATGCGACGTACGCCCCCCCCCCCTCTATCTGCATCACTGACCAATGGGAGTTATTTGAATTCACCCAAATAATGAATACTATTTAGCGCTTTTTTTTTTTTTTTTTTCTTTTCTAGTCCAAAGGGGCTTTCTCCCTGAAGGACTATTGTTTTAGTTTCGCGATTTTGCGTTAGTTCACTATAAATGTCCATTTCACTTTTCAGACTGTTACCACCGAATGTTAGAGTCCTCAGTTATATTTGAAGAAATTAAATAAAGAAAAATCTGCATAAATGTATGTGTATTTCTCGCATTGTGATAAAACAACGGTACAGAGAGCCGTCGAATTTTTAATGACATAATCCTACTGCGAATTTGGGCATGTGGAAACCCAAATTTGAAATTTGCAGTTTGTTTTATTGTCAATTTCATATTTTGTAAAACTTTAACAAATTTTTGATTAACAAACTCAAGGATTTCAAAGCGAGCCATGGCAACGTTGTACAGAAAAAACATTTTGATCTCCAGCGCGCGAGACTCTGCATCGGAAATTCTAAAGATAGGCTCAATTTAAAACTATTTTGCGATATTGTTCTTGAACTGAATTTTATGGTGTAAGTGCGAAGAACCTGATATTTAATAAATAAAGGTAACAGACAAAATGTTGAAAAAACGCCCTTTTGAACGTAATTTAAAATCCGCAATCTTTCAGATTTTCTTCTTCTTTTTATATTATAGTCTTTATTTTTTTCATTATTATTTAAAAGGAATCACAAACAGAGAAATCAACCCGATTAGGAGATTTGCAGCAACTTTTCATTTTCCGTTTTAAATTCCGTCAGATGCGCAATGACGTTAGAAATTTTAAGGACAAAACACGGTAGCTAGAAACTCATAAATAGATTTTGTATATAATTTGAATTATATTTACAAAACTCTGTTTTTGTAAAAGTATTTGTTTATGAAAGGATACATAAACATGCTTATAGTGGATCTTTGATATGTGTGGTTTTCTTTTATATTAAAAAGCGCACGCGAATACTGCAGCAACCCTGGACACTTTTTCCTTTTTCTAGATCCTCTCCACACCCAAGACGATGGCGCATTCTTTTTCCATGTTTCTTCGACGCCATATTGGACAACACTCGATCCTTTTGAAACTTACGCACATAAAAAGCAGGAGGGTGTGGGGGGAAAGCAGGAGATATCTCGGCCACTCCGGTTTCAACACTGGCAATAAAATCCTACCCATATCCGTGCAAAAGAAATCTCTCAGGGATAAAAACGCGACCAGGAGAATCTCGAGCATATCCACGTGCATGGAAGCGAAAACATGGGCTCGGTTCAAGGCGTGGTTGTCTTGATGAACCCACTCCTAGAGTAATGAATTATACTTTTCTTATCCTTCGAGAGCCTGATTTGCAGACTTCTCTAGTATTTCATCTGTATTAGCGTATTAAATTTTCTCATCTCTTAAGTTTTATTAAAATAAGACTCGAGCAGCAAGGAAATTTATCGTACAAATACTGAAATTGAGCTGTATGCGTATTATTGTGTTCATGCATGAAATAATATTAAACACCTACAGGCAGGGAATACCGTGGGTGGAAGTGAAGAGGAAAGGCTTCTTGTCTCTGATTAGGGGGAGCCTAAGAAGAAAAAAACCTAAATTTTTATGTACCTCTATGTAGGAATATAAAAACGACGAACGTAAAAAATGGTCTGCATTGAAAATGCTGAAGTTAATTATGGAAATTGCTTTCCAAGAATTAATCCCTAACTTATATCTGGCACTCAAGAACTTTAGACAGTATTTTGTGTTTCAGTCGCTTCTTGCGAGAGAAGCTTTTCAATGTTGAAATTGATTAGAAGCTGTTTTTAACCAACAAATGAGCCAAGAAAGACGTAATGTTGTGCAATCTTTTCTACTGAAAATGAAGTGGCTGAAAATATTCATTTTGATGAAAGTAAAAGAATTTTCAGAAATCAAAGCTCGCAGGAAACAGTTTTAACTTTTTTTTTAATTGACATAAAAGAGAATTTCAGAAATGGCAGATTAATAAGTGTTTTTAAATATATGTTTGTCTGCTAGATTCAACTTGTTTTCTCTTTAGTATTCAGATTTTATAATAGCTTTTATGTTCTAAATCACTTTAACTATTTGATTTAATTGAATAAAAGTTATGTATTTGTATCGCCATTTATATGGTGATCATTCCAATAAAGGGGTCCCTGGGAAATTTTCATCGCGGACCTACATAGCTGTAGATCTGCCCACTACCTACGACCTCCTGCTACAGGATCCACTTGAGTTCTCCACAAAGCCAGGTCTATCGGGAGTTCTTTCAAGCTACTGGGAAGTACTACCACAGTGTAGTAGAAACCAAGATGATGATAAGATGATGATAAAGTATTCTCAAAGATGAGTCCAGTTCTTTGTGTTCTGAAAAACAAGCTTTTAAGACACAAGGAAGTAAATGTAAGGCTTAAATTATGTCTGCGTTTATGAACGGCATATTAGTTGCAATTATTAGAACAATCATGGCCAATAATTTCAAATTCATAATAAATCCAGAGCTGTGATTTATTCGCTGAGAAGTAGTTAAAGTATTATTATCTTTTACAACACGGTTGATTTAATAGTGATAAGTAATGATTAAGTCTAAAAGAAAAAATAGAATAATCAATACATTATTTTTAATAAAACTTTTTTCTAAAGCGTTAATTACTCGTTATATACAAGAGGCTTAAATTATGAACTATTCTTTCTGTCTTGGCTTTTCAGTTATGGAAATATTGATGGTATTGTGAATATAAATGAATAACAATATAAATATGAAATAAATTTCATTATGATTTAGGTGTAAGCAAACGCTTAAGAAAAATAACGAAAAACCGGATTATTTGGATTAACTGTAAGTGCAGGAATGACTCCCATCTTCTGTACAATAGGGTGTGTTTAGGTTTAATAGCATTTAGCTCAAACAACTAGTATATACTCAATAAAACTTGCCATTTCTGACTGTAACAAATTGACTTCTACTTTTCAAAGCGCGGTAGAGAAACACTCCAGGCTTAGTCAAGGGAGCGGGTCCCAGAAGTCCTTCTTAAGCTACATAAATTAGAGCAAATAATAACTTGTATACGCTTTTACAATAACTTTTCTTATATATTTATTGGCTGATATTCAGTAGAATACAGAATGTTTGATGTTCTGATAGTAATAACAATATATTCCAAAATACGCTAAGCGCTTGGTTTTCATTTAATAACATTTCACCAACTTTTTATTTGAAAGGACTAAATTCCGACGTTACCAGAAAATGCTGCATTTCCTAGAGAATTTTCTCTTCTCTTGTATTTTATCTCTTACGTTTTTAAAGCCAGATTCTTAAAATTTTAAAATATTCACATAATCCTCAATAATGCCTTCAGAGAACAAGCTTCTCAGGCATACATTTCGTCTTCCTTACAAAGATTAAACCTCGTAAAGTACCTATGATGGTTTAAATTTTTTTTAATGTTTTTCACCTTGCTGCATTTAATGTGAATGGTATCTTCAGAGTTATATAAAATATAAGATTGGTATGTATAACGAAACAAAAGATTGAAAGACTGAAAACTTTGACGTTTTACACAAACTGAAAGGAATTACTTAAGTGAAATTTTCCATATTCATTCTCATGCAAGTGAGATTCTTTTATCAAATGAAGCAAATACGTTTATGCTTGAAAGCAGTCCCTTTTCTTAAATGTTTCTCACATTGCTGCCTTTAATGTGCAATAGTGTCTTCAGAGAGGCATAAAATATTCGATTTGTAATTCTGGCACTTCATTATTTGTGAAGTTCATTAGAGCGTGCAGAAATTCGCACAACCATGTACGTGAAGGCACGAACTCCGGCATCTTTCATCGCGAAGTATCTGCAGTGAGTTTTTTATTTACCGCACTCATCTCATCTGGCCCATGAAACCCTACAGAGTCGTGCCAGCATGTCACCTCCATTGTCAACTGGCACAAGTGATTTGCTCTAAGTATTTGTTGGCACAACTTCCCGTGCTCTAGACTTTTGAGGACTCACTAAACGCTATTGTTGGGATAGCGAACACTGGAGTATTTCAAGATTTCCCCACATCCCATTGTGTACAAACCACTGCGGGGGGTGTCTCGTTCGAGAGCTCTCGAAGGGTCCCACAACGTCTGGGACCCCGCTCCCTTAACTAGGCCTGGCAAACCGGCAGTGTTTCTCCAATGCACTCTGAAAAACAGAAGTCAAATTGTCACTGTCAAAAACGGCAAGCTTTATTGAACGTGTATTTATTTGTGCTAAATACCTTTAAACCCGAACACACCCTATTGCAGTCATACCGTTCTAATTTCTAAAACACAGTTGGTTAGTATTTGCAAATGGTGGAATTAATTCCTGCAGTTGCAATTAATTAATTTTTAAAAGGGGAATGTTAATAATTCCGCTCTTGTTATTCTTTATTATTCTGGAGAGTTTCCTCACACATGAATCGCAATATAATTGTAGTTCGTTTCTTTAATCCACATTCAAATTTTCGCAGTAAAAAGTGTGACAAAAAAGTGTAACAGAATAATAATTTTACTTATTTTTTAGGAAAAATTTATGCCTTCGGACTATCTGAAGTAGCAGAGAGTTGCAATTTTAAATTGCAGCAATTTTTCATTTTTAATCATATAGCAGCATCATGTGTTTATGTTTTATACAGGCAACTAAAGAAATTAGAATATACGTTTACTAGGTTTTAAATTACCCTCATGTCTCCCATTCCCCTATATCCATCCAGATATACAGATTATATAAAATATTTGAAGCGTCACAGATTTTTTTTTTTTTTTTGCTTTCTAATGCACAATAACTGCATTTTATTTTATGATGGGGGTATACTATAAATGAATATTTTTGGATATCAAAGCACTGTTGTACATAATTTTTACACGTGAAGCATTTTAATTCAACATTTAGTTTTGAAAATCCCAAATTTAAAAATCATCTTCTTTATCAAGAAAGAAGAGAAACAAGCCAAAGCAAAACATAAAAGTTAGGCAAAGCAACAATCTTTTGCTTGGCGCCCCTAGATTTTAATTCGACGCCAAGCACAAGGTTGTCTTCTTTACATTAAGAAAGTAATTCTCATTAGAACAAAGAACTATACCAAATAAATACTACCTTTATTAAAATTTCGAAACTGGAACATAAGAACAAAAGAAAATTTTATATTTTATAAGTTTTTAAGTTCAGTTTTAGGATGTTAGTTTTAGGGTGTTTTTTCATAAATTTCCGAAGCAAAAACGTTCATAAACTTTATTGTTATATTTCTCTTTTTAACAAAATACGGGAGAACTGAATTGAAGTACATTTGAGAGTTTTGGTTACTCTGAATCCGTTTTAGCATTTGTGTCTAACAGTTTTCACACCTTCAAAGTGTCATTGTCCGCCCGAGAAAAGATAAGCATACTCAAATCAAGAGCTGAAATCAGTATGGCAGATCTTTCAAATCTGAAAAGAAGAAGTGCTTAGCGTTCAAAAACTCTTTTCGAAGACGAACTTCCACGACACATGTAAAGGTTTGCTTGCTGTATTGTCACGCAGCGACATTCTAATGCTTTTAGACTAACTTGTTTAGACACTGGGACACTAAACACTTTTGGAGTTGTAAGAGTAGGGTGTCAAAGGTTGTTATTGTTGACACTTCGTATGGTGATAAGCTGGATGACATATGGTAGTACCCCTAGAGTTTTCTTACAACCATTTTAAAGGCGGAGAGCTTATTTTGTAAAAGCTTTATGTTCGTAAACTAAATTCATGGCACTTAAAGTTTTAAACTATATCATATTTATTGAACAGTGACCAAACATATTCTACCTGTGAATTACATATTTTATGCCCATATTTTTGTTATATGTTTTCTTACCCTATTTCAAGTTTTAAGCTTTGAAATATGCATTTGTATGATGTTCCATCAACTATATATTCCTCTTATAATTTATATTTTTATGACCATGTGTTTCATGATTATGATTGAATGATTATGATTCATGATTATGATTGGTGTTATTCTATTTTTATTCTGTTGTTGTTAGCTTGATATTCTATGGACTCTTTAAATTGTAGCACAGTTAAAATTAGACAAATGTAACAAATTCTATGAATCAGTACAAAACTGTAAAACTTTAGTAAAAAAAATTGTGACTATGCATGATACTATAATTTTATCAAATAAATGCTATCTGATCTGCCGGCTCACATGGTGATGGATTAGAAGATACCTGCAAAGATAACTTAAGGCAGTAAGCTTTTCAAAAATTTAAGGATCAGTATTTATCCCTTGCAAAATTGAGAAAAATTATAATCATTCTACAAAATGAATGGAATTTATTTTCTATGTGCATCAACTGCTTTGCTTCCATCCGAAAACGTAACAAATGTAATAAAATTAAACAATAAATATTCTTATCAGTTAAAACTGGCGGAAAAATTATCACGAAAATTTGATAGCTGACTCTGAGAGACAAATATTGCAAACATATTGGTCTAATGTAGGAAGCCCCTTCCACGGTTGCAATGGCAATGCCCTGTTATGAAATTCGCCAACGCTATTGGAGTGGCTCCTCTTACCAGACCAGTGATTTCTAAACCCAAAATGTAATAAAATATTATCTTTTCTTCAGAGGTTTACAGTATATACCGTGGTAAATGAAATATGAGGGAAGAGGTACTAAACTCGAGACCCGCAGAAAGAGGAATGGTCTACATTCTTTGAGGAAAATTCAATTTAAGAACTATCGATGCCCTTTCTAGAATAAATATTAAAATAAACATCAATAATTTGATTCAGTTTATTTCCAAGTACAAAATATTTGAGATCTAAATGAAAATCTATTTATATTTATTTCATCGAAAAAAAAAAAAAAATTCTGTTTTGAAACTTCTACCTTAACAATCACAGAAATTTCTGTAAAAGTATCTTCTGTCTCTTTCTGTACTTTGCAGTTCGACGATCAGATGAGATAAAAAAGAGGCAAGGAGGGAAAAATAAAAAAAAAATCTGAAATCTTTCAGACTTGACATTACGCCCATGTAAAACCTTCCATTCTGTCATGTCATTTAACTAGAACTCTACACAATAATTAAAGTGCTTTCTCATTTCTGTCTGTGTTCTGTGATTTCGGCTCCAAATATTTATATGTATAATAAATTTAAATGAATAACTGAAAATTTTTTGTCAGGAAGTAAAGCAGTAAACAAAAATCGCCTCCTACTGAATTCTCATTTGCAGTAGCTGCTGTTAATAGAAGTAACTATATAAGAATAAATTTATAACAGAGAAAAGAACTACCCCCTTCCTCAACGGAGAGCAAGAAGATGAAAAATATGTCTCAAAGCTTATCGCGAAACAATAGTTTCTGTTAAAACAAATGGGTTATTCATTGCAAAGTTCTGAAAAACACAGTCGTTGGTGCTAATTACTTGCTTTATGTTACTGCACTCTTAATGAAGAGGACATACATCAAGCAGATTCCTTCCTTGATCTAATTTATTTTATGTCCACCAGCGGCCGAGCAGTAAAATCGTTGAACACAGATAGAGAGGGGTTCGATTGCAGGCGAACAGGCTGACTACTTGGGCATTTTCGTGGTATTCCTGATGTGTAACATTGACACGAGCCAGTTTTCCCTTAGAAAGTCCTCCGCGAAAAGCATCTCTTTAGGCAGATAATCCTAGCGTGCTTCACTATAATCAAATATACCAAACCAAACCTTATTCATTCTGTCAAGTATTCCTGTTCACCCCTAAACATATAACAATGGTTCTTATGTTTATTTATTTATTTTTTCATAAATTATGAACTTGGCATCATGATGATTTACTTCTTTTCCTTCACTATTAATGTAATATTTACTGGCATATTTCCCCCCAATTAATTTTGTCATTTGTAAACCGGCAGGGAAAAAATAGGCCGTGCATGCCATTTCTGAAGAGACGGCTAAACAATGCACATTAAAAAGCACACATAAAGACACATTAATATCACTATATTATGCATGGTAAAGAAATTTTCACTTTATCTCATATTCTGTTTGCTTACACATAATACTTTCCTATTTATGCACACGTTTTACATTGCTAACACAAATCAGAAGTTTCTGAATCATATGGTGAAAACACTAGGGGTGAAAACACGAGGGGAAGAAATATGCGAGTAGGTAAATACGGTATTCATTTAAACTAGATTGCACTGGTTATTGCATTTCGAAGGAGATATATTGATCCTATCCTATTAGCAAAACAAAATACGTAGTTATGATCATGCCGAGGAAACGACAGCCAAGGAAAAAGATAAGAAAAGAATCTTGGCAAGTATTGTCACTGCGAGAGTGTAAGATCTATAATTTATATTCTACGTTTCTTCGCGCATATTAGTATCTCAAAGTGTTACCATTCAACGAAACGTAACGTCTTTAATTTATTTTTCAAGTTTAATTAGTGCGTTTTTGATTAACTGAACTAATATAAAAGCAACAAAAGTGGTTCTATTGAAATTTTCACTTTTTATTAGTAGTTCAGCTCAAGTAAATTCAAGCACCTTCAGTTTACAACATGCCTGGTCTAAAAATTTTAGGAATGTACACATATTTATTGTGATTAATTAAAGATGTTTGTAACGCTATATATTAGAAAGTAGATTAGAAACTTTCTAATATATAGAATAGAATATTTCTAATTAAAAATATAAATTATAAAATTTTTATTATAAAATTATATATTATAAAAATTATAAAATTTTATAATTAAAAAATTAAAATTATAAAATTCTTTAAATTATAAAATTTTATAATTTATATTTTTTAATTTTTTGAAATTTTAAATGGTAAATTCTTCTTTGAATAGTAGGGCAAACTATAAATCTGAAGTCTTCAAATAGCAAGTTTCTTGTTTATTTTTACATCAAGATTTTTATGCTCTTTCTGAATTTTGCTTGTTTCGTTATAATAATGAAATAATGCTATTTTTATCCTGTTGTTTCTCTCTAAGGACATGCCATCTAGAGTATTAAAATTTATAAAATCCGTATTTATAATGTGTTTTATAATAACCATTACCAAAAACTTTAGAAAAGTTTTAGACGGAAGTTTTAGGCGGATAACATAAAAAGTCCATTTGACCTGTCCGAAATGAAGCCTGCCTGGATGTTTGACCGGAATGAAAATACATCTGTGTCCTCACCAGGATTTAAGCCACTGATTTTCCATTCCTAGATGGATGTGATAATCCCTCGCATCACAAGAATTATTTTGTACCTAACATTACATTCTGTACTTAACATGGCATTTTCCTTACATTATTTTGTACTTAAATGCGACAGTGAAGGCATAGCACAGAGTCGACCCCATCCAGATGATGGAAAAATATCTTCTACTTCAGAGATCATCAAGCATTTTGGGACAGGAAATATGAGAAAACAAATGCTTTCTCGTACTGATTCGAATCACGGATCTTCCAGTGACTGTTGGACATAGTAACTGCTTATACTATGAGTACGTATAAAGGAAATATGATAATTTTCAACAACTGATTAAATTGATTGTCACGAAGACATCATAAATGAATGAATTATTTGATAATTTTTAATAATGCAAGTGACACGATACATTGTTTAATTTAACAACGGTATTCATTTAAATTTTTTACTTATTTATTTTTGTCAAAATAAATAAAGCAAGGTTCATTTCCTTTTTCCTTTCTCTTTCTACGTTTTCTTAAATCAGTGTCTGCGGAAAGAAACCCGAACCCGAATTTTATAAAATAGCAACAAGCGCATTGAAATAGCAAACCATGAAGAATTCATGGTTTAATAATAATAATAATAATAATAATAATAATAATTCATGGAATAAACCTTTCCTTGAAAGGACTTAATGTATTGAAAAATTTGTAGTTTAATAACTGTGTCGATCGCATTTTGCAGTTGCTCCCTTCTTCCTGTGTATTGCTTTTATATTTCTAGAAAGTATAATTAGAAAATTCTAGAGAAGGCATAGTTTGGCAGTCATCGAGGTGAATTTGTCTTCACTGGATTACATCTTCTTTGACAGATAGCTGTAATAACAGGGGAAGGAGAATGCTAAGGCCTTTTTGGATAATTCTGCAATCCTTGACGGATAATGATTGACAGAAGGGAAGAATAAGATTAGATCGAGATGCCATGAAATACTGACCAATCAGCTTTCTTGCGCCCTCTTCCTTCTTTCTATTTAAGCTCTTACTTTCAATGCTTTGTTCGTATTCCTCGCATTATTAACAAACAGCAAAAAAAAAAAAAAAAAAAAAATAAATAAATAAATAAATAAAAAATAGATTGATTGTGTTTTGAGCAAATTGGTGTATTTTCAACAATCCATTCCATATTTTCTCGGTGTTTAATAATCTATTAAAGAAAAGCAAAATTATCCTTTATTTTATTTGATTTTTCTTCCATTTAATATTTATATGGGTTGCACAGGAAAACCATGAAATTTCATTTGTAATATATGTTGGATTGTTTATCTAGCTTGATTCTTCAGATTGATCATACTCTATTATTCCTCACATTTTAATTTATTGACATGATATAGAAATTTACATATGAAAATCCAGGAATTTTGAATACTAATTTTGCATGTAGAAGTGTAGGAGATGTGTTCGGGGCTTAGTTTTTGCGCCAAAAATTCCACTATCCATCCCACATACAAGATGGATGTAATTTTCAAAAAGCCATTTTAAAGGAGAATGTATCACCTAATACTTGAAACAATAATTATTAATTTGCATTCCATGAGTCTTTTCTTTTTTGAGAAATACTCAATTCATTTCTCCCTATAGCATTCCTCTATAGCTTATATTCTTATATAATTAAACAGAAACAAAAATAAATGACTCGATTTGTGTGAGGGAAACATTTAATGAAGAAAAATATCAAATATCCCAAAATACTAAAACATTATTAAACGAAATTTATAATTGCAGCAAGGGAACAAAATAAACAAATATAAAATTATTTTTATAGTATATTACATATAGTTTCCTTTAGACAGGTTAGAAATGTAACGTAAGTATTCCAAAGCCTTTTAACATTTAGTAATAAAAAATTTCGCGGTTGTAACTAATGGTACATCTAAAACATTTAAATTAAAAGTGCTATGGATAAAAATGAAGTGTGTTTTGGAGTTAATTTCGTAATAAAATTAAGTACGTGTTTATAAGTAGGGGTAAAAAATAAAACACCACGAGAAATTCTTTAATGATACTTATTGCGGTTTTCCACAATTTAAAATTTTATTTTAAAAGAAATTTCTTAATAAGTATGATAAATTTTATGCTTAAACATGTTATATTTATTAACATATGCTACTTTTTAAACGAGTATTTTGCTCCAATGACTCAGATAAATTACACTGCTTCTTTTTACAAAAGTATAAGATGAGTCTTAAACCCTGAGTTCGGAATTCTTCATGGTTTGCTAGATTTACTTATCAATAGTAGCAGAGATCATTGAAAAAAAAAAAAAAAAAAAAAAAAAAAAAAAAAAAAAAAAAAAAAAAAAACTTCCCTAAATAATAAAATTTATTTATTGTACGGTAACATATACGTTTGCACAGCACTAAATAAGATTGATAGCACTATAATAAAGAAAAACAAATAGGTAATGATTGTCGATTTCCTTTCCCAGACCTTTGATCTTGCAGATCAACATCTTGTTTAAGTTACAAGCCATTAAACATCAGTGCAGCTCTGATGAAAGCTTACGGACGTCGCAAGAGGAAAAGAAAACGTCGGGAAAAGAAAGAAAAGAATACATCAGGACTATCAGCTAGAATGTTTGTTTTGCACTCAATACTCACTTCATTGAATGCCAGTGTCAATGCTTATTGCTTTCTATAATCGCAAATATATATTATTTTATTTTTGCCAATTAGTTTGAAGAGCGTATTTACCATAATATATATATATAGAGAGAGAGAGCCAATTATTATGAAGAGGGTCCAAATAGCCAGATCTGTATGCTGAATTTTTAAATTTAAATTATTACCAGATGCAATGTATTTTATTTGCTTTAAACTGAATTTCACTAAAAATCATAGACATACTTTCGAGTCCCAACGAGGGACGAGGCTCATTTTTCATGCACTTCTGCTTCAAAATAATCTAATGACTGCAGTGGCGCCCCAATTAAAAGGTGGTAGACAATAATTCGTCACCATCAGGACTCCGCAACCGGGTTCTCTAATTTCCAGTCGTCCTTTAAAAGGGAAAGTATATAAGGTATTTTCTCCCTCCTTAAAGCAGGCCTTTGTGGTGTAGCACATTCGGTGCGTATTCGAGAGGTACAGGTTCTTTGAGTCCCGGGGAGAGCATTGCTCATTTTCATGTCTTCTGCTTGAAAAAACCTAATGACTCTACACCACGCTTTAGTTAAAATGCATTACCATAATCTATAAGACACAACCCTTCTCTCTGAATGATGCGAATGAGCCTAATAGGAAAAAAAGTGTGGTAGGTATTTATTGTTTAGTTCGATCTTACTATTAAGACGATAATATGCTTTGTGGCTAAAATGCATTGGGGAAGAATTTTGAAATGGACTATTTAAAAGTTTCGTTTTACAATGCGTGAGTTTTACTTAAGGTCGTACACACATTGAAAACATTTCGGAAGAACAACTCTTTAGAACAATTTTTCTGCTTTATCACACGATATGAAACAGCCAATCACCGCGCATCATTTTGCCGTTACTAGTAATGGGAAAACTAGTTCTCCATTACAAATGATGGTTGATGACGTAAGATTCGATGCTGATAGGTGATTGATTGTTGAAAACGATAAAGTTGCAGTTTTTCGCTAAATAAAGTAAAAAGTCGTGCGTCTTTCTTTCAGTGGTAAAGCACGTAGAAAAATTTTTTGAAACAGTTGTTCATCCGAAATAGATGCATGTTTGATACCAGCCTAAAACTGTCTTTGGCTAAAAAAGTAAGATAATCGACAGATCTCTTCCCTTCCAGTGTAGCAAATATTATTGGTTTACTTTTGCGTTTACAGGTTGTCTTCGACTTACGGCGGCCCATCTTACTGCGATTCGTTTTTCCTACTTTGCTTTACAATGGCCTAAAACAAAGACTAGAAATCTCTGTTTAATCCTCTGGCTGATCATCCCGCGATTTCGACGGGCAAATTTTGCGAAAAAAAAAAAAAAAAATTCGCGGGATAGCAAAACTTGCTTATCCCGCGATTTCCGCGGGCGTATGTTTTTCTTCCTTTATAGAGGAGCGCATCCCATTTAACCATTGAAATAAATTATATACAGTATTAGGTGTTTAGTTTACGTTTTGGATAACAGATAACTAAATTGTGGCATTTGAAGGCACGTGGTATTAGCGCTCAAACTCCACTTTTTGCCGCTTTTTTCTTACAGGAATGGCTGCTAGAAAACGTTCAGCGATTATCTTGATTATTAATTAAATTATTGAATTATTAATTAGATTTATTGAATCTGGTGCAAAAACTGTGAAGTTGGACTTTGCCTTGAACCCTGTTTTGAACTCTATCATACTAAACTGCACTTCTAAGGTATTTTACCCTCAGCGCTTTATATTTTCTTAAATTTTATACATTTTACTTTTTTATATTATGCAATAAATAGAAATTAACTGTCATTAGACTGAAATTTATTTTAAAAACAGATTTTTTTGGGTGATAACATCTGAAATTGGTTTTACTGGCAACTTACTTTCTCATGATAAAAATCTATATAAAAAATATTTTCTAGAAAGAAAAGTGCATTTTTCAATTCTCCAATATATTTAGATTTAAAATAAGAAAAAAAAAAAAAAAAAACCCGCAATTTTGGAAGCGATTTTGGTCTACAAATTGAGCAATCAGAGGGTTAAGCTTATTGTCAGCATGAATATACACGCATGGCTTCTATACGAAATGAATGGTGTGATGAGGAATAATTAGTTATCTGTTATTTTTAATCCATGATAATATTTATAGGTTTTTCTGCTTTTGCTACTGTTTACTAGTTTAAAGGGGAAGCTGTCTTAATTTTATAAAATATGTAGGTATGTAGAGCATATGTATATGTATACAGATAAATTGTTCATTAATGTTACTCATATTTATACATTTTAAAACATATTTTATATTAAATGAAAGCGAAATTTATAAAAGTACTGTCAAAGATACCATGAATAAAATAAGTTCCGAATTCACGTCAGAAATGATTTACGAGGGGGTCGGTGGAAAGGGTGCTCATGAGTCAAAACGACCTCTATTATTAGCTGGCATCTTCTTTTATATACAATTTATAATATGAAATCAATCGGTGTTAATAACTATCGATTTCTTTTATATTATAAACCGTCTTGCAAAGTCTGCAGATATTTTTACTTTGTACATGCATTAGGTTGCCTAGCCACAGGCTTTGTTTTTAATAAATTTAAGTTACATTTAACTTTATGTCTAGACTTTTAAGTTCAGTTTAGTTTCAGTTCTATTAAAGGTAACGGTGGAGAAAGGCTAGCAACACAGATATGAAGATAAGGTTGAAATGTGAAAGTTAAAATGAAACATATTTGTCAAGAAAAATAGGTCTTTGAAATTAAGTATAGCTTTTCCCGAGTTTAATTAGAAAAGATCCCTTCTTTATTTTTCAGGAAAGAAAGTTACATTTTTTTATCTGACTTTCTTTTCCCCCATTAAACGGGGAAGCATGAGTTCAGATTAGGAAACAGATTGGGAAAATGTTTCTTTATTTGCTTTACAAAAACAAGCAAAATTATTCCAGAGTTCAAGCTTCTCTAAAGTGCATTACTTGCACGTTTTTTATAATATTTATTATTATTAATCATTTTCATATCTGACTAGATTGCTCAGTTTTTAAAAATATTTCTCCTGCTCCTTTCTCTTGTGGAAAAATTTAGTTTAGCGGGAAAGGTGAAAATTATGATATGTTTCAATTTAAATTAAGGTGTCATATGATACTAGATACAGAACTATCAGGATTTGCCCCGCCTTAGATATCACTGTCTTGAAAATATGAATTTATAGAACTTAAAGAAGAACATATAAACCTTACGATGGACATAGACAGCATATGGTACCTCGCAGTAAATGGCACGTTTACAGCGAGTCACTACACTATACCCAAGGTTAATTTATCTGGAAATTTGAAATATTTTCAATAAAGAAAGTATTACATAATAAATGCTGAAAAAGTAATATAAGCCAAAAACTATGTTGCACAATTAACGCATTTAATGTAAAAGCGTATCAATTTGTTTCTAAAATAATCGAAATTTTGAGTTGAAAGATAAGGTATAAATGTGACGTTTTCTAGAAACTTCGTCTATTCGTTTTCTTAACAGCAAAAGTACTTTCCTGATATATTATTACTTTAAAACCAAAATAGTAATGTGCTCAATTTAGCCACTTGCATGTTATTTAAAGTCTAAGAAATTAATTGGATTGAACACAATACAAACACATTTTTCAATTTTAGTTCTTAAAAGTTTTTTTTAAATTTTTCTTAACTTTTACAGACTCATTTTCCAAATTCCCAAGACAGTAAGTTATCCTTGCTAAAGGAAAGCCTCGAATTTGTTTTAAAAGACAGCTGATACAATATATTTAATCTGGCAAAGAAATGATTAATATTTGAAATGGGGGGGAAGTTTAAAACCAACGGGCGGGCTTTCAGCTTGATCGGCCACTGCATGGGAAAAAAAAAAAAAAAAAAAAAAAAATTAAGGTCTTCTAGAAGGGGGGATATGTTAACGTTTTTGACTCTTTCACAGTCTACCAGTCTACTGCTGCACTCACTCCTGCTCAACCAAATGATTTTATCTTTTTAGCTTTACTGTTGAGCATCGTTTTCTTTGCACTTAGCCATACACAGTTAAATAGCAAGATTACAAAAATTTTAAAAGAAGCATATGTTTAGAATTCCCGACGCAGTGCTAACCGTTGGCATACATTTTTTTCTATTTTTTGAGTCTTTTTTCAATTAATGATATCAATGTTCAGTTTTCTTAGTAAGATGGTTTAACTTTAACAAAACTTTTTTTTATCTTTTTGTTACTAATGTTTTGAATGTTAACTCTATTTATTAAATATTACATTCTTCGTACTTAACCCACATAAAATTCAATTCAACATTAAAACCACAAAATGTTTAAAAACAGAACATTTTCAGAATTACAGCGAGTCTCGCTTGCTGGAGATAACAATGTTTCATTCCGTACACTGTTGTTACTGCTCGCTTTCAAATCGTTGAATCTGTTAGTCAAAAATTCATTTAAGTTTCACAAAATATGAAATAAATAATAAAGAAATATTTACAAATGTCATTCTATTAAAATACTGAACATTTTCAAGTAGATAATGAATTAAATGCATTTTCATTATTTAAGTCAATCCGACTCAAAAGCAAGAATCGAATATTTATAAGAACGGCATCTGTTGCTTTCAAATAGCTTAAGTTTGTTAATCGAAAAGATACAGATTCAGTTTAAAAATTAAATATTTTACAGTTTGACAAATGGTAAGACTCGACTGAAAAGTAAAACTACGTATTTATTAGCGATTCGACGCAATATCCCATTTTGAGACTGATAACCCCTTTGAGCTAAAAACTTTAAATTGTTTTATTACATAATAACGTGCAATTAAATATACATAATATTAAATAAATATATTAATACTCTGTAATATCAGACTCCTATCGAACTTCTTAAAGTCTAGCAAGAATTTTTTGTACACAAACTGTTGGGGAAAAAATCAGTTAAAGAAGGCTTTATTTCTATAACTATTAATTCTAGACCTATACTTCCAGGAGCAAAATTTTTCAAAATAAGGTACAGAATTTGATGAAAATAATTTCAATACTGCGGATTGAAAAATTCCTTAAATACAGAATTTAACTTCTGATACGTTTTCCATAAAGCAAACGTTAAAATAAGGATGATTATTTAAAAAATTAAATAAAAAATGTTCCATATTAGCGTTTAAAATTGGAAAAGTTTTGCTATGTATAGTTTTAATGTGTCAATTACAAGTTTAATAACAAGGGCTGCTTTATTCAATGCGGAGCCATCAATCGCCAAAACTTAGCTTTTGTTTTGAAACTGCTCTTTAAAAGGGTTCTGAAAAGTCAGTCAAATTAATTTTTGAATGCCTCCGTGAATTTTTTACACAAGGGTGCTGAATATTCTGTTTTTGACTCAACAAAGCATGATAAATATTTGACTAGTTTGAATTTTTGTTTTCTCTAAATGAAAAGAATAATTTTAAAAGTTGGATTTTTTAACATCTTATTTTATTCACGGAATCTGTACCTGCAATGTTGAAACCCTTTTCATTAAACTTCATACCTTATTTTTTTTTAAAAATATTATTGGAAATACATATATAAGATCAATATCTGAGTTAATAGAACTAATAATAACCTCCTTTCCAAACACTCTGTTTAAGCATAAATGCGTAAAGAGATTATTTGGAAATGAAAATAAAATGATTCCTTTGTTTACAAAAATAGTAATATCAGAAACTATAAATCTCAAGACCTAACGTTGTCGAAAATATTTAAATTTGCAGCAGTCGTCGTCCATCCTGCACAACTTGCTTCTAGGCCCTAAAAAGTTCTTAAAACAGTTAAGAGTGAAATACCAAACAGTGGCTTCTTTGAATCATTCACCTTTTCATTAAACCGCTGAGAAAAAATGGGGGGGGGGGGTTGAAATTCTGCAAAGCCTCCTTCGATGTTGAGACTTTCAAAAGAATCAATTAAACATTCAATATTCGGTCGCATTACTTAGGGTTCAGCTTTAGAAATAGTTCCAGAGTATTTTTGTTAAAGAAATGGTGTCTTCCGTTTATGCATGAGATGATTTCCGTGAGCTGAAGGATACTTAAAATGCTGATTCACGCCAAGAGCAACTCCCCTTCTACACTCTTAATTCAATATTTTGCTCCTTTCCCATTTAACGGAGGTTGGATGGAGTTCGTTAGCTGAATGTATTTAGCATAAATTAAGAGTACTAAGTGGCCATTTCGATAAATGGGTCGCTAAAGGGACGATAAGAGGAGGAATTCGCAAGCGGCCA
Organism: Stegodyphus dumicola; assembly: GCF_044657685.1. Lineage (NCBI taxonomy): Eukaryota > Metazoa > Arthropoda > Arachnida > Araneae > Eresidae > Stegodyphus > Stegodyphus dumicola. The sequence goes on from NC_140771.1 coordinate 103,813,044, forward strand.
ATAAAGTTAAGCTCGCTTTATACAGGAAATGGACTTTAGATGGGTTTGTAATTATCATTTTGACGTTCTCGCGGTGAATGTTAAGGCTCCAGGAAGAGAAGCTAAATAGTAGTTCGGCGCTTTTCATACCTTCTTTAAGTAACGGTTTCAAACTGGAGGCAATCGACGCAATTTTATGTAGCTGGCAAATGCATTACAATTATTTTTTGTTGCAAATACGATGTTGAAAGATTTCGACAGTTCAGTTTTAATTATTTTCATTGGAATTAAAAACAAACAAGAATAACGTACCATAATAATCTGTAAATTGAGCTAATTAATTTACAAAGTAATATAAATATTATTCAAAGATATGGAGGTACAGATTTTATTAACTTTCATTCGTATTTACGAAAAAATAAATACAAGTTACGAATGTTTGCGCCCACCAGCGGCCGAGCGGTAAAGACGCTGAACACTGGTAGTTCGGTCTGAGGTTCGAATCCCGCGAACGGGCTGGCTGCATGGGCGTTTTCGTGGTTTTCCCCATGTGTAACGTGTATACGAGCTAGTTTCCCTTAGAAAGTCCTCCACGAAAGGCATCCCTCCCTTTAGGCAGATAGCCCTCGTGTGCTTTGCCATAATTAAATACACCAACACTAAATACACTTACGAATGTTTGCACTAAGAAAATCGCTTTGTTTGGAAATACATATATATATATACAAACAGCATTTTTTTTCAGCATTTGAAAATTGCAGCAGTCCGGTTTGGCGGTTGCAAGATTAAGCAATTCTTTCTTCCCCCAAACGCGCGCTATCTGCCAGTCATCAATTTATGATGCGAGCTGTGTTTGTGTGCGCCCACTGCGATGCGTAAATGGAATGCGAGCTGAGGTCGATGATGACCATCAAGAGCCTAATAGGAAAAAAACCCGATTAAGCGAGGCGTATCAATAATCCGTAATGAAGAATGATGTCTAGTAATTTCTCTCCAAGGCTATAAACTTTATACGAATCGAAAAGCCATAAGTGTCAAGCTGTGGTAAGGAATAAAGAAGTTTATAATTATTTACGCACAAACATACTAATTTTTATTTATGCGACGATGAAAAATTTTGTAAGGATTATGTTAATTTTATTAAGAGTTAAACTTTAAGTTAAAGTTCCTTTCCTGTCAAATTCTTAACTTCAACTTACTACTTCCGGCCAGAACGTAGTTTCGGAATCTTGCTGAATATTTAATGAGGAGGAGCGGTATTTAAACCACGAAGTTACTTACTGAGTCAGAGTTTCTGATTTACGCGCGTCTGCCCTTTTGGCCACTCTCCCTCTCAAAGCTGTTATTACGCTCGGCCGTACTCAGGCCCTTGCGAAGCTTCGTAGTCAAATAAGTTAAGGGGCCAACTCGATTTAAATCTTGATAGCTTCGGCTATATTTCTTTAGTTAATCTTAGTTTTAGTTTAATTCTTAGTCTCTTAAGTTTAAGCCCAAGTGAGGGCTTTGTTTACACACTCCCAGGCGGAGTTTTGTTAAATCTTATTGGAATAATAAAGGGTTAGTTACCCATCTATCTTGTTGTTTCTTGTCGCCCGAACTTAAGCGATTATTCGCTTATCAGTTCTTAAGATTCTTCACTTCCAACATTAACTTAGAATTACCAAGTGAGGAACTCTACAATTTAATAAACAGATTAGGTTGTCATTATTCATTCTCAACTTTTGTCTCACTAGGAGAGTTTTCTCTGCAAACTTAAAAAGTTTTCACAATTTGTTTATTTTTAGCTTAAATTAAAGTAAGTTATTGATTGATTAATTGTTAGAATTATTTGAAATTAATGTTAGTCTGAAAATTTAATGTTTAGCTATCAGTATATTTGAATTGCACAATGCATCCAATGAAAATGTCTTGCAAGCACCAAACTCTAGATTTCAGATAGAAAATAAATATCAATTTAAAATATTTTCCTATGCGAGGTTATTATTATTGTTTATGTATGGTTTGATAAATATTTAGTAAGGGAAATTCAAAATTTGCTTAAAATATTTTTATTTTATTCATAAAAAATGTTTGCTTTGTTTAAAAAAAAAATCTGTCCCGTCAGCTGTTTTCTGATCATGCGTTCGGCTCGCGTGCAATTTGAGTTTGTTCTGCTTTAAGCAACAGTTTGATAACAAATATTTTTTAAATTTTATTTCAGTAGCTATTTTTTATTCCTGCTGAATATCTCATGGTATTCAGAAATGTTTATTTTACACGTATGCTACCAACTGCAAGCTCCCGTCAGTTTACGAAAAGAAAGCTTTTCTACAAAACATTTCGGACATCAAAATAACAAAAAACGAAGAAGCAATCATCCTTAATTTAAAAATTATTCTCTGATTCAGTACTCGCGACTTCACTCATCCGCCATTCATAGCAGGAGAGAAGAAAAAAAATAGGCCTTATATCCCTTCAGTTTCGAAATGGAGGAAAAAAAAATATAACTCAGCCTCAAATAAGCAGCTTAGCTGTGCACAGTACTATCTATTCATGCATGTGCATGTTCATTTCAACCCATGTAACCAAACACGAAAATAAATTAAATAAAATGATCATCGTTGAGTCTAACTGATGGCTAAAATTATATTGATAAAGAATTTCCGATATTAATGGTCACAAAGTATTTGACCTTATTCTTTGTTTCTTTATTCCCAATCCTCCTTTTTTATTTGCTTTCATTCCAGTTCATAGCATTCATCACATTTTCATTAGTAACGTGTTATATCAACTCTTGGCCAAGCTATTTGCTAATTTTTTTCCCTTAAATTTCTTATTTAGCTCAATAATGGTTCCAGAACATGACAGTAGTTATGCTACAAGTGGTTGGCAGTTACTAGCGTGCTATTAGTGGGGGGAGGGACGAAGGAGGAAAAAAAATAAAGAAAAAAATATTCCTACTTCTACCATCCTTTGACGGAATGCGTCATGGTGTTGAGTTCGAGTACTACATTTCTTCGTTTCTCATAAAGAAAATCTTTCAATCTCGAATTCTCAGTTTTCGCCCAAAAATGTATATGATTCTACTCAGGTGGAAATACATAACAATAAAACCATTAGCTGTTCATTGTCTATAGCTAAACAGCTAAAAGTAGTAAAATGTAACGAGATTTGGCGATGCAGCACAGTTTGGCAGCTTTCAAAATGCAGTTTTGAAAATTTAAAAATTCGCCAAATTGCAAGTTTTTTTTTTTTTTTTTTTTTTTTTTTTTTTTTTTTTTTTTTCACTGGGGAGAGTAAAATAATGAATGAAGATATAATAAGCCTAAGTATTTGGGCTGCCACTACGGCTACAATTTAAAACGGAAAGTTAAATAGAAATTTGATCTTTGAAAAATAAGTCAGAATACAAGAAATTGTGGAAATATGTCTCATACTTGCAGTTATTTTAGCACGATACAAGCAGTAAATGCTTTACGTAATAATAAACATGCTGAATATGGACTGAATGTATACTTCACCGACGACAAGTGGTAAAATCGTTGATTTAAAATGGGTTCAAATCCCTGCGAAAGTATTGTTTTCAGGGGAATTTTCATGGTTTTCCCATGGGTAACGTAACTATGAGCCATTTATTTACCTTAGAAAGCAACCGGTTCTTTTATTTCATTGCTGTCAATGCTAGATTCTTGAAGCTCTATCGCCCTATATTAGAAATGCTAATGCAGGCAGCCTATTTGACGAGATTAGAACATTGAATAAAACAACTACCATTACTCAGCGGTTTTAAGCGCTTTGCCACTGGTGGACAGATTCATTATTTCACAAAACATCTGGGAATTCATTATAAGATACTTAACTAATTCATTTTGAGGATTAACGAGGGAAGGATTTTCCTATTACTTCTTTAACAGTATTTTTTCTTGAAATTTTCTACTCTACTACATCTCAGAAAACAGATTTTTCAGTCAAATATCAGCATGCCTGAAATATGTTAATTCCAAATGCTTGTCTGTATGATCTTGAAATACACTGCTGGCCATTAAAATTGCAACACCATGAAGGAAAGCAAATACCAAAAATATATTTATTATACGTAAACAGTATGGCATGAAGACAAAATGATTAACTTTGTAAGTAGTTTGGTGATTTGCAGGGGTGTGAAATTAGTAGAAACAGCTGCCACACCTGGCAGCTAAAACGGCACTTGCCTTGTTAGGCATGGAGTCGAACTGGGCTTGGATGACAGAAACGGGCAACTCATTCCATGCTGCTTTATTAAGTCTATGCCGCACTTCATGAACCTTATTAGCTGGAGAGGGGTGGCGGGCCAGTCTCTCAGCAACCAATGACCAGATGTTTTCAGTGGGTGACAGATCTGGAAACCATACAGACCAAGCCAGCAATCGAATATCTTGTGTATCGAGGAAAATCAGAACAAGACGTGCAACTTGTGGTCTTGAATTATCTTGTGGAAGATGGCGTTTGGCAGGGCTCGAAGATAGGGCACAACCAATGGACCTAAGACGTCAGAAATGTACCGATTTGTGTTCGAATTACCGTCGATCCGAACTAGAGATGTGCGTGTCGTGTACCCAATGGATGGCCAAACCATCATACCAAGTGCAGGGCCCCTATGCCTATATCAAACGCAAGCAGACGACGTGGGGTCTCCTCGGACACTGCAGACACGCATATGGCCATCAGAATACTGCACAAAGAACCGGGACTCGTCTGAAAAGACGACGTTGTGCCACTCCTGTATCCAGCTTTGTCATTTAGAGCAACAGAGTTGCCAGAGTTTCAACAGTTAGTTTAGAGAGTTAGAGCAAGAGAGTTTCTCTCTATGCTGCACTGTCAAGGGGAAGCCGAAGTAATGGCGTTGTACTGATACTCCACGTGGCTGCAAATGTCGATGCACCGTACGAGCGGATACTAGGCGTGCTGCAAACTTGCTCATTTCCTGACTACTGGTCCGTGATGTGGTTGTACGGTTTTGCAGGGCTGATCTCACAATGTGTCTGTCCTCTTGGGCATTAGTCATAGGACGGCGTTGAGATCCTGCATGCCGCTCAATTTCATTCTCAGCAACCCATTGATTCCATTTTTGCAGATTTCCAGATGTCGTTTCTCCCACCTGCATTGTCTAAATGAACTGAAATACCAATCATTTGCATATCCTAACCCTTCATGTGATTTTGGTGTTTGTCAGATCATTCCTTCCTGGTGCTGCAATTTTAATGGCCAGCAGTGTAACTAAGTGAACACGCTGTATGTATTTATACTTCCACATAAGAACATATTTCAGAATGAAGTCTAATTCAGTATCCCTTAATAGCTTTCTTTTTGAAGGTGTAGAATCCACTTTATTCTTTTCCTGAAACTGAGAAAGTGTTTTCAATGAAGTTTGAAATTACTGGAAATAAAGCCAAGCACAAAATAGCTTCAAACGCTTTTTCGGATTTACAAGTTCATAATAATTAAAATAAATAAATAAATACATAAATAAATAAAAATGCATTTTATTCTTGATATACGTAATTTAAAGCATTAAATACTCTTATAGAATTACATTACATATTTTTTTACTTTTTAAGTATTCAGACGATAACGTTCCCATGTTGGCCTGGATGCACATCCATCTAATATCCTATAAAATGTTACTTATTCCACCCTGCCATTTCTATCGATAATCTCTATTGATAAACAATATGGAACTTTAAAAGGACCCTTTTGGGTGATCATTAAAATCTTAACACTTTCAGATTTTCTGCATCTTTTGTATATAAACTAATCAGATTTAGAAAAAAGAAATATTCTTAAGCATTGCATCTATCACTTTTTAATAATTTAGTTTATTATTTAATGGCAGACAGATTAAATACGAAAGAATAATAGCTTACGATTTTTCAACTGGCAACAGACTCGAATGAAAAGTGAAACAATACAAAATCCGGTTTTGAGAGTAATAGATGCTTTTGGGCTTTTTTTTTAGACCAAAACGAGCTATTAATCTCGAAATGGGATTTTGCGTTGGCTTACTATTAACACCGTATCACTTTTCAAATTGTTCACCAAATATTATTGTCCTGTATTAGTTTTAAAGAAATTAAATAATGAAGAATCTGAATATATATATCGTTCTTCCTCGAGTTGTGAGAAGATGACGATACCTTGAAGCACCACATTTTGAATAACGTAGTGCATATGGAAGCCTGAATGTTGAATTTCAAATTTAATTAATTATTTCATATTTTGTAAAACTTTAATAAAAAGCATTTTATCTTCCTTGCGCGAGACTGATATTTGGAAAAATGTAAGGCATTTTTCTTTCAGTTTTAATTAATAAACTCCACTCTATGAAAGCTATGTGTTGCTGCGGCTGGAAATAAAATACTCTTATTTTCCACGTGTCATCCAGTAACTGCCCCCAATCGGATATGTCTAAGATATATTCAAATTTAATCTGGAATGTTATTCAGGTTTAAATTAAAAGCGATTTAAAAGCAAAAACCAGCTTCTTAAGAATACTTTTTTTTTCCTGCTTTTTAAGGTGATTGATTTAAATAAACATGTATTAATATCATGAGATGTCTAAATAGAAATATTTAATATTTTTTTCATGTAGGTTATCTAGCTGGATTCATTGAACTCATTATATTCTTTTTCTTTTGCATGACAACTTTTTTAGGCTCTGGTTTTGTTAGCGGCTAATTCTTAGAGAAATAGTATAGCGAATATAAAAATACGTATGATAACCTCTAACATTCTGTAGGAAAGTCTAAAGATATTAGACTGTTTTTAAAGATTTTGTGATCTTGCTGTTGAATTGAATTATATGTAGTGTAAGTGCGCAGAACTTTATATTTAATAAATAAACTTAACAAATGGAAATTTAATAATAAAAGGAGGAGGAAAAAAGGAAAATTTTTTTAAACCATCGTACTAAGAAAACTTAACATATATGCTAAACTGAGAAAACACTGAAAGAAATTGAAAAATATATGCCAACACTTAAGAGTGAAACGAGAATCGTAAACATATGCTAATCTTAAAAATCCTGTGATTTTGTTCTTAAATTGTATGTGGCGTAAGTGCGAAGAAAACGATGCTTAATAATAAAGCTAAAAAGACGCCCCCCTCAGAAAGGTTATAGACGGAGTGAATGTAATAACAGACTGCCAAACTGCGAGCTCAACGTGAACGTAAAAAAACCTTAACAAATCATTTAGGCCACTGTTAAAATCTAAAAGTTTTTAGATTAAAAAATTGTGTTAAATCACTGTGAATAGGAAATGTAATATACAAACATAACTGTATTTGGCTATCTAGTGCTCTTTTGATATTTAATAAAATTTTAAAATTTCATCCGAAAAGTTCACTACTGGAGATCAAAAACAAATTTTCCTTAGGGATTTTCTACGGAATATTAGCAGCTAATCTTTTATCGTTATATATTTATTGATCAGTAGTTCCATATAGTATATTGTTTCAGAAAACAGTTGATTATTTGGAAAGCTTTCTCAGTCCTCTTTTAGAAATTAAATTGTTATGTTCTCATATGCTCGCCATCCAAAATCCAACACCATGAAGGAAGCATTCTAATAGCAGGAAACTTGCAATATATACCGCAATGTGTATACTCTATACCGCAATGGAATATACAAATGATTACGATTTCAGCGCATGCGCACGTCATGGGAGACGGCAGCGCTTCTTGCAATTGTTATATAAAGGGAGGAAAGTTTACAGCGACGAAATTTAAACGGCAGTGCCTTAGTTCATTCTCAATAATCCTATCTCAATCTGTGCGCCTGAAGAAGCTACGTACAGACCATTTCACCTAGAGAGACAACTGACAATCGCGACTTAATACTTACTAACTCTGGCATCCGTATCGTAATAGATACTACAGTAGCACTTACTTCGGACAGCATTCTGATCACAGATGCTTTGGGTATCTCAAAAATCAAATCGCCTAAGATCAAAGCCTATACACACTGTTTACTTTTTCATAATATTCTCAAGAAACCCGCATAAAAACAAAGGCCTCTCAAATTACTTTGATATCGATAAAACAACTGATGAGTTTGCCATGCCCTTAAACGATGCTGATCATGAAGTCACTAACATCGTGACTGTAAAGAATTTTGTAGGGAAACTTCCGGAGAACATTAGCAACTTATTACAGTAAGAAACCGCTTGGGAAAGGTATGACAACTTACGTGGGATCCAGCAATCAAAACTTTTTAATGGTCTTGCTAATTCATATTAGCAAGATGATTAAAAAAGGAATCAAGAGATTTCGCACTGAAAAGTGGGAAGAAAAAATTCCAGATATAGAGCTAAATGATGGATCCTTCTGGAAATTTCTCAAATCTCTTAAGAACAAGCTTAAGTGTAATCAGCCTGTTACTACTGCATGCTCAAACATCGACAAAGTGAGAGTTTCACTGAACATCTAGAAGAGCAGTTCACCCCTAACATGACACTAGTATATCCAGAGTTTATTGAAGAAGTTAAAGAATTTGTTGATACTTGGATTTGTGCCCACTGAGCAAGCCCTATACCTGATATCACTACTTCTGGCAAAATTTCAAATATAATCGGCCTCGAGGCTTAACGGTACTACCAAAAACATGTTACGCAATTTATCTTCCAGCACTATGTCCAAATTTGCTGGAATTATCAGTGCCTACCTGAATCTTAAGTTATTTATCCTTGGAAGAGTGCCAAAATCTTTTTTCTCGTCAAGCCTGGACAGGACAGCACAAAAGTGGAGAATTTTCGCCCTGTACGTTCGCTTTCCATTCTCAACAAAATTTAAGAGCGTATTACTTTAAAAAAGATGAATTCATATCTTCAGCTACTTCCCTCATATTAATACGAATTCAGGAAGCAACTAGCCAGGCTAGTTGAATTTATCGCGGCAGCTCTGAACATAAGAAATGCACGGCACACCTTGTGATAGACTTGGCGAAAGCATTCCATCGACATATCTGACATTAAGAGTTGATCTACAAACTGATCAAGATAAACTTTTTCCGGGAAATTCTTCTCAATTCCTTCTTTACCGACAGAGCTCTTAGTGTCAGTCAAGGAAATTTCAATTTAGCCTTCAAAAACGTCCTTGCATGTGTGCCCGAGGGTTCCTGTTTTGCACTCATTTCCTACCTGTTTTACGTAATACCAGTTACCCAGAGGTAAACTGGTTTATAACTTTATGTTAGTTTGCTATGCTGGCGATACGGCGGTAGACTTGAGTCTGTATAATCCAATAATGCCATCTTCTAATTCCAAGATTTTGTTTTAGATATTGAGGACAGGTGGAGAAAATTGAGAATCAGTATAAATGGTTCAAATTCTAAGATCCTATTGGTAAGGAAGCGCGAGATTCGAAACATAGCATTCAACAACCTCTGCGTTTTCGAGAAAATTGTGAACCGTGTAAATAATATGAGTAATCTAGGAGTCATCATTAACCAAAGGCTTACATGGACTTTTCATATTAAGCATGTCATAGGAAAACCTGAGGTATTGCCAAGCAATTTTCTGTACACTTCGAAAATTACTCTGGATTGTCTGTCAACAAAAAGTGAAGGATTCACCTATGCATTATAATGCGAATTATTTGCTACGCATCTGCAGACTTAGAAACTTCAAGTAATACAGACTAAGATTCTGGGACTGTAAATGCACATTACCTGATTAGAAAAAAGCGATCCATGACGACTTGAAAATCGGACCTTTTAGTGGACCACATTACTAAACTTAATAAGCGTTTCTTCAAAACTGGACTTAGCTGTGATGCGGAAAATTTTTCAGAAGTTCTTAGTTATCAAATCATTCCAGAAGAAGATTTGATCATACCATTTGCAACTCACATGCTTAGAGATCACAACTTTGTAACCTAGTTTTGATTGACATTTACTTGTTTTCTTGCGCAGCGTGACTTTTCTGTCTCGTTGACTTCCATTAGATTTGCATACATGCAGTAAAGGAAACAATGGTCTCCCCACTTTCACCTTGCCTTTTGAATGGTTCCTGGATCTTCATCTGCTAGCTCATCAAATTCATATGCCCTCAGTAGTTTAACTTTCTAATCTAGTTTATTAAGGACCCTTTTGGTGCCACATAAGCAATTTCATAATCAATATCAGAATCAGTATCACTGTCAAGAATCTTAACGGATCTAAAATTCCCAGTCAAGAAAAGTCAAACAATTCATCAGAAAAATAGAAGACGGAAAAATAAAACTGCCTGTTTATTTTAATGAAATCGACAGCTCCAAAGAAGGTAAGGTAATATTCAATGTCAATAATATTTTTAGCTTTAATGTTACTAGTGAGTCCTTCCAAAGAAAAGTTTAACGCTGGACCCAGTGCTTTAAATGCCAGCGCTACGGAAGCACCCAACATAAACGAGCAAAGATGTTTAAGTGCAGTAAAAATCACCGAATTTCGTTATGTCCACGAAAACAAGACGAAAAAGTCACTTTTATTTCCTGCGCACAAAATCACGCAAGCCCATACTTCGGTTGCCCGGAATATCAAAATTATTTAGCAGAATTTGAGAAGAGAGAAATCAAGAAAAACTCAGTTCCCAAAATAACCTAGGACAACTTCCCAGTACTTACGACAAATAATACTTCAGACAAGTTCAGTTCCAAAAACTGCACTGACATTCTTATGACAGATCTGAACGATAAACAAGAAATGCTGTCTTTTCTCGACATCTTTCAAACCGAGCATTATAAATTTCTTTCACCAAATCATGAATATCGTGACAAAATCAAGGAAGAGAAAACTATAATAGAAAAGATCTTCTAGTTTCTAGGACATCATGCAATCCAGCTATTAATAAGTTGCGCCGAAATAGAAGATTAAATTGTAATTTTACACTAGCATCATCATAGCCGAGGGGATTAGATCGCCACGCTACGATTTTCGACTTTGTGGGTTTGGGTCTGCCCGTGTCACTTTTCCCATCTGCCATGCACCATTTTTGGTGTCACAAAAATTAGACTTTTTATTTTTTTCACTTCACTATGCAGCTAGGGAATACGAGATTGAGAATTGGCAATGGCCCTCATTGGCCGTGTATCTCTTATAAAGTGATTACATCATTTCAACAGGACAATGAGCGACTCACGTTGCACGCAATGTTCAAGCTTTCTTCTTAACCCACCATATTGGCACTGTTACCCTGGCCTGCCGGTTTTCGAGATCTATCGCCCATCGCCCTGTCTGCTTAATGATAGGAGAAGGCCTAGCTCGGCATGCCGCACCTGAGGGTACACCAAATGAACTTTGTTTACTTGTGGAGGCAGCATGGACTGAGATTCCACAACAACACATCCAAAGCCTCCTTCACTCAACGCCACCGAGTGTAGCAGCAGTTACTGATAAACGTAGGGTCAATACTCATTACTGATTTTCTCGTTTTCCTCACCTGAAAGAAAGCTGTATTTCAAATCAATTAACAATGATACAGTGAATAATCTCTAAAATAAATTTGGCTTTGACATCTTCTGTCCCAAATTAGAATACAAAGATTTGCTTGTCCTGATTAGAAATAGGACCACTAGTTTGGGCGATACACCATTAATGAGTAATACCGGACGATTCAATGAATGTTTAGATTCTATTCTATTAATCAGGAGACGGTGTGGTATCTCTCATTTTCTAATCATCAAAATTCTTAATTTATTCTCATTCAGATGTGCATCGGAAAAACGAAAATACACGTTCCACAGACTCTTGGTTTTCGAGATACTTCACATTTGTTTTTATTGTAAAATCATTTCGATACTTCAGATAGGAGGCCTGGTGGCATTAGTTGTGTTTATTTTCTTCCCTGCTGTATTCTGTAACGTGGCAGCTGGATATTATCTTTCGGCTAAATGACACAGGGCATGCTTGGGATACACAGTAGTGTAAACATCTACAGTGACAGGATTTGAAGCATCTAATCAACGCATAAGCATGTTGTCATTGTATCCATTATTTAGTAATCAAATGTTGATTTTGATGGCACATCAAGCTAAATGTTAAACAATGGCAGAAAGATCGATCCAGCTGCCACGTCTCTTCCACATGATTCTCTCTCTTAAGATAGAATCTAGTTGAACACTGAGTACAATAATGTGCAGTTCGTCACCTTAGGTAGTTCCTGACAAGACATCAGTTCACGATGACAATCTGGTGTTATTGCTAATTTTCTCAAATGATGGCTTGAGTACACATCTACCCCAGCCAATGGACCAGCCATCAGTGAAATTACCCAAGTCGATGGTGGAACATCTATATATCTCCGTATGCTCCGTAGAATGAAGAGTTATGGACTGTGAGCCTCTGCTGCATAAATTCGGATAAGACGATTAATGCCTTGTGATCTTGTTTTGGAAGTCCATTCTTAATACTGTATGCCGAATTTCGAAATTTTAACTATCATCTTCAAATCTGATAATTCCACCTTTAAATCAGCAACTATATCTCTTCGACGAAGAACGTATTGGACGGTGTCTGAGAACCATTCTCATCCTTATACTGTTACAGAATACAGCAGGGAAGAAAACGATTTTTGTATTTTTGAGCAAGCCTCAGAAATTAAAATACTAGTGTTTTTATTTTATAAAGCTTTTGTGTCAAATGACTGAATAAACATTGAAAAAACTGCATGGTCTTGGTTTAAATAAGCCCTGAGATCTGCGTAATTCTGCAACGAAATTTTCATGGCATTGCATTTGAACTGAACAGCAGTGTTATTTTCTCTTCACGTTTCTGACGAATGCAGTAATGTTAATAATTTTATTTAATAATTAAATTCATAAACATTTATAATTAAATTATTTTAAATTTTAATTTTTTTAAATTTAATTAAAATTAATTTTTCTATTTAAAAACGCAAATATTCTCAAGATACGCTTAATATATTCATGGATTACAAGGAAGGAAGATGAATGATAATAATTAAAAAAAAGTCCGTATAGTTGCAGGCAAAATATACTACGATTTAAAAAGATTAAAAAAAAAATTTCAGAAGCGTCGGTAATTTTGTAACGCATTTAGGCACCCTGATTCAAAAATACAAAATTCATATTGCATAGCAGAGGGTTTTTTATGATAAAGCTTAATAGTTGACTAGACATATATATTTATAATTTAATAATTTATCTTTTGAAAGTAACTGAAATAGTCCATTAAATATAAAAACATTTCTTTAGCTACTGCTGTAACACATAAATTTGTCCTTAGATTCTCTAAGGTACCTACAGTGTTTGTAATTCTAAAATAATAAAAACACGTGAATTTTATGGCTTTAAAAGCTTACACTCAGAATGCTCAACGAAGCACTGTTTATACGCCCATCACTTACTCTTCAGTTTATTTCTGTTTTGGTTCGTTCTTATTCAAGTTAATTAAAATACTTCATTGGTACGATGCCTGAAGTTATTCGTCATTTTACTCTGACTTATCTATGGACATTTGATTTTGCAGCTCAGAGGATTTCTCCAAATGTCATTTCCTTCTCTCGGTAGTATCTGAATATTATTCAGTGGAGTCTAGCCCTCTGATTGGCAAAGCCATATACATACCGCCTAGAATATATATATATGTATATATATATATATACGAAGTTTATGTACGCGCATCTTGAAATATGTCCGTGAAATAAAGGCATTAAAATAAAATAAAATTAAATTAAATTAAAAAAAAATCTTCTCATTGGAGTTATAGGAAATTTGGGCTTCTTTAAAGAAACCACGTGCTTGTCACAGGGTTAGGAGGACCACAAGGGGAGGCTTCGAAGGGCATAGTGGCATTTGTGTACAAATCGAAAAGCAGGGGCACTTGCACACAAAAGACATTCATTGCCGGATGGGTAATAATAGCTTATATAATTTAGTGGCAGTTCCGCTCAAAAGCTCATTATCTTGATTATCTTTCGGTAACCTGGAACAGCGACTAGGATTAGTAATTTGCCTTATAAAATTTTAAGCTACTGAACTGCACAAATATGGATTTTAGCAAAATGTTTATACTATATATATATTAACACGTAAAGAATGATAAATGTATTAAGGAGGCCAGGTACCTTCAAAATATTAAAATGTCCCCAAAATACAACACATTTAAAACTCAGTATTTTTATAAATGGTTTACGAATTTAACATTTTTTATACTTATTTCGATATCCTTAGTAATATATTTTTTATTTTTACTTTGTGTTTCAAATATTAACAATTTTAAAATAAAATATCTTTTTAGTTATCCGTATAATACTGTAATGCTACGTGCAGCATTATGCAAACGAATCAGTATTTTTAGCTAGTTTTTTCTTTCCAAAACAGAAAAATAATGTACAATTAAAATGACCTACGTTGAAGATAATAGAATTATACTTTAAGAAAAATTATTTATTATTTTTTATTTTCCTAACTCCAAAATCGATAATTCTTTAACATAATGTAAGATAAATTTTAAAAATTTTTTAGGCGAGAGGCTTAATAGTAGTTGTTCCTTATTAACTTACTTAGGGTTTATACAGTTTGTCTTTTCTTTTCTTTTTTTCTTTCTTTTTTTTTTTTTTTTTTTTCTTTCTCTAAATCTGAATAATAGTTTCTAAGAAATAGTGCCTGCAAGCAAAAAAATTATATTTATAAGAAATCTATCATCAGAGCAGGAATGGACATTAGTTAAGAAACATCATGCCAATAAATCCTAAGACTGTTCAAGTCCTTCTGGCAGGTTGTGTGGAAGTTTCACTTGTTGTCCATAACTGCTTACATCTGTTAAAAAAAAAAAAAAAAAAAATCTTGTTCCCGAAAAGATAATATGCGAAAATGCCACTTACGCGGGATTGCCATATGGCAAGTATCACATCACCTTTCGAAGGTCATTTGCCGTACATGTACCACAGATTGGAAAACGCTGGGTTAACTGTTTCCTGGAAGTATTCCTAGAAAACTATCAAATAAGACCAGCACTTTTTTAGAACATAAGGTATTTTATGTTAATTAACCAATTATTTCAATTTAAACTTTTCCTATAACCTCTCCTTTTTATAGTACTCAGGAGGATGCAAATTAGATTAAAAATATTTAATTCTAGAGTTTTGAATATTTTAGATAAATGTATTAAGATAAATGTATTAGATATAGAGCTTTTGGCAGCGATGCCTAAAATTTACGTTCTATCGCTAGCTCTGCAAATAAATATTTTTGCTTTAATCATTTTGCTAGTCGACTTTAATACGTGCTATTTAAAATATTGAGCCAGCTTAAGTAGGTCAATTAGTGTAGTTTCCAGCTATGATACCTTTAATTTGAAGTTTCATCTGCGGGTATTTTAAATACCTCCGAGCGGCGGAGTTTAGCTGTACGCACAGGTTTTACTTTCTCCATTATTTAAAACGTTATAAAAATTATTTAAATCTTCATAGAACTTTGTCATAATATTTCAGATGGAGCGATAATTCGTTTGCCACTCTAACACAGTCTGAAGGACTTACGATAGTAATAGGAACTAGTACTACCCCAATTACGACTTGAGCTCCAGACAAATCTTTTTCCATAAAAACCTTTTAGAGTTTTTAACTGAATGATTTCTTCTTCGCCTTCTTCCGCTTTCTGTCCCCTTTTTTTTAATTGACTTTACTATATTAAAAAAATTATTATTATTTCAGAACATAGTTCAATTCTACTGTCCTTTTCAAGTATTTTGTTAATCATTTTGCTAGTCGACTTTAATATGTGCTATTTAAAATATTGAGCCAGCTTAAGTAGGTCAATTAGTGTAGTTTCCAGCTATGATACTTTTAATTTGAAGTTTCATCTGCGGGTATTTTAAATACCCCCAAGCGGCGGAGTTTAGCTGTACGCACAGGTTGTACTTTCTCCATTATTTAAAACGTTATAAAAATTATTTAAATCTTCATAGGACTTTGTCATAATATTTCAGATGGAGCGATAATTCGTTTGTCACTCTAAAACAATCTGAAGGACTTACGATAGTAATAGGAATTAGTACAAATCTTTTTCCATAAAAACCTTTTAGAGTTTTTAACTGAATGATTTCTTCTTCGCCTTCTTCCTCTTTCTGTCCCTTTTTTTTAATTGACTTTTGTATATTAAAAAAATTATTATTATTTCAGAACATAGTTCAATTCTACTGTCCTTTTCAAGTATTTTGTAAGAACATGATATGCCTCAAGAGAGTTTTGTTAAGAGCTTTGGTATTATTGTTTACGTGTGCTATATATTCTGTTCATACAAATTTGCTTAGAAAACTCATAATACTCTTTTTGATTTAGATATTTCAAGTCTTCATTACCAGATGTTTGTTGTAAAAGGCAAATGGATGAATAATAAAAATAAAAAAAGAAAAAAAGAACTGCTATTGACATTAATATATTGAAATAAATTCAATTAATAAAGAAGGGGTTACGTTAATTTTAAATGAAGTGAAAGAGGAAGTACAAGATCATATTTCTGACTGTGCAGCTGTAAATGTCTTTAGAAATTGATGTATTTCAGTTTCACTTGACAATGATCTAGCCAATCACTTGAAAACGATTGATTTGGCCTTGGAGGAGGCATTTTTAAAATGGCGAACCTACACATCTGTGTGTAATTTGTTAGTGTTATAGTCAGCCTGTAGTATTATGATATATATAAAAAAAGTTTTGCAGTTGTAATATAGAAAAGAGCCAACGGATCCGCAAAACCAAATTAAGCGATGTTATTTACCTGCAAAAATTCTACAGTAGACGCCACTTAATGTAGTTTCAGTTAATATTATCATTCGGATATTGTTATTGAATTTCCGAAGTTCAGCCCTTTTACGCACAAAAACATGGAAAGTACATATAGCTTCATGTGATGAACAAATCGGTTAATACGATCACAATAACATAGAATAAAATTTTAAAACTAAAATAAGGTTGCCAAATAAGTTCAAAATGCATCCAAGTAATGGATTAAATCGCCAAACATTTTGTTTTCTAATTTTTCATCATTTAAAATTAGAAACTTTCCCTTAAAAACGTAGATATTCAATAAATCTATCAAATTTGAGGCAATAAAACAATCCTTATTTTTGACTTAAAAAGTCCCATGAAACATCTACGCCAAAATGAGGTTTACAGTGGCGAGTTCTGTTCAAATGAGGGATGCTCTTCAAGTATTAGGGTTATTGTTACGGCATAAATCAAATAATTTCAGAAACGATATGAACAGTTTACAAACAAACTTTTGCATTAAGGATATAATGAATAGTTCATAAACAAACTTTTGCATTTTAATCATTAAAATGCTGTGAAAGTAGCGCTTTATATGTCTCTGGTTATATTTATTTAAATAAGCTAAATTTCATTACTCTTTGAAGGATATAGTTTCTTCTCGTTTCATGTCATCATTCGGTTAGTGTTATCAAAATAGCCGTGGATAGTGATCGCATTAAACTGCATTTACTATACAGTAAAATGGAATTTCTTTCACTTTTTACGCATTTTGAGGAAATTTATTCCATATAATTTCGGGTGAGCTGCTGATTTCCTGCGCATCGCTGGATAACAAATTCAAGGTTTCTTTCAGGAAAATGATACGCAGTTGATTCTAAAAGTGAAATAAAAGTCCTTTTTCTCGTGTGAAATAACACCCCATTGTTTTGTGGTCTGCTAGCTTTATTTATGGAGGAAATCGGGACTGAAATATTAAAATTATTCCATCCTTTACAAAATCTAAAATGCAGTGGGGGTTATTATGGGGATAAATACTACTGCATTTCTTTTAATTAAAGCCTTAAAATGTTTAATTACATTATCATGCAGAGACTTTGCAGTTTGAAAAAATACAAATTTGCTACTTGGTTAAGAAATTATTTAAATATGTTACCGGCAACGTTTGAAACACCGGCATTTTATAGAATACCTAGGCATTTTAGAGAATACCTGGCGTTTTTAGGCAATGTTTGAAATGTGAGAATTATTATGTACTTTCCCTAATTATTCTATAGAATGACAAAGGCTATTTAGGCAAGAGATGAACAAAAGCCTTAACAAGGCTAGCATTTAAATTATCGTTATTTTATTATGTTATATCCATTTCATCATTTTTACTAGTAATGGCCACAAAGGGTATAAATGTTTTGATGATAATTTGTTCATGCATGTTTTCATGCATCTCTAGTTTCCTTTAAGCACACGTAGCAGATAGAAGAAACATAAATCTCTTCGTAAGCATATCATTATCATCCATAGAATACAATCTCATGCTTCGAAATTAATTCGTGATATTGGAAACGAATCAGATATATAAATCTCATACTTTGCTGATTTATCATTTGACGTTTTATAGAATACTTTATAATCCTTAGGAGAGGTATGAAATGTTAATAGTTTCAGACACTGCAGGTCAGTTTTCGGCATTGTATAAAATTCCTAGGTATTCTATAGACTGTCGGCTTCCATGCATTGCCGGCAATATATATTTTATACGGCACAATTTTTTAAATATGTGCTTTTTTTCCAATGTTAGGGATTACCTTTTCATTATTATTAATAACTTTTTCTTATCCAAGGATGCCTTTCGTCTTTAATATAATTGCTATTGTCTAAAAATTGTGCATCTTTCTTTCAATAAAACTATTTAAACAATTTTACTCATTTGATTAGTATTCAATATTTTGATGTTTTACATAATATGCATAAATGATGAAATGAAAATACAGTTGAAACACACTTGCACTTCACCACGTTCCTCTTCATAACTTAAAAATTCTTAATTTCAGGCAATTTTTATGACCGTTGATCAAGATTCCTTTTCCTATGAAAATTTTTTATTTAATATATTTTTTGAATTTATCCATGCTCATCATATTACTAAGAATTAAGTTTAATTGATTAAAATCCTATAAAGCTTCATATGAATAAGATTATTCTAAAGAAAGATTATAGTTATGAGGTTCTACAATATTCTTCCCTTTATTTATTTACTTGATGTTTTAGAAGATATATTTCCCGTTACATTACATTACTTATGCATGTAAGAAAAAAATTCCTGCTGTGTTTGGAGATGATGTTTAATATCTTATACTGTTATTTTCGTTAATCTTACTTGAATTTTAGCATTTAAAAAAATGTGTGCAACTTTGAATTATCTTTTACTCATCTAGCACTAGAGTAGTATTTTTATTTGTTTTAATTAATTAAATTTTATATTTCTTTATTTAATTAAAAAGATATATTTTTGTTTTATATCTAGCAAAACGATTTTACTCTTATATGTGGATATTTTGTTTTAACGTTATATGAAGCTATGAAATACGCTGGAACTTCAAAAGAATTTTAAGTAATATTACAATTTCCAAGCGATATTTATTTTCCTTTTATTTCTTTCCTACAATAATTTTTTGCATTTTTTCTTCACATTCTGAGATAATACTTTTCCTTACTGTGTTCCTTTATTTCAGAATTTTTCTTCGAGTTTAATTTTTTATTTTTAAAAAAGTGTTTTCGCCCAAAACTTAAATAGGTTTCCCAACCCATTTTAAAAGTGCATGATATAATCGAAATAATATATTTACAAGTACTTATCCATACTTGTCGAAATAAAAAACTCTCATTAAAATATTGCTTTTTTTTTTTTTTTTTTTTTTTTGTTTTTAAAAGCAACTGCGTTATTAAATGATAACTATTTTCATGAAACAAAAGAAATTCATCATAGGTTATATAGATACACGAAATAAAAATTTAAAAACTTACCGCCATTTCTGTTGAAAATATTTTTATGAAAATAAACAGAATCTAGTATTCTACTTTCCTACTGGGTAACTACTTAGCACGTCGTCTTCCTCAAATGTCTTAGCAATTTGTAAACAAGGTTTTGTTTGATTTTCTGAGAATAGTTTTTTCGTTTTCCAACAGATGGCGCAACTATTACAGTTACTTCACATTTGCCTCCGTTTACTCGGAAACCGGAGCCAAAGCTCTGAATTTTACAAAAGCAAGTCAGAATAACCAGTTGGAGATGCCAAGTGATGAAAAGGAGAAAGCATTGTTATTTATTTTTTTTTTTTCCTTCTCTCTCTCTCTCTTAAAACTTTAAAAAACAGAAGACATGTAATTTTCTTTCCCTAAAATTCGTTTCTGAATTATACATGAAGGAATGATTATGGCTATAACTCATGTACGCGGCAGATCTAAAAGATGCTTAATTGGTAAAGAATAACATATAACTTATTGAAATTATACCACTTATTGAAAAAAAAACTTTAATAAATACATAAATACATAGATATATATGTGTATGTGTATATGAATGATATGTGTGTATGTTAAGGTGAAACACCGAAATCTGGAGAATGTCGACTTTCACCGGTGAATGTCAACTTTCACATAGTCGCTTGGTGTATGTCCGAAATATTTTCCAAATACTCTTATTTCTGACTTATACCGGTAAATGTTGGCATTCACCATGTACTAATGGTGAATGTTGAACATATAAGAATATTATATTTTCTCCGTAATTCAGTCACCAATAAACGCACTTGAGACTTAAAATAAGAATTTAAGAATAAGAACTTAAATAAAATAATTATTACTTAATAAAATAAGAACTTAAAACACACAGTACATTCAAAACGAGAAAGGAAAATAATAGAAGTTAAAAACTTACTTAATTATACAGTACGTTCTAAAAGAGAAAATAAAATAATAGTAATAAAAAACTTACTAAATTATGTGATTCAAATCTTATTTATTGCAACAACTTAAACTATTATGACACTTTGAATTGTAGA
The DNA here is from genome assembly GCF_044657685.1 of Stegodyphus dumicola. Lineage (NCBI taxonomy): Eukaryota > Metazoa > Arthropoda > Arachnida > Araneae > Eresidae > Stegodyphus > Stegodyphus dumicola. The sequence goes on from NC_140771.1 coordinate 103,833,803, forward strand.
CTCCTCCTTTTCGACCTACACCAGAGCATACCTGTGATTGTCGTCATACACCGGTGAAGGTCCGAATGTACAAGAATGTAATGCAATATTCGATCTTTCACCGACGTATTTGGTGAATGTTGACATTCTCCGGTGAAAGTCGACATTCTCCAATTTCGGTCTTTCGCGGTAACATATGTTTACATAAATGTTTAAAGGATTAACTAATTCCTTTTGCTTAACAAAAACAGATCTAGTAATAATAACTACAAATTGAAAAGTTCTGATTTAAATTACTCCTTATTTGAAGAACTCGCTACATTTTTAGCGATCAGCCGTGATTTCCAATTTAAAGAAGTGTGAGTTACTTGTTCTTCTAAAACGTAATAATTTATTTCTGAAAATAAAAAATCACATTTTCATTTCTTGAAGTGTATTCACTCGTTGTTATTAAAACACAGAGGTAGAACTTCAGAAATTAAATTTTACTATGTATTGCTATAGCAAACTGAAAATTAAAAAACGGTAATAATAGCGCCGTGCGTATTCAGATTTCTTTATTTTGTGAAATCTAATCTTAAGAAATTATATCAATAGCAGCTTGGAGTACCATTTTCCTGTAATCACCTAATGTAAGCTGCCAAATAAGTAAGAATAGCAAGAATAAGCAAGAAATTTTAATAAGATTCTTTAAAAGCTTTATTGGAGATGGAACTAATGTTCAAATAACATTAATAACATATATTTTTTAGAGAAATATCTTTGGTCTTAAGCATAACATAACAAAAAAAAAAAAAAAAGGGGGGGGGGAGGGCAGACACAGCTTCCTATCAGTGGGGATTGAACGTTAGAATTCAGGAATATCCAACAACTGTAACTATTAACAGACTATTAATTATCTAAGAGCCCCGAATACATACTAATGTTTTTTAAACATAATGAAACAGTTTTCAGGTTGGAAAAAAGAAATCAGGTTGTAAGATTATCATTTGAAACAAATCAATTATTTAAAATTGCAGCCTTTACTATCAATTCTTCTTTCCATATCCTCACCAGAATGCGAATGAGTTAGGTAATATTTCAGATAAGAGTTTTGGATAGTCAGACAAAGCATGTTTCTGCTTTTCGTGGTGTTATAAGTTTATAATTATTCGGCCTTGCATTATTGCTGCCGACATTTTGATACACCGGCTAGAAATTCTGAGCCAGTTTAAATTAAAATTTAATTGTGTAGTCTTTAAGTACTACGTTTTGTTTTAAACTGGAATTTGTTCTTTTAGTTGCATCGCAGCTAGTTGTGGTTGACTTTGTTAACACAACTTGCATTTATGTTTTAAATTCATGTTTAAATAGAAAGTTTATTTTAAAAATCTGAAAGCCTCTGGAGTTACTTTCAGCCATAGCGATAATTCGGTTTACGTCTGTTAGAATTTTGGACTTTTTAATTTTTACCAAATCAAATAAAATCCTATAAGCTAAATTAACAATGCTTTCGCAATTTAAAATTAATGTGGTTATTTATAGATAAATAATTTTTGTTGTATTTGTTTTGTATATAACAAAGCATGTTCTTTATTACGTAAAATTTAAATTAATCTTTGATTCATTGAATAACATTTTACAAAATAGAAAACTAAATATTTTCTTCTAAATTCAAATTTTATTAATACATTTTGTCAAATAATTTTAACCCACCAGCGACCGAGGGCTAAAGTCGCTGAACACTGGTATTTTGGTCCGAGTCCCGCGAACGGGCTGACTATATGGGCGTTTTCGGGGTTTCTCTCATGTGTAGTGTGCAAAAAAGCCAGTTTTCCTTAGAAAGAGGAGGCCCCCTTCCTCCCCTCGAAGCTTTACCATAATCACGTAAACCAAACCAACCAAGTAATTTTTTTTTTTTTTTTTTTTTTTTTTTTTTTTTTTTAAAGTCTAGGGACAATTTGCCCTGAAGGACTATAAATTTCGTTTTGGCATTTTGCGTCGAAAACTTTAAAAGGCTGTATAACTTTTCAAATCGTCGCCACCATATATTATTGCCCTGTCTTACATTTAAAGAAATTAATTAATGAAGAATCTGCATAAATGTATGTATCTTTCTCGCATTGTGATAAAACAACGGTACCTAGAGTCATCAAACTTTGAATAATGTAATATTTCACCAAATATGGGCATCTGGGAGCCCTACTTTGGAGTTTGGAATTTGTTTTATTATCGATTTCCTATTTTGTAAAACTTGACGAATTTTTGATTAACAGATTCAAGAATTTCAAAGCGAGCAATGGCAACGTTGTACAGAAAAATCATTTTGATCTCCAGCGCGCGAAACTGTGTATCCGAAATTCTAAACATATGCTCATTTTAAAATTATTTTGCGATATTGCTGTTGAACTGAATTTTATAGTTTGAGAACTTAAAACATGATATTTAATAAATAAAGGTAACACACAAAACGTTAAAAAAATGCCCCCTTTTGGACGTAATTTTAAATCTGAAACCTTTCAGATTTTTTTTTTAATAATTTTTTTCCTAAGGCAAGAAGTTGTGGCTGTTTTACTAAGTAAATTTAAAAGAAAAAAAATGGAAGGTAAAGAATAAATAGTAGTTTTTACAGGAATATAAATATTTTTTCCATAGTGACTTGAAATATAGAATCAGCGATTTTGATTTATCCTTGAATGATATGCATTCTTCTGAAAACAACAAAGGCGGCAAAACCTTGATTTAGTCTAATAAAAAACTGTTGGGTTTAAACTGATTTTACAGAAATTTACTCTGAAAAATACAAATTGAGATATTCCAGTAAGATTCATTTAGTTTTACGTCAGTAAGAAAATAAAAAAAAAAAATAAAATAAAAAAAAATTGTCAGGTTTCACGTAGATATTTGGCAAATAGAAAAGATGGAAATCAAATAAAATTTCGTCAGTAAAACTTAAACATAAATGCCGCATATCTTCTAATTATACTTCTAAGCTTCCAATCCTCTAATGAATCGAATAAGAAAACGTGTGAAACTCGCTAACGCTATGAATTGCATAGAAATGAGAATGAGGTAATTAAAAGTAGAAATTAAATTCAACTTTAAAGTTGTATTTGAGTCTTAGCGATAAGAGTAATTAATTAAAATTAACGATTAAATAAAGCTTAACATAAATTTATGATGAGGTTAGGTTAGGTTATTTAATTACGGCAAAGCCTCGAGGGCTATCTGCCTAAGGGGAGGGATGCCTTCGTGGAGGACTTTATAAGGAAAATTGGCTCGTATACACGTTACGCATGGGGAAAACCACGAAAACACCCATGCAGCCAACCCGTTCGCGGGATTCGAACCTCGGACCGAGCTACCAGTGTTCAGCGACTTTACCGCTCGGCCGCTGGCGTGTCGAAATTTATGATGAAATAATAATATAAAATAAATATTAAAAGAAGGTGGACCAATTATTTTATTGTTTAACTTTAACTCAGATTCTGCTCAGAAATGAGCAGCAAAGTGAACAAAATAGATCAACTCATGCAACTAATAAAAAATTTCACTGAACACAATGTTTGAGTAAAAACATTGTTAAACATTAATAACCGTTAATCAGCTGTGTGTGTCTATGCCCCACACTTTTTTTTTTTCCTCTTCGTCTTTTCTAACATAAGGTAAATTACTCTAGTAAAATAACAGTAATTGGTACATAACAATTATATTATATTCAATTAAGATATTACAGTTTTACAAAATATCAGTCACAAGCCATTTTTGTACCATAATATATTACTAACTAATTAATTAAAATCTTTTGATTAAGATTGATAAATTATGTTTAATAAATACAATTTTTATTAAATGTAATAATCTCTAAAAATTAAATTATATTAGTTAAGTATTAATTATATTAATTTTAATATATCTTAAAAATTAAACTTTATAAAATTCAATAATTGTAATAAAGCAAATACCGTATAAGTTATTGGTCTCGTTAATAGACTTTGACAAAAAAATTAGTTTCATAAAATGTTTATTATAATTTATAAATTATTAATTTGTATTTCACAACTTTTGACAATCAAATCTATTTACGTTTTAAAGCTTAAACTGTAAACTAAGATTATTGCGGGGATTCTAATAACTGCGCCTCGTACTCTAATTTGGGGACCACCGTCTGTGGAAAAAGTGTGTTCAACAGGAAAAACAAAATTTAGTATTAAACAGAAAACAGTCTCAATTTTACTATAATTCCAGAATCGAGTGCTCATGAATTAAAAACCATTAAAACGGCGAAATGAGGGAATTTTATTTTCCTCCGATGTTGCGGTGACCCTTTTTGAGTGCATCTATGGTCCACACATTTTTTTTCTTCCCTTCTTCTAATAAAAGATATACAGTGATAAAAATTCTCCATCACAGTAGTATAAAGCTGCAGCAGTCTACAAATTCAGAAAAATTATGTTTCTTCAATCCATTAATCTTGAAAGTTTCTCTAAAAACGAACAAAGTACTTTTCGTCCACAGGTAAAAAATATACGTATTACTGTTCTACCAATCGCTCGCAGTCTTAAGATTCAGCCACAGAAAAGTGAAATATAGAACGTTATAAAGTTCTCAGCTACTTAAAAGTGGATGTGAAAATTCTTGTGAAGGAGTGAATCTCAATTTATCCTCTGGCAGTATGTACCTACCTCAGTCACTTTACGATGGAAAAGACAGAAATATTATTCATAGTCCAGTTGACCAAAATGGAAAATTTAATGGGAGGTTGTTTGTTACATTTATTCCAAACGACCATTGGGTTTAGATGCGTAGGACTGGTCAGTTGGGGAAACTCAGTCCGCAACAAAGATAAAAGCTTTTCGCTTTTATTGGCCAATGTTACGCTTTTCATAAAGCGCAGTCTGCTACAAAAATTGCAAACACATCCATATTCATTATTTTTGAATTTTTCAGTAAAATATTGTGACACAACTGACCAGTTTTTTATTTGACAGGCAGCTTTGAAGAATATCTCCACTATAATCTGGTAAAGGTATACCAGATTTGATAATTTATTATTTACAATAGTAGAAAAAGTTGAAGCACCTGGATTTATTTGAAAAACTATTTCAGTCGATTTTATTTTCTTCTCATTATTTTTATAATAGGGTTTCTTGAGTTTTCTCTTTTCACAACTAAACGTTCTTAATTATCTTCTCTCAATAAATATTTCTTTAATTTTTCTGCTTCTCTCTTGCGCTGTATTCTTAGTGCATCTTTATTTTTCAGCATTTTATGTATTTATTTTTTTAATTTTATTTTTTGTACAAATAAAATCAGTACATCGCATCCGCAACCATTGGCTGTCGACTCCAGCAAAGAACTGAACATTGTTATAATCGAACTCGTGCGCGCGCACTTGTGACTTCATAAAAAATATTGCGCATTTTGGTCGTTATTGAGATATAAACATTCTACTAAGACTTTTTTTGTCCCTGAGCCCGTAATTATGGAACCTAGCCTTACATTAAAAGCGTTTTTGGAATCCTTTCGTATATTAATATGATAAAACACACGTAGACGAAACAGAATGTAAGCTAAAATGCTTTGTTAAACATGGGTTAAGAAGGAGTAGTTGAGAAATAATACAGAATTTTAATGGAATGTTTTCCAAAGGGTGTGAACCATTACATAGAGAAGTGCAGATTTAATGGTTTTCATCCCAACATTTTTCGCTGTAAATGAGAAGGCATAAACGAACGTTGTTCGAAATAGGAAAGGGGTTACCTGAAGTTTATCGAGATCTAATCCGGTCTTAATCCTCACAGATATTTAATAGCTTCCATACATTAATGTAATTTTGCAAGCATACGTGAAAGTTTCACGTAACGAGCCGCAATATAACCCATCAGTTAGGCGATTTTCATAATTAATGCTACTTCTAATGGGTGAATTGCAGAAGGATCAGGCAACATATACTTTGGTTTGAAGTACCTCTATAGAAAAAATTCTGAAGCCATTTTATCCGGAGACTGAAATGCCATCCATTGTTTTCCAAATAGTGAAATTCATAGAGGTATAACCCATCCACCAATCTTAGAAACATAGTCGCCATAGCTGGAAGCGTGAACATTTCTGAGATTTTCAATCTCATGTAAAAGCTAACAGTCTTTTTCTTTTGTTGCCTGACACACAGACAACCAAAGGCAATAAAAATGAAGGAACACAGCAAGATCTTACCAAACTTTGAAATATTTTTTTTAAATTTTCGGCTAATGCTTAAAAGCACCGCGGAAATTAGCTTAATATGGTAGACAGTGGAAAGGAGGATAGAAGAATGATGGAGATTTATTCCTGCCTTCATGGTTAAATTAAGTAAACAGAACATTGTTTAAAGAACACACTCTTTAAACCTTGTGAATTCTGATGTAACATCATGTTGAAATTCAGTTGAGTATCCCGCATCCATGTTTATTTCTGTTCAAAATTGGCAAATTTGATGTCATTATACTATTACAGCATGTTATGTAAAATCCTCCAGTGTGGTTGTAAGGTTATATTACTTGGGACAGAAATCATCTTTCAAATATAATTTTTTGTCAAATCAATAGCCGAGTGGTGAATGCTGGCCTGGGTTCAAGACCAAGCGAACCTGCTTGGGATGCATGGTTGATTTTCGTGGTTTTCTCACCGTGCAACATGAATATGAGCCATTTTCCCCTTAGAACGTCCTTTACGAAGGCATCCCTTCCCTTAGGCAGTTAGCCCTTATGTGCTTTGCCGCATTCAAATAACCTAACATAATCAATACAGTTTTTAAAACGAGAATACTGATTAGAAAATTCAATAAAACGCCTTTTTGTTTTTAACATTACTGATGTACGCTAAAGATCACTGAAATCAGACAAATCGTACCACAATCATAAAGCTGGGCAGGGTGGCTAGGGTGCGTGTTGGTATGTAAATGATCTAAGTTTGGTGTGATTGTGCATTGTTTCATGCCTTGTAGTGAACTGCGATCGCGAACTAGCAGATTTAAATAGTAATTCCCTATGACAGTGCTCCGCAACCGGTGTGCCGCGGCACACTGGTGTGACATGAGTAGGATATAGGTATGCCGCAATCAAATACATGTATTTGACATTTTGCAATTTTTTTATCATGTATTTAATACACAATGACAATTTTTTCCCTTAATAATGTCTATTTTAAATGTTTTTATATATTTCACTGTCGTGTGGTTGTGTGTGTGATTGTAAGTGTGTCAGCATTTGAATTTTTTCGGCACTTCCTTGGTAACTCGGAACCCTTTGATGTGCCACGAAATTCCAAAAAGATTTTTTGTGCGCCACAGGTGAGAAAGAGTTGCGGAGCATTGCCCTATGAGAGAGAAATGCGCCGACTGAAGCAATTAAACATACGGAAAACGAAAGGTGCCATTTTTATGCACAGACGACGATTTGGCCACTTGAAAAGATTTTCAGGGAGGCCTCATCATCGAAAGAAAATCACAAGATGATCAGAGGACCATATAGCTAGCCACACATTGGAAGAATGTCATCATACGAAGTTGGCAATAGTAGATACGTGAGAAGAGCCCTACACGGTAGATCGGTTTAAAATGGAACGCGCAGACAGTTGGAAAGAAAGACTGAAAATTCGTTCGATAGATGCATATAGAACCACTATGAGGTAGAAGTTCCGTTTCTGGTGATGTCAGGTAAGAATAATGTGAAGCCTCACAGAACGGCGATCCGTGGTGTTCAGTGATAGGTCATCCTTAATTATGGGGGGGGGTCGGGTAATTATCGTGTAGGGTGGGAGAGGGGCTAGCTCTACAGTCCTAAATTAACTGTCGAGTTGCACAATTTCTTATGAGTGTGCCTGGGAAACATAATTTAGTTTATGATCCGGGAAACCATACAATAAAAAAACCGGACTGATCGTGTAGTGATTCGAGATACCTTGATAGCTCAAACAATATATGGTTGAAATTGTACATTCGTCCACACATAGTATATGCACCCCCTTTCTGTCCAGGATTCTCAGCGCCGATATTTTAAAATGCAACATGGTGACGAACTAGAGATATCACAGCCATATTTACTGATCAAATATTATAAGGTACAAGGGTTGATTGATTAAAATTTTAGTCCCATTCCACTTCCGAAGAGCAAGAAATTAGCATTTTATGTAGCAGCGGTCATGGCTGGCAGTAACTGCTGCGTCATGATTCGGATTTGGACGGAAAAAAAAAACTTCGGATATATACTAGGCGTATATCAGTGTACATTGTTTCCACACTTTACGAAAGTTCATCTGGAGCGGTTGGTGTATGCTGGACCACTCATCTACACTCTTCGATCAGACATATTCTGTGGACGATACACATGTAGAAAGGACGAGCCAAGCCGCGATTTTGTGGGCATCATAATGTTCTGGAGATATGACCATCATAATCTTGTACGGAGATTCGAGAATGGTCTGAATGGACAATGTTGAGCTATTCGTTTGTCCATACTCACAAATGCCAAACATTTTGAGTTAACAGTAATTGCAGCAATAGATGTCTTCCAAAGATTCCCTTCATTTGCGAGTTAGGTTTTGAATTCAGCAATGCACTCAAAGGCTATCTGCTTAGGGGTGGAAGACTTTCTAAGGAAACCTGGCTTGCATTCACGTTAAACATATGGGAAACCACTAAAACCAATCATGTAGTCAGCCCGTTCACCTGAGATCGAACCCGAGTCGAATTTCCAGTATTCAATGGACTTAACCTCTCCAGCACTGTGGAGCCTTTACTTATTCCGCCATCAGTTGCTTCCCTCCTTCTTCCGGAGGGAACGTCGAATGCTATGTGCTGATAGAAGTTGTTGTGCAACAAACTGTAATTCTTGTACTAGGCTTCTTGATGTTGCTGTATGGTACATTATTGCCATGCGTACAGAATATCTGTCCTCTCATTTGGTGGTGTGATGAGACTGGTGCAGCCGGAGGACTGGAAGACCTTAAGAGAAATTTGAATGGTTTCAGCAACAGAAACGTATTTTCCAAGCTCCAATTTTGGCAATTGCATCAATTTATATAACCGTTATAAAACTTGACTTTCTTCAAAAGAAGAATGTTTATAAGAAATTATGACTTTTCTCCTAACATGGTAACGGAGTAGATGCATAGCAGCTCGATTTTTTATTAATTGTTCAGCCCAACTTTGATTAACTGTTCAGTATTCACATATAATTTTTGTGCATTTTTATTTTATTTATAGTAAATTATATTGAGTTTTGAACCGCAGGATACATATTCGTATGTATAATTGCATTTTCATTTTACATGAATAAACTCTTGCATTTGATTTCTTATGTTTTACAGATTGGCTACCTTATTTTCGTAAACATTATTAATAAATATTATGATACTATTAGTGTTAGCAATAATTTCTACAACATATTATTTAATTCTCCCTCATTTGGTTTGTAAAAATTATTTTATAAATAAAGATTTATTTATCACATTATATAATCTTATTCTCTATGCCGAAACGAAGTATTATGCTTGTTTTTAAAAAGGGTTTTATTACTTCTTTGTCTCTTTATCAGCCAACTTGTAGATTTTATTACAGCTACAAATTCATATTTAATTTTTCATCAACTGTTTAATTTAAATTTGGATTTCATATATCGTTTTTCTTCACTTCATTTTTATTCAGATTGGAGTGGAGTATATAACTCACAAACTTATATTAGCTTTATTAATTATTTAAATTTCTTAATCTGTTCAAATTATTCAAAGTTAAAGTCTTGTACTTTAAAACGTACTCTTAATGATTGATTGTTTTTACACGTTGCATTTTTACGAAAAAACTCATAATAGACAATTTTTTCTATCGAAAGAGTTTTTAATCTCCTACTTATTGCTTTACCTTAGCATTTTGCAATTTAGCATTCACGTGAACAGATTCATAATTGCACGGTTATTATGATGTAGAACTGCATTTGCTGCTACTGACAGCACTGCAAGTAGATTTTCCCATTCACATTCTTTTACATCTTATTAATCTACTAATTTAAATTCATACATACATACACATAAATATATGCATATTTCCTTCAAACTACCGATAATGTACTATGATTGAAATAATCATTTTCTGAAATCTTACTTTAGTGGTTATTGAATTCGGTTTGACATAAAAATCAGGTATTAGTGACTAAGTTTAAATCCAGGCAAAACCTTATCGCGAGTAAGTAAGTATAGGCACCTTTCACTAACTATACATATTAATAACTGTTTAATTATTTCCTGGCGCTCACGGTGCAGTTCTGGGTCTTGTGGAACCGACATCGTGGAGCTCTGTTACTGCTGCCGGTGTCACCGGTTGTCTCATCTTATGTGTGGGCTTTACTGAAACATTGATAGTACAGCATTTACATTCAATGTTTACATGGCTGTTACATGGTTTAAGTTATACCATTATTTATTTGATGAAACAGAGTATTTGTTGTCTGATGTGTGGAAGTCATTGGATATTTTACGACTTCGAACATAGAATATTTACATCAAAATTCATACAATTTGGTCACAGGTACATGATATGAGTTCAGTGCTTACAATGGGATTACAGTGTTTATAGTAAGAATAATTAGAATTATGGCAAGATTATAAGCACTTTTGAATATTTTTTCAAGCTGAGTCTTGTGTAAGAGGACATACAAGCTTATTGTCTATGAGCCCAGCCGCCCAGATGTGATAATAGTTAGTGACACTGACTGCCATACTGAAGGGTCCAGGTTAGAACTAAGTGTATAGTATCTGTGCAGCAAAGCAGCACTTAAAATGCACAGCAAGCCAAAATTTTTTTAGGGGATAGATGGTAAGGAAAATGGGGTGGGAAATCTTCAGATCCCTCCGGGCTTTGTCCTCTTATAATTCCAAGGTGAGGCAGAAGCTTAACAATTAGCCAAGTACACATCTGTACCTCAATCACTTGCGGTACTAGTGAGGTGCTGGGCTAACTTCTACCTATATCTATTAAGAAGCATATATTCAGAGAACTGTAGTTACTAGTATCAGTTTCAAAACGCTGTCCATTAATTTGTTATTCTAGATTCAGTCAGAAAGTTTCTTTCATCTATACTTTTTTAATATCTCGAAGAGATGTCGTTGTTTTCAATAATTAATAAATTTCCTCTTCGACGTAAATAATGGTTAATAACGCAATAGTGTGTTGGTATCGATTGGAGACGCGTAAAATCTTCTCGTCATTGCCATTCCTCACAAATAAAACAGTAAAATACTACATCCGTCTTATAAATACTTATGTTTTATTATAAAACTGTGCGTTGCATTAAGTGAAGAATTTTTTAAATTTATTAATTTTGTATCCTTTAATTCGTATTTCTTAATAACGATTTGCAACAAATTGTGCTTTATATTATAAAATAAGTTTTTCTAATAACCTTAGAATATCATCTGCGAAATTTCTCTCTCAATTCATCTGCACAGACATTTAGATCAGAGGTTCTCAATATTTTTTGCTCCGTGAACCCCTTTCATCATTGCTAGATGATCATTGCTCCCCTTCTTTTCAAAACTCGAAAAATGTATATACTTATATTTATTTAAATTTAGATTTTTTAATGTGTTTTATAAATTAAACAAGAAAAAATGCAGGGAGGAAAATTAATAGATACCAAAACTGGAATAAGCATTTTTTTATTCATAAACTTAAACTTAATATTTAATAAGTAAATAAAAGGCTGACCATATTCCCCTCAGTGGTGAATTCCCCATTGATTGAGAACTAGTGGTCTAGATTGCATCCAAAATAAAATCAAATATTAGTAACGCAATTTTGCAGTACCTTCTAGATTGCAATTGGAGTATGCTTTGATACGTATGCTATTCGAGCACTTTTTGATTTGAGTTTTAATTGAACCAATATTTCTGATTTAATTCTATGATTTAACAGCAATAGATACAGTTTTCCTTGAGAAGAAATGCGAAGCATTCCCATAATTTTTAAGACAATATTTTAGGAATTTTTATTATAAATTCCTTTTTCAATTAAGCGCTGCAATCTATCTGTCTATCTATTAATCTGTCATACTATCTCTCTATCTGTGTAATCAAAATTAAATTAGGAAAAATAGGCTACCTTCTAACAGGAGGTATATATATCAAAATTAAAACAAAATCATAAACATAAACATTTCAAAATGTAAACAAAACAGTTCAATAAAATTAACAATACTCATTTAAAGTATTAAAAAATTGTTAAAAATCCCTTGGTTTTTTTTCAAGGAGTATTCCAGTAATTTTTAATAGAGCCACATTTCTGAATTATATCTAGATGATTTTTAATACATTTTTAACAATTTACATTCAAGTTACTTCAAAACATCTTTCAAAATAGAACTTGCTAAGTATGGATTCACTCTTTTAAGATAATTCTACTATAATTAAACTTAGGAGATAATATAATCAATATTATTTAGTAAATATATATATACATATATATTCTGTCCTGAACAGCTCATCGTATTTGGAGCTATGTTTCTGCTTTCATTTATTTTGAGATATATAACTCAACGTTAATAAAACTAGACTTTTGTCACAACGTTTCTGAATGTTTAACGCTAAAGAAATAGCAGTTCAGTATCAAAGCCGAAGTTGAATTACTAAGCAAATCGTAGCCTGTCTTATTAGTCATTTTTAATGTTTTTTATTCAGTGTTACTGGTTTCAAGAAAAACACAAATCGTGTATCAGTTTTCTGATCCTTTGCATAAACGTCCGGTACAAAATAGGTCGTATACAGCTAATGCACCTCACTTTAGACGTCCTTCCCACCCTGCAACCAAAATAAGCTTCTATTCTGCAGATACTACTGCAGGAAGGGACCTGCTGTTTATTCAGGTGGGCCTTACGGCCCATCAGTGGCCTCCGAGGTGTAAGAGTTTGCAAACATTGCCTGGTATGTGGATCATGCTGTGAGAATGCCACTTGGTCAACAGGATTAAAAGAATCTCAGCTTCTACAAGTCACTTGTCAGTGTTGTTTTTTATTCCCTAGATTACCTATCCTATGCACAGATTCTGTGTTTTCCTTTTACTCGCAGCATGTGAGTAACCAGCGCATCTCAAGCTGTAATGTTTTTACTGGACGCAGTTCCATTTACGTAGGTTGTCACCGTTATCGTTTCTCTTCCGAAGAAAGGACGTTGAACGTCTTTTTGGCTTTAGATATTAATGCACTTATCGAGGAATATTTTTTTCCCAGTTTCACTTTGCTACTTGTTGTCAAATTCAGAATTCGTTTATTTGTGGTAAACATACGTTCCATACATAACAGGTGAAAAGAAGCACATTAGAAATCGTATCAATATGATGGAAACAGAAAATCCTTTACGTAAATATCTTTGACTCATGAACGTGGGATCATGCTTTCAGTTAATGTCTAAAGACGAATATTTCTAAACCCATGAAATTCACAGTTCTATTATTTATTACATTATAATTATTGTCAACTGTACACATTTATCCATTATCCTATTAATTTATGCTGCAAATAGGCAATATTTTGAGTAATATTTCGCCTGAAGACAAAAAGGTGCGGTGAAATTGAACATGTTGAAAAGAAATTTAGTAATACGACTGACGCCTTGGAGTATGCTTTGATAGGTATGCTATTCGAGCATTTTTATATGTTATATTTCAAAAGGTAATGCTCTAATGTTTACGAGCAATGTGTGCAAATTGGTGATAAAGCATTTTATCCGTATTTTTCGCTTGCTTTCGGGGTCCCACTCGAAGAACGCTCGACGATTATTCGGGAGGTCAGGAGTTCAAATTCCGGAGAATGCATTGCGGATTTGTTTAGTTTCCTGATTTCGAAAAATTCTGAAATACTTTACAGTGGCGGCCGAACTAAAAGAAGGTGGACGATAATTCATTACTCTCAGGATTTAGCTCCTGGGTTTTCTCCTCTCTAGTCGCCCCTTAAAAGGGGGAGTATATAAGGTACATTCTTCCTCCTTTCCGCAACCTTCGTGTTGTAAATGGAAGGCATTCTCGACGTGTATTCTCGAATTCGAATTCCAGCGAAAGCACTGCACATGTTCACGCTTCCGACATCGATATAACCTACTGACTTTACAAGGTTCTAAACACATACACATGGATCATTTCTCGTCAAAGCATTTCTTTGTTGTAAAACTGCAGCCTTTTTCATCAACAGATGTATTATGCGGCCTGTTGACGAATTAATTGAAAATATTCATATAATAAACAATGTACTAGCGGGTAAGCCCGCCAGATGAACGGGCTGTGGCCAAAGTAAGATTAACTATGTATACCTGAAAAACATTTCAATCTGAATGAAACCAATTCATTCTTTCCAAGCAACAACTAATTCGTAAAAATTTTTTTGCTGCCAAACCAGAAGTTAATACGTATACGTATGACGGGATGATTTAAATTTAATGTAATATAACAGCTTTTCCTCAATATCAATAAAAGAATTAACGTGGCAATAACATATCATGTCAGTTGTCATAACCTGAAACAAAAAGTTGCCAACAGCAGCTATTTATTTAAAATGCTGACATTAACGAAACAATTTCGACATACAATGACGTCACATGCAATCGCGTGTTTTCTTCAACCTCAGAATATGACCTTATATAATAATAATATATTTAATATTTAGCAATGCTATTTTTATTTCATGCTTTGGGAAACTTTAAAAAAATTTAATAGTATAGATGTTTGGGTATCGGTTATAGTTTCACTGTCTACAACAGCTGAGGAATCCGAAATCGTTTTCAAACATTGCTACCCGTAACTCAGAATGACACTTGCTTATTGAATACTTCTAAAGAATTACTGAGTGCTTTTGATTTCAAAATTCTTTAAGACCGTACCGCAAGTGACGTCATTTTGAGCTGAATGCCTATTTGCTGAATACATTTGAAGACATTCTAAATATCCTTGTTTGTAAATAAAAACACTAATAGTTACCTCGTCCATTTAAGAGGAAAAAGGTGTTAACGTAAACTTTTACATTTTAGAACATTTTTGCTGTAGAAATAAATGTATATAATTTTCTGAAAAATGAATAACAAATTCAATATTCCTCCGAAGAACTGTTAATTGCTTTTGAATGTTATGGCACATTTTATCTCTTTTTGCACTACTTCTTTCTACACTGCTATTAAAATCAATGAATGGCTGACAGGAAATAACAGTCTGACAATTTAGTCTGCATTCTTACTTTGATTAACGAGCTGATTTCATGATTAATTTTGTACTTTTTAGCATGTCGCAGCGTAAATACTAAGCATGGAGTAATATCTTCTCCACCAATGGCCAAGTGGAGAAGATAACTGAATAGTAGAAGTTCTCTAGAGTTCGACTAGCGGTGAGAGTACTGTGTGGGTTTTATCCTTAATTTTCTTCACGTGTCACGGGAATTCGAGGTAGCTTTGCTGATAAACATTTTACAGAGCGTTTCTTGGAAGTTCGACAAAAGGCAACTTTCTTTTAAAGAATTAGCCCTTGTGTGGTTTGCTTTTTTTTTTAATTTATTAAAAAATTCTCATTAAATATAATTAAATCTGCTTATATTGTTAATTCTTTTATACAAGCTATTATGCGAAATATTTTATTTAGATATGATTTGTAATGGTCTGATGAATTACAGGTGAATTCAGTTGCATTCTGATTTGTAATGGTCTTTTTTTAAAGCATTGAAACCTTGGAATACGTCAGATTGGCATTAAAATATTCGATAAAATTATAGAAGGTATTGCGTGTAAATATCATTAGCAGCAACTAGAAAGTATAGAAATTTTTAATTCTATTTCAAAAAGTTTTTTATTTATTTTTTTTTATATTGCTTTTTACCATTGATAAGAAGATTTTTTATGAAATCACGAAAGAAGAGAGCTTCTTATTTTTCTTTTAAAGTAATCAAAACGTATTAGTTTATCAGAAAAATTACAAATTTTTTCCTACACAGATAACTTTTTTAAAACGTAAAAATTTACGTCTTGTAGTGTTGTATTTAGCAGTGTCTCGCATTTCTGAAAAAAAGTCAGAATTACTGGTGAATTTTTTCGTTAGCTTTCTGTGAAGTTGACCCTTAAGTTGTGATAGCGTCTACTGTTCTATTGGAAACATCTACTTTTTTTGACTACTACTTCCCGTGGCAATTTAGAGAACCAATAGCAATGTAGTGCATCAAAGAAAAAAGGTGGCTTGCTCAGAAATCCTATTTCATCTCTGCCTCCAGGGGTTAAATTTGCATTTTGGGGGCTTTCAGAAATCTGATACAAAGTTCAGATTTTGCTAACCTGCTTGATAAGCAAGAATTCCCCCCTTCTTTTACATAAGAAAGCCTCGAATCTTTTGACGCTCTTAAGTTGGGGAACTCCGTTAAAGGGCTCTAACCACAGCTGAAACAAAATCTTCAACCGAAAGATTTTTCTGCCAATCATATTTGTGGATAAGGTTATACGAAAATAACCAAACTGCTCTACAATTCAATTGACGTTCATACGATTTCAGTTTGGGAAAAACTTAGGCCAAAATTTATTTCATTTCAAGTTCCTGAAAGTTATCTGTTCAGTAGAACTAATTTTTTATTTTTAACTATTCCGCAAAGAGATTATTTTACATTTACAGAGTACGCATTTTCATTCAGTTCAAACGCTGTTCTTATAAACTATATTAATATTCTTATAAACCCTTGATAGTGCAATAACGTGAAAATAATTGAACACCACCGAGCAAAAATTCGATCTTAGTCTGATTCTGGTCTCATTAAAGAAATATTGATTTATTAGGCAGATAACACGTGTCCTTCTTTTTTTAAGGAACAAAACTCTTCTTCACTATTATTTCGGAAAAGCATCACTGTAATTAAAAAGAAAAAAAAAAAAAAAAAAAGGGGGGGGAAGAGGAAATAAAGAAAAATAGAGGTCTGTCCAAATTTTAATTTCATATTATCGTACTTCTTTTTCCCATGTACTTGGAAAGAAGTTTATTATTAAAAATTTTAATAACAAACTCCTTAACTACACACATACTAATTTACTATAAGTGGTGTGTCTGCATCTTTTCTTTTAAAAATAAATTTACGGACTTAAAAGGGGAGGAGTATTAATATACTCTTCATACCGAAGGTTTAATGAGCAGACGAAATGAAACACATACACACTAAAATTATATTTCTAATTAACTAATTCTTAATGATTAACTAATTTTAATCATTAAGAAAGAAGACCTTCAGGGCATTTAGTCCACCCTGGCGTCAATTTCAGAGACACCATCATTATACCAAAAGGTTAGGTGGTATTATCTCACATCACTATATACATAACATTACGAGATGCATCAAATAGTATTGTAGTCTTCGTGGGGGACTTCCCATGGGAAACTAAATCGTATTGAAGTTGAAGTTACATTTGAGGAAAAGCGCCAATGCAACTAATCCGTTCTCCGGGATTTGAACGCGGATCGAACAATTAGCGTTCAACGACTGCGGCTTGGCTTTTGAAAACATAAGTAAAATAACGCAAAGAACGTTCTATACAGATTTATTGTATTTCCTTTATATTAGGCTGAATTTTAACAAAGTATTTTTCTCTCTCATTTCCGTGTGCCTTCATGAAGTAACAGGCAGGCCTGGCTAGCAGTCGGGAGTTCTAGTTTCCGAATCCTGGCGAGGGCAGTGTGCAATTTTCACGTCTCCTGCATCGCTAGAACTAATGACTCAACGAAGCCTTAAATCCCAAAAGTAATCTTTGAGAAAACTGCAAGGAAATGTCACAAAAGTACATAAAATTAAATATTAAAAATTATTACTCCTGACTGTGCATAGTGCTAATTAAATATGCAAGGAAAAAGTTAAATTTCTTATATTTCAGTTGACAAACAGTTTGTCAACTGAAAAGCTTCTAAAAAGCTGAATATAATCATCTTCATGATATTATACTATAAAAATCGATAATACGTGTCATATA
This sequence comes from Stegodyphus dumicola, assembly GCF_044657685.1. Classification (NCBI taxonomy): domain Eukaryota; kingdom Metazoa; phylum Arthropoda; class Arachnida; order Araneae; family Eresidae; genus Stegodyphus; species Stegodyphus dumicola. The sequence continues at coordinate 103,851,761 of NC_140771.1, forward strand.
TAATTAAGATGTATCTTAAAATGACTTAACATGATATATCTGAAATCGTCTTCAGTGGGGTGTGGAGAAATTCAAAGATGTAGAACATTTGTTTCGTGTGGTCAAAACTTGAGAATTCATTTTAGTGATTTCTACCAGTTACTAACGTGTTTATTAAATTATTTGATTTCAGATATGTTTAACTACAAATCCTGCAAGAGAGAGAAAATAGCTGGAAAATTTAGATTTTAGTAGTAGTACAATCTTGTGACTACTCTTTAAACTTCAATAAATCATTTCTGGTAGCTGCACTCTTCGTTTACTGTGAAGAGTTTTTGAAACAAACATACTATCTCTCCAGTGTGCGGGCAAGTGCATCTATCGCAAAATTTTGATAGAGTGGCTTCTAATCTACAATAGAGATTAATAAATTTTAAAATACATAGAAGTTGCTACTTGCCATTCTTCAGTTGATCGATGAGTCGTTTACATTTCCGCGACGATGCATATCTCATTTAACTGATGTATGAGCTATCAGCCTTTCGGAGAGAATTCCCATACGAAATCATGCGTTCATTACCTTGTCATGCGTTCTTCTTTGAATGTTTGACTTCGTGGGGGACTTCCCATGGGAACTGTCTACATTTAATTTAAATTTATTTCATACTAATTCTTTTTATGAATAAGAAATAAGTTCTATGTGCGTTTAACTTCTAATATGCTGAAAATAACTTTATAAAGAAAAACTTATCTTGAAAACTTTCTTTTGTATTAAGTATATTTTGCTTCTTGGAAGTTCTTGTCTGGACAATCGCAAGAGGAACATTACGCAATATACTAATTACTAAAAAAAAAGGAGTTTTTTGTTTCCCACAAGTATGCTGAGTTTTGACAATTCTGAATGCCAATGAATATTTTAATTAATTTTACAATTTGATTTAGGGCTTGGATTAGTTGGAAAGAGTTGTATAATTTACAGCAAAGCAAGCGATGCTTGTATGTTTAGGGGGAAGATGCCTTCCTGGCGGACGTTCTAAGATGAACTGGCTTGTATTCATGTAATAATTGAGAAAAGCCACGAGGTTTTCATGTAGTCAGTCCGTTCGCTGGAATTTGAACCTATATCGACCTATTCGTATTCAGGGATTTTACCGCGCAGCCGCTGGTGGGTGAATTGAGGATTTTAAAATTCAGTAGTAATATCAGTGTGCTTGCAAATAATTCCTTAAAGCAATGAGGAAGAAACCAGAAAGGTACTTAGGACACGTAATCGATTGCTCCCTATTTTGAAAATATCTGCTTTGTTTTTCCTCACTTGTTAATAAAAGCATCTATTCTAAACATTCTTTCTCGCGTTAAAAATGTGCATTAAATGAAATCCGTGTTGCGCGTGTAATTAATTAATTATTTTAACATTCTTTCAACGAAAAGGGAATACTGAGACGTGTCCCCGGTTTAAGGACGCTCACTAGTAATGCTGTTAGATAATTTGTAGTTGCTATGCATTGAAAGAAATAATTTGCAAGTTATAATTTAATAACGTTTTCAGTCTTATAATAAAAGCAACATTTGGGTTATAGAAGTAACACTTGGCTACGTGGAATATATATTTTTCTGTTTACAGTTGCTACTATAGCAAAGTTGGAATTATCTTTTTCTCTATTTAATATGCAGGGTTATCAAAGCCAAAGACTTTGCTTTATATAAGTTCTTTGCTTTATTTAAGCCAAAGATTTCTTCTCTTTCTTCTTGAGTATCGGAGCAAGAATTAAAATTCTATTTTATGTGTAAGCTTACTAGAAAAGAAATTTAGTTAGGTCATGTTAATAGTTAGTTAATAGTTAATGTTAACCCACAGTTATTGCTGCTCTTACATAAATATTTCATTTGCTAAGTTTTTCATCAAGTTTGGAATTTATAAAAATATAATACCATCATTTCAAAGCATTAGTAACTCACCAATACCCAAGTAGTTAGACAAATGAACATTGGTAGTTTAACCCGCGGACAAATCTAAGCAGAGCTTTCTTTAGGCTATATTAAACATATGAGCTTTCTTTAGGTTTCCCTCACTAGCTACCCAGCAGGAAAAGGGCTGATCACTAATAGTTCGACATAGGTTTATATCAGCGAAATAAGCTAGCTGTTTGGGAGTTTTACTCGTATGTAATTGAATACAAACTAGTTTCCCTTAAAGGGTCCTCCATGAAGTCATCTTTTTCTTCTAGGCAAATAGCCCTGCTTTTCCACGATTTAAATAATAGATATGGCCTACGCATAATTTGAATGTAAGCTACTTACACATTAAACCAAAAGTTCCCTCTTTTTTTTTTTTTTTTTTTTTTTTTTTTTTTTTTAAGTCCAAAGGGGCTTTGTCCCTGATGGACTATTGTTTTCGTTTTCCGATTTTGCGTCCAATCACTGTGAATGTCGATTTCACTTTTCAAACTGTTGGCCCAAATATTATCGCCCTGTATTATATTAAGAAATTAAATAATGAAGAATCTGCATAAATGTAGGTATGTTTCTTGCATTGTGATAAAACGACGGTACCTAGAGCCATCCAGTTTTGAATAACATAATCCTACTGCAAATATGGGCATCTGGAAGTTCAAATTTGAAATTTGGAATTTGTTTTATGATCGATTTCATATTTTGTAAAACTTTAACGAATTTTTGATTAACAGACTCAAGGATTTCAAAGCGAGCAATGGCAACGTTGTAGAGAAAAAACACTTTTATCTCCAGCGCGTGAGACTGTGTGTCGGAAATTCTAAATATATGCTCAATTTAAAATTATTTTGCGATATTGCTCTTAAACTGAATTTTACAGTTTAAGTGCGAAAAACATGCTATTTAATAAATAAAGGCAACCCACAAAATGTTAAAAAAAGTCCCTTTGGACGTAATTTAAAATCTGAAACCTTTCAGATTTTTTTCCCCCGTATGAATCACCTGAGTCCTAACTTTATGTAAGTGGTTTCCATATAAGCATATGTAATATTTCTAAATGAAATACTTATTTGCAGGATTCTAAAAGATAATAATTAAGCAGTTAAACAATTTCTAAACGAAATCTTTATTTGTAGGTTAAAAAAATGGTAAATTGAAAATTTTATTTGATGCGTTTCATTTAGCTTATTATGGCAAAGGAAACTAGGGCTATCTGCCTAAGGGCAGGGATGCCTTCTTAGAGGACTTTCTAAAGCAAACTAATTAACTGGTATGCATGTTACACATGGGGAAAATCATGCAGCGTCAAATAGCAGGTACGTTCGCCTGGATTTGAACCCAGCTCGAACTGTCAGTGTTCAACGATTTTACCGCTCGGCCGCTGGTGGGCCTTTAATTGAAAAAAGTGAAACGTATTTTTATTTGTTGAAGTTGTAAAAATGAACAGATAAATAAACTATTTCAAGCAACTCATGCAAATTTATTCTTAAGGCTTTTATATTTATAGGATCCTGTTAAGAATTTTGATACCTAATAATTGTGCAGTACCTTTAAATTTGGGCATGAAGGTTGAATATTAAAAAGGAAATTGCAAAAAAAAAAGTTAAAAAAGAATTAGAAATTAAGAAATGGGCTGAAAAATAATATTAATGACTTTAATTTACGGAGGGGTTCAGTTGCACCACTACTTATCCTAGAAGTCGCCTCTGTATGTAAGTAAGTATGGAATCATAGTTCACCAGAACAAGTAACGCTTAGTAATAAATAATAAATAATAAAACGACAAGCAATAAATTTCACCACAACTATACCAGTTAATTTTTCTTATTAACTAAAGAGAAGTCTCACTTCTCTAACCTGATCAGAAAAAGTCTAAGAATTTTATCATGGCAACGAGCTCGTCATTGCGTATGTCTTTGGCAAGAGCCTTGAGCACCATATAGGTGACACTGCGTCTTTGCCTAGCCCCGTCCCAATTTAGAGAAAGAGAACACTCGGGGAAGGGGTGAATCTGAGAGTCTTCCATCCCTCTCCTTCTACCATCAAACTACTCGGTAGGACTTTCGGATCATCATGTAGAGTAGATCGTTTCTCCGAGATTCGAGTAAATCTCATCAGTACGGCAGTCAGCTTCAGTAATTAGTCTCCCATTTGGACAGAATGAAATTCTTAATTCGTATTATGGACCTCCGAAATGTAGTTTTTTCTTGTGGAGCCCCTCAGAGCATCTTTGGGCCACTGGATATAAATATGGATCCTGGTTGTGAAACTCTGCATTAAACGCACAATTATAATACAGATGTATGCAATTCAAAGTTGAAAGTTTCTTGTCCATAAAAGGAGCTTTAATTTCATGGACTATTGCACTTATTCTTTCATTCATCGAAAAAAAAAAAAAAAAAGAAAGAAAGAAAGAAAGAAAGAAAGAAAGAAGACTACCTTTCTTTAAATCTAAGTTTAATTGTACCTTTAAATAGTTTTATTCTGCAAAATTACTGGAAGTTAAAAGATTTGTTCAGTTAATAATTTCTTATTTTTTATATTTTTACAGGCCCAGATGGAAAAATGGTTAGTTATACTGCCTCTCGTGCCGAAGGGCTTCGGCTCGAGTCCCGGAGAAACACAGATGTAATAGATGTATTGTCCATTCTTACATAGGAGAGATCGGGAGCCTAATTAGGTGCCCCCATAATAAAAAGACCACAGCTTTCGGCCTTAAAAGTGACCAACGCTTAAAAACGGCCAGAGCCCGCCATTGGGGAATATGTATAATATATATATATATTATATGTATATTTACAGAAAACAAGCAAAGCAGCTTAAGCGTTAGGAGGAATTTTTTTTTTTTAAAGAAAACTTCCATTTAAAACCACAGTATTTTGTTATTATTTATTATTTTTATATTATATTATAAAATATAATGTACGTATTTTTGCACATGAGTAGAATTTTTTAATACAATATCTATTGTATATAAGGAAAACTGTAAGTTATTCCGTGGCAGAAATTTTCCAAATTTTCGCCTGACTTGCAGCTGGTTTGGTTTTGTTTTATTTAATTATGGCAAAGTACTTAAGGGCTATCAGCCTAAAGGAAGGGATGCCTTCATAGATGGCTTTCTAAGGGAAACTGGGATGTATACACGTTACACATGGGGGGGGGGAATCACAAAAGCACCCATGCAGCTATCCCGTTCGCTGGTACTTGAGCCCCGCACCGAACTACGATTATTCAGCGACTTTACCGCTCGGCTGCTAGCAGGCACCTGTACCTGTTCAGAAATTTTCATACCATCTTCAGATTCAAAGCTGGATTTTGGAGCAGCATTATTTTACAATATATTTACAATGTATTTACAGCATTATTATTATTAATATTTTTTTGTATAAAACAAAGAACATATGTTTTGTATGTGAATGATTATTTTCTGATATATATCGAATTCTAGATACATTAATTAAATAGTTTTGAGCAACGTTGTGACACCCACTGATACTTTTAACCGGAGTTTCTGCGTAAGCCTCGGTAGCGCAGTAGGTAGCGCGTTAGTCTCATAATCTGATTTGAGTAATCTGAAGGTCGTGAGTTCGATCCTCACCCGGGGCAGCTTGTTTTTTACTAAGCTATGATGAGTAAAATTTAGGTATCTTATTAATTACTTTGATTTTTCGTATCATTCGAAAGAATGTTACATCAGTAAATTTTTCTCAGGCTAAATATTTTATTGCGTTATTAATTAATTAAATCTATATTTATCATTAAATATAGATTTAATTAATTAATATTAGGTACAATATTCCATTTCGAAATTTTAACGAACAATATGTTACTCAGCAGAATGCGTTTGCATATTTCTGGTACTAATTTTAACATGAATAATAATTTTTGAAAGATTCAATAATCTGTTTCTTGGAAACGAACACTAATAAAGGTTTTTTTAAATATAACGATTAGACGGAGATAGAAGTTAAAAAAAATTGAATAGAAATTTTTTTAAAAAATAACTAATTAATTTTTTATTTATTTTTTAAAAAATAATTTTTAACAGAGATTTTCAAAAAGTATTTAAATAAAAAATAAGCTAAAATTTATAATAGAAATTATAAATCACCCAGAAGAAATTCCTGAAATCCCCAGATTTATTTGATTTTGGAGATTTCAGAAGAAATCTGCATTTTTAGACGTAGTTGTGGAAATTATAATTGTCATTGAAAATTATTGGGGAAGCGTCATTATAGAAATTATTATTGTCATCGTGGACTTATTTGCAAACGTCATTGTGGAAATCAGAATAGAGCAAAATAACATGATTAAGAAAAACACGAATAGTGCTCTATTTAATTTCCTTTACTTATGTTTTTCATTCAATGTAAATAATAAAAACAAACTGCCCCGGGTGAGGATCGAACTCTCGACCTTCAGATTACTCCAGCGAGTTGATTATGAGACTGACGCACTACCTACTGCGCTACCGAGGCTTCAGCTGCATTATCGATTAAAAGTATGAATGCAAGTTACAGCATTAAGCACAATTATTTATTCAACATTTTTCGAATTCGGTTTATTTTAGATATATAGCCATTTATGTTGAAAAATATGCTATTTTTTATGCAAATGAAAACATTTTGATAAAGAAGATGATCAAACTTACTTTTATTACGTACACAATATAAAGATTTTAATTCATCGTTAGACAAAAATCTCGTAAATTAAACTTTTGTACAGTATTCTTTTTCTTATTTTTAAGGAGCTGTACCTTTAAGCAGTTGATTCTATTTACCTATTTCGGGTGCTAATTTGTGATTAATAATTTTTAAAAGCTTCATTTATCATCAGTTCTCATATTTTCAGGTTTTGTGTCATGGAGGGGGGAGGGAAAGGGAAATCCCGCCCTTAAAAAATACAGTAAAATTTTAAATAAAATCTCGTATTAAAATTCCAGTTTACAGTCCAATAATTTAAAGACAAGTTAACAAGTTCCTTCATGAAAAATTTAAAAAAAAAGTAGTTAAAATACTATTATACAAATCAAAATGTATAAAAAGTTAGAAAAATGTTCAAAAATAGCAATTCAATTCTCATGCATTCAAATTTCAATTTATCTCTTGAAAAAGCTAAAAACAATCATGAATAGTACACTAGATTAAGAAATGTTTCTCAGAAATTATACAATAGCTCCTTCTTCAAAGTAAAGAAAAAAAAAAAAAAAAAGTAAAAAGCTTGTTTTGAAATTTAGATTACACTTAAATAAAAATTTAACATTAAAATACATTAAAATTAAAAGGTATAAAAATTATACTATTGGACTGGATTGGAGGAGAAACAGGGGTACTAGCTTCTTTTATTCCGCTTTATTATAAAAGTGTATTTTAGATTTTTATTCTGTATAGAGGCGAGGACGCATTTGCGTTAATGCTGAAGAAGTTTTGGGAAAGGGTAGGAGGAAGAATGAAATTTAATGGTTCCTTGAAATGCAGTGAAATGTAGATAAGAATGCATAATTGAGTAGTGATGTGAACTCCAACTAAAAGAGAAAAAGTACAGAACAATACGTGAAAGTGGAACAATATGTGAATAAACAATATAGTGATGTATGGAACAGTGAATAGTGAAATGAGTGAACTAAATAAAAGCCTATAATAACTTTTCAAATGATTGACAAGCAATGCACATATGCATAGGCAATGACATCTGTTTTTGATGAATAGGATTTTATTGTAAGTGAAAAACAGTTAACATGTCTTGGAAGTATCGTAAGGATTTATTTTATTCTAACCAATTATTTTTAGTTTGACTTTCCTGTGCATCCTGATTTCAGTTTCCTGCCGGAATGTAAATTTTGTTGACGTAGATGCAAATTCTAAACGTGTTTCAGAAGCAGTATTTAAGCTGCGTTTCAGGCGTTCAAAAGGGTAGTAGTAGTAGTAGTGGACTTGTTTATGCTGCGAGTTTGAATTTAGCTCTCTAGCTCGATGTTCGACACCCTTCAGTTTATACTGATATTTCTCGGCTCGGCTTTGCTATGTGCAGCCGATTTAGCGTTAGTTAAGCTAAGGAGCCAGTCATCAGATATCTTAATTTACTAGTGATTTGTTACATTCTTGTTTTCTGTTAATTTACTAAGTCACAAGTAGTGGCGATGAGCACGAAGTGCGTGCAGATGTTCATTTTAGTTTAAAATAAAAGGTTAGTTTAAACGTTTTCTTCTTCTGCAGTTTATTTTCAAAAAACAAAGCGAGAATTCATTACTTCATCTTCGACATAGGTTCGAGGTTACCAAAGAATACAACCCACAAATAGCATTATTATTATTCCTTTTAAATATTTGCGTTGGGTGCTATTCTTGAACTCGTTCTTTTAAGTATAACAAGAAATATTTTTTTTCCATAAATAATTTAAATTTAGGCTTCAATCTGAATCAAAATAATATAGTAGGATTATAAAAACTGCAATTTAAATTTTGCTAGAAATATCTTAACCTGGGATACTTCTTCATAATTAAGACCCGAAAATCTAGATAATGTTGCTAAGTAACCTTTTCTTATACTCAGTTTGCCTCTATGCCTTATATATTTATCGAAACTATTACTGCAAAACTGCAGTTGCTGTTTCCAATTAATAATATGCCAACAGAATGCTTTTACTATCCTTGCAGCACCATCTGTGGCTGATACCAGTTAAACAGTTTGCACAGTAAAATGCTTGAGGGGAAGTCTATTTTATACATGTTTTTATTTTAATTAACTTAAGAGAACTGCTTTACTTTGCAAATGCGTGAAGATGCAATATTTTTTAAATGATAATTGAATTCGGGTCACTTTATATTTTTATTCTTTAGTGACTTTTTATAATTTTTAAAAACTTAGTTATTCACCGCTTATCACCATAATTACAGCCAACAGTATTCAGTATTCATAGTATATATAAAAGCAGCAAAGTCTCAAGCGACCCGAACAAGGACACAAAGCATCAGATGGTTCTTTATCATTTATATTATCATTTTATATATACGTATGTACATTTCTCCTATTATAAGATGGACTAACCTTCTGGAAATTATACTGCTAAAAATTAATGATACGCTGTTTTCCTTTTCGTTTCTACATTACATGCATTCTTGCTGCAAAGCAATCCCATATACACTCTCAAATTTCAACAGAGCGCGTACGAAACCAACTCTTATATTATTAATATTTAATTAGAAATATTAGAACCTTTCCATGTATTTGTTTGGATTCTTCTTTCCACGTAGAAGGCGGTTTTTCCTTTTCTGATTAATAAAGTTTGCTTATTTTGCATTTAGAAATTTTGATACCATGCATTTCACAACATTTTTGAGTTATGGAATAGGAATATTTCTTTTTGGAAAGCACAAAAACATATATTTCAATCCACAGCTTGTTTATAGATTACATTTTGAAAGAAGAATAATTTTTTAAATAAAAAATGGTATTACTCATTTCAACTAATAAGATCCAGAAATTTTATTCCGTAACATTTGCTTTTTCATAATTCTTTACCGAATTCGTTCTAAAAATGTGTAAATGCACTCTGTGTGTATATTTAATGACAGATTTAAAAAAAAAAAAAATTGAAGCAAATAAATAAGAATAAAATAAAATAAAATAAAATCGAAGCTGAAAGAAAAAAAAAATAATTTAAAAAAAGAGAGCGAGAAAGAAAAGAAAAGGGAAGGGGAGAAATTTTAGAATAATTCACACATAAATTTGTATCCAGAATTCTACTCATAAAAGGTAAGCGATAGGGCAGACTATTTTGTAAGTTACAACAATAGCAGATAATTTCTCAAGCATTAAGAGTTCATATGGCTTCTATCTCAGAGATATAATGTAGATAGAATTTTCACTCATTGTCTCTTGATTTCATCGGTCTCTTTGTTTCCAGTAAAAAGATACCAACAGTTCCAAGCTGTGTGGCACGAAAAGTTTCTTACGGCCGCTTATGGCGTCTTTGTCCTTTAATAATCTTTCTGTAAAAGAAACATTGAGAAATCAGACCCAGAGCGGCGAAACCCGAACCGGTGATTGTCACAGAGATCTGGTGTGGGGACCACACGCGCAGGGGGTGTTCCTTCCAGATAGGCAATGATGGATGGCAGCACGTTGATCGTTTGGCTTATGAAGTGTGTTCCATGCGATTCGTTTTGATTCGAGTAGCATTTAAACTCCATTACAGATCGGAACCTCTTTGAATGATAAGATTAGACCGCGTATTTGTATATCGCAGAGGCTTGCATGGGTTCAGTTTGTCTCACATTTCATCGTATCATTAATTAAATGCATAGCTCATGAGATGCCTATTTTCTTCGTATTTTTTTTCCTTCACTGGGAAAGAAAATCAGCCAGTAATTTAAAATAATAAAAATAAAATTAATATCAGTTTTGATAAGTTTTTAAGAAATAATTAAATTGGTAATTTTATTAAGATAATAAATCTAATAAACTTCACAATTAGAGTAGTTTTCGTAAACCTAATAAAGTGCTTAATATTTTTCATTAAACCGATATTTCATAATAAATCTTGGTTATATATCTGTTCCAGCATGCCAAGTGACTATCCTGTAGGACTATTAATTTGAGGAAAAAGTGGTTAAGGTTTAGTACTTTGAGATAGCTATCTCAATTACGTAGCAATTCAAGCGTCTCATAAGCATAGGGGTCAGCGGTAGCTGTCACGTAAAAAAACTGAGGTTTGAAAAACCGTTATGGCATGAACGTTTCTGATTGAAATATAATGTGTGCCAACTAAAGTTCCAGATTTAATATGCCCATAAAGATACTTTAGTTTTAGACTTACAGTCGGCAAATATTCCAGGAGCGTTGCGCAAAGAAGCAGCGAATTTTGATTGTAAAACTGAGGCAAACAGCTCGATAACAGACAGATCGCCATGCTCTTTCTTGATCCAGCCGGTTTCTTTAAAACATTTCTAATGCGCATGACAACTTTATTGCAAGTATCCGAAACTTAAGAGTAAAAATAAAAGAAGGTAAAACGGAAATCCTAACTGTAAGGTTCCGTTATGTTAATTAGCCAGTTGTTTTATGATTTAGATCTTTACTGTCACTTCTTCCTTCCGTTCCCAAGCTAGATGCAAATTAGTTCGCTTGTATTTAAGATGAGGTTCTTAGATTATAAGTTAGAGCGTGTTCTGCCTCTCTAGGTCACGTTAATAGGTTGCTAGCTCAGCTAGGATTAGTAGCCTTCGGCCTTGCATTATAATTCCGATACTGAATCTTCACGCCTGTTAGATTTCTGAGTCTACTTCGAGTTAAGCTAATCTGTTTAGCCTTTGGCTACTAGCTTATTTAATTTAGATTTTACATTTGACATACTGTTACTTTTAATTATATCGCTTTAAGTGCTGGCTGAAGAAAGTGTGCCTTCTGTTGTTCTTAGTTATTATAATAGAGTCTTTTACGCCCTTCTCGAGTTTCAGTGGTTGTTTTAGACTTCGAGATAGTTCCCTGCTAGTCTATCTTAAGTTTGGTTACAGTTTATAGTAGCCAAAAAGATAACTAAAATTTATAGACGTGTCATTTAACATCTCGATAGGCAGATATGTGAGAAAATGATTACAAATTTCATCAGGAGAATACGGTGCTGTAGAACAAATCGTAGAGGACACGTGTCAGATGTTTTTAGTTTTTAAATCGAAATACTTACCCGTTGTAAGTATGCAAAAATATTTTCCATTTTCTAAAAATAAAGTAGTTTACTGGGCATATTCAATCAGGTGCTTTTATTGGGACACCCTTACCTTCGAGCAATGGGAATGGATTACTTTGGTTATAAAAAAGCACGCGAAGGCTATCTGCCTTAAGGAATGAAGCTTTCGTGGGGAATTTTTAAAAAAGAAACTGGACTTTTATTTTCTTTGCGCATGGGCAAAAACCACGAAATCCCATGCAGCCAGCACGTTTGCATAGCTTTGAATCCAGGTCAAGCTACCAGCGTTCAGAAAATTTACTGTTCAGCCTTTGGTGGACCCTTTGAGCAACAGAAGCACTTCCAAACTCTTCTCTGAAAAAGTATCTTCGAGAGGTTGGGGAAGGAAAAATGACATAAGAACTTCTCGTTTCCATTCTTTTGGGGAGTTACGAATTGAAATTGGGATGGTTGTGAGCAAATTACTTTCCTGTCATCACTTGTGATGAAATTGTCAACGATGAAAATTCTATCTTCATTACCTAAACTTGGGTTCGAAAGCTAATGATAATACGAATTCATTTTTCTGTAGCTGTATTGCGATGACTGTGTCGCTAATGCTAGAATTTAGGACAAACCACGTAATAATAATTCCTTCACATAAATTTCAGAAAGTATGTTCCTGTATGCTTTGGAATAAAATTAAGCACCGAGTAACAGTTTAGAAGATACATTTAGCAGAAAACAGCGGCAAATGCGGAGTTATTTAGACATGCTACAAAAGATAAAATTATGTCGTTAAAAAGATACAGTAAGAGGCTTTGGATAACGCAGAATTTCGTTGGTGGGATATTAATATATAATATCCCACCAACGAAGCACTTGCGCTGCATTACCATCATATCTTAACTTCCGAGAGTCATCTTTACGAAAGAAATAAATTTATATGAATTTATAACTAAAGTTATAAAAACTGATTAAAAAGTACCTTATTAGAACAATATTTGAGCTTCTGAGTAATTGTCAAATTTTAAACATTATTTAAAAAACTTATTAGTAAATTCAAAACTAACATTTATATGCATATTAATAAGTATAAGATTTGTTTTAAGCTACTATTTAATTCACAATAAATGTCTTTTAAGAATTTAAAAACTGAAGAGGAACTTCAATATATTATTTATAGGAATTAAAAAAAATTAGAGATATTTAATTATTTAATTCTGTGAAGAGCGAACGAACTGAAACTGAATGATGTCTTCCCATATTGTATTGCCGCCCCCCCCCCGAGGCTGAGCGTTAAAGTCACTGAACACTGGTTGTTTTGATCTTGATTGGATTTCAGACGAACGTGTTGATGGCAAGGGCGTTTTCATAGTTTTCCTCATGTATAACTTATATAAGAGCCAGCTTCTCTAAGAAAGGCCATTCAAGGTGTCATCTCTGCCCTTAGGCAAATAAAGTTATTAATACGCAATTTAATGTAGCTTTTGAAACCTGTGATAATAAATATTGCTTCGCTTCTCTTGCTTCAGGTATTCTTAAGTAATAGATCCTTAATGAGTAACAGACACTTGAGTTGGAAGATTTGTTTTTACTTACGACAGAGTATTTTATTGATCCTTGCAAATAATAAAAAAGTCCGTGGCTTACTGAAGATTCCAAACGAAAGCATGAACTACATTGGAGACGATGTTCGACTATTCCAATTACGCTTGCACCTTTCCTTTTATCATACTGTTCTCGACATTAATCCCCTGTAATTGGACGTAATGCCCGACCAATGAGGCGTCAAAGAGGGGTGCTTTTAAAGGGGGTGCTTTAATGAGGGGGACAAGAGGGGACATCACAGAGCACGCGTCCTCTCTGAGGATCCGGTGTCAGCCACAAGGGATTTGAACCCTTTTCCTTTTCCTAATCACAGTATTCTGGAATTTCGGAAAAGTGAGAACATTGTGGGAACCACTGGGTAGGGGATCAAGTAAAAGAGAAGGGACATGAGCAAAATATTCCAGCTAAGGTTTTTGATGTAAAGAATTTTATTACTAACAAATAGACAATCAGATATAAAAACATAGTTTATACTTTGTAATCAATGTAAGAGTGCAAAAATTTTAACAATTTCTTCCCAATATTCCTTTATAAGGTTCTCGATGTTTTGGAAATTTTCTGAACAAGGAGTAAAATAACTCCTCGAGCTAAGCTAGGAACAAAATTCAAATAGCAATTTGTCTGAAAAGTTACTATGTCAATGGGAAATTAAGATACAATCTCAGTTTAAGCAAATATGGATATATAAATAGTTTTTTTCCTCAAAATTAGTTGTACATATAAGTATATATGTATATAATGAATATATAGAAAATAAAAAACAATTCAAGAACTTTATTATATTATGCTCTGATAGCTGCAACAACAGGTGGTAATATTGTAAATGAAAAATTAAAATAAATCATTTAAATCCATCCCGTATTCAACTAATTTCACGAAAAAGTGCAAAATAAACAGTATAAATCAAAAAAGAGAAGCAATAAAAGAAGTGCAGTACTCCTATTGCTTTTGAACACAAGATTTATTCTGTTTTTATTTTTGCTTAGTGTCCTTCTTGTTCTATTGAATTTATTTTATATTGCCTAGAATTTTATTTATGTGTCATTCACAATTTTCAGTTTCAATACAATTGTTGCTCTACTGTTACACTTTCGAAAACTAACTCGCCCCTTTTTTTATGTTTTTATGTTTATTGAATCTTATATACATAGTATCATATATTTCAAGTGTTGCTTTATTTGTGTGTAGGTAAATTAGCTATTTAGATTCCATCTGTTTGATAAAAAGTTTAGTTTTTCAATGAATTTTTAAGCAAATTTCTGGTTTTGATGCTATTTCTTTACAATTTTTTTTCTTTCTATATTTTTACACTACCCACTCCAGCTTGTAGAGGTTCGCCTGATGAAGACACAAATTTCTATGATTAATTTTCAATGATTTTTTGAAGTATTAAATTGAAATTTATAATTTTTATCATCATGGACTCAGAAACAGGTTGATCCATTTATTTCTTCCCTTGCATGAACACACTGACAACTATGGGGGAAAAAACTTAATAATCTTTCTTCTTTTACTGTTTTTCTTTTTTGAATAACACTTTTTTTTCCTTTACCTAGCAGCACGACTGGTGGTGAGCGGATGTTCCAGATGATCGCTCCCCAGACTGTTACACTCTGTGCTGCTCAGTAATGTTACATTGAACCACTTCACCTCTCTGTCTCCAGACACGAATGCGGCGGTTATCAGTACTGAGAGTAGACGTGAAGATCATACTTCCCCAATCGTACATTGTTCAGCTTGAGCAAGAGCGGCACAAGGCAAGACGACACTGCTTATGATGGAGTATCAATCCCGAGCGTCCATTAAGACGCTTGGGATTGATAGATCCAAATGTTTAATGGACGCTTGGGATCTGAGCCCAGCATCACCTAGTCTGCGAATCTTAACCTTAGATATCCCGGGATCCTTGCGATTTAGCAAATGGCGTTGAATCAATGATAGCAAAATTGTTATTGAGGATGTGACATCTCTTCTAAACTGCGCGATAATTTCGGATACTGGTGGCCTGGAGACGTCCCTAGCAACTAACGCGGCTGACTTAGCCTTCGGTGGGCTGCTGGTTCCAACAATGTACAACGAAAATATCGCTTCGATCAACTTGCCGGATCAACCTATTCGAATAATCGGCATCTTTCAGAATTATGATGTGAACCCTCTGACAACTATTCGTAGGGCCGTCGTGTACGTCTTAAAGGCATCTTTCGTTACAATGTTGTGTATCCAAGCCGTAAACGCAGTTGTAAATACTCGTTACTTACCGTACCTGTCCTTTTGCATTCTACCAGCAATAAACTTCAGACGTGCCTTGTATCGCTCCATAATGCAATGCAGACTTGTTATGGAAGTTAAATCATTTACATAACTCACCAAACCGCATTTGTTTGCCGCGTTTCGTAGTTGTGGCTCAATTTTTTTCTGCTTGCATACATTTTTTTTCCAACAATGGGTGTGTGTATGTGTATATATAGTGCATATGTACATATGCACTATATATATACACGTGTATGTGTATATATAGTGCATATGTACATATGCACTATATATACACATACACACACAGATGTAATGATGTGATGATGCTGTAGAAAAGTTAATTTGAGTAAATGGCGAAATGTTGATCCATAATGAACAATTCGGAACTTAAAGTTTCCTGAGCCAAAGCTATTCTTAATAAGCTTCTCTATTGGATAACTACGCACTTTGCTTACAGATCTGTGCCCCTAGGGCGCTGCCGCCATGCTTTCTTAGTAACGCAACAATACCAAAAATGCAAATGTTATGAATCCAGGAACAATTAGAATGCCAAGTGTATTGCGGCCCTAAATGTCAATTGGAATAAAAATGGATATTTAATCTGCCTCTCCTGCCAAGTTTGCTGTTGCTCATTATGGATCAACAGCTATGCAAATAAAGTTTTCTACAACATCATTGCATCTATAAACACAGATATACAAAATTAAGAGAATTTACAAAGTATGTCTATTTTTACGAAAAGTATTGAACCGACGTTACTTTGAACCACTCACTAAATATGCCCCTGAAGAATTATGCAAATATTCAAATTCAAAATCGAATACGTAAGTATTCGACTCTGAATACCCGTCTGCCACGTGGTGATTTTGGAGGGCATATAAGCACACGATGCGATTTCGGTGGTTTGGGTGCTCGTACTCCTTCACGACATTGTCTGTGTTTCTTGAAAGAGTTGGATAAATTTTATAAGGTATCAGGAAAAATGAGTAGCCACGATCGTACGAGTGACGAAGCTAGATGGAGAATTGCCTGGAGATTGGAGATAGGCCAATCAGCTGGTCGCTACAGAGCTCCATGAAATGCCCACTGTTGTCTGGAATTTTCGAAAACATTTTCAGAACACTGAATCTAGTATATGGAGAAGACCTGAACAAGGTCAACCAAAATCCGTACCGATGAATGAGAATCTTATTTGCAACTTTCAGCTCTGCGACACAGGGCTGTCACAGCTCTATAACGTGAGTCCTTCTGTTTAGCCTTTACAACTGGGGTACAATACTAAAGAACTAGGTTCTACTGCTCCTTGCGATAATTATTCAGCTACTTGAGCTTCAACAATTCTTTTTTCTTGAAAATGGAAAGCCACAACGCTGATGAAATTTAGGTTCATTATTTATTTTACCGACATGAAATATCAGGTTCACATTTGGAACCTGATGTTCCATTCAGGAACCATTTGGAACATCAAATTCAATATTTACTTCCGTTTCGCCATTAGTTAAATCAATTAGAAGAATATACAACGTATTTATTTCTTATGCTCACTGAAATATGTTTTTAATCGTAACTCCATTTTTATTTATTCATATTTTACCCTGCATTAACACACTGAGTTCTACGATGACGTTGCAAGACACAACATCATTTCCTTCTACACAAATGCCAGCACTTCACTTACAGTCATCAACTTGAATACTTTTTTTTAAAAACAGCCTAATGGTTCTACTCGGCAATTTCCAAACCCCATCAAGGTAGAATTCGAAGGGCGTAATTCTTCACCAGTTAATTTAGCAAAAACAGATTTTCTAAGCTTGTTGTTGTCTTTTTGTCCCTAAGAGCATATTCTAGTTGGATCATTTACTTATTCAAGGTGAATTTATGCTTTGATAGAGTTAATAATACATGCACAAAAAAAAAAAAAAAAAAAAAAAAAAAAAAAAGGAGAGATCGGTCGCATTTCGTTTTGTGCTGGTATCTGTGTTGGTCGCAATTTCTATTTCATTAAAAATGAGAAAATTCTCCCGTAGAATTTTATTGAAAACTAAAACATCTTTATTATGATCGCTCAACGGCGGGCACACTTTAAATGATCGGCGGACGCCACAGTGCCCGCGGACATAGGGTTGGGAACCTCCCTAAGCAATGTTGCTTGACTTCCAGTGTCCATTAATGATTTTGCTGTTACATTATCAATCATTGCCATTTTATTCATTATTAACATTCAAAGTGGTTACTTATGATTTCGAATTCGTTCTAGGGCATACCGAAGCTTTACAACCAAAAGCTTCACAATTAAAACATGCAATTTCCTTATCTTTATGAATACAATTTTTAGAAATATGGTTTTTCAAATCACAGTTAAAGCAAATTTTGTTATTACGACTTTATGGTGTAAAGTATTATATTTCATATCAGATGTACTATCATATTTTACTTTATTTTTATTCACTCTTTCGTTGTTTGAGTTAGCTGTATCAGGGTCAATGTTCCTTCTAACCTTCTTCGGGAACATGCAAGGACCTGACTCGGAACAGAAAGCTTACTAAAGCTATGTTCAAAACTGTGGGAAGTAAACAGGATACACAAGAAGGGTATACAAAACCCTTTATTTTTTCTCTATTTACAATGATTTCCGTACTTCGGAATACACCGACCCGCTACTTGGGGTCAAAACGTAAAAGTATAAAAATAAAACTAAACTCTAATTTAACTTTAGAATAATAAACGTGGAAGATTGGCCTTATATTAACAAGAAGCGTATGTAGTACAGAGAACTGTGAACACTACAATACGTTTAAAATTTATCAAGAGGATTAAAACCTCTGGCCTGGAAGGCAACAAGCAACTGCGTAACTTCTAAGGTAAGCGGCCTGCTTCGACTCACTGCTTCCTCTCTCTCGCTTGGCAAAAAGCCACAACTTAAATACTTGGCGTTCGCCAGACAAACTTTCCATAAAAACCTTAACGCTTATAATTCTGGCCGGAAGTAGAAAATAAGAAATGATAGTAAAGATTTAAAATAAAATAAACGTTAGCAAAACTTAAGATCCTTACATACTTCCCGCCAGAGTTAATTAGTTTGAAACTGAGGTCTAAAACGACCTTGTTGAAAACTTTTAGCTCTAGAATCTAACGCGAGGCCAATCTTTTACAAATATTTTTCGCTAGAAACTAAAAATTTAAAAGAAAGAAATTTGTTTTTACAACAGCAGCTCCCAGGATACACAATTTTTTTTCATCTGTACTGCATCCAAACAGGAGCTCTTATTCAAATCTGGTTCCTTCCAGAGATCTGGAAGGAAAACTAGTTTAATGAAATGTTACACAATGAAATGGCAAGTAACATGTATAATTATATTTCACTTAACATTCTTATTTCATTCATGACTATTTTAATTATCTCTCCCCGTGCTCTCTGACATGTGTTGTAAAAGAACACCAAACACGAATGTGTTTCTGTCTACGTGTTCCACACTTCCTCCTACAATCAAAACACTAACGTGTTAAAATTCAACATAACAAGACCTCTTAACACATCCTAATTTCAACTCTAAACCCTGAGGTACTATTCTGAAAGTGTCTAACTCTGAAGTGTAGCGTCAGAGAGCCTAACTACATCATTCAACCTTTAACACATATTCACCATGATCTAGACTTTTTACAGTCACACAAATAAAAAAAAAAAAATTTAACATTCATTTTTACCATATCACGGTATTTCTTAACATTTAAAATAACAGTTCATATTGTATATAAGAACATATCAACATGCCGTTAATTTTACACATTTGAAAACATACATTAGTAGTACATTGTTAACTTCTATTCTTTTCAAAGCAAGTGCCAATTCTTTCTACATTGAAATACTACATTTCAAAAAGTCTTTCAGACTAAAACTTCTTTCTTGCTAGAATGTTTTAAATAAAATTTATACAATAACTTTTTACAATATTTAAGTCTTTACACAACGCTATTATACATCAACTTTAGTTTTACGCGCGAGTAATTGAAAAACATAACACCAAAATCGGTAACAACTCATTTCTCGCCCTTTTGGCGATAAAGGTAGACCTCGCATGAGGTAAAACTTCTTGAAATCTGCCACTTGCAGTAAGAATGAAAGATTAACTTAAGTTTGCAAAGTAACATAAAATTTTACTTATCTTTGTGATATTCGGACATCCTTTTCTGGGCCCAGTCCTTAAAGGTATTGCAGATAGTTGTGTGATTTATCCTCCTTCTTGTACGGGCTCGCCCTTCAGTGCCTTCCTCTGGAAGCTTCCTTTTTTCACCAGTTCGGTCACCCTTGAATACCTTCTTTTTCTCCTCTGCTTGTGGTCTTGGCCGTTTGATGGCAGCTGGTCTTGGCGGAACCGGGAAACTTCTTTCGTGTGCCTGCTTGGACCTCGTTGCTGGCCGTTCAAATTTTCCTCCGCCGCTGATGGCCCTTCCGCAGTTCGGCGACATTTGCTGCGGAGAGTCCTGTCGGATGAGTAGATCTTCCGTTTTAGAGCCGGGTTATAGTTGCCGTCATTTCTCCTGGTTCTCTTCACATACGTCGTCCTTCTCCCTTCTTCATTCTGGGGGTGTTCGTGAACTCTCTTTTCTGGACGGTGGAACGGCTTCTTTTTCTTCCTACCTTCAATTTTCCCGCGGGGAAATTTTCTTTTCACTTGCTCCTGCCTCTTAATGGCTTGCCCTCGTACTTGTCGTTTTTCCACCTCTGGAGCTTGTGCCTGCGGTGTCTGCCGTGCCGGATCCTGCAAAAGATCTGAAAATATTTGCATTTTATTACGATCAAAGTAGGGTTTGATTTGATCAAAGTTTGCGGAGCAGGTTTCACCATTTCTGGCTTTTAACACTACTACAGCGTGAGTTATTTTTTCTATAACATATGGTCCTTCAAAGCGTGGAAAAAATTTGGCAGTTTTATCTTCTGGTGCTGAAGAAAGTGAATGCTTAATTTTTAAAACTTCATCCCCTACTTTATAAGTTACTCCCCGTCGTTTCAAATCATAATAGAGCTTCTGTTTTCTTTGTGCTACTTCCGTATTCTTCTTTGCTTCCTTAATTAGTTTTTCCATATCACCCATTTTAAATTCTGGGGCTCTTTGTTGCACATAAAATAATTTATCTAACGGCGTTATAATCTTTCTGCCTAAAAATAACTCAGCAGGAGTTTTGCCCGTTGTATCATGTTTTGCGATCCTAAGGGCGAAAGCAAATTCATTGACATAGTTATCCCAGCTTTTATGAAAATTTTTAACATAACTACGGATAATTTTCACTATATTTCTATTGACCCGTTCCGCTATATTTGATTGCGGCCGATACGGGACCATTTTTAAATGACGTATGCCCAGTTTTTGGCACATGTCTTCAAATATATTACTTACAAATTGAGGACCATTATCCGATATAACTTTTAGGGGCACCCCGTATTTTAAAATATATTTATTTAAAATAGAATCAGTAACTAATTTCGCGGAGGCTCGTTTTAAGGTAACAATTTCGGTCCACTTACTAAAAGGATCAACCATAACAAGGAGATAGCGACTTTTATTTAACTGACTTTTTGGGAAAGGGCCCAATAAATCGATGCCAATTATTTCATTTGGAAAATCGGATTTAATACTATTTAGAAACCCGGCCGGGCGGAAATTAATATAATTAACTGCTTGACATGTTGGGCAGGACTGGACATACGCCCTTGTTAACTTTTGCAGTTCAGGAAAATACACTGCTTCGCGTACGCGTTGGATAGTTTTTCGAATACCAGCATGAGAAGCTAAAGGGCTGTCGTGTAATTCCTGCAGAATATTTAATCTAAGACTAGCTTGGATAACAGGTCGAAATTCGTTGTTGGAATTTGTAGTTTTTGTATAAAATAATAGACCATCTATTAGTTTGTAATGGGCCGCCCTATTTCTTATCGCCACAATATCTTGGTGGCTAAAATTTTCAGGATCCTTTAAAGGATCCTGAAAATAAGGATAAATGTTTCCAAATTCAGGATCCTTACCCAGTTCGGTTATTACAGTTTCTCGGGAATTTATTGTACATGCTGTGAGCATTGCCACCTTTACGGTATTACCTTGTTCATCTATTTTAATTCTTGATAGGGCATCTGCTACGATATTTTCCTTTCCGGGGGTATGCTTGATTACCAGATTATATTCTTGCAGCTTGAGTGCCCATCTTATTAACCTTGGGGATAAATTTTTCCCTGAGTACAATCTAGTTACCGCCGCATGATCATAGTACACTGTTATTGGCGCCTTTCCAAAATAGACTCGGAACTTTTGCACTGCTAACAGAACTGCAAGTGACTCTCTCTCGGTCGCGGAATAGTTTCTTTGTGTTTGATTTAAAGTTCGGCTAAAAAATGCCACGGGCTGCTGATTTTGCGAAAGTACCACTCCTACCGCATAATCCGAAGCATCCGCTGAAATTTCTAAATTCTCATCGTTTTCAGGAAATTTCAACACAGGGGCTTGCGTTAATGCTTGTTTTAATTTTTCGAAAGCACTATTGGCTTCGGCCGTCCACGAGAATCTTGCCTTTTTTCTTTTTAATTTTAACAATGGCTCCGCGATAGCTGCAAAATCTTTTATAAAGGACCTATAATATGAACAAAGTCCTAGAAAAGAAGAGAGCTTCTTTGCCGTGTTTGGAGTCGGATACTTTTGTACAGCGATTATTTTTGATTCGTCTGTCTCGATTCCTTTCTGAGATATCTTGTAACCTAAATATTTTAATTCAGGGGCTGCAAATTTGCACTTTTCGACATTAACTTTTAGACCGGCCTCATTTAATAAAGAAAACACCTGTCTTAAATCCTGTACATGTTGGTCGAGATTATCACTAGTAATAATGATATCGTCTAAAAAGATAAATGTGGACTTTCCAAGAACAGGTCTTAACACAATGTCCATGCATCGCTGAAATGTTGCCGGTGCCACTGAAAGGCCAAACGGCATACGCAAAAATGCATAAGTGCCAGACTTTGTTATAAAAGCAGTCTTAGGCACGTCCTCAGGCCTCACCCCTATTTGAAAATAACCAGTCGTTAAGTCTAAAGTCGTCATAAATTTGGTTGATGTTATGTTCCTTAGAATTTCTTCAATGATCGGTAACGGATATACCGGATATTTAGTTATGGAGTTTAATTTACGGTAATCGATAGCGAATCTCCACCTTTTTGGATGCGTCAAAGGATAGTCATTATTTTTCTTACATAAAACCACCGGGCTAGCATAACTACTTGAGATGGGCGTTATGATCGTTTTACGTAGCATATCGGTGATATGCCATTCTATAATTTTTTCCTTATTCTTATCATACCGGTATGCTTTGTGGCGAACTGGCATTGAATCTCCGGTGTCAAACTCAGGTTAGTAACCTGAGTAAATCCTGGAATATCACTAAATAACGAAGCAAATTCACTTACCACTTGTCGGATTCTTCCTTGCTCCTCATTAGGGAGGTGGTCAAGTTTTAACATTGGCGGTTCAGCCTTTTCTGCACGGACTGGTTTCATTGTCAGCTTAAGGGACGCTTCATTAAAATCCAGTGTTGCTTGTGCGTCTGAAAGAAAATCTATTCCTAAGATTATATGTGCTTGCAGATTCTTTACTATAAAAAACATCACCTTTACTTGTTCGTCCTTGATACGGATATACAACGGTACTTTACCTATGCACTTACATTTTTCTCCTTGCGCAGCTAACACTGTCGTATTATCCGAATTATATATGCGATATTTACGAAAATACTTCCTAAAAAAATCTTCTGCCACACAGGAACACTGCGCGCCTGTATCCAGGAGTGCGGTGGCTGGGATATTATTCACCAACACTTCAATCTTCGGAAGAGTCAAATTTTTCACCAGTACTGTATTTAACTTGAAGGAAGAGGGGTTTTCTTGGCCTTCGGATTTCCGCACCCTCCCGTCAGCAGAAATCCGTTTTAGTTTACATCCTTTTTTGTTTCCATGCTTTCCTTCTTTTTCCACTGGCCTTGAGACTTTTTTCCTGGGTTGCTATTGAACTGTCGACGTTCGCTGGCTGTTTTTGAATGCTCGGGTTTCCTTGCCCACTGATTCGCTTTGCTTCCGTAGCCGTGTGCTTGAGTTTGCTGTAGTCTTGGCGTACCAAATTGGTTTCGCTGTTGATATTGGCGTCTTCTTTCGACGTCCGCCGTTCTTCTACTTTCAAACTGGATTGCTAGCTCAAATAACTTTTCCAGTGTAGTCGGATTTCTTAATTCAATAAAGTCTTGCACTTGGGGCAGTAACCTCGGCAAAATCACTTGAATTATTTCAGGATCCGGACGGTTTCCATACAAGAGTTTGAAGACGTAAATTTTTCTTAAAATAAAGCTTGAGAGGTTTTCGATTCTTTGTTGATATATACTGAAAAGTTCCGTTTCTAATTTCGCACGATCCCTTACAACAGGGAAGGCTTTTAGTAGGGCAGTCTTGAAATTCTCGTAAGTATAGGTGGGACTTCCTGCTTGACCCAAGAGACTTCTGCCTATACACTTGAACCAGTTAAGCGCTTGGCCCCTCAAAGCGCTGGTAGCTAAGGTAACTTTTTGAAATTCGTGCACGGGGTAGAGCATGAAGTGATCATCCAATTTTTCCAAAAAACTGGTTACCGGTGAGTTTCCATTAAATGTTGCTTCTGGTTTCATCGAAGCGCGCATGGTCTGGACGATGTAACCAAATCCTTCCAGGGCGGCAGCTGGCATTTCTGGATTTTGAGCCGTTTCTGCAGGCAGCACAGGTTCTTCTTGAAACTCGGCCATGGTTATTCTTCTTCGTTGGGCGCCACTATCAGGGTCAATGTTCCTTCTAACCTTCTTCGGGAACATGCAAGGACCTGACTCGGAACAGAGAGCTTACTAAAGCTATGTTCAAAACTGTGGGAAGTAAACAGGATACACAAGAAGGGTATACAAAACCCTTTATTTTTCTCCATTTACAATGATTTCCGTACTTCGGAATACACCGACCCGCTACTTGGGGTCAAAACGTAAAAGTATAAAAATAAAACTAAACTCTAATTTAACTTTAGAATAATAAACGTGGAAGATTGGCCTTATATTAACAAGAAGCGTATGTAGTACAGAGAACTGTGAACACTACAATACGTTTAAAATTTATCAAGAGGATTAAAACCTCTGGCCTGGAAGGCAACAAGCAACTGCGTAACTTCTAAGGTAAGCGGCCTGCTTCGACTCACTGCTTCCTCTCTCTCGCTTGGCAAAAAGCCACAACTTAAATACTTGGCGTTCGCCAGACAAACTTTGCATAAAAACCTTAACGCTTATAATTCTGGGCGGAAGTAGAAAATAAGAAGTGATAGTAAAGATTTAAAATAAAATGAATGTTAGTAAAACTTAAGATCCTTACAGCTGTACCATTAAAATCATGTTTCGATTGCGTGCAATCGAAAACATGTTTACTTTTTGCAAAATCACCTTTCATTACTTCATGCACTTTCGGTTTTTCTTTAAATTCAAATATGTTTTTACATCCGTCCCAAAGAGTTTCGGGCTTATCATTTATTCCTTTTATAACATAATTCATTAAGGAAGGTTCATCTATCTGCCTAAAATTACATAATTCTTTCATCTTTCAGAAATATCCTTGAGTTGTTTCAGTGTTTCTCATCTTCCTTAGATTTAGCAATTCATGTAAATTAGCAGAATATATTTCAAAAGTGAATTCACCAATCAAGGCTTTTCTCAATTTTGTCCATTAATTAAGTTTCGTTTCTTTTCGAACAAATAATGCAGCGTTCCCGCTAAGTGATCTTTTGGCCAAGATAAATTTTTATAAATCCGAAAAATTAAATAATTTAGAAGTATTCCTGAAATATTCAACCCAACGAACAACATTTTCATGCAATTCTGCAACTTCGTAATCGTGCTTTCGATATCAGAGTAATTAATAGCAACACTCTGAATTATGGAATTTCCACTGCTTACATTTTAACAAGCATAATGGCACTATATAAAAGAATCAAGGTTATTTTTCTTCTCAAAAAATATCGCGCTGCAATAAAAAATCGTTTTCACTTCTATTTATTTCTATACTTTCTTTTCCGATTCATCGGAGGCAGACGTGTCAGCTTCATTCATGTTTGGAGCTAGTGTTTCAACATCACATAATAAAGATAAAATTCTTTTTGTTAGCTGTGATTTATTGCCTTCGAATGAAATCCTTAGGATATTAGAAATTAGGATTAAATGAAAATCTTCCTTTTATATGTTTTAATTCCTTTTGAAATTCGTCGCTGGCTGAAGCAAAATCAGAAAAATTCCTTATTCTTTTCGATTTGACCATCACCGTCAGAATCGAAAATAAATCTATGTGAAGTTCTGATCTTATCTGCTTTTAATTCTTCAGTGCAACATAGATTTTTTTGGATTTCGCTTAAAATCATTTTGAAATATGAAAAATCTGCATACCTTTTAGAGTAGTTTCGAAGTTATTAGTTTTGTAATCCAAATAGTTTATTCACTATGCGTGATTCCGATTTGTATTCTACTGTTGAAGAAAATATGTGTTGTCTCATGAAAGGTGGGAGAAATTACATTTACAGAGTTTATTTCGGACGGCACGTTTAATTACACTAAAAAATATATACATCTTCACAAATACAGGTGACGGAAAACAGGGGCACTTGGCGTCTACAAGAGGTATACAGGTCTGACAAATCTTATGCACAGGCATACGATTTTGTGTAACAAAGCGTCTGCGAGTGTCCACATCGCTGAAGCACTGACGTAGGTGAGTAGACTGGTGAGAGGGCATTGATAGACGTAGTGACACAGGTTGTAGTTTCGGAAATGCCAAAGCGAAGGAAATAAACAGGAAACGGTCCGTGACCCACGACAAAGTTGGTAATTTGTGGGATGGAGACGTCTTTGAAGGTTAACTTTTGGGAACGTGGATTGGAAGCGACAGACCTGTTGTTTGGCCTCCACGCTCCCCGGACCTTCAATCCTTTAGATTTCTTCTTCTGAGGCTTCCTGAACCCGATTGTTTGTCAGGTGTCTGTAGATACACTAGAGGATTTGACAGCACGGGATAGTCGTCGTCTGCACACCAGGTATATATGAACGTATCCGGCAATCCTTTGTCTGTCGGTGTCGGCTGTGGAATGATGTTCGCTGCCGCAACTTTGAGCAATTGATATAAATTATTTCGATGTCTTCTTTCTGATTTTCATCTGTGACGCATTCATAAATGTTTTCCTACTTATTATTGGCCCTTTTTTCCACCCGATGTCACACCCTTCGTAACTATTTTGGGGATTTTCTCCCAATAAAAGTCTTTTGCGACGCCATCTTCTATGGCAATTTTTCATCCTCTTGATGTCTATTACCCCCCTCTGAATTTGTCAGTCGAATTTAGGAACACCCTGCATGCATATGTGTGTGTGTGTGTGTGTGTGCGTGCGTGTGTGTGTGTGTAACAGAATACAGGATGCAAAGTTACAAAACTTTACAATGTCAGAAAAACCACCGGACAAGATAATAAAATGCTGTTCTCGTCTATTTTTACATTTATATTAAGTTCTTATTGTGTGAGTTTCAAATATTTTTTTTTAGTTTTGTTTCGGAAAGTTTTGATTTTAAGAATTGTATTGCTTTTGATTTGTAACAGTTTTTGACAGTTTTTAAAAATATTGTTTTAGCTTGTTGCTTTTAATTTGACCAATTGTTTATTTCGTTTTGAGAATTCTTATTTTATTCAGTTTAAGTATCATGTAGTATTTTTGTTTGGGTCACGTCGGAACAGATTATACGTAGATGATTTATTAAAAAGACTAGATAAATTTAAATAAAAATTTTTATACTTCATTCAGTTGCATTCTTTATTTATTTTAATTAAATTAATTCGGCCCTTAATTTTCATTTTTAATTCTGAAGACGTAATTAAGAAACCCGGCTCTGTTGAAAATTTTAGTCTGCTCCTTGAAAAAGGTCAAAGAATTTTCAACTACTTGTTTTGTTTTGGCAATAGCTTCTTTTGCTCTTCATTTTAATGCGGATATTTCCCCTTTCTCTCCTAAAAATAGTAACTGTTTATAATGTATCAAACTAAACTGCCTCAGCGATCTTATATAAAGCTGCAATGAAGATATGTTTCAGCCACCCCGATTTAAATTGAAACCAAATATTTTTTCTCTCTCTTCCCCCGCTTCTTCTGAATTCGTTGGCACTTTCATCGCTTGCTCGGCTTCTGTTAATTCGTTGCAGCTCTTTTCTCTCTGTCATCCACTGTTATCTCTTAAGATGTAAGCTTCCAAAAATGTGGGATGCGGATTGTGTCCATGATGTACTCAATGCCCTTATCGGCATTCGGTATTCGAACTCCGGACCTGCCAAGTACGCGTCGAGCGTGCTTCCAGTTGCCAGAACGAAGACACGGAGGAAGGAGGAAGGAGAAAATACCTTGTATATTTCCCCTTTTAAAGGGCGACTAGGGTGAGGGGACCCAATCGCGAAATTCTGGTAGCGACGATTTATCGTTCATCACCTTTTTTAATTAGGATGCCACTTGTAGAGTCATTTAGAATTTTTCGGTGTCGGGGAACTGAAGAAATCCGCTGTGCCTTCTGGGCATCCGAACGCCGGACCTCCCGAATATGCGTCAAGTTTGCTTCCACTTACAACATGAAGGCATACGGAGAAAACACTTTATAACTTGAATAACTAACTAATTAGATTATTAGTGTTTAAGGACAGTTAAGAGAAATTAAATCAACTTAAACTTTAGAAAAATAGATGAAAAATGAAATAGAATTGAAACCTTTCTTAGTAACCATACTCTCCAGCCACAGATATTGCAACTAATTCTTCTCCGACTTGAAGGTTAAACAAAAAGGTGACAGCTGAAAGTATATGAGGATATGCGATATGTACCAGTAGCTAATGGGTTTGTCTAACGACTTTAGTTTCAGAAAAGAAGATTTATATGTATTAAAGAAAATTTTTTAATGAATTTTAAATAAGATAATGTATGTCCAAAGACTTCATAGAAATAGAAAAAGGTAGTTTTGATGAAGAAAATGCAGAGAAGCTATGAGCAAGTATACAAAGCAGATGTAGAAAAACGCACAAAACAAAGAAAAAAATAAAGACTTCTAAAAAAAGTAAATGTAGAATTCCTATCGAATAGAAAAATATGATACTCAAATGGGACAAAATCACACAACTAATATGTAGTATGCAGAATATACACATGGAAATAATATGCTAAATTCAAAAAGTAATTATAGTTATTTACATTTTATTACTTTCTTCTTTAAAGTTGAGGTCATCCATCAAACTATTTCATTTGTTTAAAGAATATTAAATATGATTCACTTACAGGTAAATCACGAACTTCTATCTTAAACAATTACTCCCAGTTTATTTTAACTTCGAAGATAAATAGTTGCAAGACATCGTAAACTTTTAATACACTCATTTGGTTAAAAGAAAATAAAATCATTCAAACAAGTACTAAATCCAGCAGTTTTCTTCTTTCCTACTTAGCTAATATGTATTATTTCTTGGGCTTCGCTAGAAGTATGAGAATAGATGGGACAGCTTGCATAACATTTTAATAAGTTTGTTAAAATTAAAATTAAAATCTAGCAAAATTATTTATAATTCAGTAGTTTCACGTAAAGAAAGTTATCGGAGAATACACAATAAAATATTAATTATTTTTAAATGAAGCAATTCGTTTTAAATGCAGTAACTAATATTATTTTTACTTTCTTGCACGAAGTAGAAAGGAAGTGTTGTAATGGCGAAAAGTTTCAGGCAGCATATTTCAACGAAAATATCCATTTTGACCACTGTCAAAAGCAATTTAACGATGTTTTTGCGTGATATCTATACGTAAGGACAGAATAAAAGACTTTTTTCTCCCAAACAAATTGTAAAACTAATTTAAAATGAATTCTGAAGAGAATGTTTCGTGGCGTCTGTGCGTACGTATGTACGTATGTATCTGGCATACCTCAAAAACGAATAGTCTCAGAACGTTGAACTTTTGTATATAGGACTGTTATAACATGTAGATGTGCATCTCGTATTTTGGTTGTAGTCGGCCGCACCAAAAGTATATAAATATATGTATATATATATATCCACTCCATTTAAAATATTCGAAGCAACATTTGTTTAAAAATTTAAAAATAACATTTACATGCTTCCTTTTAGATGCATTTAAAAAGAAACAGGAAAACAATTCATTTAATTACCTAAAATAAACGAAGTATATCATTTAATCGGTATGGCATTTAAAATGTAACGATTTTTTTTAGTCTGCAATTATAATTACAGACTAAAAAAACTGTTACCTTTTGGTTGCTGCTTTTACATGTAATATGAAGATAGCAACAACAACAAAAGCTCGCATATATGAAAAAATGTATGTGCAAAATCCGAAGAGCTTAGTTTACGTGGCCTTTTGCAGTGTTGATTGCATTATTTTCAAGCGAAATGTCACAACAGGGCTAAACAGCGTGAAGATCATAACCGTCGCTGAGAATGATAAATGAGAGTGATGAAACACTTAACTGCCTGTATCACGAAACGAAACGAATGCATTTGCTAGTCTCCGCAGATTTAAAATCTTCTTTTAACTAGGTAAAAAGAGGGGGAAATGCAGACTAAAAGAAGATGGGGGAATTCCTTAAAAGCGCAAATCCTCTCACTTAAATAGAAGATTGCGTGTTCTCATATCCGGCTCCAGCCTTAAGTCTTAAATGAAACTCAGTCGCACGCCAGAAACGCTGAGAGAATATTTTTTGCTTTTATTATTGTTTATTAATCCTGTTAAATCCATACGACAGAGAGATGATCGTTTTTGTCCGTCCGTCCATCTCTAACCAATGGCGCCGACTTTCCGATGGCGAAGTTTTAGATTTGAATAGAATGAGGGGGGAAATAAGTTTTTTTTTTTTTTTTTTTTTATAAAGCAGTTCCCCGCTTCTATTCAAAAGCGCTGTCATTTACAATTACAAGATGGAACTTTGAAGACGAAGATGTGGGGCTGCTCGAAATGGCGAAAAAACTATCGTTTGGCGAGTTTAATCAAATTATCTTAGTTTTTGTGTATATATGTTTTCAATTTACAGGCCGATTAAAAAATTTATGAACTGTAACAGATGTTATCTTCAATGAATTTGGAATTTATATTCATAACATTCGCATAAAAATGTGTGGTCTTTTTAAAAAAAATTAATTTCACGAGCTTTTAATTAGTTTTATATTCACTAAACTGCCCTTCTTCCCCGAAAGAATACAAAATATTGTGTAGTAAATGCTTCATGTGAGACTGATTATTACAAAACACGATTTAAAGGCGATGAATGGATATCATAAATTGTTTCTCTTTATTAAAATTTAATAAATATAATCGAATGGTATAATAAAAAATTGACAAAGAAGTAAATATCCATATATTCAGAATATGTAAGCGATTATCACATTTTCTCCATTTTCTCCGTGCGTTTTCTTGTCGCGAAAGCGGTTAGCACTTCCATTTTTCAAGAGAAAGGTACGGGGCTAAAATCCCAACTTATTCATGTTTCTAGGTTCATTTCTAAAAATCTAGTCTTCTATACAATGACGAGTCGCAATATAAAACGCAGTGGCCGTTTATTCATCACTCCTTGTATTTCGTCGCATTGGTCTTATGCTTTTCTCAATCGCTTTTTTAAGTATGGGAGAATATAAATACCCTATACATACTTTTATGATATGAGTGGTTCCCACGTCTAACTAATAAATAGAAGATACATGGCTCGAATCCCAGTAAGGCCAGCAAGAGATGAGTATGGTCATTCATGCTAAATGTTCTGTCTTATCACTGGATTCTCTGGAATATTGAGAACAAGTTATTTACAGGAAAAACAAAGTAAAGGAGAGTTCCATCTTACTTGAGTGTTAGAAAATCAGTGCTTGTTTTTTCGTTTAATTAGTGGATTAGGCTGTTTTGTAATAGATCAGTACAGTACTGGTTAGGGATAGTTAGAGCCATATGCTCAGGATTCCAAAGCTCATTTAGGCCTCAAAGATCTTCTAGTGGATGTTTTGTTGGCTCTTAAAATGAGCCAAGAAACCGCCAGAAGAAAGTAAGTTCAGAGTTTAGAAAATGTGCTTCCTCTTATTCAGAAATAATTAACTGATTACTGAGCCATAATGAAGCCATCATGAACCATATGCTTAGCATCCTGAGCCATATGCTTAGGATAATTCGTACCATAACCAGGATAATTCGTATCATAACCACATAATCAGGATTAACTTTAATGACATTCTAACCAAAGCATTATGTAATAAAATTATTTTAGTCTCAGGAATTTTGTTTCTGTTGCCTGTTATTACATGAGTAAATTCAATGCAATTTTAATTTTTCAGGTGTTTACATGATTTTCATGCATCTTATATATTCGTCTAGTAAATTATTTTGTATACTAGTCAATATACTATCGAATTCGAAAATCACGTACTAGCTAGCTTTAACTTCATTTGAACTAGTGTTTTTATTCTAGAGTTATTGGATTAAATTATTCTATTACTGAACACTGAATCTAATTTTAGACATGGAGAACCAGCCATAAGAACACACTGTGATTAAAATAATTTTAATTCATTAATGTTTGACTGAAAAAGATAATGAATATAGTGAAAATCTGGCAGATGTGAAGTAATTTATAGTTTTCTTTGTTTTTGAAATTAGCCTTTTTATATTTTATGACAGAATATTTTTTCACCCGCAGAGAATAAAAAAAATCCACTTAATACTTTCGGTCATTTTACATATAACAATCGGGAAGAAAAGTTTTGAACTGGAATTTATATTGGAAATAATATGAATATTTCACTGTCTTACTCGCTGAAAGGCAGTGCACGGGTATGTCTTGTGAACTGAGAGACTTTGTTGGATTTTCATATTTTCTGTTATGACTCCAGTTGCCTGGTCAGATGAGGCAGCTTCAGGTATGATTTAATGGAGTTCACGGGAATGATACTCAATAAAAATAAAAAGAGTAAATAATTTTCCTCAATAACTATAAACCGTCGGAGAAAAAATATGTGAACTTAATAGAATTTGAGCTACTGATTATAAACATGTAAATATGTTTTCACGTCAGACTTTGTTTTAGGTTAAACATTCTACTATATCATAGATTTAAAGCTACTTTTTAATTTTGCGTGAGTTACTGATTTTATTCGTACTATAAATAAAGACTGTTGGATGTTCCGATATCATGTTCGCATCTGATTACACACAATTAAAAATATGCAGAAGTTTATTTAATAATTTTTGTAATTAACTTGTTATTTTTCTTTCCATTACATTGCTTGATTTTCGGAAATGATAATTTTCACTATGCTTTTACCGACTGACTTTAAGATGCTACAGAAAATGTATATAATTCTCTAAGTTTTAGAAAGATTGAAAATGGAATGATGCCATATTACCCATTGCCATGCTTTTGCAGTTGGAAAACCACCCAAATACATTCATTCTATTACGATTTTGGTTCTTTCCCAGATAAATCACAGCGCATGCAGTTATGAAAAATCTTCAAAAACTCCAAATGTGCATTAGGTAATCGGATGTGATATTAAGTCCAATAGGTGATTAGGATCAGTGCAGTTATAAAAATAGTTATTAAAATCTTCAAATACTTGGATCCACCTGTGATCCAGCGATAAAATCACTAAACATTAGTAGTTCGATTTAGGTTGATATCCTGGCCGGCTCCATGAGCGTTTTCGTGTTTTTCTTCCTGTGAAAGTTGAATAACAGATAGTTTCCCTCAGAAAGTCCTCTCTGATGGCATTCCTTCCTATAGGCTGATAGCCCTCGAATTGCTTTGCCTTATCAAATAGTCTAACCTTCAAAAGCTCTGGCTATTCATTAGGTAATCAAAGTAAGTATTAGATCGAATATATCAATAGGATAAGGATCAGTGCATAAATTATGCCATATTTTGTTCTTAAAAAACATAGTTTCTGTATCAGATGCTGTTACCGTTGCGCAGGGACAGAGATAACACAAAGCTATAAAACTGATGGATGATTGTCATCGATGATTCCGAAACAAAAATTAGAAAGATACAACTGAAAGGTGACTTGGTAGACAGCAAGATTCACCATTTTTCTTGCTCTGGCGTTTTTCTAGAGAGTTAAATATGAAAGATTATTGCTTTCTGACTAGGAATCGAAATATGAATCTTCCATTTCCTAATTGGACACGCTTATAACTGTGTCACAAGGACGCTTGCAGGAATGTTTTTAATTTCTTAGCAATTTAGGTGCATTTAAACTTTTTCTCAAATTGTAGCATTAATATTAACAATATTAATGCTATATTAATAAACACAGTATGCATTAATATTAATAAACACAGTATGCATTAATATTAACTGTATCACAAAAATATACGTGTAAAAAAACTAAAAAACTAAGAATGTTTTAGGAGGAAAATCTAGTTTAAGAAGTTTTATTTTATCTCTGATAAAAATGAAAAAAGTTGCCTTTTTGTTGATCAGTGTCACTGAATTTTGGTTTCTGTTATGAAGTATTTTAAGTAATTGACGAAAAGCGTTAAAGTGAAATTGTTCACTCCTCGGATTTCGATTTAAAGACTTATCGTCCACTTTTCTTTTTTAAGTGGTGAATTAAATGTCAGTTTATTTGGTAAAAGCAGAAGTTTTTATGGAAAATATTTTGATTGTAAATCTAGGTTTATTTCAAAATAAATAAATTTAACAGTTGCAAAAATGTAGATACAAGTAATAAAATTAAAAATTGTTATAATACATCTATTTTACCTGACCAGAGATTTATCTCTTAATTATTAGGCTAAGAAACAGAGCTTAGAAAATTCTGAAAATTTCAGCAGATAGGAACTTTTATTCTTTATTTGTATTCAATAATATAGACTTCAACATCTTTATTAATCAGCTTGGAACTAGCCAGGGTAAAATTAGAAATTAGTCTAAAAAGCAATCTTACTTCGGCGTAGATTTTTGAGTAAGAATTGATTGGTGCAATTTCCTTGAGTCACACCTGAAATAATTATTATCAGAGACTGAAGGATTAGCCACTTAGCTCAGTACTTGTTAACATTTACATGCACTATTTTGACATAAAAAATTTTAAAAACTATGTGATTTAATAAGGATTTTTATCTGTTATGAATTCGATTGATCCAGCTGTCCAGCTCACTTTTGAAACTGAATATAATTCCCTTTATTTTCTTCATATTCAAATTATTCGCAAATCGAAATTGATTTCAGTAAACTGCTGTTTAGGCAAATCGTTTTCAGTTTGTTTGCCTCCCCATGCTCAATCATGCTGAACATGTTTCTTTGTATTTTTATGTATATCGCGGTTTCAAAGGTTATCTTCAGAATTTAAAAAAGAGTTTTAAAAGTAAGTAATGATATTTTTTTACTATTTTATTTATTTAGAATCAATTTAAATAATATAGAAATAGCATTAATAACTTTGTTGTCATCCTATTTTATCCTTCTGTGACTTAAAAGAATTGTTTTAATTCTTCCCAAGCTCAATTCTAGGTCATTTTTTTATTTACATTTGTAAAATTCGTAACTCGATTCTTAAAAATGCAATCACTGATTCTATTTCTTCGGGAACTTAGAGTAAATCATCTCAATGTAGTTTGACATATATTGCCAAACTAAAAGAGAGTTAAAATTTACCGTTAAGGAACACAAAACTTATGATCGAAAAAGAGAAATAAACAAATTCCTAATAATCAATTCTGATCTGCGAAAGTTTTTCAAAGCTTCTTCAGTTAGTGAACTGAATTTCTTAGAACCTTTATTTCATTCAGAGAAATTGATCCTCTTTAATCATTGCCATTAATTTCAATCCAGTCTTTCCGAATACTTTTGGATTTATTATGTCTTAGCTTTACACGTTTCATTACTACTTTCCTCGACAGATAGCGCTATGCCCGTTTTAGCTTTGTACTTTTTTTTTTTAATTCCCAAGAGGAACACGTATCTGATGCCTCTCGAAATCTGCAGAGTTTTATTTAAAATGTACGCCAAAGTAAGGTTAATTTCTTGCCTAATTTAAAATCTTTAGTAATATTAATAGCTGAGCACCTACTGGGATAATGAACATTCTTTTTTTGCTGAATTTTATATATTTAGTACCCTGACTTATAATCCTATTCACGGAATAATTTTCTTTTAAGAAATGCTATGTAGAGCTGTACTGAAATCTGTATGTACAGACGGAAAAAAGAATTGTTAGTTTTTAGCTATCGAATTTAGCTTTAAAAAAAATGGGGAGTTTTCGTTAACCAATGCATAACGTTATCCTGAGAACATTTATTAATATCTTATTTTTTTCTTTTTTATAGCCAAAGGAAGAGATACTCACGACAACAGTACATGATATTTATAATATGTTGATGTTCTGCAAAAAATTTCGCGTAAGTTTCAAAAAGCAATTAGCGACCACTTTATTAAATGGTTGGAAAGCTGGCGACTAAACTTAAAGACTAGAATTAGTAACCCTAATCCTCGGTTGTCTTGAGCGGAAAAACGAGCAACCAATGACAAAGACTGATCACTTTTGTGAGTTCCTTCGGCCGAGTGTCACCTACCTCCAGACTATTGTTCTGCATCTGCCGGAATGAAATTCCGAAAGTCTTCATCTCTCTCATCCATCATTCTTGGTGCCAAAATGAAAAAACAAGCATAAAAACTCCATTCCTTTCTCAACTGCACACGTGGATCGGTTTATGCTTTGATAAGTTAGCTAGATTCGCTTTCTTTTGTTAGCCAAGCCCGAAATAATTGCGAAAAGCCAGTAATGACATATATGAGCTAATTTACTCCGATCGGTTGATGAAATGGATTGTTAATGAGATCGAAATATTAAGAGATTCGATTGAAAACTGGACAAAAGACAATCTCACTTTGAGGCAAAATAGGCATTTGCCCTTAAGCAACCTCGGTTCATAAATGTCATCATTTCTTGGTGCTGAGTTTAGAACTATCAGGAAGTTTAAGAAAGAGATTGTAACAGTAAGTGAGAATAATTTTTTACTATTTTCTTTATCTAGAGGTGACTTCAGTAGCATAGTGAATGTCATTTTATGATGTCAATGAAAGTGATGAAACTTATTTCTTGAAGTAGTGATTCTTGGTCCAACATAAGGCGACAAAATCTAAATAGAAAGTTTAATTAACCCTCTAATCTATTTCTGTATAAAGAAAAAGACATTATTTTTTGTTTTGGTAACATTGTCTTTTCTTAGTGCTGCTTTATCTTGCGGTTGAAAAGGCGTGTTAAAATAGTGACGTTTTAAGAAGAAAGCAGTTTCATGTATTCGGAGGGCAGGAGATTTTTTTTTCCTACAAATGATTAAAATTGTGTTAATTTTCTTGCAGCCAGTAATCTGTCTACTTACTTTTGTTTCCAGCAAATACGTTTCACGAGTAAATTCTACAAAAAGTAATGTTTTAACATGCCACAAAAAATAATATTTTAACATGCCACAAAAAATAATGTTTTAACATGCCACACGTAATAAGTTTCAGACGTACAGTTATTGTAGCAAGCGGAGAATACAAAATATACTTGGCCAATTTCCTTCATCTGAATTTTACAGAATCGCAGCAAATAATATTATAACAATCTAAACTTTCGATAACAGCAACAAAACATTTATTGCAAAAGTATCATTAAAAGAGCAATAAAAGCATCGGAGAAATATGAAAATATTATAAAACTGAATGATTCAAATGTGTACATGTATCCCATAAAATACAAGGAGATTAGAATAGAAGGAGGAAGGGTTCAACTCTAAATTGTGATTCCTCGGCGTCCATATTTGTCCAACCACAGCGACTCGTTCATGGAGACTTGTTATTCAACGTTTTTCTTAATTTTCGAAATTTAGGATCCTTTGCTGGATATGGATGTATGAACAGAACTTCTAAAAAGATTCCTAGGATTACTTTTCATGTGCAAGAATTAATTTTTTTATGCTGTTTGGTAAATATGCTGAAAAATTTCACTTTATCATGTGTTTTCCCTTCGTATGTTAAAAAAAAATTTAAAAAAAAATAAAAATAAAAATAAAAACAGACTGAATAATAACCAAATAACACTGAATACATTTTCCTATTTGTGTTTATCACTGGTACCTTTGTTCTTTAACATGCAGTGATATACGCTAGGATTTAAACTATGCTATTTGATCGTTTTAATGACTTCTTTCATAATTTTCATGAAAAGTAAGAAACTCATTGTTACTCTTTTTTAGGAATCGTGTTAAATAAAATATTTTTTTTTTATTTTTCATTTTTATATATTGTGAACTGTTATGTGTATAATTTGTGCATTTGATCAAGATAAACTGTTCTGCTGTTATAAGTTGTTTGCATAAATTCACAATTTCCTCGGCAATATAGCAATAAAAGACAGTAAAATATTTACCGTAATTGAATATATCTAAAGGCATACCTAAAAATTTATGCAAATATATTCTGTAATTCAGCTTAATTCAAGGTAATTTAAGATAATAGAGATTCACAAATATGAAACGAGCATAAATTGAAATCATTAAATTTACATAAATTTATTTTATTTGCTTTTAATATTTATTTTCTTGCTATTGCAAGGTTGTTGGTTAAGAAAAGGGTTCATTTAGAGTTATAAGGATATTTATTCCTTTTTATAGTTTTCTTTTCAGTTACCAAAAACACACCATTTTTTTCACTTAAATTACCAAAGGTATATCTGAATTGCAATTGAATAATGTTTATTTTGTTATAAAACTCTTTAGATATTTTCTGTAGTGTTTTACGAACAGTTGTAACTTCAATATTGCGTGTACTATTATAAAAATGTGTAAGGATTATGTTAATTTTATGAACAGTTAAATTTTAAGTTAAAGTTCCTTTCCTGTCAAATTCTGAACTTCAATTTTCTACTTCCGGCCAGAACGTAGTTTTTCATTTTGCTGAATATTTAATGAGAAGGAGCGGTATTTAAACCACGAAGTTACTTACCGAGACAGAGAGAGAAACAGAGTTTCTGAACTACGCGCGTCTGCCTTTTTGCCCACTCTCTCTCTCAAAGCTGTTATACGCTCGGCCGTACTCAGGCCCTTGCTAAGCTTCGTAGTAAAATAGGTTAAGGGGCCAACTCTCTTTGTACCTTGATAGCTTTGGCTATACTTAGTTAATCTTAGTTTTAGTTTAATTCTTAGTCTTTTAAGTTCAAGTCAAAAGTGCGGACTTTATTTGTTCACTCCCAGGCGGAGTTTTGTGAAATCTTATAGAAATAATAAAGGGTTATTTACCCTTCTCTCTTGTTGTTTCCTGTCTTCGAACTCTAGCGATTATTCGCTTATCAGTTCCTAGGTTCTTCACTTGCAACATTAACTTAGATTTTAAGTGAGGAACCTTACATTTGGCGCCCGAAAAGAATTCTAAACGGACCATGCCGTTAGAGTCCGGAAAGTTTACGTTGACCCCTCCGACCTTTTATGTCCCTACAATATCCACGAATCCAGTAGAAGGGTTTGGATTCCTCGTGGAAACGCTGCATGCAGCCATGAAGCCCACAGCCACTTTCGATGGCAAGGGCTCAGTCCTGACATTTTTGGAACAACTAGACCTACATTTCACCTTACACCCTGTGAATCAGCTACAAAAAGTGATCATCGCTTCGACAGCCTTAAAAGGTCAAGCCCTTAGCTGGCAGAAGAGTATAGGAAAGTTCTTGTTGGGGGACCCAGGATCTGAATCATATAACTGGGAAAATTTCAAATCTGCATTAATAAAAGCATTTCCAGTGGTTAAAGATCGTGCGAAGCTTGAATCAGAATTGTATAGTAAATACCAAGGCGGTTTCGAGTATTTGACAGAGTTCATTTTAAGAAAAGTACATATTTTTAATTTATTATACGGGAAAAAGCCCTATAAAGAAATTATCGAACTAATTCTATCGCGTCTTCTACCGTCAGCGCAAGATTTTCTCGAAGTGCGTAATCCGCAAACGTTGGAAATTCTGTTCCAGCTTGCAATGAAATTTCAAAGTAGAAGAAACGCAGAGAAAGCGCGTGCAAGTCCGTTTGGCCAGTACTCAAGATTTACTCCCCAAAAGAAACCACAAGTTCAGTACAAGGCATGCCGGCAGACAGGAAAAAGTGGAAAGTTTAATAGCAAGAGCGCAGATAAATCTAAGGGCGGTGGATATAAAAATCAGCGAAAAGAGGCGGCAGGTAACCAGACTTTAAACGCAAACCGGTGATCGAGAAGGGGCAACGGTCACCGAGTAGGACAGAAGACCCCTCAGAAATTTGCCTAAATACAGTCGTAGTACAAAATCTTGGTATGCCGGAGATACAGATTTTGGTAAATAATGTACCAACCACTGCACTTCTGGACACAGGGGCACAATGTTCATTCCTATCGGAAAATTTTTTCAAAAAACATTTTCGTCGTTACAAACTGTTTAAGCCACGGGACAGAAAGTAATTGCCGCCCAAGGCAAACAGTGCGTATGTTTGGGGAAAACCGCACTGCATGTTCAGATTAAAAATGAGGTCCTAAAAATTAATTTTTTAGTCGTGAAAAATTTACTCACATCAGTGATATTGGGGATTGATTTTTTGCGCTCATACGGCGCAAATCTTAATTTTCAGAATTCTACGTTTCAGGTGCACATGGACCCGGTACAAGAAGGTGAAGGTTCCATGCCGGAATTGAATCTGGATCATTTGAAGTTAGAAGAGAAAAAGAAGATTGAAGAATTGGTAAGAAAATTTAATTCTTTGTTTAACGAAAAACCTGGGTTTTGTCAGGTAGTTAGTCATTCCATAGACACTGGGAATGCCCCTCCAGTCCGGTCAAAACCTTACCGTTACGATAAAGTAAACGAAGAAATTTTGGAAACCCATATAAAAAATATGTTAAAGAATAAAATAATTGTACCAAGCACGAGCCCTTACGCAAGTCCGGTGGTCCTTTGTAGAAAAAAGAACGGGCTACCGCCTGAACACCCGGACGCGTATAGGTTTGCAGTTGATTATCGTAAGTTAAACAGTATAACAAAATATCCCACATATCCCCTACCAATAATTGATGAAATCATCAGAAACATTCGCTCGACTAAATTTATGACAACCCTAGACCTCACGTCGGGTTACTTTCAAATAGCCGTGAAGCCGGAGGATGTACAGAAGACCGCGTTTATAACAAAGTCATGCGTCTATGCCTTTTTAAGAATGCCCTTTGGTTTGAGCGGAGCGCCAGCTACGTTACAAAAAGCTATGGACATAGTTTTAAAGCCAGTTTTAGGTAAAAGTACAGTAATTTATTTTGACGATATAATAGTTACCAGCGAAACATTAGAGGAACATTTGAAGCATCTGGAAGAAGTTTTTTCTTTACTTAACGAGGCCAGTTTCAAAATAAATGCAAGAAAATGCAAGTTTGCGGCGAAGGAATTACGATACCTCGGGTACAAAATCTCGAATAAGGGAATAAAGACTGATGATTCAAAAATTAAGTCAATTAAAAGTTATCCTCCCCCAAATACGGCTATGAAATTGTCTTCATTTTTGGGCTTATGTTCCTATTATAGAATGTTTATAAAAGTCTTCGCGAAAATAGTTGAGCCTCTTCTAGTGGTAAAAAGAAAGAAAAGTAGATTTTCTTGGAAAGCCGAAGCAAACACCGCGTTTGAACAATTAAAGAATGCCCTAATCAATGCCCCAGTCCTTAAATTCCCAGAAGGTGAGCAAGGTCTAGAAATTTAAGCGGATGCATCCGATTATGCAGTTGGAGCGGTGCTCTCCCAAAATGGGCAACCTATAGCTTTCTTTTCGAAAACCTTGAATGCTACACAAAGGAACTATTCCGCTACTGAGCGAGAAACGCTCGTTGTGTTATTAGCAGTTCAGAAGTTTCGGGTCTAGTTCACCGATAACGGTCTACTCAGATCATGCGGCAGTGGTTCGCTTGTATTCAGGAAAAAATTTATCGCCTAGCTTGATACGTTGGACTTTAAAATTACAAGAGTTCAACCTAATTATAAAACATACTCCGGGAAAGGAAAACTTGGTCGCCGATGCCCTTTCGCGAATAAAAATTGATGAAGAGGGAAACACTATCAAGTGTGCCATGCTCACCTCAAGAGTTATTGAGTCCCGTGAAACAATAATTGAAGAATTAAAAAAGGACCCAGAGTTTAAAGACATTTACGCATACTTGAAAGACCCTGAAAAATTTGAACATATAGATTTAACAGCTATCCGCAACAGGGCACAGCATTATGAAATAATCGACAAATTGTTATTTTACACAAAAGTAACTAATGAAAATCAAGAATACCGACCAGTAATCCCAGCGAGTCTACGTTTAAGTATCTTAGAGGAGTTACACGATCTACCTTCTGCAGCACATTTTGGAATACGAAAAACACTAAAGAGGGTACGCGAAGCGGTTTATTTTCCGCAATTACAGAAAGTTGTTACGGCGTATGTTAAGTCGTGTCATATGTGCCAATTAATAAACGATGTTAATTACAGCCCGGCCGGGTATTTAAAAAACATAAAGACCACTTTTCCAAACGAAATAGTTGGAATAGATTTGCTAAAACCCTACCCTAGGACAAAAATAAATAAAAACAGATATCTTTTAACAATCGTTGACCATTTTTCAAAATGGGTAGAAATAGTCCCTCTTAAACAAGCTTCAGCTAAAATAGTCGCAGATTTTTTCTTAAATAAATATATATTAAAATACGGGGCTCCCCTAAAAGTAATATCAGATAATGGAAAACAGTTTGTTAGTAGTATATTTAAAAATTTGTGCACAGGACTTGGCATACGCCATATAAAAATGGTACCATATAGACCGCAGTCGAATATAGCGGAACGCGTAATTAAGAATATTGTAAAAATTATCAGAGGATATGTGAAAAACTTTCATGACCGCTGGGACAGCTGTGTCAATGAGTTAGGTTTTGCCTTGAGAACCGCAAAGCATGATACTACGCAGAAAACCCCCTCGGAGTTATTTTTAGGAAGAAAAATCATAACGCCGTTGGATAAGCTATTCTTTGTACAACAGCGACAAGAAGAATTTAAGTTAAAAGACGTTCAAAAAATTATTGACGAAGCTATTAAAAGACAAAAACAAAAGATTTATTATGATAGAAATAGAAGGGAATTGGAATATACAGTAGGACAAAAAGTGCTGAAGTTGAAATATTCGTTATCGTCGGCACCAGAAAACAGAGTGGCGAAGTTTGAGCCCAGGTTTGAAGGGCCGTACATGGTGGAAAGAATAAGAGAAGCCACGTTTTATTTAAAGGTCGAAAATGACCAACAACTGGTGGCAAATATCGATCAGTTGAAAACTTATTACAGCCGCATTGACTTTAAAATATTGCAGGATTTATTACAGGATTCTGGAAGTAAGGAGAGAAGCCCGCCAGCTCAGGAGTACAGCTCGAGTCCCCCAACGCAAAAAATAAAGCAGAGCCAACAAATTTCGACCAGGGAAACCCATACCACTAAGGCTACAAGCGCACAAAAAAGGAGAAAGTTAGCGCCGACAGATCAACGAGTCACAATCGAGGAGGCTGCAAAAACTCAAGTGACATCGACCACACGAGGGAGGCCTGCTGACAAGGTTCCAGGAAAAGAGAAAACTCAACGACGAATTAAAAGTAGACGTAAATTACAGTTTCCAGCATCAACAACTACAAGGCAGACCCAAGGAGGACCAGCGTGGAGACCGAAAAGCCAGAAAAGACCTGTAGACACAACCGTGCCGGAGCAACAA
Organism: Stegodyphus dumicola; assembly: GCF_044657685.1. Classification (NCBI taxonomy): domain Eukaryota; kingdom Metazoa; phylum Arthropoda; class Arachnida; order Araneae; family Eresidae; genus Stegodyphus; species Stegodyphus dumicola. Next base: position 103,895,098 of record NC_140771.1, read on the forward strand.
GTTAGAAGGGCCAAGAGAAGATTCAAAGACCCTGAAGGACGGAGAACCCCACCGGAGTCAAAAAGGAAATTGGCATTCCAGAAACCACAACCTGCCCGGAAGAGACCCAGATTCCTACATAAAGGACAGAAAAGGAAAGCACTGGAACTGAATGGAGCGGAACATCGAACATCGAGAAGAAGAGTGGAGGTTATCAGGTTTTCTACGTTTGATCAATTCTGTAAAGACAGGATGCAGGAGTACAGAAAAAGATAAATGAAAATTTCTTTGCTAATTTTTCTTTGAAGTTCAAATTATATCATATTGTTATAAGTTGCTAAAGCTGTTTAGAAAATTTAAATCGCAGATAGCGATATTTTGTAAATGTTCGTAAGCATAGATTTTTATGTTAGTAATTTGGCGAGAAGCTACTAGCGTTAAATACTTTTTGTTAAGAACTCGCAAGTTGCGAGAAGTAAATTCTGAATAAGTTTAGTCGGAAGACTAATGGAATACTATAATATGTTAACGTAAAGTTAAGATTTCGTGTAAATTTTGGTAAAGTGTAATTAAGCAACTATGACTGTTGATGTAAAATGAATTCAAAAATGATGTGTAAATATTGAAATGTTCATGTTCATGTAGAAATGTTTGATCTTTGTGTGGAAATATCGTAGAGATTAAAAGGACATAGAAAATAAATTTTTATTTCTGTGTATGGGAGTACGGAAGAATGCAATATTGATATATATGTGTTTAATGTTAGGCCCTCCAGTTAACACGTTTAAAAGTAAAATATAAGCTTTTGCTTACTACAATAGGAAACAGTTTTCGTGTAGGGAGTCTTGGCAGGTCTAGTGTGTCAAATGTTAACAAAGTTAGGTGTTGTGTAGCGGTAATTTGTTCGCGGTAACACATAGAAGACCCTAAGTACATTTCAGTACATTTGCTGGAGAGCATGGGTGAAATAAATCTGTAGATGAATGAAAGTGCATAAGGCCAAATAATGAATTAAAATCGTAAAGCTAGGGTTTAAAGTCAAGTTTTGTAAAAATGCATTACTAATGACATTTCCTGCCAGATATGGAAGGATCAAGACCTGAAATAAGTCTAGCTGAATAAAGAGTATGTAGGAAGAAGATTTATGTCAAGATATAATGTCCAGAAAGAATTCATTGTAAATTTTTATTTTTCCTAGCTTTAGTCTAGCTTTTAGAATTGTTGTAAAGTTAGCCCTAAAAACGAAACTTTAGTTAATGTAAGTCATTTAGTTAATGTAAAAGTTGGAAGAGTGTAGTTAATATAAGTTTCAGACTTTAAAGTCTTAAACAAGGTCGTTTTGAGACCTTATTTTTCGAGTATTTAAAGTCTGGTATGTTAATTTTATTAACAGTTAAAAAGTCCCTTTCCTGTCAAATTCTTAACTTCAACTTACTACTTCCGGCCAGAACGTAGTTTTGGATTTTGCTGAATATTTAATGAGAAGGAGCGGTATTTAAACCACGAAGTTACTTACCGAGACAGAGAGAGAAACAGAGTTTCTGAACTACGCGCGTCTGCCTTTTTGCCCACTCTCTCTCTCAAAGCTGTTATACGCTCGGCCGTACTCAGGCCCTTGCTAAGCTTCGTAGTAAAATAGGTTAAGGGGCCAACTCTCTTTGTACCTTGATAGCTTTGGCTATACTTAGTTAGTTAATCTTAGTTTTAGTTTAATTCTTAGTCTTTTAAGTTCAAGTCCAAAGTGAGGACTTTATTTGTTCACTCCCTGGCGGAGTTTTGTGAAATCTTATAGAAATAATAAAGGGTTATTTACCCTTCTCTCTTGTTGTTTCCTGTCTTCGAACTCTAGCGATTATTCGCTTATCAGTTCCTAGGTTCCTCGCTTCCAACATTAACTTAGATTTCAAGTGAGCTACAAATGCTAGATAGTTTGCTTACAAATGCTAGATAGTTTTGAAGTAATTTCAATAAAAATGAGCGTGATTTTTTCGCTATTGCTTTTTTATTCGGTATCAGATGAAGACAATTGCCCATTACACGCAGAGTTCCTTTCAACAGGTTAAAATTAGAAAGAAGTTAGAATAGAATTTAAATAAGCTTTTCATTTTTTTTAAACAACTTGGAGATGCATTGAGCTGAGAAACCATCTGAATCAACTGTACCCTCAATTAGCTGTTGATTTTGATATGTGTATGCAAAATATTTGCTGTTTAATTTTTATCTCTTTTATTTGTTTAATATTTTGGATTTTCTGAGTTCATGAAAGTGTTTAATTGAATGAAGCTGAATCAATAGCTCAATGACCTATTTCAATGGCATTGCTGTAGCCAATATCTGAATAATATGGAAAATAAAAGCATACTGAAATAAAAACCTTCTTTCCTATTTCTGAAAAACTTTTTATTATACAATTCTTTAATAAATTACAATAATATTGGGAATAAATCAAAAATATCTGTTTTTTAAAGAAAAAACTGGTAAACACTCAACAACTGGTAGCTAATACACCTGAAACAAATCCTTGAAATATGCAGAAGCATCATTTTAAATTCTTTAATGTTTTACTGATGCATTTAGATTTCGCATATGTGCCTGATAATTTCCTGTACTTAGTAAGCTATAAATGTTATCTTTATTAGTTTAAAACAAAAATTTGACAATAGCGAGGCAATTTTTTTAAAATAAATTTAGTATATTTTTACTGCAAAATACTTGCATGGAGCATCGTAGAAACAAGCATGTTTTATTGCCGCAAAGCAATGCTTTGAGTTCACAAATATAGCAGCCGCTTGTTAGGTAGGTTTCATTTTTAAGATAGTGGAAGAAACTGCGAACACTCCCTCCTCCTGTTCTAACCTTCTTGATAAAATGCATACGTTTTGAACTGCGTATTGAAATTACTGCATTTCCGCGCATGCTTTGCCATTTTTTTACTAATTTCATCGTTCGATAACCGAGGCAGGTAAATTAATCGAGTAATTTAATTTTCGAAAACTGTGTTTACAATAAGAATATAACAAACTTAAGGTATTTACGGATAAACTACAAATTACTACAACAATATTTTTTGATTAAAAGAAAGTTCTAATAATATTGAGTCAGATACGTCAGGCACCGGTTCAATTACATTGTAAAACCCCAGGGGATCCTCCTATGAATACCTTCATGAGACACCTCATATGAATGAGTCTTGACAGCATTTCCTAAAAGGGACATCGGAGGAAGGAAGGAGGGCGTGAAGAAAAGGCCCACATTTCGAAAGATCGAGTGCATCGGCAGCATATAAGGCTACAATAAGCTGGAACGAAAATAACAAAAGTAAGGTGAAACCATGTGTTTAGAAATGTTCTTAAGTGTGAGAACACTTACCATTTCTAGGTACCCTAACGAAGAATTTGCACAAAATACATTTCAGATAACAAATGCAAAAGAAAATAAAATGGGTGAAATGTTAATATAAAAATGAAAATGAATGCACTGAAAAAAAAAATAATAAAGGAAATACAGCTTACCAGTAAAGAAGCGCTTAGAGGGAAAAACTGTATACAACAGAGGAAGAGGAAAAATATGCGAATATTTTTTAAATTTTCAGAATTTAGCGGTAAAAACCTAGGAGTAAAAATACGGGAGTAAATATGGTAACTTGATTTGTTGCATGATTTGAGTTTTTACCTACGAAGAGATTTTCATGACAAGTATGAAATTCGTGACACATATCAAGAGATTTTCATGACAAGTATGAAATTCGTGACACATATCAAGAGATTTTATTGATACTTTAAACAATATAATTCAAATGGTAGTAGGCTAATAAGTTATGGAAATCCATTTTCTCATTAGTCCATTAGCTCTGAAGGCGCTGAGCACTGGTAGTTTGATCTGAGTTCAATGCCAGGCAAATGAGCTGGTTGTATGAGTGTTTTCATGGTTTAATTCACGTGTATCTTCAATATGAGCCAATTTCCCTTAGAAAGTCCTCGACAAAGATATCCTTTCTCTCAGGCAATTAGCCCTCACGTGTTTTGTCGTAATCAAATAAGCCAAACCAATCCATAAGCTCATTTTAAAATTAAGGAATGGATAAAAGTCTCTTGAGCAAAAATTTAATGTAGCTGAAAAAGTCAAACAAGTGCTCCAGTAGTGAGAAAAGAATTATAAATCTCCGAAATCTTAGCCTTGGAGCCTAAAAATGTTGAGCTTTGCAAACGTTCGATATCTTTATAAATTTCATAAGCTATTTCAAACTTTAATTACTAAAAGAATGAATACTATTAGAGCTGTTCATCTTGAAACATTAAGCTGATTTCTGCACTTTTTTAGGTATCACATTTGTGCACCAAAGACGGAGGCAAAGAAAGAAACTCTGATAGCTTCTTTAGATCAGCTTCAGAAAGTTTATAAGATATTTCTCCCGCCTTCTTAGCATGTCTTCGTGGCGTAATGGCCAGCACACTCGGTGCGTATCGAGAGGTTAGTGGTTCGAGTCCCGGCGAGGGCATTGCTCATTTTTCATCTCTCCTGCTTCGAAATATCCTCATTTTTCTACAGTGGCACTCGAACTAAAAGGTGGTGAATGATGTTTCTTCACCACGAGGATTTGGCGATAGGACCCCCTCATCCACACTCGCCCTTTAAAAGGAGGATTATATAAGGTATTTTTCCCGCTTTCTTAACATGCCTTCGTGATCGGCTAGCATACTCGGCGCGTATAGAGAGGTCCGTGGTTCGAGTCCCGGCGAGGACATTGCTCATTTTTCATCTCTCCTGCTTCGAAATAACCTAATGTCTCTTAAAGTTCAGCTTTTAAAAAATGTCCTAAACCCATTAAAATCTCACTTAAAAACCATTCTGCAGAAATAAGTTTAATATACCAGATTATAACGACCTTAAGAAGATATGGAGAGAAAGAAACGAAACAATGAAAGCAAAAAATATGGTTAAATACTGAAAAGGCTATGTAAGAATTTGAGGACCTGAGGCTTTCAGACCGGAAAGAGTTTTGATCGATGATAATATAAATTCAGCGCAATACTTAAATGTATCGCAATCGTCTGTGGATAACGTAAAACATAGAGACAACGAGAATGTGATGGGATGATGGACCTAAATCCTATATGCGAGATATTCCAATATATACGAGATGAAAAGATATCAGAAAATTTAGCCTTGCAAATGAATGTCTAATAGAATACCAGCATGTTTATTTTTACTGTTAAATTATTTTCAATTTGAATAGTATATGGTGAATATTTCTACTTTCTTAATTAATATACTCATTTAATTAAAATTGTAGAAGCTTTTGTGACTGACTGTGTATGTAATCAAAATCTCTCTTTATAATAATTTTTCTTCCTAGTACGTCAACTGAGATAAAACGCTGTTTTAATATATGTATGCAGTTTTTAATGCGTCTCTCTCTCAAATTTTATTGAATTCTTCCTGTTTAAAGAACAGCACGCGTAAATAAATTTCATTTAGTATAAACTAATGACAAAACTAACCCTTCATGTAATTTTTTATTCTTCAAAACTTCGATTTAATGAATTCTTCCAAATTTTTTAAACGTAGCACGAATTTTATGTAAGCTAAACCTAAATAGGAGTTTTCTATGATCAGTTAAAAAAAAGGAGCTTTATTTTCCGCAGTATCGATAAGAATAACTTTTGACATAAATTTATTTAAGCTAATTGAATTTGAAATCACAAATGTTTTTCATAATCGATGTGTTAAAATATTAATGTGTGTAGATTAGTATGTAAACAAATATTGTTTATACCTGTTCCGTTGGCTTAATAGAAAAATGTTAGGAATGTAACTGCTATCAAATGAGTTCATGTAGGCGGAAATAAATATTGCAGTTTCAAATATTAAGATTCGATGGTTCAGCTTGAAAAGTCGTTTGAGCTTTTTTTCACTGACAGGATCGTAATTTGAGATATCCTCAAGTTTAAAGAAGATTTTATTATCGTGACAAGATTATTCGAAAATGAAAAGTTTTTGTAAATTAAGGAACAATAAGGAACAGATACATTTATATCAGTCTTTAAAGTTGAAGACGATTTCTATTTTGAATTCTAATTTAAGAGGAGCATATGTAAACTGTACTTCACGAGGCGTCACAGTGTACGAACGTCTCATTTGGAAATATGTTCCTTAAACATTACATTGGGGTCAGAATTTCAATGATCTTATGAAAACGTGTCTCATAATCAAATGAATGTGTAAAGCGGCGTGTATTTCCCTACAGCAGTTAACTCACATCATGTGACTCTTTCTTGCCTCTTCCCTACATCTGAAAATATTTTTCGCAGGCCAGTTTTTATGTACGAAGGTGCAAAAGCTGAAAATTCTGACATTTTCCGACTAGGACAATGGAAAAAATTTATGACAGAGGGATAAAAAAAATTAGTGTTTCAGTACAAGAAAACGATTCAGTAACGACGGTGATTACTTCAAAAACAGTTTAAAGAGTGGAAAATATAATGATGATAAACAGACTTTTGTGCACTTCATTTAAATCTCGAATGATTAGTTTAAATACTAAAAAAGAATTAAAATTTCGTAATTTAATACAATTTTATAAAAATTTTATCTCCGGCTGATATGAATACAGGACTTCTTGTTTGCAGCGGACAGGCTGTTGTTACCCATTGCTAACTATAACCTGCACTGTATAACCAACAGCATGAGATTTCTACATATTTCTTATTAGATACAATAGACACTGAGAGATAGAAGGAACTAGTTGTTTGTGAACTTATTTTCGCATTTGTGCAGTACTTTAATAGAGCCTACCTGGAGAAGAAACAAGATTCTGTTCCCGCGCCATTAACTATAACAGCTATTGAGTCAAGTAATCATTCGCACGTATAGCAAAGATATTTTATCAGGATGGAAAAATCTAGATGAATTATTTCCAGATACTAAGAATATATTCTATATATTCTTTAGTGTGAAATATTAGGCAATATTTACTAGGTTATCTAGTGCTAGGATTACTAGGTTAGCTGGCGTCACTTTTACTTACCACTTCCTTTCCATTGGTTTATACTGTTCTGTATTGTAAATCTGCACTTCCTTATTGCCGTTGCGCTGAAAATGACTGTCTTGCAGCTTTATTTAAGCAAGGCATGACGTAAGCAAAGTATTTTTATGTTTCGTTTCTTCGCATTTTATTTGTCGGTGTTTTAATTTTTTGATCGGTGTGGTCCTTTTCTGTTAACCAACGCTACAAGAACGTCCTGATAATAAAGATCCTGTATGGCTGTTAAACGAATGATTTAATAAGATATAACGGTGTCAATGCTTTTATGATCATTCCTCAGTTCTTAATTCATTCCTAATTTATTAAGCGGAAAGATAAGAATTTTGGGACAATTCAGGATTTGTCAATTGTTCATATCTAAAGTCAACATGAAATTTCTTCTTAATAACACTACGGGAAGACATTAAGAAGTCTTTTTTATGATTAATTATCTTACGTTACGGACTGCCTAACTTTACAAACACACACTTTTTATTTCCTTTGTTTCTGGCAGAGACCTCACGAACCTAAGACACTTGAAGCATTGAACGGGAAAGCAAGGCTCCGAAGAACCAAACATGTGAAGTACTTTGTTTACTGCCGCTCCCATTTAAATAGTAAAACATCATGACGTCATATTGGGTAGCATAGAAAAAAAGCAAAATTTAACAAAATTTTTTAAAAAGTATGTATTTTAACGCCGTAAGTTTATACTCACAATGAACTAAGATAAGGACCAAACTAATGAAAATTAATGACCCCTATATTACGTTTTTCGGATTTACCTCAGACATGAACTTTTTTACTACTCTCCGTTATTTCTTTGATTGCAGAAGGAATTCCTCCTAATGTATGGAAGGTATTCCTCTAATATTTAGATGAGAGAAGATTGAAAACCAAATCAATAAAACAGTTCTCAGCTTTAATAATTAAACATATTTTATGCTTATTTTTATTTCCATTAGCTTTTAAATTTAACATTAGTTTGGAATTATTAAAACTCATTTTACCAGAATTATCCGAAGACCTGACATACATATTTCAGAATTTTAACCTTTTATGTATAAAATGGTACATATTGTGTATTTAATTTATCGAAATTATTGATGACTTAATAAAATATTTATAAATTTAAATAGGAGAGTAAAAATATAATATTTTTAAACTGTCTTTCAAAGATACCAAAGTCTTCAAAAGAAAAAGTCTTTCCTTCTACGTATCCGAATTGGAAACTAGAAGCCTAAGGATAACAACACAGCTCCTGGAATATAAAATCCAGCTTTGTTTCCTTCGAATTTCCGTTTCATTCATCACCTCGCCGCAATTTTCATGCTCACAATAACTACTTTCTCCTCGAAGGAGTTGGAGAAAATCCTCATATGAAAACCTCGCATCTTCTTCGCTGACAAGTATGAATTTCCTTGTCATAACTTCTCATGTTTTCAAAAAGCTTACGAAATTCTTTTTTATTATTATTCTCATTCCTCTTTCTAATGTTACGAAAAAAGAAAGCGGAACTTAAATATTATGGGGGAAAAATCACTGCAAAAAGAGAAGGCTCTCTCTCTTTCTTTGTGAGGCTGTTTATTCAAACTAAGTGCCGTTTTATGCAAATTGATTTAAATTTATTCATATGCCAGGACGGAGCAGAGAATTCTCTGTTATTTTCTCTCAATCCCGTAGAAGAACATCTTGGAAAGGTCTTTAAGTCTTTAACGTTTAAGATAGATTATGAGAAAATGCAATTTTCTCTTACTTCTCTTTTTAAACATAAACTTTAAAACTGGCTAAAGAATTTAACCTTCAGATTGTATCGACGTTTCATTACGCTTTTTAGTCTATTTATTATTAAGGCAGAATATATTATAAGGAGATCACAAAAACTAAATTTAATGGGATGTCAATTTTAAAATTTGGAGAAATATTTTTGTTTAAAGTAGAGGAGTACTCCACAAATATGTATTTATTACGAATAAAGCAAAATAAAATTTTATACGAATATGATGGAAATAAAGTTAATCTTTGAGCAACGCGAGTATAAAGGACACTGACCTCCTATACAGCAAATATTTGCGTAGTTTTAGCTTACCAAAATCTTAACCCCCAACAAACTAGTATTTACAAAATCCCTGCTGAAACACAAACATAACATGAACTTTTAGTATGCTATATGTATTAACTATTTTGTTCTTACAATAAAATGAACTCACAAAATGAAAATGTTAACAGATTCTTAGGAAGAAAGATATTTGATGCATTTCTAAGCCAGCCACACTGCATTTTCTAGAAATGTGTATTGTAAAATCAGTTTAAAGGATTGATTCCTAAGGACAAAAACTTACATGAAAACTGTTACTTCTAAGGTAGTTTTACTCATAACTCGACCAGTCAAAAAACATACTGAATGATGACCAAAACTTTTTTTTTCCCCCAATGTTAGTTTCCTGCACCATTTTTGTTTCTAATTTTTTTCCTTTTTGACGAATTTCTGCTTGGCATTGAAGTCAATTTAACATTTGCAACTAATATCCTACTTACGTAAGCAAAATTATCATAAATATCGCTGCTATCTTAGAGTGGCTTAGATTTATTACTAGTCTTCTAACCCGTAACATTTGTGGTGTTTCTTATAGCTCGGCTATTCAGATGACAGGTAGAGGATTATTATTTTTTTTTCAGTTATACGAATGTGTGTTAATACTTTCGGATATTCTCTGTTATAAAACTTCCATATATTAATTAAAGAAAATTTTCAGGAAATATTAACTATTGAAAAACACCTGTAAAATCTGTACCAAAAAATGTTTGCGATGAAAAGAAACTCTTACGAGCTTTATTTGATCAATTTTAATTTAAAGCTAAATGTTCTATCCTTTCAGTTCAATAGATCCTACATAATTTCTTATCGTTTCATACAGTAACTGAGATTTTTAACAACGGCTTTGAAAATTAGGGAGTTTAGACGGTTTCTAAATTTCCTTTACCGCGTAGATCACAGTGCAACCGAAATATAAATGTGCAGTCATGATTTCATTGAAGTAGAGAGTTATATATCCTTTACTCTTATTTCTTTGAAGTAGAGATATTTAGCTTATGCTTTCTTAATTTTCTGATTCCTGAACAATATTCCATTGATGAAATGCAGCTCTTTTAAGCATCATAAACCACATAGGATTTAAAAATCACATTAACTAAGAAATCAGCAAAGAATTATAGTTCTTATTATGTATTTTTTAGGTTCAATATACATTTCAGTTTCTGAATAACTTGCATTTCAATACTGATGAGAATTTAACTCAGATCTGATGGACAAAGTCTTTCCTTTCGAGCGCAACATATTAACTGAAGTGTAAAATGAGACCCAAATAGCTTTACTAAAACTATAGTTCAGTTTATTGTCTTCAGTTTCAAAATTCCAATCATTGATATTCTTTTTAATTGTATAATGTATCTAAGGAGACATATTGCACAAACCGGGAAGCATTAGAGGGTAAATTTAATATATCTATCACACTTATTCGGCGACATTCTTTCTCCTCAGCAACATAAAACTGGAATCTTAAAACGCTTAACAAAAAAGATCAGTTTTTGGTGTACCCTTTTTTTTTTAATCGAATAGACTAAATAAAGAAGAAGACTTGTTTACCGCAGAGATACGACGATTGCTCAACACAGTCAGACCACGAACTACATTGCTAACATTTCAACATTTCAACATTTATGATGTTTTTAAGTAACTTTTCTTTGTTTATAGATTTTGTATTCCATCTATTTGATAGCGGTTACAGATCTCTAGCACAGGGATTCTCAGCCAGGAAGAATTTCCCTTAGGGGGGATTTCATAGTTTTAGCAGAGGAAAGCTGTCAGATAGTTAAGTGTTTAGTTTTAGTTTACGAATATAAAAGCTATTTTTATTCAAGTTTTGGTATTTATCAACATTTTTTTTCCTTTTTATCATAACAAAACATGTTAAAAAATTAAATCTAAATAGATGCATATAGTATTTATTTTTCGAATTTTGGAAAGGCGTAGCGGAGGAATGATCTAGCAACGTGAAACGGGTGAATGGGCTACAAAGTTTAAGAACCTCTGCTCTAACCATTTGCGAAGTGAGGTCAGTACAACCATATAAAACTTTCACTGTAATTTTTATTATAGTTGCATGGTGAGGTCTGATTTTCTCCTTTGTTGAGCGGCATAGTAGAAGTAATATACTAAAATAGGTGAAGAAATGTGCACAACTAACAAAACTCCTTTTCACGACAGTCCTGGCTCTCAGATCTTGGATCTTAAACAGTCCTGACGTGCGAGATTGGATTTAATACTTTTATGGTTAAGTAAAGAAAAACTATCATTGTTCAGCGACCCTCTATTTATGCAGCCCAACAATACGATTCTTCAGTTAATCCGTTATTTCTTGAGGATTAAGTTAAAATGCCAAAATTCCTTACTTTGCACTGTAAATGCAGCATGTACCGTACCATGCAATGCCTTTTTACTTCATTTAACCTTATATTTTACTAAAATAATTCCTATTGCGTTTAATTTATCAATTAAATTTAACTATACACTAATATAATGTAATACAGCTCTCGCTTGCAATCATTGGTAACAACGCTTTTAAAATATTACTTGTGGAAACTGTGCAGCAACTGTGCAGTTGAATATAGAAAATATTTCGAACGATTTTGTGTTCTTACTAAAAGAAAATTTTCTCAAGTAGCAGGGTAAGAAATTTTGATATAACTTTATTTGATAGAAGAAAAAAGAAACATAATAATTTACTCTAAAGCTTTTTAATAACTTAACCCTTTCGACCCTGCTGGTGGCGTTTGCTATCTTTATATGTAAATGTCTATTTTACCGGCATTAGACATTGTTTTACTATTCACCGCCAGAGGTCTTATCTGGCGGTTTGTCCGCATGTATTTTCCAACTTATCTTGTGGATTTTTATTTTTGAACGCTGTTTGTGGAACGATTTAGTAGTAGCAACATCTGAAGTAGGAACTTGTTAATATTTTGCAAAGGAGTTCTTTAAACACCTATTTTATATTAGAAAACGTAATGCGAAAAAATGCACGTGGCATGGCCGCATTCAGCTGATCAATGTTTATTAGTGTTTAACAATGTTTAACGGTGTTTTTACCAAAATATTGTATATGGGGAAGTTTTTGATTAATTACATGATTTATTTTGTTAACTTTGCTGCTCGTTGTTACTCAGATTTTGAGTTACGTTGTAAAATAAAACAATAAAATAATGGACCCATCTTCGTTTAATCTTTATTTTATATTATTTATTTATTACTTAATTTTCGTTTAATCTGATCACCATGTCTTAAAATGTATATACAGCTTTAAAGTCATATTTATTCTTTATTTATTTAATTAATTCTAATACCCGTTCTCATTCCGATGCAATTTATACAGCAGCGAGTTCCACGCGTTCCCTTATTAAGTTTATTAGAGAACCCAGGGATGAGTAATAAACAATATTTTATAGACTATTTTTTTCTCGCGTCCAAAATAAAATCCATGGCTGAAAGGATTAATACAACCGGAAACATACGTGCAAGGGAAACTCGGTTGAAAAATGTTTGTCTGTTTCGTTTCCTAAATGGAGCAGTGAGAAACACTTTTGAATTTCCCTATCTTTTTTCTTATACAATTCCTTTAGCTAAAATCCAAAATATTATATATTAAGAAAATGTCTGTGTGTGTGTGTGTGTGATTATGGCAAAGCCTCGAGGGCTATCTGCCTAAGGGGAGAAATGCCTTCGTGGAGGACTTTCTAAGGGAAACTGGCTCGTATACACGTTACACATGGGGAAAACCACGAAAACGCCCATGCAGCCAGCCCGTTCGCGGGATTCGAACCTCGGACCGAACTACCAGTGTTCAGCGACTTTACCGCCCTGCCGCTGGTGGGCCTTAAAAAAAAATGTCATTTACATCAATGTATTCCTTTTAGCTGAATATCGCATTAGCGAAGACTTCTTATCTCAAAACTTCTACCTATTTATTTACTCAATTCTCTTGATAGTAACAGTATTAGCAAGCTTAATGTCAACACTTATGATAATCTTATCTTAATCAGAAGTTTTCGTTATGTTTCTTGCACATTATATAAATTCATGCAGCTGTAAAAAGTAAATTTTGATGAATTCAGGAATGGTTTATAAAAGCAGTTCTCTTCCAGCTTTGTTATTCTTTTCCATAAAACATTTCAAGAATTACGCTCAAAAGCGGAGTGTGCTTGTGGAGATCTATTTAATTTTATTAACAGTTAATTTTTAGTTAGTAGTTTTTAGTTTAGTAAAGAAACTTTCCTTTCACTTTCGATTTCCCCCGAGAGTTCCTACCAAAATGTTAAGCACGCGTGTATTCAAATGATGTAGAAAGAAGTGCTATTTAAGGGAAGGTTTTTCAAAGGTGATTTAGAGCGTGTTATGCCTGCTTGAAGGCTAAATTGCTATTTTGAGTTACTAGATTTTAGATTGCTGTGGCTTTTAGTGTTTCTAGCCATTAGGATTGTTTTCCGGTGACTTTTACTAGACAGAGCCTTCCTACGCGTTAAATTATCCTGCAAGTCGTTAGGTTACATTTATTACATTCTATTTCAAGTTCATCGTTACCTGTCTGAGTTAAGCCAGAAGAGCTGGCCTGTGTGTACGCCCAACTGTGGCCATTTGTGTAACTATGCTGATTGAATAAAGAATTTTCTACACCATTCTTCTATCTTCTTCAGGTTTCATTAAGACCTGGGTATAATTCTCGTGTATAGTCTTTTAGAATTCGTTAGTTTATGCTCACAAAAAGAACGAGACAGCATAAAAAGGCCTTACTGGTTAATATCATTTGATTTTTCCCTTTCTTTAATTCAGGAGACTTTTGAAAGGACTGTAAAGGGTTGCACATGGATTCTGATGAAAGTCTTACTTCGGGAAATAGGCTTTAAAATATTAAATTATTTAAACATTCTCTTAGCTATTCTTGCTGCTTAGTTAAGATAAAGTGTAGAAGTCTATATTTCAAAAAAGCACGGGTATAAATTATGCAGTTAAACTACTTAAAGTAATCGATCACATAACTTACAAGCAACTCTTATTATACCATGTCACGTCTTCAAAAACTTAGAAATCTGATTTATTCAGTCATATAATTTGTAAGGAATTAAAAGCATCCCCCCCCATATACTTGTCAGTACATCCAACAAACAAACTAAAATACCTGTGGTTCATTTTCCACCCATAGTATGGCTAATTTAAGTTTCTCACTCCAAAAGTAAGTATTTAATAATCTATAACAGTTGCATCTAAATGGGAAGGATGGATCTGAAAAACTAAAATTATTCCTCTCAGATCTCTCCGTAGTGCAATGATTGCATTTCTAACTATCAAATTAGAAGATCCATAGTGTAAAATACGATTGAGTTTTCTCCACTTTTAACAGTTTTTAAGAGTTAATCCATTTCTCTGCATTTCCTTATTCCCAGTAGAAATTTATGCTTAGTACCTCTTTCTGCGTTTAGATTTTTATCTTCTACTATTAGCTCTTTATAGTAAATTTAAGCGGCAAGGTAAGGAATAATATCTTCTTGTGTTTTGTATCCTACGATGTAGTTTGAAATTTTTTCAAGGGCTCAAGTAAGTTATCTTTCTTTGAATGTTGTCTGTCTTGACTTTTTTTTTTTTTTTGTTTTGTTTTTTAACTTTGAGTTAAGAATTGCGATACAATTATTTAAACTATAAGAATGGAGGTCTAAGCATATCCGTAGATCAGCTCATACATGGCATGCTTATCCTTATTACTTTTTAATGTTTTAATTAAAAGGTTAATCATCAGATTAATTTAGAAAAGGCTTGGTATTGCAACAGCTTATTAAAATTTAGGAAGGATTCTAATGTATTTTCTTGTCATGTTTAAATTGGGAATTTGATGGGGAATATTTAATTCAGTTATTTTTCTAAAACATATAACACGTTATGTAATTTTATGGATTATTTTATTGTTAAAATTTAAAATATTTATAAATAATGCCAATAAAAAAGGCATAGTCATTAAAGGATTTCTTTTTTTAATTTTAAGAAGTTAACTCTGCAAACAATTCCGGAAAGAGAAGTAGTACTATTTAAATTGATTGCGTCTGGAATTATCCCATATATATATATATATATATATATATATATATGGGATATAAAATCTCCCAGTTGATGAAGTGAAATGTTTAATTCCATATATGGGATATAAAATCTCCCAGTTGATGAAGTAAAATGTTTAATTCCATATATATATATATATATATATATATATATATGAGAAGAAGATAAATTGTAATTAGCTCGCCAAAAAGTTACCAAGAGCTGTGGCTCCAAGAAAAAGTTCAGCACAATATTTTTTTTAAAAAATGACAATGACATTGAAGGGTGAAAAATTAGGCTACACGCGAAATAAAATGTATACTATAAAACACAGCAATACCCATCGATGTGATAGGGGAAAAGTTAAAACGTATAAAAAACCGATCGATGGAACAAGTTAAAACTAATAAAACTAATAAAAACATATGAAAAAACATATAAAATTATCAAAAATATAAAGCGGAAAATGGTAAATTAGCTCAATTCGAATTCCAACCTGGCTTTTCAAGGGAAATTTCTAGTTAAACGTCGAACCAAGCTAACTCCATTACGCGTTTCGCCGAAACAGACAATTGAAACTTTTATGTTACGAAATTTTTTTATAATTAGATGAATTGTCCTAAAAATTTTTTTCGTCTCAATTCTCTGTTCCAATTTTCCGACGCGTCCGCACAAAACGACACATTACGATGCAAAAAATGCAAATGCAACTCTGATGTACAGCAATAATTAATATATAATAAAATAAAAAATAAAAAATAAAAATAAATAGCGGTCTGCTATTAGTCAATCTATACAATAACGCAAGGGCTGGACCTGCTAGCTTAAAGCATTAAACCTTTATAAAAAATTTTTAAAAAAACTGAAATTAAGTTAAAATGAAAATGAAAACAAACACAGTGGGTCTTGCTAAGACGAAGAAAAAAACATTTTGTAAAAGAAACATAAAAAACAGACCTGTGGCTATGCCGTCCTCTCATCGTGGGCCCACCAGCGGCCGAGCGGTAATGTCGCTGAACACTGGTAGTTCGGTCCGAGGTTCGAATCCCGCGAACGGGCTGGCTGCATGGGTGTTTTCGTGGTTTTCCCCATGTGTAACGTGTATACGAGCCAGTTTCCCTTAAAAAGTCCTCCACGAAGGCATCTCTCCCTTAAGGCAGATAGCCCTCGAATGCTTTGGCGTAATCTAATAAACCAAAAAAACCAAACCTCTCATCGTGAAGCAAAGCTGAAAAGGGGTTGTAATTCCCCTCTGTGTCCTTCAACCCGATCCCACTCGTCGTGTGACGTAAGGCGGGGGGAAACAATGTCACTGGGAAACAACCAATGTGATAAGACTGTCCGTTGGCAGGAACTCGTCCCCCTGAGCTGAAAAGGGGTTGAAAGAGGTTGAAAAGACGTGGAAAGATTTAAAAATGGCGTCAGTCCAGTTGTTTGAAGAATAAAACTGTTTCTAATAGTGAAAATGGCTAATTCAGCTAAAATTACTTAACATGGCCACAAAAATAAGAGTAAAATAAAAAAAAAAAAAAAAAAAAAAAGAAAACAGTCATTTGTTAATAAAAGTCGTAATTCTTCAAGCTAGAGGGCGATCAAGCTATCAGGTTCTTTGTTCCGTCTTACTTTCTTTGGGAACATGCAAGGACCTGACTCGGAACAGGGAGCTTACTAAAGCTATGTTCAATAAATGTGGGAAGTACACAGGAAGGGTATACAAAACCCTTTATTTTTCACTCTTTACAATAATTTCCGTACTTCGGAATACAGAGACCAACTACTTGTGGTCTGAACCTAAGAATATAAAAATATAACTAAACTCTAACTTAAATTTGGAATAATAAACGTGGAAGATTGGCCTTATATTAACAGGAAGCCGTATGTAGTACAGAGAACTGTTAACACTACAATACGTTTAAAATTATCACGAGGATTAAACCTCTGGCCTGGAAGGCAACTAGCAACTGAGTAAAACTTCTAAGGTAAGCGGCCTGCTTCGACTAACTCCTTCCTCTCTCTCGCTTGGCAAAAAGCCACAACTTAAGTACTTGACGTTCGCCAGACAAATTTTGCATAAATAAGTTAACGCTTTTAATTCTGGCCGGAAGTAGAAAATAAGAAGTGATAGTAAAGATTTAAAATAAAATAAACGTTAGTAAAACTTAAGATCCTTACATACTTCCCGCCAGAGTTAATTAGTTTGAAACTGAGGTCTAAAACGACCTTGTTGAAAACTTTTAGCTCTAGAATCTAACGCGAGGCCAATCTTTTACAAACATTTCTCACTAGAAACTAGAAATTAAAAAAAAAAAAAAAAAAGTTTTAACAATAGCAGCTCCATGGACACCCAATTTTTCATCTGTACTGCATCTAAACAGGAGCTTTTATTCAAATGTGGTTCCTTCCAGGGATCTTTGTGATATTCGGACATTCTTTTCTGAGCACAGTCCTGGAAGGTAGCGCAGATTCTGGTTTGATTTATCCTCCTTCTTGTGCGGGCTCGCCCTTCAGTGCCTTCCTCTAGAAGCTTTCTTTTTCCTCCAGTTCGGTCACCCTTGAATACCTTCTTTTTCGCCTCTGCCTGTGGTCTTGGCCGTTTTATGGCAGCTGGTCTTGGCGGAACCGGGACACTTCCTTCGCGTTCTTGCTTGGACCTTGTTGCTGGCCGTTCAAATTTTCCTTGTAACTTTTCCTCCGCCGCTGGTGGCCCTTCCGCAGTTCGGCGACATTTGCTGCGGAGATGTCCGCTGAGTTGATCTTCCGTTTGGGAGCCGGGTTATAGTTGCCGTTATTTTTCCTGGCTTTCTTTGGATTCGTCGTACTTCTCCCTTCTTCATTCTGGGGGTGTTCGTGAGCTCTCTTTTCTGGACGGTGGAACGGCTTCTTTTTCTTGTTACCTTCAATTTTCCCACGGGGAAACTTTCTTTTCAATTGCTCCTACCTCCTAATGGCTTGTCCTTGTGCTTGACGTTGTTCCACCTCTGGAGCTTGTGCCTGCCGTGTCTGCCGTGCCGGATTCTGCAAAAGATCTTTGAAAATTTTCATTTTATTACGATCAAAGTAGGGTTTTATTTGATCAATGATTGCGGAGCACGTTTCACCATTTCTGGCTTTTAACACCACTACAGCGTGAGTTATTTTTTCTATGACATATGGTCCTTCAAATCGTGGAAAAAATTTGGCAGTTTTATCTTCTGGTGCTGAAGAAAGTGAATGCTTCAATTTTTACACTTCATCCCCTACTTTATAAGTTACTCCCCGTCGTTTCAAATCATAATAAAGCTTCTGTTTTCTCTGTGCTACTTCAGTATTCTTTTTTGCTTCATTAATTAATTTTTCTATATCACCCATTTTAAATTCTGGGGCTCTTTGTTGCACATAAAATAATTTATCTAACGGCGTTATAATCTTTCTGCCTAAAAATAACTCAGTAGGAGTTTTGCTCGTTGTATCATGTTTTGCGGTCCTAAGGGCGAAAGCAAATTCATTGACATAGTTATCCCAGCTTTTATGAAAATTTTTAACATAACTACGGACAATTTTCACTATATTTCTATTGACCCGTTCCGCTATATTTGATTGCGGCCGATACGGGACCATTTTTAAATGACGTATGCCCAGTTTTTGGCACATGTCTTCAAATACATTACTTACAAATTGAGGACCATTATCCGATATAAGTTTTAGGGGCGCCCCGTATTTTAAAATATATTTATTTAAAATAGAATCAGTAACTAATTTCGCGGAGGCTTGTTTTAAGGGAACAATTTCGGTCCACTTACTAAAATGATCAACCATAACAAGGAGATAGCGACTTTTATTTAACTGACTTTTTGGGAAAAGGCCCAATAAATCGATGCCAATTATTTCATTTAGAAATTGGGATTTAATACTATTTAGAAACCCGGCCGGGCGGAAATTAATATAATTAACTGCTTGACATGCTGGGCAGGACTGGACATACGCCCTTGTTAACTTTTGCAGTTCAGGAAAATAGACTGCCTCGCGTATAGTTTTTCGAATACCAGCATGAGAAGCTAAAGGGCTGTCATGCAACTCCTGCTGGATGTTTAATCTAAGACTAGCTGGGATAACAGGTCGAAATTCGTTGTTGGAATTTGTAGTTTTTGTATAAAATAATAGACCATCTATTAGTTCGTAATGGGCCGCCCTATTTCTTATCGCCACAATATCTTGGTGGCTAAAATTTTCAGGATCCTTTAAATACTCATAAATGCTTCGAAACTCAGGATCCTTACCCAGTTCGGTTATTACAGTTTCTCGGGAATTTATTGTACATGCTGTGAGCATTGCCACCTTTACAGCATTACCTTCTTCCTCTATTTTAATTCTGGATAGGGCATCTGCTACGATATTTTCCTTTCCGGGGGTATGCTTGATTACCAGATTATATTCTTGTA
The DNA here is from genome assembly GCF_044657685.1 of Stegodyphus dumicola. Taxonomy (NCBI): domain Eukaryota; kingdom Metazoa; phylum Arthropoda; class Arachnida; order Araneae; family Eresidae; genus Stegodyphus; species Stegodyphus dumicola. Next base: position 103,914,662 of record NC_140771.1, read on the forward strand.
GCTTGAGTGTCCATCTTATTAACCTTGGGGATTAGTTTTTCCCTGACTACAATCTAGTTACCGCCGCATGATCAGAGTACACTGTTATTGGCGCCTTTCCAAAATAGACTCGGAACTTTTGCACTGCTAACAGAACTGCAAGTGCCTCTCTCTCGGTCGCGGAATAGTTTCTTTGTGTTTGATTTAAAGTTCGGCTAAAAAATGCCACGGGCTGCTGATTTTGCGAAAGTACCGCTCCTACCGCATAATCCGAAGCATCCGCTGAAATTTCTAAATTCTCATCCTTTTCAGGAAATTTCAACACAGGGGCTTGCCTTAATGCTTGCTTTAATTTTTCGAACGCACTATTGGCTTCGGCCGTCCACGAGAATCTTGCCTTTTTCCTTTTTAATTTTAACAATGGTTCAGCAATAGCTGCAAAATCTTTTATAAAGGACCTATAATATGAACAAAGTCCTAGAAAAGAAGAGAGCTTCTTCGCCGTGTTTGGAGTCGGATACTTTTGTACAGCAATTATTTCTGATTCGTCTGTCTCGATTCCTTTCTGAGATATTTTGTAACCTAAATATTTTAATTCAGGGGCTGCAAATTTGCACTTTTCGACATTAACTTTTAGACCGGCCTCATTTAATAAAGAAAACACCTGTCTTAAGTCCTGTACATGTTGGTCGAGTTTATCACTAGTAATAATGATATCATCTAAATAGATAAATGTGGACTTTCCAAGAACAGGCCTTAACATCGCTGAAATGTTTCCGGTGCCCCTGAAAGGCCAAACGGCATACGCAGAAATGCATAAGTGCCAGACTTGGTTATAAAAGCAGTCTTAGGCACGTCCTCAGGCCTAACCCCTATTTGAAAATAACCAGTCGTTAAGTCTAAAGTTGTCATATATTTGGTCGATGTTATGTTCCTTAGAATTTCTTCAATAATAGGTAACGGATATACTGGATATTTAGTTATGGAGTTTAATTTACGGTAGTCAATCGCGAATCTCCACCTTTTTAGATGTGTCAATGGATAGTCATTATTTTTCTTACATAAAACCACCGGGCTAGCATAACTACTTGAGATGGGCGTTATGATCTTTTTACGTAGCATATCGGTGATATGCCATTCTATAATTTTTTCCTTATTCTTATCATACCGGTATGCTTTGTGGCGAACTGGCATTGAATCTCCGGTGTCAATACTATGGTTAGTAACCTGAGTAAATCCTGGAATATCACTAAATAACGAAGCAAATTCACTTACCACTTGTCGGATTCTTCGTTGCTCTTCATTAGGCAGGTGGTCAAGGTTTAACACCGGCAGTTCAGCCTTTTCTTCTCGAACTGGTTTCATCGTCAGCTTAGGGATGCTTCATTAAAATCCAGCGTTGCTTGTGCCTCTGAAAGAAAATCTATTCCTAAAATAATATGTGCTTGCAGATTCTTTACTATGAAAAACATCACCTTTACTTGTTCGTCCTTGATACGGATGTATAGTGGTAATAGTGGTAATTTAGCTATGCACTTACATCTTTCTCCTTGCGCAGCTAACACTGTCGTATTATCCGAATTATATATGCGATATTTACGAAAATACTTCCTAAAAAAATCTTCTGCCACACAGGAACACTGCGCGCCTGTATCCAGGAGTGCGGTGGCTGGGATATTATTCACCAACACTTTTTTGACTCTTCCGAAGATTGAACACTTCAATCTTCGGAAGAGACAAATTTTTCACCATTACTGTATTTAACTTGTAAGAAAAGGGTTTTTCTTGGCCTTCGGATTTCCGCACCCTCCCGTCAGCAGAAATCCGTTTTAGTTTAAACCCTTTTTTGTTTCCATGCTTTCCTTCTTTTTCCACTGGCCTTCAGACTTTTTTCCTGGATTGCTATTGAACTGTCGACGTTCGCCGGCTGATTTTGAATGCTCGGGTTTCCTTGCCCACTGATTCGCTTTGCTTCCGTAGCCGTGTGCTTGACTTTGCTGTGGTCTTGGCGCACCAAATTGGTTTCGTTGTTGATATTGGCGTCTTCTTTCAATGTCCGCCGTTCTTCTACTTTCAACCTGGATTGCTAGCTCAAATAATTTTTCCAGTGTAGTCGGATTCCTTAATTCAATAACGTCTTGCACTTGGGTAAGTAACCTCGGCAAAATCACTTGAATTATCTCAGGATCCGGACGGTTTCCGTACAAGAGTTTGAAGACGTGAATTTTTCTTAAAATAAAGCTTGAGAGATTTTCGATTCTTTGCTGATATATGCTGAAAAGTTCCGTTTCTAATTTCGCACGATCCCTTACGACAGGGAAGGCTTTTACTAGGGCAGTCTTGAAATTCTCGTAAGTATAGATGGGACTTCCTGCTTGACCCAAGAGACTTCTGCCTATACATTTGAACCAGTTAAGCGCTTGGCCCCTCAAAGCGCTGGTAGCTAAGGTAACTTTTTGAAACTCGTGCACGGGGTAGAGCATGAAGTGGTCATCCAATTTTTACAAAAAACTGGTTACCGGTGAGTTTCCATTAAATGTTGCTTCTGGTTTCATCGAAGCGCGCATGGTCTGGACGATGTAACCAAATCCTTCCAGGGCGGCAGCTGGCATTTCTGGATTCTTAGCCGCTTCTGCAGGCAGCACAGGTTCTTCTTGAAACTCGGCCATGGTTATTCTTCTTCGTTGGGCGCCACTATCAGGTTCTTTGTTCCGTCTTACTTTCTTTGGGAACATGCAAGGACCTGACTCGGAACAGGGAGCTTACTAAAGCTATGTTCAATAAATGTGGGAAGTACACAGGAAGGGTATACAAAACCCTTTATTTTTCACTCTTTACAATAATTTCCGTACTTCGGAATACAGAGACCAACTACTTGTGGTCTGAACCTAAGAATATAAAAATATAACTAAACTCTAACTTAAATTTGGAATAATAAACGTGGAAGATTGGCCTTATATTAACAGGAAGCCGTATGTAGTACAGAGAACTGTTAACACTACAATACGTTTAAAATTATCACGAGGATTAAACCTCTGGCCTGGAAGGCAACTAGCAACTAAGTAAAACTTCTAAGGTAAGCGGCCTGCTTCGACTAACTCCTTCCTCTCTCTCGTAGGGCAAAAAGCCACAACTTAAGTACTTGGCGTTCGCCAGACAAATTTTGCATAAATAAGATAACGCTTTTAATTCTGGCCGGAAGTAGAAAATAAGAAGTGATAGTAAAGATTTAAAATAAAATAAACGTTAGTAAAACTTAAGATCCTTACAAAGCTACAATGAAAAACGAAAAGGCCCGATTTGTTAATAAAAGTAGTAGAATTAGCCATCAAAGTAATTTAAAACTATTTAAACAATAGTATTAAAAGTATTGTGCCAAAATTTTTTGGAGAAAAGAACACGTAGTGACAAGAATTATCTGTACATTTTTACATTAGATTCTCAGAATCAGCCATCCACTTTATACCGTCCCATTGGGCTTTGAGAATAAAATATCACTATTTAAGTAAAAAAATCTAAAAATTGGTAAAGCTAATGCCAGCTTTTTTTTAAGGTATTTTTAATTATTTTTTGAGGAATTAATTTATTTTTCAAAATTGTGACGAAGTATAGTATTTCTTCTTGAAGGTGTTTTGTTGTATTGCAGATTCTTTTTATTCTAAGTAGCTGTGAATAAATTCTGTTTAGGATGACTCTTTTGGAAATATTTCAATTTCAGTTGGTTAATTTTAGTGTTGAAAAATTGAATTCTCCTCTTTTGTCGTAAACTTTTATAAAATTGTAATCAATAATATGTAAGTCAAGGTAAACTACATTATGTTGCACCGTATTTGTATTATTTAGTTTTAAGTAAGTAGGGTAGATATCAGCAACTTCTATTTTGTTGTAGTTGTTAAAGGCAATGACATCATCAATATATCGATAGATGTGTTGGTAAAATTTATGCTCTTCTTTATTGAGTGAACGGACAAAGGTCAATTCTTTTGTAAAAAGGAATAATTCACAGACAGAACTTGAAAAGTTACCTCCTATTGGAATTCCTTGTATTTGTTTAAAGATGCTATTGTTAGGTTGAATAAAATTATTGAAAAGCAGGCATGAGAGAAAAAGTTGCTATTTTTTGGTACTTATTATTGTAGAGATTTGCGGATATAAATCCGGTAGAGCAAGTAAGCTTGTATATATTTCTTCAAGTGGTAAAGTAGTATAGAGGTTTTCAAAGTCGTAGCATTGGATATGGTCTATTTTAAGTGAATTTATAGTTTTTAGAACTAGTTCGTTACTAGAAATCATCCAGTTGCAATATAGATCCTTAAAATTATAGTTATTAATTAGGTCAAGTATTAGGCGAAGTTTTTGTGCAAAAAGATAATATATTTCTTTAAGATAACTTTTGGTGCTATTGTCTATGAACCTGAATTTAATCGGAGACTAATGAAATTTTGGTAGTGCATAGAGTTTGGCAAATCTGTTATTATATTTCCGGGGATGTATTTTAAGTCTTTTATGTAGTGCGTTAAATTTATTGAGAAGAATTTTAGTGCTGGTAGTAATTTTTTGGTATGTGCAGGTGCTATTTAATTCATTATGCAGAAGGTTGAAGTAAAACGTTTTTCAAATAACACTAAAATTGTTGCTGGCTTTTTCAATTTTCGTGATGATAAAGTTATCTTGCAGTTTTTGAATAAGATTATCTAGTTGCTTTTTACTGTACAAAGAGTTGAAACAAGGCGACTTGAAAAGTAAATATTGAAATTCTTTAATTAGTGCAGCTTTCCATTCAAGAAAAGTAGTAGTAGGTAAATTGGATTTATTACTAACTAATATGATAAATTTATCAAGATCATTATTGAATTGTTTGAGGCAAAAGTGCTTATTAATACTGAAAGAAGGACGAAATTTGGTGCCAAGTTGCATAAGGGCTCGCAATTCTAAGTCTTCAATGATATTGAGATCTCCAGTAATAACATGTTGATGGAAAGGATCGACGTATTTATTGTAAATAGGCAGTAGGCAATTACATATGCTATTTTTTTGTACTACGTGGTGATTGATAACTAGTTGACCTAAGGTCTTTTCAAATTTAAAACAGGGCTTAATTTGAAGTTGTTGGTCAGGAAGCAGATGTTGATATTTTTTTTAAAATGCTTGGTGTTTTTAATTGATCGTAATAAGGGTGCTTGAACTGTATAGTACAAAAAAGTTTTTGTGAAAAAAATTACTATTCTTAAGTTTAAAATTGCAAAAGTCAATAATCAGATCTTTAACTATATGTGAACATTGAGAATGTTGATCTATTATTTTAATCAGATTCCATAGGGTAGTGTTCTTAAAGGTATGAAGAAGTTTTATGGCATTTTTAGCGAATTCTTTATGTTCACGGTAGGAATTAAGATTTTTAATAATTAATTTCAGATCTTGTGCAGAAAAAAGGTTTTTGTTTTTGGAATTACCTCCTCTCGATCCTCTGGTAGTAATATTGCTAAAAAATCTGAATTGTCCATATATAGAGACTTCTGACTGTCTATTGGTGGTATTACTTAGATAGGCATTTAGCCCGTAAGGATACAGTGACTTTTTTTGAAGTACGTAAATGGATTCCTTAAACAGTCTAAGTTTGATGTTTGGTACAATATCTAGCACAGTAATTTCTATGTTATTGAAATTATGTATATTATAATGCTCAAGAATTGCAGTTTGCTGACTATCTTTAGTGAGATTATTGTTGTTATTTTTAAATTTTTTAATATGAGATCTATGGTTATTAATTCTGAGGTTGAGAGGGTTTTTTGTTTGACCTATATACGTGAGGGAACATTCTTTACAGGTTATTTGGTAGATGCAATTGTAAGTCTTTCATAGTGATTGTGTTTTACTAGATTTAGTAGGAGGAAGAGTAACATTAGCCTTACAGGTTTTCCAAAGCATGTTGCTTCATTTAATTATTTCTATGTTATTGATCTGAGCCAGTGATTGAAAGTAAAGAGGGAGCTAGCCTTCTTTACAGTGTTTTTGGAAGGAAGACTAACCTATCGTAAAAGTGGAACTGTAAACAGTTTCCGGTAACTCATTAGCTAAAGCTTAAAAAGGTTAAAAAACTAAAACCATCTAAAACTTACTGAAACTTTCTGCGCTTATAGCTGCTAAAAAGAAATAAAATTAAAAAGCTAGGTAGTAATTACTGTATAAAAAAGACCTATTTGGTCTAAAACTTTTTGCGCAAGATGCTGCAAAATTAAAGAAATGAGAAGAAGTTAGCTCGCCAAAAAGTTACCAGGAGCTATATATATATATATATTATTTATATGGTTCCTTAGTTTTATTTTCAGCGTTTTTTATTTTTTAAACGTCAGAATGCAAATAACTTGCTTTTAGAAACTCTCTATGAAAGCTTTAATCATTTAACTACTCAATAATTCTTTCTCTTTATATTCTGACAGCCATGAACGCCAAAACGGTAACCATTATAGAGGTCAGAGAGCTTTAAATACCTGAAGGGCAGTTACGCCTGTGATAGGCTACTTAAATATACTGTTCGTTTGCTTATTTACATAGCAGAAGTATCTCTTTCCTCATTACTCCGCAATATTAGTGACAAACAACTACACCTAGTTGCCATACACTGTTATTTGGCAACGCACTATCTCCGGCAATTATCCTTATAAGTTGAGTTAGTCTCTGAAAAACAATTATAACCATTCTTCGTTGTTCAGGTTCACGCAAGTGAAAGATAAAAGGTCGAATAAAAAATATAAAATTGAAAGAAAAGAAATTTCAAACCGGATGCTGTCGTGTGTCCGCCGAGTAAACCGATAGCATCGTTATGCCTTTCCTTTCATTTCACTCACTCGTTCATTCATGGGTTATCTGACGCGTGACGCTTTTATCCCTTAATGGCCAGTGTGATACAATAATACGTAATAAATACCCCGCCGATGAACCTCTGATAGGAGCCATTGTTTTTCTGCGAATGATGGCATCGCTGATGGCGGCGAATGCTGGAAGATTTGACAAATCTGGCTGATATCGATACTGCAGCTAGAACTGTCTTTTCCAAACTGGGTCTTAAACTCTTTTATCATGATTTCAGCTCTTCTTTCGATCCATAACGCATGAGGGAATTCTGAGCTTCACTTTTAGATTTTGCTGAGCATTTTATCTTTCTCTCTCTATATATATGTGCGTGCCTATGCATAATTTTTTTAGCGCAATTTTTCACTCTGCACATTTAAGAAAAGTAAGAAAGAATTTTGGCAGCTCATATACCAACTTCTGTCGGAAGTTTTCAGATTATCTAAAACTTGATTATCTTGATCATGTCTGCTTAAATTACTCTCCGCTTATGTTCGAGAAAAGGCCCGGGAACTGAAAAATTGTTTCAAATGCTAATTTTAGTATATTAACTTAATAATATGCTCATTTATTAAAATGATGGTTCCCAATCTTTTCTATACCTCCGAATAATAGAAAACATTTGATTCGCATTCGCACCTCGTGCAAATACTTACAAAGTACAATTAGACTTCTAATACCAATCACATTATTTTTAACTCAAGGACAAAAGGCATTCTTTGATGCACGACGTAGACATCAAGCTTGGCAATTTCTGAAAGCGCGAAACAGTGAAACTCAAGTACTTGTATCTAGAGCAGTGGTCGCTAAACTTGTGAAGTTTCTGGGCTATCGTACCGTTCTTAAGTCCTACTGTGAGCTACTACCCAAAAGAACTATCAACATTTAAAAAAAAAAAAATTACATTTTCAAATTTACGTTTGCCTATAAACCTACATTTCTAGTAAATATGAAATCAATTTAGTTAAACTGTATATGTAAAAAAAAAAGAAACTGAAATTGAACTGTTCATAAGAAAGGAACTGAAGAGCAGTTAATAATAAATAGCAAATATAATAACAGATTTTTTTATAAGACTTATTAACTTTAATGAGAAGGATGGAATTCTTTTTTTGTCATCAACAAGTTTTTTAGTGTTGGGAGAGTAGGTAATGGCTGCCATTCGAATACACTTGTCCAAGTGTTTATCGATGAGTCTGTTTCTGTACTTATTTCTAATAAATTCCATATTGGAAAAAGAAATCTCACAAAGAAATCATTTCATCTCACAGAAATCATTTATGTAGAGCTGAACATTACCTTCGCTTTGAGACAAACTTAAGACCAAAATTATGTATTTTTCTTTAGGAACAGGAGGCCAAATATTTTCAGAGCTTGGAGAAAGCGATTTGGCAGATAAATCATTTTGAAAATCAATCAGTTCTATCTCCACTGCTGCACTGTCTTCTTGAAAACCAAAATGTTTCATGATACAAGTACAGAACTCTTCAACATTTTTCTCTATAAAAGGCGATTTGACAAACTGTGCAACAACTGAAAGCCTTTTGAAATCTTGGAAGCGTTTGTTGAATTCTATTCTCAAATCAGAGATAATTTCAACGTATTTTTGCTGTTGTAAAGAGGCGTTGAAGGCCTTTCTTGTCAAGAGTTTGTTTCATACAAGCAAGGTGTTTGTATTCACCTTGGATAATATTTTTTTCCAGACTTTTGAGAATGAAGCAACATCTGAAATTGTTCAAAAAAATATTTTTATCCTTACTTTGAAGCTGCAAGTTTAAGGATATTTAACGTTTCGGTGATTTCTGCGAGAAAAGCAAAGTCCTGCAGCCAAACCGGATCTTCTATTTCACGGAAGGACTAGCCTCGTTCTTTAGAAAATTCTGCTAGGCAAGAAGCAACTTTTGAAAACGTGAAACTCTGCATCTACTCAACCAACGAACTTTCGTATGAAGCACTCGATTACCGCACTGGCAGTCTAGTTCAGCATTCAGTGCTCTGAACTTGTAAGGATCCTAAGTTTTACTAACGTTTATTTTATTTTAAATCTGTACTATCACTTCTTATTTTCTACTTCCGGCCAGAATTAAATGCTTTAACTTGTTTATGCAAATTGTCTTGCTAACGCCCAAGTACTTAAGTTGTGGCTTTTTGCCAAGAGAGAGAGAGAAGGAGTTATAGGAAGCAAGCCGCTTGCCAATGTAGTTTTACGAGTTTTCACTCTGTTGCTGTTTGCCTTTAAGGCCAGAGGTTTAGCCCTCTTGATAGTTGCAAACGTATCGTAGTTTTAGCAGCTCGGCGTACTACATACGTACCCTTTTTAAATAAAGGCCAGTCTTAGTGCTAGGCATTTGTATACTAATTCAAAATTAGCTTATAGTTAGAGTTTTAGTTAGTAGTTTTTATATTCTTACGTTCAGATCACAAGTGGTTGGTCTCTGTATTCCGAAGTTCGTATTCTGTAAAGTATTGAAAATAAAGGGTTTCGTATACCTTTCCTGCTTGTGCTGTCCATAACCATGGCCGAGTTTCAAGAAGAACCTGAGGTGCCTGCAGCAGCGGCTCAGAATCCAGAAATGCCAGCTGCCGCCCTGGAAGGATTTGGTTACATCGTCCAGACCATGCGCGCATCGATGAAACCAGCAGCAAGCTTTGTTGGAAACTCACCGGTGACCAGTTTTTTTGGAAAAATTGGGTGACCACTTCATGCTATATCCAATCCATGTGTTCCAGAAAGTCACCTTAGCTACCAGCCCTCTTGATAGTTGCAGACGTATCGTAGTTTTAGCAGCTCGGCGTAATACATATGTACCTTTTTTAAATAAAGGCCAGTCTTAGTGCTAGGCATTTGTATACTAATTCAAAGTTAGCTTTTAGTTAGAGTTTTAGTTAGTAGTTTTTATATTCTTACGTTCAGACCTCAAGTGGTTGGTCTCTGTATTCGGAAGCTCGGAAATACCTGTAAAGTATTGAAAATAAAGGGTTTCGTATACCATTACTGCTTGTGCTGTCTACTTCACACCTTCTTGAACATAGCATTGCGTTCCGCTACCTTTCCTTACAGTGCTATCGTATAAACTCAGTATTCCTGGAATATTGCAGGTGCATGTGTATCCATCATTCATCTCATCATTCGTTTTTTATGCTCTGAAAGCATCTTCATTGTGTTCTCTTACTTACTATGCCTTCGGATACTCCCCCATCACCAGCCGGCACGCAGCATAATATTCAACATTCTCCCCCTTCTGTTAAGGGTGCCGCTATCACATCGACACCTAACTCCAGGTTGGAAGCAATTAACCACATCTGTAACCAACTCCAGTTATTCATCTTACAGGCAAAGGAATCTCGCAGACTAAACGCTTCTGATAGAAAGCAATTTACATCTTTTGTGAACACCGTTCGCATAACGTTAACGGAACAAGAGGTTTATCTCGCCCAGTTACAGGGACAAGTCTTGGTTCTGCAACAACAGCAACTCGCACACAGTTTACAGCCACCTCACGAGAATCCTCAACATTCCAAGTCTTATCAAGCAGTGGAAACCTCAGCAACAGAAGAACAGTCCACAAAAGAATATCCATTCACTAAGGTGACACGAAAGAAGCGGAAAACTTCACCCCCTTCAAGATCTTCTCCAGTTCTACCGGAGCGCGTTCTGTTATTAAGGTCAAAGAACTCCACACGGACACCCGAAAGGATTAAAGCTCAACTTTCGGCAGATTTGTAACCCTCCCAGCTAGGGATCACTATAGTGCAGATTCGGCCCACAAGGTCCAGAGAGCTTCTCATCCGGTGTCGAGAAAAAGCTCACCTGCTACGCATGAAACAGGCAATCGAGGACAGGCCAGCACTACTAGAAACACTTGAATTTCGGGAGCGCAAGCCAAGAAGGGAAAGTGTAATTATTTTTGGAGTACCTGAGAATCTAGAAAAAGAAGATCTAACACCAGCACTTGTAAACCAACTGCACAATTTCAATCCCAGTGCATTTCAAATACGAGCGAGCCGTTCCGGGCAAAGCGGAAGGAAAACCTGGGTGATAGACATAGACCCTAAGTCAGCAGAACACCTAGTTAAGCTAGGCCGCCTTTTAGTGGGTTTTGAGTCTTGTCCTTTCCGTCCGTACATTAGGATCATACGCTGCTACAACTGCCAGGAGTTTGGTCACTAATAGCAGGAACTGTAAAAACGCTCCAGTTTGCGCGAAGTGTGGTAACAGCCACCTGACGCAGGAGTGTAGCTCGGAAAACGTGAGTTGCACTAATTGCTGCAGTAGTAATTCTGAAAAGGGGACCTCTTTCAGCACAGATCACCCAGCTACTTCAAGTTTCTGCCCAGTGTATGGAGCCCATTTCGAGAGCCTGAGAAGGACCACTGCTAAGAACTAAACCAAGATGACACTAAATAAACATATAGCAGGTCTTCGATTTTTACAGTGTAACTTGCAGAAGTGCTATGCAGCAACCATAAATACGCTGCAAGTAATGACACATACTGCTGCCAATGTCGGAATCTTCCAAGAGCCATACGTTTACAACGGAGTGATTCCTAGTGTTCCAACACACAGCAGAACGTTTCTGTCAAAGAATCAGCTAGCTACGATTGTTTACAGTGGCCCTCTCCTAATGAAAATCACAGAGCATACAGTCTCCATCAGACTAGACACTAGTAATTGCAGCATTGATATTATTGCTGTGTATCTACCCCCGAGCGAAGATATTACCTCTCTATTAGAAGAACTTAATTCTAACCTTCTGACTGGGGCATCACACTGTATCATAGCAGGAGACTTTAACGCCAGCAGTCAACTATGGGGTGCTGACTCGGAGAACCGAAGGGGAAGTGCAATACTAGAATTCTTAGACAGTAAGCATTTCATTGTCATCAACGCTCAGAACTCACCGCCTACCTTTGAAACATCTAGAGCTCGAGGGTGGCCAGATCTGACAATATCAACACCCAATACAATACCGTACATACAAGATTGGACAGTGAGTGACCTGCCATCACTCAGTGATCACAAAATTATTACTTACGGGCTGGATACTCCTATAGACTACATAATAAAGAAAAGATTCAAAACGGCATTTGGAGGACATTCCGTTTTACGGGAACACATTCGAGCGCATGTAGAGAAATTTATCAAAAATTTCAACAACTGCCAGGACAGAAACTCCTTAGATAATCTCTACGACTTACTAGTTACAAAAATAGTGCAAGCCGCCCACAAAGCATATCGTTTGAAATCTGTAAAGGCAAAACACTCGATATCCTGGTGGTCACCAGAGCTCAACACAGAGAGGAGCAGAGTTCGGGCACTTCGCAGAAAAGTACAATCCACGGTAGATCCATATCTACGGCAACTCAAAATGATAACATGCAATAAAGCCAGAGCTTTATATAAAAAAAAATTAAAGAGGCCAATTTAATCTCATGGAGAACTTACTGTAGTAATGTCACTAAAGCCTTTGGACCTACTCAAAAGATAACATATAACAAGGTGTTTCGTCCTACGACCCTTTCGCCTATGGTGAATAGCACTGCCTCATCCAACATCGAAGTAATCAGTGAGATCATAAATGCAGTTTTTCCTGATGATGATGAAGAGGATTTCTTAGAGGAGCAAGAGGAAGCGAGAAAAACCTACAGCATGAAATTTCGCCAAGTTACCAGAAGAGACGAAATCCCTCCTACGCAAATGGAAGTGGACAACATCATACGTAGTCTGGCACCCAAAAAAGCTCCAGGTCCGGATGGAATTGATAATATCATCATTAGAGAGATACACCGGGAATTTCCAAAACTATTCCTTGCGGTCATTTCAGCTTGCTGGAAACATCAGTACTTTCCTAAAAATATGAAGCTAGCAGAAGTGGCGTTATTCCTAAAATCAGGCAAAACTCCGGCAGAACCTTCATCTTACAGGCCAGTCTGACTACTGCCAGCGCTCGGTAAGGTATTGGAAAGAGTAATTCTTTACAGACTGGACTTCTTCCTGCAAAGGAACAACGCCCTGCATCCCAACCAATATGGATTCCGAATGGGCAACTCAACTGAACATGCCATAAAAGACTTAATGGACACTATCAAACAGAACAAGGATGACAATTTGCACTCACTGGCAATAGCCATTGACATCAAGGGAGCCTTTGACTCCCTTTGGTGGCCAGACGTAATAAATTTGCTGCACAACATGGCCTGCCCAACAGCCATTATTATCATCCTTCGCTCGTACCTTCAAGATCGAAGTGTACAAGTAACATCAGACAGCGGCATTTATGTCAAAAATATCTTTAGAGGGTGCCCACAGGGGTCATGCCTTGGACCAACACTGTGGAATATAGTGGCAAACTCGGCATTTCGTCAGTTTGAGAGCGTAGAATACGCTCGAATCATAGCCTATGCGGACGATTTTATGCTAGTTGTGGCAGGAAGGAGTAACCTCGAAATGAGATCTCAATACTGTCTTGATCTGTTCTCCCAATGGGCCAGAGCACATAAGCTTCAGATTTCGGCAGAGAAAACTAAAGCTTTACTCATAGGACGCAGCAGGCAGCTAAGACGCAACCCAAGCATTAAACTCCATGGGATACCGGTAAAATGTTTCCCCCAATTGAAATATCTCGGGCTATTACTCGACAACAGACTTTCTTGGATGCCTCATGTCAGGAATCTTAAGACTCGAATTAGCATCCTAAGCAACAACATGAGACGCATGACTTCACATAAATGGGGTATCTCATCTAAGCTACTAAAAATTTGGCATAGAACCATTACAGAAAGAGTAATAACTTACGGAGCAGCAATCTGGGGTGGCGAACTTACCTCTCATATGGAAAGATCCCTGCTCTCTATTCAGAGACAGCAGCTACTTCAAGTATGCAGGGCATACCGTACCACGTCAGCACTAGCCCTACAACAACTAGCAGGAATTCCTCCCCTAGATTTGATAGTAGAAAGGGAGGCAGCTATCGTAAGGGTTACCAGGCTGGGTCAAACTTCAGCACTCTGGGGTCATAGTTATCACCACTCGGACTACGAGGATCAAAACAACTGCAAAAACTTTCATACAGCAGCTTTTAATTTCTCCGACAGTATCAGTATAAACGACCAACCAATTCAGAGGTACAGTAATAACTTTTTCACAGATGGCTCCAAAACTGAGAACGGCACGGGCAGCGCCTTCTGTAGACTAGAAAATGGAGTCGTAACATTCGAGTGGAAAAGGAAATAAGGCTTGAACAACTCGGTATACCAAGAAGAGCTTCTAGCTATCAGTGCTGCTATTAGATATGCGAACACATGTCAACAGGAGAAATTCTCCATACTCAGTAATTCGGCATCAAGCCTGGCGGCTATCGCAAGTCAAAACAGCCGGAGTCCTTTGGTATACAGAATTCATAAACAGCTTCTGACAATGCCTATTTCGCAAAGACCCACTTTAAAATGAGTTCCCGTTCACACAGGGATTCAAGGCAACGAAGCCGCTGACCTACTGGCCAAGCAGGCAGCCAACTGCACGGATATATTAGAAAGACCAACTAAACTTCCTTGGTCTCATATTAAGCGAACAACTTTTGCAAGTCTGCTACAAAATTGGCAAAGTAGATGGACAGAGGCAGAGGTAGGACAAAGGACATTTCGCTTACTGCCAAAAGTTAACATGGAAATAAAGACCCACTGTGTTAGCCTAACACAGTTCTTGACAGGTCATGGACCATTCCCAGTATACCTGAACAGATTCCGACTTAGGGATACTCCTTTCTGCGAATGCGGAGAGGAAGGCGATACGAACCATTATTACTTCCATTGCGTACATACAAGAACCTGGCACTTGAAGAAACCAGCGGACTGTGCTTGGACACACTCAAAAACAGAATAGCTCTTGATAAAATAGAAAAAATCTCAAGACACTGCCTAAGCAGAAACAACCGTGGATAATATTATAATGTTTCAAATGTTCAAAACTTAAAGCAGATAACCAGAATAACGCTTAGTGCCTTGCAGTTATCAATATGTAAAAATTGTTATTAGTATATAATATTCAACCTTGTTATTCTGGAGTCTTCTCCGCCGTGATGGTATATAATTCCATTTGGTTCATGTCCGTGGTCGGAAGCCATCATAGCGGTGCACTCACTCACCTCTCAAGATGCATTTTACTGCTTTTACTGAAAAAAGCCTGCCTTGCTTTTACTGAAAATCGAGATTATTCGCAGTTTCTAAAAGAAAATTTCTATTCTGGCCTGAAACAGATTGCTATTTTCACCTAGTGCTTTTAGCTTCATTGCCCAAACCCTGTAACCCAGCACGTACCAAAACTTAAGAAGAAGAATTTCTCACATGGAAATAGCTTTGATTGTTACATTAAGGAGATTCTTAAAGCAGATCTACGCTATCTATTAAGTTTGAAATAGAACTTTCATATCTAACACATATTAAATTCTTGATAAGTACGAATTGAATTGAATTATGAAATTACGGGATACCTTATTAGGTATATTTCTATAAGGAAGATGCATCAGTGTATGACTTTCTAATGGAAATGACTCTTATTTACTTTTATCCCGGAAAAAATTACGAAATCGCTCATGCAGCCTGCACTGCTTTTCCTCATCGAACTTCACACATTTTTCACAATAATATACAGCATCCAACATAATTATAATGTAAATAATTGCACATAAATAACTTAAAGCTAACTATTAGATTAAGAATAGAAGCAAAAGTTTTGAAAAAAAATGGTTTATTATATTAATGTTTTACTGTGTTTTCATTATTTTTATTTTTAACAAATATAAACAAGTTTTCAGAAACATAATCACACATTTTAGATGCTCAAAAGTTAGATTTTAATTAATGTGATGGCTACGCTGAATGTATTAATGCAATTTTTTAATGTTTGGCAAAAAAATTAACCAAATTCTTAAAGTACTTGTTCAAAATGTTCAATCTGTTTTTTGTTTTCCGTAGTAAATTATTGACTTGTCAAAACCTGTTTCCATAGCTATGAACAGAGGGAAATCGATAATGTTGGTCCGGTAACCACTTTTATTTTGGAATACTACCCTCGGATGACTTTTAAATTCGAAAACTCGGATTACCCGTGTGTTTTGAATAATACTTAACATTTTAGGATATAGCTTTATATCTATAAACAATTAATTATGAATTATATTGATAGCTTATTTTGTAGGATCATGATTATGCCTATCAGTTGCCAGTGTATATTTGGGTATAGAACCACTTGTTCATCATTGGCCCCTTTGAAATTTCATCGAACCACAGGTAGTCAGTACTTACCCTTATAGAAAACCGTGATATAAAGTAGAAGTTACTGAAGATATGAAATAAAATTACTGTAATACCTTTATTTTATGAAAATGCATATAAATTATTTCAATCATTTCAGTGTATCCATTATTTTTTATCTTCGTAAAATTTTGCTTTTGATAGTTGTTAACGAAATGTTGATATCCATATGTCTTTTAAGCCATGTTAAGGAAAGAGTATTCTATTAAAATGCTTTTGGGGTCTTTGAAATGACAGTATCCTAACAAATGAAAACTAAGCAGCAACAGAACAACAGATAAAATTATTCATAATTAAAACTCAGAACTCTTCTGTATAATTTGATTTGAACTGAATAAGGGCTAATGAAACGTATTTTAAAATGCTTTTACTTAATTCTATGCTTTTGTTGAATTTTAGTTTTTGTTTAATCAAACATACATGCAGGCTCTCTGCCTGCTTTCGTGAAACGTTTTCTAAGGGAAACTGTGCGTGTTGAATTTTTTATAAAGAAACCAAATACATTAGCTCTATTTAAGAAATGCTCATTTCTTTGTAACTCCGAAACTAAGAAAACTCTAAAAATTGGTGAAATAATTTTACTTGAAGGAACAGCTAAATCTAAGCTCCCCTGGGATTTAGGTGGAATAATTCAAATTTTTAAAGGATATGATGGTATTATGCGATCATGTGTGATAAAAACTAAAAAAGGGGACCTTAAGAGGACTGTGCAATTGATATATGCCCTTGAACTATCAGACTGAAAATGAACTATTTTCGCTGCTTTAAAATTTTGTCCTTATGTTTCATGTTCACTAATATTACTTTTAGTTATTAATAATAATTTACTTTTCGTAATTCAACGTCATATTTACTGATTAAATAATATTAAAATTGTTATGTTGTTTACTATGTTTGTTAATTTTAATTTTAGTTAATTTGCTAATTTAAGGTTTCCTTTTGCTGTTTATGCTGTAGAGACATTAGGTTAATTGGAAAAGCCGGAGAAATGAAAAATTAGCAACCGCCTTCGCTGGAAATCGAACCACGGACCTCTGGAAAACCGGCCACCATGCAGAATCACTACACCACAAAGGCACGCTAGGGAAGCGTTAATCTTTTACATTATTCACAGTGATTTTTATGTTGCTCCTTGCATTTAGCGTATTTCGACATTTAGCATTTGGAAGAGGGGAAAAAGTATGATAAGATAATAAAATTAAAAAAGAAAAAAAAAAAAAAAAAAGAAAAGAAAAGAAAAGAAAAGATTAATGGAAAAAGGTGTATCATTTTCTTCAGACTCTTACGTTGTCAAGAGCAGGTAAAGACATCTTTTACTTTTTCCTGGCAGATTTATTCTGTTTGTGTAAGCTTAAAGTTATCCTAAAAATATAAATACTTTAAGTATGTAAATAATTATTACATATGTTTTTTTAATTTAAGTATATATATAATGTGAATTTCTGCTGTCACTTGCACAACAGAAACAGTTAATTTTTTTAACCCAATCGTTATGGATTTAGAATTTCAAGCCATAAATTTCCTTGACCGATGCTATGCCTGGAAACCAATCACGCTTCATTTAATTCCTGCTACCATAACCTTGCAGCAAGTTACAATATCATATTTTCTTCGAAGAAACTGCTTGCGCAGAAAATTGCTTTCATATAGGAAGAAACAAACACAATCTTTTTAACTCTCGCTCGACTGCATTTAATGGTTCAAATTTCGATATTAAGTAGTCTCGGGTTCTCTTTGGTTGTTGGCTGGGGCACTTTCTCTTGCCATTATATAGTTAACTGAGGCGGTAGATCCGGCTGTTACCTTACGTAATAAATAACAGTTTCATCTCTTTACTCTAAAAATAATATACCTAAAAATATGCTTCCTGTGAGTATACTATTCTCACGCAAAATCTGGAGGTGTCATCTCTTTGAAGAATCGTGGGACTTCCCAAACACTAGTCATAAATTTCAGATGCGCATTTGTGGGCATCTGAAAATCTATCTTAGCACTCTAATAAGTTTGTGAAAACATAAAGAGGAAAATCATTGGACAGTTTTATCGCACACATAATATTGCTTGTATCTGAAAGTTTTATGATGTAGAACTCCACAGAATGAAAACTTAGAAAATTTTGCATATTATTACTGACAATTCCATTCATTACTTACAATGCATAGAGATTTTCCATATTTAAAGTAAACTGAATTTTAGATATTTCTTTGTAACATTTTAATGAATCACTTCTTATTCTTCTGTCCATTAATATTTCTTGATTGATTTGAACATCAATCAAGCTCAGCGTGCTCGTATGATCTTAAATGATTTCTGCAAAATACATTTCGAATCAAAAGCAAAACCATTATTTTAATAGAAACATATATTTTCTCTGATTCTTCTAAAAGGATCAATCCAGTTACTATGTTTTTTGTTATTAACATGAACCGTAATTAGCATATATGACCGTAACTAGCATATATAGTTTACGAATGCGTGCAATTTTGAGAGTATTTGAAATGAACAAAAGCAGTGCAACTAAAGTAATTCAGACACATTTCTTTGAATCATAACGATCTCTGAGAAACATCATTTTTAATACTTTCCCTAAGTTAAATTCAGTTCTTAATTTACAAAATATCTATAGTTCTGAGTTTTTTTTAAAACAAACTAAAAATCTTAACTAGTTTAATGAATGTTTTTTTCTTAAAATTATTTAATTCTTTTTAATTGAGTTTAATAATATTTAACAATTATTTTAACGCAGAAGATTTACTGAAGTCTTGTACAAGGCTGCTGTTTTCCTTCGTTCGGTCTTTGCAGCAACTTAAATTAACATATTTTAATATTTTTTTTTCATGAACTCATTAAACTGAACCTGATTATTTTCAGCAAATAAATGTTGAACAGAAATATCATCAGACAGGCCTTGATATGACATTATGTTCTAATACTCTTAAAAAGTTATGTTCTAATACTCTTAAAATCCCATTTTAAGTCACGAAAATAACGTCTAGCACATAGAAAGTTCATATAAGATAATGAAACATAGAGTTCTGCTCTGTTTAGAAGCTTATTTCAATGTCCTGCAGACCCTTCTAGACTGGAAAGCGACTTACCACTTTAGTCCGAAGCACATCACCAAGCCACAAGACGTATAAACTTTATATTTAACTTTTAAATGAACAAAAGATACAACTTGTGCTTCAGACGAACTCCCGCTAATTGCAGATAGTTTACATAACATACGATGAAGCTCATTTCGATGTAGGTGACGTAGTCTGAGACGAAGCACAAAATACACTACTTAAGCTGGCTCAAGCTAATTAACGGTACATATTTTAAATGTCTACTTTAGTACTAAACTTTAGTACTACTTTAGTACTTTACTAAAGTAAGAATAACTTTAGAAAGTTTTCTCCCTCTTTTCCGCATATGCCTTCCTGGTGTAACTGGACGCACGTTTGACGTGGCTTCGAGAGGTTCGGAGTTTGAATCCCGACGAGGGCATAGTGCATTTCTTCAGTTTTATAGCATCGAACAATTCTAAAAGACTCCACATGTGGCCCCGAACTAAAAACGTGGGGACGATAATTCGTCACCAAACCAAGATTTGGCCGTTGGGTCCCATCCTCGTTACTCACCCTTTAAAAGACGGAATATATAATGTATTTTCTCCTTCCTTTTCCGCATGCCTTGGTGAAGTAACTCCGAAAGCACGCTCTATGTGCATTTGAGAGATACAGAGTTCAATTCCCACTGACGGCATTGCACATGTGTCACGATCTTGCATAGATACAAACTAATGACTCTACAACTCTTGCATGGCTTTGACTCTGCAACTCTAGCAATGACTTATAGCGATAGTACGTGACTTCGAGGCGCATCTGCCAGAAACTCTAGAACATTCAAGTCTTCGGCGCATCATACAAATAAGCGAATTTCATTGATGCATAAATGCTACTAATTGAAAGAAACTTCTTTCGTATGAATTGTGGCTTGTAAGCATGCGGTTATCAATTATTGCTAGTAGCCACTCATCAAAATGGCGGTCAGAGAAGAGTACATCAGACACGAGCGACTTTACGAGTATAAAAAGATCTGATGTGGACACCCAATGACTTCCTTGTACAACTTATTAAATTATACACATTTTTTGTTCCACTTCATTTAAACTCGTTTTCTCGAATTTCATTACAGATGTATTTCTCATTCATTTCTCATTTTGCGGGAAGGCAAAAATGCATAAAAACTCAAAATAACGTCATTAAAAATTGTAAAATGCAGAAAAACCTAAAAGCCAAATAGAGTTAAAAACAGTTAGAAAAACAATTTTCACAGTTTAAATTAAAGTTTCTATGCAAAAATCAAGCAATTCAGCCGATGGGCTCGAAGACTACATTTTGGGTGCACAAAACTGAAATTTAACTTAAGGTCTCACTGGGCAAAAAGAATACACTAAAGTTGGTGCACTAACTGTCTTAATTCACTACTCTGCTAAGAGTTTATAATGTAAACAAATGGTGGCCTCATTAGGTCTGGCACCAGTTACACTTTTAAACTGTTGATAATTCTATAAATGCAGATTGCATGCAGATTAATTAAAGGTCTAAAAACCTAATGCGCAACATAAGAACAATATAATTCAACAATTAAAGCAAAGAATGTGCAATTTACAAATATATAAGAATAAAAATACTGAGCTCACCAAACCGGATAACACGGCGGGGGGAGAGGAATATATATATTATATACAGTGAAAATCATTTAACACGAAACTGAGGGAACTGAAATATTTTTCGCGTTAAAAGAATATCGTGTTAAAGGCTATTGGAAAAAAAAAATTCAAGTTTTTCAAAAATAAAACATTTGGAAAAATAATCTTTTTTTTTTCGGCATTATCGTTTTTAGCATAAAATTTCAAATAAATTGTTCGATTGTTCGTCCATTTTGTTATTCACTTCACAATTCGAATGAGCATCTAAATAACTGCGCATACATTTCATGATGTTCTTCATTTCGGATGACGTTGGAACAGGAGCTGCATTATTCCTTTCATTTCCGTCGGCGAAATCTGCATCATTGATATTTTTTTAGCTTTTTACCAAATTCCAAAATGTCTTTGTCTGCCATAATTGGGGCTGTACACATATTATCATTATTTACTGCAACGAATTTTTCCGATGACACAGTAGGGCAGTACAATAATACAGAAAATTTCTTTAACGTTTTATTAAGTGTCGGCTCAGTTTCAATATCCTCCTTCTCCATTTCTTTTGGCGCCAAAGAACCTGATAATTTTGAGAATCCTGCATGACGAAACAATATTCAATCATCCTTGGAGTCACTGAATTCCATGCACAGTGTAACATATGAAGAGCATCCCATAAATTGTTTGAGAAATCTTCGTTTGCGAGTAAATATTTTCAAAGCAATTGCTTCCGGTAGAAAAATTTCATGCTTTGTATAATCCCTTGATAACAAGGCTGCAAGACACTTGTTGCATGTGGAAGCAAAACGATAAGCTTAATAGCTTTCAATACAATGTTGGAGTGAGCTGAATAAGTATAAATTATCATTGCAACAAACACCGCGAGTGCTACAAACAGCGCATTTGCTGTGTCCATACTGTTCACGTATGGAGCATATTTCACACAAAATATTTCTTCAATCATTATAACACCCATGTTTGTGTTTTGGAAAACCCTCATCGTACGCAACCATGTGCAGCTCAAGAGCGTTTCTCGGTTAATGTTTGGGCGGCATTCTTGGAGACTACCTCATTGGACCGTACCTTCTGTCCAGTCCTTTGGATGGTAGGGCATACTTGATCATCTTGCAACAAGTCCTGTCCGAACTTCTTGACGCAGCACATGCTCCTCATTCGTTGCGCTTCTCCATGTGGTACCAGCATGACGGGCTCCTTCACATTACACGACTAACGTCCGTCGACACCTCGACGTAAGCTTTGGACAGCGGTGGATAGTTCGCGGTGCTCCGTTCATTGGTCTGCCAAATCACCGGATCTATCATGCATGTACTTCTTATGGAGTTACATGAAGATTTTGGTGTATGAGACGCCCATTCCTTCAGTTCAAGACCTCGTCGCTCGAATATGTGTAGCTGCCAGGAGGGTACGTAACATGCTAGGAATCTTCCAGAACATAAGGAATTCCATGCAGTGCCGTTGTCAGACCTGCCAGACGACGTCTGGTCGTAATTTCGAGCACCTAATGTAGTACACATCATAAATGATACTTCAATAAAATGTTTTCTGTCCAATTAATGTGTTGCTGTTTCTGTTCTTTTTTTCTGTTTCTTTGCGCCATAGCTCGCGAGTTTATTGGTCTGGTAGCTAATCCTCCTGTGTATAATTGATCCAATCAATAACGCAATAATTTTTGTATATCTTTAAAACCTACTTCAAAAGGTAATGTAACTTATGGGATGGTACGTTAGAATAATCCTTACGTTAATTACTTTGCTGCATTTCTTTACTACAGCTAGCTAGTTATGTAAAATAATTCAAATTATTTTACTCTGTCACATAAAAGCAGTTTAATTTTAACACATCTCGAAAACAGTGTTCAACATCTAAACTTAAACTACAATATTTTCTTCAAGTAATATTCCAATAAATAAGTTTTTAGGGTTTCAAGACCATGCTAATACTTGGTAAAGCACCATAACGGGAGATATATCGTATTCCTAGCATATTTCTCCCCTGGCGTACTTTTTCCTCTACATTTTTAGCACCAAGTTCTAAAATATTTTAAAATACTTAAATTTCCTCTTTAGTGCGTTCCGAGAACTAGCTGCCTTAAATTTTTAAACTGGATTAATCGCCGTAGTGATTGTTTCCGTAGTGATTCCACCGTAGTGATTGTAGATTTATAAAGATTAGCGCTCTCAAACCCGCGGAATTCGCGTCAAACCTTTCTCTTCTAATAGCCTAAAACAAGAACCTACCAGTCACATCGGAGTAAGCACGAACTTGAGTTTCAGACTGCGATTACACTGAGTCCACTAAAAGTTGACCACAAAAAATTCTTATTAAATTTCACGAATACAGTGTAGCAGGCTAAATTATATGCAATATTAGACGCTTTGACGTAGCTCGAAAATAAATTATCTGGTAGTTAATGTGTTCACATATTTTCTGATGAACTATCAGTCTTGTAATCACTTTCTGCAGTTGGGTTTAATAATAAACTTATTGTGAATATTGAAATGAAATATAGAAATCTCCGTACAAAATATAATGTTTAAGATAAATTGGATTAAGGCACATGTAGATTTTCATGGTAATGAGAGGGCTGACGTACTGGCAAAAGAAGCCACACTTGCCAACTGTACTGCTGGGCTCTAGAAGAGAGACTATTGGAATTTTATAGAATAGTATATATGAAAAATGGAAAAACAATTGGGATTCCTCAGAAAAAAAGAAAAATTATATGTTTACTATACAGATTTATAAAGGAAGAAAGTGCTACACTGATACACATCTGATTCAGATTTTGACGGGACATGAACGTTTTCCCATGTACTTGAACAGATTTGAAGGAAAACAATTTTTTTCGACTATGTAGAGTAAGAGGTGATAATGTTCACTTCGTTGAAACCTGTGGCCTGACTGCTGGTATTAAAATGGAAATCGAATTTCCAAGAGATCTTTAAAATGCTGTTTTATTCCAGGGAAATAATGAATATTATCAACACACAGAGATACTTGGCTAGAGTAGATGTGTGAATAATGTGTATCTGTTTTCTTTTCTTTATGTGTCTTTTTATTACATGTTCAACTGTTTATTCTTTTTTTCTTTTTCCAGTTCGCTTCTATTTTGTCGGGCTGGCCTCTAAAAGCTTTGTGGCTAAATCATCGATCAGGGAGCTGAGTCTTCGCCTTTGTAGTAACATAGTAACATTGAGTCCTCTGCGCTTTCACTTTCTCTAATTACTTATAGATAGTTTTTGCACTAAGGAGTATCAGAGATAAAAATAAGAACAGGCGATATTCAAGTTACAGAGAAGTAGAAATGAAGATACCTTATTAGATCGTATTTATCGATATTACTATATATTCTCATTGGAATATAGGTTTCTTTTAAAGAAATAATATTGTGATCGTTACCTGTAGTTTATCCATGACTACTTTTCATTTGTTACGTTTTTACTGTATTCGCTTTCTTCGGAAGTTTAACTTGTGTGCTTGGTGTAGCATTATAATTAACAGATATACTTTATTAAAGTAAAAATTAGTTAATTCAAGCTTCTGCTTTACCTGTCTTACTAGCAGATGTAATTCTTTCCTTTAGATTTATCTTATATATAAAGAAAAGTCCTCAGTTACAGAGCATTTGGTTATTAACTTAATCAAGTTAGTTTCATATGATTTTTGAATGCCAATATTAATGATCCACAGCGTTACTTTTTACTTACTAACATACTCTCTCTGCTCGTCATTAGTAGGATATCTAAGACTGCTGAATATACTGCTGTTTGAATCTCGGTTTGTATTATAGCAGAAAGACTGGCTGTATCGAATTTTTGTGGTTTTCCTCCATGTTGTAATGTAGATTTTAGCCATCCTCCCTTATTCATTCTTCCGCGAAGAAATCCTTTCTCTTAGAAAGATACTCTTTTTGTACTCTGCTGCATTCGATTGAAGTAATTAAAACACTTTTATTTTGGTAAAATATATCATTAGCATTTAGCATTTGTTCAGTGTTTGAGTTTTACTTTTCAAATATTAGACTATTTCAAATAAGTTTATGCTTATTAATTGGTTATAAAGTTTATTCCGAAACGACTTTATAAATATTATGTACTATATGAGTAGGACCACAAAGTTCTTTATCTTTGTAGAACGTAACATTTTAATTTGAATTCCAATTGAAAGATTTCAACTGCCAAGTAAAACTCTAAAGTAAATTTACAGAAGTAAGCTTTTGAAGAAATAAAGTTTTGAAAAGAGAAAACGTACTCATGGAAACAGAAACTTCAGGAAAACTTCGAGCTGTAGGCATTTAAAAATAAAATTCAGTTTGAAATGAAGTAAGAAGGAAAACTTAAGTCTGATGTTTGTTAAAAACATTTTCAACAAATGCAACGACAAACAAATTTTAGCAAACTTTATGAGTATATAAACGTTTTGATTATTTCCAAGTTAGGCATTATTATTATTTTATAAAAATATCGTAAAACAGCGAAATCGCGTATATTTGCGATGTATCTAGAAAAGAGAGAAATGTTGTTTTTCGTACTTCCAGCCTTTAGACCAGAAAAGTTTTGGGTGCATTGACTTCACTGCTTAAGAACCTATTTGATTAATAATTAATTGCCGTATTTTACCAGAATTCAACTATTTAAATGATAATATAGTACTTTTGAAGTGCTTAAATCGCATACATAACTTCAACCTTTAAAAGCTTCTCCTAACAAAAAACACGGCAATTCTTTTTTTTTTTTTTTTTTAATACTATAACCACTCTTTAAGCTATTTAAGATACTTTACGATATTTTAACCAGCCTGACTTTTAATAGCTCTCCTTTTGTGATACTATAATCACATGATCAGAATTCTGTAATCCCTTTCTTATGATTTAAAGACTACACCTGAACAATGGTCGATGATAGTCAGTTGAGAGACAAATTGTTACGAGATAACTTCGCGCATCTGTATTTCAACTACTTGAACAATGGCTAACTACTATTCTGATATGAAATATACTTGACTACATCTGTCTGGTTAAAAGCCTCTCATAAGAACAAGTAAAAGAATTGAAATGAATAATAACAATAAAAAGTGCTCTAACCCGCCTTTTTTTCGGCCACTAGGAAGATGCCTCTCATTTCGGTTTCCACAATAGATAATCTGGCGTAAATTCGCGTGCCCAGTGGTCAGAAGAAGGAGCTAAAAGTACATCTAATGGATTCTTGATAGATCTCTAATGGATATGTTGGTAGGGGTCACGTGGTCTCTTTCACAGGACCCTCTCTACGTAATCGTTGATTGGCCATCGACCACAATATTCGCTTGGAGAAAGGGGAAAAGAAATCCCTGCACGCAAAATATTTTCCTTTCTCTGTGGGTGTCAGAGAAAACAGTGAATGGAAAGATGCCTTATCGGTATGTTAAAAGGGAGAGTTTTATGATCCGAGTTCACGCAGGTAGTGACTAAATTGTAGGACTCACTCGTCACATGACGTGTAAAATCTTTTGTATTTTTCAAAGTTGTGTCATCGGCAAAAGTTCTCAAGCTGCAGATGTCTCACTATCTGTATTGTATTCCATAAGGTAGATTCAGATGTGTGTGGTATTTACCATGATACTGGCGATCAGATATACCTAAAAGTGAACATGTAGATAAGGAATGTGCATTAAAAATTAAAACAGAAATACCAAAATGAAAATTAAGCAAATAATTAAATGTTTTGATTTAAAATATATAGATCATCTTAAAAAGCTGGATTTAGTTCTTTATTTGAAATAAGTATTTAAAACAGTGCCAAGAGTAATTTTAATGTAAACCAACACTCACACAAGTAATGTTTCATCTGTAGCATACCGATGTATGAAATATTTGCATTTCTGGCTTCAGAACTATTGAAAAGCAGTACGAGCTAAGCTAAGGAGAAATTAAAGTCACTCGTTTAGATCTAGAAACATTAAGAAGTGAAGAATACCTAACAATTTTTACATTTCCCAGTTTAACGAACTTTTAGTAAATTCGATATTAATATCATATTTAAGTAATAAATGAATTGACTTTGTGTAGAAACAGTTATCCTTTTAAGAGGAAAAAGAACTAGACATGAAATATTGTTTATCAATTAGTATTTTTACAAAATGGTTAAACTCTAATGTATAGGAATTTTTAAAATGGAGAAAGAATTTTTAGTGCATTGATTTTTATGTTTAATTTAGTAAATCGGAAAAAATAAATATAAAATTAGAAAACTTTAGTTACTGCTTAGAAATATCCAGATATTTGAATACCGATGCATAATAAATAAATAAAAAGAATAATTTTCAAAGCTAGGAATGTGAATCAAAACATAAATAAAATGCTCGCACTAAAGTTAATGACAGAGAACAGAGAAGAAATTTCTTAATTTCTTTAGAAAACATTTTCTTAACTGTTATTGATTTTTAAAGTTCAATTCATATAAAGCATATTCTTGCCAAAGGTTAAGAAAACTTTTTAATTCATTTAAAGTATTTTACTGGCTAGATGGCATGGAAGATAAAGAAGTAAGTACGAGATAAGAAAAAGTAACCAATAATAAATAATAACGAATGTTTTACGGTTATTCCTGAAAGCACGAAATTGCTAACATTATGAAAAGAAAATTGTCTTGTATTCAAAAAAAAAAAAAAAAAGTACAGGAAAGATGAACTCATGATTGCAACAATGAAAATATAAGCAAAGAAAACACTGAGTACAGCTGAAAATGTGAAGGAAACAGTAGAAATAAAGTTGGATTCAAAAGTAAGTGCAGTGAAGTTTGCTATACAAAATCTTCGTAAACTGCTGATATGGAGAGATGCTTTTGCAGGCAATATTGGGGGAGGAGGAGGGTGAAGTCTTTATTTACCTTAGATGCGAAGGAAACTACGAAACCTCACATCATCAGCGCGTTCAATCATCCGAAATGGTATTTGGGATGAACTAATAGCATTTCAAGGCTTTAACCACTTGGTCATGTAGGTTCTCTGTTCATTTTCCTGTCACAAACTATGTATTGCAGAGGCTAGATATCTTTTTTTGGCTGCCTTCTGCATAGTGATTAAGAGAGCTGGATGGCATGGTTTAGTACCGTTTGAGCTCGTTTTCAAAACAGCCTTAACAGTGTTGTTCCCATTAGAGCCTTAAAGGAAAGATTCAATAATTTTATTTCCCATTGAGCTCGATCGAGAAATATCCTCTCATTTCATTTATAACACAGTCTCTGTGTTTTTAAACTCTTTTCTATAAGTAAGAGAACAGTAAGTCAGTATTTTCAATGGCATGACATATATTTATCACGATTTATTTTGTTAGTATATGATTATATACGAAAACAGTGTTATATAAATATTTTGTTTTAGTTTTATTATGTATTATTTTGGAGAAGCTTTAAACCCCGCATATTGCATACTCCTGACACTTTCATTTTTAAACTTATATCGTAGGAATGACTGTTAATTCTTCCCGACCACTTCTAAAAGACTCATTTTATGCTTCTGCTCTTAAACCTTTGCTTCATCTTTTGTGCCGACAGGAATGTTTTGGTGAATGACTTTCTCGTCTTTACTTATTTGAATATTCCTATTGCAACTGTTAGATCGACAAATACAATCCTGCTTTCCACTTTAATATGTATGTTTCAAAAAGATCTACCATTATAAACTAGTCCTTCGAAATTTCATTATATTCCATTTTTCTAAGACCTTGTTAAAAGAACTCCTAACTTAATCAGCACAGTATATTGCGATAAGCTAATATAAGAAAAATGATGAGCGAAAAAAACCTGCTACTAGAAATTGACTTCTGAGAAAAGTTAAAGCGAAGACAGGATAATGCAAATGGCGTGGCATTTTTGATATAAAATTAGGGTGAAATATAAACACATTTACATTTATAGGAAGGAGTGGAAAACAAAGGTTAATATGAGAATGTTGGTCAAAAGCTATTTCCAATTCGAGCCAAATCAAGAATGAAATAGTCAAGGCTGTCTAGAGATAACGCTATGTTGGGACATCACCATAGCTGGAGCTAAGGTTCGAATCCCGAAGAAGGTATATATGTTAGTAATAGTTCATTTCCCCTCTTTAAAAGCCTAGAACTGATCATCCGTCTGTAGAACGCTCTCTCTGATGATACGGCTAATGACGTTTGGGTTGGCCCAATCCCGAAGAATACTCAATTAGCAAGTATGAAACATTTTTTTTTTTCAAGTTAGTTTTTATTCAATTATAACGTTTTAATTCTGAAATAGGCTCTCTTTTATATGACTTATTTCAGAACCACCGATGATTTATTACATGTTATTATGCTAAAGAAAATGGACAATAATCATATTTCTTGTTACGTGTATGAACTAGAAAGTTAAGAATTAATTTTCAGCATAGAAAGAGTTTAAACAAATTGCATGTATATCTATTACCCACATCTATGCAAAAATAAACGTAGGATTATGTACACTAGCAAAGAAAAGCTGAAAAGTGTCCTTCGTTACCATACAGCCACTTAAAAAAAAAAAAAAAAAAAAAAAAAAAAAAATTTAAAAATAAATTCACTCCTCCATTTTTTTCTCAAGTGCGATTTCAAGTATAATGTCATTACACATACGGACAGATTCGGAAACGTTAATTAATGCTACCCGGAAGCGTAAAAGAGCTCAATGGCGGAAGTGGCATACTAAGCATAAAAAATATCATTTCCGACATTTGTTATTATTTTACACCTCGATCACAGATCCTAATATCACCGACAGCTAATACTAGCGCTGCCTTCTCTCAATATAATAAAGCCAGCGCATTCGAGCGGGCCCCGGGATGTGTACACAGCAAGAGAGCACAGATCACAATGCTCTATTGCAAGGCGTCTCGCATCCTCGATCCCCCGCTCTCTCCTCCCACTCCTTTTCTCCCTAGACCCCAAACATGTCGGGGGCTGCGGAAATTAAAGTCTTCTAAACGCGGGCTACTGACAGATTGTGCGCCCTTTAGCCCCCGGCACATTAGGGTTAACTCCAAGAATACTGGCGACGCCAGTTTTCGCCAAAACACTGAATATACTCCCTGTGTTCGAATTCATTTGAAATAAACAAGATAAAACTATAGTATATGTGACAATTTTCTTTTCTTTTCTTTTTTTTTTTTTTTTTTTTTTTTTTCCTTTACAAGTTTCAGTCCTTAATATTTAAATTAATCAAATGTAAAAGTCAAATATAAGGATATTCGAACAATGTTTATAGGTTATTGATCCTTCTAAAATGTGCAAGAACCATGTTAGAATTACTATTTGTTGAATGAAATTGCTTCGATACATGATTGTACGGGTGTTCGTAGATAAGTAAATATAGCGATTTAATTATTGTTAAAGCATAATTTTATGATCATTTTTTTAACATTTTATTTTCATTTATGAGGCTTTATGTGAGCATTTTATTCATAAAAATACAAGAAATAATTTTTTAACATTCATAAGAATATTTCAAGCTAAGAGCTTAATTATACTCATTTGAACTCGTATTTGTAATCGGGAAAATATAAAAGAAAACTATTACTTTTTCGTAATTTTTAACTTATGCATTGAAATGTTCTATTAAGTGCCCCTAGAAAGAAGCTGCTGTGCATGTACATCTTACATGCATTTGCGAGTATGTAGATATGTATCTCACATGCAAAGCAAGACAAGAACAACAGGAGAATTTAGAGTTACACATGCTTCTGAATTATGGCAACCTGTAGATTTACCCAGTATTCTATTTCTGGTTCAAATTATGCTCTGTTTAGTGTATTAATTTTCTCCTTTTATAAATCAATAGGATTTATAGTCTCTAACAAAAAACTCCATGAGAGTTATCTTATATAAGAAAAGACGAAGAGAAGAAAACATGCAGTAGGCGGACGCACTCAGCTGATGAATATTTATTAATGTTTAATGACATGTTTCTCGAAACATTACGGACAGTGACATTTCTGATTGACTTCATGGGTTAATTTATTTTTCTAACTTTACTCTCATTGTTGCTCAAAGTTTGAGTTATGTTCTAAAATAAAAAAATGGACCCACATTAGTTTAATTTTTATTATTTATTTATTATTTAATTTTGTTGATTCTTCTTTAATCTTATCGCCATGTCTCAAAACGTATATAAATTTTTAAAGTTGAATTTATTCTCTACTTTTTAATTCTCCCATTTTCATTCCCATGCATCTCATACCGTGGCAAGATTCACGCTTTCTTTTGCTCGATTCGTTAGATAATCGGGAGCATTACTAATTCTCTCTAAATCTCAATCCTGGCATTCTACAGCTAATTTAATAATTAACCAAATAGATGACAGCTAAATTTATAATTATTTGAGTTAGCTAAACGCCACTGATACAACAATAGAAAAGCATAAGAACTCTGAAAATATTTTGTGAGAAAATATCATTTAGGTACTATAAAATAAATACTTGAGTGATAGCTAAACAGCCCTCAAAGCGCATTAAATTTCTTCAGTCGTCTTCGGACAAGAAGGATACCAAAAGCGCTGTCTCGCCAAAGCATGTTAACCCTCTCTTGAAAGATCAAACGTGAGGCAGGCGACACCTTGTTATCCGTGGCCTTCATTATCCGCTGCACAGAGTCCCGATAATGCGGAACAAGAGCCCCGTATTTATTTACACCCCGAATAACAGCTCTTACGCCATATTAGCCCTCTCAGTCAAATTTCGCTCGTCTTCTTTTGACGCAATTTGGCCAAAGGGCGACATCTCTCCCAGCCCACTTTTCTCCAGCGCAGACTAGTTTCATACTTGATATCTCTTTTCATGATACCAGCGGATTCGTTACAGAACAGGCTATTAGGAAACTAAGTTACAAAAAGTCTTTGCGAGGCGCTATTTAATAACGCATAAACATAAAAGAAACAATTTTTCTTTCATGAAACTGATGGAAACCGGTTTGCCAATTTGTTTTCTAGCAAATCAATTTGATAAAAATGCTTGATTAAATAATGAGACTCCGAAAGTTGCAAGTAGTCGAACTGTGACAAGTATTACGTTCGTTTTTCTTAAATGGCGGCCGGATCTTCGCTAGTATCAAATTTCTTTTTGCCACTTTTTTTTGCCTATGTAGAAAATGAAGAATCGAGGAAAAAAAAAAAAAAAAAAAGGAAAGAATAATGGATTTTGGTAATATCAAACTTTATTTAAACAAAGAAAAAACACGTGGTTAAATACATAATTAAACAAGCCGTATTAAGTTAAAAGTTTATTCATATTAATTCGTTAACGTGATGATGAAAGAAATAGTCAAAATGATCCTTTAAAGGAAGTTGTTTAATATCACATTCTTTGGTTTCGATAAATTGAGAAACAAATAGAATAATAATGGCAAATCCCCATAAATTTTAAAACCGTGTTAAGGATTTTGATGAAATAAGGAGAAAACTTAACTGCATTGGTAATTTCAGAAGTGTGTAAAATATTTAATATAAGAAACATTTTTCCTCAAAAAATTACATCACAGTTGTCCTTTAGAAAATAAGATGTAAATATGCATGTGTCTGGTTCTTCGCTAAATGAAATAGTTGGCTGTCAATGCAATGTAGAATCAACAGAAGCTTTCCGTTGTTTATAATGATATCAATTAACTCAGTAAACTATAAATGCTACAATTTAAAGCAAGTAAAAGCTCCTCAATGTTACTGAAAAGCATTTTGAGAACGGGTCATATTGACTTGCAATTTTGAGTTAGTTTGACATGTCTCACACTCTTAATAAAATTCAAATTGAGGAATCAAACTAATCAGTCGGTGCCATAAAGATCTTTTGAAGGTTTTAGTCCAAAGCTCAGGGTGAGCGGTGTGCGATAGACAAATATAAGGAATATAAATATAAGGAAGAGATTGGTATGAAGTTCCAAGATTATCAATCGTAATGTAGTAGCAAATTCCACTATATTGTAAAATCTAGGCATCTAATTAAAGGATAATTAATCTTTTAGTTTTACCCTTAGTTATCTTTCATTGAAATTCATAGTATTAATTTATTTTACAAGCAATAACAAAAGAGGATTATCGAGAAAGAAATATGTTATCCATTTGAATCAAATGCTTGTCACAGTTACAATTACGAACTTTGTTGCTTCAATTAAGTAATTTTATATTTTAATCCTCAAACTAAAACACTGCTTTGAATTTTATTCAGGAGAATTTGAGCTTAAATTCACTATTCATAATTTAAAGGTATAATAGATAAGTAATAGAAAATATTGCCTGCTGTATGCACTAAAGGGCAGTCAATCGTTTCGGTATAATAGCATATTTTTAAATCTCAAAAACAGCAGTGCAGGACAGAATGAAAAATTTCTTGTTTAAACTTCATACTGATGAACGATTAAGAAATAATGCTTTGCAAAGTACTTTCAAACGAATTTAGAATGATGAATAAACAGCGCTTTTAAATTTTGCAAAACAAAATTGATTGTGAGTTTTGTGTTATCAGATTAAGATTTTAATATTTTTCTTATCTCTCCTGAGTTTTTTTAAATAAAGTTTACCATTATGCTGCACTCTAGAATTCACACTGAGTCTCATATTGAGGAACTTAATAAAAATTATCACTCTAAAATAGATTTTAATCAAGGCATACAACTGCATCTATAATAGTGAACGATGGAAATGAAAAGAATCTAAAAAAATCTTGCAAAGGCTTGTCTAGATGAAATAAAAGAATGCAGATGAAAACTGGATTTCAAACTTAACAATTGCCTCAAAGAGAGGAAGTTAAGTCGCTGAATATTAAATGAGGAGCATAATTATGCAAAATAGTAAAATGATGAAAAATTTGTTTGCATAATTAATCATAGATTAACTTGATATTCTCACCTAGTGAGAATTAGGGACAAGTTTAAAAAAGAATGAATAAAATATGCAGTATGACGTAAAAAATGATGTTCTAAGGAGCTCAGTCTTAAACCAGTTGTCACAGTAGTAAATAACTGGTTTAAGACTGGTCTCCTGAGCAACTGGCTAATATTGTTGAGTACTTATAGAAAATAAATTTTAGAAATATTAAAATTATTCTTCAAAGATAATTTCCCAAAACAGAAAACTTGCGAGAGAGGGATATGTGAGGATCAGACAAGAGAATGAGATTATAAACTTATTATTTTAATCTAATCAGTTATTTATAGCTTCCGCCTTTACTTTAACTTCCGTTTCATCACCAGAATGCAAAACAGTTAGGTAATATTTAAGATGAAATTTTTGAATTGTAAGACAGAGCTGATTTCTGGCCTGCGCATGCCTGCTACGCTAATTCTTGTAAGCTCCGATTAGTTGTAATTGTTCGGCTTTGTGTTATCGCTGCCAACATTTGATTTTAATACGCCGGTTAAAATTGCTGAACCACCTTAGATAAAAATTTAATTTGTGTAGTCATTGACTACTAATCTACGTTTTAAATTGAATTTTGCCGTTATTTAGTTACATCACCACGAGCTGTGATTGGTGTTTTCAACACAAGAGCGTGTATTTATGGTCTAAGTTTTAAATAAAAAAGTTTATTTAAACCTTTATCTAGCTCTTACTTGCTTAAAACGAACGTAATACTTCTCACAGTTCGACTACTTGCTACTTTACTTTAGTTTCAGACATAACGACGATTTGCTTCAGATACGTAATACTTCTCACAGTTCGACTACTTGCTACTTTACTTTAGTTTCAGACATAACGACGATTTGCTTCAGATCTATTAGGGATTTTGAATCAGTTAACGTTTTCCAGATCAAGGAAAACCCAGCAAAGTATTTGCAGATATTTAAAAATCCAGTACAAAACTGGAGTCTTCTGTTTAAAAGATGGTACTATGATAGTAACAAAAAGACATTATTAAACTGTGATTTTAGGAGAAACGTTTCAAAAGTATTTTGGGGTATGTGTTACCAATTAGTTTTGAAGTTTCAAGAGTAATTATATCGAAATTAAGTTTTAGTCCCAACCTAATTCTGAAAAAGAAAAAGCAATTTGTAAAATGGTTTTGAGGGTTATATCGATTATGGAACCTGAAAATGCGCGATGCCCAGCGGACTTCGAACTCGAGACCTCCCGAATACTCTTCTAGTGCGCTTTCAGTTGTATTAAGGTATGGGGAAAGCACGGAGAAATTAAAAAGGTTTCCAATTCAAATCCTTTGGTTCTATAGCCAAGGCATGATAACGGAAGTTTGGAAAATACGGCTGCAACGATATGCCAGTCCTTCATAGATTTTTAAATTACTCATCCATAACGTATCTTAAATAGCGAAGAAGAATACACTTTGCTACTGTCTCACAAAATCGTGTTATAGCGATAGAAAAATTAAAAAAAAATTTTTTTTCGGTCCATTCTAATGTCTATTTATTCCTTTGATTTAAGTAAAGTTCTTTTGATAATTTTTTTTAATTAGCTTCAAAAATACCTATATATATTTTTTTTAATTACAGAATAAATACTGCTTCATAAAGTGAAATCTAACGATGATAGATCTACATGGTGGATAAATGGACACTTTCATGTTTTAGCGTTTTGATGGAACTTTAGTAGCTAATCATAATAGACTTACGTTATTGACAAGTATTAAAACTCTCCAAAAAATGAACTTTCTATGATTGAGAATGTAATTTTTATTGAATTATTGAAACTTTTTATAATTGATTTTCCCTCTAATAATAAGAAAAATCTATAATATGAGCATAAATGATGTCAATGATAAAAAACTAAAAAGAAAATAAAAAATATAAATATATGTTTTCAGATTAATTCTATGGGTATTTTA
Source organism: Stegodyphus dumicola (assembly GCF_044657685.1). Lineage (NCBI taxonomy): Eukaryota > Metazoa > Arthropoda > Arachnida > Araneae > Eresidae > Stegodyphus > Stegodyphus dumicola. Next base: position 103,950,303 of record NC_140771.1, read on the forward strand.
TCAAATTTAAGAATCCGATGTTTATTGTAAGCTTCGAAGAAAGAACGGACAGTAGTAAACCAAGTGTTTCTATTGATATATCTAAAATATTAGTTTCATGTGCTCCATTATGAGTAAAATTTTTCAGTTTACAACTAAGACCTTGCTGTTTGATACATCAGAACTGAAGCATGGAAAATTCGTTAGTCAGATACACAGAACTATTACTTTAACAAAAAATTTATTCAAGTTCCATTATTTATTCAAAATCTGCTTAGTAAACCTACATAAATAAATTCGGAATTCAATGGATTTAAATTTATAAGTTGTTGCGATATTGTTCCTTTTTATTCGTCAATGGAAATTTGAAAAACAATGAATTCATATATTAAAACACTCACACAAACCAATTCTGAAAAAACAATAGCCACGTGGAAAGAAGCAACGAAAGTGTCAAAATGGTGCACGTGGTAAAACGATACAAAGTAAAATTTCCTCGAAAATGCCGGTTGATAGTACAAACTAGAATAGAAGAGAAATACGCCAATGTGACAATCAAAAATCGCAATAACAACCTTAATAATTAAACTGACAGTGCTCACAGTGTTCTGTAGCGCGATCTATTTGCGAGAATGACGCCGCATTTTGTAGGAAGATTAAACAAGACGAGGGACGAAGGATTCCGCGAAAAAAAAATAGTTCCAAAAGTCACCACTAGAGAAATATTTGGCGCTGTGTAATAGAAAATAGAGTGTTAACAAATGCAAATTAATGTGGAATAAAATTACCTTTTCTTATGGATATCCTTATGGAATATGGATATGCCTTACAGTAAGGTATGGAAAATCTTACGAAAGATTATCAACTTCTATCCGTATACAACCGTGTACAGGAGTTACTGTACCCCGACCATGATAAGCAATTAATTGACTTTTGCTCTCACCTTTCTTGCCTGAATGGAGGTGGATAATGCTTGGCCGTGATGCTTGGCCATGATGGATAATCTTATGGAGAGACGAGGCTCACTTTTACCTGAATAGAACTGTGAATACCCAGAACTGCCGAATTTGGGATGACAAATCACCACATGCAGTAACAGCAATTCCCTTACATTCACCAAAGGTAACTGTTTGGTGTGGGTTCACAGCGGAATTTATAGTAGGTCCATTCTTCTATGAGAACATTACCCCGACAGGACCGAAAACCTGTTCTGTTACCGGAGAGAAATATCGCCACATGTTGAACAGCTTTGTCATTCTGGCACTTCAGCAAAGACAATGTCTGGGGAAAATCATTTTCATGCAAGATGGATCCCCTCCACACGTTGCTGTACGGGTGCAACAGATGCTACGACAGAAATTCACAACAGAAAGAGTCATTAGCCGCTACTTTCCAACTGCATGGCCCCCTCGGTCGCCTGATCTTACCCCATGCGACTTCTGGCTATGAGGTTACGTTAAGTCCAAGGTCTATCAAAGAGTGGTCCAGGACCTGGCTACGTTGAAGAATAACATATCACGGACTGTACGGGAGATTTCCTGCAGATATGTTACTTTCTGCTGTTGTGCATACTGTGCACAGAATGCAATATGTGGTCCACAGCAACGGCAGCCACATTGAACCTTATTTGAATGCGAAATAAAAGGTAATTTCCGTATTGATTTGCATTTGTTCACACTCTATTTTCTATTACACAGCGCCAAATATTCCCCTACCGTTGACTTTTGGAACTTTTTTTTTTTTTTCTCGGAATCCTTCGTCCCCCGTCTTGTTTAATCTTCCTACAAAATGTGGCGTCATTTTCGCAAATAGATCGCGCTACAGAACACTGTGAGCACTGTCAGTTTAATTATGGTCACCCGTTATAATAAAACACTCAAAGTTTTGCGTTTGTGTGTTAATAAGTGTTTTACTATATGTACGCTAAATACAAGGTAGTTATTGTGTTTTTGATTGTCACATTGCCGTGTTTCTCTTCTATTCTAATGAATTCATTTTAGGTTCAATGGCCGTTACTTTCTATAAGCTTTATTCATCAACACTGAATAATTTAGATTCTTTCTTTCCTTCTTTTCTTTACCTATATTTACTACTATAAATCCTAACCGTTTTAATTTGCCGAATACTTTTCTTGATTTCGTATTTTTAGTTTACTTATCTTTCAGACCTTCACAGATACACATGTCGATTTATCTTTTGAAGCGTTCTGTTCACAATGATATTTTATCTTTTGAAGCGTTCTGTTCACAATGACATTTCTGAGTGCGTGTCGATTTTTCACTGCATTTATTATCGCAAATAAAGGTGTGAAACTAATTCCTGTTTCTCAATCTCCGTCAAGTTCTTTCGAATAACAAATTTCATTGCATTTATTTAAAATAAATTTTTAATTGATACATTGTCAAAAACAAATTGGCCTCACAATGCCCGTTTCTAAACTATTAAATCCAATGATAGGAATTTTGATCTATGTCTATGCAGCGAAAAGAATTCTAATAAAATATGAAATATTGCAATGCCGAGAATTTGAGTAATATATATATATATATATATATTAGAGTTTTGACATCCTTAATATAAAACATGTAAGTATGTACGATTGATATATATATGTATAAGCGAAAGGGCATCCAACGGACTAAGTAATTATCGTCATTGACCGGAAATTAGTTGACGTTTCAAGAGGAACAAACTAACTTTTGATCAATTAACAATAATTAATAAATGCGAAAGTGTTTCGTCTTTTTTTCAATGAAGAATCAAGACTAAATATGCTGTTTAGGAAGACTGACTTCAAATTATTCAAATTGCTAATTAAAAATCAGTAAATAACTGGCGGTACTGTCAAACTTTAAATGCAGTCTTCAAATCGGAATACATAATTCTTATAAGAGTGAGTTTTATTTTCTTACTTGAGAAAACTGCTTGCGACACATTCGCCTTGGATCTTATTAAAACAACACAAACTTTTTTAAAACAGTTAGACAAGGTGGAGCATGCATACAAAAATGTATTCTCATAAGTCTAAATTGAAATGTCTCTCTCTGTCTAAAATGAAATATTAAGGATGTATAGAAAATTTATGTAATATACATTAAACGCCAGAAAACGAATTTAATTAACTTACGTGTTTGCTAGCGGTAAAACTAATATAACGTCCGTTACTTTCTTCATACTAAGCATGGATCTAGAAGTTGAACCGGGATGGAAAATAGAGCGGAGGAGAGGAAGAGCGTAGGCGGGGACGTGTGAGATGCTGTTTTTAGAATGCGGAGAAAAGAAGTGGCGTATGATACATCTGAAAGCTTTTGAGTGGAACAGTCGTCTGGTAAAATTTGTTTTTAAACTAACTAAACAAAAGTAATTAATTAATTTTGGCTAATTGTCTTTGTTGAAAAGGAATAAAAGAAAAATAAAAGAAATCTTTTACTACTTAAGCGCTGCTGAGTATACTTAGAAATAAATTAAGTTATTTTACTTTTGATTATTAAAAATTTTTATCAGTAGTATAATTTCGCTTTGTAGATCCGTAAAAATATTTTTAATGCTTTGTATTTGATTAATGATTGGTTACCAATAACTTCTTTGGAAATGTTAGAAGTCCAACTGATTAATTTGTTAGTAGTAAAATTGAAGTTGCTTGTTTTGTCAAACAGTAGAATCTTTTTGTAGTTTACTATTTGAAGATCTAGAAAGTCAACTACATTTTGTAAGGTATTTGTTTTATTAAGAGTAAGGTACTGTGGACGAATTTGGGAATTTTCTATTTGCTTAAATTATTAAAGGTAATATATAAGATCATCTATGTATCTGTAAGTACGAGTGTAGGAATTTAAATCTTTTTGCTGCAAAGTGTTTTGGAAGGTATTTTCTATAATAAATAAAAATAGATTACAAAACCTTGTAGATGTGAGAGCTCCCATTAAGATACCTCTTACTTGCTTAAAAAGTTGAAATTTAATGTAGTTATTAAAAAATAGGGCCATTAAGGAAGGGTTTCCATGTATTAAAGTCTAGAACTGTCAGAAAAGCAGGAAAGATTTTAGATAGATAAAGCAGGCTAGTACAGATTTTTTCTAATGGAAGTGAAGTATATAAGTTTCTAAAATCATAGCAGTTGATATTTTGCATGTCAATAACCTGGACGGTATTAATTACAGAAATTTATTCTCATATTTGTTTTTACAAGTATGGGAATAATCAATCAAACAAGAAATTTTGTCTGTTTAACCAGAAGAAAAGAAACAAAAAAGATTGTAACAGAATTATTTGGATGGAACCTAACAGTTTTATGGAACGCCATCTGTGGAAATGAAAACAGTTTACAGCAGACGACCTCCAGTTGCGATGAGGATAGATTCTCCAATATCATGTCTCAGTGACTCAAACGTTAACTCTAAATGTTAGGTGCACCGTTTTGGTGTTATGTTCTGTTTTGGTGTATATTTTCTTTTTAACTGTTTATCTGCTTTGTTCTAAATACTTTTAGACTTAGCCTGCGTTTCTGTTTATAGGAGAAAATTATATGATCACAAATAACATCCATAAAAGAATACTTTTCTCTGTTTATTTTAGTTTTCATTTGATATATGTATAATTCAGAAATTTCAAATTAAGATGTTATATTTTATTATTAATAACACATTGCTTTCTATTTACCCAATAGTTTTTCAGGTTTCTTAAACCAAAAATTTAATTAATGAATTTAACAGCTTCTGTTCAGATTGCTTTTGATTTATTCAATGTTTTCCTAGTTTCTTATTCTACAATCCTTTTATTACGCTTATAATTTTTATTTTGAGGTCACGTAAGAGCAAGTTATAGCTTGATGATTAGTTAAATTAATTTTTTTAATTTAACTAATTTACTTTTTGCTCTTTTAAAGCGTTTTTATTATTTTAATTTTAACTAAATTATCTTAACTGACATTTTCTATCAATGTTTTTACTTCCTTGTACAAAGTAAAGGAAATATTGCAATCACAAAGGCTCCCGGGATAATATTTCAACAAAAATATCCATTTTGACCGCTATCGAATGCAACTTAATCATTTTTTTGGCTTGACATCCATACGTAAGGACAGAATATTAAATTATGTTGTTCTTATCTTCCGGTTAAGGTTTTTATGCCTTTATTAAAACTGCATGAAATAATTGTAGAATTATCAATAATTTAAAATTGATTAAATCAAATTCTGCTATATTTGTAATGAAAGGAATCTTCAAAAACCGCAAAAAGAAGAACCAGGCATATTAAGGTGTTAATGACATCTTTTATCATGTATACATGGTTACACTGGCAATCGAGGAAATGAAAATGCTGACTGGTTGGCAAAACAAGCTACAAACCTTCAAGTTAATAATCTAATGATATTGTTTAAGCTTTTCTTCAAGAAACAAAGTTGGAATAACGCATTTCTCAACTGGAATGAACTATACAGAAATTTTTCTATTGCCTCTTTTATGAAATTATTTTTCCCTTCTGTTCCTAGCAAACTGAATAATAAACACTTTTTTCTGCAATTTTGGAAATTTTTTCTTAAACTTCTAACTGGGCAGGGAATTTCAATTTATATCTGAAGAGATTTGGGCTAATACAGAGTTTTGTTCTTGTACCGTCAAAATGTCGAACATTTGTTTTTCTATTTTGTTCAAAGCTTACGGAAGGAGGAAAAGAACTCATTTCTAAATTAAACTCTAGAAATATGAAGTTGTCTCCTTCTCTTCATGCGTTTCAAGATAAAATGGCATTCTCTCCTTTCTGTATATTTATTTCTTAACGTTTCATTGGTGAATTTGTAACTTTATATCATTTTTGTGTTGTCTTATTTTTTACTTATCTCTGTAAGCCTTGTATAACTGTGGTTGCATAAAGAAATTAACTGTTGTTAGATGTAAATAAATAAATAAATCATTCGGCACAGTCTAGAATCATCATATTGTCACAAACTACCATAAAACTCTTGCTTTGCAATGATACTGTTCAGTAAAGATTTACAATTTGGCAATGAAATCAATCTACATATTGAATCGACTAGAAGAATGTCAAATTAATTTATTTTCTCTTTAATGAAGTGGTAAGGCAAGCAAAAAAGCTGTTTTTCGATTTTTGTTAGGCTTATATTTCTGGTTAAATTTTGATATACACGCACTTATGATAGAATGAAATGCGCAGGAACTGATCTGTCGACATGAGACATTTTTAAAATTTTCCTTCCTCAGTGACCTCAGGCAGATTTTAGAGAACACTGTAAATCAGCCAGCCAACCATACGAAAGTTTTCCTATTTTTCGTTTCATTCTGCAATGCGTGGTATAGGCGGAGTGTGAGCGTTTAATGAAATCAAGAGGGAAGGAGCTTGTTCTAAAATGCTTAACAACCAATTATGGAGAATATCAGCTATGAACAGAGGGTGCCGAAGTACTGCACTCAGACACATATCCTGGACGTTAATGCTATATTCTAAGAGTTTTTTTACACTTGTTAAAATTGTTTCATATGACTTTAATATTAAGAAGAGGCTGAGACAAAGTACAAACGTTCTACGAAGTGAGCTGTTTTCTGCTCTTAAATAAAAACATTAAAGTGAGTCACCGGCCGGAAATACCATTTCGTTTCATTGTCTCAAAGAGACTTGAAATTTTTTATTTTAGTTTAGTTTTATTCGTTACGTAGTCACTAATTACAATCGAAAATAATGATACATATATGATGCTAAAAAGCTTAAGAAGAGATAAGCGTTTAGTGAAGTAAGCTTTTAATGATATAAATGTTTAACGATATATGCTTTTAATGATATAAGCGTTAATGAGTAGTGCATTTATCCACATGCATCAATGTTGGCTTAAGAAATTGAAGATCTTAGGGAACTAAAGTTGAATGATCAAAATCAGTGGTCTCAAACTGGCGTTCCGCAGGCCGCAGTAACTTTATGCAACTTGCGAAAAAATTTCTATTATACGATTGTAAAGATTTCAAGATTTTAATTATTTGAAGTACGAGTTTACGTATTTTCATTTTCATTAAAAATGAACATGAATAACGCATAGGAAATCTACAAAAAGAGCTAATTAATTACAATATATTACAATATAAATCTTATTCAAAGATTTGAACTTATAGGTTTTATTAACTTTTATTCGTCCTTGTCAAAAAAATGAATAAGCTCATAAGGACAACATACACTAATTTTACACTAAGAATAATCGCTTTATTTGGGAATATAAACTGGTTTCCAAAAATTAAGATCACAAAAATAGCGATAACTCGTTTAAAAATAAGCCAAACTGTATAAAATTTGAATATGTTGTCATGTAAGAATCGCTGAGTAAATCCGCAATATGTAAATTAGTGGCGCTGCAATCTAAATACGTTATGACAATGACCTCCAGACGTCATTTTCCCGAAGAGCTCCGATGGAGAGCTATTGGGAGACTAGAGGCAAGACAAAGTGGCTAAGTGGCTAAATGTGAGTCCTTTAGTGGTTCCTAGACTCCGGCAACAATTTTTAACCACAGACTCGGCATCCAGTAGGTTCGGCCAAGGACGTCTAACTGCTACGATGAGCACTGATAACCGATATTTGTAGTTATGCGCACGAAGGAATATAACCTAAATTCCGACTCAACTCAGATCCTTCCTTGCTGCAGCCAATAAAAGGTTGGTGTGAACATCAACCGCGTGTGGAAGGTTTCATGAAGAAGGCTTGTGCGCAAGACGATCAGCCATTTGCATGAATGTACGTATAAGAAGGTCTTCTCTTATAAGGTCCATGTTTGCATGCCGCTCACGTCCTGTCATAGAAAGGAACTTTTCAGCAGGGTACATTAACATGTCCACTGGACGGTGTCTGAGTTTGGGGTGGTATCTCTTTGGGTGGATGCACAGATGATCATCATGTCTTTCCATGTGGAGCCATGAATGCTCAGGATGATAGAGATGACGTGCTTTACGCTTACGTGCGCCCTTATGCCGGGGCAATAGGTGATAATTTCCTGGAGACGTGGACGCTAGACTAAAAAGGGCTCGCTCTCTTGGATGATTATCTTCAGCAGCAAACAATTCAGCGCTTGGAATGGCCAGCTCGATCCCCGGGTCTAAACCATATCGAGCATGTATGGGATGTTTTAGGAAGATGTATAACACCTCACAGTCTTCCTTTTCAGACCCTTGCCAAGCTTGCAGCTGCTTTGCAAGAGCAATGGCTCTCACTTGCTACGAAACAGATAGACTGCATTATGAACAACATCACATATCGCATCTTATACCAAATTGACACATATGAATTGTTCATTTTATACATACGCTAATTTCTATAACATCAAAATTGTCTGATAATTTTATGTTACTTTATACCTTACTATGTGTTGTATACAAGAAGTCAGTTTCATTAAATTCTATATGTAACTTTTTGAGTAATCGTCATTTTTGTCATTTTTCCTTAATTAATGTAACCAGTATATTTGTATCTCAACAGTCTTTTTTCCAACAATTGAAAATTAATAAGAAGAGAGCCAGATTGACTGATGAGCGTGATGGAGATATTTTTTTTTTTTTTTTTTTTTTTTCATAATTTCTTTCTCTCCAAGTCTGCAAATTTTATTTAAGGGGATTCGTACACCTTAAAACCCATAAGATCTTTGAATATGTGACTGTTGCAAGAATTGGGATAACTTATTTATTTTAAAAGCAATTACTTCCAACTTTTTACAGCTGACTTCATAATATAGCTGCTTTCTGAAATAGTGATCAGAAAGTTTGTGTTGCCACAAATATTTTTGTAATTTAATCCGCTTCTGTTGCATAATTTAACTCCATATTTAATATATAGCTTTTATAACATTTGGAAATTACTGTGAACCAAAAATTATAAAAATTTCATGTTAAATTTTTATTTTATTTGGAGTCGAGTTTATAAAATGTATTTTATTAAAAAAATCTGTAATGTTTCTGTCCATAAAAATTTTTAATATTAAAACATTCATCAGATTTTTGGTTCAGTTAAAAAATAGGGCTCATATAAAGAATTCCATCCAATTTCAAGTATGTACCATTAACCATTTTTAAAATATCGTGCGCCCAAGGTGGAAACGTGACGAAATATTTTGTCACAAAGCGAATTAAATTACAAAAATATTTGAGGCAACACAAACTTTCTGGTTACTAGTTTCAAAATCAGCTATATTATGTAGTCAGCTGTAAAAAGTTGGAAGTAATTGATTATAAAATAAATAAAATATCCCAATTCTTGCAACAGTCACATATTCGAAGGGTGTTAAGGGTTTAACGTGTAGGAGCCCCCTTAAACACTATCAAATGTTCAGCTGTAATAAGAAATAAGGGAATGTATAATCATTTACATATAAATTAATGCATTTTTAACTACGCTTCCAAGATACATTTAAGAGATCGATATAAGAGACTGTTATTTAATCTCTTATTTTGGGATATTATTGCTATTGTTTGTATATATTTCGACACATATTTAATAAATTTTATGAATTTTTTAAAATTTTAGTATTGAAATTTTTCATTTCGTTTAAAAAAAAATCTAGCCCGTCAGCTCTTTTTAGTTTGTGCTTTCGTGACAGCATGCAGCTTTGAATTTGAGACTACAGTTGTCTCAAATACTGTAAAATACTGTAAACAGCTTTATTTCAATTTATATATGGAAGAAATTAAAAATTTTAAATCGCTAAGATTTAGAGCTGCGGATAATATAAGTGTATTCGCAGGGCCACTGTATTCGAATGTAAGACATTTATGATTGACATAAAGCCAAGCTAAGCTATGGAATTTATTAAATACTGCCCAAAATATCGAGAACGTTGTTTTACACACAATAAAGAAATTTAATAGTACTAAAAATATGCATGCATAGCAAGATGTTAATCATTGTTTTCAGAAAGTAAGTTTAATTTTTTGCTGTGTAACTTAAGTATTTTGCTAAATGAAAGAAGGGAGATAGGAAATTAATCTCCCTTTAGAAAGAGAGGTAAAAAAATTATGTAATAAGTGTAAAGTATTTTCTTCCTTTCTACTATGTGCATTCTTGGCGTAATTAGAAAGCACGCCCATCTAGCAGCTGGAAGGTCCGCAGTTCATATTCTAGAAAAGACACTGCACATTTTTCACGTCTTCTGCTTCGAATAAAATGCCTAATGATCTCTACGATGTTATCCGAACTAAAAACAAAGTGAGTAACGATAACTCTTCATCATCAGCATTGCGACAGGAAACCTGCAACTGAAGAAATTTAAAAACTTATACATTTAGTTCAGTTTCGTAATATTCTCTGTAATGTAGCGCAAGTTCTTTGTATAATGCGTAAGCTTATCTGACGTTTTAAAAACCGAATATAACAAAATGAGTATATAAATATAGCTTATGGACTTGCATCTTGGATATGTATAAATTAGTTAACAAATATGGAAATTTTGAATTGTGAACATAGAATGAAAAATAAAAGATTAATTTCCTATACAAATATTGGAGCAAAATCTTGAGTTGTGTAAGTAACATTTTGGTGTAAGGAAGACAGAATTATCGAGGTCTGGTTTCCGAATTACGAAAATTGCTTCGATGCTCTGAGAAGTCTTAGCTGTTCTGATTAAGTTAATATGCACGTGAAATGCGTTTTAATAAACTAAAGCTAATTTCAGAAGACTCTTTCCACAATTCCAAAAATAACGTCATTATTTTAGACTTTTTAGCAACACGGATCTCGTGTTGCGGATCACGGATCTCGATTATTGCAGTTAACAAAATTTATAATTTAATGGTACAATCATTTCTTTTTAATGGATATCAGAAATTTTACTCAAATGCACGTTTTTCTCTCCGAAGAGAATCCTTTTGTCATCCTGTCAGTCTTATCATTCTCCAATCTCAGCTCTAGGTAATCCCCTAAGACCAAAATAACAAGGTCCTAATACTCCCCTACGTTTCCGAAGTCTATTTTGCGTGAGGTGTCAAATGGACCAAGGGGTCAGGCATGAGGGTTCGATGCTCTGCACGTGGCCTTTTTCACAGCTTCCCCTCACGCTCGGGAATCAGTGTAATGAATGACAGCAGCTCCAAAGTTTACACCTCACTCGAATGCATCAATATTGGTTTAACAATCTGAAGATCTAAGGGAGTAGAAGGAACCTTGTAAAACATGTAGTAACTTATTTAATCTAAATAACTATAACTATTTTTTTTAAATGAAATTTTGAAGCTGAAATATTTTCTTATAACAGTTCTGTAGGTAGATAAAGAGTTCTGTAATGCAGTTCTTAATTTTTTTTTATATTTTGTTTAACAATAACTCATTTATACATCAAATGCTTTTAGTATTCTTCTATATTTTACTGCACATACGAGTAACACAATGATGTAGCAACAGCTTTTGCGCACTGGACCGACTCTAAGTTTGTCATTTAGAGCGGTCTCTGGATTTGTCGCTCCTTTTGATGACAAAACAGATAACTTAAAAAAGTGTCGAAATGTCATATAAAGAAATAAATTAAAATTCTATGTCAGTTCAAAGAAAAACTTTAATTCAAACGTTTTGAAACTGTATTATTAGCCAAATCATCGATAACAATTTAGAGGCCAGGCGTGTTTCATTTCTCCAGTTGCTGCTATGTAGATAGTAGCAAAGATTTCTATAGAAAGATTTCTTAGAAGCATAATATACATTTATAGTTCTTAAATATTTCTTAAATGATTTTTATTTCGAAAACTCTTCTCGCAACTACCAACACGTAACAGCAATTGTGAGAAAAATTCACAATAACACTACAATATTTAGAACTTTGTTCAGGAGATTAAATTTTAGAACAAACTTTTTTTATTAGAAATTGTATTTCAGAACAAAAAAGGACTGCCCTTCCGCGTTTCTGTTTTCGTTTTATTTTCCCTAGAAACAACAAAAGTAAAATTGAAATATTTCTCCTTTTAACGGAGAATTTTACTTATTAATGTCACTGTAATCATAATTTAGTTGATATTCCAAATTTCAAATCAAGAATTTCGACGTGATAAAAAGATATAACAAGTCGAAATCTCGTGGGGATTTCTTTAATCCTTCATTTACAATAGAAAACTAAATTTCTTCTTAATTTATTAGAATTTGGCAATTCAGAACCTCATTATTCTTCATCTGCCTCGATGATCCACATGACCATTCCCTATAAAATAATGTTTCGCGTGAAAAATACCGCCTCTTAAAATGTGACGCACGGGGCGTTCCGCTCCCTTCAGTCCCACAATTATGAAATGCCAGCAAAGCGCGACATGTTCACTCAGTAAGATAGAGCAAGCCGTAAATATACATCAGTATCAATATAGCATCCCCAACAATAACACTACGACGGCTTATGAATAGAAGACAAAATTGGCAGAGCACTAGTTCTTCAGCATAGAGAAAAACATTTTTGCAGGTAAGGAAGTAGCGACTAAGCGATAATAACGCTGTGCTTCAGGAAGAAGCAAGAGCTGTTTATAGAGCTTTCCAGTACATCACTCAGCAAAACCTACAGGATATCGCAATCCACACAGACAGCATGTCGCTACTTCTGTCCATACTTAACCCTCATCATATATCCCTTATAGTTATGCAAATAAAGAGAGACTTATGGAGGCACATCAAAATCATAGCATCATGCTCTCCTGGCTCACTTGCTGGGGTGAGTGGAAATGAAATTTCTGACAGTTTAGCCAAAACGATAGCATCCCTTATTAGGAGAAAATATTCATCATCCACAACTAGCGCTTGGGTCACACTCATACTTGAAGAAACAACTAAAACGTAAGGCAAAAATCAAAAGAAAACAGACTGGGATGAATGTGAACAAGGCTACCGCACATATTATTACATCACAGAAGTAGACGATAAATGCACCATCGCTTCCCCGTAATTAACAGAATTTATTACAGGACTTGGAAAGGATGGTCCCTTTCCTTAATATTTTCATATACAATGCATCAATAGAATGTATGCGATCCGGACCTGCAGCAGCCATATTCCTCAAACCTCTTAACTTCATCATATGTGAATGATGAGTCATTCTCACTACATTTCAAAACACCATCTTCAAAAATGTGTATATCTTCTGGTTCACGCAAATCAAGTACCTCTTTAACATCCACAGCATTAATATCTTGTTCATCACCCATACCATCAGGTCCTTTCACCTTCAGCTGTAAATTTCGCTTTCCAATTGCCGTCTTATAAAGACCATCGCAATAAACAACGCTTCTTAAAAAATAATTCTCTTTACATACTCTCTTGGTCTTCCTAATCAAACGTTTATAAATAGCCAATTCTCTTTTGTACTTTATCTTACGTAAAATTCTAGTATTATCATCTAATCCAATCACCTGTGAGCTTCACCTATATGCACGGATACGCCTTTTAAACTTTTCCAATTTGGGCGTCCACCATGAGATTGTATTTCGAGCTCTGTATCAGTAGATCGCAATCTATTCTCGCCTGAAGCAACATTCCAAAATCGTTTACTACAATGAATTGTTCACTATCATTTACAACACTAATTCTCTCATCAAGCCTCATCATATCGACTTTAATTTTCTTACACAGCCTGTTGACTCTTGGAATATTTCTCGGTACCAAGGCCCCTATTCCATATTGAAGACAAGAATCTGTCATTTCGAAGACTATATTGCGATGATCGCTTAGTGAATTATCAGTATTGATTTCAAGTTTGCATTTGTTACTATCCAGGTTGCTGGAAAATAGGGCGCTTGTAGGAGTCTTCTGTTAAAATTGAATTCTATTCTTATATGGGTCTTAAATACCTGTGGTGTTCTATGTTGTGAATTTGTGTTTGTGGGTTTTTTTTTTTTTTTTTTTTTTTTTTTTTTTTTGTAATTTTGTGCTAGATGTGGTTACTTATTTTTAATTTAGTACTTTTGTTTGTTGTTTGGGTGGGGCTGGATTGCTGGCTGCCCTCGTTTGTGGAGAGACGGGGCCTCTTCTTTTGAGCTATGGGGACACTCGTGTCCAGGTGGGCTGAAGGGAGCCTCCAATTCTTACATTGCATCAGCAATGCTGACGTCTGAGTCTGTAGAGAAACTGGTGCCCCAGACCATTATCTCACCATCTGTTCACTTACAAGAGAACACCACCTTAAAATACCTGGTAACAATACACAAGCCTTCTGCAAGTTTATTGTAAAACAGCGTAATATGGTGACAAGAATCGCCCAGATTACTGACACGCTTGCAGAACTCGGGATCGACAATATGCCTCATTATATAATTTTTTAAAATTTTATTTTTAGTCCAGAGGGGCAATTTTCCCAGAAGGACTATTAACTTCGTTTTGGCATTTTGCATTGGTTCATTAATAATGTCGGTTCACTTCTCAAATTCTTGCCACCAAATATTAGAGCCTTGTATTATATTTATTGAAATTAAATAATGAATAATCTACATAAACATATGTATGTTTCTCACATTGTGATAAAACAACGGTACCTAGAGCCATCAAGTTTTGAATATTGAACGCTTCCACCCGAATATGGGCATCTGGAAGGCCAAATTTGGAATTTCAAATTTTTTTTAATATTTATTTCATATTTCGTAAAATTAACGAATTTTTGATTAAGAAACTCGACGAGTTCAAAGTGAGCAATGGCAACACTGTACGGAAAAAGCATTTTTATCTCCAGAGCTTATGTTTTATATCCTTCGCGGCAAGGCAAAAAATATAAAACTCAAAACATATTAAAATGCCTAAAAACATCGTAAAATGCCTAAAACCCTAAAACACCAAATACAGCTGAAAAGAGTTTAATACATATATATTTTTTTCGATTAAAAGTAGAATTTCTATGCAAAACCAAGCAATTTGGCCAACGGTTTGATACCACTGGGCAAAAAGACGCTGAAGTCGGTACACTTGTAAGGATCTTAAGTTTTACTAACGTTTATTTTTATTTTAAATCTTTACTATTACTTCTTATTTTCTACTTCCGGCCAGAATTAAAAGCTTTAACTTATTTATGCAAATTTGTCTGGCGAACGCCAAGTACTTAAGTCGTGGCTTTTTGCCAAGCGAGGAGAGAGGAAGGAGTTAGTCGAAGCAAGCCGCTTACCTTAGCAGTTTTACTCGGTTGCTGGTTGCCTTCCAGGCCAGAGGTTTAATTCTCGTGATAATTTTTAAACGTATTGTAGTGTTAACAGTTCTCTGTACTACATACGGCTTCCTGTTAATATACGGCCAATCTTCCACGTAGGCCCTTGTTTATTATTTCAAACTTAAGTTAAAGTTTAGTTAATATTTTTATATTCTTACGTTCAGACCGCAAGTAGTTGGTCTCTGTATTCCGAAGTACGGAAATTATTGTAAAGAGTGAAAAATAAAGGGTTTCGTATACCCTTCCTGTGTATCTTGTCTACTTGGGTAGGTAGATTATGTGTAGTTATAGGTATAGTAAAAATATTTGCATTTTGTGAACATGAATTATTATTTTTAAGATTACTAATAATAGTAATTGTAGCGAGAGTGTGATGACGGGATGTAGTTCGTGAAGGTACATATCAAGGATTTCATTCAAGAATGGTACTAAGTACTACCACATTTATTGAACATAGCTTTAGTAAGCTCCCTGTTCCGAGTCAGGGTCTTTGCATGTTCCCAAAGAAAGTAAGGCGGAACATTGAACCTGATACACTAACTGATACTAATATACTAATAAAAGTTTCAAATGTAATAAATAGCTGCCGAATTATAGGCTAATCCCGCTTGAACTTTTAAATTGTTGATACGTGTACAACTAACTAAAGATTAACTAAAGGCATAAAAACTTGAAACGAGACATTACAACAACGCAATTCAGACACTTTTAAAGAAATTTATCGCACAATTTTGCTTTGGAGGATGGATAGATACATATACATATGCACAACCAGATGTTTTATCAGTCTCATACACAAGATTTCAACTTTCTACGGCTAATCGTTTTTGAATTATGCAAGATACATACGTACGTACGTCACGAAAAAAATCCCCTTCGAATCAATTTTATAACGCGCTTTTTTGCTTCTTTAAAAAAGAGGCTTTTTTTGGAAGTACGTACAAATGTCCCTCAAAAAAATACTTCAAATAGATTCGAAAGTGGTCAAAATGGATAATTGCGTTGAAGTACGATATTAGAAATTTTTTAATTACGATACTTCCTATAAAGCAGTAAAAAGTGGGAGAAAGAGAAAGAGAAGAAGCCTTTTTTTAATTCTCGTTTTATTTTCTATAATATATTTAAATACATTTTGAAGAAAATAAGCATCAAATTTCTGTTTTATTTTCGTTAAAATCGCATAAAGAAATAATAAGAACGGATATTTACAAAAAACTCATTTAACTAAAAATTAAATTTTAATTTTATTAAACGTTTTACATTTAAATTTTTGAATTAATCTCAATATAAAATAGCCACGTATGAAGAAGTAAAAAGTTACCAATAAGGAAGGTAATGTTAATAATGTGGCAAAATATCTCATCAATAACATGTATATATTATGCAGTTCTACTTACAATAGCAACATCAATAATAATAATTATTATTATATTTGTATAAATAAAATTGACCGGTTTAATAAAATCTTTCCTACATAAAGAAATAAAACTAAGGCTCTTAGAAGAAGACTTACAAGTATAAAAGACTCCAACTTATCTAAGGAAGTCTGTGCGGCCTACAGTTAGCAAAAATATAAATATTTATTTAAAAAAATGATTAAATAACAAAATTATATTAATTAGTTTTATTTCGAATACTGCTCAATTAAATAAAACGAAGCCAAGAAATTTCTGATGTAAGAAAATTTCATCTAAAACATAAATGAAACAATAATGTTTCGAAACAAATAAAATTTAAGCGGATATATTTAGAACATCTGCGCATCAGCAGTGTAATGTGACTAACATAACAAATTAGCAACATTAAAGGGCGCTGAGCTGTTAACTTACAGCCGTTTTATGTAACTTACAGCCTTTTAATTTTCTTTGTTAAAAAATATTCAAAAACGCAGTGTTATCTTTTGAATGGGGTCTTATTCAAATTAGTATGATAAGCTACATTTCTCCACGCCGCCCGGACGGGAAAGTAGTTAGTTATTCTCACTGCCGTACCAAAAGGCCCATGTTCGATTCTCGGAGAAGGTATAGATATAATTTCTCCATCCCTTCACAGGAGGCAACGGTAGCCCACCTTTTAGGTACCTCCATAATAAAGAAACCACCACATCCGGCCGTAGAGTGGCCAAAGCTTATAAACATCTAGAGCCCGCCGGTGGGTGGAAAAAAGATATTTTTCTATTCGATTAGTCTCCATCCATTAGTATTTATGGCCCATCAGGGAGTGCCCAGGCGGTTTAAATCGTGAACACTAGTCGTTCGACCTTAATTCGATTCCAGGCAAACGGGATTAGAGCATGGGCGCTTTCATGGTTTCTCGCAAGTTTAACATGGATGCAAGTCATTTTTTCTCAAAGTCCTCCATGAAGGCATCCTTTCTTTCAGGCAGATAGCTGCCAAGTTCTTTCTCATAATCAAATAAACCGAACTATATTTTAGTTGTAGATTTATTACCTTATATCGATGCAGGAACATGTAAAATTCGCAATGTTCTAAGCAGGATTCTACCTCCGAACATCCTGAAGAAGCCTTGAGCTTGCGTCCAGTTAACCACGAAGGCATGCGAAAAGGAGGGAGAAAATTTTTATGTACTTCTCGTTTTAAAAAGCGACCGGTGTTTAGGAGAACCAAATGCCAAATCCTGGTAGAGAAAAATTATCGTCCATCACTTTTTAGTTCGGACGCCACTGTAGAGTCATTTAGAATTTAATGTCAGCAAACTGAAGAAATCCGCCATGTCCTCTCAAGAATTCGAGCTCCGTAGCTCCGGAATACGCGTCGAGCGTGCTTCTAGGTACACCACGAAAGCATGCCGAAAGGAGGGAGACTATGCAATTATTTTCTTTTTGAAATGAGTTAGCTAGCTAAATAAGTAAACTGCTTGTATTATCATACGCAAGCGAATACTCAGAGTACGCAGAGCAAATATACTGTGATTGGTAAAAAGCCATAATTTTAAATTTTCTCTCATGTGGTCATATTCATTTGTTATAAATTTCTGAGATTCATAAGAGTCTGAATGAGATTTAACATCCAGTGGAACTTTGATTCCCAAACGTCTTGGATCAAGAAAAATTTTCCAAACGAAAAATATATTGTATAGTGAACGATGTCTTGAGATACTCAGAAATACATTTAACGCAGTGGAGGTAATGTCTTCAGAAGAAGGACACGAAAGGAAGAGATATTCGAAATTGTATAAAATCTGGTAAGGAACAAAGGCTCGTAGAACATTACTAGCTGATATAGCAGTAATAAGCCGTAGCATTAAATATTTGCAGTTACAATGTCATGTCTTGCTTTAGGAATATTTTAACACATGAACAGAAACAAATTATAGTGGAGAAATTTTTAATGGGACAAAAAGGCTCAGCGATTCTTAAGTAGAGTCAAACGGTGTTAAGAGAACAGAAAAAAGTCTTATAAAAACAGCAGTTACCGGATATTTTTTCCGGAGTAAGTGTTGCATTTTAAACAATAACATTTTGCGCCTTTGGCTTCTCCATCGTTTTCTACATGAGCCGTCAACTTTCTTTTGTACAGTTACGGCAAAATTTAATTCAAGTTTTCTTATTTTTTGTATGTTTATTATTGTGCTATGCTTGTTAAATATTGTGTACGTACTAGTACCGTGTATATGTTAATATTGCGTATGAGTTAGTTTTAATAAATACCATTGATTTGCATTACGAACCTACATATATTCTTTTCTAAGCAGACATTTATGATATGGAAATGGATAAATTCATTTTACGGCCCACCAGCGGCCGAGCGGTAAAGTCGCTGAACACTGGTAGTTCGGTCCGAGGTTCGAATCCCGCGAACGGGCTGGCTGCATGGGTGTTTTCGTGGTTTTCCCCATGTGTAACGTGTATACGAGCCAGTTTCCCTTAGAAAGTCCTCCACGAAGGCATCCCTCCCCTTAGGCAGATAGCCCTAGTGTGCTTTGCCATAATTAAATACACACACACACACACACACTGCAAATTCATTTTACATAAATTTCTAAAGGGAAAATTGTTCCGGTTTACTAATATTTTCGAATAACGAACTATCTTCAGGAACCAATTAAGTTCGTGAACTAATCTTTCACTGTGCATTCAATTAGTTATCATATGCAAGTTTTGAAAAAAAAAATACAAGTTTTTCTTTTAGTAAGAAGTTTATTATTTTAATTGAAAGAAAAGAGGAAATTTAATATTGTTTCTATAGGATTATTAGAAAATAAAATAACATTTGAAAAAAATACGTTATCAAAATAAGATATTTTCTTTTTTGCATTAAAAGAAGTTTCGCATAATGTCTTTCTGGGAAACGATTCAACTACCTTATGTATTATAAGAGACTGATTTAAATAATCCAGTATTTTTCGAATTTAGGCAGGCTAATAAAAAATGGAATTACTTTTCGGCTTCTTATTTTTTTACGAAGAACTATTTAAGTAAAAAGGCCACGAACCACAAAATATAAATATTATTATATCGAATTGCATTATTTCATCTAGGTTTCGTCATATGATGCATGGATTATTTTCTAAAAATTCATCTATTAAAGAAATGGGTTTAAAATATCTTCAGCCGTAACCTGGCTGAAAGAAAAGAATTCATCAGTAAATCCACATTTTATCTTTTATTGACAATCTCAATGAAAATATTTTTAGAATCTTTTTATAATTATATTCTGCACGAAACGCTATCTCACAACGAAATCTACGGCTGCATTACGAAAACCCACTCCGTTTAATTTTATCTTCTGCTAAGAATATCATTAATTTTAAAGCGGAAACATCAGTGAAAACGCATTTTCTCCAACTTACACAGCAATGGCAGTTCAGCGTTTAGTGCATAAAGGACTAAGTCAATTTTCATCAACTGATTGGACACGAACAGAGTATCATCTCCGTGGGATACTAATATTAAATAAAAACTGCAAATCAGTGCAAGAAAACGGATGAAATAAGGATTACCTGAAGACATGCATGCTTAAGCAGAGAGAGCTGAGAATGCCGAAAAGCATAGTATAGAGTAGAGCATGCTCCGATGGAAATCTCTGAGAAGGAGCTTTGAGGATATACATTATGATAAAAACATTGCCATAAATTACTTCTCAGCTCCTCTATATATGTATTCGATTTAATCTCTGTGAACGTTGAAATAGTTTGTGCTTCCTTGGAACATCACTGATAATTGATTGCTTAGGAAAAGGAAAAGAAATCTGACACGCGAAGTGATGTCTAAAACGTGTTCAAATTTCATTATTCACATCAAAAAGGATGTCGTGAATTATTTGTGCAAGGGAAGTTGCTTAAACGTTCGACATAATAGTTTAATGACCGATCATCAGTCACATGAAAGAGTTGATTATACAGTCGTTTCCAAGATCATTCGTCCGTTTCGCTGCGAGCCCATCTCAGCTTGAACTAAACAATCCATTTTAATTTTATACATTTAAATGCTAGCTCCAAATAGAATTATTGTCTTTACATTTGATTCACCAAAACGTGAGATTCGACGCCGCAACATTAATTTAAAACTTAAGAATTGAAAGAAATTTTTATATTAGATCCTTTGCCCATCAGGAAATAGAAGCTGTTTTAGAAAGCTAATGTGTGCGAACATAAATTCAGATTCTTTGATCTTTGAAATGAAAAACAGAGAAAATACGAGTAGAATGTCTGTAACTATTCGTTTCTGCTATAGGTTCTGTATAATTATCTTCAGAGAAAATTAAAAATAAAATAATCCTTTTGTAATAATTTCCAGAAAGATCTAGTGTCTTCCTGTCCCACACTATAGAGTTAAGAATTGTCAATAACACAGTATTACTATATTCTAGCCTGTTTATGATAAGCTAGAAGGAAGAGAAGGATACGCTACAATTCTCCTGTTTATATTAACCATAGCATCCTTGCTTATTTTTCGTATTCTGGCTAATCACACCCGCATTCATTTGCATAACTGCTTGCGTATTGAGTACCAAATTGAATGCTATTATTAAGGAGCTTTGCTTCATCTGGTCATAATAATAATTAAATTTCTGTAATGCTAAAATGTTTAATAAATTAAATTTTAATTTTCTGCAATAATAAAATATTCAATGAACATAATAAAAAAATTGTTAATAACAAATCTTTTCTTATTTAGTTCCTTGTATTTGGTTTCAGGTAACTGCTAATATAACACATAGTTTAATTACATTCAAAAACAAATAAAATAGTAGGGTCCAGAATTAGAAGGCATTGCAATTTATTACCTTTCATGAGTAGTGTAACCTCCAATATATTCGCAAATGATATTACAATAAGTAAAATACGAAAACTGTGACTAAAATACACATTACCAGCAAGTAATGATGACTAAAGTAAGAAATATATAAACAATTCCACATATTTGATAAGAAATATAACAATAAACATATCATTTTGTGTCATTTTATTATTTAACAGCAAAAAACTAATGATGACGAGAATTAATTAAAGAAATGGTAGTAAAAATCCTTTTAATAAATTAAAATTTAAAAAAAATTACAGCTGTTAAGTAATGCCTTGTGGGGTTCCAACCTTTTGTCTAACAGCTAAATGTGTAGGAACCTTGTGAACAGGTAAGCGAATAATCGCTTTACTTCAGAAACAGAAAAGTAACTCTCAAGAAGAATTAATTACCCATTATTTCTCAAAATAAGAACTTACAGTCGGCTCCTTCTCAAAGCGAACAGCAAAGCCTCCACTTGGGCTTGAACTCAAAGTAATAAGAAGTAAAACTTAGCTAATGGTTAACTAAAAAGATATAGCCGAAGCTATCAAGATTTCTGAGTAGTTGGCCCCAAAATATCAGATAAGCTGGCAAAGCTATCAAGGGCCGAAAATACGGCCGAGCGTAGTAATAGCGTAGCGAGAATATAGCTAAAAGACGAAAGCGCGCTAATCAGAAACTCTGGCTCTCTTCGACTTAAATAGCTCTCTTACTCATTTGCATTAACCGCGATTCTAAAAACACATTCTTGTAGGAAATTGTAAGCTGAAATTAGGAGGGACAGGAAAGTAGCTTTAACTAAAGATAACTGTTAAAACTTAGGATAAACCTTATAGCTTCAGAATTAATATTTAACTAATATTGTTTCCTTTTATGTCTGCTGTTCATTCAAAATACATATTAAGCTGTGCATTTCAGTCTTAAATGTTTAACTTCTATCTTAGATGTGTTAGAAGTATGGGTGAAATACTTACCTGTAATTTGAATATTCACCAAAGAAATTCAAAAGTTTGGTTTTTTATCCTGGTACGAAACTTAAGAAATTAAAACTTTAAAAATTCAATACAAAGAATAATTAACCATAATTACGTTACTTTTCCGTTAAGAAATAACCATATTATAAAGTTTTTAAAACTGAGTTGTTATTACTGTTATCAGATTTCATAAATTTTCATTTATTCATAATGTCTTCAAATATGATATGATGTGGTTTTAACATTACGGTAATTTAGTTAGATAACTTCACTTAATGTCGTTAATAACAAATATATATTTAATTTTAAATAATTCTGTTGATGCGTTTCCTTTGATGTTTCGTTTAAAAGGTCAAAATTCATCACCATCTCTCTCAAGAAACATGTTTTTCAAAAAGAACTTTATTTGAACTACTTTAGAGATTATTTGAGTGTTTTAGTATTTAAATCGTAATTTTGCATTTTATTGCGAACTGTATTAAGATGATACATGCACTTCCACCATCAAAGTCGAAGAAGCTATGATTGTTACTACTACGGACGTAAATGCGTATTTCGTGTTATAAAGGCCATGAGACCTCCTTTTTTAAGTAACCGATGTTATTTGTTTAAATTAATTTAACTTGTAAGGTTATCTCCCTTATTATTATATGCCTTCGGTGGTGTAATTGGAAAGCATGTTCTGTTTGCAGTCGGAACGTCAGGGATTTGAACCCCTGCGATGGCACTGTACATTTTTCATGTTTACTACCGAAATACTTTATGAGCCTATAAGTAGTGCCAGAACTAAAAGGTAGTGGACCATAATGCATCAGTTCCAAGGTTGGTGATTGGTTCCCGGCTTCGCCATTCGCCCTTTAACTGCATGGAGGTAAGGAAGGTTAAACATGAAGGTACTTTTTACCTCCATGTTTAACCGAGGGGGGGGGGAACTTAAAGTTTTTCTCCCTTCTCACCTTATGCCTCAGACACATCTGGCTACATTCGGAAGGTCCGGAATTCGAATCCAGGGGAGGATGTAGCTCAAGTGATAGACTACAAGACAGCACTTCCTATAAATGAAGCTTTGTTGCTAGCCTTTAATCACATATACATAAATTCTTTCCGCAAAATTCCTTATCCGGCCTTTATTTTCGAAAACATTGGTCGTATAATATATATTTTCAGTTACAAAAATGTTCCAAATGGTGCAAATATTCATGTTTTTTGCATCTTTAAAATTAAAAAAAAATTAACAAAAGCTTCAAATTTTACTTTTTATGCGTTTCTCCGATCCGTATATTTAAGTTATATCTAGATTTTATTTATATCTAAAAGAAATTTTATATTCATTATAAAAATAAAATACGACATGCGTGACTCCCGAGCGACAAAAACTGATCAAGTTTAGTTGGAGATCACGTTTAAGAACTGTATATAAATTGAAGACGTAACTGTTTGTATTCGTACGTAACTAAAAATAAAATGTATGTCTAGAGAAAGGTTTTGATGTTAACAGATTAAGTGACAAACATTTTTATTTAGAGTGCTTCGTAAAAAGTATTGATCAATATACATATCATTTCGAAAGGAAACTTATTCTCAGATCCTCACAAAATTTCTATTTTAGAGAGCGATGGAAAGTTTGAGTATTAGCCTACAGCCAACTCATTACATTATTTGCATAAATTAAAGATAAAAAATATTTGTAGTGAAAACTGATAATTTTGTGGGAAAGTTCTTTTAACATACCAAATGTAACAAAGTTATAAATTAAAGACTGTTACACATTAGTAATCACAAAAGAATATCTTTGAACGGCATTCACTAGAAAAAAATCTAACTCGAACTAATCAGATTTATTTATTAATCAACCTTTCAAAATAAATTGATAATGACATCAAATATCCTAAATTTTGAAATGAAATAAGCTCGATCGTTTTTATTGTATATAGTTAAACTTTGTGTTTTTTAGTTTTTTTTTTTTAATAATGAACGGAAAATTTTCTTAGATAGAAGTATAGCATTCTAGAGAGGTGTATAAAATTTTAGATTTCGTAATTTTTATAACTTTTTTTTAAAAGTTAAGAATATCAAAATATAAATATTTACGGTTTTTTTTTTTGTGTGTAATTAGAAGTTTATGTCTACGATTATCAGTTGAAAAAATCAAGGCCGGGTTAGGACTTCCCTAGGCAGGGTATTCACGTACCATATTTACTCGCGTACTCCTCCCTCCGTGTTCTACTAATTTTATTTTATGAAAAACTAGAGTGGAAAATTATACGAATAATTTAATTTCGAAAGACGCAGTTATAGTAAGAACATAACAAAAGAAAAGTATTCATGGGTAAACTACCATTAGCTATCACAATATTAATTAGCTAAAAGAAAACCTACACTCCAGTAAGAATACATAGTAGCATTACTATTATAGTATCTAATGAGATATCTTCGTTATTTCCTTCCCTACATCATAAATTATGCCCGTTCATATTGCTGCTTCTTTCTAATCTCTAGGCCTCAAATCACTTAGTGCTGCTATAACTGTTGTTTGTATTCTCTGAAAAGTCATCGCCATTGTCTTAATCACCGTTCAGCTAGTCTTCTTACATGCAGTGATGTTTCAGAACCATCAAGAGTTTTAGATATTTCCGTTTTCTTGAAGCTGTTCGCTATTATTGCTTCATTATCTCGGATCACTCGTTCAGAGATCACTTTTAAATAGCTTTAAAAATTATACGAATAACATTTTACTAATTTCAAAAATAGGGCTTTCAAATCCTATCCAAAATCATTCTCTGAAGTAACCGAAGAATACTAGAATTAACAGCTATAAACCGGAATTTTCTATAAATGAAGCTTCGTTGTTAGCCACTAATGTTATCTTATAATAACAGTTGTTTGTATTTCTTTCAGGTTTAGGTATGAATCTTAATAAAATAGGAAATTTATATTTCAAATGAAGAATGAGGAGTTTCATTGATATATAAAATAAAGCATTACGTTTTTTTAAGATATAATATCCTAGCTGAGTGTAGAAGAGTCACTGTTGAACATTAAGTTGATAATAGGAATAAATAAGAAATTAATTCTGTGCATTGTATGTAATAAACTGAGAACTACGCTCGTTTTGTTTTATTGATGGGTTTCATTTATTATGATACGTTCGACACAACTTTTCTACTCTGTTTGATGTTATCGAGTGTGATGTACAGCTGTCATTTACAACAATAGAAGAGGATAATTTCATTTGGCATTTTACTTCTAGAACTTCTGAACCGAAGAGTTAATATGCTGATCTTTCACAAGGAAAAAAAAAATAAGTCATTTGAAAGATAGCTTCTATTAGGTATCAAAAGCTGTGCGGACTACACAGTGGTGGGAAAGAATAAAGTATTTTCTATCATAGTCATATCTTCTCGCTTCAAACAGACATGTTTGATGATGGAAGTAAAAATCAATGACTCCTCATCAGCCTGTTCCGAAATTCGTGTTTGCGAGCCATAAGGCTGATCTTCTTTCGAATATTTGACCACTTTGTCACGCCGGACACTTTCTGCATCTAGGCACCGATCCAATCTCACGCCTCCGCAACCCTTCGGCATCCATCAACACCTGGAGTGGTCATTCCGCGATGACCCGTGGTCATCATTTAACTCGAAACAACTAGAGTATAAGCGTGTATGGTTGTACTAACCAAATGTCTGATTCACACGCTTGATTTCTTTTCCTCCCAGGTGAACAGGTTAATTCATATCAGGATTCTGCCAAGATTGCGGAAGTTTTTCTTTCAGTATTTTTCATTCAGTTACCACATACTATGTTTCGGATGATGATGACTTGGACAGATAAAATTACATCAACTTAATAACGCTGATATTAATATTCATTAGATTTATGTTTGAAATATCGAGATACTTATCTTAATTTTGATTTTCAGAAAAAAATGAAGAATCAGCGAGAGCACCAATGCGATATATGGCAATATACAACCGACAGTTTTGAAGATAAGGCTTCGGTAAGCACTTTTGTGGACACTGTATACATGATTTAAA
Source organism: Stegodyphus dumicola (assembly GCF_044657685.1). NCBI lineage: Eukaryota > Metazoa > Arthropoda > Arachnida > Araneae > Eresidae > Stegodyphus > Stegodyphus dumicola. The sequence continues at coordinate 103,976,685 of NC_140771.1, forward strand.
AACTCTTAAAGACCACTGCTTCACTAATAGTAATTTATGTTTATATTCCATTAACTCTAAGCACTGGTTGTTAAATAGCATTAACAACTACATAAACAATAGCTTACTAATTTCAGAGCTGTATTTGCTGCCAAAATGGTATAGTGGTTAGTGACGCTAACTGACGTACCGATGGACACGGTTCGAATTTCGAAAAAGGCATGATTGGTCATAAATGTATAAAGTTTGTGCTGCATAAGGCACTCAAAATGTACGGCGACCCGATAGTCCTCTCGAGTGGTTTACATGATAGGGGAAAAGTTATAGTAAACCCTCGGACTCGTCTTCCAGGTTGCTGTCCTCGGAAACGGGGATGAAAATGGACAAAATATTATTACCATTTACATAATCAGCTGTATCACCCGCTCACGGTCCATGTCAACGACAGACACAATCTTGCCACGATAAAATTCCTGGGCTTGTTCTGCTTGTATCAGACAAGTGAGATTAGCCACAACATCAACGGAAACAAAACAACGTATTTAAGACTTTCAACTTATAAGGTATATCTCTCGCCTTCTTAGCATGCCTTCATGGTGTAGCCAGCACACTCGGCGTGTATTCGAGAGTTCCGAGGTTCGAGTCCTGGAGTAGCATTGCTTATTTTTCATATCTCCTGCTTCGAAATAGCCTAATGTCTCTACAAAATCCTAACTATTCGTAATTCAGTCTCTGGAGTAACGAAAAATGCTGAATTAACGACTATAAGCCCACATTTCTTATAAATGGAGCTTTGTAGTTAGCCTAATGTTAAGTTGGTAAGAATAGTTGTCAGCTTTTTGAACAATTTTAGATGTAGATCTTAATAAATCTGGAATTTTATATTTCAAATGAGGAGTAAAAATTTAAATGCTATATAAAAATTGAATGAAAGAATTGTTGTTTTTGTCTAAAGATGGAAGTTAGTAGCCTCAGAAATGCCAACTCTTGATATAATAGCAGGATTTCACACGAAGTTGGAAGAAATGTATCCTTTCTAACTTTATAACATTTTTTTAATACGATGCTGACTAATTATCTAATGAAATAATGCAAATATTTGTAGAACAATTTCAGAACCTCAGCTGTTCTAAACAGATCCAATAAATTTCAGAAGGGTATCGGTTCGTTTGCTCTTCACACTAAAATGTGTCCTTATCTGTATTCCATAGCAACGATTCTGAAGTCATACGTTGAAATAATCGATGTACTTAAAATAATCCTTTTAATTTCCAACTCTCATCCACATTCGCGGCATTGATTGTTTTAATTACATAAGCTAATGTATGTGCTTACACGAGTTTTCGACGTAATTTATAAATAAATACTTAATATTTCCTTTGGTAATTTAAATTGAAATGGTTATTTGGAGGAAATCATGTTATAACCAAATTATATATTTTTTACAAAATATTTCTTCTTCAGAATCGCTCGATATTGTAAAAGAGTTAACTTTGTCCTGCAACTTACAGCATGAAATTTTATGAGGAATCTCACAATATATTTCCCTAAAATTTGAATGACTTCTAGGGAAACATGCAGTAAACAAAGCTTCAAGTAGGAATTAGGATTATAATCTTATCTAAATAACCTATTAACGAAAGTATGTGTATAGAAAACAGATTTATTTCTGTGAGAAAATTTAAAAAAACCCATGCTTATCGTTAAAGAACTGATATGCAAATCATGGAAAGATCGTTTGAAACAAATCGTAGGTATGATAACTTAGGCTATTTCTTGGATAAAGTCTTGTAAGAACTTCCGTTTTCACACAATGCCTAATAGTTGGATTCGTCGTCTTTCTTCTTAAGGCAATAAATAAAATGCGTTCCTTCTGTTTTAATGGGAACTTTTATCGAAACAAGTAAGATAAATATTCATGGCTCATAAAACACGGTTCAGAATCCAATAACTTTATTCCCCTAAGCTATATTACTAGCCTCTGACTAATATTCTCTGAGGTAATTTCCAAAAGGCTAAAAAACTTCTGAAAGCTGTGAATTTGAGAAGGCGGTATTTTAAAACGAAACTAAATAAAATGGGATTTAATCGCATAACTTGAACATCAAAATATGACTCCTATATGCCCCTTCGGATAAATGCAGCTATTTAGAAAGATCTCAGAGTTGAAAAATAATAAAATTTTAAGTGTTTAATCTACCAGTTCGGAAAATATTTTATGTGTGTGTGTGTGAAAGCTTTAAACTAAGAAGAAAGATTCAGTTATTTAGCATTTTATGTTGGAAAACTCAGTAGTGTAAAAAATGCTATGCTTTAAATTGAATAAAACTGACCTTAGGGTACATTAATATTTTCATTAATAAAAACAGCGAAAAGTTTTCCACCTGCGCGTATTTTAGCTATTAAAAAAGACTAGATTTCTATTTTACTTACTAGTAACGAAGACGGAAAAAATATGTTAAGCACTTTAATTAAACTTAGCTTTTAGCAATTTTTTATGGCCGAACCTACAAATCATTTAACATCATCAAAGGGACTACCAATATTACACCAACAAAGAGGAAGGAAACCAATGTACATAATACAGTTAAGCCTCACATGGGAATCGAACATAAAATTTTGGTCTCGGATTTTCAAGTAGTCTCCGCTAAGCACTATGCATTCAGCAATGTAATAAAATTTAATCATATTCTCAATAAAAAACGAATATTTTGAAAAAAAGTAAAGTTTCCTTTATATATGAAGAGAACATAACTGCTTATGTTTTAAATTATGATGTTTTAAAATATTTTTATGTTTCCTTTGATTTTATGCAAAACACTGCGATTTTTCTTTTTTCAGGACTAAATATAAGCTTTGCTCTTTAATAATTAACTTCCCAGCCGAAAATAATTGAATTTAAATTATTACAGGAATGTTAATATGTAATAATGATAACCATTCTGTATACTATAATTAATGAATTGGAAAGCATTAATATTTTTTAAAAAAGCGAAGTTTCGTGCAATAACTGTGCTTTAACCAAATAATGGCCCATACTCTATATTCTAATAATAGAAATATTCTAAATTTTAATTTCTGGCAGAAGAAAGGAAAGCAAACATAATAATGAAAACTTTATGATTGACATCAGTAAACGCAAGATTTCAACGAAATTTAAAGAAAAACATTAAGAATGTACGACGATTAAAAGTACTGAAAATTAATTTTCAACAAAAATGTAATTAAATCACGAAAGTAAATGCAAAGGAAAGAAACCTTTCCTAGAAAATGGGAATACCCTAGGGAAAATGCAACATCACGTAGAGAAACCATTAACAACGCGACAGTGACTGAAGATGATATCCTCTGACAACGCATTCAACGGTAACTGAAATAATAGACTGTCTGCGGCTCAGCGGGCCGATGAGGGTTTAACTCCTTATCAGGGTTGGACATTAAATCTCCATAAACATCTGCATGACCGTGAGATAGGTTTCTTCGTGCATAAAAGAACGATGATAGCGTAATTTGACAACAGCTCTCAGTTATCAATCCTAGCATTTTAAAATTTCCTAATAAGGACGTTTATCTCTAAAAGCCTATAGTTATTTTTTTTTATCCATTCCATTGTTTAAACTTATCGTTATGTTTGACTGATTGTTTTCATGAAATTATTTCTTATATGTTTAGTGTGTACTTGAGACATAAGAAATAAATTAGAGTCCCCAACTTTATCTGGTGAAAGACTTACTTGTAAAGTATACCTGTTTCTGTTTTACGAAAATACATCGAAATGAATGTTTTCCTGATTTAAATATGGATATACAAATTGTGAGATTAATCTTTCAATTATGTAAAGTATTATCTCACACATAACAGTATGCACAGAAATGACTTCATTTTCATAATTTTAGTTACATTTTATATGTTCTCAGAAGATATTGGAATTAGCCATCGCTTTTGTCCCTAAAAGGAAAAAAAAAAGATACCATTTTACGTGCACGTTATTCACTCATATCTTATCTTGGATAGCGCTGCTACTTGTTCGTCAATGAATTATGTTATTATATATAACTTTTAAAGTATTTTTTTAGAAAAAAGGTATGTTTTATTTTTATTTTTACTAACACTACATGCACTGCAGATTTGCATTCATAACATACTCTTGTTGCCTAAAATTAAAAAAAAATAAATAAATAAAAATGACAAAATTTCTCAGTTTTCGACCTTAGTTTTTAATTTCGGGGCATGACTACATTCCTGAAAAGTGACAGAATGACTAAATACCTATTTTCCCACTTACATTAAAAGTATAATATCTTATTTTATAATAATAATAATAATAATAAACCACATTAAGAAAGGTAAAAAATGTGAAAGGTTTCAGATCAAAAGGGCGTTTTTTAATATTTTCTGTTTTACCTTTATTTAATAAATAGCATGTTCTTCGTACTTAAACCATAAAATGCAGTTCAACAACAATATCGCAAACTAATTTAAAAATGAGCATATCTTTAGAATTTTCGATACACGGTCTTGGGCACTGGAGATGAAAATGTTTTTCTCTTTCTTTTTTTTTTTTTTTTTTTTTTTTTTTCGTACAGTGTTGCCATTGCTCTCTTTGAAATCGTTTAGTTTGTTAATCGAAAATTCGTTGAATCGATAATAAAACAAATTTCAAATTCAAATTAGGGCTTCCTCATGCCCATATTCTATGGAAGATTACGTTATTCGAATTTTGATGGCTCTATGTATCGTTGTTTTATCACAACGAAAGAAACATACAAACATTCATGTAGCTTCTTCATAATTTAATTTCTTTAAATATAATACAGAGCGATAATATTTGATGGCAACAATTTGAAAAGTGAAACAACACGTATAGGAAATCGACGCAAAATGCCAAAATGAAATAAATAGTACTTCTGGGCAAATTGTCCCTTTGGACTAATAAAATGCAATTTAAAAAAGGTTTTTACACAATAAGCTATTATTTAATATGGATATAATAATAAATGCATTAAAAGGAGGGAAAAAATTTATTAAGAAATGAAATAATTCTATTTATAGAATTCATCTGCAATTTTATATTGCTAATAATAAAATCATGGGTCGCCTATGATATATTTAAAAAGATAGATAATGGCTGACATTTGACAGTGCAATTAAATTGATTGATTTCGTTATTTAAGGTACCAGTGCTTTAATTGTTCATCATATAAAACTGTAGATGAATACTGTGAATAGATTTATTTAATCTATTATTCCATTTAAACTACATGATAATTATTCGCAATATAGACCAATTAATATTTTTTATCAGTCTTGTTTTAAAAATGGGCGAAAAGTTTGTTTTTATAATCTGTGAAAAATTCAAAATTTTATATCCGACATAATTTTGAGATGTTGAAATTTTAAAATCAAAATCTTCAAATAGTCTAATAAAATGAAACGATTTTCAAAATTTCGCCGCAAATTCAGAAAGGAATTTAAAATTTCAATACAAATTTCACTGAAAAGATTGTTTTTCACTCTATTCGATAATGAAAACAGTAAAATTCTGATATGTTTAGTTTCTTCGTTAAACAAAGATATATGCCAAAAATCATTTTAAAATGAACGATCAGACATATCAAGACGATAAAGACATTTTTCATTTGGTTAAATAATTTTTAAATGTTCAGTGGAAGCGGGACCTTACAAGTTGATTTAAAATGTTTATCAACCAATAAAGATGGCAAATCATTATCCAGGAAATAGCGAGACAATGAATCTTTTATGATGGTTTTTACGATTAATAACTTAAAAAAGCATGTCATCACAATCATCATTCGTTTCATGAAAGTTTGGTGTTGTAGAATTTAGTTACTGTTTCTTTGGACACAGAAAAATCCTTGCTTGGCTATTTTGAAATGCGTATACAATGCGACTCAAGTTTCATCGACTGAAATCGCTTATGTGTATAATAACTAATTAAATTTTAATTCATTTTCTGTGCATTGATAATATATTTAAGTTAATAGGCATAAACAATAAGATATTCGCTTTAAAAGAATTTTATTCATCTTTAAATCGTTTATTAAAATAGATTGGATGGTTTATTATGGAATATCTAAATGTGCGGAAAGAATCATTTGACTCCCATCTCATGATTCATAAATTGCAAAATTCGCTATGTCAATTGGTTCGAGTCATGATTCATAATACAATGATCATGATAATATGACCTGTGAGGATTCATAATAATATGATCAATAATTTCGCCCGACCATTATATACCTGTGACTTTGTAGGATTCTCCACTGTGTAATTGTTACCGTTGGAAGTGAAGAATCTTAAAAACTGATGAGCGAATAATCGCTGTAATTGTTACCGTTGGAAGTGAAGAATCTTAAAAACTGATGAGCGAATAATCGCTTGAGTTCGTGTGACAGGAAACAACAAGATGGAAAGGTAAATAATCCTTTATTATTCAGATAAGATTTAACAGAACTCTGTCTTGGAGTGTACAATAAAAGCCGACACTTGGGCTTGAACTTAAGAGGCTAAAAAATAAACTAAAAGTAATCTAAACCAAAGAGATATAGCCGAAGCTATCAAAACTCTAACAGAGTTGGCCCCTTAACGCTAATTGACTGCGAAGCTATCAAGGGCCTAAAGTGCGCCCGAGCGTAATAATAGCTTACGAGAGAGTAGCCTAAAAAGACGGACGCGTGCAGCCAGAACATCTGGTATCCCTCTCACTAAGACTGTAGAACTTCGCGGTTATATACCGCTCTTCCTCATTAAGATTCAGACGTGATTCTAAAACTACCTTCTGGCCGGAAGTGGTAAGTTGAAGTAAGAATCGATAGGAAAGGAAGTTTAACTCAAAATTTAACTGTTAATAAAATTAACATAATCCTTACAACTTCAAAAAAAATGTAACTACTATGGAAATAAAAAGTGTCTCGTTATCAGAAAAGTGGGAAATTTTTTTGAAAGATGGAAAGTATTCCAGGAAGCTGACCGAGAATCTTCAATACCTCCTCCCTTACCACAAAACCACTCAAGAGAACTTTCGGCTCCCCTATATTTTCAGTGCATCCAAGCCACAGTACCTTCTACAGGATTCGAATCCAAATTCATCGGTAAGGCAACCAGAGTCGCTAAACACTATGCTTATAAGAATGGCAAACTTTTACCGCAAGTATGAGTGCAGGTAGAAGTTAGGGCAGCAGCGAGTACAGGTAGAAGTTAGTCCTTGAATAGAAGGAGGTAGTACTTGAAAATTTAGGCAAAGGAGGCAGTTTCCTAAACTCTGAGAGTCGAAAAGTGAAAAGTTCTTTCAGATATCTTTTCTAAAGAGGGAGGTGCACCAAAAAAGTACTTGTTAAGGGGGCACAGGACCTTTAAATCTTCAAAAAAAATCGATTTTCAGATTTTTACATTTTATGAATATATAAACATTTCTGAACAAAATGCAAAAAACCGCGTTGTGAAATTCGCATTATTTCTTGAGTTATGAAAGTTTATATCGTATAGTAAATCAGCGACGCTCGTTTTTAAAGGGAGAAATATGGTGGTTGTTTACATTTTGGTTACCCTGTATACCAACTCATATTTTTATTATTATGCAAAGAAATATTTAATACTGTTTTTTTTAATTTCCTTTTCTTGTAGGGAAAGAAGGATGGCAACTACTCAACTTCACTGCTGGTAGTTTGTTTACATGATAATTCTTATTACCACGCTGCTAAATCTAACGTCGCTTGAGTGTTTCTATTTCGGTCTTTCATATCAAGTTTGTTTTACTGAGTATACGTTTATGTAAAGATATTTGTTTTGAAATTTAAAAATGAATAATAATATCAAAAGTGCTTCAGGTCAAAGACCGAAGAAAAGGAAAAGGAATAATTTTTGTGGAAATCAGTAGACAAGAATTAATGATAAAGATGCAAATGTCTCTGCATCAACAAAAAAACTTCTAGATCATTTAGTAGTATCAGGTGACGGCGAATTTGAAGGGTATGTAATCATTGGTAAAAGTTTATTATTTTCTGGGTTAGAAGAATGCTTATGCTGTCATATTTGCCATAATAAAATTAGTGTTACTTCTGAAGTAGTATATGGTTTAACCATAAAAATAAATATGTCATGCTGCTCTTGGGGAGTACTAACATCTATAAGAAATTCCAAGCTTATAGGTGAAAACAAAATGCTTCTGATTTAAACAGAAGATTTACTTTAGCAATGAGGTATATTGGAAAAGGATTGACAGAATCCAGAACATTTTGTGGAATTATGGATCTACCACCACCTGTAACACAGAAGTCATACAACAAAATTGTAAGTCATATGCATGCTGCTACACGTAATATTGCGGAAAATAGTATGAAGATAGCAGCTGACGAAGAAATAAAAATGACTGGTTCTTCAGATTTGACCGTCAGCGGAGATGGCACATGGAAAACCAGAGGACATTCTTCACGTTTCGGTGTAACTTCCATTATTGGGGGTGAAACGGGTAAAGCTATTGATCGTTATGTTTCAAGTTCCTACTGCAAAGGTTGTGAGACTGGAAAAAATATATCCTCAAAGGAAAGCTATTTGAAATGGAAAATGGAACATAAAGTATGCAGTAAGAATCATTTAGGTTCATCTGCACAAATGGAAGTGAATGGTATGTTAAATATGTTTTCGCGATCCGAAGAAAAGTACAATGTTCGTTACGTTAATTATATAGGTGATGGAGATTGTAAAACTTTCTTAGCCCTTAAGAAGGATAGCCCGTATAATATTCCGATTTCGAAGATAGAATGTGTAAGCCACATTCAAAAACGAATGGGTGCCCGTTTGAGGAAATTAAAACAGGAATTCCGTGGCAGAAACTGTATGACAAGAAACCTCTTAGCGGTAAAGGTCGACTTACGGATGTGCTGATAGATCAAATTACATCATATTATGGTAATGCCATTAGGAAGCATTCTGACAATTACCATGATATGCAAAAAGCGATATGGGCTATTTGGTACCATAAACGTTCAAATCATAATGAAATAACTCATGACTTTTGCCCCGACGATGTTGATTCTTGGTGCGCATACAAAAGAGCAGTTGTAAATGGCACAAAGGAAAACTTTAAACACAAAAATTCACTTCCTCTAGCAGTTATGGATGCTATAAAACCTGTATTTAAAGATTTGTCCCACCCATACTTGCTAAAGAGATGCATTGGTGGTCGAACGCAAAATATGAGCGAGTCACTAAATTCATTGATCTGGACATTTTGTCCGAAAACAACAAACAATAGTAGGAAAATTGTAGAAATTTCTGCAAATTTAGCAGTAGCCAACTTTAATGATGGAAAACAGGCAACGCTGTTCGTCATGAAAGAACTAGAATGTATACCTGGAGCTAACTGTGTAGCATTTGCGGCAGAAGCAAATAGAATTCATGTTAAATTCGCACAGAAACGAGCCCAGGGCAATACTTTAGAGGCTCGAATTACCAGAAGAAGGGAAAAAAAGGAAGCTGATAAGCTTCATAAACAAAATGTAGGAGTAGTTTATGCTTCTGGTGCAATTTAAATGTGTTTTGAAAAATATACATTAGAGAAAAGTGATATTGTATCTTTAAATTCGATTTTCTCAAATTGATAATTTTCAATTTTGCGCGCAGTCTTATTATCAAACCATATATGGTACACCTATAAAAATTTAAGTGTGTATGCTACTGTTGTTACTTTGCATGCTAAAACCAAAAAATTTACATATGTCAATATATATACATATGTATATTTACCTTCAAAAAGTGATAAAAATTACATATTTCTAAATTTTAAAAATGTTTTCTTAATTTTTCAAATTTAAGATTTGACATTTTTATATATTTTGGTTTTACATTAGGGGTTAATGTATTTCGAATACATTTTTTCCAAAAGTTGTTTTCTATATGCAATATTTTCAAATTTATGATGCATTTGACAATTTTTATTTACATGTCTCTTATGTACATTTTTAAATTTTTAATTTACAAATTATTTATTTATTTACAATGTTCATTTCATTTATGTATTTAATTTCCAAATCTATTTAAGGTATAAAGTAAAAAAAGTATAACATTTTAATTATATAATATGAGTTTTGTGTTTTCGAGTTTGAGCATTTTTATGATCGTTTTGACGAGCCCAAAGGTCCTGTGCCTCCTTAAATATGCTTAAATATACATAAAATGTGCTAAGGAGTGTTACCGCTTAGCACATTTTATGGAATGTGTACATTGATTTATGCGGCATGCCATCAAGATATTAAAGAATATCAGTCCCTTGTGGGTACATGTTGATAATTATTTTATGCGGCTAATTCATATTACATATTTTAACGATTTTCAGTAATACTTGGTCGTATTATCAGGTTCAATGTTCCGCCTTACTTGCTTTGGGAACATTCAAAAACCTGACTCGGAACAGGGAGCTTACTAAAGCTATGTTCAATAAATGTGGGAAGTAGACAGGAAGGGTATACGAAACCCTTTATTTTTCACTCTTTACAATGATTTCCGGACTTCGGAATACAGAGACCAACCACTTGTGCTCTGAACGTAAGAATATAAAAATATTAACTAAACTCTAACTTAACTTTGGAATAACAAACAAGGGCCTCCGAGAAGATTGGCCGTATATTAACAGGAAGCCGTATGCAGTACAGAGAACTGTTTCTTTGCTTGGCAAAAAGTCACAACTTAAGTACTTGGCGTTCGCCAACAAATTTGCATAAATAAGTTAAAGCTTTTAATTCTGGCCGGAAGTAGAAAATAAGAAGTGATAGTAAAGATTTAAAATAAAATAAACGTTAGTAAAACTTAAGATCCTTACATACTTCCCGCCAGAGTTAATTAGTTTGAAACTGAGGTCTAAAACGACCTTGTTGAAAACTTTTAGCTTTAGAATCTAACGCGAGGCCAATCTTTTACAAACATTTCTCACTAGAAACTAGAAATTAAAAAAAAAAAAAAATGTTTTTACATTATCAGCTCCATGGACAATTACTTTTCATCTGTACTGCATCTAAACAGGAGCTTTTAGTTGAAATCTGGTTCCTTCCAGAGATCTGGAAGGAAAACTAGTTTAATGAAATGTTACACAATTAAATGGCAAGTAACATGAATATTTATATTTCTCCTAACATTCTTATTTCATTCATGACTTTATTTAATTATCTCTCCCCGTGCTCTCTGACATGTGTTGTAAAAGAAAACACCGAACACGAATGTGTTTATGTACAAGTGTTCACACTACCGCCTGCCATCAAAACACTAACGTGTTAAAATTCAACATAACAAGACCTCATAACACACCTTATCTTCATCTCTAAACCCTGAGGTACTATTCTGAAAGTGGCTAACTCTGAAGTGTAGCGTCAGAGAGCCTAACTACATTCATTCAACCTTTAACACATATTCACAATAATTTGGTCTTTTTACAGTCACACGAATAAGTTTAAAATTTTTGGCATTACTTTCGCTTTTACCATATCACAGTATTCCTTAACATTTAAAATAACAGTTCACATTGTATATAAGAACATATCAACATGCCGTTAATTTTACGCAATTTAAAACATACATTAGTAGTACATTGTTAACTTCTATTCTTTTCCAAGCAAGTGCCAATTCTTCTACATTGAAACACTACATTTCAAAAGTCTTTCAGACCAAAACTTCTTTCTTGCCAGAATCTTTTAAATAAAATTTTCTACAATAACTTTTACAATATTCAAGCATTTACACATTCCTATTATACATCAACGTTAGTTTTACGCGCGAGTAATAGAAAAACATAATACCAAAATAGGTAACAACTCATTTCTCGCCTTTTTTGGCGATAAGGGTAGACCTCACATGAGGTAAAACGTCTTGAAATCTGCCACTTGCAGTAAGAATGAAAGATTAACTTAAGTTTGCAAAGTAACATAAAGTTTTACTTATCTTTGTGATATTTGGACATTCTTTTCTCTGCCCAGTCCTGAAAGGTAGCTTCTTGTGCGGGCTCGCCCTTCAGTTCCTTCCTCTAGGAGCTTTCTTTTCCCTCCAATTCGGTCACACTTGAATACCTTCTTTTTCGCCTCTGCCTGTGGTCTTGGCCGTTTGATGGCCGCTGGTCTTGGCGGAACCGGGACACTTCTCTCTCGTTCCTGCTTGGATCTCGTTGCTGGCCGTTCAAATTTTCCTTGTATCTTTTCCTCCGCCGCTGGTGTTCCTTCCGCAATTCGGCGACATTTGCTGCGGAGAGTCCTGTCCGATGAGTAGATCTTCCGTTTGGGAGCCGGGTTATAGTTGCCGTTATTTCTCCTGGCTCTCTTTGCATTCGTCGTACTTCTTTCTCCCTTCTTCATTCTGGGGGTGGTCGTGCTCTCTCTTTTCTGGTCGGGGGAACGGCTTTTTTTCTTGTTACCTTCAATTTTCCAACGGGGAAACTTTCTTTTCAATTGCTCCTGCCTCCTAATGGCTTGCCCTTGTGCTTGTCGTTGTTCCACCTCTGGAGCTTGTTTCTGCCGTGCCTGCCGTGCGGGATCCTTCAAAAGATCTTTAAATATTTGCATTTTATTACGGTCATAGTATGGTTTTATCTGGTCAATGTTTGCGGAACATGTTTCACCATTCCTGGCTTTTAACACCACTACAGCGTGAGTTATTTTTTCTATGACATATGGTCCTTCAAATCGTGGAAAAAATTTGGCGGTTTTATCTTCTGGTGCTGAAGAAAGTGAATGCTTAATTTTTAATACTTCATCTCCTACTTTATAAGTTACTCCCCGTCGTTTCATATCATAATAGAGCTTCTGTTTTCTTTGTGCTACTTCAGTGTTCTTTTTTGCTTCTTTAATTAATTTTTCTATATCACCCATTTTAAATTCTGGGGCTCTTTGTTGAACATAAAATAATTTATCTAACGGCGTTATAATCTTTCTGCCTAAAAATAACTCAGCAGGAGTTTTGCCCGTTGTATCATGTTTTGCGGTCCTATGGGCGAAAGCTAATTCATTGACATAGTTATCCCAGCTTTTATGAAAATTTTTAACATAACTACGGATAATTTTCACTATATTTCTATTGACCCGTTCCGCTATATTTGATTTCGGCCGATACGGGACCATTTTTAAATGACGTATGCCCAGTTTTTTGCACATGTCTTCAAATATATTACTTACAAATTGAGGACCATTATCCGATATAAGTTTTAGGGGCGCCCCGTATTTTAAAATATATTTATTTAAAATAGAATCAGTAACTAATTTCGCGGAGGCTCGTTTTAAGGTAACAATTTCGGTCCACTTACTAAAAGGATCAACCATAACAAGGAGATAGCGACTTTTATTTAACTGACTTTTTGGGAAAGGGCCCAATAAATCGATGCCAATTATTTCATTTGGAAAATCGGATTTAATACTATTTAGAAACCCGGCCGGGCGGAAATTAATATAATTAACTGCTTGACATGTTGGGCAGGACTGGACATACGCCCTTGTTAACTTTTGCAGTTCAGGAAAATACACTGCTTCGCGTACGCGTTGGATAGTTTTTCGAATACCAGCATGAGAAGCTAAAGGGCTGTCGTGTAACTCCTGCAGAATATTTAATCTAAGACTAGCTTGGATAACAGGTCGAAATTCGTTGTTGGAATTTGTAGTTTTTGTATAAAATAATAGACCATCTATTAGTTCGTAATGGGCCGCCCTATTTCTTATCGCCACAATATCTTGGTGGCTAAAATTTTCAGGATCCTTTAAAGGATCCTGAAAATAAGGATAAATGTTTCCAAATTCAGGATCCTTACCCAGTTCGGTTATTACAGTTTCTCGGGAATTTATTGTACATGCTGTGAGCATTGCCACCTTTACAGTATTACCTTCTTCATCTATTTTTATTCTGGATAGGGCATCTGCTACGATATTTTCCTGTCCGGGGGTATGCTTGATTACCAGATTATATTCTTGTAGCTTGAGTGCCCATCTTATTAACCTTGGGGATGAGTTTTTCCCCGAGTACAATCTAGTTACCGCCGCATGATCAGAATACACTGTTATTGGCGCCCTTCCAAAATAGACTCGGAACTTTTGCACTGCTAACAGAACTGCAAATGCCTCTCTCTCGGTCGCGGAAAAATTTCTTTGTGTTTGATTTAATGTTCGACTAAAAAATGCCACGGGCTGCTTATTTTGCGAAAGTACCGCTCCTACCGCATAATCCGAAGTATCCGCTGAAATTTTTAAATTCTCATCCTTTTCAGAAAATTTCAACACAGGGGCTTGCGTTAATGCTTGCTTTAATTTTTCGAGAGCACTATTGGCTTCGGCCGTCCACGAGAATCTTGCCTTTTTCCTTTTTAATTTTAACAATGGTTCAGCAATAGCTGCAAAATCTTTTATAAAGGACCTATAATATGAACAAAGTCCTAGAAAAGAAGAGAGCTTCTTCGCAATATTTGGAGGCGGATACTTTTGCACAGCGATTATTTTTGATTCGTCTGTCTCGATTCCTTTCTGAGATATTTTGTAACCTAAGTATTTTAATTCAGGGGCTGCAAATTTGCACTTTTCGACATTAACTTTTAGACCGGCCTCATTTAATAATGAAAACACCTGTCTTGAATCCTGTACATGTTGGTCCAGATTATCACTAGTAATAATGATATCGTCTAAATAGATAAATGTGGACTTTCCAAGAACAGGCCTTAGCACAATGTCCATACATCGCTGAAATGTTGCCGGTGCCCCTCAAAGGCCAAACGGCATATGCAGGAATGCATAAATGCCAGACTTGGTTATAAAAGCAGTCTTAGGCACGTCCTCCTGTCTAACCCCTATTTGAAAATAACCAGTTGTTAAGTCTAAAGTCGTCATGTATTTCGTAGACGTTATGTTCCTTAGAATTTCTTCAATAATTGGTAACGGATATACCGGATATTTAGTCATGGAGTTTAATTTACGATAGTCAATCGCGAAACGCCACCTTTTTGGATGTGGCAATGGATAGTCATTGTTTTTCTTACATAAAACCACCGGGCTAGCATAACTACTTGAGATGGGCGTTATGATCTTTTTACGTAACATATCGCTAATGTGCCATTCTATAATTTTTTCTTATTCTTATCATACCGGTATGCTTTGTGGCGAACTGGCAGTGAATCTCCGGTGTCGATACTATGGTTAGTAACTTGAGTAAATCCTGGAATAACACTAAATAACGAAGCAAATTCACTTACCACTTGTCGGATTCTTTGTTGCTCTTCCTTAGGCAGGTGGTCAAGGTTTAACATTGGCGGTTCCGTTTTTTCTTCTCGAACTGGTTTCATCGTCAGCTTAAGGGACGCTTCATTAAAATCCAGCGTTGCTTCTGCCTCTGAAAGAAAATCTATCCCTAAGATAATATGTGCTTGCAGATTCTTTACTATAAAAAACATAACCTTTACTTGTTCGTCCTTGATACGGACGTATAACGGTAATTTACCTATGCACTTGCATCTTTCTCCTTGCGCAGCTAACACTGTCGTATTATCCGAATTATATATGCGGTATTTCCGAAAATACTTCCTAAAAAAATCTTCTGCCACACAGGAACACTGCGCGCCTGTATCCAGGAGTGCGTTGGCTGGGATGTTATTCACCAACACTTCAATCTTCGGAAGAGTCAAATTTTTCACCATTACTGTATTTAACTTGAAGGAAGAGGGGTTTTCTTGGCCTTCGGATTTCCTCACCTCCCGTCAGCAGAAATCCGTTTTAGTTTAAATCTTGTTTTTTCCTTTCCATGCTTTCCTTCTTTTTCCACTGACCTTGAGACTTTTTTCCTGGATTGCTATTGAACTGTCGACGTTCGCCGGCTGTTTTTGGATGCTCGGGTTTCCTTTTCCATTGATTCGCTTTGCTTCCGTAGCCGTGTTCTTGACTTTGCTGTGGTCTTGGCGCACCAAATTGGTTTCGTTTTTCATACTGGCGTCTTCTTTCAATGTCCGCCGTTCTTCGACTTTCAAACTGGATTGCTAGCTCAAATAACTATTCCAGTGTAGTCGGATTCCTTAATTCAATAAAGTCTTGTACTTGGGGAAGTAACCTCGGCAAAATCACTTGAATTATCTCAGGATCCGGACGGTTTCCATACAAGTGTTTGAAGACGTGAATTTTTCTTAAAATAAAGCTTGAGAGATTTTCAATTGGTTTCTGGTATATGCTGAAAAGTTCCGCTTCTAATTTCGCACGATCCCTTACGACAGGGAAGGCTTTTAATAAGGCAGTCTTGAAATTTTCGTAAGTATAGGTGGGACTTCCCGCTTGACCCAAGAGACTTCTGCCTATGCATTTGAACCCATTAAGCGCTTGGCCCCTCAAAGCGCTGGTAGCTAAGGTGACTTTTTGGAACTCATGCACGGGATACATCATGAAGTGGTCATCTAGTTTTTCCAAAAAACTGGTTACCGGTGAGTTTCCATTAAATGTTGCTTCTGGTTTCATCGCTGCGCGCATGGTCTGGACGATGTAACCAAATCCTTCCAGGGCGGCAGCTGGCATTTCTGGATTTTGAGCCGTTTCTGCAGGCAGCACAGGTTCTTCTTGAAACTCGGCCATGGTTATTCTTCTTCGTTGGGCGCCACTATCAGGTTCAATGTTCCGCCTTACTTGCTTTGGGAACATTCAAAAACCTGACTCGGAACAGGGAGCTTACTAAAGCTAGGTTCAATAAATGGGGGTAGTAGACAAGATACACAGGGAGGGTATATGAAACCCTTTATTTTTCACTCTTAACAATGATTTCTGGACTTCGGAATACAGAGACCAACCACTTGTGGTCTGAACGTAAGAATATAAAAATATTAACTAAACTCTAACTTAACTTTGGAATAACAAGCAAGGGCTTCCGAGAAGATTGGCCGTATATTAACAGGAAGCCGTATGTAGCACAGAGAACTGTTAACACTACGATACGTTTAAAATTATGAAGAGGATTAAACGTCTGGCCTGGAAGGACACCAGCAACCGAGTAAAACTGCTAAGGCAAGCGGCCTGCTTCGACTAACTCCTTCCTCTTCTTTGCTTGGCAAAAAGCCACAACTTAAGTACTTGGCGTTCGCCAACAAATTTGCATAAATAAGTTAAAGCTTTTAATTCTGGCCTGAAGTAGAAAATAAGAAGTGATAGTAAAGATTTAAAATAAAATAAACGTTAGTAAAACTTAAGATCCTTACAATATGTGTACATTTTTACTGAGAGCAGTAATTATTCACACATGTGTACACTCCTTATTTTACAAAATTTAGCTAAGAAATTACATACTACTCAACAGCAGAAGGTCCCAAGTCCCTTGTTGGACAAATGCAAGCTTTTATCGCAGGTGACAGGTGAGAGCGGCTCAAGACGCGTAATGGCAGGCGACATGCGACGGAGGACGTGGGCACCATCCCTCTGCCAATTGGTTAATTGGTATAGCGCCACGTCCACCTTTATCTAGAGTTTGGGCAGAATAATAAGTTGCAATACAGGGCCAAACAAGGGCATAATTATACATTTGGATGCACATTTTACAGAGTTTGTGAACACAGGTTACATTGAAAATTTAAGTACATTTGGTTACATTTTACATACATTATATACAAATTTAAGATATTTATATCATATACACTGCTTTCGTATGCATTTACTTATTAGGTTCATTAAATGGTGCTATTTACATTTATACTGCATTTACCTTATGATACATTTACATTACATTACATTCACGTCTAAAAATAAACACTTATAGAGGGTACATGCTATGCACATTGTTTACTGATTGCCTACGTGCACCACCTTTACAGATTCATTACTTGTGTTGTTTACATTAATATTACATTTGCATTACATTGAAATTATGTTGCTTTCATAATTAAGACATTTAACAGACATTTACAAAACATATACACTGCTTTCGTATGCATTTACTTATTAAGTTCATTAAATGGTGCTATTTACATTTATATTGCATTTGCCTTATGATACATTTACATTGCATTACCTTCACGTCTAAAAAAAAAAAACACTTAGAGAGGGCACATGCTATGCACATTGTTTACTGATTGTCTATGTGCACATGTGCACCACCTTCACAATTTCTTTCATTACTTGGTGTTGTTTGCATTTATATTTCATTTGTGTTACATTGAAATTATGTTACTTTCATAATTAAGACTTTTGTAACATATACACAGCTTTCGTATGCATTTACTTATTATGTTCATTAAATTGTGCTATTTACATTTATATTGCATTTACCTTATGATACATTTACATTGCATTATCTTCACGTGTAAAACATAAACGCTTATGGAGTGCACATGCTATTCACATTTTTTACTAATTCTCTATGAGCATTATTATAATACATACTGTGCACATTATTATTACTTTTGCGTTACACTGAATTTATGTTACCTTCATAATTAAGACACTTATAAGATATACACTGCTTTCGTATGCATTTACTTATTAAGTTCATAATGCTTATTATGTTCATTACTTATTAAGGTCATTATCCTATTTTACGTATTACAGTACATTGCATGGCGCAGCTTGCACTTTATTATATTTACTTTATATTACCATCGTACTCATGGTAAATGCTGATACACTTCGTGTAGATATTACGTGCAGTTATATTACAGGTAGAGTGAAAAATCTAAGGATGGCACAGGTCTGTGTTTAAGTCAGACAGTTTGTCCATCAGTTGCACTATCTTTTTAATTAGGTGCCGCTGTTTTATCATGTACTTACAAAAGGTTTGACGGTTCGTCTGTGGTAGATTGATGTGCAGCCCTTCTGTAAGTGAGCAAGATGTAAGATAGTGCTCTGGTGAGCCATTTTCTCCGCACGCACATTGGCTTGTGTGGCTGATACCGCCTTTTTGGAAGTATTCCGGGAAAGGTTCGTGTCCGGATATAAATCTTACCAGCTGTGTGTTGGCAGTGTTTCTGCTGGGATCCACGTAGCTGATAAAGTAGTGCGTGCGCCTCCCGGTGGCGCTGGTGTCCCATTCACTTTGCCATAAACCGGTGGCCTTTAAGCGAAGTGTCTTTTTGAGAAACGAGTGGGGCCATGGAATGGTTATTTGCGTACTGGATGGATCTGTCGTGGCCTCCTTGGCGAGTTGATCAGCTAGCTCATTGCCTTGGTGGCCGACATGAGCTTTGATCCATTCCAGTTTCGTGCGATAAGGAAAGTTTTCCCTAAGGTCCTTTTGTATGCCCTGTATGATGTCTGATGGGTGGTCCGGGTTCCATATGGCATACAGCGATGATAGACTATCAGTTTTGATGGTAGCATGCCTGTGCTGATGTGTGTGCAGATAGCGAATTGCTTTTGCGATTGCTACCGCTTCGCTCTGGAAGACGCTGTTATTCTGTCTGAGTTGACCTTTCCATTGCTCGTTTACTGTGTCGTGCGTCATGGCTACATATGCGCATCTTACCTTTTCATCTATTCTTGACCCGTCCGTGTACATGATAAATTCTCCGGGACGATGGGTTGCAGTAGGATTAATAGTGACAAAAACTCCCTTGCCCTTCACTGCTGGGTGGATGTTGAGTGGGCAGACATTCGTTTCATACTCTTCAGGGTAGTAAGTCTCTTCATCGAAAGTGACTGTTCTTTTGAGCTGTAGGACGTGTTGACGTGCTGCCTCTTCTTCGACACGAATGTGCAGAGGAAGGAGGCCGGCGAGCACGTTAATGGCATCAGTTGAAGTGGTGCGATATGCTCTGGTGATTCCCAATGCAAAGGGTCTTTGGATAGTGTTGAGATGCCTGACTTTCCTGCCTTGCATTGGGTGTGCCCATACTGGGGCGGCATGTGTTATTATTTTCTCAACTACAGTTGTATAGAGTACTTTTTGGATATGCGGGTTAAGGCCCCATTTATATCCGTAGAAGAGTCTCATCTGCTTAGCAATTGCTGTTGTCCGTATTTTTACATCCTGAATGTGGGGGATCCATGTCATTTTATGATCGAAACGCGTAATGGCAGACCGCACATTGAGTTGAACTGTGTTAAACAAATGTCGCATACTGCGCATGCCCCCCCCCCAAAAAAAAAAAAAAATTGGCGTAATTACTATGTTGGCGCGATTTGAAAAGAAGTTAAATACGGTATAATATGGTAGATGTACCGCCATCTGATTGTAAACAAATCTGGCGTTTAAATCTTCCTAGAGTGAAATCTAAATGTGTAATGTTTTACTGTGTAAAATACGATTTTTTTTGCTGTACTGCTCCAGCAACTGGAAACGTGAATGATACGATCAAGTATAAATTCGATTGAAGAGTGCAAAAAATGGGTAAAGGAAGTCAGCGTAAATACAAATGCCCCAGTGGATAGCGCAAGAGCTTAAAACCAAATGCTATTGCAAGATTGCTTTCAGGTATGTATATATTTTCCCATTTCAGTAAATTTGATATGTTATTTATAAGTATGTTTATGTATTATGTCACAGTATCATCTTTCTTAACACACTTACGGTTCATTAACTTTTTTCAACATTTCCTAAATTTCTATATAATGTAACATTAAGAAAAAAGTTTTAAGGAATGATTTGTTTTCTTACTGTTCTAATTCTTTCGAAAAGAAACACCATTTTCAAGAAACTTCAAAGAGAAAAGTATTAGTATTTACAGCGTAATTTTATCACAGCTAAAACTGATGCAAGGTACTTGGGTCTTTTATCTCAAAATATGCTGAAATGTTTTGGTTGAAGTTAATATGATATAAAATAATGCAATAAACTCGTAATTTAATAAATTGTGGTATAATTGTAAATAATTGGTAAAATAAAATATAATTGGTTTAAATTTACTTAAGTCGTTATATTATCAAATATCTATTTAATAGGGAAACCTGATGAAGTATTAAATGTAACAAGTTCTATTTTTAAAAGGCAGATGATTGTACAGCATGTAGGAGTTGATGATAATTTTTAATAATCCTAAAGTAATATTAAAGTCAACAATAAAGTATATTTTGATGTATGTAATTTTTTGTCAATGATTACATAACATTGCACTTAAATATTACAAAGTATGTTTGGATTGTTTTCATGCGCGCTATATATTATTGCAAATTATTTCTTCATAAAATTGTATATTTCTGCAGTAAAAAGTCTGTATGCCATCATGAAGTTATAGGAAAACATGTATATGTACTGCACATGTAGCAGGAAGGCAAGATAACGATTATGACTGTCGATCATCATTTGTTTGTATCTGTCAAGCTGATTATACAGACTATAGTAGCCAAAGATAATTTGTGGAAAGTGTGTACCAGAGATGAATATATGAATTACAGTTAGTAGATAATCATTCTTAGTCAAATTTAAATACAATAACCCCTTATTTCATTTTTTATAAATTTTCTTATTATTATGATGTGATTTCACAACCATTGACACTCTCGTGTTGTTAAATAATTCAGTCAGCACTGAACAACATATCATTTCATTGGTATAAAAATAATGAAATATTTTGTGTGTATGACCAAGTTATGATCTAAGATTTTTCAATACTTGAATCATCATTTTAAAGATTTTTATAAAATTATTTTAATTTTAGGCATTGGCACAGTGAAAGGCAGCTGAAAAATTTTGACCGTTGTTTCTGGAATTGGAATGTTAAGATGTAAGTAAATGTCTGAGTTACAGTTACTAATACTGTGAAGCACTTAATTGTATGCTTTGCTAATGAATATGTACTAGGCAGTTGTGGTTATTATGAAAGAGGTGAAAATTCAAATACACTTGTTTCAATTACAATTATTACAGACATTATTTAATTTTGTATTAATGCTAATTAAATATATGAATTACGAAAATGCAAAAATTAGTGCGTAAGCATACTAAGTAGTTCAGAGTAAGATTTATACTTAATTTATAGTAGAACACTCACTCACACATACGATCACTCAAACATCACTCGACAGCCATGGAGATCACGAATAAACTAGCGTCGAATTAGTCGCCAATATTTCTCCCCGCGCCAAAGGTACACCATCAAGCATGCGCAGTAAGAGAAATTCGCTTAACACTGTTCAACTCAATGTGCGGTCTGCCATTACGCGCTCCGGACCCCCGAGCGGTTTACTAGGACTATTCTTGTATCCTTCGGAATCCGCAACTGTACAAGGTGAGAACTCTTTTGCGTTCCAGAAGAGCGGCTTTGGGAGCTTAATAGAAACCTTTGTTAATGCTGTATACTGAACTTTGACCATTTTAAACTGACACACATATAAGTTATTTGGTGCATTTTACATATATATTTGTTGTGGATATGCTAGTTACTTTAGAGTGCTCATGTACAGGGTTCCATAATACACACGCTATATAGCAGCTGATGAATAGAAATGAGCTGATGGCGAAAGTATGTTTTTTCGTTGGAAGTATCAAGTTGATCTACATAAACTTTCTAAAGAAAACCGCTTATTACGTTCTATCCTGTAAGGTTAAAGATCCGCTTTCCTCAGCTGACTTTCAGCTACTATAGTATTTTAAAATAATAACGTTATAATCTTCAGAAAAATATGGTGCTTAAAGTTTAATTAAATGGATTAAATTTTCTTCTGAATTCGACGTTGAGTTTAACTATTTCATACAACAAAATGAAGCTTATTTTTTACATTACATACTTGAAAGAAACTGATTCCTTCCTCTAAGATTGGGAATTTTTTTATTTTTGAAATTTTTAGCACTACCCGAAAGTTACTAGTATTCAAATAAACTGTTATTTTACTTTGTTAACTTTTTTTATGTTTAGTTACCAAAATTTAGAGGAAACCGAAGTTCACCACGGCAACATAAGACACAGTACGATAAAAGAAATACATAGATAATTGCAATTTGTGTTCAAATTATAGACAAAGTAAAACATTGAGAAGATTGCTTTAGTTGTTCGTAGAAATAGCTACAACCTTAGTTTTGGGAAAAAAATAAGCTATATCAGATTTTTTAAAACAATTAAATCAATTATTGCCATATCTCTAATTTAGATTTTGGAAAAGAAATTCCAATCAGTGAGCAAAACATTAATAAATACGTCTGTTGTACTGTGTGTAGATTTATAAAGAGTAAGACTGTTTTCCTTTAAACCATTACTATATTTCAAGGTGGAGTGATCTATGCTTTAGTTTTATGGCTGCCTAGATTACACTTCTAAAAAAATAAGCAACAAATGCTAAAACAAAAGGTACAAATGTGAAAAGGAGAATTAAAAAACATAATTTAAATATGTGGCATCAGTACTATTGTCGAATGCAAAGACGCAACCAAAATCAGCATTAAACGCACTCCCGAAATCACTGCACAATGCCTTAAAAAGGAGCATACCGAGCTATGCATCAAGCTGCAAGTAGCGATAATTCCGTGTAATTCGAGATAGGCAAAGCGGAAAGTATGAGCCGAAGACACTTTGCAGATGAAATCTATTGGAGAGATGTCGAGATGTTGCAAGATAGTGCAAGATAATCCACTGTTGCGAGATGCCTGAATGTTCATCGCAGTGTCATTAATAGGCTTTGGAATCGTTACCAAAGGGATCAAAACCTTTGTAGAACTCTCTGTAGTCTGTTGCGTGATATTGACGACGGAGTATTCCCACAACGGCAGGTGATCGCTTCCTGTTACTATGTGTAAGGCGCCTTAGATCACTAACAGGACGACAGCTGGCATCACATCTCTCTGCTGCTGCAGGACGGCCTATATCCCACAAAACCGTGTCGCGTCGACTGCATGAAGGTGAACCTGTGGTTTGTATTGCTTTGTCCCCATTCAGTGTCAAAGCGCTGTTGAATTTGGCCCGTGAACATCGCAGTTGACTCCAGAGCAGTGGAGCCTCGCACACTTTACGGATGAGTTTCGAGTTAACATCCAAAACGATTCTCAAAGGGCAATGATATGGCGATAGCCAGGTATACGCTATCGAGCTCCAAGCATCCTCGAAAGAGACCATAATTGAGAAGGAGGTTTGCTCCCATGGCTTGGGATAACAACGAACGGACGCACTGACCTCTACGTGATTGCTGGTGTTTCTGTCTCACCGTCCGATATCGCGAAGAAATTCTACATCCTTTTGTGCGTCCTTTCATCATTGCAATGAGTACCGGCGGGATATTTTTACGGGCGTTAACACCCCATCTGCAAAGAGCTTGAATGGTGCAGGGTTAATTTGGAATGCGAAAGCATTCCGTATCTGCCGTGGGTTCCGAATTTTTTTTAAATACACTGCTGGCCACCGTAAATGCAACACCCTGAGAGAAGCATGCAAATAACATGAAATTTACAACATGCATTAGCGGAGGTGAGATATGCAAATGATTAGAATTTCAGCGCAGACGCACATCACGCGCGCCTGTGGCGCCACTTCAAAGCGCTATGTAAGACTTGGAGTTTTCGACGATTTCAATTGTGTTTTTCTTGTGGTTTTTTCCAAAAAAAAAAAAAAAAAAAGATCAATTATGCCTCGTAGTAAACAGCGATCATCGTTTGATCGAGTATCCGAGTTCGACAGAGGAAGGATAGTGGGACCGAGAGTGCGAATTTTCTTTCAGGGAAATCGGTAGTCGTGTTGGGCGAATCCAAAAAACTGCAATGCGGATATGTGACCGTTGGATGCAGGAGGGTACGACGGACCGTCGTACTCGATCGCATCCACCTCAGTGCAGTACTTCACGTGCTGACAGGAACACTGTGCGCATGGCAGTGGCGGATCGCTCAGTCACATCACGAACCATAGCACAGCATATTCAGTGTCTGAGCATCATCCAGTGTCTGAGCGTACCATTCGATGCCGTTTATAGCAGAGTGGTCTGTCCGCAAGACGTCCATTGCTTCGTCTACCCTTCACGCAGAACCACAGACGTCTCCGCCGCCAATGGTGCGATGAAAGAAGAATGTGGACGGCAGAATGGAATGAAATTGTCTTTACTGACGAGTCACACTTATGTCTCTAGGCGTCTTGCTGGCCCACGGGGTTTCCCCCTTCTGCTTGCTTAATTGCTTAAAGTACAGTGCAATGAAGAAAACCACTGGCGGTACATTTCTTAAGAGCCCACCGCTAGCTCAATTAGTAAAGGTGCAGAAAACCATCAGTTATTTTTAATTTTACGTCCGTTCTCTCACGAACTCTTGAACAGGCAACATAAAGTTGACCGTGTCCAAATGCAAGGTCAGGTAAAAAAATGCCAACACGCTTAAGCGTTTGGCCCTGAGACTTATTGATGGTCATATCAAAGGCAAGTTTTACAGGAAATTGTCTACGTCTCAATTGAAACGGCAACCATGTGCTGTGGCAACTTCACCCCATTGGCTAGTACAGTTACGCAAGCAACCAATAAACTATCGGCGGCAAACAGACACTTAAGCCATATATATATATATGGCGTGAAGTAACATCATCTCCTCCGAATTGGCTGGCTCCCGAGCTTAGCGAAGCTCACCGTTGGATTCCGCAGGTCCTAGGTAAGCCATTTTGACCATTCGCGTCTTCGTGGGATTTTATTTAGCCGAGATATTAATTTAAAAACTAATTTTGCCCTACGTTTTCCCTATATTTTCCACTTTCTTTCTTTTTTTTCCCTACTGGAGGTATTTGGCTACGGTCCAAATTCTTTTTTCTCGAATATCTACGGAACGGCGGCGAGTAGAAATTCGAGACGCGTATCCTCGGATTTTAAAAAATTCTCCGAATCCATAGATACCGTTCTCATTTTCGTACGACTTTAATCGGCCGGGATACTAATTAAAAACTGCGAAGACGTTAATTTCCGCGCTCATTTTAACAATAAACTATCGGCGACACTCACTTTAGCTGCTTATATATAGATAGATTTTTTTGTATGATCTTAAATTCAATCTGAAATTAATCTCAGGAGATAATATAATCAATATTATTTAGTAAATAAATTATTATATAGATTTTTTAATGTACTAAAATTTTGGCATACATAAAATTTATTTTTCCTTTATATATGTATATTTTAAAAAACTTATTTAAAAACTGAGCAAAATTTAGGACTCCCAGTGTGACATGCAGATGAGATTGTATAAATCTAATTTTTCGAAAATTAATATTAGTGAAGTGGTTATTCAATCGCGGAAAGTGTAAAATACGAGAGAAAAAGGCTATTATAACTAATAAAAATGTTTAGCAAATGAAAAAGAAATTAAAAATGCACAAAATAAAATTAATTTTGTAAACTTAATAATAAAATAATTAAATAATTAAATGTATAAATTTAATTTTTATTAAACTTACTTTTCATTTTAATTAAATTATGCATAATTAGATGCAGTTTGTTTTAAATTACTTTATATAACGGCATTTATTAATTTATTCTTAAAAATGCTTTAATTAATTACTTCCTTGTAGGAAGTAAAGAAAGTATTGTAATCCCGAAAAATTCCGGGTACCATATTTCAACGAAAATATCCATTTTTATCGCTATCGAATGCAAGTTGTTGTTGAGTGATGTTTTTTAGTGACATCTGTACATAAGGACAAAATAAAGGACTCTTTTCCCAAAACGAATTATAAAACTGATTTGAAATGGATTCAGAAGAGATTCTTTTCGTGGCGTCTGTATCTACGTACGTACAGTACAGATATATATGTGTATCTCCCATAACTCATAAACAAGTAGCCCCAGAGCGTACAAATTTTGTATACAAGACTGCTATAACATGTAGATGTGCACCTCCTATTTTGGTTGCAATTGACCGCACCAAAAGTGTATAAATATAAATATATATATATATATTGGAAAGCCTACCTAAAATGCACCCTTTTTTCATAACTACATTAAGTTTCAAAATCAACTTTTTAAACAAGTCTTCCGGCAAGAGGACTTCCGATGGGCTCATATTCCAGTACTTCAATCTGTAATCTCTTTTTATTTATCAAAGAATTTACCTTCCAAAAAATTTACAACAGCAAGAATTAAATTATTACAAGCATGCTTACAGATATATAGATGATCTTATTATATTTAATAATTTTAATAAGATTGAATACTCCGAGATTTATCCAGAATGCCTTACACTTAATAAAACTAATCATTCGTAAAATAACATCCACTATCAATCTTCAAATCATTAACTACAAAAAAATTTTGCTGTTTGACAAAAAAAAAAAAAAAACTTCAGTTTCAATATTAACAAATTAATAAATTGGACTTCCAACATCTCTAAAAATTATTAGTAATACAATATTAAATCAAATACAACGTATTAAAATATTTGCACAGATATGAAAGATCTACAACGTGAAATTTTGCTTCTTATTAAAATTCTCAAAAATAATCTAATACCTAATCGATTTATTAACCATTGTCTTAAAAGGGCAGGCGTTAAATACTCACTCTAAATCATTTAACTGATAGGGATATGATACTTTGTTCCAAAACCTGAGAATCCGGTATAAATTGGATGACTATCAGTTAGAGGATTTGTACATAGTGTAATTACGAAATTGTATGTAATGTAAAAAGCTAATTGTTTTCAGACTTTTCTTATGCTGTTACTAAAAAAATCTGATGTGTACACCACATGACTTCCTTGTATGGAATATTAAATTATACGCATTTTTTCTTGCATTTCATTTAAACTTATCGGATTGAACTAAATCTACTTCGCCGACAGCGCATAAACCACAATAGAATAAATGCATTCTTTAAAATTCACTCTAGTATTTGTTTACCATAGCGACAGTCTGGCGCTATATTCACTTAACAGTATTAATAATTATATAACAGTTAACTTATATAATAATTAAATAACGGAAACTAAGTTAACTGTTATATAATCCAATAATTATATAACAGTTAACTTATATATTTCGTTCATATTCTAACTCATAATGCGCAAAATTATATCATTTAAAAAATAGAAATATCTAATCGTTGCCACATGTTCTATTCAAATACTATAAAGCTAGAATGATGTATAAAAGAAATTAAGCAAACAAAACAAACAAAAAAGAAACAGTTTTTCACAGACGATTGTGTATTTCTGATTGAATTAATTCAGTTCTCACTTCGCGAAAAGGCAAAAATACATAAAAACTCAAAATATCTATATTAAAAATTATGAAGTAAATCTTAAACACTTATTTCCATTCCAGAAAGAATTAAGCATGATTTAATTGTCAATAATAAATGAATGCGTTATCTTTGTTGTTGCGAAGCTACGTTTCTCTAGACTGGCAACAAATCCACTAATCTGCTGTTTCAAATGTAAACAAGCAATGGCCGCCATCAAAAAAAAATAACTAGGCTTAGCGGCACTTAAACAACTTTTAAATTGTTGATAATTCTAAAAATATTGCATACAGATTTACTAAAGGCATAAAAACCTTAACCGGAAGATAAAAACAACATAATACAATCGTTTTTAAAGCAAAAAATGTACAATTTACAAACATACAAGAGTAAAGAAACTGAGATCACTGAGCCGGGTAACAGAGTGGATATATTTATAAATATATTTATATACGTTTGGTGCGGCCGATTGCAACCAAAATACGAGGTGCACATCTACATGTTATAGCAGTCATATATACAAAATTTCAACGTTCTGAGGCTACTCGTTTTTGAGTTATGCGAGATACGTACGTACAGACGCCACGAAAGATTTTCTTCAGAATTAATTTTAAAGCAGTTTTATAATTTTTTTGAAGGAAAAGGGTATTTTATTCTGTCCTTACGTACAGATATTACGCAAAAACATCGTTAAATTGCATTCGATAGCGGTGAAAATGGCTATTTTCATTGAAATATGCTGCCTGAAACTTTTAGCGATTACAATACTTCCATTTTACTTCGTACAAGGAAATAAAAAAATTATAAATTTTTTTATCTGTATTCGGTGTTTTATGTTTTTTTATATCTTTCAATTTTCAATATAGATATTTTGAGGGTTTTTTTTTTTTTTTTTTTTTTTTTTTTTTTTTTTTTTTGTATTTCTGCCTTTTCGCGAGGTGAGAACTGAATTAATTGAATGAGAAATACATCTCTAACGAAATTCGAGGAAATAAGTTTGAATGAAAGGCAGGAAAAAATTCGTAAAATTTAATATTCCGTACAAAGAAGTGATGTGGTGTATCAGATTTCAGACATTTTTTTTTTTTTTTTTTTTTTTAAGTTTTACTATAATAGCCGTATTTGTTTACATTTGAAACTTAGCAAAAAAGTGAATTAATTCTTTCTGCACCTTCAGTGTCTTTTTGCCGAGTGGGACGAAAAAGGAACTTTTAGTTTTGTGCATCGAAAAATCTGCCTTCTCGTCTGCTAGCCGAATTGCTTGTTTTTGCGTAGAAACTGTAATTTTAACTGTAAAAATTGTTATTTATTGCCTTTGGTGTTATATTTTTATTTATTTATTTATTTATTTTTCTATATCTTTCAATTTTTAATGAAAATACTTTGAGTTTTTATGTATTTTTGCCTTGCTGCGAAGTGAGAAATATATCTCTAATGAAATTCGAGGAAATAAGTTTAGATGAAGTGCAGGAAAAATGCGTATAATTTAATATTCTGTACAAGGAAGTCATGTTGTCTACACATCAGCTTTTTCTTATTTTGTGTTATAACGTCTCGTATGCTTAGCTATCATAAACTGAGATCAACGTTGAAAGACTGTTTAGTAAATAATAACTAAGTCTTTAAAGTACTTCTAACTATCAGAAGAAGAATATAGGACTTTTTATCAGCTCAAATGAAGTTCACAGATGGCCACCAACTCGCGCTCACAAAGCCAGCACTTTTGGATTAACTGAAAAGGTGCTGAATAACTTAAAAGTAATGAAATTAAATATAGTTTAACGGCTTCACAGGTTAACCGTCGAACAATGTGGCTCTGACCTGAGAGCAGGCATAAAGAAACCTAATGGCAAAAATAGCTCAAAGCCCCGGAATTCTAATCGCTAGAAAATCAAACGTGACCTTAAAGGAAGCAGAACACGCTCTGATTTCACCTTCCAAAACCTTCCCTTAAATACTAACTTCTTTCTACCTCACTGGGATATTCGCGTGCTAGCCAATTTGCATTCTGTTACGAAAAAGTGACTTGAATGTAAGAGCGATAGGCAAGCTACTTAAACATACAATAACTGTTGAGTAAGTTAAACAAATTCTCACATTGTACTTGTAATTTCTATTTTAACTTCTTTTCTCATTTGCTAAATATTTTTACTAGTTATATAAGTCCTTTTCACTCGTATTTTATAGTTTCCCAGATGGAATTATCATTAATTTATATACATACTATTCATAAAAGATTTATCTTTTTCATGCTGTTCCTAATACTAAATTATGCTTCTTACATCGTTGATTTTGTATGAAAATGAAGAGAAATGATTTCCAGTCTATCATCTCAGGCATAGATAAATTAACTGATGAGATCCGCGAGATCGACCACGACTGGAAAGGAGTGTCGCATGGTGGAAGAAAGCTATAGCAATCATAAATCCTTATCTCTAAATTTCCATGGAATTGAAAAGGGAAAGAGGGAGAGGAAAGAACTGTTATGTGATACACTTGAAAATTATGACGATTTTCAGACAAGGAGGTTATTAGAAAATTAAAGTTGCTTCGTTTACAGCGTTGCAATTTAAATGCATAAAGTATATGTGCTGTTTATTTATTACAGAATTTTAATTATGAGTACGTTACGTTACTGATATCCAGATGGCAAGGATTCATAGCAGGAGTTTCCCAATGGGTAAAACAGCAAAATTGCTTCAGTTGAGGGCATTTCGTTCAGGAAAATTATTTTAGTTAGTTCACTTAGTTATTTTTAGCTTTGAAACTTAATTTTCTACGATAAATGGCTTCATTAAATTTAGTTTCTTAATGCATCTTGCTTATTTTTTATGTGACTTAAGAAGCATTAGAAATTTTAATTCCTAAAATAATTATAATGATCCTTAGTATGATAGAGAACTGACAAGGATTGTTTTTGTTAAGTAACTATGCCAAAATTTGCTTAGCTGCCTAAGCGGAGGGATATCTTGTGCAAAATATTCTAAGGAAGAGTGACTCATATTTTCGTATACGAGGAAACCCATGTACACAAAAGACTTATGAAAGCATATATTTCCCATAAGAAAAGTCTCACAGCTTGTTCTATTGCATCATTATGTAAAAGTAATTATCTGATGACAATTTATTTAATAATGGAATGGAACATTTGCATTTTCAGAGAATAATAATGCAATAATACAATAAAAACGTGCCTCGTACGCACCATTGCAGGAGAGCTTTTAAACAATAGCCATCACATGCGTTTTTAAATTTTTCGTTATATGTATTTTTAGTCCAAACAGGCTTTGTCCCTAAAGGACTATTGTGTTTGTGATTTTGCGTTGAAAACTTTAAAAGGATGTATCACTTTTCAAATCGTTGCCACCAAATATTGTCGCCCTGTATTATATTTGAAGCAATTAAATAATGAAGAATCTACATAAATGTATGTATGTTTATCGCACTGTGATAAAAAAACAACGGTACCCAGAGCCATCCAATTTTGAACGATGTAATCCTACTGCGAATATGGGCATCTGAAAGCCCCAAATTGATTTTTTTTTTAATTATCGATTTTCTATTTTGTAAAACTTTAACGAATTTTTTATTAACAAACTCAACGATTTAAAAGCGAGCAATGGCAACATTCTACGGGGGGGGGGACTTTTTATCTCCAGCACGCGGAACTGTTTATCGATTCTAAAGATATGCTCATTCTAAAATTATTTTGCGACATTGCAATTGAATTGAATTTTATGGTTTAAATGCAGAACGTGATATTTAATAAATAAAGGTAACACACAAAACTCTAAAAAAATGCCCTTCATAATTTAAAAGCCGAAACCCTTCAGAATGTTTTTTAAAAATTTACTTTCTGATATTTTACTCTTAACATTCGAATTAGGCCAAAAGCCGAATTTCTGAAAATGCCTAAGAACAAAAGTAATTTCTCGATTATAGTTCGATATGCCCTTGCAGTTCTGTGTTTAACTTTCGTTTATTTCCAGTGCGTAACCTCAATATCTTTGGCTGCTTTCAAAGCATACGAATATATACAACTTCAAACATATGAACGAAATGTTTTTGAGTGAAAAATGTTTATATATTTCTTGAACAGTTCGGAGATTTTAGTGTGTTTTACATATCTTCACTAATGTTTATTATTTTCAAATTAAACATTCTCCTCTACATACTTGAAATAATTACTTTTGAAACGTATTTGCGTCGTCAGAAAGTACAGTGCAAATCCTTGCGAACAGGCGTCATTTAATTTCTTAACTGAATAACATCAAATAACTGGATTTTCCACCGGTCTGCCCGTTGTTTTAAAGAAGATAATACTAGACGATTTCGGGACCTTGAAATGAGACCATTTTTATGAAATACGCTGTCCCTTCAACCATCATAGACGGGAAAAAGATTTATATTTTGGTACTCAAGGGCTTGCTTAAGTGTTTCCGCTTCCGTTGTCATTTATTATTGTCTTTCCCGTACTCTATAATTCTCTAAGCTTATAATATAGCTTGGAGAGGCAGAGAGAGGATTAAGGAACAAACTTGAGTGATTTCCTTAGAACATAACACGCTACTTTTTTCTGAACTTTTGAGTTCAATACTATGTCTTTTTTAAGAAATGATGTAATATTGGTTATTTAAGCTATAAAAGTAGATTTGTCTAAAATATTTGGATTAGATACCAAATATCAGAATAAAATCCAATTGTTTATATTATATTTCATTTCAACAGAAATATATGTATTACTGCACTTACTACTATATACTACTTACTGTTTGTATTTATTTATTTTTACATACTTTTGAGTATATTTAAAAGATGAGCGGAAGGCGTATCGGGAGAACGGGAAGGCCAAAGCAGAAATAAGACCTGATAGGCAATGGAACATGTTAAAGATATGATACCTGTAATGGTCATGCATTGTTTTACTGAAATGTGGCTATAGGTAAGCCTTGAAGGTTAGAAAGGGCAACAAGTTGTCAAACTTCAGAGGTGTAGAGGTGTCTGTTAAGAATACCGGCATTGCATATTAGGTGGAGGAGGCAGTAAATTCAGTGGCAACTTTTATCATAACACTAGGTGACGACCAGTATAACGATGCATTATGTAACGGTCATGCTGTCCTCGCTATGCCGTTAAATTCGGATACGACTATAATGGTGTTGTAGACAAAATCGAGATTTGGCTGAAGAGATAACATCATATCATTCGTTTGTCTATGCCCCGCGTTCAGCGTACCTGTGCAGTCGTATATATGCTACAGCAACAGGCGCCATGCAAGGCAAAGGAGGGGAATTACCCCTCCTCTGCAGACAATGTCTAATGGATAATAAATAAATGCAATATTATGCAATTAAATGCAATATATCCTGTTTCTTACGCTAGAGTTCTTGATGCTGATGTGCGATCTGTCTCTAGAATGCGTACAACATGCCTGCTCTGTCTTTCTGCCTTTCGATGGACGGTTAGTCCGTCCCATCTGGCCGCATCGATTTCCTATTTTCATTACTATGGCTAATTTCTTTCAATATGAACATAATTTCATGGGAAGAGAAATCCGCACTCTGTGTAAGCCAAAATTCTTCTATCAAATTCAAAAACTTGCTCGAATAACTGTACTTTTTTTGATGAGCTATATTGAAACCACAAAAGAATAGCAGGAAAAAATACATCTCCAGTACTTAAAACACACTACTCTTGTCCCATTTTATAACGCTTCTATATAAAAAAGTAGCGCATGTGTCGCACATGATATGCGTATACATCGTAATATTAATCATTTGCATATCGTAAAGAGGCCTGCTCGTGTTGCAAATTTTAAACCTAATGGTCGCTTTCCTTCATGGTGCTGCATTTTGGATGGCAGCGTTTAGTTCCGAGAGAGTTTTTACTTATTTCAGTCGCTTTGAATTATTTATACTATTTTCAATTATTTTGTTGAGTTCTGAAACTAAAATATTATTAATAAATTTCAAGCGTGTTATTTGAGTTTGAGATTTTATCTATACAAACACACACACAAGCACATAAGTAATCCATAGAGAAGATATGCTGTTTCTGCTTTGAAAAGCGATACTTTTCAATGAATATTTTTAATTAAAGTAGTTCAACATGGCAATTCTGACAAACATTACGCTGAATAGAATACTTGAAGTACTTTAAGCTTTAACAGGCTTAGAACTATTATGGGCATTTTATGGATGAATAAATTATGTGATATTAACTTGCACATTTACCGATATTATAGAAATACAGAATAGGAAAACAGCATAAAATGTTTTGAGGACTCTGAGGAAGAAGACAGTACAAATCTTAAATGTTTCTATGAAGGTCTTTGCTACCGAAGAAAGCATTGCTCAATCGATACATGGATTTTCTTTCTTCTTGAATACTTCACCAATCATCCTCTTGGACTGCATCGGCTCCGAAAGACTACCCAGTCCAGAGACCTTC
This sequence comes from Stegodyphus dumicola, assembly GCF_044657685.1. Classification (NCBI taxonomy): domain Eukaryota; kingdom Metazoa; phylum Arthropoda; class Arachnida; order Araneae; family Eresidae; genus Stegodyphus; species Stegodyphus dumicola. The sequence continues at coordinate 104,011,175 of NC_140771.1, forward strand.
AATCCCCGAAATATTCTGCTCACACGCCATTTCTTCCCTGCTCGGCAGCGTTTTCTTCCCTTTTAATATTCTAAGAGTGTCTTGAGCCGTCTGGGATTAAGCGATAAGAAACGTGTTGCGATGTCAAGATCTTTATTTAGAGGCAATGGGATGATATTACATTGTTTTTTCAAGGTGAAAACATGGATCACTTGAGCCCGTTGTTGAAGTTGCCACTTCTGAATGCAGTTGATACGGCACCTGCCATTTAGATAAGAAAAATAAAGAATGCAGTAAACATAAAAAGAAAAATGGAAAGCATGACTGGTTGGTTAAAATGTTTCTTTATCCTTACGTTAACTTTACATTTCATTTCGGTATGAATAAACGGGTGTTTTACAGTGAATCCATTTTTCTGATGTTAAAAATTCTTTATTTTTTCCCTAGTTGTATGTTAGGTAGTCTTGAATTCAGCAACTCCAAAGAAACAATCTATGACTTTTTCCTTTTTTTTTTTTTTTTTTTTTTTTTTTTTTTTAGTTTATTTAAAAATTTCTTTAAATTATAGCTAGCTAATAATTTGCATTTTATCGTTTCGTTAATTTTAATCGTAATAAAAAGTCTTCAGAATTACATTTATTGACTTCTTAAGATATGATTTTAGATACCATATTTTAAGTGAATCGTATGACATCGATACAGATGGAATATATATGAAACGTGATTCAGAATTTTGTTTTCAGTGATAATCAGTATTATAATCATCATATTTTTTTAAACCTTAACGAAAAGAATATTTTCAGTTATTTCGTATTTAATTTGCTCCTTATTTATTTAAATAAATAGCACTGTTTTATTACACAATTTTAGAATATCTAGAACAATTTAGTAGAATATCTAGAATTAGAAAAAAATTCAAACTTTTTTTGATAGTTGCATCTCATATAAGAAAACTGCATGAGTTACAAGAAGCATACCCTACTCTCTTCGAATCTCTTAGAAACCAATAGCGTTTTAACATAAAATCAGTGTCAATCTAAAGTTAAAATTTGATAAAATTTATGCATCGAAGCCTGGGTTTACGAATTTAATTATTTCCTGACAGTCGTTCATCAATCGAAATACAAGTATAAAACTGAAACAATTTCCCCATAGAAATTAATGTAAAATGGATAATTCATTCTTAGACTACGCATAATTGCTTATTTAAACCTTACACTAGTACTTAATGCGCAAGTTCTTAACACAAAACCAATGGGATTGAGATGAATGAAAGATAAATATAATAATAAACAGATATAGTAGACGAAAAATTAATTTAATTTTACTGTACCTGTACAAAGAAGCGTGTGCGAAGGAAGCAACATAAGTGGAAAATGAGAAAGAAAGTATTATTGTTTGGAAGTGAAATTTTCTTCTATAAAAGCAACATATAACGAACTTTCTTTATGGAGCATCTTATTTTATCTTTCGCCCACTATCAGTCGAGCGGTTAAAATGCTGAACACTGGTAGTTCGGTCCGAGGTTCGAATCCCGCGAACGGGCTGGCTGCATGGGCGTTTTCGTGCTTTTCTTATGGGTAACGTGTATACGAGCTAGTGTCCCTTAGAAAGACCTTCACAAAGGCATCTCTTCCCTTAAGCAGATATCCCTAGTGTGCTTTGCCTCAATCTCAATAAACCAAACAAAACCAAACTTTTATCTTTTTGTCTCTAAGCTCTATTCGACTCTGCTTGAGACTCTTTGAGCTTCTGATTTACTCAAAATGTGTTCATGTGATTTGTTGTTGTGTACCTTTTAAAATTCTTCTAATGTCACATGGATCTTACACTATTTTGCACAAGTTTCGTGGATCAGAGAACTAGGGTTATTCGTTTTTCTTCCTCTACTTCCGCAGACATTTCTTCAACAATTGTTTTTTGTTGCTGCATCTTGTGTTAATGTAATTCATCCTAGTTGAGCTCATTTTTATGGTCCTTTAGTCGGACTTCTATGGTCCTTTAGACAGACTTCTATTGTCCTTTAGTCGGATTTGTATGGTCTTTTAGTCGGACTTCTATGGTCCTTTAGTCAGACTTCTATTGTCCTTTAGTCGGACTTCTATGATCTTTTATTTGGAGATTCTATGGTTTAGTTTCGATGGACCTTTAGTCGGAGGTTCTATGGTTTAGTTTCTGTGGGCCTTTAATCGGAGTTTATAGCTTCTTCACGTCTTTAATTTTAATATTTTAGCCAATGGTTTTGTCAACAATCACAATATCATAGATGTCACACAAACACAAAAAAATAAATAAATAAAAAAATAAATAAAATAAAAGGGGGATGCGGAAGAGACTGACGCTTCAAAGTAATCAAATTCTCTGCCTGCAACTCAGTCTAGCCATAATTTCTTTCAGACCGAAGTCATAGGCCTGTAAGTCATTTGCTGCCAGGCTTTGTTTATGATACTTAAACAATGGAAAACATGAAAATGATGCAGTGTTAATTTAATGACATATCCTCAAATCACATTTAAAAGTTATACGTTGCGGACTTCGGTATTCGTATTTCCTTTCACACCTTTAGTCTTTCGGGGAGTTTAAGGTTTAGATAATTTGTTCGTAACCGGAATTGTTTGCGAAGTCAGGTCCTTTGTGATCCGAGGTGCTACTCTATTTCCAATTCTGTGTTCTTTTTTTTTTTTCTGTAAAATGAGTATTTATTAGCAACAATGGATTTCTAAGAGGAATATATGAAAGCAGATAAGAAATCAAATTTATATCCATTTGTCATAAAAGATGCTTGATCTGCAAAAGGAACACAAACAACAATTACAGAAACCTTTTTACTAATTATGGAAAAGTGAGCCAAAGAGTCGCCCCAAATGATTATATAAACATTTTCACTCATTATTTAAGCATTCACAATATTTAAGCAATCTTTTAGTAATAATTGTGCATCTTCACATACATCAGAGTAGAAGAAGCTATGTTTTAAGTTCAGAAGTTCTGTCCTTTAATTAGATGTTATGGCCCTCTGACCTCTAATTTGCGTTATTTTATTTGCTTTTCTATCACTTATGTAGGAAAAACTGATAAAAATATTTGAAAAACTATATAAATTTATAATCTGTTTTTTATATGCATGACAACTAACAAGAAGATTATGGTCTGACAAAATGGAAATAAAGCAGCTAATACAGCTAAATAATCTGTTTTCATTTTTCGGTACATTTTCAGCAAGTTTTATCCGTTAGCAAACACTCCAGCCGATATTTAATCTCGAAATTGCACTGAGCTGTAAAAACATTTCTTGTACTATTTCAGGGTCATTGAATAAATTCTGACTCGTCTGTAGTACTAGGTCGCACTCTTACCGTGTTTCTTGTTATTAGTTTTAAGATTAACCCACTAAATCTTCATAATTCATACGGGAATTCTGAAAGGTAATATTCAGTTCTAGGGCAACTGATGAAACTTTCAGCATTGCAGTAAAAAGAGAAGTGGAAAGGACACTCAAAGCAAAGCAATGAGAAAGTGATAAACTTAAAGGAAAATAATTTAGTATCGATGAAAAAAATTCTGGTTTTGTTTCAATAGAAATATGTAGGAAATGCTGTAAGTAGCTGTGAAAGCTATCTTTTAGAAGTAAATCCGAGTGTTACATGTTAGAATAATGGCAATATAAAAGACAAAATAGCTAATTAATTAAATACTGGATTTGTTTCTAATTTGCATGACTTCTAATTTCTAATTTTAACTGCATTTTCTAATTTTCTAATAATAAATTTCTAATCATTCAAGAGTGCTAAAATGTTTTAAATATCCTTTTGCATTTTGTATTCACAGAAATGCAGAATTTATTGAAAAGTAGTCCATATTTAAATGAATCTTTTCAAAGGTAGTTCTTTAAAAGTCCTTTAAAAGATAGCCCATATGTCACTTTTTTCCCTAATCACCTATCAAACTAATCTGTTCCCTATTAAAGAAAAAGTAAGAAAACGCAAAATAGTTTGCTTAGAAATCAAAAGAAGTAATTATTTAGTTGTTAGTGTAATGCTGATGCGAATCCAGTAAAACGCTAAACACACGCATGTAATATTTTATGAATTTTAAAATACAAAGTTACCTGACAAGGGCGGAATGGTTAAACTGCTGAGTATTACAGTCTATTATTTTAAAATAGGAATTTTAAGGTTACTTTTCGCTGCTTGATTTTAATCTTAACCATAGGAACAACCGCTGCAGAAAAAAAGTCGAGTCGCTTAATTTTTTTCTTTTTCACCACTTTATTTCCATTTAGCTTGTTTCGCTTCAAGAAAAGCACTGAAATGAAGGTTGAATTAAACAGTAGCTCAAATGACTTGTGGAACATAAATGCTAAACGGTAATGACGACACGAGATATGATCGCAGATGGGGATGGGAGTAGCATTGGCATCGAGGTACATATTTTAAAGTAACAGACTACAGTAGATCGGTCAGGATTCGAATTCCGGCAACCAGGCTAGTTTTCTGGGCGTTGCTTTTCTAAATATGTAACCTGAGTATAAGCTAATTTTTTCTTAAAAAAGGTCTTCCTCGAAAGCCTCCCTATCCTCAAGCAGATAATCTAAGAGTTCTTTGCCTTAATTAATTAAATTTAAAAATGTGTAAAATTTACTCAAAAGTCTTCCATCCCCCTTTTTTTTTTTTCTTTTTTTTTTTTTTTTTTTTTTTTTTTTTTTTTTTTTTTTTGTTAAGAACTCTTTCTGCACTACAGTGCATACAAGGCTTACAGAGGTAAATAAAAAAAAACCTAACAAATACAATAACACATTGCAAAATAGAATAAAATTACAAATTCAAAGAAGAAACCTAAGAAATGAATATACAGAAAGATGAGAATGTTGATTTGTCTTGAACAAGCACATAGAGGGTGACAGCAAATTTAATGTTTAGAAAGTTTATCTGAGAAATGAGTTCTTTTCTTCCTTCAGTAAACTTTGAACAGAAAATTTTACTATTAAATTTTTCTTTCAATGAGTAAATTTATTTGTTATACATTTATTAACAACAGAATTAGACCCCCAAAATTTATTAATTTGTTTAATTCATAGCAACACTAAAATAAAATCATTTCATGAAAAACTAAAACCAAATTTTAAAAATTACATTTCATAGTTCTAAACAGACAAAGATGTTTTGAATATTTCTGAAAAATATATAGAAACTCTTGGTTAAATCTTATCCAAAGGCAGATCAAAATTAAAAAGATTTAGAATAAAAATTTTCATTAAAGCTATTATGGCTATTTCCTTGCTTGTTAATGTTATAAGACTTAAATAAATATGCAAAAAATGCCAGTCCTGACTTGCTAGTTGAAACTTTCGTAGCAATTAATAATGGAATACCATACGATGCAATGCGCATATTTTTATATTTTAATATTCTTAAAATTTTTATTAAATAAGATAAACCACAAATCTATTGATTATTGTAAAACGGAAAGAGAAGAAGATTTAAGATTTTCATACGCTGTAATATTTTATGAATGAAACTAAATGAGTGGAAAACTTGCTATTTTTAATCGCGCGTAAAATAAATTTTAACTAAAAATTCATTAAGTTTCCTTTGGTGTAATAAATATTGTAAAAAGCACTAATAGCTATTTCCACCAATAAGGTAAATATCAGATACTATATTTTACTCGCATATTTCTGCCCCTCGCGTATTTTTATTTTCCTAGGCTTTCGGTACAGCATTAGAAATTTTCGATTTATAGTAACAATGTAAAGTGTGTGTACAAAGAGGAAAATGCTAGTAAATTCTGGATTCCTATAAAGAATCGGATAAGCGATCGTAGAGAGAATTAGCTGAGAATGAAGACAATTTTAAAGTTGTACATAGATTTTGAGACTTGGCGATAAGACTAAATAAAATGAAATAATAAATAAGTAATAAATAAAGACTGATGTAAAGTAATAAAAATTAATTAAATCATAAATAGAAATTAATTGACTAATAAAAAAAAGATTAAACGAAGGTGAATCAGTTAAGAGGTTTATTGAAACCTCGAAGACTTATTAACGGAGGTTCAATTTCATTAAACGAAGGTTTATTGAAATTGATAGGTTCTTTGAAATACATAATAAAATGCTACTATAAAAGATTCATTCATTTTCAGAGTTCTATATTTTTAAATGTATTACACGTACAAGCATGCGTGATAGATGAAAGTAACCACAAACTCACCAAGTTTCTACACACTTCTGCAAATATTCTGTGTGCGCTTCCTGGGTTACACGGCGCACGTCCAGGCAGTAGTTCAGCATGTTCCATACATTTTGTAGTGCTGTCCTGTCAGTGGTCTTCATTGTAGCACTGATCCGTTCTCTGAGTTCCTCTAATATTTTTGGTAGTGAGAGTACATAATGGGCTTCAAAAGGAAGAAATCACAAGGCATTAAATCAAGTGAACGGGGGGGGGTAACCAAGGAAAAATTGCGAAGTCATCTTCGCCAACACGCCCCGTCCTTTAAAATGGTTGTTTATAGTTCAGGTATCGGCAAGCTTGAATGTTCCAACGAGGGAGTGTGTTGTCCTGTCGGGATCGAAATTCCTGGATAACCACAACTTCAATATATTAAGGTAACTTGCATCAGTCACAGTTTTCTCACAGGATAAAAAAAGGGGGGTGAGTTTGCTGTTATTTCAAATATCATATATGTACGGGTAATACGTTTAAATATAGTGCGATCTGAAAATGAATGAATCTTTTATAGTACACCTATATAATTATATGAGTGAGTCTTTATATATGCATTTCATCTACCTTCTTAGGAATAGAATGCCCCGCATAGTTTTGTTTTTCCTGTTTCCAAGCTATAAAATTAGCAAGAAAGGGGGAGATATGTGTGTAAATGTGATATTTATTACTGTTTAAATGTTTACGTGATATTTCGAGTTGACAGGAGAACTACATTGCATTAATTTATTTTATGATAAAATTATTGATTGCAGTTCTCTTCCCATTTTGAAAGAAGATATCTGTATCTGATCTAATGCAATCAACTCGCAAAAATAAATTTGCAAAACATTATTCATAAAAGGAAATTTTTATTCCTTAAATATATTCAAATAAAACTTGAATTCTTTCGCATTGTATTAAAATGTCCAACAGAATTTGTTAAGTGAAGCTTTAAGAGAATGGAAAGGGGGGAGAAGGAAAATAGAAAAAGTAACTTTAAAGCGGCAGCATTTATGCTGTTTGAATATAGAGAATTCAATGAGCGGGGATACAAATACCAAACGCTATTTTAAAAGAGAGATGAGTTTCCATCAGGAGCTCCATGACTACATTACGCAACTACTTTTCTACCCTGTTTTCAGGCTCTTATTCTTGCCTCCCCCCTGCCTAATTTATCATTTCCGTGAATCTACAGCAGTTTCTATCTAACGACGCACAGCCAGACTGCCAGAAAGTGCAGGCTTTATGTATACCGTAAAATTTTTCATTGGTGATTTTTTTTTTTTTATTATTTTTGCTAGGTATAAAAAAAGTGTGGCATACTGTTTCATTTTACCCGGCACGCAAGAACCGGGTTTGGCAACCATAGATCAAGCGGTTTTGCTGCTCTGAAGGGACGAAGTGGGGGGAAACGGAAGATGCAGAGTTACTATACGTTAAATGGCGTCAGGGGAAAGAGGCAGGAGGAGATGAGACTAGATGAAGAGTCGTTGTGGTAAAAACTGTGCATCAGAATTCATGAAAAGCTTAAACGTGGGAACGCGATCGGCAGACAACAGACTGCATTTTGAAGCAGCCAGAGAAGCACTGAGAGTGAGGGTTGCCTCCTTGAGCACGCCAATCACCGCCAATTGGGGTACATAGTAATCGCCAAGGATCGGGTTTCACGGCGTTGACGCCTTGAACTGATATTATGTTTTTTAAAAGCAGTTTAAACTTATTAGAGGGTATATTAATTTTATAACTAGGTAATTAGCAGCTTATGAAGTGCTATAGATATGCCGTTAATGCGAAGACAATAGTGCTAATGCTGGTGATTAAAAGACTTTTTATTATTAAGATTTCTGCGTTAAATAGCCTATATGCGTTAAAGCCTTCAATCATCAGGGCAACGATTATATAATTCTTACAAATTAAAGAAAGGGGGGAGGAAGTGTTAAAAACTAGGATTTGGATCATATACTGGTTTCGAGGTCGGAAGATACAGGATATCACACCGGCTACAGACAGAATACTAACTGTATAGTATCTCCTCAGCTATTTAGTGAATTTAAAACTTTCGTACAGACATGCTTTATAGCATGCGAAATCTATAGCAACATGAAATGAAACAAATGATTATATTCCTCTGCTGTGGAAATTAGAAAAATGATACCCATAATAGGATGTATCAGATCTTCAAGAGATGTGACTAAATAATGCATTTGTACATACAGTTCACACAAAGGTTCCGCGTAACAATGACGAGAATGCAAAGAAATGTCTTTCGGTAACAAATGCAATATGAATTACGAAAGGTTCTGAGAGGGGCTGACGTAACCTAATGCCCATCCTTGACGCCCCACAAATGTTATGCAGGTTTAGGTGCGGATACCTAGGTGGTCTGTTTTACCAATAAAAACTTCTCTCCAAGGAAATCATGGATGAGCCCGGCTGTCTGTGTCATAGCATTGTCGTTCATAAAAATGAAATGCAGCCCTATAGCTGGAAAACATTTATGTATTGATCTCATTCCCATAGTTCTGCACAAGGGGAGCAGCGGCGTATGACCATCTAGCAATGCAACATACCGCAGCATAAGATTTTCACATCATCGTATCGCTAGCTTTATTGAAAAGAATGCCATTATATTTATATTGAAAGGATATCAGGCTGTTGTATGGTTTCTTGAAATAAAACAGGTCGAGATTTAATGAGCAACAGCAGTTAACAGTTTTATTTCGATTAATAAAAAAACAGAATCTCTTGTGTGAACATCAATAAAACATAATCTCTTATGAGAAGGCACATGCTGTTTATTATTGGACTTACCATTTTTCTGATAATCGTCTATTTAGAGTTTTCCTCAACCATTGTTCCAGAGGCAGTGATGAGTTCAAAAGAAGCTATTTAGCTGCCATCCAACTATGAGCTGCCAACTATTAGGCTTAATGCCATCCAACTATTAGGCTTAATGCTAGCTCGTAATTTCACTATAGTATCGTATGCATGATTTTTGCCTGATGAAGGTTTTTGGAATTATTTCCATAGTACGCATATTTTTTTTCTAGAAACCTTTAACTACAAAACACCTACTTTTAGAACTTGCTAGATTCAAACTTGTCAATAGTCTTTTTAATTCAGTTCACAATCCTAAGATCGTGATAAATATATTTAACGAATTTGATTAATGTGGTCTCTATCACTACTTTATATACTAAAACCATCCAGCACGGAACTACAATTATACACTTGCTTTTCTAAATTGTCAGTTTCTATATTACATAAATATGCAAATTAAAAGTATATCCGTCATTCAAAATTGTAAGCAACCTCCAGTACTCAGATTTATTACAATTACTTCCACCTCATGAAAATTTGAATGAAAACAGTAACAGAAATTGAGCCCTCTGTAAAGGTATTGATTTAACTGTGATCGGTACTCAAAAATTAGTTCACTGTTTCTATTAAGTACTAATTGGAAGCACTTGAAAAGATCAAATTTTCGCTATTCATTCATTTATTTCTCATTATTAATAGCATTATTTTGCTTTCGGAAATTCTGCGCCCCCCCCCCCACTGAGTTCTCAATATTTATTATTTTGCTTTATAACAAACTTTCGAGCTTTTTTTTTTTTTTTTTTTTTTTTTTTTTTTTCTTATATGTTTATTTTCCACTCCTTCGTTTACCACTCCTTTAAATACTTAAATTCTCGAAATTTCCAGAAAAATATTTCCCATTTTCTCTCTATTTGTGAATGGTTATTTAAGTACTCAAGTTTCGACTTCAAGTGGATTTGCTTCAAGGTTTTTTTTTTTTTTTCCCCATTGAATTCTTTTTTATGTATTTCTCTTTTGTCAAATATTTGTGATATTTGCATCTCATTAATGATCCATAACGTTTAATTTAGACTTTAGTGTATGTTTTGGGGATTGTGTTCCGTATTTATTAGAATCTTATTGTTAAATATTGTGTCTTTTGATAAATACCTTTTCCGCTTTCTTTACGTAAATGCTTTTGAAACTTGTTCGCTTTAGCGATAACATTTTACCCCTCCTCCCCCCACCAAAAAATTTAACAGCTTTTACTGACGTAGAATTTTGCTTATCGTGTAGAAAACTGTAGCACTTTCGAAAAATATTTCTTTTATTATGAAATGCTTTTAGTTTGACATCATGTGAATGTATTTCTCTATCGTACTATATTACATGCACTATATTAAGTAGACACATGAAAACATTTTAATCGTTTTACAGCATACAAAATAGTTTATATAATAAATGAACCTTCGTACACCAAGCAAGGAATGTATTACAAAAAAAATTGTCATGTTTCCTGATCACAGAATACTTTTCGAATGACGCGAAATCGGATCTTTATAGCTATTTATTTGGTAGTTTTCGTGGTTTCACGTATAACGTAGAAACGAAATATTTTTTTTAATTTTTTTTTTTTTTTTTTTTAAATCTTCCATGAAGATATCTCTCTCTTAGGTAGAACTCGCATGTTTTATCATTTTAAATTAAACAAACATACAAAGTTTTTTCAGCTTCTATCTTCTTATTATATATTAATAGTTTATTATTAGTGCAAATAATACTTTGTTTTGATACTCAGCTTTTGTTTAGCATTGCAGAGTTAACTACGATTTCATAGATTTTATACCTACTAAACTTTAATTATTGTATTTGATATGTGTGTAAAAGTGTTTCAATTTTTTTAATTTTTTATTTATTGATTTTTAAGATATCCATAAATACAAAAATTATTAACCAGTCCTTATTTGGATTTATTAGTTGCGTTTAGTTTACTAATGTGAAAAAAATCACTATAAACTAAGCAAGAAATATTTGATGAAAAAGAAAGCCTTCAAATACAAAAAAGTTAAAAATTCTGAAACTTTGCCAGTTTTTAAGGCCCAAGAATTTGATTTTGTCTAAAGTCTATTGAACGTTTTCATATAATTTCACCCAAGAAATATAATTCACCTTTAATTTCATCCAAGAAATCACCCAAGTTTCTCTTCTATAGGCAAATACAGCGCTTATCAGACTGCACTTTTTGATTGATATATTATTGCCCACAAATTTTATTTAAAGTCTTTTTCCAGGTAAAGAAACATTTGCATATTAAATGCAGCAAACATTTGAGCTGATTTCGATATATTATATACTTTTTTAATCGGATACTCAGAATTCTTAAACCAAGATTGGTTGCATTTCACTAAAAGTTTAGTCCGAGAGTAAAATATTCACATTAATAAAAATAGCATTAAAATTAATAATTTAAATTGTATAGAAAAAGGTAATTTTCTTAAAGATTATTTTAGCATATCTGTAGCATTTAAAATAAATCAGCAATATAAAAATGTGAATGCTTCAAATGCTAAAAATATAAGATTTAGGGATTTATTTAATTATGGAAAAGCATTCCTAAGGGAAAGGATGCCTTCTTGGAGGACTTCTTGAGAGAAACTGTCTCGTGTACACATTACACAGAAAAAAAGACATGAAAACGGTCGTGCAGCCTTGCCGCTTCGTCGGAATTCGAAACCAGGACCGAGCTACCAGAGTTTAGCGAATTTGCCGATAGGCCGCTGCTGGTAAAAATATAAACGGAAAAAACGCTATTTATTTACATATTTATTTATTTTTGACTGGATAACAATATAAACTTGATGTATTTATAAGGGAAAGAAATGATATGCCATCTTCAGGAGCAATTAATTATTTTTTATTAAATGCTCTTAAAATCGCAACAAGTAACAAACGTATAAGTAGTACGCCGACCTGAAAGCAAATAATTTCAAAATTTTACTCTGAATATCAGATTTACCTGGTTAAGAGGATGAGAGATTAATTTTCTATCGGTTTGGAAATGGGACGATCATTTTATTTGCCATTACCATCAAACAATACAGAGTTTCACTATTCAAACTCAATCTAATTAATCAAATAAATGGATAGATTCAAATCAAATCATTACTTTCAATCTTTTAAACAAATTATTTCTTCGAAAAGGCCCTTATATGCTTTTGTTTTTTCAAAATTTTCATTGTAAAGGTTTTACTCATACCATAAGTATCATGAGAACTCATATCATAAGAGCCCATACCAACACATTACTGTTATCATAAGCATGTTTAAACAGCAATTTTTCTTACATTACTGTATAGTTTACTGCATATTACAGCACATTATATACATATATGTCTACGGACATTTATTTTTTATGTAATGTATTTAATATTTCAGACACATAGTTTCCAAAATTACTTTTTAAAAAGAATTTAAAATTAACTTTTGAAAACGTGCACATAAATTTGTGATTTCGGTTTCAAACTATCTTTAACTACATTAAAGACAGTTTTCAAACCGAATAACAAGTGCTATCTGAATATTTTTTGTTTTACAAGATTAATAGTTTGAGATATGATGTATTTAAATTTCAGTTTACTGACTGCGGGAGTTTATTTTTCCTGTTCAAGCCAGGAAAGCCAAAATACTTGCTTTTCAATGCTCCTATTATAACAGTTAATTAGTTAACAACTTTCTGATTTTTAAATTGAAACTCTTCTGTTCAACAGTAAGCTAAGCCATATTGCAAATACACTCACTAATTGCAAGAATATAAATAGTACTCGAATTATGCTAAAAGATAATAACTCAAAATTGGAGAAAATGAACACACATTTAAAAAGTTTCAAGAAATGCAATTAAAGTTAATGCATTTCGGTACATTAATGGAAAATATAATAAATAAAATAAAGACTCACAAATGAAAGTGCTTCTTATTAGAATTATATTTCAAATAAACATAGTTAGTTAATTTACACATTTTGGAAGATTTTACTTAGTGCTGTTTCAGATTTTCTTTCGTGATGGTTTTTATTTGACACACAGTTTTAGGTTAGGTTATTGGAAATGGCAATGACCCCGAGGGCTGTCTGCCTAAGGGGATGGATGTTTTCGTGGAAGATTTTCTTAACGAAATCGGCTATTATTCAAGTTACATTTGGAGAAAGCCGTGAAAACTAATCATGCAGCCAGGCCTTTAACATGAAATCGAATCTCATTTTAATCCATTACCAGCATTCAGCAGTCTAAATGAATCGGTCCATAGTGGGGCCATTATTTGATATAAATTTCTCAGGTTAATAACTTTTGTCTAAATTTACCAGTTTCAAGGGAAAACTTTCAATAATCACCTACTATGGAGATAAAATGCAGCATATCCTTATTAATAAAAATTATCCGAGATTGGTTTAAATCCCTCCTAACGGCAAGGTCTTATATACAAGGCCTAGAATATTCCTCGCCACGTCTGTAAGAAAGTGCATCTTGAAATATGTCCAAGAAATTAAAGCAATATAGTAAACGTGTATAAATCCAGCTATAAAGTATCAGTGGTATTTTGACATTAAAATCAAGAGAATAATTTTTTCTCAAGGCTGTTTTTGGAAATATGTGCTTTCTTAGTGAAACTTTGTGTCTATCAGAGAGTTAAAAATGTTAAATTATCGCCAGCTGGTCGTCCTTTGCATTCATAAGCCATTCAACATAAAACGTATAGTGTAAGAGCATATAAGTTAAAATTCGTTTTTTTATGTACCTTGAAAGATATAAAATGCTCAAAAAAGTAATTTTTCTAATGTATAAACGTTTACTGCATTATCAAGCAAGCAGAAGTTGAATTATCTAAAGGAATAAACAATTGCCACAATATTCTTAATACTCTTCATACCTGACAGAAGCTGCTGAAACGTCTGTGAATTGTATATTATACAATTTTAAATATGGTGAAACTATAGCATTACTATAAACGGATTATTAATTTTTTCTACGTCTGCTAGTACAATAATGACGTGATAAATTAGTAGGGTGTGAGATTACAGATATTATGGTTTCATCCTTCATTTTACTTCATTCTCAATAATCCTGATATTTACAATGATCTATAGAAAGTGATTTATTAACGATATCATATGTAATTTTCTTTATACTAGACACTTGCATCCTTTGAAAACAATTATCTTCAAAGAAATGAACCGACTGAAAGTGCTCACGTCATAATTTGGAAAGCAATAAATTTGAACAGCATTACTTACAGGTGCAGCCTGGTTTTTTATCAAAGCACGATGTAATAAATAATATTGCAACCAGTCAAATTCGCTGTGTAATGAAATATATAATTTTTCGACTATAGCTTGGCAAGAAAATAATTTCTGTTTTTTAGTGTGAAATAAAACTCAAATGTTTTCTTTAAAAAATTATTTTTAATCAGTCAAATATTTCCCATTCTGTTTGAAGACTCTTTACGATCTTTCTGATTCTGCTATCATTGAACCTCTGGTCTTTATCAGCAAAAACTTCAGCCAAGTGCGATCTGAGGTCATCGTTACTGAAATTTTTACCATTGAAGAAGTTTTACAAACTTCGAAATAGATGATAACCTGATGGGATAAGGGATTGTATGAGGGACGCGGCATAACTTCCCAATCAAACTTCAGTAATTTCGTACGTGTTGTTAAAGATGTGTGAGACCTCGCATTGTTGTGCTGAAACAAGATTCTTTTGCGATTTGCCCATTCTGGCCTTTTCGCTTTGGTTGCTTTCTTCGGTTTCATAAATGTTGACAGTAAACATCTGAGTTGACCGTTTGGTTGCTTGAAAGCAGCTCAAAATACACGACACTTTTGCAATCTTATCAAATTCACAATATGACCTTTTTCTGATGCAATTCAATGTATTCTGCTTTCGATGCGTGTTGATTCATCACGCTTGGACCATCTAAAGTCTTTTTTTTTTTTATTAATGTTATTTTATACGATCCATTTTTCATCACGAGTGATAATTTATTTCAAGACAGAGGCGCTTGCATTACATTTGAAATGTGTATAGCAAATATTGATTCGGTGTGTTAAGTGAATTTCTTACAATTCCTGCGGAGCCAAATTATCGAGCTTCTTAATGAGTCTAAGACCTCTTACATGATTTTCAGTTATTGTGTGTGTGTGTGATACATTTAACCCTTTTGCATTGTTATGTGACGATTCGATTCAATTTGGTTTTAATTTTTTCACCATCGACTTCAGAAGGCCAGTTAGAACCTTAGTCATCTTCAGGTAACAAATATCCAGAACGAAATTTTTAAACCAATTCTAACACATGCAATATATTGAGCAATCAACACCATAAACTTCACATATCTCTTTCTAAGCCGCAGCCGCTTTCTTGACTTTGTGAAAATAAGAAATATAATATGACAAAAATGTTATTTTTACACCCCATGTTATAGACCGTGAACCAGCAGTTGTAAACAAAAAGAAAAAATGTAAGGTTGATAGAAGACTAACAAAATGAGCCTAGCGCTATCTATTTGTGAAAATCAAAATTACTTTCTCGCTAACCCAATATTTGATCCCATTTTGTTTAAAGAATTCTCAGATAAATTTGTTGTTACGCAAAATATATGCGAGTTATGATGGAACATTGTGTTAAATTTATATGTTGATTCATCCGACAATTATTTCAAAATTCAGCTTTGCTAAATGTCATTCAAAAACTCATCCTTTATTTCTATTAACTTCTTCACAGGACAATCTACCTCATGATAATCCTAGAATACCTGTTATTACATTTAATGTTCTTATATTAAATATTATTATTAAACTTTTCTCTTAGCATATCATGATGTTTTTAAATTACGAGAGAAACAAAGTTGCTACATTAAGCTACTTTTATTCCTATAACAAGTGGATGGAAATAAAGTATGCTTTTATTGGCATTTCTTTTAGTGATTAGGAAACAAAGTAATAAAAATAAAAAAATTCTTTTATCAGCAAGAAATTTTATTCAAAGAAGATAAGTAATATTAATAAAAGATTATTTGCATTATATGCAAACAGTAAGAACCAACGAAAGTTAATTTGCAGCAATAAACAAGAATAAGTTTCTTAAAGTAGAGATAATAACAAATTTCGCAATAAAACCGGCTTTTTTAGATCTTATGGTGAAATATCATAGAGAGGGGGGGGAATATAATCGCTTAATGTTAAACACTTTAATTCGAGTCTATTAATATACTAATCTTTTAACGGCTGAAAGAAAATTTTTTTATTAATTTAATTATCAAAACGGGTTTTAAGCACTAAATCATCTTTGATAACGATTTTAGCATCGCAAATTCATTCTCGTAATTATTGCCGAAGAGATTATTTATTATTTGTACTTTTTGTCGCCATTTAAAGCCACCAGTGATTAGTGAACTAGTTTTTTTTCCCACTATTTGAACTATTTTTACTCTGTTGTATTCTACACATATATAATTTTTTTTTCCCTTATAGTACTGTTGCGTGCGTACGGGCTCGTAATAAATTGAATGCACAAGTCTGATGAAAAGTGAATAAAATTAATTTATTATTATCGCAACAAATAAAAAAAATGCTTAAACTTACTCAGAGATATTCGTAAAATATCGCAATATCTCACAGTAGTTATATTTTAAACTATCAAAACGTTCAACAGAACTTAATTCAAAACAAGGAAAGCTACTTCTGTTTCACTGCGAATTCTCTACAGTAAACAACAACAGTGTTCTAAACAACTGAATTGAGATGTTTTCCTCCAGATTTTATAAGCTTTTTAAATGCACGAGAATATTCTGGCATTTTCTCGATTTTTCCGGAAAGCGTACAATTACGAGATATCTATTTAGTAAATGCGCGTGCTCCTGTATTTTTAATTTTTCGGCGTAGCTTTATGTTCAAATAAGCCTCGTGCTGCATTGCAAGAGCATATAAAACAATTTTAATTAGTTCTACTAAAAATAGCTAAATAAATACAAAAACCGTAACAATACTTTTAAAATGTATAAAAAGAGGTACAAATTTTTAAAGCATTGACAGATTTTTGAAATCAACACATATCCATTTTATTTGAATTCAAATTCTCCATTATTAATTAATTAATTATAATTGGGTATCTCCCTATATGGACAAGCAATTTTTTCCACTCCAAGACATTTTTTTTTCCTAGAAAGATATATGTTTCAGCCTGATATTTCTACCGAGAAAATATACTTCCGTATCTACTCATATCGATACTGATAATATTTTTCTTAACTAAGATTTATATTTCTTGGGTTAATTATTTAAAGCAAAGATATAATGGAATAGAAAAACATATAAAAAATTATCTGTCATACTTACTCTGAAAGCATTTATAAGAAATAGGTATAGCATGTTGAATTTAATGGTGGCCAACAAGCAATGTTGGTGCATTATATTTTTTCTTGGAAAATTGTTTTTTGCTTGTTGTTCTATAATGGAAAATATCCGTTACGATTATCCCATTATCAGATTTTATGTTCCCTTTTTTTCTCAGCCTTTTTATTGTTACTAAAGTACGAAAGCATGTTTAAATTTCATAAATTTTAACAATAAAAATATGCGCAATGATTTTAGCCGTTTTAGAATTTAACTATCATCAAATAAATTTGTGTCCAATAGTTTTCATTTAAATAAATTGAATTTTTTAGCAAAACACCAAAATATTACATGAAAAGATTTAATATTTATTTATTAAAACTTTTTTTTTCTGACTGAGTCGAATTTTTTAGCGTATTTTGCTAACTTTACTAAGTTGATTAATTGCATATGCATTCTTTTCATTCGTTATTTATTTTTCTAAGTTTCTTAAATTTATTTAGTTATCTTAATACGCCTGGCTTTCCAAGTTTAGCTAATGTAAGGAGTCTTAATACTTAATATTTTTGAAAATTTATTTTACTTGCTAATTTTTATTAATGCATAAATATTTCCAACTGAATTAAAAATAAATGAGTAAACAGACGTTAATTTTTATAATATTCCTTTTTTATGACTTTCTTTCTTTCTCTTTATCTTAATAGTTCTCAAACTTAGGTGTCCTTCAAAAACTTGGCATCCGAAAACATCGCGGCAAAACCATCTCGCATGACAGCGCCACGAAGAAAACAAAGCAAGGGTAAATATTTTCGTACAAATTATCAGAGCCGAAAAAAAAGCAAAAACAAAACATCGTCATAGAAAATAAAGTGGTTCAAAGTATCGCAGTTTTAAGATACGTCGTAGGTCATCGATATATTCTAAATTGTCAGTATCGTGGTAATAAATAAAGCACCTACAAATCATATTATGATAACACTGTAGATATATGTTTTCAGATTTTAAAAGTTTTAAACGCATTTTCGTAATATCAGTCCAACTTCATAAAAGAGATTGTTAACTAAATAATGATAGTTAAGCTGATAACTACATAAGTTTAAAATCATATTAAGAGTTACACGTAGCGTAAACTTTCTACTGGTTTTCAATTTTTAAATGCTTAAATTTTCTCCTCGATTTTTCAGTAAAAATTTATTAGTAAAGCCAAAAATTTGAAATATGGACATAAAAATATCCCTCATTCCTACATGCTTTTACAAATCATTATGCGAATATGCATTTAAAATTTGAAATCTGAAATCAAATGTCTACGATGCGAAGATTTGTAGGTGCGTTATTTTTTCCTACGATACGTCGATGTTTTAAAACTGCGAAGATTTTAACCGATTTATTTTCTATTACGATGTTTGCTTGCTTTCAGTTTTTAAGTCATAAAATTATAATAATTAAATTCATATAATTGTTAGTTATTAATAACTAGTTAATACTTAGATATTAATGGACAACTAAAATTATTTTGTTCATTATTATATAATAAAATCAAAATTTCAAAAGTTTTCGCAACCTACCAAACATTATCTCACGATCCAGCTATGACTTGCAACCTAGACTTAAGACTGTCACGACTTTTGCCTGTACAACTCCCAAGTGCATATGTTAAGGCGGTTACTGAAATTCAGATATTACATATAATGCCAAATATATTGTACAGAATAAATACGCACTTCATGCAGTGCCAGATTCAACATTTAATAGAATTCTTACATATTCCATATAATGCTAAATTTCTCACTTGTGCGTCAACATATGTATGCTACCGTCCATTTCGAACTACTTATTTCCATATCGAAGTTAAGGATGGAACAACAGTCTTATCAGTTCTTATGAACAATAATCTTTAAAAATCTTTCAAAGCAACATTTATAATTATGTACTATCCATCAAAATATACTCCAAGGAAAGAACAATTAAAAATGATTTAGTAAATATAACGCTATTATTCTTCTACGAAAATTCCTGAATATTTCTTCATTAGATTTCTGAAATTAAAACAGCAACATGCTTCAAAAGTTAACTGTCAGCTAAAAAACTGTCGATTTCAAATCTGAAGTTACAATTAAATAGAAGCTATTTCCACAGCTGTATCCTTAGGCATCAAATTATTTTATTCATTATCTAAACTACTATTTTCTCGCCGCCCAACCAACATAGTTGTTAGCGACGCCGCTCGAATCCCGAACAAAGCATGGATGTTTGTAAATTTATACTGTCTGTGCTGCATGTGGGCATTCTAAATATGCGGCGAGCCAAAAGATCTCTCGAGAGGTTGGTGGTAGGGAAGAGGGGGGACACCTTCGGACCCGTCACCCTAGGATACTCTCCTTCAAAAGGCGAAACTGAGCAAAGTCATACTGTCACCTGTATGGTGATTAAGGCTGTTGCCAACGACAGGCGCAATCTTGCAATCCTTGCCGCGATAAATTTCGTGGGCTTGTTCTGATGTTGCTGTCAGACGAGTGAGACGAGTGAGATAACAACCTTTTTCTTGTACAGATTGTCAAGTACAAAAACCAAAATGAATTTATGTGCAAGACGGATTTAGCAAAATAAAATCATTAATGCATTCACCTTTCCCTGGTTATCTTAATTTTTTTTCCTTCTAGAGTTTATAAAATTCCCTGATTACCTTGTCAGGATTATGCTAATTTATTTAACAGTTAAAGTTCCTTTCCTGTTTTCCTGAATTTCAACTTATTACTTTCGGCCAGAACGTAGTTTTAGAATCGCGTTTGAATGCAAATGAGGAGAAGTATTTAACCGTGAAGTTCTACAGACTTCGATAGAGAGAGAACCAGTGATTCTGGCTAGCGTGCGTCTGCCTTTTTAGGCTGCTCTCTCTTAAGCTATTATTACTCTTAAGCTATTGTACCTTACGCCTTGATACCTTCGCCGTTTTCAGCACTAAGGGGCCAACTCTGTTAGAATCTTGATAACTTCGGCTATATCTTTTTAGATAAGATTAGTTTAGTTCTTTGTTTCCTAAGCTCAAGCTCGAGTGGCGGCTTTATTGTAAAACTCCAAGACGGAGTTCTGTTAAACTTGATTGGAATAATAAAGGGTACTTTCACCTTTCTTATGTGTTGTTCTCTATCTCACGAACTCAAGCGATTATTCGCTGATCAGTTCTTATTCTTCAACTTCAACTGAAACTTAAAAGTACACAGCATAGAATCCTACAACCAATTACAAATAAGCCTCTGATTTAAATAGAGTAAAAAATTCTATCCAAAGTGACATATACAATGCTTAATTTTATTTATTTATTTTATTTTATTTTTATTATTTTTTTTAATACACTTGGATTTGTAACTTTTCCTTTCGCCCTGTATCTAGATTTTTAACGTATCTTATGTTAATTTCAGCTCGTAAAATCTGTTTGTCGGGTTACTATTTTCAAAAGTTTGTTTCCAAATTACGATTTCCCTTACAGAGGAGATGCTGAGCTTTAGTTTGTCTTTATTCAATACTAGTTGTTAAATGCAGCTCAAGACATGTTGCAATGATGTTGCAATTGATGAACGGTTGCTTAACTGTGACAATCAGCTTGTGGAAAAGGATACATTAGCTTGTCTGAGAGTAACCCATAAAGACGCTTTTATAGTTACATTAATACGCAGTCGAACATTATAATTATATTCTCTAACACCAAGAAAACATTCTAACTGCTTCTCTAATACCTAATTATTGGACAACAGCCAGACATTATAGCTATATTTTCTAACTGCTGCTATAATACCTTTTTCTAGGACAACAGCCGTACATTATTGCTACATTTTCTAACAGCTAGAAACCTTCTAACTATTGTTCTAATACCTCATTTTTGGACAATAGTCGTACATTATAGCTATGTTTTCTAACAGGTGAAAAACATTCCAATATGTGTCATTCGACTACACCCATGTACATTTAGTCAATGAAGGTAAAATTATAGTCAGATACTAGACCTCAGAAAACTCGGCTTAGCATTTTGTCCACACTGAAACCGTCATTTTATTTGAAGGATAACTTAAAAAAATCCGAGAAATTAGAACAATATTTTCGCAATTTCGCTTGGGTTTTTCAAGTTGCACACATACTTCAACTGCAGTCTAACGTTCACGTTCTGAGCGTACTTACTGAAACATCAGAATCTTTCTTCTTCTTTCGTGGCATTTCTAAAAATATGTATTCGAAATGTCAGCAGACTCAGTACGGTTTCATTTTCTCAGCCGCAGGCGTTAAAAATGATGAGATACATATACAGATTCTAATAAAAAAACAAGCGTCACTTGATAAAAAAGATTTGTTTCTATTATTCTTTCATTTTCAGACTGTCTCCAAAGTAAATATGTCACAAATTCAAGCAAAATTTAGCAAATATAGTGTTTAATTTCAAAACCCATATTTTTTTAAATAAATTTAGATTAAATGTTTTGAAAGTTATAAGTAAGAATTACATCTCACGGATAAAAGTACCATTCAGAATAATCTGCAATGTCGTTTTTTATACTAAATCCAAATTGCTAAACACAGCAAATTTTTCTGCCAATGATGATAAAATCATAATAATAGATGGATTTATTTAATAATTTGATTTAACAAACTAATGAAACACTATTTTTTTTTTTTTGTTTCGCTACCGTTAACATTTAATTAAAATCATTATTAGAAGTTATGTCGCTTCTTTAAAAGCTTTGTAACTTTTTGTTCGAATTATGAAATACACAATCAAGGAAAAATAAATAAAAGAATCGAAAGATTTCAGCTTTTAACCGTCGTCCAAAAAAAGTTTGTTAAGTTTTTTTACGCTCTCGCTAGGCTCGCAGTCTACCAGTCTGCACTTACTCCTGTGAAGTTAATTGTTTTTGTCTTTTTAGCTTTATAATTAAGTAGCAGTTTTCTTCCTCCCCCTTCGCCATATACAATTCAGCAGCAAAATTACAAAAAGTCTTTTCTCAGTTTATCATATCAATGGTCAGTTTTCTTAGTAGAAAGGCTTGCAAAACTTTTTTTTTTTTTTTTTTTTTGTCTTTTTTATTATTAATATTTTGTGTGTTAACTTTATTTCTTAAATATCACGTTCTTCGCACTTACGCCACGATAAAATTCGGTTCAACAGCAAAATCACAAAATATTTAAAAAAGCGCGTCTTCGGAATTTCCGATAGACCATCTGGCACGCTGGAGATAAAAATGTTTTATTCCATACAGTGTTGCCACTGCTCTCCTTCAAATTGTTGAGTTTATTGAGTTTTACAAAATATAAAATTGATAATAAAAAATAAATAACATCATTCTATGAAAATACTGAATATTTTTAATTAGATAAATAATGAATTAAATACTTTTTTATTATTTAAATCAATTCGATTCAAAAGTAAGAAAAGAATATTCTTGAGACCTGCATCTATTTCTTTCAAATAACTTAATTTGGTAATCCATAATAGACAGATCCAGTTTGAAGGATAAATATCTTACATTTTGTCGAATGGCATTTGACTCGAGTGAGAAGTGAAATGACGCATTATAGTGATTCGACGCAAAATACCATTTCCAGACTAGTAGCCCCTTTTGGACTTAATTAAAAAAAAAAAAAAAAAAAAAAAAAAAAAGATAGGATAACTAGGAAGAATGCGCATTTTTAAAATAAAAAGCAACACATTGTTAAACACTGTATAATCCTAACCGACAAAGTGAATTTTGCAGACAAATCAAACGTGACAGGAGTTAAATAGCTATAAACTCTGTCTGTACAATTCTCTGAATTTAAATTTAAAATGACTTTCGGAGACGATAAAATCAAAGATAAAAGCCAGTGAGCCGCTCATAAAGGAAATAATATAAAGATTGCGAGCCACAAATAAAGGAAACGTAGATATGCTTTTCCAGAATGGCAACTTCAGAAGAGGGTTCTATGATAAAAGTCGGCGATCTTTTTTACTAGAAAGGCATATTTCAAAAATGTGGGAGTTCGGCTGGCACAGTAATACTGATGATGAAGTGTCTCTCTAGGTTGCATTTTTTAGCAGTCGCTGCACTTAAATTGCATAGAAAGCATGCACTTCGTCTTTGAAAAAAAATTGTTCTTTCCACTCAGTATTAAAATGATGTGTTTGTAGGTTTTAAATTTGTGTAATACTAACATGGAAGCATTTCAGGCCTACTAGATTGCCAAGTGATTAATTTTTCTGTCTGCGGAAATATGACAAAATCCTATGAAGGTATAATTCAAAATGGATTCTTAACCTGAGACTACGTAAATTTGACCTAAATGAATATTGGCTCAAAACTTTGACGCTTCCCATGGCGATTCTGCTTACAACTCGAAATACAGATTGATGAGAGAACACGTTTGGGTATGAACTAAGGCTACGGATATAAAACGTGGTATGGTGTGGTTAGACAGAGTATAAGAGGATAAACCGTACAGAAAATACTGTATCTCTTCACTTATTTTACGCCTAGCATTCTTCTGAAAATTTAAAAAGTATTAGCACCGTTTTTCACTTTTTCCATAGTACAAAGTTTTACCCTCTGAAGGTTAGTTTTTTTGGTAAATTGTAGTCACTTGATTACTTTTATTTTTCTCAGTATATTTCATTTGTACCTGCATTTTTGTATTAGCATTTCATCCATTTTATTTTTTCTTTCATTTATTCTTTGAAACGCCTTTCGTGCGGATTATTCGCTAAGTTACCTGGAGGTAGCAGGTGTTCTCATACTTAACAAACTTTCCAAAACGTGATTTAACCTTACTTCTATTATTAACACTCCACTTCATTATAGCCTTAGCTGCTGCTGCCACGCGCGACTTTCGGTCTTTTGTTAACTCCTTCTCCTTCGTCCCTCAGAGGAACTGCGGTCAAGACTCATTCATATGAGGAAGCGTGATGTGTCCGGCTCCGTTACCGTCAAATATCAGCTCAGTCTTCGCCAGATACTGTAATGTTAATATTATTCTGTATTTTTATTGGAATCTGAGTTTCTTTTAAAGAAATAATGTACCTTTATTTGCTACTGAACGCTTATTTGAAATCAGAGGCCACTCACCGGGGACTTTCTCCTGTGATCACTGATAAAGCCTTTGAAATTTTTCCATCAAAGAAGATATCCCACTGTTTCAAATAACATTAATTATCTGGTCGTACTTTCATTTCATCTTCCTGTCAGTTACAAAATAGGCCCGATTCTCCAAAAATTCAGTTTTGAAGCCGTTTTCTCGCCTGTCGACAAATTCCATGGTTAATTCTTAAAGGTTCCATTTCTGGCTTTAATTCTTGGGGAATTTATAGCATATCTTATTGGTATAGTTTGAGAGATATCGGCCAAACAAAAAGAGAGTTAAAGTTTTGCCTCAACGAATACGAATCTTATATTTTAAAAGGCGAAATTAAGAAGTGTTCGATAGTTAATCATGATTAAAAATTTAATCACAATTTTGAGTTTAGATCCGCAAAAATTATCCGAAAATCTTCTTCCCTTGGTGAATTGGATTTTCTTAAAACTTTTTACATTCACAAAGATCCATCTTTATTTAGTTAATGACTTTAATTAAAATTCAATCCTTCCGTACATTTTTAAAACTTTATTAACTTAATTTTTTAATCTGCCAAGAGATGGCACTACCTTCTCGTTTGCTTTACTCCTTTTTGGGTATAAATACAACAGCGGCTTTCCTTTCGTTGCATATTTCTCTGCCGCTGATGAAGAGGGACTGTACCTGTTTACCTTTGAAATTGATAGAGGGTTGACTAAAATCTGTGCTAAACATAAGGCTATTGTTTTGCCTCATTTTATAAATACTATCGGGATAGTTACTGTTAGTTCATCCATAATTGCTTTTCATTTACTATGTTCTTACTGTAATCATGTTCTTCGAAAATTAAATTACTGGCAATATTTCCTATCTCAATTTTCGGGGCTATTAAATTAATTAAAAAAAAGGGGGAATACGCAAAGAAATAGGAATGGTTCATTTTATTCGTTTCTAGCAGTCGAAAATGGATTCATCTAATCATGTAATTTTATCTAGATGTCGCTGTGGTTCAGTCTTGGAGAAATGTTTAAGTTTAGATTTCGTATAATTGTTAAAATGGCGAAGACAAAATATGAAATTTTTTCCTAAAATTATGGCACTAGCCGTTTTAGGCTTTGGTGATTATTAAGTCGTGGAAACCGTGGTCACTTTATTATGGAGGCACCTAACAGGTGGCCACCTTCTATAAGGGGGACATCCATCCGATTTCCGGGATTCAAACTCTGGCTCTTTGATACGGCAGTCAGAATCACTAACTACTTTCCGTCTGGGCAAATATCTAAAATTTAGAATTTATATATTTAACGGCTGGCTGTTTAAAATTGCTTCGGGAGGGACCTTGGTGCCCTGCGGACTCCGCATTGCTAACCCAAGGATATGATACAAAAATTGTATTTATAGTTTTGTTTAAGATGGAGATAATATTTTTGTGCTTGCGAAAGTTTAAACAATTTATTTGTGTTATCAAAGATGGATTTTTATTTTAAAAAATCTACTTTTTTGTTAATTTTTACTCTATTTCAATAAAGTGCGGAAAGATAAATTTCGTCTCGGTATGGAATAAAAAAGAACAAGAAATGTCACAGGCATATAGCCCGTGGAATTGATGTTTATAAAAAGCTCAAAATATTTTTACTAGCCTAAATTCATGGAGGTGGGTTTGACTTCCGAGGAATATTTGGTTTTTGTGATATCCCAAATGCGCCTTTTCCGGAAACAGCATCGATAATTTTATTCCCCATTCATCCCGAACTGCAAATAGCTTTTGACCACCTATTACCTATTATGTACCTTATTAGCATCCGTCTTTCATCTCTCTCGTATAAAAGTAAAAGAAGGTGAGTTTATGAAAAAGAGCTTAGAAAACTTTCTTGTTTTATTCTAACCTGCTTGGTTTTCACTCATTACCCTCCATTCGCTATAACAAAACAATTAAATTCAATTACATATTTGTTGACCCTAAAACGAATTATATCTCATTTAGAAATTTTCTATTTTTGTGGTTTATATATAATAGTCAGTTTTCTTCAATATAATATACATTTGGAAGTACCTATTTGAAGTTCTTTACTTTTTTCTCAAAATGATTTTTTAAAGTGAATTTAGTATGGGATTCTAATACGGAAATTTTATCAAAACAGCATATTTTAATTTTGGAAAAATAGGAAGTTAAACAAAGTTATTTTATAACTTCAAAATTATGGCAAAATATTACTAATGGCTAAGATTTCTGATAGGCGATAACAAGCTGCCCTGTGGCGTATCTTGCTAATGTGCAAAAGGAGGTTAAAAGCTTCTACTAAAATAATAATTAAAAAAACTAAAATCAAAATATTTATGGAATAATGTTTTGTATATAGTCGTATCCCAACAAGACAAATCACGATAAAATATGCTATGCCATTAAAAATACTGACATTACTTTATCTTATTTATAGAAGGGGAGCAATAACATAGACTGCGCTACAAATGAAGTGAGAAGATGTTTCCTGGCTGGGCTGACTTGGAAATAAAATTACTGAATCTTCCTCTCAAAGGCTCATATGGGAATAAAAGTGTTAAGGCTATTTTGGAAACGGACTCAATAAGCACTAAGCATTTATTTGGTCGTATGTCTTCTTCTCCCCTTTACATGTAAAATAATAACTGTCTCTAGCTCATCTTGGGCAGTATTATCAGTTATGATGAATGAATGACTGATGTGTTCGGCAGTTCGAAAACTATACTTCAGCAGCATTTCATATCTGAAAAAGGAACAAAGAATCAGAAGAATTTTAAGTATTGTCTTTCGAAAATATCGTAAATAGTTACAACAATACAGTTGTTACCACACTTGTAGAAAACCTTGAATTCCGAAGGGATTCAATGTAAGATAATTACCTGTAAATTATTCATGGGATATAATTTAAAAGAGATAAAATACCTGAAAGATTAAAGTCTAAAACTGTTATGAAGTGAGATTTTTGTCATAATGAAAATAATCAATTTCTTTTAAATCTGCGATTTTCTTTTAAAGTTGCATAACTCCGCTTAGTGGGAAAAACTGCAGTAAGACAGCATGTAATTCGATAATAACTACGTCTAAAAAAGCTCAGTATTTCTCATAAGATAAATAAACATTTGTATCAAATATAGTGTATAGTTTTATTCTCTAATGCTGCCACCTGCACAGAAGACCGAAAACATTTAAAACCATTGGATGATTTTACTGTAGTATGTGAGCAACTACCACCCAACTGAAGGAATCAAATGTGTGAAACAATATTAGGCTTAAAAAATCCCACATCCTTGCAGTTGCTGAAATATCTTACTTTGCAATGGCTTCGAAAAAATCTCCTCATTTACTTTCTTCTTTAGCCGTCCAACCGGGATAGCAATTAACAACACTAACTACCGTACCGAAAGGCCCGAGTTCGAATCCCTGAGAATCCATGGATTTTTTGTAATATGATGAGGCATGTGAGCACTAAATATGCGGCGAGCTGAAAGTCCTCTAGAGAGGTTGTTGGTAGGGGAAGAAGGGTGGCAGACCCTCAGACCCATTCCCCGGGATTATCTCCTTTAAAACTGAAGGCGGAACTGAGCAAAATTGTATTGTCACCTGTATGGTTTTGCCAAAGACAGGCGCAAATTTGCCTCCTTACTACAATGAATTTTGTGGACTTTTTCTGGTATCAGACAAGCGAGATTAGTCACAAAAATACTTTCACCTTTTTTTCCACCGTTAATGAGACAGCCATTCACTTGGCTTAGTTAGCTTTTCGGTCAAAAGCCTCATTATACGAACTACAGTAGACTCCCGATTATCCGCGGACGGATTATCCGCGGGGCGGATTATCTGCGCCTGCCGCCTGCGCACAATTTTTTCTTTCTTTTTTTTTTTTTTTTTTTTTTCCTAATACAATCGTAAAGCAAAGAAAAGAAAAATGTTCACGAAACTGAGCGAAACGTTAAATTTGCTAACATCGTGTTTATTTATAGCAAAAATATGCCAGGCCTTCTCGGAACTTTCCCCTCTGATGAGTAAGTGATTTCTTACTCAACCTTGCAGTGCCTGCTCCACCGCCCTCTCTCGTCTTAATCTTACTGACACGTCCACTTCCTCCCACTCACCATTGTTAGCCTGATGGTGTTTGCGAATCGGTCGGAGTTAATTTCTTATCTTTTATTGTGTTCAGTGCTTGTGCTTTTTGGTTTTACCGATTTAAAACGTCAGGAAAACGAAAGAAGGTTGTGTTGGCGATTGCGCAAAAACTAGAATTAATTTCCAAAGTAGCAAACGGCGCTACAAGGCAGCAGATGGAATTGGATTACGGAATCGCGGAAACAACAGTGCGTGACATTCTAAAGCAAAAAGACAAATTGGTGAACTTTGCATCATTGTCGGACAGTGCTTCCACAATGAAAACCTGAAAAACTATGAAGGGAACTATGAAAACAACTTTGATGAGCTAGAAACGGCATTGACAGAGTGGTTAGCTCAAGTTCGAAAAGAGGGTACTCCTGTAAATGGTCCTATCATTGCGGCGAAGGCAAAAACCTTTTTTGAGTTGTTAGGCCTGAAAGGAAATTTTGATGAAAATTGAACTTCATGGGGAGAAACTTAGTGGTGACCAACAAGCAGCCGACGATTTCCACCATGATTTTGAAGAATTTGTTTTAAAAGAAGAGCAATCTTTTGAACAAATTTACAATGCCGACGAATCGGGACTTTTGTGGAAATGTCTTACCACTCGCACTTTAGCATTTGAAAGTGAAAGTAAAGCGGCGGGTCATAAAAGCAGCAAGGAAAGGATCACTATCATGTCTTGCAGTAACGCTACCGGTGGACATAAACTTAGACTTGTTGTCATTGGAAAGTCAAAAAAAAAAAAAAAAAAAAGGATGGATGAACCGAAACATTTTTTAAGAATGGTTCGAAAAAATCTTTGTTCTTCAAGTGCGTAAACATCTTAAATCGAAACACCTGCCTGAAAAAGCTGTGCTATTGATCGACAACGCACCTTCTCACCCAACAACAAGTGTGCTAAAGTCTTCTGATGGACACATTTTTGCAAAGTTTCTCCCGCCAAACGTTACTGCGCTAATCCAACCCCTGTACCAAGGAGTCATTGCAACAATGAAGAGAACATACCGAACCAAGCTGCTAATGACCAAAATTGAAGAAGGTTATAATCTGAAAGAGTTTTGGAAACACTACACAATCTTGGACAGCATCTACGATATTGCATCTGCATGGGACTCAGTGAAACCGTTAACCCTCATAAAATCATGGAGAAAACTCATGCCTAATGTTGAAGCCAACAACAACCTAAATCCTTTGAGTTGTGAGGAAGAGAATGAAGATGTAGACACGTCCACGCCAACTCTTGCCTATATGGTAAAAACAGTTCCGAATGGTGAGAACGTCGATGCTGAAAATAATAACGAGTGGTTGGAGTGTGACGTGACAACAAACCTGGCTTCGAACACTTTAGAGATGACAAAATTGTGAAGAAAGCAAGGGGAGAGACCGAGAATGAAGGAGAGGGAAGTGAAGGCGAAGAAGAGCCCACTGTGCAGATGCGGAAGACTCACGAAGCTGCTTTGCAACAAGTCGACGGACTGCTCAGCTATTTGGAACGATTAAGACGACCGCGGAGTTGGCCGAGAAACTTATGCTACGAAAAATGCAATCTTGAATCACGAGAAAATGCTTCCAAAGCAAGAAGCAAACACAAATGACAGATTTCTTCAAAAAGGTGTAGTTTTACAGTTAATGCTTTTGTAATTACATAATACATTACAGTATTAAAACAGTACATATATGTATTAATTTTTCTGTGCATCCTTGACGCCTCTCGTAAAGCACTTTTCTGTTTTCATTAACAAAATGCGTTTTAGGTTAGTTTTGAGTGATTTACTAAAATATTAAGCGTTAGTTAAACATTTCCTGCTGTTTATTTTACGTTTTTTTGTACTAAAAACGATTTTTCAAAGTTATAATGACTGTTTTTTCTTTTGCTATACCCGTTTTTAGCTTTTTTCGGATTATCCGCGTTTTTTGTTATCCGCGGCGGCCGCGCCACCCAATTCCGCGGATAATCGGGAGTGTACTGTATCTTATAATTTTACGCGTGTCCCATATCCGTCAGGTTTGTCTTTGGAATTCAGACCAAATATTTGTATCTAAAAGTGGAAATCTGTCAAGTTAATGGTAAGAGGTCGAGCAGGGAGGGAGGACATGCAATATGTTCAGACAATTCAATTCTGTGCGTTATATTATTTGCATTCAAGAAAAGAAATAAAATAAATAGTTAACTTAATGTGCTCAAATACACTATTATGAAAATACTAAAACTATTATAAAGGCATAAATTGTAGCAGAAGATACAATGCTGAAATTTGGACGCGATAACTTTTACGTAAACATTTCTAGAAGAATATAGTCAAATGTAAGGCATAAAATTACCTATAAATTAATATATTTGTGTAATAGAACAATGTATTAGTATAACATTCACATGAGAATTATATTTAGGGAGACAGTTAATCTATGCATTATTGTGTGGCTACTGAAATCTTAAATTGAGGTACAGAAAAAGTAATGCAGGTTTATAAATCACAATATAATACTCCGTAAGAAGAGAATAAAAAAAGTGCGCACCAAAATACAGCTATGTGTAGCTTTTTTTTCGGAGGGGAAGAGGAAGGGAAAATAGCTGATAATTATTCCAGCCTATCAGCTATAATCTTATTAATAGCTATAATATTGGTCATGGAGGGTCTATTTAAATACACAGTTTTTTTAAAACTAACTCCGAAAGAAGGATCGAATTTCGTGATGCTTTATGTCCTGTGTTATAATCTAGCCCATTTCGTACTTGTACGTAAAATTTACAGCTGATATGTCCAGTCACTTTTGCAATGAATTTGAACATACATGCATGCATACATACATACATATATCTACAGATACACCATCTGTTGAAACTGTATGCATTAGCACAGATTAGTACTCCTTAAGTTTTAGTGTGGCAACTATGATTTATCGCTACCTATATCTGGATACAGCTGCTTTCAGGGGGGAAAAAAGTCAGAAGTGAAAAGTTTTGGAAAAAAAATTGATGCGAAATAATAACAAGTAAGCTTATGTTATTATTAGTAATTACTAAATATTCATAAATGAATTAAAAATTAAAAATAAATTTTTGCAGGTATATAATCGAACAAAAACCTCAAATTTCTTTTGCTACTCATTATAAAAGTTGTCTCAGGATCTTTCGTCTTATGTTGGGAACCAATAATTACACTTTGGACTTACACTTTGGAAACTAATAATAAAAGAAAATATGTAAATAGACTTTCCATTAAAAAGAATTAATATTATTGTTTTCTTCGCACTGTACTATGTTTTCCAGACCCTGAGGTATTTATCCCCGAGGTCGTCGATGAAACAATAAACATGCCAGTTATCTAAGATGCCTCATTGTTAACTACGCTAGACTAGATTGGTTAATACTGTAGTATACTAACGCTACACAGATACAGTGTTCCCAGAAATTATTTGTCGGTTGACCACAGAATAATGCTGCGATCGTCTAAAATCGTATAATTAAGGATTCTAGGACTAGGCCTGTTCGCATGTGGTAGGAGAGCCATTTGCCTTAACCTTGATGCTGGGTTCGAATCCCGGAAGAGGCATTGATATTGTTAAGCGTATAACATCTTCACAGCATGAGAGTGCGTAAAATTTGATCCTCGTTACTTTCCGTGCGCTATAACAAATTACTTTTGAAACACTTGCTTGAGTTTTTATTATTATTATTATTATTATTATTATTATTTGCATTTTCATTGTTAAAATACTTGCATGAGGATTTTCAACGAGTGAAAGAATATCCCTAGGGAACGTCATCATATATCGTATATCAGAAGTGTTAGAAAATCCTAGGTACTATTACTGTAGGTAATCCTTAAAATAAGAGAACTTAAAATTATCTTCACTAACAGAAGATGATACATCGCAGTTAGTACTACAACGTACATATAGGAAACACGTTTTTTGTTAAAGTTTGAACACGAAAAATTCATTTATTAAAGAACTACTGAAAATAATTTGGCTTTCAATTTTTTTTTATCCTGTTTTCGGGTCTGGATGGCTTTATTTAATTTAGGCAAAGGACAGGAGAGTTACTTGATTGCGTTCCATCCCAGTTTTGACTAAGAGCATTCTGAGAGAGGGAGAATTCCAAAATTCGGTAAGCTTGCACTCCTCTTCCCCCCCCCCACCGGACTCTCAGCAGCTGTTTTCTGTTTTCATGCAGTTTATTCGTTTGTAACAGAAGAATCCCACTTGGATAATAGCAAGAAGTTTCAATAAATGTAGTGCTACATATTAGCATTTGGAGGAGAATGTAAATAAAATAAACACAGTTTTTGTTAAAAAAAAGTGACACATTCATTTAAATTATATAAAAAAACACTTAAATAACTGGGAATAATAATATGAAGAAACGTTATAATAACGGAAAAACCCATTATTGCATTGTTAAGAAAATGTAAACAAATTTAAAATATTTCATTTTAAATGATTGTTAATATAAAAACTTTTGAATAGTTATATGAATGCAATAATATTAGTTGTTAAATAAAAACTAATAAAATTATAAATATTCAAAATTCATATTTAGTAAAAGGATTTGATATATTCTGCTACTGTATTACAGACTGCTCTTTAGTCTGATTACGCTACTCTCATCTCCCTTATCTCTAAGCGAAGAACTTTCATATCAGCATTTTGTAATATTTCAAAAAGCTAGAAAATATACACGTAGTTTCTCCCTCAGTGCATTCAGAGGAAGAGCTCCTCTAAATTCTAAAATGGAATCTTCCCCGTAGTGATTATTTGCGTCTCTCGCAAACCACCTGCAAAGGTCACAACGAAAATTTTCTTTCTAACTGTTGAACTTTATTCTATCCTAATATAAGAACAGAACCACCACAGCGAAGCAACCACGAACTAATATTCAGTCTGCGATTTTAATGAATCAGCCGCAAATTCACCTAATTTGAATGATTTGAGGCCTAATGAGTAACAGAGACAACAGTAGGAACAAGTAAGATTCAGCTTGCAAAGAAGTAGAAATGATGATATCTTATTAGATATTGTAATGGTAATATTACTATGTATTGTTATTAAAATGAAGAATTTTTTTTTTTTTTTTTTTTTTTTTTTTTTTAAGAAATAGTATTGTGGTAGTTTACCTGTATTTTATCCATGACTACTTTTCGTTTGTTATGCTCTTACTGTAACCACGTTCTTCGGAAATTAAATGATTGGCATAATTTTACCATCTCGATTTTCGGACAATAAAATTAGTAAAAAAATCTGATGTGGACACCACATGACTTCCTTGTATGGCCCATTAAATTTTACACATTTTTTGCTGCGTTTCATTTAAAACTTATGTCCTCAAATTTCATTAGAGATATATTTCTTATCCAATTAATTCAGTTCTCCCTTCGCAATAAGGCAAAAATTCATAAAAACTCAAAAAAAATCTTCATTAAAAATTGAAAAATATAGAAAAGCATAAAACACCAAATACAATTAAAATAGTTAACAAAACATATTTTACAATTAAAATTATTCTTACTCAGAAGCAATTGGGCCAGTGGGCAAAGAAGGCATATTTTTCGGTACACAAAATTGAAAGTTTACTTTAGGTCCCACTCGGCAAAAAGACGCTGAAGATGCAAAAATTGACTTAATTCAGTATTGTTCTAGGTTTCAAATGTAAACAAATAGCTGCTCCTTTAGGCTTAGTCGCACTTAAACAACCTTTAAATTGTTAATAATTCTACAGCTATTGCATGCAGATTAACTAAAGGCATAAAAAACGTAACCGGAACATAAGAACAGCATAATCACTTTTAACGCACAATTAACCAACATCTAAGAATTAAAAAAAAACGGAGTTCGCCAAGCAAGGAAGCAGAGCAGGTTGCATATATATGTGTGTGTATGTATATATTTATACCTTTGATGCGGCCTATTGCAACCAAAAAGGAAGGTGCACAATTACATGTTATAGCAGCCTCATGTATAAAATTTCAATGTTCTGAGGCTACTCTTTTTTGAGTTATGCGAGATACATACGTTTATGCGTATGTACATCAAACGTCACTAAAAAAAAAAAAAAAAAAAAAAAAAAAAAAACCTCTTCTGAATTCATTTTAAATCCATTCGGGAAAAAGAGACCTTTATTCTGTCCGTACATACAGATGTCACTCAAAAACGACATTCAGAAAGAATCGAGAGCGGTCAAAATGGGTATTTTCGTTGAAATATGATAACCGATTTTTTTTGGATTACAGTGCTTCCTTTACTTCGTACAAGGAAATAAAAAAAGGGGGAGGAAATACGATTTATGATCACGTACCAATATATGTACCAAAAGTGGCGCCATTTAACATTCATTTTGAATAGTCATTTAAATCTTTTGCGTGAAAATTGCACTATCAAAAACTAAAATGTATCATTAGTGGTATATGTATCATAATATGAGAAATCCTGTTTTATACCATCATAGTATATATCTATAGTATATATTTTATATTTAATTTATTTATCTTTCTTTCACCCTTCAGTTTAAAAAAATCACTATTATATTAATTAAGCAATTAATTTTTAAATGCACATTTATTTTGTATTAAAATCTTAGACAAGCAAAGAAAAATTTAGCAGATGATGTGCAAGTAGAAGGGAACTTTTGCCAGTTTTTAAAATCAAAATATTACTAAGTTCAACATGTACTCCAAATCTCATTTTATTTCGAAGTTTAATAAAAATTTACCTATTTTCCCATTTTCGAATCTCTTGCAATGAAGGATATTGAAACTTTACTCTCGGATTTTTGAAAGTCAGAGTGAAAGGTCGTTTAATCGTAAGAGAGTGTCTAAAAGAAGACCGCTTCAAAATATCCAACCTTGCTACGAATTTTATTTTCAGAATCCGCTCGAAATGGCGATAATCTGCCAAATATGCTGTGGGGCATTTTAGCGGTGTAGGCAACGAGAGGCAACTAACCCAAAATTACGCGCAAGTGAGACTTGCGTGAGCCACAAGATATTGTTTCTCGTGAGCTGAATATCCATCAAGCGAATGCGAAAGAGCACCCCCTCTTCCCGATTCTCTTAAAACAGAGTAAGTGTGTGGAGGGGGGAATTTGGATTAAAACAGCAGCAGTTGCAACCGTACACCCTGGAAATACGGAGGCTGAGAACGCAGGGGGAGCTCCAAAGGGGGGAGCTGATTTAATTACTGGAGCAAAGTTTTCCTTTAAAAGAGTAGGCTGCATTTTCGGATGGTCTGTTCTCATGACAGTTGGATACGATACTATGTATTAAATGGAAAATGGTGGCCGGGGGAAACAGGGGGTAGGCAGCTTTTCCGTATAAAGGTTTTCATTTCGTTTGGATTTCGTGTGTGTAATAAAATCAGTTAACGTGTTGTCTTTCGCTTGCGAGGCGAGGCTGGCGAGAAAGCCCGAGGATGGAAAAGCGATGAAAGTTTAGTTGCGATTTGTGGCAGCGTCTGAGTCACGATATTTTCGTTGTTGTTGCTCGTTGATGTTCCGTTCCGATGACATGTGTGAGGGAATTTCTGTTGGATGGTTTGTTGTCGAATTTTAGGGCGGAAAAGTTTTCGAGCACCATATGGTCCGTTTTCATTTCCTAGTTTTGATTTTCCTTCCATGTTTTGATTAGTTTTCCCTCAGGAGAATTTTGATACGCGAGTAATTGTTTGCAGATTTGAAAGTGATGAATCCTTACTGGAAAAACGCTTCATCGATCTTTCAGATGAAAAATGACATGTTGCGCACTTTGGGTGAAAAATGTTTCCTTGGTAATAAGTTGAATACGATTTATATGATTTAACTTGGTAAATAAGGAGTAGACAATGTCAAGAACAGATCAAATTTATCTCAGCAAATTTTCATTTATTACAGCTTTAAGTCTGCCTCATCAGCCACATTCTCGGACATTTAAGAAACAAATGTTTTATCCTCAAATACGCGAGATGGAAAGCTGACGTTTCGTTATTTCTACTAGGCAAACAACAGCAAGTGAAAGTTTCCAGAGAAATGTTGATTTTATAGCAAGTTTTACAATTTTC
Source organism: Stegodyphus dumicola (assembly GCF_044657685.1). Classification (NCBI taxonomy): domain Eukaryota; kingdom Metazoa; phylum Arthropoda; class Arachnida; order Araneae; family Eresidae; genus Stegodyphus; species Stegodyphus dumicola. The sequence continues at coordinate 104,047,780 of NC_140771.1, forward strand.
ATAATATATTTTCAGAGAGTTTAAAACATTTTGAACAAGTACAGTGCAAATATCTTTGTATTGTATAAAATTAGCTATGTAATAACTAAATAAATGACTGAAAAGAATATCGAATTTAAAGAAAAGTACTGACTGCCAGTATACTTACTGTGTTTTCACAAATTCCAAAGATTCTATCATGCAAATCCTTAAAGAAAAAAACTGAAGAGTAGAATTAAAGAATTTCTTTTCTCTGATCTCATCTACAGATTTTGGTTAGAATTTTAGCTACACTGAGAGAGTAATATTTTAAAGTAGGCGTTAAAGAGTCTCATTAAAGATACATGACAAAATTTCATATTTATTCCTTGATACAATGAGAATATTATAAAAACTCGAAGAATTCATTCACGCTTCAGTAATTTTTTATACTACCAATACATTTTTAAGTGTATTTTAGTTTGAATTGTCAGTAAAAGTACAATTAAAAAAAGATTTTATTGAGTAACTTTTTATTTAAAATGGCTATGATAATCAATGTACTAAGAGAAGAAAAATAATTTATCAAAGAGTTTAATGAGAATAATAGATTAAATAATTCTATTTACAGAATTCATCTGCAATTTTATATCGCGAATAATAAAAGCGTGGCGCGCCCAGGATAAATTAAAAACGATAATGGCTTATACATTCAGTAATGCAATTAAATTAATAGATTTCTTAATTTAGACGGATTATTCACAATGTAAAATTGTAGATAAATTCTGTAAATAGAATTATTTAATCTATTATTCCTATTACACAATATGATAAATTATTTTATCCTTTTAGCGCACTAATTATTGTATCCATTTCAAATAAAATAATTTTGCATAAAAACTTTTTTAACTGTATTTTTTTTTCTTTTTTTTAAGTCTAAATTACATGATAATGAATTTTTTAAACATAAGATGTAAATTATAAAAAATTATGAAACAAAGAAAAATAATTGGACACCATTCAGCGACTGAAGAAATCAATTTGAATATTCAATTTTGAAAACTGGGTGTAATAACAGTATTAAACGACCATTCTACTTGAAGCTAAAACTGCGAATCGTTATTAAGTGCGCCAAGATGACAAAATAAAAAACAGTTTTCTGGAGAGGAAACTTTTGTCTTATTATTAAACGCTTCAAAAATTTATATCCGATACAGTTTTAGATGTTGAAATTTTAAAATCATTAATGTCAAATAGTCAAAAAATCGAACGAAGCTAAAAATTCAGAAATTAAGTTACAATTTTTATATAATTTTCACTGAAAATAATTTTTTTCTGCTCTATTTGATGGTGCAAACAATAAAATTCTTATATGCTTAGTTTGTTCGTTAAACGAAGATAAATGGAAAAATCATTAAATATTAAATAAAAAATTTTAAAGGTAACTAAATAACACTTTAAAGACTTTTTAATGCGTATAAGCAAGAAAATCTATAAACTCCTAATTTACCTACTTTCGTCCCTCCGAAAATCAAACTGTATACAACTCATTTAATTTAATGTAAAATTACCTCTGAGATTCATTTTTCATTTAGCTTCTAGTAATGCCTTAAGTTCAATTGTAATTACCAGATAAAAATCACATCCTCTGAATTCCTGAGCATTCCTCTGAATGATTACACCGAATATAGAAGCAAGTATGCATTTAAAATACATTACGTGGCTAACACGCAGCACAGCTGCGCGCTGAAAACTGCAGAGGAACTATTCACATATTCACATGATTGCAGAACGATGCTTCAGTTATCTTGCATAGAAACAGTAAGACACGGGAATCTTACTTCAATAGTTTCTCTCCAGATGAGGGCTCGCTAGGGACCAAATGGTCACTGAAAACTAATAGCTCGACTCGCAATAGAAACCGGAGAGCAGAAACTCTATGTGTGCGTTTTCATGAATTTTTCCCATATATTATGAATATGAGCTAATTTCCTTTAGAAATCGTTGTCTTTGTGGCTAATCTCACTCGTCTAACTTAATCAGAATAAATTCACGAATTTTATCGTGCAAAGGAGAGCAAGACTGTATCTGTCGTTGGCATTTGCTTTGGGCATCATATAGGTGATAATATTTTAGAATTATTAGGTATTTCTGAAGCAAGAGTACATGAAAAATGAGTAATGCCGTCATCGGGACTCGAATCTCTCAAATACACGCCGAGTGTGCTAACCATTACGTCACGAAGGCATGGTAAGAAGGCGGAGAAATACCTTATAAGTTGAAAGCCTTAAGTAAGTTGCTTTGTTTCTGTTGTTGTTAGGATCACAGTGATGTTTTCGAACTTGTGGAATAAGAGTCGCCTAGATATAGCCTGAATTATAAAGGCGCTCACATAGAAGTGTAATAATATTTTTGAATAATTCCTTCCATTTATGTGAAGCACAATGCAATGAGTACATGGATTTTGGATGTATGTGAGCTCTTTTTCATCCTATCTTTTCCGGGCAGTCTATATTCCATTGTGCAAAATTAAATTAAAACTTAATTCAAACATAGGTTGCTCACATTATTCAAATAAAAGGATATATACAGTTTTTTTAAATTTGCTTTTAGTGCACTTTAGACCAGCGTTTCTTTTTTTTTTTTTTTTTTTTTTTTTTCAAATGGAGAGCAACGGAGAAATTTTATACTGCTCTTCGTAGGGCCAGCGCCAAAACCGGTGCAATCGGTGCGGCTGCATCGGGGGCAGAATTTAAGAGAGTAAAAATTTTTAGAATTCAGAGAAGCCTTGAACAACAAAATTTAGGAAAAAAGTTTGACTTGCTTTGGTAGCATAAACTAGTATCAAACTCCTAACAGACGTTAAGCGAATTATCGCTATTGTCTGGACAGAGCTACAGCTTTTTTATTAAACCTTTTTATTAAATCTGAAATCTGAGCATAAATGCACGGCTCATTCTTACAAATTCCGACAGCCATGTTACAGTGGTGACATAACTTAAATACAAACTTCAACAGCCACTTGTGAAGAGACAATTTCAAATCACAGTCAAATTCATATTTCGGCTCAAAGCTTCCTGCCAATTCAATAATTTAAATATCTCCAACTATAACACAAAGCCTAATAACACAATCTTATGAGCTAGGTAATTTAGTAACGTGTAGGCAGAACACGCTGTGAATTAAATTCCCAAAACCTTCCTTTTAATACTATTTCTTTTTACTTTATTTACATTCATTCTGGTAGGAAAACGGAAACGAGAAGTAACAGTACAGATTCAAAACATAGAATAACTGGTCAGTAAAAATTAGTATTAACGACCCTTATAAAGTTACATTAGACATTACTATTATATATTTTATTCTCCATTTTCTTCCTCCTTCCAGCATGCCTTCGTGGTGTAATGGTAGCACTTTCGGCGCGTAGTCCAGAGGTCCAAACTCGAGTCCCGGCAAGAGCATTACTCATTTTTCATGTCTCCTGCTTCAAAATAACCTAATGACTCTACACCCTACACAGGGATGGCAAAATTTCTTAGAATTCAGGGAGTTAATGGATAACGGAATTCAGAAACGGTAAAATTTTCAGACTTTAAGGGGACACCAAGCAACAGAGTTTAGGATCCGGAGAAACTGTACCCCAGCGTCAAAATACTTAGCGCCTGTCATGGCTTCTGCGGATCAACTTACTTTTGTCCGCTTCGAAAGCAGTTGTTTTAGCCTACGTTATTACCAGTATACTCACATTTTTTAAACACAGTTTATTCAAATTCATTTAATTTTATGTCGATATTAAACAGTTAAGGAAACAGAAGGAAATTATTATTCATTTTTGATAATTAAAGGATACTAGAAATTGTGTAATCTTATTATCATAAATGAAATAAATGTTAGCACTCGCATTAATGAGATGAATAAACACAGTTGTTGTATGTTTGCTGCAACTTAAGGCTGAAATCGGCATTTGAGAGCTGATTTCGGTACTTTTTCTCATAAAAATACTTTGAAGTAAACTGAATTATAATTTTTAAAGCAAAAGTTCACTATATTCCTTTTTTTCTGGTAAAAGGCAAAGTAACGACAGATGCGTACCGAAATAATGCCGAGAAGAACCACTATCGTAGTGCTTTAAATTTCTCTTTCGTTATTAAGTCTACAGTGCGAAGTCAGAACATAGGTAGGGAACCTGGTAACAAATTTCATAAAATGTCAATCTTGGGAAAAAACGTGATAAACATTTACCATATATAATTTTCAAACTATGAGATTTTCAATTATATAGTGTGGTATGGGCAGTTTATTTGAATCTTATATTTTGTCTTGTAAGACTTTCACTGTGTAAATCTCAGTTACTGTAGAAAGTGACGAATCTTAAGAACTAGATAGCGAATCGCTTAAGTTCGGGTGACAAGAAACAAGAAGATAGAGGGGTAACTAACCCTTTATTATTCCAATAAGATTTAACAAAACTCCGCCTGGAAGTGTACAAACAAAGCCGACACTTGGGCTTAAACTTAAGAGACTAAGAATTAAACTAAAACTAAGATTAACTAAAAAAATATAGCCGAAGCTATCAAGATTCAAATCGAGTTGGCCTCTTAACTTATTTGACTACAAAGCTTAGCAAGGGCCTGAGTACGGCCGAGCGTAATAACAGCTTTGAGAGAGAGAGTGGCCAAAAAGGCAGACGCACGTAAATCAGAAACTCTGATTCTCTCTCTCTCTCTCTCTGTAAGTAACGTCGTGGTTTAAATACCGCTCCTCCTCATTAAATATTCAGCAAGATTCCAAAACTATGTTCTGGCCGGAAGTAGTAAGTTGAAGTTAAGAATCTGACAGGAAAGAAACTTAAAATTTAACTGTTAATAAAATTAACATAATTCTTACAGTCTTTTGTGGGGATCAGGAGGACCACAAGGGCAGGCTTGGAGGACCACTTGAAGTCCGTGAATCACAGAGGGAGAAAGGTGCCTTAGACGGTTACAAAAAACTATTATCCTTTATATTTTAGCATTATATCACATATATTTATTCACAATGAAAAGCTAAAGCGTGTAGTTAAAATATAATTATGTAATAATAATAGTGTTATTAAATTTTCATTTCTCTGGCGATACCACAATAAAAAATTTCCTTTCTGTTTGCTCTTGCAATTAACAATTCAGAAATATGTGGAAGGTGTTAAATAAGGCTCCTGAAAATTTGTATAACAAAATTATTTTAATGATTTGGGTTCGGTTTGGTTTAGCTGAAAGCACACTAGGGCTATCTGCCTAAGAGAAGGAATGCCTTGGAGAACTTTCTAAAGAAAACCGGCTCCTATGTTCGTTACACATGCGTAAACTCACGAAAACGCCCATGCAGCCAGCCCATTCGTCTGGAATCGAACCCTGATCGGAACTACCAGTGTTCAGCAATTTTACTACTCGGCCGCCGGTGGGCTCTTTTGCATTGTCTATACCGCTTTTGTAGTTCCCTAAATTAAAGAAAAATAATTTAACTAATCAAACCAAACACCTGAGTATCAATAAATGTTTAATAATATTCTTTATCAAAATAATTTTTATTAACAATATTATTAAAAATAATTTATAACTTCTTTGTATCAATACGTATAACATTTTATGTATCAATACGTATAATATTTTACGTAACAGGGCAATATATTTTTGCCTTGAAATTTAAAAATGATGAATAAAATCGTTCTCTGTGAATATCGCAAGCTACCAAAGCCATTTTACTGCAACTTTGCTAAATATAACCTGCGAAAATAAGCTCAGAATTTCAAACGCTATTACTGAAAAACCATCCGCCTTTATTCAAAATACCTATTTATGTAGCTCATCAAGATAAAACATTATACGAACTCCCTTGTTGTTAAATGTTGAATTTTCTCGTAAAACAATAACTTTACCTTCTTCTTCCATTTCCTTATATCCCATTCCCTGATGTACAAAAACCAAATTTTATGATCCTCTGTATCCGACATCGTTTCGCTTGTCAGAGAGACATGCAGAAAGCTATAGATTACGAAAACGTTTCTGGTTCATTTTGGAAATGCACGAGCTTATGACAGAACTTACATTAAATGGAAAATTGTGCAGAAACGCGGAATTTTCATCCCCCTCTGTGTTTCCGCAGAGAGCTAGTGTTGCCAGTGATCTATAACGAACGTTACTTATATATTCGAATCGATTTCAAGGCACACGCTCTTTTGAAAAATCGTACGGTCAAATTTATTGGGCCATCCGATGTAAAACTACTCAATGTCAAAACCCTCGGGAGAAAATTTTTTTTCTTGTTCCCCCTTTCCTCTATGACTGCCGTCCATAGCTCAGGTCACGCAATGTTTTTTCACAGCACGGATTTTTTTTTTATCTTTTTTTTTTTATAGTTTCTAGAAGGCCTTGTGAAAGGTGGATTTTGCTTTTTATATCAGGAGATGCAGCCAAACTTTTCCCACATCGTTTAATTTTTCATTGTTGGCGTAGATCAGCGTGGGTAGGAAACCTGCTTTTGTTAAAATTGAACATTCTCCTTTATCTTTTAAGTTCTCATAAAAGTAAATTTTAAACGATATATGATGCAAAATATCTCATTAGGTCAGATCTAATTTAGGTATCGAGAAACATTTTCTCCCATCATTTATCTTCCTTGTGAAGAATTCATTCTATGTTGCGTTTAACAGTTAAAAAATTTCATCACAACTCATGTTAGGACTATTAAATATTTCATTAATCTAGGTGTTAATTTATTCTTTTCAGCCCAATTAGTTTTTTCTCTATTTAATTGTTATTTTAATAAGATTTATATTTCAAATTACATAGTATTTTGGCAAAAAGAGTTGCAAGATTATTTGGGGGGGGGAATAAAGATAGCATAAAAAGTTCACAAAACTCAATTGTTATCTTAAGCTCTATCGGTTTAGTTGGAAAATGTTGACATGAAAGAAATTTTTGCCTGAAACTGTTTGCTGTCTTTAAGTATTAAATTAAATTTAAAACAATACACACATCTTACCTCTATAAATAACAATTATCCTTCATTTTTTCAGAAAATACTTCTTATTAAAGGTCAGTTAAAAAGAACGTATAGAAACAAATGCAGAAAAAACATGAACGCTTATTCTTATTCAAATTTGCTCTGACATTTAATTTACTAGCGTTTTTCCCAATCTGGATGTAACTTTGTAATTTTTTTAATAATGCAGTGTTTTTACAGTACTTATTATATAGTTATAGAGTTCTTTAAGTTAAAAACATTATTAAGTATTATTTTTAATTTTTTTAAATAAGCGTAAGTGTAGAATATTGAAGACAAATAACTTGTCATATTATCTTTGCCAGAGATTCGGACCACCAAAAATTCCAGAATTGAAAATTTATAAACTTTACAAATTTAGAGGTATATTGCATGCGTGCTTCTAGTCACAATTTCAAGTGAATTTTGTTGCCATTTTCAAATGAAAATCAAATCATAACAACGCTGTTGTTTTTGGGTACCAGCTTCTCTACTGATTATATCAAATACGCGAATATGCAAGCTTATAATAACAGTTGCTGTAAATATCATAATGTAATGAGAAAGGAGATAATTTAAAACTGAATGACTGATTTCAAAGGAATATAGAGTGACTAAAGACTAAAACGTAGAACTGTCATTCTAACGCATATAGCATACACAGCTGATAAGCCAGCAATTTAATACACTATAAAAGCAAACAATTCGATTTTATCATTCGCAGCTCTGCTTGAGTTTATGAGAGACAAAGAATGCACTAATTAGTGTGATAACTGACTGGAACAGTTTTTGCTAAAAAAATTGCAAAATAACCTTAATTTCTGGCTGAAGCTTACTTCTAACATTAGCTCCTTAAGGTGCAAATAAAATTTCAGTAAATATTGAGGAGAGAATGACTTAAGAGTTTTAGTGATATCACGGTATAGTGATATCACGGTTTAGTGATATCACGGTATATAATGATTAGATATGTCAGAAAAAGGAACTCTATTATATGTAAGCAGCGGCATAACGTAAAACAAAACTGAATGAGCTGGGTAATTAACTATAAGTCTTTAATCAAATCCATAATTTTGATGAAATATACTTGTCTCAAAATTCTTTGGCGGGAAAATCATGATTAATCCACAAAGACATTAAAGTCATTATGTGTAACTTAAGTACACTTTCAAAAAATCAAGTTTTTGTAAGCTTAAAACTGTGCATCATGTACGAAAAGGCATTCTCGATAAATTTGTTCGCGCCTAATTAATGAATACTGAGTAAGTTTATACAGCCACAGTACGGTAACTGCCACATTCGGTAATTGCAAAGCTTAACACCTGACGTCTGATAGCGGGAAAATCCGATTTAAAGCATGTTATTTGTCAATAAATGTTACACTTTTGTTTCAAACCTTAAAACAAGGTACGAATTTCCATTGCCTTTATAAACATATTTTTATCTTGAAAATGATGCCTATGAATGCACCGTATTTAGAACATCAAGCACATATTTTCTTAAAAATGTGATAAAATTTGTTGTCAAATATCATATTTTCAAATATAGAACGCAACAAAGATTTTGAACGACTACGCGCAAAGCAGAGAATCTGAAGTCTAATTATTGATGGAAATTGTTAAATTACCTACGAAGGACTAGCCAGTACGCTAATTTAATGATATGATAGGGAAAAGTTGAAAATGAGCTAATTCATCGATCAAGTAATTATTGAAAGGATTATAAATTTCCGTAATATGAATTCATTGAATATGGAAATGGTTAAAGAAGCTATTTCTCTAAAGGAAGCAATATCTACGTGGATGGCATACCAATTGAAATTGAGTTTTATTTACGTCACACATGAGAAAAACCGTGAAAATATCTGCGCTATTTCACCAGGACTCAGACTGAACCAAAGGGAATTCAACGATTTTACATCAGAATTCAACAGTCCCTACGGGCGCTATAGGCACTCATAAGATAGATAAGAATGAGTGATAAGGATCAGAAAAAAAGAAATAAGTGTTGAAAGAAAAAGAAGGTCTGTTGAGATTGGTATGAAACCCTAAAACAATTATTGAATTTATCAGAGAGAATCACAAATGTAGTCTTCGAAACTCATGCATGAAAACTTAATGTATCAGAATTTCATCAAAAAAACTTAAACATTGTTTGGAAAAGAAATATACAAAAGTATCTGAAAAAGCAGTACGGGAGTCGAGCAATGAAGCAAATTGTGCATAATCTTCAAATATATCATATTAATCTGCACAATTCAATATATTCTAGCGAAGATAGACACACAGCATCCTTTAAACATTAGAAACAGTTCTTCATAAAATTGCAGAACCATCTGCAGAGATTCTATAGTTTTAGCCTCGTAACCGTAAGAGTTAATCACTCCGAAAGCTATCTTGTAAATTCAACCAAACACGTCTAACGTTTCCTGTTCACGAAAGCGCATGTCTATGCTGGCTTTCAGTTCATACTGGCATCTTAGGAGTTGAATCTGCAAATCAATCTGTAAAATAATATGTTTCTAACTCTTATCATTTTCTGCATCAACATCACTTTCTCTCTTTCTCATATCAGGTAGCTGACTCGTCAGCTTTTTCAGCCAAATGTCAAGAAAACTGGAATTCTTCATATGCGAACAAGAGAACCAGCTTATTTATGCTTCAAGTAGCAGAAGAATTTCAATATTTCATGTGTACCCTACACAGCTATTCACTGGGCATTTACTATAGACCACTAGCTTTTTGATTACCAGCATGTTAATAAATATGTGTGCTAACTGTATGAGAAAACCATCCTCTGAGAGCTGAGAGGGTAGATTAAATACGCACCTAAAAATAATGGCAGCTAAGAATCGCATGGACCCTATAATCATATTCTGTACCAATTTTATCATTCGTCACTAAACAGTGGGTAATTATTTCGTCTCCTTGCTAAATGTTTTGCATTTATTTTAAGGAATCTTGTTTACTTGTATGTTAATGTTAACTTCATTGGTTAACGGTTTATTTAATTTTTATCAATGTATTGTGTATGACAGTAGCTTTAAATCTGATAACATTATCTATCCATGTATCGACAGAAAAATCATAATATAACAATTCGCCAGAAGCATAGTGAATAAGAAGGCTAAATATCAGTAGGACGATATAACTTAGAAGCTCGTTAAATAGGTGTCTGCTGTAGTTTTCTTGATGTATAAAAAAAAGTACGAGTCAGTTTCCCTTAAAATGTTTCCCAATATGGCATCCATTCCCTTAAGTAAATAACTTTCAAATACTTTGCCTAGCAACTAAATAAATCATATTTCGACTTTGTTGAACCTGTTGCTCTACACGTATCTTCACTATAGCTTCCGTCTTCCTTGAAGCCTACCGTGCAGCTTACTTTAGTATACGATATTAAATTATGTATATAATTTAAATTTATGCTAAGCTATTATTCGTATGTCAGGTTAATGTAATCTATTATTCTAATACAATGCGCACCGCCCTACACACGTATGATTATTAACTACACTTAACACTGCACATACTACCATTCTTACTGTCACGTATTGTATTTATGTTAACTTAATGAAATTTAAGCTGTGTTTATACTGTTTTAACTATTTAATGTATTCACATATAAAATATCCCTGTGTTTGTTTCTGAATGTAACTGTACTATGTTATTGCATATATGATACATAAATATATTATATTCCCATTTATTGTATAATGCTACTTTTAGTACTGTGTGTATTATAATTAATGTGCCTCCAATTTTAACTGCTTTTGTGTCATAGCATTTACCGTAAAAAACATGTCATACATACTCTTTGAACTCTGTCTGATTTGCTGTTTTGACTTTATTATTTTTTTAAGTATATTTTCTTTTCTTTTGCATACATACGTATTTTCTCGTCCACCTTGAAACGTTGAAGCGAATGCCAAGCAGCGCGATTTAGCGCCAGTTATGGATAGATGGGATGTTACAATACATAACATTCTCGCTTTCATTTTTTCGTTTAACTTTGCGACTTTTTTAAATAACTTTTGTGACTATATTCGGTTTGATTTCCAACTAGTCGAGAGTTGGTAGTATAGCCAGCGATATCTGTTGAATGGGGGGAAAACGCATGGATACAGCTGACAAAACAGTAGTAGATATGAACAATTACTTGCTTGACATTTATTCTACATAGAGTTTCTGGTAAAATCAAGGAAGCTAACAAATTAGTAGAAATCGACGAAAGCCTTCTAAGGATGCGGGTCGAAGCTGTGACTATTAGTGGACTGTGCGTAGGGAATGACGATGTCCTCTTGGAAAAGCTGCAGATAGAAGTGCATTCAAATTTTCACAGGAATGTTTTGCGAAATTTTAGCGTAATGTTGCCAACTTTCATAATTTGATAGTAGCCTACTTTATAGGTCAACGGAATAATACGGAAGTATCTTCTTTTCTGACTAGATTCTAAGCTCCATGCTAATAAGTGAATTAGCTATAATACAATATTTTTACTGACAACTTCAGTACCCTTTACACGCAGTCAAACATCTAAACAATTTAATTCAATATATCTCTGCAAATTAATTTTATTTGAAACTTATTCAGGTTTCATAGATTAAAATTAAACAGGTCATTTTTGTAATTTGTAGCTAAGCAAGAATTCCTTCATAATTGTGTTTACAGTAAAAAATATTCAACTAACTAAGCACCCGAAGAAATAAAACCTATTTTGCTTCTATCACGCTTTATTTCTAAATAAAACAATTTCCAAATTAACTTGATCAGGGCGAATCTTCCTATTTTTTCATGTTAGCTATTAATTTTCCATAATATTTGTGTTTAAAAAACTTTGTCAACTACACATCAATGACAAATTTGGTAAAGCGCTCAGTTTTATCCAATCAAACTATACTCATGCCCCCCACGAGCATTTCCCAGTTTATGAAATGAACTGAAATGTAACTGAAGTGTGAAGGCTAGAAAATTGGAAAGTACTTTATAGCTATACACTTTTTAATTTGTATAAAGTAAGATTTTTTTTTAAATTCAATGACATATAAAAGAGAAATTTCCAACTAACACACACAACTTGCGCTACAAATATCAAGACATTTTTTCTTTATTCATTTAACTGTCCGGATGTTTAAAACCTTTTAATATCCATTCTAAAAATAATCAATCGCAATGAAGATAATTTAAGTCTTAGCGGATGATGATAGCTTGTTCATGAATAAAGCATCATTTGCATAAGAATTCCGTAATACCATTAATACTTTGCATAGTTTACATACACCCGTTTATTTGAAACAAACGTAAGTGAGAACAATTCACGTACCAAGGTACACCAGACTCCAAAAGCGTCTGATGTTGACCTTTTTGTTTGCTTTCCGACAGGCAGATTAAACTCTTTGCCCTTGCTATTGTTGATCAAATCTCTAATGGTGAAATCTTCCATGCGACGTTTACTCTGTACAAAATGTGTTCTACTAACTTGCGTGCCGACAGCACGTGCCTCGCATGACAACAGTCATATGAGTGTTTTGTTTGTTAAGTGAAACTGGCTAATGACTTATTGCCGTTTCATAATAATTATTTGCGGTAGTTGCTGCACTAACTTAACGTTCCCAGCCAATCCTATTTAGCACACTTTTATTTCCTTTTGCCCTTTGGCAAACAAATGTTGCATCGAGCACCGGATATTCTGAGAGTTTAATATAAAATAGGCTATTTGTATTTGCTGATTTGTTTTTGCTATCGATCGGGAGAAAGCCTCATTGCGTGGGTATTTCTTATTTGTTTATAAGAACTTCTTTAAAATTCTAGAAGCAAATTATATTGATTAAATAAAGAAATTACTTTTTTTAGCACTGACACTCAAAAAAAGGGGCAAAATTTACTTCGAAATATTTCTTTTATTTATTATAAGTGGTAAAATGTAAGTATTAAAAGTCTTTCATGATAAATTTATTCAATAAATACTGAATGAAAGTTTAATTAAAAATTTTAACTAATTATTATCATTCATTACTTTGTTTACATACGTTAGGTACCTACTTGTGTAACTACTTATTACTATCTACATATAGAATTATTACATTGCTATATATTTTGTTTAGCATTTCATAATAATATACTAGAATATTTAAACAATCAATCGTTATTTCTTATTTATTTTGACATTTCATATATTGATTAATATTCAATTAAAATTCAAAGTAGCGGAAGTGTAATACATTAATTTTTGCGACATGTATTGTTTAATATATGTTTTACACATTTTTATACGTTTCCATTATCGGGGATAAAGGTACAATATCACAGCCAAAGTGAAATAGTAATTGATTAATACTTACTGGTATTTTGGTAAAATAATTTTCTCCAGAATATTAGTGTATTTTAATAAATGTTAGGCTATGAATTAAAAAATAAAACGGGAATTTACGTTTTCAAAAATAAAATGCATGCTTAGTTTTGATGTTCTTGAATTTTCTCGAATTGATATTAAAATACCTTACACTGATATCTAGCCAAAATTGAAACAAAAGTATTGGTCAAGCAAATAAATTCGTAATTATTGTAGTCAAAAGCTATTACTTATCCTAATATATTCATGAACGTCCGATAAAAGGGTCTCCGCCGATAACATCGCGGCAAAATCATCGCGGGCGAAAACGTCGCCGAGAAAACAACGCAAGACGAAAACTTTGTACTACAAAACATCGTGGGAGAAAACATCGCAGAGAGAAAACATCGTGGTACAAAACATCGTCTTCCAAAATAAAGCGGTTCAAAATCTTCGCAGTTTAAAAACATCGTCGTCGAAAATATCGCGGTAAAAATTAAAGTATCGACAAATCATCGCAGGACGATAACATCGCAGACATGCTTTTTTCAAGCTTTAATAATTGTAAATGGATATTCCCATAATGATTTGTAAGCCCGAGATAGAAAGAAAGATAATTTTTACTTTCATATTTTTTATTAACTAATAAATTTTTGTTGAAAAAGTAAGAAGGAAAATTAATACTTACGAATAAATTGAAACAGAACAAGAAATAAATTTCATTATAAGAGTATTAGATTGACAAAAGTGAAGAAAATAATCTCATAATTAGCAATTTTTTATAGATAAGGTCATGCAGTTAGGCAGCTTCTTTTTTCCAAAAGTTTTTAGATTATACTTTTAATGAAAAATTACCAGAGAAAACTTTATAAAAAATGATTTATTAATGACCTTTGATAGTTAACTATGTCAGTTTAAAAATTCTATTAAGTGCTATAAGTTGTCTTAATTTTCTATGCTTAAATTTCCTTCTTACATTTTCAGAAAAAAATTATTAGTTAATAAAAAATATGAAAGTAAAAATTATCCTTCTTTCCATCTTGCGCTCACAAGTCATTATGTAAATATCCATTTAAAATTATTAAAGCCTGAAAAAAGCATGTCTGCGATGTTATCGTCTTGCGATGATTTGTAGATACTTTATTTTTTACCACGATATTTTCGACTACGATGTTTTTAAACTGCGCAATTTTTTAACGCTTTATTTTGGACGACGATATTTTGTACCACGATGATTTAGAACTGCGATGTTTTCTCTTTGCGATGTTTTCTCCCACGATGTTTTGTATCACGACGTTTTCGCCTTGCGTTGTTTTCTCCGCGATGTTTTCGTCCGCGATGTTTTGGTCGCGATGTTTTCGGCTGTAACCGATAAAAGAGCCAGTCCCTTTGTTTAAAAGTTTTATTCATAAGAAAGGATATGAAATATAATACTCTTTCATGTATAAAAATATAATTATATCTTGTTTTAGCTTGGCATTGAAGTAGTTTTTAAATTATTTTTTGCGGCATTTTAGGATCCTTTAGCTCTGAAACTATTAGTCTCCTGATTACTCTACAGTCATAAAAACTTTGCGGCTGAGTAGAACTGTCATTTTCTCTTATTCACTTACGCACTTTTCCCCGAAGCATATTTACGCTTAAGAAGATAATTTCTCTGGCATTCAACCTGCTGTTAGAATGCTTTATATTTCCCTTGTAATGAATCTTGTTGTATGCTCTAAAAATCTTTATTCGTTATTAAAATGTTAATTTTTTTCCCATACTGAAGAATTTAAAACTGCAGCAATTCTTTCCGACAGTAAAGGGCATGTAAAAATATTTATTCCAGCGAAGTTAAAATAAATTTGGACTAGAAATATATATATTCATTGTTTTATAGTAGTCGTACTAGTCTAGTTTATAATAATATCACAATTAGGAGAAATAAATTGTTCGGTCATAGTAAATTTTATTCGTTTGTTCCCTATATGTGGGTAAAAATGGATTTCATAAAACAAGATGCAGCAATACCTCAGTATACACCATTAATCCGTTTCAGATCCTTGGACGTATACCCGACTGAGCGTACACCAAACGAATTTTTCTAATAAGAAATAAAGGAAAATTAATTAATCCGTTCTTATAAAAAATCCTATTGTGTTTAATATTTAATACAAAAATACAAATGCAGTGACTGTACCTAAATGAAGTACTGCACAGGATGCAGTACATGTTCTGTATGTTTGATCTTTGGCTGGTAATCAATTTCACCCTCTTCTCAATGTTAGTCATTTAATACCATCCGCGTTTTTTTTTCCCCTGCCGCAGTCGTAGACACAATCACACTTGGCATACAGTATGCAGCAACTAAGTACCGAATACTCACGTCATCGTCATACATTTTAATTATTTATTTTTTCACTTCCATGGTGATCCCAATAATTTTCTTCGTTGCGTGACTCTTCTTATTAACTTTTATATAATTGGTTGTTAATAATTTACAAAATATTTAAGTGAAGAAACACAAAACTACTTAAATTCCAGACCATTCAGACTTACAACGTGGGTTATTAACTGAATAAGAGCTTTATGTGTAGCAGACGCTCATGTGTAGTAGTAGCATTATCTCTAAACAGGCAAACAAGAGTAGTGCGCACAATCGTGACTCATCGAACACAGCTCGCTTTCCAAACAAATATCGTATACCAAACAAAAATTTTCGCGTCCAAATAGGACGTATACCTAGATGGACGTATTCAAAGTAGACATACCGAAGTACAGCTGTATATTATTCCTCTTTTGTTTAGTACATCGAAAAACTTCTTTAAAACAACTACAGAGTTTCATAAACTGTTCTTAAAAAATTGTATACTTAACAAAAGTTCAAAATTAGATTAATATCTGAGTAGAACTGAAGACATACGTTCGTCCTCACGCTTAGTCTTCTATATAAACGCACTGAATTGACATGGATTTTTCTGAAATCTTACCGATTTCGAGGCCGTCTCCAAGAAGAATAAATATTCTGTCCTACTATTTTTTAAAATAGAAACCTCTTACTTGATGCTTTAAAAATATTTTTTTTATAAGCTAGTGTCAAGAGAAAGTTAATTTTTGCCTAATTTCACATTTGATATTGCAGGCCTTTGTAATGTGTATAAATTCTTCAACATTAAGTAAGGCGTTCATAAATCTTTTAATTTATTAAAGACAAAACATAAGTACATAGTAATAAGTGTTAGGATCCCTCCAGTTCTAGAAAATTAATTAAATGCAGCTTTCAAAATCTTTGTGATAATATTCTAGTTTTATTAAAAGACGCAAAATTTATAGAGAAACTAAATTAAAATTAGTAATCTGTAAGATATTTTTTTAAACAAGTAGTTTAAGTTAAAAACTTGCTTTTGCTGATTTTTAAATTTCAGATTATCTTTACGAAAACATACTTTTTAAATTCCAAATAACAAGATAAATAAAAGAATAAAAGATACAAAGTGCTTTTGTATCGAATCTGAGTAATTTAGATTTACCAAAAACAGATCCTTTTTGATCGTTCAATAGTTGCAAAACATACTCGTGCTCAAAAAATAAGCAACAAACGCGAAAAGAAAAGGTACGCACGTAAAAAGAGGAATTAAAGCAGCGATAGTTCCTTGTAATCCGAAATAACCAAAGCGGAAAGCATGAGCCGAAGACTCCATTTCCACGATGAAATGCGTTGAGGGCTCTCCGGATGTTGCAAGCTGGTGCAAGACAACCCGCTGTTGCGAGAGACTGAATGTGGATCATAATGTCATCAACAGGCTATGAAATCGTTACCAAAGGGATCAAAATCCCTGTATAAAACATGGGTCTGGACGCCGGAGGATTACCATAACTACAGATGATTGCTTCCTATTGCTATATGTTAGACGCCGTATATCACAAATAGCACGACAGCTGGCGTTGCATCTCTCTACTGTTACAGAGTGGTCATATCCCGGCAAACAGTGTCGCGTCATGTGCATGAAGGTGGACCTGTGGTTTGCGTTCTTTAGTCCCCATCCGATGTCAGATCGCGGTTGAATCCGACCCGTAAAAATCGAATTTGAACACCAGAGCAGTGAGGCCACGTACGCTTTACGGATGAATCTCGACTTAACTCCAGAACGATTCCCGAAGAGCAGTGATATGGCGAGACCCAGGGACACAATTTCGAGCTCCAAGCATCGTCGAAAGAGACCATTATAGAGGTTGGTTATGGCCTCGGATAACAACGAACGGACGCACTGACCTCTACGTGATTGCTGGTGTTTCTGTCTCACCGTCCGATATCGCGAAGAAATTCTACATCATGTTGTGTGTCCTTTCATTGCTGCAATGAGTACCGGCGGGATATTTACGGACGATAACGGAATTTGGAAAGTGAAAACATTCCGTATCTGCCTTAGTCTGCTAGATCATCGGACCTGAATCCCATACAGCTTGTGTGGGACATGTTGGGACTATGGATAGCAGGTCGTAATGTGCCACCAGGTACCCTCCACGAGCTCTGACGCAGGAACGGGCGCGACTGCCACAAAAAGCGATCAACGACATTATTGCCATTTTGCCTCGCCGTTGTCAAGCATGCATTTCAGCTAGAGGATGTCATACCTGCTCAGCATGATTTTTCCATTACCCATTCTTCCTACCCATTTGGTCTTTCGCGATATAATGGTCGTAATACAATTGTTTTTGTATGTCTTTGCTTTTTTGTTTGCTATGTGGTCTAGTTATGTCACATCAGCCACAATCAATTTCGCGCATATCCATTAAGTTATTGTATTACTCCGTATTTTGACTTTGTTGCTCATTTTTTGAACAGGAAATAATTTTCTATGTACCAATGTAGTCTTTTGACATATAATTATGAAAATTAATTTTTATAGTCAGCTGCGTTTCCAAAAGAAGAAGGAAAATACCATCATTCAAAGTTCTCTTCCCCTTTTTTCATTCTTTTTTATTTATTTGTTTTTTAAGTTAAGATTTTCTGAAAAATGATTCAAGATTTTCAAGTAGCATGAGTCGTAAAAGAGACATGGTTATATTTTTCTTGCAGCATTGGCTAAAGTAACTAATTTGAAATATTGAAAGTACAATGTAACAACAGCAATTAAAAATTCCACTGCATTTAAAAAAAAATTTGAAATATGAAAAAAGTAATAATAATATATGGAATAAATCAAAAGTTTGCTTTTTTTTTTTTTTTTTTTTTTTCAAAATCAAACCAAAATATTTAAGTTGGCAGTTTATTCTCCTCTTTAAATCAAAAGATAACCATGAATAAATTCTTAAAAGCATTTTTTTTTCGGAAGTTATAAATGCATAAATATCACATTCCCTTACGTATTTTCTTTCTCGCATATTTTTCTTTCTAATTCTTTAGTGCCAGGTTCTGAAAACTTTGAGAATATTCGCGTAATTCTTCCCTTCCTCAGTAGGTTCAGAGAACGAAATCCCCTTTATTTTAAAATACGTTCGTTCACGTAATGATTGTTTTCGTCTTCCTAAGAAAGTCAGGCCCTCGCAAACTACTTGCGAAAGTCGCACCAAACATTTCCCTTTTAACTGTTGAACTTAACGGGAGCCAAGAGCAAGAACTGACCATCTCAGCGAAACAAATACGAACTGATATTCAGTCTACGATTTCGCTGAGTTCGCTAAACATTCACCTTCTCAAATTATTTATAAATCATATTAAATCTAATAAATAACAGAGACAACAACAAGAACGAGCGAACTTCATGTTGCAGGGAAGTAGAAACGAAGATTTCTTACTAGATATGTTAATGTTACTATGTATTCTTATTGGAACGGAATTCGTTTTAAAGAAATAATATTGTGATATTTACTGGTAGTTAATCAGTGACCAACTTTTATTAGTTATGTTCCTTGTCTTTTATCTATTATGTTCATTTGTTATGTGACTGCATCCTTCGTAATTAAATGATTCGCATAATATTCCCATTTCGATTTTTGGATGATAAATTAGTAAATAAAAGTATTAACTAAAAATAGTATATAGCGAACACTACTTTCTTTTTCTATATATCTATTATGTGCATTCATGGAGCGTACAGCCAGTGAATTAAATTTATTAAACCAAAGACTTTATGTTTATAAATAATTTTATTATCGGTACAGTGACTTTTAACTTTCCTGTAAACAAAATAATGTTTAATCTATTTTTTTTCCATGCATGCTTCGAAAGTCATATTTCATTTTTACCTGGAGGCTTATGCGCCCATATGCCATGGATGTACATATAATTGAGTACATATCATGATAGGAAAACTGTAAAAACGTACAGAATCTGTGCAAATTCATTTTTATGGTTATCATTATTTAATATTTTAACTTTTAGAGTCATTATGATTTTGTTTGGGTAGCAGAAGTCATGAAAAATGAGCACTGCCCTCTCCGGGGCTCTGACCTCTCGAATACTCGGCGAGTGTGCTGAATATTACACCACGAAGGCATGCTAAGAAGGCATGCTAAGCACGCTTTTACATTATTTTTATAAAAGAAACTTCCATGCTAAGAAGGTGGGAGAAACACCTTATATACCCCCTTTTAAAGGGCGACTGAGGTTTAGGGGACCCAATTGCCAAATCCTGGTGGTGGAGAGTAATCATTCACCACTTTTTTTGTGAAGCAGGAGTCATGAAAAATGAGCACTGCCCGGTTAAAATAATTGTATAAAATACATGTGAAGAAGCCATTCCCCCCTGGTTTTCTCTGTTTGTAAATTGTCAGAAGACAGTTTATTCCAGATTAACATAAAATATATAAATTTTATCTTACAATATCCCCTTCTTCCAATGTCTTCTCACCAACTATATTGAAAGGTTAAAAATAGAAAGGCTGAAATGGTCCGACTTTTGGTGTTCTCATCCAGAACACCTGCAAAAGGGGGGTAACCTGAAATAGCATTATTTTTGCTGTCACCTCCAGAAAGCCTGAAATGAGACACAACGTTTCAAATAACCTAACTATAAATAAAACTAACAACTATTACCCCTCACTGTAATTCAACACCGTTTCAGTATATAGTAACTCCTTGTTTTCTGTACTTTTATTATATACCTTCCTGTATTTACGGAGAGCATTTATTCCTCAAATTAATATCTATGTGTATTTTAGTTCACCACTACAGAGAGGTATTTCAGTTTTTCACATTTAAGTCAACTTGCCCCTAAAAAATTTAATTCATTTCCTCTGCTTTCAGTGAAGAATCAATGACAATTGTTTTCAGCGATAACTTAATAATCGAGGCAATCATGTTCTAGTTTTGTGTTTGAATATTCTCCACGCAAAGCCTTCAAGCGTTACATGTAAAGCCTCGGTGCTTTAATATCTGTCTTGAAATTTAATGGCAACACTTAATTATTCAATTTTAGCTTCCCATTTAATTATAAAAACAGGGAATTAGCGTTTTATCTTTGCTCGTAGTTTGGGAAAAGTTCTGTGGCACTTGTAATGCATTTTTGTCCAGGGTTAGCGAACGTTTTTTGTTAGAGCTCTGAGCCGCCTAAATGCTGCTGTCTCATCATTATACAAACACAACATTAATAGATTCTTTTTTATTCTCTCTCATTCACCATCGTCCCTATAATTTCTCGCATTCTCTGCAATATGTTCGGAAGTCGGTGTTGAAGCGGTGCTATATAATCATTTTTACGCGGATTACAACATGTTTCATTAAATTTAATGCCATTATAGTCGATATCAATTAATTCAGTCCCTAAGTAAATAAAACAGGGCAATTATTTCCCATAATCCTTCGATTTATGACCTATTTTTCCCCGATCACCGAAAAGAGGGGTAATTGAGTCATCAAACTGCTAATAGAATGCCGCTGGGTTACAGATCGAGTTCAATCAGGATTTTTTGTCTTAGGGAAAGGTCTGCTGTTTTTGCAACAGCTTCTTATGAGCGGCTTACCTTTCCTTCCTAGGTAAAAAAAATATCCCTACATTTTCTCCCATTTTTATAGCATCGTTATTCTGAATCTTCGCGCTTATCATCTAGACATATATCATTTTTGAATCATATTATGACAGATTATATCACGAAATGTCTCTTAGTCTTAGCAGTCCACGAGTTGAAACTATGTTTAGAATTTAGGTATAATTTCTTATCTATTAAAGATATACAGAGAATTAAAATATACATTTTATTGTGTTTGGTGCTATATTTTGTACATCTGGGGATGTATGGATACATTTAACGCTAATATAAGCAATAACATTAGATATGACAACTTGGAATTGTAAACCAAACTTGAAAATTTATATTCTTGCAAATGTATCATAGAATCATTTTATTAACAATTGTATAACAGGACAAGTATTTTAAAGCAAATAATCATGCCACTAAATTGTTATCTTATTTATGAAAGAGTAAAGTACTTTCGGAATGTGCAATATTTGTATGGATTTATCAAAAGGATGAAATATTTCTGTAGTAAATCCGAGATCAATTTATCGAAACTAGAAGTTTTAAAGAAAGATCAGAAATTTTTTTATCTCTTTAAGGTATTTGTTATTTTCACTTCTCGAATTTCGTATCCTGATAAAACAAAAAATATTTTTTGCAATTCTCCGTAAGCAAACGATCCAATGGACAAATACCATAGGTAAGTCTTCAATAATTAAGTTTTATTATTATTATTATCATCATCATCATTATTACTACATTATTATTACTTGTATTACTATTATTGTTATTATTATTAAATAAGCTCATAAGTCTCGACGTGGGAAAATTTACGACGAAATCATGTTACAAGTTTTCTTACTGCCATTTAGAATTGCTATTTTTAACAACTCGTTTTAAATATATGATTTTAAAATTTATGGCTGGATTGTTTCGAGAATTAATTCTCAGACATAGGCTAATCGAAACCCTTTAATTAAGAATTTTTAGGCAATTAAACTGGAATCAACATGCCAAGATTAGACTGCAAATTTAAAACAGTTATAATTTTTATTTTTTAAGTTCAAAATGTTTTTACTAATTGTTTGAAATTTTAATGACAAACTTTTTGAGGTGTTAAAATGTAATCGGAAATTTTCGCACACCAAATTTTGTTTTGTTTTGTTTTTCCGAGAGGGGCGCAGTGACGTAACTAGAGCTTTTGTCGTCCGTTTTGATATACAAGCAAATAACTAAAAAAAAAATGGCATGTAATAAAAAAAATCTTACAAACAGAACTTGTTTCTCCGAAATTAGTTATAAGTGCATTAAAGCTTACCACTACACACATTGTTTTTTACAAATTAAGACGCAGGCATTTTAGACAAGCGAAGTGGGAAGATATTAGCAAGATAGAAGCTAACAGAATAACGACACAGAATCATAATGACGTAATTAATCGTCAGCGGTATTTATACCAAGTTTGATGCACAAGTACAGCTAATCTATGATTGGTTAGTTTTAGTTTTAATTGCCCTTTTCAAGCAGCATTACATAACGTAGAAAAATCTCGAATTTGGGAGAACAGAGGAATTTAGGGGAGTACGCCAAGTCTAGAATGTTAATTTTGAGGTCGCCAATTATTTTGTTAAAGCAGCTATCGTATTTCATTATATCTTACATATATATATAGAGAGAGAGAGAGAGAGAGTAATAATAAAAGGAGAGGTAAATAAATAGCTAAAGCCGTAAAGATCATTTGAATTATTTAATTCCAGACATTACATGTTAAATAAAGTTAAAACAACAGAATCTAAGTTAAAGCAATAAATTGTACGCAAAAAGAAAACTACATATTAAACAAGAAAATCTATACAACAAAATCAAAATTAGTACGCAAAAAAAAACCTAAGCAATTTACAAAATACTGAGAAATATTACATATAAATATATATGGTCAATCTACTCTGTTCAAGGCTTCAAACAGAACTTGTCAAGGGAAAAGTGCCTGAAGCTCTCAACCAAAGTTGATGACCCATAAAAAACAAAATAGGCACGTTTCATCGAACAAACCCCCCCCCTTTCACTGAGACTGAAAACGGCTTTCCCAGTATTACATTTTTAAAATTTTTTCATCTATTACTAACGATGTCGCAATAGATTTGTTCCTTTTCCTGACTTACCTGCGTGTTTGAAAACATAAAATGTTAAAGCTAAAAATGTTTTAAACAATAAAGAATTTGTAATTTAAAAAAAGAAAAAATCATCTAAAAGATGTAAACAAAATCCTATGCAAAGTTGACTGGTTAGGTAAATGTACAAACAAATTTAAAATAAAAACTTTTTCCTAATGAAAAAATCATGACAAAGAAGGGTCCTGTTAAGACCCAAAGGCAAAGTATTCGTGAAGAAAAATAATGTACAAAATGGCTAACATACCTGCGTCCGATACGATTTCTTTCCAAAATTAAACTGAACTAAAAACGTAGAAAAAGGTTGCCAGAATATATATAATCAAAATTGTAGAAACTACCTTAAACAATTTAAGTAGACAAAGAAAAAATAAAAATTTTAGTTCCAAAAAAATATAAAGGCCAACTTATTTTCTTCGTGAAAATGGAAATGAAAACTGAATTACGTCTATTTAAAAACAAAATTTTTATTTAATTTACGCGTTCCGACCTCTTACTTCACTTTGAAAATATATATATTATAAGCATATGTTACGGTAAAAACCCGAAGTCTGGTAATACACATCAGGTTTTTCATATTTCTTATTTATTCAAACAGGTTAAATTAATATTTTGTATGCTAAATAATCCTCTTTGGCCTTAAGCTCGTAATATGCCCTTACATGGAGGTCTTCCTTTTGAAAACCGAAATTGAAACAAAGTGTTACAAATTGGCTAATGAATTCAAAAATGACGCTCTTTAATTAGTGCCTTTCACTAATTACACTTCACTTAATTAGTGTAATAATTTCACTTTACTTAATTAGTGTATGCTCATTATTTAAAAAGTATCTTATGTTAGAAAAAGCGAAGAGAAAAAAAAATGTGCGTAATGTAGACGCAATTCGTTGATTAATATTTCCATGTTGCCACACCTTTTTTTAAATATTCTGTATACTGTTTATACTTTTTTTGGCTTATTACGTGGTCCGCCCTTAAGCACTACACGGAAAGGAGGGATGCCCCGTGGAGGTCTTTTTAAGGGAAACTGGCTCGTGTCCACGTTACACACGGGGAAAACCACGAAAACGCCCATGCATCCAGCCCGTTCGCCGGGACTCGTACCCCGGACCAAACTACCAGTTTTCAGCGGCTTTTACCCGTCGGCCGTCGGTGGGCCTTACTGTTTGTACTTTGGGATGTAAACTAATGAAGATATCCTGATCTACTATGGATTTCTTCACCTGGAAAAAATTGTTACTTTTTTTAGTTGTAGGAAAAGGCTAAAAATGTTGGTTAAATTTTTTGCTTTTCTTTCATATTTAGTTTCAAAGTTTATATGAACTGTTGTCACACAAAAATACTGACTCAAACGCTGGAAATTATCAAAATGTTTAAGATAATTATTCTTTGTTTTGAAGCTGAGGATGGCAAAGTTTTCTAAAGCAATTTAAAATTGAATCCTAAATTTTAAGACTTTTATTTTTGAAAATAGATAAGAAGTTATTTTTATATACTTGAAATTTTGAATTTTAAGTTTCCATTAATACAATCAAAAGGATATTACAAGCCTTATTATTATTTGCATTTTGCAAACTGTTTTCGTGTTAATTTTAAGATATTTAAGAGATGAATGAGCTTTAAGGCGCGAGTTGACTGCTTTAGCTATTGCTTATTTTATTTATTATTTATTGTTACTTTAGTTTTATTACTTCCAGTGTTAGCAGTGACATTATTATCTTTGTTAACAAGAGACTCCTTTAGTTAATGTTTATTTTTAGCCCAAAGGGCGTTAGCCCAGAAGGGCTATGAATTTCCTTTTGTTATTTTTCGTTAAAAACATTAAATGTCCGTTTCACTTTTCAGATTGTGTCCACCAAATATTACCTCCCTGTGTTATATTTAAAGAAATTAAATAATGAAAAATCTGCATAATTGTATGTATATTTCTCGCATTGTGATAAAACAACGGTACATAGAGCCATCGAATTTTGAATGACAGAATTTTAACAAATTTTTAATTAACAAACTAGGTGATTTCAAAGCAAGCAATGGCAGTACTGTACGAAAAAAAAATTGTATCCAGCTCGTAAGTCTGTGTATCGGAAATTCTAAAGATATGCTCTTTTTAAAATTATTTTGCGATGTTGCTGTTCAATTTTGTGGTTTAAGTGCGAAGACCATGATATTTAATAAATAAAGGTAACTCACACTCACAAAACGTTAAAAAAAAACGCCTCTTTGGGCGTAATGTAAAATCTGAGAGCTTTCAAATTTTATCTTTCAGATTTTTTTTTTTTTTTTAGTTTTAGTTTTTATTTATTTTTACTTTATTATTTCCTGTGTTAGCAGTGACTCTTCGTTAATATAATTTGGGAAGAATAAGGGAAAACGTGTACGTAGCTTCGACGCACTCAGATTATTAATATTTACATTTACAAATGATGTTTCCGAAAATGAGAGTAATCAGAAGAAATGTGAAGTAAGATCATTGAGTGGTAAAAAAATTTTAGTTCTCTCTGTGCGCTTGACGAGTTAATAACATCAATGTTAATAAAACAAAAATTTATTCGAGACAAATCACTAAGGATTGAAAACAAAGGTTGAATGTTGGGCAGGACACACGCGTGTTGATTGGTTCATTTTAACCAAAAGCATTATTCGATTTGTTTGATAACTGTAGTTATTAGTTAGACCCATTATTTAAAAATATAGGATGGTTCTGGAAGACAGAAGGGAAGTCTCAAAGTCATCAAGACAACAACTGACCACTGGCGTCATCTCCCGTGCACGTGTCTGTAATACGTAGCAGGAAATGTCTCGTTCGACTATGTTGGCACACTGGCGGTGAGCATTTCTAGCATTTCTTCTAGTGTCCACATGTTTGTTGGTTTTTTTTTTCTATTAGTGGCCGAATGTTAAATCCGCTGAATACTGGCAGCTCAACTTGGATTATATTTCAAACGAACGGGCTGGTTGCATGGTCGGTTTTCCTAATTTTTCCTATACATAACATAAAACCAAGCCAATTTACGTTAAAATGCCCTCCACGAAAGCCTCCCTCTTCTTAGGCAGCTACTCCAGTGTACTTTGCGATATTCAAAAACAACATAACATAATATCGGCATGCTTCTCGTGAGGCAAAGTATGTAATCGTATACGCATTAAATTGGAAGAGAGACACGGCAATGTAAAATTTAAAATTAGGCAATAAAGCAACATTATTTTAATGACGATCTTGAATAATATCAATTTCTATGACGGTCAGATACAGGTCTTTCTGCTTCAGGAATGTTTACACTCCTGAATGAAAAGAACCTGTGTCTGATCGCTCTCAAATTGATTCCATTCAAAATCTATGCCAATTTGCTTTTTTGCCTAGTGTTAAATTATGTATATGTGTTCAAAATTTATTAAACATTTTTTTAATCCTAGCACTGAAAGAATAACCCCTTCCAATAGCCTTTTAAATTGCAATTCATATTTAAATGCTATTTTTCGTTGCTTATTTGCATGTATATGATAAACTGCAATGAAAAGGCTTTAAAAATATAATGCTAAGTGGGCATGAAATATAATGCTAAGCTGAAAAGCTTTTCTGAATGTAATTCAATAACGTTAAGTATTGAAATTATTTTGTGGTATGTAAATTTGCTGAGTTAAAATTAGTCAGATTATACCAATAAAAGTAAATATTCAAATACCAAATTTTACTGGTTAATATTTGCAAAAGAGAAAATTCGTTTAAAAAAGAAGTATTCATATATTTACGTTTTTAAAATGTAACGCATTTTCCCTTATATAACGCATATACACTTAAAGATTGTTTAATAGGAAATTTAACAATGTAAATTTTGATATCCTTTCCAGATATTCTCTAGATAATGTTAATTTGCACAAATATTATTTTGGGCTTATGGTATAGTAGAAAACTGAACCCCCGACATTTAAATTTGTAGGCAATGATTACTGTAGTTATGAAAGTATATATTTCAGCTAACGAAGCGAATTGCATTCATTTTAATAATGTTGATTTTAGATAACAGCTTTGTATTATGCATTCGTTTTTGTATATTAAACGATTTAATTTAAACTTAACTTAAATCAAAAGCTGTTAAACTGAAAAATGTAGCATACTTTTCTAAAATTTATTTTGCTCAAATTCAGCCCCCAAACGAACTAGGAATAATTCTTGAACTTACTGCATTGTGTTAATGAATACGTGAAGTAAAGAAATAGTTGATATATGTAAGAAAGAATATAGTTCAATAGAATTAACGAATTATTCAAAAGAATTAACAAAAGGATTACTTTTTAGAAGGGCTAAATGTTGGAAAATTTCCCTACCACTGTCTGCTATAAGTAGATCAATTTAAAATATAAGTTACTTTTCGCGAAAAAAGTTGAAATTTTCTGTAAATTCTTTAACAGTTACAAATTAAATTATAGGCTATGGAAGAGGGATATCCCTCTGCAAAGGATACCACATTTTTGTATGCCACGATAACTTGTAAGTGAAAATTATTACTGCGGTACTGTCCTTGGCAAATAGTTGTGAAAAATTTTAATAAACCAGCATATGTGAGCCACCATATGCAAATGTGTACAGCATCAAATTTGAAAGTCTATATTTTTATAATGCACTTGCGTGCAAGATATATTACTGATTTATACGTACACTGTGGCACTATCATATGTTTAGATACCAAAATATTTAAAAACTCTTCTCGAGACTCAGTTCAAAAGTCTTTGGTTTAGGGTACTTTATCATAAATTGATTTGTCGTGGGCTATTTTGTCATAGACTGATTTGTCATAGGCAATTTTGTAGTGGGCTACTTTAATAGGGTACCGAGCAGATTAGTATATCTGCAACTAACAACAGATTCACTGAGTGACATGATTACGAAGAAATAACAGAATATTTTAAACAGCATTTACAAATTCATGTAACTTACACTGTACTTTGCCTTGTTCGATATCAGTTCGTGCTAAATATAACTCTGTGACTGAATCAAGAATTTGTATAAGTATGTCAAAAGTCTTTCTCTTTCTGACTTTCTCAGAGTAAGGCGTATCTAGTTTTCTTAAATTCTTAAATTTACAACTTTTAGAATTAGAAAAACTGAAAATGTTTGGAATAACTTATTAATAAAAATTTTAATCCGAGAGTGAAGCAGTTTGTAAAGATAATAAAAAGCTAGTCACACAAACTAGATGATTTCCAAGTCAGATAAGTTGAATATTTAGTTCCCATTATTCTAAAACCAAAAAATATATTTAGTAGTACATTACAATAAAGTAGGCTGAATTTTAACTTTTTTTCGGAGAAATTAATGTAGCAAAGTGTTATAATATCATTCTTTGTGAAGGATATGAAAGGAAATAAATTAAAATGCTTAGGACAATGTTACACTGATCCCGAATAAAAGATTAGGGGAAAACAGCAATTCTTGAAAAGAAATACAAAACAGAAAAATACAATAGTAACAACTGTTTAAGCTGCTATATATTTTTTTTAATTTTAAAAATTGAATAAATGCAGCATGATTTTGCTTTAATTAACACAAAAGTCAATCCCAAAGAGATTTCATTCCACCGTTAGTAAATATTTAGTTCACATTATTGCAATAGAAATCTTGGTACTTTACCAACAGTAACAATCATAGTCATGCTAGTACTGAAGACTAGGCTTCACGTTAGGCGATTTAACTCCTGATGCAACCTCCGCAGGTCCTAAATTCTGCTTCAGAGTTGCCTCCCTAAATTTTAAAAATTTTGTCATCTCTAACTTTCACTGCTAGAGGCTTCTCTAAGTTATAAAAATTCTGCCACAATACACCACTGCTTGCATCGGTCCGGGTACCGGCCTACTGAAGACTTAGCTGTTCGGGGTATTCATCAACATGTGAAACTATTTAGTCGCATTTTCAGTATTATTCTGATTGAGATTATTAACGTCGATATGGTTCAGCTTTTTCCATCATAGAAAATTTGAGTTCATATAAACCAAAGAAGTATAAATATTAGACAAGCCCTATTATAAAAAAATGCAGTTGTTTTTTCAGTATGACCAATCTTTTTGCATTACTTTCTCACTTTAATATGTTACAATTTAGTAAGTAATTAATAAACAGAAAACACAGGATTAAAATTATTATTAATGTAATAATAATAATCAATCAATTGTTAAATTACTTATCGCTGTAATCATTTTCTCTCATTGTAGCAGCAATAAGTTTTCTAACTTAAAATATTTCTTTCTAAACTACAAATTCCACTTAAATATTTTTTAAAAAAAAAAACGTAGTTCTTGCTTTTGCGGAAATTTTGGCTTTCAGGTTTATGTTCGAATTTATTTTAATTAATATAATAAATTTATCAGTTTCAAATTTAATTACTAGAAAACCTGAAGTTACTTCTATTACTTTTATTCATCAGAATTGCACTTTTAAATTCTATTAGGCTGTCATTTTCTACTTAGGGCTTTACATTAATTACTTTGGCTCTTTTTGTAAATATCATTTGAAACTAATCTTTGAGGAGATAATGTTTATTGGACAGCGTATTTATCATCAAAACGTAAACAATGGTCAATAGTAGCACAACTTTAAAAGTAAATATTTAAATTTCATCATTTGAGAAGTTATAGGCCACAAATAAAATAACTGCATTTTTCTCTCCGCTTCACTTACTCAAAATTCCCTAACATTACTAAAATCCCTGTCATCTGCAGAAGAAAATCCCTACATTTTTTTTATTGCAAGTCAATCACACAAAAACATCTCATTTTTTATCCCCTTCAGTGGTAGTCAAAGTGAAACCTGTTATCTTTATATGTTTTAGTGAACTAGCTCTTTAAAGACCCAAGTTACGAAATATGGCGCCGTAAATGTCAAGATTCTCAATTGTTCTCATCATTTCTATAGCGTGACTGGTCATTGTTCTGCACCCTACGGAAAAGGAACAAAGAGAATAAAAAAATATCATCCAAAAGAGCTCCTGAGCTGGGATTGTTTCTAGAAGGGGTGAGAGCTGTGGACAGATTCAGTTGTTAATATCTCACAGAGTTCTGAGGCAGCTCAGTGGGATGCATATTTAGAAAAATAAGAATAATAATAAATAGCCAGAAACTGACATGAGAAAGCAAAAATTTGATGAATCGTGTCTACTGTTTATATATATATAAAGATGTATTCTTTTCAAGCATTCTAGATTCAAAATATTTCCTTCTTTGTCCCAGGGATATGAACGAAATATTTTAATTTTGTTTTTAAAACACACTAACTTAAAGAAAAACAGCAATCAAGCAGTGATTTAATATTATCTTCGTTTTATCGCATTTCCTCACTTCTTCCCATCTCTTTTAGTCCAAAGAGGTTTTGTCCCTGAAGGACTATTGTTTTCGTTTTGCGATTTTGCGTTGAAACACTATAAATGCCTGTTTCACTTTTCAAACTGTTGCCACAAAATGTCCTGCATTATATTTGAAGAACTGAAATAACGAAAAATCTGCATAAATGTATGTATATTTCTCGCATTGTGATAAAACAACGGTAGTACATAGAGCCATCGAATTTTGAATGACGTAATCCTACTGCGAATATGTGCATGTGGAAGCCCAAATTTGAAATTTGGAATTTGTTTTATTATCGATTTCATATTTTGTAAAACTTTAACAAATTTTTGAGTAACAAACTCAACGATTTGAAAGCGAGCAATGGCAACAATCTAGAGGGGGTGGGAAATCCTCTTTTATCTCCAGCGCGCGGAACTGTGTATCGGAAATTCCAAAGATAGGCTCATTTTAAAATTATTCTGTGACATTGCTATTGAACTGGAATTTATGGTTTAAGTGCGAAGAACATGATACTTAATAAATAAAGATAACATACAAAACGTTAAAAAAAAACACCCCTTTGGATGTAATTTAAAATCTGAAACCTTTCAGATTTTCTTTTAGTCCAAAGGTCTAAAAAGTGTCTGTTTTAGTCCCTGAAGGACTATTGTTTTACTAATTTTATCATCCAAAAATCGAGGAAGAAAAATTTTCTGAATGATTTAATTTTCGGAAGACGTGGGCATAGTAAGAGCGTAATAAATAAAAAGTAGTCATGGACAAAGTAATTATCGAAACATTATTTCTTTAAAAGAAACCTACATTCCAATAAAAATGCATAATAACATTAACGTTACAATAATTAAGATACATTCATTTCTACCTTTCTGTATCTTGAATCTCGTCCATTCTTATCGTAGTCGCAGTTACTCCTTAGGCCTCAAATCATCTATTAAGAATTAACGAGGTGAATATGCAATTGTCAGCGATTAAAACAGAATTATAGACTGAATGTCAGTTTTAGTATGCTTCGCTGTCATTAATCGATTCTTGCGTTAGACTGGCATAAATTTCAACATTTGAGAGAGAAAGCTTCGGTGTGACCTTTGCAGATGGTTTGCAAGTGTTTGTCTATAACGCTGAAACAATCATTAGTATCCATTTAAAAATTTTAAGGCATCTCTCCTTGCATTAAAGAAAGAGTAATTTCGCGAAAATTTTTTACATTTTTAAAATCTGGGAGGAAAAATATGCTAGGGAAAATGGGAAAAATATGCTTTTTTTTTTTTAATTGTTCCTGCTGGAAACGCACAAAATCATCGAAAATTATATTAAAGATTCGACCATTTTAGAGTAACGTTATTAGAATTATGGCTTCCTTCGTGCGTTCTTTTGAAGTTAAGTAATTAGCATGTCCAGCTCGGAAACAGAAGATCTAGAGTTTTCCTCAGATCCATGATTCGAAATCAAACCAGATCGCAACTGATTTTTCACTTTTTCCCCTCTTCGTAAATCTAATAATTAAGTGTTCTGGCTGTATGTGTGTTCAAAACATAAAGGAAATGGGTAACTGGTAAATACAAGTAAATAATTTAGCATTTTGTAAAGTATGTCAATGACAGTCAATCTCAGTTGGTAATACACTTTTTAGCGGCATTTTGCTTCGTCCATTGTCGGTGACTTACTTTTCAAATTGTTGCTACTAAATATTATCGCCCTGCATTATTTTTAAAGAAATTAAAATAGTGAAGAATCTGCATGCATGTATGTATGTTCCTCGCACTATGTAAAAAAGATGGTATTTAGAGCTATCAAATTTTCAATGACGTAGTCCTCCACCCTAACATGAACGCCTGAAAATCCGAATTTTGAATTTCAAATTCTATGCATTCTATTTTATAGAACTTTAATAAAATTTTGATTAACTAACTCAATAATCAGAAATCAAGCAACGCTACAAGGAATAAAACATTTTTATCTCCAGCGCGCAAGATTGCCGGAAATTCTAAAGATATGATGTTTTTAAATATTTTGTGATTTTGCTGTTGAATCGAATTTTATATGGCGTAAGAGCGAAGAACATGCCATTTAAGAAAAATAGTTAATATACATAACGTTCATAATGAAAACACACAAAATCAAAAGCTATTTTACTAAGAAAACTGGACATAGATATGGTAAACTCGGAAAACATAGAAAAATATATTCCAACACTTAGCACTGCATCATTAATTCTAAACATATTCTGCTATGTTGGCTTTAAATCTCTTGTAATTTTTCTGTTGTACTGCATATGGCGTAAATACGAAAAAAATTATGCTTTATAACATAGCTAAAAGATATGGGTTAGAAGGGGTGAGTGTAACAATAGACTGGTGGACTGCGAGCTGAGTGAGTGCTTAGAAAACTTTAACAAATTTGTTTGGGCGCTCGTCAAAATCTAAACTCTTTCAATTTTTTCTTCCTTTTTTGTTTTGCTAGGGGCATTTATTTTATAATTAGAATAGGCGAAGAATGAAAAAAAAAATGTGTGCTGCGTCGAAGCATTCAGCTGATTAATGTTTATAAATGATTAACAATATTTCACAATGCTTCAGTTTTTTTACCCGAAATATTGTGTATATTGTAGTTTTAAGTTAGTTTGATGAGTTAATTTATTTCGTTAACTTTATTGCTGTTTGTCGTGCAAAGTTTGAGTTATGTTGTAACATAAAACCATAAAAAAATTTTAAAAAAAAAAAAAAAAAAAAAAATTGGAAGCTTTCAGATTTTTCAATGCGACCAAAAGGGCTTTTTTTAACGTTTTGTGTTCCACCTTTATTTATTAAATATCATGTTCTTTGCACTTACTAAATCATAAAATTCAATTCAACAGTAATATCGCAAAATAATTTTAAAATGAGCATATCTTTAGAACTTCCAATGCACAATCTCGCGCCCTGGAGATATTTTATTTTATTTAATTTTTTTTTTTTTTTTTTTTTTTTTTTTTTTTTTCCAAAGGGGCTTTGTCCCCGACGGACTATTGTTCCGTTTTGCTATTTTGTGTTGAATCACTATAAATGTCCGTTTCACTTTTCAAACTGTCGCCACCAAAGGACTCCTGCATTATATTTCAAGAAATTAAATAATGAAAAATCTGCATAAATGTGTGTCTATTTCTCGCATTGTGATAAAACAACAGTACATAGAGCCATCGAATTTTGAATGACGTAATCCTCCTGCGAATATGGGCATGTGGAAGACCAAATTTGAAATTTGAAATTTGTTTTATAATCAATTTCATATTTTGTAAAACTTTAACGACTTTTTGATTAACAAACTCAAGGATTTCAAAGCGAGCAATGGTAACACTACGGGAAAAAAGAAACTTTTTATCTTCAGCGCGCAGAACTGTGTACTGGAAATTCTAAAGATATGCTCATTTTAAAATTATTTTGCGACATTGCTATTGAACTAAATTTTATGGTTTAAGTGCAAAGAACATGATATTTAATTAATAAAGGTAACACACAAAACGTTAAAAAGCAACCCTTTGGACGTAATTTAAAATCTTTCAGGTTTTTTTTGTTTGTTTGTTTGTTTGTTTGTTTGTTTGTTTGTTTGTTTGCTTGCTTGTTTTTTGTCTTGTTCAGTACAGTATTGTCATTGTTGGCTTTGAAATCGCTGAGTTTGTTAATCAAAAATTCGTTAAAGCGTTACAAAATATGAAATAGATAATAAAACAAATTTCAAATTCCAAATTAGATTCCAGATGCCCGTATTCAGTGGAAGATAACGTTATTCAAAATTTGATGGCTCTAGGTACCGTTGTTTCATCACAATGCTAGAAACATACATACATTTATGCAGATTCTTCATTATTTAATTTCTTTAAATATAACACAGGGCTCTAGTATTAGGTGGCAATTATTTGAAAAGTGAATCGACATTTACAGTGAACCAACACAATTGTCAAAACGAAATTAATAGCCCTTCTGGGCTAATAATGGATAAATTTTCGTTTAATTTTTATTTACTTATTTCATTTTTTTTTATTTCCTTTAATCTTTTCTCGAAGTCTCAAACTGTTTTTACAACATTTAATTTGTATTTATTCTCTACTTTTTAAGTTTCCCGATCTCATTCCCATGGAATTCATACCACAGCGAGCTTTCACGCATTTATTCTCTACGAGTTCAGGAATTCCACGCGCTTTTTTTCCTTAACGATTGGCTTTGTCATTTTAAAAAGCTGATTTTAAATATAAGATTTTACGACCTGTATTTCTAATAATAATTAGTAAACTAGTTTGTTTATCAAATTTAAAACTGACGTCCGACATTAAACTGAAATTTGCACCTTCAGATAAGACTGCAGTTTGATTTTAAGCTTATTTTCATTTTTACTTCCTTATGCGAAGTAAACGAAGTACTGCAATCACTAAAAGCTTCGCGTATTATATTTCAACTGAAATAGCCTTTCTGGCCATTTCCGAATTAATTTGGACGATTTTTTTTTCGTGACTTTTGTACATACGAAGAGAATAAAGGACTCTTTTCCAAAACGAACTGTAAAATGGATTTTGATCAAAGCGGGTATTTTAATATGGTCTTTTTTGCTTTTGTTGCTTAACTCTTGCATGTGTATTCCTAACTAGTGTAAGAAAAAAAATCGCTAGTCA
This sequence comes from Stegodyphus dumicola, assembly GCF_044657685.1. Classification (NCBI taxonomy): domain Eukaryota; kingdom Metazoa; phylum Arthropoda; class Arachnida; order Araneae; family Eresidae; genus Stegodyphus; species Stegodyphus dumicola. The sequence continues at coordinate 104,083,180 of NC_140771.1, forward strand.
GACTGCTTGTAAAATTTGCGTTACATGTAAACAAATTCCTGCTTCTGATGACATAGTTTGAAGGCGGTTTGCAAAGTTTAAGCATGGAAGTTTCAGCTTCGAAGATGGCAGTCGTTCTGGATGACGATCCAGTTTAAAAAAATAAGGATCTATTAAAAGCAGCTATTGCTGAAAAATATCCACGTTATGAAGTTCAGGAACTATCACACAGACGAAATATTCCAAAAAGTTCAGTATATGACTATTTGAAGAAGATTTGATATATAAGCTGCTACCATGTATCAGTACCCCATACTTCAACAGAACAGATTATCTTTCTAGAGTTTTGGCATACAATTCTCTTCTGAACAAAAAAAAAAAAAAAAAAAAAGGAAGGTCTTTTTTTTAAATGGCTTATTAAAGAAGATGAGAAGTGGATATTATATAAAAATGTTACAAGAAAAAGATCATAAGATAATCCAGAACTTCCTTATAGTACCATCGAGAGTTAGTTGCATCTCCAAAAAGTAATGCTTTGTGTATGATGTGACTGTAAAGGAATTGGAAACTAAGAATCTTTGCCACCAAATTAGACAATAAATTTGGAAGAATATTGTTCCCAAATGGTAGTTTTAAAAGCAAAGCTCTCAGAACTGATTAATTTTCGAAGCGCCCTCATCCAACATGATAATGCTCGAGCCCACATTTCGATGATTGTCAGACAAAAACTTACTCAGTATATCTGAGATGTGTCGTGTCACCTCTCATATTCACTACACCAGAGATTTTCAACCATGATGAAATTCCCGCCTAGTTGGGAATTTCGTAGCTTCATGAGGGGAATGCAGTTAGTCTTTTATTTAGTTGGTAAGTATTTAATGTATGAGCATGAAAAACTACTTTTATTCAATTGTTGGTATTTACCAACATTTTCTATATTTTTTTGTTGTTTTATAAGGTATTTCTCCCTCTTCCCTAGCGTGCCTTCGTGGTGTAACGGTAACACGCTGGGCCGGTATTCCAGAGGTCGGTGGTTCGATTTCCGGCGAAGGCGGTTGCATATTTTTCATCTTTTCTGCTTCCAGTTAACCTAATGACGCTACAGTTTAATTTTTAAAACACGCTAAAAAGCAATCTAAATAAATGGATATATTATTTTTCAAACTTTGAAAAGAAAAGTGGGAATGATCTTCTAGCAATGCTAAAAGGGAGCATGATGCAAAAACGGTTGAGAAACACCTGGAGTTCAATTCTTTGAAGAGTGTCAAACAGCACCCCTATAAGTTCTTTACAAAAAAACACCTAATAACTTGTAATGTTCCATTATGTTAATCTAACAAGTTTGTGTTTTATGTTAACCTAGCTCTTATGTTTTAGATCTTCTCCCTTCCATTTCCCTATCAGAATGAAAATGTAGTTTCTTAAGTTGGGGTTTTCGGGCAGTATGACAAAAAATGTTTCTGCTTCTTGAGATCATGTTACTAAGTTTCGCTAACTCTCATATTTTAGAATTCTTCGGCTTTGTAATATAGTTGTCGACATTTAAATTGCTACGCTGGTAAGAGGTTTGAGCCAATTTTAGCGTTAAATCATTTGTGTAGTCTTCAACTACTAGTCTTAGTTTTAAATTTGAATTTGACTACGAGCTACATCGCCACAAGTGGTAGTTGATTTGTAAGCACAAGACGTGCAGTTTCTGTTCAAGGTTCTCATTTAATAAAAATATTATTTTGTAACATTCTTAAGTTTTTGTTGTTATCTTCAGACGAGTGATAATTCGCTCCAAGTCTGTTAGGAGTTTGGATACCAGTTTATGCTGCCAAAGAACACCAAACTCTATAATCCTTTTTAAGAAAGCAATTTTCCATTAACCAGACAGATGACAAAAAGTCCTAGAACAAAATAGAGTTTATTTGCTTCAATGAAATTTGATAATGTTATTTGCATTTATCATCAAAAAACCACAGAACTTTCTAGATGACCCAATATAAAATAGAAATAAAATTCCACCAACTAGCAATTATATCTGCAGAAATATGCTTCATCTTTACCTAGCGGGAAAGTTAAACAATTCTGAAGCCCCACCCTCGGTTATCAAAGATAACGCTTGACAAAAACCCCGACAAAAGCAGAGTTAATATTCCAGCCTTTTCCAATTTCTCTTTTTATTTCTACATTTGAGCTTAAGGCTTAAATTGTCATTTACATAATTTTAATTTTTTATGAATGTTTTCCTTTACTTATCTGAAACCAGATAACAATGAAAACAGAAAAATAATGTTTTGAATGGATCTGACATTTAAACTGTTTGTGAAAATTTATAATTCTTGTATTGTAACAAAGGGAAGGAAAAAGTAGTCCACTGACTTTAATATTATGCAGCAACTATTTTGGTTATATAAAATCGTAGATTCAATGGTTTCGATGTTTATAAATATCCTTTTGGTTTCTGCGGAGGGATTATATTTTGTACCTTCAAGCAGGAGGGAAAAGTTATTATATAGTTCCGATAAATGGGGCTATGGACCTAAATAAGCTACGTTTAAGTTAACTACACCCAATAGATGGCTACCCCATTATCGGTAGAAAAGAAACAGAAAAAGACTCTCTTATAATGAGTTCAAATAATAAAAAAGTCTGTGCTATAGAAACATAAAGCGTGACAGTAATTTTAAATGCTGTTCCACGTAAACTTATTTCATTGCGTATACAGTCAGTGAAATTTTATCGTTTTCTTGGTTATATTTACAGATGATTTCAGCAGTAAATGCATAATCTGCTGGAATAGAAGAAGATTTAAAGAAATAGATACGCAAGCACATGTGATACCAATCAACAACAAAAAAAAATATGTCTGTGGCCCTTCATTAGGTTTTTGAATTTCGAGATCAGACATACTACAGTAAAAATCCTCACAAAGGCATTAAAAATCAAGAAGAGTCTTATAGCGATTATCAATGGCTATGAGAAGCAAGAAGAATTGAAAATAAGGGACATCAGTTAGATGAAACACAAAGGCATTTCTTAAAAATCGTTTCATGTTTAAGTATTTATATTATCGTTATTATTATCCTGTGGATGTAACTAAAAGAAAAAATATCAGCTTTTTAAATAGTATGATGTGAAATTTACCTGTTACTTTATTAAAAAGAAGTTAAGATATTTAGATTTTTCTTTTTCAATGCCTTTTCCTAGAACAACAATTTTAGAGCTTTGCACCCGTTTCGAAAATAGCATTTTCCCAGTAAAAGGTCTCCTAATTAATTTAAATTTCTAATTTTTCCACCTCAGGTCGGAAATTTGACAATCTCATTAAGTAATTATTTTATTAAGCACTTACACGCTATTCGTGAGTAATTAGCGGGTTATAATTACCTCTTGCACGATGCTCTTGCACGCGATAAAAATCCATCAGCAATGTAAATAAGTTATTTTGTGGGTAATTAACTATTAAGTCTTCTATAAATATGCTAAGCGGCACGGATGATCAGTAATGATATACAAACTCTTACGTATATCATTACTGATCATCCGAGTTTTCCAGAAAATGAATTTTAGATTTTTGCTTCCTCGGTAATTTGAAAAAAAAAAAAAAAGTAAATAGGTATTCTCCACAATCTATTTCCCTTATGCATGTAAAATTCATAGGGGAAGGTAAGTCTGCTCAGTTTTAATAGGAAGTTACTTTTAAAGCTTTCAAATCGCAGCTTAATCATTAGTAAACATGTACGAAAAAATATTGTTATTTAGCCACATTTGCATTGGAAATGAAAGAGACATTTCCTAAAGATGGAAAATGTGTTGAACTTTAAAATTTAATTCTTCAATTTTTAAATTTAATTCTAAATAAATTTTATTCTAAGTAATTTTCCATTTCTTCCTTTTTTTTTCAGAAACACACACTTTTCCTCGCGTATTTTCCCCTCAGGCTTTTTTGGCGGTAGATTCTGAAAAATTAAAAAATATTCGCACAATTCCTACTTCCTCTGTTATACAGATTTTCCCTTTGAGATCCAGTTTATTGATAAATTTTTTGTATTAGCATTTCAACCATTCTATTTTCCCTTTAATTTATTATTTGAAAAGTATTTTGTGCAGATTTTTTGTTAAGCTAACATGGCATGGCAGGTGTTCTCATACTTAAGAAATTTTCCAAATATGTGATTTCACCTTAGTTCTGTTATTTGCGTTCCAATTAATTGAAGCCTTATCTACTGCTGATTGTTCCATCTTTCGAACTCCGCGTCTTTTGTTCCTCTGATGTACCTCTTGGAAGCTGGGGTCAAGATTCTTTCATGTGAGGTGTCCATGAGGTAACTGAGACTGATACGTATTGCAATATTAATGTTACTACGCATTCTTTACCAAATGCAAAATTTTTCTAAAAAAATAATGTTTTGGCATTTGCCAGTAATTTACATACAATTATTTGTCATTTGCTACGCTCTTAACTGTAAATTACTGTTTGGAAAAGTTACTCTCATAATTTTCCCCTCTCGATTTTCGGAGAAAAAATGGGAAAAGTACACGCGGAAATACAGTAAATAACAACATTAAATCCAGTTAAAGATCTCTTCTAATAGCTTTAGTTTTCATTTCTTAGTCATCTTTGAATTTAGTGCGATCATTGTCATGTTTGTTTATGCAAATATATGATCCATGAAGTAAGGTATTGATCCACTAGGTAAGAAGTGAGTATGATATGGTGGTTAAAACATTGGACAAAATTTTTCGTTTAAATTATCACAGTCACAATCAGCAAAAAAATTTTTTTTCTAATATTTTTTGCGAATTTTAGAAAACTTTGAATTAAGGGAAATTTACATATCGAAAGTGTGCCTAAAATGCTTTTTTTTTCTTTTTTTTTTTCTGTTAAACTCAGAGAAAAAGGGCTTTTGACTTAAAGCTTGATATTTCATTAAAGGACTTAATCATAGTATTGTATTTTATAAAAGGACTTTTTCCATGATCCTAACCATCAAATGATCTGTTTATTGTAATTAAGGAGCCACCAGTGGCCAAATGGATAAAATCACTTAACACCGGTAATTTGATAAGGCTGAAATCACAGCGAATGAATTGTGTGCATGAGCAGATTCGTGATTTTTCTTGGGGTTTAAGTGATTAGGAGTCAGAAAGCCCTTTACGAAGGGTTCCTTTCCTTAGTCATGTAGCTGTCGTGTGAATTGCTATAATCGAATAAACCTACTGCATTTGCTGAAAGTAGCTTTAACTGTTGCGTAGAACGCTTAAAAATATAGTATGATGTACATTTTTAATAAAAATTTACTTATTAAGAATTGAATATAAATGGTGAGAACTAGGATGTTATAAACTTAACTAATAATCATTTGGGAGTAGATTCCTACATTATACTCGTATTTGCCAGTAAGTTGCTTTTGTTTATCTACTTTAATTTTATAACTCAAGTGAAATTTGAATAAATTCGATTATTTTGTTTCATAGTTCGCATACTTGTTAGTAGTATAAAAATGGGGGTTCTGCGGCACGAGGGTCAGAGGGTCAGGGGGCGTGGTCAATGACGTCACACAGAGGGCGGGACCAAAGGCAACGTCATCACACTAGGAGGCGTGGTCACGAGTGGAGTTGAGGTGTTGGTAGATTGCTGATTGAGTTATAGACCTCCTGCTTCTCATTTAAAGTTAGTTTTTTTTTTTTAAATTGGCAACGGGAAATATTTTCTGCATCTTAATTTTGATGAAATGGCGATGCTGCCCTCTCTTGACGAAAAAGTGAATTATATGTTTTAGAAATATATTTTTAAGTCTAGTGTTAAATTATTCAATGCGCGACTCTGAAAACAATGTAAAAGAAACAAATATAAAAAAGACTTTCCTTTAATGATAGTTCATCATGTCATGAAAATGAAATTACAAGATAATTTGTTTTTATTACTCAATTTTATTCTGATACTTTTATCCTTTCTAGTTTTAAATGAAACTTTAACTTATTTCTTAGGTTTTCTGTTCATAATAACATATTCATTTACTGTCATATTTTTTAATACTTAACAAGTTTCTAATTTGTAATATTTATTTAATTTCCACATACTATTTTTTTTCATACCTTTCATAAATTTCAGCATACCCTGATTTTTAACTTATATGTTATATTTCACAAACGTTCCCGCACATGCTGTTTATTTGTTACATTACTTAATTTTAGATGCAATTTAACACTTTTTTTAACGTTATAATGTTCAATATATTCTGAATTTTAACTTCATTTACTTTTTTTAAACCACTCTAGTATTCTATACACACTTTAACTTAGTGGTATGAAATTGTATTTAAAAAGAAACGTTTATTTTTCGTGATCTTAGTTCTTTTACTAAATTTTCTACAGAATTTCTAATTTCTTTCACGTGTTTAACAATATCTTCCTTACATTACCGAATATTTTTAAAAAAAAAACTTAAGTCTATAACTGTTAATTGCTTTTCTTACGTTCATGATTTCCCTTATGTGTTTATATTTCTTAATTCTAGCTTAACTTATTTATTATAATGTTTTTATTTCTGTCTCATCACTCGTAATTCCAACATTTTATCCCTTTTTATTCATTTTAACGATATGGATTGTTTTCATTTACTCCATATTCAAATATTTCAAATATAATTTTTATAATACTTGTTTTATTCCTCGATCATAATAGATCATCTACAGGTTTAACTCAGAAATTTCCATTCACAACTTTACAGTTTAATACCATTTATATCTAAATGTATTTCTTTCTCATATAGTTTTATGGTCTTCAAAGTTTCTAACATCATATTTAGTTTTAAATCCCGATTACCTTTAAGTGTGTTGATAATTTTCATTTCTAATTTTACAACCACGTTCAGTGTTTCATCCACACATACCAAAATATTTCTTACATTTTCTGATATTTAGTCTATGTCATATTTCAGTACTTCAAATGAATTTACACTGCTCACACTATTATTTTTTCATGTTTTAGAGACACTAACTATACTAATTTTACTATTTTTCCTGCACTAATTGCATCTATGTCAGCACTCATGCTAAACTAGTAATTGTTTTGCATCACATGCATAAAGAAATTCTTAAAACCAACTTTTTCAATATCGTACTCAAATTACTGTTTTCCAGATGGGAATTACCAGTATTCTTTGGTTTTACTCTGTTACATCTTTTTAAATTTTAACATCTTACTTTTAATTCTAACATACATCTTTTAAACAGTTTTTTCTTTTAATGATAGCCTTACCTTATTTGTTCAAATTAATTCTTTCATTCACCTTCTTTACTACCTTTCAGTACCTTCATAATTCACTATGCAAACGCAATGTCTTTCACTGACATTCTGTTTAATAATACCACAAGTTTCCTCAATTGACAAAAAGCGAATTATTTCTCATTTCAAAATAGAACTACTATATTTTTGCACAAACATTACCTTTATCCATTCAAGCCACCCCTTAACCTGTAACTCACGTAGCGATAGGAAAGGAGATTCTTATCATATGCTCTTTCGACATTTGAGGTTTCTAGAACTTCTTTGACAAGTATATCAATACCATCAGAAAATATACTTAACACTTTTACCCAGTTTAAAGGCAACATACTGTTATAAGAATGGTTTTAGTTAAATTTATAACACAAATAAACGCATTTTGTGCTAAATAGGCATAAACATTTAGATTCAGAATATTTCTTTTTAATCCGATGTAAGACTTGAATTTCATTCATGATACGGATTGTCTCTTGATTTTCTTTTTGTTTACCTTACACTAATAGAAAATTTTTATTTTACAAGTTCAGCTTTTAATGAAATAGAAATAAAAACTACGATACACCTGCTGTTTTAAAGAAAAGGAACTTTGATATATTTCTGGAAATGTAAATGCTTTTAGAGTTTTCTTTCAATAACGTTGATTTTCATTACTTTACTAACTTCAATAATTCTCTTATTAGCTAATATGAATGAAAGAAGATTGTCAAAAATGTGACAGTATAATTCTTACGAACATATGTACCTTTACCAGCATACAGATATTACCGATTGAAATGAAGAAAGATACAGATATTTTACTCCAATCTACATTAAATTTTAAAAAAAATATTTAAACTTTCATACATTCCAAAGAATAAACGAAAACTCAATAGATATTGTCATGTTTGTATATATGAGATAAAAGTTTTATGAATGCTATCTAAAGTAATGCTTAGAACTTCATAAAAGTGAACATTCACTATGTTAATACACATATCATCAGTTATTTACATTAATCAATGTAATATTAATCATTACATGTACTATATGCATATATATTTAAAGTTTAATTGTCTTACAATTGAATAATTAACTATTGAGAGAAAGAGGTTCATATCTTACACTATTTAATTCACATGGAACAAATTTTTCCATCAACCACATTGAACCACGTTTATTAAATTCGCCAAAGCTCTTTTATTTCTGCATTTTCACACTCACGACACATTTTAAATGTAACTATTGATTACCATTTCAAACACCGATATCATAACTCAGTGTAAAACTACATCATAACTCATTTTTTCCCTACTAACTACAATTTTATATATTCAAGAAGTACATCTAAGACATGATCATTTTCTACGTTCTAGCAAATCGATTCAATTGCGAACATACTATTAAGACTTGCATGTATTAACGATGTCAACGTTTCTTCGTTTTTGTATGATTCGTATCAAACCATGTCGCATTCGAATGTGGTGTAAGAGATCACTTTTTCTTTTAAACACTTGTAAACAATGGATGCAATTTATAAGAAGAGAAGTATCATGCTGTTTCAAAACATCATCATCAGCATATTTCTGTTTCTTTTGACACCAGCAAAATTTAAAAAAAAAAAAAAAAAGGTTCGTGAGATTTTCTTCAAATTCTGTTTTATTTGAAAAAAATGTCCGAACATTCAATACGATCTAAGGATTCATATTGTTTTAAATTCTTATGCTCACTAAATATTTTTTATCACGATTTACTCTTAAAAGTAACTTTATAAGTTTTCATATTCTTTTTACATGAAAAGAACTTGTGATTATTCACTACAAAATTCTAAGACGAGAAGCTTCGCGACTTTTCAAACTACAAACTTAAATTTCTTAGGACATACACTACATCTGATGTTTCTTTCATGAGATTTCAAATATCTCTTCAGATTACTCGTATTCAAGAAACCTTACAAATATATCACATAAGTTCAGCGAATAATCGCTTCATAAACTCTTAAATTTTCAACACGAGTGAATCACTTGAAGCATATACTGCACTGTAAACATACAATACTTAAAAAAATTGTTATAAAAAATAAAAATACATTCATTTCACCAAGAAGCTTTTCTATTTAAATACATTTATTTATTTCCAAAGAACAAGTTTCTGTATTATACATAAAATATACTTAGAATTTTCTTTCATTAGTTAATATCAAATTAACAACAATATCCATTTACTGATATTTGATATACATGTTTTCTTTAAAATTAAAACTAAAATTTCAATATATTTCTATTAAAAAAAGACATAAGGAAAAAAAAAATACTCATAACATCAACCAAAGACAGAAATTTAAATAGAATAGCTGTACTTATATTAGTGCATTTTTATAATCTTCATAACATTTCGATTCAAAAAACCTATTACAAAATAAATGAAACATTTTTTTCTGCCTTAAAGAATCTCTTATATTTTTAAAATTAATACATAAAAATATATCTTCACCAATATATTTAATTCTGTCCTCAACACTTATTATAATGCAATCATGTCTTGTTTGTGAAGGATGTTTTACAATGCAACCTTCGCATTTATATAGCTTTTTTATCACTGAATTTAATTCAGTTTTGATAGAGTTTATGAGTTTTTTAAAAAGTTCATCATCATCACTTACCATATCCGAACAATTGTTTTTAAATTTGATTTGCAACGGTAAAATAATTTCAAAAATACTTTTATATAAAGTATTAGATACATCAGGAATAATTTCTTTCAATTTTTTTAAAATATCACAGTTTACTTTTAGGTATGTAGGTTTTAGTTTAAAAGAATTTTCATCTTGTTTAAAAACTTGTTGAAAAATACACTCACCTTCTTTGTTGAAAACTACCAACTCATTATTGCAAATGATGCTGGCACTCATATAGACAAGATTAAATTCATATATTTTTGAGGAAAATTCTTGCCATGTTGCAGGAGTTATAACAACACCGCGTGTAGTAGGGTATAATATTTTATTTTGTTCCACACATTCACGTAGATGAATGTTCATTCTGTTTCAAACTGATTTATGGACACAAAATATCCCCAACCAAGAGTCCACTGTGCAATCAACTTCGAACTTTCTTTTTTCTGTTCTCGATTATTCGGCATGAAGATATTTTCAGGAACAGACTTCATATAGTGGGCAAACCAGTCATCCTCTGGAAGTTCATCCTCATTATCTTCCAAGCGTCGTTTTTTAATTTTCGAAATTTTTATGTTTCGGAATGTGATACTAATTCTAGGATCTTTAACGTCAGGCTGAGAGGGTATTCCGTGCATCCAAAATTGATTCGTTGGGTGTTTCATTACAAGGAGATTTCCATGAGTTATGTCCACGCTTCGAGATGTGAAATTTCGCCTGGTAAATACCATTTGACGTTTTGCACCTAAACTGATGATAGGTATATCACTTTCAGGTTCGAGACAAGTTTCATTGTCTTTATGCGTTGAAATTTTCGCCACTCCGTCAGGATAATAGTTCAATAAAGCAAAATTATATTTTTTGCCAGTTATCGTTTCAACATAATCTTTTACATTTAGAAGAGTTTGAGTCCATGGTTCTGCACAAATGCTCGTTCCAGAGAATTCGTAACTAAGTCCTTCATCACCAAAACCGAGTACTTTTCTTCGTGGAACATACTGAGTCCCATTAATTTCAAAACTAATATTTTTAAAATCATAATTTGATAGTTCATCTAGCAAAATATCAGCTTCATTTCGTGAATAAAATTCTTCGTATAATTCCACATTTAACTCTGTATTACACATATTCCTCATATTCGCTTTTGAATCTAACGACAATTCTGAATGATATAGAAATACGTAGCATTCTTAAATAGCAAAAATTATCTAAAACATACATTAACGAAATGATTTCATCAACACTTATCGTAATACATTCTTGTCATGTCTTGTTTGTGAAGCCAGTCTTTCCGGCGTCATATGTGTAAAAATAATCATGATAGGATAGTGGGAAAGAGTTATAGTGTCCTAATGTTGTTATTCTGAACCTCGATATTACATATATGCATAAGGAGAATCTTAAAAGCATCATCCACTTATCATGATAGAGTAATGGAAAATTTCTAAAACTCTGATAATCATACGCGAAAGAATGTATTATCTTAAGGTTGTTGTTGCTATTCCAAGTTTGACAATACATACAGAAGTGAAGGAAGACCCTTGATGAGTGCTGCACGTTATCATGATAACGTGAAGTCTACAGCGCTTATCAAGGATCTTCCTTCACTTCTGTATGTACTGTCAAATTTGGTTGTCAAAAAAAGTTTTCAACAAAGAAGGTGAGTGTATTTTTCAACAAGTTTTTAAACAAGATGAAAATTCTTTTAAACTAAAACCTACATACCTAAAAGTAAACTGTGATATTTTAAAAAAATTGAAAGAAATTATTCCTGATGTATCTAATACTTTATATAAAAGTATTTTTGAAATTATTTTACCGTTGCAAATCAAATGTAAAAACAATTGTTCGGATATGGTAAGTGATGATGATGAAATTTTTAAAGAACTCATAAACTCTATCAAAACTGAATTAAATTCAGTGATAAAAAAGCTATATAAATGCGAAGGTTGCATTGTAAATCATCCTTCACAAACAAGACATGATTGCATTATAATAAGTGTTGAGGACAGAATTAAATATATTGGGGAAGATATATTTTTATGTATTAATTTTAAAAATATAAGAGATTCTTTAAGGCAGAAAAAAATGTTTCATTTATTTTGTAATAGGTTTTTTGAATCGAAATGTTATGAAGATTATAAAAATGCACTAATATAAGTACAGCTATTCTATTTAAATTTCTGTCTTTGGTTGATGTTATGAGTATTTTTTTTCATTATGTTTTTTTAATAGAAATATATTGAAATTTTAGTTTTAATTTTAAAGAAAACATGTGTATCAAATATCAGTAAATGGATATTGTTGTTAATTTGATATTAACTAATGAAAGAAAATTCTAAGTATATTTTATGTATAATACAGAAACTTGTTCTTTGGAAATAAATAAATGTATTTAAATAGAAAAGCTTCTTGGTGAAATGAATGTATTTTTATTTTTTATAACAATTTTTTTAAGTATTGTATGTTTACAGTGCAGTATATGCTTCAAGTGATTCACTCGTGTTGAAAATTTAAAAGTTTATGAAGCGATTATTCGCTGAACTTATGTGATATATTTGTAAGGTTTCTTGAATACGAGTAATCTGAAGAGATATTTGAAATCTCATGAAAGAAACATCAGATGTAGTGTATGTCCTAAGAAATTAAAGTTTGTAGTTTGAAAAGTCGCGAAGCTTCTCGTCTTAGAATTTTGTAGTGAATAATCACAAGTTCTTTTCATGTAAAAAGGATATGAAAACTTATAAAGTTACTTTTAAGAGTAAATCGTGATAAAAAATATTTAGTGAGCATAAGAATTTAAAACAATATGAATCTTTACATCGTATTGAATGTTCGGACATTTTTTTCAAGTAAAACAGAATTTGAAGAAAATCTCACGAAACTTTTTTTTTTTTTTTTTTAAATTTTGCTGGTGTCAAAAGAAACAGAAATATGCTGATGATAATGTTTTGAAACAGCATGATACTTCTCTTCTTATAAATTGCATCCATTGTTTACAAGTGTTTAAAAGAAAAAGTGATCTCTTACACCACATTCGAATGCGACATGGTTTGATACGAATCTTACAAAAACGAAGAAACGTTGACATCGTTAATACATGCAAGTCTTCTAAAATCGCAAGTCTTAATAGTATGTTCGCAATTGAATCGATTTGCTAGAACGTAGAAAATGATCATGTCTTAGATGTACTTCTTAAATATATAAAATTGTAGTTAGTAGGGAAAAAATGAGTTATGATGTAGTTTTACACTGAGTTATGATATCGGTGTTTGAAATGGTAATCAATAGTTACATTTAAAATGTGTCGTGAGTGTGAAAATGCAGAAATAAAAGAGCTTTGGCGAATTTAATAAACGTGGTTCAATGAGGTTGATGGAAAAATTTGCTCCATGTGAATTAAATAGTGTAAGATATGAACCTCTTTCTCTCAATAGTTAATTATTCAATTGTAAGACAATTAAACTTTAAATATATATGCATATAGTACATGTAATGATTAATATTACATTGATTAATGTAAATAACTGATGATATGTGTATTAACATAGTGAATGTTCACTTTTATGAAGTTCTAAGCATTACTTTAGATAGCATTCATAAAACTTTTATCTCATATATACAAACATGACAATATCTATTGAGTTTTCGTTTATTCTTTGGAATGTAGGAAAGTTTAATTATTTTTTTTAATTTAATGTAGATTGGAGTAAAATATCTGTATCTTTCTTCATTTCAATCGGTAATATCTGTATGCTGGTAAAGGTACATATGTTCGTAAGAATTATACTGTGTCACATTTTTGACAATCTTTTTTCATTCATATTAGCTAATAAGAGAATTATTGAAGTTAGTAAAGTAATGAAAATCAACGTTATTGAAAGAAAACTCTAAAAGCATTTACATTTCAAGAAATATATCAAAGTTCCTTTTCTTTAAAACAGCAGGTGTATCGTAGTTTTTATTTCTATTTCAATAAAAGCTGAACTTGTAAAATAAAAATTTTCTATTAGTGTAAGGTAAACAAAAAGAAAATCAAGAGACAATCCGTATCATGAATGAAATTCAAGTCTTACATCGGATTAAAAAGAAATATTCTGAATCTAAATGTTTATGCCTATTTAGCACAAAATGCGTTTATTTGTGTTATAAATTTAACTAAAACCATTCTTATAACAGTATGTTGCCTTTAAACTGGGTAAAAGTGTTAAGTATATTTTCTGATGGTATTGATATACTTGTCAAAGAAGTTCTAGAAACCTCAAATGTTGAAAGAGCATATGATAAGAATCTCCTTTCCTATCGCTACGTCAGTTACAGGTTAAGGGGTGGCTTGAATGGATAAAGGTAATGTTTGTGCAAAAATATAGTAGTTCTATTTTGAAATGAGAAATAATTCGCTTTTTGTCAATTAAGGAAACTTGTGGTATTATTAAACAGAATGTCAGTGAAAGACATTGCGTTTGCATAGTGAATTATGAAGGTACTGAAAGGTAGTAAAGAAAGTGAATGAAAGAATTAATTTGAACAAATAAGGTAAGGCTATCATTAAAAGAAAAAACTGTTGTTAAAATTTAAAAAGATATAACAGAGTAAAACCAAAGAATACTGGTAATTCCCATCTGGAAAACAGTAATTTGAGTACGATATTGAAAAAGTTGGTTTTAAGAATTTCTTTATGCATGTGATGCAAAACAATTACTAGTTTAGCATGAGTGCTGACATAGATGCAATTAGTGCAGGAAAAATAGTAAAATTAGTATAGTTAGTGTCTCTAAAACATGAAAAAATAATAGTGTGAGCAGTGTAAATTCATTTGAAGTACTGAAATATGACATAGACTAAATATCAGAAAATGTAAGAAATATTTTGGTATGTGTGGATGAAACACTGAACGTGGTTGTAAAATTAGAAATGAAAATTATCAACACACTTAAAGGTAATCGGGATTTAAAACTAAATATGATGTTAGAAACTTTGAAGACCATAAAACTATATGAGAAAGAAATACATTTAGATATAAATGGTATTAAACTGTAAAGTTGTGAATGGAAATTTCTGAATAAAACCTGTAGATGATCTATTATGATCGAGGAATAAAACAAGTATTATAAAAATTATATTTGAAATATTTGAATATGGAGTAAATGAAAACAATCCATATCGTTAAAATGAATAAAAAGGAATAAAATGTTGGAATTACGAGTGATGAGACAGAAATAAAAACATTATAATAAATAAGTTAAGCTAGAATTAAGAAATATAAACACAGAAGGGAAATCATGAACGTAGGAAAAGCAATTAACAGTTATAGACTTAAGTTTTTTTTTTAAAAATATTCGGTAATGTAAGGAAGATATTGTTAAACACGTGAAAGAAATTAGAAATTATGTAGAAAATTTAGTAAAAGAACTAAGATCACGAAAAATAAACGTTTCTTTTTAAATACAATTTCATACCACTAAGTTAAAGTGTGTATAGAATACTAGAGTGGTTTAAAAAAAGTAAATGAAGTTAAAATTCAGAATATATTGAACATTATAACGTTAAAAAAGTGTTAAATTGCATCTAAAATTAAGTAATGTAACAAATAAACAGCATGTGCGGGAACGTTTGTGAAATATAACATACAAGTTAAAAATCAGGGTATGCTGAAATTTATGAAAGGTATGAAAAAAAAATAGTATGTGGAAATTAAATAAATATTACAAATTAGAAACGTGTTAAGTATTAAAAAATATGACAGTAAATGAATATGTTATTATGAACAGAAAACCTAAGAAATAAGTTAAAGTTTCATTTAAAACTAGAAAGGATAAAAGTATCAGAATAAAATTGAGTAATAAAAACAAATTATCTTGTAATTTCATTTTCATGACATGATGAACTATCATTAAAGGAAAGTCTTTTTTATATTTGTTTCTTTTACATTGTTTTCAGAGTCGCGCATTGAATAATTTAACACTAGACTTAAAAATATATTTCTAAAACACATAATTCACTTTTTCGTCAAGAGAGGGCAGCATCGCCATTTCATCAAAATTAAGATGCAGAAAATATTTCCCGTTGCCAATTTAAAAAAAAACTAACTTTAAATGAGAAGCAGGAGGTCTATAACTCAATCAGCAATCTACCAACACCTCAACTCCACTCGTGACCACGCCTCCTAGTGTGATGACGTTGCCTTTGGTCCCGCCCTCTGTGTGACGTCATTGACCACGCCCCCTGACCCTCTGACCCTCCTGCCGCAGAACCCCCATTTTTATACTACTCTTGTTTGAGTATCATCAAGCAGTGTCTGATGCGAAAATTCCTTTTCTTCGGAATCTTAAAAAATCCTGTAGAGTAAATACTACAGTAGATCTCGCTTAATGTGGTCACGGTAGTCCATGACAATTTTGATAACATTAACCAAATGATAGCATTAAACGATGAATATATATACATGTCAAAATAACAATGGAATTTAACTAATTCAATTTAAATACTAGAAACACACAAATAGGTACTTTAATAGAATTTTAATTAGGAAAATGTAAAAATTTGTTTATTAAATATTCATTATATTTTTTTAACAAAACGGTATTTAAGAACTATTCATAACATTTCTGCAAATTATTTGTCCGATGCTTAACTACTAATCTGCACAGTCGGAGGACATAGTGTTATTCAAAATCTACAAACTTAGATCGCTTTTTAATCTAATTTTAAATTGTTGAATAAAACCAAAAGCAAGCTCTTTAGTGACTTAGTCCCTTACTCTGTGGCATTTTCTTGGCACTTGGAAATTTTTGCATGCATTTTGACCTTATTTGGTGACTTTCAGTTTAAAAAAAATTCTTTTATATTTTAATAATATTAGCAGAACTGCTGATCACAATAAGCGATGTCTTTTTCATGTTTTCTAATACAAAGGTAATTCGATTACAATATTCAAATGATAACGTTAATCGCGATCATATTAAGAGGTGTCTACTGTATTGATTAATATCTTGCAGATACTGTAAGTATATGTAGAGGGATTATATCAAAAAACATTTTTGTCTCTTGAATTCAATTAATGCAATTATTTTTATAGGGACTTACTAAGCTCCAAGTAGGTAACTGGAATGCTGAACACAGTTATTTCGACCCGGTTTTGAATCCAAGTGTGGTTGGATTGATGTTTTTCTAGCTTTTCCAGTATGTAATGTAAACAGGAGTTCGTTTCTAATAGGAATTCTTCGCAAGGGCATTCCTTTAGCAAATATTTCTTCTTGTCATTTACCATATTCACTGAAGCAAACAAATTCACTTTCCATTCAAACCCAACAAAGTAAATAAAAGAAATGATATGCAATTCACGTTCTGTTACGTCATTTTACTAGTCTGGTTATAGGTTCAATAAATAGCATTTATGATGGGTTTCAAAATTAAATTAATATTTCATGTTCTGAATTTCCGAATTAATTTTTTTAGAAAATACTGGGGCTTAAATTTTACCTTTTTCATGCAGTCACACAAATTTTGATTAAATGAGAAAATGATCTTTATTAAATGGATAGGTAAGTAACATTTTTTTTCCAATAAAATAATGTACCTCTGCATGATAAACTGAGATCCTATTTGTATGAAAATATGTTACTCAAATGTAAAAAATACTATTTTCCTCCTAGCTTAAAAATAAAGGAAATTATGCATATTATTCATATAATTTCAAGTTTTGAAAAAGTTTATACCAGTGAATCAACCTATTTTGTTCTATACACTCCTTTCATCATTGTTAGACGATTATTGCCCCCTCCCCATCCTTTTCAGAACTCGAAAAGTATATGTAGATTTGTTTAAATTTAGATTATTTTTAATATGTTTTAAGTGTCGAAAATTTCCATGAATAATTCTTCTTCGAAACTTAAATAAAAGTAGTTTTTTTTTATATTCACAAACTAAAACTAAATACTTTATAGCTAAATGCAAGACGATCGTATTCTTCGCCCCCTTACCGAAACTATGAAATTCCCTCCGGGTGAGAACCTCTGACTTATTCATTGCTTTCAAACATCATGTGGTTTTACATTTAGCATTTCAAATCGAAATAAAGAAAGGAAAATATTACAGGCGTAAAACGAAAGTTAAATCAATTTAATATATTCCGATAAGTATTAAACTGAGATACTGAACGTGTGCATTATTTGGAAAAATTAAATTTACTATTCATTCATATTGCATTAATTTATATGTATGCTGTTATGATCTGCAGATATTTGTGACTATTGAAATAAGAAAGAGCTTTAAATACACGATATAAATATTGTAACATTAATGAATTTAACATTTTAAGCCTTCTGACTCATACGTTGGCTTTGTTTTCTCTATTAAAGTTAGCATTTTTGGGAAAACACATGCATTTTTTTCCGTTCTTGTGAAGATTTCATAAAAGGATATAAATATGATGCGAAGAAACGTAAATCAAGTCATTTCTATTGATGATTAAATTATGGTTAAGAGGTTATGCATTTTATTATCATTGTTACATCTTTTATATTGATGTATATGCAGTAATTTCTTATATTCTCAGTTTTATAAGCTCAGTAAAGAATTAATACTGAGATTAAATGTTTCAGGTGAAGGAGAGAGAATTTCTAAAATAATTAATGAAAGAAATAGGAACACGTATTTAAAAAAAAAATGAATTCTGCGTCAAAAAAATTCGCGATCGATTTCATTTCATATAGATTTTCCTATGCAGCTGAATGCAGATCATCTGAACCCTTCGGCCTACATCAAATTAGCAAAAGTTTGACTAACAGACAATGAAATAATTATCTGATATATATATATCTTCTGTACAATGTG
This sequence comes from Stegodyphus dumicola, assembly GCF_044657685.1. NCBI lineage: Eukaryota > Metazoa > Arthropoda > Arachnida > Araneae > Eresidae > Stegodyphus > Stegodyphus dumicola. Next base: position 104,101,922 of record NC_140771.1, read on the forward strand.
AACTATAAATTAGATCAGTAATGATAACCCCTGTTTTTTTCTCCCTTAAATATATAAGTAAAAAAAACTTAATGAATTAAAATGAATTATACATTTTTAATTATCAACAAGAGCTTTTAACTTTTCCTTGTTTCAAAGGCTTAAGAGTAAAATATGTCCAATATTTCGTCGGCTAAAGAAATGATTTCAACAACACACTGGCAGTTTCAATCCTTGAAACGGTGTTCATGAAATTCTAAATGCTATTAAAAAATCTAATTTTATTGCTTAAAACTTTCAGAAGGAATATTGTCAACTTATTCACTTTTTCATTCTACTGATATAAACTCACTAGTGGTCAAGTGGCTAATGCCGTGGATCTCTGGACACTTCATCAATTCCTTTTGTGAGCTAGAATCTTGAAAAATAACTGTTCCTTATCCAGCAGTGGGCACTGATCATTCACCGCATATAACTGTCTTTCATTCATTACAGCTTGAGCTGGTTTCGTTTGAGGCAAAACTGGCCATGGGTTTTCTGGAATGTCCCCGTGTGTGATCCAAATTTACAAGTTTCTTTTCTTTAGAACGTCATCTACGTTGGTCTTTCTCTCCTTAGGCTCTGCAACTTTGCAGTAATTAAGTAATATTAAACTTCTGATCTGAAGTTTCTGCTTAAGATGATACTGAATAAACTTTTCGTCGCATTTGTGGTTGCGAGATCAGGTATTTGTGAGAAATGATTCTTATAAAATTACATTCTTCACTAGATTTGTGTTTTTAATAAAACTCATGTTAATAGAAAGAAGACTGTAATTCCTACTGAAATGGTGACAACATTTTAATAATGTACGAAAACAAAGAAGGGGTAGCATACCATCTACTATGAATTAAACCTGATTATTTAAATGATACACCACAGATTTCCTCAATTATTCATTATTGCAGATTATTCATTATTTCATTATTGCAGATTTATATTATTATACAAGGAGTGATCAAATGAAAAGGTACGAAACGACGTAAAATCGTAACAGTTAAATATTTGCATATTCCGCCATGGGAGAACGTAGCGAGACATCTCGAGATGCGACTGAAGTCTCTGACTGGGATCGGAGCAGGCGCCCACATGCACAGGCGCCCACATGCACAGGAGAGAGCAGAGGCTCTTATCAAAAGCGGCGTCCAAATGATGCGGCAGTCCGTATGAGAACAGGATGGCGTTCGCGTTGCAAAATTCGGTGACTGAGGAGCAGCGAGGTGTTATCCGATTTCTGACAGCGGAAGGTGAACCGGCATCTATTCATCGCCGGATGGTGACGGTTTACAGGGAGAAATGTGTCTGTCAGAAAATGGAGTGCCGGTTTTCGTGCAGGCCGTGAGAGTGTGGGTGATGATCCGAGACCAGGCCAGGCAAACACTGTCATCACGAGCGATCTCATCGACAAGGTGGACGACCTAGTGAGAAGTGATCGGCGTGTCACATTGCGAATATTGGCGGTGAAGGTGGATGTCAGCTATGGAACCGTGTGGACAATTGTTCACGACAGGTTGCGATATCGAAAGATGTGTGCCGCTTGGGTTCCGAAGCAGTTCACCGACCAGCAAAAGGAACTGCGACATTTGTTTCGGTATCAGGAAGACCTCGCTTTCATGGAGCGGATTGTCACAGGTGATGAGACCTGGTGCCATCACTACGAGCCAGAGACAAAGCGGGACAGCATGCAGTGGAAGCATGCGTCGTAACCTCCCCCTAAAAAGTTCAAAGCCGTGCCGTCAGCAGGCAAGGCGTCTTTTTCGAAGTTCAAGGTCCGCTACTTGTGGAGTTCCTCGAGCACAGAAAAACCATTAACTCCGATGTGTACTGTGAGACACTCCAACGCCTACGCAGGTCCATCAAGAACAAAAGACCGGGGCTACTCACGGAAGATGTGGTTCTGCTCCATGATAACGCGCGTCCACACGTCTGCAGAGTCACACACATGGAACTGGCCAAGTTCAAGTGGGAGACGTTGGACCATCCGCCCTACAGTCCGGACATGTCGACCTGCGATTTCCATGTGTTTGGTCCACTGAAGAAACACCTGAAAGGTAAGCGCTTCAACTCGGACGATGTACTCAAGGACGCTGTGAAGGACTGGGTCTCGTCACGGCCACAGGAATTCTGGGAACAAAGAATACTGCGGCTTGTTCATCAGTGGGATCTTTGTGCTCAGGCCTATGGTGTATATTTTGAATAAAGTCTACATTTGTACCCACCGTGTCGCTTCATACCTTTTCATTTGATCACCCCTTGTAAGATTATTTATTATTGCCTTATTTTCCAATTGCTCATTATTGCAGAATTTATTACTTTATTGCAGATTTCTTCAATTATTCATAACAAAACGCTTAAGGAGGCCTATCCCGCAAGGCTTAAGAATGAGGCTTAATAAAAAGAATAAAAGCTTAGTAACGGTTCTCATTTACATTTAGACTATTTCTCCAACGACGTAAACAAAAATGAGCTCCGATACCTTAGATACCTTGAAGATTTTCATAAAAGTATTCCTCTCTTCTGTTACCATTTATTATTTATAAAATTTCTAATATTTTTTTTATCATTATTCGGCTTTTTAAAACATTTTTTAACATTTTATACTGCTGAATAAAAATGAAATCTATTCTTCACTCACACTTGCCAGTTTTAAGGAAACCAAGGATTAAATTCACATATGCTTTCTCCTGAATCAAGACCTTACTTATATATACAGCTTTTATAAAGAGAACCCAGTTTCTATATGAAGTAGAGGCAAAGTGCCTATCAAGATTTCACAAGTAATATTTTTTTCGATTATTTTGTCCCATGAGGCATAATGTTTCCATGTAAATAGATTTTTTATGCTGCAGTTATTATCTGTTTCTCAATAACTTCATTTGCATAAAAAAATATTTGTGCAGCTCCATTGAAATTGTACTGCTGATGTTAGAGCCTTTAAATCAGGGCAGGTATTATAAGTGAATATTTTGATGTGATGCTTGAATTTATCATTAGTAATTCATGTTCATAGCAGAATCTACAGGAATAGATAGAAATTCATTCACATTCACAGGGGGAGGGGTAAAACAGCCTTTGAGCCTATTTAGGAAGAATAAATATAATTTCTGAAGTTTTGAAAATTGCATGATATTTTAAAGTCTATCATTATGCCTTTTCCATCATTAAATTGAGATTACATATATATATATAATGTTGTATGATCTTAAATACATTTAGTGCGAAAACAAGTTACTACTACATATATAAATTTACTGCTTAAGAACGGCAGAATATTTTCTGATCCTAGAAGGAGAAAGACGCATTTCTTAAATACACCGAGTTCTACGACAACACAGCCATACCACAATGTCATCTTATGTTTCAGTATCGCAGTGTTAGTCATCTACATATTAAATTCAGCCATGTTAATTTTTTTTAACTTAAGGAATAAATTTTTTGCGAGCACCTAACACGTGTCAAAAGAAAACTGCCTGTAATATAGTGCAGTACAGTACTTTCTGGACTGTTTTTCATTGAGAGTCTCAATTACAGTTACACGTGGTCAAATCAAACGGTGTTTCCATTATTTTGTAGGTGTTGAATTTAAAGTAATATTTTTAATGTTGTAACATGTCTTGTAATATAATATTTTTGTATATGTACTAAAAAGTTCATTCGTGTACAAAATAGAGATTTTGTACATTACGTCGAGTTTCTGAAAAAAAAAAGCACAGGACAGATTTTTTGTAGGTTAGTATGAATATGCATTTACATCAGAGAAAGAGATGTACAATTGAAAAGTCATTTCAATTGTACATCTGGCCTGTCCATACGGGTGATATCCTCCGATTGAAGGCATTCGCTTACGACGTTTGCACGGCGAGGACGAGCGTTGTCATCCATAAACACAAATTGTGCGCCCATGGCGCCCATAACAAACGTACATGTTGTTCCAGAATGACGTCCCGATAGATTTGGTTTGTCATGGTTTCAATTTGAACATGCAGGTCAGTACTGGAACCCAGAACAATTCCACCCCAAGCGAGCACTCCTGCACCACCGTAACAGTGTCGTTCAATGATGTTTTCTTGGTGGTAACGGGTACCTAGAGCTCTCCATATGAACGTCCGGCGAGAATCAGACTGCAAGCTAAACCTGGACTCGTCGGAAAACATCACACAAGCCCACTGTTGCGTTGTCCACAATGCATGCTCTCTACTCCAGGCTAACCGCAGGCGACAGTGAGTTGCAGTAAGTGGAACGCATCTGACAGGTCTACGATCATATAGACCAGTCTGACTTAAGCGTCTGTACACGGTCTGCCTTGAAATTGTAGTACCAGCGGCTGAAGAGCTGACGAGACAGGTCTGAGGTTGTGCTCCGCCTGTTTCTTTTGGCAGTAACTGCCAAATACCGGTCCTCATTCAGCGTTGTAACTCTGGGGCGACCTGTGCTGTAACGTCTACTCACATTACCATCATCTTGGAATCGTTGCCAAAGCCTGGAGATAACACTCTGGGCAGTTCCAAGTTCGTCTGATACTTCCAGTTGGGTACGCCCACATTCCAGACGGCCGGTAATTCTACCACGTAAAAAATCATCCAATTGCGTCCTTTGTGTCATAACAATTCGGTTATTGCACTGAAATGCCTATAAAGCGCCTGCGAACAATTTTACTTCTTTGCCTGTATTCCTTATATATCACTCTCTTACACTCTCGTCATTGTGACGTACCATCGGTGTCATCTGGTTACTTCCTGAAATTTGCGTATGATTCTTGAAGATGTGTGTAGTGATTTACAGGTGATATATTTATTTTAGAGTTCGATTTCCGCGTGACTCCGAATTATAGTTTATGGACACGAGTGTAGTATCCCCTACCTGTACCTTGCAAATTTTGGTAGGAGCTCTTCCCGTGGACTTAGATTAAGAGTCCAAAGTACACTGGTTAATGCACTATCAAGACGACTAGGTGATGGATGATCTAACAATCACACATCATGTGATAGAAAAGGAACTTACACGGATGAGACGGTATCCAGCAGAGGTATTTAAATTCAGATGGACTCGAAAAGTCCAAGTCACAAGGGAGTGGCTATTTTCACCGATGGCTCGAAGAACACGGACCAAGTGGGTGTAGACTTTGTTGCGTATAAAGGCGGCTATAACATAAATTGATGGAAAATCAAGCTCAGCAGCCACAGCACAATGTTCCAGGCAGAGGCGCTCGCTCTAAGATAGGCGATCCTATGGGGAAGTGACTTCATAAAGAGCACTCATTGCAACGGAGCTCTGAGAACGTATACAGACAGTCAAAGTGTCTTAAAAGAGCTGAAGAAGACAAGTGCAAGAGCTCTTTTAATCGGAGCAATACAAGAGATTATAAACTCTGAAAGAAATGAGTGCCCAGTAGAATTGAACTGGGGAAGAGGACACACAGCCGTTGACAGGCACGAAGCTGCTGATAGGGTAGCAAAAAATGCGTCAAAGAAAGAAAAGATGCAGTGGATGCTGATCTTCCAATCTCTAGAAAAGTGGTTAAACAGCTTGTTCTAGTTATAAAGTGATGGAACAATGGCAGGACAAATGGGAAGAAGCCAACAAAGGCAGCTTACCTTCCAGAATTTCCTGAAAGTATTATTAAAGAGGATCATGTCTGATAGACTCCTTATGCAACTTCTAACGAATCATGGGAAGTTTCTTTTTATCTTCCACCACAATGTAAGGTGCGGCTCTCGCACTACAGCAGAACTGGCTGATGCGAAGCATTACATCTGGAGATGTCCACTACTTTCGGAAATCAGGAAGAAGTTCTTACCATACAACGTTTCTTCCTTGACGAAGGCAAAACTGGCTTATGATGTGAAATGTGCCATTGGACTCAAAAGATTATGGATACTATACTCCAAACAGAAGACGAGATAATTGTAGAATAAATGTCTTTCAATCTGTATAACATATTATAAAAGAGCATCTATACATCTGTGTATAATGTATATATTGTAAATATTTCTTTTCATTTTTGTTTTATGCATATACTTGATTTAATAAAAGACCAGTGGGTCCATAAACGATGTTGACGAGGTAGACAAATCTTCCAGAGAGAGTTGCATGTCCGCCGTGCTCTTTGCCTTAACAGGCCGCGTAATACTAGAGAACGATCGGTAGTTGTCTTAGCCTTTTTCGGCAAGAGGTGTCAAAATTTCTTCCCTGGCATTGTTCTTAAGTGAACGAGGCGGATAAATAAAATTTAGTTAGTTTATCTGATATTGACGATAGCTTAATGCACATATTTATGAAATGAGTTTACCATATTTAGAAATGCTATTCAAAAATCGCGCTTTATTTAGTCCTCAGTAATAGTCGTAATGTTATGCAAAAGTAGTTGTTTTCGGCATTCTATTATTAGTCGGTACAGCTCATTACTTGACAAATGTCCAGTTGAGGCTGTTTTGCTTAATTCTAATTAATGTGCTAATTATCTAGATGCATCCTGATTAATATCAATAATTTCTTCGTAAAGAATTCCTCTTCGGGATATCATCAACTGGACAACACCGCACCAGAATACCTCTAACTTTTATACTACAGCTTAAGGAGAATTCAAATTAGAGTGTAACCTTCGAATGGCGCTTTTTAACATTTGATCTCAATGAGAATTTATAAAACAACTGAAAGTATCAGCCTGGACTCCCAAATCTGTACCAACAACTACAGATGTATTAACGGCAGGTGCTATTTTCTAATCAGTAAAATCAAAGGATAAACGAATCATAACTTAGACGTTAGACTGCTGCTATTAGAACAAAATAGGGACCAGTGCGTTAATGGATACAAGTGTCAACATTTTTACTTTCGAGTGTATTTTAATCGAATGTAAGAAATAAAACAAACAATATTCTGAACAAACACATTTTTTATTTTCAAAAACATTCTCACAGACGTTTTTTATTAGAAGAATGCAAGTTGAAACGGTGACGTATATTTCTGTGCATTGTTTCAAAAAACAAACAGAAGTGCTGCAAAATATTTAAGCCATTTTCTCAATTACTTTTAAGACATGATGTGTGATTCAGAATATTAAAAATCTCTATATTTAATGAGATCTTTCACTACCTATAGTTCATTTATCTTTATTATGCTTTAATTGTTGACATTTTATATTACGGAATTTAGAAATCGATATAAAGTATACAATTCAAAAACATTACATGAAATGAAAGAAATATTTTGCAACACTTACTAGGATCGAGAATGAACAATTTTGTAAACTATGTTTACACACTAATATCCATGAAAATAAGAAATGCCCATTTCTTCTATGTACATAACGATGATAATAATAATAATAATTGTTATTATTACAGCTTTGAAGACTTGAAAAGGAAAATCTGACTACAGTCAACTGCTGAAATCCAACAATTAGCTTAAAAACTACAAACATATTAGAAACGATTAGTTTTTTATACAAAATTATAAACAGAAACGGCAGTTCCACTTTTTTAATAAATTTTGTTTTTACAATATGGCAGTCATGTTTCTCAATGCTGTTATAAAGGACATTAAATAAAAAAAGTTTCAATAATATTGAACTTATCGTACAATAAATTTCCTTGCAGAAATTAAAAATGGGCTATTAATTATTAATTGTTTTGGAGGGGGAATAAATTCCTGTAACAAAAAAATTGGAAACCGAAACTAAAACTGATTTACAAAGATAAAATAATTACTTAATTCTTTAAAATGTATGGAAAACAAATTCATCTTTTCCACTTTAATCTCTGTGACTATCGCGCACACACACACATACACACGCACACAAAATAATGCCTCAAAATTTATCTCATATTTATATATATATTTATATATATTATTTACATAAACAAAAAGTAATATTCATTATAACCTTCTCTGTGAGAGAAAGCATTTCGACTGCGTGCATGAAAATGTCCAAATTTCATACTTGAATACAAAATTTATGCTGAAATATTTGAAATTACACGAAAGTTATATTAATTCATTAGAAACAATTCTCAGGTTTGGCAATAAATATATTGAATAGGAAAACAAGATAAATGAATGTCTTTCAAAAGAAAGTTTTGATAAGAATTTTAAAAAAAAAAAGCTATTAGTCTGGTTTGCTCCGAGTAAATACGAAACTGGTAGAGATTTTGCTTTTCGATAACATGCAAACGTGGGCTGATCATTATTAAGAATATTTCTTGCTCTGCCATTTTATTTATTGAAGTTCGAATTAATGGTACACTTGTTTTGCTTACATCTATAAATTTTTACATAATTAATAAGCATTATTAATTAATCAATACAGAAAACGGATAAGATAAACCTTAGAGGTGCAATATATAACAACAAACAAAAATGACTTGCTGTAGCAATATAGCAAATAAAAAACAACATGAATTTTCATTGTGAATTTCTGAATAGTTTTGGTACAAAAACCACCTTTTTTTAAAAGATATATCTTGAAAATGTGCAATAATTCTGTTCAGAAATGTATAGCAATCTTTAAAATTCACACATTCTAGAATGCAGCTATTTACAATAGCATTTTAACAAATTAATTCTGAAATTAGAAATGAAAAACGCATTTTTAAAGCAATTTTTTCACAATTTTAACTAAAATTCAATTACTTTAGTAAATTTTAAAACATTTAAATAAGGAGAAACGTTTATAGAGAGAAAATAGGGGAATCCAAAAAAGTTTCCAAAATCAGCTGATTTTTAACATAAATATGAATTAAATTTATATAAAAATACAAATTTTACATTAAATTTATATTCTTGATTCCGTATTAATTTGACAGCTGTAGTAAAATTTTGTCAAATACAAGAAATAGGAATTCATTTTGTCAGATATACAGAAGCTTACTGTTACTGAAGAGTACAATATTTGATCTAAATCTAATGAACTTTTGTAGTTGCTTTGCTTTCAGTCTAAATCTTCCATTTATTAACTTTATGGAGCAAATCTAATGTAAATCTCAAATGAATCTTAAAATTAATTTTATAAATGAAAAGATTTCATTTAAACAAAAAATATTAAAATTAAATATTTCGTAAGATATTTTAAAATCATTCGGTGTAAAATCTTTGTTTCTTACAAGTATAAGAGAGTTATTTTCTCAGAAAATCGTAACTGAACCATTTATAGAAGAATAAACTTTAAGCTAAACCTTTGTGTTAGGTTGTAGAACTTTTGCATATCTAGTTATGCTGTGTAACTAAATACGCAAAAGTTCGACTTAGCGTAAAAAATTCAGTGAAAAGTATACAAAAATAATTTGTTTTATTGTAATATACTAATAAAGCAAGCATAACGTAATACTTTTCATTAAAAATATGTAAAGAGGAAACATGTAAAGATTAAAAACATGTAAACAGTACATGTAAGAGAGATTAGAATTCCAAGTCTTTTTTTTTTTTTTTTCTTTCTTTTTTACATGATACTGAAAAACATTTTTGGATACCATTTAGATTACATAGATACACACCCAAGCTTTAAATTCGAAATTTTGCTTAAGAATGCAGCATCTGATTCCTAGCCACTTATGCTAACATTTTTTTAGTACTTATATTTCAAGAGAAATGCTAACACCGTTTGTCAGTTATCAGATCGTATGTATGATGCATTCTTTCCATTTTGAGAAGCGAATGAATAAAAACCTTCTTTCACTTACTGCTTTTATTTCAGACAGTGGAGGTTAACAGATTAAGGCAAAGCACATGAGAGCTATCTACCTGAAGGAGTTCTGAACAAAATAAAGCCAGATTTTATATTTATAACTAGCATAAATGTTCTCTCTGTTACTACTAATAAATAACTGATTAGCACTAAATGATTGTTATTGTAAACTAAATTAGTAGCAATATTATAATTCTTCTTTTTATAAATGCATTAATATATATGACATACGATATATGACATACTTATATATGACTTATATATGACATACGATTTTTTAAACATATTAAAAAATCGAATTCTGAATGCTGACATAATTGACGATATTCACGTTTTCTAGTTATTAAATTGATTATTTACTAATTTATATTTATTTATGAACAAGACACCGTGCAAATTTAGGTGCAGAAAAGGCGAAAGTGCACCTGGCAAGTTTTGGGAAATAATTTTTTTAAATAATTGCAAATTATTTTTAAAAATTATTTTCCCCATTCATGCTTAAAATTTTCTAAAATTAATCATCATCTAATAGCATAACTCGCAATTTTAATATTATCCCACTCACTACTAATTTATAATTACCATTTCTAAACAAATTTTCCATATTTATAAATTTCAAAGAAAAAAGCCTTTTTCTCCATAAGGGTAATAATAAAGACTGAATAGGGAAAGAAAGAAAAAAAAAATGTTGTCGCTGAAAGAGAAAGGAGACAGGAGACAAAAATGATATGCAAATTACATATATATTACCCAAAGAAGGAGCGAAGGCTGACCAACAAGGCTATTAAGAGTGTTATGTCTAGTATTTAAGGGAGATAAAATAAAGAATTTTAACTCTATCTCGTAGAAGAGTTAAAATTCTTTATTTTATCTCAAACGTCTCAAACTTTCAAACGTCTGAGTCTGTTAAAGGCCATTTACTGCAACCTATGACGCGACTTATAGTTTACGACTTGCGTGGTTACACGCATGGTTAATTTTGAGACCATTTTCCCATAAAAACTAAATGGTACGTTAAATTGCCGTGTTGTGAATGCCTGCGTTTTCTAGCAAAATAAAAGTAAAGTGATATTTTCCCACTGATATTCTTTCTTGTGATTTTTCTCGCAGTCACTTGCTTATGATCGTAAAATTATCTGCAATGCTCAAGAGCTGATAATTTTATTTAGAAGGCAATTTTACAGTCATTGATAATTATGGTTATATTAAAGGCCAGTATGAGAAGCATACCAGAAAAGTATTTGTTAACCGACACATTTGATTTTCAAAGACGCAGAAATTTAATTTTGTGTCGGACATGCGAAATGTCTATTTCGGAATAAATTTTTATTTACAATGACAGTTTCTTGTAATCACAATATATGTGTTAATGTTTTTACGAAAGAAAAAGAGTCGAAAAACATTTATGAATGGCACTCCATTTTAATCCCAGCTATTAAGCAATAAAGCAATTAATATACGTTTGGTTATTAAATGCCGCAAATGCTATAACTGACGGTTATATTAAAAAATTTGTGAGCAGGGAATGAGTTGAATTAAGACGTAAGCTTTCTGATTTTGATCTTTTCCCATATAAGAGAAATTCAAAAGCTAAATTATAAAATTATTTAAAATATCCAGAAATATGTAATACGAGCAAACGCCATTCCTTTTCCCCATTTATCAAGAGTAATTAGAAAACAAAACGGATTTTCAAAAATTAAATTGCGTGTCAGTGATAGTTGAGATAATCAATATTCCAAAGACGTGATTTTGTCATTTTGCTTACAATTCTTGAAAGAGTGAAATTGCGTGATTATAATAAGTAGATTTCAGCCCCTTTATTAAGGTTATTATTTTTATTAGAACTATTTATTTTGGAAGCGTTCAAAAGTCTTATAATACATCTATATCATTTCCCTAACTTTTTAGACGCTAGAACAGAGCCCGAGTAATTTGCATAATATGGTAGAAAAGCATAAAAGCAATTTTTTCGAATGAAAATCTTCCGAGTTAGAAAAGCATCTGTTCAAACTGACAAAGCATAGATGTTATTTTACATCTATTGCCGAGACAACAGCTGCGTGAGCAAAGTTGCTGGACTGAGTAATAGATAGGATTATGAACTCACGTTGATGGAATTATACCTGAAAATGCTGGACATTTTTCTCACTATTTGTATTCGTTATATTAAGAGTAAAAACAAAATAGTTAAACTTACATTCGCTAGATATAAAAATTTGCAATAACATATTTTCTTCCTGTTTATACAATTAATTTACTTCACCACAAAACAGATCTGACTCCTAAGAAGTAATTAGAAGTTTTTCTTACTTTTGCACTGTATTCAATTATTTCAGGAAGTAACTAGTTATATTCTTGAAGGAAATCAGTAACAACATCAAGAAAGAAAAAAAAATATTTAAAAACAATGATAAGATGCATAGTATTAGTAATTACTATTTAGAAGATTGTATATTAGGTTCGAGGCCTATGATACTGAAAAACTCATTTCTGGTTACTTGTTACTTATGGCAAAACGGAGATCAAAATTGCACAGTATAACGATACGAATTCACCAAAGTAGGCAGAGAAAAGAACCATTGAGTATTATTCCCTTAACGCACATTAGCTTTAATCTGAAGCTTTAAGTAAATTAACCGCTCAAAATTATTGAACAATACAAACAAATGTCTAAAATATATGCTCGCATACATTTCTCTGAAATTTTTAATGTTTTTCAGCCAAAACATTATATGCATAAAAAGCAAGAAAAATATAGAAAAGCGGGACATGCAATACATGCAGGGCAAACGTAAGAATACGCACACAAAGAGTTAAACACATCATCTTATGTTTTCTTGTGTAGATGAATCAAAATAGCATCATATTCTTTTTTGTATATATGCATTTGATTACGTTATATTGTTTTATTATTCTTAATTTATTACTCAATACTAATAATACGTAATTTATTTATCATTTTATATTTACTTACGCGATACTCATGTTACGTATGTTAAAAAAAAAATCATTTAATCTCTCCTTCCGAAATCTGCATTTTCTGTGATGCTACGTATTTGTTCCTGCATGTTTCAAGGACATCCACTTGTTTACAGGGAAAGAGAGTGGTGCTAAATTAATCATTATTTAATTCGGTGAGTTTTCCCGGCATGACATTATCATTTACGTTTGATTTTTTTTAAATTTAGCAATGTATACATATTAGTCAAAATTGTAGTCTGCGAACAATGCTGTAACAGGTAGGGACTACATGTATTTTTCCCATTATAAATTTTCTTTTTTAAAACAGAATTACGATATTCAATTACACACATGCAGCTGCAAATCAGCTGCATCTGGGTCAAAACCTAAGCTAACTATAAACAACTACTGCAGTCGCTGTTTAACCTGATCGTGGTTAATGTTATCATTCGGATATTGTTAACAAATTGTCGAAGTCATGCCCACTTGTATACGAAAACGTTAAAAATGCATCCTCTACTGGGATTAGCAAGGTGGTTAATGTTATCAAAATATTATAATATTAATTTTTTAAACTGAAGTAAAGTCCTCAAATAAAACTTAAAATAACCAATAATGTCGAAATAGAATGCCTAAATTGTTAAATGACAAAGTTTTTTTATCCAAGTAATGGAATAAAAGCCACTTTAGCAAAATAACATGAATTGTGAGGAGTTTAACGCTTGGGCGAATACTGGTGGTGGGGGGGGGGAAAGTTCCAAAAAACATTTTATGATAAGCTTTCTCTAGAAGATGATGAAAAGGAGAATTGTTTACAAACGCTGAGATGAGGGATGTCCTACCCTTATTAAGATTATGGGGTACAGGGTCACTCAAATAATATCCGGAAATGAATATAAACAGTTCATAAATGAACTTTACCGTAAAACTTGAAGACAATTAACTATTAATCACGTTTTTCTTACTTAATATGTTGATATTTTGAAGGATATCTTATTGCTTAATATTATCATTCGGTTAATATCAAAATAGCCATGGACAAACTTGATCATATTAAACTATCGCCCTCCGTAAAGAATCTGACGTAGATATGACTAGTTTGGTTATCTGTTTCCAGCATAAACTGCACGTGTGTGAAACAGATCGCATTATCGAAGAAAATTCATTGCATTGGATCTTTCATTTGGGAAAACTACATAATATGTTCCAATTAACAGAACGAAGAACTTTAGGAAGAAATTCCTTCCAAAAGTATAAAGAATAAAAATAATTTAACAGAGAAAAGAAAAATAGCAACGGTTATGCTAATAAGAACCAAAATAAAAATATAGTAGCTACTGTAACGATAAAAATATAAACTTATTTTAAATAAAAATGTAATACGTGCTATTGCATTTTGGTCTGTCTGCATTTAAATAAATTACCTGAAGTTTATGAATTTGTAGTAAATTAAATAATAAACATTTTTATTCTCAATTTTATGATACATTTGTTAAAAATTCCAGTGCCACCAAAGTTTTCATTTGTATCCACTGCCTTTATGGCTTTAGAAAGTAGAAACCATTATAAAATCAATTCATTTATTATCAATAAAGACATGCAAAGAATCAGAAACAAATTAATTATAACACTTTCGGAATGTGCATATTGGTAGGTAATTCAGGAAACTGCAACGCGAAATAATCTTGTCATTCGTGCATTTCAATATACATATTCAACTTACAGATGCAACAAACCAAAATAAATAGACGATTAGTTTCTACTAGGTAACCTCATTCCCTGACTGGCCCCTCGGGACAGGAGGGAGACAGATTGGGAGATAATTCATGCCCAATTAAGCACTCGTGACTCCCAGCCACCACTGCGTGCACCCTGGAATTATAACTTCCTGATAGCCCATTCGCAGACAGCTGATGACAATTGGACTTTCTTCAACAGAAGATAAAATTGAAAAATTGAGAACTGAAATGAGCTGTGCATGGTGGGTGACTGCACGAAATGTTGTTATTTTCGAAAACTGTACACACTAGAGCACATCCTACTGAGGGTATTGAGTATAATTGTGACAGAAATTACCATGGAACATTTCGAGGGCAAATAGTCTATTTTAAAATGGAAATTAGAGTCGTTTTATTCATTATGTCGTAATTTTATTCCTTTAAAGCTTTTCCTTGCTCAGGGAGACGAGCATTCTAAACTGAATATTCTAAATGAATTCAATTAAATTTTGTAAAAATTTAACAATTATCTTTTTATTCAAGTGAGTAATGCCCTACCATATGATTCTGAAGTTTCATCGGAATTTTATAAGATCACTAAGGTAACTAAATAAAAATAAAGTTATGCTGTTTAATGAACAATAGTAAAATATAGTAACAATTGTAAACATTTTACTAGTAGTAAAACGTAGCTACAAATCTGAGTGTATGCATCACATATGCGGGGAATATAATTTTATCTAGACCTCTGTATAATATTTTAAAATAGTAAACATTTAAGTTTAAAAAAAAAAAAACCAAAACCTAAATTACACGCTTTAAGCTGCAGTAAGTTGGTGACAATTAAATTCGAAATACATGTAAAGCAAATTCAAATACCATACTCAATCGGAATAAAATCATATTGAGTTGGGTAAAAGAGAAAAAAAAAATTGGCACAAATAATCGCAATATGTGAGTAGTTTTCTCGGAGATGGAAAACAAATTTTAAGAAGAAGAAAAAAATAAATAAATAGCTAATTCATGTTATCTACGCTGTTCTGTCTGCATTCTAATGACTGATTTTTTGTAAAATTTGCAGTATTAGAGAATAAATGTACTTATTTTATGCTTCGGTACAAAAAGAATGATAGAATGAATAGCGACTTTACACTATGTTCTTAGGTTTTAAAAGGTTCAATTAAAAGCTTCTTGAACAAACTGAATATTTTAGTACTGGAGTGATTTCACGTTTCGTCTCACTACAGTGATATTCGGAACAGAAGAATGAATGAAATGTGCATAGAGAAATACTAGAATACTGTGACCTTGCTTACTCACGAACAGCAATATCACCATCAAGTAACATGCTGGGTGTAAATTCGTTCTCATCTCAACGCAACCGGAAAAACGCATCCAGACAATTGCTTTCCCAACACCTTCGATTTACTAGGAAATTCAAAACTGCTGAAACGTGAGACAAGAGTTTTATCGGAAGTTGAAATACAGCTTTTAAATGGCTTCCACATTCGCTGCTTGAACGCTCACTGGAAGTATTTATCGCACCCTTAGCTAAACAGGTATGGATGACACGTCGTCGCGAAATGCATTACGAGCAACGGCGCAGGAGCGAGAATCGGTTGCCTTCGCTCATAATTGGAAAAGGCTTTTTATTTATTAGTTTTTATAGATTTTTAAAATCGGTGTTTTTCACCGGGAGGAAATGACAAGCATATCCCGCGTCACTTGGACAAGACATTTTAACAGGCGGCCGCCCAAGCGATTACAATTTTGTTACGATTAATCGATCGGTTTCGATTCAGTGATGGCTGGGATGAACTCATGACGATGTGTCTCCTGACAAGTGTATGAAGTTTTTAAAAGATCGAAAACAATGCGTCGTGAAAGGGGAGTACATAAAATACATAAACAAATATGAATAAAATACGAAAATATAAATTATTTCTTAAAAATTTGTCATCTATTCCTCACTTTGATTTATTTTATTTATTTGTTTTGATGAAGTTAAGAAATGCTTTGGAAAATACTAAAGGCGCAAAATCCTGAAGAAAAAGAAAAATTTTAAAAAATTACATTTTTCGATGCGTGCCCTTCCTACTCCATGGCGTAAATTTGTAATTACAGATGGGATCATCCCTGAGAGCTATTCTCGCATCAAAAGTTTATTTCAGCAGAAATTTTCGGAAATATTTCAATTAAAGCAAGACCTACTCCAGGGTATGATCAATTAGAAATCATTTGAAAGTTCTAGTAACTGATTTATAATTCTGTCTTGAAATAACTAATCCGGATGTACAATAAATCAGTTATCATCCTTGTAATATTGAAAAGGCAAAACATCTAATATGAAATAAATTATTAATTATCAGTTTAGCTTTAACTTAATTTAGCTTTTTTTTAACCCTAGTTAACTTCTGCATGTAATCTAAATGGATCCAATAGTTTTCGAAAAATCAAATGTCTTATAATCAGACTATGTATCAAGAAGGATAATAATGATGATGAGCAGGATCATAAAAATTAGATTTAAAAAGACTTTGTAAAAAAGATTATGATTAGTAAATTTAGGAACTTAAAATAAAATCTTTATAATACTTTAAATGACAGAGTATACTTCTATTTATATTTATCAAAGTATTGTATTCTGATATTTTTAAGGTCAGTTTCTCGATCATTTCAAAAAATAATGTAATTGATTAAGTACCAAATAAACTACTCAGAAAATATCAATGGTGGTTAAGAATAATTGCAAAATAAATAAAACGTAAACATAAATTGAAGTTTTTAAGTGGAACTATACTGAAAATAGATATTTAATTAAAAAAATTTCTAAACTCCTAATGTTAACGAATAAGAAAATTGCATAGTAAAAGTATAGCAAAATTTGTATATTGATTAAGAACTTTCCTAGTATTTTTTAATTTATTATAATTTAAAAAAATTAAATTTTTTTCTCAGTATTAGAATTTGCATATTTCCTTTAACATACCTATATCAAATTAAAGTCACGCTGTACCTTATCAGTTATAACATATTTATTTGTGCGCAAAATAATCTCGTGATTTAAAATACAAATGTTAAATAAATCATGAATATTATTTCTTTAGACATTTGAGATAAGTGAGGGATTTAAAAAAAGATATAGTTTTTTAACTAAATGTGCAACATACATTTTTAACAAAAAGATAATTCTTCTGCAGCCTCACAAACTGGGTTTCTAATTCTTTTTGTTCATTTTGAGCCCACAATGAATTAAAATTAAGTATAAATTTTATATAAGTAATGATCCATTATATACCAAAAAAAAGAATTATTATTCCTTTAACTTATTTTAAAGTGTACACATTTTAAATATCTATTTAATAATCTTGAAAGTGAATAATACTAAAGAAGAAAAAAGATCTCTGAATATAATTCTATAATACATTGCCAAATTTTCTCAGTCATTGTTTCATAGGTATTATATTACATTTAAAAAATACAGCAGATGCGAAAGCAAATAACCACCGGATGAAATTTAACAAAACTGAATGAAGAAATATGAATAGCGATTTAATTTAGCGAATAGGAAAATTTCAAGAAAAATGCTAGGCACGAGTGTATTCACACACACACTGGAAAAGGACCGAGTCCCTCATAGCATAGTTCACAAAAAGAAAAATAATCTGAGATGAGTTGAAACATGTTTTTAATATTTTTTAAGCTTTTAAGTGATGCTCTTATCATATAAGTGCAACTATTAAATCTAGACAACCAGAAAGAAATATTCAGTTTCCTGTCCAAAGATTTTTACCTTCTTTTTCCTAAGATGCCAACCTAAAAATAAAAAAATGTTTAAAGGGGAGGAGGAATATGACGCTGGAGTGAAAACTGGTTTCCAAGCAACAAATTTCATCGCATTTCAAAATTGGTTTTTTGCAAATCAAACCTCGAAGAAACTTCTAGCGATGACGAATAATAATACTATCAGTCACATCAATCACATTGTCCATCATGGATCACACTGACAAAATTTTCACTGTCTGTTGTGGACTCGATCCTCACCGGTGCCTAAAAGTGGGAAAACGGTAAATTTATATATTTATATATGAATTCATATGTGATAATTATTCACTTTTTATATCAAGGTCACTGCTGCGGTGGCCTGTGGTGGTTGTGATGATTATGATGGCTGTGGTTATTGCCTGTGTGATGCCCATGGTGAGGCGAAGGACTTCGGCTAGAATCGGAAGTTGTCGAAACGGCAGCCGGACTACTCGGGGGCGCGCTACTCCCGCAAAGGCTCCCGAAACTCCCGTTCGTGTTGTCTTCATCATCGTCGAGGATGTTGACCCTTTCATCGTCATCGTCACAGCGAGCGGACGCTCCGCTACTGCCGTCGACACGCCGGTGGTGGTGGTGGTGGTGGTGCTTGGAGTCTGTGCCTCCGCCGCCGGTCGATGAGCCGTTGTTGCCGCCGCTACTCCCGTTCATCGATGGGCTGCCGCCGTGTAAGTGATGGTGGCCGCCGAGGATGCTAGAGCTCACCGAGCTGTTGTTGCTCCCGCCATTCGATTGCTGTTTCAAGTGCTGCTGCTGCATCTGTTGCTGTAGCAATCTGAAAGAAAGTCAGTGTTACAAATAAATAAATAAAATTCAACGTTACAAAAAAAAATAATATACCATTTACTACTACTAAACTATTGATACCTTTACAAGGATTTTGAATTCAATTGTTCGGAAAACTTTCACTGCATTATTAATATATTTTTTCCCCAAAACTCCTTCTGATTTAGAAATAATTAAATACATTTCAAAGTTAATATCCGTGATTTAAATTATCTTAAAAATTTAATTCCTTAACTTCAAGTTAATTATTTGAATATGTCGATTATATTTATCAAATCTTACAAGAAATTAGTTTATTAGAAAAAGTTATGAGAATAATTTTTAAAAAAAGTGTTAATATAAGGCGAAGTTTTTTTCTCTTAAAGTGCTTTTCTAAAAATCATCTTACACTTCTTAGGTTGCATTTTACCATTTAAAAACGTATCAAGGTAATTAATTTACCGCTTTTTCTAGGTTATTATCCGAAAAAAGTGCATATTTACTTAGTTTTACCTAAGAGTCAACCGTTAAATTATCTGTATTGTGAACATACGCCATTTAGTTACCGTTCTGGTACGGAAATGATAATAATTTTTTTGTCATTATAGTATTATTATCATTATTATAATTTCTAAGATAACATATTATTAAACAATTTACAATATACTATGTATTTACATTTGTGATGAACTAATATTACGGCTTTGAGGGTAGTGCCTAAATAATTCAACATGCAATAACTCTTAATCTCTTCACATTTCATATGAGATATCATTAAAATCCATTTTCAATATAGGTTTAATTTTTTATCTTATAAAGAGTGTCCATGAGTTTTTTAAATATATATTAATCAAGATGACACACTGCGGTAAAAGAGCAGTTGCTTAATAACTTATACATTTATTATAATAAATATTTTCTTATTGTAACTTATTAAAATTACTGCTACACGTAGAATCACAATTCTGTTTCAGAACTTAACATATGTTGAAATCTGTGCAAAATGTGTTTACATCTGATTTTTTATTCAAAAGTTTCTATTTAAATCTACTTAATATACAGGTAACGAATTTTTCTATAGTAAAACGTCACAAAATTCAACTTTAGCGTAAATTTCAAATGAAAAGACTGAGTGCAGGGCAGACTATGACCTTTCTATTTCGAAAGCATCTTCTGTGCTTAATATGCTTAATATTTCAACCAAAACTGTATCTGAAGTTTCTTCACATTTCATACAGTCAGCGGCCTGAACAAACTCTTCAGATATACTCCTACTTAATACGAAAAGAATAATTGAAAGAATAATTGAGTCTGTAGTATTATAGTTTAGAACGTCAAACAATGCCCTATGCAAAAGTATGCTCAAGAAAGAGCACTGAATAACTATCCAGAAGTTTCTAGTCAGATAATTAAAATGAAACTATTAACGTCGGCTGGATCATCTAGGCTTGTAACGTCATCTGCCATTGTAAATACATACAAAATTATTGTTTCTAACGTATAGAAAGCTGAACTAGAAAAAATTCATAATAAAATTCTTTGAAGGTTATAAATAGGTAAAGGTTAGATTTATTGATTTAACGACAGAAAGAATTTTATGGACATTAAAAGTCTTCAAAAAGTCTAATTCTTCAGGTGACTGACTTTTTAAAACAGTGGACACAGAAAATTGCTTATTTTTCCAACCAGCAATAGTACACAGTAATAATAATGCAAGTAATTTATTAATTTCTTCTCTTTTTTTTTCCCCTCTTGTATAAGGTTAATGTGAAATTTCACGACCTGCGCTTTTTTAGTCTATGTATATCCAACCAGACTGCCACGGAATATTACTTCACGAATATATATATAATACATCTGAGTTAATTTTTGAGGATAAAACCCTTTATCATTAGCTTTAAAAGAAACTGATTATTATTTTCTTTCTTTCAGGTTTCCAACAATAGATGGCACAGATTATTTCATTTACTATCATTTCCTGGATGTTCCTTTATGTTCGCAGCTAAACACATGTTTTTCATTCTCCTTTTCACACTGGCAGCTGAAAAAGCGAATACTGTATGACTTTCGAAGCTGCCATACTATATGACTTTCGAATTTTTCTGACAGTATGCGAATTTCTGCTAATAGTTTTATTCCTTTCGGCTTAAGTTTATTTCGCGTATCATTTTATACAGAGTGACCAAGACAAACTGAACGCAAAGCAAGCAAGGAACACATGAACTGTAAGGCCCGAGATTAACATGTATATTATGTGGCCTAAGATAAATCGAACCGGTCATGGTGGACTTCAGTTGCTTTGATTTCGATTCGGCTTTGGCCACCCGACAGGTACAGGTAGAAGCTAGGCCAGCACCCCTGTAGTACCACCGGTGATGGAGGTATTGCCGAACCTAGCAAATTAGTAAACTTCTGCCTCAGTTTCGAGAGAGAACACCCGGAGGGCGGTTGAAGAGTCTCCCACCCTGTTTCCCCATCACCAATCTCTTGGGAGGACTTTCGGCTTGTCATCTAGTTTGAGATCCCCATGCCGTCTATGCATTTTCCGCGTACAAAAATCCATTAGACCCTGGGATTCGTACCCGGGCCCATCGGTAAGGCAGTTACTGTCACTAACAACTGTACCGGCTTAACGGCGGGACCACTCAACACTATTCACAAAACTTTTCAAAGACCTCATTGCCCCAAAACTTAATGTTTACTTGAGAGTTTAAAATGGACGCAACCAAAATAAGTACACCTATATAAAATTTTCTGTGAGAAAATTTCCCAAGACCTTCAACATACTTTGTTGTAACTATTAATGAGAAAATTCTTTTCCAAACGTAAGTAAAACGCTACAGTCGAGATAAAATTAACACCATTAAGCAAGAAGGTGCGTTTGTGTTCGATAACTTCTTGTCGATTTCCTTCTTTCATTAAATAATCAATGCGTTAATGATTTTAAAAAGTCATTAAAGTTAATGAGGTGCCCATCCACATGGATTGGGTTGCTGCCAATCAAATAGTTTTCTATGCTTGTTGCATGAATATTTCATAGGTTGTGCTTTTTTCCCTTCATTTTTTCAATAAAATAAGTTTAGAAGTACACTACTTTTGATAAAGTAACTTTACTTTCATACTTGTATGCATCAAATATCACATTAACTATGGATATACTTACGCATCCATCCAGACAAGTTCTTATAATTTATCATAGGTAAGATGATAATTTTATCTCCTTTCCTGTTTTCTTAAAGAAGCTTCTAATAAATCTCACAAAGTTTTCAGCTCGGAAAATTGATTTATATATGCTTAAACAAAAGTTTTAAAAGATAATTAATAATATAAAAATCCTTTGCAAAATAATAACATATCTAATAATGATACAAAATTTTCTATTCAGAAATTTAACTTAAAATACACTTTTACAGAAATCAAATCTGTTAAGCTGCTTTTACTAACTGCAGCCCACTAGTTAGTTTTTATTAGTGCAACCAGTAGTATACCGCACGGACACTTGAGCGGTAATGTCTCTGTAGACTGGTAATTCTACCTGAATTCGAATCTAGATGAGCGGGATGGCTGTATGGAGGTTTGACGATTTTCCCTGTTTTAATGTAGTTACAGTCCATTTTTTCTTAAAAAGTCCTTCCCGAAAGCCTCTCTTCTCAGCGGGAGACAGCCCTCGACTTGCTTTGCCTCAATCAATCAACTTAACCTAACCTTTAATAAAGGCGCATGTGTCTAAATATGATAATTTATGGTTAGTCAATAAAGTCTGCGTACATCAAGATAAGTAATATCAACTACAAATTTTAAGGTGCGAAAAGGGTAGTTTCTTAAAGTTTTATTTTTTAAATATTTAGTTTCAATAAGGGACTTTGAAATTATTTAACTGTAATATTTTCATATCTAATAATTTATGCACACTAATTTTTAAAAAATAAGTGGCCAGAAATCAAAGCCAATAAAGTTTGCGTACAACGCGAAGGAGGCGGGGAAATTCTTATCTAACTTTTAAACTTCAAACTTGAGAATGCAAAGAAGGTTACACTTTCAAGGTCATTGACTTTCGAAGCAAATTTCACGTTGATTGGAAGTTGCTATTTCTATTTTCTTTGACGAAAATGACAACCAATAAAGAAATTCCTTTAGTTACGAGACAACTAATTATCAAATTGAGAGATGAAGGTAAAAATCTTCGTTATATTGGTAAAACCATTGGAATACCATTTTCTAGTGTGCAAAGAGTTATTCAAAACTATCTTGACACTGGTAGTCTTGCTGTAAAACCAAGATGTGGGAGACCGAAGAAGCTAACGCAGAGAGAAGAAAGAAAAATTCTTTAACGAATTAAACAAAATCCTAAACTTTCTGCTGCAAGCATTGCAAAAGACATTTTTTTAACTAGCAACAAGGAAATTTCTCCTGAAACTGTATGAAAAGTGCTGCGAAAGGCCGATTATCATGGACGCAAACTTAGGTCTAAGCCATACATTTCCGAGACAAATAGAAAGAAAAGAATTGCTTTTGCCAAAACATATTTAAACTCTTCACGGGACTTCTAGAACAATGTAATTTGGTCAGATGAAAGTAAATTTACAATATTTAAAGTTAATGGCCACCCTATTGTATGGAGAAAACCAGGAACAGAACTGAATCTGAGAAATTTAAATCCAACTGTCAAACACGGAGTTGGCGGTGTGATGGTATGGAGGTGTATGTCGTCGAAAGGAGTTGGAAATTTTCACATTATTGATAAAGTCATGGATAAGTATGTTTATCTGGATATTCTGAAGAAAAATCTACGAGACAGTGCCCGAAATTTAAACCTTTCTAATACCTTTATTTTCCAACAAGACAACGACCCGAAATATACAGCTAAAATTGTGAAGGAATATCTCCTCTATCAGACTCCAAGATAGTTGCGTACTCCTCCACAGTCACCAGACCTCAATCCAATAGAACATTTGAGGGCAAAATTGGAGAAACAAATTCAAAAACACAATATTACGTCGCGAAATAAGCTAATTAGTAAATTGCGGGAAGAATGGGCGAAACTTACGTCGGATGACACTGAAAAACTAGTTCAGTCAATGCCCAGACGTCTGCAAGCTGTTTTGAAGTATAAAGGATATCCTACAAAGTATTGAAGTAATGTAAAAAACTTATATTTTGCTTTTTTTTTTTTTTTTTTTTTTTTTTTTTTTTGAAAGTGTACGCAGATTTATTGGAGGGAATTTCTGAGTTTTTTTGACAAAATATATTTTTGAAAAAATGTAAAAAGTATTACACTGATAATATTTACTTTTTATTTAAGCTTATAATTTTAGCTAATAGAAGAAAAAAAATGCAATGATTAAAATACATTTTTCTATGCTTTAAGTGCTTTTTTAATTTAAAATTTAGTCTGTAAGCAGACTTTTGTGACTAACTGTATGTATAAAGATAAATATATGCGTCTGAGCAGGAGTTTGTGCGATATGTTAGAATTTTTAAAAGGAAATTGGGCTGTTTCCTTTTGTTCGCGTTATTTTATTTCTAACTTTTGATTTAATGAGGTTGATGCAGATTTCGAACTAACCTTTCAAGCCTTAAAAGTTTTCTTCGTCTTATGGAGTTTACCGTCAGTTTCATTTACTTTAAAAGGGATAAAACACTGATTTACCCTCGCTAATGTTTTCCTATGGGGTTGCATAAAATAAAAGTAGCAATGAGCATTCGTAGCATCGCAATTAAAACGCAAAAATCATATAGGTTACGTTCCATAATAAAATGAGTTTTATACGTAATGGGCCAGTTTAGGATTCATTTAGTTACTTGTTTAATTACGGCAAATTATGTGAGAGTTATCTGCCTAAGTGTGGATGCTTTCGTAGAAAGCTTTTCAAAGAAAGCCACCAATATGCCCAAGAAGCCAACCCATTCTTTGAAATTCGAACCCGAGACGAACTATCAGTATTCAGTAGTCTTATCCACTCGGCCACTGGTGGTCTGCGAAATTGTCGTCGTGGTAAAAATTTGAAACTTATTTTACTGCTCATAGAAAATCACAGAAATTGCATTAGGCCTAGTACTTTGCCTCAAAATGAAAAACTGTTTTCTATTACAGTTATTATCTTGTATTACCAGTGACTATTTCGAAATGCAGTGTGCATCCACAGAAAATTATACAATTGGTGCTTTATAAACTCTGTAGTATCTGATTTTTTGTGATCAAATTTATAGCAGCTATATTCAAATTTAATGTTCAGATTTTCATTAGATATCAGTTTCCGCAAGTCAAATGTCGTACATTAATCATAAATTTTTTCTCTCTGTACATATATAATATAAACTTAAGACTCTAAAAAATTATAGAAGACAGAAACAGAAAAACTAACTTTAAAGTAAATATTCCTTCTTATTGCTTATTAAAATATAGTAGCATTTATTTCATTTACAATTCAAATATTAATTTGTTTATTGTATTAAAATTAAAATGAATGAATAATATTTAATTCGAGATCTTTGTTATTTATCCATTAAACATTCTGCTCACTCAACACTAAAATAAAGCTAAACGGCTTCTTTCAAATTTTATTAATAAGTAGAAACTCAGTTTAAAAGTAATGATGATTTGTTAAGATTCTTGTAATTGCAATTCGAATTACTTTTGTATTCCTGTTTAAAATTTCTTTGATGCTGTGTTCACGAAATATTTCTGTCATTACTCGTTGTGAAAAAACTAAAATTTTTATCTGCTTTTAAGAAAGAAAATATATATAATAGAAGTATTTTCTAGGATGTTCAAAAATGAATGTAGCATGCACTTCTGAGGCTGAATATGTGACAAATAAAAATACTCTAATTATACTGCAGAACTTTTCATTTATTATTATAAATAACACTGTTCTATCACGATATTTTTCTCATGAAACTGTAAAGCCTTCTGTATTATTCATACCTTATATTCTCCGAAATTGGCTTTAGAACAAACCTTACTTTCATCACTATAAATTATTTCTTCTCAGACAACTGGCAATTTTAAACAAAAAAGCGAAGCTAATTTAAATCGCTTATTATAATTAGTATTGATGCATGCAATGTAAGTAATAATTGTAGGCAAAATTATTATATTCATATGCTCTTCAATGGCTGACAATTGAAATTATGTTAGTACATAATGTAAAAAACTGAAAGCTTTCCATCAACTTTTTAAAATAGATTTCTTGCAGAGTGCTATTTATGTGAATGAATTTCTTTATGCTCCTATAGCTTCACAGTAAACATGAAAACGATTTATGACAAATTTACCATCACTTCCTGGAAAATATCATGTGAACTACTGATATTTTCTGCGAGAGATATAACCTTCTACCATTTTTTAATATGAATGGAAGAGTCAAAAGAGAGAAACCACAGACAGCATCACAGAAAAATTTTAGCAAGTGAGTTTAACACCTTCATTCTATGTTTGCCAGAGTGAGTTTCTTTCTCATGAAATAGCAGTATTTTCTCAAGCTGTGCTTAAAATAGTATTAAACTGTCTAAAAAATCGAGAACATTAATAAAATCAATAAACGAGGGGCAACTTGGAACAAAGAGATATAGTCTGAAATTTGAAACAGAAATAATTCAATTTCGTGTTGATTTTGGATTTATAACAATTTCTTATTTAATATTAGCTTGTATTTCATTAAATATATTTTAATAGAAGAGTCTAAATTATTGTTCTTGCAGAGAAAGAATTACATGAATGAAAATATAGTACCGGAATCCGTATAAAACCATACGGGAAAACTGTTTTTATTATTATTATCATCATAATTATTATTACTGTAAGGCGTTGTTAAAAATATCATTTCAATAAGGATTCGTGGCAGCCAAAACAGAACGCGAAACGGAAGATAAAGAAAAAAAATAATTAATACAAATTCTTGTTGTAATCATATTAGATTATCATAATGAAGAAAACATCATAAGAATTCCAGCAAAGTTAAAATAAAGCAAAAATATCTTACACAACTACTAATTAGTTTGTGATTATTGAATAGGCTTCATAAGTTAAATCTTTTAAATACATGTTTAATTCATTCGTAATGAAAGCTGTAAAATTCTTAATATTATGAAACAATGCTTTAAATTATCATTTGAAAAATAAATAAAAGTTTTGTTTGCTGAAAATGTCTTAATTGTAAACGATACAGACTCTTTTAAAAGTATGTTTGTCATCTTTACGTAATAGTTGATTACGGATTAGAATTCAGAATTTCATAAATAAGTTTCATAAATAATTTCATAAATAAGTTTCATAAATAAATCAGTATTACTTATTTTTAAGTTTCATAAATAAATAATACTGATGATTATAATGATGCAATAGCAATAAATGTTTCATTTTTCAATTAATACCATTGTATATTTCACTTTCAATGAACAGAAAACATAGCACACTCTTTGAAAAAAATCATCAGAAAAATTATATGTTAAAATTTATTTTAGCTTAAAGTACGTAAATAGTATTTTATTGAAAGAAAATCTATTTTATTATATTCTTCACCTAAACAAGGTACAATGTTCTTGAATAATAAAAATGTAACATAAATTCTTCACCGAAAAGAGGGAGGAATTATTTTTCATTCTCAATCGTATACATCTCCTACCTCCTTTAAAAACAGGCAAAGTAATTTGCAGTCATTCAGAAATAAAATACAATCAAAAATAAAATCCTTGACAACAGCAAATTATTATTTATGCAAATCTTGTAATAAGTACATTATGTATTGCGAGAAGGTTAAGGGTACTTGAAGCGAAGTAAAAGTATTAATATGTAATAACATTAATAATACAACAAATGCATACTAATTTAACAAACGGCGACCTCATTAAAGAAACATTTTCTGAGCAATTTAGCGCTGTACGAAACAAAGCGGCGATCCTCAGATCAAAACGAGAAACTGCGGGGTTGTCGTTGGGAAAAACGTTTCAGCTTCCGAACAAGCCTCACCCAAACACGCGAGGTAGCCGATGCATCAGCTTCCGCAGACATATTCATTTAAAACGGCGCAAAGTTTCTCGTGTGTTGCGCAATAACGATGCCCATTACGCGCAACAATAGGCCTCGCATTTAACCACAAATTGCAGGAGAATGATGCCTGTGATGAATGATAACAAGAGATAGAAACGGAGGCTGCATTTCGAACGTAATTGCTCGCGAATTAATTCGCGTGCTCCCGCGGAGAAAGTTGTTCAGATTCGATAAGTCATGGGGAGGCCATGTGCGAATGATGAAGACTTTCTCATGTAGTCTTAAACGTTTACTGATGAATGTAGCAACTGACGGGAGAGGGTTCAGAAATATTTCTCTGGAATTGTTCCTACTATTAGCAGGTTTCCAAATTCATGCACAGGTAAATGAGCATAAAAGCGAGTGCAAGGAATGCAACACTTTCGAGTAGGCACTCGCATTAGTCAATTTGGAAGAGCCAGACGAATGGAGAATTTCACGATTTCTGCTAGGTTCTGCATATTATATAAATTATCTTACAACTCCAAAGTATGACATTCATCAATGTATTAAAACTACTGTGATTTTGGTAAAGACTCCATCTGGTGTAACGATAATTAGAATAACGGCGAATTGCAACCAAGACTGTGCAGTCAATAAAAGCCGAACAGACTGAATCGAGGTGTAATTTAACTTACACAGGCTTGTTCCGCTATTCGAAAACTGAGCGTTCTAATGAAATGCTTCATAAAATCAAAGAACGCAAAGTGAAGGAGTGATTGTCTTTACTTTCTGCAAAAACATTTTGAATATTTTCTGGTCCAGAACATAAATTACTAAATCATACCAGAGAGTGGCATCAAATCTAAAATATGACTAAATCGTAATACAGTCAAGAATTGTAACATAAGTTCACTGCCTACTTAGACTACAAATAAAACTCTATATTCAGTGCAATTTCATAAACCAAAACCAGAAGGCATCCAGCGCAGCGGAAAGCTGAAATGTGGTGGTTAATGATGGCAGTGCACATACAATAAATAAGCAAATTCTTGGACAGTTTTATGTATGAAGGTCGAAAGACAAAGGTGATATGGTATAGGGCTTGAAAAAAGAGAATATCCCATTATGGTTTTAATTTATAAAAGTAGGTAGATCGCTAATATCTTCAAGCTCTTCGCCTACTTCGATATCGGAAGTTGAAATTACTTTCTGCTATGGCGTAGAAAGTTTGTAAATATATCTGAATACTGGTAACACATTTTCCCATCATACATTTTTCACAAGTACTTAAAATTTGCTCTTACACCTCCACCCTCCTCATCCATTAAAAGCATAGAGAATAGATCCTAATCTGCATTTTTATAAAAACCAAATATCTTAAAGCGAAGCTGTATATACCTCCATTTATAGTCAGATAAATGAGCAATTACTTGCAAAAAAATAAGATTTTTAAATTGTTCTGATTTTCTTGTTAAAGGGTTTTCGAAAGATCTCAAGTGATAATAACAATACTGAAGGGAAAGTGTTACCACAAAGTCACATTTACCTTATTTAAATACACTCTCACTCATTATTAGTGCTAGTAGCAATTGATCAATGCGATAGTTTATCACCGACTTTTACTTCTCATTTAAGAAAAACACCAAGAATATAATTATTGCTATATTGCCCTTTCTGCTGAAAGGAGGCCGTGATAGGATCTTTTAATATTCTGCCTGCATAAACTGGTTAGTTCGGATTGTTTGATTATGGCAAAGCACACGAAGGCTACCTGCCTAAGGAGAGCGATGCTTTCGTGGTGGATTTTCTAAGTGAAACTGACTCGCATGCATGTTACACATGGAGAAAAGACGGCGTCATCCAGGTAACCTGTTCGCCAAGATTAGACCCAATGACACCCTTTCATTAAAAATCACTGACGGCGTAAAACGGAAATCAGGCAGTTAAAATATGAGTATTTTTCAAATTAAACTGGAAAAGAAACATAGCAATATAAAATTTAAAATTAGCCAAAGGAAAAAAAAAATAAATAAAGGAACCTTAATTTGGCGTGATTTTGTATAACTGGCTGCTTTTTTGCCTAACTTTTTTTTTTCTTTTTCCTTTATCCACCTACAATTTACAAACAGAAAGAGAGAGAGAGAAAGCTTTTTTAAAAAATACTGTATCATTCGTCTTAGTTTGCATAACTTCTGAAGTAATGCGTGCCTATGTAATCGTAGTATATCCGGGCGATGTCTAAACATTTCCTGGTCATGATCAATATATATCACATGATTATTTTACATGTATGCCAAAATTCAATAACTCAGTATAAAAAAAAATCGAATTTAAAATAAAAACAAACCTTTCATTCATATCTAGGCAATTATTTAATTTATTATGACAAAATATATTTAATTTTAAAAAAACTGCGGTTAAAAAGCATACTGAGAGAGCAATTCCAAACTGAGCTATAAATGCTCATTGCGAAACATGAACAACATTAAATTTTTTAGAACAACAGTTTACCTTACTGATTATTAGCTCGTTATAAAAATTAATTTTATTTTGATTACTAATCGTAACTATCAGTCAGTATTTTAATGAATAGTTCATTTATTTATTTAATTTGTTCATAATATTTAGCTTTTGAGAAATTAATAATTACTTTTATAATCATCATAAATATTAATGTTACCAGTTTGTATACCAGTTTGTATACATACAAATATAATTATAAACGACGCCCGTTATACAGACCAACCGCAACAGTTCCATTACAATGACCACTACATAATGTCCGCAACTGCTAAAAGCATATATATATATATATATATATATATATATATATATAAATTGTAGTAAGCTCGCCTAAAAGTTACCAGGAGCTGTTGCTCCAAAAAGTTCAACACGTTTTAAAAAAATTAATACATATATATATTTTGTTTTTTGTTTTAGTTTATATTATCATGGCAAAGCAAGTCAGGGTTATCTGCCTAAGGAAAGGCAAGCTAAGCCTTCGTGGAGTTTTTTCTAACTGATGCCACGTTACACATGGGGCAAATCATGAAGACGCCCATACAGCCAGGCAGTTCGCCTGGAATCCAGTCCAGGTCGAATTACCAAAGTCCTGTGATTTAACCGCTGTACCGCCGGTGAGCTTCATGTTAAATCAGCTTTTATTATAGTGACACTTATCATTATAATAGACGTTTTTTGGGGGGGTCTGTATGCAAGGAGTCGTTATAACGAGCTTGGACTCTATATGGTAAAAAGTTCCCTTTTTTTCCTTTCTCGCCGAAAGTTTAATTTAAAATAACATTTTTTCCCATTAAAAATAAATTATAAAAAATGAAACATGATATAATTACTAATGTTTCATGAACTAAACAAATATTTATTTTGCTGGGAAATAAAATTAAATCAGCAAAGATTTGATAGGCATATAATAGCCTAAAAGCAAATTTAAAACTATTATCTTCTTTAAGTCTTAAAATCGACATCAAGCGCTTTTTTTCTTTCTTCTTCTCATTCCGTGTTATTATCAGAAGCTGAGACGGAGAATTCTTTGAATATTTGGCAATTTGACATGCATGAATATTTATTTAATCCGCGTGCGAGAAAACGCAGTTAGGAATTCCTGAAACCTCTGCATTTTCCCTCCAGTAGTTTTGGTTTATAAATAACAACTCACGTTTTGTCACCGGATGCACACTGCTATAACAGTTACTAACGGAAGAAGAAAGTGGTGAACACTATGTTGTTCAAATTTCAAGCCATAACCTTTTCATATTAAATTTCTTAACATTAAAAACTTAAAGTATCACAAGGCAATATATTCAGAAACTTCTTCAAATAGAAATTAAAAGTAATATTATTGTTGTCTAAATTCTATAAAGGATAACAACAATTGTTGGAATAAAAAAGGATACTTAATAGCTATTCTAAAATAAAACAAAAAGTATTTTTCCTCAAGTGTATAATGATGCATTTAACAGTCCTTACAAAAGATTTTTTTTGTCATTTAAATAAGAATCAGTTTCTGTATGCAGAACCCGTAACCCAAAGAGATAGCTCTTATTTTTTTCTTTTAGTTTTGCATCGATATTACCACTTATTTTATTATAAAGAAAATACTAATGATATATTCACCAAAGTTCCCTGAATATGAATGCATTTCAATTTTTATCATCATATAGTATAAATAACAATTATAACTTAGATGGCAGGTAAAATTTGTTACTTCTTGAGTAGATAAGACTGTTAGTTCGGGCCGGTTTCTGATTCCGACGAACAGGCTAGCTGTATGGATGTTTTCATGATTGTCTTGTCACCATATATGGTATATACAGTTGGTCACAAAATTATTTCTCCACTTTACAAGACTCGCCAATTTAAAATATTTAATACTCTAAGTTCGGTAAAAATAGGCATATCATCTGAAATTTTCTATTCCTGTTTTATTATTATATACAAAAATAAACCATAAATTCATTCAAAATTTAAGAAAAAACTACTCATAAATCATGAACAGAGCTAAACTAACTATAATTCAATAAGTATTTAGCCATAGTACAGATGTATCGTATGCTTTTGTTAATATGCAAACTCCTGGTTTCATAATTGCATTTGTTTACGGTTACTTCAAAATTTAATTGTAAAAGTGGCTCTTTTGTATTTCAAAAGATCGAAAACATAAGACTATAGGTTAAACAGAGTCATTACTAACACGAAAAAAAAATATCGCAAAAACAAATTCCCATTTCATTCAGGTTTTCTCTAATTTTCATTCATCCAATCCCGAAACTTTTTGGACAGATGGTGTCGATTATGATTTCTCTGTTATTTTCAGGATAAATCAAAATTAATTTTACTTTACTCAAGAAAAAAGAAAATTATTAAATGAAATCCAAATCAAAGTTTCAACGCAATTCCTATGCTACTATCAAAAACGGAGGGTATTCGGTAAAAATTAGAGGACTAGGTCAGCGGCTAGGGGTGGGTACATTGGAATTTATTGCTTTACACTGTAATGTATTCTGTTGCGGATCCGTAAATATAAATAGGTACTTTAAAAGAAAATTTGAGAAAGGGTGAAAAAAAAAGTTAAACAACAGTAATTTTCCAATCGGGTTATCATCCAAAAACCCGGTTCTGCATATGAGGTTATAGTTTCTATATAAATATACTTGGACATCTTAAAACTCTACCTCATTTTAAAATGTGCATTTCACTAAAAATTTATAGAAAGAATGGAATAAATAAAACAAAATTCTGTAAAAAATAAAAAATAAAAAGTTAAAACTCTCCTTTCAAACAGAGTAGTTTAATCATCAGCAGTTTTACCTCAAAGCTAATCAAATCAACGCCCGCTAGGCCTGGGGCGTTC
The DNA here is from genome assembly GCF_044657685.1 of Stegodyphus dumicola. Taxonomy (NCBI): domain Eukaryota; kingdom Metazoa; phylum Arthropoda; class Arachnida; order Araneae; family Eresidae; genus Stegodyphus; species Stegodyphus dumicola. The sequence continues at coordinate 104,135,236 of NC_140771.1, forward strand.
AGTCATATACGTGTGAGGCGTAATGAAACAAAATATTAATGATTAATTTTTTAAAGTTTATTCTCTTTTAAACAGCAGATGACGAACACTTTTGTCATGATAATTTAGGACCTTGTTTTTCCTTTTATAGCTATAATTTCCTTGCAGTTTTAATTCATTTATTTTGATTTTTGTGTACAAATAGAGGATTTTAGATATTGTGTCTCTTTTTCCATTTTACTGCGTTTAAAATTTTAAATCGTTTTAAGCAGCGATATTTGAAAGGTGACTGAATACTTCAACTACCGACTAGACATTCCAGCCAGTTTTTCTTGGAAAGTCCGCCAGGAAGAATATATGCAAAATTTCTAATTTTTGTGTATTATCATTTGCATCCAAAATAAAATCTAATCATTGTGAATAAATTTTTAACTACCCTCTACGCATATGCATTTTTGTTATTTATTTAATCCTAGAAGTGCTGTTAGTTTCGAAACATGATTTTGTGTTGATTCGCTTTAAATGTCGCCCACTGCATATGCTTTGTTCCACATTTCATTGAAGTCTGTTGCCATTCTGCAAAATATAAGATATTTATCTTTCAAATTTAATCTCGCTGTCATTAATTAACAACGTAAGCTAGATAAAAGCAATAGATGCAGTTCTTAAGAATATTGTTTTGGGACTTTTGAATGTTACTGATTTAAATAAAAATGCATTGAATTTATGATATACTTAAAAGCATTCAGTATAGTATATTTATAGAATGACGTTATATATTTTTCAAATATACAGAAGATATATAACGCTTCCGTGTTACTCATAGTGTATAATCATCTAGTATCCTATAAAATATTTCGCTATTCCATCTAAATCCCGCCCATGGATAATCCCTATTGATAAAGTATATTAAACTTTAAAAGAGCTTTAAAATTTAAATTTTAAAGAATATTTTTTGGGGCAAACGTTAAAATCCGAAACTTTATTTGTTTATATTTTTAATGTATTAGTATTTTTTAACTTTATATCTCTTTCTGTTAAAAAAGAAAATGTAGAAACAAACAGCAGAATTTTTTTAAACTGAAATTCTTTTTCAATTACATTAAGATTACTCAACAATAAGGATGTAGTTTCGTAAACATCCAATAGTCGAAGTTACTTTTATTTCAGATGGAAAAAAAAAAAAAGAAACAGTTTAAAGATTTTTCATAATTTTAATCTTTTTAATTGTTTTTAAAAGTTTTAATGGCAAACTTTTTTTTTTTTTTTTTTTTTTTTTTTGAGTTATTAGACTGCAGTCTGAAGTTTCCAGAATAGAAGTCCCCCCTCCTCCTGATATTCCTTTTCTTAACACTGGCAACGTGAATGCGTTCAAAGCTATATCTTGAGCGGTATTTTCTTATTTCCTTTAGTTTTTCTTATTTTATTTATTCTTACTTCTTTTTTAAAGCTCTTTTTAACGCTAATTATTTTGTTTACTTCTATGAATGTCTTTACTGCTTCCAATAAAACACTTTAACTTAATTTTAACAAAACCAAATGATTTAGCTTCAGTTTTCTACAGCTCGCATGAACGAAATAAGTCTTTTCAGTCTCTCAATAGCTTTAATTTTTCACAGATTGTTTATATTTTCACATTTTATGGATTTGAGAAAGATGTCTTAGAACTAAGATAGAACTACAAAAAAGTTATTTCCTACAGTCTATTTGAATATTGTTTACACATCTTAATAATAAACAAATAAACTAAAACTAGTTCATGAATATTTTCTTGTTTTAGCTATATAACTATTATTTTGATACACAGCTAGAACATTTATTTACAAAGTGGTCAAGTTGTATATTCTACAGATACAAAAAAAATGTATTTCCGTATTCCATCAAAAGTACTTAAGCATAATTTCATCGATCGTTGTCGGAAATTTCCGCAACAGTCACCACTCGCTATTGCGGAATTCTAAAGCACAAGAATGCTACTTGTGCTTTACATGTGCTACTTGGCCAGTTGATGGGATAGTACTTAAATACGCCACCAAATTCTCCAGAGATATCACAGATGGACTATGGAACTTTGCGAGCCTTAAAATATTCACTTGCTAACACTTCGACCAAACGCCGGACAATTAATGGAAAGCAGCACAAGATGAATGGCAAAAAGTTTCCCTGATAAATTAAGAGATACCGCTTTTTCCATTCAAATCAAAGTTTAGACTTGTAGGGGAGGAAATAATTACCTGATCCTATTAATAATACTTTGTATTAGTAGTTGTTTTGCATCATTAAAACTGTAGCTAAAAATGTGCAAATATCTTGTATAATTATATTTTGAATTTTCAAACCAAAAATAAGCCTCGTATACTGAATCAACGAATTAATGAGTTACAACTGTATAATTCTTAAATTAAAAGGAAGTATGCTGCAAGTAATGTACAGACATTGAATTAGTACTAAAAATGTACGCGTGTCTGTCCATGTTATATATATCTTTCTACTCCTTTTCTTTGCATGTTCTTACCACAGGAAATAAATAGCATGTTTTAAGAAAATAAGATCAGTAACAACGATGGCTTCTTTGACATTTTGTAATAATTTTGACTCTGCAAAAGAAAGCTGGATCATCGAATTCGTATTCTGTATTACGTTGTTTATTTCAAAAGATAGTATTCCACAGTATAATAACGGTTGAAATTATGAAGAACATTTTTTTTAAGTTATAAAGAAAGAATATTCATGATGCTTGATACAGTCATCTCTTTTCTTCTTTAATTCTCTAGAGAAGAAAAGATATCCTATCTCGAGAGGAAATATATTTATTTATCCATTAAAGCGTCTACGTAGCTTTGAGCCAAAGTAACTTCTGAATAAGCTATCGCATTAAATCTTACGCAAGCAGTTTCTGCCGTTACGCTCGTACGCCCATAACAGATACGGAATATCCATATATATTCTGCATCAATAAGCAAAGTCTATAGAATATGTCTTTTGATTATTTTTTAAAAGAATAAACACGTATGCTATAGAATATGTCTTTTGATTATTTTTTAAAGGAATAAACACGTATGCTGCGCTAAGGTGTGGCAACAAACTGCCATAAGAGCAAACAAGTAATTGATTTATAGCGGCATTTAAAGAGGAATTACAAACTAACTTATTTGCTCTGTATTATGCAAAGTAAGCACTTGGAAGCAAATATAAGCATGATACAAAGAAAGCATTTTTATAAGTTTTTTAGAATTAAATGTGTAGTTCAATTTTTAAAGTTCAGTGTGCAGTTCAATTTTAATAACATGATGATGATAATGGTAGGCGATAATGATAAAGCTAAAGTGAATTAATACTCGTAATAATGGTATAATGACAATTTAATGCATAACCATGAAAATTTGGAGGTAAATTCATTGTTGAATATAATTGAATCTCAGAGATAAATTGATTGGGACTAATAATGGCATCTTATAAGATTTGTAAAGGTCTGGCATGAAAGATTCCGTATGGTGGTTAGATTGACTGGCTAACTTGCCGGCGGTCTCTAGTTGAAATACCAGGTAATGCATGAAAGTTTGTGATTGTTATGTCTTAAAAATATTCAGATCCAAAATTCTTTAATGATAATGGTGAGGGAAGAAGCTTACGACAGCTTCGCATTTCATCCCTAATTGTGATCTGGTTCAAAATCGGAAGGCAACTGGCAAAAATCGGGGATTGAATATGAAAAACATTTATTCAGTTGTTGAATTTTCAAAGGTTGGTAGAACTGAAAAAAAATCGGTGATGTATACCAGAAAATGGTACCCAAAAATAGTACTCAAACTTTATGCAGCGACTGGCGCAACCTCTGATTCATTCATGTCCACCATGAAGCCAGTCATAGCTGCACATGGAATTCAAAGCAACAACTGCAGCACAGAAGATAATGGGCTATACTTCAGAATTATTGCCAATAAATTAGAATGTTCTGTAGCACACGGACAACATAAAGTATCATGTATCAATGTTCTCTCACTTCATTATTAAAAAGAAGGCATGCCTTCGAATGATCAACTGAGTAATACTATATAAAAATGGCATATATGTATATATTCTGTGAACTTAAAAAGTTCAAATGGATTTCAAAAGGATCACTTTGATTCAGCTTTAAGGACAGCAAACAGCTTCCCATAAATCAAAAGAGGAAAAGCGAAGGCTTCAATTTCTGTAGAAGTTTCGGCGTAGCCGCCAGTTAGCAGTTAAATTATTCTGAACAGTTTTACATTTAACTGATGATCTGTTATCATATGATAATTTAGCGTATCATTATCATCATTATTATTAATGTCATTAAAGTAGTATTATTCCTATTTTTATTATTATAACTGTAATAAAAATTACTAAATATCGTAAATTCCCCCTAATTAATGTGAACGCATGATGCGTTTTATACTTTCTGAAAACGTGATTTTTATGGCTTATTGATCAACATGTAAACCAATGACGCATCAGGCTATTTCTTCTTTTAAATTTCATTATTTTCTTACTGATACTCGAAAGTATTGCAGTGGAAATGGAATAGAAACTTTCTAACATATTTGATATTTTCTGTTAGGCTTCAATAACGCACAAGTTGAGAATAAAATACTAATTAAAGCAATAGCGTAGCAAAATATAACTATTTAATACAAAGTGGCAATTGTTATACTAGAATATTATTAATTTTCTAAATAAAAAGAAATTAACTATCTCACTTACGCAACATTATTCATCCATGGTTACATCTTATTTATTGACTCATAAAATAATTACTTAAATTCTTTGAATTTAAGTAAATTATTTTATGAGTCATATTTTATAGTGTGGGAGCCGGCTGAAGTAAGAATTTCGGATCGTTCTTCGTCTGACTTATTGACTTACTGACTACCGAAATCAGAAGCCATTTTAGATTTTTTTTTCTTTTTTTTAATGTCGATAAGGCACGAATGATTTCTTTGAAGACCTTGGATTTTATCGTTCAGCAGCCAGGTACGACGTTGACATTCTCATGTTCTATTTAGGACAAGATAAATCCTTGCATTTTAAAGCGACTCTTAAAGCAGGGTTATTCCCTTAATATATTGTGTATATTCACAACGTACTGAATAAAACGATATTCCGTACAACTAATTGTAGAATTCAGTAAACAGGAAATCACTCCGATGACGACGTACTACGGAATTTTTGTACGTCGTATAGCAAATACCGAACTGTGATATCAGGAATAAAGAAGTGTCATCACCAACAATAGCCCGTTAACTATTCCATTCAAACTCAGCGATGTACTAACGGTCCCATGGTGGGGTTAATTCTATAGAATTTTCCTTGATATGGTAAAAGTTAATCAGTCTAAAGAACCCTAACAGACGTGAAGCAAATTATCGTTATGCCAGAAAATAATTAACTAAACTTTGGAAATTTTAATAAACCTTTTTAGTTAAACAGAACTTTGAACATAAACGCACTTTCTTGTGCTAAAAAATCAGCCACAGCTGGAGATGATGCAACTAAAATAACAGTCAGTTTCAATTTAAAACGTAGACTAGTAGTTAAGGATTACACACATTAAATTTTATTCTAAGCTGACTCAAAAAATAACCGGCATAACAAATTCTAATGTCGTCAGTAATAACGTAAAGTCGAATCATTACAACTTCTTAGAGCTGGCAGGAACTAATGTAACGTATCCACGAAAGGCAGGAACATGTTCTACCTTAAAATTCAAAAACCTCAGCTTAAATACTAACTAAATAATTTACAATCGGAAAGGAGAATTTACAGTCAAGATGAAGCTGGAGAGTCACATGTGACTATTTGGCGCAATCAGTGTGGCTATCGTTGCAACAAGCAACTTTACTTTTTAAATGGAATATCAAAAAATATCATGCTACAATGCGCTTTTTAAAAGTCAGATAAAAAAAAACCTAACATTATGTTCTACAACATTTTTAATATACGCACCTTGTACTAATGATCAGACTATTAGACAAATAGCAAGCAATTCCATTTCTACGACCTAGTTGCTTTGGGATAATACAACTCCACCCCCTTAAATAAGGTATTTATCCCGCCTTCTTAGCATGCCTTCGGGGTGTAGTGGTCAGCACGTTCGGCGCGTGTTCGAGAGATCCGTAGTTTGAGTCCCGGTGAGGGTATTGCTCATTTTTCATCTCGCCTGCTTTAAAAAAATACCTAATGTCTCCACAGTGACGCCCGAATAAAAAACGTGGTGGGTGATGATTCTCTACCACCAGGACTTAGCGACTGGGCCCCCTAATCCCCAGTCGTCCTTTAAAAGAGGGAGCATATAAGGTATTCTCTCGCCTTCTTAGCGTGTTTTCGTTGTATAGTGGTGCTGACCACTATACAACGACTATACGCTCGGCGCGTATTCGAGAGGTCCGTGGTTCGAGTCCCGGCAATGGCATTGCTGATTTTTCATCTCTCCTGCTTTCAAAAAATACCTAATGTCTCTACAACTTTACTGTAAGCCACACTTGCCTTATATGGGCAACATAACTAAGACAGACTAAATACAGTATTCTTTCAAGATCCTACAAGAAACATTTCCCTTGTTTTACTTAGTTAGCTTATCTATGGGCACCATAAAGCATACAAAGGCTATCTGCCTGTGGGAGGAGTAAGGAGTGACTTCATGGAAGATTTTCTAAGGAGATTGGCCCATATTCCCATTACACATGGAGAAAAGGAAAAAAAAAAAAAAAAAAATCCATGCAGGAGGCGCATATATGTTTCCGTTATGAATAACTTAAATGTGAGCTAAATTTCTCGTAGAAATTCCTTCACGAAAGCATCCTTCACCCTTGGCACATAGACTTCGTGTGCTTTGAGGCATTAACTGTGTGACACAAAGAGATCCCACCCAAATCAATATGGGAAGGAAAGCCTCAATGATTACTTTTGGAATTTCTAGCTGGAAGTGGTCACAGTAAATAATCAAAGCACTTCAAATTATGGCAAGTATCCCTCCAAATGTTATGAATCACCTAAGTACAACAGTAAGTCACTGAAACAATACGAGTAAATCAAAGATGCTCTAAAATATCACAACAATAGCCAAAATATACAACATGTCTAAAACATGTCTAAAATAACAATAAAACACGTCATAAACTGTCAACAACATGTCTAAAATAACAATAAAACACGCATTAACTCCTCCATCAGTTAAAATGTCTAACTGCCTGATTCTAACCTCAGTTTTAGCAGAAATAGAATTCTAATCGGACCTGCGCCTGAATATGCATTAAAAGGAACTAAGTGCATTGACAGTGCCTCTATACAACGAATGGCCAGTCACTGTGATGGCCACGCACTCAAATTAATGAAAAGGAGATTATATCGTACGCAATTAAACACCCTACAAACCAATATAGATAAACATATTACCTAAGCATCAGTGTAATGTATTTCTATTGTAATCATTGTGTGTATATAACGTGTAATGTGTAATTCAAGAAGCGGCTTAACTGCTGTACCGGTCCAAATAAGTAATGACATCACTTAGTCATTAATTTAATACTTTTTTTAAGAATTAATGCTATCATGATGCAAACACTGCGTATATAAAATGTATAATTCCAACATCAGTGTAATCCTATTGTAACAACTGTATGTATACAATGCATAAGTGAACATAAAACAAATCCGTATTTAGGCAGCAGTGTAACATTTTTGTAACAATTTTGTGCATATAATGTGTACTTCAAGCGTCAGTGTAATCCTGATAAAACCATTGTGTGTATGCACTGCACAAGTGTATAAAATGGATGAACTGCATGTCCACGCCTATAATAACCCAACAATCAAACGCGTTATATGAGCGTTAAGTTACAAAGTTTAAATCACAAATTACCTGCTCCATTTAACCAAAAATGTGGATATTGTGTGTAAATAACATGAATTAAGTATTAATGTAATTAATCACACTGTAACCATTGACAGCATATCATGTACATATGAACAAATTATATGAATTGTTATCTACATAATCTGTGCTCAAAATCGTAAAATATCCAGTGACTTATTCACAGCTCCAGGCAACAAATGTTCAGTCTGATCAAGTTTTCAATGGTGTAATTTGAATCACGTAACAGATTTGCAACTATTGATTGTAAATGCTATATCATAAATGCTTTAATAATACCGTAAGTCGGGGCACAAGACGGGACAACCAGTTCCGCCAGCGGTGGCAGAGCTTACAACAGCAGGATCTCGGCACCAGAACTGCACCATGGGCCCCAGGAAGGTGTTGTTAATCTGGATAGTTAATGTAAGGGGCCCTTACCTACTTACTCAAAATAATAGGTGTCTTCTGCACTTACATCTAACCTAGCTTTAATAAACAAGCAATAGTTGAACATAACCCTACACAGAAGGAGAAATTTGGTTAAAAATGACAGCTGCTGGGAGCGAATATGACTATCTAATAAATTCATAGATTTTATTAAATGAAATGTCAAACTCCTGCCACTTGAAGTTTATTGAGATCATCACGAAAATTGTTTTTATATATTAAGTATCGACAATTTCCATCTGCAAGTATATAAATCAACATTTTGTTATGCTTTGGCTAAGTAAATCATATTTAACATTTAGCTCTTCTGCAGACCGTCACCAGCCTGGTTTTTGCATGATTCAAAACTCGTCATAATTCCGTCGGGGTTAAACGAGGCGTGTCGTCACTTGAACCATGAACCCTTCTTTTAAGCAAAAAGGGTCTGCGAATATCCTCGCTGGCTTAGATTGTGTTGCAAATATCTCAGCGATTCTTCCTCTTCTTAAGGCCTGCTACGTAAACACAAATTTCCAGATGCAAAGTAGCGAGACTGTATCGAAAGGGTTTAGCATATTTCGGCGTTCATTTGCAGGAATGCTTAACTGGTTTTCATGCATTATTTTTGGGGATCGAATTTTGTGATTATTGACACATAGTTGACAGTGTATGGCTAAAATATGCAGACATGCATCCTTACCATTTAGTTTGCTAAAAATGTTACAAAAATGTGTTTCATCACTTAGCAGATTTTTGTCAATAGGGAAATAGCTACTTAAAAGAATAGCCCTCAATTACTTTCTCGTATGTTTTAAAGATGTAAATGCAATATTTGAATGAAAAATCGCAAATTCTGGGAGCTTTATTTTTCGCTAAATGAAAACACTATTCTTCCTCATTTCATACATTTTTTCTCTAGACACAGTAAGTTTCAGTACAGAAATTTTCTCGTGCATACTTGTGAAACTTTCAGTTGTTCCATACAGGACTTCTAAGTTTTACCAGGAAGTGTTAGGATTCTGTTCTACTTAAGTTATTCATTTCCTGATTATTTCTGTTAAAAAATCGATTCTTTTATCTACTACACACCGTCTGCCTTATGATGGAATTAATTATTGGGATTTCTGGGCTGTTACTTTCAATGCAAGAAAATAATACAAATGGAAAAAGACCAGACTGTCTTATAGATCTGCATGCATACGCATACAAATGTAAAATATCTTTTAGAATAATTATGAAAATAAATATATAGTCATTAAATTAACTGATCATTAATAAAAATTTGATATGGACTCCACCTGACTTCCTTGTATGGCCTATTAAATTATACACATTTTTTGCTGCATTTCATTTAAACTTATTTCTTCGAATTTCATTAGGGATATATTTTTTATTCAATTAAGTTCTCAATTTGCGGCAAAGTAAAAATACATAAAAACTCGAAATTCCTTCATCAAAAATTGTAAAATACAGAAAAATAAAACATCAAATACAATTTTTAAAAAAAATTTACAATTAAAATTAGACTTTCTATGCATAAACGAGCAAGCGAGCAAAGAAGGCAGATTTTTTGCACAAAACCGAAAGTTTTCTTTTGATCCCACCGGTATTCTACTGAATTTCAAATGTAAACAAATGGCGGTTCGTTAGGCTTAACTCGCCACTCAGACTTTTAAATTGTTGATAATTCTTAACTAAGGGCATAAAAACCTTAACGGAACATAAAAACTACATAATTGAATCACTTTTAAAGCAAAAAATGCCCAATTTACCAATATATAAGAATAAAAAAGCTCTCAGAGCCAGGTACAGAGTGGGAATATATCTATATATGTATGACTGGTGCAGCCGATTGCAACGAAAAAGAAAATCGCACAACTACATGTTATAGCAGTCCGATATACAAAAATTCAACGTTCTACGGCAACTCGTTCTTGAGTTATGCGAGATACCTACATACGTGCGTCGTGCAGAGGTCAAGAAAAAAAATCTCTTCTGAATCCATTTTAAACCCAATTTAAAATCCTTTTTGTCAAAAACAGTCCTTTATTCTGTCTGTACGTACAACCGACAAGCGACGGGGGACGTGGGCACTGTTCCTTTACCATGAAGGTTAATCATTACAGCACCACGTCCACCATTGTCAAGAGCCGTATGAGAGCTGTGGTCACACGAGGGTCTCGCACAAGGCGCCAAGGGCCAACGTCTGATTCAGAGCACCCAAAAGGTTAATAATATTACTCTTATAATATTGCTTATGAAACTGCCGTTAGAATATTACACTAAAATATACATAAAAATAACTAATACCTAATGTACAGCAGAAGATAACATAAGAATATACATAAATACTAACTAATACCTATCATACAGATGAATTAGAACTTTATAAAATGGAGGTATTATTGCATATTGCATTTGTATACAAGAATTTGTTATAATACATTGAATTAAGTTATAGCGGCATTCATTATACAGTTGCATTAACTGAATGTTTTAGAAACAGTGCTATTACACTAACTGCATCAGTTATACTTGTTGCAATACACCCTTTTGTTTACTGAAGAAATGAACTATGTCTGTACGTACAGACGTCATGGAAGAACATCGTTCAAATGATTTAGAGAGCTGTTGAAATGATATTTTTGTTGAAATAGGATATCCGAAATGTTTCGCGATTACAATACTTCCTTTAAGTCTTAAGTCGATTTAGTACTTCCTTACTTTAAGGAAGTAAAAACAACAGATCATTTTTAGATGTTAATATCTTTGATGGGAGAAAAAATACTTTTTCTTTCTGAAATGCCTATATGTGATTTCAGCAGTTTATTAAATAATTATATAATTAGTTGTTTATTAAGGTTTTTGTTGTCGTTATTTTGATTTATTTGACTATGCCAAAGCATGCGAGGTCTATCTGCCCAAGAGGAGGGATGCCTTCGCGAAGAACTCTAAGAGAAACGGAAACCGGCGAACGGTGTAACTGCATGAAACATTTGTAACGTAACGAATTGTTCATGCAATTAAGACTGTTCCTCGGAAAATGCAGACACTTTAATTATTTCATGATGGTTTGCCTCGATTATTCTCAAATGAGAGCAAAGCTTGGTGACCTTTCTTGCCACATACTGTTTTGCAAATAGTTTTTGTTTTGCTTTTTAATTATTATTATTAATCTCAGTTTTGAGAATGATCATTCAGCCTTAGCTACAGTCACAGGAACAGTTAATTACCTGATACATGCTGTGCATACATCAGGAAACCTCAACGACATTAATTCCAACATTCTATATGAAAAATCGTTAACGAAATCTAGTTTTTTAAACTTTTAAAATAAAATTTCCAATAAAAAAAGTCTATATATTTTCTCTCCTCACTCGGTGGCTGCCTAAACTTGAAGCCCCAGAGCGCAGTCTCGTTTGCTCCGATGGTAATAGCGGCTCTGGTCGTAATGCTAAATTTCCAAAGGCTTTGATTAATTAATTATGGATAAATAAATGCAATACAACTTCAATTATCTACATAACTGCAATGTAATCCCTCCTGATATCCGAAAATTCCAGACAGCAGAGCTGTCTCTTTTCTATAGTCCAAAATTCTTATTTTTGCAATCAAGCATAAGAATTGTGTTTGTTTGTTTATGGTGGTGCATTTCAGCAAGACTTTTAGACTTAAAAAATATTGTTATCTCAGCAAAACAAACACAGAATGCATATTTTTTCTACACAATTAAGGAATAAAACTGTTTTTCTTCTTTGTTTCAATTTCAGGGAAACAATAAACGAAATATCACACTTCGTAACTAAAAAATATGATTTTTTAATTTCAAAATAAAAAATAACAATAAAAAGCACATACACAAAAAGAAAACTATACTGCATACACCAAAACATGTATACGCGAAGAGGGAATTAAAGTAACCCCGTGGTTTAGTCCATTTTTAGTAAAGAGCCATAGCTGAACATCACTCAAAAAAAAAAAAAAAAAAAAAAAAAAAAAAGGGCCTATGTTTGATAAGTAATTGGTTTTCCAATGGTTATAGGTTATTAAACAATAAAGCCCCATTATAGATATAACGCATATGCGAATATAATAAATATTCCTTTAAATTAATCTACGAGTTCCTTTACCAAATTAATGAAGCTATTAAAATAAATACTGGAATAACAAATTTTTTAATATATATATATATATTGTTTTACCTTTTTATATTATTTTTAAAAAATTAAAACATTTGTAAAAATTACAACTATGTGAAAACCTTAAATTACAGTCCGATACCTCCAAGAGGTTTTAAAAAATTAAAAAAGAATTTTAATTCAAAAATGAAAAAAAATTATAAGATTGCAGTATTGCGTGGCCCCAACTTGTCATTAACTGTGGTAGTGACTGCTATGAACTGTAAATTCATACACAAACACGTAAGAAGGGTTTAAAGCCCTTTTTATTCCACTTTAGAAATAACAGCTGCGTTCACTTGACGCTCACAAACTACGCCGACCCGGCGGTTTAACAAAAACAGAAATGTGAAACTAAAAAACAATAACTAGATGAATAAATAACTAGATCACTACCTACGAGGCTCTGAAATCTTTAACTAACCTAACCGCGTTCTAAAATACAGCTGAGATTCAGCGAGCTTACTGATTAAGCAGTTGAAGGATTCAGCAAAAACTGCCGAGATAGGCACTCAGGCCGAAACGCGCGGTTCTTAAATTTCTACCTAGCAACCTTCACGTTCGCGATTCAAGAAGCACACTTACAATCTCGTTTCCCTTCTATTTAAACCCAACTTACTTCTGCCAAATTTGAATATACTGCGCGCTCTACTACAATTTACATACTCTAGCATTGGCAATTCTAGGGGAAGCAAAGGCTTGACAGGAAAGATAGCTTAAAATAAATGTTAGTTAAAATAAACTCTACAAGATTAAACATAAATTACAATCTGATCATGATATACAGTTTTGAGTTGAAGAACTGAAACAATTTTTAGTCATTCATCATTGGGATAAGGCTATTAGTATAAGAAATAGTTTCCTAGGAATAAGATTTGCCAACATGAGAAAACCAAATGGTAGCAAAATGTTGTTATCATTCTTTAGTTAATATCACGTGGGGGTAGGGTTACTCTTTTTGACTAACAAATCAGTATACATGTCTTACTATTGTCAGCAAGTATGTTAATGAGAAAATAAATCCTTTAATCCAAAAATTAAAGTCAATGTAAAATTTAGGAAAATTAAATCAGCAGTATTTTAAAATGTTAATAAAGATGATAAAATAATCATCTATTTTTAAATTTTACTGCCCGGAATATATCAGAAATATTCAATTTTCCTACCAGAATCATCCTTCCACATTCCAGATCATTTGCAAATGATTAAAAATGATATAATTATTTTCAAAGAATATTTCTAGAATATTTCAAGCATAATTTGAAATATTTTTCTGATTATTTGAAAGAAATATACCTAAAATGTTGCAGAAATATTTCATGATAATATTCTATTAGAAAAACACTGGTAATTTGACTTGGATTCGATTTTAGGCGAACTGGCTATCTGCATGGCTGTTTCCGTAGTTTTTTCCCCGTTCATAATGTGAATACGAGTGATTGATCCTTAGAAAATCCTCCGCGAAGTCATCCTTTCACTTCAGCAGATAGTCCTCGTATGCTTTGCCCCAACCAAATAAAGCAAACCATTGTAAAGAAAATCTTTCGTATATTCTTGAGAAAGACTGGATTGTGAGGGTTTTTTGAACATAAGCCCAAAGAAAATTTATATATATTGACAAAGCAAAAGATTTGCTTTCTGATTATAGCCTAAATTTCTGAAATATTTCTAAAACATATAAAGATTAATTATCACCCTTGAATAATTCTGGGAACATTTGTGGTATTTGAAAGCATATGGATATTAGATATATTCTAGCACGTGATTGGAAAATTATGGAATTTTCCTGGAATATTCTCAAATTCCCTTTAAAATCCATCAAGTATATTCTTGTCTTAGTGAGATATTATCACATTTAAACTTTGCAGTGTCTGCTTGGAAGGCATATTCACATATGCAAGGACTTCCATTAACGAATACGAAGGGAAACACTTCTCGTATGTCCACCATGATATTCAATTAACAGCTATATTTCATAATTACAAGAGAGTCTATCCAAATTACTGTATCGGAAGAATGATCGAAAAAACGAAGGTTGCAAGATTGTCCTAAAACTGCCATAAGCGAATATCTGAGAATTACCAGATAGAAATAGGCGAAAAATACGCGTAAAACTCAAAGTATTTGATGCATCTGGACGGACAGCCACATAGAGAAAGTAATTTCCAACAAGGTTAAAATATGAGCACTAAAACTTTTTTCTACTAATAATAGTCCGAAATGAAGTATGTGTTCCGTTTCACAACTCGAATTTTCTGTTGAGAAAGGAAATCCCTGGTTAAATCATAGAGGTATTTCCTAACCTGGGATTCGCAACTTGAAGTCGCAAGAACTTCATTCAGATACATGAATTTAGAGAAATTACATTAATTAAAACTAATATGATGAATCACCTACCATATAAAGCCCAAACGGAATCTCTACATACATCGAGTGACTCAAAACTTGAGTTTCCAGAAAAATCCTTGACAGAATTCTGGGTCAGAGCTAGGTGTGAAATGACTTTTCCAGCTTTAACATTTATTATATTCATATATCGTTTCAATGTCGAAAAACGCTGAAGATATTTTACATCCAGCAGTATCAAGTATTGCATAAAGATTTAATTTGTTACGCAGCAAATATCTTATCAAAACGAGATTTTTTTTTCCATTAATTTTTGTATACTTGATACAAATTCTAGAATTACTTTTTTTTTTTTTTTTCATGTGCTTACTATTTACCAAAGAAATAAATTATTTATCGGTAAATATCCAGTTTTGTACCTTTATTGTATATTCGCTACCTGGGATAATGAAAAATTCTCGATGATAAAAAAGGGTCATAAGTGAAATTAGTTTCAAAAGCGCTGCTTAAGGCATCTTCATGCGTTCATGAAAAACAGGAACATCTGATAACCCTAACGTGGGGACATTTGCAATTATTTAATTAATAAAATAATTATTCAAGACGTAGCTGCGCATTCATTTTAACGAACTGCTTTGTTGTCATTCTTGCAATGAATATTTCCTTTAAAGAGAGATACTTTTTATTTTTCCTGATTTGTTTTACTTGATTACGGCAGAGTGCTCGAGAGCTATTTGCCTAAGAGGAGGGATCCTTCATGGAGGACATTCTAAGGGAAACTGGCTCGCATACGCATAAAAATCACGGAAAAAAATCATGGTAAAAATCACGAAAACACTCATGCAGCCAGCCCGTTCGCGAGATGCGAACCTCGGAAAAGCACTACCAGTATTCGACGACTTTACGCTAGGCCCGCTGGTGAGCTATTTTTCCAGGACACGAAATTTGCTTTCTGGAAACAATAAGCACGTCGTCTATGCATTCATCAAACTGAAGTTTAGAAGCGTATAGAAAGAAAAATTAAGTTTGAATAATTTGTATTCTGTATATTTGGTGATCCTCTGCATTTGGAAAAGAATATTTTCCTTCAGCAGCTAAAGAAACGTTTTCAGCACGTTCTACGATGCCATTATTTTTCCAAATTGACTCAAAATTTGGCGACCGCCACCTTTAGCTGGCAACCCTGCATCTGGATGTGCGTAGCGTGCAGTTCGCAATTGAAGGAAATGAACTTAAACCCGTCTCACTACGACTGCCACTTAGAAATAAAATGAAAAAAGAGTCTGCGAAAGACGAAAAAGGGAGGGTGAAAAAGATGAGAGAGAGAGGATAAAAAAAAATTTCTTCTTCAGTCTTTCATTGTTTTCTATTATACATTTACAAGAAATTGGTTTGATGTTGAAACAAAATTAAAGAGGCGCCGCTCTCTAGCGAAGATGAGACATATTTGGGGAAGAATTTATTTCTAGGTTTTGGCAACAGAAAAAGTTAATCATTTAATTCTAGGAAAGATTTTTTTTCTTATGATTATTTTTCATTTTTGCGCCTCAATTCGTATTTGATGTGAGAAAAAGTTTGCGAGATGAAGAGATACAGCAAGTTAGATGGAAAAATAAACGGATTTGCTCAAAAAAAATTGAGTCAGCACATTTTGTAAGTGAATCGCGAGTTACAGATAGATAAAATTGTCAAGTCATTATAAAAAAACTTTCCTCACTCCCATGAAAAGCGGGACCAAATTTGGTGCTTCCATTAAAACTTAAAGACAATCAAAAGTTGGCATGCAACTTCTAAATTTTTACAAAAAGATTTTATGTAAAATGAAGAAAAATAATCATGTATATTTATGAAAAAAGCATACCAGATGACAGTAGGGTGATGTTTATTAAGACACGTATAAAAAATCAACTTATATGCATTTAATAAAGGACGCATTAACAAATTATTGAATAAAAAATTTTAATCTATCTTTCGCAAAGTTTTTAATTCATTCGCAATAAGCTTGACTGAAACAAAAGTGATTTATTATATTCATAAAAAATATGTCTCAGTCCTCAATAAATTTATGCTTCCCTGAGTGAGCATATTTGTAGGGATTAAATTATTTGAATTGCATCAATGTACGAGACGGCTGACTTCCTTAGGTTGACTTCGTAGGGAAATTCTTTACGTACATTTGTTCTTTTCTTCGGCGTGGAATTACTTTGTTATATGTAGTATTTATAAAGTTGCTCTTCTTTGACAGACTATTGACAAAACTATTGTTAAAGTTTACCAACTCAGAATTTTCTAGAACAAAAATATATTCAGAGAATAACAGCTAAATAACAGTTTACTTATTTATTATTACATTTCTCCTATCGTCTTAGAATAAAAAATAAAATTCAATTAGACGTTGTAAGTTACATTTTTTTTTTTTTTTTTTTTTTTTTTTTAATGAAAACGAAATTCTGGAAACTATGAATCTCAAGTATGAAAAATTCACAAGGATTTATATTCTCATCAATCAAAACCGTTAGAATCAATTTTCATGCTCATCAAAGGACTGAGGATTTGATAACTTCAAGGAGGCAAACTGGAACTTCAAGTGCCCGAGAGCATCTGTAAAATACTTTTGATAATTCAAGCACCGGAAATTCAGAACACTAGAATACTTTCGGGTTAAACGAAAGAATGAATTCATAGAGGAATTTCCAAGGAAAACTATTTGTATGTATCTTGTATAACAGCAAAATCATGAGGAACCAATTTTGGCTTCGTTTATTTTAATTACGATGAAGCATGCGAGGGTCATCTACCGAAGAGTAGGTATGCCTTGGTAGAGAGCTTTTAAAGGGAAACGGGTTTGTACGCACATTTCACATGGGAAAAACCACGAAAAAGGCCATGCAACGAGCCCTTTCGCCAGGACTCGAACATATATCGGACTACCGGTGTTCAGCGACTTTACCGTTCAGCCGCTGGAGGGCTCCAGAATCTGAACAAGGGGAGATTTTCTAGTGTTCAGTGGCTTTAATTACTTAACACATATGAGCCCTTAGTCAGACTATGTTAGGTTAACTAACTAGTTATAGCAAAGAATGCCAAAGCTATCTGTCTTAGTGAAGGGCCGCTATCGTTAAGAACTTTCTAAGGGCTATAACTCGTAAATGTTAAACATGGAAAAATTTATACGGAGATAATCCGTTCGCCTTTATTTGAGTCGAACTAGCAGTGTTCAGCGTTTATATCCACTCAGCCACTTGTGCTTAAATGTTGGTTAAGATTGAATTTAATCTGTTTATGAGTTGACGCTCCATTCCATTCATTGCGTAATTTAAAGGTAACTGTTTATAATGAAACTTAGCTGCACACATTTCAGTCATAAAATCCCTGTTGCCTTATCAAGAAAAGCTGCGAGAGAATTTAAAGTTAGAAACTCTGCCTTTAAATTCTTAAACGGGCAGATTTTGTAAACAATCACATATCTTTTCATTATTAGTTAATATATCTAAATAATTTAATAAAATATTCTATCTCTTTTATTTTAAAGAATAGCGAAATATTATTTACGGTAACATTAATGACTGAGTATCTAAGGAAAGCCTCATCATTACAACTATTATTTGAATATTGTATTTTGCAGTTTTTTAAATGCTTCTAAATAATAAATCTATTTCTAAAGCATTCTCATTTATCACGTAAAAAAAATCCGATGAAAGTTTAACTAAATTTTTAAAATGTTATTTTCACTTCACTCGTAAACATGGAAAAACCGATTTTACTATTAAAAAACTAACCTTCATTCCTGGGTAATAAATTAACTGTTATATTATTATGTATTTGTTTCCTATTATAACTATACAAACTGAAAGAAAGCGTGCGGAAATAAAGTAAATTTTCACGCACTATTCTCCATTCTTTTATTTCTTTAAATTACATTAAAATAGGTTTATTTGCGTTTCCGTTCGAAAACCATATTCAGGATCACTTTTTATGGTTTAAGGGTTTCTTTATATAGATTCTAAATTCTAAAAATGCGTCACAATGTAAATAGTTGTTTACCACTTATCTGGCGTAACTGCTATTCAATATTTTTTTTTCCAATAAAGCAAGTTTACCTAGTATTATTATTCTTGTTTATAATTCCCTACAACTGTTTTGAGCCCGGTTGATAAAAATAGATTTATTTTGTATTTTCTTAACTGCATTTTCTTGGTGTGTCGATGCTATCAATCAGATGCATTTTTTTTAACAAAATGGAAAATTTTGTTAGCAAAATAAAAAATATTTGAAATTTCCAATTTCGTTACTATACTATATATTTATCAAAATGCAGATAAGCAATAATAAAGGTATCGCAAAGGAATAAAATTCCAATTTATATTGATTTTCTATCTGAAGTTTGGTACTTGTAAGACATTTTTGTTGGCAACGTTTTGTAATTCAAATATATTGAGAACTAAATATTAAATTCTTAGACTGATATTTTTTTCAAATAATTCTGACATATTTAATTAATCATTTAATAATGCACTTAACATGTTAGAATTATGAAAAATTTCTAAATTTTTTGGCGAAACTTACGAAGACAAAACTTGAGAATAAATAATAATAATTTTAGCCTTTTTCTCTTATTTATTAACTTTTTCTTCGGCGCATCAATAAAAATATAGATGTTTATATGTAAATAATTATAAGTAGCTTTATATCTTACTATAGCTTGATATTTTGATTCTGATAAATGATTACATTTCGATTCTGTTAAAGTTTGTAGCCTTGGAAAGAAATTGTTGAAAATTATCTTCATCATGGATTGTATATGTCCACTGATCAATCGGTTTCTTTTATTAATTTTCATTTGTAAAAAAAGCTGTTCACATATGTTTCAGAATAAAGCAATTTTTCTCAGAGAAAAATTTCGTAACTGAATTTATAAGAATAACATTTAATAAAACCTATATCTTCAAATCTTTGAATAAGATTTGATTTTACATTTTAAGTTAATTGGCTGCATTTATAAATTTGCTTGTACGTTATTCATATTCGTTTTTAGTGGAAATTAAAATAATGTAAATTTGTATTAAAATCTTATTTTACATATATATGTGTGTGTATGTAGTAAGTTTTGTAATGTTAATATTTGCAGCAAATACATATCGTGCCTCCGCCAGGCGCATAAAGTTGCTACGGAGGGGAGACATACGATCCGTTAACCGCCAGTTTGAGACCACCGAAATAAAAACACCTCTCTCGAAAACGACTTATACCTTTACTCACGAGGTTGATTGATGTGCCAAATAAAAGCTTTTAAAAGCTACAAAATAAGGCATTGAGATACAAACTAAGCGTAATTTTTTTTTTTTTTTTTTTTTTGTTGTTGTTGTTGTTTTTTTCCCCTGTTCTAATTAATACACGGCAAACAATTTTCTCTGGCTTGATACATCCAGCACGAAAATATATTTTTGTTATCAGTTCACTACAATTATTGTAAGATTTTTCTAAACATAAAAAATACATCTCTAAGGTTAGTTATTTCAACAAAGAGCGAAATAAAATGACTGACTGCGAAAATATTTTATTTACTGTACTTACTTTATAAAGAAGAACATTGTTGAGAAAAATGAGAACAACGCATTGCATTTAATGGTGACAATTACGTAGCACTGGTATTATTATACATCTTTCCGTTTAAAATTGTTTGGCGCGTATTATCCGGAAGAAATTATAAACTAATACCGGAATTATAAACCTACACAGGAAGAAATTATAAACTAATTCAGCTCCAATTCTTCTTAATTAGAACAGCTGCCTTTTCGATTCGTTCACTCTTCACCAGTACAACTGAACCCAGCGGGCATTAGTAATACTGATGAGGCATTCTTAAATACTCAATCATCAATGCTACCATAAATTATATTCCCCGCGTCGTTAAAATAAAAGAGAACCAATTTTTCGTTACATTGCTTCCCAGGGGAATGGTTCCATGCACGATCCCCTCCTACATATAACTTAAATACGAGATAGTTTCTTTTAGAAAATCCTCCTTGAAAGCTTTAAGTTGATAGTTCTAATGTGCTTCGCTATAATCTAATAAATCTAAATCCAACACCATCGAAAGAATTAAACTGAAAAGTGTAAAATATCTTAAATATAAAACTCAAAAAAAAAAAAAAAAAAACTCGCAAAAGTACTGACTTGGCTATAAGGTCGAACATGCTGTCAAATTACCGCTGATTTAATTTTTGTTTTCTTTTTTATTTCTCTTTCCAAGTCTTATAAAACACTTCTTAGTTTCTTAAACGCTGTTCATCATCACATTTAGAGATTCCGCTGAATTAAAAACTGTCCAAACCTCTAAAACACTTGACCTCTGAATTCAGAAAAAGAAACTAATAACCATAATAATAAAAAAGTATAAAAAATTCTGAAGAAAATCGTTGGCGGATGTGTTGGCGGCGAAAGGAGTGTCAAGTTAGGCTTGACAATGAAAGCTAAATGAGCTCATGATCGAAAAAGAAAAAATTGTGGAACAAGATTTTTTTCCCTCTCCATTTTTTGGATGATATGTTGACGTAAGAAGGGTTACCGGCTTAAGATACACAGTTTTATTTTTCTGCGTCATGTCTCATAAATCCCTTGTCAATTCGAAGTTAAAAATTTCATTTGGCTTTCAGAGAGCTATCTTACATGAATTAACATTAACTTTTAAAATTGTGCATAAAATATATTTTTATTCTGGAGTATATAGCTAAGTTTGGTTTGTTTTATTAGATTACGGAAAAGCACTCGAGGGCTATCTGCCTTAAGGGAGGCATGCCTTCGTGGAGGACTTCTTAAGGGAAACTGGCTCGTATACACGTTACACATGGGGAAAACCACGAAAACGCCTATGCAGCCATCCCGTTCGCGGGATTCGAACCTCGGACCGAACTACCAGTGTTCAGCGACGTTACCGCTCGGCCGCTGGCGGGCCTATATAGCTAGACTATCTATGCTTCTACTATATTTCTTGCTTCTTCTAGACTTTCTATCCAGCTGTTTCACATTTTTACGTGTAGCTGTAAATTTATCTTGCTGTTTTACTTGCAAAAAATTTAACAATTCCTTCTTTCCAGCTTCACCAGCG
The DNA here is from genome assembly GCF_044657685.1 of Stegodyphus dumicola. Classification (NCBI taxonomy): domain Eukaryota; kingdom Metazoa; phylum Arthropoda; class Arachnida; order Araneae; family Eresidae; genus Stegodyphus; species Stegodyphus dumicola. The sequence continues at coordinate 104,157,149 of NC_140771.1, forward strand.
GCCGAGTGATTAATATCGCTGAACACTGATAGTTTGGCCTGGGTTTGTTTCCAGTTGAACGGGTTGACTGCTTGAGCGTTTCTATAGTTTCGCATGTGCGAGCCAGTATCCCTTAGAAAGCCCTCTACGAAAGCATCCCTCCTCTTAGGCAAATGGCTCTCGTGTCCTTTACTATAAAAAAAAAAAAAAAAGCACTCAAATAAAGCAAAAAAAAAAAAGAGCACTCAAATAAAGCCAAAAAAAAAAAAAAAAAAAAAAAAAAAAAAACGCTGAAAACTGGAAAGTGTATTCAGATCTGCATCGCGGCAGCCGGGATGACTTTATGAACATTTTTAGTATTTCGCCTGTATGCGAAATGCAAGCCAGTTTCTCTTTCGAGCCAGTCCCCTGTGAGTCAGTTTCCCTTTGAAAGTGCTCCACGAAGACATCGCTCCTCTCCAGATAAACATAGCCTGTGATTTATAGTAATTCATTAAATAAATTCAGCGACTCTTGAGGAGTCTGATTTTTAGCTGCGCGAGTCTTTATTCGCGAGTATTTATAATATTTTCGCAAACAAAGAAAATATTAAAATAACAAAGAAAATATAAACAAAGAAATATTATAAATACTTTTTGTGCGAGTATTTATGATATTTTCTTTGTTTTTCTTTAATATATATATTTTCTTTAATATATTCACACTATATTTTTTTTTCTTTCTTTAATAAAAACGTGGAAAGACTTTTCAGAAACTAGACGAAATTTAAGTAAAATAGCACACAAACCATGCGCTCTTTAATAATAAAAAAAAATAAATAAATGAATAGTAATTTATAAAAGATATGTCAATGATAGGTTTGTTTTATGGTACTAAATAATAAAACAAACAAAAATCGGTTAAGAAAAGTAAAAAATTTGCAAAGATGCCTAGCACTCAGATTTTGCTCACTGCTCATAGCATTCTTCCAATAACAGAAAATGTAAACAAATTCGAGATCCAAAATTAAATCATTATTATAAGAAATTCACTACAATTACTTCCAATTCAAAATTTCCAGGTTTATATATATATATATATATATATATATATTACCGTTAACTCATTACTGTGAACTTAACTCTCTTCCTGCCCACGCCACAGAACTCCTTCCAAATATGTTCGGCAATTATTCTAATGTTATTGGGGTTATAGTGTGATTTTGCCGCCCAAGTGAATTTGCCGCCCAACCGGTTTAGTGGTTTACATCGCTGACTGCCGTGCCGAAGGGCCCGGGTTCGAATTCCGGAGAAGACATGGATGTTTGTAAATGTATAGTGTCCGTGCAGCATGGGGCACTCTAAATATACGGTGAAGCGGAAGTCCTATCAAGAGGTTGGTGGTAGGGGAGGAAGGGGTGGAAGACCCTCGGATCCGTCTCCCCATCTCCATCAAAACTGGGGGCGGAACTGAGCTAAATCGCACTGTGACCTGTAAGGTGCTCAAGGCTGTTGCCAACGACAGGCGTATCTTGCACTATTTGCTGCGAGGAAGTTCGTGGACTTGGGCTGACTATATCAACAACTACTACTACTAAGTTTACATTATGCCTGGTTATACTGTGCCTTAAGCGCCGAGCTAACTAGTATAGTGATTAGCGACACTGACTGCGGATGAACCCGAGCTTGAACCCCGGAGAAGGCATGGATAGTTAGTTGTAAGGGTTTTAGTGTTTGTTCTGCATTCAGGGACTTAAAATATTAGCAAGTTGAAAGTCCTTTGCAGTGCTTTTGTGGTAAGGAAAGAGTGGTAGGAAGCGTTCGATCCGTCCTCCAAGGTGTTTGCCATCAAAATCGGGTGAAACTGCATAATTAGTGCGGTGAGACCATACCTATGCGACCGATGGTAAAGTTAGGTGTCCACTTATTTCTACTTGAACAGCATAAAAATTAAAATGTTTTCACTATTGTGTTAACATTCACTGCTATGACTATTCGCTGACTATTCACTGCTATCTGTTTAAAGGGAGGGATGCTATCTTGGAGGACTTTCTATTGGTAACTGGCTACTACTGTCAGGCAAGCGTATGGATTGCATTCACCTTGGTGCTTTAGAAAAAACATACTGATGATGCTTATTATCATTCTTATTTATGCAATGCATAAAGCTTCGTTGTTTTCTCCTTTTCAAGCTCTAATGTTAATAACACAGAGTTTTATATCATATCAGAAAATACTAATATATATGTCAATAGATGGGAGATTCATCTTATAAAAAATGACATACTAAACAGACAATATTAATGAATATTATTTAATAACAAATGCATTTTCTGTTCTTAGAGTTCTCTTTTTCCCCCCGTTCCGTTACATTGGAAATGCATCATATAATAAACATGTCTACAAAAGATGTGTTAATCAGTTATTTGATGTTAATGGTAAAGTTTGTGGACAAAGACAATGATTTTGTACCATTTAAAAATAGTACACGTCTTTGTATAATTGTGCAGTTTGTTGGCAACTTTATCTGCTAGCGTTCTTCGAGAAACTTCAATAATTGAAAATTACTTTAGCTGGCATTTGTTAGTTGATCTTAAGTAAAGCAAAAGTCTTATCTGCCAAAGTTGGTTTTAGGTTACTTGTTTGTGACAGAGCACACTAGGCTATCTACCCAAGGGGAGGGATGACTTCGTGAAGGACTTTCTAAGGGAAGCTGACTCGTATCCATGTTACAAATGGGGAAAAACACAATCTGCTAAGGAACGGGTACCTTCAAAGTAGATTTTCAAAGGAAAGCTGGCTCTTATTTACGTTACACATCACTTTTATCTATAATTTATGATAATGTAAGTGACTGGATTTTTATTCCCTTTCAGTGTACTAGTTTCTGGGCTTTACAGTAAACCAGTGGAAGTTTATACCACTGAGGAAATAAATTAATAACGAAAAAAAAGGAATATAGTAAATTAAGTAAAACACAAAAATTAAAACTGCGGAAAGCTGAAAGCCAATGATATAAATCTGTGATTTATAAGAAATATCTCTCCATTGAAACGTATGCCTTATTATTTATAGTCACCTTTTTTATTATCGTTTAAATTACTTCTGTAAATTTAAAGGTTACCTATCTGTACGCATCGATTTTAGCCCCTTCAGTTCAAGATTAAAATTCTAATTTTCTACTACCAATCAGGGGGGAAAAAATGTTTTTGGTACAATGAAAGAATTATATGAAACGAGTGAGCATATTAAATCCTTTGCTGTGAATGGAAAGAAATAGAAAGTCATAAATTTATCAAAACGAAAAAAAAATATTACGTAACGTATGCTTATAAAAAGCAGGGAATGTCTATGCTAGATATTAATCATCCAAGTATTTTCAGGATAATAATGACATCAGGTGCCATTGACAGTTACAGTGGTATAAGAAAAAGTCAGATGTTAATTGTAAGTGATTTCTTATGCTGCAGAAAATGTATACAAGATCTGAAGATACTCTTTTCTTGATCGCTTTCGAAACATAATACCTGAACTAGTCATGAAATTAATAACCCCAAACTGATAAGAATTTGAACTGTATCATTAATTTCAATTATGAAGAATTTACTTGCACTCTCGATATTCCGTTGACTGCAGTAGAAGCAATTAAAAGTGTCGTTAGGAATCAAGTAGTCTTGATGTTCTTTCAAGATGCCATCTCCGCAAAACATCCAAATCAGAAGGAAAATGGTGCAACAGTATTTATTTTACCTTCGACTGCAAAGAACTGATTTTCTCAACAAAGAAAGAATAAAAGTAAATAAAAAAAAGTTACTCATTTAATCAATCATGGTGAAGTATGCGAGGATTATCGAAAGGGATTTCTTCATGAAAGACTCAATACGAGAAACTCGTTCGGACTCTTATTTCACATGTGAGAAACTAAGTAAAAATAATTAGTTCTGTTTGCTTTTCTGGAAAGCAATATATCGCCCAGCAGATGTGATGAAGAAGGATAGTTGTAAATGTTGATGTATTATAAAATATTGTTTTTTCTCATAGTTTAACAACTCGACTGGAATTTATGGGTGGAAAATTTGTCATCCTCTATGGTACACCTTGGACAAAAGTATCGTTAAAGAGGTGGTAAAATGGCCGATGTGTAAGCCACACCCTGAAGAATATTTCACCCAGAACTTCCAGGACATTCAGAAACGGATTTAAGATTAGCCAGCAAAGAAACGTCAGACATGGTTTCCTTGTCTCAATATTAGTTCCCGTGATATAAACACGTTCAGGTGAAATCTAATCCACCTTCGAGATTATAAATACATGACAAGTATACATTTGTTCCGGAAATTAGATCTGATCTTATAATATTGAACTTAATATAGCAGACCTGATCAATGGACGCGCGTTTTTCTTTCCCATGCAATAAAAGCGTGATGCAAAAAAGTAACTGTAAATGCGACTGCCAAACAGGCGATGCATACGCCAATTTTGCCAATCCTCCCACTCTTCAGCACGTGTCTCCGCAGCAGGGACGGGCGCATTGAACGGATTCCAGAGTCTATTTTCTTAGGGATGTTTAGACGGAAGCTGGCCCTCTCGAGTCCACTAGGAGTGCCTTGTTGACTCTGAGGCAGGAAGTATCAGTCATCCGAACGCCCAATCATTAATTTAAAAGCCCAAGTGCACGATCCAAGACACGATGCCCTGATCACATCTAAAAGATGCATGAAACTAAAAGGGGGTGAAAAGTGTTTTTTATAGATGAAGTGATGTCTGGTTTCTGTATGAATGTCATAAATGACCAATTGCTTTTCATTGGCCGAAAACACTACTGGAAACTATGTGACATTTTGCACGTAAGTCTGATGAAAGAGTAAGCTGAACCGTGTTCATTCAATGACACACAGAATGATATGCAGTAACTCAAAGAAGAAGATTGTTAATTAGAAGATCAAGTCTCTATAATGGATCACAGAATTCATAAGCGCTAAAGTGATCTGTTGAATTTTTATGCTCATCATACATATTAAATGTTAAAGTGCTTGAGGTTTAAAACTTTAGGAAAGATTATCTTCAAGTCCTTCATTGTCATGTAGGCAATGAATGAATGCACAATTATAGTCTATACTTAATATGAATAACTTGAACAGCAATAAATCGTTTTTCAGAATTTCAGAGGAAACCTCCTCATTAAACATTCTGTTCATTATCAGAAGACAGCAGCTAAATTCTATATACAATCAGTTACGAATGAAATTTAAAGCGCGTTTGCTAATCTGCTGTAAATCATGGCCACGTATGACCTAATGTCTATAGTCGCGAAACTTATTTGCAGATCCTAGCTCCAACGATTCAACAAACGGCTGAATGAGTTTTTCGTAGACAGTTTCTCTTATAAAATCATCTTCGAAAATTCGCAAGTAGGGCTGGATTAGTCATTAAGCAAAATAAGCGCATGCTTAGGGCATCAAGAAAAGAAGACAGCACAAAATAGTTCTTAGAATTTAGGGAAAGGTAGCACCACAAAAACTGCCAATTACCGTTTTTGCTGCAAAATGAACAGTGCAGCTAAATTAAGTCAGAGAAGGAAAAATCTTTTAAGCGTTTAGGGCCTTTAAAATCTTAATCCACCTCTGAGTGCAAAACGTTGTGCACTTTGCCATAACTGATAAATTCAAACAATGTATGCTACCAAACTTGAGAACCTTTTCTCCACAATAGTGCTCAAGACACAAATTTAATATATGTTCTGTAAAAAATTTATATGCCGCAAAAAAATTATGTGTTTTTAAAAGTTTTTCCTACATCTTGTTAAGCTCTACAATGCATGCACTGTGGGAATATTATGCGAAAAATATTTAGACGCCTAATAGACTTATAGATACAGAAATATAAATTAATAAAAAATATCGCTTCGATATTTGTCTTTCAGTCCCCCTTACATGTAATTGACAACTTTAATCATTGGAATTAGAAATTCTTACAAACTTGATTCATTTCAGTTTGTTATTCATTGAATTGCATATTATGACTAACAAAATACTCATGTGCATCTTTGAAAGTGTTGTAATACTAATGATAGACTGATGTGCTGTAACTCTTGAATCCATTTAATTTAGTCAGTGTTTTGTTATTCATTGAACTGCATATTATTACTTACAATATACTCATTTGCGTTTATGAAAGTGTTGTAATACGAATAATAGACTGAAGTGCTGTTACTATTGAATCCATTTAATATGTAATAAATACCTACACATCTTGATTACTTTTATGGACTACACAGGAACTTTCATCGAAGAGTCTGGTTAAAACTTTTGGATTACAGCTTCTAGATTTACTCAACACCGACCGAGCGGTAGAAACCACAGACACTGGTAATTCGTTCCGGGGTTCGAGTTCCGGCGAACGGGCTGGCTGCATGGGCGTTTTCGTAGTTTTTCCCATGGGTAATGTCGATACTAACCAGTGCCCCTTAAAATGCTCTCCACGGTGCCTCCCTCCTTTGTCTTGTAGTGCCTAATGGCAGAGCACGTAATAAATAATAGTAATAAAAAGTTACTAGTATCTGGCTTATAAGTGGCCCTGTGGTAAAATAGCTGAATATTGGTAGATTAACTAGAGTTCATATCTCTTGAATCTGCTGGCTGAATGGCAATTTTCACGGATTTCCCGATGTGGATTCCCCTTCATTTCGCAGGTACCCTTGTGTGCTTTACTGCAAGTCAAAAACAAAAGTTACTAGATACTGCTTTTAAAGCCTGATGACTATACCAGAACCATAAATGAAAGACAGTCTCGTTCCGAAGATCCGCGATCTGGATTCAAGAAAATAGTCACGATGCAATTATATGCAAGCATTTGTGAAAACTGCAGTTCTTCGGAAAGCTGAAGGCATAATGTTATCAGTATGAAACCTGTTGCATATGTGTACATTAAAGGCGAGACAAACAGATGACCAGAATTTCAACCAAGGAACATGTAGTTTTGGAATGCCTTTATTTGACAGCCATATGTTGGGTATAAATAAATAACTCGAATGATATATTCGAATTAGGTTCATTTTTGAACCATAAAGATGTTCACTGATTGCTAGTTTGTCTGTGCATATAAATTAGTATGTACGAATCAATTAATTACGTTAATTAGTACATATGACTGACGTATGAATGTCTCATGAACAGTGAGGGAAGAGGAAGCATTGCAATGAAAGATGGCGAATTTCCTTACCTCGAGATATTACAGAATATATAATGCAAAATGCATTATTAAGTAATGCCACTGCCACCAACCGATTGGATTGGATTGTTTGATTATGGCGAAGCATACTAATGCTATTCTAAATTTATACTATTTATCTAAAGAGAAGAATACTTTCATGGAAAACTCTCTAAAGGATAGTAGTTTCCCAGTCACGTCTACATATAAGGAAAACCACCAAAACGGCAATTCAGCCAGCTCATTCGCCAGGATCGAATTCGGATCCGGTGTTCAACGGCCTTTAACTCTCAGCCACTAGAGGGTAAGATTCAGAGGGAAATAAAATTGGAAAGTGGTCCATAATTTACCAAAACAGCGCGAACTGGCATATACTTTAATCGCATACATGCAACATTTTATCGCATTGACGCTACACCATGTACTGTGTTTGTGAAGTAGTAATTTTACCGGATCAGTTTTGTCTACCGGGGGGAAATAAGATGTTTTTGGCTAAAATTTTCCGAAATTTGAAGTTTTAGCTTTCGTTTTGTAACTATTTCAAATAAAATTCCTAATTTATTAAGGAGAAAAGAACTGTCTTCCTTCTTCCCGAGGAATTAATTATTTCATACGCTCAGAAGAGGTGCAAAAGATAGCGTAATCTGGTAAGCAAATTAAGAAAAAGCAAAATATAACGAAATAAAGTGTTCTTTTCATAAAGAAGACTAGAATTAAATGCATATTGATAAAAGAAAACATATTTCATAAACAGATTACGAATTAAAACAATTTAGTTAGAATTGACAAAAACAAATGAATAAATAAATAAAAATTAAAAAGATAAATCTGAAAAGGGTTCATATTTTAACGGCCGTTCAAAAAGGTTCTTTGAAAATTTAATACGTTTTATCAGTAAAAGCTATCAGTAGAAATGGTCCGGTGATGGAATAGGATAGTGGATAAATGTGCATTTAGGCTAACGTGGAAATGTTACATATATTCGGTAAATTTAAAAAGTGAAAAAAAAATTAATTTAATTTTATATGTATCATGAATTAATATTCTTGAGAACTGCATTTAAAAAGTTTAGTTTGTTAATTAATAACAAGTAGATTAAATATGACAGAATAATATTTTTCTTTTTTCCGAATACAACAGACTCGACTGAAAAGGGAAACAACGCAAAGTAGTACTTCAATACTAATAGCTCGATTGAGCTAGAAAACACTGCATGGAAAATTGGATTTTCATATTAATTTTTTTTTAATTTGACAGCACAGAAGGTTTTTTTATATTGTAGAGTCATTATTTTTTTTTTTTTTTTTTTTTTTTTTTTTTAAGCAGAAGACGTGAAAATGTGCACTTCACTCGCTGGAACTCGAATCCAGGACCTGTCGAATATGCTTCTAATTACACCACGGTCACATGAGGAAAGTAAGGAGAAAACACCTTATAATATAACTGCATATAATATAAAATTACGGAATTTATTGAAATCAGTGATTAAGATGGCTTTTTGATCTAATAAAAACATAACACACCACAAGCATGAACAAAGTTCTATAAAAAAAAAACCAATAAATTGAAGTCGAAAATAAGAAAAGGCTTATTTTCCATCTTTTGGATAAAAACAGCAAAGAAAGCTAAGTGAAACTTAAAAAAACAAACTTCAGTTCATCAGCCAATCAAGGGCGAATGGATTGGTCTGAATGGTGCGGGAATTAGTGAATAAATAAAGTCAAAATAATTTATTAAAACATAGTAATAAAATATTAAATTAATTTAGTTAAATAATAAAATATAAACAAGTTAATAACTTATGAACCAAAGAAAATGGGATACAAAATATTCTAATTATTCTATTAGAAAATACTGCAAAATCCAAAGCTTACTGCTTTGAATGTATATTCTAGAAATGATAAGGATACGAATGAATGTCGAGAAAACTATCAAGGTGGAAAAAACCTAAAAAAATATTCCATTTATTCATAATTTTATATTGTCTAATGAAATAGGGTGGAATGTTACAGCGAGCCCTCTCCTGGCAACAACATACCTAAGACGACCACATCTGAAAGTGATTAGAATTTCTAAGAACATAAATAAACAATGGTATTGAACATCACGTCAGTAAGATGACAACCTCCAGAGAAGATCAAATCTTCTGCAACCACAATTCATCGTCTTAAACAAGGCACACTTTACATTAATTATTACAAAATGTGCAATAATGCTCTTCTTGCCAAATATCATATTTAATGATGATTATATCTTTAAATATGTTAATTAATGGCATTTTTTAGTTATTTATTATTTATCTGTAACAATAAAATATAGGGAACCTTCTCGAACCTCCCTACGAAAATACCTCAGAAAATTATTAGTGTTAGAAATTAAGCAAGCACTTAATGAAGTAAAAATTCTCTAAGTTGACCTTTTCCACAAAGAACACCTAGAAACACGAAAATCAACCTAAACCGCGGTAGTCTTTCTAGGCAGACCGTGTTATCTTTTGCCTTCTCTTAAACCAATTTGCAATAACAATATTCAAGGTAAATGTAATCATATCCTTTCAACAATGCAAATGTCTGTTAGCTGTACACAAATGTATATAAAAATTTCAAATTTACATAGAAATTTAAATTTCGTATTTTATTATATATACAGCCATTTTAAAAATAAATTATATATCAAATATTTACACATAATTTGAAAACTTCTTTGAAATGGAAGTACTCATATGCAAAACGGTTAAAAAATAGTCGATGTAGTATTTATCTCGAATATATGTCATCACATAATTTTTAAGTTTAAAAAATAGTTTATGTCTGATAAATTACATAATCTTGTTCCATTGTTTTATATCGGTAATTCTACTAATTCTAAATCCCCTTACAGAATAATATATATTAAATGCATCTTAGATGACAATGTTAAGTTGGGTTATCTGAATATGGCAATGAGAGCTGTCTGCCTAAAGAGAGGGATGCCTTTGTGGAGAAATTTCTAAGGTGAAACTGGCTTGTATTCTTATTACATGTAGATAAACTACGAACATTAACTATGCAGTTAGCCCATTCACCTAGTTTTTAACCAATATGAACTACCAAAATTCATTCGTCTTAACCACTCGACATTGATGGAGCTCCAGAATTCATTAAATGTAAATGTTATTTTTCATACAAAAGCTAATTAAGCAATTTTAATGAGTTATGAAACTGGGTAATTTTCGATAACATTTATCACAATAATTTACATAATTTATGGTAATGTTATTCAGAAATATGTTTTTCTGGACTACATTTTTCGAAGGATATTTTTATCAGGAATTTTCAGGGATGTATTTTCTGAAATAGTTTCTTCCGGGGATTTTCTCAGGAACATATTTTTCGGATACCTTTATAAGGTATTTTTTTCCGCACACGATCAAAAGTATACGATAAGAAAACTTGAAAGCTGTGGCTAAATTTCTCTAGCTTAAAAATTATAAATTTTATGATAACGTATCTAACGTTTTATACTAGTAAAATGAAGCAGTAAGATAATAATTTCAATAAAATTGTGCTTAGTTCTCACAGCTTTTTGCATCAGACTCTTAGAGCTTAAGTCATGCCTTCCAACTTCTTGAGAGCAAAATCAGAAAATTTCTGGAAAAAATTCTGTAAATACGAAATGCAAAATTTGCAGTAAAAAAATTCCCATATCTCGAATGTATCAGAAACATAAGCAGGGAAAAAAGCAACCAGAGGAAATGGAAAATCCCATTTATTTTAATATATTCATAGCAGCTGATACAGTTTTGCCAAAAAAAGAAATCGCAATATTCAGCTTCATAACACTTATCATCCTATTTATATTTGACGCTGTCATAAAAGCGCGAGACTAAGTTCCCCCCTCCTTTTTTTACAATGCTAAAAATGCTCTCACATTAGGTATTGGTATGATGTATAATTAACATAGTTTTCAGAACTTTAGCGATCCTACCATGTTTAAAATTCGATCAACCACTTACATCTTTTCTATGAAACCAATCAAAGCATCTAAGCTGTATAACTCAATATCTTCAATATCTTTAAGCTGTAAAAACTCAAACTGATTTTAAAATTCATTCCACGCTGTATAACCGTTCTCTCCATCTTTTATTGTGAGCAGAGACTGGAATTTATCCACAAAATATCAAACACTATCAAAAGAAGTATCACTTTCTTTAAAATTAGTAATTTTTACATGAGTTAATATTTCTATTTTAGTGAGAAATTCCTAATGATATAATTACATACGGTTTCAAAATGCTGCTGAACAAGCTAAATATTTTTTCACATTATATTCAAACTGTTTTAAGAATTGAGTATTGTTTCCAAAATACAAATCTTAATCATCTTAATGATTTGCCAAATGATGGTAAGAAATTTTCGTTTTTAATTTTTTTAATTACTGAAAGCTTGACAAATTTAGTAAGAAGTCCTGGTGACAACATTGAAACATTTTCTTCAGAATAGAATCTTTTGTGGTGCAGACTTTAGTTGCATATTTAGTTCTTCAGAAATAGATGATAATAAATTGTTTCGGTGAGATGAAATAAAATAAAAAAATTTCAAATTTACATAGAAATTTAAACTTTGTATTTTAACTGGAAATTATGTTTTTTCGTTATCCTTTTGCAAAATTTTCCCTCAAGACATTCTCTTTTTTGTCTGTTAATAGTTTTAAGCTCATTATTTAATTTCATTTCTTCAAGAAAAAACTTATTATACTGCTACATCAGTATTTTTAACTCTGTACCAAAAGACATCAAGCTCTCGTACGACTACTTTAGGTTTTATTTCATCTTATTTTATTTATTTATTTTATTACTATGATTTTTATTTCTTTCCTGTGAAGCGGCTGGAAAGTTTTTAAATTGTCTTTTCGTTTAGCACTTTTTTAAGTACAAGAGCACATCCAATAAAATTTTATCTATGTTTACTGGTAATGTAGTAGTTGCTTTTTCTGTTGCAATTTATTAAGAAACAGTTATTTCAACACATTAGGATTAATAAATATTTGTATTTCTTCAGAAAATTTTCAATGACCAATCCTAATAACTTGCATTATCTGCACAAAAAGGAACATAGTTTGATATAGGAATATTTCATTTGTTCAGATCATTGGCACTCATCATTGAAATATTCTGACCAGTTCAGTCACCAGCTAAATTCGAAAAACACAAAAGTGTACCTTTTATTTCATCCTTGAACAAGTTACAGCACTGAATACCACTTATAATCACTTTCATTGCTTCCAGCTACAGACAAGGAAGGAGAGGGCACATTTTTGCAAAATACATATCTGGTCGTTTCGGTACATACTTTTTTGGGGGGGAAGTGGGGTATTTGCGTGTGAGACCATTTGTCATCTCATTGAAAATGCTAAAATGTTTTCTATGAGCCATAAATACTTTATTGTTACATCTAAATAACTCTGGCTTAGGGATCAAGTCTTTGATTAAGGAAAGCATGCGAGAGCTATCTGCCTAAAGGTAGTTTCCATGTTACAGTGAGAAACACTGTGAAAGCCCTTGCTGGCAGCCCATTTGCCTGGTGGAGGACCCACGTCGAACTACCAGTTTTCAACGACTTTGCTGCTCGGCCCAGAATCAGATTCTGAATCAAAAAACATATTAAACAGAGGACCAGTATCTGCAACATTCAAAGTAATAGTGTCTACAATTAAAAATTGTGTAAATAGACACTTATTTCCCAAATAACACTAACTTCATACTCAGTAGAGTTTTGAAAAGAAATGCTGAATTTCTGATTTTTTCAAACTTTCAGCATTTGATTATTTAATTTTTACATTCTTCAAATGCTTTACAATATCACTTTTTCCAACATGAGATATTATAAAATCGCATTCGTATATATTGCAAAATGTGGAAGTATATCCATTGATTGATTCTTTTATACATAGAAACTCCCATCCTTGTAAGCTGGTCTAAACCACTGACAGTTTTATTTAATACTGTCTAAAATACTGAAAATTTTATTTAATATTGATTTTACTCAATTATCAAATCAATGATATATTGTGCCGTAGACAATTCGTATCAGATTTCCAGATGGCTTGACGAAATTCTGCCAAAAAAAAGCATGAAAGTTTAAATCAAGAAGATAATATATGCTTTCCTTTATAAAATTCCATTATAATATTAGGATTTAATAATGTTAATGCAATTTAAAAAATCATGAAGAAATTTGCAACTTGAATGCCACCAAGAACTCTCTTTAAAGCGGTTAAAATGGCGTTCGCCAAACCTAGCGATGCACAGTAGTTAATAAAATGCTCCAACATTTCTTCATTTTCCCTAGAGAAGACTGACCCACCAGTAGTCCAGCGGTTAAGGCAGCTAAATGCTGGGAGTTCAATTCGAATTCTGTTCTAGACAACTAAGCTTGCTGCAAGGTACATTTTCGCGACACAGGCCAGTTTCCCTTAAAACGTCCTCCGCAAAGGCATTCTTTCCTTTAGGCAGATAGCCCTGTTAGTCTTGTCATAGTGGAACAACTTAACATATTGGAAAAAGGTGATTTATCCGATCGCATGATGAAGAACGGTATTCCCAAGCCTGAAGCCTTATAACCAAAGTAGATTCGTATTAATTTTAAGCTTGTGAACCAAAGTAACACCAAATTCGTAAAACAGTCTTCCAGTGTAAAATCGTAAAACTGGAAAGGTTTCCCTAAACATTCTAGATATGTAAATGAAACTTTATGATCTAAAAATTAAAAATATAAAAAATATTTAAAAAATATTTTATCCCTAAATTTTTTAAATGGATTTACAGTTTAAATGTGATCGGTACCCGCCAGTAGCCGAGTGGTAAATACGCTCTGGAACAAGTAGCTCGACGTGGATTCGATTCCAGGCAAATGATCTGGCTGCATGGGCGTTTTTGTGGCTTTCCCCGTTTGTAACGTGGATACGAGCCAGTTTCCCTTAGAAAAATCCGTCACGAAGGTCATCTCTTCCCTTAGGCAGAGAGCTCCCGCGTGCAACCTTGCATACAATATACACATCATGCATTAGTAGTTACTTTTAACCTACTTCTAAGATCCCGTACATATATCTCGAACAATCCGCTGGAGACGTAGGACAATTTCTCACAAGTCATGAGAATTGGAAATCTTGTGACTTAAGGTCACCTGTTTAAAGCCATTCAGAAGACTACCCTAATCTGATAAGCCCACCAGCGGCCGAGCGGTGAAGTCGCTGAACACCGGTAGTTCGGTCCGAGGTTCGAATCCTTCGAATGGGCTGGTTGCATGGGCGTTTTCGTAGTTTTCCCCATGTGTAACATGCATACGAGCAAGTTTCTCTTAGAAAGTCCTCCACGAGGGCACCCCACCCCTTAGGCAGAAAGTGCGAGTGCTTTGCTGTAATCAAATAAACCAAACCAAATCAACCCTAATGTGATCGAGCCGCTAATACGTAATGCCATCTTTTGAACCCCACCGATGTTTCTGTGAGGTTGTTCGCCTTCCTCACCAAAAACGTTTAGCAGAAATACAGAAATAATGCATCATTTCCTTCTCATATAGTTGTCTTCTGAATTGTAGTTTTTATTCTTGTACACTGAACTGAAAAGCAATATTGTATTTCTTAGCCAATGAGGGTAAAATTATCACCCCCATCGTTAATACTTTCCCCCTGTTTTTAACATGACTCGAACAGCTTTCACAAAAGCAACCCAACTATTATTTATTGAGAAAGTGAAAAAGATTCTGGAAAATAGGCGTGCATTTAATAAGACCAGACCAAACCTGATGAAAAGACTGAACCAGATGGAAAGTGAACTCATTTCTACTTGATGCCTGTAAATCTAGCAACGTTTCTTCCTATGTTGGAGGCAAGACGTGGAAATTCTCTGCTTTTACACTGCTGAGTACGCTGACCAGACAGCAAAGTGGTTGGTGACTCTAACAAAGACGACAGTGTTGGCGAAATGGTTGGGTCCTGAGTTCGAATCCCAGAAAAGGCATGGACGTAATTTGTCCGTCTCTTCCTAGGAGGCAAAGGTGGCCCACCTATTAAGTGCCTCCATAATAAAGTGACCACCGCTTTCGGCCAACATCTGTAAATGGCTGTGGAATTATATGTAAAATTATAGTATATCTAACGTAATGTAATATGAAGTACCTCAAAAAAGCGAAGCTCTACAAGAGAAATAAGATTACAAAGCCAAATCTATTTAACATTAAGTCTATCTCGTTAAATTGGCGAGATATCGCCGAGTTGCGCGATATTTTTGGTGACTAACTTTTATCTTCAAATTTGGTACCAATTTGGTCCTGTCCCTACATAACTGTAATTGGGACTGTAACTGAATAACTGTAAGTGATCCTCATATTTAACTGTAAACGTATCCGGCCCTTATATGTAATACCAATATGCCTTCCAGTAATTTCGAGAAGACAAAATACTGGAAATTTCCCGGCTGCAGGAGGAAAACTAAAACCGGAGAGAGTATCAGTTCTCAGTTTTTAGTTCAGAATTTGATCTCCTTGTGAACTCCGATCTTCACATGCACTTTGCATTGCGTTCTGTTTAACGTTCTTAATAGTTTAAAGTGGTAACTACTGATTGTGCTTTTTCTTAGAAAGAAGAGCTCTGAGAGTACTTTTGTGGAGAGTTCTAGAATTGTCGAGGGTTTCATTTGTAAAAATAAGTTTTGTCAAGTTATCATCAGTTCTGTGTACATTCAATCCATTACGAACCCGTATGCACGCAACAGTATGTTTATATCAAATACTTTATTTATGTTAAGTATATGCATTTGCTCAGGGTACCTCGAAAAATTAAGCTATCAATGAAATACAAATATTTTATCAGAAGAATGAATAGCCGTGTACAATTTACATTTCCAGATCGTATTTATTGAATACAATAAAAAAAAAACTTAAAGAAAAATGCGGTGTTCACTCGCCATTTCTTAATACTTTGTTTTGTCGTGCTTTCCATTTTAGGTTACAGTTTCTTTCATTAATACTTCATGACTGAATAGAAAGCGATAGTTTACCATCATAAGAAGTAGTAGATGGCTAATAATTTAATTAATTTTGTCTGTTAATTGTATTGTAATAACTACTGAACTTTCTTCGTGTCTTTTATTTTATTTAAAGTGAAATGATGATCGAATAATTAGCAATAATATGACCGAAAGATGCTAAGATTGCATGACGCATGTTACTAAAGGAATTTAATATTTAAACTGCAAAGAAGTCCCTTCCTCAACACAATAAAGTTTTATTGTGATGCCCTAAGAGGATACATAATACATCATTTCTCATTTCTGAAACTTAGTTCCGCTACTCTGCTCACGGTCAGCTGCTTCTCCTAAAATAGTCAATGATGAAGTGTTCTGGAGTTTTAAGTAGTGAATTTTGAGTAAATTCTACATGTATTAGCTAACGAGCCTTTAATTATTTCTACGGCTTTTCCTTCAGTATTTAAATTACAAATTTCCTTTTCAGCTTACGAATTTATAATTGGCACATTTTAATAAGTATAAATAAATTAAATAAATTTTTTTGCCAAATATCCACGATACGATAAATATTACAAGGCTATTCCTGTCTCCAACTTTCCCCCCAACACACACACTTTTTGGCTACTTTAGTGACTCCCAGCTGGTGGTCAAGTTTCTAAAGACTTCTCTCCGAGTTCGATCTCAGGCAAACGAGCTGACTGCATGACTGCTGGATCTATTTAAGGTGGATACTATTCAGCTTCCTTTAGTAAATCCTCCCCGAATATATCCCTTTTCTTAGACCGAAAGCTCTTGTGTGCTTTCTAATATTCAAATAATCTGACTTTTTTCCTTTCCCCCTTTTTAAATCACCTAAGGTTGAATTTTAAACTCGCATTTTTTGGCTTTGAACATAACTGGAGAATGAATTTTTGTTTAAATCTGTGTTCTAAATGAGATAATTTTTTTAAAAAATTGCAAGCTCTTTCAAATATGGAAAAGTTTATTACACTATTGTCAAACACCAGGCTAAGACTTGCTTATAAAAATGCTTTTCCATTATAATACAACATAAAATTACTTTTCTTTTATTATATTGATATTTTATTACAAAGAAAGGAAATTTTCGCAAAGCTCAACCATCGTCATATGACTCCCACAAATTTTCAGCAAAGAATTTATTTACAGATTTACAGGTGGCTCTCTCAATACATTGAAACTACAGCTACTAACCAAAGAAACTATTCAAACTTTTAGGTGATACAGCGCCTATATAAGAAACAAAGCATTAAGAAAAGTATTGTATTTCTGAAATTATTCGAGTAAACGTGCACCTATGGAAGATTAACACTCGTTTCTCGAAGTTGATTTTGTTCAGTCCCTCGTTCCAGTTTATTCAACGTTCCCTTGATTTTAGAATTAAAATGTATAACTAGCATTTTGTACTTTCTTTATTAATAGTAATAGTGATAATAACTTAAAAATTATATATACAGGGTACTTAGACCAACTTATGGGAGAGATAGGCTGATATGATTTGGTACGAATCTTGCAACAATGTATGGCTGGAATAGTTTGGTTTATTTGATTATGACAAAGCACGCTAAGGCTATCCATAATCAAATAAACCAAACCATTCCAGTCAAGAGGAGGAATACCTTCGTGGAGGCCTTTCTAAGGTTAATGATTCATATCCACATTGCACAGGGGGAAAACCACGTAAAAGTATAACTGGTGTAACATTCATAATTAATTTCAGTGACCACCAAGTAAATACTTAAGTGTCTGTTTCAAATACTTGAGCTTCTCTTTTTCGAGGCACTTCTCTTTCTCGAAGTAAGTTTCATTACTTTAGAGATACTATAATTTTACATATAATTTCACCAGTTCTAGCTATTTATAAGTGTTGGCCACTACTATAAATAACTTTAGACAGTTAAAATTTCTAAAATTGTTTTTACTACCCGTTTGCTTCTAAGAGTTGACATACATAACAACTTTACATAACTTTCGAAATGCCGATATTTATCTCAGTTTCTACGGAGGAGATGGGGAAGGGATTTCTTCCTTGCAATAAAAATATAGTAAAGCGAATGTTTTACATATTAAACCAATCTAATCTTAAGAAAAAACTTTAGCAAATACTTTTAGTTTTTAGTAACTCTAACTGAAAAAAAAACTTATTATTCAAAAAGTGTACTCAAATGAGAGAGAGGCCAAGAGGAAAAAAAAAAAAATCCAAGAGAAAAATTAAAAAAAAAAAAAAAATGCTTAAAATCTAACCTTTATGCATCGATTGTGTTTATACAAAAGGAAGATATATGCTCAAATGTGCTCACCAAAAAAATTTCAAAGGTTATTTTTGTTACTTATGCTCTCTTGTTTGACAATAACATCAGCCCAAGCCCACGAAAATCCTCGTGGCAAAGAACGCAAAATTACGCCTGCCATTGGCAACAGCCTTGAGCACCTTACCGGTGGCAGTGTGATTTAGCTCAGTTCCGACCATGGAGGTAAGAAAGGGAGGAGGGGCCATTCCGCGCTAGAAGTGAAGCACTGCTTTGAAGCTTGGGTCACCAGACGGGGTGTTGTTTGTTTACATTCAGAAGCTCGCTTGACAAGATTCTGATAGTATTTCGACACACGACAGTTCCATAGAAATCGAAAAAGGGACACTCTCGCATGAAAGAAACATTCATAGTGTGATGGATAATAGCAATTTGTATAGTTTACTGACATTTACGCAAAAATCACATCTTGGTTATTTTTCGATAACTAACAACAGCGATTTTGATTATGAATTTGTTTTATAAAATTCTAAGCTGTTGCACTACAAAAATATAGATTTTAAGAAAATTGCTAAAAGAGATCTGCCAAAATTTATTTTCTAGAAGATTGAAAAGTTTTGAAACTTGATGGCTAAATGTAAATATAAAATTATGTATGTTAAAATATTTGTAATTAGGCACATAGGTCAGATTAAGTTTTTATTAAATAGAGTAACGCATGCAAGGGCTATCTGCCTAAGAGAGAGATGCCATCGTGGAGGAATTTTAAAGAAAACTGACCTTTGAGTGGGTATTAAAAATAATACTTATAATTTTCATTCAAATTATATTCATATATATTTTTTATGTAAATAAAATACACTTTCGGGTGTGTGCTAAATTAGTGTAAATTACTTTACACGAAAAATATAGTGAATGCACAAAAATTAAAGATTTGCACATGCCGGAAATGATAAATAGGAAATATGTATGGGTATTTATGCATGTCCTTGCAAAAAGCATGTATCTGCCTTTGACAAAATAATTAAATATTCATTAAATTATTTATAAATGTATTTGAAATGAAGGAATTTATTCACTTATAAACAACTGTGAAAGTACTGTGAAGAAATCTAATGATTAAATGTATCTAATTTATAATGATTATAAATGTTATCTAAATATATAATAACCTTAATATTGAATTGTGAACATAAATTGAAATCCTGTTGACAAATACGTTATAAAACTATTTAAGCAAGAATTGCTCGTATTGGAAAGCAATCTGTTAAAAGGTATTGTAAAGCAAATGCTATGAGATGCGCACTTGAGAAAGTAATAAAGAGTTTTGGAATATGTATTGTTGAAATGAAGGGTAAAAAAAAAAAATCTGATAAGTATAATTAAAAGAATTATTCCCTTTACATTTTATAATAACTCAGTTACAAGTTTTAAATAATAAAAAAAAAAAAAAAAAAAAAAAAAAAAACTTATTTTATTCCCTTTCAGAAATGTTCAGAGAAAGTCAAATACTATTTAATTCCTAATAATTCTCTAATTTAAAATGAACCGAATAGAGCATTAATTATAAATTGACTTACATTTTTCGATTTAAAAAAAGCCAAAAAATCATGTCATATTTAAGAAAGTATTTTAGGAAGAAGCTCTATAAATAGAAAAGAAATAATGCATAATTTTAATATTAATAATACAATAAACTTTGATCTTAATTTTTGTACCTTAACCGAATAAAACCGAATTACCTTAATTTTTTTTTCTAATGTAATTAACGAAAACTTGTGAAAATATTTCATTCAAATTAAACCCTTCTGAGAAAACTGTCCTGTGAAAAGTATAGCATTTAATTCCGTTCAGAATGAAATGTTGTTTAAAAGTATGTTGTTTTCACATACTTAGGACTCTGAAGTGTTGTAGAAAAAGAAAATATATACATTTATATGTATATTTGCGACGTAATTACAAAATATTTACACCCGAACGCGTCAAATCCCATAGAACTCAATGGTAAATGAACCAATGTTTTGGTCACCACGTAGGGATCGCCGGTGCTTCAGAGCAGGGTACGGAGAAACTTGTTTAGGGCGACTCCTTCTTACTTCCTACCTCCATGGTTCCGACCCCCAATTTTGATGGAGAGTACCCCGAGGGAAGGGATCTGAGGGTCTCCGACACCCCTCTTCCCTTCCACCAAACAACATGGGAGGGCTTTCGACTCGCCGTATATTTAGAGTGCCACCATGCTGCACCGACACTATACATTTAAAAACGTATATGCCTTCTACGGGAGTCAAGCCCGGGTCCTTCGGCACGGCAGTCAGCGACGCTAACCACTATACCGGTTGGGCGGCAAATCTGGAAGGAAATTATAAAACTGATTGCAAAAGGGTAAGATACGGGGAAAATAATTATATTCCTTTTCCAGTATAATTTTAATTCACACAAATGCAATCACTATTTTTATTAACAGACGGTTCTATTGGTAATGCTTTCAGCCTCGAATTCTCTGTCAATTTCATTTAAATTGCAAATTTTGCGATAGCTGAATGAAATTAGTTTTTTTTTTTTTTTTTTAAACTTTAAATTAAGTTATATTTATATCTATTGCCAAAAGCAATTTTGTGCTAATACTAACTAACTTTTGTGCTAATACTAACTAATATGAAGCGAAAAGGAAGTTTCAAATAGTTTTCCATTGATACAGTAGAAGGACAGAGTAAATATCATTCTAATAGTTACATATTTGCTTGTAATTAACATTATAGAACATAACATTAACACCACTAAAGGTTTCTTAAAATAATCGCGTCATCCAATACTTACAATAAACTGTACTTTTAAGAATTTTTTTAATGCTTTATTCTTTTGAAAAATCGCCAAAAGAGGTAACCCCACCTTAACATGTTCCGCCGCTTCCATCAACTTTTGAGCATCACCACTATCTATCGATTACGTTTTCAATCGATATTGCATCATCGGTGATCATCACACGAAACAATAGACCCATCGATTTCGGTATCCTCGAAACCCTATCTTTGAAAATTGGAACGAGATTACGTTACCGGCTGCAAGGTATACGCTATATTTACCTGAACAGAAAACTGAATTCCAGTCTTCTCCGGCGTTGCCACCTATACATTTATATTTATAGTAAAAAAGTACTAAGACGGACACTTATATACAGCCATATATATATAGATAGAAACCACTACCTCTAGAAAATGGAATAGGTTTGACAGAATGTACCGAACAATGTATACAAAGGATAAGGACCAAAAAAAGGAAAAGAAAGAAAAGAAAATGCTTTCCGGAAAAAGGAATTTTTCTTCCGTTATCTGATTTTCAGGATGCGTTTTACAGGGTTTCCTTTCAGAAAGTGAGGTGGTTATTTTTTTTCCCCTCTTATATTATTTTTCCTAGTGGAGAAACCAAGAAGGAATGCTGAGGAAATAGAAGAAATTCTCTTTTCTGTTTGTGTGTGTAACGCATGCGTCTCTCCTTTATTTCATTTGGTAGCAAATGTTATATCGTATAAGGCAAAAAGCTGGTACAGGGTGCCAAAATTGATTGCTGTTAGTTCGGTATAGGTGAAGGAGTGCTTTTTTGAACACTCGGCTGAAAATATTAAATTCTAGAAGAGATTTTTTTTTTTTTTTTTTTTTTTTTTATGAAGGGTAGAGTTAAATTCCTTTATAAAAACATAGCCGAGACATTAAATTTGAAACTTTGCTATTTAGTTACGAACAAGAATAATAAAACTACAAATGCGAACATAACGATTGACTGATTGAATGGAAAAGGAAACTTTTTTTTTTTTTTCCAAGCCACTGCTTAAAACTTTTGCAATACTTTAAATTTCTTGTTATACAGTTTCTAAATTACAGGTTGACAGGTATAAGTGGGCGCGACGTCAGAATTGCACGAGTGGCGCAACAAATATAATGCAATCTAATCAGTCTAACTGTGCAGCTGCTCCCTACTTTTGAGGGAGAACACTCCGAAGGGGGGCGTCCGAAAGTTCCTAATATCTCTTCCCTTACCACTAGAACCACCGACAGAACTTTCAGCTTGCCGTGTATTTTAAGTGCTTCTTTGCCGCATAGACACTATACGCTTAAAAACATCCATGCCCTGTTAGGGATTCGAGCCTGGACCCATTGCTTTTGCAGTCAACGTCACTAACCACTATACTGGTTGGGTGGCTTTGTAAGTTACAACTGGCAGTATAGAAAATTTCAGGAATAATTGTAAAAGTGTTAATTCATATTCCGTCTGACGTAATAACGATTTTTAACCTGTCTCCGGCTTCCATTTTATAATCGACTCTTAAATATATCCATTTTCATAAGAAATTGTTAATCCTTTTTTTGGGGGGGGTGCTAGAAATTTTAATAAAACCGAATTGAAAAAACTCTGATTTAAAAAAAATTAATTAATTCTGAAATATAAATAAAATTAACTCTGAAATTTCCTTACTGCGAAATCAAATATTTAAAACATTAAACTTAAAATCTGGAAAATCTAATTTAAAAATATTAATATAAAGATATTTACATATTGTCCCGCCTACCGTTGGCGAAAATTTCGGCAACGACCGACAATCGCCTATGGTTACTGCTGAATTTTGAAAGACACTGTCATCCATAATTGACGCTAAATAGCGCTACTTGATCGGCCGACAGGATAATTCGTAAATTCTGGGTAGCAGCACTGCCACGATTCTATATCAAGATCATAATGAGCATATTATATTTTATTGCATTATGTTTGGAAATATCTCAAGGAAGAAGAAAGATAAAATAATATGAATTCATTCACTATTCTGAAGGTAAGAAATAAAAGCAGTTTGCTTTTCTCTGCCGATTTGTGCATTTATCGTTAGTGAAAGGGAGAGCGAGGATGTCTTTTGTTCTATTCTTCTCTTTCATCCAAGGGATGTATGTCATTAATACATTATGCGTACAAACATACAACAGATAGGAATTTCGCGAGATACGTTCTGCTAAAACACATTCTATAGGGAAGATGAGTTAGAATATTTAATTAAAACTGAAAACTTTAAGCAGTACGAAAGACGTTCAAGGAAATTTGTTTTATCTTCTGAAGAAAATAATCTTCATCTGAATTAAGATAGAAAAAATAATTGAATATCTAACATTTACTAAAAACTGAGAATTTAATATAAAATTTTCGATCAGAACTAAATTTTATATTCTTTAATGTGAAACTTCGAAATTCTTAAATTTCCCTATATAACGAGCTACATATGAATTTTTGAAATGCAGTCACTCATTTATCATTATCATTTCATATGAAAATGATTCATTCATTAAAATTCTTTTCATTATATCATTTTCATTGCATTTTCTATTTAGCCATTTATTCATTAATTTGTAAATATCTTGGGATTTGGGCAATAACTGACGTCGTCCTAACACTTTGGCGAAGGCTTTCCTGCGTAGAAACAAAAATGACATTGCAGACAGACGTATGCAGTGACATTGCATACGTGTGGCATTGAATGAAAACAAGACATAATTAATTGCTGGGTACTTCATTTTTGCGATACATATTCTCATTCACACGCCATTATGGGTGTAATTGGCACCTTACAGTTTTTGTAAGCTCAAATTTTCAGCCAATGGCCAATAGACAGCGATTAGCTGATAAGTACTAGCAGAGCAAGGTCAAACGGGGAAGTAAAGACCCATTCAGCAGCAGCGAGAGATATTGTAGTAGACTGCCGTAGTAGTACCGATAGAAATAAGAATTAATGTATATCCGTAGCGTAGGGTTCATTTCCATTCACACATGTTACTGTCGACTGACGCATAGATGACACTTTTTTTATTGTTTGTTTAACAATAAACTTTAATAAGAAAACAATACTTGATTATTATATATTATAAGTGCAATCGTGTATGGGTAATCCCGGCATTGTATCCGCCGGATGAGAAAAACAATCTCTCATAACAAAAAATGGCGACTTCAGCCGAAAAAAATCTGAGCGTCTCCTCCGACATCCAGGGTCAAAAGTCCCCTTTGCCCTCACTGTCCTTTTCAGTCTTTTCTCTCTACTTTTTTTTTTATTCTTGTTTTTTATTAATACCGTCCAACGAACCACAAGGCGCTCCCCAGTGATTGCTGCGTGGGACTAATTATTTCTCTGGCCAAGCTTTCCCTTCTCTTTCTCGGGCTATGGGCATTACAGATATAGAGTCGGTTCTTTGTTGAAATTTCATTCTATGATTGAATAAAAGATATCCACAATCCGTCATATAAGATGGCATGATTGATGACACACCTTAAATTCATATATTATAAACAGGAAATAGTTTTAGGCGCGAAGGGTCTGTAGCCAAATTAAAATGAGGAATAATAAGGACTTTTGCCAAGTTAGGCAGCTTGCTTCATATTTTAAATCTTTCATGCATATGTGTTTGAGTTACCGGCAATACACATAGATCTCTTAAGCTAGTTATTCCAGTAAAAAAATAGATTGACGCACTTTAATTTTTTTTTTTTTTTTTTTTTTTTTTTTTTTTTGTTGATGATACTTACTTTAGAAACAAGAACGCTGTTATAAGAGATAAGAATATATTAATTTAACAGTGGCTAACAGGCAGTGTTAACGCATATATCTTTCTGCAGAAAATTGTTAATCCCGTGCTATTCTATAATGGAAAAAGATCTTCATTTTCAGCTTTACCTGATTCATTCATTATATGATAAATCATTCTAATATGAATGATAACACTTTGAATGATCAAAGTATTGCTTTGTGATATTATTTTGCATTCACTTTATGCTTAAGTATATTGGATTATATTTGCTTTAACTAACACTGTGTCTTCTGGAATGAATACTTTTTAAGGATTTTCATTAATATAACATGCTTTCATATGAAAGGTTTCATATTTATCATTTATTTTATACACATGATTTCAAATTAAGCATCATTCCTCTGATACATTTATTCAGTTTTCTAAAACAGTTCTTAAAATTTCTATTAAGTATACATTTTTTGTATAAAATGTTTTAACTTTGAGTTTTTAACTGGTGCGTAACATTGTAAAATTGTGAAATTACAAATTACTTCAACCGAAAACTTTGCAACGGCTGGGATACTCTAGGTTGACAAATTTTTCAGAAAATGATGCATAAGTCAGGACTATACGTAGAATCTTATCTTAATCAGAAACTCCTCCATCCCACCCCAAAAAAATACGAAATTTCCAGTTTTATTTGGAACCCATATAAAAAAGAGTATCTTTTAAAAAAAAAGGGGGTTTTGTTTCTACATATCATTAAATTTTTTTCTTGTTTAATATTTACTTACTATTTGAAGCTTAGATAGTAAGCTTAGTAGTACAAAGATAAATTGTATATTTAGTATATACTATACACAGTAAATTAAATTATATTCTTAGATACAGAGTTCTTGTTTTTAAAAAATAAAATATATGCTACGAGGAAGAAATTCAATACAAGCATTCCTCCTGCCCGATAAGAGTTTAGTTGAAACATGTCCAAATTTTGATTTCAAAACTCTTGCCAGCGTATCTAATGAAACCAAACGAGACAATCCTTGCCCTTCCATTTTAATGCAACCCTGCACGCTGTTTGCTGAAAGTATATGAAGTGTGTAAAGCCCGTTTAAGCCGCAAAAGTGACCCATTGTGCAACAACACTGCCCCCTTAACACCCGTGACCCCGCAGTAGGTTATCGATTCTGGGGGGAGAGGTAAGGAAGCACGCGCCGCTTGTAAAAATGGAAGGGGCGGAAAAACCCATAACCACGAAAGAGTCCATATTGTCGCAGGCATACTATAGTATAATAGATGGGGGATGTTTTACAACGCCGCCCTTAACACTTCCTAAATTGCACGCACAGCTCTTTCCTTTATGTAGTAAATGGGGAATAAGATTTACGTTTTCCTTATAAATTGCTAAGTAGTTTTCTTTTGATTACTGAAAAACGGACAAAAATTCACAAAAATATTCGTAACTGCTAATTTGTCTATTTAAATTATTCGTTTAAGTATTTCACAAATAAATTAAAAACTGCATTAAAGTATTGTATCAAAATAAATTTTATCGTATTTTTACTCGCGTACTCTCCCTTCCTTTTCCTTCTAATTTTACCGCTTGAAAACCGGGAGGGGGCCAGTACGCCGTATATAATTATTTCCGAAGAAATTGTTTGAATAATAAACATAGCACATTAAAATAAGCGCACATAAAGACACACTAATATTATCATACTTGTCTTTGAAATGACTTATCAATTTCAATAATGTTTTTTTTTTTTTTTTCATCTATGCAGCATATTTTATTTAATCATACATTTTACATTGTTACTATAAATCAGAAGTTTATGAATCATACGCTGAAAAACTAGACTGAAAAGATGGGGAGAAATATACGAGTGAAAACGGTATACTGCGCATTTCTATAGAATGATGGTTATGAAATTTACATGGAAAGCTTTAAAAATAAATATTAGACTGAATATTCATATAAAATATGAAAAAAAAATCTGACAAACAAACAAAAAGAAAGACTATTTCAATTTAGTCTGAGCTGTGAAATAGATGAAAATGTGTTGATCTTCGCAAAAAATATGAAATTCAATAGTTACTGACGTATTCTGATTCGTCAATATTTTTCAGAACAGAGTTAAAAATTCTTCTTACTTAATAAAAGTGCTTACTTCATACAGTAAATATTTAGCTATAAATGCATAGCTTTTTCTAAGTCATTCTCATTATCCATATTGCTGTTCAATTAAAAATTTAATTACTTCTTAAGTATAAAACTTCAACACTTTTTCTTTAGCGGTACTAAAATAACTGCAGAAATTTGCTTCATGTTTTCATTCATTATCCAGTGGTGTTATGAATACTTATCCTTCTTCTTTGAAGCGAATGACACAAACATCAATTGTTTAATGGAATAAAATAAAAGCATTCTTTCTCCAGCAGACCGTCGCGTGTTACTAAAGAAAAGAGCCACAATTGCGACCTCATTGCACATCGTAACGCATACTTTTGAACAAAACTCGGAATATATACGTGAGAATCTACCAACGGGTTGTTTTCGGGCGAGTAATTTGTTGAGGTAATACCGTCATCTTCGTATATGTCGTGACGGTTCCTGTTCACATTTTTTTTTCGATGGTGTGCGCAATTGCAATCAAGTCCACACGATACCTCCTTCACAGAGTTCCTTAAATTACGCTTTGCGATAGTTAAACCTAAATCTTTACTACATAAACCACTCTCTGGTAGTACAGGAATCATTGGGACAGAGTCATTTCAGTGTGACCGTTCGGGTTCATTTGTATTGAGCACTTTGAGGAATTTTCAGTCTCCGTAAACATCGCGTTGAGGTTTCTGATTGATTGCTCTAACATATCCCAATGGATTCTAAATGCCATTTTTTACAAGGGAATATAATAAATATTCCTTCTTTCATTTCTTCACCGTTTGACCGGGGAAAATATGGATATTACTTTTCTAAGTTGATTTCAAAGTATTGCTTTCTGTTCTAAAGAAATACAATTTAAAGGTATTTTCAGTTCTGGAACAAAGAGTTGTTTTATTTGATCAAATGTATATAGTGCATAAATTAAGCTTTTTCCTTTAGTGTTTCAAAGATTAAAATCAAATCAATTTTCAAAACATTTTGCAGTTGTAGGAGTGAAGAAAGTGCTGATTATATTCTTTAGGATTTAGTTCGTTTTATTCAGCAAAGAAAGATGCTTAAAGCCAAGTTTAAAACACAGCACCTTCTTATGTCTTATCCTCTTATTTATTCTATACTTGTCTGAAGCCTTATTTACATTTCAGGAAGGTGCTTTCGATTTAAATTTTTAGTTGCTTTTCTATTTGTTTTTTTATTTTTATTTATTTATTTATTGTTTCTGTTGTAAATTTATAGAGGTATATTGCATTTTCGTTTGTTAATGAAATAACAAACTTTCGCAAGGAATCGCAAGTATGATGTACAGAACATGAGGGTGGGAAACGTTCACTCCTATTCCCAATGAAAACTGTATGTTCTAGGATAAGATTTAAAGGGTAACTCGCAAATATATGCTCACACATCTTATGTACGGTAGAAGCTCAATTGTCCGAGTTTTGATAAAACAAGATTCTGTATTGTACGAGCAATGCCAAAAAAAAAATCGTTAAAAAAAGCCTCGTTCCAAGAAGTAAACAATCTATAGACTTAGGTTTTAACAATAATTCAAACCGTAAAGATAAGAACCACATTGATATCACATTTGAGCTCGCCAGCCTTGATTGTTGTGCACTTTGAGTGAAAAATCAGCTGGTTCTTAGTTCTCGCAATTACGAATGAAGATGTGCATGATTAGATAAAGATGATGAACAATTTGAACTGTCTGATGAGGCCATTGCAAATTTAGTCACACACAATGAAAGTTCTGCTGCAGAAGATTTGGGAATTGTTCTAACCAAGATTAGTAACACAGTTGGCGCTTTAAATGCACCGCAATTGAAAAGACACTGCTGTATACTGAAAATCAAGACGGCAAGTCAACAGCCGGCATTATAATGCTGCGATGTCTACGCAATACGACGACAAGAAAACGAGACAGCACCATGAAGCAGAAGGCTGTTACTAATTTTTTTAATGTGTGGTGTATTATGTATACTATACAGCACCTCATTTCTATAGATACAGATACGTATTTTCAAGTTTAAAAGTACGTATCATAGTATTTAGTATTGCATGTATGTTTGTACATATGAACATATGTATGTTTTATATCACTATATACCAGCATGAATCTATAATATATTTTTTAATATAAATTTTATGGTACTTACGTATTAGTGCAATCCCTTTGGCGCAATCTGGCAATTTTTTAAAAATGAAAAAGTAAAAGTCACTTAGCGAGTGCAAGTTGGTGGTTTTCACACCATTCTTTTAGAAAAACTCTGAAACTATCGATATTTATCGTAAATCGGTAAGTATTATCAACATATAAAAGAAAACATATTTTAGCAATTCCAAATACATAATTAAATTATTAAATACGGATCACAAAAAGCGTTAAAAATAAAACACTTATTCCAAAAGGGCTTTGTCCCTGAAGGACTATTGGGGCCCACCAGCTGCCGAGCGGTAAAGTCGCTGAACACTAGTAGTTCGGTCCGAGGTTCGAATCCCGCGAACGGGCTGGCTGCATGGGTGTTTTCGTGGTTCCCCCCCCCATGTGTAACGTGTATACGAGTCAGTTTCCTTTAGAAAGTCCATCACGAAGGCATCCCTAGGCAGATAGCCCTCGAGGCTTTGCCGTAATTAAATAACCTAACCTAACCCTGAAGGACTATTGTTTTCGTTCTGAGATTTTGCGTTGGTTCACTATAAAAGTTCGTTTCACTTTTCAAATTGTTGCCACCAAATGTTAGAGTCCTGCATTATATTTGAAGAAATTAAATAATGAAAAATCTGCATAAATGTATGTATATTTCTCGCATTGTGATAAAACAACGGTACATAGAGCCACCGAATTTTGAATGATGTAATCCTACTGCGAATATGGGCATGTGGAAACCCAAATTTGAAATTTGGAATTTGTTTTATCATCGATTTCCCATTTTGTAAAACTTTAACGAATTTTTGATTAACAAACTCAAGATTTCAATGCGAGCAATGCCAAAGTTGTACAGAAAAAGCATTTTTATCTCCAGGGCTCGAGACTCTTTATCGGAAATTCTAAAGATAGGCTCAATTTAAAACTATTTTGCGATATTGCTGTGAGCGTGATATTTAATAAATAAAGGTAACAGACAAAATATTTAAAAAAAAAAAAAAAAAAACTCCCCTTTGGACGTAATTTAAAATCTGAAACCTTTCAGATTTTATTCTTCTTCAAATCTTTCTGTAATTTTTTTTACGTTGTTTTTCTCTCGAAGTATACAGCGATCTGTTTTCGCTCAAAAAAATATCACAGAATTACGGAGACTCGGTTTCGTACAATCGTTGGCAATAGCGGCTTTCGAGGAAATGCATTTCCTCGTTGTTCCCTAAGATTTTTATATTCTTACAAAAATTTTACCGCAGTTTCTTCCCCTGTTATCAAATTCCACAAGCTTATATTTTGAAACCAAGTTTAAGGCAAAAAATATTACGATTTATTTATAAAAACCGTCTGAATTTGGAATACAGGGAAAAAAAAAAAAACAGAGAAAATAGGGGGCGCTGTTTGACTGAAGGATCTTTATGAACATGGTTGCTAGAGTTTGACACATTCTAAAAATTTGAAGAAGGCGGTTGCGTTAATACGTAAGTAAAAATTCCTTATAGTATGTACAGGTAAAAGTGCATAGGGCACCAGAAACTTCACCACATAATCGAACAGGTATTGCCCAGCTAGAGTATGAAACACTGGAATTGACTGTATGCCTTTTTTTCCTAAGTAACACTAGAGTGATACATCTTAGTTGTTATATTTAAACATAAGAGGATAATAACATAAAATTAGCCTAAGTTACATAACATAACACAAACTGTTGAGTATACTCATTACAATATTGAATTACAGGTTTACAGTAGAGATGATATATTTGAGATCGTTGCACTGGAAATTTTGCATTTTTATGTAAGTAATTAAGTAGATAAACATATGGGATTTGATTTTGCTAATATATTAGAAGTTTGATTCTTGTTATGTGAGAATATAGTATGTACAATACAATATGCACTATAGCGTGTACAATAAGATTATAATATTCAAATTTTCTTTGTGCCAGTTCGTGCTATCCGAGTTTGCTCCAGTCTACATAAGCTCGGATAATCGGGGTTCTACTGCATTTCGAATATGAGCATAGTTACATGCTACACAGTTTAAAATTCTCTATTTCTCAGTTACGAGAAATAAAAACATCCGAATATTGAGCTTAGAATTAATAGCCAAGAAAATCTTCAGGCTCTCATTTTTGTTTAGTAAACAACACAGTGTTTATCTTAATGAAAATTATAAAAGTTGAAAATAATTTAAATCACCTTAAGACGTTTATCAGAGAACTACCACAACAAAAAACTTTAAAGACGTTCGAAATAGAAAAAAACTGCATTAGGAAATAGACCGCTAAGATGCACAAATTTTTGGTGAAAGAAAAAAAGATGGTTTTCACAACGAACAATACAAACTGCAGATAACACATCAAAGGTCTAATTGAAAGAAAAATTCTACAAACTTTAAAAGCT
Source organism: Stegodyphus dumicola (assembly GCF_044657685.1). NCBI lineage: Eukaryota > Metazoa > Arthropoda > Arachnida > Araneae > Eresidae > Stegodyphus > Stegodyphus dumicola. Next base: position 104,188,828 of record NC_140771.1, read on the forward strand.
TCAGACCTCGATATTTTATTTATTATTTCAGTTAATTTGATTACAGAAAGCGTTACACTATTCTAAATAGTAAACGAACAAGGCTCCATCTAATAGTATTCATAAAATACTGGTAGTGGGAACGCAACAACGGCGACGGGAACGCAAGATGAGTCACATGATCTCAACGTTCTAAAGTCATGTATGAAAAAATTTCATTAAGGTCCGAATAAAAGTGTAGATTTGTATGAATTATACCCAAACGAACAGACGGTGTTCTTCATGTATATAGATGACTTTAATGAAACCAGCTAGTGTAATTTCGCAGGTCTAGTTAGTGATTAAGAATAAATGAAATGAATCTGCTTTAATTGCTTATTTTGTTAATTAATATTAGAATAAATTAGAAAAATAAATAAATGTCTTACCCTTTGCTAAAAGACAAAAGACTGCAGTGTAAAAGATAAAAATATTTTAATTCGGGCAATCGCAATATGTGTCTTGTATATGACTGAGTTTGTTTATTAAATTCAAAAGACATATGTATTGAGAGGAACTATAAATTTCCTTTATAAAGCCGAGATTTGTTATTAAATTTGAAACATAAATGCATTACGCTTCGCAAAGTGGCAACACAAAGCTCTACCGATGATTGATGACATCACATCCTTACCACTTTATAGTATTGTAGATGGAACGACTTTCACGTGAGAAATTATTGAAAGATTACACAATGCGATGATCATTTACTTTAGAAAAAGCATTCTTTCTATAAAAGAAATGAAATGATTTCAGATCTTTTATTGGAAGTGAGACATCGCTTAAATTTGAAAACTAGTTTTCTTCAATTATTGCACGAAGGTATTATTATTATTATTATTATTATTATTGCATTTCGAATACAACTTCACACTAGAGCAGATCCATTTTTATTCCTTACACAAACACACATCTAAATTACCTAACATTAACGCCGATAACAGATAGACGGACAATAGATTCGTATCATGCTCTTCAACTCCCATCCACTGAAAGCAGAAACGGTTATAGACATAAACACCACTCACATATTGGAAGCTCATTATGTATAATGAAAAGAATCTTTTTTGCTTATCGTGTCAGCCAACTTCAAATTACCTATCATTGTATTTCGATATGATGCAACACTCGTCTGTCAACTCTCTTAATTGGCCAATCACCTATCGGCTACAGTCATGTATAGATAGTGACAGGATGGCGAGGAGGCTGAATTAAAAGGAAAAATTGATGATAATTTTTTATTTCTTGTCGCAAACATGCATTTCCTCACTATAGGTAACGACAGGTGGTTAATTGAGAAAAAATGTAATTTCCCGTTGGATGGTGTGATTTTGATTTTAAGGTTGCCAGACATATTGGCGGAAAAACGCAAATCACTCCTCGCCAAATATGTTCTTTGTTAACACTGACAGCCTGATATTGTTGCTCAATCTTATAACAAAAGCATTTTACCATCTGATATTAGTAACAAAAGTTCTAAAACCAGGAGCTATGCAATACGTATCTTAAAATACATCTTTCATGTATTTTTATTTTTTTACCTCCCGCCAACTTGTATACATAGGTGAGGAAATTAATGCTTTTAGTCCAAAAATTCGAGAGTGATTTCTCAGTGAATAAACACACATTAGGGCCCCCTCAAGACGTTTTTACCATTTTTACAATGATGTTTGTCTGTGTGTAGGTATATGTGGGACGATTTTTTGTCTGCGATAATTGTCACACGAAATTTTCAAGTTTTCTATTTTCCGAACTTAAGCTTTCTACATTCGTTAAGAGCTTTGTATCAATGGTAGATTTTGATTAAAACTGAAAAATCGGAAGTGATACTTTACTTGAAGTTCTTAACAGACTTTCGTAAAAAAAGCATATAATGAGGTAATCCAAAATTTCTCAAATTTGGTATTTATAATAGGTTTTTAATTGAGAACAACGTATTATATTTATGAGCATTAAATATACTCTTGGAATTACGCTATGTGCAACCAGAATAAGCTCGTTATGAAGACGTGTTCTCGTTATGAAGCAATTAAATGTATTAGTCTCAATCCTCAGTGCGTTCGTTTCACTTTTGTATCGAATCAATTTTCAAATAAAATGATGCAGCCACAAATGTTATCGCTGTGTACTGTTTTTAAAGAAATAATATAGTAAATATGAGTAATATACCGAATATAAAAAATATATAGCAACGAAATTTTAAAAATGTACTGCTTTTAAAAATTTTTTGATTATTAAGTTACTGATTTGCGAATCCGGAAAACTATGACCAGAGGTTATACCAAAATGATTCGATATTTTCAAATCAAAAAATGAGAGCGGATGGGTACATGTTCACATATAGTTATAGTCCATTATATTCGAGAATAAAATAATAAAAAAATAGTAGTGCTTATAATTCGCATTGAGCAATAAAATTTATAAGCAAATTATATTTCAATTATAACCTATCAACCAGAAAGGATTTGCTTGTTACTTAATTTGTTGATATTCCGCCAATTCCGCGTCTTAGTATGGAATTGACGGGATCATATGCTGGCCAGAAAAGGCTTTTTAACATTGCTTTCCATGTTAGACTATGTGTAACAAAACGAAAATTTTGTACATATCGTCGGAAAAAGCAAAATCATGAAAGTTCAAAGAGATATAGAGAATGCAATGATATACAATGTTTTGTAATATTTTTACTTTTCCTTTGGAAAGCTGCAAAATAACATTTCAAAAAAGAAGTTATGTTTTTGGTGAAACTTCATTAGTATTTTTGTAAAAGAAATGAGTCAATAACTGTGTTAGCATATAATCTATATAACGTTAATTTGACTTGTTGCTTAAGGATTTCAGCCCATTTCTGCTGAATAATTTAAGTAAAGTACATCAAAATCATTGCATTTCAAATGTATTCCTATTCAGAATTTTTTGAAAATGCATATCTCTCAAATTATACTTAAACTGTGGTGAAATGAATTTATTTATCAACTGTGATAATTACGTTTACATTAAGTTAAATTGGGATAATCTAATTAATAACCGTAAGAAATAAACAATTGTCTTAAAGGATTCAGATATTAACGGACGCCCAAAAGGGCCTTTTTCAAAGTTTAATATGGTTTATCGGCAGAGATTGTCAACAGAAGTGGTCCAGAGGGAATAGCGACTAAATTTTGTAAGATATTAGATAACTATACATTTAAGTCACTCAACCGGGATAGTGGTTAACGACGCAGACTGCCGTACCCAAGGGCCCGAGTTCGAATCTCGGAGAAGGCATAGATGTTTGTAAACGCATAGTGTCTGTGCGATGTGCGACATAGGGGAACTCTAAATATCCGGCGAGCGGAAAGTCCTCTCGAGAGGTAAAGGGTAGGGAAAGAGCCTCGGGCCCGTCCCTTCGAGACGCTCCATCAAAATTGGGGGGGGGGCGGAATTGAGCAACGTCGTATTGTCACCTGAATGATGCTCAAGGCTCTTGCCAAAGATAGGCGTAGTCTTGCACTGCTTGCCACGATGAATTTCGTGGACTTGTGCTGATGTGTAATTATCAGACAAATGAGATGAGTCACAACAAGAACAATATACATTTAAACTAACATAGAAATGTTTCTTATTTTCTGCATATTTGAAATGTGAAAAATATATAATGCTATTCTATAGAAATAATGAATATTTTTAATTGGCTACATCCTGTAAATAAAATGAACTTTTTATTTAAATGAAAAGTAAAAATAATAATAATAATATTCTTAAGAGCTGCATGTATTGCTTTTTTGTTAATCTGTAACATATCTATAACTATTTGTTAATCTGTAAGCTTAGTTTGTTAATCTATAACAGACAGATTAAACATTTGATAATTATGAGATAAATATCTTACATTTTGCTGAATCACAAGAGACTGGAATGAAAAATGAAACAACTTCCTTGAGGGGGGGGGGGAAGAGGAAAGAATGAATTAGAAATAATGCAAGCGTTTTAAAAGAACCAAAAAGGCGAAAAACAGCCAAGTGCAGCTCATTGAAAACCATATACTGACAACCATCCGCGATGATTGACAATTAGCATATATGAAAAAAAGGTTGGGAACAATAAAATCTAGAATTTTCCCTCAATATTTTTTATTCCTTATGATATATCCTTGTCGTTTGCATCGTTTTTGTGTCAAAACTGGAGACCTAAAACAGGAAATGAGAAGCAGTAAGGTAAAATTTATGACGAAAATTTACTGTATTTTTCGATATCACGATTTCGTGCTTCAATGACTTGGGGGAAAACAAAAATATAAAATGCGTTTTATGATACTTCAATCCAAATCAACACATTGTCAATAACATTCAAAAGAGTATTGTGTGTCTGTACATTTTAAGTTACAGAATAAGAGATGTTAAGACAAATAATAAATGTAATAAATATAAATTTTCTTAGCTTTGAGAATTACTTCTTCGATAAAGAAACGATAGCCCTTTTTATGAACACATTTGCTTTTATGCAAATTTATAATTATTTTTTTGCACATTGATTTTGCACAACACCTGCATACTTGTTTCGTCTTTTATTACTTTATAATTATTTTCATTCCCCCTTTTTTAAATATTTCTCAAGCTGAAGTAAATGAATAACATTTCTCTGAAGCTAGGAAAACGTTAAATCTTATCCTTTTTAAAACTCCGCAAAAATGTGTTTAAAAATGTATTTTCTCAAAATCAATTTTTTGAATCTGCTGTGTTGAAGAAGGGATTTCCTATTCAAGGAATCAATTTACTAAACTTTTGGATAATTATTTTTGATTAATACACATGCAGCTTAATTATCTTTCCTTTAATATTTAAATCATTTCTGCATCTCCTTTTTTAAAAATATTTGTTGTCTTTCTTCTTAATAAATTATGAATTAATTTTCTTATAATTTACTTACTATACTGATTTATATAATAAATGAAGAAATATTTATCTGGCACACCACTGAGAAGGAAAACACATACAAATGGCTCTTTGTAAAATTAGATCTATAAAAATTCAGGAAATCGGGAGATAGATACTTCATTATTCCTGAACTTCCTTCTGTAAATCAAATGTGCTGTAACTCTGAACTTAAAATATAGATAAATTATAAATTTCTTTTCTTAGTTTGATAAATCAAAAGTAGTAATCCTTATATTTGATTAAGATTCTTATCCTTTATTTCATTGCAATTATATTTATCATGTGTAAATTAAATGATGTCAATTTTTCTTTAGTTGTTTTTTTTTAATTACCCACAGGAGACCATACATCATCAGCCTGAGATGAAAAACTATATTAAAATATATTATTTATTAGATAAATTTTAACTTTTATTTGATTCGATATTATGTTTCTTTCTGTCAATAGTTAGCTTAATCTTCAGACTTGTGCTAAGCTTAAAGAAATTTATACATAGTTTTATCACAATAAATGGTAATTAGTTTGTATAGTTAGCTTTCTTGTCAAATGATTTTAACATACCGGTTCATTTAATAGTGAGGCCAGCTAACATATTTAACCAGTCTTTGTTTCACTGTAAATTATTAAGTTTCTTTATTACACCATATACAAAGCCAGTTCATTCTCGACAATATTATAATATAAATTATGATTGGTACGGAAATTCAATTATATTGCGGTTTGTGCTAAATATTTTTCAAATGTAACACAACGAAGAATATTTTACTATGTACATAAAAATATTTTAGTATAACCATAAACAAAATATTCCAACTTTTTTTTTATTATTTTAAGGGAAGGAAAAGAAACCACTCATCATATTGCAAATTTTGTAAAGTTTTGCTTCTAAATACAATTATAAAAAGAGGTGTTTCTGTGCTGAAAAACATAATATATTGCTTAGAAATACATTTTTTTTCTTTTTTTAACAACTTCGTAAATATCCTTAAAAATTAATCAGTTTAACATGCAATAAATTAAGATTGCTTTAAATGATGTATGTTAATTCTGTTTAGTATTAAAAAATAAGATGTAATCATTAAGATATGCTTTTTCAAATTTTAAATCGCTCTATTTGTTAAACCGAATAATTATAATCATATCGAATGGCAACATTTCGGAAAGAATTCTTTATCGCCAAGTGTGAAAACAAATGAAAGATCTTACGGTTTACTTAATAAGAACGCTTAGCAAACTGCGTAGTTGATAAATAGTACAATATTTTTAAAGATACCAGTTCAAAAATTTTGGAAAGACTCTGCTGATGACATTTCTACATTAATAGAACAAAAATATTTTCACTTATCTTTTTTCTCATATATTACTCCTTACTTTTCAAATCTATACTACACTAAAAAAATAATTTCATTCTTACGTCTTATGACTATTTTAACATTACAGGTTTCACAAGAATGCTGTATGTTGCTTTTCAACAGTCGAAGTATATTTATACTGGATTGGGATGGGTTATATAATTATGGCAGAGCACACGATAGCTGTCTACTTAAGAGGAGGAATGCCGTCATTGAATTCCTTTCTAAGAGAAAAATGACGATAAAAGATATGATAAAAAGCAATAAATTTGTTCTCGGAACACCTTAGGGAATTTTTCACGTAACCTTGTACAGTTCCACACAACCCTAAATATCAACACTTAGAGCTGTAAATACTGAGGTGACTTTCGCTCAATCTTATTTTTACAGTACAAATTCAGCTAAAGATTTTTTTTTTTTTTTTTAAAGAAAAAAAAATATTTTTATTTACACTAACTTGCCGGTTACAAAAGCCTCCAATAAAAAAATAAGGCAAAATAATAATATACCTAACTAATTAATGCAGAGTTCTACATTGTTATAAAATATTTGATATATAATTTATAAATTCAGAATGAATAATTTGCTTATCAAAATAAATGATTAAATTAACTAATTTACTATTAAATCATTTACTATTAAATCAAATTTACTATTAAATCAATAATTTCCTTACTGGGATTTACTCTCACGAAAAGCAAATAAAAATTTTTATAATTATAGAATCCTCGTATTGACAATATGTGGAAACTATACGCATTGTAATGCTTAAAAGTAAATTGCTCAAAGTAATATTGATTTTGCTTTTCTGAAGAAATTAAAATTACTCTTCATATAGATTTAAAAATGTCTGTGAACAATTTAATAAAATCTATGAAAGAAAAATATTTTATATCTGTTTAATAAGATTCGTAATTTACTGAACTGGGAACTTGAACTCAGTAGACGTAACATATAGTATACCATAAAATTATCGCACTTTTTTTCATTTTGTTTGCATTTAAAATATTTATAAGATATGAATTTCGACACTGGTGTCGCGCTTATTAATAAATTTTTGCGCAACTATTCTGTGCAGTATTGTTTAGTCCGATTAAATTGTTTGACTGATATAGGCGCACTTTTTGTAGCATCATTTTTGCAACCTTGGATGAGGCTAAGAGTAATTATTTGCTTTTTGTGGAAAGAGAATGTGAAAGTTTCAAAAATTGTTCAACGTTTGTTGCACGGAGTATTTTGTTCTTCCCATATTTAACCAAAAAAAAAAAAAAAAAAACACCTTTACCGCGTGTTCGATTTGAGAGTTTTGACTATGGCATAAAAGGGTGGATTGAAGAGAGACGGAAAAGACTCATTGAGGAACCTTTAAAAAATTAGTTTTTCTTTGGGATAAGTGTATTCAATTAAATGGGGCTTATGCTGGAAAACTGCATTATAATTTTGGTGAAAATTGACGAAATAAAAAAAAGTTTTACCCGAATTCCGTGAACTTTGGAAACATCCCTGATTGTAAACGAATGAAACCTAAGTTTAAAATTTTATGAATAATAATATAATAGTTATTAGCATTTTATTGCATTAATATATTTCCTTTGAACTTACACAAATGACATTCAGACAAAAAAATAAAAAAATAAAAATAGTATACCATAACGAAATCTGGGATGTACACCTGCACGTAAGTACACATCCTTGGCAAGCGAAGAGCTTAAACTCGAAGTGTCATTAAAACCTACTTTAACAGTACAATTGCAGGTTTTAGTGACAGTTTACCGTCCCCTCAGGGAAGCTTACACCGCACGTGACTTGCATTTTCGTATTAGCTGCTTAATTGTTTAAAGGCCATTCATAAGCAAGGGACACATTTCGAACAGAGTAGCTCAACTCACGTGCATAAAGCAAAATACTCTGGACTCGTAGCTTATTTAGTTCTTCACGGGGGCAATGCTTCAAACCTTTGTTTGCAATCAGAGCTTAGCGTAAAGATGGGGAATCTCTCGACATTTTATTCATCACTCCGTATTCAGGCTTTTCTTGTCATCTTTATCGTAATTATCACATTATGGGAAATAAAACTGGGTTAGTCGCCAAGAGCTCAGAACAACTCCTGTCACTCGCTTGGAAATCCGGTGGCGTCCTGCAAATATTGGTGAGCAATTACTACCGCCAAGCAATTATTGTGCAAAGAGAATATAATACGAACGCGCGCCTTTGTAACGTTTTTGCATTTAGTTCCGCTTGCTTTCAAGGAACAGTGATTCATACTCTTGTTGAAAACGAAAATCTCGAACTGTAAACCGTTGGAAGCACTTTTCAATCTTTGTTATTAAGATTAAAATGTTAGATTACGAACTATGAGTTACTCAGAATCCTTCTTTTATAGCCGCTTATTAGGTTGTATAGGCTTTTTCACATTTCTGTGTTAAGGTTATCAGGCAGTTGATCTGAAAAACGTTGTTTTTTCCTCTTCGCTTGTCTTCTGTCTGAGTAAAGGTGCTGTGTGAAATGATTTCTCAGAGATAGTCCAATGTTGATTCTGAATGCTATTAAGTGGCCGGTTGCGTAAAATCAACAATAGTGATGTCTCTTTTCCTTTTTTTTTTTTTTTTTTTTTTTTTTTTTGCATTGTTCAGTATATAGGTTGATGATGGGCGTGTTTTTTGAACTCATCTCCCGTTCTGAAACTTATAATCTTTTATTCATGAAGACTTTACATTATCCATTTATTTGTTTGCTTTTCCCTATTGGAACAAATAACATAGCCGAAGAATTTGGAAATTTTAATGTTTCTGAAATACTAGTAAGCTCTTGATTCTCTAATGAATTGAATAAGTAAACGCGTGAAACTTGCTACGGAATGATTGCATGGGAATGAGAATGGTCGAATTAAAAACTAGAAAATAAATCCAAAAGTTGTGTATACATTTTGAGAATTAGCGATAAGCTTAAACAAAATTAAATAATTAATAAGTGATATTAAATAAAGATTAAATGAAAGTGGATCAATTATTTTATTTTACAATGTAACTCTGCGCAACAACGAGTAGTAACGTTAACAAAATAAATCAACCCATAAAATTAATCAGAAAACTTGATTGTACACAATGTCTGGATACAAACAGTGTTAAACATTGTTTGTATCATTACATTAATAAATATTGATCAGCTGCGTGCTTCTGCGCCATACACATATTTTCTCTTCGCCTTTTCTAATATAAGATTATGTTAGTTTAATTAATTAAAGCATGCCTATTAGAAGAGATGACTATTCAAGTTGCACATGAGGAAGACCATGAAAAGTCTCAGGCCTGAAATATAAAAAAATTTCGTTTATGTGGAAATATTTTTTTAACAGTAATAGCCTTTAAAAATCTGTCGAAATTCATTATTTTCCCTTTCTTCATTCAAATATAGCAGTCTTTAAGTTCCATCAGCGGCCGAGTGATTAAGACAGCTGAATGATGATTTGAGTCAGGTTTGACACAAGACAACGGATTGGTTGCATGAATCTACCAGCGGTCGAGCGATAAAGTCGCTGAATACTGGTAGTTCGATCGGGGTCCGAATCTCGATGAACGGGTCCGCTGCATGGGAGTTTTCGTGGTTTTACTTATGCATAGCATGAATACGAGCAAGTTCCTCTCAGAAAGTCCACCTTAAGCAGATAGCCCTCGTGCACTTTTCCATGTTCAAGTAGCCTAATCATTGGATATTTTAAAGTTTATTCAAAACATTATTTTTCCTTTAGGTAAAAACTATTAAAAAGCGTAGTTAAAAAGGGAATTTTTTTTTTCTATTTAAAAATAATACTTCTTTTCCTTAACATATAAAATATTTACTGCCAGCTTGCACATGCATAAAAATGCATTTGAATTATTTCACTAAAATATGTTTGTATTTGTTTAATAAATAATAAGTTTAAAACTTAATTTTTTTTTCCTTCGAGGTTCAAATAGGATACTTTCAGAAAAAAAGGATTATATTTGTCCCAATCTAAACTCTAAGTAGAAAGAAAACATTAATACTGTTTAATCTAATGCAATAACATTACTTTTATCATAAAAACTCAGATATTTTCAGATTTTGACAAAATAGTATTATTTTACTTAATGAAATCTGTTTTATAGAAATCACTTTCTCCTACGTAAATAGTCGCATTAATTCCTTAAGCATAAAATTCAGAAATGCCAAAGAACAAAAAATATGGCATTGACAGAAAAGGAGAGATGTTAAGGCCATACGCTGTTTGACTAATTAATTATGTGAAATTACCATTTCGTGTAGGAAATTTTGAAGCAAACTGATTCGGGTTTTTTTTAACCCAAGGAAATCCTCATACACTTCAGAAATTCGACTCATTCAGCTACCAAACGTCGAATTTGGAATGAAATAAGAGAAATTAAAAATCATTCTTTCGTGTTTTTGAACATAGATGAACTTCAAAACTAGTATGTCTTACTATCTGATTTTTAGGAAATAAAACTTCATTCCAAGAACAATTTAACTTAAAGGTAATTTACCAAATTCTGCAATTCTGCAATAAAGAACATGATATTTTTCTGAAACAAGAATATTTTCGGGTCATTTGATGACGGTATCATTTTTAAAAAACAAAAGAAGACGATGGACCTTTCTTTTCCCCCTCTCTCTATCTTTTGATGTTTTCCCTCAATTTTTCACGCTGTAATGACTACGACTGAAATGATGGGATATACTTCTGCAAGATGTTTCTTTCTTACTCAGAAAATAGTGCACGATTATACCCGTTATTATAGTTCAAGATTCTACGTTGCATTCTTCCCAGCAATCGGTTTTAGTAAAAGAAAACATCGACTGTTTATTAAATTTTACTTTTGTTGGAAAATTGGGGCAAGTTTTGTATTTTTTATTCCACAGGTAGTGCAGAATCAAAATTGCAACTTCGAAAGTAAATTCAAATTTATTTTGAAATTTTTTTTTCAATTTGTAAATAAGCTCTTAGGCACTTATGAGTGTTCTTTTGTAACAAAAATAGCACTATTAGTTACTAATTGCATTCATCAGTTAAGCTAGTATCGTTAGCTAAAGTAATAAAATACAAATTTAATAGCCTAAAATATCCAAAACTATTTTGAATAGTTTTTAAACAAATAAAAAATTTTTAAACGTACAAATTTCTAAAAACCTCAAACTGTTAATTAACTTCTCGTTGCTGAGAAGATAGGTAGAAAGCTGTGAAATAATTTAAAGTCATGAAGATGCTTTTATTAATAATCACACATGCTTTTAATTGAATTTAATTATTCTCGGCTAAAATTTTGTTTCATTATGCTTTATATTAAAGTATTCAATAATTTGAACTGCTTTTGAGAGGAAAGAAGACTACTAAACTGCTTTGTAACAAATTCCCCACGTATTCTGTAAAATTTACATTATATACGCTTGGCCCATAAATTGGTCTTAAAAATGCTGTCTTATCAACCACTATTTTTGAAGGATGAATTTGGTTTTGGAACAAGCGCTCGTTTTTAAGCATGAAAAGTGTTGTTGTTAGCTTTTTTTTTTTTAACACGGGCTAATTACAACTTGATGCCATATTACTCACACGAGCTATATATGATACGTGTATAAACTAAAATAGAGAAATTTCAGTAACTGTGAAGACGGTATGTTTGTCATGATGGTCATAGGTTGATGATTGAAATTTTAGGTATCTTATTTACTAATAACCAGTTTTTCTACTGAAATATACCAGTTTTTCTACTGAATACCAGTTTTTCTACTGAAAAACTGGATGATTTTTCATCACCTCATATAGTATAAGTTTAAAAGCAATTTACGTTCTAAAGAAATTTTCTTCGATTCCTGCAATTTTACGTGTATTATAAACATGAAAGTAAAAACACACTATTCTGGCATAACTTAGAAATATATGCGAGTAAAACGATCTTTGCTAGATGTTTCTATGCTGATTTAACGGCTGTAGTATTATATGAAACAAGCCTTTAGATCTAGTGTTGTTGATAGACGTTGTTAAAATCCTTTTTAAACTTGAGATAATTACATTTGAATTATTTGACTAAACGATTTAAATTTTCTTAAATCGGAATCCTGAAGGGTTCTTGAATTTCTATAGTCACGCTTTTTAAAATTAGAAGAAAAAAACTGTTACTCAATATTAAAAGCACAATTTGAAATCTCCATTTAATGAAAAAGAAATTATTAATTTCCCTTTCTAAAAATACACTTCTCTTACTAAAAAGATTTTAATAGAATTTAGTAAATAGGTAAATTTAGTAAATATTTAGTAATAAAAAATTTTATATTACATTTTTCTAGAACCTTCTTAAAGTAAAGTAATTCTAAAAGTTTAAAGAGGAAAAGAATTATTTCTAGAGTTATGAATTTGTTTACAACCGTTTCCTTTTTCAAGGAACCCTTCCATTTGATGTTAATAAAGCTAATCATTCCAAAGTTTAGAGGCAATTTCTTTAACAGTTATTTTTGTATTAGGATCGGAAAAATTTGAGTGAGTCAAAAAATCCAAAGCTTGAAATTTCGAATAGCCTAGCTTTTTTAATATATTTCGTGCAATTCGAGGTTTCGAAAGCTTCCTCCCTAATACTTTTATTCTAAAGAGATGCTTCGGAAACTAACAGCCACTAAATTAAAAAAAAAGCTTGCATCTGAAAATATTAAACTTCATCATAAATGTGTTGTAACGTATTTTTTCCCGCCTTCCAGCATGCCTTCGTGGTGTAACGGTAGCACACTTGGCGCATGTTCGAGGAGAATCCCGGCGAGGGCACTGCACATTTTTCACGTCTCCTGTTTTAAAATAACCCAGTGACTCTACAGTGTTACATGAAACCTAGTGAATTAAAGACAAATACTCCCCACTAGACCGATTCTCATTAAAATATTTGTTAAAACTGTGGCTGGAATGAAAAATAGATTCTTTTATATAAAAAAGAAATTGAATGGTATGTGAAATAAGATACCGTCCTGTTGGCGTGATGATAGGAGAGCTGGGTGCCATAATCCCGGACGTGGGTTATGTGGGTGTTTAAAATGTATAAGGTATTTGCAGCATTGAGCCACTTAAACCATTGGCGAGGCGACTGCCCGTTAAAATGGTTTGTTGGTAGAAAAAGGAGGCTGGAAGACCCAAGCATCCGCTCTCTGGAAGGGGGGGGGTTCTCTTTAAAAAGTAGTACTGAGCTTAGCAAAATCGTTTTGTTCCCTAAAAGATGTCCAAGGCCTAAGGCAATAAAAGGCACAATCCTTGTGCTCTTCACCACAACACCACGACTATTTCGTGAATTTATTCGTGTATTACTCCCAGTCAAGTGAGATAAGTCGCAACAACAACATTAATTTAAGATAAACGAAGGAGTTTTTATCTGACCATAAATTAGAAAATCTGCTGAGATCTCAACTTCAAGGAAAGATTAAATGAAAAACAGAAAAAGAGTCTCAGATCAATTTTGCAGTTATATTTAATAATCAATTTTAATTTGAATATTTGCATTGAAATACTGCGTTCATTTCATAAAGACTCATGCAAAGTACAATGCATCGCTCAAATTGCATTTCCTTCACACATTTTGGATTCCGTCTCTCACCCTCAAAATTTGGGAGACAACTTGTATGGAATAATAATACAATAAAAATATGGAGCCCAAATTCATGATGATTAACAACAGACAGACTTAGATTAATGCCTGCAGAAGAAGAAAGACAAGAGACTAAAGGTTACATTTCTAATAAGTTTGGTTTATGCAAAAACACATGTAATTGCGATAAGTTAAATACACATATCTGGGGGTAATATCCTGGATATCCGTATCTGGAGTGTCAAATGAACAAACAGTATCTAATATTTAAATAATGTTTTAACTTCACGTATTTCTTGGCCCTGCTAATATCAGCGGGAAAAAGTAGCTTTTAAAGCAGTTTTTAAGTGCATAACAATGTAATCAGACAATGCATTAAGGCATGATGAACTAAGATGGTAAAATTTTTCAGTATCTGATAAAAGTGTCTATACGAGTTTAATCTTTTGAGGATAAACCAATTTTCATATCTAATATAGCGCAATATCGAAAAAGAGGATGCATATTTTTTTTTTTTTTTTTTTTAAATTTTAAATCCAAAGATTGATTACCTAAGCAAGGCGTGGAAGAGCGTGTGTCAAATGAAACTCTTTTTACATTTTTGTTAATATTTTTTAACGTTATTTAAATAAGAAGGATCTGAATCAAATATCAAGAAATAGTTTTTAAGCGAATCTTTTCAACTCTTGATTTCTCCTCCGCTTCGCCGCCTTATGTAAGCATTCCCACCCCCGTCTCTCTATTTAAACTCTGGAATTAATGCTTTTTGAGAACTGCAATGATAAGCGTAGTGTCAACAAAATGTTTCGCTGGGGTGGGAGGGTAAAAAAGTCTTTAAAAAAATCCTTCTCGCGATAAGGAAATTAAACACTAAGAAATCTTGTTCGCAATGAGGGCGCAGGGGAAATTAAAATCGTCGTGGAGAATTCTTTTTTTTTTTTTTTTTTTTTTTTTATGAATAAAATTCATTGGTTATAATTGAACTTTCGGTTGCCGATGACTGATATATTGAGTAAATAAAATTTCCTTTTCCTCTTTGGTTTGCCTTCTCCCATTTTGATAGTACAGGTAATAAAAAAAAAAAAGTAATAATAATAAATTAAGCACTGCCGCGTTATTTCTGGCATTTTTTTTCCGAACCAAATGAAAAGTAATATTTAAAAAATGTGCACTTCAGTAACTTATAATATATTCTTAATATTCTTCCAAGAATTAAATTTTATATCTGCTAAATGTTTAAAAAGCAAATTATTTGTATTAATAAAAATTAAATTAAATAAGCAAAAATTAACTACATGCTTTATGAAAGGCTGCTCTTGAAAACGTGTTTACATAAATAATCATTGTAAAAGTGTTGAAATTCTATGAAACAGCTTGTATTTTACCACTTCCAAAAATGCATGTATACTTTTGTGTACATGTATTTTTATAAGAATACTTGTTAATATTTACAAATCACGAACAATTCTACGATATATTTCCAAGTATACTTAAGAAATAATAAATTGACTTCAGAGAAATATAAACATAGTTACATATATAAGTTACCTATATAAACAAACGCAACTAAGCTCCTTATGAAATGCAAAATAAATCACCAGGTCACGAGCACGTTTAATTTTTACGCCACTTGGAAGTGATTCGCCTGAAAGGGCAAAATATTAGAAACCAGAGAAAGAAGTTAACCGATTCTGAAAAAAATCTAAGACGTATAATTTAAAATCTCTTTTTGCTTTGTTTTATTTTGTTTTGTTACTATAAATATAGAATCTTTGATAACTTTTTAAAGTTTATCAGAAATGACGGAAATTGTAACCAAAATTAACTGATCAATTTGCATTTACAAACTATTTTGTAAACAAAGAAAAAAAGTTATTTAAAAATGTTATAAAATGTAATAAAAATAGTAATTAAAATTGATTAGTTTCATTTACAAATTATTTTATAAATGAAGAAAATATGTAAAAAATAATAGAAATATTTATTAAAATTAATTGATTAGTTTGAAGTTAATGATTACTTTACAAACTAAGAAAGTAAGTTATTATTTAGAAGGTTATCAAAAATAATGGAAATAGTAATTAAAACTGATTAGTTTTCATTTGCAAAAAAGTTTAGTTAATAATTTTTTAGTTAACAATATTCTCCTGAAAAATACAGTTAAGTATTTTTATAATAATAAGGAACAAAAAATTTTTATATCAATAAAATATTTACATTTACAAATAAAAAGTTTTTTTATTGTAAATATAAATTTTAATGTTAATGTGTTTTAATATTTTTAATATTAAATGTAAATTTTTATTAACAAAATAATTGCCTGTGTCTTATAATTATTAAAAAATACAAATTGTCTTTTCATTGTTTATCTTACAAAAATTGTAGAAATTCATCTATTTAAATCAGTTTTTATCTTAAGATAAATATACCTGACGCTCATATTTATAGAGACAAAAGCTGCAGTTGAAATATTACTTTTACATATATTATGTAAAGTAAAAGCATTTTTACCATTATGTGTATGTATATATGTGTGTGCATATATAATTTAAATATTTATTTAGTACATTGCTTTTAATTTACCGAGTGTTTTTCTTAGTTCGAGAATTCCTTTTTATACTGCTTATTGTTGTACAGTGCATTTTGCAATTTTTGTTTTAGTGTCACGTCGGATTAAATTATTGCTTGATTATCAATAAAAATTTTAAATATTTATTAATAACATTCTTAACGGACTTTAATTTAGAAACGTGGCTCTACTGAAATTTCTTCGGCTGCTCCTTGAAAAATACCAAATAATTTCCAACAATTATTACATTATTTTTATTACGCTTTTTTATTGAATTATTTTATTTTTGTTTCAATTTTCATGCATGTACAAAAAATCAAAATGAATTCAAAATGATACAGGATGTATCATTTTGATATATATATCAATTTTGATACATGTACTTCCTATAGACTCTTAATCTCCCTTTTTCGATTTAATTTTTAGTTTAATTATTATCTCTTTCATTACATATATACACACTTCGTTTAAGATACGTAACGGTAAATAAATATTTTGTAACATTGTATCCAAGCTTTTTATAAATACAAATTCAGAACTTCCTCTCATTTCAGCAGCTACTGTGGAGCTCTGATCCTCGGAATTTAAACCTATGACGTAAGCCTTCTTAATGACTCTAATCCGCGTGATTCAGAACGCTTACACAGGACGGTGAACAAAGCTGAAGTTCGACAAGATACAAGGCAGAAAGCAAAAATCAAGTTCTGCACTTAATCATTGCTCGCTTCCTAACCGAAGTAAGCGAGGCATCACAGATTGTATTCTGGAGCACCAGTTCAGGACTAAATCACTGTATGCCGTTCTCTATATTTTCCACCTGATCATCGCTGTAGGTCATTTACCCATACTGATGTATGCAGATATTTGTATAATGAATTCAATAATCCAACTCAAAGCAAATCTAATCATAACCAAAAAAGATAAGATTGTAACATGACATTATACTCTGCAAAAATAGATTACGTCGTAAAAAGAGATGTATAATGTCATCAAGGTAATAAATACCTTACTTTCGCGTTTATAAGCAGCAACTTTAATTTTTACCTCTAATTTAAAATTAAAAAAAAAATCGAGTATAAGCCGCAGATAGCCATATTTTTTTCGTTCGGAGTTGTGAAAGCAGGTAAAATGAAAAAACTACTTATCACACACAGAGACGAAAATTTATTATCGGCTAAAAAAAGCATGTTTCTGTGTTTAGTCGCAATGTCGGTACCACTAGAATAATTGCAGACACTAGCAATATCACTACTACTACTGTTACTGTATGCCACAGCATGCCATTAAAAGTTGCAACTACAATTAAACTTATAAAATCAATCCTATGTAACGTTCATCCAACAAAAAAATGGATGAACAGATTTTATTTTGAGCTTGTTTTAAAATTGCACCAAACATATTTTCATTTGCAACAAATCGTTTCCGAATTAAACGAGTTATTTCATATCCCAAGAAGAACAGCAATTAATAATTAAATGAAACTACTATTTCATTATATTACGCAAAGCAGAAACATTTCACAAATGCGCTATAGCATTACACTCTATTTTTATGATTTTCAATGGAAATTTAATTCAAAAATACATCTTTTAGCGTTTTTAATTTTTATAATTTCACGATTTATTTTCCCTTTCTCTCTCTCTCTCTCTCTCTCTCTTACTTTAATTTTTACTACACCACAAATAATCTGCTTGATGTTTTCTGTCTAATTGAATATTGCAAAGCGCACAAATGTTATTTGTCTAAGGGAAGATATATTTCATGAACGATTTTCTAAGGGAAATTAATTCGTATTTACGTTTCACAAGCGAAAAAACCACAAAAATTCCACTGCAGCCATCGCATCGAGCGGTATTTGCGATTAAGACAGAGCCTCCTATCTATTTTGCAAATTATACAAAGTTCAGCCAAATTTTGCTGATGTGATACTTGTTTCGCAATTGAAGCAAACTCCATTGATGGAACACAGCAATAACTTTATTTAACACTCAGAATGGCGACATGCAAGCAAGAACAGAAAACGGTTTGGTTTGGTTCATTTAATTATGGCAAAGCACACTAGGAACAGAAAACGTATTCTAACTTTTTTTAAATAAAATAATTACATGCTTCGTGCGAGAACCGCATGCATGCAGGCAAGCCTGTGTTTCAAACATTGCGGTTAACATATACATTAATGTTCATTTGTTTAATTGTATACAATTTAAACAATATTTAAAGCTATTACACTGATAACCAGAAGGCATTTGTTATTCGGCCATTCGAAATCATAAAAATATCGAAAGCTTACAGGTAGAAAATAACTTCAAAAATACGGAGAAAAGAGACCTAATGCCCCGATATCAACTACGAATATAATTACCATTATATATAGATTAACGGCATTGTGCGTAATTCTGCCTGTCCAATAATGAAACATTTTATTTGATTTTTGACGCACAAAATTTTATTCTTAATAAACTGCTTCAGATTTTAATGCTTTTTTCTAAAATATAAAAATATATGCAAATCGGACATAAAATATAGTAGCGATTGAGAAATATAACGAATTTTAATAAAGTAGCGAAATACGAAACAATTTTCTTCACAAAATTTTGTGCATGTTCGCTAATTTGTCAGGTGTTAATTTGAGGGGGAGATTGTTGAAAATCTTCCCAATCTTATATTACCTGTTTTGTCAGCAATAAAATAAGAAATTAAAAAAGCCATACTTGCTTTGCAGCTTAAAGATACAGAAGAAAATATTCAACAGCGTTTAATACCTTTATATTCAAATAATGCTAAATAAAACAATATTTTTAGTAAACTTCGAAATTTTTTTAGATAATTAAAGTACTTATATTAGTTTCCGTCATTATTTATGTGTTTAGTTTCAAAATCTAAAATATACTTATGATGTAGTTAAATCTAACATTATATAATGTATTCCTTCTCATCTCTGATTTGCGTAATTCTAAACCTGGACTAGAAATGCATTCAGTAGCATCGTGCGTAATAGGGTGAGCAATGTGGAAAGCAAATATAAGTTTCTCCTCCCAGAATACGTAAAATATACTGGCCGTCGTTGATGGATCTCTCTAGTGATCCATCACTACATGCAAATAATATACTGGCCAAAACGTGATTTTGGGGGTAGCAATGTATGCAGATTATCGTGTATGTTTTTCCTGGAATAGGGTTCCGAATAAATATATGTATCTATAAAAGGCACAGCGCTTGGGCTAGGAACATGATGGCTATATACCGAAATAGTATTGTGCTGGAAGATATGAAAGAAAAATATCTTAAGTGTCATCTTAATTTTTTTCAATGATGTTTATTTTTAACGTCTTATTTTTATTTAACCCATCTTGGTTTTTTCATTATGGAGAACACGAATAAATCACGCAATTAAACAAAAAATGAGATTAAGTATAGATTTTGGAATAGGAATTTATAATTACTAATAAATCATCATTTAATTAAAAAAAGACTTATGTAAATAGTTTTATGTTAATATACAACAAATATTTGTTCGTGTATCACCGTACGAGGGCATTTTAATGTACAATGTTAATAAATTTTAAAAACATTGAAAATATATAGCTTTGATAATTCGTTTAACGAAATATCTTTTTACTATGGAAACTGATAAAAATTAATTCAATTACGAAAACGTTTCATAATTTTCTTTGAAAGTAAACCAATGTGAATATTTTTCAGGCTTAACATCCCCCCCTCTGTGCTTAGAAATAAAATTTAGGATTAATTTCAAAATGCACTACTGATCCTTTTACTTTAACCTTTATCGTAACTTTAATTTAGAGTACTAAAGAATTTCGGGAGCTTTATTTTTGGTATAATATTCCAAAATATATCTTATTAATCTTGTTTTGTAATTTTAGCATAATTTACTCAATATTATAAAAAAATATTTTTCCGAAAAGGTGATATGAGAATTATTTATGTCTCTAATCGTCTTAAATATTTAAAGTCTTGTACTTCGAATTTCTTAGTAACTGAATGTTTAAAACAATACGCATATAAAGGCAATGTTTTAATTCAGTTTCTCAGGTAGCTGTGTGAGAAGTTTCCATTCAATTTCTGACAGCCGTTACGAGAATTCTTATTTGCATAGGTATGTTAAATTTTATAATTTTAGTTATTACATAATGTAAAAAGGGATCAGACATTGGTAAAAAAATGTCTTACATGTATATAATGAAATGATCAACACATTTATCACTTTAATAGTGATTTTACATAAATAAAAATATATTAATAGCTTTAGTTCAATCGATGGATAGAATAATTAAATTCTATTTTATGAAAAAACATAAGCATTATAAATATGTTTAAGCAACTAAAGAAATCCGATAAATTGATTTCGATTTAAATTTTGATTTAAAATGTAATATTTTTGACTGGACATGAAAGGAAAGGATATTGCATTATCAAGTAATTATAGACACAAATAAAAGGGCAACATAAATAGATTCTTATATTACAGTTCTGATAATTTAGCACTATTCCTGTTAAAGTCTCTGTCTAGACTACAAATCCGCTGCATATCCACCGTCTAGACTAGAAATAGTACCTGTAATCTGTTTCCTTGGGCATTAATGAGATGAACTTTCTGTTGTCAAACGAATACATGCGTTGTTAAATCCTCTGTAACTAAATTCATCAGAGAAGTAAATAAAAGATAAGCATTCTTATTCTAAAACAACTTTAGAATAATTTAAATAGTAATACCTAACCAAAAGCATCAGAAAAACAAATTACTTATACAAAGGGAAAAGTTTATATTACAAGGATTTGTTATATGGTATACAATGATGAAGATATAAAAAGACTCTTTGTCCCTCAGTATCTCTATGGTTTGCTAATCGAATATGGTAAAACACGCAAGCACTGCCTAAGGAGAGAGATGCCTTCGTGTATGACTTTCTAAGAGAAACTGGCTCGCATTCATACACTTGGAGAAAATCACGAAAAGCAACCCTGCAACCAACCCGTTCGCCTGGGATCGAACTACTAGCATTCAGGGGTCTTAAACACTCGGCCACTGGTGGGGCATCTATATATAGATGTATGTATATATTAGATCAGATTATTTTGGCCGCATCAAAACACGCGAGAGCTTTCTGCCTAAGCGGAACGACGCCCTCAAGAAGCGCTTCTAATAGAAACTAGCTCATATTCATGGGAAAGAGCCAGTTTCATTACTCATGATAAAAATAACGAAAACGCTTATGAAATCAGTCCGTTTGCAGGTATTTCAATTTGAGACGAACTGCCAGTGTCCATCTTCCACCGCTGGGATATGGTGGGCCTATAGAAGGAGATAAGTGTACGCTTACCGTAACTATAATGATGTTCAAAATAAGAAGAATAGAATACGGATGCTTGTCACAATTTTTTAAGTAAAGCTATAAGGATAGAAACTGATTTAAAATAAAAGGAGCTACCATTTCCTCAACTGTATATAATACGATAAAATTATATACAGCTGCGTAAATGGAACAGAGAGTTTGACAGATAAAGAGCGAATCTATATACTTCCTACTTAAACATAGAGATAACAGATCTGAAACTGTTGGTGGAATTGACATTGTGTGTATGGGAGATTGACTGTATATTCCCCTGATGATTTCAAAGTAGGATAAAGATACAGATAGTTACTAATAATTCGAAATAGTAAAAGATTTAATACTTTAAATTGAAATAGGGCATCTATTACAATATTCAAATGAATTAAGCGGTATTATTAATATTCAATATTCTCTGTTTTAAGGAAGTCTGCAAAATTCAAAGGATTCTAGTATTGTAAATTGTAGAATCCGAAGAGTTGGCGTCGATTAATTTCAGCCGATTAATAGCAGCAGTCCATTCTGAAAAGAACGGGATTATTATTCTGCAGTGATACATAAGTCCTTTCAAATGACGAAGATCTCAAGTGCTCTAATTAGTTGTTGCAACTGCGTAAAATTATTCCTAGTTAGGTATCAATACGCCCTTACGAACGGAAAAACAAACTGCTTCGTGTTACCGACTTGCGTCACTCTTCTTCTGGCCTATGCAAATCATTGAGAAGGGCGAGAGGTAGGCAAATGGCCCGTAGAGAAAAGTGGGGTGATAACACTTCAATACTTCCGTATGAAAGGCGAGAATATAATGCTATGGAAATGTGGACTATCCTGTTATTTTATATGCACGCGATAGAACGGGGATGCGTCAGATCTGCTCGCCCGTCGGGAAAACAGGCGCTTCGCATAGCAGTGGACAACCCAAGACGCTCAGAATTGGTTGGTCACTGTTGGAATTTTTGACAGCTATATATTCATGTCTCGAATCCTTTTGCTTTTTTCACGCGGAATGTTATTTCCCATATATGAAAGCTTAAGAAGTTATGAAATGGTTGATTTTTTTCCGTAGCTCCCGTCACAACATGATAGGAGGCTTCGTTCATTTCAGTATTTTTTAAAGACAATTCATTCGTAAAGTTTCATAAAGAAAGTTACAAAGTTACGAACGGAACTAAAGATAAAAGTGAGATTGTTTAAAGATTTTAATTAATGTTTAAACTTTAATTAATGATTTAATTAAAGTTTCTTCCTATGTACTGGTAGTATATAAATAACGTAAATTTTCTTACAAATGTATACCGCCATTTCGAGCTGCAGGAAAATGAATGCATAACATTTCGCTTAAAGTCAAGGCGTTTTATAGATGCTAAAGTATTTTCTATGAATTTTGAGTTAAGTCATTATATACGCAAGAAGATCAAATTTAAATTTACTGCCATAAAATTCTTGATGAAAAAGAACTAATGGCATTTTTAATGTTTCGAGAGCATAAAAAGAATAAATGACTAAAGGGAAATAGTAAAACTCACTCTGTGATAAAATAAATAATCTCTATCTGTGATAAAATAAATAAAATATATCTCGAGATTTGAAAGTAGAATTTTCTCCTTCGTAAAAGTGGAATATTAAGATAACAAAAACAAAGCAAAAATTAGAGGTTCAAAAAGATTTTTCTCTATTCATAATTATTCAATCTAATACACATTTATTAAATTATTACGATGGAAATTACTATGGAAAAACATCCACCCAAAATATTTAATGTTTCTATAATTGACTAATTATTAGAAGCGTATCACATTTAAGCATAAAAGGATTAAATGATTAAAAGGAAAATGTTAAAACTGAACTTCGTGATGATGAAATAAATAAAAAAGTAAAATTATTTTCTCGAAATCTGGAAATTGAATTTCTTCCTAAACAACAGTGAAATATAAAGATAGTGAAGGAAGTAATACAATTAAAACAAAGCAAAAATTAGAGATCAATTTAAAATGTTTTTCGTCTACTCATAAGTTATAATTATTCAATCTAACACACATTTATTACATTAATCTTATAAGGTATTTCTCCCGCCTTCTTAGCGAGCCTTCGGCCCACCAGCGGCCGAGCGGTAAAGTCGCTGAACACTGGTAGTTCGGTCCGAGGTTCGAATCCCGCGAACGGGCTGGCTGCATGGGCGTTTTCGTGGTTTTTCCCATGTGTAACGTGTATACGAGCCAGTTCCCCTTAGAAAGTCCTCCACGAAGGCATCTCTCCCCTTAGGCAGATAGCCCTAGTGTGCTTTGCCATAATTAAATACACCACACCACCTTAGCGAGCCTTCGTGGTGTAGTGGTCTCCCCGCTCAGCGCGTGATTGAGAGGTCCGCGGTTCGATTCCCGGCGAAGGCGTTGCATATTTCTAATCTCTTCTGCTTCCAAAAATTACCTAATACCTCTACAGTGGCGCCTGAACTAAAAGGGTGTTGGATGCTGATTCTCCTCACCCAGGATTTGGCGATTGGGGGCCCTAAAATACTCCAGTCGCCCTTTAAAAGAGGGAGTATATAAGATATTTATCCCGCCTTCTAAGCGAGCCTTCGTGGTGTAGTGGTCAGTACATTCAGCGCGTAATTGAAAGGTCCGCGGCTCGATTCCCAGCGAAGGCGTTGCTAATTTTTCATCTCTCCGGCCTCTAAAAAAAATCATAATGTCTCTACTATCTGAGATCAATAAAAAATCTTCCTCGGTTAATGAACAAAAGAAAAAGAATTGCTGACTTTAAATATTCTACCACACTCTCGTATTTCAAAAACATGTTCCATTTTGTCATGGTCAACTACAGTTTATGCCTTTCATATGATTCATCATTAATTTTTACTAAGATATTTTATATCACTCGCTAAGATATTGTTTTTATTTTAATAAAATTAATAAGTGTAAACTTTTAAAAATTATTAGAAAAATTGAATTAAGCATAAACTTAAATCTAAAATAAGCAGCCTAATTACAATTTATTTATATAATTGAAATATTTCCTCATATAATTATTCCCATTAGCGAAAACCACAATTATCAATATTAGGAATCATATACATAATTGTATATCTCAGTGAGAAAAACCGAACTTTAAAACCAATTTGCGAGTAACCGTGGTTCTTTTGCAAGAAAAATAAGTACAAACTGAACATTTTCCAACTTTTACATATCTAAGAACGCTTCATAAACGCACACAATGTATTGCTGTTACTTACGTTATGCAATATTTTACGATTTAACGACATATAGGAAAAAAAACTGCATGGACAGACAGAGCTAGCATAAGCTAAGAGGCAGCATAAGCTAAAGATGAAATATATATCAGTACTTACGTATTTACACTGATGAAAGTGGAAAAGGATTGGTAAATAGGCATATAATAATTTGTTAAGTAGAAACGACAAATGCCTAAAACAGGGAAATATAATTTTATCATTTGAATATATACACGAAATTCAAAGGAGCTTCAGACCATATGTAATAGTAATATAGTAATTCAAATTAGAATATTTCACAGAAATTTCTAGGAGCAAATATTGCTCAGTCTTTTCTGGAGATGTTAATTCCTTCGAAACTGTAATTAATGAAATTAAAAAATAATAAGAACATTCATATTTAAATACTCTAATACTAAACTGAAATAATAAAATAAGTATTATTCAATTATATAAATGTGATATTGAAACAAAAATTTAATTCTCTGAATTCAGGTCTCTGAATTAAGGTTATAAAACTTAACTGCAAACATTCGAACGTAACCCAACACTATTTAAGCCAACGAGTACCCAAAAAAAATTAAAAAATTAAAAATTTGCTAGAAACTAATAAAAATTTGCTAGAAATTAATTTTGATAATTTCAGTAAAAAAGATGCTGAGAGTTTTGAATGACAATGGTAAGATTCCTTGTGCCGAAGAAAATTGTTCTACCCATGAATGTATGCAGCGAGACGAAAAAAATATTTATGCTGTTATTTTTCGAAACTCGTAATTGTCCTTTATTGCAATTCATCCAAACATAGATTATATTTTATAAACCAGTTTTATTCAAATTAATGCGCATCGTTATTACTTCTTATAATAATTTGTAACTAATCTTACATTGTTCTTAAAGAAGAACACATGAAACAAACAGATTTCAAAGGCTCAAATTCAATACTAAGTTGATTAATTGTGTTTAAATTCTGAAACTATCCAAATGTTACTTGATAGCTAATTCCATATCAAAATTTTTAAAAAAATTTTTGCAATGAAGCACACCTGTCAGAAATGTTCAGTTATTAAAAAAAAACATTAGAAATTCTAACAATACATAAAACGTGATAAATGATCAATGTAAAAAGTTAGAGAGCTTTCTTAACTTCCTACATATACATAAAAAATATTATTTTTAAGATACATAGTTTAGAGAGGTGGGAGAATAAAGGGGGAAAACGTTTCCTCATTGTAATGTTTTTAAAAATTGAAACTAGTTCGAAAACAACTTTTAATGAATTAAAGAGAAAAAAGTTGGTGTTTCTGAAAAAGCAACAAGGTTCATCTATCCTCAATAGGTTCTGAATTAAGGTTATAAGACTACGTAAAACTGCAAACTTTCGAACGTGACCCAACACCATTTAAACCAACAAGTACCCAAAGAACAATTAAAAATATGAAATCATAAGAAAATTTCCCTTTTTGCTAAAATTAATATTTAATTAAACTGCTAAAAAGTAGGAGTTAAAACAAGGAAGAGCTGCTGTTAACGAAACCGAATTTTTTTTTTTCCAGTACATAAAAATTATCTTAGTTTTACTTAAATCTTTTTAGGCAATATATGAAACCTTGCACGTTATTCGTCCATTTCTTAACTTTAACACTTTGAACACGAAAGTTGGAGAGAAATTATTTTTTATAACCAAGATTTGACTTTCTCCAGAACTTTTTTTTATTTTATGTATGTACTCTGCTAAAAATTAACTCGAAATTTTTTCTCAGTTTTTAATTACTTGCGAGAGGAGATATCTGAAGAGAAAAGACATTAACATCTTGAAGCATTTAAGCAAAAATTATCTCATTGTTCTTTGAATGCTAATGAATTTTTTTCCCCCGGCCGGTATTGCCTTTTCATGCAACATTAATTACAATGAAATATAAGTTGGTTTTTTAAGACTTTTTAACTTCTGCGTTTTTCTGCGGAAAACTGGGGAAAAAAGAACTTTGTCTCCTTTCCGGAATCGTGGCTAATGACTCATTAAGGCCTAAATGAAAGAAAAGTAATAATAACGGTAACATTATGATTGCTTCGCTATCGAAATTTCAAAGGCACGCAGAATTTGTTTTTGCTAGTGTCTAATGGTTTGGTCCACGAATAGGGAAAATTTTAAAGAACGAAAATAGTTCCCCATAACGGCCCGTGTTGTGGAGAGGAAAAAAAAAGTCCATTTTTAAATGTAATATCTACTAAGTTTAAATACGAGCTTCTAAATTTTAAATCGAAGATACATTTAAGGAATCAAAAACTGCCATTAACAAGGTCCACATTAAGTTTTATTTCTCTTCTCAACTGTTTTCGTGTTTCTAAAATCTGGCATTACCTTAACAGCCGTGATCTGTCAAAACGGACTAAGCCATAAGAGCCCTGCTAAAAGAGCCCCAAAGGAACAGCCCAAAACCAAATAGCCCGGACAAAATAATTATCATCTAATAATACATGATAATATATATAGCTTTTACACGCCAATATATTAATGTCAGGTATTATAAAAGAGAAAATAATTAGTAGTGCAGGCAGTAAGCCATAATAGTCCATGCCAGATATTATAAAATTTTCGCACCCGGTCTTATGTTAATTGCATTAACATTTAGACGGCGGTAAAGTTTCGAAAGGTTTCGTTTAAAAAGATAGGAAATAGAAATACACTTTCACCCACCTGCAACTTAATCGAAGTCTGGAATATAGTATGTGTACTTAATTAGCTCCTGGAAGCATTAGTGGAAAATTATGCGAAGGTGGAATAATCAGGACTTTCTTCGTAGCATTTCACATGATCTTGAAATTTAAGTTTTGTATACTGCTGTATTGATATATTGTGTATATATTTCTTAGAACATGTTTTTAATAAATATTCAGAATTTGAATTATTTTATTCGAGCTATTTTAGATAATGGGCATTTAGTCTTGCGCTATTTCTTCGGGTTATTATTTTGTCAAATTATTTAGTCTTGGACTATTTTAACGAGGTATCCCTTCGACGAAGCATCAGAAATTTGCATAAGATAATTAGACATGGTTCAGATAGGTCTTACAAAGAGACTAAATGCAATTATTTCTAGAATATGAATATATTTCTATTATATATTTATATTCTAGAAATATTCTATTCATATTTTAGTATTTCAATATTCGGATAAGCTTTAAGTTTGCGTATGTATGTGTTGCTATGTATATGAGATTAAAATGCATTTTCTTTTCACCCCCGGTCATCGATATGCCGACGGACACAAAACTGTTTCTTTCCATATGAAGCCAATTAACTTTTTCAAATACCATTAGCAATACAAATGTTCCCATTAGTTTGTTTTATACTGAAGTTATAACGTTAATCTTGCAGTAACGTGAAACTTTTTTGTGCGTAAACTAGTAAATGAAATAAGCTCGTCGAAACTTGGGTCTGATTTAATTCTATTTTCATCCTTAAAGGCCATTGATATTCTCTGGTCTCGTTATCAAGTTCCTTCCTTTTCTTTCGGAGGTCAATAGCAAGTTGTCTTGAAGGAATCTCGTATATTTCTAAGCCATAGAATCAAACAGCAAGAATCATGTATTAGCAACTCTACATTCTAGATTTGCATGAACCGGTACTTAGTAGCTAATTAGTAAACCATAACGCAAAGTTAATGTTTACTAATTAGCTACTAAGTACTTTACCTAACAACACAAAGTTTTAAGAAAAAGATCAGCTTGGTTTGGATATAAGCCACGGAACTGCTCTAACAGGAACAATTAAATAACGATTTTAAGATCAGGAATTACCTTTCGCTGAAAGATTTTTTTCAAAAATCTAGCTAAAAGAAGCAGTCATAGCATTTTTTTTTTTTTTTTTTTTTTTTTTTTCAGTAGAAATTAAAACATATAATTCTGTGTTACATTTAATGCTATTTATATTTGTCTTTAACTTGTTCTGCTTATTATGTAATTTTTCCAACTTCTTCTGAGGTGAGCATTTAGGCAAACAAAACTAAAAAGGACAAGAAAGAAAAATAAAAAGTAACTGATTATTAAGAACACAAAAAAAGTTAGGCTGTTATGTAAACAGCAATGACAAAGGAAACTTGTTTTTATAATACAGAAGTTGGAGATATAGATTTTTCTAAAATGCTCCCAATGAAGAGTTTTCAAAGGATGATTTAAATCCGCTAGCCGCTCGTTTGCCCAAAGAACATACAGGATATCAAAAGTGAAGCTGCAGTGTTGGTTAGGACACTAACAGGGAAAAAACATTCAAGAATCTACTACTTCTATTATTAAAGGAAAAGAAGTATCGTACCAACGACTTAAAATGGAAATCAGCTTTTAAGGAAACATACTGAGGATGTTCTATACCGTATTTGACGGCATATAAGACGCACTTTTTTCCCTAAATTTGGTCTCGAAAAAGTTACCTGCGTCTTATACGTAAAGGCCACAGGTTAACTTTCAATACTGAATGCTATTTTTAACCCGGATAAAGGTCTAGACACGCATAACGTTTTCTACATCTGCCATAAATATTTTGCGCATGCGTGAAATATCTGTCACCAAAAAGCGCCAAAGCTCAAAGCTGATGTCGAAGTTCGAACAGGTTCGACGGTCACTATGCGTCTATGGAGCCTTTCCTTCTTTAGATAGACTTTCTTTGACTCAGCCGACATACGTGTCGGTATCGGTGTTTAAAACTATTTGTTTTAAAAAAATACCCTGGAAAATATGACTACAGGAAACAAGAGATTAAGCTATACAATTCAGTATAAACTAGGAGTGTTAAACTACGCCAAAGTGCATGGAAACAGAGCAGCAGCAAGGCATTTCGGTCCGCCACCTACAGACAAAATGATACGTACCTGGCGACTGCAGGAAGATCAACTGAACACTGCTAAAGAACAAAAACATAACCTTCGATGCCCAGCTCCGTCTTAGCCTGAACTTGAAAATGCCGTAAAAATGTGGGTGATAGATAAGAGGAAATCTGTAATAAGTGTTTCAACTAAAATGATAATCAATGAGGCCAAAAGATTTGCCGAAAAACATGGGAATCCGAACTTTTCAGGGTCTGAGGGCTCGTGCTACAGGTTCATGAAAAGGCAAGGCTTATCAATGCGCACAAAAACAACTATTGCACAGAAAATGCCAGCAGATTATGAAGAAAAAATATTAACATTTCATTACGAAACGTGACAACTAAAAGAAACCACACTTTAAGTTATTGTGGTACAGCGCTCTCGCGCGGACTATTGAAACTTTTTTTCCTTGCGTGTGGCCTTCTAAATAAGGGTGTGTCTTATATGCCAATGCGTCTTATATGCCGTCAAATACGGTAATTATCCTTTAGTTTTATTCCAATCTGTCATTAAAAAACAAAGGTAAACATTTATTCTACGATTTTTAAATAATAATAGATTTTCTTCCATTTTCCTAAACATTAAGAATATAATTACGCGTATCGTGAAATAAAATATTTTTCAAGCATTTTGCATTGGTACTGAAAAATCTTGGATGCTCTTTCTCCTTTTATTGTTTCATTGCATATTCTCTCCTTCTATATTTTCATTTTACATCCTTTACACACCTGAAATCTATGAAACTAATCCACATCGTAGTATGTATATTTATACATATAAGCAAGAGATAATAATTGCATCAAAAGTAGATGGCCAATAATCTAATAGGAAAAATATAAACCAAAATTAAAACAAAAGGATATCAATAAAAATGTATAAAAATAATAATATAATATAACAAATATTTGAAAATCCTTTGGTCTTTTCCATGGAGCAGCCGAAAAGTTTTCAAGAACTACGTTTCTGAATTATATCTAGATGATTATAAAAAGTGCAAATAAAAAAACAAATTTAAATCAATTTTAAAAAAAAAGTAAAGTAATTAAAGATTTTAAAATAAATATAAAAAAGAATGCTACGGAATAAAGTCATCAAGAGGCAGTAGGCTTGGTCGTAACCCTAAACAAATCATACTGTACAAAACTTTAATATAATATATTATAGTATAAAACAAGAATTCTCAAAATTAGAAACCAGAAAAACAATTCGGCAAATTAAAAAAAAAGCAAATGTTTATTATGTTAGTGCTTATTTTAATAACTAACGTTTTGATTTATTTGATGGATATATTTTCAGAATCATATATTTGTGATTCAGAAACATGGATATGTAAGTTTCATAAGAATATTATTAACGAAATACGGTTGCAATATTCAAATTATTAAAAAACAATATTTATGCTACTCTTTAGAGTTGTTAAATGGTATGTGGTTGACGATATAAATAGTGTGTACAAAATATTTCTAAAAGAAATTAACTAACACGCAGGATATTCTAAAATGAATTAAATAATAAATAGCAGAGTTATTTGTTATTTAATTGTGTCTAGAATTTAAATCACTGGTACATCTTAAGATTTTCCAGCATTTGAGAAAATATATAAGGATTAGATTATTTATACCATATCATTTCAACCTAAACCTAAGCATTTAAGAATAAATTGGAAAGTAATGCAATAATAATAATAATAATAAAAGTATAGCTTTAAGAATGAACGAATATGTTTTTATAACTACGTTATAAAATTTTGTGAATAAAACCATCAAAGACAAAAAAATTAATAATCTTCTTAGTGTTCTGTTTTCTCGATTAAAAAAGATAATAAATTTTTTTATGCCTCAAAACTAAACTACTTGCATTTAGTTAATGTTTACAACTAATTGTTTAACAGATTAAGCGTTAAGAAGCTAATTACCGTTAGCTGCTTTTTTAGAATTTTCTATATTATATTTGCGCAGTGTGTGTGGTGTAGTTATACTAGTACAGCAATTTTAAAACGAAATCATGCGTAATGAAATTTGAGCATGAAATGCATAGATAAAACTGGCAAAATATCGTCTGCCTAAGGGCGACCGCCAAACAAACGGTCATACAAAAAGAGGTAAAGTGGATAACATCGCGGAACACTGGTAGTCTGACCGAGGCTCAAATCCCGACAAACAAGCTGGCTGAATGCACGATTTTGTATTTTCCCCGTGTGTGACTTGAACAGAAACTAGTTTCCTTCAGAATGTTTTTCACGAAAACAACTTTGCCCTTAGGTAGATAGCCCTACCGTGCTTGGCCGAATCAAAATAATCCAGTCCTACATCGACTCCCTTTTTTAAACCGTTTTACAATTTTTGGACGAAGAATTTCGATTTTAATATGTTATTCTATCCTAACCGAAATATATTAACTTCAGTATAATTAATCTTTTTCAGTACAAATGAATAACAGTTTGTAATATACATTTACCTAAAATGAGTTATGAAAAATAAAACTCTCATTTTTATGCGACGTAAAATATTATAATAGTTTAATGATTTAGTATTTTCAACTGTTTTAATGTTTATAAAAAAGCTGCTTAGCTGGGGAAAATTTTCGCAAGATTAAATAAATAAAGAAAAGAAAAAATATATCCCACAAAGAATATATTAAACTATTTTGTTAACTATAATCTTATACAGTTAATCCTCGAAGAGGTTATGAACAAAATGATGAATTAAATAACTTGAACTAACATATATTGTCTAAAATTACCAGATTGCTATTCCCCCCCCCTCTTATTTGATCTTTTAAATAGCTGTTTCTCGCATTTCTATTCTATTTCGGTAAGCTTTATGCATCGTCATCATTCCTCTATTCCGTAAAAAAAAAAAAGGGCAGAACAGCTGGGAAATATCTTTCAGAACTACAAACCACTTGGCATACAGTTGGAAAACTGGCTCATTATTTTGAATGTTGCTGATTTAAAATACAAGGTTAAGCACATTATGAAAAGCAATAAAACTCATTGGTATCATGGGCCATACTTTCGTTCCGGTGTATGAAGACATACGACGCCATCATAAGTATCCTGTGAATCACTAAATATTGCTGAGTGAATAAAATTTACGAATAAAGCTTTTTCGATGATTAGTAAAGGAACTATTAAAGCAACTCATTAAGCACTTTTTCTGTATTAAAAATACTGTTATTCTGTATTAAAACTACTGTTACATATCAATTCAGAAGTCAAACAACAAAAATCAGCGTTATATTTTCAAAGGACTAGTTTCGATGATTTTACCGAACCATCATCCTCAGCTGTAAAAGCGTAAATGGATAACATCGCGGATTTAGACATTTGCGCTTTTGCAGCTGAGGATGATGGTTCGGTAAAATCATCGAAACTAGTCGTGTGAAAATTTTGAAATATAACGCTGATTTTTGTTTTTTAACTTCTGAATTGGTATTTGTTCGGCGTGTTATTGTATCTTAATTACTGTTACATAGGTTAAAATATTATAAATATGTATGAAAACACGTTACAACAGATATTTATAGATATTTATTAGAATCGTAATTTACGATAAGGGATAAAACTTTAATTATTAACGATTATTTAATGACCATGAAACTGATTAGGCAATTATATATACATACATATAATGTACAAGTTCATTTTTGCAAAGCATGTTAAATGTACAATTACTTGCGCTGTTTCTCTGTTGCTAATATTACGAAAACGGACATCTTTACTACTTTAGAACTACACCTCATTCATAAATTCTCGAGCAATTCAAATTACATTAAAAGAAGAAAATACATATCAGATATCGCAGATAATCGAGCTCCTTATATCAGATCAATTTTAATGAGTAGATTCTCATAGTATTTGCCAATATTTTCTGTAGTCTGATATAAAAGTATTGTAAAACACTGTTTACATCACTTTCAACACACCACTTAGAAATGACTTATGAATGAGATAGATGTATAATCGCAATTTCAGTTTAAGAATGTGATTTTTATAGTTTATATGTAGAAATCTAATGCTCCTAGCAGGCTTCTATTATTACACTATAGCTATTACACAAATTTAATGTTTATCTTTTTATGTTTTGCTTTGTTTTTAAATAATATTTGTATTTTAAATATTTCATTTAAATAATAGAGATACATAGATCTCACCTGCATGTATTTAAACAACTTGCACGTGAGAACCTAGTCTAGAATAGTGAAATATAATAGTCAATGAATCCATTGTGATTTGAGGAGCTTTGAAAAACAGCCAGCTAAAGAATTTAATAAAAATATTAACAGATTAAATGTTTATTCCTTTTGGCAAGCAATTAATTTATGGCGCAGTACTTAGGATCAAGGCATTGGTACAGATAAATTTCACATCTAAAGAAACTGCCTTGTTTATAGAAGTAATTTGAGAATTAATTAAGTATTATGACTAGTGGTAAATCTCGAGGTAATTTACAATATGACTTAATAATTTATAGATTTCAAATTACGATGAGCTACAAAAGTTGTTCTAGAATTACGATTTTAAAATTTGGTTCTTTTTTAAGATGGATAGCAAATACTTTAAACGTCAAATGTCTTCTTTTTACACTTGTATCAAGGGCAACGACAGATGCACTGATGCCTCACACACAGGGCTGCGATAGAGTATCTGACGCTTCTAGGGATAGGAAATTTAACCACCGCTGTACAGTAGCTCTCTGCGTCTTTCTGACTGTGTGCATACACAACCGTAAGTTTGCGCAAGTCGTACCACCGCTTAAGTCGTACCTGTTAAATATTAGGCTCAGTGATATTAGGTGTAATATCACTGCGCCTCTTCCGGCAAAACGAGTTACTCCCTAGCCAACCGTATTATTTCCCATTGCCTTCGTTTCCATGTAATATTTGTGAGGAAGATCACCAAGAGAATTATGATTCAGTGCCTAAAATGCAAAGGATGGGTACACGACTTATGAAGCTGACAAGAAAATTGGAAAATATCTTTGTGATTATTGTTGAATGAATTGCATAAAAAAATTAATTGAGGAAAAGAAAGTTTTATTATAATTTTCTAACTTTAAACGTAGGACGACTTAAGCTACAGGTGGAATTCCGGTTATCAAAGTCGCATTAAGTCCTTGTTCATAAATTTTATTAATTTTAACCAAGAGAGTAAACTGTGTGGAATTTTATTGTAATAAATATCAGCAATGACAACACAAGATACTATTATCCCATATAATATTTATTTTTTTCATACATCCTACAGTTTATACCTATTTTTATGCGGAATGAGTTGCGTAATCACCCTATATAATGCCCCAGTCATTAAGTATGCATATACACCTATTTTGTAAAAATATAATCATTCTGAGAACTTTAAATAATTATTAATGAGCATTAATACATATAAGATTATTCCTAATATCTCTTTAACAGAAGAAAATTAGTACATTTTTAAATGCGAAAAATATAAAAAATTAATTTGTTTGGATTTCTTTTAAAGAAGTTTTGAATTAATTTATAGGTACCCTAGATTGCAGACACAATTTTTTATTCTATAAATATTATTGTTAGATCAGTAAGTCATCTCTGTGTCATTCTAGAAAGACTGTTTGTTTTTATTATTAGAGTTTCAAAAAATTCCTTTCTAAACTTGGTATCGAAAGCGACAATGTTCCCAACAATCTCAGCTCAATAAACATGTTTCGAACACATTTTTCTGGATTATTATTATTACTATTATTATTTTGATTTTTATATACAATGACGACCATTTAGGGGAAAATATTACCAATAAAGTAGCGTTACTATTATTATTAGCTCAAAGGAGCGTTAGCTCAGAAGAGCCATTAGATTCGAAACTTTGAATCACTGTAAAAGGCTAAATCATTTTCAAATCGTTGCCACCAAATATTATCGCCCTGTATTACTTTAAAAGAAATTAAATAAAGGAGAATGGGCATGAATATAGGTATGTTTCTGGCACTGTGAAAAAAAAAAGGTACCCAGAACCATCAAATTTTGCATAACATAACCCTCTACCCGGACATGGGCACTTGGAAGCCCGAATTTCGAATTTGTTTTAATATCTATTTCACATTTTGTAAAACCTAAATGAATTTTTGATTAACAAACTCAACGATTTCAAAGCAAGCAATGGCAACAGTGTACGGGGAAAAAAATCATTTTTATCTCCGCCGCACAAGTTTGTCTATCGAAATTTCTAAAGGTATGCTGTTTTAAATATTATGCGATATTGCTGTTGAGTTGAATTTTATATGGCGTTAAGTGCGAAGAGCACGATATTTAATAAATAAAGATAAGACATAATGCGTTAAAAAAACGCCTCTTTGGGCATAACATAAAATCTGAAAGCTTTCAGATTTTATATTATTCCCAAAGAGATTTCGAAATTTCGTTCCAAAATTTTTTGCATCATTTTTACAAGTTACAGCACTTTTTATTTAAATGCTTTTTATTCTGATGTTGTACGCATGCAAAATTTATTTCAAACAATATACATTTCACATTACTCAAGAAGAGATAAATTCAAACTTGATGGAAGTCTGAGGAATACGGTTTCCTTCTAATTTCTAACTAAGATAGTTACGTTTCATCTACACAAACTGTAGTCATCCAAACTTTTAGAACTTAAGCAGAAAATGTCACCAAGCTGTCATGAAGTAACTACTTCGTGCAGCAAAAGCATTTCAAAGACAGCATACGAAATTTAAGGTTTATTGACAGCTATTATTATTACTGACCTGATAAAATTACTTTTCAATTTTATTTAACAAGATATTTACTAGGGAAACGTATAAGTATACCCTGTTTAATATAACTCTTTTAGAGTAGCAGTGCATCTTTACAAGTTTCCCAGATGTGATAACGATCAGGAATATTATATTTAAGAAGTTTGTATGAAATGTTTTTTCTTATTTTACTATGAGTCTTATTTATCAAAATGCAGCAACTAACAACTTCTAAAAATGTAGCGAGGTCGATTTCTTTTAGGTCGTGAATTTAAGTACAACTATATACATTTCATTTACAAGTTAGCGGATAAGTTTGATGCGATTGAGAACTGAATACCAAATATATGGTTATGTAACTAAAGTTATCCGGAAAACTGAAATATTTACAAAAGTTTTCTGATAATGCTATCTATCAGTTTTTAATTTAAAGAAAATTTAATTAAAAGACTAAATAATGCGTTTTTAAATTAAAGAATATTTTGATAGTATTTAAAAATCGAGGAGATTTTATTATCTGTTTTCCTTTGTTTATGAGTAAGACAGATACTTCCATGTATTCGCGTCTCAAAGCGATGGCATATTTTCACCAAATGGTAACTGCCTGTGATCGTTATTCACGCGGCCGTACATTGTGAACAAGGGAATAGTAACAACAACAATACAAATATTCAATATATATATATATATAAAGATATATATATTATAAGCAAAGTTGTAAGTACAATACTAAAAAAGACCAATTTTGGTCAAAATTTTTGCGCAATATGCTGCAAAGTTAAGGAAATGAGAAGAGAAATTGTAGTTAGCTCGCCAAAAAGTTACCAAAAGCTGTGGCTCCAAGAAAAGTTCAACGCAGTCATAAAAGTGGAACTGTAAACAGTATCCGGTAACTCATTAACTAAAGCTTAAAAAACTTTATAAAACTAAAAATCATCTAAAACATTCTGAAACTTTTTGCGCTTATAGCTGCGAAAAAGAAATAATATTATAAGCAAAGTTGTAAGTACAATACTAAAAAAAATGTTAGTGTGAAAATATGAAATACATCGAAATATACGATTATAAGAATTATTAAGAAAATATTGCTAGATTTATTATCGTAGCGACAATTTCTATCATCACGCCTTTACTGTATTATCAAGATAACACAAACTATTTTTACTGATTGTAATTATTTTTTAACAATTCCTTTTTCTTATTTCATACAATGATACAAACACACCTCTTTGAACACGACCTCTTTTTCTTCACAAGCTTTCTTTTAGTCAATATTCGTGCTTTTGATTCTTTAACAAATACGTTTTGGAATATCAAAAACAATATACTTGCATATATATGTTTTATAACCGTTGAAAAGGAAGTATAATTTTCAGGTATGTAAGATGGAAGAGTGAAAAACCTAATCAACTTAACAAGTAGTAATAGATGGTTGAAAACAAAAAATGTGAAGGAAATTTCCCGAAAATACGCCAAAAAAAGAACAGAAGCTAGTTTGTTGAAATCCTAATTTTGAAATTAAATAAAACACATATAAATGGAATATAGAGTTCAAATAATGTTTTAAATTTAATAAATTTTAAATAAATATTAAATAGTTCTGTTAACTTATAGAAGATAACTCATAAGTGATCTATAAAAACTAGTAAATCCGAGATACAGAATTCTACTTTATAGTAACAAAACGCAGAATAACCTTTAATAAATTGTTGTTTAGATTTCATTTGAAAAATGCTATTAACGTTTATGCATTTGAAACAAGGGAACTTCTAAAGCAGTTCTGCGCCATTCAAATGAAATGACTGAAGGCTCAGTTTAACAAAATTTTTTTTTTTTCTAGGCAAAACTTTCTGGGTATAAGTTGACTTTGTGCTATCATTTAAAAGCAAGGAGGTACAGTGTCACATTTAAAAGTAATCGTTTCATCAGCATCCTGATTAACTAAGCAAACAAAGAAAAAATTATCAAAAATAATCAGCATATTCTGCCTCCCGGGAAAACTTTCAAAATGCATACATTGTTATCAAAATCCTAGATTTTTCATCAAATAAAATTAAACGTATATACATGGTTTAAAACAACCTATATCACTCTGAATGAATTAGCCGATATAGGAGTAGGAGGCACTTATGCGTTTATAGGAGAGGTGCAAATCAAATTATTATGTTCCTTTTTACGTTTCTTAGAAGCCGATTATGTTAATTATTTTTGGAAAAAGAATTCTAAATATAAAATGCATTGTTTAAAATTCATATATAGAATCACCAAGACTCAAGCAAGAAAGGGATCACTGTCAATAACTCTCTCATGAAATCAAAATTACTACTTCAGAACTTGCTCGTGAAAGGGGGGGCGTAAAAGAATCACCTACTCTTAAATAACTTTTAAAACGTAATTAAGGCAAGTAGGGTTACTTTGTTTACTTTGTCTTTTGTTTTCGTAATTTTTCTCTTATTCACTTCGCATTTTCCCATTTCTCAGCCAAACTGGGGAGTTTAAAGTTTCTTTCATGTTTTTGGTATGAGAGTGTAAAATGCACTATGGCGTCACGAATAAAGTCCACCTGCTGCATTCTACAGAGAAATTAATCTTTTCTTTAACTTTTAAACACCAGTTTATTTATTTATTTATTTATTAAATCATAGTAATATGCATTTTCTCTCTCAGCTTCAAGCATTATGCGATTAAAAATATTTTAAAATTATTTTCCAAAGGAAAGAAAAATTTAAAGCTGTTTTATTCCTTACATGTAAACGCTTTCAAAATTATCAAGCAATTTTTTTTTTTTTTTTTTTTTTTTTTTTTTGCAATGAAATGTCTGTTTCCATGGTATATGCATCCTAAACACTTTAGTATGGTTAAAAACTTTAGTTAAACTGAAAACATAAAAGCATTTTTTTTTTTTTTCCCGACTGAACTTTCAGATTACTATGAATACTTCAACGTTACTTCAACGATGTAAGCTGTTCAGTTTACATCTAAGGATAAGAAAGCAAAGACGTATTATATTTTTTAAAGTTTCATTTGAACATTTTGAAATTGTTTTGCAATGGAATAAACTTTTAGTGGTTTATTTATTTACCTCTTATTTCCCTATCCTCATTAAACTTTTGTTCTTATTCTTCTCAAAGTATTTAGGAAGTTAATAAATGCTTTATCATATTATCATTGCTGTCACTTTGGTGTAATGATACAAAAAATTAATGATTTAACTTAATAATATTCACTTTCAGCTAAGTAAGTGCAGGACCTTTAAAGAAAAAAATTACAAATCAATAGCTATTACGCAAGAATATATAGTTTTATAAACTTAAGCTCAGTAACAATAATAATAATGATAATAAAAATAAACTGAAGCAGTATTATATATTTCTTAATAATTTTTAAACGTTCTTAAATGCCTCTTTAAATTGATAACTACATTTAACTTCTTTAATTTTAATTATCGAAAAGAGCTGATTGCATAAATTCCTTTAAATTGGGAACTGAGATATTTTCAGTTATAAATTTATTTGGGAGTATAGCACAAACTTAAGCACTTTTCCATCATGTTTGAAGGCTAATGAACTACAACAACACAAGTAAACCGATTCGAAGGAATTGGAGTTCCCTACCTATTTTTTGCTGCAGCTGCTCGGTCCCTCTGTCGCCTGTTTTTGAACCAGTTTCCGACTTGAGTCGGTGTAAGTCCTGTTGCCTGAGCGAGTTCTCTCTTTTTGGTCGGATTTGGATATGGGTCTTGCAGGTACCACTCCCTCAGCAAGCTGCGGGTTCGCTCTTTGAAGCAGTGGGTCTTCTGTTCACCGTCCCAAATAGTTCTAGGCAATGGGTACTTCTTTCTCACTCTATATTTGTCCACTGGCCCTAAGGGCCTGCCCCTTAGTTTTTCAGCTTCTTGATAGTGAGCCTCTAGCCACATAGCCTGCAATTTTGTGTGCGAGGCCTTTGTGAAGCGATGGCTTTCGAGGATATGATATAGTTCTCGGAAGCTGCCTGTGTGAAAGGCCACAAGGGCCCGAGCTCTCAAGACAGCTTCATTTTTGTTGAGTTCACTACAGTTCGGATGTGCTACTGGAAGGGACCAAAGGAACCTGCCCAGTCTCTCGATGTCCCCGCTCTCTTCAAGAGTCTCGCATACCGCGGCCACCTGGCTTACGGTGAAGTTGAGCGTGGGAAGGACGAACATGGGACTGTAAGCCGCCGCCGCTGCAGCGGGGCCCAGCCCTAGAGCCATCAGTCCCCTAAGTAAAGTCGAGCAGCACGTGTGGTGACCCCCTCAGAGCTGTGGGGTTTTAATGGCGAAGGTATCGGATGCACGACGTACGGGCAATCGAAACCCAATGTGGCGGTATCCTATGGCCGGTCGCTCCAACTCCCTCGTCTCAGTAGTAAGTGAGGAGGTGTTCGATCCTCTTTTAGCAACACGTCCCCTCGTGCATACGCGCAGGGTTGCCGGAGTGAAAGCGATTCTTTCGCCGCCAAGTGGAATCGCGGTAAAACCGGTTCGGCGGCCTGGAATCGGTTGACACTCAAAAGAAATCAGCGAACCGTCACTGATAATCTCGCAAAATAAGAGGTTAGGACCTTTTTAATAGTTTATTTATGAATTTTTTGTTATTCCTTAAATAAAATCGTTTATTTTGCAAAACTGAACTAATAACTCTATAAATAGAATAGGCAAACCGTGACTTAAAATGGGGATTATTTTTATGTTTCTAATCGTAAGGAATTCAATCAAGATATTTGAGGTATCAGTGTTGAAATCGGAACTTAAAGATCTGCTGTTATAATCTGATGATGAAAAACTCTGATGATTTCTTTTCTAGCAGATACAGTTCAAAAAATGAAACATGAGACGTGCTTTGTAACACAGTTGATGTTTCAAAAAAATTTTCGGTTGAATGTGAGGATATAATCTTATTAGTTTCTCCTTAAAGATATTAAGTATCTATTTCTAAAGTTTGCAATTTAGAAATAAATATGTTTTATAATACTGCAGTTTACGAATTTATTTGTATCATTCTTCTGAGCTTGAAAATTACGAAAAAATTTCATAAAAGCGTAATAAAAAGTTTGATATTGTTGAACTGTTTTAGTTCTTAAACAATTTTTTTTTTTAATTTTATTAATATTTATATATTATAAATGGGTAAAATGCATCATCGTAATGAAAATTAACCTTCACATTTTTCTAAGAGCAAGCATATATATGACATACGTATGCATGAGAAGTCCAAGTATTTACAACAATAATAATGCTTTTTAAATTATTTGAAACAAATTTCACTTTTTTTGCTTTGTAATATATCATACTCGATTCGAAACATGCTCTCTGCTCAAATTTACTTTTTGTATGTCCCTATTCCTTAACGTTGTTTGCGTGAGTACTATTCTACTGCCACTATGGTAATTAATTAGAATCCACAGAACAAATAGAATTATTCTTAAATAAAATGTGAAGCTAAATTTAAATTTTCAATTAAAAACGTTTCACCGAAATTCTGTAGTAATACTCTCCAGTTAATAAGGAAACTCTGAATAAGAAGAGAAAATATATTAAATTTATATAATTTTCTTTTTCTTTTGTCTTATGGTTAAAAATACTTTAGAATGAAAGATTGTATATATGTTGGCAATAACGTAATGGTCTTTGTTTTGCCACTACTGCGCTTCCAGTAGTTACTGTTCTGCTTTTGTACAAAATAGTGGTAAGCTCAAGTCCCATTATGACGATCTACGTCTTCGCAATGGGTCATAAACACAGGTAACTAATTGTATTGAGATTACAAAAGAATAAATTAATTAAAAAAGTGTATATAATGAGCACGATGTTTCAAGTCAATCCTCCCTCTTCCACTCTTTTAGACTTCAAATACTTTTTCCGTCATACATTTCTGAAGAAAAAAAATTAAAATGTTCTTGCAAATGCATGCATATATGCTACAGATTTAGACTTTAATCATATTTACTCTAAAAATGCCTTTTGCTTCAAAATTTTAAAAGTTTGCGCTAGTAAATAAAGTTCTGAGTGTAAGCCAATAAGTAATCAGCGACTATATGCCTAAAATTATTAATTCATAAGTAAGGAATAATTATCTCAAATCTGCTCCTATCTATTTAAATGTTTGTTATATGAATAAAAGTATACTAGAAGTGCACACAGTATTACATGAAATTTTTAATTATAAAGAATGCATTAGATAAGCAAAAAAAAAAAACAATAATAATAAGTGATGCTGTTAAATTTTAAATAATTAAAAGGAATTAATTTTGAAATATTTTTATTAACCTAAGAATTATCACTTCTGGTATAGTGCACGCAGAAATACGCACACAGTGCGCAATTAAAAAAGCATCTGCTTTTAAGCATAGTATAATATCTTTTACACTTTTTTTTTCCTTTTAACTGCTCATAGTATTCAACTCATATATATATATAAAACTGTGGCCTAACGGCGAAGTCGCTGGACACTGATGGTTCGGTTCGGCCTTTGAATCTCGGCCAACGAGCTGGCTTCATGGACGTTTTTGTGGTTTCCCCATGTGTATATGAGTCAGTTTCTCTTAGAAAGTCCTCTATGAAGGATTTCCTCCCTTTAGAAAGATAGCTCTCGTGTACTTTGTCGTAATCAACTAAACCCAAGCAAACCAAACCAAATAAAGAGGCTCAACTGACGTTAACGTTTCACATTTTACAACGAAAATTTATTCTGCCTTTTCTAAAATGAAGGTTTGTAAATATGGTTTTTGTATTACGAGGTTGAGCTCAGTCTGTCGGAATAAGACCAAAATAAGGCTGCATTTTTCTACTACCAATTTCCAAGCTGTCTTGCTTTTTAAAAATATGTTATTTTATTTAACTTAGCAAATTTTTATCTCTGAAGCAGTCAAAGCGTGAGAATCTTACAGCATTTCATATTCATTTCTTAGTTGTTAAAATCTAGGTATTAGGTTAAATTTTTGGTTAAGTTTCAATTTTATATCTTCGAAAATTAATGGAAATTTCTGAAAGTGCGCAGTTGCCAATATAAGGATAAGCTTGCCAAATATGGTAACCACTCGGCCGTCTCACTACTATTAGTGCTAAACTCCGGGGCGGGAAGACGCCATCGATAGGTGTCTCGAGCCGACACGGGCCCCAGACGCCGTCTCATTGGTGGATCATTGTACTTCGTAGGCGGGACTATAAGTGGGCGTCGTCATGGAAACACTGCCAATCATGTACCCTAGTGCCAATCAGAGTAACAGTTGGGTTTACACTTCGGGAGCGGTTAGGAATGTTCTTGCGACAGAGAAGGTCACTTATAGGTGTGAGGACTCCGATCCAATATGGCAGCAGCTCGTGGGGAAAGAGGGGGTTACTCCAACTCTAACTTTTCACTCCGTACTATTTCCCACGTAGCTTAAGAAAAGAAAACTGGATTGTACATTTTTC
This sequence comes from Stegodyphus dumicola, assembly GCF_044657685.1. NCBI lineage: Eukaryota > Metazoa > Arthropoda > Arachnida > Araneae > Eresidae > Stegodyphus > Stegodyphus dumicola. The sequence goes on from NC_140771.1 coordinate 104,232,892, forward strand.
TTTTTTGTAACCTTAAATTTACATTAGAAAAGACACCTTTAACTAAATCGATGTTTTGTTAGAGTGCATTTCATTGACTGAGTATTTATTTGGAAGAAAATATTTATTCTTTCTCTTGAATGCATTAATCTTGAATTCTGTTAAAAATCCATCTCTTGAATTCCATTAAAAATACTATGATAATCAATAAGTTTGTACTAATTCCGGCTCATAATTAAAATATGTGCATGTAGGCAGCGGTTCCTGAATAATATAAGATTTCTGGTATTTTTTATCTAATTTTACATATTTAATTTTTTTTTTTTTTTTTTTTTTTTAATCTTACGAAAAATAACTCTTTATAAATGCTTCCTTACTTCCTCTAAACTTAAAACCTTCAAAATTTATTTCTGAATAGATTTGCACCTTTCATTTGATGAAATTAATCTTAGCAATTCAATCAAATGCTCTTTCTAAACTTGTATAATCCGTTCTAAATAGAAATCCATCATAGATCTCGTCATAAAAACATACGTTTCCTCTAAAGCAGATGTATATTTAAGTTTTTTAAGAAAATATTTTTTATAAAACAGAGAATTGAATACGAACAAGTAAGGATTTTATGTTTTAAATTTAAGTAACAGTAATTTCGCACAGCCGGATTCCATCGTAAAATTTGTTTTCCGTTGGTCTTTTTTTTTACAGGACAGTGTCTTGAACCTGCACAACATGCACGTGTGGGCACATGAAAACACGAGGTGTACACGTGACCATGGAAGTCAACGATGTTGCACATTAAACGATTAATCTGTTATTATCGTTATTTTAACTGATCCTTACCTATTACCTCAACGCAGCAATGTGGAAAACCTTTTTTAGAAAGAGTGTTGCCGGATCTGATGGTTGATGTTCTAGCATCTACATGTCGAAACATGCGGTTTCAGCCAGGATGGAGCGCCTGCACATTTTGGCAGCACCGAATACCTCGATAGGACATATACTAATCGCTGGATTGTCAGATGCAGAACTGTCGAATGGCCACCGCGATCCCCCACCTGACTCCCCTGGGTTTCTATCTAAGGGGATACATGAAGTCAATGGTGTACAAGACGACCATAACATTGGACATGGATCTCGTTGCCAGGATCGTGAAGTTGAGGCATGTGTCCGTGACATCCCTGCGCATTTTGAACGTGTCCGTGAATGCATGCATCAACGTTTTGAAGCATGCATTGTGGCGAAAGGAAGGAATTTCGATCATCTTCTGTGATTTAACCATGCTCTTGAATGAAAGTCGTATTAACCCCAGTTTCGACATTCTTTTTTCTCCCCCTCTACACCTGCGAACATAGCCCTCTAGCAATCGCCATTCACACGTTCCTAAGTAAATCTTGTTCTTTATGGTATGGCAGTCCAGCTTTTTGGCAACGACCTTTTGAACATCCTTTAAATGACAGGTATTGCAGGATTCCCAAACTGTCTGGCTGGATGATTCCCCAATTACAGATTTTCTTCCTAGTCGCCCAGACGGGAAAGTGGTTAATGACTCTAACTGTTATACCGAAGAGTCACGGTTCGAACACTAGAGAAAGCATGGATGTAATTTTTCCATCCCTTCAAAGAGTGGCAATGAGGTAGAGTCTGAAATTGAGAAAGAATGTAATACTGTGTTAGCGTATGATGAAAAAATGAGTTTATGTATTTTTAGGGCTAAAAAGAAACTTAATTTAAATTCTCAGATAGTGAGCATTGAAAGTGAATCGCCTGGTAACCATACTTCTGCCGTAAAGGTCGAAAACAAAACTAACATTCGGTTACCTAAAATTTCAATTCCTAAATATTATGGTGATCCTAGTTTATTTTTGGAATTCTATAATTCCTTTGAAAATGCTATTGGTAATAATAATGAGTTAACAAAGGTCGAGAAGTTTACCTATCTTAAATCCTAACTCGCAGGACCTGCTTTAAGTGCAGTATCCGGATTTGCACTATCTAACGAAAATTATGACGCTCCTGTTAAGCCTGTTTTCTTTAATTTAATTAAAGAAAAATTTGGACGAACAGATTTGGTAATATCTTCGCATATGAATAAACACTTGAATCTTGAACCGGTTAGAAGTTCGTCCAATGTGAAACCACTAAGAACACTATACGATTCCTGTGAAATCAATATACAGTTAGCCACAAAAATCTGCGTACAGACTAAATTTCAAATTAAAAAAAACACTTAAAGCATAGAAAAATGTATTTTAATCATTGCATTTTTTTCTTCTATTAGCCAAAATTGTAAGCTTAAATAAGAAGTAAATAATATCAGTGTAATACTTTTTACATTTTTTCAAAAATATATTTTGTCAAAAAAACTGAGAAATTCCCTCCAATAAGTCTGCGTACACTTTCAAAAAAAAATAAAATATAAGTTTTTTACATTACTTCAATACTTTGTAGGATATCCTTTATTCTTCAAAACAGCTTGCAGACGCTTGCAGACGTCGAATGAACTAGTTTTTCAGTGTCATCCGACGTAAATTTCGCCCATTCTTCCTGCAATTTACTAACTAGCTCATTTCGCGACGTAATATTGTGTTTTCGAATTCGTTTCTCCAATTTTTCCCACAAATGTTTGATTGGATTGAGGTCTGGTGACTGTGGAGGAGTACGCAACTATCTTGGAGTGTCATAGAGGAGATATTCCTTCACGATTTTAGCTGTATGTTTCGACTCGTTGTCTTGTTGGAAAGTAAAGGTATTAGAAAGGTTTAAATTTCGGGCACTGTCTCGTAGATTTTTCTTCAAAATATCCAGATTAATATCCATGACTTTATCAATACTGTGAAAATTTCCAACTAATTTTAACGACATACACCCCCATACCATCACACCGCCAGCTCCATGTTTGACAGTTGGATTTAAATTTCTCAGATTCAGTTCTGTTCCTTGTTTTCTACATACAATAGGGTGGCTATTAACTTTAAATATTGTAAATTTACTTTCATCTGACCAAATTACATTGTTCCAGAAGTCCTGCGAAGAGTTTAAATATGTTTTGGCAAAAGCAATTCTTTTTCTTCTATTTGTCTCGGAAATGTATGGCTTAGACCTAGGTTTGCGTCCATGATAATCGGCCTTTCGCAGCACTTTTCGTACAGCTTCAGGAGAAATTTCCTTGTTGCTAGTTAAAAAAAATGTCTTTTGCAATGCTTGCAGCAGAAAGTTTAGGATTTTATTTAATTCGTAAAGGAATTTTTCTTTCTTCTCTCTCGTTAGCTTCTTCGGTCTCCCACATCTTGGCTTTACAGCAAGACTACCAGTGTCAAAATAGTTTTGAATAACTCTTTCCACACTAGAAAATGGTTTTCCAATGGTTTTAACAATATGACGAAGAGTTTTACCTTCATCTCTCAATTTGATAATTAGTTGTCTCGTAACTAAAGGAATTTCTTTATTGGTTGTCATTTTCGTCAAAGAAAATAGAAATAACAACTTCCAATCAACGTGAAATTTGTTTCGGAAGTCAATGACCTTGAAAGAGTAACCTTCTTTGCATTTTCAAGTTTGAAGTTTAAAAGTTAGATAAGAAATCCCCCGCCTCCTTCGCGTTGTACGCAAACTTTATTGGCTTTGATTTCTGGCCACTTATCTTTTAAAAATTAGTGTGCATAAATTATTAGATATGAAAATATTACAGTTAAATAATTTCAAAGTCCCTTATTGAAACTAAATATTTAAAAAATAAAACTTTAAGAAACTACCCTTTTCGTACCTTAAAATTTGGATTTGATATTACTTTTCTTGATGTATGCAGACTTTATTGACTAACTGTAAGAAGCTTAAATTCATTAGGTATTGTGTCGGAAGCTTACGGAACCCTTTTAGTACCTGTTATTTTAAAGCTTTTGCCAGACGATATGAATCTGGAGTTTAATAGAAAAAGAAACTCTAAACTGCAATATAGCCTAACAGACCTTCTCGAATTCATTAGATTGGAAGTTGAGAGTTAGGAAGCTTCTAATTTAATAATAAACTCAAAGAAAATGGACACAAATTACAGTGTTAAGCAGAATAAAAATAATTACTTAAAAGAGGCAAGTGTTCCTATTGCTTCGGCGTTAGCTACAGTGACTAAGCCGTATTGTTTCTATTGTAATCAAAATACACATAATGTAGGAAAATGTGAGAAAACTAATGAGAAAAAAAAGCGATATTAAAATACCATGGACGTTGTTACAGATGTTTTAAGAGAGGTCATGTATCTTCCAGATGTAAAATGAAACTTCAACCTTGTGAGTTGTGTAATGATTTAAATCATAATAAGCTATTTTGTAAAAATATTCTTCCTGAAGTGGAAGCAGTTTCAGATGTTAAACAGAAAGTAGTTACAGTATCAGATTCTAAGCAGAATGTAGTTGCATCCCTGTCGTTTAACTCTAAGACTGTTTCTGAAACTGCTGATAAAGGTGTATATTTACAAACTTGCACTGTTTACGCTTCAGATACAGATAATACTAGAAGCCAAATAGTAAAAATCTTAATTGATGGTGGATCGCAGAGGTCATTTATTAGATCTGATTTGGCTAAAGAACTAAAATTAAGGACTTTAAGGAAAGAAAGGTTATATATTTATTCATTTGGGTATAGCCAAGGTAGACTAATAGAATATAATGTTGTTCAAATTACCCTGAAAAGTATGCATTTTTCTAATGACTTAATCACTATTGAAGCTCTTGTTACAGATACAATTTCTGAAGCGATCATAAAAATTCCCTCCAAAAACATTTTAGAAATATTAAAATCAGAAAATCTAAAATTAGCCGATAATGGTGAAGCAACTGAAATAAAAATATTGTTAGGATCTGATTCATGTTGGGAAGTGCAAACAGGCGAAAAGAAAAGAGTAACTAATAAATTATTTGCGGTGTCTTCTATATTTGGTTGGTTCTTAGTTGGATCTTTAGAAGGTGATCAGTCTAACGCCTGTATTTTTACAACTGGTGCTTCTCATTGCTTGAAGAAAGATAATAATTCAGTTAATGACTGTTAACGAAGGTTTTGGACTCTGGACCATTTGGGTTTAGAGGAGAACGAGAATCCTGACGATGAATCAGTCATTGAGAAATTTAAAAAAGAATTGCATTTTACTAATGGTAGATATGTAGCTCGTTTGTTATGGAAATCACATCATGCAAACTTGGGTAATAATTTAGAAAATGCCGAGCGATGTCTAGTATCTTTGGTTAATAAACTAAAAAGTGATGAATGGGCTTAGGGCGAATTATGATAGCATAATAAACGAACAGTTAAAAAATGAAATAATTGAAGAGTGCGAAATTGAAAGTTGTGATAATAGTAAAATGTATTACATGCCACATTCTCCAGTTGTAAGAAAAAATGTATCAAAAACTAAAGTCCGTATCGTGTTTGACGCATCTTCGAAGTGTAATGGGGTATCTCTAAACAATTGTTTGATGCCTGGCCCAAATTTGAATCCTTCTGTTTTGGACTTGATATTGCGGTTCAGACAATACAAACATGCGTTCGCAGCGGACATTGAGAAGGCCTTTCTCTAGATTGGAATCTCTGAAATTGATATAGATGTATTACGGTTTTTATATTTTGATAATAATTACAATTTGAAACATTATAGATTAACTCGCGTTCCTTTCGGTGTGTCATGTAGCCCTTTCATTCTGGCGTGCACTATAAAAAACCATATAAAGAAAATAGAGTTAGAAAATCCAGATATTTTTGAGATGTTGAACTGTTCGATCTACGTAGAGGATGTTTCCTATAGTGCAGCTGTGGAACAGGCTTTTAAGTTAAGTATTGGAGCCTATTGCGTGCTTAAAGATGCCGGAATGAATTTTGCGTCACTTTAATACAAATTCCGAGAAACTAAAAAAACTTTGGGATGATTGTGGAATAATTAAATCAGAAAATGAACTAAATAGTTCTTTAAAAGTATTAGGGCTTAACTGGTGTACGAGTAAAGATGTAATTTCCTTGAACATAGACAACTTGTGCTAAACATTAAATAGTTGTAGAAAAACCACAAAAAGAAATATATTAAAGGTGACTGCTACTATTTTCGATCCAGTAGGTTTCTTGGCGCCATTTGTATTACGTGCAAAATTGATAATGCAAAACCTTTGGCAGTTGGGTTTAGAATTTGATGACGAAGTTCCAACTGAATGTAAGCAGTTGTGGTCCGAGTGGAGCGGTGAAATTGAAAAGTTAAAGAAATTTGAAATTTCTCGAGAATATTTCCCCGGCAAATTGGATCAAAATAAAGATATAGAAACTTCATATATTTTGTGATGAATCTATTAAAGCGTATGGTTCAGTTGCATATTTTAGATCACTTGAAGAAGGACAGGTAGCATTCATTATAGCAAAATCTAGAATTGCGCCAATAAAACAAAAACTCACACTTCCAAGGTTAGAGTTGCTAGGAGCATTAACATCGGCAAGACTTGCTAAAAATTTAAAAGAGCTGTTTTCAATTCATGAAGAAAATATTTATCTGTGGACTGACAGTATGATAGTGGTTCACTGGATTCATAGTGCTCCTGAACGATGGAAAATGTTTGTAAAAAATCGAGTATCTGAAATACAATCATTAACTTGCCCAAATAACTGGAGACATTGTAATGGGAAGTCCAATCCAGCGGACATTTTATCTCGAGGATGTTCAGCCGAATATTTGTTGTCTTCAAGATTATGGCAGTCTGAGCCAGACTGGTTAGTTGAATCAGTGAGTGCCTGGCCTAGTAAATTTATCGTGACAACGGAGTTTTCTGATGCTGAATTAGAGCGGAAAAGGTGTATAAATAATACTACAATACTGCCGTCTATTGCAGAAAAATCTAATTCTCCGTTGAATCTTAAAAATTATAGTAAATTAATTAGAGCTATTAGAGTGACTGCATGGATATTTAGATTTATTCACAATCTGAAAAATAAAACTGACAAGAAAACAGGACCCTTGATAGCAGAAGAACTTTTTGCAACAGAATTATATTGATAAAAGAAGTTTAATATGAACATTTTTCTGATGAAATAATTAGTTTAAATTCTGGACAGTTGATTTCAAAACACTCAAACATTTATGAACTTAATCCTTTTCTAAGTGACGAAAGAGTTTTGTTAGTAGGAGGAAGACTACAAAAATCAACTTTAAGTTTTCATGAAAAGCATTCTATAATTATTCCTTCAAAAACTCATTTTACAGATCTTCTAGTAAGTGATGCACATGAACGAGTTCTTCATACAGGTGTAGTTAGTACTCTCATGTTCCTCCGGGAAAAGTACTGGATAATTAGATCCAGACAAAATGTGAAACGTGTTATAAGAAACTGTGTACTGTGTTAGCGTTATAACTCCTGACCGATGCGACAAGTCATAGCACCATTATCTCCGTCTAGAGTGCTAAGAGTATTAATATTGTGTGACAGTATATTTCCTTACTGAAATTGTAATCTTAATGCTACTAATGTTGTATCTATTTTATTTAATTGCTATTTAAAATACTGTATATTTAATATTTAAAGAAATGTATATCTTAGAAAATTTTAAGGTTGTAGAAATGTGTAAGTGTATTTAAAAATTTAATTTAATTCTGAAAAAAAAAAAAAAAGACAGGTTTCTTGTAATAATTCTAGTATTTTAGTTGAATTATGATAATCTTGATTTTGAAATCATTTGTTTAATGTTATCTTGAGTTATATATCTTGAGTTATACATAAATTCTTGATTTAAATCGTGATGCTTGAACAAGAATGTTATGACAATAATTCTTGATGAAATTTACTTGATGTTCTTGAAACATATGGTAAGTTTTACATGTTCTTGATATTTATGTGACATTTCTTTATTACGAAAACATGAATTTGTATCGAAATGCATAATGATTCTAGAAAATAATTCTTGAAAATGTTCATGTCACTGCTAATCTTGATTGTTCAGCCGGGCCCAGTGTGTAAGAAATTTTACGTGGAAATATATTTTAATCGCCAAAGAGGGCGTAAATCTTTCATGATGTTATACTTCTTATTCTTGGATCTGGCACCGCCAGTTGAATGTGTGTTAGACGTGAATAAACTTGGCAGTTTAGAAATCTGATTCGAAATGTTCATTTACTTTGATGTTATGTGTGATTTTAATTAGTGTTTTTTGAACCAGGATAACTTGAAATTTTTGACAGTTAATATAATATTTTATACTCTGCCCCTTGTGGACTACAAGAAAAATTTTCGACAGTATTTAGGTAAAAATTTGCAACAAAGACAGACAGCGTATAGGAGCATATAGCAATCAAAATTTATCATTAAGCTAGTAGGACGAGACAATGACGCTTGATTGCGATGGCCATGACAGTGAATTTTTTCTCGTGAAGCGTACTATCAAGCACACTGTCTAGTGTCAGCGTACTGTCAGGCATACTGACAGCATATTGTCAGCATGAGCATATTATTATGTCAATATATTGTCAGCATCTTGCTATCACCATGCAGCATACTGTCAAGTATAGTGTCTCGTGAAGCCTCTTGTATCAAGCATAATGTGTTTATGCTTCGGCTCTCCTTTAATCTCGGAGGAATTGGGAGCAAATCCGTTCCCAATGGCAACCGATTTCAAGCAAAGGTTCTGATGAGCAAACCTTGAGAACAAGAGATACATAACAAGAAAAAGTAGTCGCATTTTATTTTACGTTTGCTTCGTTCATTGTTAATATAAATTAGTTGGCTGTTCTCATATTTTTGCGAAGCAGTTTTTTTTTTTCCTCTGCTGAAAAAGATAGACCAGCCTTCGAAATTGATACAATTTTATTCAAAATCTACACCAAACTAAGAATTCTTTTCTGCTTAGTTTAATTTTCTTTTTTAAAGCAATAACAAGTAACTTCTTTTGCAGTAGTAAATAATTATTCTTAACAGAATAAAGACATGAAATTATCAAAGATAAGCAAGAAATCACTCAACAAACAGTAATTTTATTCAATAAAAACTGAGCAGAACATTTTTACATCGATGTAATTTTCTATTGCTCTTCAAATGGCCTTCTGCAGATAGCACAATTAAAATCTAGATTTTTTATGCATTTAAACTAAATTTAAAAGTTTAAAATTTTCAGCCCTTGTGGCCTTAAAAATAAATATTCCTGTGATAAATCGTACAATCAATACAAAAATAATTATCAGCATTGTTCTTTAAATAACTTAATGAAAATATCTTAAATATCGTATTTATATTGGGTTACAATGTTTTAATCAGTTTAACAATAAATTATCAAAAAAAAATAAATATTGGTCGTTTTTCGTACCTCAATTTAACCCACCAGCGGCAGAGTCGCTGAACACTGGTAGTTCGGTCCGAGGTTCGAATCCCGCGAATGGGCTGGCTGCATGGTTCGTTTTCGTGGTTTTTCCCATGTGTATCGCGTATACGAGCCAGTTTTCCTTAGAAAGTCCTCCACGAAGGCATTCCTCCCCTTAGGCAGATAGCCCTCGAGGCTTTGCCATAATCACACAAACAAACACGTACCGCAATTTTAAAAAAATTTAAATATTTTAAAATAATTATAAAATAGAATGAGTGAGAATAACTTGATTTAGTGAAAGTGTTAATTAATGGTTTAAAATGGCAAAAGATTTACTATTTATAAAGCTATATTTTTAAAGTCATAACGTCTAGAATTTTTTCTAAAATAGCAGCGTCATACTCAAACATGGAAATCATAGTATACCTAATATTTACTAGAGTAAATAATATAGTTCAGATAAATAATAATTAGATCAGCATACTATTAAAATTGGGAAATTTAATAATTTCACTCTTGCAGATTTCTAATATTATGTAGTATAAACAACAAACAGCAGAAATTTTTTCAATGCAGATATTATAGTATATTATTTACAGTAAAAGCTAAGTTAGCAGCTGCCAGTAAAGCCGATAAATTATTTTTAAGGAGAAATAATATTGCTAGGGAGCGCAACATACCTTTTTAAAAGTTTTTTTTTTTTTTTTTCCTCCCCGGGTGCAGGGGTCATTTTGCGAATACCTTATTAATAATAATGAAACAAACAAAAAAAAAATATTAACCTCGCAGCTGTGGAATAATTTCTATTGTCACGTAAAATAGAACGGTCGAACTATGAACAATAATTATTAATCTTGCTTTGCCTTCATTAGAAAAATCATCATTTCCAAAAATACGTAGATTAAGTAGGATACATTCGGAGAGGGGGGGGGGTAGGATTGATCATCCTGTAATTATACAAAACCATTAATCTATGCATTTCTTTTCCGCAAATAAACCAAGCATGCACAAAATTAATTTATTTAATTACTTTTGAATTACTTCTCATGCACTGCTTGCTGTTTTAAATTTATCACGGCAGGGTAAAAAATGCAATGGTGTTTTAAAAAGGAAACAGAATCCACTCATGCCAATAGAAAATGTATTGACGGTTTCAATAATTAAATTTGGAATTCTAAAGAAAACCGCTCAAATATTATTAAACGCTGACAAAAGGGAAGAAAAAACAAAGAATGCATTGCTTATGAAGAATTTTCTAATTACTAGAGCGTAACTTTAATGATTTTAGACATGAAAATATTTGTCGGGAGAACAAATTGGAAAAACATGCTCAAAATTATTCGAAAAATAAACTGTTTTCTTTTTTTTTTTTTTTTTTTTTTTTTTTTAATGTCGCGGACAAATATTAAATGTTTACGGACGACAGACAGTTTAAATAAATTATACTTCCAAATGAAAGAAAACAAAATATTTTAGTCGACCGAAGTGACGCGGAGTTTACGTCTTTCTGCAGTTATGCCTCAAAGAATTTTAAATAAGAAATTTATTATTTACGATTGAGTAATCGTTTAAAGATAAATAATAATGTGACTTTCAGAAGTAACAAATCAAAATATTTGCCTGAAAATCTTTACATAAAGTATTTATTGAGCGTGATATTTTATATCAATTGAAATCATTATATTCGTTTTGTTCCCAAAACAGCTAATGCGGTTAAATGGAAAGATACTTTTTATTTTTCGCAGTTTTCACCGCATGTTACAAGCTTCTAAATAATTCATCTTTATGTAATAAAATAATTTATAATGCAGTGTACAAAAGGATGCCACCAAATTTAAGTCAGTTTTCATCCACGATAGATAGAATCCAAGAAATTTTTCAAAGCATTTAATTACCGTCCATAATTTTTTATTAATGGCACTGGGCAAAGAGTTTTCATTCTGGAACAAAATTCAAATTTGAAGCTACATATTTTATTTAAAGAAATTTTAATATTGATCATAATTCATGGTTCTGTTTTTAACAATGTACAGCAGGTACAGCCCAAAAAATTGCTCTCTGGCCTCTTAATTTTCGGCTAGCGCTGTAACAAACATTAACTTTATAGTTGAAATATAACATAAAATAGAAATCGAAATCTGATGAGCATTTTTAACAATCAATAATTTAGTATTCTAAACTGCAATATCGATATAGTTATTTTAATTAATTTCAAACTTATCCACGAGCTAATAATTAGTATAAAAATAAAATGTTCAAGTCTATTTCTAGGATTTACTACCTTATCAATTTTAGAGCGTCTGACGTCTACCGAAACAAAAGAAAAGACGAATTCGTTGACAAAATGTTGCATAAAAATATATGTCTAATCTTACCGCATGGTATTATTGTGCAGTTCTATTTATATGTAAGATAAAGGTATGTAAAGCGAACTTCTAATTTTAACTGGCAATAGCACGTTATAGTGATGATATGGATTGATTTGAAATTATTCTACTATATCTTTATAATCTTGCACCATTAATACATATGTCTATTATTAACTTTGTAACTCTATGTAAATCTACGCAGTTGTATCTCTTAACCATACGTAATGCAAAAATAGTGTATTTCCATATTCAGTTGTAATCCCCTATTACTTGACTTTTGCAGTATGACAATAGAATGTTAGCATCTCTTCAAGGGCCCCGTAACCGTGCCCATGTTGTGAAGCCCCTCCCTTTTATTTAAGAAATAGAACATTAAATTTGCCGTCTCCACGGAGTTGTGTTACCGTGACATGGTCCTCTCTGGCATCTTCCTGCTGGGTTCGCACTCTTCCGTATGGGTATACCCAAATATATCCGGTGCGGAAGCCAGCTCTGCGGTTTCAACCTTAATCCATATCTTGCACCAGCATCCGCTAATGCAACTACGTTTTAGCCATTCAGTGAACAATAAGATTTCAGTTGGAATCAAAATTGCTTTCCGAACAGTAACCTTTTGACTCTCTCTCAGGCTTCCATCGGAATATTTTGTACATTCCTGCTTTGAGCTAAAGCGTCATTATTTTCCTCTCTATTTCATCATTCGCATTTGTCTGAAGATGTAGAAAATGTACAAATGCGATGTATATATGTAGAGATAATATATACATATAGAAAGAGAATCTTGCACTGGAAAAAAAAAACGTATCTGATGATCCAAGTCTTATCTAATAAATTAATCAATGATTTGAGGCTTATTAGAATTCCGTGTGTTAGTGGTATTATTTGTGTGAAACAGCAAAGATATTACTAATTGTCGGCTGCTAATTTTTCATCTCTCCTGCTTTTCCAATTAACCTAATGTCTCTACAAGTTGAACTATGAATATAAACTAAGGAAAAAATGAACAACATACGAAAAGTAATTAACAGTTACAGACTTAAATTGTATAATTAAAAAAAATATTAGACAGTGTAAAGAAGATATTTCATAAGCATGTGAAAAAAAATCCGAAATAAAATAGTTAAAGTTATGAAAAATGAATGTTCCTTTATGAACTGAATATATAGCAAATAAGTTAAAGAGCGTGTAGAAAAGAGATAAAAATATCAAAAAAACTTACAATTAAATGGTGTAACAAATAACGAGTATATATATCATGGGAAAATGTAAGACATAAAATGTAACAAATAACGAGTATATATATCATGGGAAAATGTAAGCGATGTATATATGTAGAGATAATATATACATATAGAAAGAGAATCTTGCACTGGAAAAAAAAAAAAAACGTATCTGATGATCCAAGTCTTATCTAATAAATTAATCAATGATTTGAGGCTTATTAGAATTCCGTGTGTTAGTGGTATTATTTGTGTGAAACAGCAAAGATATTACTAATTGTCGGCTGCTAATTTTTCATCTCTCCTGCTTTTCCAATTAACCTAATGTCTCTACAAGTTGAACTATGAAATATAAACTAAGGAAAAAATGAACAACATACGAAAAGTAATTAACAGTAACAATTTTGTGAATTAACGCTGATTTTTGTTGTTTGACTTCTGAATCAGTATTTATTCGGCGTGTTATTGTGTCTTAATTGTAAGACATAAGTTAAAAGTTAGAATACCTCGAAAATACAAAGTTTTTAAAAAAGTACGAAAGAAATTTAAAGAATTGAATCTAAAATTAAATAGCATGATAAATAAACAGTGAATGTGAAAAATTATGATCGTAAAATATATTCAAACTATGTTGAAAACTATAAAAGGTATGAAAAAAAGTTCTGTGTAAAATGAAATAAAATGCTATAAATTAGAAACGTTATGCGTTAAAAATTACAGCGAATAAATAGTATGTTATTTCAAACAGAGAATATAAAAAATAAATTAGAATTAAAAGTTCATGAGAAACAATGAAGGATAAAAATTTTAAAATAGAATTAATAATAATTTTTTAAACGTCGGAAGTTTAATTTTCATCTATATCTGATGAGATAAGTCCTTTTTATTATTTTATTTCTTCCTTGTATCATGTACTGTTTCGAGAAATCAGCATTGAATATTTAGCAATAGACTTGAAAAAATTCCAAAATATACAATTTTCTTTTTCGGCAACAGAGGGCACCAGGAGCATTTGGAGACGCGCGAGGGGCAAAAATCCTATTGTTTCCTGTTTTGAAAACCAAAATTCAAATGTGAAACCGAAACTAAACGCAGTAGGAAATCTGCACTTCATCCTAACCAGCAGCCTGAAACAAATCCTTTCGACTCGTGACGACATAGATTATCAAGCCATGATCTGTTAAGTCACTGATGACGCTGCTCTGTGTGACATCGCTGGCCTCGCCCCTGATCCTCTGACCTTCTGATGCAGAACTCCCATTTTACCATTACTAGCAACACAAAATCTGAGACTAATAACCTTTTTGGGCTAGTAAAGACAATAATTTTAAAAAAGCCACTAGCTCTATTTTTCAAAGTATTGTGTTATTCTTCACTCGAGTTCAGGGTTTTTATATTATTGCAAAGACTATATGTCTTCTTTCATTTTTCGTCTATTCTTATTAAAAATCTGATGACGTTTATAAGACAAAAAGGAAAAAGAAAGGAATTAGGAACAGAACTGTCTTTCTGTCAGAGAGAAAGCTTGTTTATTCTATTGTACGAATGTTTAAAATTATATATCGTAGCAATATGGCGTCATGAATACAGAGCAGGAGACACAAGAGTTAACTAATAATTTTTATTTATAAGTTACATAAAATAAAATCTATATGAAAAAACTCAGTTTGGGTTAAATACAGAAGAAAGTAAAAGGAAAGAAAAAGGAATATTTTAACTATTGTATTCTTGGTCATATGTATCTAAAACTCAAAATAGAAAGTTTCTAGCAGCATACATTTTAAATCGAAATTGAGAAAAGAAAAATTAGAGAAATTAAAGTAAACTGAATGTAATCATACTTACACACGTCGTTTCTGTTATGCTTTGGCTTCTTTAAAATCCTGTTAATGTGTCAGCACAATACTTATATGAAAGTCACATAATTTTTATGTATAATCTCATGTGATCAAGAATATTGTGGCCGATAAACAATTATGTCTCATTTTTTATTCTATCTAATGAAAAGCGCATAACTTAATAATATTTTTATGCACTTTATTTTACCTTTTCTAACTGAAAGAAATAGAAAAATAATTTTAAAAAAGTCATTGCCTCTGAATGCAGGAAAATTATTCATGCTAATAAATGCAGTCACGACGAATGTGACGTCAGCTTTCTTTCGGGGTCTTCCAATCTATCCGAGGATGTAAAACTGTATTTAATCCACTTAAATTTATATTTGGTTAATAAATCCGACTTCATCTTTAATTTCGGTCAAGAGGCTGCAAAACTGATAAAAATGAGGATTAAATACTTGATTTAGAAATATGTTACTGTTAGACGCTGCACAAGAGCCAAAAGAAATCAGTCCGTTTTTAAGAAATTACCCAAATTTGTCAGATTATGCTAGAGATTCCAGAAAAAACTTCGTTTGGAAGACTGTTTTTCGATCTATCTAATGGTGCAGAATCGAAATTCGATGATGACTAGTTTGATTATTAGCAAGAATATGTCGTGGCTAATAGTCTAATAGGAAGAAAATGAGTAATAACTGTCTGTACCCAGCCGGCTGAGCCGGCCAACATCCATAGCGACCTAGCCGCTATGAATTATGTGACAGCCGGAACTGACGTAAGAAGTTGAATAACATGTACCTTATAAGAGGTCCATGTTGAGTAACATCATATTTGATAATTTTTATTTTTTGCCGCAATGACAATATTTTTTCAAAGTTTTCTGTTTCTGTGGCAACGACGATTCCCCCCCCCCGTTTTTGTAGCAACGACCTCTTGAACTACGTTGTTTGGTATGATATTACTTTTAATTACTTCTCTTTAGTATTTTTAGCCCAAAAGGCGTTAACTCAGAAGTCCTACTGATTTCGTTTTGACATTTTGCATTAAAAACTTTAAATGACCGTTTCACTTTTCAAATTGTAGCCACCAAATATTATCGGCCTGTGTTATATTTAAAGGAGTTAAATAATGAAGAATCTGCCTAAATGTATGTATATTTCTCGCATTGTGATAAAACAACGGTATCTACAGCCATCAAATTTTGAATAACGTAACCCTCCACCGAATATGCGCATCTGGAAGCCCTAATTTGGAATTTTTTTTATTATCGATTTCATACTTTGTAACACTTTAACGAATTTTTGATTAACAAACTCAAGGATTTCAAAGCAAGCAATGGCAACGTTGTACATAAAAAACATTTCTATCCCAGCACGCAAGACTGTGCATCGGAAATTCTAAAGATATGCTCATTTTAAAATTATTTTGCGATATTGCTGTTGAATTGAATTTTATGGTTTAAATGCGAAAGAACATGATATTTAATAAATAAAGTTAACACACAAAGCGTTAAAAAAATGCCCCTTTGGCTTAATGTAAAATCTGAAAACTTTAAGGTTTTTATTGTTATTTTTTATTGCTTAATCCGTCATTATTTTTAACTGAACATCTCATTTTTTAAGCTGTCATTATTTTAAAATGATTCCGTTATTTATTTTAATAACAGCACCTTTTCCATGAAATTTAAAAAGGCAGGGATTCGAACCTGCCATCTTTCAGAAATGCCCACTATACCACATAGAAACGGTTTTTTTGCTTTAATGCTTGAATCCTCTTATATTATTTGACCTTGTCCAGCAGCAAAAGCAACCTTGACGACTAGCTACTGATTTGCGCATGCGCAAGCCTTTTTCGACTTGCCAAAACAATTTCATGCCTTTATGTTTCCGCGACGGTGAAAAAACCCATTGCTTTAAATTTATTATTTCATTATTTTAGGTGTAAGATTTTTCCACATTTTAAATTTCTTTTTTCTCATTTCTTCAAGTTTTTTTAAATTAATTACGTGCTTTGCCCTAAGGCACGACAGGAAAGAGAGGGATGGCCGGGGAAAGTCTTTTTTAAGGCAAACTGCCTCGTATCTACGTTACACACCAGAAAAGCCACGAAAACGTCCATGCAGCCAGCCCGTTCGCCGGGACTCGAACCCCGGACAGAAATACCAGTGTTCAGATTCTTTTACCGCTCAGCCGCTGGTAGGCCTTTCTTCATGCTATAAACATAATTTTCGCTGTTTTCTTTTTCGTCCCATCTTTTACTAAATTAAATTTATAAATTTTCACGCCATATTTTTTGGGGGTTATATGCAAACATAAGTTTTATTTTTATATTTCTTTTCTTTCCACATTTTCAGTTTTCACAAAAAGTTTCTTTTTTTCCCCCGATTCTTTTTTCCCCCTTTCATTTTTTTCCCTTTTAGATTTTTTTAAACATTTAACTTTTTACGAAAGCAATATTTTTAACAAGTATAATTTACTATTCACTCTTTACTTAAAAAAAGTTTCTCCACATTTAACATTATTTATTTTACAGAAGGTGTACGCATTTTTACTTGTTCATTTTTTCCCCCTTTTCGCTATTATAAAAGAATTTACTTTTACATTCTTATTTTATTTAGTTTTAGAAACGTGATATTTACTTTTCGTAAGTTTAATTTTTTTCTTGTTTACTTTCTGTTTGCGCAAGCGCGATTTTATTATTTCCCCCTTCTTACTATTTTTTTTATTCCAAAAATAAATTTTTAATTTTGTTTTTACAAATGTAAATTTTTTATACTTTATTTATTCATTTACTTTTTTATTGTCACATTTTTTTATTTTATACGTAACTTCTGGTATTAAATTCTGGTAACTTCTGGTATTCCCTTCTTTTAAATACTTCTGGTATTATATTTATAATTTCCAAAAGTAAACTTACAAATATTTTCTTGTCTAGAAAATTTATGCTGGAATTTGCATGCATATAAATTCATTATTCAGGCCTTCATTAATACTATTTTCTGTAATTTTAAATAATTTAATAATTTAATAAATGTTTATTCTGCACAACTTGGTTATAATATTACTTTTTTTTAATATGCTGGTACTATTACTAAATCGAAGATACTCAAAACTTTTTTTTTTTTTTTTAAGTATTATGTAAAACAACACGGATTCTCTTTTATACATCTTACTTTTATTCAAAGGGTTCACCAAACTATGTTCATGTATATGTAAATTTCATACTTTCTACTTTCTATTTACACATTTTCTTTTATGTTTAACTTCTATCCTGCTTTTAAAACCGTATTCGCCTTTCATTTCTTATTTTCCAAAAATAAATACAGAATTATACAATTTTTATAGTAGATCTGACTATGAATCAAATCTCATAATTAAAGAATAATCACTTTTCATGGAATAAAGTCTCTACTTAAACTAATACATGTGCATTCCTGTATTAGTTGAAAAAAATATAAAAAATATTTCATTTCTTATTATTTTATGCTGCAGACGTTTTCACGATTATACTCTTTTATTCAATCTCTTTTATTCAACAGAAAGATTGATTTACATTACTAACACATAATCTGTTAAATATTTAAAACACTTTAGAAAAATATTTTGAATTTTCCTGTACAGATCTTACCTTAAACCACAAAACATAGGGCAAAATCTGATTTTGGTATATAGCCTCATAACAACTACTATATTCGAACTTATCACAGCTTTGACTTTCTTAACAAGGTACAGATGATAGAATTATTTTTAAACACAGAAAAGAATATCAACACAGTAACATATTATTTTAACGTCAAATCATGGCCAGATTTATGAAGGAGAGCTAAAAAAATGTCTATAAAAAGTCCTGAATATTAATTGTTCCATGTGTATTGCAGTAAATGAAAGCTTGTTCCCCATCCCATCTTGGAATATTTTTTTCAACCAGTATCATCATTATTTTTTATGAGTCTCAAAACTTTTTAATATATCCATTCTTATTTAAGATAAAAGATACGCATTTCAAATTGAAATTATTTTAGTTAACACTGAACCCTGACATCACTGAACACTGAACATTGACACTGAACACTGAACAGCACTGAACACTTTTCATTAACACTGAACAGCTTTCTGAAAATATTTGATATTAAATCTAGCATCAATCAAAAATCAAATAAAATCAGCAAATAAAATCATGCATAAGCGCCATACATAACAGGAAATATTGACATGAGTCGCAAATAATGATCCAATTAAAAGTTTCAACACATTCATTCTCACTATATATTTGAAATAGACATCACTTTATTTAACACTGAACTCTTAGAACTCCTTCAGAACAACTGACATTTAATTTATCATGGATAGCAAGCAAAATCATGCATATACATCTTACATAACAGATAATGTTGACATGATTTCTATGTAATGATTCAACATAGTAGGTAACTTGAAAAAAAAAAAGTACATTTTTTAGTACGACTTATTTTGAAAGATCATCCTTTCAAAGAAGAATTTTAATTAATAAACATTGGCGTTATACAATTCTTCGAATATATATAGCATTTATCGTGCATAATAAATGAATGAGATATATTTCACAAACATTACAAAGGTGCAAAACATTAATTTGCTTTTAAATTCAAGTTCTCTGTTAATTTATTAGTATTTTTGCATTATATTTTTTGTAATACTACTTAATTTCAATTTTAAATTCAATAAATGTGTCTAATTCATTTCTTTTGCTAGATTTCACTTTGGAATTCTTACACTGCGTCGGGCAGGAGTTCAGAATTTTCGTGTGAACTGTTATAATTAAATAATTTAGAATGGTTCATCAGCTAATTTGGGATAACAGAAAAGCAGTGATTTTCAAAGAGAAGGGGGGTTTAGTTGAGTCAGATGTACTTCCTCTTGATAACATCATATCAGATTTGATTACATTCCTCTTTATATGTTTGTAATTGTATTTATTGTGGTTTTTGTATTTTTTAAGTACTTCACATTTCTTTAATACTTCTGATTTTGGTTAATTTTACATATTTATAGGGAATTTGAAATTTAATGGTTTCGAATTTCATTTCTTTTGGGTCTTTGTAGAACCGGTTCTAAATTTCTTACTTTTTGGCTATATATGCGCACATGTAACGGAAAAAATGAAATTACACGAATCACAATTTAGGGACTCCTGATCTCATACAAAAAAGGATTTAAATATAAATAAGTAGATATTTCACTAAAGGAAATTACATATTGCAAATTAGTAATGCTTTCTCTGATACACTGTTTTAACTTTTATTTAACTAATATATTTTATATAGAAGTATCATAAATTACTAAGGGTAAATTTTATAGTCAAGCGGATATTTAAAATGATTTACATCATTTAAATATTCTTCAACATTATTGTAGGTTTTAAGTGGACTTCATGCTGTTTTCTTGAATATCCACTCACCTTTAGCCTTTCCAAGCGGCCCCTAAGTCATAATTAAAACTTATCGAGAATGCCACTGGGACATTTTTGCGGCTCTGCAGCCTATTTGTTTCATTTTGAATCATCCGTTTTGTGATCGAGTGTAATTGCGTTTGGTGTCGGGGTAATTTGGTTACTGTGTTTCTGGTGTGGGATTGCTACTGCGTGGCTCTTGGCAACTCGTCTCAGTGTGGAAAGGAATCGATTCCAGGTGTTACACATTTGGCGACATATCCCTTCTATAAAATACTTCTTTTTGTTGTTGCTTACTAAATGTTTTCGATTTTATGCGACTGTTTTTCAAAAGGAAAATAAAATGACTGCATTATTTATTTGATTATATTATACTGATCTTGTTTATCGTAATCAATTAAAATAACACATTTGTAGGCTTCTCTTTTTTTTTCTTTTGTTTGTTAATTTGACAAGATTAATCAGAATCTTTGAGAGAATGGATTGAAATAATTTAATTGAATACCTGTCGAATTAAGTTTCACCTATTTTTTTTTTTTTTTCCTCTGTTTCATCACTATCCAGTATAAGAAGCGTAGAAGTATTACGACAGAAATAAAGTTATACATTATATTCTGTAACTATTTTATGTGTTTATATTTGGCAATGTACATACAAATACCACTCACACTCTTACATTAAGGAATTCACCTAGGCTCCAAGATATTAATAACTAACTTCTAAGAAACTGGATTTTTAGTTAAATTATTTTTCATTAACTTTTATGAAAAGAATTTGAAAGAAATCACTATTATTATAAAATTTCTGCTTAAAATGTGTACTAAATAATAGCATATTATACTTTCCTCTAAAACAAGATAATTTAAAAATCAAATCCAGTAAAACTGCGTTTAAAATGAAAGAACCATTGCAAAAAACTTAAAGTAATTCAGTTAAATCATTTTTATTATCAAGGTCTTTCAGTCAGGCGCAAATAACTCTGATTTGCTTCAATATGTTTCCTTAAGATAGTGTAATTGTTTCATGATACGCAATTATATATTTAATTTACTAACGTCCATCATCAAGAGTTATAATTACGAATATCATATTATCAGGTTACATTATACTTAATACAATACATCACAATACTACACTTTATTGCCTTTAATAATTTCAGCAGCCGAACGGTAGAATCGCTGAACATTGGTAGTTTGACCTGGTATCGCTGAACATTGGTAGTTCGATTCCAGGCGAACGGGGTGGGCGTTTTTGTCGTTTTCACCGTGTGTTACCCGAATACTAGCCAATTTCCCTTCGACAGCCCTTTTCTAAAGCAACCCTCTCTTTACGCAGATAGCCCTCGCGTGCTTTGCCATAATCAAACAAACAGAACTATAAATCTCAGCTACTCTTAATACAATTAAATGAAGCATTAGCTTCCATCTCATTATTTTATGTAACCAAGTGAAATGTATGGGATTAACGGCAACAAGAAATATTAAGTACCTTCTTATTATAAAACAACAATAAGAAATATTAAGTACTTATTATAAAATAACAAGAAGAAATATTAAGTACTTATTATAAAAGAGTATTTAATGTATTGGAAATCTAATATTTTGAATTACACTTATAATTTGTAGCACAATTTGATACTTAACTCATCTTGCAATAAGTAACTTTTTATTTTTTTAAATTTTATTTTATTTATTAATTTTAAACTTTTTTTCAGCATTTCATCAGCTATTTAAATATTTAGATCGATTTTTATACCCTTTATTATCAGAGAAGTCAATAGAAATAATGGGAGAGAGAGTGTTGAGAAGGGTCTCTGAAAAAAAGTTTGATATTAATTACATATAGCTGCGACATAAACACTATTTTGTCATTAATGGCTTAAAAGTAATTAATCATTAACGATCGTTGAAGTAGCCACTGAAAATTGTGTTACTTGCCGAATAGATGCCGATATTTTCTTTACCTGTGTACAAGCCCTTAAAAATGAAATTATATTTTGAAACAGCATATGCGTCACCTTTAAGTATTTCATCTCAAGCTAAATTTGTATTCATTCCCGGAAAAGTATCGTCAAATTTCTAATTATTACATAATTAAATCACTACGAATTCACCTTTCTTCGATAGGAAAGTATTCATATTCGCTGATTTTATTTGATTTTAGAAAGTATTCTAATAGCTGCTAGGCTAAGCGTTTTGCAATCAAAATGCTAATAATGGAAGAGGTTGTATTTTTACCTCTATAATTTCGGGTCGTTCTGATCGGTATAGGGGCTTCCGCTCCTGGCTGCGCCATCACTGAGCTAGGGTTAAAATTTCTGAGATAGGGTTTAAATTCCTGAGGTGATTTATTTGATTATAGCAAAGCAATCGAGAGCTATCTGCTTAAGAGGAGGGATGTGTTCGTGGAGGACTTCCTAAGTGAAACTAGTCCGTATACATTTTACAAGAGAGGAATATTACGAAAACGCCCATACAAGCATACTGTTTGCTGGGATTCAAACCCAGGACCCAACAAGTAGTATTCAGTGATTTAACCGCTCAGCCGCTGTGGCCCTTGAATCTCGGAGAACTCTTGGGTGTATGTAGTGTCTGCGCAGTACTGCCAAAATTTAAATAAATGCCATCTGGTCTGCTATCCTTCTCTTGGAGGTATGTAGTTAGTACCAGATACTATCTACGGCGAGGACTAAACACTGAAAGACTTTTCGGGGAAAAGTAAGGTCTGTGGTCATCCTTGCTGGTAAATGTCAAAAAGTATTTGCGCAATATGAGAAACGCTCAGAATACCGGCGAAATGAAAGTCGTACCACGAGATTTTGTGGTAGAAGAAAAAGGGTGGTACAAACTTTGAGTCCTTTGAGGTCTCCATTAAAACTAGAAAAGGACTTTTCAGTTTTAATGGAGCTGTCGCGGATATGAAACCTATCGCACCCCTGTCAAAGTTGCCGGTGACAAGACGTCTAAACAACTGATTAATAACATTGGACTATTTACCAATGAAGTTGCAAGTGCTCAGCTATATAAAACAACATTAACCTTTACAAATTTTGAAGGTGACATGTGTAATTTTTTTCCCTTTCTTCACGTGTACAAATAAATTTTAAAAAAGGAAAAATAAACTTTACAAGATTTTATTTATTATTGTTTTATTATTATTATTTTGTTTTGTTTTTGTTTCCGTTAACTTTTTTTTAATAGAATAATAAATCCATCGTAACCGACAATATAACAACGGCATTTTTGAAGGCCTAAATTTAAGTACGAAATTTAGGCCAACGAGATTTTTTAAAAAAATATGAAATGGACTTTCTTTCTTTCCACCGACAGCGAGGCAGCCGGTCCACTGGGTAGTTAGCATATCGGCCAGGTAGCTCCGCTGACGGAAATAACTTGAACAAAAGACACACTTATAAATACATATTGTGCTCAAGACGACTGCTGGGGGCAGTGCAAACAAATGCTGAAATATGAAATGGACTAAAAATCTGAAGATTGAAATGTAGAAAACACTGTAGATTTTTTCTGCTGCCCAACGTAGGAAGCTAAATCCAAACATTTAATTATCCAGAACATAAATGTTGAACTACCGATCCCTTTTTGTTCTGAACTTTGAAGATATGGTCCACGATTTTCATAAACAATTCACATTGAAAGACCCATACTTATTTTGGCTCTTACATTGAAAGATGTAAAGAAAATTGCCACTGTTGGCATAAATTGTGATTTATGATCATGTTCGTAGACAACGAGTTGAGTGACGAAGATTCTCTTGGTTTTAAAACACGTCTGGCGTCCGTATCTGACCTCTTGTATTTACTTTCATGTTAGGATAAGATTAGTGTTAATGAAAAAGTACGTGCTTGGATGAATCAAGACAGTTATATTCGTGTCATATTTTCTTATGATGGCGGCAAAATAATTCGGGCATGTGCTGAATAAGGAGAAAGATGATGAGAAGAGAGAGTATAAAGATGAAGACACCACGTTAAGAAGAGCGTTAGACGGAAGGAAACTGACGAAGGATTACAGACTTCCATAAGAACTTTTGAGCAGTGTTATCATTATATCTGTATATGATGTAACAGAGAGTCTTTTTAGAACAATTTCGATAAAGAATTTTTAAAAAAATGTTTTGAAATAAAAATTTCTGGCAGCAACTTTTTATTTGAAATAAGGAATATCGCTTACTATTATAAATTTATTCTTTCAAAATGTCCCATGTAAATAAGCTGCCGATTGAGGAATATGCTTTTGCGTTTCCCGAAGTCAAGAAGACATATATACTTATTCCATAACTCAAAAATATTGTGAAATGCATCGTATTAAGATTTCTAAGCAACATTATTAATCGGAATGGACTATCAATCATAATTTCTACATGGGAAAAAGTTTCCAAACGAATACCCGAAAAAGGTATGTACTATTTCTAATGTTTCTAAAGTTAAATCATTAATAACAAAAGAAAATCCGCTCAATCAGAAATCAATTGCAAAGCCTTTAAATACAACCTTACCAGCAATAAATAAAATAATAAATTTAGGTTTACAACTTAAAACAGCTAAAAACCATAATGTTCACAAACTTTTGCCGAGGTATGTGGCTCAACGAAGCAATTTCTAGAACCCTGTATGAAAACTATTTAGTAAGAGATGAATGGAAATACATTGTGATCCTTTATGAAGCATGGGTTAACCTAAATGACTGCAACCAAAAAAGATCTATTGATTATCGAAAACAAAGAGAAAAGAGTATGCAGACCTGGTTCCATCTATTCAGAAAAAGTTTCAGTGAGTAATTTATGATTGTCGCATGATTCTCTTGCAATGGGAAATAACAAATAAAAAGAAGGGGGAAAAATATTAAAATCAATTCAACGTACTATCAAAGAGAAAGTTTACATCCGATATTCAAAGAAGAAATTCCATTCATTTATCAAAATGACTTTCAAATATGAAATTTCATCAAAACAAAGCAACAAGTTCGAAAAGTACCACTGCATTCCTTGGCAAAAGGAAAACTGATGCAGGTATTGCATATATATCTTTTCAAAGTATTCCTGCCAAGTCCTCTGAATATGGACTGCTGTGCCTTTGGTCTCTTGAAAAGAACTTTTTCTAAGCGCAAACATACCACGATTGAGGGACTCGATTGACCGCGATTGATGAAAAGTAATCTGTATTCCCATAAATTTTACAAAAAGCCCGTCTATCGTAGAAATCACGGCGCAGATTTCTATACCAGAAAAAAGCTATCAGGTCGAACTTTAAAAAATATATATACTTTTTCTTGAAAATGTGTAAACGCCCTATTTATGAAGCTTTATCATATTCACAGCGAATTTTTCTAATACCGGCGACAATTCCATAAGTAGGGAGATAGGTTATATGTCATTATACTAAGAAATTCGTAATTTTTGTGCGATAATATGTATGGCAACTTTAATATGTTATTTAATTTTATTTTTCTGCAAAATAAAATAATGTCTAAGGGGTTTAATTGAAAATAAACTGCGATTTTCGGTATTGTTTATTTAATAATGGTCAGTTGATGTAAAAGTACATCATCTGGCTTTGCATACTCCAATTTTTACAAACAGTGTCACAAAACATTAATAGGTAAGTTCTAGAAGTATATGTTGGATTATTCGGAAAAATCTCTTACCCGAATCGCTTAGGTCCTGTTTCTGCCAGTTAAGAGAGATTTTACTGTACCTTGAATAGTGACACGTATGCACAACCTTCTGCAGCATGATATCATTCAATGTTGGCGTCAGAAGAGCAACCCTTGTCGCCAAGGGATTTCGTGTTTGAGCATTGCATCAAGTGGCATTGTGTGAGGGCGATTGAGTTCTCGGCGTCATTCCATTGCAAACGCCTGCAGCCACCAATTCTCCTGCCATCCAAATAATCAAGAGAGAAAATAATGAAAAAAGATGAAAAAGTTCCGCTACAAAAGCCGCTAATCGATAGCGCATCGAGGAGAAAATCTCCACTATTGACGAAACTCACGCACCCTTGGCAGAGTTTATTGAAGTCTATGAGATACCAGCAAAGCTTTTAATAGCTAAAAAGATATTTATGTTTTTGTTATTGTAAAGATATTTATATTATATGATAATGAAAAACTTTCACCGAAATATTCTTAATCTGCCTTTGAATTGGAAAACGAAGCAACGAGTATTTTGAATCTTGAACTTTTCTAGAATCATATACCTTGAGCAAATACGATGAAGGTGACATAGAGTGAGCTCACCTAAAAAAAGAAGAAGGATAATTATTATCACACACCCTGTTTAAATTTGAAATCCCGGCTTCATATTCTGACAAATGAGCTAACATTGTCATTTTCGAGGAAAACCTGTTAGAGTGTTTTCCATGAAGGTATCCCTTTTCTTGGACAGATTTGTGCTTTATCATTATCGATTCAATTTTAGAACCGATGTTCGTTATTAAAGATTATAAACAAAAAAAAAAAAAAAAGTTTCAACTTTTGTTTTGAAAAATTATGCAAGTAAAGTTTTTAATGCTGACAGATAAGATGAAGTTTTAGGGTTTCAAGAAAATAACTCTTATTCTCAGGAAAAGTGATTTATTAATTCAAGAGTATATAGAAGTATCAGTAATGAAAGTAACATTAGTATTTGTTCTTGAATAAACATTTTAGTTGATAAAAATTCATTATTGGTAGGCAAATTTTATGATAGCATCATAGAAGACACGTTAACCTTTCCTAATCATTAAAATTTTGTGTTTTATTTTGATTAGTACACACAAACATTTTTAGATTTATTTGAAACTGGTGTTAAATATAAACACCTAATCTGATATTGGTTCACATATTTTTCAAAACTAGACATACTACCTCTTTTTAAAGAAAAAGGAGAAGGAGAAAGAAAAGGAAAAAAGAAATAATTAAAAGAGAGAGAGAGACAGCCAGAAGAGTTTTCCAAAGGAAATGTGAAACTCTTTATCTAGAATCATTCCTGCTAAGGACATATCTCAATTTTGTATTTTCTTACACGTGTTACAGCGTCTGTTCCACCAACTCTGTTTCTTTTATACGTGTATACCCATCAATCAAGTCTAATTATGTTGTTTCTTTTCTCTTTTCCATACTTTATTGCCGCTTCCGTGTCTGTTTATATATATTAAACTGTCTCAATTTTCTCTACGAAGTTCTTATTTCAATTTCAGTCTGCCCTTTTTTTATTATTTATTTTGTTCTTTCTATATCTGATACTTGTAACTTTCGTTTTCTCGGTGAGACTTTCGAATATTTAAGTTACCGTATATTTCTATACCTTTCGATGTAAGAAATTTAGTTATTTGACATCTGTAGCTCCTTTTTCCGTTTATTCTGGTAGTATACAGATTGTTTCTATCAACAGCGTATACTACATGGGCTGTTCCTACGCTAGTTATTATACCTATATGCGCATATATGTATCTATGATGTCTGACACAAAATACACTCTCTATGTATTAAATGCAATTTTTTCGCTTTCTGGGTTTCATTCCCCTACCTGATACAGTCTAATGACCGCCTCTTTATCAGTCTAGACATCTTCAGTTTATGTTTTCCTTTTGTTCTCAGTTATTTTCTTATATTATAAGCTATTTCTGCCACTTTCCTAGCTTGCCTTCGTGGTGTAGTGGTTCTGCACGCTGAGCCGGTATTCCAGAAGTCCGTGGTTCGATTTCCGGCGACGGCGTTTGCTAATTTTTCGATTCTCCTGCTTCCAAATAACCTAATGACTCTACAATATTATCTGCTTGTTTCTTCTTCTTTACTATAATATGCTTTGGATATATAAGCAATTTTTTCTACGAAGTTCTTATTTCAATTTCAGTCTGCCCTTTACAAATGAAGAATTCGAAAACTAATCTTGGGAAAGATATATAGTAATTTATCATGCGATAGATGTTCATCGAAAACTTACGGTTATGATTTTAACGAAACTTAGCGCATAATTCTGCTATTTAGGTCAAACAGCAAAGCAAAGTCTAATAGCTGTCTGATTTAAACGAACAAAATATATGTATTCTACATACATGTATTTATTCGATTTTCAAACTGTTATTTATTCGATTTTCCATCAAGATTGAATGTTGCTATGTAGTAGCTCAGTCACTGGGATCAAAATCAATATTTAGATCGCGCACGCAGTTTTGTAACTGAGTAAATGATTATTTTAGATGTGATTTTGCAATCGAATAAATTCAGATTAAAACTTCATGTACTGTAAAGGGTTGAGAGCAGTAGAATTTCTCAAATAAGTAGTGCTGCTGGAGGGGGTAAGGAAAAAAAAGAAGAAAGGAAAGGGAAAAAAGAAAAATAATAACATCCTACTTGATATCTTACACTTAATTTTTACTGCTACAGCTATTTTATATTCCAATTCTAGTTGATATTAATTTCCATCATTTTGATAGTACCGTGATATTTAAGTAGCATCACAGTACCATTGAAGTGATGTAAAAGTGACATTCAGATTATGGATTTGCATCTCTCATCCCTTATATCACATACTTCAACATATTCACTAGGACAAGGGATTAGCTTTCAATTTCCTTCAGCAAATAAAGGAAAGAATAATATAAGTTAATATTATTAAAAATGAAAATTAAATTTGAAATCATGAACAACATGAGAACAGTATAAACACATAAAGAATAGCATCAATGATTAAATTTCCTGCTGTAAATTTAAAACTTAAATTTATAAATGACTCAAAAATTTCAAATTTTAAAGGTATTCAATTTATTTCGGCAGAATCCTCTCTGCCGGCCAAGATCGACAATGTAGCTCCAAAATTCGGTTCTACACTAGATTGGTACGACATAAATACAAGCCAGTATTCCTTAAAAGGTCTACTAGTAGTTCCGATCCGGCTTCGATTCCAGGTGAACGGGCTGGCTGCAGGTTTTCGTGGTCTTCCCTATGTGTAACATATACAGTGCATCCCGTAAATGTTGAGCCAAAGTTCCGGGGAAGGTAGGACACATCACAAGGATTAAGAATTGCATAGGAACTCGCGCCCGTAAATGTCAGGGGTAAGTGGTAGCAGAGCTAGAAGATGGGAAAGGAAACAAGAGAGGGATTAATTTAAAACCGGGCATGAATACAAATGGTGTACCACAGCTTGAATATTGCAATAATAGCTCGAAGTTTGCACCATCAGACGCCAAACATGCCTGACACCGATGGATTATTGATTGCCAGACATGTTCAAAACACACCAGTAATTTCTTTGATTGTAGCAGCTTCGCAGGCGAGTCTTGCCACGAGATCCATTTCAGACACAACCGGATCGTGACACACGACACTTTTGATGGCTCTCCACAAAAAGAAATCAAGGCTGGATAAAGCCGGTGAGCGTGGGAGCCAGGGAACCCGTCCACCATGCTCAATCCATCGGTGCGGAAATTCTCTGTTCAAATGGCTACGAACATCCAGTCCAAAATGAGCAGGCGACTCATCATGTTAAAACCACATGTTATGTCTCACATTTGGTGGAACATCGTCAAGCAAGCCAGGAAAAACCTTCACCAGAAAGATAAGATAATTCGCGGCATTCAGCCTGGATGGTAAAAGGTGAGACCCGATTAAGCAGTCGCCGACCACCCCCTCCCCCCACACATTAACTCTGAAGCATTGTTGTGCCGCGTGGTGCCGCACACCATGGGATTTTCTTGAGCCCACAAATGCTGATTGTGGTGATTGAATACGCCATTCCTATTGAATGTGGCCTCATCTGTGAACAACACATAAGCTGGGAAATTAACATCACGGGCAGTTTCTTTCAGAAACCACTGTGCGAAGCGTACACATTCATAATGGTCATCGGGAGCAGTAACTCAAACCTTTGGAGACGGAAAGCGTGGAAAGACTTCGTGTTCAAGACACACTGGACACTGTTACGAGACATTCTTAATTAGCAATGGCACGTATGCTTGTCCTTGAATTACTCTCCACTGTATCCAACACACACTTTTCCCTCACGACCGAACGAGTCGATCGTGGCCTGCCCTCACACGTCCTGTTACTTCTTATTGAGCAGTAGTCGCACAAATTCTGATGCAGACGTACAAACAAACTGTGATGTGATTGATGTCTGTTGGGAAAACGTTCTCGATATATGCGTGCAGCAGCTCGTCCATTACCCTTAGTTATTCCATACACTAAGTGCATGTCTGTAAGTTCTCCGTTCGTATAGCGTTTTAGGCTCTTCGTATGGTGCCTTCGTATGCGCTCGAATGAGGCAATCCTCACTTTCCACTAGCACTTTCCTGTACAGAACCCCTTGGCAGCGTACATTGACGTTTCTGAGCATGGCTTCCTATGCATCTTAATCCTTATGATGTGCCCTACCTCCTCCAAAAGTTTCTCGCAACATTTACGGGACCCCATGTATATGAGCCAGTCTATCTTCGTGGGACTTTTCATTAGAAAGTCCCACAAAGGCATCCCTCTTAGACAAATAGCCCTCGCTTGTTTTGCCTTAATTAAATAAACCAAACCAATCCTTAAAATGTCTGCCATGAAGACATCCCTCGCTTGGAGGATATTATTTGTCTGCGTCCCCATGATCCAAAGATCCTTGAAGCTATCATTACACCAATACTTATTTCACAGCTCACTACTTTCACACATAGAGATATCTTTTTTTCGTTGTAAATTATGTATTTACTTCTAAACGAATTAAAAAATGGAACAAACAGTAGACTGGAAAAAAGAAGAAGTAAAAAACGAAAGAGGTTGGAAATGGTGTTTGGACTAACTGATTAAATGTTGTTCCTCTTCATCGTTTCGGTTACGCGAAGTTCTGTTAGGATTTTATTGTACTTGCATTTGTAGCTTTTTAAAGTATTGCGCAATTACAGTTGGTTTCTAGTTTTCCTTTTATCAAATATTTTTCAGATTCGCTCACAGGTTAGCGTTGAACAGCACCTACTGCTTTCGCAATCGTTGGAGAATCTATCGCTCAGATATTCATTGGTTACTTCTTTAGCATTTGCCGATTTAATTTTTACTGCATTTTATCTACGCCCATGAAACCTGCAAGACTAAGCACTCACTCAGAAATGATATTCTGTTTTTTAACATTTACTACTTATTCACTGTTGGCAAATAACTATTTACTTCCATTTTAAGACGAAAAAGAAAAGTGTACTTTCTTGTAAAGAAATTCTTAATGCAGTTTCGATAATATTTAGATTTTCACTAACATCTTTTTCCTTCTCCGCAAGTCAAAACTTCAATAAACATAGTCGGAGACTACATATAAAATAGGTTAATTGAGCTGACGCAGAATTTACAGGCGCGTATTTTAAAGCATCGACTCGCAAGACGCTAGAAGGCTGGAATACAACTTTAAGCAGAGCTGGCGAGAGCACTTAACATAAGAGGTGGCTGCAAGAAGCTCTAATCTAAATATTCAAAGCAGAATACAGAAAGGAGGAATATAGAAAGAAGAAGTTATAGTAAAGACAGTTGAATCATAATAACTGATTAATTAATATAAAAGGCTTTACAATTAGTTAATACGAAGTAATTAATTAGGTAGTATAATTAGTTAGTTGCAGTAAGATTTAGAAGTACTGAATATTATTGATGATAACAAATTTTGGGTTTAGCTTGGGTAGGAAAATAATCACAGCTAAATAACAGTTAACAAAAATATTGTAAATGCTAAAAATTTAGTGTTATTATATTAATAATGACAGAATTGTTAGAGAAATGGAGAAAATTTTTTCTAGAAAAGAGAAAATAAAATCAGAAATTTTGTCAGCTCGCTTTTCTTTGAACATTTATTGTGTCCTCGGGTTCTTGTTAAGTTGAAAAAAAAAGAGTTTTAAAAGTAAATAATCTCATGCTTAGAAACATATGTGGGATCCTCGAATATTTGATTCATAGGCCCCACCAAAGCACACGGAAAGCATTTCGGTTCCCATCTGAAAGGCACTTGGAAGAAGCAAAACCCTTAGCCCACCAATTCATGCCTGGCGAAAAGTTATACCAATATAACATTTACAGGCTACTCCAACTATGCTTTAAAAGGAACATTTGTCAGAATTTTTATTTTCGGGATATCTGATTGGTTGACTCATGACCATTTTGAAGAAATCGTACGAGGGACAGAGCTTCGAACGAAATTTTTCAGTTCAGTTTCAGAAAATCCCGCTTAGCTAGGTAGCAACAGTACGCTTAGCTAGGTAGTTTTCAAACTGTGTCAATATTTTAGAACTACTGACATTTAAATGTCACTAATGCCCTTATTAACTAATTATCTTATTCAGAATAGTTCTCCCTACATAGATAACCAAATCTAAATATTCTAACAGAATGTAATATTGTTACATTCAAAACAAAGTGCAGTTCTTTTTCCACACAAGGAAATGGCTGTTTATATTCAGCATTTTACTGACAATTTCACGGATGTTTAAATGTTACTGGTTAAAAAATCGAAATTGCAGAAATGCTTGCAGAAAAGTTTCTACCATTCCTTTCTTTTCATTTCTTTTTTCTCTTTTTGTGAAAATTGTATTGAAATATTTTTATAAGTCTGCTTTCAGACAGGCTTCAAATATACACAGTAATATATGAAAAAAACATGTAGACATTTATTACCAATTTGGAACTGCAAGATTCAAAAGCAGATGTGGAAGAAAAGAAGAAGGAAAAAAGTATGTACCTGTATAAGATATATTACTTAAAATTATATTTGAAGAGACAAATGAAAATTGAGACCCTTTCGCAAAAAAAAAAGAAAAATACCTGAAATAAATCTGAAAGAAGCAAAGGATATTTAGTAAATCGAGATAAGTGACGCCTCATAAGTCCCTGAGAAGATCACTCAGATAACAAATGTGTCCTCCCCGTAGTGGGGTCGAACTTAATTGGGCGAAAATCCCTCTTTGTTGTACACTGCATTAGCAGTAAATTTGTACCTTTCTCTTCTAACTTGCTCGGGATGTGATTTGGACACCTAAACCCTTTTCCTACTGCTTGGGATTTGGCCCGGATTAATGAGAGCTTCCCCGATTTCCTTTTTGAGGGCAGCATGAGGGATTGTGCAGCTTTGCTGATTCTATTGATTGTTCCGAAAACTAGTCTTCATAGAAAGAAAGTAAATAAGGCGAGAAAGCTTAGCCATAGGCACAGAAACAGATGGAACCTGTTTCGAAAATGTATTCTTTTGCTAATGCATTTCTAATACACTTGTTTTTAAAATTATTTAGTGTATAGTAATTAATTCAGTCGTTTGTCGAAATATAAAAAAATATTATATAACAATTGTGTTTATATATACTTACGTGTTTTTGAAGATTCAGGTTCAACAATTCTAGTTTTCTAACAGACAAAAAGCGATTTTTTATTAGTTATTCTGCATTACGTCATAATACCTTTTTATTTAGTTATTCTGCATTGTGTTGTTTATCTTAATTGTGTTGTAATATTTTACCTTATTTCGTTACTGCGCATTCTATTTTACATAAAAACTAAAATACACACAATTAACGAAACGAAAAGAGATCTACTTTCGGAAGAACCACTCTGCCCTTCATCTAGAGCAGAGGTAGACAAAAGCTGGGCCGCGGGCTGAATGCAGTCTTCTAATTGCTTAATCTGGCCTGTTATGAAATCCTATGTAACATCTTCATCTCTTTCTTACCCAATTTTGTATTTCGAAATCAACAGCACGGTTGCGCATCTATTGTTACAGTGCATATGTGCATATATACAAAGCGAATGACTATACTAGCGATCAACCTAAGCTAAGGACACTAAATATGCTAACCTTGCGCATCGGCCGAAGAATATAGTTCTATCATTTCTAGCATCTTAATTTAGGAAATTAAACAATGAAATATGATTATTGTTGAGATAAAAAGGCTGAGCAGAAAAGAGAACTTAAGAGTATTTCAGCTCTAAATTTTTATTTGAAAATGAAACAATATACATGTCAATTATTCGATGAACAATAGAAATAGATCTCGTTTTCAGGGCATTTGTATTTTTTTAATTGCCTTTTCTTAAAAAAAATTTCTACAGGGCAAGTGTTTTTTGCTCTCCCTCATTGCGTTCTGCGAGCAACAAAGGCACTGGAAATGTTCACGATGGGTCTGCCTGCGCGATGCCATAAAAAACTTTTCTGGTCAGCGATTAAAAGTATTTGAGCATCCCTGATCGAGAGCAAGGAGAAAAGCAAAGAAAAGGTATTTGTACCAAAAAAAGAAAGGCGGAAACCAAAACATCACAGTATAATTACAAATTTCTTTAGTGAAAAATTTAGGAAGATCATTTAAAATATTCGTCATTTTGACACAACGAATTTTTAATTTCTCTGAAAACATTGTTTAAAAGCTTCCTTAGTAGGACTTCAGAATGACTAAAAATAGCTCATGGACTCTCCCAATAAAGAACAAAATTATAAGCTTTTTTTTTTTTTTTTTTTTTTTTTTTTTTTTTTCCCATAGGAATGCCTTTTTTTGCACAGTGTGGTGTGGTGTTAATGCTTCAACGGTGTGGTGTTGAACTACAATGAAAATTCTAATGATGGAACACCGAATAAAAATTTTATCGAACGCCCAAAATAAAAGGCTACATACAATCAACAGGAGAAAAACCGATTTTCTCTTTTTTTTTTTTTTTTTTTTCAAAACCCAATTTCTATACATCAATCTTGCGAGAGTCATACGTGGCTCTCGAGCCTGCGTTTTTAACATTGCCAACAATTTAATATTATTTTAATAACAACTATTTTAACAACTTAATATTATTTTAATAACAATTAAATAATTATATTATTGCACTCTGAATTCGCAATTTTGAAATCATTCATCGTAGACCAAGTACCTTTATGCGGCCTTATCACAACAGCAATACTGAGTAGAAATTAGCGCTTTCCTTTTACCGATTAATTACAAAAATGCAACCTTGCAAAATTAAGATATATTTATTTTTTTATTAAGATTATATTTATTTAAGATGTATTTAACCCTTGCATTGTGTCAAGCTAACTTGATTTAAACATCCCTTCGTTTTCCACAAGAGTTCTTATTTATATTACTTCTGTTGGTGCTCTATCCTAGCTAAAAATTATGGAAATTTCATCAAAGGTCGATAATTATAGTAGAGTTGTAAAACGCGTATTTTAGAAACTTTTTTATATACATTCATATTTTTAATATCATAAGGTGATAATTTTTCTAAGTTCTTCGTTTCGTCTGAAGTAGATTAAGATGATTAACTTCGAACCGAATACAAATTTTAATATGCCCACCAGCGGCCGAGCGGTAAAAGTCGCTGAACACTGGTAGTTCGGTCCGAGGTTCGAATCCCGCGAACGGGCTGGCTGCATGGGTGTTTTCGTGGTTTTCCCCATGTGTAACGTGTATACGAGCCAGTTTCCCTTAGAAAGTCCTCCACGAAGGCATCCCTCCTCTTAGGCAGATAGCTCTCGTGTGCTTTGCCATAATTAAATACACCAAATAAAATACACCAAATTTTAATATAGCTTAGGAAATGAAATGACAAAAATTGTTGAGAACTCTAGCAACTCAAAATCGAATCACTTTTACAAGCTACCCTCAAAAGCATGCCGAAAGAAATATTTCCCGAAATTTTCATTTCTTGATATCTGATAGGCTGGCTTATGTGAAAATTAATTCTCCTACAAAAAACAAAGCTTCAAGCGAAACATTTTCGCTTCAGTTTCAAAACGTCCCTCGTAGCTAGTAGCGATTTTTGCAAAAGTAGTTTTGTGAAAAATTATATTTTGGCTAGGAATCTCCCGTTCGTAGGAGTAGAAAAAAGTTAATTTCTAGGAAACATTTCTTGTAGCCTTACGAGTCGTTAGATCTGCTAACTCCATTTTATTACCACTCGTCGAATACGTAAATATCGTATCATTATTAGAAGCAGCCTCCGTCTTGACATTTAACACATTCTGAGAAAACAGAAAATACTTGTTCATAACCCAAGTCACTATGCTCACATTCGTATATGAAACAATCTGATTTTTTCATGGTTTTCTCTCACACAGCAGTTTGAATACTCATAATAAATACAATATACGAAGATAAAATAAAGTGGAAACAGAAGTCTGGGTTCTCTTGACATGCTGAAAGTGTAAGTATTTAATTTATCACAAAGTATCGTTAACTTGAACGACTATACATATATTATACGACTATACAACTCGACTATACAACTCGTATATAGCGGTTTAGCAAGATGCTGCTAAAGCTATGCCTCAAATTAAGCAGTTTCTGTCTTCTGAGCATTCTGGAGATTCATTGTGAAGATTTAAATGTTAGAATCCGTGGCCAAATCGTCAGTGGCATTTTGATCCATGAACGCGATGTTTAATGTGAATGTGTTATAGAATGTGTCTCAGATTCGAGATACTGCTAAAACAAATTGGACATTTGAAGAAACGCTTTACTATTCATTTAATGGAACATAGGATTAAATTCATCCTTCAAATACCTCACATAATTAACCAAGATCACATCCCTATAAACACTGGCTGTTAAAATGCTATTCTAGAATAGACACAGATATGTAAATGACCCTGAAATGACACTACTTCAAACAAGAACTTCTCCAACTCCATAGTACACTTCCTTCTCCATCTCCTTCTACACCACTACTACACTTACGACAATGTGTTCTAAAGTTACAACGGATTTCTTGGTCTTCCTATACCTAAATAAGTTATTCTTAACTCATAGACCTGAACTTTCTTCAGCAAACATTAAACTGTACTTTTAGTGAATCCATGCAAGATGTTCAGAATACCACTATCGACTTGCATATGTCTTAATAATATTTAAAGGAAATATTATTAAATAATATTTAAAGGAGTGTATTCAATAAGACGTCCTACATAGAAACCCATCTAATATGTATCTGTTGATAAATTATATTTCCTGAACACTATAATGCTGAAATAGTCAACAGCTCCCTAACCATTGGGTTTATTGTGCCGGTTATGATGCCTTGGACACTTATGGCTGTATAGCAGTCTTGTGCAGTTTCAACATTTGGATAGTCTCGAACATATTGCCTTTGAGCATTTTGGCTTCTATGTGCTATATATTTAATCTAATAATCAACTTTTGGGTTTTAAAATTTAAGAGTCTTACTTTAAACTAACCAGTTTTTTTTTTTTTTTTTTTTTTTTTTTTTAAATTTAGATACGTATTTTATTTTCTTCATTTCATATTAACTACCAGAATGAAAATTAGCTGTTAGTGTATTTAAGATGAGGTTTGGGGACTTGAGAGAGAGAGTAACGTAGCGTGCTTAGCTTCTGCCAGTTCTGGCACTTATAAAATCTGTCTCGGCTTTGTGTTTTTTCGCCGCCGATACTTTAATCTGACGTCCCCAGTAATTTACTGAGCCAGCTTATAGCTTGGTATTTAACTATTTTGTCTTAGACTACTGATTAACATTTAATTTGAACTGTTTTTTCTTATTTAATTGCATTGCTACGAGCTGTGGTTATTGTAACACAAATTCGCCCTTATGTTCAAAGTTCTGTTTAAACAAAGAGCTCATTTTATAAACTTTCTAAGACTTCGCTCTATCTCAGACATAGTAATAAATCGCTATATATCTGCTACGGTTACAGAACTAGAGTAACAGCACTAGACCAAGTATAACCTTACAAAGGTAATAAAAACATTTCAAATTCAAAACTAATGAACTTTTGAAATTCAAATACTCAGGGTACGTAATAGGCATTAAACAAATTACCGTAGGAATAATATTTTAATTATTCTTTTGATAATAGGACATTTCTGTCTTCCTTTTGTATATGGCAAAGAAATGTCTATGTGCTGACAAATTCAGTGACTAAAAGTGTTCATACATATATGTTAGCAGTTTCTCAAAAGTTATGAAACGTGGTGCAAGACACATCCATTCGTTTAAGCGACATTAGTCCCATTTCAATATCTAATGCTACAAAAAGAGTCATATTTAATGATCGCACAACTTTTGAGAAACTGAGACTAATATGATTGCTTTATCAGGTCATCCGACTTTTTTTTGGCGGGGGTGATATCCTTAAAGAGTTTCTAAAGAAGGGTTATGGGATGCGAGAACCACAGGACATAAAATCATTAACTATGAGGTAGAAAACACTAGCCAAATTACAGAAACCTGCAATAATATCAGCAGGTGCTTGGCCAAAAACACATGAGATTCATGGCGCAGATATTTAATTAAAAAAATACTCTCGAAAGTCATTTTTCATTCATTCTTGATCTACACGAAAATTCTGAGTTTGGTTTCGCTGGAAAGTCCGGTAACATTATAGTGTTGTGTAGAAAAAGGAGAGAATCTTCTTAATTTCTGAATTAACAAAATATCGTGGTCTCCGAAAGTATAGTAGTTTCTTTAACAGACTCGAGTTCGTTAAAGATCTAAACACAATTTCATTATTTGTTTACTCTTCAAGTTGCCCAAATGAACTCATCGAGTTTCTCTCGTAGCTTCTAAGCTACGAGAATTCTAAGCTATACTCTTACTGTAAATGCGTTCTTCAGAAATAAAATTAATCGGATAAGTTCTCCCTCTCGATTTTTGGACGATGTTTCGTAGCTTCTAAGCTTCACAACTCAAAGATAAAAATAAAACAAATTTAAAAATATTAACCAGTTCACCCTGTAATAAACATAAAATAACTGCAATCTGTAGTTTGAACTGAAAGAAATTAGAACTCAAACGGAGATATTTATACAACTGATTTAATTTTTTTTAATAGTTAAAATTTTATACGATTTTTCTCTTCTGCAAGCTAAATATGCCCTTTTAACTAAATTATCATCTTATCAACGTACACATGAGGACATCTACATCCAATATCATTCCAAGATTCCCTAAAAAATGCAGTGAAAAACGGTATTACTTTTACTGCTAATTAATGTTCATTTATTTAAATATGTTTATTTTTTAATAGAACACTTTTTACATAAACTGCGAATATTATAATATCGAGTAATGCCCCTACTTTGAGCTTCATTTTGAAACTTTTTGAAAGGAGAGGGGGTGATAATAAGCACACAGTTAGCTTATGGTGACTGTGTTTGCGACATATTTAATAAACAAAATGAAGTAGAGATTTTAACAAAGAAATATTAATGGCTATGTTATAGTCGCAAATTAGACAAGGTATTTTGTTCATTCATGGGAGGAAAATATTCACTTATTTTCTTTCATTGCTCTTATAAAACAATTAATTTTATTATTGCCTTTTCCCCCCGTCATGTTTGTTCTGTTCTTAACTTTAGATAATATTAACAATTCTTTTTTACTTTCAATAAATGTCACTATAACGAAGGAAGTACATAAAAACATAAGAAGTAGCATTATATGATAAATAGTTGAACCCTCTATCACCTATAGAACTTTAAATCCTCAAATGTGTGAGACTTCACCCTATCATCTTCCCCTTAATGCCTTATAATCCCTTTACAAACCCCCGCGTTACGCAACACCTGCAATTTGAAGCAGAAAACAAGACTAAGGTCGGGCAAGGGCTGCTCTCTGATTGGAAGCTAAAGACATGTCAGTAACACAAACCTCAAATCACAGACCCAAAAGCAGGCCATAACCGATAGATACACCGAGGGATTTCATCCTTAACGAGGGTTCGTTAGCAGTATACTGCAGGGTTCGCTTTGAAGACAACCTCTCATTAGGAAGACAAGGGTAACTTGATACCATCCTGGTAGCGAGGACCATTATATTGGGCTATGGTTGCCAGAATGTACTAGATCCACCGCGCCAAGAAGAATATTAGGTTATTTCTTCAACTTTAGTTATTTCATTATAAAAAAGTTTGACTTTTAATCTCTTAATATGTTGCAGTTGAATTTAAAAATGGCAGATCTGCTAAAAATGTTGCTTTGAAAAGAAGGTAGAAAAGAATTTGTTTGCTATCATGAGAATATGTTTTATTAGGTGATAAATTGGAAAGTGGCAATTTTATCTGAGTTCGGTTTCAGGTAAGAAGAATTGACTGCGATTATAGGCTGATTGCAGCATCTAACGGCAAGGTCCTGACCTATCGCTCCAGATGCTAGAGGTATGAGAATCCTATTATTTTAATTTACAAATTTAACCTTACAAAAATTTAGTGGTATCGGAGAGCCCTAAAAATGTATTGGGCCTAAGACAAACTTAAATGTGTTCTGGTTGTTTGATAATTTCTTATTTCTCTTCCCGTGTAATGTGATGTATTTCCATTTTAATGCATGGTTTTGAGAATTTTTCAAATATTCGCATAATTTTCCTTTTCCTCTACTGCACACAGTTTTTTCCTCTGAGGGCTAGTTTATTCCTTTGATTATTTTTATTTTTATTCAATGCCTTTAGTCTTCGTGAAGCTACCCGAACGTAGCAGATGCTCTCACACTTAAGAAACTTTCCAAACATATGATTTCATCTCACTTCTATTATTTAAAATTTCACCTCATTGTAGCCTTAGCTACTGTTCATGTGCTCCGAGCTTTCAAAATCCCGGTCTTTTGCTCCCCTTGTTTCCTCTAATGTCCCTCTTGGGAAACTGCGGTGAAGTCTCATTCATGTGAGGGACACCTGGAGCTTTACGAGGTAACCGAGCCGCACAGTTACCGTGAGATATCACCTCGATATACTTCAGATACTGTAATATTAATATTACCATATATTCTTTTGGAATCTAAGTTCCTTTGAGAGAAATATTGTCGCAGTTATCAATAGTTTATCCATGACTACTTTACATTTGCTATATTCTTACTGTAAATGCGTTCTTCAGAAATAAAAATAATCGGATAAGTTCTCCCTCTCGATTTTTGGACGATGTTTTAGTTAACTTACTTCTGTAATCTCCGAGTTGTACATCTGTGGTGCATGGGGTGTTTGTATATTTTAAAATTAAAAAAAAAAAAAAAAGTTAAAAAAAAGGGGGGATATAGGAAGAAATACGGCAGGTCCTGCACAAAAACATTCTGCTAAGGCAATTTGTCGGGCTGATAAGCAATTAGTTTGACTATCCCGTACTGAAACGATAAAAATGTAATTGTTCTCTAGCAGCATGAAACAAAAAGGAAGATTGTTTTACATTAGGATTATCTAATCACTCAATGCTGCACATATATGCTTTTGCATAAGATTCCAATCAAATATCTCATCGATAGATAGTTCAGGTTCATCGATATCATAAACACTCTTCAAATATTAAAATCTAGTCCAAATCACAGTTAAATTAAATTTAAGATAACATAAATCATTCTGTAATTCCGTAAAAAATTGCAATAAATGCATAAAATTAAAAAGTATCAATTATCGGAAATTTATTTTTGCCTTGCAAGTAGTATTTCCTCAAACGTTTCATGCACTTATTCAGTATGCTAATGCATGTGATCATTAACGTTTTGAGTTACTTGTCCTGCAGTCGGCTGGTAGAATGAGCAGTAAAAGCATCGGTGTTAGCTCATGAGTCCAAGACTAAACATGGGAACAAATTAAAGGGAATTTTGCTTGCAAATGAGCTTTGCTTGCGAATGACCTGGATATCAAATGAAAGAAGTTTCATTTTCAGTATAGAAAGAAGCAAAAATGTTTTCAGAAATTAAATTATGAAATACATGTTAGCAATTTCATTTTTCTACACAGGTATTTCAAAATTGAATTCAGTGTAACGTACATTTTTGAAAAACAAAATGTCAAGAATATAGTGTGAAAAAACATTTTTGTTTCTTTACTCTATTTTTGCGTACTTTTGATGTGTATCTATAGAAATTGATGTTTGAAGGTAGTTATTCAAGTTTTGAGCGAAAAAAGTTGTAAAATGTCTGCAGAAATTAAAAATTTTAGAAATAAAACTAACATTTTTAGGCACTTTGATGATGCCTCTCTGTTGAACATTATGAAGCAGCCTTCGAAAAATCTAAAACCACAAATTGTTGCGAAGGCTCTCATAACGCACTAAACTGATTATTTAATTGTAGCCATCCCAGTATGTGGTTTTTATTTGACGGACTGAAAAAAAAATTATCCTCTCAACGTTTGTTATTAGCTAATGTAAATACAGGATGTACTGAAGTAAAAAAAAAAGAAAACATGAAAAACTTACATTTGGTAATCGTGAATCATGTAAGAAACTATCATGAAATCGACGATAAAATTAAATAATTTAAGTAATTTAAATAAAATAATCATTCTAAATTCTCATTCATTATTCATTATTCTTCTAAATGTTTATATTAAAAATATGTAGCTTATATTTATTATTTTTTAACAATTAAAATTATAATAATGTTTTACTGTATAATTCTGTTTCATGTTTACTTCCTTTCTCCTCTCCTTTTAATTCAAAACACAGCCCATTTGTGAATCTTATGTAGCAACTGAATCTACACATAAGTACTAAAGTTTTTGAAATATATATCATAGATGTTTTGGTAATTTAAATAATTTTTCTTTAGAAAATTTCAAGTAGGTGTACGATGTTCAAATCGGTTAATTATTGATTCATTAATGTAGGGATATTTCTTTGGGAATTATTTATCAGTGGGCTTATTTCCATGTGAGCATACTTCTGTGTGAGCATATTTCTAAGTGAGCATTTTCCCATGTGAGCTTTTTTCTATGCGGTCATATTTCTGTGGGGGCTTTTTTCCTGTGAGCATTTATACCTGTGAGCATTTTTCTGTGAGCCTTTTTCCTGTGGGCTTTTTTCCTAGAATCGTGATTAATATTACTGGAATATTGCTTAATGAACATGCATAATTTATATCCGGTTGGACGCATTTTCTTATATGGTAACAGTTTTAAGTAAATTTGTGAAGCAAAAATTATTCAGAGATTAACAAACAATTTTTCAGATTCTTTATAAAATGGTATTTTTATTACATGCTTATACAGATTATAGAGTCTCGTATTCTTTAGTAATCAAATACCCAACAACCCTTGAGACTAAAAGCGAATTATCGCTATGTCTTATAAGTATCACAGAGAGAGGGAAAGAGTGTAAAGGACCCATTATTTGACTCAAATAAAATATTTGAGTCTGAAATAAAAATTAACAGACTGTACCACTTGCGTTTATAGAAGCTAAAGATTATGGTTTAAATCAAAGATAAAGGATAAACTAAAACTAAGAAAAGTAAATCTAACGCGCAAACTGGATGTGACTTAAGGTCGGCGTAGCAAGTCTAATGGCAAGAATAACGCAACGTCGTAGAATACTACTCGCAAGGAAATCAAATTAACAACCAGCAGCCAGCAGAACACTCTCTCATTCTACCGTCTAAAATTTTCCTTTGAATACACTCTTATTTCTACTTCATTTGAATATTATACTAGACAGAAGTTTACATTCTGGCAGGAAAATGGAAATAAAGGAGATGCAAAAGATTATTAACATAAAATAACTTGTTAACATCTAAGCGTAAACTCTAAAAAGTAAGTAAGTAAAAGTGCATGGGACAGCAGAGACTTCACTACAGAATTGAACAGGTATTGTCGCAATACACTGATCAGCTAGATTTTGAAAAACTGGAATTGACTGTATGCTTTTTGCCCTAAGGAGCATTGGAGTTATAGATCGGAATTGTTACATTTAAACAGAAGAGGATAATAACATAAAATTACGCAAAGTTACATAACATAACAACAAAATCTTGAGTATACTCATTACAATACTGGATTACGTAAATCCAACAAAGTTGATTTTTTGGAGATCATTGCACTGGAATTTTTAAATTTTTATACAAGTAGATAAACGTTATGAGATTTAATTTTGCTAATATATTGAGTCTAATTCTTGCTGTGTGAGAATATTTGTTACA
The DNA here is from genome assembly GCF_044657685.1 of Stegodyphus dumicola. Lineage (NCBI taxonomy): Eukaryota > Metazoa > Arthropoda > Arachnida > Araneae > Eresidae > Stegodyphus > Stegodyphus dumicola. The sequence continues at coordinate 104,276,891 of NC_140771.1, forward strand.
GGTAAGATTATACTGAGCTCAGATCTTTCAGTCTAAAGTCCAAAGTTCATAAATAAAGGTCATGGGCTGAGCTCAGTATGTCTGGTGTTTTGAAGCATTATGAAAATTGTTGATGCTGCCCGGAATCAGTTATTGGGACGTAACCTAGTCATTGCTCTTTCCGCTTTTTCGTTTTCGGTCCTAAGGTATGACTTGTCGTAGGTCCAGTGCTTAAAGGACTGAGATTTTTATGTTTTTTTTATGATTTTTGGGTATAGGAGATGTCACCATCTTTTGAAGTTAAGATCTAGACTGGCGGATTTCTGGATGTGCACTTGTAAGAGGAGAGAAAATAGGTAATTAGCTGCATCTCCTTTGAATCCACAGATGCAATTGTCGCTATCATACAGGTTTCTTTTAAGAAAATAATCTGAGTATGGACTGACCGATGAGGTAATATGTTAGGAAGGACTTGGAGTTTCTGATTTCTGTGCTAATTTTGTGGAAGAACTGGTGGATATGCCGCCTGTTGTGACATTATTCCACCTTTTGTGGGTTAGGTATTTGTTTCGGATTTGCCGTAGTTGCGATTTCGGAAGCTTGATAGTAGTAAGCGCAGGTAACCGGGCGTCGGAAGTGACGTCACAGAAAAGGGGCGTGGGCAGTATCCAGAGGGGCCTGGAACCGGAAGTGACGACACCAGCGCCATCTTGTATCACGTGATGGAATGACATCATCAAACTTTCGTTTTGATTCTGTGGCAACGATTTTACAATTTCAAAGTTTTTATTTTTTGTGGCAACGACACTATTTTTTTATGTTTATGGCAACGAGCTCTTAACCACGTGTTTGGCAGGACACCACTTTTAATTTATTGATTTTAATTATTTAATACGTGGTTAATTATTTAATACGTCATTACTTTTAATTATTTACTCATTTTTATACGATACATTTTAATTATTTAATCCGTCATTAGTTTTAATTAGTTTTAATTGATTCCATTATATTTTAATCCATTTTTAATGAATTTAGTATCATTTTCCCTGTACTTTAAAAATAACTCCACGGCTGAGATTCGAACTCGCTATCTCTGGGATGGGAGGTCTAGCGCTTTACCGCTCGGCTACCCGGTCCTCTTATCAGACTTGTTATTTGAAACCCTCTTTCGCCTTTTGACTTTTTGCACCATTGATGACATAAGGCTGAAAGTCTGATCATGCACTTCATTTGTTTTTACACGACGGCTAGGATTTCTTTTGGCTTCTTAATCATTACTTTATTCATTGCTGTTTTAAATGTAAGATTTTCCCACAGTTTAATTTTTTATTATTATTAAGATATTTTTAATTGTTTTCATTTTTCATCTCATTCTTACTTTTTTTTAAGTTATTAGTTAATTTATTAATTTTTTATTTCATTTTTTTTCCCTTTCCCAAACATAAATTTTATTTTTAACTTTCGGAAATTGACGTTTACTTCCAACAAAATTGAATTTAAATTTTCTTTTTACTTTTTATCTTGCAAAGTTTATTTTTTTATATTTAATTTTCTTTTTGGTTTTACAAAAGTAATATTTATTTTTACGAATTGAATTTTTCCTTTTCACTTTTTTATTTTGCAAAAGTTTTTTTTTTTTTTTTCCAAAATTTTTTTCTTTTTGTATTTTTACTTTATTTTAATTTTTTGTTTAACTTTCTTTTTGGTTTTACAAAAGTAATATTTTTATTTACGAATTGAATTTTTCTTTTTCACTTTTTTATTTTGCAAAAGTTTTTTTTTCCCAAAATTTATTCCTTTTCGTATTTTTACTTTACTTTATTTTAATTTTTTGTTTAAACTTTTTTTTGGTTTTACAAAAGAAATATTTATTTTTCCAAATTTAATTTTCCTTTCCGCTTTTTATTTTAAAGAAAGTTATTACTACATTTTTAACTTAATTTTTTTTTACAAAAGTAATATTTAGTTTCATAATTTTAATTTTTTTGAGTTTTTTGTTTACACAAATGTTTTTTTGTTACATTTTTATTTTACCCTTAACTTTTTTCCCTTGTTTTAAATACAATACGATGTTACATTTCCATTTCTCCAAAAGTAAACTTACCTACATTTCTGTGTCTTTGAAATTTTAAGCTGGAATTTACATGCATATAACTTCACTAGATAATATTTTCTGTAACATTAAGCAAATATACACAATGCTCTTTCTATATAGTTTAACTGGAATACTACATTTCTTACTTTTTTACTACTAAGTTGGAGATACTCAGAACTTTTCCTTCTAATGTATTTTACTAACTATACAAAACTTTGTTGATTCCCTTTTACACGTCTTACTTTTATTCAAAGGATTCACCAAACTATGTCTGACAAATGTAATTTTTACACTTTCCATTTACACATTTACCCTTATATTTAACTTATAAAACATAATCATGCTGTATTTCTGATTCCTTTTTCCCATAATAAATACAGACTTACACGTTTCTTTATTGTAAGACCTACTGACTTTAAATAAATCTTATAAGGAGCAATAAATTTTCATGGTATGAAGTTACTCAAACCAATGCATGGAACATTTCTACCCAGTTAAGTTTAGATACATACCAATAGTACTTTATTTCTTCTTATTTTACTCTACACACATTTATACATTGTAGGGTTTATATTTATTTTAACTAACATTTATTTTAAGTTTAAACTATCTTTCCTGTCAAGCTTTACTTTCCCCTGGAACTGCCAATGCCAGAATATGTAAATTTTAGTAGAACGCGCAAGGATTCAAATTATCAGCGGAAGTATTATGATTTAAATAGAAGGAAACAAGTTCGGTGTGTGATATTCTTACTGCACGAGCGCGGAGGTAGTTAGCGAGAATTGAAGAACCCCGCGTTGCGGCCTATGTGCTTGGCGGGAAGTAGTGGTAATCGTTCCAGTGAGCTTCAAGTCTGCTGAATGAGCAGCGGTATTGTAAAACGCGGTGAGTTAGTTATTTTAGAGAGCCTCGTAGTTAGAATCTTGTCTTTACTTTCTTTTTAGGTTATTATTTTTATTTGACTGCCAAGTTGGCACAGTCTGTGAGCGTCAAGAGCACGCAATTGTAATTTATTACGTTGAATAAAAAGGGACTTAAACCCTTCACAAGGCTCTATCTTTTATACAAGTTTTCACAGTCACCTCTTGGTTGCGTGCAAGTTGGAGGCGCGCAACGTTATATTGGCGCCCAAACACTTATCGAACTGAAATGGCCGAAAATTGGATGGAAGCCGCTGGACAACACCAAGAAATGACAAGTCAGTTAGAAGGATTTGGATACCTGGTCCAGACTTTGAGAGCATCAATCAAGCCAAACGTCCATTTCGACGGAAAAAATTCGGTGGCGGTATTTCTCGAAGGTCTAGAAAACCACTTTCAGCTCTACCCTGTGCCTGAAAGACAAAAAGTTGCCATCGCCACATCAGCACTAAGAGGACAGGCCGCGCTATGGTGAAGAACATAGGCAAATTTTTACTAGGTGAATTTGGAAGCCAGACATATACATTTGAAAATTTCAAAAAATCGTTAGTAAAGGCCTTCCCCATAGTGAAAGATCGCGCACGGCTGGAAGCCGAACTATATAGTTTCTATCAACGGGATACAGCACAATTGACGGACTTTATTTTACGAAAAATCAAGCTAACGGATATGCTGTATGGAAAGAAACCCGATGCGGAGATATTTGAAATAATATTACCAAGATTGTTACCCGCTGTCCAAGACTACTTTGAAATTAGAAACCCAAGCACATTGCAGGAACTTTTCGAATTGGCGGTGAAGTTTCAAAATCGCAGAATAGCGAAAAAAGCGAGAGGGGAAACATATTCTCAAAGTACCCGAAGGAAGGAGGAAACCAGAAATGGAAATCGCTCTTATGGGGGAAAGAACTATCAAGCTAACGCATCGAAACTCGAAGGTCAAGGCCCAAAAAGAAAATTTGAAAATAAACATCCGCGTACCCAGAAGACACAGATTGAAAAGAAAGCTTTAAACGAGTAGAGGGGCCTGTGAAAGGGAGGGTCCAGACCCCGGAAGTTTTAAAAAAACCCTCAAATAGACATTTAAACACGGTCATCGTAAAAAACTCACAGCTACCAATTATACAAGTCCTGGTTGGCGATGTACCAGTAGAAGCCCTCATCGATACAGGAGCAGAAGGAAATTTTATGAGTGAAAATTTCTTCAAAAAGAATTTTTATAGGATACGATTATTTAAAACCAGAAATACGGAAATTATAGCAGCGCAAGGAAAAACATGTCACTGCATCGGGAAATTATCATTAAACTTACAGGTAAAAGAGGAAAGTCTCAAAGTATTAATTTTTGTGGTGAAAGACCTGCAACACTCTCTTATTTTAGGTATGGACTTTCTAAGGGCCGCGAGGGCCAAATTAAATTTTCAAGATAGTTCCGTGGTGTTGGAGATGGACCAGAGGGTGGTGGAACCTGTGGAGACACCTGAAGTGGACCTTAGCCATCTGAATGACCATGAAAGTAAAGCAATACAGCAAGTGGTGAGTAATTTTTCTCATTTGTTTTCAGAAAAACCAGGAAACTGCCAAATCGTGACTCACAAGATTCAATTAAATGCCGAAAAACCTTGTAGGACTAAACCGTATCGTTATGATAAACAAAAAGACCTAATCATCGAAGAACATATTCAGGAGATGTTAAAGAATAAAATAATAACGCCCATAAATAGTGAGTACGCGAGTCCAGTCGTACTATGTAGGAAAAAGAACGAGTTTCCTCCTTCGGATAAAAGGGCTTGGAGGTTTGCTATTGATTACAGAAAACTAAATAGTATTACCAAATTTCCAGTTTACCCTTTGCCGGTTATAGACGAGATCATTAGACAGATCAAATCGACAAGATATATGTCTACTTTGGACTTAACGTCTGGCTACTATCAAATAGCTATGAGACCCGAAGATATACATAAAACCGCGTTTATAACAAAATCGGGCACTTATGCATTTTTACGCATGCCTTTTGGGTTGTGTGGGGCCCCATCAACATTCCAGAGAGCTATGGACATTGTTCTAAAGCCTGTCCTAGGAAAATCAACTTTAATTTATCTAGATGATATAATTATAAAGAGTAGTACGTTGGAACAACACATTAATGACCTCGAACAAGTTTTTAAATTATTAAAAGAGGCCGGTCTTACAATTAACGCCTCAAAATGCAAGTTCGCAACTAAAGAACTTAAATATCTCGGTTATAAAATTTCGCAAAAGGGTATAGAAACGCAAGATTCAAAAATAAAAGCTATTAAGAATTTCCCACCGCCCAACACCGCCAAGAAACTTTCTTCGTTCCTTGGGTTATGTTCTTACTATCGATCTTTCATAAAAGATTTCGCTAATATTGTTGAACCACTCATAGTAATCAAAAGAAAAAGGGCTAAATTTACGTGGACAGCGGAAGCTAACACAGCTTTTGAAAGATTAAAAGAAGCGCTTATTAATGCCCCTGTTTTAAAATTCCCGGAGGGGGACGAAAACCTGGAAATTGCAGCGGATGCATCAGACTATGCGGTGGTATTATGCAAAATAACCATCCGCTGGCATTTTTTAGTAAAACATTGAATCAGACACAAAGGAATTATACAGCTACAGAAAGAGAAACATTAGCTGTATTAATGGCTGTACACAAATTTCGAGTTTATTTCGGCAAATCGCCAGTAACAGTCTTTTCGGATCATGCGGCTGTTGGTAGACTTTACTCGGGAAAAAACCTAACGCCCAGGTTAATAAGATGGGCTTTAAAACTCCAAGAATATAATATCACAATAAAATATAAACCGGGTAAGGAAAACAATGTAGCTGACGCACTTTCTCGTATAAAACTGGACGATGAAGGAAATGAACTTAAATGCGCTGTGTTGACTTCAAAAACTTTAGATTCTAGAGATACGGTTATTACTGAACTGAAAGCTGATCCTGAATTTGGAAATATCTATGCTTATTTGAAAGACCCCGAAAGCTTTGAGCATACAGATATCGATGCGATAAGAAATAGAGCAAAAAACTATGAAATAATAGATAATTTATTATTCTATACGAAAACAACAAACGAAAATCTTGAGTATAAGCCAGTCATCCCAGCCTCGCTTCGATTAAGCATTTTGAAGGAGTTGCACGAAGAAAAAACAGCGGGCCACCTCGGGGTCAGAAAGACTATAAAAAGGGTACGCGAGGCGGTATATTTCCCGCAATTATACAAAATAGTAACGGCGTATGTCAGGTCCTGCAATCAATGTCAGTTAACAAATTATATTAATTACAGCCCGGCCGGGTACTTAAATAGCATTCGCGCTACATTTCCGAATGAAATTTTAGGCATAGATCTCCTTGGTCCCTTCCTCCAGAGGGAGTTAAACAAAAATCGTTTTCTTTTAGTAATAGTAGATCATTTTTCAAAATGGATAGAAATTGTTCCACTTAAACGCGCGTCAGCCAAAACAGTCGCAGATGCATTCTTACACAGATACATTTTAAAATACGGTGCACCGATAAAAGTCATTAGCGATAACGGAAAACAATTCATTAGTCAAATATTTGAAAACATATGCAATGGACTTGGCATACGCCATATCAAAATGGTTCCGTATAGACCACAAGCTAACATAGCAGAAAGAGTTAATAAAAATATAGTAAAAATAATTCGCAGTTACGTGAGCACACATCACAAGCGCTGGGATGGCTACATAAATGAATTAGCTTATGCTTTAAGAACGGCACATCATGATACTACGGGAAAAACTCCAGCAGAATTATTTTTAGGCAGAAAGTTAATTACGCCTTTAGATAAATTATTCTTTGTGCAACAAAGAGAGCAGGAGTTTAAACAAAAAGATGTGCAAAAGTTGATTGATCAGGCGCTTAAAACCTCGGATACGGCAAGAAATAGGCAGAAACTATATTACGATAGAAAACGCCGTGAAGCAGATTTTAAAGTTGGGGATAAAGTATTGAAGCGGAAATTTTCTTTATCAAGTGCCCCAGACAATTTTATGGCAAAGCTAGCTCCAAAGTTTGAAGGCCCCTATGTAATTCAGGAAATCAAAGGAGTAGTCTTATATCTTAAGAACGAGAGAGGGGAAATCTGTAAAGCAAGTCCCGACCAGGTGAAAAAATACTATAATCCAAATGATTTTGAAATCCTTAAAAGTTTCTTGCAGGACTCAAGTCTAAACGAAATAGAAGGGCCAGAGACAACAACTATTCCACCACCCAAGAAACAGAGAACTGAAGAGAGACCTAGCACTTCTACAACCCGGACGTCGGTATCAAAAAGAAAAAATAATTTTCAAACTCCGACGTTTAAGAAAAACAAAAATACAGATGCACCGGGTAAAGAAACCGTGGTAAAGAGAAAAACACCACCTACAAAGGATAGCAGGAGAAATTACACATCAAGGAGAACGCGCACACGGCCACAGAGTCAGGTGCCAGCAAGGCCGCCGTTCCGGAAACTGAAACGCCAACAGGAGGCACAAAAATACGAGGAACAGAAGAAATTCAAGAAGGACTCCAGACCAGAGGACGTCAAGACCAGCCGTCCCAGGGAGAAACGGAAAGGCCAACAACCAGACGATTACTCCGTCAAGAGGCCAGCATGTAGAGGACGCAAAAGAAAAAGTCAGGTGGACGACACTCGGAGGGCAGTAAGGAGAAGATTAACATCCATGAAACCTCTAACTTGGTACCAATTCTGCCAAAAACGAATGACGGAGTTTCAAGCATCGAAAACTCAAAGATAAGTTAAAACCTTCTATAAATTTTTTTTTTCTCTTTTGTTCCGAAATGTTATGCATAAGTACGAAGTTCTATGTTTTGACGAAAGTCAATATGTCTCGGTTGAGACTTAGTTTTGTTTTACTTTATTTAGCTAAGGCAAAAGTATTATTTTCTTTAAGTGTAAAAGCTAAAAACAAGCATTTTCTGTTGGTCGAAAGACTAATTCTGTTATGTTAAAGCCAAAATTTGGCCGAAGATAAAAATAACTTCGTATTCTTGTATTAATAAGAATTTTACTTTCAGTGCCGCCAGCTTGGCGAAGAATGAGTAAAGTAAAAATTTATTTTCTCTTATTCATTTTATGGTAAATTGTAAAAATCATATGTATTAAAATTTTGTAAATGTACGTAAATACTTGAAAGTTATGTAAAAGTAGAATTTAGTCTAGAAGCATAAAATTGTAGATACTAAAAGTGAATGCTTAAAAGCAATGAAGTCAAAATTTAAGTATTAAATTGTAGATAAAGTCATGCTTTAGAGCGAAAGCCTGCATGTTTAAAGATGAATGAGGGGGAAGTTAGAATGAACGTGTTTTGTAGGGTTCTCCACCTACATTTGAATTTTTAAGACTATTAAAGTAGCTCATTGAGTGGTAGAATGTCGAGTAAGGTGTGTCTAATTGGTCGTTGAATTCTAACAAATCATGGTGGTTAGGGGAAGTGTTGTAAGACTAAAACACGAATATTCCCGTTTGACACCACACATGGTGGAGAGCCAGGGTAAAGTTAAATTAATGCTTGAAAAATTGAATGAATGTGAATTAAGCAATAAGTAAGAAAAACGAATCGTTTAAAAACAAAAATTTATTGTGTCAAGAAACTGTAAATTATAATGTATTTAGAAAGATACTGATACTTATTCCTTCCAGATGCTGGAAGGAAAGACCAAGATTGATTGATGAAGTCCAGGAAAATTTGCTGTAAGAAGAGAGAGTTAAAACGAGCAACAGAATACAATTTGTTACATAAGATTTTTTTGTGTAAACGAGGTTCTCGCCAGTTAGTTCAGAATTAGAGAAACTTACAACAGGTCGTTTGTAGGACCTGCTTCCAAGTTTTCCAAATTCTGGCAGCGGCAAATGTAGGGTTTATATTTATTTTAACTAACATTTATTTTAAGTTTAAACTACCTTTCCTGTCAAGCCTTACTTTCCCCTGGAACTGCCAATGCCAGAATATGTAAATTTTAGTAGAACGCGCAAGGATTCAGCGGAAGTATTATGATTTAAATAGAAGGAAACAAGTTCGGTGTGTGATATTCTTACTGCACGAGCGCGGAGGTAGTTAGCGAGAATTGAAGAACCCCGCGTTGCGGCCTATATGCTTGGCGGGAAGTAGTGGTAATCGTTCCAGTGAGTTTCAAGTCTGCTGAATGAGCAGCGGTATTGTAAAACGCGGTGAGTTAGTTATTTTAGAGAGCCTCGTAGTTAGAATCTTGTCTTTACTTTCTTTTTAGGTTATTATTTTTATTTGACTGCCAAGTTGGCACAGTCTGTGAGCGTCAAGAGCACGCAATTGTAATTTATTACGTTGAATAAAAAGAGACTTAAACCCTTCACAAGGCTCTATCTTTTATACAAGTTTTCACAGTCACATCTTGGTTGCGTGCAAGTTGGAGGCGCGCAACGTTATAACATATATATTCAGAACACTCCCTTTTATTCAGTAAGATTCATTTATACTACTAACACAAATTTTGCTAACTCTTTGAAATATTTTACAAAAGTATCTTGTATTTTCTTGCACACATCCTACTTAAATCACCAAACATACACTGAACCTTGATTTTTCCTTCATGTGAAAACGTCCCTCGGATTTTTAATATGATTCCACCATTTACCGCAGAACTTTATAAACACTACTCTATTTGAACTTATCACAGCCTAACTCTCTTAACAAGGTACAGAAGATTGAATTATATTTTAACTACAGAGAAGAATATCCACATTGTGTCGTATTATTTTAAATTTGAATTATAGTCACATTTTGTGAAGGAGAACTTAATGTCTATAATACACATGGAATTAATATTCAGCCATGGAAATGAAACTTTATAGCCTTTTTCCCAATTTGGAATATAAAAATTTGTTAACTTGGAATGTTTTTAACGTATTCATTGTATCTTAACTGAAAAAGACCCATATTTCACACTGTCAATAATTTATTTAGCACTGAACTCTTACAGCCTTTTGAGAACGAAATTTAATTTATCATACCTGACAAATGACTCCTACATAGTTGTGATACATTACACGAAATATTGAGCAGAGTTCCAAATAATGATCTAACATAGTAATTAACATAAAAGACCTAACACAAATAATTTTAAGATAGAAATTTCAAACTGACATTGCTTAACTCTTACATCTTTATTTGACATTTAACTTCTCATAGATAGTAAATAAACCTACACACAAATAATTATACATAACAGGTAATAATTACAGAAACTCCATATAATCTACTATAATTACCAACTTTAAAAACTTTAAAGCTTTTTAATATGTCACAAGAAAGACCACACTTTCAAAAAAGCATTATTTTAATTAAAAATTGGAGTCATACAATCCTGCGCACATGTTTTTATTTATCATGAATATGACACATAATAAGTAAATAAAATATATTTCACAAACTACGAAAAGCATTTCTCTTTTAACCGACTCTAATCTTAAGAAAAGATGCAGTATGGAATGCTTAGAACACTCAGTACCACAGTTCCTCATTTCCCCACGCATTAACCAAAATATACATGTACTTTAAAATTAGTTAAACAAATTCAAATGTTAGTATTCAAACAGGAATACTTCACAAATTATATGAAAGAGAGGTACACAATGAACTTGAGTGATAAATACAGAAAAGCATGTAAGGACCGAGAAAAAGATGTATTCGTGGAGAACTTTTTAAGATAAAAACTTGCTCTATTTTTGCACATGGGTTACATTTTGCATTTCAGATTAAGGAAGCATTCAAGATAATTCCTGTATAACTAGGGATTTTATTCACACTTGTTAGTAATGTAATTTATTAGAACAGTCGCAGATATATAGGACAAGTATGCCATTTCCAAGGAAAACAATTTTCCAAGACAGACGTTAATAGTGAAATATAAAATGGAATGAGAAAATGCCTTATTTCCAACAAAATTAGTATCTGAGTATGCAAAAACATGAACAAGAAACGAATATTTTTTCTGAAAATGCTCCGAAGGGTTTAAGTCAGGATTAGTTTCATGAACAGAGCATGAAAAATAATGATGAATTTTTAATTTTATTTTGTCTGTAGTACATTTACTAATGCTAAAATCTTCCATTTGGTTGACTGTACTTTACATTTAGACGCAAGTTGATAAATCAGAGTGACTTTGTGTTTTAAAGCTTCAGATTCAGAAATAATACAACTCAAAAGCAAAAAGATTGAAACGACAAGTGTAACAGACCTATTTAAGTGTAATTGAACTATTTTATTCATGTCATGAACTGTAACCGAACTATTTTATTTAAAACGCCATCTCGTGGCGATATGAAAAAACGTTAGTCGACCTCCAGCCGCCATGATGATAGCTTACTATGTTATGTTATTCTCAATGTTTGATGTTCCATTTGGTATATGTTTCATTTTTATGTATATTTATTTTGTTTGTAACCGTTCCTGTGTGCTCTGTTAATAAATCCTTTTAAAGCTAGCCGGCATTAGTGTCTATTGAGGAACGGCTACATCACATTGGCGCCCAACTAAATTTGAATCCAAAATGGCGCAACAAAATGTTTAGAATTTCTGTTTGGCTTTGGCTTTAACAAGCTCTTACTCCCGAATTTAACTTTTAGTTGCTGGAGATCGGCTCAGTAACAGACCTATTTAAGTGTAATTGAACTATTTTATTCATGTCATGAACTGTAACCGAACTATTTTATTTAAAACGCCATCTCGTGGCGATATGAAAAAACGTTAGTCGACCTCCAGCCGCCATGATGATAGCTTACTATGTTATGTTATTCTCAATGTTTGGTGTTCCATTTGGTATATGTTTCATTTTTATGTATATTTTTTTTGTTTGTAACCGTTCCTGTGTGCTCTGTTAATAAATCCTTTTAAAGCTAGCCGGCATTAGTGTCTATTGAGGAACGGCTACATCACACAAGAGAATATACTGCAAGCAAGCGAGCGTGATAAATCACTTCTTGGGCTGATTTTCATGAATTTATAGATCGGGTGCAAAACTTTAATGCACTGTATATGAACTATTTTTCAAATGTATTACGATCACTGTTTTCCAACTTTACATAGACTTTAAGTATGTAATGTTGCGCGCTTCCAACCTGCACGCAACAATAGTGGTGACTGCTAAGAACTGGAAAGTAGATAAAGTCTTGAGAAGGGTTTAAATCCCTTTTTATTCAACTTTAGAAATTACAAAAGCCTGCTCTTGACGCTCAGAAACTACGCCGACCCGGCGGTAAAATAAAAATAAGAAACTAAAAAAAAAGAATACTAACAAGTGACTAACTACGAGGCTCTCTATACGTAACTAACCTCACCGCGTTCTAAGATACCGCTGATAATTCAGCAAACTTCTGAATATTGCGTTAAAAGATTAACAATCTTTCAACGAGGCAAGCACACAGGCCGAAACGCGTGGTTCTTCAATTTCTAATTAGCCACCTCCACGCTCGTGAAGCAAGAAAAGCACACTTTCGAACTCGTTTCCCTTCTATTTAACTCAGATTACTTCCGCTGACAATTTGAATTCTTGCGCGTTCTACTAAAATTTACATACTCTTGCATTGGCAATTCCAGGGGAAAGTAAGGCTTGACAGGAAAGATAGATTAAACTTAAAATAAATGTTAGTTAAAATAAATATAAACCCTACAAGTAAACATTTCATGTTAATTTACCGTTTTTTCCTGAGATTTATCTACGTATTTACTAAATTTTTGCATTTCGTTTATAAATATAATACCAAAAGGACATAAGAGAACATTTGTTTCTTGAAAATTTCCATAATTTTACCCAACTGTTATTTCTTTCATAGCTTTGAAGTAACCTTTTAAACACATAGTTACCTTGTATTGACCAGACAGCCGTTGGTCTTGCCAATGTCTCAGGAAAGTCACAAAGCTAGAGAATTTAAGTAATATTTTACCAGTACGGAGAACTTCTTACGGCGTTTTTGATGAAAATTGACCGAATTTAGTAGTTCATTACTAACCTAGGAGCCTTTAACTATTTTTTTTATTCGAAAAAAACACACCAGAAATTATCATCAAGATTTTCCATACAGATATATTGTACTACTTTTCATGCCATTACATTTCAAATGAAATTTGATTAATTGTCTGATAGTTAAATGTTTGTTATTTTTTCGCATACGAATGCATTTTCGTGTCTCACATACGCTCATTACATATGATTTAACAAAATTACGAACAAGTTAAATGAATATTTCCTGAAATACTGTACATTTCATTCCGGAAAGTTTACATGAGTACCTTCATTTCGAAACCCCTAAAGTTTCTTTTCCTGAATTCAAAGTAAATTTTGAGTGTAGAATTTTCAGTTTTGACAGAAGTTATTTGTGGGTGGCTGTGATGTGTTCGTGTTTTCATAAGCCGTTTTTGTGAAAAACCCTATTGGTAACCTTTAGAACAGTTTGAATATTACCATTTTTTACCTTACTGCCACTGCAAATCATTGAATTTTCAAATATTTTCCTTTTTTATCGTTTATAGTGCCTCGTAAAGTCTTGAGAACAAATTTTTACTAAATAGTTATATCATTCGATTTAATAATTTTGTTACACGTTTGGAAGATTTAACTTCACTATCACGCTAAACCAGAAGTTAAGAAAAGAAATGTAATTTTTATCTTAGTATTCTATGGGGACAGATTAATTTTCTCTGACATTGACGTATTCGTATGTAGATAATAGAGACTTTTAACCCAGCTCATACAGACTTGGAATATTTTCTCTAAGTCACCACGATGACTGACTTGCATTGTCATAGACGTTTTTCTCGTGAAATATATTTCTTTCTTAAAAGTTTATATACTAATTTCTTTAGAAACATGTCTAAGAAAATACCTCATCTTCATAAGAAACATCAGATTTGATTTAAATTAATAATAAAACAAGAATCATTATTTTGTAAATATATTTCTCTTTGACTGAAAAGTTTTTTCTTTATCATATTCGAAATGAACAATTAATTGTACATAACTAATATATTGTATTGATGAACCAGAGTTATATTTTACCTTACTGCATTATATTTCAAAGTGAATGTGTTTTATTGCATCTTTTAATAAAATCTTAAAAGCTTAAATGAGTGTTTCATTACAAAATTTGTACTTTCTAACTTCATTCTACTGAAACGAAAACATTCATAACTTATTACAAAGAAAAAGTTTTACATATTATACTTTTTGATTAATTTTCATACCACAGTATTATCTTTGAAAATTTGTTTCCTAATCCACTGCTAATATATTACTAATTTTCGCTCTTTCAATACACTTCGTACGTGATAAAAAAAAAAAAACTCAGTTTAGAAACTTTTGTCCTTAACGCCTTGTATTGCATTGCTGAACCGGGGGCCATGCTTTCATTTTTATTACATATCATGCGAATATTTTTAAAAAAGCATATTTTTTCCTTCTGTTAACACAATTTTAACCAGCATTTTACTATTACAGAGATTTCTTTAGTAAAATTTCAAGGGTTAAATTGATCGTTTCATTATTAATTTTGAAGATTCTGGATATATCCTATTTAAAAGTTCATAACCGATTAACAAAATAATTTATATATGTACTTTGTTGTCCTCTTGGTTAAGTTTTAAAGCGTTTTTTAACTATAACACTTGATTTCTAGCGAAGTATCGAAATGATTACTTACTTTCCACTTTTTCCAAAGAATTTCGTAGACACATATGTTCAGTACAGAATATTTTCCTAACTTAAAAATGTTATTACCAAAATAGAAAAATATGCAAAATTTTCCGAAAAATTTATATATTTGTTTTTTAAAAACATGTGCACGAATATCCACATTTAATTACTTAATGTGTATTTTCCTATATGAGAACTAAAATTTGGAACGAAAATTTTTTAAATAATGTCATATTCCATAAAATTTATGTCTTTGTGACGTCATCGTCTTTTCTCAAACGTTTTGAGAGTAGTCGTTTAGACATTTCGAAACTGTTTTCTCTTTGCTATTGGAAACTATTTTATCTTTGGTGTTGGTATATGCCAATGAATTCTCGATACTTTTTTCTCTTGGTTTATCTTCAGCTTATGAGTTATTTAAATACTTAAAAATATATTTGTAGATCTTTTATGTTGACACTTGTGATAAATTTTTTTGGACGTTTTTGGAAAATGTATTTTATTCACGTGAATGAAACTGATGTTTTCTTAAAATTTTATTATTCAGAGTGTTAGTCAATTACGATAGAATGCCGTATTTGTTCTCTTTATTCAACATTCATATGAACTTCGGTATTCCAGATCCCTCACGCAAAATGTAATTTTTCTATCAGTAATAGGAAGACGAATGGAATAAATGCAGGTTATGCAGACATAAGATAAAAAATCTGGAAGTAAAAGACATTCTCCAGATCTAAACAATTCAGTAGAATGTGCAAATATTCATCCTATTCGAAGCTTATTTTTTGAATTACATAGAATATAAAATGTAAATTTAATAAAAGGAGATATAATGAAGATCAAGTATTCTGCAAAATCTGGATGGTAATTATACAAAATTAGTCATAGAGCAGGTTTTCGTAAAAAGTGGCTCCAGCGGAGGAGACATGCCGGCAATCTTCTGAAACTCTAAGTGGGCATTTGATCTTCGCTCTTACGTAGAATTTACAATTCTACTTAGCTTTTGTAAGAGCAAAGATCAGGTGCTCACTTAGAGCTTCAGAAGACTGCCGGCGTGTTTCCTCCGCTGGAGCCACTTTTTACGAAAACCTGCTCTATGACTAATTTTGTATAATTACCATCCAGATTTTGCAGAATACTTGATCTTCATTATATCTCCTTTTATTAAATTTACATTTTATATTCTATGTAATTCAAGAAATAAGCTTCGAATAGGATGAATATTTGCACATTCTACTGAATTGTTTAGATCTGGAGAATGTCTTTTACTTCCAGATTTTTTATCTTATGTCTGCATAACCTGCATTTATTCCATTCGTCTTCCTATTACTGATAGAAAAAATTACATTTTGTGTGAGGGATCTGGAATACCGAAGTTCATATGAATGTTGAATAAAGAGAACAAATACGGCATTCTATCGTAATTGACTAACACTCTGAATAATAAAATTTTAAGAAAACATCAGTTTCATTCACGTGAATAAAATACATTTTCCAAAAACGTCCAAAAAAATCTATCACAAGTGTCAACATAAAAGGTCTACAAATATATTTTTAAGTATTTAAATAACTCATAAGCTGAAGATAAACCAAGAGAAAAAAGTATCGAGAATTCATTGGCATATACCAACACCAAAGATAAAATAGTTTCCAATAGCAAAGAGAAAACAGTTTCGAAATGTCTAAACGACTACTCTCAAAACGTTTGAGAAAAGACGATGACATCACAAAGACATAAATTTTATGGAATATGACATTATTTAAAAAATTTTCGTTCCAAATTTTAGTTCTCATATAGGAAAATACACATTAAGTAATTAAATGTGGATATTCGTGTACATGTTTTTAAAAAACAAATATATAAATTTTTCGGAAAATTTTGCATATTTTTCTATTTTGGTAATAACATTTTTAAGTTAGGAAAATATTCTGTACTGAACATATGTGTCTACGAAATTCTTTGGAAAAAGTGGAAAGTAAGTAATCATTTCGATACTTCGCTAGAAATCAAGTGTTATAGTTAAAAAACGCTTTAAAACTTAACCAAGAGGACAACAAAGTACATATATAAATTATTTTGTTAATCGGTTATGAACTTTTAAATAGGATATATCCAGAATCTTCAAAATTAATAATGAAATGATCAATTTAACCCTTGAAATTTTACTAAAGAAATCTCTGTAATAGTAAAATGCTGGTTAAAATTGTGTTAACAGAAGGAAAAAATATGCTTTTTTAAAAATATTCGCATGACATGTAATAAAAATGAAAGCATGGCCCCCGGTTCAGCAATGCAATACAAGGCGTTAAGGACAAAAGTTTCTAAACTGAGTTTTTTTTTATCACGTACGAAGTGTATTGAAAGAGCGAAAATTAGTAATATATTAGCAGTGGATTAGGAAACAAATTTTCAAAGATAATACTGTGGTATGAAAATTAATCAAAAAGTATAATATGTAAAACTTTTTCTTTGTAATAAGTTATGAATGTTTTCGTTTCAGTAGAATGAAGTTAGAAAGTACAAATTTTGTAATGAAACACTCATTTAAGCTTTTAAGATTTTATTAAAAGATGCAATAAAACACATTCACTTTGAAATATAATGCAGTAAAGTAAAATATAACTCTGGTTCATCAATACAATATATTAGTTATGTACAATTAATTGTTCATTTCGAATATGATAAAGAAGAAACTTTTGAGTCAAAGAGAAATATATTTACAAAATAATGATTCTTATTTTATTATTAATTTAAATCAAATCTGATGTTTCTTATGAAGATGAGGTATTTTCTTAGACATGTTTCTAAAGAAATTAGTATATAAACTTTTAAGAAAGAAATATATTTCACGAGAAAAACGTCTATGACAATGCAAGTCAGTCATCGTGGTGACTTAGAGAAAATATTCCAAGTCTGTATGAGCTGGGTTAAAAGTCTCTATTATCTACATACGAATACGTCAATGTCAGAGAAAATTAATCTATCTCCATAGAATACTAAGATAAAAATTACATTTCTTTTCTTAACTTCTGGTTTAGCGTGATAGTGAAGTTAAATCTTCCAAACGTGTAACAAAATTATTAAATCGAATGATATAACTATTTAGTAAAAATTTGTTCTCAAGACTTTACGAGGCACTATAAACGATAAAAAAGGAAAATATTTGAAAATTCAATGATTTGCAGTGGCAGTAAGGTAAAAAATGGTAATATTCAAACTGTTCTAAAGGTTACCAATAGGGTGTTTCACAAAAACGGTTTATGAAAACACGAACACATCACAGCCACCCACAAATAACTTCTGTCAAAACTGAAAATTCTACACTCAAAATTTACTTTGAATTCAGGAAAAGAAACATTAGGGGTTTCGAAATGAAGGTACTCATGTAAACTTTCCGGAATGAAATGTACAGTATTTCAGGAAATATTCATTTAACTTGTTCGTAATTTTGTTAAATCATATGTAATGAGCGTATGTGAGACACGAAAATGCATTCGTATGCGAAAAAATAACAAACATTTAACTATCTGACAATGAATCAAATTTCATTTGAAATGTAATGGCATGAAAAGTAGTACAATATATCTGTATGGAAAATCTTGATGATAATTTCTGGTGTGTTTTTTTCGAATAAAAAAAAATAGTTAAAGGCTCCTAGGTTAGTAATGAACTACTAAATTCGGTCAATTTTCATCAAAAACGCCGTAAGAAGTTCTCCGTACTGGTAAAATATTACTTAAATTCTCTAGCTTTGTGACTTTCCTGAGACATTGGCAAGACCAACGGCTGTCTGGTCAATACAAGGTAACTATGTGTTTAAAAGGTTACTTCAAAGCTATGAAAGAAATAACAGTTGGGTAAAATTATGGAAATTTTCAAGAAACAAATGTTCTCTTATGTCCTTTTGGTATTATATTTATAAACAAAATGCAAAAATTTAGTAAATACGTAGATAAATCTCAGGAAAAAATGGTAAATTAACATGAAATGTTTACTTGTAGGGTTTATATTTATTTTAACTAACATTTATTTTAAGTTTAATCTATCTTTCCTGTCAAGCCTTACTTTCCCCTGGAATTGCCAATGCAAGAGTATGTAAATTTTAGTAGAACGCGCAAGAATTCAAATTGTCAGCGGAAGTAATCTGAGTTAAATAGAAGGGAAACGAGTTCGAAAGTGTGCTTTTCTTGCTTCACGAGCGTGGAGGTGGCTAATTAGAAATTGAAGAACCACGCGTTTCGGCCTGTGTGCTTGCCTCGGCAGATTGTTAATCTTTCAACGCAATATTCAGAAGTTTGCTGAATTATCAGCGGTATCTTAGAACGCGGTGAGGTTAGTTACGTTTAGAGAGCCTCGTAGTTAGTCACTTGTTAGTATTCTTTTTTTTAGTTTCTTATTTTTATTTTACCGCCGGGTCGGCGTAGTTTCTGAGCGTCAAGAGCACGCATTTGTAATTTCTAAAGTTGAATAAAATGGGATTTAAACCCTTCTCAAGACTTTATCTACTTTCCAGTTCTTAGCAGTCACCACTATTGTTGCGTGCAGGTTGGAAGCGCGCAACATTACATACTTAAAGTCTATGTAAAGTTGGAAAACAGTGATCGTAATACATTTGAAAAATAGTTCATATACAGTGCATTAAAGTTTTGCACCCGATCTATAAATTCATGAAAATCAGCCCAAAAAGTGATTTATCACGCTCGCTTGCTTGCAGTATATTCTCTTGTCGTTTTAATCTTTCTGCTTTTGAGTTGTATTATTTCTGAATCTGAAGCTTTAAAACACAAAGTCACTCTGATTTATCAACTTGCGTCTAAATGTAAAGTACAGTCAACCAAATGGAAGATTTTAGCATTAGTAAATGTACTACAGACAAAATAAAATTAAAAATTCATCATTATTTTTCATGCTCTGTTCATGAAACTAATCCTGACTTAAACCCTTCGGAGCATTTTCAGAAAAAATATTCGTTTCTTGTTCATGTTTTTGCATACTCAGATACTAATTTTGTTGGAAATAAGGCATTTTCTCATTCCATTTTATATTTCACTATTAACGTCTGTCTTGGAATATTGTTTTCCTTGGAAATGGCATACTTGTCCTATATATCTGCGACTGTTCTAATAAATTACATTACTAACAAGTGTGAATAAAATCCCTAGTTATACAGGAATTATCTTGAATGCTTCCTTAATCTGAAATGCAAAATGTAACCCATGTGCAAAAATAGAGCAAGTTTTTATCTTAAAAAGTTCTCCACGAATACATCTTTTTCTCGGTCCTTACATGCTTTTCTGTATTTATCACTCAAGTTCATTGTGTACCTCTCTTTCATATAATTTGTGAAGTATTCCTGTTTGAATACTAACATTTGAATTTGTTTAACTAATTTTAAAGTACATGTATATTTTGGTTAATGCGTGGGGAAATGAGGAACTGTGGTACTGAGTGTTCTAAGCATTCCATACTGCATCTTTTCTTAAGATTAGAGTCGGTTAAAAGAGAAATGCTTTTCGTAGTTTGTGAAATATATTTTGTTTACTTATTATGTGTCATATTCATGATAAATAAAAACATGTGCGCAGGATTGTATGACTCCAATTTTTAATTAAAATAATGCTTTTTTGAAAGTGTGGTCTTTCTTGTGACATATTAAAAAGCTTTAAAGTTTTTAAAGTTGGTAATTATAGTAGATTATATGGAGTTTCTGTAATTATTACCTGTTATGTATAATTATTTGTGTGTAGGTTTATTTACTATCTATGAGAAGTTAAATGTCAAATAAAGATGTAAGAGTTAAGCAATGTCAGTTTGAAATTTCTATCTTAAAATTATTTGTGTTAGGTCTTTTATGTTAATTACTATGTTAGATCATTATTTGGAACTCTGCTCAATATTTCGTGTAATGTATCACAACTATGTAGGAGTCATTTGTCAGGTATGATAAATTAAATTTCGTTCTCAAAAGGCTGTAAGAGTTCAGTGCTAAATAAATTATTGACAGTGTGAAATATGGGTCTTTTTCAGTTAAGATACAATGAATACGTTAAAAACATTCCAAGTTAACAAATTTTTACATTCCAAATTGGGAAAAAGGCGATAAAGTTTCATTTCCGTGGCTGAATATTAATTCCATGTGTATTATAGACATTAAGTTCTCCTTCACAAAATGTGACTATAATTCAAATTTAAAATAATACGACACAATGTGGATATTCTTCTCTGTAGTTAAAATATAATTCAATCTTCTGTACCTTGTTAAGAGAGTTAGGCTGTGATAAGTTCAAATAGAGTAGTGTTTATAAAGTTCTGCGGTAAATGGTGGAATCATATTAAAAATCCGAGGGACGTTTTCACATGAAGGAAAAATCAAGGTTCAGTGTATGTTTGGTGATTTAAGTAGGATGTGTGCAAGAAAATACAAGATATTTTTGTAAAATATTTCAAAGAGTTAGCAAAATTTGTGTTAGTAGTATAAATGAATCTTAGTGAATAAAAGGGAGTGTTCTGAATATATATGTATAAATGTGTGTAGAGTAAAATAAGAAGAAATGAAGTACTATTGGTATGTATCTAAACTTAACTGGGTAGAAATGTTCCATGCATTGGTTTGAGTAACTTCATACCATGAAAATTTATTGCTCCTTATAAGATTTATTTAAAGTCAGTAGGTCTTACAATAAAGAAACATGTGTAAGTCTGTATTTATTATGGGAAAAAGGAATGAGAAATACAGCATGAATATGTTTTATAAGTTAAATATAAGGGTAAATGTGTAAATGGAAAGTGTAAAAATTACATTTGTCAGACATAGTTTGGTGAATCCTTTGAATAAAAGTAAGACGTGTAAAAGGGAATCAACAAAGTTTTGTATAGTTAGTAAAATACATTAGAAGGAAAAGTTCTGAGTATCTCCAACTTAGTAGTAAAAAAGTAAGAAATGTAGTATTCCAGTTAAACTATATAGAAAGAGCATTGTGTATATTGGCTTAATGTTACAGAAAATATTATCTAGTGAAGTTATATGCATGTAAATTCCAGCTTAAAATTTCAAAGACACAGAAATGTAGGTAAGTTTACTTTTGGAGAAATGGAAATGTAACATAGTATTGTATTTAAAACAAGGGGAAAAAGTTAAGGGTAAAATAAAAATGTAACAAAAAAACATTTGTGTAAACAAAAAACTCAAAAAAATTAAAATTATAAAACTAAATATTACTTTTGTAAAAAAAATTAAGTTAAAAATGTAGTAACAACTATTTTTTAAAATAAAAAGCGGAAAGGAAAATTAAATTTGGAAAAATAAATATTTCTTTTGTAAAACCAAAAAAAAGTTTAAACAAAAAATTAAAATAAAGTAAAGTAAAAATACGAAAAGGAATAAATTTTGGAAAAAAAAAACTTTTGCAAAATAAAAAAGTGAAAAAGAAAAATTCAATTCGTAAATAAAAATATTACTTTTGTAAAACCAAAAAGAAAGTTAAACAAAAAATTAAAATAAAGTAAAAATACGAAAAGAAAAAAATTTTGGAAAAAAAAAAAAACTTTTGCAAAATAAAAAAGTGAAAAGGAAAAATTCAATTCGTAAAAATAAATATTACTTTTGTAAAACCAAAAAGAAAATTAAATATAAAAAAATAAACTTTGCAAGATAAAAAGTAAAAAGAAAATTTAAATTCAATTTTGTTGGAAGTAAACGTCAATTTCCGAAAGTTAAAAATAAAATTTATGTTTGGGAAAGGGAAAAAAAATGAAATAAAAAATTAATAAATTAACTAATAACTTAAGAAAAAGTAAGAATGAGATGAAAAATGAAAACAATTAAAAATATCTTAATAATAATAAAAAATTAAACTGTGGGAAAATCTTACATTTAAAAGAGCAATGAATAAAGTAATGATTAAGAAGCCAAAAGAAATCCTAGCCGTCGTGTAAAAACAAATGAAGTGCATGATCAGACTTTCAGCCTTATGTCATCAATGGTGCAAAAAGTCAAAAGGCGAAAGAGGGTTTCAAATAACAAGTCTGATAAGAGGACCGGGTAGCCGAGCGGTAAAGCGCTAGACCTCCCATCCCAGAGATATGTATATCTTCGGGTCTCATAGCTATTTGATAGTAGCCAGACGTTAAGTCCAAAGTAGACATATATCTTGTCGATTTGATCTGTCTAATGATCTCGTCTATAACCGGCAAAGGGTAAACTGGAAATTTGGTAATACTATTTAGTTTTCTGTAATCAATAGCAAACCTCCAAGCCCTTTTATCCGAAGGAGGAAACTCGTTCTTTTTCCTACATAGTACGACTGGACTCGCGTACTCACTATTTATGGGCGTTATTATTTTATGCTTTAACATCTCCTGAATATGTTCTTCGATGATTAGGTCTTTTTGTTTATCATAACGATACGGTTTAGTCCTACAAGGTTTTTCGGCATTTAATTGAATCTTGTGAGTCACGATTTGGCAGTTTCCTGGTTTTTCTGAAAACAAATGAGAAAAATTACTCACCACTTGCTGTATTGCTTTACTTTCATGGTCATTCAGATGGCTAAGGTCCACTTCAGGTGTCTCCACAGGTTCCACCACCCTCTGGTCCATCTCCAACACCACGGAACTATCTTGAAAATTTAATTTGGCCCTCGCGGCCCTTAGAAAGTCCATACCTAAAATAAGAGAGTGTTGCAGGTCTTTCACCACAAAAATTAATACTTTGAGACTTTCCTCTTTTACCTGTAAGTTTAATGATAATTTCCCGATGCAGTGACATGTTTTTCCTTGCGCTGCTATAATTTCCGTATTTCTGGTTTTAAATAATCGTATCCTATAAAAATTCTTTTTGAAGAAATTTTCACTCATAAAATTTCCTTCTGCTCCTGTATCGATGAGGGCTTCTACTGGTACATCGCCAACCAGGACTTGTATAATTGGTAGCTGTGAGTTTTTTACGATGACCGTGTTTAAATGTCTATTTGAGGGTTTTTTTAAAACTTCCGGGGTCTGGACCCTCCCTTTCACAGGCCCCTCTACTCGTTTAAAGCTTTCTTTTCAATCTGTGTCTTCTGGGTACGCGGATGTTTATTTTCAAATTTTCTTTTTGGGCCTTGACCTTCGAGTTTCGATGCGTTAGCTTGATAGTTCTTTCCCCCATAAGAGCGATTTCCATTTCTGGTTTCCTCCTTCCTTCGGGTACTTTGAGAATATGTTTCCCCTCTCGCTTTTTTCGCTATTCTGCGATTTTGAAACTTCACCGCCAATTCGAAAAGTTCCTGCAATGTGCTTGGGTTTCTAATTTCAAAGTAGTCTTGGACAGCGGGTAACAATCTTGGTAATATTATTTCAAATATCTCCGCATCGGGTTTCTTTCCATACAGCATATCCGTTAGCTTGATTTTTCGTAAAATAAAGTCCGTCAATTGTGCTGTATCCCGTTGATAGAAACTATATAGTTCGGCTTCCAGCCGTGCGCGATCTTTCACTATGGGGAAGGCCTTTACTAACGATTTTTTGAAATTTTCAAATGTATATGTCTGGCTTCCAAATTCACCTAGTAAAAATTTGCCTATGTTCTTCCACCATAGCGCGGCCTGTCCTCTTAGTGCTGATGTGGCGATGGCAACTTTTTGTCTTTCAGGCACAGGGTAGAGCTGAAAGTGGTTTTCTAGACCTTCGAGAAATACGGCCACCGAATTTTTTCCGTCGAAATGGACGTTTGGCTTGATTGATGCTCTCAAAGTCTGGACCAGGTATCCAAATCCTTCTAACTGACTTGTCATTTCTTGGTGTTGTCCAGCGGCTTCCATCCAATTTTCGGCCATTTCAGTTCGATAAGTGTTCGGGCGCCAATATAACGTTGCGCGCCTCCAACTTGCACGCAACCAAGAGGTGACTGTGAAAACTTGTATAAAAGATAGAGCCTTGTGAAGGGTTTAAGTCCCTTTTTATTCAACGTAATAAATTACAATTGCGTGCTCTTGACGCTCACAGACTGTGCCAACTTGGCAGTCAAATAAAAATAATAACCTAAAAAGAAAGTAAAGACAAGATTCTAACTACGAGGCTCTCTAAAATAACTAACTAACCGCGTTTTACAATACCGCTGCTCATTCAGCAGACTTGAAGCTCACTGGAACGATTACCACTACTTCCCGCCAAGCACATAGGCCGCAACGCGCGGTTCTTCAATTCTCGCTAACTACCTCCGCGCTCGTGCAGTAAGAATATCACACACCGAACTTGTTTCCTTCTATTTAAATCATAATACTTCCGCTGATAATTTGAATCCTTGCGCGTTCTACTAAAATTTACATATTCTGGCATTGGCAGTTCCAGGGGAAAGTAAAGCTTGACAGGAAAGATAGTTTAAACTTAAAATAAATGTTAGTTAAAATAAATATAAACCCTACAATGTATAAATGTGTGTAGAGTAAAATAAGAAGAAATGAAGTACTATTGGTATGTATCTAAACTTAACTGGGTAGAAATGTTCCATGCATTGGTTTGAGTAACTTCATACCATGAAAATTTATTGCTCCTTATAAGATTTACTTAAAGTCAGTAGGTCTTACAATAAAGAAACATGTGTAAGTCTGTATTTATTATGGGAAAAAGGAATGAGAAATACAGCATGAATATGTTTTATAAGTTAAATATAAGGGTAAATGTGTAAATGGAAAGTGTAAAAATTACATTTGTCAGACATAGTTTGGTGAATCCTTTGAATAAAAGTAAGACGTGTAAAAGGGAATCAACAAAGTTTTGTATAGTTAGTAAAATACATTAGAAGGAAAAGTTCTGAGTATCTCCAACTTAGTAGTAAAAAAGTAAGAAATGTAGTATTCCAGTTAAACTATATAGAAAGAGCATTGTGTATATTGGCTTAATGTTACAGAAAATATTATCTAGTGAAGTTATATGCATGTAAATTCCAGCTTAAAATTTGAAAGACACAGAAATGTAGGTAAGTTTACTTTTGGAGAAATGGAAATGTAACATCGTATTGTATTTAAAACAAGGGAAAAAAGTTAAGGGTAAAATAAAAATGTAACAAAAAAACATTTGTGTAAACAAAAAACTCAAAAAAATTAAAATTATGAAACTAAATATTACTTTTGTAAAAAAAATTAAGTTAAAAATGTAGTAATAACTTTCTTTAAAATAAAAAGCGGAAAGGAAAATTAAATTTGGAAAAATAAATATTTCTTTTGTAAAACCAAAAAAAAGTTTAAACAAAAAATTAAAATAAAGTAAAGTAAAAATACGAAAAGGAATAAATTTTGGGAAAAAAAAACTTTTGCAAAATAAAAAAGTGAAAAAGAAAAATTCAATTCGTAAATAAAAATATTACTTTTGTAAAACCAAAAAGAAAGTTAAACAAAAAATTAAAATAAAGTAAAAATACAAAAAGAAAAAAATTTTGGAAAAAAAAAAAAAAACTTTTGCAAATTAAAAAAGTGAAAAGGAAAAATTCAATTCGTAAAAATAAATATTACTTTTGTAAAACCAAAAAGAAAATTAAATATAAAAAAATAAACTTTGCAAGATAAAAAGTAAAAAGAAAATTTAAATTCAATTTTGTTGGAAGTAAACGTCAATTTCCGAAAGTTAAAAATAAAATTTATGTTTGGGAAAGGGAAAAAAAATGAAATAAAAAATTAATAAATTAACTAATAACTTAAAAAAAAGTAAGAATGAGATGAAAAATGAAAACAATTAAAAATATCTTAATAATAATAAAAAATTAAACTGTGGGAAAATCTTGCATTTAAAACAGCAATGAATAAAGTAATGATTAAGAAGCCAAAAGAAATCCTAGCCGTCGTGAAAAAACAAATGAAGTGCATGATCAGACTTTCAGCCTTATGTCATCAATGGTGCAAAAAGTCAAAAGGCGAAAGAGGGTTTCAAATAACAAGTCTGATAAGAGGACCGGGTAGCCGAGCGGTAAAGCGCTAGACCTCCCATCCCAGAGATAGCGAGTTCGAATCTCAGCCGTGGAGTTATTTTTAAAGTACAGGGAAAATGATACTAAATTCATTAAAAATGGATTAAAATATAATGGAATCAATTAAAACTAATTAAAACTAATGACGGATTAAATAATTAAAATGTATCGTATAAAAATGAGTAAATAATTAAAAGTAATGACGTATTAAATAATTAACCACGTATTAAATAATTAAAATCAATAAATTAAAAGTGGTGTTCTGCCAAACACGTGGTTAAGAGCTCGTTGCCATAAACATAAAAAAATAGTGTCGTTGCCACAAAAAATAAAAACTTTGAAAACGTAAAATCGTTGCCACAGAATCAAAACGAAAGTTTGATGATGTCATTCCATCACGTGATACAAGATGGCGCTGGTGTCGTCACTTCCGGTTCCAGGCCCCTCTGGATACTGCCCACGCTCCTTTTCTGTGACGTCACTTCCGTCGCCCGGTTACCTGCGCTTACTACTCTTGATGTTGAGGAATTCGCTTTCATGCAAAAACGTAGCTACTTTCGCAAGATTGTCGGTGGTGTCGTTGCCACTACCGCCTTTGTTCCAAATTATGGTTACTTCAGCATTTAAATCTGCAGAGATTTGAATAATTTGGTGGGACAGGTGAAAACGGTTGCCTAGATTTCGGATGGAGAATATTGCTGCTTGGTTGTCTCAGTTAACGGTTATTTTGGAGAATTTGCCACAATAATGATGGCAGAATTGTTCAAAACTATCAGAATAAAATCACTTTTCCCCATCCTTACAAATACAGGCTTTCTTGTACATAGGTCTAAAAATCTGGCCCATTTCTAGGAAGACTGTAATCAGTATCACTATACATAAAAACTGAAAAGTAAACGCTATATTTTTCTTCCTCCAGACCCTAGAATTCTGATCTAAATGCAAGTTTGTTACTTTTTGAATCCATATAACTTTGGTTTCTGATTAATAAAAGTGACAACTTTTTTTACATTTTCTCACACTTTTAAGATATAAATTTTTATTTCAATTTTATTTTTGTTATATTTTTATTTCGTTATTTATGTTTTTAAGACAAAGGAATTTGTTTCTATCGGTAGTTCAAATTACATGCAAGAATTCTGAAAGTACGCTAACTTTCTTTTCCAGTTTTTCAATATTGAAATATTTACATGGTTTTATTTAACTAAATTGTGTATGTCACTTGATTTTTTCATTTTTCTGTTTGGGTTAAATCTTGAAATTAATATTTGATTCCTTCTGCTACTCTGAGTTATTTGAAATGTTTGCTGTATTGCACTCTTACACAACTTTATTTTTTCTTGAAGCTATTATTATTATTATTTAGTAGTAATAGTAGTAGTAGTAGTATATTGTTATTATATATTCCTTATTTTAGTATCATTATTTGTAGTATTATATTTTAGCACTCTTATTATAATATTATATTATATGTATTACTGAGCTGTTTACTTACTTCTGTAAATCTCGTGGCATATTTTGTGGAACAAGGGGAATTTTATATTTGTTTCCTTAATAAAAATATAGGTATTTGGTATGACACAACAATATTCCTAAGGAATTTTCCAAATATTGTTATACAATTCAAAATTTTTTTAGTGTGTTAAATTTTTCTTACATATCTTTATTTAACGAGTACTACGATTCAAACTAATTCTGGAGGGATTTTCATCATTCCACTCCTGGGAAGATAAAAAAAAAATAATAATCTTCCAAATGAAGGGTTCTTCTCTGAAATTTCAAAGGCTATTTATAAAAGTTTAGAGATTTTTTACAAAAATCATTCGGTTTTACAACTATCGGGCAGTTGCTAACAATGATGGATTTATAAATAAAAAATTAAATCTTCATTATTAGCAGAACCATGATTTTAAGAGGTGATGAGAACAAATTTATAAAGCTAACAGAAGTGAATTAGATGTAAATTTATGTTACTAGTTTATTAGTTGTTTAGTTGTATGTTTGTTTACATCTAAAGGAATTAGATGTAAATTTATGTTACTAGATGTATCACAAGATCTTGAAAAATAGATGATGTTAGTGAACCTCATTGCTGCTCTGATTAGAAAAAAGAATTATTAGAAAGATTTCCTACGTATTTTTTTTACTTTGTAAGGCAGTAATTTTCTATATTTATTAATTTTCCCCATTTCACACATTATAAGTTCTAATGTAAAGCATAAAAAGCTTTTTGAGTTACACTATTTCAGATAAATGCATTAAGTTGTTGTTGCATTAAATGCATTAAGTAGCTATAATAAAAATAAAAAAAAACACTGAAAATGAAAATAAAATGTTGAAGCTAACATAGGCGAATTATATTTGGCCATAACAAAATTATAAGGAGCAAGAAGAAGAGCAGAGAATTGAATGTAATGATATTTATATATACATGTAAAAATGATTACATTCAATTCACTTAAATTTCTCGTTGACGATTTTGTTTTACAGTACGCAAATTTTAGAAGCCCAGTGTTTGTTTTATCCCACAAAAGTTATTAGTTTGGAAACACGATTTTGCGTTGTTTCATGTTACGTGATGCATTGTTTGATTATACATTCCAGTCTACTGCCATTCGGCAAAATGCAAGACATTCATCTTTCAAATTCAGTTTGTCTGTTATAACAAATTAAGTGTTGGATGCATATTTAATATTTGCATTTCTTTTTTTCTTTGTATATTTTATTTCCTCACTGCTTAATTTTATGTTATGATTTTTGCAATAATCTTGTTACTGGCAACGTGCTTTATTTTACTATAAAGTTTGTGTGAATGGCAACAGTTGTTCATGTTTATGTTTCAGTAGAATAGCGTTCTTAGCCGCACTGCGCTGCAGGCAATATTCCCCTTAAAGAATTTTATGTTTTAGAGTAACAATAAAGTTTATTATACAAAGCTGATGCTTTTTAGTTCAAGGCAACTATTAAGCTATTTAAAAGCAACGGAAGCAGTTCTCAAGAATATTATTTTTTATTTTTTTATTTTTAATATGATTAATTTTAAGAAGTGCATTGAATTCATGATATATCTAATTAAAAACATTCAACATTTTTATATAATTACGTTATTTTTTTTTTTTATACTTTCGAATGCACAGAAGATATATAATGTTTCCATGTTAGTCTAAATATATGTTCATCGAGCATCTTATGAATATATCTCTTTTCCACTTGGACCATCCCTTGATAACCTGTACTGATGAACCTTATTAACATTTCTGGGCGAACATTAAAATATGAGCACTTTCTTCTTCTTTTCCGTTTTTTTTTTCCCTGTGAGTACGTGTGCGTGTATTCTCTTTCCATATGAATAATAATATAATAATATTACGATAACTGAAAATGTTTTTTTCATTAGTGCATTTAACTATTTAAATTATTTTTGTGTATATATTTTGTTGAATTAGGATACGACATTCATTAATAGTTTGCTGAGCAGAGTAACAGAATAAAAAAAGAAAAAGAAAGTTAAATACTGGTTCATTAGTGCAAAAGATTGCAGCAAGAATCAAATGCACACTGAATGTTATAAAATATACTTTTGACAGAAGAAAACAGCTAGTTTTCAGGTAAGGAAAAAATAAAGGAATGACCAACAAAACTCATCAGAAAATGTTATAACTGTTCGACTGAATCCCAGAGATAGAAAAGGAAGTAACCCACGAATTGGTACAAGATGCCAATAGATCTCTTCCAGAAAATAGAAAAAATTATTCATCTTCTAATTCATTCAATTCGAATTAAGTTAAGTTTTAAACTTAAAATATATTATTTGGAAGAATTATTGCTAATAAATTACCAGTGCTTAACCGAACTAAATAAAAATATTTAAAATTTTGTTTCAAATTATACAGATTAAATCAACAGAATAAGAAATGAAAGTACTCTGGTTAAAGGAATTAAAACGTAAGCTTTTTGGCATGGGAAAGGGAAAATATGTTGCATAATGATCAAACGCAAGGTAAAATAAAATACTTTGACCTTATTATTTCCATGAAAGAAATGTTCTTGTTTGGAGCAGTTTGCTGCTAAAAAAGGAGAAATGTGAGCAAAACGCATGGGTTAGGTTAGGTTAGGTTATTTAATTACGGCAAAGCCTTGAGGGCTATCTGCCTAAGGGGAGGGATGCCTTCGTGGAGGACTTTCTAAGGGGAACTGGCTCGTATACACGTTACACATGGGGAAAACCACGAAAACACCCATGCAGCAAGCCCGTTCGCGGGATTTGAACCTTGGACCAAACTACCAGTGTTCAGCGACTTTTACCGCTCGGCCGCTCAAAACGCATGGGAAAATGGTTGATTGGTTTAATGGTTAAGACTGATAAGGATAATTAAGACCAAGAATAGATATATTATACCTAAGGAAAGATATTCCTCCATAGAGAATTTTCTGAGGAAAACTTACTCAAATATCCATTACACATAGAAAAACTTTATCAAAAAAACATGTAGCCTGCTCTTTCGCTGGGATTTCAAACTTCTTCTAAGTACCAGGGTGGTTCAGTGGTTTTATTCATCCATGGAAAAATAGATAAGATGAAATATAAAATTATTATTTACTATGGTGTACCATCTCATTTCTTCTTAGTGTTCAGAGACTTTTATGATTAAAAGAAGATCGTTTGAAGCATATCTTTAAGCTCAAACATCTAAAAAAGGTCCTTTAAGAAAAATAAAAACAGTTAGAGAACTTAAAACGCAAAGCTTATTTTCCAAATTTATCACATACTCTGTACTTTAATCACTTTGATTATTCATCAGATTTTGCACACCAAGAGTTTGGAAAAATCTAAAATTATCTTAAACTATATACTTCAAATACAACAAGTATGGAGGGAAAATTTAAACTTCTGTTTATACTAGATTGTTTTGAGAAACTGAAGGCTATGATTCAAGTTTAATACAGCAAACGCTGCTTAATGTGGTTGCAGTTTATAGTATTATCATTTAGATATTATTATCAAATTGTCGAAGTCTCGTCCTTTCGTATACGAAGGCATGGAAAATACTCTTACTACACTGAAGAGAAATTTTGAAATGATCTGACGATAATAAATGGTATAAAAAGAATTTTTAAAATTTTGACAGCCCTTTAAATGTAACCACCCTCAGTGCCCTTTTTTTTTTCCTTCTTAATTTCTTTTCAGTAACTTATTAAAAATCAGTGTAAAAGAAAAGGAATGTAATTAAATATGACTGCAACTATCAGCAAACTCTGTTTATGTGTGTAAACTGATTTATTTAAATACAAAGTGAAGCCGGAAAAAAAATTTTTTTTTCATTTTTAAACTGGCATGTTCATATATTGAGCTCAGCAAATACACCTAGCAAATAATTCTATGTGTATTAACAACGAACTTTGCTATGCTTCTTCAAAAATTGAAATATTTTATGATAAGACAAGAACAGAAAGAGGTGGTGTAATGAAAGTGATCAAGTTCCTGACTGAAATTGTGCTAGAACTAACATTAAACTCTTTGATTAATTAAAACACACCTTATTAAAAAAATTAATTTAAAATGCAGTTAATATACGAGAACAAATGGCTAAAAAAAGTTAAGATATCACGTATGCTGCTGAATGGTTTTAAATAAAATGTTTTACGTCTGTTCAAATTCCAAGTTTTATTTTTTGAAAAAATGAATTAAACGACAAGTTAATAGTATTAATATTGATTGTAAGTGCTTTAAAAATATATTATAATTAAATCATGTAATAAAATTCTTTTGAACATGTTTTAAAAAACAAAAACAGGTAAAGAAAAGTTCTACTTAAATTTTATGATTTTTTTTGCAATATTTCTAGCGAACATCTAGTCTTAAACGAAAGCTTGTAACTTAGTTTGTATTAACCAAATGAGTACTAAGTTTCATTTTATATATATATTGAAATTCAGTAATAAAAATTTTTAAGAAATTTGAAATGATTTAATGATCCTTCAGACAGTTTACATTCTTTACGTTTTCTCAGTTTGCATTTTGTCAATATATCCTTTTACATATTTCTTTCAATATATCCTTAAGTCCTAAAACTTGTAGGGATATGGACTAAATTATGTAATATTTTTACTGCCTATTTAAAGTTTTTACATAAAAATATACTTTTAATTTTTTTTTTCCTAAGAAACTAATTCATTAATTGCAATATCGATCCTTAAAGTTATTAAGAACACTAATAAATACAATAAAAGATTTGGGGCAAAAATACTGAAAATTTTGGAAGAAGAAAAAAATTTTAATTGTTACATTTTTCTTCAAAAAATTTTAATTTTAAAAAAATGCTAGCAAATAAAAATTGTGTCTTCTAAAACCACTTAATATTACTCATAAAAAGTAGATGAAACTAATTAAGTAAAAAAATCATTCAAAAGATAATAAGTCTTCTTAATGTTACCAAAGGCCCACCATCGGCCGAGCGGTAAAGTCGCTAAACACTGGTAGTTCGGTCCGAGGTTCGAATCCCGCGAACGGGTTGGCTGCATGGGCGTTTTCGTGGTTTTCTCCATGTGTAACGTGTATACGAGCCAGTTTCCCTTAGAAAAATTGAAAAGGCATCCCTCCCCTTAGGCAGATAGCCCTTGAGGCTTTGCCGTAATTAATAACCTAACCCAACCTTAATGTTACCAAAATAGTCATGGACAAACTTGATCTCATTAAAAGCGCCTACCCTAGATATCAAAGGGAAAATTTATATGTTGCTGCAATGTGCTGATAGTTCAAAATAAACAAATTTCATATTACTTAAATTGAATGCACGTACGTTCTTCCATTTTATGATGGTTTATTTTATTGAATATTGTTCGCATAATTGCAATAAATATAAAAATTATTAAACTTTAAAAATTCACCTCATTACTGCATATTTGTGTATGTTTAGATGAATGTAGTTTTAAAGGAGTTTATGAAGTAAAACTAATCATGCATAAAAAAATTCAAATTCTTTTTAAAATGCAACTCGCATTTATGTATAATTTTCATTTAATTGATCAGTTACATTAAAATATTTTTTGGTTGGAAGGAGTAAGATTAAATTAATAGCGTGTGAGAGATTGTTCTTTTAAATTAGGGATGATAAATAAGATTTTGGGACATGCTACTAATTTTAAAGTTTCATAGTTTTGTTTTTAAAAAAGTGAAAATATCACTCGACAGCATAATTTACATTTTGATTCCTTACACAATTATCTCAGAATATTAATTTTATTATATTATTTTCTCAGATTTAACATAATTATTGCAAGCAAATGTATAACTTTCTAGAAATCTTTCATTCCCATTTTCTCAAGGAGTAAACGGTTCATAGCATTCGTTTATGGCTGTTGCTGGTATAATGAAGTGCAATCAGCACATTTTAAAACATAATAAAAAAATCGCCAAAAAGGGCGCTTTTGTTTCGCAATTTGGCGCGCTAGTCTTAAACAACCTGATAAAACAATCCCTAGCAATTTAAAGGAGTGAAATATGGATTATTACACACCATTCGCCCGAGTAACATAACACTCAACATCATCAACCTTTTATTTAATCCTTGCCCATTAAAATGTTAAAAGTCAAAAAGGTTGACACAAAAACAACAAATAATGAACAAAGCTCAAAAAATATATAAGGAGCGGTTTATTACCGAAATATGGGAAAAAATGTATCTACAAATTTTAATGATGTTGAAAATCGATCTGGCTCTAACAAAAGAGCTCGAAATAATAACGAATTATAACCGAGTTCCTCTGTGGTCTTTTTAATTTTTGATTTTTTTCCCCATTTTTATTTTTGAAATGGTTGTTATTCGAAAGCGACTCTTTTATGTTTCTTGTTTTTTCTCCTTTCTCATTTCGAGTTTAGCCGTGTGGCAGTCATTATTAGCGCATAGATAGGATTTTACCGGTCTTGTTAAGGTTGGAAAATTGCGACCGATAATGCAGAGCAGCCATGGATCTCATTTTACTTCAAGATAAATCTCTCTCTTCTAACATCTTAAGGAAACGGAAGCTTCTGGAGTTTGTTTACTCCGTTCATTGTATCTGATAACTTTCTGAATAAATAGTAAAGTTTGCTTTTCGAAATTTCTCATAGATTTCTAAAAAGAAATAATTTCGCCATATAAAAAATTATAATAATAAATAACTAAATGAAGAAAATTAATCTAAGTTTCCTGAGAGAGAAATATAAAAACTTGGAATAATTTAATTCTATATTTTACGGATGAAATTCGTAATATCGACAAACAATGACAATTTACAGTTTTATTTTTAAATAACAGCTGCGCGATGCAGAAATATAGATATTTGCGCAGTGCATTACATGGATCATTATTAATATTTTTTACGTTAAAGCTCTGCATTGTGTGCGGCAAGTAAAAGCACCTGCTTGTCATCAAAATACTGAGCTTTGATGACCTGCTTGTCATCAAAATACTGAGCGAAAAGCTCATCAAAATACTGAGCTTTTCAAGTATTTACAAATAGGTCTTGAGCATGCAAATTTAATTATCAGCTGCTGCATTCTCAATGAAAAAGTGAATCAGATTACTTCAATGTGCTGATGACAGTTATTTTATTTTTTATAAATAAAATATACGCACTTTAAAAAGAACATTAAAAATAGTACACTCATAAATAAGCCTTCAAAAAACTCTTTCGTCTATACAGGTACCAGCTGAAGCAAGGCCGGCTCCTGTGCATTCCTGCAGGTACATTAGGAACCGCTGAGCTTTGCTGAGTGTTCGATTCCGCTCCAATTTTTGATGGAGATAACCCCGACTCAGAGGGTCTCTGGCTAATCTTTCCCAACCACCAACCACTCAAGAATATTATTTTCATACATACAAGCAAGCGGGCATTTAGATCATCTCCCCCCTTCCTTTACATGTAATCCTTAATATATGTCCTGCCGTATACGCTGATTTCCCCCAGCAGTCGAAATAAAAGTAGTAAATAACCCCAGCAGTAGATAAAACCACTAAATGCTGGTAGTTCAACCCGGGTTGGAATCCTGGCGAACGGGAAGCAGATAGACTTATTATTCAACAATGTAATAAATATTAAAAAAAAATTCGGTGATTCATTATTCCTGGTTTCACTTATTTGTGATTCCAAAAAAGTGCACCTAAAAAGAATGTGCCATAAATGTAGTAAGTTTCGAAATGCAAGGAAATTGCCAACAGTCCGTAAAATAACTGAAATATGGTATCTCACAAACTTTCTGAATCTTGGCGAGTTGTTTGCAATGTGCAAGTTTGGTCTTTATTTAAGCCTACTGTATCAAAAACTATGTCTTATATAATTAAGTTATGTACTATGTAATAAAGTTTTCTCTTATATAATCAATTGCATTATTCAGAATCTGTGTTGAATTGTCAAAAATAATATGTGGCATAGAATATATAGTGTATTAAGTATATCAATGAGCTTTGAAAATATGCTTTAAGTACAGTGCAATGATCAATGCAATGCATATTATGAAATGAATAATGTATCGAGTATGTGTAGCAATGTGATAACATGCGATGTAACCAGGAGAATGTTTAATTACAAAGTTGTTTTTGGTCTGTTTTCAGAGTACAGCAAAATTTCCGCAACAATGAGCTTTTAGAATAATGTCCATCAAAAGTAGTATGAAACGTATTGAGTCCTCAGATCTGTTACCTGTATTTTGTATATTCTACTTTATGCAACGCATGCAGAATAATTTGATACTTTGCGCTTGTACGACCACGTAATGTTTTGGTTTTGGAATATAGCTTTAGATAGTTGCGGAATCCGGACGATACCCGATTAGTCTATGCAAGCCGCCCGGATGTTCGCACCTACTCTCACTTGTTACATGTATGAGTAATGTCTAACCTAAATACGAGTCAGTTTTCCTTAGGAAGTCCTGTACGAAGGCACTTTTCCTCAAGGAGGTTAAAATTGAAGGAGAGAGGATTCGAAGTTTCTTCCACTATTTTTGAAAATGAAAACCTACCTAACAAGCAACGGCCATGTTTGTGAACTCAAATCATTACTTTACAGCAGGTGTGCCCGCGAGCACCATGGCGCCCGCCGATGGTTTAACGTGTGCGCGCCGTTGTGCGATCACATTCAAAATGTTTTAGTTTTCAATAAAATAGTATGTGAAAGTTTTCTCATTTTTTATAAAATAGAAATTGCGTCCAACACAGATACCAGCACAAAGCGAAATGAGACCGATCTCCTTTTTTTATGTGCATGTTGTATTAACTCTATTCAACTATAAATTCACTTTGAAAAAGTAAATGTTGCCCGTCTTCCAACAGATATTCTAGAATGTGCTCTTAGGTATAAAAATGTTGTAGGGACCTTTCGCTTTACAGCAATGAAACATACTTGTTTCTACGATGTTCCATGTATGCATTTTCTAGTAAAAATATACTAAATTTATAATGAAATGCCTCGCTATTGTTAATTTTTTGTTTTAAAATAATAAAGATAATATTTGTAATTTACCGTAAACAAAAAATTATCAAAAAAGAGTAATAAATATAAATACACATGTATAACATTAAAGCTTTTAAAACGATGCTTCTGTGTATTTTAAGGATTTATTTAAGTTTTATTAGCTACCAGTTTACTAATTTTTCCTTTAAAGACAGATATTTCTGATTTATTCACAATATTATTGCAATTTATTCAAGAATCTTAGTATATAAAAATATTTCAGGAATAGGACGGAAAATTATCTTATTTTAGTATGCTTAATAGTTCAGTTTTAAGCTGTGATATACTAAAACAGAAATTCGCATGTTTTTTTTTTTTTTTTTTTTTTTAATTGGCTGCAGCAATGTCATTGAAAAAGCTCATTATTTGAGCTAATTCTAGGAGACTGGTACTTGATGAAAATAATACTTAATTTTTAGAGCATTTTATTGGCATATTTTATAATTTAATTAATTTCAATTAAAAGAAACGCTTCAGTTCTTAAATTGTGCATGTTTATTAATTTACATTTTTTTGGGGGGGGAGGAGAAACTCGAGAAAAATGCTGTTGATTCGACTTCATTCAATCAAATACTTCCATGGAATCAGAAAATACAAAATGTTAAACAAATAAAATGATAAAATTTAAACAGCAAATATATCTGCTTAATACATATCAAAAGCAACAGCTAATTAACGGGATGTTCATTCAGATGGTTGCTCAGCTCAATGCATCTCCGAGTTATATTAAAAAAATTAAAAGCTTATTTAAATTCGATTCTAACTTATTTCTAATGTTTACCTAGTGAAAACATTTCTGCGTATAATGGGAAATGTCTTCGTCTGATACTGAATTAAAAAAAATCATGTCCATTTTCATTTAAATTACTCAGAAATTGTCTAACATTGTCACAACACAGCATTGTAGTTACGAATGTTCGTAACACATTACCAAAACTATCTAAAAGGTTTAATAAAAATAAGTAATATTCAATGGCAGTTCAAATACACATTTTGCCCTTTAAGTGAAAAAAAATTATACTGATAATTGAAAAGAAAACTACAAAAAAGGAATAAATGTCTTTACACCATTAAATGGATCCTTTTCATTACCAACAACCTTGTAACAAGAAAATAAATATTAAAATAAAATAAAATAGATTTATGTAAACTTAATTATTTCAATTTATGCTTATTTCATAATTATAAATTTCGATTACAGAAATTACCTTGAATTAAGCTGAATTGTAGGAATATATTTACGTGTTTCCTCATATTCAATTATGATAAATATTTTACTTACTTTTATTGCTATATTTCCCAGAAATTTGTAAATTATGCAAATAATGTATAACGGCGGCATCGTTTATCTTGATCAAATGCAGAAATTATATTCATAACAGTCCACAATACGTAAAAATGAATAACAAGCAATTTCTTACTTTTCATAGAAATTATGCAACAAATTCTTTAAAACGATCAAATAGCATAGTTTAAATCTTAGCGTATACTATTGCCTATTAAGGAACGAAAGTACCAGTTATAAACAGAAACAGGGAAATATATTTAATATTAGTTTGATTATCATAAAATCCTTTTTGCAATATATGGAAAGAAAATACATACCACCAAAATATCACTGTGGTATTTGCTACATCTGACCGGTTTGAATTTGCTACATCTATGTTCCTTCATGAGAAAAGCATTTTTTACAGAGATTAAGTTTAATTTGTCCCATGCTAAATTTAAGATACAATAACAAGTATTAATTTAGAACTCAAACCACAAAATTCAGTGTTATGTTTTCAAGTTTTCACAGTTTTTGACAGTTTTCACAGTTTTGATGGTTTTATGGAACCATCATCCTCAGCTGCAATGAAAGCGCAAATGAACAATATAAGATATAGTGATTAGATAAGATAAGGAAGACTGAACAGGAATTAGGCAACTGGCTCCATCTACAGATATGTACAGATATGTCTTATCTACAGATATCTACCATATACTTATCTTATTTTGTTCATTTGCGCTTTTGCAGCTGAGGGTTGATGGTTTCCCACATACTTTTTCAGATTTAACATCTCAAACTCTGAACAATGTGTATGTGGAAATAAAGGTGATCCAATCCATTAATATTACTCAATGTCCTTTAACAAAGTCAACTCATATTAAATTGCCTAATTCAAATATCAATGCCTTCCTTCGTTTTGCAATTACCAACAAACATTTAAAAAATAAAATAGAAAATACAATCAAATATCTACCTTCAATAGGCAAACATTTATGTGAGCCCTAAAGTAATTAATGTCAAAACTCATTTTTGAAGCTGCAATTCATCTAAAACATTTATTATCTAATTATCTTCAAAACAAACCCTTGCAATAATAATGATATAGTAAAAAAAAAAAGAAAAAGAAGCGGAAGAAGATACAGATTCATATAATAAACTTTGGAACTATTATGAACTGTTATAAATTATGACTGTTAGCCTACTATTATTATACCTATTATAACTTCTATAATTATATCTAATAGATATGATATCGATCAAAATATCGATATACTATTTATACTGTTATATTATGTGTTATATTATACTATGTACTATTTTGAATATTAATTTAAAAAATAAACCGAAGTGTAGTGGGACTATACCTACATTACTTATAGTAAACATTGGGTGTCCCACTGCATTTCCACCTGAACCTGAACTTGAGGTTGATGGTTCGGTAAAACCATCGAAACTAGTCCTGTGAAAATTTGAAAATATAACGCTGATTTTTATCGTTTGACTTCTAAGTTAATTATCCAATGCTTTTAAAAAATATTTTAAAAACTGAAAATACTTGAAAGTGTTTTAAAATCAGTATTTTTATTTGATATTTTAAATCATTCGTTTCAATTCACCTCCTTTCTTTCCCTCTTCACTGTAGAGATACATTAAAAAAAACTTAATAATATTACCTATTAAGGGTGGACATGGTTTCAGATTCATACGGAAAGTGTATGTAATGCTAAATTTCGAACATATTTCTCAATAAGGAAGGAAATGCTTCTGTAGTATTTCGATTTCAAATAACAGAACAGAATAACTTTTAATTCTTTTTCCCCAACATATTTTCTTGAAATTACCAGATGTTATTATTTTGGGTTACGTGTATCATTTAGAAAAATGTCTAGAATTTAGCATTTATTTATTATTTCCTCACTGACAATTAAATCTGTCTAAAAAGGTATAAATTCCTGCAGAACTTTCTAACCGGAGCTGGTTCACATTCACTAACCGAAACAGTACCACATCTACAAGCTACCACAACAGCAAAAGTAAAATTTCCCAGAATTTTTGTTTGCAGGATATTTGACTTATGCAAAAACCAGTCTTTGGAGAAATCGCACAAGGGAGAAAATTTCAAGCGGAACATTTACAATTCAGCTTCATGAAGTTCCGAGTAACTAGCAGGGACACAGGTTACAACGAAGCATGTTTCGGCTAGAAACCCTCCAGCGATAGGAAACGGCCAAGTTCGTTTCTCGGAAAAATTTCTTCTACTCTCATGTATCGTTAGATGTGATTCGTTTCTTGGGAAAGTTTCATCTAGTCTCACGCATTGTTAGATGTGATAATCCTGTTATATAAGGATAAACCACTAAAACACTTATGAAACAGGTACGGTCCTCGTTATTTGAAACAGATTTTAACTTATCTGCGTTCAGAAGTAGTATCTATTCCATCGTTGGCTTACGTTTGCCACGTCTCATTATTTTATGCTTGCTATATGCAAATACATTTTCCTTTGGAAAAACAGCACGTTATCTGCTTCTAATTAACAATTATACTTATTCTTGCCAAGTTTATTATTTTATAGACGCAATTTTTTCATGTTCCTTAATTTTTTTTCTGTCGAGTTACTAATGACGCAGAGAAATATACAATTCCATCCCTCAGGAGGCTGCAGGTGATAACTGTGAGGAAGGAATGGATGAAAAGAATAATTTCTTTGCATTAGTTCATCTTGATTAACTTTAAATAAATTCCTTATACTATGTCGAAAGATTTTACCACGTCCAGCATAAAAAATGATACGCCCTTTTCTACGATATAATACAGCACCCATAAAATCCGTTATCAACTGGATGACTTGCTACGTAGTGGAAAGAAGTTTTGCGAAGGCAGTACTGACCAGGAAGGAGCAACTGAAGGTATGGATTCAATAGTGTAACACTTTCAAAAATTTTGCCAAGACTAGAGCAGGCTGATAAGCCGGTAATTTTTGGCTTTTCTATTGTCACTCCTAGTTTGAGAAGTGCAAAAATCTTAGCGCACTTCCAGGAGCTAGGAAAATAGTTAAGAGTCAGACAAGCTTTGGGATTTCCCCTAAATTTAGCAATAGTGTTAGCAGACAAGTTTTTAAGCACGTTGTTTGTAATTCCGTCTACACTCCGAATCTCTATTATATCCGGATTTCGGAAAATGCTCTGGATTTCCCCACATGTCGGTATTTCTGCGATTGGAGAAACAGTTGCGCCTTGCATTCATCTTTTAACCTCATTCTCAACGTGTGTAATGAAAGTGGGATCTGTTGAGGTAACATGAAGCGTGAATCAAATGTTCCAAATGTTCGGTAGATATCTTGGTTTTATCAGAGTCCGAGCAAACCGCAGAGCTATCCTTGATGATGGCAGTCTGCATTCGTGCTGAATTTTCAGTGATTTGAGAAATCGCTAGAAGCAATCTTCATTTAATTCGAATTTTGAAATTTTCTCATTCCATTTGTAGGCAGAGAATTACTTGCTAGAAGTCTTTATTTCTTTAAAGATATGATTTCTTAACCGTGTTTTAATTTCAGCGCACCACGTCAATTGTTATTTTCTACGCACTTTGTTTCCGGTGGTGAAGCTTAATTACATCGGGGAATTTTTCCACGGTGCCCTTAACCTTAATGACATTGGCGGGGTCTTGATACGTGTCATTCAGTGTGGTTGTGAATTCATCAATGGAATCGTTAATTCCGTTGCTATTGAAAAAATCTATGCACTTTGGTGCGCTTCCCTTAGTTATAGAAAAGCACAAAGTCTATGTGGGCTCTAATTTTAGGAGTCTTGTCTTTCGTGATATAAAGAGTAACTTCGGCTGGCATATGATCAGAGCTGAGAGATTCAACGTTTCGACAACAGGCAGTCGATAAGATACCCGACAGTCGTTCTGCTTAATAAAGTGTATAAGTGGCGCCTGAAATATGAAGTGAGATTGAAGATATACTGGTGCAGAGATTTGCCATTTGGACTAGTGTGTCTGAAACACCATTAGAAGTGCCTGATATTGAGATGGCTTCCTATGCTTATTTGTAAGCTATCAGGAATAATGGAAGATAGAATGCTATTTTTAGGTCTGCTATCTGCGGCGTCGTAGAGTAAGACGATTAAAATAGCACCTTAAGTTGCCAGAATGACAGAGACAATTTCTAACGTTTACTATTGACCTCAGAAACGACACAAGACGTCAACTTGTTATGCACGTGGATCAGAACATGTCGGTCTCGATGCCGAAACCTATCGCAACTTTAAGAGTTCATTATTTTAAGGTTATCACTTGGTGTGGCATGTGTCTCCGTAACCAGATGAATGTCTATGTCGTTCTCCAGTATAAAGTCTTAAAGCTCATCAGTTTTGTTTCTGAGGTTGAAGGCATTCCAGATTCCCGTGTAAACGTCGCGCATTTTACAAGGAATGGGTGTAATATCCATGAATTGATTGAATAGGCATGGTCGTGTCAGTGACTTTAAAACCTGGTTTTCAAGGTAGCCTGCTTTTCAGGTCGCTGATTAGTGAATTTTGAAGGTAGGAAAACAAGGATTTTAGGTCTTGAAACAGTTTGTTCGCTTCGTCATTTATTCTCTTTATAGGGACTGCCAGAGCATTTGCATAGCTTTTATTTGAGACTATTAGATAAAAATATATTCTTGGGTTTTTCTGATCGGAGTTCTTGAGCACTGACAACTTCTCGTAACCTTTATAGTTGGCTATGTTC
This sequence comes from Stegodyphus dumicola, assembly GCF_044657685.1. Classification (NCBI taxonomy): domain Eukaryota; kingdom Metazoa; phylum Arthropoda; class Arachnida; order Araneae; family Eresidae; genus Stegodyphus; species Stegodyphus dumicola. Next base: position 104,320,042 of record NC_140771.1, read on the forward strand.
TGGAGTCACATCTTATAAACAGGGCGCATACTAGCTTTTTATCTCTATTCTACTCTCTTCGCGAGCCATATGAAATGTACTTGTGTGATAATACTTCACCTCTTGCAGGTGATTTCAAAAATTTCTCTAATTTTACGCAAGGGAAAAGCAATGATATAGATTACAAATTTTTATCAAAATCACGGCAGGAAGGTAAAATTACAAAATTGAAATTATTATTTTGAATTATGTATCAATTAAAATGCAAAGAAATAAACCGTTATGTTGAAAATGAGAAACAAACTATATATAGTTCCACATCCTTTAGATGTTAACTCATAGAAATGAAAAAAACAGACAGACCTTTTTGTCAGACCTTCTAAAATACAGTAAGGATAACAAACTTAGATAATATTTAAAATAATTTCACACATCTAAAGGCTTGATCAGCTGCAGAATCCATTTGCAGTCTTTAAAATATTCCTCTATTATTTTCAAATGTCTTATTTTTTACGGCGATTATTAGTCAGTAGAACTAAGTTGTTGCAAATACAATAATGTATGAGCAAAGTTTAGAATTTTACAGAGAAAATGAATAGACAAAATTTTCTGTTAAATAATTGAGCTCCTCTTAAAATTCCGTTCTGACTATTTTCTGTAACCTACCAGCAGTCAAGGGTATAAAACTGCAGAAGACTAACACTTAATTTTCAGTTCGAATCCGGCTCCAGACATTGAACTATTCACTGGTATGTCAGATCCCAGATAAGAAATGGCTGCATGGGATTTTCCTGACTTTCCCCGTGTATGAAGGGAATTCGAATTGGTTTCCCATAGAATAGCGTTCATCTCTTTAGGATGAAATATGGAAATATATGATTTCATTCAAAATACTTATTTTTTATTTCAGCACCTAATTAAATTGTGTCCAGTTCTGCCCAAGTGGAAGGGCGGGTAAGATTTTTTGTGAGACGAACGTCCTTCTCCTACCGTGAAGCCCTCATATAATGAGAGAAATATTAACTTGTTATAAACTTTATACAAAAAAAAAAAAAAAAAAAAAAAAAGATATATTTTATTACTAGTATGTTAAAAAGTGGATTATTTTCTTTTAACAACGTTCATGTTTTCTTCATTTTCTCTTAAATTTGTTACGTTAAAAGCCTCTGACTCTTTTCTTTTTTTTTAAACAAAGGAAGCCTCACTCGGTAGCCTACAAGCGCAGACCACAAGAGAATTACATAATTAATCCATCCACTGATTAGGAAATGAGAATAGCGGATTTCAGGAAACATGACACGATAGTTCATTTTTTCCCTATTCTCGCTTCCCCCTGCTGGAATAAGCATGTTTCATTTCCGCTTGACTAACCCAATTTTGTACTAAAACTGCAAAACATTTTTCAGTAAGAACGCCTTTGAATTTTTCCTGTAGCGCTTCGCTCATCTTTCTTTCATAATCGGTCAGGAATTCTGCTTTAATTTAACAGCATACCTCCGTTCTCCGTTATTTAAATTAGTTTCTTTTATACGAGAACTAGAAACTTTTTTTTAAAAAATGTTGTTCGATTATTTTGGCATGTTAGAAAAAATAGAAAGGAAGATTTCTCAAGACGAGTAAATTTCTCAGCAAACTTCCACCACGCTAATATAAATAAAATTTATTATTTTTCAAAGTTTTTTTCCCTATGCACATTCATCAGAAAATATCGGTATATACTCACACATACAGATATTTTTTTTTTTTAAGTTTTACAGTAAAAAATAGTCAGATAGTTTGTTATGAAGGATTTTCAGAATACTTATATAATTACAAAGAAATTCCAACAGTTTTGTTTGCGCATTGTTATTTCACATCCATCAGTTTTAAATGGGCAAATTCATACAAAACAACAGTTAGTAAAATCTGTGAAACAACATTTTAATTCAGAGCTATTATTTTGATGTCAGTGCTTCAGTTTTCAAATCCGTACAATGCCATAAATCCGAAATGACTTCATAAATTCTTAATAAAAATTACAAGAACTTCTATTCTGCACGTAATGCATCAGTTGAAGTTTCCAATATTCGTTACCTAATTTCTGTGAGGATTTAGCTTTCCAGTATCACAAGCACGAAAATAGAAATAGAAAAGCAATGGATCACGTATACGAAAAATAGAAAAGGATATCCCAGCTCATCATACTGGCGTGAACAAGACGTAAGAAATTAGAACACCCTTAGTAAACTGAGAAATTAAAAAGGCACTTACGTAGTATTCAGTCGATCGTGAAAACTTTCGCCAAACCGTGTGATTCAGCACCAGTTATGGATAAGCGGGACGTCACATAGAGAATCTATGGAGTTCAGAATTTGTTATGTTTTCATGTTTCTGTTGATTCATACAAGCAAAAAGATGTTGTGACTCCAAAAGAAGTCAAGTGTATCAAAAACATAAAATACTGTAAGCGGCCGGGGAATAAAAATTATGTCTTAAAATTTTCTTAAATATGAAGAAGTTAAATTCAGGCAATAACCAAAGCGGCTGATACAGAAACGAGAGCAGAAGCGTTCGTAACATCACGAAAGAGGAGGAGTGCAAAAATTCGGAATATACTTGCAAATGCAAATATATATTGAATATCCTGTCTTAAATATCCGCCTTTTATCTGTCTTAAATATATTGTAAAGTTTAGATAGCTTCTTAGCAATCATAAACTGTAACAAAACCTTAGATAGACTGGCAGCGAATTGTCATTAACTCTAAAATAGCAACTGAAACTAAATAAGAGCAGAAGGCACTCTTTATAGTTACAATTCAATTCGGTGAAGAGTGTACCGTACAAAATATAGATCAGATTTCTATTTACGAGGTTCTGAAAAGGCACTGTTTATTTTAAAGAGCATCATAAATGGTGTGAATATAAAAATATTAATATGAATTTTGCCATGAACGCTTCACTGCATTTATTACTATTCGAAAAAATGTCCTCACAATTTAACATAACCACCAAAATAAAATAAAATAAAAAACGAGAATCCTTTATTATTAAATGCCTCAGAATTTTTCCAAGTACTTTTTTCACAATATAATGTTTCATAAGTAAAATTTGAACCCACCAACGGCCGAGCGGTAAAGTCGCTGAACACTGATAGTGCGGTCCGAGGTTCGAGTCCCGCGAACGGGTTGGCTGCATAGGCGTGGTTTTCGTGGGTTTCCCCACGTGTAACGTGTATGCGAGCCAGTTTCCCTTAGAAAGTCCTCCACGAAGGCATCCCTCCCCATAGGCAGATAGCCCTAGTATGCTTTGCCATAATTAAATATACATATACACATATAAAGTAAAATTTGGCTGAAATAAATTACATGCAGTTGAAATATAAGTGCTTAACAGAGAGAAAAACAGTTTATTTTAAAAAATAGCATATGCATTCAAAAAGCGAAAATATATTCGTGCAAGGAAAATTTTGGTTTATAATGCAGACAGCTATTTATTCCCACTTTGTCGAGAAATGTCAACCCATATCAAGTCAGTGTTGCCATCTAGTGGTCAGAAGACACATTTTATATTGACACCTTAGTTGTTGGCTTTTATAATAGATGGCAGCACAAGTCAAAAGACTAATCGGGTTTTTTTTTTTTTTTTTTTTTAAATATACAGACTGTTTAAACTGGAAGATGAAAAAAATAATTATTAAATAGCTTTCTTACTAAAATAAACTGAATTAATAAAAATACGTTTACATTTCAAGGCTGATGAAAAAAAATAGGTTCATATAATTGGACAGTAATCACGTCGTTTTAAAGATTTATTAGACTTAAAATGATCTCACTAAAAATGATTTTACTTACGCTCATTATCTTTCGACAAATTCTTTGAAGCATTTTAAAAATTTTTTTGATTAATTTTGTATAAACTACATTTCAAGAGCTTCGCACCTGAGTGCTTATCATATTGATGTCTTTTTTTGTCTTAATTTCATAAGCTTTTCGATAACTCCATGACAAGAATTTCTATGTTGCGAAATCTGTAAATCCGCTAATACAAAAATTTAAACAAATTAGAAAGAATTTTTAATGGGAAATTTAGTAAATTCAAAATAATTTTAGCATTTGCATATGTAAAATTTACTTGCATCAAATATGGAACGTACGCTGAATTTCAAATTTTAAACACGTCAAAACTCAACCTTAGTTGGAATGACGTTTCATTAAGAATCTTTCATACAAGGGAAAAAAAATAACTTTCTTGAATTGGTTCTGATATTCTTTCTTAATGGCAACTTTCTTACAGGGTTTGTAAATTATAATTAGAAACAGTGTAGTAAGATAAAAAGTGAAGAAATGAAAGAAAGAATAATAAATTAAAAACAAATAAAAAATTACACATTAATTGTGTATGTTTATTCTTAAAAATGCATGACAAAAGCACTTCAAAATGACTGAGATGAATTTTAATGACAAAAAATTAATATAAAATTTCTAAAAATCCGTTTCTGTAAAAGAATTTTTTAACTGCTTGATTAATAATGTTGGGTGAAAAGCCTCTGTCAATAGCTATTGCTTTTAAATAATTTAGTTCTTCATCAAAAGATAGTTTGGAGGAGCAAACTCACCCAACATTATTAATCAAGCAGTTAAAAAATTCTCATCTCAACACACTAAAAGGCACACTCTTGTTTTAGGAGATTATAAAAATTCTGTTGTCATTCCCTTCTTTCCATCAATTAGCTATAAAGTTGCACATATTTTGCAGAAATTTAACTTTCGGGTCGTTTATTCTCCCATCAATAAAATTCCGAGTTCCATACTCAAGGACCCCATTCCGGATATGAATTCTTGGGGTATTTATAGGATTCCTTGCCAGTGTGGTTTCATTTACATTGGCTACACTAAGAGAGCCTTAAAATTTCGCGTCAAGGTGCATGAGGCATATGTTAGAAAAAAGGAAATACAGAAGTCTTCTGTTGCTCAACATTGTTGGTCCGAAAATCACACTTTCAATTTTTCTGCTGCCAAAATTATTCAAAAAACATCTTCCATTGGAGAACTGGATTTTCTAGAGGCATTTCACATTCAAAAAAATATTTCTGTTCTAGTTAACGATCCTAATTCCAATCCATCTTTGCCTTCGGCCTTTAAAGAAATTATGTTTTAGTTCTGGTTTCGCCAACAGATGGCGCCGCTTTCTTATTCTTGTCCATGCTTTCTTATCTTACCTAATCATTATTTCCTATCTTGTTCATTTGCGGTTTTGCAGCTGAGGATGGTGGTTCGGTAAAACCATCGAAACTAGTCCTGTGAAAATTTTGTAAATATATCACACTGATTTTTGTTTGACTTCTGAATTAGTATTTATTCGGCGTGTTATTGTGTCTTAATTATAAGTTTACTTATTATTATTTCGCATCAAGTTTTTAGTCCAAAGGGATTTGAGTCCCGAAGGACTATTACTTTCGTTTTGGCATTTTGCGTCGGACTCATAAATGTCGGTTCACTTTTCAAACTGTTGCCACAAAATGTTAGAGTCCTGCATTATATTTGAAGAAATTAAATAATGAAAAATCTGCATAAATGTATGTATATTTCTCGTATTGTGATAAAACAACGGTACATAGAACAATCGAATTTTGAATGACGTAATCCTACTACGAATATGAGCATCTGGAATCCCAAATTTGAAATTTGGAATTTGTTTTATTATCGATTTCATATTTTGTAAAACTTTAACGAATTTTTGAGTAACAAACTCAACTATTTAAAAGCGAGCAATGGCAACACTCTACGGGAGAAAAAAAAAAAAAAATTATCTCCAGCGCGTCGAACTGTGTATCGGAAATTCTAAAGATATGCTCATTTTAAAATTATTTCGCAACACTGCTATTGAACTAAATTTTATGGTTTAAGTGCAAAGAACATGATATTTAATAAATAAAAATCGCCACACTAAACTTTAAAAAAAAAAAAAAAAAAAAAAAAAACCGCTTCTTTGGACGTAATTTAAAATCTGAAATATTTCAGGTTTTTTTTTTTTTTTTTTCCCAGAACCTTTTATTTCTGACTTTTTTCCCCTTCAGAGCAGCTGTATCCAGATATAGGTAGCGATAAATCATAGTTGCCACATGGACATATCAGCTGTAAATTTTACTTACAAGTACGAAATGAGTTGGGTTATAACACAGGCCATAAAGCATCATGAAATTCGATCCTGCTTCCAGAGTTTGTTCAAAAAAAAAAAAAATATGTTTTAGTTCTGGTGTAACCAACAGATGGCGCCACTTGCTTATTCTTGTCCAGGCTTTCTTATCTTATCTAATCATTATTTCCTATCTTGTTCATTTGCGGTTTTGCAGCTGAGGATGGTGGTTCGGTAAAACCATCGAAACTAGTCCTGTGAAAATTTTGTAAATATATCACACTGATTTTTGTTTGACTTCTGAATTAGTATTTATTCGGCGTGTTATTGTGTCTTAATTATAAGTTTACTTATTATTATTTCGCATCAAGTTTTTAGTCCAAAGGGATTTGAGTCCCGAAGGACTATTACTTTCGTTTTGGCATTTTGCGTCGGACTCATAAATGTCGGTTCACTTTTCAAACTGTTGCCACAAAATGTTAGAGTCCTGCATTATATTTGAAGAAATTAAATAATGAAAAATCTGCATAAATGTATGTATATTTCTCGTATTGTGATAAAACAACGGTACATAGAACAATCGAATTTTGAATGACGTAATCCTACTACGAATATGAGCATCTGGAATCCCAAATTTGAAATTTGGAATTTGTTTTATTATCGATTTCATATTTTGTAAAACTTTAACGAATTTTTGAGTAACAAACTCAACTATTTAAAAGCGAGCAATGGCAACACTCTACGGGAGAAAAAAAAAAAAAATTATCTCCAGCGCGTCGAACTGTGTATCGGAAATTCTAAAGATATGCTCATTTTAAAATTATTTCGCAACACTGCTATTGAACTAAATTTTATGGTTTAAGTGCAAAGAACATGATATTTAATAAATAAAAATCGCCACACTAAACTTTAAAAAAAAAAAAAAAAAAAAAAAAACCGCTTCTTTGGACGTAATTTAAAATCTGAAATATTTCAGGTTTTTTTTTTTTTTTTTTCCCAGAACCTTTTATTTCTGACTTTTTTCCCCTTCAGAGCAGCTGTATCCAGATATAGGTAGCGATAAATCATAGTTGCCACATGGACATATCAGCTGTAAATTTTACTTACAAGTACGAAATGAGTTGGGTTATAACACAGGCCATAAAGCATCATGAAATTCGATCCTGCTTCCAGAGTTTGTTCAAAAAAAAAAAAAATATGTTTTAGTTCTGGTGTAACCAACAGATGGCGCCACTTGCTTATTCTTGTCCAGGCTTTCTTATCTTATCTAATCATTATTTCCTATCTTGTTCATTTGCGGTTTTGCAGCTGAGGATGGTGGTTCGGTAAAACCATCGAAACTAGTCCTGTGAAAATTTTGTAAATATATCACACTGATTTTTGTTTGACTTCTGAATTAGTATTTATTCGGCGTGTTATTGTGTCTTAATTATAAGTTTACTTATTATTATTTCGCATCAAGTTTTTAGTCCAAAGGGATTTGAGTCCCGAAGGACTATTACTTTCGTTTTGGCATTTTGCGTCGGACTCATAAATGTCGGTTCACTTTTCAAACTGTTGCCACAAAATGTTAGAGTCCTGCATTATATTTGAAGAAATTAAATAATGAAAAATCTGCATAAATGTATGTATATTTCTCGTATTGTGATTAAACAACGGTACATAGAACAATCGAATTTTGAATGACGTAATCCTACTACGAATATGAGCATCTGGAATCCCAAATTTGAAATTTGGAATTTGTTTTATTATCGATTTCATATTTTGTAAAACTTTAACGAATTTTTGAGTAACAAACTCAACTATTTAAAAGCGAGCAATGGCAACACTCTACGGGAGAAAAAAAAAAAAAAATTATCTCCAGCGCGTCGAACTGTGTATCGGAAATTCTAAAGATATGCTCATTTTAAAATTATTTCGCAACACTGCTATTGAACTAAATTTTATGGTTTAAGTGCAAAGAACATGATATTTAATAAATAAAAATCGCCACACTAAACTTTAAAAAAAAAAAAAAAAAAAAAAAAACCGCTTCTTTGGACGTAATTTAAAATCTGAAATATTTCAGGTTTTTTTTTTTTTTTTTTCCCAGAACCTTTTATTTCTGACTTTTTTCCCCTTCAGAGCAGCTGTATCCAGATATAGGTAGCGATAAATCATAGTTGCCACATGGACATATCAGCTGTAAATTTTACTTACAAGTACGAAATGAGTTGGGTTATAACACAGGCCATAAAGCATCATGAAATTCGATCCTGCTTCCAGAGTTTGTTCAAAAAAAAAAAAATATGTTTTAGTTCTGGTGTAACCAACAGATGGCGCCACTTGCTTATTCTTGTCCAGGCTTTCTTATCTTATCTAATCATTATTTCCTATCTTGTTCATTTGCGGTTTTGCAGCTGAGGATGGTGGTTCGGTAAAACCATCGAAACTAGTCCTGTGAAAATTTCGAAAATATAACGCTGATTTTTGTTGTTTATCTACTGAATTAGTGTACATTAGCATGTGCTCTTCCAGTGTGAGATACCTTCTGAATCTTAAAGCGTTATTGTTGGTTAAGATAAGAGCTACTGTTGGCTACTGACTAGTTACTCTTTTAATGCCAATACTTAGCTACAACGGACTGGCAACAGTGTAATCATCTTTCGAGAAGCAGGAGTATGTGAAACCGCAAATTACAACGAACTCACATTTCTGTAAATAAACTGATATTTTTACCCTTTTCAAGGTTAAAAGGAAAAATATTTTATTTGAGTAGCTAAAGTTCGTTTAGTGAAAATGAATTATCGTTATTTTCTAATAGGTTATAGCATCAGCCAAATAATTTCGAGAAACTTTCTGATCTTCTGCACTAAAAATAATGCGAATAGTTTCATAAAAAACTTTTGCGTTTTCCTAATTAACAAGCTATGAAGGTACCTATTTATATGTTTATAGTTATATTTGTTTTAAATTATTTAAATTCGATTGCTATTTCGAAGAATATTTTTTTTTTCATCTCTTAATGTTATCATTCGGTTTAATGGTATCAAAACAACAACAAATGTGATCACATTAAATATGGATCTGTGCCTGTTGTATGACAATAATGAATATGCTACTTGGGCGTACTGGATATCGCTGCAAATACGATTTCACATTATCTTTTTAGAAAATTAGACTGGTATTCCTATCCCTTGGAATATAAAAATGAAATTGTACGCCACTCGGACAAACATGTGTGAATGGTCAAATAGCGTCATTTGGTATCATTCTTGTAAAGGTTCATGATTGTCACATTAAGTGAATATTACCAACTGTTTCAAAACTATCTCTCCGATGATTAATTTCTCGTTGACTTTAGGCGATTACAGCCAAATGAGGAACCCTAAAGTCCTGAGGTCAAATATCCAGCGCAACGGTCAGCGCTATCCGTTGACAAAAGGTAACAGTTACTTTTCTCAAATCTGGCTGTTTAACCAAATTTTCCCAACTAGTGGCGTAGCTAGAGCTTTTACCGCCGTTCTTGATATATAAACAATAACTAAACAAAATTAAAATGACTTATAAGGAAATAAACGTTTATTTTTGAAGAAAAGTTTTAATTTCGTAAAATCTTTCCTTTAATTTGCTTCTTTAGCAACATTTTAAAATTATATTATTACTTTTTTCCAAATGAATTTTCTCTCTCAAGTGTTTATCATCGAAGTCTCCGACGTGCATAACAGCTTGAATTTCTGTAAATTCGACAGGGGCGTAGCTAGAGGGGAGCACCTGTCCCCAGACGCAGAATCCAAGGGGCGCCAAACTGATGTTACGACATTTTAGAATTAAATGTTTTCCATCCTTGGCAAGCAGTAGGGGGCGCGAAATCTTCAGTTGTCCCTGGGCGCTGAAAACCCTAGCTACGACTCTGAAATTCGATGGGTTCTTTGGAAAGGTGTGAAGAAAAACTAAGCAGTGAAGTTTTTCCTCTTGAATTCTGCTGGGAATATTATTCTTTTTCCCTTGTTTGTCTGTTGTTTCCCTTTCTCCCCTCATCCGCTTTCTAATGCAAAAAGTTTTAACAAATTGGGAGAGGAAAGATGGAAGTACTTTTTATCTCGCAAAAGCTCTGCGATTCTCTCATATCCTCTTAGTGCTGCCATCTATTGTATAATTGGAGAACAATAAAGAATCTGATAATGGTTATTGGTATATTTCTAGATTTTCCACAAATACGAAAAATTACTTATATCTTCTACTCCCTTTAACTGATAAAATTAGATTATTATATTTTGTTTTAAAAAACAGTAGTAATTTAGTAATTTATTTTCCTTTCAAGTTCTAACTTTATTTGAAGACAGGAAAATATTCCAAATGAGTTTTTAAACTTTTGTCAAATAAGACTATATTTGTTAACAATGTTCTGTCTAAGTAAAGAATTAAGATCCGTACTTCTCTATCACAATAAAATGACTGTTTGGATCATAATTTTAAGGGTAATTAAGGTTTTTATCAATAAAACTTAAATTTTACGAGTATTTTAATTAATGGTTCATTTCCGCGCATTAATTCGCTGCATAATATCATACACAGAATTAAAGCTGTAATCAGCCTCTAATTGATATCAAAGATAACAGTTAGATTTGAAGCTTATTAAATTTTAGATAATCCTATCACTGCAAGTAACGACTGGTAGTTCAGAATTTTAAATTCAAATGAGATTGAATCGTATTTGAATAAATTATGAGATCTCCTGCGGAAAATGAAATAAAAGCACTAAATTTTGAAAACTTTCTAAAAAATGCAGCAAATTAGTCTAGTATCAGAAATTTCTTGTGTTCAAAATCTCTATATTTTCGTCCAGAAGTATGTAAAAATTTTGTTCTAGGTTTAAATATTTACTGACTTTTTTATTTTGCAAATTCAAGGTTAGAAATAGCCCAAAAGTGAATGCTTAGGTTCATTTGTAATTATTATCCAAAACTGAAATGACTTAGTATAAGCCAGAGTTCCTCAACCAAGGGGGAGTTCCCTCTTGGGGAGAAATTTCATAGTCTCAGATAGGGAATGCGGTCAGCCTTTTATTTTTATTTAAATACTAACGGAAGTACCCGATGTCAGTTGAGTCAGTAATGTATTATTTTACTCATGACATCATTTGAAAATTCGTATAACAGCATATTACACGTCATAAGGAATATTATGTGTCACTGTAATGCATAAAAAATGCCAAAGAAACAAAGTGATATTCAAGACATATATCACAACTGACTACATAATAATGCCTCATTATTTTGAGCAAATTGAATTATTTTGAGCGATACATATAAAAGTTTCTATAGAAAAATTAACTAATTATCTCATTATATCAGCAACAGTGGCACGCAGCCATTGTTGCTGATATATCACTGTTCCCATTGCTTCTGATATCAACGAGTTTTTAATTAATATAATTAATATCTCTAAAGGTTTTTTTTTTTTTTTTTTTTTTTTTTTTTTTGTGGACGTTGACTTTTTCTGGGTCCTGGAAAAGAAGTATAAAAAGTTTGGTGACGATAGCTATAGTTGTGACTGAGTTATTAACGAACAAACACACATACTTTCTTCTTCATAAACACTATGGTTATCATAAATTAAGGAAAAATCACAAAAATCACGATTACTGAAAAAGTTACATGTAGAATTTTATGAAACTTACCCACAGTATACAACGTATAGTAAGGTATCAAATAACATAAAAAGAAATTACCAGGCAATTATGGTAGAGTAGAAATTAGCACATGTATAAAATGAACAAATCGAAGGTGTCAGTTTGCTATAGGAAAAGTACCTTCAATATGGGATATGTTCGCCTCTAGAAGCAATACAGCACATACAGCGATGCGTGATGCTTTCAATTATGCGGTCTATCAGTTCCATAGGAAGCGAGAGCCATTGCTCTTGAAAAGTAGTTGCAAACGCGGCAAGGGTCTGAGGGGGCGGATTGAGAGCAGCTAGACGTCTCTCTAAAGCATCCCAAACGTGCTCGATAGGATTCAAGTCCGGGGATCGAGCTGGCCACTCCATGCGCATTATTGCCTGTTGAAGATAATCATCTACGATGCGAGCCCTGTGTGGTCTTGCGTTATCGTCCTGTAACGGGAAAGCATCACCTATTGCCCCGGCACATGGGCGCACATAAGCATCAAGGATGTCATTTCTATAAACCGGAGCATTCACGGTTTCCGTTGGAAAGACATGGAGGTCTGTGCGTCCACCCAAAGAGATGCCATCCCAAACACAGACACTGCCTCTTCCGTATGCATCTCTTTAACGGATGTTTGACAGATGATAACGGGTTCCAGGTTCTCTCCATATCAAATAACGCCTACTATCGCTTTCTAGACTAAACCTGGACTCATCCGTAAAGAGAACAGCCCTCCACTGATCAGGCTTCCAGTGGACTTGTTGCCGTGCCTACTGAAAACGGTCCCTCCTATGGCGTGACGTGAGCGGCACACAAATGGCTGGTCGCCTCGCATACAGACCACCTTCGTGAAACCTTCTACGCACAGTTGACGTTGACACCAACCTTCTGGTGGCTGCAACAAGGGAGGATCTAAGAAGAGTCGGAGTAGCGGTTCTATTCCTGCGTGCACATAATGTCAAATATCGGTCATCGGCGCTCGTCGTAGCAGTTGCCCGTCCTTGGCTTAACCTCATAGATGCCGAATCTGTGGTTTGAAATCGCCTAAAAAGTCTATGAACCACAGAAGGACTCACATTTAGCCATCTGGCCACTTCTGTTTGACTTTATCCTGCCTCCAGTCTCCCAACGGATTTCCATCGTAGTTCTGCAGGCAAATGATGCCTGGAGGTTATTGTTACGAATTGGCTATCTCACATTTCTGATGTCACTATCACAGTAAAATATGTGGGCTTGCTCTCAAATATGCACTTTTATTCTCCTCGCAGATGACGTATTCCGAGTGCAGCACCAGTAATTTGCATATTGCAGTTTTACTCAGCTACTCTTACTTGGCAACATATTCAAATTTTACACGGTTTGGCTTATTTTTGAGGGAATTATCGCTAGTTTTGTGATTTTTCCTTAATTTATGGTAGTCCACCAGCGGCCGAGCGGTAAAGTCGCTGAACACTGGTAGTTCGGTCCGAGGTTCGAATCCCGCGAACGGGCTCGCTGCATGGGTGTTTTCGTGGTTTTCCCCATGTGTAACGTGTATACGAGCCAGTTTCCCTTAGAAAGTCCTCCACGAAGGCATCCTCCCCTTAGGCAGATAGCCCTAGTGTGCTTTGCTATAATTAAATACACCACACCTTAATTTATGATAGCCAATGTATATAGATTTAGATTTAGTTTATGAATAAAAATAATTATTTTTATTCGAGTTTTAATATTTATCATTATTTTCTATACTTTTTCTTCATCAGTTTATAAAAAGCATTAAAAATAATCTAAATCTAAGTACAGATATACGTAATTTTGAGTTCGAAAAACGACGTGAGGAGGATGATCGCCTAGCAGTGGTGTTTTTCCCAAGGGGTGTTTTTGGCCAAATAAGTTAAGATTTCATTTCTAAGGTTACGGACTTCTTTACCGTCCCCTTTTTTTTAGCATCGTCTCTCCCGTCCTCGAGCGACCTCTTAAGTGGTATTCATTTTGGCCATAAGGTTTTGAATATTACTTCGAGTAAAAACTATTTTTCTCAATTTTATTCCGTATGGTTATTTGGAATTTCCTTATTCTTCACCTGCCTCAACGATCCACATAACTAAATTCTGTAAAATAAAGTTTCCCGCGGAAAATGACGCCCTTATGGGAGGATCGCCTTTTCTAGTTATGCCACTGCATATACCCTGTTGCTGGGTTATTACTTAAGACAAAAAATTTCTAAAGAATTTGTTTTTTCAGGATAAAAGATTTAAAAATTAAACTAAAAATAATGTCTTTTTTAAATGATGTGAAAATCTTAAATGCAAATGAAACATTCATTCACAATGACAGCATTTGGTATCGATATTTTCATCTTCCGTTCCCTTTAAACAAAATAATACAAACTGGATACACAAAGATAAAATATTTTGGGAGCAAGGTCATATATAATACTCAATAACAATACATGGATGTATAGCAAAATGTGATATAATATTTGTCAATATATACATGACATGGCTCTGATTTTGATGACCTATGTATTTTTTTACCTTACTCGCATTTTTAGTATAGTTAATCTGCATGCATTAGTTGTAGAGTTATCAAAAATTTTAAATGTAAGTGAAGCTAAGCCTAAAATGACGCAAATTTGTTTATATTTGAAGCTTTTAGAAGTATAATGAATTAAGCTTGTTGTTGCACCAACTTTTGTGTCGTTCTGCCCAGTGGGGCCAAAAGTTAATCTGAAATTTTCGTACACCGAAAATTTTGCCTTTCGTCCGTTAACCGAATAGCTTGTTTTTGCATAGAAATTCTAATTTTAATTGCAAAAATTGTGTTTTAACTGTTTTTAACCGTATTCGGTGTTTTAAGTTTATTTGTATTTTACAATTTTCAATGAAGTTGTTTTGAGTTTTTATGTATTTTTGCCTTGCCACGGAGTTAGAACTTAATTGATTGAATGATAAATGTGTACCTAATGAATTCCACGAAATAAGTTTAAATTGAGTGCAGTAAAAAATATGTATAATTTAATATAAATAAAAAAAAGGAAGTTATGTGGTATCCACACCAGATTTTTGTTTGCAAAGTTATGAAATTAACAATTCAAATATGCGAGTACGGGAAATTCCTTAATAAACTCCCATCAAAGGCTGGATAAAACAGCTAAACACTCTGGCAGTTTATCTTGGTGTCAGCCCTTCATGCACATATTGGCTGCATAGGATTGTAGAGTGATTAGGTTTCTTTGAATTAGGAGACATGAAAAATGTGCAATGCCTTCGTCGGGATTCGAACACAGGACCTTCCGATTGTTAGACGAACATGCTATCCAGTTGCACCACAAAGGTACGCGGTAAAAAGGAGAAAATACCTTATATATTCTCGCCTTTTAAAAGGCGACTGAGGATGAGGGGTCGCCAAATCCTGGTGATGATGAATCGTCCCCCACTGGTTAGTTCGGACGCCACTTAGTTCGGGGAACCATTAGATTATTTGATGCAAGAATATGAAAAATATGCAATGCCCTAACCTGGCTCATTCTCCAGGTTGTCAGCCGGACGTGCTATCCAGTTACACCCCGAAGGAGGGAGAAAATACCTTATAAGCTTTTCATGGTTTTCTACATTTATAAAATGAATCTGAACTAGTTTCCTTCAGAAAATCCTCCTGGGAAGCATTCTTCAGGTTAGTTTTCACTTACTTTGCGTAATACTTTGCTTTCTTGATTCACGAAGAAATGAAATCAAGCAAATGCGCGTCGAGTATCATCTAGATACATCTCATATATGAACCTAAATAGCAAAATATGATTCCTTGTTTGAAGTTATACTTGATGTTTAGCTTATTGCTAAGACTGCATAAAGATGGCGTGAGTTCTCATTCAATAATCATCCCTTAATACGATTTTTAAACTTACTTTTCCATGGTGAGCAACACAAATGTCCACTAGTGACCGAGCGGTAAAGTAGC
Organism: Stegodyphus dumicola; assembly: GCF_044657685.1. Taxonomy (NCBI): domain Eukaryota; kingdom Metazoa; phylum Arthropoda; class Arachnida; order Araneae; family Eresidae; genus Stegodyphus; species Stegodyphus dumicola. The sequence continues at coordinate 104,335,728 of NC_140771.1, forward strand.
TAAACACTGTTAGTTCGAGCTGGGTTCGATTCCAGGCGAAATGACTGCCTGCATAATCATTTTCTAATTTTCTCCATGTAATTCCATGCCCCCACGTGATTCGTAGTTTTTCCCTAGTATAGTACGATAAAAGCCTGTTTCTTTAAGAAAGTCCTCCACGAAGACATCACTTCCTTTAGCAGATAGCCCTCGCGTGCTTTGTCATAATGAAATAAATCAAACCATACACCTCTTTTTTTAAAATCCTACTGGTACGCATAATGTAAATATGCATCTTGCCACTATCTCATACCGTACTATCCGTAACATAATTGACGCTTGTGATAATGATTCCTTGCGACCGATAGAAAGAAGTCGTTATAGCGTAAGTCATCCATGATTACTTAACGATTTTTTACTGCGAAGGCTGGATTGGGTGATATAATGAGCGACCATTATAACGAGCATCCGTTGTACATCCCATGTCGTATACTATCATTAAATCATTTATTAAATACAATAAACAGTAAAGGTGAATAACAAAAAAAAAAAAAAAGTATTTAAATGTTGGAATTTTTATTATTCGTAAAACGCATTTCATTTCACAATAGTAAAATGAAGCCATAGTTTGCAGTAAGTTAGAAATTTAGTTATGACGTACAGTTTATTATAAACATAATTATGTGACAAATAATTTTTTAAAGATAAATGATAATTAGATAGCATCATTTCTGATTTGAAACAGCTATTACCTTTCTTGTCTGGCTGCTGATGAAGTAAGTAAAATGCTTAAACCTAAAGGCCAACAGCCTCCTCCTCTAGCTAATTCAAGATTAATTAAATCGTAAACAGTCAACGCAAATAATTTTAGCGTTTAATGATAATGCGCTATGTTTCAAACGCTAGTTAAAAGTCTGCGGAAAGCATCTTGAGATGTCTAAAAAAGAAGACGGAAATGAGTCTGTAAAAAAAAATATTACGATGTTCACTCTATTACGCAAGATGCGCAGAGCTTAGACTAAAAAAAAAACTAAAAACATGTTTATCGCTGGCCATATGGCATGACACGATAAGGCAAATATGCGCAGCCTTTCCTCGACTGTACGACTTTTAGTGCATATTATAAACATTATTAAGATACGAAGGTTTTCTTTTTAATTACCCTATGGTAAGCAAGCTGTAAAAGCAAATTCTAGGAAGTAATATTCTTTACTTAGATACACAGTTTATTCTTAAGGAACCAATAAGTGTTTATGATCGTTTTAAAAAACTATAAAGGTTCATTCGCAGCTTTAATGATCGAATGGTATAAACTGAAAGAAAGATACATGTTTAGTTAACTAGAAGAATTTAAGATTGTCTGGTTAATACTTTTAAAAAATTGAACATATTATTTTCAAAAATATTTTTACCTCTAAATTAATTTCTGCAAATAATTGCAGATGTTCACAGAACACAGTTCACAGAATCTGTTCTGTTTGTAGCACAGATTTGTTCTACAAAAATGGTGAAATTAATTTTGCCATTTTTTTGTTCATTCTCTATTCAGTTATGGTTCTCGTAATACAGATGTGCGGGTGACAGGTGACGAAAGACGGGAATATCTGATGTCTAACAGGGGTAAGCAGGTTATTTATCCCAGGTCTTTTACTATTTGGAGATACCAGCAGCTCCCATGAGGTCCCTAAAGATGCTCTATCGGAAGTATATTCCGATTCATACATAAGTTATAGGAAGTTGCAGATATTTTGCTCATACAGTTTTTTGTGTTTATGCAGTAATGTCCGATAGTATCACACGAAAATAAGTTGTGTATGCAATGTATACAGTATATACCATAAATATATATGATGTTGTGGTTTTTGAGGGGAAGATGAAAAACAATTCTACGCTTAAATAATGGCCGAGAAGACTGTTGCTTAGATGAATTAGGTCTGTTTCCGCGTTTTTCAAAATTATTCCCGTTCTCCAGAAATCAGACAGTACAGTCCCCCTCCACAGCTCCTCAAGAGATATCAAGATGGGTCATAAGAAGAGCTGAGCAGTTTCTTTGTGAATTAGTTAGTTAGTCTTCGTTAGACTGAAGACGTGTCTGAGTTTAGGCTCCTCTCGAAATCTTTAGCTTCATTCTATTTGTAATTCTGCCACAGTATTAGCTGTTGTGTCTACATCTTATGTTAATCAATATGGATGTTTTAGACATTATTGAAACTAAAAGGAAAAAATCTGATGTGTACACCATATGACTTCCTTGTACGGAATATTAAATTATACGCATTTATTCTTGCATTTTATTTAAACTTATTAGATTGAATTAAACCACAATAAAATAAATGCATTCTTTAAAATTCACTTTGTTTACCATAGCGACACTCTGGCGGCTAGGTTTACTTAACAGTATTATATTTCGTTCATATTATAACTCAGAATGCACAAAATTTATATCATTTAAAGAATTATCTAATCGTTGCCACATGTTCTATTCAAACACTATAACAAAGCTAGAACGATGTATAAAAGAAATTAAGCAAACAAAACAAAAAAGAAACAGTTTTTCACAGACGATTGAGTATTTCTCATTCAATTAATTCAGTTTTCACTTCGCGACAAGGCAAAAATACATAAACTCAAAATATCTGTATTAAAAATTACGAAGTAAATCTTAAACACTTATTTCCTCGAAAAAATTCCAGAAAGGATTAAGCATGATTTAATTCGCAATAATAAATGAAGGTGTTATTTTTGTGTTGCGAAGCTTAGTCTCTCTAGATTGACAACAAATCTACAATTCTGCTGTTTCAAATGTAAACAAATATGTCCGCCATGTTATTTTAAATTTAACAGCACATAAACAGCTTTTAAATTTTTGATAATTGTACAAATATTGCTTCCAGAATTACGAAAGGCATAAAAACTTTAAGATAAAAACAACATAATTCAATCATTTTTAAAGCAAAAAATGTACAATTTACAAACATATAAGTGTAAAGAAACAGAAATCACTGAGCCGGGTAACAGAGTGGATATATATATAAATATATTTATATACGTTTGGTGCGGCCGATTGCAACCAAAATACGAGTTGCACATCTACATGTTATAGCAGTCCTATATACAAAATTTCAACGTTCTGAGGCTACTCGTTTTTGAGTTATGCGAGATACGTACATACGTTCGTACAGACGCCACGAAAAATTCTCTTCAGAATTCATTTTAAAGCAGTTTTATAATTTTTTTGGAGGAAAAGAGTGTTTTATTCTGTCCTTACATACAGATATCACGGAAATACATCGTTAAATTGCATTTGAAAGGGGTCAAAATGGGATATTTTCGTTGAAATATGCTGCCTGAAACTTTTCGCGATTACAATACTTCCTTTTTGCTTCGTGCAAGGAAGTAAAAACCTTTAACCGTTCATAAAGGTGATCAGTATCGAATTCGGAATAAAAATAAGGAAAATGTAGTTCATTGGATTTGCGTAAGTGAAAGAATTAAAAGCTCGAAAAGCGCAATCAAGACCAAAGATTGCCCTTTTCCAGCTTTCGTCGTTTTAGAAGAAAGAACGTCTGTTTATAACGAATATTTTTTCTGAAAGATTTTATTATAACTCACCTTTATGCAGAATTTTGGAAGAGTATTGTATTTTACTTTAGGAAATAATCTTTTAATTCATTGCCAAAATCATCGCGGAATTTGAACCTCTGTTCCTCTTCTTTTAAATATAGTATCAGCTTCATTCATGCACAGATCTGAGATCGTAAATATTTTTTAATTATTTCTTATAAAAATTCTTCTTTTTAAATCTAAAAATTTTTTGCCTTCCTACATTTCGGTAGTGCCTTTCGGCTTTGGGAAGGGGTTTAATGAAGATTGATGATTTCGCTGAAACAAAAATGTTTTTGACAACCGCGGAAACAGGAATCGCGGAAAAAGGAAGACGCCGCTTAGATGTGTTAAAATATATTCTGTAAAAAAAATCACAACTGGCTTGATGGTTTACCTAAGTCAAAATCTTAATTATTATCTTGAACGGTTAAACGTCTATGCGAGTTCTTAGGATTCAATTTAAAATTCGTTGGATATTTCTTTAGCACTTGTTCTTTTGCAGTTATCACTTCTGAACTTTATTGGCGTCTTCGTTCTGTTTGACAAATATCTTCCTCAATAGCTAAAACAGTGTTGATTGCATTGCTGGTGTTTTTAATTGGTGAATGTTTTTGGTAATAAATTTCCTATAATAGTCCATATTGCACAGATACGCACGAAAATTTAATAGCAGATTTAAAAAAATCTAATTATAACTGAACACGTTTGAAAATGCTGAAGCAGCATGCTGTTCCCCAGGCCCACTAGCGGCTGAATATCCATGATCTCGTAATATATTAGGGAGTCAATTATGAAAAAAAAATTTTCATTTGTTTTTATTTTAATCAAAGTAGCAAGTTAAACTCATATTTGCGTAAGGTTTATATCTTTTAGCGTCTTTATAAAGGTTGCTTTTTCTTTCCCATCACGCAAGTTAAAAATTAATACTCATAGAAGCGTTTTGACCTAGATGCTAAAGCTCTCTTCTGAATATTTGTGAGTTCACAAACACTGGCTCTCTGTTATAAGATTTCTGGCTGTCATAAGAGAGACATCTTTATAAAAACATCTTTTCTCTCCAGACCTAGTCCCCTGTAGTTAAACAAATTGATTACAAACGCTTTTTGTTTTTTTCCCAACCATTCTGCAACATTTAGGTGACTAATCGAAGAATTGAAAACTGGCATTATTAAGTGTTATGTATTCGTTAAAATCACCTTAAGAGAACATGAACAGGAGAACAGAAGCTTTATTTCATTTTGACGTGTCAGCCATTTTTTTACAGATATATTTTTTAAGAGTAGAGTCATTAAAATAATTTTGAAACAGGAATCGAGAAAAATCAGCGATATCTTCGCTGAGATTCGAACACTGCTAGCCGAACGTGCTTCCAGTTGCATGACGAAGGCAGACGGCAAGGAATGAGAAAATTCTTACAATGCAAATAGTTAACAATAGCCCAAGGAGCGAGAACACAGAGGTAAGATGAAATTTTCCTTATGCGAAGTTAGGAGGCAAAGTATAAATCACAAAACTCTCCGAGAAAGCAAGGTCTTAAGTAGGATTTCTGAGCACAATAAACTCAACATACCGATCTTGCATTAACTAGCGATTTTTGGCAACCTCCCGTTCATATCATTGTCCAGGGAGAAGACATTATCGGAACATTCTTTTGCGCTGTCCCATATCAGATGTTTGAAAGAATCCTTTCCAAACCCGCGAAAACATGTTTTCTAGGAACTTTCAGAATGTCACCAGTTTGGGAAAGAATTATCCAAATAAGCAACTTATTGATAAATTTTCTCTTCGAGTACTGATAAGCCGTCTTCAGCCTATTTCCTTGGTAATACGTAAAGTATGTTCAAATTTACAACACGAGCTGGCTCAACATTAAAAGCTATGCAAAATAATACATGAATTAAAACATACAAACCAAGTAAATGGTAGAAATTAAATATTTTACAAAATTCAGAATAAATAAACAGGAAATTACTGCACAGAATGAACTAAAAGAACAAGCAAAATAAATACACATTATAAAAATGCATAAAGCACAAACTAAAAACAAATAAAAATTTACAAAAATTACAACAATTAAGGTAAGGAACTTATGAAAACCCTTAGTGATCAGGTATTTAAACCCATGCGATATAATCGATATATATATACTAGGCAACAATTTAAACAAATGGTTGTTGAGTTGCGTGGGCATACAAGGCCTTTCAAGGAAAGACATTGGAATCCTGTGTTGATACACATGAACAGTATATCACGAGCTTTACTTTGAACTGCATAAATTATAGACTCATTTACATCAGCTTCATAGAAATACATACTGAGCCAGATATAGCAAGAACATTTTACATAATATATGCAAGTATCAAAATAAAAATTCACAGAAGTATTTGCATAATTAAGACACAATAACACGCCGAATAAATACTAATTCAGAAGTCAAACAACAAAAATCAGCGTTAATTTACAAAATTTTCACAGGACTAGTTTCATTTGCGGTTTTGCAGCTGAAGATGATGGTTCGGTAAAACCATCGAAACTAGTCCTGTGAAAATTTTGTAAATTAACGCTGATTTTTGTTGTTTGACTTCTGAATAAGTATTTGCATACTATTAACAAAATAACGGTTTAATTAATGTGAAGAAAATTATTCTCCCCTGCAATTCTGGTAATTTTAGAAACATTTAAGCCAGAATTTCGCGAACTTGATACACTACTGATTTTCTGGAAAGAAACTGCCTCTACTCAAAACGTGCTAGAATGTATATGCACTAGTAAATGTAAAAGTATTGAAACTCTTATATTTATGAACAGCATGCAAAGTAAGCACCTTATTCTATGCTGCATTATCAGATATACGTGAAAGCTTTTTTAATTCGTTTTTTATTATGAAAAAATGAGTATAATAACAACGACATTATAACTATTAACAGACGAGCGAATAATAATGTAATGATATCTCATATACATTGTGTGTAAAATTCAGAAAAGATAATAGTTTTCCAAAATGAACAAAGGAAGAATTTATGTAAAGGCATATTCATTTTTAAAGGAGAGAACTTTTTCTTTACAATTGCCAGACCTTATTTTATTTTCATGTTTCTTAGATACTAAGTATCTTATTTAACACTAATCTCTGATAAATAAAAACTACTTACTCAGAAAATACAGATAAAGAACAACGAAGAAAAATTCTCAGTCTAGAGAAAGTTGTGACACTTTGAATGTATAATATTTTGATGATAGTTGAAAGATAAATATCTTGGCAATCTCTGCTGAGAGTTTATTTTTCTGTATGCTGCTATGATGTCGAGAAGAGTTTTATTACAGAAATGATGAATACTTCTCAGTGTTCTCCCTTTTATTTAATCTAAAAAAAACATATTAAGATTTTTTTTTTTAAATTTTATTTTGTTTAACCTTCAGAATTGTTCACAGCAAGTTTATAGCCCTCAAGTTTACAGAACTTTGCTGTACTCAGCTAAACAAGCTCAAATAGTCAAACTCTTTGCTCTGCTGAAGACTACATATGTACCACTATTAAGGGCAAACATAATGTATTTTGTAAGTAATTTTACCTTTTCTTACAGCGTGCCTTCGTGGAGCAACTGGAAACACTTTCGGCTAGCAGCTGGAAGTCCGAAATCGGATTTCAGCTAGAGCATTGCCTATCAATGTTCCTTATTCCGATGAAAATTGAATGACTTTAAGTGTTAAGTCCCCCGACATTCGTCATCACCTGGATTTGGCGACTGGGTCTCCATCTTCCCAGTTGCTTTTAAGTAGGAGAGAATGTAAGGAATTTTGGATTTTCTTATCCTTTTGGTGCCTTCGGAATGTAATTAGAAACACATTCGGCTAGCAATTGGAAGGTCCGGAATTCGGATCCTATGGACAACATTGCTAATTTTTCATGTTTCTTGCTTTTAAATAAACTTGTAGAGACATTAGGATTATTTTTTGGAAGCAGGCAAGATGAAAATATGCAACTGGGAATCGAATCACGGACCTCTGGAATATGCGCGCAGCGTGCAGACCACCACACCACGAAGACATGCCAAGAAGGTGGGAGAAATAACTTATAAACCTAATGCCTTTGCAAATTTATAGAATGATTTTATTCATTGAAATTGTGTGTAAAATTCAGTGAAATGCAGACTAATTTTTATAGTACCTTTTGTCATATAGGATCCTTGTGCTTCTCAGACTAAGATTTTCACAATGGAGTTTAAGATATCATTTTTTCCACATATTGAGTCACATACCACCAGGTGGCTTGGCCATTGACCGGAATTAGTATTTGGCTTAGCTAAGTAAAATTAGTCTTACCTATTATCTATTCACATGCTATGATTCATTTCTGTGACTGAATTTGTGTTTGATTGTGGACACTGTTTAACAATACCTGGACCTTAAAATTAAATTTCCTACTTCCTTTCAGTCATCCTTTTTAAGTGAAGTAGAATGTAAAGAATTATTTCATTCCTACATGCTTACTCTCACATTGTAAACAGTTAGCAACTGAAAAAAATCTGCGGCTTGAATTCCTGTGAGAACACAATTGACTTTTCCCATCATTTGTTCCTTCGAAAGTCTGTCAGGTTCTCTTCGACTTACAGTCCAATGAATTCATAGCGAACACAAATTTAACGAAGGTTGTAATAGGGGAAAAAATCTGTAAGGATTTTAATTAATGAATATTCTCAAGAGGACTTTATACTTAACGGATACATCGCGCAATAATTTAATGTTTTTTAAGTTTCTGCGCCTATATTCCAGTCTGGTTGCATTGGATTCCAGAAATCCCAAAAGCGCGAATGCTATTTCACTGCATTCTCCTTTCTTGATATAATAGAGTAGACTTCTGTAAGTAATTTAGCTTCATAGGTTAGTTAAGTTTCCTACATTGATTTAAATATATGTATCAGTAAGGAAACTCGCATGTATTTGTGACCAGCTAGACTTTAAAATAACCATCAAGATTAAAAAATATAATTTTAATTCAAACTTGTGTCTGAATGAGTTGCAACGTAAAGTTTCTGCTACTAGTGTAGAATAAAATAGAGTCTGAATGAGTTACAACATGCACAAATTGAGTAACAGCAATTTGTCTGAATACGCTACAATATGAAATTTATAAACTAGTATAGAATAATAAAGATCACCCTGTTGTAGATCTGATCACCCTCTACCCAAGGTGGTACAGCATTCAGCCGCTATAGCCTTGTGCCACCCGAGCTCAAATCCTGGAGAAGGCATAAGTGTTTATAAACATATAGTGCCTTTGTGACATAGGTGCTCTTAAAATACTGTCGAGTTGAAAGTTCTCTTGAGAAATTGCTGGATTCTTCACCTTGGGATATTATTCTACAGAACTGAGACAGGCGAACTAGACAAATTTGCTTAAGCCAACGACAGGCGCAGTTTTCGCTCTTGGTCACAATAAAATTCACTTACTTGATGTGATGTTATTGTCAGACAGTTAAGATAAGTAGCAGAAACAACAACGACGCAATAATAAAGAATAGAAAATTGTACTAATGGCAAGAATTTATGTTGAATATAATGTTGTTTGGTTTAGGTTTTTAAAGTACAATTACGCAGGTTGAAATAGCCAACATCGGAAATACAGCGAAATAATGGTCTGCGTATAATTTTGCTTCTCCAAAAACTAGTTTTTTGTATTGTACTGTTGACCAGAAGCCTTTATCGACGACATAAAGAATAGATTAATCTGCATCTTGCATGCTGTACTCCATTGGAGAAATAAAGTACCGTATATACCCGCGTATATGTCGATACCGCGTATAAGTCGACCCCCCTCCCCACTTCGCCATAAAAAATTCGTAGAAAATAAGAAACCCGCGTATAAGTCGAACCCCCCACTTCCGAAATCGATCGAGAAACTTCGAAAAAAATTTTTGAAGTACTACATTTATTCAAATTCATCTGAGAAGAAAAAGTTAATATACGATAAAAAATACCTTGGTAAATAAACAAAATCAAAATCCTTCAACGTCCGATCCATCGTCAGATTCGCCAAACATTTCATAGAACTCTTCTGTCGTCATTGGCTCGTCATCGTACATATTTTCAGTCTCGAACTCTGTATTGTAACCTTCTAGAATTTGTTCCGAAAAAAATTCGCGTACGTAAAATCTATCTGCATTTTCCCTTTTTAAAAGTAAAAAGAAATATTTAAAACTGTTCAGTTATTGCGTGAGCTATTTTTTTAAATTTTGACGTGCACGCCTGTTAACAAAAGTATTTCATGAATGAACAATAACTATTATAAAGACTTGTACGTACGTGAAAACTATTTGCATTTCTCTTTTGTTGGCGTGTTGGCGAAACGTTTTTATTGCTCGATATTGATCGGTTGTTCGGGGGCCGAAAATTCTTTGGTTTAAATCGAAACTTACTCTAGTTAAAGTACGAAACTCTGTGATTAGTTCGTCACATAATTTAAGTCATGAAATTACTTCAAGTAAGTGACTTATTTGATAAGTCGTCCAATTTGAGTGCGGGAAGAAAACAACTGCATTATATAAAGAAATTTTTGAACTTCCGATTCTTTTAATTTTTTATGGCCCCGCGTATAAGTCGACCCCCCCCCACTTTGAAGTCTTTTTTTTTTGTCCAAAGTATCTCGACTTATACGCGGGTATATACATTAAGTTATGTCTATTTTAGGTATTAAGATTTTCAAATAAATAATGAGCAGCTCTAACATGATAACTTTATGACAACTAGATAAATGATTACAGTATGGCGTTTTATATAGTTCTAATGAATCACCCCATTAGTCATAAATTGTCATTTACGGCATGCAGCGTAATTTTTTGAATACAATTTTATATTCACATTCGTAACAGACTTCTGAAAGACTTCTAAAAATCGTACAATCTTTTCCACTGTGATTTTGAAAAATACAAATTGTTATCCTATGAAAGAAAACACTTAGCTGAACTCTTTAATGACATCTGACTTAAAATGAAAGTCCAGACAGAAGGTTTAGTTAATTTTTGAACCCGATTACCACTGAAAACGAAATATACTGAACTGTACAATGCTGATTTAAAAACTATTTTTCAGTTCGCTTTTACATAGCTGCGTAAGAAAAAATTTTTATAGCTACTTAAAAAGAAAAAAAAGTGGGCGACAAAAACGTATATGCCGATCTCGGACATAAGCTTACCAGCATAAATCCCCAGGGGGGTCGACATAGAGAACTTTGCGAAGCTACTGGCTAGGATCTATACCTAGGCAATCTCGGCAGATTAAAGGGGAGGAGGAACTCGCAGTATTCGAGTTCATCATAATGTGAGCAACTAAGAAGCTCTGGTGATAGAATTGTTATGTAATTAGCGGATTGATATTAACAGTATGCAGTTTAATTTTAAGCAGATATGATTTATCTTATGTTTTCTTCACTGGTCTCTTATTTCAGTGATGTTTGTCTGCGTTTGGTTGCTTTTAGCGTTTTGGTATTTTAAGCTTTTCATAATAATCTTTTTCGTTATTATATTCAAAAGTGAAGTATAAAATTTAAAAACATGTTCATGTATTTTATGCGCCCATGCTAAATTAAGGGGAAAAAATGTTTGAAAACCACCTGGTTTGCTGCAAGTTTTATCAAACTGTTGTTAATCTGCAAAATATTTTCCTTTTGATTTATTAAAAAAAAAGCTGCGTACACGCGGACCCGTGTAATTCGTATCCGAATATTCAACAATCAACTGCATATGCAATTATTTTGAAGAAGCAAAGGGAAATAACTTGCCTTTTAATTATATTTACATAACAAACAAAAAACGGAGAAGAAATTTACCAATTAGAACTGAATATACGAGGAAAAATATTCTAAGTTATACTTCATCAAAAAGTCTCTTTCGCACAATATTGGACTGAATACACAACATTTAAAAAATTGAAGACTTTCCCGCTGTGATAGATTGAAACATTAATATCTTTCATTTATTTATTTCTTTTCATTCTGCTTTTAACATGCAAATCAAATCTTTTATCACTTACAAAGGTCCGAGGTCAGTATTATAAACAGGAAGTACTTCAAATAAAAATTTAAAATATTACGTAAATGATTGTACCCAGACACTTCAGTTATAGCTTCGTTAATCAAAAAAAGACGAGATCGATCGTTGGAAGAAAGACTTCAGTTTCATTCAGACATTTTTACTATCACAAACTTTTTTAGATATTTTTATAAGAAAAGGTCAAGATAAAAGTTCAGGTTTAAGATTAAGACTTTTCAGTCAGTTGCATCAAAATATGTTACAACATTTTAACTAGTTTTCATATTAGGATGCTTCTGAGTTATTAATATTAGTCAAAAGCATAACAACAGAAAGAGATGCCAAATTTATGAAGCAGAATTCAAAATATGTAAATTTGAAACACTGTTTCCCATTTATAATTTATTCTATAACTCAAAATTTTTTTTTACGGAAGATGTAATGACGGTGTAATGCTTTAGATAATGAAACTCCTTCTACCAAGAACGAACGCAAATTGTTTTGATCCTCATAAAAAAAAGCTAACATATATTTTACACAATCTTTATGCAGTTCTTTAAATAATATATGTACAGTAAAGAGAAGTTCTATTTTATGTAGTAAAGAGGAGTTCAGATAAGAATCACGATGTAGAACTGTTTTTTAATTGCATTCCAAGGTTCTTCTCCAGACGCTTGAAATTTGGAAAAGGAGTCTCATCCATATTTAAGTATCGATAACACCTGGTTCGTATCATTAACCTTTGACAAATCCTAAATACTGCAAAAATGTGAAAAATTTGCTGAAAGTTATCAGACAGACATTACACCTTTCTCAGCTTTTCGATTTTACCACTTCCTTCCATGCGGGTTGCTTTGTTTCATGAATAGCGTGCTGATAAAACAGAGATAATATTTCAAGCGATAAGTGCGTAGAATATAAGATGACCATCTGCAAGTCCACGATTATGTATTTATAGGACGAAAAATAATGAGGCATCAATTAATCCTCTATGTCAAATAATCATTCAATTATTACAATAGTGTGACGGATTTTGTATAAATGTAAATAATTTAAGCGAAATTATATAAAAACTTGCAAAATAATGTAACATGAAAACCTAAAGAAGCAAGGCTTTGCGGAAAAGAAAGAATGCTGGGGCAAGTCTATTTAACATTGAAGTAAATGGTTATCTCGTTAAATTTGCGAGATGTTGCCAACCTGGCGACATGTTGGTCCGGTCCATGTATAACTGTAATGGGTATTGTAATTGAATAACTATAATTGATGCTATATGTAGGTCTAACCGTATCCAGCCCTCATCTTCCAGCAATTTCGAGAAGTGGAAGGTACTAGAAATCTCTTGGCGGCAAGGAGAAAAATGTATGAGTCCGGGAAGAGACTTTTTGTTGTTGAGTTCAGCGTGAGTTCGGAGTACTGACATCTCCGTGTTAGCTTCGCTCTTTAGATGCGTTTTGCATTGCACTGTGTTTAATGTTCTTAGCAGTTTGAAGTGTAACTACCGACTGTACTCTGTGATATTGTGAAAAGATGTACTAGTATTTTTGGGGAATGTTCTGGAACTGCGAAGTGTTTCTTGTGGTATAATAAATTTTATCAAGCTATCAATAGTTCTGTGTGCATTCTATGTTCTATGTGCATAAACCCTTACGTAGGCAACAATACACAGGGTGGTTATGAAATAATATTAGATTTCAGAGCCCTCTAGCGAGTAAAGTATTGGATGAAACGTAATTAAATGTGATGGGATACATAGTGGACCATGAGATTTCAATTTCTTTAAAAAAAAAAAAAAAAAAAAAAAAAAGAAAAGAAAAAGAAAGAAAGAAGAAGAAAATTAGTACCAAAAGTCGCCACTAGGGCAAATGTTGGTGCTGCAAAAGTGTACTAGTGTGAATAATGAATGATTTAAACTCCAAAAGGCACAGCACATATCAATTTTATTAGCAACAAATGATTGTTACAAATGAGGTTCAATATTTTGATGTTCCAAGAACTGCATACGTCGCACAACATTTCCCATGGTGGCTTGCAGTATATCAGAAGTAATTTGTCTCACTTGTAACGTTATTCGATCTTTCAAAGTTGCCATATCGGGACGCGTAATGGCAGACCGCACATTGAGTTGAACAGTGTTAAGCGAATTTCGCTTACTGCGCATGCTTTATGGTGTACCTTGATGGTATTACATAACATCACATGCAACAGCTGTAAATATGAAAAACACATGCATATATCCAGCAGCATGTTAATTTCTTTTGAATATATGGTGTCTGTCATCTACAAAAGAAAACCGTAAATTCAAAATATAAGATGTGAACATAGGTCTCCTGTTGGATAATATAAGAAAGTCACACTTTCTGGTATTACTATTATTTTTTATTATTTGTAGGGCCTTAGGTCCTACAAATAATAAAAAATAATAACAAAAAATTAAACATTGTGTAGAGAGTAAAAAGCATAACGCAGAAACTTGTTGAAAAATTAACATGTATATCACTTTGCCCGAGTGTTATGGTCAGAATCCCATTCTGTATAATAATATATGCATTTGACATTATTAGGTATTGCTAATTAAATTAACATTTAAATACTTCAATGAAATATTAAGAAAATGAGAAAAATTATGAATACTACTTACTATATGATAGGAATTTTTTAAAAGTGAGCTAACTAATAAACAAAGAGCAAAATATATAGTTCCATATTCCTTACGCTGAAGTCTACTTCATGCTTATTATATCATCATTAGTTATGAGGGCAGAACATTTGTGGTCTTCACCTTGCAAAATCATGAGGAACATTTTAATAATATAGGAAAATTTCATATAATGGCCAGTAGCTGAACTGAATGAAATGAGTATTTTAAATTCACTAGAAATTTAGGGTCGTGTAATATTTAATATTTCAAGTTTTGGAAGAAACTATTTAAAATGTCTTCTTTTTTGGGGGTGGGTTGCTTTAACTGCTTTTGGGCTACAGATTTCAGCCATATAATCTCATAAATAGGATTTAAAGATTAATTTTTTAACCCAGGCAGATCATATTTCTTCATATGAAATTATTGTTCAAAATTTATTCACTGCCTTACTTATTCATTACACACAATATATTCATATACTAATTAATCATATATTAATACAGTATTCAAATACTAATAATTAAATCCTTAAAAAATGTTCCTCTATTAAGTAAAAACATTTTAAAATGTCCAATTGAGCAGTATTTATTTTACCTCAAAATATGTCACTATTGTATTATTTTTCAAATTCGTTATTAATACATGAATTAAGTAAACTCAAGTATTATTTAGAATTGAGGATTAGTGATATGGAATGTTTAGAATGTTCAGAGTTTTATGGAAAAGTACTACTGAATGGTAAAAAGGTTTATTAAAATTCAAATACAGTAATTCAATGATGTAATATACACATATAATTAATATGCACAACAAACGATTAGTATGAAATGCATGACAGAGCAAGAATGAAAACATACATGAATTTACAATAACATAAGTTGCAAAATAAACAGAATACAGGAAAACTCGCATAAATTTACAATAATATGAAACAATTAAGTATTATGAGTAATAATATTAGTCAGATTTTTCTTTATAGTTAAATCTTCATTTTCATTGCTCTTTTAATATCTTGTGTTGGTGGTTGGCCTGCACACATTCTTTAAGCGATAATCTCTGTGGCACTTCATCAAACCCTAAATTGTTGAAACAAACATTATCAAATGCTAACTTGTAATGACATTAATACATGCATCATAACAAATACACAATGAATATTAAGAAAATGTTAATGTACCAATATTTCTTTTTTCAGTAGTATCAATTATTGAAATATCATAAAAGAGGAATTAGACATTTTTGATTAAACATTCAATTATACATCTATCAATTTCAGTGTTACAGTGTGGCACCAGGGTAACTATGCGAGACACACTAATCCCCTCGAAGATTTCTGATTTACAAAATAATTTTGGCAGTAACTTGTAAAGGCTAAATAATATTATAAAAAAGATACAATTCTTAAGTAATTACGTATATTTTGTAGAAATACTTTGGAACTGTTTGAGCTGGTATTCGTGAGAATCCTTGAGTAATTTTTTGAATGCAGAATAGTTTAACTGAGAAACAACAGAATGCAGCCAAATGATATCCCTAAGTATTATTTCATTTCACTTTCTAATATATATTAGCATTAATTAAGAATTTAATATAAACATTAAAAATAATTACATGAAGCAAGATCTCTAAAATTTCAAAATTGCATATAAAAATCTAGTTTAATATCTGCAATACATTTTTAACTCATCATATTTTCATAAATTTAACTTTACAATCTAAGACTAATTACAATAAAGCATACTTTATGACACAAGATTATGAACTTCCAGATAATGTGTATCATTTAATCTGAGATTAAAAACTATGCTAGGAAACATTCTGGAAAACCACATTTAATACGTTTTAAACTATTTTACTTTCCTAGATAATCTCATCAAAATTATTAAATATTCATCAATCTTTTGATCGTCAGTTTCTGTTACCTGCCAGCGAGGTAGAATGTATTCACCAAGACACAAAGAATATGTATTATATACATGTAAAATATAGAAAATACAGTGGCTTTGCTCTGCGCGAGCATGCAACCTATAATTAACTTACTGCAGTTTCAGGATCTTATCCTAGACCAATACTTTCGAGAACATTCTGGCATGTTATATAATCGCTAGTACACATACTGAATACGTGCCATTTTTCGTCAGACTGCTTTCTTCTACCGCTGCTACAAGACCTTGCAGCTGCTCCTCCCATCTTGTTCTTTCGTTTGTTAAAGCAGATATGATGTAAAGTCTAAATTTAATCTTACTTAGTTTAAATCAATATTGAATATATAACTTTGAGAATTTCATCTAAAGGCAAAATGATCTGCTGAGAGAATTGAATAAAGATGTGGGATCTAAAAAGCTAAATCCTTCTTTGTCGTCATTTTGCAACCTTCTATCCAGCCATAACAATGCCTGGCCTATGATGTAGTTATATTGTCAAGTTTTGGTCATTCCTGTGCCTGCCAAAATATTACATATACACGTATGGAAATTATTAATATAAGCTACATAATGTAATATTAATAATTTTCATACGTGTATAATTTTCTAATGATTGTTTTGTCACAGTAATTAGAATAAAAGTCTGAAATATCGCCATGTCTTGCAAAATATCAACTAAATCTGTACACAAGAATTTTCCATTAAAAATTTATGTGCAGACCTGATAATCATTTTATATACTGCTCTTTGTATAATGTACTGAACTGTAAATCTCCAGGTATACAAAACATTTCAAGACACTCGATATTTATTCTGTTGCAGAAGCAAACTGTTTATTTTCAATATATATAATAATAAGCAAAGATGATACGTGACAAATCTTTCAGTTCTATAATTTTTATATCTAATATTCAGTGCACTATTATGCTAATAAGCAATCTTTATTCTCAAATCCTTGCATTATATGTTGGTGATTATGGGTCGTCTATTATTCATCTGTTTGCTTATCCGTCATGGCGACTACACTAAGTCTGTTAATCAAAGCTCAAATGTATGCCTGTCTCGTGTAATTTTAAAGAAATATTTGAAGGGAAGATAGGTTAAATTACATAATAATTATACATACTTTGCCTGTGTGTTTACAGTCAGACATAATATTCAACAACCAATATGCTTGAAAATGCCCAAGTGGGATTTGAATGGCTTCAAATAACATATACTGGAAAATTAAATAAAAGTATTATAAAAATACTGCGCTCATTTGGATGGCTTAAATAATAGTTGTGTAATAAAAGAACATTATAGGTTTGATATTAACTAATTAATTTTTTTTATTTTATCTTTTTTACCTTTAAAATGAAGAGGTAATGTTTCTAGTTGATATTATGTGAAAACCTGAAAAGCAAACAAAAACTACACTAAATCTAAAAATGTTTCCAAAGTTCACACATCTGCAAGAAACTAATAAGGTCAACAATGCCTGATTAACTGAATTTGTTGGCAGACGATGATTCAATTTGAATATAGAAGACATGTAAACAGTATAAAAGCATATCAAATTTATATCTGTGTACGAGTCATCATATGTGTGAATGAGTACATACTATAAATTAAGTACAAGTCTTACTCTGAACTATTTAGTATGCTTATACACTAATTTTTGCATTTTCTTAATTCATATTTTTAATTAGCATTATTACAAAATTAAATAATATCTGTAATAATTGTAACTGAAACAATTGTATTTGAAATTTCACCTCTTTCATAATAACCACAATTGCCTAGTACATATTCATTAGCAAAGCACACAATTAAGTGCTTCACAGTATTATTAACAGTAAGGATGCTATCACATGTCAGTTTGTTTCGGAAGAATAACTGTTTGGCACAATTTTTCTGCTTTGTCACAACAGCCAACTATCATAGATCACTTTGGGGTTAACATGGGAAACTGGTTCCCCATTACAAACAAGCTGATAGCTGATTGATTGAAAACGAACAATTTGCAATTTTTTTAGAGAGGAAGGAAAAGGTTGCATGTCTTTCTTTCAATAGTAAACCAGGCAGAAAAGTTGTCCGAAACAAGTTATTCATGTGAAACAAATGCCGTGTGATAAGGGTCTCAGACATCATTACTTACATCTAATATTTCACTTCCAGAAACAAGGGTTAAAATTTTTCAGCTGCCATTCACTGTGCCAATGCCTGAAATTAAAAAAAACATTCTATAAAAATCTTTAAAAGGATGATTCAAGTATTGAAAAATCTTAGATCATAGCTTGGTCATACACACAAAATATATTATTTTTATACCAATAAAATAATATGTTGTTCAGTGCTGAATGAATTATTTAACAATAGGAGAGGGTCAATGGTTGTGAAATCACATCATAATAATAAGAGAATTTATAAAAAATGAAATAAGGGGTTTTATTTAAATTTTATTATTTAGTTAAGAATAATTATCCTACTAACTTTAATTCATATATTCAACTCTGAAACACACTTTCTACAACTTATCTTTGGCTACTATAGTCTGTGTAGTCAGCTTGACAGATACAGTCAGCAAATGATGATTGACAGTCATAATTGTTATCTTGTCTTCCTGGTACATGTGCAGTACACATACATGTTTTCCTACAACTTGCATGATTGCATGATTGCATTATATATCACAGCAGAAATATACAATTTTATGAAGAACTAATTTGCAATAATATATAGCATACATGAAAACAATCCAAGCATACTTTATATTAAAGTGCAATGTTATGTAATCATTAATGAAAATTACATACATCAAAATATACTTTATTGTTGACTTTACTATTACTTTAGGATTATTAAAAATCATCATCAATTCCTACATGCTGTACAATCATCTGCTTTTTAAAAATAGAACTTGTTACATTTAATATTTCAACAGGTTTTTCTATTCAATAGATATTTGATAATATAAGGAGTTAAGTAAATTTGAGCTAATTATATTTTATTTTTACCAATTCTTTACAATTATACCACAATTCATTACATTACGAGTTCATTACATTATTTTATATTAACTTCAACCAAAACATTTCAGCACATTTTGAGATGAAAGACTCAAGTACCTTGCATCAGTTTTAGCTGTAATAAAATTACGGTAATAACTTTCTTCTTGAAGTTTCTCGAAAATGATGTTTCTTTTCGAAAAAATTAAAACAGTAAGGAAACAAATTTCTTAAAACATCTTTCTTAATGCTACATTATATAGAAATTTAGGAAATGTTAAAAAATGTTAATGAACTGTATATGTGTTAAAATAGAATATATCACATACTGCAGATATAACATATCAAATTTACTGAAATGGGAAAATATATACATACCTGAAAGCAATCTCGCAATAGCATTTGGTTTGAAGCTCGCGCTATCCACTGGAGCATCTGCATTTACGCTGACTTTCTTTACCCATTTTGTGCACTCTTCAATCGAATTTAAACTTGATCGTATCGTTCAACTTTCCAGTTGTTGGAGCAGTACAGGAAAAAAAATCTAATTTTACACAGTAATTACTTTACATTGCACATATACTCTACGAAGACTTAAACGCCGGATTTGTTTACAATCAGATGGCGGTACATCTACCACATACCGTATTTATCCTCTTTTCAAATCGCGCCAACATAATAATTACGCCAAATTTGTTTCTGGGCATGCGCAGTATGCGACATTCGTTTAACACTGTTCAACTCAATGTGCGGTCTCTATCGGTTACTAACTCTATCGGTCTATCAATGTGCGGTTACGCTATCGGGACATGTCTTTGATACATAACACCTTTAAGAAATTCCAACAATAAAAAGTCAAAAAGATTGAGATCGGAAAGCCGTATCGTAGAAAATGCACGATTAATGACTCTGATGTTATAGAAATGTTGCCACAATACACCCTGTACCGCAAGTCGACTTTATGAAGGGCAGTATTGGCATTCTTGTTCCGCTGATAATACAGCATGACTAACAAAGCACAGTCCCGTAAGGTAAAAGCCATCGAAAAGAATGATGCTAATTCTCCCAACCTTTCCTTTTATATTCATGGTAGCTACAAGGAACGCGATTGTGCAAAACCGTACATGTTATTCGGTAAACAGAGCCAACACTCCCATGGTCCACTATGTATACCTATCAAATTTCGTTATGTTCCATCCAATACTTTACTCGCTAAAGGGCTCTGACTATATCATGTTATTTTATAACCACCCTGTATATATGCACTCGTGTGCAAAATTAAGATAATCTGCATATTATGTCGAAGTTCTGAAAAATTAATGGACATATTTTAATGAAATCTTATATGAATATACATTTATAACAGAGAAAGAGATATATCATTCAAAAGTCCTTTTATATACTCATCAGTAAAACTCATAGTGCAGGGATGTCGAAAATCCACGTTGTGATATCGAACTGACTCTAAGTCTAATATGAGATATGGTTTCCTTTTGCAGCCAGACAAGTCGCGCAGCGTGGAAGCTAGGACAAGAGGCAATTGAGGAGTCCCTGTGACAATTGCTTTCACTCTTGCAGTAAAGCAGTGTACAGCTCTGGGATGTCTCTTTGAGAGAGACGGCGAGATGAAATTGCTCTCCCAAGAGCGCAAAAATGTTCTATAGGGTTATGGTCAAGATATCTAAGTAGTTAGCCCATGCGGTGAATATCCTTTCTTTCCAAGTAGACGTCGACCAGCTCAGTTCTGTGTGAAGGAGTATTATCGTCAATTAACAGGAATCCAGAACCAACTGCGCCCCTTAAAAGTTGAGGACAGGTATCTGAGATCTCCCCTCTATACCTCATAGTAATCAAGGATCCTTTATCAAACACATGCAGAAGTATGCAGCCGTCCAAATATTGCCTACTCAAACCATTACACTTCCATCATAGAAACGATACTTTTCCCTGAAGAATGAGGGATGGTATCGCGTTCTAGACTCTCTCCAGATATAAAGAAGCCAAGACTCAGAGTCCAGACTGAATCTCGGTGCTCCACTGAGGTCTGGTTCAAAGTGCTTGTTATCTGCACTATGCTTAACGCTCTCTCTTATGCGATGCAGTGAGCGGGACGCAAACAGCATAGCTTCTGGAACACAGCCCTATCTCATTAAGCTATAGACGCTATAGACGGTATAGACGAAGCTATAGACGATAAAACTCAAGTTCCAGTGGCAGCATACAGCTCACATGAAATATGTGAAGCTGTAGAAGTTCTCTGTAGCCGCCCTAAAAGTCCCAACGAATGATCCTCATTCATCGTTGGAGATCTTGGTTAACTTAGGTCTTCTATGAATCCAGTGTTCAGAAACGTTTCCGTAACTGCAGACAGTGAGCGGTACATTGAGCTGTATAGCCAGCTGCGCTTGTGACTGGCGTGGCTTCAGTCTATGTATACATTCTTCATCTCATTCATATCCATACGTTCGTGGTTACTCATTTTACCTGATACGTTATAAAGTGTACCCAATTCTTGGCTTACTTACTTACCACCTGCTGAGTTGCTGTACCGCCTGTTATATGACTATCAGCATTTGTACTCAATTGGTGGAGCATTCTATTGTCGCTAGGCCTAGCCAAAAAACACCATAGAATATTAAAATTTGTAGCGGAATGTAAAGTTTCTACGGAAGATGGGTATTTGTGAACTGTGGTTATCAAAGAGACTCTATTAAGACTTTGACTGTGCTAAATAAGGATTTTAGCAATGTTTTATGGTGATATCGAGTTTACAAAGAATGTTTGCTCTAGAAGTCAGTGGTAAGTTGGATATAAGAAGTAATACTGATACATTAGATGAGTCGAAACACGGTGAATGCCGTGAAGGAGTATGCGTCCACAAATTGTCGAAAACTAGTCGTACTTTAATCCCCTCCACAACCACAGCCTCGCAGACGCGCATGTGTACGCTTATGTGTTCGATCGTGGTAATTGTATAATTTTTCGGTGGCATTTGGTTCAATACTTTTCGTAAAAGTAGACATTTGAAAATTCTCTTAGCTTTACACTAATGATAATAACTAGTTATTTAACATAAGATACCTTAAAATTATTCGGATTTTATATATATATATATATATAAGGAGGGCCACTATGAGCCCTCCTTGAGATTCCTTCGCATTTTGGCAACCGTTTCTCGGACGAATTTTGAACAGTCAACTTTTAGCCAGAGCTCGTGTCGGCCAAAGGTATGTTTTCTCGTTTTACTTTATTTTTCCCCTTTTTACATTTTGAGGAAAAAGCTCCTCCTTTTTGTCTACACAGGACTTTACTGTGCAGGCTTTTCTTAGCAAAACGTTGTAATTTTACACAACCGAGCCTATTCTTAATTTTATTTTTACAAAGGACTTTCAAGTTTAATTTCTATCTGAGAATTACTGAATATATTAATTGTACTTTAACCTTACTAGGCCACCTTGTATTTGATTTTACTTTTTATTGTGTTTAATTTTTAGTATTGTAGTACTTTTAATGTTTTTGCTATTTTTTACGTTGACTGCTTCAAGACACGCAAACACGTCGAGAAAGGGGGCAAATCTCGTGAGACTTTTGTCAATTTTAATTTGTAAGGAAATTTGATTTCGATTAATACCGTTTGGAGTTTCAATATTTTTTCAGTCAAAACGTGTTTGTATGATCTTAATCAATCAACTTGGTTTAAGGCTTCAAGCACGTTTTCCTTGACAAGTTCTGTTTGAAGCTTTGAACCGAGAAGATTAACAATAATATTTTTTGTACACGTTTTTCAATTTTTCTGTAGTCTGGATAGGATTTTTTTAAATATTTTTCAATTTGCTTTATCACTCATTTTACATAGCGTTTCAGGAATTTTGATAGGATACTACAAATGTTTATAACGACTTTTACTAATTTTCGAACTTCCTTTCTTCTTTAAGTTCAAATATAAAAATCAGCAGCTAAAAGCGCTATTCTTGACTAGCTTAGTCATTCGATTTTTAATTCTTTTTTACAGCTTTTTTACTGTATGTGTGTGTGTGTTTGTGGTGTGTGTAAGATAAAAATATGTTAAGTCAAATCTCTAACTTTCATTTGCAATAGTCTTTTATTAGTCCAAAGGGATTTCAGTCCCGAAGGACTATTGCTTTCGTTTTTGGCATTTTGCGTCGGACTCATAAACGTCGGTTCACTTTTCAAACTGTTGCCACAAAATGTTAGAGTCCTGCATTATATTTGAAGAAATTAAATAATGAAAAATCTGCATAAATGATTGTCTATTTCTCGCATTGTGATAAAACAATGGTACATAGAGCCATCGAATTTTGAATGACGAAATCCTACTGCGAATATGGGCATCTGAAATCCCAAATTTGGAATTTGTTTTATTATAGATTTTATATGTTGTAAAACTTTAACGAATTTTTGATTTACAAACTCAATGCTTTAAAAGCGAGAAATGGCAACGTTATATAGAAAAAAAATACTTTTATCCCCAGCTCGCGAGACTGTGTATATCGGAAATTCTAAAGATATGCTTAATTTAACATTATTTTGCGATATTGCTCTTGAACTGAATTTTATGGTTTAAGTGCAAAGAACATGATATTTAATAAATAAAGGTAACACTCAAAACGTTAAAAAACGCCCCTTTGGACGTAATTTAAAATCTGAAAAATTTCAGATTTTTTTATTTTATTCATATTATAACTCATTAGAATGCACAAAATTTATATCATTTAAGAATTATTTAATCGTTGCCACATGTTCTATTCAAATACTATAACAAAGCTAGAACGATGTATAAAAGAAATTAAGCAAACAAAACGAAAAAAAAAAAAAAAAAAAAAAAAAAAAAAACAGTTTTTCACAGACGATTGAGTATTTCTCATTCAATTAATTCAGTTTTCACTTCGCGACAAGGCAAAAATACATAAAAACTCAAAATATCTATATTAAAAATTATGAAGTAAATCTCAAACGCTTATTTCCTCGAAAAAATTCCAGAAAGAATTAAGCATGATTTAATTGGCAATAATAAATGAATGCGCTATCTTTGTTATTGCGAAGCTAAGTTTCTCTAGATTGGCAACAAATCCACTAGTCTCCTGTTTCAAATGTAAACATTAATGGCCGCCATAAAAAACAGGCTTAGCGACAATTAAACAACAAATTGCTGATAATTCTAAAAATATTGCACACAGATTTACTAAAGGCATAAAATCCTTAACCGGAAGATAAAAACAACATAATTCAATCATTTTTATAGGAAAAAATGTACAATTTACAAACATATACGAGTAAAGAAACTGAGATCACTGAGCCGGGTAATAGAGTGGATATATATATAAATATATTTATATACGTTTGGTGCGGCCGATTGCAACCAAAATACGAGTTGCACATCTACATGTTATAGCAGTCCTATATACAAAATTTCGACGTTCCGAGGCTACGCGTTTTTGAGTTATGCGAGATACGTTCGTACAGACACCACGAAAAATTCTCTTCAGAATTAATTTTAAAGTAGTTTTATAATTTTTTTGAAGGAAAAGAGTCTTTTATTCTGTCCTTACGTACAGATATCACGAAAAAACATCGTTAAATTGCATTCGATAGCGGTCAAAATAGATATTTTCATTGAAATATGCTGCCTGAAACTTTTCGCGATTACAATACTTCCTTTTTACTTCGTACAATTAAGTAAAAAAGAAATAAAATTTTTATTTCCAGCGCGCAAGATTGCGTATCAGAAATTCTAAAGATATGCTCATTTAAAAATTATTTTCCGATATTGCTGTTGAATTGAATTTTGTGGTTTAAGTGCTAAGAATGCGATATTTAATAAATAAACGTTAAAGAAACGCCTTAGGGTGTAATGTATGTATTTTTTCACTTACTTTTTCTTTTAATTTTGCCACTTCGAAAGAGCTTGCCTGCCCATTGTGGCCATAATTGCTCTGTCGATGATTATTGGCTTTTAAGCTGTGAGAATAATTTAAACACAAAGCGTTGCTATGTTCATTATTCCGCTACACAGAGTCGATTGGGAACAAGCAGCAATCTATTTTAAAACAAACTTCGATTTTACTTATACTTGAATGTTTAAATATTTATGAAAAAGCGTGTTTGATGTCCTTTTTATTTTAGTACTATGCTGTTTCATACAAGCAGCATCATAATAATATATTCAGTTTGTGTTTTATTGCAGTGCATTGTATGATATTATTATTTTTTTTAATTGCGATGTTTCATCCTTTCTTATCCCCCCTTTGATGTTTCGCATAGCAATGTCTTCCAGTCACGTTGTTTTCTTTTCCATGTCTCGCTCGATATGGTTTTGCCGAAATGATCTGTTCGCATACTGGGACGCATAACATCGCAAACGTTGTTATTTAATATTTCTCATTCCTTTCCATGTCTTTTAAAATTGTATAACTATTTATATTACTCGACCTTCAGTGTTCTATCATCTTGATAATAACTGACAGTACTGCCATATTTTATTTCAGTATTTTTTTTCTCCATTTTAATTTGGCTATTTCCTCCTTCTGTCCAAAATGTAGATGCTGTTTATAGTAAGTTTCTTAAAAATGTGTCATATATGACTCTTGTATGACTCTTGTATGACTCGAATTTCGCAGGCTGTTACATAAAAGTTTTAACCAATAATGATTTCAGATTTGAGAATCGAAAATTTTAACAGCCAATGGCGAAACCTTTTTTACTAGCCATCGGTAAAATTTAGAAACCATTATTCAAATTAGTCTTTACCAAATTTTCATCTCAGACACTTTACATTCCTACCCTTTCTTGGTGTCCTGCTGAGATGCCTCTCTCGATCATCCATTGTCGCATTGTCGTAAAACAAAAATGTAATCAAAACTGGAGCGGAGATTATGGTCATTTTGAGGTATAATGTATATTATGAATGAGCTTCTTAAGAATAAAATAAAATGTATGAAATCGGCCACTACGACTGTTAACATCTTTTATAGCCCAAATCTCTCCGCATCTCTAAATCATGCTCCTCTCTTTGCTGCAACATCATATGCATCATTACTTATATGTGCTACTGGCAATCTGTAAAAGCTAGCATTTTATAGAATACCTAAGGCATTTTATAGAATACCTAAGGCATTTTATAGACTGATGAAAACTAGCCCTCAAAGTATGAAACGATTAATATTTCACGCATTTCGTTGTGACGTAGTTTCGTATTTCGTAAGTTCATACATTTCATAATTACAGTGATAAGTCGGTAAAGTAGACATCTGCAAGGCATTATTTCGAATATACATATATTTAAAACATTCATAATTAATCCATACATTTGTTCCATAATTCAATATATTTCATACATTTTCATGCATGGTTTTCTTTAATAGGAAATACTTTATTTTGTTTTGCACAACTCTCATTTTTCCTTTGGCCTGAATAAAAGTTTTTAATGCCACGCTTTTATTATTTCTTAAAATACAAATGTATTTTTGAGGAACGCCTTATCATGACCTTTTCTCATACTTTGCCTAAATAGCATTTGTCATTCTATAGAACACCTAGATATTATATACAATGTCTGAGGAAAGTATACACTAGTTTTCTTATTTCATACTTTGCTTAAAAACGCCAGGCATTCTATAAATTACTGGTAATGTAATAAGAACCGCAAATAATTTCTTAACAAGGAAGAGTTCCTTATTAAGAAGAAAGCATTTCAGAGTTTTAATTCCGTTATTGATAGGAAATCAAAACATTGAAGAGCAGTCCTTTCGTATTTTTGTGGTTTATTCTGAAATACAAGACCCAGAATAAAATTCCAAATATTCTGATACTAGTGCAAACTTTCCTTTTCACTGTGGTAAGTTGTGCTAATTCTGAGCAGAATTTTCTAAATAAAAATCATTTAAAAAATATTTAGAAATTGTAAATTTCATATTTAAGAATTCTTGCTATACTGTTTGTATAATAGTTAGAGCAATCAAACGGACCTCTACAATGTCACGGATAGTTTTGCGAACAAACGAACAAGCAAAAGAATAATATAATTTTAAAATGCCAGAATTAAAGTTTATCTTCAAAAATAAACATAGAGTTCAATTTATTCCCGTATTTGTCATTTTGATTTCTTTGTATGTATTTGCTTGTATATCGAAAGCAGCAGCAAATTCAGGTCCGCAGCGGGAGGCAAAAATTCTAACAACGCTCTTGGGTCTTAGGCTAATGTAGCTGCCGTGAGAAATTTCGCTATATGTGTAAGGCACGCATATACATACATATATGCTGATCATCATATACACTACATGTTTATTTTTCTTTTTAAATACACCATTGCAAACTAGCGATGAGAGAATTTTCCTTAGTTACATTAGATCATTGTAGTCATTTTAATTTAAAATACACTAGCAAACATTTTAATTTGCAAAATATTTCTTATGTAACTCCAATTTAGAAAAGCTTCTCAAAAAGTTTTATGGATTGCAGACGTGATCCATCGAACGCCATCATTGTTCAAACACTCAACTTATCTGCCTCTAGCAGATTCGAGTTTTGAAAAATCTCCGCCTTCCTTCCCAAGACCTAGCGAAAGCGACATAAACTCGCCAAAAGATCGAATGTCACCACGTCCAAAGGTAGGGAGGGGGTAGGCAGCTAAGGGAAGAGAAAAGTTATAAGTCAAGAAGTTCGCAGTGGTAAACCGAAGACGTGTAATCGGATACTTCTGCGTTGCTCTTTCCTCCTCTTCTTTCGCCTGAGATCGAAGACTCCGTCCTCCCTCACATGCCACGAAAGATTGTAAGGACTGTTCACAAATTAAATTAGGCATTTGGGTAGTTTATATTTTGGAATTCCCCTTTTTGCTTATAAATTACGTTTGCAGAACTAGTTTACATTTTTCCGATGGTATATTTAAAAATACTTAACAATTAATTTACCTGATAATGTCTAGCTAATTGGTACTGACTACATGTTCTAAATCTGCACAAAAATTCTACAATAAAAAAAAAGATGCTACAAAAAAAAAAAAAAAAGAAGAAGAAGAAGAAGAAGAAGAAGAAAGAAAATGAAAGGGAATAAAATTTTTAATCAATGTCATTTTTTTAATTACGATATAAAGAAAACACAAGGATTGAATTTTGTTTTTCCAGTCATAATATGGCAGTATTTTATTAGAGCAACTCGTCAAGTGTGTTTATACAAGGTTTTAGGTTTTATATTTAGTTCATTTATGTTTCACTAGGAGCTTAATTCTATCTTGATTTTTTACCTGCTTCCTGGTGTGCTACAGAGTTTAAAATTTATATCCGCACTCGATTAAGTAATAATAACACAATGTGGTAAAGCGAGTTTTTCGAAATTTCATTTCATTTTTACTTCCTCGTACGAAGTAAAAAGGAAGTATTGTAATCGCGAAATGATTCAGGCAGCATATTTCAACGAAAATATCCATTTTGACCGCTATCGAATGCAATTTAACGATGTTTTTGCGTGATATTTGTACGTAAGGACAGAATAAAATACTCTTTTCCTCCAAAAAAATTATAAAACTGCTTTAAAATGAATTCTGAAGAGAATTTTTCGTGGCGTCTGTACGAACGTATGTACGTACGTACGTACGTATCTCGCATAAGTCAAAAACGAGTAGCTTCAGAACGTTGAAATTTTGTATATAGGACTGCTATAACATGTAGATGTGCAACTCGTATTTTGGTTGCAATCGGATGCACCAAACGTATATAAATATATTTGTATATATATCACTCTGTTACCTGGCTCAGTGATCTCAGTTTCTTTTACTCTTATACGGTTGTAAATTGTACATTTTTTGCTTTAAAAATGATTGAATTATGTTCTTCTTATCTTCCGGTTAAGGTTTTTATGCCTTTAGTAAATCTGTATGCAATATTCTTAGAATTATCAACAATTTTAAAGTTGTTTAAGTGCCTCTAAGCCTAATAACTTTTTTTTTGATGGCGGACATTGCTTGTTTACATTTGAAACAGCAGGATAGTGGATTTGTTACCAATCTAGAGAAACTTAGCTTCGCAAAAACAAAGATAACGCCTTCATTTATTATTGCGAATTAAATCATGCTTAATCCTTTCTGGAATACTTTCGAGGACATAAGTGTTTAAGATTTACGTCGTAATTTTTAATACAGATGTTTTGAGTTTTTATGTATTTTTGCCTTGTCGCGAAGTAAGAACTGAATTAATTGAATGAGAAATACTCAATCGTCTGTGAAAAACTGTTTCTTTTTTGTTTTGTTTGCTTAATTTCTTTTATACATCGTTCTAGCTTTGTTATAGTGTTTGAATAGAACATGTGGCAACGATTAGACAATTCTTTAAATGATATAAATTTTGTGAATTCTAATGAGTTATGAACGAAATATAATACTTTTAAGTGAACCTAGCGCCAGAGTGTCGCTATGGTAAACAAATAGAGTGAATTTTAAAGAATGCATTTATTCTATTGCGGTTTATGTGATGTCGGCGAAATAGATTTAATTAAATCCAATAAGTTTAAATAAATTAAGAAAAAATGCAAGAAAATTAAATAAAATGCAAGAAAAAATGCGTATAATTTAATATTTCGTACAAGGAAGTCATGTGGTGTACACATCAGATATTTTAATTTAATGATCAAACGATTTTTTGCATGTATCTTCGTTTAACGAACAAACTACGAATATTAGGAATAAAATCTTTTCAGTAAAATCTGTATGAAAATTGTTATTCTAATTTTTCAATTTTGCGCGAATTTTTTTTTTAAATGGCTCGATTTTTTAGACTATTTCCTTTACGATTTTAAAATTTCTGCATTTAAAATGCATGAGGTATAATTTTTTTAAATTCTCATAGATTATACAATAAACTTTACTCTCTCTTTTAATATATATATATACATACATATGTTGAATGATCTAAAATTCACTTAATTCGAAAACAAGTTTTACTAATACTTGCGCAATAGCTCCAAAGTAAGATAATAACAATCTATTTACTAAAGAAATATTGATTATATTACCTCCTAATATAAATTTTGTAGAAGTATCAAAAAAGAGGTAACTCATATGTAGGAAGTTTAATTCCGAAAATTGTGTTTTAAAGTAACTTGAATGTTAATTATGAAAAACACTTTTACGGGCACTTGAATTTAAATCATGAATAACAAAATTTCAATTTTTGAAAAAGAAATTAAAATTAAAAACAAGTAATTATCGCTATTGATCGGAAATTAGTTGACTGACAACTAATAACTTTGAATAATAAATAATAACAAATAATAATCACAACAAATTTATTTTTCAACATACAACCATGAAATTGTTAGAAAGGTTTTTGCGACCAGTGCAATGAAATGCCATCTTAGTAGACAGATGATGCATAATGCAAATATCAGCACCATAGTACCAGAGGTTACATAAAGGAGCGCAAAACGCAAGAAGTCAGTGAGCGCAGCGCAAATCTGCTTAAAATGAAGAGATAGAATGACTGGCAAGCTTGAGGAGCGGCGTTATCTGACATCTGTCGCCTAAGATTTTGGAACTGATAAAAGTGTTGTTTCACGGTCTTGTAAAGCCTTCCAAACAACAGGTAAAATGTAAGAAAGATTGCTAGTGGTCGGCCAAGGAAAACAATGGTGACTGATGAACGATATCCATGCAGTCGAAGATTAAAACCAGACAGCGGGCAACATTGCTCAGCAGCTTCCCGCATGGCAACCGGACGACAAGTGCGCTGGTTTTTACTGTGGCCAGACAACCTTCATGACGGAGGTCTTTTCATTCGCTGCATACCATTGACAGCAGCCCATCGGTGGCGCCGTTTCAATGGCGTAGAGAACATAAAGACCAGGCATCTCAGCAATGAAGTCACGCTCTCTTTACCAACGAGCGTCTTTTCAGTCTGATAAACGATTCTCAATGCCATTTGGTATGGAGAGAGGTATGACAACGCTTTCATCCCACTAACATGAGGGAAAGAGACCGTTGGGATGATTGTATAGAGAGGCATTATGATGAACGGACGGATGAAGCTCCACATTTTTTACACAGGTTCACTTACCAGAGATTGTTGCTATGATGAAGTTATGTTCTCTCACGTGCCATTTTCCGGTGTGCGTTGTTTCCCACTTTGTTTATATGGATGGCGATGCACGGCCACACAAGAAGCTTCTGGAAAGGGAAGGTATGCACAGAATGGATTGACTAGGGTATTTCACTGATTTAAATCCCATGAAACAGGTGTGGGGTGTTTCAGGGAGACATATGGCTGCACGATCTCACCCTCAGGAGAACACCGAACAGCTGAAACAAATGCTGCTTGAAGAACGGGAACTCTTATACCAAAAACTGTTAGATAATCTGATGTTGAGTATCGACAGACAGTGCAACGCAAACATTCAGTTAACGGAGGTCATATTCCTTACTAAGGCTGTTTGGTTTGTTGTTCTTCCAGTTTTCCAGTTTCAGGCCAGACAGTTTTCTATTTGTTTTGCAGTACAATGCTCTTAAAGTCAAATTACTTTCGGGCAGAATGGGCGATCTAAAAATCAACTGACGGGCCAGATTTTTTTAAAACATTTTACGTAAATTTAATGTTTTTCTTACTAAATATTTATTAAAACAATTATAAATAATAATAATATCCCAAACAAAAATAGCAATATCGCAAAAGAAAAATTTTCAAATTTATATTTTTTTCCTGTCTGAAATCTAGTTTAGGTTCTTGCAAAACGGTTTTGTTGATTGACACTTTGTAATTCAAATATATTGGCAGCTAAACATTAAATTTGAATGACATTTATTTCAAAGAATTCTAACATGTTTAACTAATTTAATTCAAACTAAAAATAAACTAATTATGAAATTTCCAAATTATTAGGCTTTCTGAAATTTCAGAGAAAACTCACCGAGTGGGATAAAACTTCAGAATAAATAATAGCAAACCTAGTTACTTTCTCTTATTAAACTTTCTTTCCACGCATAAATAAAAATACAGATATTTGTATATAAATAATTGTAAACTTCTTGCCATTAGATTTCGTTTTGATTCTGATAAAGTTTGTAGCCTTGGAGAGAAATTACTAGAAATTATTTTCCCCACGGATTGTAAATGGTCATCGGTCTGTGTGGTTTTTTTCTTTTTTATTTTCAACTGTGGGGGGGGGGGGAGCTGTTCACATTTAAATGTATTCCCAAATGAAGTGATTATTCTTAGTGTAAAAATTCGTAAAAAGGTTATTTATTTTTTGACAGTTACGAATAAAAGTTTATTAAATTTTTATCTTCAAATCTTTGAATAATATTTGTGCCATAGTGTAAATTAATTCCATTTATAGATTTTCTGATGCGCTATTCATGTTCGTTTTTAATGAAAGTAAAAATAATATAAACTAGGATTTCAAATAACTAAAATCGTGAAATATTTGCACTACCGTGTTTGTAATAAATATGCAACTGAAATGCTTTCGCGAGCTGTATAAAATTACTTTGGGGGCCACATGCAGCCCACAAGCCGCCAATTTGAGACCACTGCCGTAGTGTATGCGTTCTATTCATTTTTTGGCTACTGTACTTTCGTTATCTAAGTACTGCATTGTGCCTCTGTGGTACGAATTTCATCTCTCTCAGTTGATGATTTGCGGAAATGCTAAAATGCTGCCAAAATCATAAAAGTATATATAGAGAGATTAAAAATTACAATTGCCTCTGTAATTTTGCTTTTTTTAACACATGCAGGTATTAATAAACATTTTGCATAACTTTATATTTCGTATTCAATATACACCTGGAAATGTTTTCTATAGCTTAATATCTAATTTCGGTATGATCTATTTTAAAGGAATGGCACAGGATGGACATTTTTGGATACATTTTAAAACAAGGCCCGAACGAAAATTAAAACATGCAAATTAAAAAAAAAACATCACTTAAATACTATTTTGTAAGCTTTTAAGGAGATTTTAATGATAACCTTAATAATAATAAATAATAATCTTTTAATGATAAAAATTTAGTAATTTTTAGTAAGACTTCCTAAGTGAAACGTTTAGCGAATGCAAGACAAAGTATCTGTAAGAAATCAGATGTTTCACCGAATATTCAATAACAAAGGAAAAATAAACCTACAAACTTGTTTTTGTGGTTAACCAACTCCATCTAGAAACAAAGCAATGTACTAAATAAGAAGGAAGAATTAAAAACTAAATCTTTATATATGAAATACCCTTACAATATACGACCAATTCAAGCTGCGCAGAAAAAATTGCTGCTCATATGACATACGAGCAAAACTGTTAAGTGGTTAATTAGGAACCCATTGAAAATAAATTATTACTTAATTAGTTTAAGGTGACCAGAAAATTGGAGCAAAATCCAGCAGCGTTTTGCTAAAGGGAAAAGAATTAAGCCGTTCCTTAAAATGCTGATGCAAATAAAATCTCAAACGACTTGTCATATTTTGTTAAGTTTCAGTTCTTTTATTCAGTAAAATGCTGCTAATAACAAATTATATTTTGGGCATTATTTAGTGTGAAATTTTAGATATACGTTTTTAAAATTCATAAAATTCCGAGCTTCGGATTGAATGATAATAATCGGACACATATCAGGTTATAATCATTCATTCGAAATCAATACTTATTGAATAATGTTTGCTGCCAGTCAGATAAATGCTGTCATGTCTCTTGTACTTTATTTTCAAGCATACTAGATCCAATCTTGATCTGGAATTTTATTTATTGTTATTTTAGAAATTTATATAAGTATTTTGTACATGCTGATTGAATAAAATACCTAGTTAAATTTCCTTCGGAGGGTTTATTAACTACGGAATTGATATTTAACTTTTAAAACACTCCAATGCACAATGCAACCAGCCTTTTCGCATGGGATTACCAGTATTCAACGGTTTTGCCGCTTTGCCGCTGGTGTTCCTTTTTGACAAATTTTGCGACTGCTTGAAGTATTCCACACCGAGACTGTCAACCCATAGTTATCTGTGACCAGTATCTCTTTTAAAGTAAAAAAAAGACCGATGTTCTTGGTGGCTTTCGGTATTCTTGAAATTTATTTTAACAGTCTGAACAAATTAATTACATCAACTCATATCATTTGCCTATAAATGACCATCAGTTATCATGAATTCATTGCTCAGCAGGGACCAATTGCTTTGATGATCCCCACTGTCTTTTAGCACATTTTTTCGAGCTCACCTCCCCACGTTAGTGATCCACCGCTTTACTGCCAGTGACTGCCAACGTGTAGTCTCTGGTTAATCCTTCGGTTAAATTCTGTTTTATAAATCTATCTAAATTTGCTACTTCTCTTCGCTTTGATAACTATCAACCAAAAAGTCACCGATAAATACTGGTATCGGTTATAGCTGTTACAATAATGCACCTTTTTTTTTTTTTATTGCTTTAACATCTTCGAGAATTTTTTTAATAATCTACCAAACTTATATTATGTTAAATGCATTTAATTTATAACGTGATCAGCTGCTAGTTTTTATGAACATTTGCGACTACTATTTTATTTCAATGAAGCTGTTTCTAACTCCATATTTGTATAGAGATTTATTCGCTAATTTCTTTTTTAATTTTTAAATGTTTAAAATTATTTTTTCAAAGGCTATCATCAGCTGTGACGTATTCATTAAAACTTCAAGTACATATAGCACAATAAGCCATTGAGCTTATTTTGACATCACGACGGTCTAATTCTAAGAGAAGAAAACTTAGAAAAGTGTTTGATTTTTATACCGTTATTTGATACATTTAATTTTATCATTTGCGACAGTCTAGACAAAATATATGATATATTTGATTATGCATTTAACAATTCGTGATTTATTAGCAGAAGAATATAAAATTCATAATAAAACAACAACAAAAAACAAAGCAAACAAGAAAAAAAGGTGGGGAAGAAAGTACATACAGCATTTTAATTAGACAGATAAATAAGAAATAACAATTATATAAACCGAACTTTATGTTTACACAAACATTAAATTAAATAAATATTAAAATTAATTCTCTGCTTTTCACACAATTCAGTAAAATATTTTTAAACTGTTTGAAAGTCTCTAAAAGTACTTTTTTAACGACTGCAAAACTACTTCTGTTTTAGACTTTTCAAATCTTTTTGTTTTTGCTTTTTTTTTTTTTTTTTTTTTTTTTTTTTTTTTTAATTAGTGCCTAATCGCGGTAGTCTATTGCCTTAACTTAGATGGAATGTTGTTGTCAAGGGGGTTTAAATGCTTTTAAAAATTCAGAATGCCTAATAAGCGCAACATAATTTTGCATTTTGGAAATTTCGCATGACCCACATTTAAGAAATTTATTCACGAGGACGGTACAATAAAGCATATTTCAGTATTTTCCTCTAATAAATAATAAAATTTACGCTTGCTAACAAGGAAGTACTCTTTACCCTTAAGAGACATTTAAAAAAAAATTAAATGTGATTTTAATAAGAATTTCATTTTTCCAGAACTTATCAATATTTTGTAACGTGTGTTTACCAGTGAAAGCATTATATTGAGCAGGGTCATTAAAAAGCTAGTTCTGGCAGTTTAATAAACAAAATTAAAAGAAAAATTTAATTTTTTTCTAGAAATACACTCGAACTTTGATATCCGACCACGTTAGATAAAGCGAAGGTCATAATGTATCATTTTTGTCTTGTTAATGCTGGTATTCTCATGAATGCAAAATTTATAACTTTTGATTGACACAAGCAAACATTTTCTTCGTTGGTTGAATTCATAACCTTCAAGACATAAAATTTTATTTTTTAAAAGATTCTTTATCAAAGGTCTACATATCATGCATTAATCAATTATGCATTAATTTCTAAATGTGATGAATACTTTATCTTTAAGAAAGCATATTAAACAATTTAAATATTTTCAAGTATTTTACTCAGAGAGAACGAAAGAGAACTTACTTTAACTCAGCAAAAAAAGCTTTGTTTACGTGAAAGGCAGATTGTTTTCATGAAGGTTCTTGAAAAGGAAATTTGGCTCCGATTTACATTAATCAAGGATAAAATGAAAACATTTCTATGCTGTTAATTCATCAATCGCAAAATTTCTGTGACAATATTTAAATGTCAAATTTTAACCAGCATAGACAAATAATGCTAACATACACTCAAATTTATGCTATTTATAGTTTATAATGAAAGTAATATTTATCTGCAGCTCGGATACACAGAGAGTGTTTACACTCTTTTAGAACGATTTTGATAAAGAATTAAAAAAAAAAAAAAAGGAAATGTTTTGGAATAAAACTTGTTGCCAGCAGGTTATTATTTGAAATAAGAAATATCATCTTCTACTTTTAAATCTATTCTTCTTTCAAAATGTCGTGTATAAACACGCTGTGGATTTAAGGACGTGTTTTCGCGCTTTCCGAAGAGAAATATTCCTATTCTATAATTTATAAACATTGTGAAATGCACGGTTTTTAAATTTTCTAAGTGCGAAATAAGCAACAGCATTAATCAAAAAGGTAAAAACCCTCAATTATTCAATCTACATGGAAAGCAGACTCCATATTGAACACCCAAAAAACGTACAGATTGTTTCTTATGTTCCTAAAGTTAAATTGTAATTAGAGAAAATCCACCGACGCAGAAATCAGTTGTGAAGTCTTTATATGCCTTACCAGCAGCAATTAATAAAATAATAAACCAATATTTACAGCGTAAAAAAGTTGAGCTTTTGCCGAGGCACGTGGTTCAGTGCAGAACAATTCGTAGAACCCCGCACGAAAACTATTTAGCAGGAGATAAATGGAAATGCATTGTGATCCTCGATGAAGCGCGGTTTACCTAAACGACTTCAACAAAGAAATGTCTATTTACCGGAATAGAAGACAAAAAAATATACAATACTGCTTCTGTGAATGCAAAGAAATTTTCAGTAAGGGATTTATGACTCTTACAATCAGAAATGAAAAACTAAAAAGAGGCGAAAAAATGCTAAAATCAACTCAACATATTATCAAGAAAACGTTTTGCGTCCGTTTATTTCCAGAAGAATTTCTATTTATTTATCTGAATGATTTTTAAATAGTGAAACTTTATCAAGAGAAAGCAGTAAGTCATAATAGTTCAAAAACCAGCACTGCATTCCTTAAAGAAATGAAGATAGATACATTCAAATTCAAAAAAATATAAAAAATTCAAAAAAAAATATAGTCCAGAAAAAAGGCTACCAGATCGAAAGTTAAAAAAAATAATCTTTATATTTTAAACCTTAATTTAACGGCACGGAAATCATTTTAAAAATGTGTCAACTCCCATTGTAAAATAATCTATATCTGTTGCGAGGCTATAATTTGCATTCAGAAATCTACAAGACTGTGATATATAAAGACGTTTTCCATATAACAGTGTCGCTGTACTTTCCCGAAATGTAAATTACAAAAGCACTAAAGAATAAAATTTTCTGGTAAAGTTAATAGAAAAAGTTTAATAGAAAAATTTAACTTTTCGTAGAATTTTAGGATTTCATGTTAAATTTTGATTAAATAAATACATAGCAATTGTATTTTGTTAATTTTAATTTGTTTCTTCTAGTTCCTTTCTGTAGGAATAAAGATAAAAAGAAATAAGAATTGCGCTTAAAAAATACTTGAAGTGATAGGGCGGAATCAGAAAACAATTAGCAATCTCTTAAATAAATAAAAAATAAAATAATGATAAAATATTTAAAAGCGGATAAACTCTCGCCTTCATCTAATTAATTTAATTTGCATTCTTCTGCTTCGGTAACATGAAATTTTAAAATCTGAGAGTTTTTAAAAAGCATTATAAAAATTTATAAAATAGTAATTATTAAAATTAAAGATATTAATCTGACAAGAAGTAAACTTTTATTTTTTTGAAGTAGTTTAATACTATTTTTTAACAATAGCAGCAAATATGTAATATCACATTAGGATAAAACGAAGGGGGAAAAATGACTAGTCAGTTGATCAATGTTCACGATTACAAAATGCTAAATATTGCTGCACTTTTTTTATATTGGCTATACTCTTTATATGTGACATGTAAATTGATGAAACTATTTGGATGATGTTTTTGATAAAAGTATTTGGGTCCAGATTTGCTCCGGGTATTTTTACCTGTAAGCATTGTTACTGCTAGCAGCTGTAAAAATTGTTCAAACTTTTTGTTTTTTCCTCCTTTAGCATGTTTATTCACAAAGTTTACACAAACTGTTAAACCACAAAATACTAGCACAGTATTTGAAAACATTGGAAAGTATCAAAATATTTAATTTAATTATTCTTTGTTTTGAAACTATGGATGGCAAAAATTGTAAAGCAATTTAAAATGAATTTCTAAGTTTTAAAGCTTTTATTTTAGAAAACAGGTAAAATGTTATTTTTATGCATTTAAAACTGTGCATTTTGAGATTCTAAAACTAGAATCAATAGGATATTGCAATTATTAGGATCTGATTTTATGATTTGCATTCTGAGAATTGTTTCGATGTTAGTTTTAGGATATTACGAATTGAGTGAGCTTTAAGGAATAAATCGCCTATTTTAGTTATCCTTTATTGTTACTTATTATTTCCAATGTTAGCTGTGACAAGAACATCTTGGTTAATCTCATTCAGAAAGGGGATGATAAAAATATATGTATGACATGAACGCACTCAGCTAATCAATGTTTACATTTACAAGTAATGTTTTCGAAAATGAAGGTAATCAAAAACAACTTTTGAGCACTGAGCAGGGCTCGATGAGTTAATATCAACATTCAGTAATTAAAAAAAAAGTTTAGATCTCTCCGTGCGCTCGTTTTATTAAGATTAATATTAAAATATTAAAAAAATATTCGAGCCAGATCATCGGGGATTGAAAATGGTGGTTAAGCGTTGGACAGAACGTACATTGGTTTGTCATTTTAATTTAAAGCATTATTCGATTCTTTAGAGAATCTGAGGCTTACTGGTCTTTTGGGAATCAACGAAGAGTTCACATCGTTCAAAGGAAAAAAACGCTATGTTTTTAAAAGAACGTTAAAAACAATTTTTTTTCAAACACCACATCATAATTTTGTTACATAATAATCAATTCAATATTAGCAAATGTGTCCATTAAATTTCATATCATTATCGTAAATATAGCTTATATTAGAAATATTTTTCTTTAGCTATCTAACTACATTTAAAGACTGGGAAGTTTAATTGTAGCTTTCTTAATTTATATTTTTCAGCCCTTCAAAACATTCTAAATTTTATAATTAATAAGAAAATTTATAATATACTTGGAAATTTTTTTACTTCCTTGTACGAAGTAAAGTTAAGTATTGTAATCGTAAAAAATTTCGGGTATTCAACCAAACAATTTCGGTATATTTCAACGAAAATATCCATTTTGACCGCTTTCGAATGCAATTTAACGATGTTTTTGCGTGAGATCTGTACGTAAGGGCAGAATAAAGGACTCTTTTTTCCAAAATGGGTTGCAAAAAGGATTTAAAATGGATTCAAAAGAGATTTTTATCGTAACGTATGTACGTATGTATCTCGCATAACTCAAAAACGAGTATCCTCAGAACGTTGAAATTTTGTATATAGGACTTTTATAACATTGTAGTTGTATATCTCCCTTTTTGATTGCAATCGGCCCAACCAAAAGTATATATATACTCTGTTACTCGTTTCGGTGAGCTCAATTTTTTTAATCTTATATATTGGTAAATTGTTTATTTTTTTCTTTCAAAATGACTGTATTATTGCTGTTCTTATGTTCCGTTTAAGGTTTTTATGCCTTTAATTAATCTGCATGCTACAGCTGTAGAATTACAGATGATTTAATTGTTTAAGTGCGGCTAGGAATAACTTAGCAGCCATATTTGTTTACATTTGAAACTTAGTAGAATATTGAATTAAGTCAGTTTATGCACCTTCAGTGTCTTTTTGCCGAGTGGGACTAAAAGAAAATTTACAGCTTTGTGCACTGAAAAATCTGCGTTTTTGCCAGCTGGCCGAATTGCTTGTTTTTGCGTAAACACTCTAATTTTATTTGGAAAAAAACTGTTTTAACTGTATTTGGTGTTTTACATTTTTTAATATTTTTCAATTTTTAATGAAGATACTTTGAGGTTTTATGCATTTTTGCTATGCTCCGAAGTAAGAACTGAATTAAATGAATGAGAAATTCTCTAATGAAACTCGAGGAAATAAGTTTAATTGAAATACAGCAAAAAATTGCGTGTAATATAATAATATAATATAATTTCATAAGCCTTACAAGGAAGTCATGTGGTGTCTACATCAGATTTTTTTTATTAATAATATACATCATTAGAAAGCATTACATTGCATACATTAAAAACATCATTTTTAATTTGCTTTCCAACTCATTAAAACTTAGGGAAAATAAAAAAGAGCCTAGTTTTGAAATGTAACGTATAAAAGTTACAGTTTTTGAACGTATAAAAGAATGCTGAGAATAGCTATCAGTTGAATAAAAAATTAAATGGAAAAATTTAAATAAAAATTACATTCAAAATAATGCTAGTAAAACATTTATTAGCATCAGAAAAAAAATACTCAGCATATGTTTAGAGTTGCAAACTAATAAGTTATACCGAATTCAAAATTCACCGATTAAATTCTTTTATTTCAAAACGAAAACCAACATTTTGAAAATTTAAAAAATTCCTTAATAAATGAAAAATATATAAAATCTAAAGAATTACTAAATAAAATGATGTGCGTTAGAAATATCTTTTCCTGATTACAGTAATGTCGCAGATATTCAATAAAACTCAAAAACGGATGCGTCATAAATTAATTTTTTCACTTCTTGCAATTAGACATTTCGTTTATTAAAAAAATAATGAAGAATATTCGTGTATGTATGTTCCTCGTATTGTAGAAAAACGGCTTCATCTAAAGCCACCAAATTTTGAATACATTTAATTCTGCACCGGGTTATGTGTACCTCGAAGCTCAAATTTTGAACTACGAATTTGGTTTTGCTTTATTTTATGTTTTGTGTGAATTTAATGAATTTCTTTTTTTTTTATTATTATTAAGGAACTCGGTGATTTTCAAGTAATATGTTGCCATTCGACAAAGCGTCAGATATTTAATTTTTTGACGCCCAAATTGAATCTGTTTGTTATAGATGAACGACCTGAGCGATTAAAAGCAATAATTTTTTCATTTCTGTTATTATTAACGAATAGCTAGATTCGTGAAATGACGTCAGCTAGGACTGGTTAAATTTTTTTTTTTTTTTTTTTTCTTTTTCATAATAACTGGGTTTTAGGCGGCTGTTCACTCAAGTGGCTATCATTATTATAAAGCATAAAGATTAAACTATTGAAAAGTTCTTTTAATGCGTTCAGTTTGTTAAGAAATTGTAGCTTTGTTAAATCAGAAAAATAAGTTAAAGACTGGTGAGAGAAAGACTATGAACGAGGCCATTCGGAAGTTAAATTGTTAGTCCTTTGTTTCTTGCTTGTGATAATACTTGACAAGTCAGGTGATAAATTCGTAATATCCGAACGTATAACATTGAAAAAAAAAAAAAATTAAAAGAATTTAGAATATTAACATCTAAATGAAAAACGTGCGAGTTGTCCCCTAGCTTATTTCTCTGATGTATTGTCAACGCTTGATGGTAGCCTGGATGAATCGAATTTCGTAAAATGGTAATCCTTTTCGCTACGTATGTTGTTTTGATTGCTTATACGACCCCTTACTCAAGCAGATTCGGAAGAAGGGGAATCTCAGAGGCGAGCGTTCTTGCGGTGTCCTAATTGCTAACCACGTGAATGCCACATTCAGTCAGGCTCTGGTGTCGGGTTTCAAGACGCCGCTTTGCAGCAGGGTTGTCTCATTTGGCTGATTATGTTGTTGTTGGCTTGAAGATACGGCAAGTCATCGCGAACAGCTTACAGTTACTTCGCCTTCCGCAAACCTGAGCTTAGAAAAAAATAAAGACTTTCAGAATAAAGATGATTCAGTTAACCGTGTTCATGGGAAAATAATTCTGATTCTTCACAACTGACATCAATCCATAATAAAATGCACTGGAAGTTTAAAATTAAATCTGGAAAACTGGATTCTTTCAAACATGGGATCACGAAATTCGTTGAATTGAATGAAGAAATTTCATATTTTTGCTAAAAGTGACCTTTTCGTCAATAATATGTTACTTTTTATAAGGAACTAAAAAGAGCAATGAATGGAAAGTTGTTTTCGATCAAAAATATAACTGAATTTCGAATTGGGGTTTCTAAATTAAATTAAGGTAGTGCTTCTTAATTTTTTTTCAATCAGGACTTTTCTGTCATCGAGATTTTTTCGTGATCTCTGATATTAAATACAGAATAAAAATATTTTGCTATAAATAATTTATTTCTTTGATAATCTATATACATATGAAAAGTAGTAGTTTTAGGATTTATTTCAAGTATACAAAAATTAACGAAAGAAAATCACGTTTTAATGATACAGATGTGCTTATTTTTTGTTGCGTAACAACTTAAATGCTGGTGAAATATCTGAGACTGCTAGATGTAAAGCAGCTTCAACATTTTTCAGCTTTGAACAACATTTGGATTTAATAAAGTTGAAAATGTCGTTTCATATTAGTATGTGGGGTAAAATGGCCATTTCAGAAATTGTCGGAAATACAGTTCTCGCATCAATTTAGAACTCAGTCAACCAACACATCTGCGCTTCAGGTGATTAATCTCATTTAATGTCAAGTATTGTAATTCCTTCAAAAGTAACATTTATCTATTTTTTAAAAAAATTATTTCCGTATTTGAATTAAATTTCTTGAAACATTTCTCTTTGTGACCACATTTGGCATCGCGACGCACATTTTAAGGAACGCTGAGATAAAGAAATAACTTGTAATTAATGTAATTTTGTAATTTCTTTTATGACCATTTTGCTTCATAATAAGTCTACTGCGTCAGAAACATGCTTAAATTCAGCACAGTGAAAATTTTCGAAAGATTTGGACTTTGTAAAAATAACGAAGCAACTTTTTTTAGTTGTTTTCCTCTTTTCAGATGTAACTTCTACATTTACTGATAACCTTCCAGACAAGAAAGTGGTTACCGACGCTGACTGCCGTTACGAAGGTCCCATGTTCTAATACCGGAGAAGGCATGGATATTCACAAATGCACTGTGTCTGTACTGCACGGGGGTACTCAAAATATCTGGATGGGATGTTAATCAATCGGATATTAATATCTGCTATTTGGATCAAATAATAGCATGCAGAAATTCTTGCTGTTCTACAATGAGCTTTAAGGGAAAAAACGAGAATAAGTTTTACGTTTTCCAGGATCATCCACGATAATTTCGTGAGTAGTGCAGTTATGCTCATCAGCTACCATTCGAAGAGGCATGTAACGATTTTTAAGCAATGATTATTGAACCTTTTCAACGTTCTTAACCATTCGAGACTGCAAATAAGTGATGATTTTCAAGATTCTTTGGAAAGCTGTATTTTTAATACAGGTTTAATACAAGCCAAATACTTTAAAGTTTTCATTTTCCGCTTTCAATGAATTAGTTTCAATTCCCACCCGCAACTGATCGGTGAAAGCTGCTGAACACTGGTGGTTCGAGTCCTGGCGGAAGGGCTGGCTGCATGGGTGTTTCATTGGCTTTCCTCATATGTAAAAGTGAAAAAGAGGCAGTTTTCCCCTCAAAAATCTCCACGGGGTATCCCACCCTCTCCACTTAGTGCCTAACGGTGGATTAGGTAATAAATAAATGTATCAGTTTTTAAGATAAGAAATTCTCAAAATAATTTAACTGCGATTATTCTTTATTGTTATTTTCTGAGATTGTTCGACATAATCCTATACCAAGAATAATAATACTGCATTATAATCAAATTTT
The DNA here is from genome assembly GCF_044657685.1 of Stegodyphus dumicola. Classification (NCBI taxonomy): domain Eukaryota; kingdom Metazoa; phylum Arthropoda; class Arachnida; order Araneae; family Eresidae; genus Stegodyphus; species Stegodyphus dumicola. The sequence goes on from NC_140771.1 coordinate 104,379,803, forward strand.
GAAAACAGCTTGTGTTATGTGTTAGGTGTAATCATTAATGTCAGTAATGGCTTATCTGAGCAGGACCAAATCTAAATTTAAAGGTTGAAACATCATTCAGACGTCACTCTATTTCACGTGGCCTTAATACGCGCTTTCGGTTGTAAAGTCTCACCTTCTTTGGTTAACATAAATTACTTCGAGACTCAAGCTGAATGTAAGCGACTTATCGCAATGTGCAGTAAACAGACAGAGATCATACGAAGGATGTAAAAGAACCTTTAATAAACTCAGTTAATTTAACAGAAAGCACTTCTTGTGCTTAGGAAACCAGCCACCTTCTTGTGCCATTTATTGCATAATGCAAGAAGTAATGAAATCAAATTTAATCGAAGTTAAATTGCAAGTTAGCTAAAGGCTACATAGACTGAATAACGGCTACATAGACATAGACTGAATACTACATAGACAAGTTGGCTCAAACCTAGTACCGGCGTGACAAGAATAACGCAGCACTGCAGACAGATTGCAATCGAATACCAAGAATACGCAGCACTGCAGACAGATTGCAATCGAAGAATACCTAATACCAAGAATAACGCAGCACTGCAGACAGATTGCAATCGAAGAGTTTCCACTATAGTAACGTGGCTTTCAGCGTGCGTAACACGCTCTGATTCAACCGTCTAAAACTTTCCTTTAAATACTATCTTTTTCTTCCTAATTTGAAGACGAGCGAATTAAAATTTGCTTTCTGGCAGGAAAGTGGAAAAGGAGAAAGGCAGTAAAGCTAATTAACATAAAATAACTGGTTAGAAAAATAAATAAATTTTTATAAGGTTTTTAAGTTGGGCCTGTATTAAAAAGTTGAGGCGACGCGATTTTTAAAAAAGCTTTAAAGCGTGAAATAGGACATAACCAAAAATGTTGTCTGTAAGCAGACAATATTTTAGGAGAAACAAAATATCATGTCATGCAATAAATGCTGTCACTTGTCATCGGCTTGTCTGCTGGAATTTGTTAAAAAGTTACTCCTTAAATTTGAAGGCACACTGGGTGATTCAGTTTGCATAACAGTTAAAATATTTACAGAAATCAAGTATAAAAAATCTGGTACTATCGAAGTGTTTTTTTTATTTATTTATTTTTTTTAAAATTTATTCAGATATCATTTTCAACAAACTAAACGATAAGCCATGTTATAATAAAGCTTAAAAATGACTAAAATGGTACTTAAATACAAGTGAATGTTTTTAAGCTATTTATTTCTGCTTCATGTAAATATGCCTGCCAACTAAATTTCAGGCATCAGGATAAAAAACTTATCTCATCAATTTATGAGTGTTATAACATAAGGAAAAAAGTAAACACTACTTTGCCTTCGCAATTTTTCATTCATGATAATATCATGATAACACCATGAATGGAAAAGTGCAATCCTGAATGAAAAAGTAATGAGGTGTGCATAAATTTAAATCAAACACTAAGATAAAGACTTTATAGTATGTATAGAGTTTCCTAGCTTTATCGAAATAGTAGTACAGTTTCAAGTCTGAAACGAGGTCAAATGAAGCTAAGATTAGACTGATCTTCATCTAATTCATACTATTTGCTCCTATCAGACTTCAGTCTGGTGTCTAGAAATCGTCGAAGCAGAAACTTATTATATAATATGTTAAAACAACGAAAATGCATTTTTCTAATACTGTGCTCCTTGAAGCACAGTTTTTTTTTATCTATATAGTATTTGTAACTAAATATTCAATTTAATTTTTTTTTTTTTTTTTTTTTTTTTTTTTTTTTTTTTTACGAAATCAGCTTTTTAGTCTACTAATCTAAAACTTTACTGTTAACCAGAAGTAGACAAATTTCATGCCAATAGGAATCGCCTGAGAGTTCAAGAAATCGGAGAAATTTTTAGTAGACTTACCAAGAGCAGCATCTGGTTATTCACAGTATTTTAAAAGCAATAATATAACAATTTTTGAACAGAAAGAACTATTCCCAGTCTTGCACAATGTACAGAACGTATCATTTCCTAACGTATTTTTCTCCCTTTATTTCTAATTTTATCGTTCTAAAAACTGAGAGGGAAAAATGATTTGAATAATTTAATTCCCGAAGGAAACGCATAAAATAACAACGTAAGAAATGAAAAGTAGTCATGGTTAAACTACAAATATTATTATAATATTATTTCTTTAAATGAAATATGCATTCCAATAGTAATATTAGCATTACAATATTCAATAAGATAGCCTCATTTTCCTCTAACTTGAACCGCGCCTGTTCTTACGTTTTGTCTGCTACTTCATAGGCGTCAAATCATCCATCAATAATTAGAGAAGGTGAATGAGCAGATCATTCAGAGAAAATGTTGACTGAATGTCAAATCATGTTTGCATTACTATAATGGGTCAATTAGGCTGGCTTTAAGTTCAATAGTTAGAAGGGAAAGTTTCGGCGTGACCTTCGCAAGAATCCATTTGAAAATATAGGAGAAATGGCTAAGAAACTGATGTAAATAATCCTATAACTTATGCAGTGCAACTTTTAAGTTATGACACACTGTTGCTCACTTGTAGCAACACAGGATTCTAATGTATTTTCTTCATGGGCTTTGTATGGCCATGTAATGTCCTCCGGGCTTTGGCTGTGGTGCGCAGATAGTAGTGGTCCCTCTCCCCCCCCCCCGCTCAGACGCGATAACAGCATAAGCATAACATGTGTTCCTTTATGGTGTGTATAGTAGTGTAGAGAGGGAAGACGGTTTTCTGAAAGCATTGAGAAAAGGGGGGGGAATTACGCAAATTTCAAATGTTCAGAATCTAGGAGAAAAAGTTCGCTAGTAAATACAGTATTAATCAACAAATTTTAGACTATCGACATTATCAAGTAAAATTTGTATTTGATAATGATTTATACTTTTATGAGCTTTTATTTAGCTCAGTCATGGTGTTTGTTGCTATGGTCAAAAGTTTGTGCTAGATTTTTAACTTCTTCTTGATAAGCTATCGAGGTCTAATTTTGCACCCACATCTTTTTGTCGATGACAATACAATTGATTTTTTCAATTTAATGTTGAAACGATTTTTCGCACTTATCGTCTTTTAACGAACAAAGCCAAAATCTCAGAACTTTGCGGTTTGTTTCATCGAAAAGATCCGGGGGGGGGGGAAAGGAAAATAAGCTTGTATGAAATTTTCTTGAAAGTTAATTATTGATTGCCAGGCAATTTTTCGAAAATCACTCGATACTTTCGAACATTTATCGTTCTAGATTTATTGAAAATAAAACAGTGATTATTCATACTTGAAAACGATTTTTTCAGTTCAGTAATTTGATTAGTAATGTGTCATCGAAAGTTAAAAAAATGAACATAAAAAAAATGAACGTTTTTATAAAACAAGTTTTATTTAAAACTCACAAAATAATGAAAGAAGGAGGGAAAAAAGTGCATCGTACAGTTTCATGAGAACAAGAGATTAAATAATTTTCATTTTAAAATTCATCTTATATCACGAATAATAAAAGCGTGGAGCTCCTAAATAACGAAATCTATTAGTGGAGTTGCATTATCAATAGTAAAAGGTATTATCTTTATCAAATGCACCCTAAAGAAAATTATTTAATCTCTTGTTTCCATTAAACTATATGATAAATTAATTTTCTTTAGTTCATTGATTATCTTATGAGTTTAAAAGCGTATTTCATAAATAAATTAATTTTTTCATTGTTTTATTTATTTTTTTTTTTTTAATTTTCTTAAACTATTGTGATTATTCTAATAGTATTAAGGGGAATAGGTTATGGCGACAAATTTTCTAAATAAAAATAGTATATGAAGAAAAATAGATATTTAAAAGAAAGATTTTATAAAGAAAAATAAATATTTACGAAGAAAACTACAAAAAATGTATAAAGAAAAATAGATTATGGCAACAAGTCAAAATATATGGGGATTAATACACGTATGAATCATTAAAATAGTTACATTTAATCTTCTGCTGTCTTCCGAGGACCTAAAAAAGATAAGTTTATCCCCACCCTTTCCCATGCAAGTTACCGAGTAATTGGGTGCTACCCCTAGTGCAGACTATTCTCTGTAGAATCAAAACCCGGAATGTCCGGAAATTGGTCTCAAATCCTTAGGGTGTTTGGAGCTAACCCAGAACCCCCCATTGTGGCAAAAATCAATTTAACGAATTTATTGCGGTCAACTGCTGCTTGGTCGTTTAGGCATGAAAACCAGATTGAAGAAATTCAAATTTTAAATGGGCCAAAAAAAAAAAGCACTTTTATACATTTGCTTACAGCTAAATGTTACTTTTTCGTTTGTTCTTTTTACTTTAATTATAATCAGGATTTTTATTCCTCTTGAACTAAATGTATATTACACAGAAAACCCTTGCCGAATAAGAAGGTTATGTCGTTAATACGTTGCACTTACGGCAAAATACTGTTCCACAAAAATTAACTTTCCATGGGAAAACTGTGTTAGGTATAATTCAGATTTAAAAAATGAATAATTTAAATAAATATCGTTGTAATTAAAAAGAAAAATTTTAAAAATGTTATCGAAAGAATTTTTATTACTATTTATAAGAATAACTGCTCATAAATATATTTTTTTATTTTCTGAGCTGGTAATTTTTTCTTGGCACAATAATTGAGGCAACTTTAGAAATTAAGGAACGCAAAGTTTTTTTTATGCCTTTCATAAAGTGTCGTCCGGTTTTCTTCATTTGGTTCAATCTCCAGCCTTTTTTTTTTTTTTTTTAATTATTTAACTTCTTGTAAATTAAAGCCGATTTATCTTCTTCATTACCATTGCTTTCACAATCAGATGGTGTTTTACTTTCATCAAGTTCGTCATTAGTCATTTCTCGATTAATTGTATGACTTCTCTTTTTTTCCGTACCTGAAAATCCTTCGTCGCCAGTTCATTTTTCTATTTGTGCAATTTTTTGGGGGGCTTCATTTTCAATTGATGGATATCCTTTAAAATTGATAACAGATTGTTGACGCCAGCAAGCATTCACTGTTAATGGATGAAAGTTGAACCGCGTATATAAATGAAATTCTAACATTGGACAAATTAAATTGAGACAGTTACAATAACGCGCATAAGAGAAATCGAGTTCCGCAAATCCACTTTCAGCAAATGTTTACTGTAAATCTTCTATGTAGAGGTATAAAACTTAACACACATAAAAACTCTTCTTAAACGAGTATCGTGTAATCGAAATTCGGCTTAACCGAAACGGTACCAAAATATCTTTCTATTGCCCCTAACCCCTAAATTTAATAAAGTAATTTAAATTTTTTAATTTAGTGAAAATTAATTAGATAGCGGAATTTTAAATTATGGATTATTCAAAAAGTAATATCATCCAAAATGTCTATGCTTAATAAGTTTCAATACACAAAGTTCTACTACAAATAATAATACACTAAGAGAAATTAATTGAATTATTTGTTAATGCAATTTGACAATTACATTAACAAAAATTTAAGCGTAAAAATATAATTCGGAACTAAAAAAAAAAAAAAAAAAGTGGGGAAAGAAAATAAAAATAATTAAAGAGTAATAAAATACATCAACATTTAATAAGCATTTGTTATTGTTCATTTAATTTATTGCTCTGAATGTTATTAATTGGGAATTTTTTTAAATTTTCATTTGATTATTTTAGGGATTTGCTAATGACTATATCCATTTACCAGTGCAATGTAAATTAATATTTCTTTTCATAATAAGTTAAGCTGGTGATTTTTATTATCTTATGGGTGAAAGAAATTTCATTTATAACGAACTCTTTCTTTGTGATCTAAAATTGTTTTTTTCGTCGAATCATTTGTTAAAAGTACATTGCCTTGTTTTCTTTTACATCAAGTTTATTACAAATCTCTTTTATGCCGCTTCTGTTAAATATAAAAAATAAAAAAGTATGTATTAAATTATTTTTATCCGAATTTATATTCTATATTCTGTAAAAATGACATGGAAATTGTGTATCAATTTCGCAACGAAATTTAAAAAAAAAAAAAAAAAAAAAAAAAAAAAAAAAAACTATTCAGAGGTGTATCTGATCAATAGATAAAATAGGCTATGCGGAAGTTTTCAATTTTAAAAAGTATTTTCAAAAATATATTGAAACCTTTCTTGCCTATAGTAGGATAATACATTTTCTATACATTAATAAAAATGTGTACTTTTAATTACTATCAAATAGCGAGTATGAAATATTAACTTTTAATTATGCCATTTTTTTACGTATATGTGAAGTTAACACTATACTTGCATCAGAAAAAAAATATTTTAAATACAGACCAAAAATCCACTTTTCCATAAAATTTTTAAGTGCTTCTTAAAGGTAGTTATTTATTACGACGAGGCATTCGAGAGTATCTGCCCTAGAAAGTATGTCTTCGTTCAGGATTTCCTGAAAGAAAACGGTCCGTTCACATTACATAAGTTTAAATCCATAAAATGCCCGTATACAATCGTACCCAATCATTTTTGCCTGCTTGGAGAAATAACTATGAAAGGCATTTAATGATCTTATTCATGCAGTCATTGGTAAGTCCATCGTTTTACATTTTAGGCACATGAAAGGCAGATACTGTTAATATGACATAACGGAAAACTTAATAGAATTGATATACCCTATTTACTCGAATATTTTCCCCCTAGCTAAGTACAAGGTTCTGAATAATTTTAAAAATATTAACATAATTTTTCCCTTCCTCAAGACTTTCAGAAAGTGAGCTCAACTAGATTTTAATATGGATTCGTCCATATTAAAGACTTTCCGGCTCACTAATTCATTCGCTCAAAGAATTTGGGTGTATGTGCTTTGACTGATGGAGCAATAATAGTAAAAGAGAACAGAGATATCTAATGTTCTTGATAACTCTGAAGATCATTGCTCGTGGGAAGACAGTATGAATGGTGACGAAGATGATGACAACGGTGATGATACCGACGAGTTGCAAGCTGTAGCAAAAGATATAGACAGCACATTCAGCAGCATTAAATCGTTTGAGGCTTAGGATTAGCAGTCGACAACAATAAGAACGGCAGAGATTCAAAGTACAAGAAAGAGGAAATGAAAATATCTTACTATAAAGTGTAATGTTAATATTACTATGTATTCTTATTTGAATGTAGGTTTCTTTTGAATAAATAATATTGTGATAGTTATTAATAATTCATTCATGTATTGTTCATTCACGAATTTTTCATTTGTTTTGTTCTTACTATAAACACCTCCTTCGGAAACTGAATTATTTGTACAATTTTCCTCTCTTGATTTTCGTATGATGTGTTCCTAGTTACCCTAAAACAAATACACCTAATTTCTATGACGCTACGAGGAGACGAGAACATGACTTTTGTAAGCATTTAAATAATATGTTCATTGTATTAGGAAGAGGAGAGTTCAACAATGATTCTGACAGCTGCAAATACCTTCACGGCGAGGCTGAATCGGGCGTTATCTACCTAAATTTACATTTCACTACTTTTAGTTGAGAAGATTATTTTACTTTTCTGAACGCGAGCAACTGGCATACGTGAAGTTCTTTGGTGGGAGAAAACACAATGTTAAGCTGCCAGTGTAAGCACAGATTAAAAAAGTTAGCTGAAGCAAACTCGCTAAATCTTTGTATTAACGGGAATGTAGACAGAACTTTTGCCACCTGGAGCAGTCCCTAAGATTGCCGCCTGAAGTGGTGCTTGAATTTGTCGCCTTTCTTGATATATAAACAAATAACTAAAAAAATATCAAAAGTATGTGCAGGGACATATCTAAAAACTACATGTTTGTTTTTGAAGAAAAGTTTCAGTTCCAGCATTTCAAAATTATATTATTTTGCTTGTTTTTAAATTCCTACTATTACTTCACACTCTCCCTATAACTGTTCAAATTTTCAATCGTTAACAAAATACTTTTATTCATCCACTCAAGTTCAAATACATTTTTTTAAACTTGTAGTGGATGACACTTGATGTAAATACAGTTTTTTCGCATATTAAAATCAATTCCTACTTATTTATTCTTGTTTATCGGAACTAAAGATACGCTGCTTTTTACTTCCTTGTACGAAGTAAAAAGGAAGTATTGTAATCGCGAAAAGTTGCAGGCAGCATATTTCAACGAAAATTAAAATTTAACATAAAATTAATGTAGATAATTAGTGAGAGAATTAGATTTTTTTGTAGCGTAGTTTACGTGAGATGAGATCAGTTGGGGTCACGTGATATGAACCAGCGAATTAGGATGTTGAATCATAAAAGCATAGCAAATTCTTAAATTAAAATCTTTTTACAAATTTATTGTCTTTATTTATTGGCTTTTTACAAAATTTTAAACGGTATTAAAATGCTTATGCCTTCAAAATAAAAAAGGCTTAGAACTAATATTTGTTAACATTTTTTACGGGAATACTTGTTGTCGCCAATAAAGTCTGCTTGGAGAGATTTGCGCCGGCGAAACAGAAAGTATCAAAAGAAGTATTGCAATCGCGAAAAGTTTCAGGCAGCATATTTCAACTAAAATATCCATTTTGACCGCTTTCGAATGCAATTTAACGATGTTTCTGGTGATATCTGTACGTAAGGACAGAATAAAAGACTCTTTTCCTCCAAAAAAATTATAAAACTGCTTTAAAATGAATTCTGAAGAGAATTTTTCGTGGCGTCTGTACGAACGTATGTACGTATCTCGCATAGCTCAAAAACAAGTAGCCTCAGAACGTTGAAATTTTGTATATAGGACTACTATAACATGTAGATGTGCACCTCGTATTTTGGTTGCAATCGGCCGCGCCAAACGTATATAAATATATTTATATATATATCCACTCTGTTACCCGGCTCAGTGATCTCAGTTTCTTTACTCTTATATGTTTGTAAATTGTACATTTTTTGCTTTAAAAATGATTGAAATATGTTATTCTTGTCTTCCGGTTAAGGTTTTTATGCCTTTAGTAAATTTGTATATTTTTAAAATTATCAACAATTTTAAAGTTGTTTAAGTGCCGCTAAGCTTAATAATTTTTTTGATGGCGGCCATTGCTTGTTTACATTTGAAACAAAAGAGTAGTGGATTTGTTGCCAATCTAGAGAAACGTAGCTTCGCAACAACAAAGATAACGCCTTCATTTATTATTGCGAATTAAATCATGCTTAATCCTTTCTGGAATTTTTTCAAGGAAATAAGTGTTTAAGATTTACTTAATTTTTTTGTGATTTAATTTTTAATAATTAGTAATTTAATTTTTAATAATTAGTAATTTGTAATACAGATATTTTGAGCTTTTATGTATTTTTGCCTTGTCGCGTAGTGAGAACTGAATTAATTGACAGAGAAATACTCAATCGTCTGTGAAAAACTGGTTTTTTTTTTTTTTTTTTTTTTGCTTAATTTTTTTATACATCGTTTATTGTAGTATTTGAAAAGAACATGTGGCAACGATTCGATAATTCCTTAAATGATATAATTTTTTTTAATTCTGAGTTATAAATGAACGAAATATAATACTGTTAAGTGAACCTAGCGCCTGAGTGTCGCCATGTTAAACAAATAGAGTGAATTTTAAAGAATGCCTTTACCCTATTGTGGTTTATGCGCTGTCGGCGAAGTAGATTTAATTAAACTCCAATAAGTTTAAACGAAATGCAAGAAAAAAATGCGTTTAATTTAATATTCCGTACATGGAAGTCATGTGGTGTACACATCAGATTTGTTTAAATATATTATAAGACTTACAAATAATAAACGTTAATTAAGAATTATCACGTGCTGTAAAAATTAATTTTATAATAACTTATAAATAATAGTACATGACTGTGATAAATGGGATTGTAATATTTAACAAAAAATTAGTGGCAACAGTAAGACAGAGTTCTAAAGATTTTTTAAAGTGTATGGAATTAAAGAGTTCGATGAAGCGGATGTAATGTCCCATTATTTAGCGAAAATTTAACAGTAATATATTTAGGACGAAACTCTTCGCAGCAGGTCAAGCATATGTCGCCTTGAGTCGTGTGAAATTATTAAATGGAATATAAATTGAAGAATTGGACTGCTCGAAACTCACTGGAAAGGTTCCTTGCAATATCGAAGCATTACAAGAGATGAATAGAATGAGAAATATAAACCACCATCAGCTTCATAAATTAGAAACAAAAAAAAAATGTTTATTAAAAGTAACTAAAATAAAATTTTTCTTTGTTGACCTAAGTAGGAATTAACTTTAACTTTTTTTATATTACTTGTTTTGTTCTCAAAACCCTCCATGAGATTACAGAGATCTATTTGATCTCTCTTTTGGTTATGTAAACAGCAGAGTAATATTTATAAAAGGCCTAATATGCATTCTTAGTTATTAAATACTTTCTGAACGGTTTTCATTTAAAAAACGCTTCTCACAACTAGCAACACTTAATCAGTTGAGGGGAAAGTTCGCACTAGTATTAAAAGCATTTAGAAGTTTTTTTTTTTTTTTTTTTCTCTCAAAAAACTGTATTTTGGAACAAACTGTAGAAATTCAAAAGGACTACCCTTCCACATTCTTATTTCCATTGCCTTAGCGATAACGGAAATAAAATTCTGAAATACTTCTCTCTTAAATTGGAATTTTTCCTTATGAATATCACCGTGATCATAACTTAGTTATGTTCCTCATTTGCATTCAAAAGTTTCGACGAAATAAAAAATGTTATAACAAAAGTGCGTAGCTCTTGAAATCCCGAGTGATTTCTTTTAGTAGTTTATCTAGAATAAAAACTCTGTTCTTTTACTTCCGTATGGCAATTTATAATCTAATTATTCATCACCTGCCTTGACGATCCACATGACAAACCTTTATAAAATAACGTTTCATGCGAAAAATTCCGCCCCTGAAAATGTGCTGCCCGAGGCTGACCGTGCCCCTCTAGCTTCGCCACTTTGTATTAAAACTCTAAAAAGTAATTGAAAAGAAACTCTTGATATCTAAGATGAATGTGGGCTCTGGTGCAAATAATATCCCATTAGAGGAAGCATCATTGATGTTTCGTATTTCTGCCTTACTCTGAAGACTGATTGAATTTTCCTAATTTATTAAATTTACGTTTCATGCAACAATCATTGTGTTTAAAATATAAAAATGAAACTCTTTCTGTGTGATGCGTCTTTAGCGAAAGAACGTGTGCGATAACTGACAATGCAGCATTGGCTATTTCTCGCTCGTTACGTGCAGAGAAAATAATAGATCATCCATGAGAAAAGGAGCAAACTATTATCCAATCACGTGTCTGTCGCGTGGCCCGCCCGAGTTGAAGGGGAAATGACAAAACTTCACCTGTTGAACAGGTAACTGCATTGGATTTCCCAGTAATCTAATATAAAGTCAGAGATCAATGGCTTTACAGAATGGGATGGCAACTCATTGTTCCCCTCCGGGGGAGCAAATTGATAGCTCGGTGCACTGAAGATTGAAGCATTTAATTTCACAATGCCTTTCAGACTTGGGATTGTGGAAAACATATCAGTTTTCTGAGTTAATAACGAATCACTTTTAAAAACACCAAGTTTTCATTTTTTTTTACTGTTTCGGCTGAGATCAAATTGCACCTCCTCTTTTACAGAAATATTTATCAGTATGGCTTAGAGTTTTTTCTACATTTTATGTTGAAAATTAATAAGTAGGGAAAGTAAATTATACCAATTTCAAGACTTTCATTTTTTTTAAAAGAGCATGTAGAAGCCTGAAGAAAAGGCTTGTGTTAGAAGGAGACTAAGAAAAGTTTGTGTTAGATGGAGACTTTTTTTTTCTAATTTTCAAAAAAAGTTTTAAAAAAATTCCACATTTAGTAGTGATTTGTGTTTAAAAATGACAGTTTTCTTTCGGTGTCTGAATTTCGCATTTCATTTTTGCATTTTTTATTTCGTTTTTGACGGAACAAAGAATGACCGAGTATCATATAGCAATTTAAAAACATTTTAGAGCAATATGTGGAAATTCATTTTAAACAAAATATTATTGTTCAATAATATTTTTAGTTTAAATTAATAAATATTTCCTATGAGTTATTAATTTGACCAACAAAAAATTTCCAGCGTTTCGATATCCGCAAATCGTCCTGAAAATCAGGTTTCCTAAATTAGCTCACAAAGCTAGTCGTATGAGAGGTTTGAAACGCTCATATATGTACTCGAAGTTGAGTAGTTTCTTGAAATTTAAATCTCGATTTTAAGGGGATCATATTATTAGAAGAAGCAACACTTATTAAAAAAAAAAAGAGTATTTTCAAAATGATGAGGAAAAAAGAACATTTAGCTGTTAAATACATAAATATGCAATAATGAAATAAAAGCTGAAATTTTATAGCTTTGGTACAGCTCAATGCATATTAATCTAATGAAATCTTTTATATCAGAAATAGTTCTTAATAAAAGTCTGGCACAAAATAAATAAATAAATGTAAAACTGATTTAACTATTACCCTTTTATTCCTTTTATAAAGTTTTGAATAGTGTTTAAATTCCATTCACAGCTAGCCAGAGGACACCCTAATGGTAGAATGGATAAGACCGTTGAAGACTAACAGTTTGTCCTGGGCTCCGATCGCGACAATGGGATGAATGCTAGTTTCTTTTTACATTTATAATATAAGTATGACCCATTTTCGGTTAGCAAATTCTCCGCGAAAATAACCTTTCTGTTTTAAGTAGTTTGCTCTTTTATACTTTGCGTAATTCAATTAGTCTACAGTTAAGCACAGAAGAAAAATATTGTTACGTTTTTCCTTTTCCTTTTGTTGCGTTATTTTCTTCGTTCACGTTCGTACGGGGTTTGTGGATTTGGAGTGAATAACGACGACATTTGATGAAGTATCGAAACACACTTTATTTAGCTAATGTTAATCAGGGCAGCTCTAATAACACTTTTTACAGTCGTCGGAGATCTACTATAAACACGTTGGAACAATCAGTGACACTGTCAGGCAATAACGGTGGAGACAGCTTCACTGCAAAGCACCCGAGTACAGCTCCCAACTCTGCTTGGTTGTTCTCAGAACTCCACGTACTCTCGAGACTCTCCACACGATGCACTCGACGATACACAAGAGTATAGCACAGTGTAAGACAAAACTCGACTATGCACTAATTTCCCATGCACTAAAAGACTCTTTCGATGCACTCGACGACCATCTCGGCGCTAGACTTCGAGACACTCGCTCAATGACTGACTATCAGCTCGCTAGAAGAGGCACACACACTGACTGCGGACCAGCAGGGTTTATTTCGGCTTGTGTTCGGGAACATTCTGGGCTAAACCGGTAAGAATTACTTACCACGCCTGTACATTTCGTAACACTATAATTATTACCGAAGAGGGGAAAATACAGAACTTTTTTCACTTTCTATCTTAGAACATCTATTCAGAGCTCACATTTACTTTATATAAATTTATTTAATTGCATAGTCATAACTCCAGTCTCCGCAGTGTCCCAAACTTTCCACTGTGATTAAGCCTTAATAGACAATCATATTCTAAATTTTTCATTTAATTAATTTCCCCGTCCTTCCCTTACTTCAAAATTATTTATCATGAATATTCCCACGCCTGCAAAATATATTGTCTAAAAAATCAATTCCATCCCTGCAGTCATTTAAATAAGCAGAGCTTCCTACTACTAAAAATTTGAAAAACATGTATTTAAAATTATTTTATACATATTATTTAGATTCGGAAATCCATACAGTAAACAATTAATGAAAAATAATTTTTTCATCAGTTGTGCAGTAAACGTTTTTTTAACCCAAAAAAGCTATTAGTCTCGAAACAGGATTTTTGGTCGAATCACTATAAATGCGACGTTTCACTTTTCATTCGAGTCTGTTTCGGCAAAATGTATGCTATTTCTCTCTGTTGTGTATCAGCAAACTAAACTGTTTGAAAGAAATAAACGTACTTGTAATCCTTAAGAATATTCGTGTCGCCCAGATGGTAAAGTGGTTAGGGGAGCCTGCTACGGTACCGAAGGGCCCGGGTTTGAATCTCGGGTAAGACATGGATGTTTGTAAATGTACAGTGTCTGTGCGGCATGGCCTCACTCTAAATATGCGGCGAGCCGAAAGTCCTTTCGTGTGGATTGGTGGGTGAGGAAAGGAGTGGGAGACCCGGGGGGTACTCTTCCTCAAAATTGAGGGCAGAAAATAGAAGTCCAACTTCTCTTCGGAGTAGGCTCTGGCAACCATTGTTCCATTTAATATAGACAAGACAACAAGACTATTCATTTCTTACTTTTGAATCGGATTTAAATAATAAAAACGCATTTAATTCACGATTTCTCTAATTAAAAACATTCAGTATTTTCACAGAACTAAAAAATTTTAATGAATTTTCGAATAACAAACTCGACGATTTGCAAGCGAACAGTGGCAACACTGTATGGAACAAAACACTTTTACCTCAAGGGCACGAAACTGTCTATCGGAAATTCTAAAGGTATGCTATTATTAAATATTTCATAATTTTGGTGTTGAATATCATCTAGCGTAAGTGAAAGTGAACGTTATATTTAATGAATAAAGTTAACACACAAAATGTTAACAATAAAAAGACACACACACAAAAAAAATTAAGCTATTTTACTAAGAAAACTGAACATTGATGTGATGAACTGAGAAAAGAATGAAAAAAAAAAAAAATGTATGCCAACATGGGGTATGTATAGGGAATTCTAAACATATTCTGCTATGCCGCTGTTAAACTTTTTGTTGTTTTTCTGTTGAACTGTATATGCGCAAGTGAGAAGAAAACGATGTTTAATAATAAAGCTAAAAAAACGAGAAAAAAAGGGTTTATCAGGAGTGTGTGCAGCAGCAGACTGGTAGACTAGGAGCATTAGGGAGAGCGTAAAATACCTTAACAAACTCTTTTGAACAACCAATAAAACCTGACTTTTTTTTTTTAAATACAAGGCCCAAATTAATCACCCCTCGTTAAATAGGAGTTGAAAATTTTCACACCCACTTTCTTAGAAAAATCTCCTAAAACAGGAAGGGGAAAAAAAAAAAAAAAAAAAAAACTGAAGGATTTCAGATTTTAAATTACGTCCAAAGGGGCGTTTTTTTAACATTTTGTGTGTTGCATTTATTTATTAAATATCACGTTTGTCGCACTTAAACCATAAAATTCAGTTCAATAGCAATATCGCAAAATAGTTTAAAATGAGCCATCTTTAGAATTTTGGATACGCAGTCTCGCCCGATGGAGATCAAAATGTTTTTTCTGTACAACGTTGCCATTGCTCGCTTTGAAATCCTTCAGTTTGTTAATCAAAAATTCGTTAAAGTTTTAAAAAATATGAAATCGATAATAAATTTCAAATTTGGTCTTCCACATGGCCATATTCGCAGTAGGATTACGTCATTCAAAATTCGATGGCTCTATGTACGGTTGTTTTATCACAATGCGAGAAATATACACACATTTATGCAGATTTTTCATTATTTATTTTCTTCAAATATAATGCAGTACTCTAACATTTGATGGCAATAGTTTGAAAAGTGAAACGGGCATTTATAGTGACTCAACGCAAAATCGCAAAACGAAAACAATAGTCCTTCAAGGACAAAGCCCCTTGGGACTAAAAATGTTATTATAAATGCAAAAATTCTTAAACTTCTAAGTATGTACAGTCGAACCCCGCCATAACGGATTGTCAAATATAAAGAACAAATCTTTTGGTCCCGTCCAATTTCTGACTATTTTATTTTATACTTATTTTATACTTCTATCTAATTTTATTTTATACTTCTATGATGTAGCTCCAAAAATCAGAAATTGGATTGAAACTTTTATGTGCTTCTAAAATAACATACAAGTTTCAATATAGTGTTTTTTTTTTATAATTACTGCAATTTTAAGCGAAAAAAAATACTAACCTTTAAAATCACTCTCGTTTAAGGTACTAGGATCCCCACTCCATTCGTGAAGAAAAATACATTTTACGCTATTTTTCTATTATCTTCATCCCTTCCCATTCTTCCCTATGTTCTAAACAAAAGCTATGCAAGCCAGGGGTAAACCCAATTCTAGTAGAACGTACACATAATAAGCATATTTTAGAACATTGCATGGTGTTAGTGAGCACAGAACCAAAAAACATAATGGGTGCTCTGATTCCATTTAAATTCCTTGTCTGAGCTGTCAGATAATGCTGCTATTCAATCCTGATGTTAGGATGAAAATTTCGAGATCTCGTAATTCAGAGAAAGAGAAAGTAATGAATCATGTGAGCTTCGAGTTATACAGCCTTTTACGGAATGAAATATTGATCCTTATCGGTTTGTTTTGTTTGAGTATAAAGTCTGTCCGAGATATGTCCTTCGAAAAAGGGTTTCACATTCGATATGTTTTCTGCAAGGAGTTAGAATATATGAATCTTACTGAATCTTTGCTTTGCAAGCATAAAGAAAACTTTCCTATAGTCTGCATCACGGCATCAAAAAAACTACAGATTATTTTTCTACTCAGAAGTTAAGTAAACATTAAAAGTCAGTTTGACAATGTTTTTGGTCATTCATTTTTACTGTTTTTATATTAATGTGGATAGTATAACTATTCAAAGTCATAAATGGGTAATTCAAGGAAAGGATCAGGCCAATGGTATTTAAGCTAAGCTATTAATCTGCAGAGTTATAACTGTTCAGTGACAACCAATAAATTTAGTAACTGAGCATAATAATAATTGTAACTGAATTTTTAAGAAGATATTTTTTTTAATTACATTTGTTATTCATATTATATTTCATATTATATTTATTTGTAGATGTGACAATGTTAATCTTTTACTTATCTTTGTTTTATGATTTATCATTGAATGTTTACACGCTTTTGTGAGAAAAGCTATTTTTGTTATAGGATCGGATATAGCGAACCAAACTTTTGCCTGAAGTTTGTTACCTCAGGGTTCGAACTGTACGTAAATTTGGGCTTATTTTTTTGGTTTTACTGGTCATAGATCCAGAGCCGGATTTAAGTATAAGCTACACAAGACTTACATAAGACTGCATAAGACTTATAAAGGGCCCCATATCTCAAATAGCTTAGGGCCTTATCAAGTCTAAATCTGGCTCTGCATAGATCTAAAACTGACAAGCAGTATTTCAAAAGGAATAATGAACTGCCTGCAGAAGTGCACTAACTAAAACAATATTAATATAATTTAAAGTTCACTACTTAGAGAGCTTAAATTTATGAAACTGCATTGGCTTAACGATTCATGAGTCGTTAAAAAGATGCGTTTACAAAACAAAACGCGAGATGGGTCAAGTTTGGCTAAATGCCAGAACAAAATCGTCGACGACTTTATTAATTGGCTGTCGTCTCGTACCCAGACAACAGTGAAAGGCAGTAAATAGACCACCGAGATTCGTAAGAAAGGAATACTGTTGCGCACTTCGTCCTCCCCCCTACCTCAAAGAAACCTTCACAACCTTGCGAAACAGTTAACTTGATAAAAGTAAAAAAGAAATAAAGCAAATTTGATTTAACTGGAATCGCTATTCGTAATATTAGCCTCCGAATTGATTCGGTTTAATAATTAAGCAGCATGTACTCACAACTAAGAGTCATATAATTCGATTAACAATGTTTAATAAAACACAAACAGCAAATTGCTATAATAAGAAATCTCAACATCTTTATGCGGTTCTTAAAAATCTCAGATGGTGTTCTGAAATCCGAACTACGCTCGCGTTAGTTTGGACAGACCATTAGGGTTTTCGAAGCAGGAAATATGAAAAATGTGCAGTGCGCTTATTGAAACTCGAGCCGGCCTACCTTCCAGTTACGCCACGAAGGAAAGCGGTAAGGAGATACCCCCACCCTTTAGTTCGGGCGCCACTTGAGAGTTGTTTATTATTATTATTATTATTATGGAGCAGGAAAGGTGAGACAATCAACTTTGCCTTCATCATCATTCGCGCTCCAACTTCCCGCTGCTAACCGGACGTGCTTTCTAATTACAGCTCAAAGGCACATGGTAAGGAGGGAGAAGAAACCCTTACAGGTTTGCAAACTATTATTTGAAACTAAAAATATAAAATATCATAAGCAGTAGTAATCTTTCCTTTTCCTCAGTTGGCAGTGTTTGAGAAAATAACGAAATTATCATTATTCCCTAAATTGCTCTGTAATAAAATAATAAAGAAAGTTATTTGGTGGTGTAGTTTAATAAAGTGAATCTTATTGTTAAAATGCGGAGTCGTGCCTGCAGTCCTTAAAGTTAGTTCAGTTGGCTTAATGTGTCAAAACAACATACAGTTTAAAATGAAACAATACAAGGCCTACCTAATGTAAAAATATGTTCATATTGCATCACTACTTTCATTACGGGTTAGCACAGGCTTACGTAACGATCTTTATTTACGTATGCTTTCGTAATATGCTCTAAAAGGCAAAAATGTATCGATTTTATGACTGAACATTTATGCAGAGCTTCAACTTTAATTTTTATATGAACATTTTGGAATTTCCGTATATGTAAAATATTACATTCAGTTTTGCTTAAGTACACAGTTACTTGATAAAATCTTTGTTGACAGAAGTTTTAGAACATTTTCATATAAAATTATAAAATAAAAAATATTTTTCTCTCACTGTTTACTTCCTTGTTTTTCCCTTTTATTACGATTTCCCCCTCCCAACGAAAATTTCTTGGATTTTTTTAATTCAACCTACAGGCTACATTTCTTTTATTTTTCTAAATTCTTAAAGGACGTGTAAAAAGTATGAATTCTTAGGTAATTTATAAGATTCTTTCTAGTATGTACCGATCAAATTAAAAATCTTTGAAATTTTATCAAGAACATGAAACAAAAAAAAAAAAAAAACTAATAAGAAAATAATTTAATTTAATAACTAAACTATATTTTCTTGAAGATATTTTAATAGCTTTAAGAAATTATATTTTCTTGATTGTATTTCTTCTGATTTCACCAAAATCTATCAGCTGTAGTTGTAATCCTAAAATTGCCATTCCAAAAATGTTTTTATAAGTCTTATCTCATAGTTTTTTCTCTTTTGCTTTAAATATGTTCAATAGATTGCACAATTTTCTCAAAATTCTTTCGAAGTAATAGATACAGCATTTTCTAAAATTAATGCCAATTTTTGAATTTTGCGTAATTTTAAATTTCAGTTGGCGTACTTCCTTTACATCAATCACCTCGATCCAGTTATATGTATAGTTTCCTTTCATACAGTAATTTTTTTTGCATATTGAATTTCAAAACCATATTTAGACCAAACAAAAGAATTTTTAGAGACTGAGCACAATGTCATAACTAAAAGAAGTAAGGAAGTCTTGAAATACAAACGATTATACGCAAGGATAAAAACCAGAAAAATATATTGAAAAATAGACGTGCTTTTGGTTGTACAAGGAATAGATTCGGACAGTTTTTACATATAAAAACAGGGAAACAAGGACAAAAAAAACAGGACAGAAAAGAGATAGATTGTATTCGAAGAAATAGTATTTCTATTTCCTATAGTATTCTGAAAATAGGTGCGCTCGGACGTAGATTTTAAAAACATTATTTCGAATATTTGATCAACAATATTTTGAATAAGATAAAAATATATTCTTAAATTATAAATACAGGCAGTTTCTTGTTAACCAGAAGCAGATTAACTGAGCATTGTCTAGGAAAAGGTTCAAGCTGTCTGTTGCGGAACAATGGAAAAAAAAAACCATTACCACAAATCATCTAAACGCAGCTAAATTTCTAAAGGAAAAATAAAAAGGAGGAGAAAATCCATAGAATGACAATACTGATAGTAATACTGACAGATGATATCACTTTTTATCCACATCAGTACTAATTTAATTGTGAATAATCAGAAATACATAAACATTGTCTTATCATCTCTTAAAAATAAATTGCTAAGTCGTAAGATTATATTAAACGTACTGCCATTAATCTTTTGTTTCCCATTGACTCTTATTGAAAAACAAGAATAGCACAGTGGAACCTTAGATCACGAATAATTCGCTTCACGGACAAATTTTTCAAACTAAAAATGCCTTGGATAATGAATGATGTCTCGAGATACGAACAAGTAAACCGGCAACAAATGATAATACTAGAGGCAGTTATGCAGTGGAAGAAATGTCTTCAGAAGAACACGAAAGTTAGGATATTATTTGATCCAAGAGATTTGTGCAAAATGCAGTAAGATATAAAGACTCATAAAATATCACCTTTATGAAGCAGTAGTAACTTGCAATGAGAATGCCATGTCTTGCTCTTTAGGATTATTTTAAAACATAGACAGAAATGAATGAAACTGAACTAATTTTTAATAGAAAAACTATTCCAGCAATTCCTAAATAGACACGAGCGGTGTTAAGAGAAAAAAACTGAGAGTTCAGATTTTAACGATCGCCCACAAGGATTTGCTACGGTTTTTTACTATTTGCTAAGGTTTTTCCCAGTTTTGTTTCTTAAAGAATGACTTCAGCAACTTCATTGTGATGTTAACTTGGTTTGCAGTTTGTTTTGCCAACCAATCAGCCCTTTCCTGGATTGCGATTGTGGTCATGTACATGAGAGAAGGTGATGTCAACTCTTTTATTATTAAGATCTTTACGAACCAGATGAGAAGTGGCAATTGATTTACTACAAGAGAAGATATTCAATAGATAATATAAGGATAAATGAGAATGAGTGTAAATAAGAAAGTTACAAATTAACAAGCAATGGCAATGGTTTTTGAGATTCAGATTCAGACACTGTTTTATTAGCATTGATTAAAACAAACCGGATGAAGCTGATGCGTAAGTTTCAGGTTGCCAGTTTAGTTAAGCATAGCGGTAAGCGAATGATCTAAACAAATAATGACTAAATCAATTAGACATATGGGCAATCACATGTCCAAAAGTGGTATATTTTGGATAAAATATTATTAAGCTAAGATATTAAGCAAATAATAAACTAAAAGCATTTTGTATTTAAGTTTGAAGTTGTTCTTTTTAAATGTTGCTGAAAAAAAAAATCTACTTTCCTCGATGATTGACCTTGAGTGTTACTACTGAAAGAAACCGCCCATCCAAAGACTTCTTTAGAAAATGAAAGGCTACGTAAATATATTTTAACGAATAATATCTTTATTTTCATTTAATGTTGTATTTCTATTTGATTTATCCAAGTATGCAAACTATGAAAGTGATATTATAAGTGAGCAGCAAACGTTCAGATACTGGATTGGATTAACTGCGAAATATTCGAGGGCTCTGTGCCTGAAGAGAAAGTGGGTACTATCTTGTGAAACTAAAGTACGTACTACAGAGTGAAATTTCCTATGAATCTCGAGACACGTGTAGAAATTGTTCACTAAATTACGTATTACGAGTATTATCGGTAGCACGCAAAAGAATAACCCGTGTTGTAAGAATACGTTTTTTCCTCAGGTCATTCTTTGTAGTATCCATTCTCCTACCAGTATTTGTGCTTCATTTCGAATTTTTATTACTTACAGACATATGTAACTTGGAAGTAAAAATTAAATCAGTTAAAAATTGGATCTTCCAATCTCGAGATCTTTTAATCAGATCACAACGATTTTCCAGCTTGTTTGCAGTTATGATATTAATCTTTATTCGTTGAGCTATACTCACAGAAAATATCAGTATCTGCAGAGTTGCTGAGGTACATACGGAATCGTCTCAGAACAATTGTAAGCTTTTATTGAGAATGCTCATGGACGCTAACGTTTAATAGTTCTAACAAGTTGGACATCAATCGAGCAACTTAACACTAGATATTTGGTGTAACATTTAAACTCAGTGATTATTTTTCTCTTTTAAGCACCATTTCTTCATTTGTGGTCACATATTGCCTCGTTGTAATAGAGAATCGTAGCCAATTCTAAACAATTAAAGTATTTTACGCGTTTGTATTATTAGATCTCTTACGGTTTTGTCAGCTTTAATGTGTTAAAAAAATAAATCAATATGAATAACATTTCCCGAAACTGATAATTTCAAGGTACGGTTAATAATTCAAATTCAGAGAAAATACTAACAACACTGATCGTGGAACATCTCTCTAAATGCTCACTTAATATATATAACACCCAATCTGTAAATTTACAGCGTTATATTTTCTGTCAAAGCATCACAGAGGAACAAAAAATGTTGGACAAAGTCTTAAAGGCAACTGACAAGCAAACATGACCCATACGTGACAGCTAAAAATGTTGCAGCTGACTGCGAAGAAATGATTATGCTCAAGGGAAACTTTCAGAGGGGAAAATAATCTGTCAGTTGGGGTGCTGGAGTGAAGTTTGCAAACAGCTGGAGTTAGTAAAACTTTTATCTTTTTCTTATATACTTTTTACCCTCACCCTTTTTCGGTTACAACGTCATCAGAGCTTTTCGCCTTTTCCTCTATTTTACTTGAGAGACAAGCGGGTTAGGAAAGAAATTTACATTTTACTGATATCTTGCGGACTTAGACCATGCTATTAGATGATAATTCAGTACTCCCGCATATGCATTTAAATAACACGGTTTGGATTGTAAACGGTGCAAAGATATTCATAGCACTGAAAGATTTTATATATATTGTGTTTGTGATATGAATTGTCATTAGTAACGTATGTTAATTAGTTTTTGTAATTCTCAGAGCCGTCATGTCATGCTTATATGATTCACGCGATCTGAGTTCTTTAGCTTACATTTCATGCGGCTTAACAAATTTCAGGTGTCAGAATGCCACCATTCGGTATGGCATTTTGTTTTTAATTCTAAATTCAAACTCTAACTGTCGTTGCTTAACACATCAAACCATCAAACAAACACATCGAACCATCGAACAAACACATCGAACAAAAGCAATAAACATAATACTTTATATATTTTATTTTTGATAATCTATCAAATTGCTAAAATTTATAATACAATTAATTAATGTAATTTATTATACATCAAACTCTTCATTTGTTAGATATTTGAAATAAAAGATATTTCTATTAGTCTGTATTATGTACTTCGATACAGAACAATCATTTGCGCATTACCTAATAATAAGTATCTTTTAAAATTCATCTTTCTTCTAAATTAAAAATTTTTTTAAAAATTATAATTCTTCGCACACATTGCTAAAGGTGATGTGTCAATAAATCAACGAAGCTTTATGAATCGATAAATCGATCGATAATCTAAGCATAGATAATCTAAATCAATTAAGTTTTATGAATTTAAAGATTCATAAAACTTCTTCGCAACACCGCCCCTCTGTGCTGTTTACATTCCATATATGTATACTTGGAACTTCCTGATTAATGCGGGGGATTGAGGAAATAGTTCACTACTTAAGATTAAAAGATTGCAGAAGTACAATCGATTGATGTCTGGAGCATTGCCAGGGATGGCGAACTGCTGGAAGTTTAGAAGAAGGACAATCTTTGTTGGCGGAATAGTTACTCGGCTTTTAAGGATGAAGAAGAACACATACATGTATAACGTGGATACTAATTCCATTACAATGAGTTTGGTATTGTGAGGCGAAGGAAGTCAGGCAAAAATTCTGTATGCATAGGTACCAAATGTTAGAGTTTCCTTTGAGACCCATGGTGAAAAAGTAAAATTAATATGTTGTCATTAAGATCTGTTTGAAACGGGATAATAAACGTATCATGATCTAGAGATAACAAATGATAAGCAACCAATCCAGCAACCATTAATGAAAATCATGCTTTTGGTCATGTTTTTAGTCTGTGTTATCAAGTGAATTTTCATCGGGATGCTGCACCAAACTTCGCGTGTTCACAGTCAGCACGGTGACATCAGAAGATATCGAGACTACCCTAAAATCTTAGGTGAGACTTTCTTGAGGCAGCCCATTTAGCTTTTCTTTCGATAGACTTGAAAGCAAAGGGATTGAATGAATATAACAATATATGGAAGAAAGGATACATTTTCCTGATCTTATTACGATCACAAATGTTAGAATACTCTTGTAAAAGTTGTCTCTTACCAGCTAACTCCTTCCCTTATCCTCCTAGAGTTGAAAAATAGTCTTATTCAAGCATGGCAATTACTATCACTTGCTGCGTTGAATAACTTGACTGACGGAATAATTCGTTGATGCGAAACTTGTAAAAAAACCGCAGGCCGTATTCTACATTAACTTTTAGTTTGAGCTTTTGCTGTGCGAATTAAAGCAAGTATTTAGACCTTAATTTTACTTTCGATTAATCCTAAAAGCAGTTATGTTTTTCATTTATTCTAGAACTTCCGAATTTTTTTTAATTAAATATGTTTCTTTTTTTCTTTCCTTTCTCCTTCCCCCATCCGGGGGATCCCCGTAGAGAGCTCTGCGAAGCTACTGGCTAGGATCTGTACCTAGGCAATCTCGGCCACGGGAGTATAAAAATTACGAATCTAGTGATTCTAAAGGCTCCGGTAAATGTTTTTTTAAGAAAGATCTTAATTTCTTTTTTACACTGAATTTGTAATATGTGAAAAGTCATCACCATGCCCTTACCTTGCTTACTTAATTAAAAAATAATCTTAGAATGATAAGCAGTACTGAAGGCTGCAGTCATTTACGGGAGTACAAACAAATCGCATAAATGTTTTTAAAATATCTGCTACATAGAAAGTTTGGAAAGTGTTTAAGTCCGATAACAACAAACATGCACATTGGAAAAGAAAAAAAAAAAAAAAAAAAAAAAAAAAAAAAAAAAAAAAAAAAAAAAACTAATTAATTTTATTTTATAAAAAATATAAGAAGGTAATAAAAAGCATCGAAACTTATGCAGAAATAATTTTGAACTTTATTTATTTCCTTCAGGTAAACCACAGGTTCCCAACAGGCTCAGTATTGAACTCCTGGGGGTCGAACAAATCTAAAAAATTATCACTGTTGATCAAGGTTGATAGCCGAATATGTGTACATTGATCTTCATAATCAAGATCCCACATAAAAAAAGTTTTAATAAAATTAATAATTAATCATTTGTTCATATAAAGCTACGTCGTCTAGTAAAGAAAGAAACATGTAAAATAAATATGAGGGTAAAATGTAATAAAATTGGGATGCAAGAATAGTTTATTGAATTAAAGAAGGATGTTCAAACACAAGTCTTATTCAAAATACATGGGTACGCTAAGTTTTAGAAGTTAAAAGCCATCTGAGAGAAATATCCACAGTAAAAGCTCTTACCAAGCCAGTATCACTAGTAGATAGAAAACACGGGTTCACCGACACGCGGTGTGGGGTGTGGGCGTGGCCAACGACGTCACACAGAGGGCGGGACCAAAGGCAACGTCATCACACCAGGAGGCGTGGTTTCGAGTGGAGTTGAGTTGTTTTTAGATTGCTGATTGAGTTGTAGACCTCCTGCTTTTCATTTAAAGTTAGTTTTTTTTTTAAATTGGCAACGGGAAATATTTTCTGCATCTTAATTTTGATGATATAGCGATGCTGCCCTCTATTAATGAAAAAGTGAATTATATGTTTTAGAAATATATTTTTTAAGTCTGGTGTTAAAATTATTCAATGCGCGACTCTGAAAACAATGTAAAAGAAACAAATATAAAGAAAAGACTTTCCTTTAATGAAACTACAAGATAATTTTTTTTTATTACTCAATTTTATTCTGATACTTTTATTCTTTCTAGTTTTCCATGAAACTTTAACTTATTTCTCAGGTTTTCTGTTCATAATAACATATTTATTTACTGTCATATTTTTTTAATACTTAACGTTTCTAATTTGTAATATTTTATTTAATTTCCACATACTATTTTTTTTTCATACCTTTCATACCATTTCAGCATACCCTGATTTTTAACTTATATATTATATTTCACAAACGTTCCCGCACATGCTCTTTATTTGTTACACTACTTAATTTTAGATGCAATTTCACACTTCTTTTAACGTTATAATGTTCAATATATTCTGAATTTTAACTTCATTTACTTTTTTTAAACCATTCTAGTATTCTATACACACTTTAACTTAGTGGTTTGAAATTCTATTTAAAAAGAAACGTTTATTTTTCGTGATCTTAGTTCTTTTACTAAATTTTCTACAGAATTTCTAATTTCTTTTACATGTTTAACAATATCTTCCTTACATTACCGAATATTTTTTTAAAACACTTAAGTCTATAACTGTTAATTGCGTTTCTTACGTTCATGATTTCCCTTCTGTGTTTATATTTCTTAATTCTAGTTTAACTTAATTATTATAATGTTTTTATTTCTGTCTCATCATTCGTAATTCCAACATTTTATCCCTTTTTATTCATTTTAACGATATGGATTGTTTTCATTTACTCCATATTCAAATATTTCCTTACAATTTTTAAAATACTTGTTTTATTCTCCGATCATAATAGATCATCTACAGGTTTTACTCAGAAATTTCCATTCACAACTTTACAGTTTAATACCATTTATATCTAAATGCATTTCTTTCTCATATAGTTTTACGATCTTCAAAGTTTCTAACATCATGTTTAGTTTTAAATCCCTATTACCTTTATGTGTGTTGATAATTTTCATTTCTAATTTTACAACCACGTTTAGTGTTTCATCCACACATACCAAAATATTTCTTACATCTTCTGGTATTTAGTCTATGTCATATTTCAGTACTTCAAGTGAATTTACACTGCTCACACTATTATTTTTTCATGTTTTAGAGACACTGACTATATTAATTTTACTATTTTTCATACACTAATTGCATCTATGTCAGCACTCATGATAAAGTAGCAATTGTTTTGCATCACATACATAAAGAAATTCTTAAAACCAACTTTTTCAATATCGTATTCAAATTACTGTTTTCCAGATGGGAATTACCAGTATTCTTTGGTTTTACTCTGTTACATCTTTTTAAATTTTAACATCTTACTTTTAATTCTAACATACATCTTTCGAACAGTTTTTTCTTTTAATAATAGCCTTACCTTATTTGTTCAAATTAATTCTTTAATTCACCTTCTTTACTACCTTTCAATACCTTCATAATTCACTATGCAAACGCAATGTCTTTCACTGACATTCTGTTTAATAATACTACAAGTTTCCTTAATTGACAAAAAGCGAATCATTTCTCAGTTCAAAATAGAACTACTATATTTCGCACAAACATTACCTTCATCCATTCAAGACACCCCTTAACCTGTAACTGACGTAGCGATAGGAAAGGAGACTCTTATCATATGCTCTTTCGACATTTGAAGTTTCTAGAACTTCTTTGACAAGTATATCAATACCATCAGAAAATATACTTAACATTTTTACCCAGTTTAAAGGCAACATACTATTATAAGAATGGTTTTAGTTAAATTTATAAGACAAATAAACACATTTTATGCTAAATAGGCATAAACATTTAGATTCAGAATATTTCTTTTTAATCCGATGTAAGACTTGAATTTCATTTATGATACGGATTGTCTCTTGATTTTTTTGTTTACCTTACACTAATAGAAAATTTTTATTTTACAAGTTCAGCTTTTAACGAAATAGAAATAAAAACTACGATACACCTGGTGTTTTTAAGAAAAGGAACTTTGATATAATTCTGGAAATGTAAATGCTTTTAGAGTTTTTTTCTTTCAATAACGTTGATTTTCATTACTTTACTAACTTCAATAATTCTCTTATTAGCTAATATGAATGAAAGAAGATTTTCAAAAATGTGACACAGTATAATTCTTACGAACATACGTACCTTTACCAGCATACAGATATTACCGATTGAAATGAAGAAAGATACAGATATTTTACTCCAATCTACATTAAATTAAAAAAATATTTAAACTTCCATACATTCCAAAGAATAAACGAAAACTCAATAGATATTGTCATGTTTGTATATATGAGATAAAAGTTTTATGAATGGTATTTAAAGTAATGCTTAGAACTTCATAAAAGCGAACATTCACTATGTTAATACACATATCATCAGTTATTTACATAATTCAATGTAATATTAATCATTACATGTACTATATGCATATATATTTAAAGTTTAATTGTCTTACAATTAAATAATTAACTATTGAGAGAAAGAGGTTCATATCTTACACTATTTAATTCACATGGAACAAATTTTTCCATCAACCACATTGAACCGCGTTTATTAAATTCGCCAAAGCTCTTTTATTTCTGCATTTTCACACTCACGACACATTTTAAATGTAACTATTGATTACCATTTCAAACACCGATATCATAACTCAGTGTAAAACTACATCATAACTCATTTTTTCCCTACTAACTACAATTTTATATATTCAAGAAGTACATCTAAGACATGATCATTTTCTATGTTCTAGCAAATCGATTCAATTGCGAACATACTATTAAGACTTGCGATTTTAGAAGACTTGCATGTATTAACGATGTCAACGTTTCTTCGTTTTTATAAGATTCACATCAAATCATGTCGCATTCGAATGTGGTGTAAGAGATCACTTTTTCTTTTAAACACTTGTAAACAATGGATGCAATTTATAAGAAGAGAAGTATCATGCTGTTTCAAAACATCATCATCAGCATATTTCTGTTTCTTTTGACACCGGCAACATTTAAAAAATAATGTTTCGTGAGATATTCTTTAAATTCTGTTTTACTTGAAAAAATGTCCGAACATTCAATACGATGTAAAGATTCATATTGTTTTAAATTCTTATGCTCACTAAATATTTTTTATCATGATTTACTCTTAAAAGTAACTTTATAAGTTTTCATATCCTTTTTACATGAAAAGAACTTGTGATTATTCACTACAAAATTCTAAGACGAGAAGCTTCGCGACTTTTCAAACTATAAACTTAAATTTCTTAGGACATACACTACATCTGATGTTTCTTTCATGAGATTTCAAATATCTCTTCAGATACTCGTATTCAAGAAACCTCGCAAATATATCACATAAGTTCAGCGAATAATCGCTTCATAAACTCTTAATGCTATTATGCTTTTCAACACGAGTGAATCACTTGAAGCATATACTGCACTGTAAACATACAATACTTAAAAAAATTGTTATAAAAAATTAAAATACATTCATTTCACCAAGAAGCTTTTCTATTTAAATACATTTATTTATTTCCAAAGAACAAGTTTCTGTATTATACATAAAATATACTTAGAATTTTCTTTCATTAGTTAATATCAAATTAACAACAATATCCATTTACTGATATTTGATATACATGTTTGCTTTAAAATTAAAACTAAAATTTCAATATATTTCTATTAAAAAAAAACATAAGGAAAAAAAAAATACTCATAACATCAACCAAAGACAGAAATTTAAATAGAATAGCTGTACTTATATTAGTGCATTTTTATAATCTTCATAACATTTCGATTCAAAAAACCTATTACAAAATAAATGAAACATTTTTTTCTGCCTTAAAGAATCTCTTATATTTTTAAAATTAATACATAAAAATATATCTTCCCCAATATATTTAATTCTATCCTCAACACTTATTATAATGCAATCATGTCTTGTTTGTGAAGGATGATTTACAATACAACCTTCGCATTTAAATAGTTTTGTAATCACTGAATTTAATTCAGTTTTGATAGAGTTTATGAGTTCTTTAAAAAGTTCATCATCATCACTTACCATATCCGAACAATTGTTTTTACATTTGATTTGCAACGGTAAAATAATTTCAAAAATACTTTTATATAAAGTATTAGATACATCAGGAATAATTTCTTTCAATTTTTTAAAATATCACAGTTTACTTTTAGGTATGTAGGTTTCAGTTTAAAAGAATTTTCATCTTGTTTAAAAACTTGTTGAAAAATACACTCACCTTCTTTGTTGAAAACTACCAACTCATTATTGCAAATGATGCTGGCAGTCGTATAGACAAGGTTAAATTCATATATTTTTGAGGAAAATTCTTGCCATGTTGCAGGAGTTATAACAACACCGCGTGTAGTAGGGTATAATATTTTATTTTGTTCCACACATTCACGTAGATGAATGTTCATTCTGTTTTCAAACTGATTTATGGACACAAAATATCCCCAACCAAGAGTCCACTGTGCAATCAACTTCGAACTTTCTTTTTTCTGTTCTCGATTATTCGGCATGAAGATATTTTCAGGAACAGACTTCATATAGTGGGCAAACCAGTCATCCTCTGGAAGTTCATCCTCATTATCTTCCAAGCGTCGTTTTTTAATTTTCGAAATTTTTATGTTTCGGAATGTGATACTAATTCTAGGATCTTTAACGTCAGGTTGAGAGGGTATTCCGTGCATCCAAAATTGATTCGTTGGGGGTTTCATTACAAGGAGAGTTCCATGAGTTAAGTCCACGCTTCGAGATGTGAAATTTCGCCTGGTAAATACCATTTGACGTTTTGCACCTAAACTGATGATAGGTATATCACTTTCAGGTTCGAGACAAGTTTCATTGTCTTTATGCGTTGAAATTTTCGCCACTCCGTCAGGATAATAGTTCAATAAAGCAAAATTATATTTTTTGCCAGTTATCGTTTCAACATAATCTTTTACATTTAGAAGAGTTTGAGTCCATGGTTCTGCACAAATGCTCGTTCCAGAGAATTCGTAACTAAGTCCTTCATCACCAAAACCGAGTACTTTTCTTCATGGAACATACTGAGTCCCATTAATTTCAAAACTAATATTTTTAAAATCATAATTTGATAGTTCATCTAGAGAAATATCAGCTTCATTTCGTGAATAAAATTCTTCGTATAATTCCACATTTAACTCTGTATCACATATATTCCTCATATTCGCTTCTGAATCTAACGACAATTCTGAATGATATACGAGCAAAATACGTAGAAATACGTAGCATTCTTAAATAGCAAAAATTATCTAAAACATACATTAACGAAATGATTTCATCAACACTTATCGTAATACATTCTTGTCATGTCTTGTTTGTGAAGCCAGTCTTTCCGGCGTCATATGTGTAAAAATAATCATGATAGGATATTGGGAAAGAGTTATAGTGTCCTAATGTTGTTATTCTGAACCTCGATATAACATATATGCATAAGGAGAATCTTAAAAGCATCATCCACTTATAAGCGATGTAGACTTCACGTTATCATGATAACGTGCAGCACTTATCAAGGGTCTTCCTTCACTTCTGTATGTATTGTCAAACTTGGAATAGCAACAATAACCTTAAGATAATACATTCTTTTAATACATTCTTCATAAGTGCTGCACGTTATCATGATAACGTGAAGTCTACAGCGCTTATCAAGGATCTTCCTTCACTTCTGTATGTACTGTCAAATTTGGAATAGCAACAACAACCTTAAGATAATACATTATTTCGCGTATGATTATCAGAGTTTTAGAAATTTTCCATTACTCTATCATGATAAGTGGATGATGCTTTTAAGATTCTCCTTATGCATATATGTTATATCGAGGTTCAGAATAACAACATTAGGACACTATAACTCTTTCCCAATATCCTATCATGATTATTTTTACACATATGACGCCGGAAAGACTGGCTTCACAAACAAGACATGACAAGAATGTATTACGATAAGTGTTGATGAAATCATTTCGTTAATGTATGTTTTAGATAATTTTTGCTATTTAAGAATGCTACGTATTTCTACGTATTTTGCTCGTATATCATTCAGAATTGTCGTTAGATTCAGAAGCGAATATGAGGAATATATGTGATACAGAGTTAAATGTGGAATTATACGAAGAATTTTATTCACGAAATGAAGCTGATATTTCTCTAGATGAACTATCAAATTATGATTTTAAAAATATTAGTTTTGAAATTAATGGGACTCAGTATGTTCCATGAAGAAAAGTACTCGGTTTTGGTGATGAAGGACTTAGTTACGAATTCTCTGGAACGAGCATTTGTGCAGAACCATGGACTCAAACTCTTCTAAATGTAAAAGATTATGTTGAAACGATAACTGGCAAAAAATATAATTTTGCTTTATTGAACTATTATCCTGACGGAGTGGCGAAAATTTCAACGCATAATGACAATGAAACTTGTCTCGAACCTGAAAGTGATATACCTATCATCAGTTTAGGTGCAAAACGTCAAATGGTATTTACCAGGCGAAATTTCACATCTCGAAGCGTGGACTTAACTCATGGAACTCTCCTTGTAATGAAACCCCCAACGAATCACTTTTGGATGCACGGAATACCCTCTCAACCTGACGTTAAAGATCCTAGAATTAGTATCACATTCCGAAACATAAAAATTTCGAAAATTAAAAAACGACGCTTGGAAGATAATGAGGATGAACTTCCAGAGGATGACTGGTTTGCCCACTATATGAAGTCTGTTCCTGAAAATATCTTCATGCCGAATAATCGAGAACAGAAAAAAGAAAGTTCGAAGTTGATTGCACAGTGGACTCTTGGTTGGGGATATTTTGTGTCCATAAATCAGTTTGAAAACAGAATGAACATTCATCTACGTGAATGTGTGGAACAAAATAAAATATTATACCCTACTACACGCGGTGTTGTTATAACTCCTGCAACATGGCAAGAATTTTCCTCAAAAATATATGAATTTAACCTTGTCTATACGACTGCCAGCATCATTTGCAATAATGAGTTGGTAGTTTTCAACAAAGAAGGTGAGTGTATTTTTCAACAAGTTTTTAAACAAGATGAAAATTCTTTTAAACTGAAACCTACATACCTAAAAGTAAACTGTGATATTTTAAAAAATTGAAAGAAATTATTCCTGATGTATCTAATACTTTATATAAAAGTATTTTTGAAATTATTTTACCGTTGCAAATCAAATGTAAAAACAATTGTTCGGATATGGTAAGTGATGATGATGAACTTTTTAAAGAACTCATAAACTCTATCAAAACTGAATTAAATTCAGTGATTACAAAACTATTTAAATGCGAAGGTTGTATTGTAAATCATCCTTCACAAACAAGATATGATTGCATTATAATAAGTGTTGAGGATAGAATTAAATATATTGGGGAAGATATATTTTTATGTATTAATTTTAAAAATATAAGAGATTCTTTAAGGCAGAAAAAAATGTTTCATTTATTTTGTAATAGGTTTTTTGAATCGAAATGTTATGAAGATTATAAAAATGCACTAATATAAGTACAGCTATTCTATTTAAATTTCTGTCTTTGGTTGATGTTATGAGTATTTTTTTTTCCTTATGTTTTTTTTAATAGAAATATATTGAAATTTTAGTTTTAATTTTAAAGCAAACATGTATATCAAATATCAGTAAATGGATATTGTTGTTAATTTGATATTAACTAATGAAAGAAAATTCTAAGTATATTTTATGTATAATACAGAAACTTGTTCTTTGGAAATAAATAAATGTATTTAAATAGAAAAGCTTCTTGGTGAAATGAATGTATTTTAATTTTTTATAACAATTTTTTTAAGTATTGTATGTTTACAGTGCAGTATATGCTTCAAGTGATTCACTCGTGTTGAAAAGCATAATAGCATTAAGAGTTTATGAAGCGATTATTCGCTGAACTTATGTGATATATTTGCGAGGTTTCTTGAATACGAGTATCTGAAGAGATATTTGAAATCTCATGAAAGAAACATCAGATGTAGTGTATGTCCTAAGAAATTTAAGTTTATAGTTTGAAAAGTCGCGAAGCTTCTCGTCTTAGAATTTTGTAGTGAATAATCACAAGTTCTTTTCATGTAAAAAGGATATGAAAACTTATAAAGTTACTTTTAAGAGTAAATCATGATAAAAAATATTTAGTGAGCATAAGAATTTAAAACAATATGAATCTTTACATCGTATTGAATGTTCGGACATTTTTTCAAGTAAAACAGAATTTAAAGAATATCTCACGAAACATTATTTTTTAAATGTTGCCGGTGTCAAAAGAAACAGAAATATGCTGATGATGATGTTTTGAAACAGCATGATACTTCTCTTCTTATAAATTGCATCCATTGTTTACAAGTGTTTAAAAGAAAAAGTGATCTCTTACACCATATTCGAATGCGACATGATTTGATGTGAATCTTATAAAAACGAAGAAACGTTGACATCGTTAATACATGCAAGTCTTCTAAAATCGCAAGTCTTAATAGTATGTTCGCAATTGAATCGATTTGCTAGAACATAGAAAATGATCATATCTTAGATGTACTTCTTGAATATATAAAATTGTAGTTAGTAGGGAAAAAATGAGTTATGATGTAGTTTTACACTGAGTTATGATATCGGTGTTTGAAATGGTAATCAATAGTTACATTTAAAATGTGTCGTGAGTGTGAAAATGCAGAAATAAAAGAGCTTTGGCGAATTTAATAAACGCGGTTCAATGTGGTTGATGGAAAAATTTGTTCCATGTGAATTAAATAGTGTAAGATATGAACCTCTTTCTCTCAATAGTTAATTATTCAATTGTAAGACAATTAAACTTTAAATATATATTCATATAGTACATGTAATGATTAATATTACATTGAATTATGTAAATAACTGATGATATGTGTATTAACATAGTGAATGTTCGCTTTTATGAAGTTCTAAGCATTACTTTAAATACCATTCATAAAACTTTTATCTCATATATACAAACATGACAATATCTATTGAGTTTTCGTTTATTCTTTGGAATGTATGGAAGTTTAAATATTTTTTTAATTTAATGTAGATTGGAGTAAAATATCTGTATCTTTCTTCATTTCAATCGGTAATATCTGTATGCTGGTAAAGGTACGTATGTTCGTAAGAATTATACTGTGTCACATTTTTGAAAATCTTCTTTCATTCATATTAGCTAATAAGAGAATTATTGAAGTTAGTAAAGTAATGAAAATCAACGTTATTGAAAGAAAAAAACTCTAAAAGCATTTACATTTCCAGAATTATATCAAAGTTCCTTTTCTTAAAAACACCAGGTGTATCGTAGTTTTTATTTCTATTTCGTTAAAAGCTGAACTTGTAAAATAAAAATTTTCTATTAGTGTAAGGTAAACAAAAAAATCAAGAGACAATCCGTATCATAAATGAAATTCAAGTCTTACATCGGATTAAAAAGAAATATTCTGAATCTAAATGTTTATGCCTATTTAGCATAAAATGTGTTTATTTGTCTTATAAATTTAACTAAAACCATTCTTATAATAGTATGTTGCCTTTAAACTGGGTAAAAATGTTAAGTATATTTTCTGATGGTATTGATATACTTGTCAAAGAAGTTCTAGAAACTTCAAATGTCGAAAGAGCATATGATAAGAGTCTCCTTTCCTATCGCTACGTCAGTTACAGGTTAAGGGGTGTCTTGAATGGATGAAGGTAATGTTTGTGCGAAATATAGTAGTTCTATTTTGAACTGAGAAATGATTCGCTTTTTGTCAATTAAGGAAACTTGTAGTATTATTAAACAGAATGTCAGTGAAAGACATTGCGTTTGCATAGTGAATTATGAAGGTATTGAAAGGTAGTAAAGAAGGTGAATTAAAGAATTAATTTGAACAAATAAGGTAAGGCTATTATTAAAAGAAAAAACTGTTCGAAAGATGTATGTTAGAATTAAAAGTAAGATGTTAAAATTTAAAAAGATGTAACAGAGTAAAACCAAAGAATACTGGTAATTCCCATCTGGAAAACAGTAATTTGAATACGATATTGAAAAAGTTGGTTTTAAGAATTTCTTTATGTATGTGATGCAAAACAATTGCTACTTTATCATGAGTGCTGACATAGATGCAATTAGTGTATGAAAAATAGTAAAATTAATATAGTCAGTGTCTCTAAAACATGAAAAAATAATAGTGTGAGCAGTGTAAATTCACTTGAAGTACTGAAATATGACATAGACTAAATACCAGAAGATGTAAGAAATATTTTGGTATGTGTGGATGAAACACTAAACGTGGTTGTAAAATTAGAAATGAAAATTATCAACACACATAAAGGTAATAGGGATTTAAAACTAAACATGATGTTAGAAACTTTGAAGATCGTAAAACTATATGAGAAAGAAATGCATTTAGATATAAATGGTATTAAACTGTAAAGTTGTGAATGGAAATTTCTGAGTAAAACCTGTAGATGATCTATTATGATCGGAGAATAAAACAAGTATTTTAAAAATTGTAAGGAAATATTTGAATATGGAGTAAATGAAAACAATCCATATCGTTAAAATGAATAAAAAGGGATAAAATGTTGGAATTACGAATGATGAGACAGAAATAAAAACATTATAATAATTAAGTTAAACTAGAATTAAGAAATATAAACACAGAAGGGAAATCATGAACGTAAGAAACGCAATTAACAGTTATAGACTTAAGTGTTTTAAAAAAATATTCGGTAATGTAAGGAAGATATTGTTAAACATGTAAAAGAAATTAGAAATTCTGTAGAAAATTTAATAAAAGAACTAAGATCACGAAAAATAAACGTTTCTTTTTAAATAGAATTTCAAACCACTAAGTTAAAGTGTGTATAGAATACTAGAATGGTTTAAAAAAAGTAAATGAAGTTAAAATTCAGAATATATTGAACATTATAACGTTAAAAGAAGTGTGAAATTGCATCTAAAATTAAGTAGTGTAACAAATAAAGAGCATGTGCGGGAACGTTTGTGAAATATAATATATAAGTTAAAAATCAGGGTATGCTGAAATGGTATGAAAGGTATGAAAAAAAAATAGTATGTGGAAATTAAATAAAATATTACAAATTAGAAACGTTAAGTATTAAAAAAATATGACAGTAAATAAATATGTTATTATGAACAGAAAACCTGAGAAATAAGTTAAAGTTTCATGGAAAACTAGAAAGAATAAAAGTATCAGAATAAAATTGAGTAATAAAAAAAAAATTATCTTGTAGTTTCATTAAAGGAAAGTCTTTTCTTTATATTTGTTTCTTTTACATTGTTTTCAGAGTCGCGCATTGAATAATTTTAACACCAGACTTAAAAAATATATTTCTAAAACATATAATTCACTTTTTCATTAATAGAGGGCAGCATCGCTATATCATCAAAATTAAGATGCAGAAAATATTTCCCGTTGCCAATTTAAAAAAAAAACTAACTTTAAATGAAAAGCAGGAGGTCTACAACTCAATCAGCAATCTAAAAACAACTCAACTCCACTCGAAACCACGCCTCCTGGTGTGATGACATTGCCTTTGGTCCCGCCCTCTGTGTGACGTCGTTGGCCACGCCCACACCCCACACCGCGTGTCGGTGAACCCGTGTTTTCTATCTACTATCACTGACTTGAAATCATCTTTTTACCTACTTGAAAGCAGGCTTTATTCAGGTTAATAATTTACTACAGAAAACAAGAAACAGGTTGAATATTCTTGAACAATAAGATTTAAGAATTAAGGTAAGCAATTTTATGCCAAATATAAAATTAAATAGCATTAATATATCAAGTGCAGCCATAACATTCATTAAAATCGAACCTTTGTGCAATTAATATCTGCGATTTTGTATCTAAAAACTTTTTATATTTGTAAAATTATAAATAATAATAATGCAAAAAACAATAAAACATAAATTTAATAAGCCATTATTTCCAAAAGCGTTAACCTTGTTCTTAGTGTTATTGCTATTTGTAAGTTATTTATGCACAATTACTCATATAGTGATTATATTATATGATGTATGTTATAGAGAAAACTGTAAGGGGAGTCGACGAAGAAAGCCATTCTTTTTAAGGGATTGATGGAAGAAAACATTTGGGAAACCCTGCGCTAGGTTGTTCTAATTCAATACTTATGGTAAATTATATCGAAATTCGATATATAATTGAAATTAAATCAATTAATTTATTACTTCAATTTAAATCAATAAAGTAATTACTTCAAATAAGAAGAATGCGGGTTTACATTATTTAAAATCTAATTACATAATTTATTATTAATATCTTTATATGATATCAACACTTTAAACCATAAAATTGCAAAAAAATATAATTTAGGGAAGAAGCTTTGAGGCTAGTTGGAGCTTGGTTTTTCCCTTCGTTATTTCTTTAAATATTTTCATTTTTCAAGACTAAAAATTAAATCATATGACTAGTTTTTACATAATAGTACTAATTTTAATAAACAACTCATATTGCCATAACTACATATATCAAATGCAATGTATAATATGCATAATATATATGGCATACAATAAACGAGCACTACTGTGTTTTCTGAAATTTCTAATTAATCCATTTACTGAACACGGTGATGTGAATATTCTTTCAACTTTAATGGTACTACATCTTCAATACGCTGTGTTCGGAAAGAATCTCAGTTTTAAAAATTAAACTGGGTTTATTAATTATATGTCAAATAAAATTTATTTGCCATTTCTTAAATGCTGTATACATCCCTCCTAAAAAGTGTCCGGACATTTAAAATTTCCGAAAATAAGTTAAAACATTTCAGCCGTATAAAATATGTAACTGTACCATGTGATTTTCATCGAAATGTGCATTTATCTAATCTTCCTTTATGTTAATTCTTTTCAGAAAATTAAAATTAATATCTTCTTATCAAAACTAGAAAATCATGCCACAAAAGTCTTTGGACACTATTACTATTAAAGTACCAGACAAAATAATCCGTACTAAATACAATATGCGTGGTCATAATTTACTGCTGTGATCTCAAACTGAAACTGTATGCGGGCGACTTGAGAGCTGACGACGGGCCACAATTGTTTTATACAAAATGAAAATTAATTTCAAATGACTAGCTAAATTTTGATTAAATTATAACTTAATTTCAAATTTTACTCACTGAATAGTAATTAAAATATACATAAATAACTATAGAAATAACGTAGAGGAAAAAATTCAAATTTACAATATTTATTTTCTATTTGTGAGAAATTTCCGTAGGTTACACTTTGTAATTCAAACGTACTAACAGCTAAATATTAAATTTTCGGTCTGACATTCATTTTAAATAATTCTAATACTTTGAATTAACTACTAAATAACTTACTTTCGAAAATGAACTGAAAGTAAACAAACTAAGAATTATTTCCAAATTTTCAGCCAAAACTTTCCAAGTGGGACAAAATTTGAGAATAAATGATGACAATCTATTTGCATTCCACATCTCTAATGTCTATAATATTGTTTATATCTACTATATTCCGAATTTTCGTTTCTTGATATGCAATGATGAATATCGCTTTTTTTTTTTCTTAACTTCTTTTGAGCGCCTGTCAAAGTGCTTTTACATGTGTTGGGTGAGTATTTTTGCTGTGCACAAAAGCTGTTTTTAGTCCAAAGGGATTTGAACCCCGAAGGACTATTTAGTTTCGTTTTGGCATTTTGCGTCGGACGGATAAATGTCGGTTCACTTTTCAAACTGTTGCCATAAAATGTTAAAGTCCTGCATTATATTTTAAGAAATTAAATAATGAAAATCTGCGTAAATGTATGTATATTTCTCACATTGTCATAAAATAACGGTACATAGAGTCATCGAATTTTGAATAACGTAATCCTCCAACGAATATGAGCATGTGGAAGACCAAATTTGAAATTTGAAATTTGTTTTATGATCGATTTCCTATTTTTTAAAACTTTGACGAATTTTTGATAAACAAACTCAAGGATTTCAAAGCGAGCAATGGCAACGTAGTGCAGAAAAAACATTTTTATCTCCAGCGCGTGAGTCTCTGTATCGGAAATTCTAAAGATATGCTCGTTTTAAAACTATTTTGCGATATTGCTGTTGCACTGGATCTTATGGTTTAAGTGCGAGGAACATGATATTTAATAAAGAAAGGTAACACACAAAATGTTAAAAAACGCCCCTTTGGACGTAATTTAAAATCTGAAACATTTCAGTTTTTTTTTTTTTTTTTTTTTTTTAAATCATCCAAATAGATTCAGGAAAGGGCAAAATTGATATTTCCCTTGAAATATAATACTCAAAATTTTTCGCGCCTATAATACTTCCTTTACTTCGTGCAAGGAAGTAAAATAGGTAAATTGGATACATGATCTTATTTTTTAAATTAAGAAGAATGCAACTGCACAATCGATATATTACATCAGAAAATCCAATTTATAGCCATATTTGACACATATAGTGTACAGTTTTTCTTTTCGTTGAGAGTTTGATTATAACTAAATCACTCACATTTAAGAATCTCATTAAAGTTTCATTTTATATCCACGGTATGGATTTAAATGCATATTATAAGTTTTGTTTCATGCAAAATGCAAATAAAAACATTCAAGTTAACACCCCAATGATACTCTCTGAGTCATTCTTCAAGAACCAGAGTAGGAATAAATTATACAGAAAATTCTACTACTGCCTCCTTGACTAAATTATTTTGTCCTTCTATTCCTCACAGACTGAATATATATATATATATTTTTCCCCTGAAATTTTGAAATTACCAAATTTCTAACTGGGTATGGTAATTTTAACTCATATCTGAAGAGATTTGGATTATCTAATACAGACTTGTGTTCCTGTAGCTTCGGGGCAGGGCAAAATGTCGCTGCAGGAGGGAAGAAGAGAACTCATTTCTCAGATAAAAGTGTCTAAATATTACATATCCTACCCCACCCCACCCTTCCATGTGCTTGTTCAAGTCAAATTAGCATTCTCTTCTTTCTGTATATTTATTTCTTAAGTGAATTTGTAACTTCATTTTATTTGTGCTACTGATTTTTTATTATTTATTTATTTATTTATTTTTTAGTGAAGGAGGGCAATTTGACTGAAAGGATTATTAATTTAGTTTTGGCATTTTGCGTTGATTCACTAAGCGTTATTTCACTTTTCAAATTGTTGCCACCAAATATTATCGCCTTGTATTATATTTAAAGAAATTAAATAATGAAGAATCTGCATTAATGTATGTATTTTTCTGGCCTTGTGATAAAACAACGGTACAGCCATCCAATTTTGAATAACGTACGTTTCCACCCGAATATGGGCATCTCGAAGCCCAAATTTAAAATTTGGAATTTGTTTCATTATCTATTTCAAATTTTGTAAAACTTCAACGAATTTTTGATTAACAAACTCAAGAATTTAAAAGCTAGTAATGGCAACACTGTACGGGGGGGGGAAACATTTTATCTCCAGCGCGCGAAACTGTGTATCAGAAATTGTAAGATATGCTCACTTTAAAATTATTTTGCGATATTGTTGTTGAGCAGAATTTTATGGTTTAAGTGCAAAGAACATGATACTTAATAAATAAAAGTAACACACAAAACGTTATATTAAAAAAAAAAAA
This sequence comes from Stegodyphus dumicola, assembly GCF_044657685.1. Classification (NCBI taxonomy): domain Eukaryota; kingdom Metazoa; phylum Arthropoda; class Arachnida; order Araneae; family Eresidae; genus Stegodyphus; species Stegodyphus dumicola. Next base: position 104,421,092 of record NC_140771.1, read on the forward strand.
AAAAAAAACCTTTTTTTTTTTGGCATAATTTAAAGGCTGAAAGCGTTAAGATTTCATTTTCTTTTTTTTTTTTTTTTTTTTTTTTTTTTTTCTTATTTAACTTACCTCCCTAACCCTTGTGCAACACTTTGTGGTGTTTTAGTATTCCTAAATTGAACAAATAAGGCAAATAATAAATGCATTTGTTTCATGCAAATAATAAAAAATAAAGTAATTATGTATTTATTGATTATTATTATCTATTTTTGTTGGGGGTTTCTTCATCTTTAGAATCATGTGTTTATAGACTGCTAGATTAAATGTCCCCAAAGTGTGTTTTAAACAAAATTCCATTTCTGATAGTAAAATAATACAGCTAATTTGCTATAGATATTACAATAGTAAGCTAAACTCTATATTTTAAAATGATACCAGTTAAATATAGTTACAAGAAGAGAGAAAAATTAAGCGATCAGCATTTTTACTGCTAAAAAAGTTGAATTTTTACTCTTAGAAAATCTTTTCTCATTCTATTAAAAAAAAAAAAAAAAAAGACAAAATAGGGTTAAAAGTAACTAGCTTTTTTAAAAGGATGTAACATTCAATATATTAGAAAATTTAGAAATTCTGTTAATAGCTTTTGATCCCCCCCCCCAAGCATCAAGTACCCTCCATAATAAAATACTCCCAAGCTTTCCAACTGTTATTATATTTTTCATATCATTTAAATAATAATAATAATTAACATAAATAAGATGACAACGAGTGTGATTTTAGATATGTTATATAGCAAGATAAGCCATTCAGTTAGTTGAAAATCGGGATTTCTGGAAACCGAATAACTAGAGTTTTACTGCAATGGATTTTAAGGATTCATTAAGGAGGCTGATGATATACTGGTAAATTAATTTAAGTCTGGATATACATTATTTAAGAGTTAATATTTTTCAAAGCACATTTCAAAGGTCGCAAACTTTTCAGAGTTGTTTCAAAATTTTAGGTGGTCAGCAGTTTTTACGAAAGTACGGTTCATAGTCAAAATTAAAAAATTATTCCAACTCTAAGCAATATTTTACATGTTATTCGGCTCGTCAGCGTTATTTTTCTGAAGGAGGAGGAGTTTTCGCCTGCCGCTGCGCTGGTTACCATGGATACCGACCGTCGTTTTCTAACATTTCGGCCAATGACAGCGGCTACGAGTTAGGAAAAGTGAAAGGCCTGGTTACCTTGTTGAGTAACTTATCCTTCGAATGGCGAAATAAATTCTTACAGCAAGAATTAAAGGTAACTAGCGGGGAAGCCCGCCAGATCAGAGGGATGCGGCCAAAGCAATATTTATAAGTTCTATATACTGAAAAATATTAAAATAAAATGCACTATTAATTTAATATACTGTACAAGAGAAATTGCTAGCTGCCGCCAAATCAAAATTTATAAGTTCTACGTACACCTGAAATGAAAGTGCACAAAAACATTTCAGTATGAACGAAATCAGTTCATTCTTTCCAAGCCACAACCAATTCGTAAATAATGTTTTTAATGTCAAACCACGAAACGAAAATTTTTGACACTTCATGTTAATACGGATACGTGTGACGTCATGATTTAAATTTAAAGCAATATAACAATTTTTTTCAATATTAATAAAAGAATTAACCTGGCAATAACATGTCGTGTAAATTATCCTAATCTGTAACAAAAAAGTGGCAATAGTAGCTGTTTATTTAAAGTGTTGATATTAACAAATAATTTTCGACATACAATGGCATCACATACAGTCGCGTGCCTTCTTCAACGTTGGTATATGACTTTATACAATAATAATATATTGAATGTTTGGCAATGCTGTTTTTAATTTCAGATTTTAAAACTTACAAATTTTATATTAACAAACGATTCTACGATTTGAAAGCGAGCAGTGGCAAAACTTTTCGAATAAAGCAGATTTTTATTTCCAGCGCGCGAGACTGTAGCCAGTCAGGAAAATGAGGGCGAAAATTAGCGTTTTCAGAGTTTTTAATAAATATCTCAGCTCAGTTGATTAAAGTCGTGCGAAGATGAGAATGGTCGAAGTGGCTCGAGTTTTTGGAATTCCTGGGTAACTCTCACGAAACTCAATTTCCCGCCGTTGCCGTTCCTCGGGATATAATGCCACAAACAGACAGATGCGCACACATTTTAATAGTATAGATTTCATGATCTCAAATTATTCTCTTTTCTAGCATTCGCTATTTTCATGTTTGCTTTCAGTAACACTTTTTTCAGAAGGAATAAACCAAGTGAAAGATGCAACTCCACCTAATTTACAGAAAGTAACAGAGAAATTATGCAATTTTTTATTTATAATTAACGTAATAATCGTCAAAGGGCAATTTTGGCACTAAAAATAATATTGTTGACGATAATTAATTTTAATATTCAAAAGAAAATTATTGGTGAAGAGAGAATATACAAATCGATTGACACGATGGTAAACGTTGAAGAAAGTGTTAACTTTTCTACAGAATTTTTAAACTCTTTGAAAGTACCAAGAACGCCATTACACTGCCTTCGACTGAAAATTGGATCTCTAGATGATACTACTCAGAAATCTCAACTCACGAAAACTATAAATTAGAACAAAGATGGCCTTCAAACGTCTATCGAATAACATCATCGAACCCGAATTTATGATCGGAAAGGACAAAGGACACACAATATTTATCCCCAGAATACCACTGATAATCTACTAAACTGCCATTCCAGTTTAAAAGACTGCAATTTCCAATCAAATTAGCCTGTAGTTTTACAATTAACAAAGCGCAAGGACAAGCTTTAAAACATTGCGCCATCAACCTCAAAGACTCCTGCTTTTCTCACGGTCAGCTATGCGTAGCTTACTGTCGAGTAGGAAATTCGAAAAATTTATACATATAAAAATATCCCGATTACAAAATGAAAAATGTTGTTTATAAACAAGTAATTAGTTCGAATATGTTTTCAATAAAAAAATTACCTCTTAAAGTTTATTCTTTTATTTCAACTACCACACAATCTCATATCAACTTCCTGAGCGAAGCCGGGTATCCCAGCTAATAAATAAATTAAAAGAGAAACTCTAAAAGCTTTCAGATTTCACCTGTTCATGTGACTTCACTCACTGATAATGAAGTTTAGATTAACATTTTGTCTCTGCAAAACAAAAAAGAAATCAACATAGATATTTTGTGTAATATTTCTTTCTTCTGTGAATAAAATTAAAAATTAAAACTTAATATTTCTAGAAAGAGCAGAGTAAATTAATAGAAAGAGCAGAGTTTTAAAGCATTAAATTGTGATTCAAAGTCACATCGAGACACGGACCTTCAAAAATCTATTCAATTGCAGAACAGGAATATATTTTCTTCTCCAGATCCTTTTTCAAGAATATCTTTTAGAAACAAAAGAGTTTGAAATAACAGCAGAAAAGTTTTCAGTAACAGATTTGCAAATATTATTTTGAAATACGTTTTGAAACATTTGAACGTAACCTTTTTTCAGATAATATTTTGACAGCTATTTTTACAATGAAATACTTGTAATAACCCTATGTTATTGACTGTAATAACCCTATGTTGATGACAAAAAACAAACGTTTAATTGAATTTAATTCTGATTTTTTTCACAAGATTAGCAGTGTTATAAAATTTTAAGATCAAGCTTTAGAATTAAAATGTTCAAAAGTAATATCTGTAATTGGAGTCTGAAATATGTTAAATAATATTTTACTTTATGGTTTATTTGATTAAAACCTCGCTTACACATCATGTTCTTTTCCTCCCTTATCTAAATTCTTTTAAATTTGCACATTATGGCTCCCTTTTCAATACATTTCGAATTCTTATCGTAACGAAAAGCTATGCCCCTGAGTAAGAGCATTCTTTCGTGGCAGGGATACACACGTGACTTCGAAACTCTATGAACTGAGTTCGAAATGCCAAGTGCACTTAGGTGGCTAATGAAGTATAACTAACTATTTTAACTTCCTAATGAATTGCACCTAATATATCTCTAAATTAAGTATTGGTAATGTTATTTCTATGCCATAAGTAATATATAATTGTCAAGTGGTGAAGATACGATGTTTTTCTTAGTATGAATTTTGTGCAAAGATGTAAAATTTTCATATGGGAAACATAGAAAAATATCTTGGAGTAAAATAGCTTACCATTTAACGAAGCCTTTTTATATACATTTTTAAAGTTTAAACATTTAACTAGTAACATAGTTAACTAGTAATATTTAGCAAAGATTAATAGGAATCTCAGATAATAAGACCCTCGTTAATATACCATATTCCTAATTTTAACTAAGATTTAAATAAAATCTCAGGTACCTATTTAATTAATTTCTTTATGTTAATTATTGGGTATCTAGAATTTATTTATTTTTCAGCCGCGCATATTGTATCCAAAGAAAAAATTTCACAAATGTGCTCCTGTCACCCTGTTTCACAGATACTGGCTACATGCGCTTAGACTACATGCTGGCTACATGCTAAGCATGCGCTTAGGGCTCTAGGTTTTAGGAACTCTAAAATTATCCCATGCCTCCTTGTAATCCTTTCTTTCATAAAAATGAGTATTCGATCCTATGAAAGATTACCTTTCCTAAGTCCCTGGCCAGATTGTCTGAACACCCAGGCTGGTATTTTGTTAATAATTTGAGTACTAGCTAATTCTTGTAGCTAATTCTTCTCAGAAATTCTTCCATGAAAGCATCTCTCTCCTTTAATTAAAATATGCCAACCAACTAAGATATTTTTAATTATATGGTAAATTTATTACTCTAAATTCCTGCATTAAATGAGTGCCTTTACTTTTAAATGCGCTAAATTTACTACTCGAATTCTTCCATTTCCATTTTACCCCTTGTATATCATCATAAACACGCAGCAAAATAATACATCAAGTTATTATGTACCATTCTTATCTGTTTCTGTATGTTTTGTCGTAAGTAAAAAAAAATTCAGCCCGCTCTAATTCTGCTCGCACATTTTTTTCTTTATTGATTTATCTAGTATCTAAGCAGATAGATAAGTGTATATATACACACACTTAGTAAGGAATTTAAAATATCATACCTTAACAAAAGTGGGAGCACACTTTCGTGTTGGGAATAGGAAATATTGGATTGACTTAATTGGTCAGATTAACTTTCCACTGTGTCCACACATTTTTATCTTTGATCACATTTTGTCACATTTTTGGTCACCAATTTTGCCAATGGTTCTATTCGTTGACGAAAGAGGTAAGAAGAACGCAGGTGCGAAGTTGTTAGCTGCATGTTAAATCCCTGTGTCAGAAATTATATTTTTTTTTTTTTTCTTTTTTTTCGGTTAAGAAGTAGTTAAAATGAAGGAAAAGGCGGCAATTATTGGAAGATGAGTCATAGAAATCATGTAGGTGAAGAATATATTTCATATCCTAATTTACTGACAGTTTGCATAGTCCTTTCTAAAGCGTGTAAACGGGCATCGTCATGCAACAAAAAAGCACAAGATCTGTTTATCACTTCTGGATACCTGAGGGAAAATGATATTGCATTTCATGCTGCTCAGGACTGATGCAATGATTCATTGTGAAGTTTTTTTCCTAGACGGAGGAATATGCGATGAATCACTCTGACAGAAGAGCTCCACGAAAACAGCAACATTTTTTCATGGGTAGTAAATTATTTGGGACGACGCTCTAGTTAGTGTCGTGCTACATTTTTTTTTTTTTTTTCATTATACGGGAAAAATTAATATAGAATTTCGTCTCATCCCGCAGTCTAAGAAAACTGCTTAGTTCCAAACAGCGTGACTAGTTTCTAGTATCAAATCGTATCGCAGTCGTGTGTCAAAACGTTTCTCCTGACCAATGAAGTGGTGGCGCCGAAGAGCAGTGTTATAATGTATAACAAGCTTGTTTGTAGTAGCACGTAAACTTTACTGTGGGTTAGCTTCGACCATATCCTTCAAGAACTTATCTGAAACTGATATCTGCTGATTGACAATTGGTTAATTTTAAAGTACCGTATCGCCAGCACGATATTTTCATGTATCACCAGAATATGGTGTATTCATTAGCCTTACCTGGGTAAAATATGATGTTAGTGTTTTATGAAACAAATTAAGCAGAACACTTTAGTTTAAACTTATGAAGTACTCATAACAGTGCGTTCTCTAAGTATATTACGATGAAGGCTCGTTCATCAGCATCATATATACTGATAGCCTTGATAAAATAGCATGTTTTGCAAACTTATAGTAATGCTATGGTTCTAGCACATATGACCTAAATGGACTACCGTTTGTGGTCACTATTATTACTTAGAACTATCGTTTGTGGTTGGCTGTGTTTGCAAATGGGCATTTTCTTCCAACTGTACTAACCCAATGTGTAGTGATTATTATACGTAAAAATGCATAGTGCTAATGTTTATTTCTGGCACTGTGAAAAAAACGACAGTATCGAGAGCCATCTAATTTTGAATAATGTATTATATGATGTGTTCCGCCCGAACATGTGCATCTGGAAGCCCAAATTGTGTATTTCGAATTTGTTTTATTGTTATCCCCAAAAGGCGTTAGCCCGAATGGGCAATTAGTCTCGAGACAGGATTTGGCGGTGTGTCACTTTGAATGCCGTATTCACTTTTCAAATTAATGCCACAAAAAATTATCGCCCTGTATTACTTTTAAAGAAATTAAATAATCAAATAATTAAATAATTAAGAATCTGCATGAATGCTGGTATGTTTCTCGCATTATGAAGAAAAAAAACAATGGTACCTAGGACCATCAAATTTTGAATAACGTAGTCCTCTACCCAAACATAGGCACTCTGAAGCCAGACTTTTGACTTTCAAATTTTATATTTCATATTTTGTAAAACTTTAATGAATTTTGATTAACAAAATAAAAAAATTTGAAAACTAGATGTAGCAATACTGTACGGAATAAAACATTTTTTTCTCCAGCGTGAGAGACTGTCTATCGGGAATTCTAAAGATTACGCTGTGTTTAAATAGTTTCTAATTGAGTTCTTTAATTGTAATTTAAGTTCGAAGAACATTCGGGCAACCATTGAAAACTGAAACCTTCCAGATTTTTTTCCCCTTTTTTTAACTAATTTATCGTTTCCAATACTATAAAATCCTTGACATTCCCAATAGAAGTAACGATGCCAAAATTTGGTTATCTATGTTTTAGTATTTGATATTAATGCCTCTATAAGTAAAACTCCTCTGAGGTGTTTATTTTTTTAATTTGCCATAAATTATGTCTGAATTAAACTGACGATTTTTCAAACAATGATACGTAAGGTATTTCGTTTATATTTAATTTTAGATAAGGTAATGTTTAGTACTGTATAAATTATATAATAAATTATTTTACTCGATCTTTTGTGCGCAGTTTTACAACAACTGCTATTTTACAAAATAAAGTAGCATTCTAACAACTTGTAATTGGTAGACTGCACAATTTCTAATGTAACTTGAATACGGTATCGCCCGCATCCAGAATAAAACTTAATGTTCATGATGGAATTTTGTATTAATGTACATATTGGAGGTATCTGTATATATTTTGGATTTTAGTTTTTGTTTAAAAGTTTTTTTTTTTTTTTCCTAATGGCAGATTGCGAACAGTTACAGTGTAATCCAGTTCATTAATCTTTACAAGGCCAGAGGTGGTGTCTCTCTGTTATGGAGGCACCTAACAGGTGGGAGATCATCGCCTCCTATGAAGGGACGGAGAGTTACAACCATACCTTCTCCGGGATTCGAACCCAAGCCATTTGGTATCGCAGTCAGGGTTCCCTAACCACTATACCGTCTGGGCGGCTTTTATTGTTTAAAAGTTTATTTATTAAAAAAAGTCAGAGGCAAACGGAAATTTTATAATCGAAATTCGCTTTTAATTCAGGTATAATTTTATTCTATAGAAGATAATTAGTTTTATGAGTTGGCAACAAGAGATATTATCCTTATTTCAAAAGAAGCGAGAAATACTGTTATGGTTTTTGATTCCCATTTTTTAACTTCTCGAAATTTTTACATTTCTTAATGCTAAGCACTTTTTAGGATGGTAAACTGTAGGCCGAATTTTAGATGGGTAAGAGCATTATGTCTATACACATCGTATTTTAAAATTTTCAATTAAGGTTTAACTATGGAGAAAAAAAATCCTTATAATTTTTTAATAAATAATCTTAATAGGTTTATGAATGTCAAAAATTAAGAAAAAAATATGCACGGAAAATATTCATTTTTCTTCATCAGTTTTTACATCGCGTTCATAAAAATCATTTTAGTGCCTCTAATGTTCAGACATATACTTCCAATTACAAAAGCATTTTTTGTAAGGCAAATATTAATAGTTGGACATTTTTAACATTAAAAAAAATCAGTTTTGTTAAACTTACAAAGTCTAATATTTATAGGGCCCCTGTTAGTTATATTCAGTCAAAATTCATACTCATTCAAGAATAAACCACCAGAAGTTTGACTCCATTCCGGCAAAACTAGACAGAGATATTTAATTTCAAATTTTGAGACATTTAGTATAACACTTGATTTGAGGGAATCCTTGATTTATTAAAAAATAAAAGAGAATAATTCGAAATTAATATTTATCCCCATCAATAGAATTCAGTCATATTCTTTTGTGATTTACTAGTGCGTTGTAACATTCTTTAAATAATTTTGTTACGTATGGTATGTCAAAGAATTTTCATGAAAGTAATTCCTGAAGTTTCAATGATTTGGTTTGGTTTGATTAATTTTATTACAGCAAAACCCGCAAGGGCTCTCTGCCTAAAAGAAAGGATGCCTTTCTGGAGGACTTTTTGAGGATATTTATGTTGTAGAAGGGAAAAACCACGAAAACACCCTTGCCGTCTGAAATCGAATCCAAGTCGAACTACTCGGCAGCTGGTGAGCTCACTAAAGGAAAAGAATTACATTTTAGTTTACATTTATAGTTTATTACTTTACAAATATATAGTTTAGATCAGTGTTTCCCAACTTTTTTATGCTATGCCCCACCTAATCCTCTAATATTCATATGCTCACCCTAGCATATACATAATTTTTAATACTCAAAAATTGAAATGCTCACAAGCGCTCGCAAAATTTCGTAATTGAAATGCGAAAGAAACTTGAATAATAGGTTTCAGGAAGAAATCACTAGGAAATTTTGTGAGCAAACACAATAAGAAAACTGTCAAAACGTATAATGGAGAACTGAAATTCAAGTACAAAATAATTTTAATAAAACTTTTTTCTATATTTATTTTCAGTAATTATTTTTTATTTGAATTTAATGAGATCCTTGCGTTTGATGCTTGCTGCAAAAAGATTTTATGTCAGGTTCCAATTCGGTTAACTTCAGTCTCAAGTCTGGCCCTTTTATTATATCCAGACGATTTCTATTTTTTTTTTTTTTTTTTTTTTTTTTTTTTTCTAAGCAACAAATCATTTATGGCACTAAATCCGCATTCTGCTAAATATGAAAATGGAAACGGTAATAATAGCTGTTTTGCACATTTTGTTGCGTTTGGATGTTTGATTTCGGTTTCCTCATAAACCATGCCATAGCTCCTTTTATATTAAATAAATGACTAATTTATTTAATAATTGAGTCATCATTTTGCAGAAATCCAAAATGATGAGTCTATTGTCTATGTCTTAATACTGCATATTTGGAATATCAGCCAAATCCACTAACATTGGCTGCATCATCCAAGTTGGAAAATCAATTTGTTTCAAATCAGAAAATCTTTATTTTGAATCATTACAAATAAATTTTCAGATGATTGACAATAATATATACAGCGGTATCAGACACTTTACATTTTTGAAGTCAATGAAACTTTTCAAAATTTTTGTTGTATGCCTGACAAATATGCCTGACAAAATTCAGTAAAGATAATGAAACCAAATATCTTCGCTTTTGCATCGAACAAAAGTTTTATTTGCTCCTTGAAATTGTTTATTTAAGGTATCCGACCATATTCAGATAGGTATACTATAAACACATTTTTTTCATTTATTTTCTACAGAGATTAATTAAGGAATGTCAAAATTTAATATACACTATTATTATCCTGCAAAAAATATTTAATATACGAAAATTTTAAGCAAATTTTAAAGCAATTTGAAATCTTCTATATGAAAAATTATTAATCTTCTTTATATATATATAAGCGGCTAAAGTGTGTGTCGCCGATAGTTTATTGTTGCCACTCAGAAAAATGAGAACAGAAATTAACGTTTCCGCAGGTTTTAATTAATATCTCAACCGATTAAAGTCGTACGAAGATGAGAACGGTATCATTGAATTCGGAGAATTTTTTGGAATCCGAGGATATGCGTCTCGAATTTCAACTCGGCGCAGTTCCGCAGATATTCGAGAAAAAATAATTTGGCACGTAGCCACATCCCAAGAAAGAAAGGGAAACCCCAAGAAAGAAAGTGGAAAATGTAAGGGAAAATTAGTTTTTAATTAATTTATTAGCTAATTAAAGTCCCAAGAAGACGCGAATGGTCAAAATGGCGTGCCACGGACCTGCGGAATCCAACGGTGGGCTTCGCTAAACCCGGGAGCCAGCCGTTTCGGAGGACATAATGTTACTTCACCCCATATATATATGTATATGCGGCATAACTGTACTAGCCAATGGGGTGAAGTTGCCACGGCACAGGGTTGCCGTTTCATTTGAGACGTAGACAATTTCCTGTAAAACTTGCCTTTGCTATGACCATCAATAAGTCTCAGGGCAAACGCTTAAGAGTGTTGGCATTTTTTTACATGAGCCTGCATTTGGACACGGTCAACTTTATGTTGCCTGTTTAAGAGTTTGTGAAAGAACGGGCGTAAAATTAATAATATTGGATGGTCCTCTGCAAGGCGAGCTTAAAAATGATGGAAAGATCTACACAGAAATGTTGTGTACAAAGAGATCTTTGACATGTGAATTAACATTTCATAAATCGCCTTTATTGATTGAGCTAGCTGTGGGCTTTTAAGAATGTACCGCCAGTTGTTCCTTCATTGTACATTAAGCAATTAAGCAAGTAGAAGGGGGAAACCCCGTGGGGCAGTAAGCAAAAGGGCGTCCTCGCCACCTGCTTTAAGTACAATTTATAATATCTAGAACAGCGGTCATTTCATATGACCGCCGGGCTTTCTACACTCATGTCCATAAATTAAGGATAATTCGGAGTCACGCGGAAATCGAACTCTAAAATAAATATATGACCTGTAAAATCCTACACACATCTTCAAGAATCATATGCAAATTTCAGGAAATAACCAGATGACACCGATACTACGTCGCAATGACGGGAGTGTGAGAGAGTGATATATAAGGAATACAGGCAAAGAAGTAAAATTGTTCGCAGGCGCTTTATGAGCATTTCAGTGCAATAACCGAATAGTTATGACACAAAGGACGCATTTGGATGATTTTTTACGTGGTAGAATTACCGGCCGTCTGGAATGCGGGCGTACCCAACTGGAAGTATCAGACGAACTTGGAACTGCCCAGAGTGTTATCTCCAGGCTTTGGCAACGATTCCAAGATGATGGTAATGTGAGTAGACGTTACAGCACAGGTCGCCCCAGAGTTACAACGCCGAATGAGGCAGTTACTGCCAAAAGAAACAGGCGGAGCACAGCCTCAGACCGGTCTCGTCAGCTCTCTTCAGCCACTGGTACGACAATTTCAAGGCAGACCGTATACAGACGCTTAGGGCAGATTGGTCTATATGCTCATAGACCTGTCAGATGCGTTCCACTTACTGCAACTCACTGTCGCCTGCGGTTAGCCTGGAGTAGAGAGCATGCATTGTGGACACCGCAACAGTGGGCTTGTGGGATGTTTTCCGACGAGTCCAGGTTTAGCTTGCAGTCTGATTCTCGCCGGACTTTCATATGGAGAGCTCCAGGGACCCGTTACCACCAAGAAAACATCATTGAATGACACCGTTACTCTGGTGCAGGAGTGCTCGTTTGGGGTGGAATTATTCTGGCTTCCAGAATTGACCTGCATGTTCAGATTGGAACCATGACAAGCCAAATCTATCGGGACGTCATTCTGGAACAACATGTATGTTTGTTTTTGGGGCGCCATGGGCGCACAATTTGTGTTTATGGATGACAACGCCCGTCCTCACCGTGCAAACATCGTAAGCGAATGCCTTCAATCGGAGGATACCACCCGTAAGGACTGGCCAGCATTCTCATCGGACTTGAATCCAGTACAGCATGTGTGGGACATGCGTGGCCGACGAGTTGTAGCCCGTCTATCTCCTCCTACATGTCTACCAGAACTTCGGAGAGCATTGCTTTTTGAGTGGTATAATATCCCCCAAGCTCAGATCGATAATTTGATACTCAGTATGCCTAGGTGTTGTACGGACTGTATTGCATCGTCTGGGAGACATACAATGTATTAACAATCATACTAACCACGTAATATTGGTTTTTTGTAAATAGGTTTTTTTTTGCAATTTGCTCCAGGGAGAAAAATCGCTAATTTTTTTAATAATATCAAACATATAGCATCTTTTTTTGCTCTTTACCTTTTGTTTAATAGATAAGCTTTACAAATAAGTCAAATTTGTTTTGCTTCTAACTCTTCCTTTGCCTGATTTTGCATTATCCTTAATTTATGGACATGAGTGTAGTTATATATATGTAAGGGGCTAAAGTGTGTGTCGCCGATAGTTTATTGTTGCCATTCGGAAAAATGAGATCGGAAATTAACGTTTTAAGAAAAATGAACTTTAAAGTTTAAAATACTATATTTTTATTTTTCAATCTTCACCCAGATAACTAACCCCCACCCCCCGTATCTTTAGATTGCGCCTTCCTTTTGTTCAGCTTTATCTGTTTTTGCTTTTTATAGTCAGCCTATTTGTTTTTGCGTCAATTTTTTTATGGGTAGTGAGTGCTATTTTGATTCACTTACTCTTTCTATTTCGAGCTTACTAAATCTTTCGATTGCATATTCAGCCTGTTGTATACCTATACAATTTAAAATACCTAGCAAGCCTCTAAGTCCTCTGCTAAATTGTTTAACAGCCATATATGATCCCAGTTTAAGAGTTCGTAGTTCCACAAAGACTTTCATCAGTATAAATTGCCAAAAAATGTCATTAAAACTTTTGTTTACGTTTTGTGTCTTTCTTTATAAGCACTTTTTTTATAAGAGCTTCTGCTCGCATAGTTTGATATATACGAGCTTAAGAATACTAGTAACATTCTTTGACAGTCCTTTGGATTTGTTTGTGTACATTCTTCCAACTGATACAACTCGCTGATATTTAAACAAATGTCCAGTCCATCTGGGCACTGACCATGCATAGGTTGTTTTTGCCCTATGGAACAGTTACATAGGGCATAGTTCCCATTCATTATTCCTGATTGTAACTTCATTTTGAAGTTTGCCAGTAATGACATCCGTTAATGAGCGACGTTGACCCTTCCATCAAGACTTTTTTGTTTTCCCTTCAGTTTTCTAACTCAGAAACGGAGCTTCTGAATATGACTTATGCGTTCATACTTGGTGACACTATTTAAACATAAATATCTTTCATGCACAAATGACTTTCAAAAACAACTCCTGCTGATAGGCAACATTTAAGTTTTGGTTCACTCGAAGAAAATTGCTTTATTAACATCATTTTCAACTTCCTTCGAAACTCGTTTCATAAATTTGTTCCTTGCATGTTTACAAACACGACTTCGATTTTTTAAAAGTGCGATTTTTCGAGTTACAAACAAGGCTTCGAATTTTTCGAGATTAAAAAAAATCAAAGAATAAGATAAATTTAATCGCAATATGTAATGTTTCGAATCAAATTCAAACTTATATGCTAGCTTTCAATATGTAAATAATAAAAATATTGCGTTTTTATTTGAAATAATTTTATGCTGAAGCACAGATTACAAATATTCTTTTAATTCCCTCTCCTTAAAGTTCTCCTATTAAATTATATTTTCAAGGGGAAAAATAGTTTAAGTCTATTTCTGGCTCTTTTCTACTCTTTGAATGCGGACTTTTGGTGATTTAAACGCCAGTTTTCGCGGCCTTATGAAATCCTTAATATCTCTGTTTTTAATTAGCGTAGAAACAAAAGAAGATCTGTTTTGGAAAGTTATATAAATAGTCTATTCAACGAACGAATTAAAGAAAATTGCCGTTTTTTTGTCAAAATTGGTCTCTTGAATGATCGGAAATTTAGTTTTTCAAAGATATCGGCTAAATAACTCACAAATGCCCTAGGATACACTGTTAACAGATTTTTCATTTCAGGTTTGTTGCTTAAAAAAAAAACCAAAATATCAAATAGTTCCATAAATCTTTTCAAGCAGTTTCTATTCGACAGCCGTCTTACTTCAGTGTGAAGTATCAGTCTTATTTAGTCTTCATTTTACTCTTCACAAAATAACTAATAGCATTAATACACTTTATAACTGAATTTAGTACTTCATTTAGAACAGGCGAAATGTTTTTAGCTACCAGGTTTTTCCTAAGATAATACATATGAAGCATTTCTGGATTCTCATCTTTCATCTATTTTTTCTTCATCATATTAACAGCTGCAACACAAGCTGTGATATTTTTCATTGGTATATTTTTGACAGCTAAGTAATGTTTTATCTTGTAGCGGTACTTGCTAATGATTTTACATAACAACATTTCTTCGAAAAAATCACCTTTATCAATATATCTTACGTAACTTACTTGCGTAAGTTAAGTACGGCCTCACTGTGTCTCAGAGTTGATTCATCCGTTTGCACCAAAAATTTTCTTGTTTTCAGATTTTCAACAAGTTTTATTTCAATATCCTCATTCATTTCATCTACTCTTCTGCTAACAGGATTGTTACTTAATGGCATAGCTTTAAAGTCTTTGTCATCTTTTTGTAGAACTATTTTAAGAAATGCTGATAGTGATGGTTTGATTAAATTCTCCCGTATAGTATATGACTTTCCCCAGATTTAGCGATGAGTAATGAAATTTGATAACTAACCTCAAGAGTACGATTAACAGTTGCATTTGGAGCAATAATTGGGGACTTTGATATTACTCTTTATTCAAAATCTTTCTTTAAAGTTTGAAAATAATCCAAATCTGAATTAATATGAGCATTAAATTTCGCCTTCAAATGTGCCTCAAGACGACTTCGTTTCTTTGATTCGTTAGTCGAGCATTGTTGGCATAAAAGACTAAAAAAGGTGACCGTTCATCATGTACAGCCAAATTTTAAATATTCCCCCGAATACTGACGAACCTTTTTGTTGCTTGCACCACTCATTTCACTAGGGCTGAAAGAAATATATATATAAGGTCAATTAAAAATTTCCTCACTCCTCTAAATATAAACGAAGCTGAAAGCAACTGCTCTTGCCATTTAAGGGAAGAAAAATACACTTTTTGCCGTTCCTACAAGTAAAAAATAAAATGAAATAGTTGGCCGACATGTACAAAAAACATCTGGAAAGTATAATGTGTCAGCTATACACTGACTACCAATAAGTATTTGGACACCTGTGATAGAAAAGAAAAACTAACTTTATTCAAAATCAATAATTGGTAGAGCCTCTACGAGAGGTAATTACAGCGTGGACACTCCGGAGCATACTTTCCACAAGTCTTTGTATGACAGCTAGTGGTATTTTCTTCCACTCGGAGAAGACAGAGAAGTTCCTTCACCGATTTTGCAGGGGTAGTGCACCCCTGAATTCGGCGATGCAACTCGTCCCAGAGGTTCTCGATAGGGTTCAGGTCTGGACTCTGGGCAGGCCAGTCCATTCGATGAACTTCATTGGCACCATACCAAGCTTTGGTTAACGTCGAAACATGACAACTGGCAATGTCGTCCTGAAAGTAACAGGGGTCCAACCCGTAAAACTGCCACAACGTAGGAAGCATATTGCCATCTAAACTAGTGCAGTAGGCATCGGAGTTGAGCTTACCATGAATGGGGACCAAGGGTCCCAGCCCATACCAGGAGATACACCCCCAGACGATAATTCCACCTCCGCCGAACTTGACTGTTGGCACAATGCATTCTGGCAAGAGACGTTCTTCAGGTAGACGCCAGACCCAGACCCTGCCATCCGAACAGTAAAGGGTGAACCTTGATTCGTCACTCCAAAGAACCCGTTTCCATTGACCTACGGTCCAATTTTGATGTGCTTTGCACCACATTAACAGAGCAGCACGGTTGGACTTTGTGATCAAAGGCTTATGGCCAGCAGCACGACCATGAAAACCAAGCAGATGTGCTTCCCTACGGATGGTATTCATTGAAACAATACTCCCAGATGCCTGTTGAAACTCCTCGCGGATGAGGGCCATCGGTTGGGTGAGGTTCTTCCGAATTTCTCTGGACACCACTCGTCGGTCTCTATCTCCCAGTTTCGTTGGTCTGCCGACTCGGGGCACATTCCGACAATCACCGCTCACCTTCCAGTTCTTAATCACATAGGCCACTGTCGATTTTGGCTACTTCAGATCGCTAGATATGTCCCTTAAGGATCGGCCACATTTGTGATACACGATAATTATACCTTTCTCGAAATCAGAGAGCTCCGAACTGCGAGACATCTTGCATGCGACTAAAGCCGGTGCTGTTTCCTACACGATATATACCGGCAGAGTCTGTGACGTACATTAGGACCGCAGATATCGTCATTTGCCTAGGTGTCCAAATACTTATTGGTATTCAGTGTATAAATGCCCTTTAAAGGCATTTAAATGCCCATGTCTGCAGTGAAATTCTTTATAAAATATTTAAAATATATCGCAGTTTAAAAACATTTTTACGTATACATCACTTACACTGTTCTTTATTTTGGGGA
Source organism: Stegodyphus dumicola (assembly GCF_044657685.1). Lineage (NCBI taxonomy): Eukaryota > Metazoa > Arthropoda > Arachnida > Araneae > Eresidae > Stegodyphus > Stegodyphus dumicola. The sequence goes on from NC_140771.1 coordinate 104,437,953, forward strand.
ATAAAAAATAAAATTTCGACTTCTTTAAGAAAATTTTGAAATTTGAATGTCCCCTTAAACTCTGGACTAGTTCATTTTCGAATTGCCCCCCCCCTGGGGGCGTTGGCCCCACGTTGGGAAACACTGGTTTAGGTATTCTGAGATCAATCACCAAATAAAGATTTTAAGCAGCGAGCTCCAGTATTATTTGGGTATTTGTCCTACTACCAAGTGTTCAGCGACTTTACCGCTCGGTTATTTAAATTTTCAAATCCTAAAAATACATTATTAATATTCTCGCGCGCTTTCATTAATTTAGAAATATAATTTATGATATATAAAAAATCATTAAATTAGAAATATTTCACATTTTAAATTTATGTAAATAACGTTACGAGTTGCCGGTGCTTTAAACAATATTAAGTGCTTAAAATTAACTCTATTCCTTTGACATACTTTAGTAATTAAGCAAAAATGGGTAACTATAAACAGATAATATTGAATACGCAAATTAAACCCAAGTTATGCAAGCCTCGCTTAACAGAAGACCTGAATAACCGAAAGGGTAAAAGTAATATTAATCATATATGTAATACTATGTTAGTTATGTGTTAATAATATATGTCCGAAAAGTAAAAATGGCAATACTGACAAAATAAATATATAAATATGTTCGGAAAATAATAATCTTGATTTTTTTAATAAGCATTTTCATTGCCTTTTTTTCTTTGAAATAAGTACATATTTTACATAGCTAAACAGTCACTTCAGTCTATGGGACGCAATAATAGTGAATTATTAAAGCTCTATCCCGAACGTCACTTTCAAAGACTTACATTCAGCTCCCCTAGAAAAGTTCTCTTAAAAATGAATAAACTTTTGAAAACCATCATCAAAGATTTCAGTAAACTATATCAAAACAAACTACAAAACAAGTGAATTTTTGCCATTTTATAAAGAAATCTGCGAGCTTACCAGCAAAATATTCCAAAAGAAGATTTCTCGGGTTGAAAACTTTCGATGAATTTTTAAACGTCTGCAAATAAGATTTAAAACTTCACCATATCCTACGAATAGCACAAGGTCTTTTTGTTTATTCGGGGGGGGGGAGGAATTACTTCCCTGTTTTCATAAGTTTTATGCTTTTGTAAATAATTTACTTTTATATTTTTAAATTCTGCCTTAGGTTGATTTTCATCGTACGTTTTGTGGCTTCGCCTATGGAAAATTAGTTTAATAATTTTAGAATGAAATTTACATTAAAGCAAAAATTTAACTTTCCCTACCCCTATTTTTAAATTTTTGATATATATCATTTTCTCTGCGGGATTTAATTGAAAACAAATTAAAAGAGCTATTTTGAAATTTATGTAAATATAAAGGGCAAAATGCATTCGAAAATAATATTATAGAAAGTAAGGTGAAATCGAAAGTAACGTAAATAAAAAATTAACAATTTTCCTCCCTCTTTTTTTTCACGCAAAGAAGCCTGGGTGCTTAAGTTCCTGGTGGCTGCAGTGCTAAGTTCAGCCGGAGCCCTGTATGAAATCTAAAATTCTAATGGAAGCTCCCAAAAGAGAAGATTTCTAGTATTTTAATTTATTATTTAACTCCTCATGATTAATTTAATTTATGCATTTTATTAAATTTTAATAATTTATTATTATTTACAAGAAAATTCTTGTAAATAATACTTATATTATCGATTTGTATGAACAATAATATGAGACTGCAAAAATATAACTGTTGTGTGTTATGCAATCATCTCTACTTCTGTTCAGCCATCCTCTCTGATCTCTTCTTAGACGGAAGAATTGGCGGGTTTGGCGACATAACACCATGCGCCAAGTGCAGTACGTCGGCCTCGGCAACCTCCCCCAAAAATCACGTCGCGGGGTTAGATGCTTTTACTCTTCACAACGGCGTTTCTCCTCACACAGCATGGATAACAGCTCTAAAAAAACTCTTTAAACTTACGGAGCTATACTTAAACGCCTTTTCGGAGAAATTTGTTGGCAGCATTAACGGGCAACTTGCAAGAAGCCCCCATGATCGCCGGGGCCAACATGTCCGATAACGCGGGGTCTCCCAACAGCAATAATAATAATTTACCATCTTTTGGTTTCACTCAAGAGCAAGTAGCGTGTGTATGCGAAGTATTGCAGCAATCCGGCAACATCGAACGACTGGGCAGATTTTTATGGTCTTTGCCGGCTTGTGAGCAGCTGCAGAAGAATGAGAGCGTTTTAAAAGCCAAGGCGCTGGTTGCCTTTCATAGAGGGAATTTCAAAGAATTGTATAGGATTCTAGAGAGTCATTCTTTTACCCCTAATTCTCACCCAAAATTACAGAGTCTATGGTTGAAGGCCCACTACATTGAAGCAGAGAGACTGAGGGGCCGACCCCTGGGCGCTGTAGGCAAGTATCGTATTAGGAGAAAGTTTCCTCTACCCAGGACTATTTGGGACGGAGAAGAAACTAGCTATTGTTTCAAGGAAAAATCAAGGAATATTCTACGAGAATGGTATCACCACAACCCTTATCCTTCACCCCGGGAAAAACGGGACTTGGCAGACGCAACGGGACTGACGACCACGCAGGTCAGCAACTGGTTTAAAAATCGGCGGCAGAGAGATCGAGCGGCGGAGGCTAAAGATAGGTATGGTGATATATAATTTTACGCGTTATTAAATGCTATTTTAAAAAATGGCAATTGTGAAGTGCATGGTATTTTTATATAAACCCAAATATTTCAAATCTTATGCAGTACTCTTTAAAAGTAAACATAATTTAATATTCTTCAGTTATTCTATTTTTTTCTTCATTGGCAACTTAATAAAAAGTATTTCTCTTCTATTCATCAAATAAACCAACTAATATCGGACACTTCAGATGCTGGCATGTGTACAAAAGAAAAAGTGTTGCAGAGTTGTTCTTTAATAATCTTAAAAGAAATGATAACTTGATTGTTTCTCTGTAGTAAATTAAACAAGTAAGAAGATATAAAACATTGCTGTCACACATACTAAACAAAAGTATGCGTTTGAAAAGCAAAATTATATCTCAGATTTTATTTTAAGCTTTCAGTTTCATTAACTCTTCTGTCATTTCTTCTTCTTCTTCTTCTTTTTTTTTTTTTTTTTTTTTTTTTTTTTTTTTTTAAGGGGGGCGGTTGGAGGGAAAGTCTGAATAAAAGTCTGAATATAAACAGTAAGGTGAATGAAAATTACAAGTATAAGCATTTAAAATTGACAGTTCATATTTAATTTGAATTTCAGTAACCCAAAAGCATATTTAATGAGACTTGAAGAGATTTGCATACGAAATCTAAACAATGTATGATAAAAAAATCAAGCCTTGTGTGATTAAAAATATATGCACAATTTTTTAAAATTTATTACCCGTTTTTTTAATTATTTATTGTCATGCGTTTTCATTTATAATTCTACGGTTTCTTAACAACATGTATATGAAACAAAAAAATGCCACAAAATTTATGTGAGTATGTACAAAAAGTGTAGACCGTAATTTTAATTAAAATCAAAGATCATTAAATACTTTCTACTTGATGTAAACTTTACTTGATGTACTACTTTGATCTTTTCTACTTGATGTAAAATTTAAAATTTCTTCTTTTAATATAAGCTAATGAAATATTTTGACTTCTAAGTATTCCAGTCCTTATCATTTAAGAGATAGAAATCTGTACGTTTAAAAGAATTTATCTTTATACTTACATATTATGGCTGTTAAGATTAATGAGACTGTTTTAATGATTTTATGTTATGTTATATTAACATAACAATATCGCAGTAAAAAAAATAAGATAATGATAATTTTATTACAAATTAGTAATTTATCACATTTGTGATGTTACGGAAAGTTCAAAGTAATTCATTTGAAACGTAAATAGAACCAGTGTTATGAATTTTTTAACGTTTTTATGAAACATATAGTGTTTCACGGACACTTTTGACTCGCACTGACTGGACACTTGATTTCCAAAAGTTTAAATGCATTAAACTAAAACTATAAATTGCATTTTTATTTAATGTATACGTTTACCTGGTGTTCTTACATTAAATTCTTTTCCAAGAAATAAAATAATTGAACTTAAAAATTAATGTCTTCCCTAATGAGCAGAATGTTGCAAAATGTCTAAATGTCATAAAAAATCATCAGTCATTTATTCTTCTAGCAAATAAATATATAAATTTTTTCTATTTTTTTATTATAACTAATTTTCGAAAATGTGAATTAATCGTTTTATTATTTCTAAATCTTATCCCATTGTTCAAAATATCTACTCATAGACATAGGGAAAAAGAAGGTGAAGTTATATTTTGGTTTACCAAGCTCAGAATTTTTAAATTCCCACTTGGTCAGAGCACCCATACCCAAGTTCTCTTTAAAGTCTTTAAAGTATAGGTACATTCAGTCTTCGATTATTTTAATTACTTTTTACATTATTACATTATATTCCACGCATATTTGTGATGGTCTCCTAAGAATGCTAGAATGCTTTCATTTTGAATTATGTGTTGCTTTCAACATAATTTTACGGTATCGCAAACTGATAAATGTTTTAAATTAACCATTTGAATAATTTTTCCAATGGATTTCGTTTTTCCTAGTTGTATGTTAAGAAAAATTTATGAATTTAACTACATATGCTGTTTTGAAGAAGCTTTGAAGAAAAAGGGTTGGGCAGAGACAAATTCTTGGAAAAAAAAATTTAAAAAAATCTGAAATGTTTCAGATTTTAAATTACGTCCAAAGGGGCGTTTTTTAACATTTTGTGTGTTACCTTTCTTTATTAAATATCATGTTCCTCGCACTTAAACCATAAGATCCAGTGCAACGGCAATATCGCAAAATAGTTTTAAAACGAGCATATCTTTAGAGTTTCCGATACAGAGACTCACGCGCTGGAGATAAAAATGTTTTTTCTGCACAACGTTGCCATTGCTCGCTTTGAAATCCTTGAGTTTGTTTATCAAAAATTCGTCAAAGTTTTAAAAAATAGGAAATCGATCATAAAACAAATTTCAAATTTCAAATTTGGTCTTCCACATGCTCATATTCGTTGGAGGATTACGTTATTCAAAATTCGATGACTCTATGTACCGTTATTTTATGACAATGTGAGAAATATACATACATTTACGCAGATTTTCATTATTTAATTTCTTAAAATATAATGCAGGACTTTAACATTTTATGGCAACAGTTTGAAAAGTGAACCGACATTTATCCGTCCGACGCAAAATGCCAAAACGAAACTAAATAGTCCTTCGGGGTTCAAATCCCTTTGGACTAAAAACAGCTTTTGTGCACAGCAAAAATACTCACCCAACACATGTAAAAGCACTTTGACAGGCGCTCAAAAGAAGTTAAGAAAAAAAAAAAAAAGCGATATTCATCATTGCATATCAAGAAACGAAAATTCGGAATATAGTAGATATAAACAATATTATAGACATTAGAGATGTGGAATGCAAATAGATTGTCATCATTTATTCTCAAATTTTGTCCCACTTGGAAAGTTTTCGCTGAAAATTTGGAAATAATTCTTAGTTTGTTTACTTTCAGTTCATTTTCGAAAGTAAGTTATTTAGTAGTTAATTCAAAGTATTAGAATTATTTAAAATGAATGTCAGACCGAAAATTTAATATTTAGCTGTTAGTACGTTTGAATTACAAAGTGTAACCTACGGAAATTTCTTACAAATAGAAAATAAATATTGTAAATTTGAATTTTTTCCTCTACGTTATTTCTATAGTTATTTATGTATATTTTAATTACTATTCAGTGAGTAAAATTTGAAATTAAGTTATAATTTAATCAAAATTTAGCTAGTCATTTGAAATTAATTTTCATTTTGTATAAAACAATTGTGGCCCGTCGTCAGCTCTCAAGTCGCCCGCATACAGTTTCAGTTTGAGATCACAGCAGTAAATTATGACCATGCATATTGTATTTAGTACGGATTATTTTGTCTGGTACTTTAATAGTAATAGTGTCCAAAGACTTTTGTGGCATGATTTTCTAGTTTTGATAAGAAGATATTAATTTTAATTTTCTGAAAAGAATTAACATAAAGGAAGATTAGATAAATGCACATTTCGATGAAAATCACATGGTACAGTTACATATTTTATACGGCTGAAATGTTTTAACTTATTTACGGAAATTTTAAATGTCCGGACACTTTTTAGGAGGGATGTATACAGCATTTAAGAAATGGCAAATAAATTTTATTTGACATATAATTAATAAACCCAGTTTAATTTTTAAAACTGAGATTCTTTCCGAACACAGCGTATTGAAGATGTAGTACCATTAAAGTTGAAAGAATATTCACATCACCGTGTTCAGTAAATGGATTAATTAGAAATTTCAGAAAACACAGTAGTGCTCGTTTATTGTATGCCATATATATTATGCATATTATACATTGCATTTGATATATGTAGTTATGGCAATATATGAGTTGTTTATTAAAATTAGTACTATTATGTAAAAACTAGTCATATGATTTAATTTTTAGTCTTGAAAAATGAAAATATTTAAAGAAATAACGAAGGGAAAAACCAAGCTCCAACTAGCCTCAAAGCTTCTTCCCTAAATTATATTTTTTTGCAATTTTATGGTTTAAAGTGTTGATATCATATAAAGATATTAATAATAAATTATGTAATTAGATTTTAAATAATGTAAACCCGCATTCTTCTTATTTGAAGTAATTACTTTATTGATTTAAATTGAAGTAATAAATTAATTGATTTAATTTCAATTATATATCGAATTTCGATATAATTTACCATAAGTATTGAATTAGAACAACCTAGCGCAGGGTTTCCCAAATGTTTTCTTCCATCAACCCCTTAAAAAGAAGGGCTTTCTTCGTCGACTCCCCTTACAGTTTTCTCTATAACATACATCATATAATATAATCACTATATGAGTAATTGTGCATAAATAACTTACAAATAGCAATAACACTAAGAACAAGGTTAACGGTTTTGGAAATAATGGCTTATTAAATTTATGTTTTATTGTTTTTTGCATTATTATTATTTATAATTTTACAAATATAAAAAGTTTTTAGATACAAAATCGCAGATATTAATTGCACAAAGGTTCGATTTTAATGAATGTTATGGCTGCACTTGATATATTAATGCTATTTAATTTTATATTTGGCATAAAATTGCTTACCTTAATTCTTAAATCTTATTGTTCAAGAATATTCAACCTGTTTCTTGTTTTCTGTAGTAAATTATTAACCTGAATAAAGCCTGCTTTCAAGTAGGTAAAAAGATGATTTCAAGTCAGTGATACTGGCTTGGTAACAGCTTTTACTGTGGATATTTCTCTCAGATGGCTTTTAACTTCTAAAACTTAGCGTACCCATGTATTTTGAATAAGACTTGTGTTTGAACATCCTTCTTTAATTCAATAAACTATTCTTGCATCCCAATTTTATTACATTTTACCCTCATATTTATTTTACATGTTTCTTTCTTTACTAGACGACGTAGCTTTATATGAACAAATGATTAATTATTAATTTTATTAAAACTTTTTTATGTGGGATCTTGATTATGAAGATCAATGTACACATATTCGGCTATCAACCTTGATCAACAGTGATAATTTTTTAGATTTGTTTGACCCCCAGGAGTTTAATACTGAGCCTGTTGGGAACCTGTGGTTTACCTGAAGGAAATAAATAAAGTTCAAAATTATTTCTGCATAAGTTTCGATGCTTTTTATTACCTTCTTATATTTTTTATAAAATAAAATTAATTAGTTTTTTTTTTTTTTTTTTTTCCAATGTGCATGTTTGTTGTTATCGGACTTAAACACTTCCCAAACTTTCTATGTAGCAGATATTTTAAAAACATTTATGCGATTTGTTTGTACTCCCGTAAATGACTGCAGCCTTCAGTACTGCTTATCATTCTAAGATTATTTTTTAATTAAGTAAGCAAGGTAAGGGCATGGTGATGACTTTTCACATATTACAAATTCAGTGTAAAAAAGAAATTAAGATCTTTCTTAAAAAAACATTTACTTGCTCCCATTCCTTATCAGTTCGCTGGCTAACAGATACTACTGTACACGGTAATGATAAGTCTAGATTTAATACAGGTAATTCTGCACTGGAATTTTTTTTTCATTTATGAACGTAATCAAATAAAATATATCCTGTTAAATTATAAGCAAAATATTTTACATGAAGCATATTTTGGTAATATAGACTATGTAATACTTCTTTGGCGAAATGAAGCAACTCCAATGATGGAACACAGCAATAACTTTTATTTAACACACAAAAAAAATGGCGACATGCAAACAAGAAAAGAAAACATATTCTAACATTTAAAAATAATTTACATTCTTCGTGCGAGAGTCGCACGTTACAGTCGAGTCTGGTTTCAAATATTGCCATACACAAATACCTAAATGTTCATCTATTTAAATTATTTAAACTACAAAATTTTAATACTATTTAAAGCTGTTACAACCTCTTCCCCAACGGAGAGACTTTTTCCGAAGGGAAAAGTTCTGTAAATTTCGAAAGTTTATAAGCTCGGCTTGCTCAATTGCGTAAAGAGAAAAGATAACTTCTCTCATAAGTTTCCAAATTTTCAGGTCGAAAATTTTAAATTTTAAACAAATATTTTTACACCACATTTAAATAGGAAGAAAATGGACCAGTGTTCAAATTAGTCTTCTTTTTTTTCTTGACGGCGCCTAGATCTCTTCCATGGTGGACCAGTTCCTCGGCTATAATTCACAGCAAAGCCTTTCCTCAGTTCATCTGTGCCTTTCGGATAATATTCATTTGTCATTTGCTTTCGACAATTGTTTTCTTCGTCTATTAGTAGCGGCTTTGATATTAAATCAAAAGGCGAAAGATGATGATAACGCTGCATTGCAAAATGATTCTCAATATTAATTTCTTTATCATTTTTTAAATTTTCGTGAACATCTTCCTCGTTTAATTCTGGTGATTTAACTTCTTCTTCAAATACATCTCTCGATGCTTTATTTTCTTCCTTCATCGGTTCCAAGATCTCCTCTTCAGCTATTTTTCTTTTCCTTTGAGCTCTAGTAGAAATGGCATTAAAATGGTATCACTAAGTTTACGTTCAAGTGATAAACTAATAAAATAAGGCAGTTCAGTGTTAACAGGAAGTAATAACCTGATATCACTAATATTATGTTCAGTGAGGAACTAATAAAATAAGACAATTCAATATCAACAGGAAGTTACGTTCAGTGATGAACTAATAAAATAAGGCAATTAAATATCAACAGGAAGTTATAATCTGGTATCGCTAATTGCGTTCAGTGATGAACTAATAACATAAAGCAATTCAATATTAACAGAAGGTAATAATCTGGTATCACTAATATTGCGTTCAATGATGAACTAATAAAATAAAGCAATTCAATATTAACAGGAGGTAATAATCTGGTATCACTAATATTATGTTCAATGATGAACTAATAAAATAAAAATACGCACGATTATTCGATCTCAGTCGGTGCCTCCAAAATAATTAAGACTGTTAATACTTCTTTGGCGAAATGAAGCAACTCCAATGATGGAACACAGCAATAACTTTTATTTAACACTCAAAAAAATGGCGACATACAAACAAGAAAAGAAAACATATTCTAACATTTAAAAATAATTTACATTCTTCGTGCGAGAGTCGCACGTGGCAGTCGAGTCTGGTTTCAAATATTGCCATACACAAATACCTAAATGTTCATCTATTTAAATTATTTAAACTACAAAATTTTAATACTATTTAAAGCTGTTACAACCATTACCGAAACATACTATTATGTTATTTTACTAAGAGGTCCTTTCCCTTAGTCAGGTAACCCTCGTGTACTTTTTGACGTTATCAAAAATCTTTACTCTGCCGTTTCTGCTGGGACTTGACTTCCACATTCGGATTTAAATCTGCAGGGCAGCCACGTGAACAGCTATAGATGTAATTTGTTTGCCTGAGTCCTTGCGTAGCAGCGATGACGATGACAGGCCAGAAAAATTTTTGCATTTGCAGAAAAATACTACAGAATTTTAAATGACTTAATGATGATAAAATTTATGTAATGTATGTAATTATGTGATGTAAATTTATGTATGTAAAATTTCTGTACATACTCTTTTTCTGATTAAATCTGAAATGAATAAAGAACAGAAATCTTTCTTGTTTTTTGCTCTATCACTCTTTAAAACTGACTTCAAGGTTTTGTATGTGTTGTCTCTGTTATTTATATATTTTTAAATATTATTTCTTGAGCAACTGAGTGCTCACCAGTAGCTAAGTGGATAAAACCGCTGAACAGTAACAGCTTGACTCGGGTCCAAATGCCTGCGAATGCACTTCTGTGTGGGCGTTTTCATAGATTTTTCCATATGATAAAAAGCCCTCCGCGAAGGCATACTGCCTCTTAGGCCAGGGCTTCCCAAACCTATGCCGGCGGGCACCGGTGCGCCCGTCAACGGTTTTACGTGTGCCCGCTGCTGTGCAATCATGATAAAAAATATTATTGAAGTTTTCAATAAAATGTTATGTAAAATGTTTTATAGATAGTAATTAACCAGAGGGATTATAAGCGTATTTACTTAAAAAATTACTTATTTATAATTGTATGCTTATAATTTTAGGGGTTACCAGACGTGTCCCGATTTGATCGGTTTTGTCACAGTTTGAAGGTACTGTCCTTGCGTCCCGGCCAATTTGTCATTTTGACCAGTTATTTGTTAAATATTAAAAAAAATGACAAATATCATTGTTTTAATAATGATATCACAGAATCAAAGTACGTATCTCGAATTACGGTGAACAAATTAATAACTGCTTACGAGCGGAATATCATCATGATTATGAACAATAGTAATGAAATGTAGTGCCAGATATCACAAACCTGTGTCTGTACTATTTAGTACTAATTTATTTTATATAAGAATAAGATCAAATAAATAAATAAAAGAAAATCTGAAAGGTTTCAGGTTTTAAATTACGTCCTAAGAGGCGTTTTTTTTAACATTTTGTCTGTTACCTTTATTTATTAAATATCACGTTCTTCACTTAAATCGTAAAATTCATTTCAAGAGCAATATCCCAAAATAGTTTTAAATTGAGCATATCTTTAGAATTTCCGATAGAATCTCGTGCGCTGGTGATAAAAATGCTTTTTCTATACAACGTTGCCATGGCTCGCTTCGAAATCCTTGAGTTTGTTAATCAAAAATTAGTTAAAGTTTTACAAAATAGGAAATCGATAATAAAGCAAATTTCAAATTTCAAATTTGACCTTCCACATGCCCATATTTGCAGTAGGATTACATCATTCAAAATTAGATGGATCTATGTACCGTTGTTTTATCGCAATGCGAGAAATATACATACCTTTAATGCAGATTTTTCATAATTTAATTTCTTCAAATATTATGCAGATGGCAACAGTTTGAAAAGTGAAACGGACATTTATAGTGAACCAACGCAAAACCTCAAAACGAAAACAATAATACTTCAGGTACAAAGCCGTTTTGGACTAATAAATTTTATATATTATAGTTCTAGAATACCCCCCTTTTTTTTGTATGTGTGTTAATTATTATGTCAACTTATAAATTAACTTTGAAAGAGTAAATGTGCCCGCTACTCAACTGATATCCTAAAATGTGCTCTAAACTACAAAAAGGTTGGAGATCTCTGCCTTAAGCAGACATCCCTCGCATACTTTGTCATAATCAGAATCCATACTCTGTAGTTTCTGCTGGAATTTAGCTGCTCGACAGAGAAGCCGCGTTAACAGCTGTGGGTACGATTTATGTATGTTACTCTTGTTAGCCTGCGTCCTTCCGCAGTAACTATGACTGTCAGTTTTATACTCAGCTTTCATCCCAACTTTGAATTCCCAAAGAAATGGAACCAAGGTCTCGAACTCCTGTTCATCCACCACCAATTTTGGAAGGATCTTCAACTGGACAGATTTTAAGGTCTGCCATCCTGCAAAGGTAATTATTTACATCACTGCTTTCTACAGGATTCGAATCCAAACATGCGTTATTTAGCTGGGGGTTTTTGAAATGCGTTATAACTCAGTACGATTTTACATGGCCGTAAGAGATCTAGAAAGAAACCAAAAAAGTTTGGGAAATTTCAGTTTTTTTTCTAAACTGCAAGGTTTGCTGTATAATCAAGATATTCATAAATATAGTAATTGCAAAGAATAAACAAAGCAATTCATTGTTTTTCCATTTTTATGTGATGGAGGTAAATTTTAATTGTAATAAAAATTTACTGAGGAACGATCAACCTAATCTAAGAGCAAATGTGGACCATGAGAATTAAAGGGAAGTTCAAAGTCAGAGCATCTATTGTAACTATTAATCATTCTGAGGTATCTCATTTAGCATAGTTTAATTATATTAATTTTAATGACAATAATAATAATCAAGATAAAAGTAATATTATAACGTATTCTCTCACCTTCTTAGCGTGCCTTCGTGGTGTAGTGGTTCTGCACGATGGGCCGGTATTCCAGAGGTCCGTGATTCGATTCCCGGCGCAGGCGTTTGCTAAGTTTTCATCTTGCTTGCTTTCAAAAAATACCTAATGTCTCTACAGTGGCGCCCGAACTAAAAAGGATGTTGGATGATGATTCTCCACACCCAGGATTTGGCGATTGAGTCCCCTAAAAACCCCAGTCGGCCTTTAAAAGGGGGAGTATATAAGGTATTTCTCCCACCTTCTTAGCGTGCCTTCGTGGTGTAGTAGTTCTGCACGTTGGGCCGGTATTCCAGAGGCATTTGGTTCGATTCCCGGCGAAGGCGTTGCTAATTTTTCATCTTGCCTCCTTCCAAAAAATACCTAATGTATCTACAGTATTTGTAATCTTATAAAATGTTGTTATTGGGGATTCAAATCCTTCATATTACAGCAGCTGTATAAATTCATATTTTACTTTATTTTTAATTAATGATATTTTTTTAAAAATATTATTAATAAACTTTATTAGTATTTTCAAATTAGAATACATTTCTCGTAAGCAAGATCTAAGAAAACAAACTGTTATTATTAATGCTACTGAAAAAATCAGTTTTCTAAACATATTTTCTGAAACACGAATCTAAAATTACTAGCAAATGTTTGCGAAAAATATTTTGGCAAAGAATTATATTTAATAGCGAAAAATTTTCCGCTTAGATGTAGACTTCAGTGCGTATTTAATTGACCCATATCGATGACTTATTTTGCGCTTTTTATTTTTGCCACCTTTTCCCAAGGTCTATGTTTTGTTTGTTATCAATCAGTCTTACTCTATAAATAAATATAAACCTAATCTGTGATGCGTCTTTTTCTGTAAAATATTGTAAACACAACTGGGTCGGTAACCTTCTGCACTAGTCGAGACATTCTGTATCTAAAACGTCATGTATAAGTTGTTTTAGAAACAGACGCTGTTTTTTTAATATGTTGACGTTTTCTTGTTGCAACTGAGTGCGATGAAATTAATGATAAATAAAAAAGGAAGTGATAAGCGCTCTTTATTCGTGGCATTGCATAACTGAATGTTAGTTTCCCCTACCCCCCAAAAAAGTTAATGTTTATCCAAAGTAATTGAAATGTTGCTTTATTTGTAATTAATCTGGCCGTAAGCATGAGTAATGGGAACACTAGACCTGTATCAATGATTTGTCGACTATGCGGAATGTCTTAGTGAAAATTAAATAAGTATTACATAAAATACGTAAAAAATCAAATGATTCTGTATCACGTACGCACTTTTATATGGCTGTAGAACAGGGGTGGGCAATTGTTTTAGCTATGGGGTCACATTGTGAAAGCGGAGGTTAGCGAAGCGACGCCCCTATCCGTTAGTTAACTTTGCATTTCAGAATAGGTATAAATTGTGCTATAAAAATCAATATAAATTAAATACAATAGTGGAAATTCAATGTATTTATTAAGCTAATTTCATATCATCTATTGCTACAAGTACATTTAATTTTAGAATCAGTTTCATGAGATAAATGTGCCCTATCACAATTTTCAATATACATATATTTTTTTTAATCAGGAGCAGGATTTCTTGTTGATATTCTCATCACAGTCTGCAAGTTTATATCTGTCAAATAGCATCTATATTTACTCCTGTCGATCTTAAAATAAGAAAACTTTCCTCACAAATATATAGAGACTGAAATATAGAGCACATTTTATCAGCATTTTTTTTTTTTTTTTTAATACGTAGAAATTTTTTAACAGACAAACTTTTCTCAAAGTCAACTAAAATCACAACATTAAGCATTTCTTTCGCACTTTGAACTGACTGCATATCGATAAGTTGCAACCCCTCAGGTGCTGTGTCATTATCAGCAGTGATGGTTTAACAGATCAAATTGCATCTAGGCTCAATTTTTTTAAAATTCTGATATCTTCTTGAGACCTTGTCCCCCAAACTCTGCAGATGATCTCTAATCTTTAGCAGAAACAGTCCAGTGAAGCTTTACAAAAGCTTTCCCGACGCAAAATGCAATGAAAAGACAAGTTATCACTGTCTGTGTGTACTTGTAACTTGTTTTTTAAAAGCTTAACCATACCAACATTTTTTACTGAAAGCTCTGGCCCTGTCTGCTGTAATACTTGACCTAAGACAGGCCACTTTTCTTCACACAATTCACAGCAAATTGAAGAAAGTCCTGACCAGTGGTTCTATTTTTGATTGATTCTAGGCCAAATAATTTCGTTATGACGACGAAATTTTCATTAATTTGACGGGAAAAGATGAGTAATTGTGCAGTGTATTCTTTATCTGTGCTATCATTCAGTAGCAAAGAAAACCGAACAAAATCAACTGCTCTGTGAGTTCGTCGCAGAGTCAGTGCGCCGCACAATAGTCCTTATACAATGAAATGCTTTCAGTTTGCTTCTCGAAACAAAACGCTTTACCATAACCTGCTTAAACTCTTCATCCGAAAAAGTCTTGTTGCGTTGAGCAAAGTTGCAGGCTGTCATGAAGCTTGCTTCTGTGGAGCTATTTTGAAGTGTTGAATGCTTTATAAATAATATTTGGTGCTCCTTCAGCTTTTTCGCAAACTCCGCAGCTTTTATTTTGAGTTCTTTTTGGAAAGGTTGCAGCTAAATTCGCTGTGTTTTTTGTCGTGTTGTTTCAGGTTGTATTCTTTAAATACGACTATCGTTTCATGACACAACAAATATCCTATTTTATTCACTGTATTACCAAAAAAAAATTGGTGGTCCTTCTTCAATAAACACACGACATTCATCACCGAAGTAATCTTCAGGGAAGTAATTCAAAGAAATACATAAGTTATAAAATGGAGAAAAAAAAAAGAAAAAAAAAAGAAGAACTACGTTGTCATTTTACTGCACTTTCCATGCAGATGTGTATAGTGTCATAGGCTTGTATAGAGCAAAGGGATAAATGATTATCTTTTATTCGTCTCGTTCCTAATTTTTATATATTTTATTACTACGATAATTATTAGATCTTCAGATTAATTTAGTTTTTACGTGGAGTTTTTACGTGTTACTAAAATGACTGCAGAAAAAGAACTGGATTGTTTATTTATAGCAGAGCATGCTAGAGCTGATTTGCCTAAGAAGAGGTTGTCTCCGTGCAAGGTTTTCTAATGGAAACGGCTCGAGCTCACATTACACTGAGTGAATACTATAAACACGTCCTTGTTGTGCCAGCTCACTCGAACTACTAGTGTTAAGCGGTCTTATCCACTGGGCCATTGGTGGACCAGAAAAGGCGTCAATAGCATCAGAGCAAGAAAAACTAACTTTTATTTTACGTTCTTTTTTTTTTTTTTTTTTTTTTAATTATTTGAATAAATAAATTTGTCAACTGCTTTTAAATAATTCATGTCGGTATTTGATATGTCATATTAATGAAACGTTTTTTAGAGTAGCATAACTTTACATCAAAGTGAATATTTTATCACCTTATTTTACCGTACGTAATTGAGAATTTAAAAAAAAAGAATGGTAATTTCAAAGACTTAAAAGATGATAAGTAAAAAAATACTCTAGTTACTTGCATACAGAATGCGGCTGAATTCGTAATAGCGTGCATTATCGCATATGATAGCCATTGGCAGTCAAATTAAGACACACTTGCCATCATTCCCTGGATCATCCATTCTGCGGGCGACAAATGTCGGATGCGTGTCATCACTCGGGGGTGTCTGCAAGACCCGTTCTGAGAAGAACGGAAGTGGGGGACCTAATAACGGAGGGAGTAAAGAAAGAGAAGCGCGGTCTTACATTCACAAACAAGATTCTAGGCTTCTGCGCACAGAAGATGCAAAATAAACAAATCAGCAAGTTCCATCTGATAAATCCAACCGACGATGTCTACGATGAAAACTGACTCCTTCAGTAAGTAACCATGCATTGAAATTGACCTTGAGTTACTCCCTCTTATGGAGTAATTTTTTTTAAAGCTTTTTAAATTAAAATTTCTGTGTAAACCATCGAACGGATATTTCTTGTTTCATTGTGTGTTTATCTTTTCGTAATTTAAATACATGCATTTATATGCAAATCAGCCCTCTTCCCTGCTAGCGGTTCTTCACTTATTTTTCCCCATTTAGCACAGCAAAATTTCTATTGTTACCTGCTGATAAATGGTGCTCATTTCTGAAACAATAAAGATTTGTATAAATTGCTGTAGCTGTAACTTTTCTTGTTTGAAAGCTACAGTTTAACCTGAAGAGGAAATCTGTAGAATTACAGAATTAAAAGCAACAATAAAAAAAAAAAAAAACCTTTTTTGAGAAGCTCAGTTTTTTCGGTATCGAAAATTATGGTGCAGCCAACACGATTTACGTCATCAAATTAATTATAAGCCAAATAATCAACCTGTGAGGTTGAGATAATATTATCCCTATTTAAGGTTAAAATAATATATATATATATTTAATACAAAATGAAGTCATCTAAATACAGTCGAGCTGAAGATTCCGTTCCCCTCCCCCCGTAAGGCAAATTTCAGAACTACACCCAGTAAAAATATTTTCTTTCCAATTTAGAATTAATATTTAATTAATTATATTTTAATTTAGAGTTTTTTTTCACCATGGTTCATTTTAGGCGCGACTTTGCTTCTAAGTCAATTTGTGATGCAAGAGCACGGAATTCATAAGTACATAAGCCGTTTGAATTGATACTTCATTGTTTATGAAATAAAGTTTCGGAAACTATTATTTTTATTTAATGACTTTAAAGCTATTCGCAGTTAAGTATTTTAACGCAAATAAAGGAAGTTGCCACTAAATGTTATCGCCATATGTTATTTTTAAAGAAATAACATAGCGAATATAAAATAATAAGCGGCAACACTCAACACTATATCGAGAATTCTAAAGATATGCTGTTTTTAAATATTGTGTGATTCTGCTATTAACTTTTGTCTGGCTTAAATGATAAGAAAACGATTCTTACACCTTCGGCGGTTGCCAGATTAAGCAATTCTTTCTTTCCAAATACACTCAATAACCTAGCTAATGATGATTATCAAGCATAGTCTAAGCATACACTCAATAACCGTCATTCATAAATTTGTAATACGAGCTGTGTTCATTTGTGCCTACTGCGGTCTGTAACTGAAATGCGAACTGATCTCGTTGATGGCCTTGGAAATGTTAATAACGTTAAAAAGACAAAAAAGTTTGCTAGCAGGAGTGAGTCCAAGAGCAGATTTTTAAACTGCGAGCTGAGCGAGAGCACGGAAAACTTTAACAAACTCTCTGTTGCGGTACTAAAATTTGAAGCCTTTTAAAACTTTTTTAGTCCAAAGGGGCTTTTTTCCTGAAGGACTATTATTTTCGTTTTGCGATTTTGCGTTGAATCACTATAAATGTCCGTTTTACTTTTCAAACTGTTGCCACCAAATGTTAGAGTCCTGCATTATATTTGAAGAAATTAAAGAATGAAAAATCTGCATAAATGTATGGTTATTTCTTGCATTGTGATAAAACAACGGTACATAGAGCCATCGAATTATGAATGACGTAATCCTCCTAGGAATATATGGGCATGTGAAAGACGAAATTTGAAATTTGGAATTTGTTTTATGATCGATTTCATATTTTGTAAAACTTTAACGAATTTTGGAGTAACAAACTCAACGATTTAAAAACGAGCAATGGAACACTCTACCGGGGGAGGACTTTTTATCTCCAGCGCGCGAAACTGTGTATCGGAAATCCTAAAGATATCCTCATTTTAAAATTATTTTGCGACATTTATAAATATTACGCTGAATATTATTTTAACTCCTCCAACAATATCCTCTGTTTAGTCAGCCCATAAGCGGCCGAATGGTAAAGTCACTGAACTCTGATAGTTGGACCTGATTTAGATTGCAAGCCAACCGAGCTGATTGCCTAGGCATTTTCGTGATTTTCCTCATGTGTAACGTGGATACGAGTTAGTGTCTCTGAGAAAGTATTTCCCGAAGCCCCATCCCTTCCCTTCGGCAGATAGCTCTCGAGTGCTTTGCAATAATCAAATCAAAAAATAAAACTCTGTTTAGTGCCTTAACTTAAACTAAATGCATTTTCAATAATTTCCCCTTCTTTCTAATCTAGAATGTCTATCTTTATAACTAACTGAAAAACTACACGCTATTAATATCTGAAACCACAAAATCACGCAGATATGTGTCCAAAATCTAAAGATAACTTAATTGCGTAAAACCCGTATTAATAAATCAGTCACTGGTTCTCAAAAACATAAATTCAGATTCAGCGTGTAAATTCTCTCTTCTTTCCATCAGTGATGCCAAAAATTCAAAAATTTTATAAATATCATATTTTATAAAAAGGCCGTAATTACAGATTCGCTTTGCTTGAAGAAGGTGACGTAAAAAACCACGAAAACTTAAATATAAATTTTATCGTAAAACCGCAGATTTATTATGTACGAGGATTAACCATATTTTTAGATAGCCGGCCAGTTTACCTTTACAAAACCATCAATTATTAGCTCAAACCACTATCAATATCCTTATAACTTGGATTAAGATTATTATAAAATTAAATTAAAAATTAAATTAAAATATTATAAAATTAAAATCTTGTCTTCCGTTTTCTCAGAAGATGCTTAAAAAATCAATATAGATGCCTTCAAAACTAAACAGAATCTAAGGAACACATTACAAAAGTCTCTGTTAAAGGTTACATAAATCAGTTATGAAAATTCTCCCAATTAAGTAGAATTGCATACACTAAAATATAATTTCAGTTAATAATTAACTTAAAATAATTACATTAGAATCTCATGCGAACATCTCACAGATGATAACTATCCATTGTTTCTCCTGGAAATTCGCGAAGCTGCATCATCAAGACACTGTAGAATAAGTAAGCTCTTGATTGTTATTTTTCACAAAAACTGCTAACCATATTTTTTCCACATCAAATATACAAGTTCAAACAATGCACATAGCTGAGACTTCAGCATTGAAGACTTGGTAGTCTATTGACCTGGTAGTGTGAAGATTAACTTTTGCACATGAAGATTTATAGAAGAGGTTCCCAATGGAGTCGGTATGGACCCTTGGAGGTCGATGAAATTTTAAAGGGGGTGTCTATGATTAAGGGGGCGACTGGGGTCAACTGCCGAAGATGCGCCAGCAATTGATCGTCAGAATTAAGATCCCTTTAATTAACTGATAATTATTTTTTATTGATATACAGCTTTATCATACAAATAAGTCAAGTCTTATCCAAAACACATAAGTGCGCTACATTTTGTAATCGAAAAGTCATCCGAAAGAAATATCCTAAAATTAAAGTTGCTACCGAATGAACATATTTACTTTTCCCTCTTCAGTCCCAGTGGAGACTAGCTTTAGTCAAATAAATTACTTGCCGTAGAAATTAGAGCCGCCCAGATGGTCTAGTGGTTAGGTGAGCCTACTGCGATACCGAAGGGCCCAGGTTCGAATCCCGGAGAACGATCCAGGCATGGATATTTGTATATGTATAGTGTCTGTGCAGCATGAGTGCACTCTAAATAGGCAGCGAGCCGAAAGTCCTCTCGATAGGCTGGTGGTAAGGAAATAGCGGTGGGAGACCTTTGGACCTGTCCCCCTGGGTCCTCTCCTTCAAAATTGGGGGCGCAATTGAGCGAAGTCGAACTGACATCTGTATGGTGCTCTTGCCAACGACAGGCGCAATCTTGCATGAAATCCACGATGAATTTTGTGGGCTTCTGATGTCATTGTCAGGCAGGTGAGATAAGTCACAACAGAAATTAAGAAACAGATTGAATGTTTCTGATTGAGGGGATTTCAGAATTAAGCAGTTTAGGGCAAATATTCAAAAATATTGCATCCATACATCTTGGGCGATAAGAATCTGTGATTTTATGTGGGAAAACTTGTTTATATTTTTAAAATGTAAAATAATAAGAATACAAAAAATAATATAATGTAAGTCTAATAAAACATTTTGTTCATATTCTTAATTTAATTCCTATCTTATGTTACGTATGTGCAATTATTTGTATTACGATCATGTGGTATGTAAAGTACTCGAAACATGTGATCAGGTGAAAAATGTAAAGTACTCGATGAAGAAAAACTATTTTATTAAAAGGGGTCGACGCAAGACAAAATTTGAGAGTCCCTGACTTATAGCAGTGGAATAAACAAAAAGAATATGAAGGTATCGGAGAAACAGGAATTATAATAATTTATTATTATTATTATTTTGTTTTCAGTAAAATATTTTACATAATAAGCATTAAAATGGGGGAATCCTTAAATATATATATAGGGCAGCTTCCAAAATTAGAAGTGTCGAAACCCCACGAAAGCTGCCAGGAAAACTGATCAAAAATAAATTAATTAAATAATGATTAATTAATAATTAAAATGAAATAAAATGTTAAGAGATAAATAAAAAATAATTAAAATTAAAATAAATTAATGATAATCAATAAAACGATCATTTAAAATATCGCAAGACATGTTGTTTGGAACTGTAGTTGAAATTAGGATTTCATTTAAAAACTGAGAAATTACCAATGCAAAGAATTTTCCCCCTCTTTGCTGCGTGCTTTCGTGGTGTAAATGGAAACAAGTCCGGCAAGCATTCGAAAATCCAGACGACAGCATAGTAGATGTATCATACTTCTTGTTTCTAAAAAATTCTAAACAACTCTACAAGTCTCGCCCAAACTACCCGGATTCGGCGACTGCACCTCTTCTTCCTCAGTTGTCCTTTAAGTGGGGAAGAATGTAAGAAACTTTCTCCTTCCTTACCGTCTGCTTTCGCAGTGTTATTGCAAGCGTGTCCGGATATCAATCGGGAGTCCCGAATTTGAATCCCGGTCAAAGCTCTGCGGATTTTTCGTGCTTCCTGGTCTGATAAAAAAATTCAGTGACTGTACACAGGTTCGAGTTCTAGTGGATTCTGAATGTGGGGAGTTTCATATGCTTATGATTAGCAAAAGTTTCATATTTTTATAGTTGGAAAGAAGAGGAAGGCAAAAAAAAAAAAAAAAAAAAAAAAAAGCTTTCTAGAAAAAAAAAAAAAAAAGTTTTTAATTGCGATTAATTCAAATTTTTCTCCTCTATCTGAAAATGAAAACGGTATAAAGTTAACTTTGAAGATCACTAAATTTTAATAGCATAGAAATTTTCTCTCCTAGTACTTGCGTATTATCGCAATCACCTTAATAGGATTCGCCAAATTTTCAGATTGTGCCAAATTCTCGCTACCATGCCCTTAAACACTCTTAGAGAACCATGTTCCTAAGAATCCTTCAGTCAAGCCAACATAACCATTTTTTTTTTTCCAAGTTCCAATTGTTTTCAGAAACTGTGGTAAAAGTTCTACAGCAGTATAGTATTTTACTGCAAAATCCTAAAAAGGGACCAATTAAAAGATGCATTTAATAGACAGTCGGTGCGCAGTACCGAGTTTTTGCAACTCTGTCATGTTTTTAACCCTGAAATAGATGGCTCTATTCATGGGGAGAAGAACGGTGCTAAAAAAATTAAATAAGGATTTCGTAAAAAATTTGTTTTATATTTTTAAGGTATCATATAATCCTTATTTAATAATTTTAAAATTTTAATATAATTTTTAAAATGCTTTCTGTTTTTATGTATTTATAATGTTTGCCACCTTACGATAAATATTGATAGTTCAAGAATTTTTTTTTTTAAAAAATTCGCGTAGATCACCAACTTGCACTTTGTAATTTTTACTATTTCATTTGTAAACCCTGCCAAATTGTGTCAAGATGATTGCGTTTAATAAGTACCTTTTATCATAACCATGACGTCATTCAAACTACTTAATTAAAACCGTTACAAGTTTGTCGAAAGATATATTATGGTCCGAAATGTTTAGTCTAAAAATTACACTTTAGAACTTTTCGAAAGTTCTTCGGAATGAGATAGCGTTATTTACAGTTAATGTATTAAAAATGTGTAAAGTGTTACTAAACATGGTACATGAGAAAAGGGAAAATATTTTCAAGGCACGATCATAGCCAATAAAATTTAAGTTACGTACAGAAAGGCACGATCTAAATCGCTGCCCCTTTATGTCAAAATAATTTTATTATTTATTATGAGTGAAGATTTGTTATAATTTTTCATCACAGTTCTTTTACTATGCACAAAATAGTGCAGGATTTCTGTTAAGTGTTCTCTCAAAAGGTGAATTTCATTATTCATTACTTCAATTAAAAAATAAGTAAATAAAGGTTAAAAAGGAGGGAAAAAAAAGATTAAAAAAGAAATCTGAAAAGGGTTTAGGTTATAACAATCGCCCAAACAGGCTCTTGTAGAGATTGTCAATAGAGATGACTCAGGTGGAATAAACCAAACATTTTATGCAATATTAGATGAATGCATTTAGACTGCCATGGAAACGTTATACGTATATCCTGTGCATGTTTTAAAAAATATATTATGTAATTCTTTAAAAAATGTTTTTAATCGAATATATCAGGAATAAAATGCATTTTTATTTCAATCAGTCAGATTAAAGAGTAAAAAAGTAGTATTCTTAAGAACTGCATTGGCTTTTAAATAGTTTAGTTCCTTAATTAATGGTAGACAGATTAAATATGAAAGAATGATAGCTTACATTTTTCCGAATGGCAACAGACTCGACAACGCATTCAGGTGAAAAGATCCGAAGTAGTGTTTCGAAGGTTAATGGCCTTTTTGGGATAAAAAATAGAAATTAAATTTAAAAAATCTTTTTAATAAGCGGAGGGAATGATATTCTGACGCTAAAGGAAATAGAACGCCCCTTCTATAAAAAAGGAAATTGGAATAATATAAGGACTAAGAATACTAAAATAAGTCTATATATAATTCTTCGATTGAAGGAAGGAACTGTTTTTCTGTAATCTTATTAGATTACAGAAGATTAATTTTATTAGATTACAAGTTTTGTGGCGGAAAAGCTACGAAATACATACACATTGGACATATTTTTACTTCCTTGTACGAAGTAAAGGAAGTATTTGTAATCACGAAACGTTCCGGGTACCATATTTCAAGAAAAACAATACCCGCTCTGTTACTCGACTGTGTGAGCTCAGTTTTTTTATTTATTTTAATTGTATGTTCGTAAATTGTACATTTTTTGCTTTCAAAATGATTAAATTATGCTGTTCCTATCTTCCGGTTAAGGTTTTTATGCCTTTGATTTATCTGCATGTAATAGTTATAGAATTATCAACAATTTAAAAGTTGTTTGAGTGCGGCTAAGCCTAATTTTTCTTACCATAGTAGCCATATTTGTTTACATTTGAAACTTAGCAGAATAGTGAATCAAGTCAGTTTCTGCACCTTCAGTGTCTTTTTGCCGAGGGATACCAAAAGTAAACTTTCAGTTCTGTGCACTGAAAAATCTGCCTTCTTGCCTGCTGGCCGAATTGCTTGCTTTTGCGTAGAAACTGTAATTGCAAAAAACTTTTTAGTTGATTTAACTGTATTTGATGTTTTATGTTTTTTTATATTTTTCAGTTTTTAATGAAGATATTTTGAGGTTTTATGTATTTGTGCCTTGCCGCGAAGTGAAACTGAATTAATTGAATGAGAAATGTATCTCTAATAAATTTTAGTTTAAATGAAATGCCGCAAACAATGCGTATAATTTAATATTCCATACAAGGAAGTCATGTGGTGTCGGCATCAGATTTTTTTAAAGGATTTCATAACAAAGAAAGAAGGGAAATTAATATTGTTTGCACTTTTAAAAGATGAAAGCGTGCTTCTTCTTGCAAAGATAAAGTTTTGCAATGTACTGTATTGTTTAATTTAAAGAGTTCATAACTAGTCGAATGGATAAGTCAGCTGAGCAGTGATAATTCATTCGATTTTTGTTTCACGCAAGTGAATGTGTTGTAAGGGCTATGTAACGTGAACAATTTGCCTGAAACGTCCTCCAAAAAAGCATATCTCGTAGGGTGACTCGCCTTTGAATGCTTTGCCAAACTGCGTTTAATTAAATATACATATTGACTTACACTATGCAATTAATTTGTCCTAATTTTATATGAAAAGAAATTGTGCTAATTTTATATAAAATTCAATTTCTGCATTTTTTAAAAAACTTCATAAATATTCACAAATTTACCTGATAATAAACGAGGCAAGGGAATTTCAAAATACGAAAGATATTTGATTAATATTTTATTTTAGAATTTGTTAATAATTTTGGAAAACTATCCTTATTAAAAAATCATTGAATGTATCGAAATTCCATAAGATGCACGAAGTCTTAAGAATTTCATTTTAAGCACTGGTAAAATTAAATTAAAATCCTTTGCTTACGATTTATTTCATTAATATCTAATTCTGTTTGCCCTGATTCCCCCCCCCCCAGTCCCTGCACTTTCAGGTTTGTAAAATTCAACTGAGAGAGAAAGCTGGATATTTGAAAGGAAACGTGAATAAATATTACAGATAAAATTAGGTATTTTATTTCGGAGCAAGAAACGTAAAAAGTGTGCAATGCCGTTGCCGGGATTCGAAATCACATCTTCCAATTGCTTGTCATACTTGCTTTCCAATTACAGCACGAAAATATGCGGTAAGGAGGGAGAAAACACCTTACAATGTTATTCATTTGAGTGAAACACCAAACAGCATGACTGAAGATCTGAAAATAATAGTTTCCAGTATGTAAACTTGCTACAGAAAATTGCCCCTTGCTGCAGAAAATGCAAGAAATTCCTCGTACTGCAAAACGATATTCCTTGGTGTTGCAGCAAAATACAGACTTATTTCAGTTCTATTACTTCGAAAGACAGTTATAGGATTTTCGTAATCTGGTTGTTTTTAATTTGCTAATAGTAGTATCGGGTTGGCAAGAAAGTAATTTTGCCTTTTTATGTGAAATAAAACTCAGTTTTCTTTGATACTAAAAAAAAATATGAACGTTAACTTCCGTTCTAATCGATAACCTTTTGTCATCTTCCTGGTAACTTAATGATTCCGCGCTCATAGAACATCTGGTGTTTATCAGGAGAAAACTCAACAAGTAAGCGATTTGAGGTCATCGTTATTACTGCAATTCGTACTATTTAAGAAGTTTTGTAAACTTCGAAATAAATTATAATCCGACGACGCAAGTTCAGGATTATATGAGTGATGCAATATCACTTCGCAACCAAGCTCCAGTAATTTCGGACGTTGCTAAAGGTGTGTGACGTCTCGCATTGTCGAGGTGGAACACAATTCCTTTGGCAATTAGTTAATTCTGGCCTTTTCTCTTTGATCGCTTTCTCCAATGTTGCCAAGTTGTTAGCAGTAAATAGTATTTGAGTTGATAGTTTGATCACTGTCATCCGGCATTCTATTGAATGACTAGGCATTTTATAGAATGTGGAAGCCTGACCGGCAATGTATGAAACGGTTAAACATTCCACACACAGTCAGTATAGAATGCCAAATGGCAAACCGGCAAAGTATGAAATACATTAAGAAGTCAAACAACAAAAATCAGCGTTATATTTACAAAATTTTTCACAGGACTAGTTTCGATGGCTAGGACTAGGATGGTGGTTCGGTAAAACTATAGAAACTAGTCCTGTGAAAAATTTTGTAAATATAACGCTGATTTTTGTTGTTTGACTTCTGAATTAGTACTTATTTGGCGTGTTATTGTGTCTTAATTATGAAATACATCTCCATATTATATACAATACCTAGAGAAAGTATATAGTAATTCTCATATTTTATACTTTGCCTAAAACGTTGGTACCGTTAACTCGTTAACCGTAATTTTACTGCAAATTTCTAGTAAATGCCTAGGTATTCAATAGAATGCCTGCGTTTAACACTTTGGCGGTAACATATCGTATTTTTTTAGGGGGGGTGTCCACTAATACGGTTTCTGCTAATGCATTAGTATGCAAATATTCAGGTAAGAAGGCAAAGAAACACTGATTATTACCTATAAAATAGCGCAGTAAAATAATAAGTTGGTCAATGTGCATGATTTCATGTGTGGAATCGATAATTATTGCGCAGTTCTTTATATTTAATTTTAAAAATATTTATCATTTTTCACTAGTAGTTTCTGTATTTGCATTTCTTTTTTTCTTCTGAGCCATATTTTTGTATGTGAAATTAAAGATTCATCAAATTCAGCTGGAAATTCCTATGTAGTTTTCATCAAATGAAGCTTATAATCCAGAATATTTCATTACAGCCACAAATGCAAGTTAAAAATTTTATTGTTAATCATTCTTTGAAACACGTTTCTCTATTAAATATAATAATATTTTCCCATCCAAACAAAAAAAATCATTTTTTATATTAATAAGATCATAAATTTTTTTTGCCATTAATGCTGTTATGGAATCTTTCATGTTCCACTGCGCATTCTTGTTCAATTTAACCTTTTTTACAATCTCCGTAAACTTCCGCAGCCTTATATATAATAGTAAGGTAATTTAATATTATTATTGTCCATCGATTACGCTATCTTTTATGTAAATATATTTCAAAATGTATACATTTAAATTATAGTATGAAAAATGTAAACAATTTTGTAATTTTATTGAAAAAATAAATCTAACAAATTTTTTTAACGATTTTGTAATTTTCCTTGCAATTTCTGTTAAAGTTACTTTCGACGTAGTTAGTAGGACATTTTTGACAGCGACTGATTTTAATTATGAAACCTTATATAATGTATGTACAGTTTGTTGTCCACACAGGTATATCTCACTTTTGCAGAATTTTCAAACACTTTTATTGACTGTTATTGATTATTTCACATACTTTCTTTTCTGTCGTGCGCTGATCTAGATCTTCCTAACTTGCTTTTCTTTCATTAAGAGATGTTACTGCTGTTTCCTTCACATCAATCTTTCAGGTTCATTTTGTTTCTGTTCTTCACTTTCGTTTCCTTCTTTTTCTAGTTTCTTATCTAATATGCACCAATCCAGATCTCCAACACTTTTCTCTTCATTTATTGATGCTGATAAGTCCACATGATTTTATGTAAAACATTTAAACAATGCATCGTGTATTCCTTTCATTTTCCCCCTTTTTCGAAATCCTGACTTATCCTAATAGCACTTGTTTGGCATTTTAATAAACTTTAATAAAAAATAAAATCTTAATAGCACATATTTGGCATTTTAATGAAATTTAATAAAAAAATTAAAATAAATCTAAAACATTTACGTTACTTATTACGATAGAAATATAAATGAATGTACAGCATTTAAGATTTTTTGTTACAATAGAAATGTAATTGTAAGTGATAAATATGCACAGTACGCATATTTGAAAACAATGAACATTATAGTAAACGTATTTGGAATTACCACAAATGTATATTTCACGCGTACTGTACACTGGTGGGGGGAGGCACCGAATCCGATTTTCTTATCAATCATTATGATGACATTTAATCGTATTATTTAATAATAGCAGCAAATATTAAAGATATATTTAATTTTTTATTTACTATTATTCATTTATTTTATTTATTTCCTGTATCGACTACAGGAGCCTTCGAATTGCAGGCCTTGGGAAAGGGTTGCTATCGATGGGACACTTTTACAAAATTATTCTTAAAATCCTTAATTTTGGCAATTTTACAGTTTTGTACACGTTAATGTAAATATTACTTTCCATACTACGCATATCCAGTAATAGACGTTATAATCATGAAATGTTAGAAAAATAAAAATAAGTGCCACTGATCCAATGAAGAAAACCGGTCGCCTTCATCGAGCCGCGGAGTTCTTATGAATGGGTCGGTAGCTATTTTTTTTTAATGTAGTATTATTATTTTAATACAAATCAATAAAATGTTTTAAACTATTTTGAGCTCGATTTTTAAATATAAAATGCTGGTTAGAAACTAACACAGGCCACTGAAAATACATTGAAACATATTAGCTTCGCATTATTCACAAAGAATCAGGAGTTCGATTTTAGTTTATTCTTTATAATCATAAAATAGGCCTAATGTGACAGTCTACGAAATAGCCATGAATTTCGTTTATTAGAAACAATTTGGTGAAAATGAGAATTTGAGGGTAATTTATAGTTAGGGTAGTATCAAAAAACAAAAACCATAACTTGAAAACTTTCAAAATAGCATAAAATAATAACTATTAATACCTACTATTGATACTAGGATATAGATCTTAGACAAATTACACTCGTAAGCGGTTGGCTAGAAGTATTTTTTCAAACGAAAGCCTAAAAAAGAGTTCGAGCTTTGAAAGTTGAACGGAAGCGATGGCAAGAATGTATAAATACACTTATATATTACACTTGGAAGGGGGGCACTGCAACCTATTTTTTTACTGATTACCGGGTTCTGCTTAATGATTCTCTTGCGTTTATAAAGATTTTGGCATCATGACATGATTCTTGGCAGTGTAGACTAACTGCCAGCTGAAACTCATAAAGAATGAACTTTTATCGAGCACATGCATCTAACTCTTCAAGAGCAACCATTTATCGTTGGTGACGCTTCATTGTGCCTGTAATTAATGAAGCGTATTAAGACTTAAAATTAACCATTGGAGTTCTGGAAATTGCACAATAGATTTCTGAGATTTTGAATCTTGATATGTATGTACTGAAGCAGCAGAATTTCATTTTAAACCTTTTACGACATAAATCCATCCACATATGTTTGCATAAATATTAAACTACGAGAAGAGGATAGTATAGGTTGGATTATCTGGATAACGACAAAGCAAACGAGAACTGTCTGCCTTTAAGGTGAGGGAAGTCTTCGTGAAGGATTTTGCATAATGGGCATCGCAGCATCTGGAACAGAGTTTCTAAAATTGTAGACATGAAAAAACGTGCTTTTAATGTTAAAGAAATTATAAGCTGCTGTACTATGCAATGGTTAAGTAGTGCAGTTTCTTCGTAACATACTGTAAAGGCGGGAATTTTAGGTAGGTCTTTTGAAAGTCTAGCTCACATCGAAATTTTAATAATAACGCAGAAGCACTCAGGTACTGTCTGTCTGGGGAGAAAGGATGATTTCTTTGAGCATTTGCTAAGAAAACGCGGCTTATAGAACTGCGAAATTCCTTGAAACAAGCCCCTTCAACCATCGGAAGTCTAATGTAGTCTAATGTGGACCAGTGTTCTCTGGTCTGAACTTTTCAATAATTGTTAGACTAAGAAACATATGAAAATTGATGTAAATAAAATTAATAAGGATTAATAATCTTGAATATTCAGTATTCCATCAGATTTGCGCTCTTGCATGGCCAGATATTGAATTTTGGGAAGTTGCGTAAGCTCCAGTTAGTTTCCAGCTTGTACAGTGGACTATAGCCATAAATACACGAAACATTTCTTAGAATCCAAATAACATATCTCATCTATATATTTTTACACTTTGCAATTATTTTCGGCTTCGATGGACTATAGCCATAAATACACGAAACATTTCTTAGAATCCAAATAACATATCTCATCTATATATTTTTACACTTTGCAATTATTTTCGGCTTCGATCAACTCTATAAAAAATTTAGAGTTGTATGTAGTTTCGAAACGTAGGTTTGCAAATATTCCCAGTATTCCATTCGCATGCAAGTGATTAAACAAAGGCAAATATTCTGAAATTTTTAAATGAATTTGATTTTTTGAAATAGTTTTTAAAATCATAAGATATTTAATCAAATTATAAATAATTATATGATTTTTCACACCAAATTTTGAAATAAAAAACAGTAATAAAATTTTTATTTAAAAGAATTAAAATAGGTGATGGATTGTTCTTCTGATAAGCATTTCATTTGTTTACGGCTATCTACGAAAAAGACTTGAAAGTCTGCCCATCTTTCCTCAGGCGCAATTTCGGAATTTTAAATCGTATGCAAGCAAATTATTATGTTCCCTTTTTTTATACTTTCAGTAATAACTTAATCATAATTCTGTCTTTAATGCCTTGGTTTCTTGATGCAACTATTAAAACCTCATATTTAGTGACGTGAATAAACACTTGTTACGAGGCTTACATGTGTACTAAGATTATTTAATAATTAGGAATTTTGTTCTATCAGTGCCACAGCTCTGCTGTTATCACTCTGTATCAGGCATATCAAACTCAGTACCTCAAGTGGCCCAAACAGTCATCATTTTACTGCTGTGTGAGTCGCAAGACAAAAAAATCATCTTGCCTAATACTATAGTTCTTTAAAAAATAGATGGAGGGTAGGAAGATCCTGGTAGTAGCTGGATACTTAATGTTTCTTTCTCGACATTTGCCATCTTTTTTCTGCAACCAGATTTCAGATGCGTGGAGATTGCTCTTACTAGCGATTTTCAGAGGTCAGATAAATGTCTGATACGTTGAATCTCATTGGGATTTCTTCCTTTTGAAAATGAAAAAAAGTTGTTTTCACTAATACGTACTGCGGAACTTAGAAATCCCGTAATATGCAAAATTTCGGCTTTTTGGAAGTCATGCAGGCATGCATTTGTAAAATTTGAGGATATCTACTTCATTCAATTTTTGCTTGAGAGATCACAATGAATTTCTATTCATTTCATCCGTAATTGGACTGAATA
Source organism: Stegodyphus dumicola (assembly GCF_044657685.1). Taxonomy (NCBI): domain Eukaryota; kingdom Metazoa; phylum Arthropoda; class Arachnida; order Araneae; family Eresidae; genus Stegodyphus; species Stegodyphus dumicola. The sequence goes on from NC_140771.1 coordinate 104,469,055, forward strand.
TTTTTGTAAATATATCATCTCAAGAATCCTTTATAGCACCCAGGGTTGTATATATGTCTCGATATGGAATGGAATATCAAGTTTAATAATGCATTATAATTATCTACCTTTTGTCATTTTATCAAGGTAAACCGAGGACCGCAGAAAAATGAGCCAAAGGCCGCATGCGGCCTACGCGTTTGGCATGCCTGCTCTGTATCATCATCAAGTAAAATTACTTATCACCTTATCTAATAAAACAGGCTTTTTTATACACATATGGCAGGTCACTTTTTGACTCTTATAATTATAACGCATCTATTTGACTTGTTATCTGCTCCTTCATCGTGATTTATATGCTTACAATTAGTGTTTATGTTTATTTGTTGCATTTTTTTACATAGAATGTGTATTACTCGTACTATTTCTTTCGCAAGCATTCTTGATTCTCAGGTCAGCAGTTAGTTTTTGGCAGAGTTATTCTTCCGACGTGTAAAACTGAAATGCAAAAGATTTATGGTGGCCCATCAACGGCCGAGCAGAAAAAGCCACTGAGCACTGGTAGTTCGGTCCGAGATCAGCAAACGGGTTGGCTGCATGGGTGTTTTCGTTGTTTTCCCCATGTGTAACGTGGCTATGAGTTAGTTTCTCTTAAAACGTTCTCCACGGAGCAAAATTAAAAAAAAAAAATATTTTTGGTTGCTTTTACCAAAAGCAGAGACGTTGCAACCGGTGCGGCAGAGGCAGCAAAATTTTTACAACTTAAAGAAGCAGCGTGCAGCACAGTTTAGGGATGGCACAATTTTTAGAATTTAAAGGAAGTACTAGGCAGCAGAATTTAGGGGCGGCAAGAGTTTTGGAGTTTAGGGAGATTTAATTTAGAGCAGGGCAAAATGCTTGGCCTTGCCTCTGTAATTTGGGGCCCACAGCGATCGCACCGGAGGGCAAAATGCTTAGCGTCGCCTCTGATCGGAAGATTCATTATTGCCTAACTCTAACAGTTTTTTTAATATATAACTTCAGCTAGTGCGGTACGGATTCTCGGTGCTTGACTGTTTCGTTTCATCTAATGAATTTGTTGGTTTACATGGGAAATTTCCTGCGTATCTCATTTCTTCGGTGAATTTGAATCGTATTTATTAAACATAATTAATATTTAGAAATATTAGTTGTGTCTAATATTAATTAAAAGAGCACACAATTTTTAATTTTACTTATTGGCCCCGTTGGCCCTGACCCTATCAATTCACAAATTTTTTCAGTATTCATATAAATAAAGCTCGGAAATAGAAAAAGAATCGATTTTAATGGTAGAGAGCAGTTTTCTTTCGACTTTTCCTTCAAACTTGTATTTGAAATTTAATCCTAAACCAGATTCATTCTTTTCCTAAATTACATGTACGCTTTTGTCAGTATTATATGATCAACTGAGAGCAAATGGCCATTGATTATGTGTATAGAAGGGAAGAAATACCCATCACTTGTTTAGAATGTGAAAGAATAGGTTTTAAAAATATTACCTAAGTTTTTATTATTAGCATTGTGCCACAGCCAAACAGAAGTGCAACACGTGAGAAAAGAACTCTGTAAATTCTGTGTTGCGGCAATCAGAGAAGAGAGAGAAATACAGCCAAACCTACTTTCTTGGCGGGGTGAGAACGAAGACAACTCGCGTTGGTAGAGTTTTTTGAAGGGTGTCAGAGGATACTGGAAGACATCCAAGATGGCGGTTCGTGGTACGTGCACGGAAAGGGCTATTTGCGTCATCCTATGCCGCGGATGGGAACATTATACCCCTCTGGATGCTGTTTCGTAGTACAGTCGAAAAAGGGATCGAATTTCCCCGCTCTTTTGAGCTGTTCTTGAGGTCACATTATGCATGCTTAAAGTTTCATCGTATTCCGAACCGTCTCAGTGCTCGTTCTGCAAGCCCAAATCGCCAATTAGTGTGAGCGTATATTTTGGCGCCGCGTCATACATGAATCCTTTTTTTTTTCTAAATAATACTTCATAGCCTTTCTTTGCTGTTGCGATTAACGCTTCGTGTTGAGACACATTTATTTGATATGATGTCTATTTTTAAGGCTGCTTGTTCTGTGTGTTGATTTAACTCACCGTATTTTAGAAGCTCAGTTTAAAATCATTTGAAATGTCGATTCTAGTATTTAAAGAATGTGTTTAATTTTCTGAGCTGTAATAAGTGTAGGAAACATTAGAAGAATCTTTTCCGCAGTTTACTAAACTAGTACTTATAAAATAAATGCAAATTCAATTCAGGTTCTTTTTTTAACTTTCGATAAAAAATGCCTTGTAAACTAAATATTTTTGAAGTTTTTTCCAAATTTTTTTAAGTAAGGATTCAACGCTTACAGGGTTTTCATATCCGATAACCTGTAAACTAGGATTGCCTCATATTTTCCCTAGTCACGACTTCGTTTGAGAAAAGGAACTTTTCGCAGCCTTCTTATTTGATGAATGGTGTATTTAATTATGGCAAAGCACACGAGGGCTATCTGCCTAAGGGGAGGGATGCCTTTCGTGGAGGACTTTCTAAGGGAAACTGGCTCGTATACACGTTACACATGGGGAAAACCACGAAAACGCCCATGCAGCCAGCCCGTTCGCGGGATTCGAACCTCGGACCGAACTACCAGTGTTCAGCGACTTTACCGCTCGGCCGCTGGTGGGCCCCCTTATTTGATGAAAGGTGAATTTATAATATTTGCTAGATACAATAGCGTAGTTAGAGCTTTTGCTATCCAGGACGGTCTCGAGTTAGTCGCCCTTCTTAATATACAAGTAAATAACTTTAAAAATGTCAAAATGTCATATAGGGAAATAAATTCAAATTCTATATTTATATTTGAAGAAAGACAGATTTCCTTAGAAAGTCCCGCAGGCATCCCTTCTCTTAGGTAGAGCCCTCGAGTGCTTTGCCATGATTAAATGAACAAAAACCATGCAACTGCAACACAGTTTATAATTCAACAAAGTTTTAGGTCCGACAGCTCTATCTGCTAAAATCCCTTTATTTCCTTTCTATATTATTATATTCATATGTGTTAAATCTGAATCTAATGTTCTTAAATACTGTTCCAAATTTTTCTTCCTACCCTTGAAAAGTATTGTTTATTGAAATCCTTGGTGCAAGAGTATGATAAGCAGCAGTCGAACTATTTTTCGATACGACTGAATTGTGAATTTACTGCAAGTGTAAAACATAATGATTGAGAATAATCTAACAACACAATTAAGGCATGGTTTATAAATAATCAGAATAATTAGACCTCAAATTTGCGTTTCTTGGTTCACAAATTTATTATTCTGCAATATAAAAAATTAGGAGAATCTTTGTGAGTTTATTTTGCTTTGCCCAAAGAAACAGAGTTAAGAGTTTTTATGTGTTAATATTGTAATCCGGGGATTCATTGATTAAAAAATTATTGATTAAAATTTTTTCTTAGTTCTATAAAATTAAAAATAACCTTACTTTTAAAGAATTAAAAACTGATTAACTAGTTAAATCTGATACTTTTTTAAGTTTATTAAAAACTGATGCTTTTTTATATTTATAAAATAATAATATTTTCCTTATTAATGATTTTCTGATACTATTAATTAATGACGATTTGTATAAAAAACTGAGAGTTACCAAAGCAGTGCTTCTGTGGGCTGAGGTTGAATTAAGATTTTATTACCCGAAAGGTTGTTCTTTTGATGATATTTTCTAATTTGCAATTTACAATTTTGAATTTATATAATTTTATTTTTATATATTTATTTAATTTTGTTTAGACGAAAGGGTAATTTATTACGGCAAAGCGCACAATGACTGTCTGTGCGTTTTAAAAAAGCATTCATCAAAGTTCCTAAAAGAATTCAAAGTCATCTAAGTCCCCTAAAAGTTTTCTTAAAGATAGTTGAATCATATGCATCTTAAAGCAGATCATATAGCTGATTGTATATAACCACCATTAATTGAATCCAAAACAATTTTAACCAATTATAGGACAAAAGCTAGAGCAAATCATATAGCTGATTGTATAACCACCATTAATTGAACCCAAAACAATTTTAAGCAATTTATAGGACAAATGCTTTTTGGGACTCTTTTACGAACTTGACCACTAATGAGCCTGCTCATTTAAATATTTTAATTTATTTTGTAAATTTATTTGCAAACCATCAATTTAACAAACTGGAGTAAGACAGTCTTTCAAACTGGAATAAGACAGTTAATTTCATTTTTATCTTCCTACTTCGGCAACAGAGAGAAAATATTTCTTGTGAGCTTGCCCATGAAACTTCAGATGTAAAAATCCCTGTATAAACCAAACCGAGCTTAATGTAAACATGAGTCAGTCATCTGCTTCCGCATAAACATACTAAATGGCGTAAAAGATTTCCTCGGCTGCGGCAAGTGCTTTAAGACTGGTGGTCTTCAGGGATTTTTATTCACCATCAGAGGGAAAGATTTTCGATGACTCAAAGCGTCTGAAGATATCAGCCTGTACGAAGAAGTATAGTATTGCAAAAGTTGTAGGATAAAAATAATATTAATGACCTCATTATCTCAACTATAAAAATGATTGCTTTTAGTAATCAAGCAAACACATTTTCATAGCTTTTAAAATAGGTAAGAAAATTACATTAGTAATGCTTAACATCAATTCAGCGATGATGACATTTCTAAAAACAGTCATATGAAAGATCGCACAGCATTTTACTTTTCCATTTAAACTGTCGGTGCATTCTCTTCTCTTAAATTGTTAATTATTTAACTATCTCTATCTTCTTATTATTTACCTTGTTAAATAGCTATCATACTATCATACGCATGCTGTATAGAGAGAAAGGGAAATAGTTAAATAATTTAACAAGTTCAGGGAAAAGAAAAACTTAACTAGACAGCTTGTTAAATTATTTAATTAATAACCGCCAAATTATTAACCTGTTAACTATTAGTTATCTTTTTTTACTATGTTTTTTTATTTAACTTTCTATGCCATATTTGCACACTAGTCGCCTTTGGATGCGCTATAAATAACGAAATAAGTATGGTTTGCGTATGCATGGATAAAGAACTGCTTTCTGCTAAACCTTTAAGGGGGGAAAATGGTATATTTTAAGGATTTTTAAAATACTATACACTAGTATGCTATGCACCGACGTAAATAAAAGTCCTAGATATTTAGAATTGTGTAAAGTTCTTCTTAACGAAATAATCTTTTAAGTGAAATCAACCTAGTTGATATATGAAAAAAAAAAAAATGGTTTCAAATAGCTTATGATAGCTTAAGGAGTAGAATAATGCTTCAAAATTATTTAAAAATGAATATTGGGTAAATGTAAATTCCTTGTAGTTTTCGACGCAGTTTCTGCATTGGGTGTTTCGATCAACCTGGAATTTTTATTTTTATTTGCATATCATCGTTAATGCTACTGCATGTATGTTGGAAATCATATGTATGGTCGCAGTTGTTGCTGGGACTGTATGTCAAAAAACAACCTTGTTGCATAAAGGTACCATTCATGGTAAAATAAGGATCTCTAGCTCTCAGCAAACTATTGCATAGATTAACATGAAATATTGCATATAATAATGCGAGTACGAGCTAGCACAAAAATTTCCTACATAACTTAAAGCCTTTATAATTCTGTTCTGCTTTTCGCGTTGCTTTTGTTGATGTGTTATCCAATTTAGGAACAAGACAGTCCTTTCGAAGAGTGCAATTCCAGCAGTCCCGTCGTAAATAGATTTTGACGTAAGTCGTGATTTATTTTATCCCTGATACTTTTGATCATATTGTAGAGACATTAGGTATTTTATGGAAGCAGTTAAGATGAAAAATATGCAACGCCTTCGCCGGGAATCAAACCGCGGACCTCTGGAATACGTGCCCAGCGTGCAGGCTACCACACCACGAAGGCATGCCAAGTAAGCGGGAGAAATACCATATATACTTCCCCTTTTAAAGGGCGACTGTGGTTTTTAGGGGATCCCAATAGCCAAATCCTGGGTGAGGAGAATCATTATCCAATTCCCTTTTAGTTCGGGCGCCACTGTAGAGACATTAGGTATTTTTTGGAAGCAGGCAACATGAAAAATATGCAACGCCTTCGCCGGGAATCGAACCACGTCCCTCTGGAATACGCGCCCAGCGTGCAGACCACCACACCACGAAGGCATTCCAAGAAGGCGGGAGAAATATCTTATAATTTAGGCTTATATTTACCGTAAAATTAGCTTTAAAATTCATAAATTTACGTAACATTTACAAATAATTTATTCGTATATTATATATATAAGCACTATCTACATACATATATCAGTTGTTAGTCATTTGTATGATTCATTGCAATCGAGAATATTTTCTTTTATCAAAAAATTCGTTAATATTATCCTTTTCCCCCGTGTAATTTCCGATAATATGTAAGTATCAACTTTGACGTAAAGATGAGTATTTTGATCTAGGTTTTCGACAAAGTTCCTATAGCTCAATTTATTGACGCAACAGCGTTTTTTAACGGTCGCGCAATGTTTCACGTACAAAAATAATACTTGTATGTACATAGACTGTTTCCAGAATTATATGAATTTAGCTCTAGTTCAATTCCTAGAACTTGCAGGCAATGATATTGAACACAGACATCTCTTAACATGTTTATGCAGCTGTTCTACGCAATATTGTTTAGCCCGATTCAAGTTGTTTGACTGCTACAAGCTCATTTTCTAGCACTTTTTTTGCAACCATGGAAGATGCGAAGAGCAATAATTTTCATTTTGTAAAAAGAGGGTGCGAAAACTTCAGACATTATGCAATATCTGCAAGGCGTATTGTGTTCGCATATTTTTGTTTCCACATCTATTTCCACATTTGAAAAATCCTTTACGATGTGTTCGATCTGAGAGTTAGAACATGCCATAAGGAGACTAGGAGAGAGGAAACAGCAAGAAAGTTCATTGAGGATGGCTTAATTTTTTTTTTTTTTTTTTTTTTTTTTTTTTTTTTTTGTGGGATAATTGTTTTCAATTAAATGGGGATTATGTTGAAAATCTGCATTGCATTATTGATGAAAATTTACAAAATTAAAAATATTATCCAAAAATTTTCAGAAGTCTGGAAATATCTCTCTATAAACTGGCGGTACACAATTACAAAATTTGTATTCTTAGTTTTTAGCCATTGTAAAAGCAAGTCTTCGTAAATTGGGCCGTCGTAATTCGAAAACTTCAGTATATGTAACTGACTGCTGTAGATATTTAGAAATTGTGTTGCTCAAAACTGGTGTTAAAAGAGAATTACTGCTTTATACGGTGCTTTGATTTCTTTTTTTTTTTTTTTTTAAATCGTCGAACAAAATATTTATTCGTATATAGTTGTTCGATCACTTTAAATTAAAAACAAAGAAACATTTGAAAAAATATATATATTACTTTGAATTTCTTATAATGTACAGAAATTTTGTTCCTAATAAAAATTTCAAAAAATATATCATTAATACTTGATGATACTTCAAACTTTTACCTCTTAGAGCAATGTAAGAGAGTTTTGTGTCTAAAGCGCCCACTGTGGCGAACTACAGCAAATCAGTTCACTGTTCTATCATAAAACTTCCTGACCGTCTTAAATGACAGCTGCGTTTCTTCTGTCCTCAGTAATTCCTTTCTGCTTTTCATCCACTTCCAACGATACTCAGGTGTGTGGGAGTTCTTGTAAACGTTGTTAATAGAAAGTGCCTACATAGCAGAAATTTTTGAGGAATTTGCAAAGTTAAGACCTTTAAGAAGTCGAAATACGAACTGCTATCTCTCAGCGCTAATTTATATTGCAGCGTTTTTTAAGCTCATTTTAAATTAAACTGAAAACTGCCGCTGTACTCCCTTAGACAGAAATGTGAGAAAGAACGAGCAGAGAGTGCAAGTTAGTGAAAAAAGAGGATTTTCCCTATTTTGATTTGATGTTTAACAACATTTATTAAAAATATTAATAAAATACTATCTGCTTAATATATGTCTTTAAGCATCACTTTCTTTAACAATGTTAAAATAATATAAATAATATGTTAAATTATGCTTCCTTTCTCCGTAACTGTCTTACAAGTGTAAAAGTTTAAAAAAAAAAGAAATGAAATTATTGTTTGCAGATTCTGGGTGCCGGAGAAACGAGTTTGCTACTATGTTTTGAGATTTTTTTCAAGTAAGACAACATTTTCAAGTGGTAATATAAATTTGCTCCGTGTTTGGAGCAGTTAATTAAATTAATTAGCCTTCATTATATACATACTTCGCTCGGTCGAAAAGTTCTACTTTCCTTCTTCGTTAAAAATTTAGAAAACTGAAATTCGTATCTATTCCTTCTGTTTCAAAATTATGGTAAGAGTGATTTCGTCAGTTTCTGTCATAAAGTTATCTAGTGCTTGTTTCATGCAAAGAAGTTTTGATTTTTCAATAGATAACAGATATGAGCGAAAGACTTTGTTTTTGATGAATTAAGAATTTTACAGAAGAATTTGTTTCTGTTTTTGATGAATTAAGAATTTTACAGAAGAATTTGTTTTCGAAATTTTTATTCAACATAGTAAGCATTTTTAAACTTCAGAATACCTACTTCTGTTTTTCCAGTAAAGTCTATATACATCTCAAACTGTAATAAAGAATAGTTGTGTCCTCTTAAAAATATTGCTGCTTTTATGAGTTTTTTTTTTTTTTCCTTTGTTCGCTCATGTTATTTGTCGTTGTGGTCAAGAGATATTCATCGGTTTTTAAACCACTTCCTAATAAGCTAGAGAGTTTAAATTGTGTATTGCTTATGGATGAGAATATTATATTGCATATATGTATAGTATATTATTGTTTCGAAATTCGATTTAGATATTTTTAAAATTTAATGCAACACAGTTTTTCGGGTGTATCTACATTTAACGAACAAATTAAAATTTACTGTTTAAACTATTGGATAGAGCGGGAAAAAATCTTTTAAATGAAATTTGTAACACAATTTCTGATTTCTTGGCTAATTTTAGAAAATCGCTCGATCATACTGATTTATTAATGATTTTGATTGTCCATTATTTTAAAACGATTAATGATTTTTATTTATTGAAGATTTTGATTGATGACCATAATTTAAAAATTTTAACGTCTAGAAATGTATTTTCACAGGTTATGAAACACACTTCACCCTCTTAATATACCCAAAATATATTTAATTGATGGTTTTCTGTATTTTTTTAATTACGCTACAATATAAAACACAAGGCCTTGTATTGGTTCTGAAGATATATTTTTTATTTATCTTAATATTTTATTTTAAAAATTGATTTTCATAAATTTATTACGAAATTAATATTATATTTTTATGGGATTTTAAAATTTTAACATTTAACAATGTACCTGCTATGAAGATCTGAAATTTTCGAAGGTTATAAAACAAACTCTTCACGCTATTTCAAGACAATAATGATGCAAAAATATTAATTCTAGTTAATAAACGTTCTCGTTTTTTACTTATATGCATTTTATTTAACTCACTCTGTTTATCCGAATGGTCAAAACTTGACGATTTATTTTTAAGCTGTTCCCTGATAAGTTATTGAGTACATTGAGTACAGATTTTGCACAAGCAACTCATTGTGGATGGCAATACAATATGGTGAAGCGATTTTTTTCAAAATTTTATTAAGAGTTTTTTAATTTAATGTTGAAACGATTTTTTGCACTTACCTTCATTTAACGAACAAATTAAAACTCTCAAAACTTTACTGTTTATACAATTCCCCATGGAATAGACCTTTTTAATGAAGTTTATATAAAATTTTGATGTAATTTATAATAATTTTTTTTGGGGGGGGACAAAATTGCTGAATTTTTTTCCAGTATTTAAAGTAACAAAATTGTTGGAAATAATTGTTGTAAAAAGTAACAAAATTGTTGGAAGTCTAATTATTAATTGTTGAAAGAATGATTTTTTTAAATAATTTGATTGATGACATGTCATTGAGACTAAATTGATGGAAATTAAAAAAATTAAAAGTTTTCATCAAATCAGCTTTTATTTAAAACTTATAAACAATGAAATAAAAGAAGTAAAATGATTGTCATAGAGCTAAATCGGAACAAAAGATCAAAAGATTAAATGATTCTCTTTACAAAACTCATTTGCAGTTTTATATCATGAATAATAAAAGTGTCAGTGCCTATATAACGAAATCTATTAATTTAATTGCATTGTCAAAAATATAAGCCATTATATTTATAAATTTATCAAGGGCACCCACACTTATATTATTTATAAAAATGCAATTACAAAGAGACTGATTTAATCTCTTATTTATGCATATTTTATTGGAAAAAATGCGCAACTGATCAGCATAATCAATATCACACTGATTGCCAAAAATTATTAATAAAATCGGTAATTAATTGTTTACAGGTAAAATGCTTTATCATGAAATAAGAAAGAAATCATATAAAAATAGAAGTTTGTGATATATTGACACATGATTTAACATTTATTATTTTCTGTTGTCTGTATTTTAAATAATTGTAGTAGTAAAAAATCTGATGGACACCACATGACTTCCTTGTACGGCCTATTAAATTATACACATATTTTGCTGCATTTCATTTAAACTTATTTACTCGAATTTCGGTAGAGATATATTTTTCATACAATTAATTCAGTTCTCATTTCGTGGCAAGGCAAAAATACTTAAAAATTCAAAACAACTTCATTAAAAATTGAAAAATCTAGAAAAACGTAAAACACCAAATACAATTGAAACAGTTAATTTTTTTTTTTTTTTTTTTTTTTTTACAATTAAAATTAGTCTCTGTCCAAAAACAAACAATTCGGCCAGCGCTGAAGAAGGCAGATTTTTCGGTGCACAAAACTAAAAGTTTACTTTTGGTCCCGTTCGGCAAAAGACACTGAAGGTGCAGAAACTGACTTAATTCACTATTCTCCTAAGTTTCAAATCTAAACAAATATGGCTGCTGTATTAGGCTTATTCGCACTTAAACAACTTTAAAATTGTTGATAATTCTACAAATATTACATGCAGATTAACTAAAGGAATAAAAACCTTAACCGGAACATAAGAACAATATAATTCAATCATTCCTGAAAGCAAAAAGTCATAATTCACCAAATTATAAGAATAAAAAAACTGAGCTAACGGAGGCGGGTAACAGAGTGGGTATATAACATTTATATACTTTTGGTATGGCCGATTTGAACAAAAAAAAAAAAAAAAAAAAATAGTGGTCCTATATGCAAAATTCTAACGTTCTGAGGCTACTCGCTTTTGAATTATGCGAATTACGTACGTACTGACGTCACGAACAAATCTCTTCTGAATCCATTTTAAATTCATTTTATAATCCGTTTTGGAAAAAAAAATGACCTTTATTATGTCCTTACGTACAGATGTCATTCAAAAACATCGTTAAATTGCATTCAATAGCGGTCAAAATGGATATTTTCGTTGAAATACGATATCTGAAAATTTTAATTCTGATTTTAAAGCACCTCACTGATTAATTATTAAAGTATCAAATATATTATTCGTCCTTCAATTTGGAAATCTGCCGCATTCCATCTTTTAATTGGATAACTATGATAAGATAACATCATTTTGGGTCTTTAGAAATTCGATTTACATTAAAATTAATTATGATCTCTCAGATTTATAGATCTGATAGCCGTTGCACATTAAGGAAAAGAAGTTTGCATGCATTACTGCGTTTGATAATCTTAATATCAAATTCCGATTACTGATGAACTCATGTGCTTTGATGCATTAATGATTATACTGATGACTGCTTTCAGTTATCACATTTATGTTGCTATTTAAAGCTATGTTATCGACTGCGGTTTTGATAGCATTTCTTCAAGTGGATTCATTCGTGTTCAATGTTATTAACAATGAGAATAAAATGCAAGGAAAATTCTTCAGGTTTTCAGTAGAAAGATTTTCCAGATGGTGTAAAGAATGAATTACATTTCGATACTGAAATCAAAGATCATTTCAAAAACTATAATGAAGGATCGAAATCTAGAAATGTGATTCTGTGGTTGTATTAACAGTAAAGTAATAAATTTTTATAATAATTTTCTTATCGCAGTGTTATAAAATTATTGTAACATTCATTTTTTCTAACTTTATAATACGCTTATTATGATACAGATAAATCAGTCCTAGAACGTTTTGCTGTAAGAAACGAAAGTAAATTACAGTGTGCTTTTCATAGCTGTTATTTTTGTTAACGTATGTACCATAGTTGCATGAGACGCAATGTTGAAATAATTATCGCATCTTAAGAAGTCGAGGTACTACTGTTCTCTTAAAAATATCCTCTAACAAAAAATTACCTAGAATAATGCTTTCAAAAGTGCAAAATTTCCAATCTGGAAAACCAGTTGTTATGCTGCACCGTTTATCTTCATGTGCATTTGACTAAAAATGTGATTTAAGAGCGTCTCAACTTCTTAACAATTCAGTTTTAAATTCTTAAAAATTTCTCATATTTTATTACATACGCTATATATTGCTTACATATTGCTGATTTTTCTTTTCTTTTAGGGATATTTTAGGAGGTGATCGGTGTAAAGGTAGTGGCATGGGTAGCGGAGATTCATCCAATGAAGATGGAGACTCCAGTAGTCGGAAATCTCCGGATGACTCCCTCTATCCTTTGGATATAAAGTCCGAATCTCACCATTCCTCCAGAATTGAAGATCAAGCAACTGCAAGCCATCATCAACAACTTCCCGGCCAACAACAACAACAGTTCCGTTTCTCCAATGTTTTGGACGCTATGCCTCACCATATTACTTCATCCGCTATGAGTGACTTAGAATTACGTATGGTTGCTGATTATCAGAGTTTATGACAACACTGTTCAACTGCTAATGATTGCACACATAGTGAGTGAAGGCCGTGGTTTATTAAGAATAGATAGAAATGAAAATTAATGGATATGTACATAAATTTTCCAAAGTGCAGTTTGTTTTGAGCGAATTTGTATTTTGACTCTGTATAGGCAGCCAAGGCGTATCCCTTTTTGCTTTCATTAATTAAATTTAATTTTAATAATAGCAATTATTTTCATTTAGGAAACTTCCTGAAAAGCCTGGAGTTAGAAAAAAAGAAAAAAATCTTTGGTGACTTTACTTGTGAATCCCCTTGAAAGACATCCAGCGCATACTTGAAAATATTTGAGGCTTTTCTATTATAAAAATTTATTACTATTACGAATTTCGAGCAAAGGATAATGTTAACATTCAGGTGCATTATCGATAGTTACTGATTTACAAATAACGTTTAAAATGTTGATTTCATCGTGTAAGTTAATTCTTCTAGTACAAGAATCTCTTTTTATAAATGCTTGCGACACTAACTGCCTAATATTAGCAACCAATGAATTTGTATGGCAAGAGACTAAATATTTCGTAAACTGAAGTATTAATGGAGCATAATTTTGTGTAAACGAAAAAAAAAAGGGAATTTCAGTTGAATGTCTGTTTGAAATAAACTTACACAGACAAACAGGGGACACGTAATAGTGGATTTTGTCCGAGATAAATGTGATAACTGGACTCCTCATAATGCTTAAATTTTGTGATATTTCCGTTCTGTAAGCATAAGTTCTAACTGATATCAGTCATGTTTTGTCAAATTTGTGTGCAGCCATCCGAAGTGGGTAGAATATTGAGATTACAAAATGTACATTTGGACATATGTGTAAAAAAGTAATTACTTAGATGTATATCAGTGTGTTCATTCAGATTTGAAGACTGTAATTTAAAAATAAATTAAACGGTATTCATGATTTATTTTGCTTTTTAGAAGTGTTTTATTTCTAAATATTCGTCTTCTCAAACTGCATCTTGTTGTGGTTCTGTGTCTATTATATATCCACATTTAAAAGCAAATACTAACTCAAATGTAAATTTACAATTTATAAAAATGTAACGCTGTTTTAGTTAAAATTCTTTCAGCAATTACTTTAAATGTTGTCTGATTAAATCGTACTTAATTGAATATCGATGAAAAGTTGCTGTTTGAAGTATTTGCGTGGTTGTCATGGATAGACGCTATGCTTTCTCAAAAAAGGTGCAAATTTAATTCCTTCTTATCATTAAAATTTTTAAATGTTATTGAAACTTAAAAAAATTTGGCAATACCTAAATAATTAAAAGTGACTATTGGAGCCAGCTTGGCATAAAAAATGATTACAATGAAATATTAAATAATAACAAAATATAAAATAATTTCTAGTAATTGACAGTATAGTTACTAAGACTCAAAAAATGATGTCACCTAATTTAGTTTTACAACACATAATGCCCGATAATTTATGTACGGTTGTCCGTACCTCGCCCAGCAAAAACGGAACTTGTCAAACTGGTACTTGGAATTCCATCAGTGACAGCGTTCACATGCGGCCGAGTGGTAAAGTCGCTGAACACTGGTAGTTCGGTCCCAGGTTCGAATCCCGCGAATGAGCTGGCTGCATGGGTGTTTTCGTGGTTTTCTTCATGTGTAACGCATATATACGAGCCAATTTCCTTAAGAAAGTCTTCTACGAATGCATCCCTCTCCTTTGAGTCTTTGCTGTAATCACATAAACCAAACCCGACCATTAGTGACAGAGCGATTCAAGTCACTTAACACTAGTAGTTTGACACGAATTTAAAACTTGGCGAGTTCAATTCGGTTGACGATGAAAGGGGCACCTGGTCTTAGCCAGTGATCAACAGATGATGTCTCACGTTCATCCTTAACTAGATTTCTTTTAATTTAAAGTAATAATAACCAAATTAATTAGATTTTTCATATCACGAAGCATAATTTCAAAGATTTGTTTGCATAAGTATATTTTCCAGGTTTTTCCAACGTCATCACCAGTTTTCCTAAAATAAATCAATTGACTTTTTTTCAATTTGGGGAGAAACACAATTTTCTGTGTAAGAAATTTTATCGCCAGGGCTAGAAATAAAGTTAAAATCTTATAGAGTTTGACTTTCTTTCGTTGCATAAACTAGTATCAAACTCCTAACATACGCAGAGCTAATTATCACTGACCTGAAGTAAGGAAAGAGTTCTAAAAAACAAAACTTGAATATAAATACACTTCTCGTGCTCACAAAATCAGCTTGTGGCCATTTGTGGCAAGGTAACTTAAAGGAACAGTCAAATTCAAACTTTAAACCAAACAGTCACAGACTACAGAAATGATTGAAATCGAAGTTGGCTCAAAACGTTTGACAGTGTAACAATTAAATGCCGGCAGCAGTAACGCACAGCCGAAGAATTACAATTTTATAAAAGCTGGCGAAACCTAGTAATGTGGCCTTGAGAGGTAGAAACACGCTCTGTCTCAGAATCCAAAACCCTCTGAAAAATAGCCTGAAACTGAATTCCATTCTGTTAAAGAAACGGAAAGAAGAAGTGATAGTAAAGCAGAAATTATAAATAACTGGTTAATTAAAAAAAAAAAACTAAAATATTTCAGATTTTAAATTACGTCCAAAGGAATGTTTTTTTTTTTTTTTTTTTTTTTTTTTTAGTATAGTGTGGCGATTTTTATTTATTAAATATCATGTTCTTTGCACTTAAACCATAAAATTTAGTTCAATAGCAGTGTTGCGAAATAATTTTAAAATGAGCATATCTTTAGAATTTCCGATACACAGTTCGACGCGCTGGAGATAATTTTTTTTTTTTTTTTTTTTTCTCCCGTAGAGTGTTGCCATTGCTCGCTTTTAAATAGTTGAGTTTGTTACTCAAAAATTCGTTAAAGTTTTACAAAATATGAAATCGATAATAAAACAAATTCCAAATTTCAAATTTGGGATTCCAGATGCTCATATTCGTAGTAGGATTACGTCATTCAAAATTCGATTGTTCTATGTACCGTTGTTTTATCACAATACGAGAAATATACATACATTTATGCAGATTTTTCATTATTTAATTTCTTCAAATATAATGCAGGACTCTAACATTTTGTGGCAACAGTTTGAAAAGTGAACCGACATTTATGAGTCCGACGCAAAATGCCAAAACGAAAGTAATAGTCCTTCCGGACTCAAATCCCTTTGGACTAATAATAACCCTACGATCTTAATCCTAGTTAACAAATAATTAAAAAAAGGAAGCCTGAATAACAGAGAAAACTGAAAATGGTAAAAACTATAGATTTTTATCAGACCAAGACATTCTTGATGCAATAGCTAAAAGCGTGATAAAGCAAATGAAGGTGAAATAGCAAAAGAAGTCCCAATCGGGCAATAAAATCGATGGATAAGATGTTAGAATATGTGAGCGAATAAGTTTAATAAAAATTTAATGCCACCATACCTTTACTCTCTTTTTACTATACTATATGAAATAATATCAACATATTTTTCGATATATTTTTCGAAAAGTAAACTGAAAATTGCATAAATTTTGTTATTGAATAGCTGGGGAGATTCTATCGTTTCAGAAATGGGTAAAAAATATTCTCACCTGATTGTTCTTGCAAATTTCTCCTGTAAGCCTTTGCTTTTGAGATGATTTAATTAAGGTATGATTCGGTCCATCGAAAGTTGCTTGCGCAAGCTTCTGCTTCTTTTTCGTACCTTGTTGGATTCCATTATAATAGGTTATGAAACAAACAGCATTTATACCAAAAGCGTAGCCCTTGTAAACCCGAAAGTCTATTACAAAATACGTGTTCCGCCATTACCGATTCTGACACATGGGCGTTACACGGGCGAACCCCACACCTCCGTATTAGGCGTGAAGTCGGGAAAATTGTCAAAAAGCCTCCAAAAGAACTCCTCGTTACGTATTCATAAACTGCACGCAATGGGATACCACTCTTCTGCGGAGTTTCTGAAAATTTGAACTCTCTCGGCACCCCTTGCTGAACCGGCAACCCAGGGTCACCATTTCCAGGCATACGGAGACCAAGAAGGATGAGAAAGCCGATTGAAAAACCTCAGTTCTGGCCGCTATGCTAGCCCGCTCGGACGGCCGAAACCATGACCGTCCGAAACAGCACTGGCTGCCCTTCTGGCCATAGGAACTGGGTTCGTGTTATTGTGCCCCCCAGAGCCGCTACTGTCATGGTATTAACCCAATTCCAAGGGAAAATGTAAACCCGAAACTAGATCAAATCGCATTGGTTTCAGCTGGAATAAGAATGCAACCTGCATAAATTTGTATTTTTCGTTGAAAGATTCAAAATATTGTTCGGGATTATAGAAAATTAATATTTATCCATCGGATGAATTTATAGCAATAATAGCTTTAGGTGAAGTATTGCTTATAATCAATAAAAAGTTACTTCATGAAATTTCACTGCAGATAAATTGCTTAAAGACTTTTTACTTCATACTTGACCGCTATCGAATACAATTTAACGATGTTTTTACGTGACATCTGTACGTAAGGACAAAATTGAGAACTCTTTTTCCTAAAATGGGTTGACAAAAGGATTTAAAATGAATTCAGAAGAGATTTTTTCGTGACGTCTGTACGTACGTACGTATGTATGTATGTATGTATATATCTCGCATAACTCAAAAACGAGTAGCCTCAGAATGTTGAAAATTTGTATAGGACTGTTGTAACATGTAGTTATGCACCACCCTTTTTTGGTTGCAATCGGCCGCACTAGAAGTATATATACATATCTCTTCTGCTCCTCAGCTTCGTGAGCTTTTTTTTTTTTTTTTTTTTTAATTCTTATATGTTGCTGAACTGTGCATTTTTTGGTTTAAAAATGGTTGAATTATGTTGTTCGGTTAAGGTTTTTTTATGCCTTTAGTTAATCTGCAGGCAATAATTGTAGAATCATCAACAATTTAAAATTTATTCAAGTGCGACTAAGCCTAATTTTATTACCATAGCAGCCCTATTTGTTTGTTTACATTTAAAACTTAGCAGAATAGTGAATTCAGTTTTTACATGTTTAGTGTCTTTTTGCCGAGTGGGACCAAAAGTATTGTGCACCGAAAAATCTGCCTTCTAACCCGCCGGCCGAATTGCTGGTTTTTGCGTAAAATTCTACTTTTAATTACAAAAAAAAAAAAAAAAAAAAAAAAATATTGTTTTAACTGTATTTGAGGTTTTATATTTTTTAATATTTGATAATGATATTTTGAGGTTTTATGAATTTTTGGCCTGCCGCGAAATGACAGCTGAATTAATTGAATGAGAAATATACCTCTAATGAAATTCGGGGAAATAAGTTTAAATGAAATGCAGCAAAAAATGCGTATAAATTAATATTCAGTACAAGGAAGTCATATGGTGTACACATCAGATTCTTCTTTTTTCACCTAGCTTTAATGGGCACTTGTACAACACTTTGAAATATGAGGCTCTTAATTCTTGCCTGCTAGTTAAATGCGTTAATATTACAGTTTAGATAATATTATGTTTTATTACCTATTGAACCACTTAAATTATCTGGTTAGCTTTAGAAAGATCTGATTAGTTTAATATAAATCATTTTTAATAAGCATATTTAATGAAAGCTCATAATAGCTCATTTTTTGCTTCAAATCCCAATAAACTTAGCATTATTTAAACTATTTAAATAAAAACGATTGTACTTTCATCGCTGGCAAAGGTAGGCTGAAAACGGCATCTCTCCTTAAATGATTACGTTCGACCTTGTGATGTCAATAAAAGTAATAACAGAATTAAAGACGGAAGAAGGAAAATATTTTTTAAATCTACTTATTTTATCGTGCACTATTTCCGTATGCTATGGAAGGGAAATATCTGTCATCTCCATTGATCCTTTAGCCCGCAATAAGCAGTCGTAAATCTTGTATCTTTAAAAGATCTTTGTCTTTTAATGAAATGTCTGAAGCGGCATAAATCTGCCTCGTTTGTCAGATGGCGCGGAGGAAATATCCCTCTTTAATGTAGTTCTCCATACCCACCTACCTCTGCCGATAACCATTTGTCTTTGTGACAGGTCTGTTTGAATTCTCACAGGTAGCGAAAAGATGTAAGGATGTGCGTGATTTTGGTGGCAGGGAGGGAAATTGTCTGTCACTGGAGAAGAAAAAAAAAATGGGGGGGGGGAATCTGGTTAGTTTGCTTTTTACAGATTATATGGTGGTAAATAAGATTAGATCGCAATGATAGGGGCCGGCAATTGCATGTCAATGTGTGGTTAATTTCAGTGTCAAAACTAACGTCGCTAATCGAGTAACGAGTAATAAAAAGAAACCTTCATGAAGTCAAATTCGCAATGATGTAACTGAGAAAGATGTGATTTTAATATACGCTTACTTCTTAAGAGTGAAAAGATAAATTTTACTTGATTTACATAGGTCAAGCTTTGTTTTTTCTAATGAATGAATTCTTTATGAAGCAAAGCATAACAACCTTCTATTTTACTAAAAATGGCTATAGGCAGGAATTAAAAAAGGGCAATTTGTAATACAGATAAAAATATATTTCATAATATTTCGAAATAACGCACATTTTTGTAGGAAGACGTCAGCACGTTTTTTGAACAATTTTCAACATTGCGAAATAATGAATTTTAATATAAATATTATTATTTTAAGTGAGAAACTGTCAGCTCTCCTTAACTACAAATTCTGCACCCTAATTTCTGTGACAAAAGAGCATTTCTGTTTTTATCTGGGAAATTTTTTCGCATTCCTCTTTTGCTGCTTTCTATAGAACGTTAACTGTCTTTCATCGACAGATAAAAAGTGCTTTTTAAAAAATCTGAAAGCAAAGTAGTCCATAGGTGCTAGAACAGGAGACATTTTGTTGTGGCGATGTCTGACTACAACAAATGTTTCCTGATGTAGCACCTTCTATCAAAGCAGAGCACCTTCTATCGGAGCAAAGTCGCGAATGTTATCGTGTCAAAGAGCTCAAGATTGTGTCTGTTTTGGCATCGGCCTTGAGCACCGTAACTGGCATATGATTTTCCCAGCTACGACCCATTTTTGAAAGACAGCAAGCGACCGAGGGTCTTTTCCTTACCACCAAACCACTCGAAAGTATTTTCGGCTCTCCGTGTATTTTGCGTGCCCCCATGCCGAACAGACCACCTATCCATTCATACCTTTTCCGACAATCGAAGCTGGGCTCATCGGTACGGCAGTGAGTGTCACTAATCACTGTATCGTCTGGGCGTTCTCGGAAATACTGTTAGAATACGTGAAAAAGGTACATTTTATTCTGATTTCTTTTTCTATTTCGTCTAGAAGTTTAATCTTTGATGTTGACAGGCAACTCATGGTTTTGTGCTATTGAAGTTTAGCTGCTTTTGCATCGGCTGTATAAAAAGGACAGGAATTTTTATTTTTTTCTTTTAATATAAATATCAAGACATTGTTTCAATAATACATATAGTTTAGTTTTACTCTCTTTCAACTTTTCATAATAATAAATTTCTGTTCTTCGTAATTTTTAATATAGATATTTTGAGTTTTTATGTATTTTTGCCGTGCCGCGAAATGAGAACTGAATTGATTGAATGAATATATCTCTAATGAAATTCGAGAAATAAATTTAGATGAAGTGCAGCAAAAATTGTGCGTAATTTAATAGGCCGTACAAGAAAGTCATGTTGTGTCCACATCAGATTTTTTTTCAACCTAACTGTCTAAATTCATTGTTGACTTTGACTGGTAACTGTTGAAATTTTGTAAGAAAAGGCGATCTTTTATGCATTCTTTAATTTCATTGTCGTTTTATAACAAAAATTCATGAGAAGACAAAGTATTTTCACGAGTTGAATTGCACAGGGAAGTCAAATAGGAAATCAATACAAAATTTCATTTTCAATTATATATACTTTTCACTTGCATTATAATTGATGTAGTTTTTATAAGAAGTATTTGTTGTTGCGCAAAAAGAGTAAGATTAAAAAGTTTCCCAAAGAAAACATACTGTTCAATAAAATTATTTAAAAAAACATGAAAAATTACTGTATTTTATCTTAAAACTTTCTAATCGCATTAACATACCTTGACTTATAAAAATAAATTTTACGCGAGATTTTCATGAGACAGGAAATTTATTTCAAGATTCATGCACGACAGACATCTGTAGGTTAAAAATAAAAGAAAAGTTAGATTCAGCATAAAACTTTCAAGAGAATATATGAATGCATACCTTATAAGGTATTTCTCCCACTTTCCCAGCGTACCTTCGTGGTGTAGTGGTTGTTCACGCTGGGCCGGTATTCCAGAAGTCCGTGGTTCGATTCCTGGCGAAGGCGGTTGCTAATTTTTCATCTCTTCTGCTTCCAAAAAATCCTAATGTCTCTACAACATTAGTGAGAATAATATTTCAAGATTTGAAACAAAATGATGAACGGAATGCTGCCTAACCATAATAGAGCAAATGATTGTATTGCGAGAAAGTAACTTTAATATCGACACTATTAGTTTTTCTAATACAGTGTATTCTTGATTATCCGGACTGATACCTGGAATACAGATAATCAAGCTAGTTTTCATGCATATAGTGTGCTTATTTCTTCAAAAAATCTTTTTTGAGAACGTTTAAATATTTGTTGAATTTCTCTGCATACTTTTCGTAATCTATTTTATCACTGTATTCGAATCCCCTTTGGCCGAGGATGTCCAACAAAGTTTCAACAGAAGTCATTGCAGTCTTGGGACTAATGTAATTGTCACTATCTTTTTCGCTTTTATTTTCAATATCACTATCTGCCGCTTCTGTCCTTGTTACATTTGAAACGATATCCGCATCGCTCAAGCACTGAAAGCTCGGCTCAGTCCAATCGCCATTGAGCCATTCGTCAATGTTTCTGCGATAGACATTTACATACAAATACGACAAATACATGGAACAAAAAATCTCAGTTTTTAACCCAAATGATGCTTTCGACTCTGCACATGCAGAACGAATTGTACGAGGAAGTCGGTGAAGCTAAACCTAAAGATGCAATTCAGCGGTTTGTTAGAGCTTGCTGTGACTTGCACGTGTTAGCAAAAAAATGTTGTTTTTTGCACACTCCGACGTATAGCGTTGAGCAGGTGCGGGTGTGGGCACAGCTATGCATGGATAATCCACACCTGGATAATCGTGAGTACACTGCAGCTGAATATGATTATAACAGAATAAATGTGAATTAGAACTTCGATAACTCAAAATTTTCTATAAAAGAACAGAATGTCGAAACCGAAATTAATACTTTCTCGGTAAACAGAATATTCGGTTATGCGATCACCTGCTTGTCTCTTTAGTTTCGGTTTATCGAAGTTCGAATGAACTTAAGTTTACTAAGTGATGCAAATATATTTATGACGCGACACCTGAATCTCTGAAGCGAATAACCACAATCGTTCTTTCATTCATTTCTTTCACTCAATTTTTTTTAGCGCAAAACAGACGTTAGTCGCGAATGGGATGTTAGTCTCGAAACGGCATTTTGCGTTGAATCACTCTAAATGGCGTATCACTTATACTATGGTTGTTATCATCAGATATTATGGGTCAGTATTATATTTTAAAAAATTAAATAATCAAGAATCTGAATAAATGCATATTAGTTCCGCGCACTGTGAAAATTCAACGGCACCTAGAGCCATCAAATCTTGAATAACGTAGTCCTCTACCCGAACATGGCACCTGGAAGCATAGAGTGTAATTTTTGAATTTGTTTCATTATCTATTTTGCAAAACGCAAACGAGTTTTTAATTAACAAACTCAACGATTTCAAAGTAAGAAATGGCAACACTGTACGAAAAAAAAAAACATTTCTGCGTCAGCGCGCGAGACTGTCAATCGGGAATTCTTAAGATATGCTGTTTTTAAATATTTTGTGATATTGCTGTTGAATTTAATTTTATGTGATTAAAGTCCGGAGAACATGGTATTTAATAAATAAAAGTAACCCACAATACGTTAAAAAAAGTTCCTTTGAACGTAATATAAAATCTGAAAGCTTTCGGACTTTTTAAAAATTTTATGAATTTTTTTATTATTACTGTTAAATTGAAAAACGTTACGACACATAAAAAATTATCCATAAAATGTTTTATTACGCGATATAATTTGATATAGTATGTCAGATATGATGCAGTATACACCTATTCAAACTTTAAAAAATGAATAAAAAATAAATTTGATTCACTTTACTTTATAAAAGTGCTAAACGTGTGTGTGGTATTTCTAAATGACCTCGTTCGTCACTTACAGAATGAGAAATGCTTATGTTGAAATTTTATGGATATCGGAATTTGATCCAAGTGCTCAGCGCACTCAAGAGAGAATAAAAAAGAAAGATATTTTACGAAGTACTTAACTGTTCAGAAAAAAAGGGGGGTCATGCTGGAATAAGTTAGTTTAGCAGTGGAAGATTTGAATAAATGTAGTAAGCTTCAAGGAAACCAAACTCATCACAAAACTTTTATTTATTAGCTTATTTACTTGATAGTTTTGGCCCAAAGAAAATGAATCAGTATGATAGCGAGAAATCAACAATGATAAGCTTCATGTATTTTAACTTAAAATTTTAAAGCTTTCCTATTTTGATCAATGCGTAATAAACTGTAAATTGTTCCAAGATCTTCTAATACAGTCATTCTCAACCTGTTTTACCCCATGCAGCCCTTCCACGATTGCTAAAATATCATTCCCTGACATCCTTTCCAAAACTCGAAAAATACGTTTCTTTTAAGTCGTTTTTAGTTAAAATACTGTTATTTAGTAACGAATAAATGATCGACAGTGATAATTGAATTAAAGATATGGTATAAAGATGCACAGTTAAAAGCTAAATCATTTTTGTGTCTTTATTGGATTTTCCTTGCCACTCTGCAAAAGCCATGCCTGAACTTTGATGCCAAGCTTCACTACAACTGCCGAAATGTGACACACACACACACACACACATATATATATGACTCAGTACTTAACAGATAAATGAAAGGTTGACGGTATTCTCCCCTTAAACTACGAAATTTCATCTTAGGGACAACTGCCTCCTGAAAAATCGAAAATAACAGTTCCGTTAGTATGTATGTGAAAATAAAATAAATGTTGTAACACAACTATAACAGAATTTACCTTCATCGTTTCCCTTCTTCAAACACCATATGGTGAAAAATGAATTTTTGTTGTGCAAGACTGAGTCACGAAGTGATCAGAATTATTTGTTTCACAAGAAGCAACGGCCAGAGAATGTGCCACGATTCTTTTGGAAGCAGTCGCCCATTGATCGATTCGGATTACCCAGAAAAATAATAACAATAATGGTGCTCAATTTTACTATGTTGTATCTTGAACATT
Source organism: Stegodyphus dumicola (assembly GCF_044657685.1). Taxonomy (NCBI): domain Eukaryota; kingdom Metazoa; phylum Arthropoda; class Arachnida; order Araneae; family Eresidae; genus Stegodyphus; species Stegodyphus dumicola. The sequence goes on from NC_140771.1 coordinate 104,493,338, forward strand.
GATCAAAGTCTTACTCCTGTCTATCACTTACAATCTAACCCAGGTGAAAGAAAGACCAGAGATCTGAAACCTCGTTTAGCAACATTTGTTAGTAATGACCATCAGGCATATAGGGATAAACTGCCAACAATAAGGTCTGTTTTAAACACAGCCAAATGCGACTTAACTGGACAATCTGCCGCATTTCTCCAATTTGCACGTGAATAACGAATCTTAGACGATGTAAAACATGGTATAAACGCTGTAATTGAGAATGACAATTTTATTCCAGAAATTACTCCATATTTGAAACGTTTTGCGAGCAATGTACAACAGGTACGAGAAAGAGTCCAGTTACAGTGAGATAAACAGAAACGATATGCTGATAAGAAACGACAAGAAAATCTGAAATTTACTCCTGGAGATAAAGTTTACAATCACTACCCTGTCAGCAAAGGCCCACTAAAGAAAATAGTAAGTTCATCCTAAAAGAAATGGTCCCTAAGTGATAGTGATTACAAGATCTCCAACGATTTTGATATTGCCGATCCCACTGAACCAGACAAAATTCTCGGCAAATATCATTGTTATGAATAAGTTCATAAAAAAAGGTAAGCGGACTGTATATATCACTTGTTTATTTTACATAACACTTTGAAATAGAAGGAATGCCGTCCACGTGACGACACAGCTCACATCACTCCAAACACTGTAGCAATTAAAAAAAAAAAAAAATAATAATAATAATATACAAATCACATAAATTATGAGTTGAAAGTTCGTTACCATAGCAACCAGAGTAGATAAAAAACACGCGTTCTGCCACACGGGGTGTGGGGTGTGGGCGTGGTCAATGACGTCACACAGAGGGCGGGACCAAAGGCAACGTCATCACACTAGGAGGCGTGGTTTCGAGTGGAGTTGAGGTGTTGGTAGATTGCTGATTGAGTTGTAGACCTCCTGCTTTTCATTTAAAGTTAGTTTTTTTAAATTGGCAACGGGAAATATTTTCTGCATCTTAATTTTGATGAAATGGCGATGCTGCCCTCTATTAATGAAAAAGTGAATGATATGTTTTAGAAATATATTTTTACGTCTGGTGTTAAAATTATTCAATGCGCGACTCTGAAAACAATGTAAAAGAAACAAATATAAAGAAAAGACTTTCCTTTAATGAAACTACAAGATAATTTTTTTTTTATTACTCAATTTTATTCTGATACTTTTATTCTTTCTAGTTTTTCCATGAAACTTTAACTTATTTCTCAGGTTTTCTGTTCATAATAACATATTCATTTACTGTCATATTTTTTTTAATACTTAACATTTCTAATTTGTAATATTTTATTTAATTTTCACATACTATTTTTTTTTCATACCTTTCATAAATTTCAGCATACCCTGATTTTTAACTTATATATTATATTTTACAAACGTTACCGCACATGCTGTTTATTTGTTACACTACTTAATTTTAGATGCAATTTCACACTTTTTTTAACGTTATAATGTTCAATATATTCTGAATTTTAACTTCATTTACTTTTTTTAAACCATTCTAGTATTCTATACACACTTTAACTTAGTGGTATGAAATTGTATTTAAAAAGAAACGTTTATTTTTCGTGATCTTAGTTCTTTTACTAAATTTTCTACAGAATTTCTAATTTCTTTCACGTGTTTAACAATATCTTCCTTACATTACCGAATATTTTTTAAAAAAACTTAAGTCTATAACTTTTAATTGCTTTTCTTACGTTCATGATTTCCCTTCTGTGTTTATATTTCATAATTCTAGTTTAACTTATTTATTATAATGTTTTTATTTCTGTCTCATCACTCGTAATTCCAACATTTTATCCCTTTTTATTCATTTTAACGATATGGATTGTTTTCATTTACTCCATATTCAAATATTTCCTTACAATTTTTATAATACTTGTTTTATTCCTCGATCATAATAGATCATCTACAGGTTTTACTCAGAAATTTCCATTCACAACTTTACAGTTTAATACCATTTATATCTAAATGTATTTCTTTCTCATATAGTTTTATGGTCTTCAAAGTTTCTAACATCATGTTTAGTTTTAAATCCCGATTACCTTTAAGTGTGTTGATAATTTTCATTTCTAATTTTACAACCACGTTCAGTGTTTCATCCACACATTACCAAAATATTTCTTACATTTTCTGATATTTAGTCTATGTCATATTTCAGTACTTCAAATGAATTTACACTGCTCACACTATTATTTTTTCATGTTTTAGAGACACTAACTATACTAATTTTACTATTTTTCCTGCACTAATTGCATCTATGTCAGCACTCATGATAAACTAGCAATTGTGTTGCATCACATGCATAAAGAAATTCTTAAAACCAACTTTTTCAATATCGTACTCAAATTACTGTTTTCCAGATGGGAATTACCAGTATTCTTTGGTTTTACTCTGTTACATCTTTTTAAATTTTAACATCTTACTTTTAATTCTAACATACATCTTTTAAACAGTTTTTTCTTTTAATGATAGCCTTACCTTATTTGTTCAAATTAATTCTTTCATTCACCTCCTTTGCTACCTTTCAGTACCTTCATAATTCACTATGCAAACGCAATGTCTTTCACTGACATTCTATTTAATAATACCACAAGTTTCCTTAATTGACAAAAAGCGAATTATTTCTCATTTCAAAATAGAACTACTATATTTTTGCACAAACATTACCTTTATCCATTCAAGCCACCCCTTAACCTGTAACTGACGTAGCGATAGGAAAGGAGATTCTTATCATATGCTCTTTCGACATTTGAGGTTTCTAGAACTTCTTTGACAAGTATATCAATACCATCAGAAAATATACTTAACACTTTTACCCAGTTTAAAGGCAACATACTGTTATAAGAATGGTTTTAGTTAAATTTATAACACAAATAAACGCATTTTGTGCTAAATAGGCATAAACATTTAGATTCAGAATATTTCTTTTTAATCCGATGTAAGACTTGAATTTCATTCATGATACGGATTGTCTCTTGATTTTCTTTTTGTTTACCTTACACTAATAGAAAATTTTTATTTTACAAGTTCAGCTTTTAATGAAATAGAAATAAAAACTACGATACACCTGCTGTTTTTAAGAAAAGGAACTTTGATATATTTCTGGAAATGTAAATGCTTTTAGACTTTTCTTTCAATAACGTTGATTTTCATTACTTTACTAACTTCAATAATTCTCTTATTAGCTAATATGAATGAAAGAAGATTGTCAAAAATGTGACACAGTATAATTCTTACGAACATACGTACCTTTACCAGCATACAGATATTACCGATTGAAATGAAGAAAGATACAGATATTTTACTCCAATCTACATTAAATTAAAAAAAAAATATTTAAACTTTCATACATTCCAAAGAATAAACGAAAACTCAATAGATATTGTCATGTTTGTATATATGAGATAAAAGTTTTATGAATGGTATTTAAAGTAATGCTTAGAACTTCATAAAAGCGAACATTCACTATATTAATACACATATCATCAGTTATTTACATTAATCAATGTAATATTAATCATTACATATACTATATGCATATATATTTAAAGTTTAATTGTCTTACAATTGAATAATTAACTATTGAGAGAAAGAGGTTCATATCTTACACTATTTAATTCACATGGAACAAATTTTTCCATCAACCACATTGAACCACGTTTATTAAATTCGCCAAAGCTCTTTTATTTCTGCATTTTCACACTCACGACACATTTTAAATGTAACTATTGATTACCATTTCAAACACCGATATCATAACTCAGTGTAAAACTACATCATAACTCATTTTTTCCCTACTAACTACAATTTTATATATTCAAGAAGTACATCTAAGACATGATCATTTTCTATGTTCTAGCAAATCGATTCAATTGCGAACATACTATTAAGACTTGCGATTTTAGAAGACTTGCATGTATTAACGATATCAACGTTTCTTCGTTTTTGTAAGATTCGTATCAAACCATGTCGCATTCGAATGTGGTGTAAGAGATCACTTTTTCTTTTAAACACTTGTAAACAATGGATGCAATTTATAAGAAGAGAAGTATCATGCTGTTTCAAAACATCATCATCAGCATATTTCTGTTTCTTTTGACACCAGCAAAATTAAAAAAAAAAAAAAAAAAGGTTCGTGAGATTTTCTTCAAATTCTGTTTTACTTGAAAAAATGTCCGAACATTCAATACGATGTAAAGAATCATATTGTTTTAAATTCTTATACTCACTAAATATTTTTTATCACGATTTACTCTTAAAAGTAACTTTATAAGTTTTCATATCCTTTTTACATGAAAAGAACTTGTGATTATTCACTACAAAATTCTAAGACGAGAAGCTTCGCGACTTTTCAAACTATAAACTTAAATTTCTTAGGACATACACTACATCTGATGTTTCTTTCATGAGATTTCAAATATCTCTTCAGATTACTCCTATTCAAGAAACCTTACAAATATATCACATAAGTTCAGCGAATAATCGCTTCATAAACTCTTAAATTTTCAACACGAGTGAATCACTTGAAGCATATACTGCACTGTAAACATACAATACTTAAAAAAATTGTTATAAAAAATAAAAATACATTCATTTCACCAAGAAGCTTTTCTATTTAAATACATTTATTTATTTCCAAAGAACAAGTTTCTGTATTATACATAAAATATACTTAGAATTTTCTTTCATTAGTTAATATCAAATTAACAACAATATCCATTTACTGATATTTGATATACATGTTTGCTTTAAAATTAAAACTAAAATTTCAATATATTTCTATTAAAAAAAGACATAAGGAAAAAAAAAATACTCATAACATCAACCAAAGACAGAAATTTAAATAGAATAGCTGTACTTATATTAGTGCATTTTTATAATCTTCATAACATTTCGATTCAAAAAACCTATTACAAAATAAATGAAACATTTTTTTCTGCCTTAAAGAATCTCTTATATTTTTAAAATTAATACATAAAAATATATCTTCCCCAATATATTTAATTCTATCCTCAACACGTATTATAATGCAATCATATCTTGTTTGTGAAGGATGATTTACAATACAACCTTCGCATTTAAATAGTTTTTTAATCACTGAATTTAATTCAGTTTTGATAGAGTTTATGAGTTCATTAAAAAGTTCATCATCACTTACCATATCCGAACAATTGTTTTTACATTTGATTTGCAACGGTAAAATAATTTCAAAAATAATTTTATATAAAGTATTAGATACATCAGGAATAATTTCTTTCAATTTTTTTAAAATATCACAGTTTACTTTTAGGTATGTAGGTTTTAGTTTAAAAGAATTTTCATCTTGTTTAAAAACTTGTTGAAAAATACACTCACCTTCTTTGTTGAAAACTACCAACTCATTATTGCAAATGATGCTGGCAGTCGTATAGACAAGATTAAATTCATATATTTTTGAGGAAAATTCTTGCTATGTTGCAGGAGTTATAACAACACCGCGTGTAGTAGGGTATAATATTTTATTTTGTTCCACACATTCACGTAGATGAATGTTCATTCTGTTTTCAAACTGATTTATGGACACAAAATATCCCCAACCAAGAGTTCACTGTGCAATCAACTTCGAACTTTCTTTTTTCTGTTCTCGATTATTCGGCATGAAAATATTTTCAGGAACAGACTTCATATAGTGGGCAAACCAGTCATCCTCTGGAAGTTCATCCTCATTATCTTCCAAGCGTCGTTTTTTAATTTTCGAAATTTTTATGTTTCGGAATGTGATACTAATTCTAGGATCTTTAACGTCAGGTTGAGAGGGTATTCCGTGCATCCAAAATTGATTCGTTGGGGGTTTCATTACAAGGAGAGTTCCATGAGTTAAGTCCACGCTTCGAGATGTGAAATTTCGCCTGGTAAATACCATTTGACGTTTTGCACCTAAACTGATGATAGGTATATCACTTTCAGGTTCGAGACAAGTTTCATTGTCTTTATGCGTTGAAATTTTCGCCACTCCGACAGGATAATAGTTCAATAAAGCAAAATTATATTTTTTGCCAGTTATCGTTTCAACATAATCTTTTACATTTAGAAGAGTTTGAGTCCATGGTTCTGCACAAATGCTCGTTCCAGAGAATTCGTAACTAAGTCCTTCATCACCAAAACCGAGTACTTTTCTTCGTGGAACATACTGAGTCCCATTAATTTCAAAACTAATATTTTTAAAATCATAATTTGATAGTTCATCTAGCAAAATATCAGCTTCATTTCCTGAATAAAATTCTTCGTATAATTCCACATTTAACTCTGTATCACATATATTCCTCATATTCGCTTCTGAATCTAACGACAATTCTGAATGATATAGAAATACGTAGCATTCTTAAATAGCAAAAATTATCTAAAACATACATTAACGAAATGATTTCATCAACACTTATCGTAATACATTCTTGTCATGTCTTGTTTGTGAAGCCAGTCTTTCCGGCGTCATATGTGTAAAAATAATCATGATAGGATATTGGGAAAGAGTTATAGTGTCCTAATGTTGTTATTCTGAACCTCGATATTACATATATGCATAAGCAGAATCTTAAAAGCATCATCCACTTATCATGATAGAGTAATGGAAAATTTCTAAAACTCTGATAATCATACGCGAAAGAATGTATTATCTTAAGGTTATTGTTGCTATTCCAAGTTTGACAATACACACAGAAGTGAAGGAAGACCCTTAATAATGGCTGCACGTTATCATGATAACGTGAAGTCTACAGCGCTTATCAAGGATCTTCCTTCACTTCTGTTTGTACTGTCAAATTTGGAATAGCAACAATAACCTTAAGATAATACATTCGCGTATGATTATCAGAGTTTTAGAAATTTTCCATTACTCTATCATGATAAGTGGATGATGCTTTTAAGATTCTCCTTATGCATATATGTAATATCGAGGTTCAGAATAACAACATTAGGACACTATAACTCTTTCCCACTATCCTATCATGATTATTTTTACACATATGACGCCGGAAAGACTGGCTTCACAAACAAGACATGACAAGAATGTATTACGATAAGTGTTGATGAAATCATTTCGTTAATGTATGTTTTAGATAATTTTTGCTATTTAAGAATGCTACGTATTTCTATATCATTCAGAATTGTCGTTAGATTCAGAAGCGAATATGAGGAATATATGTGATACAGAGTTAAATGTGGAATTATACGAAGAATTTTATTCAGGAAATGAAGCTGATATTTTGCTAGATGAACTATCAAATTATGATTTTAAAAATATTAGTTTTGAAATTAATGGGACTCAGTATGTTCCACGAAGAAAAGTACTCGGTTTTGGTGATGAAGGACTTAGTTACGAATTCTCTGGAACGAGCATTTGTGCAGAACCATGGACTCAAACTCTTCTAAATGTAAAAGATTATGTTGAAACGATAACTGGCAAAAAATATAATTTTGCTTTATTGAACTATTATCCTGACGGAGTGGCGAAAATTTCAACGCATAAAGACAATGAAACTTGTCTCGAACCTGAAAGTGATATACCTATCATCAGTTTAGGTGCAAAACGTCAAATGGTATTTACCAGGCGAAATTTCACATCTCGAAGCGTGGACTTAACTCATGGAACTCTCCTTGTAATGAAACCCCCAACGAATCAATTTTGGATGCACGGAATACCCTCTCAACCTGACGTTAAAGATCCTAGAATTAGTATCACATTCCGAAACATAAAAATTTCGAAAATTAAAAAACGACGCTTGGAAGATAATGAGGATGAACTTCCAGAGGATGACTGGTTTGCCCACTATATGAAGTCTGTTCCTGAAAATATCTTCATGCCGAATAATCGAGAACAGAAAAAAGAAAGTTCGAAGTTGATTGCACAGTGGACTCTTGGTTGGGGATATTTTGTGTCCATAAATCAGTTTGAAAACAGAATGAACATTCATCTACGTGAATGTGTGGAACAAAATAAAATATTATACCCTACTACACGCGGTGTTGTTATAACTCCTGCAACATAGCAAGAATTTTCCTCAAAAATATATGAATTTAATCTTGTCTATACGACTGCCAGCATCATTTGCAATAATGAGTTGGTAGTTTTCAACAAAGAAGGTGAGTGTATTTTTCAACAAGTTTTTAAACAAGATGAAAATTCTTTTAAACTAAAACCTACATACCTAAAAGTAAACTGTGATATTTTAAAAAAATTGAAAGAAATTATTCCTGATGTATCTAATACTTTATATAAAAGTATTTTTGAAATTATTTTACCGTTGCAAATCAAATGTAAAAACAATTGTTCGGATATGGTCAGTGATGATGAACTTTTTAAAGAACTCATAAACTCTATCAAAACTGAATTAAATTCAGTGATTAAAAAACTATTTAAATGCGAAGGTTGTATTGTAAATTATCCTTCACAAACAAGATATGATTGCATTATAATAAGTGTTGAGGATAGAATTAAATATATTGGGGAAGATATATTTTTATGTATTAATTTTAAAAATATAAGAGATTCTTTAAGGCAGAAAAAAATGTTTCATTTATTTTGTAATAGGTTTTTTGAATCGAAATGTTATGAAGATTATAAAAATGCACTAATATAAGTACAGCTATTCTATTTAAATTTCTGTCTTTGGTTGATGTTATGAGTATTTTTTTTTCCTTATGTCTTTTTTTAATAGAAATATATTGAAATTTTAGTTTTAATTTTAAAGCAAACATGTATATCAAATATCAGTAAATGGATATTGTTGTTAATTTGATATTAACTAATGAAAGAAAATTCTAAGTATATTTTATGTATAATACAGAAACTTGTTCTTTGGAAATAAATAAATGTATTTAAATAGAAAAGCTTCTTGGTGAAATGAATGTATTTTTATTTTTTATAACAATTTTTTTAAGTATTGTATGTTTACAGTGCAGTATATGCTTCAAGTGATTCACTCGTGTTGAAAATTTAAGAGTTTATGAAGCGATTATTCGCTGAACTTATGTGATATATTTGTAAGGTTTCTTGAATAGGAGTAATCTGAAGAGATATTTGAAATCTCATGAAAGAAACATCAGATGTAGTGTATGTCCTAAGAAATTTAAGTTTATAGTTTGAAAAGTCGCGAAGCTTCTCGTCTTAGAATTTTGTAGTGAATAATCACAAGTTCTTTTCATGTAAAAAGGATATGAAAACTTATAAAGTTACTTTTAAGAGTAAATCGTGATAAAAAATATTTAGTGAGTATAAGAATTTAAAACAATATGATTCTTTACATCGTATTGAATGTTCGGACATTTTTTCAAGTAAAACAGAATTTGAAGAAAATCTCACGAACCTTTTTTTTTTTTTTTTTAATTTTGCTGGTGTCAAAAGAAACAGAAATATGCTGATGATGATGTTTTGAAACAGCATGATACTTCTCTTCTTATAAATTGCATCCATTGTTTACAAGTGTTTAAAAGAAAAAGTGATCTCTTACACCACATTCGAATGCGACATGGTTTGATACGAATCTTACAAAAACGAAGAAACGTTGATATCGTTAATACATGCAAGTCTTCTAAAATCGCAAGTCTTAATAGTATGTTCGCAATTGAATCGATTTGCTAGAACATAGAAAATGATCATGTCTTAGATGTACTTCTTGAATATATAAAATTGTAGTTAGTAGGGAAAAAATGAGTTATGATGTAGTTTTACACTGAGTTATGATATCGGTGTTTGAAATGGTAATCAATAGTTACATTTAAAATGTGTCGTGAGTGTGAAAATGCAGAAATAAAAGAGCTTTGGCGAATTTAATAAACGTGGTTCAATGTGGTTGATGGAAAAATTTGTTCCATGTGAATTAAATAGTGTAAGATATGAACCTCTTTCTCTCAATAGTTAATTATTCAATTGTAAGACAATTAAACTTTAAATATATATGCATATAGTATATGTAATGATTAATATTACATTGATTAATGTAAATAACTGATGATATGTGTATTAACATAGTGAATGTTCGCTTTTATGAAGTTCTAAGCATTACTTTAAATACCATTCATAAAACTTTTATCTCATATATACAAACATGACAATATCTATTGAGTTTTCGTTTATTCTTTGGAATGTATGAAAGTTTAAATATTTTTTTTTTTAATTTAATGTAGATTGGAGTAAAATATCTGTATCTTTCTTCATTTCAATCGGTAATATCTGTATGCTGGTAAAGGTACGTATGTTCGTAAGAATTATACTGTGTCACATTTTTGACAATCTTCTTTCATTCATATTAGCTAATAAGAGAATTATTGAAGTTAGTAAAGTAATGAAAATCAACGTTATTGAAAGAAAACTCTAAAAGCATTTACATTTCCAGAAATATATCAAAGTTCCTTTTCTTAAAAACAGCAGGTGTATCGTAGTTTTTATTTCTATTTCATTAAAAGCTGAACTTGTAAAATAAAAATTTTCTATTAGTGTAAGGTAAACAAAAAGAAAATCAAGAGACAATCCGTATCATGAATGAAATTCAAGTCTTACATCGGATTAAAAAGAAATATTCTGAATCTAAATGTTTATGCCTATTTAGCACAAAATGCGTTTATTTGTGTTATAAATTTAACTAAAACCATTCTTATAACAGTATGTTGCCTTTAAACTGGGTAAAAGTGTTAAGTATATTTTCTGATGGTATTGATATACTTGTCAAAGAAGTTCTAGAAACCTCAAATGTCGAAAGAGCATATGATAAGAATCTCCTTTCCTATCGCTACGTCAGTTACAGGTTAAGGGGTGGCTTGAATGGATAAAGGTAATGTTTGTGCAAAAATATAGTAGTTCTATTTTGAAATGAGAAATAATTCGCTTTTTGTCAATTAAGGAAACTTGTGGTATTATTAAATAGAATGTCAGTGAAAGACATTGCGTTTGCATAGTGAATTATGAAGGTACTGAAAGGTAGCAAAGGAGGTGAATGAAAGAATTAATTTGAACAAATAAGGTAAGGCTATCATTAAAAGAAAAAACTGTTTAAAAGATGTATGTTAGAATTAAAAGTAAGATGTTAAAATTTAAAAAGATGTAACAGAGTAAAACCAAAGAATACTGGTAATTCCCATCTGGAAAACAGTAATTTGAGTACGATATTGAAAAAGTTGGTTTTAAGAATTTCTTTATGCATGTGATGCAACACAATTGCTAGTTTATCATGAGTGCTGACATAGATGCAATTAGTGCAGGAAAAATAGTAAAATTAGTATAGTTAGTGTCTCTAAAACATGAAAAAATAATAGTGTGAGCAGTGTAAATTCATTTGAAGTACTGAAATATGACATAGACTAAATATCAGAAAATGTAAGAAATATTTTGGTAATGTGTGGATGAAACACTGAACGTGGTTGTAAAATTAGAAATGAAAATTATCAACACACTTAAAGGTAATCGGGATTTAAAACTAAACATGATGTTAGAAACTTTGAAGACCATAAAACTATATGAGAAAGAAATACATTTAGATATAAATGGTATTAAACTGTAAAGTTGTGAATGGAAATTTCTGAGTAAAACCTGTAGATGATCTATTATGATCGAGGAATAAAACAAGTATTATAAAAATTGTAAGGAAATATTTGAATATGGAGTAAATGAAAACAATCCATATCGTTAAAATGAATAAAAAGGGATAAAATGTTGGAATTACGAGTGATGAGACAGAAATAAAAACATTATAATAAATAAGTTAAACTAGAATTATGAAATATAAACACAGAAGGGAAATCATGAACGTAAGAAAAGCAATTAAAAGTTATAGACTTAAGTTTTTTTAAAAAATATTCGGTAATGTAAGGAAGATATTGTTAAACACGTGAAAGAAATTAGAAATTCTGTAGAAAATTTAGTAAAAGAACTAAGATCACGAAAAATAAACGTTTCTTTTTAAATACAATTTCATACCACTAAGTTAAAGTGTGTATAGAATACTAGAATGGTTTAAAAAAAGTAAATGAAGTTAAAATTCAGAATATATTGAACATTATAACGTTAAAAAAAGTGTGAAATTGCATCTAAAATTAAGTAGTGTAACAAATAAACAGCATGTGCGGTAACGTTTGTAAAATATAATATATAAGTTAAAAATCAGGGTATGCTGAAATTTATGAAAGGTATGAAAAAAAAATAGTATGTGAAAATTAAATAAAATATTACAAATTAGAAATGTTAAGTATTAAAAAAAATATGACAGTAAATGAATATGTTATTATGAACAGAAAACCTGAGAAATAAGTTAAAGTTTCATGGAAAAACTAGAAAGAATAAAAGTATCAGAATAAAATTGAGTAATAAAAAAAAATTATCTTGTAGTTTCATTAAAGGAAAGTCTTTTCTTTATATTTGTTTCTTTTACATTGTTTTCAGAGTCGCGCATTGAATAATTTTAACACCAGACGTAAAAATATATTTCTAAAACATATCATTCACTTTTTCATTAATAGAGGGCAGCATCGCCATTTCATCAAAATTAAGATGCAGAAAATATTTCCCGTTGCCAATTTAAAAAAACTAACTTTAAATGAAAAGCAGGAGGTCTACAACTCAATCAGCAATCTACCAACACCTCAACTCCACTCGAAACCACGCCTCCTAGTGTGATGACGTTGCCTTTGGTCCCGCCCTCTGTGTGACGTCATTGACCACGCCCACACCCCGTGTGGCAGAACCCGTGTTTTTTATCTACTAACCAGAATTGAATCATCAGGCAGCAACGCCATCTAATGTTGCAAAGACACACTAGTAATTCGTTTGGTAACAAAAAATACTAAACATAGCCCCAGGCCTTGAAGCCTTCTAAGGGTTCAAAAAAGACAAATAGTTAAAGCATACATAATAACATTAACAAAAAAATTAATTGAAAATATAACTAAAATTAAAGTTCAATAATATGAAAAAAGGCAATAGTTCATAGTTCATATTAGTCATGATTTGGGATAAGACACAATTTAGTAACAACTCGTTTGAAATCACCAACGGCTGTATGGATTGTAACCACTCGAACTTTTTTATCACTACCTGGATGAATTAAGGCAATTCTTCCAATTTTCCATTGGTTTGGAGGCAGTTGTTCGTTTTTGATCAGAACTAAATCACCACATTTTAGATTTAGAGACGCACGAAACCACTTAGCACGTTGTTGAAGTGTTGTTAAATATTCTGCACACCATCGTTTCCAAAAATGTTGCACAGTCTGTTGAACTAGAGACCAACGTTTAAGTCGTGAAGATTTCACATCACTCAAGTCAGATTCCGGAATGGCAAGCAAAGGGGCTCCAATCAGAAAATGACCTGGAGTCAATGCAAGTCGTTTGGATCACTAGACATCGCACAAAGAGGACGGGAATTCATACACGCTTCCACTTGTGTAAGCACTGTTAAAAATTCCTCGTAAGTTAGAAGTGTGGATCCTAATACTCGTTTAAGATGAAATTTCATGGATTTCACGTTAGATTCCCACAAGCCACCGTAGTGAGGAGATGTCGGAAGATTAAATAACCAAGTTATACGTTCTGAGGTAATGTAGTCACATAATTCACTGCTTTTCTCAATGCGTGCTGCATTTTTATAATCTCCTTCAGTTCCTTACTAGCACCTTTGAAGTTAGTAGCACAGTCACTTGAAATTTTAGATGGTTTGCCTCGTAGGGCGATAAATCTTTTTAGAGCTGCTAAAAACGTTGAAGTTGATAGATCACTGACTAACTCCAAGTGTACAGCTTTTGTTGAGAGACACACAAAAATGGATACGTAACACTTGAAAGTTTTTGTTCTTCTCCCAACTTGGGACTTAATAGAATATGGACCAGCATAATCAACACCGGTGACTGCAAAAGGTCTTGATGGTTGAACTCTGGGCGAGGGTAAATCACCCATTATCTGGGTCACAGTCTTGCCTCGATTTCTAATACAAGGAATACATCTGTGAATAATCTTTCTCACTACGCTTCTCACCGAAAGAATCCAAAACTGCATTCGTAAAATGCTTATTAATAACTCTTGACTAGCATGCAAATAATTGACATGGTAATGAGTTACGATGGGATTAGTGACACGTCCTTCCTTTGGAAGCAAAATAGGATGTTTGCTATTTTCAGGAATGTTTGCATTTTTTAAGCGACCACCTACTCGAATGACGCCTTCTTCATCAAGGAAGGGAGTTAATTGTATTACTCGGCTGCTCACACCTTTTAATTTTCTCGATGTTTTTAAATAAGAGAGCTCTTGAGGAAAATATGATTCTTGGACATTTTTTATCACTGTTTTAGTAGCTAATCGAAGCTCATCGGTTGTCAGAAAACCTCTCAAACGATTTTCGGAGAAGTTTCGACAGTTGTAAATAAATCTTAGGCATAATGCAACTATACGATGTAATTTTGTCCAAGATGAATACCGTTTAAAAATGTCATTTTCCTTTACTGTACAAGATACTGAAATGCAAGTTTTTCTTTCTTCTCTACTAACTCCTTCATAGTCTACATCAGCAAGATGTTCACTGTTAGGACATGGTTCGAAATCTTGTGAATATAACCAAGTAGGTCCAATGAACCATCGCTCACACTTCAGAAATTCTGCTGGAAACATTCCTCTTGTACCTGAATCAGCTGGGGCCCGCTTTCCATGGATATGGTTCACATTAGGAATCCATTAGGTTCCTTACATTAGGAATTGTATTCTGTATTTTAGCAACGCGGTTTGCAACAAAGGGAACCCAACGGTATGGTTCTGCAGAAATCCAGGACAGTACAACAGTTGAATCTGTCCAGGCCAAAACTTTACGTATAGGAAACTCTAAATGTTCTAACACTGATTTAAGCAAATTCACTAACAAAACTGCGGCGCATAACTCTAATCGAGGTAATGATTGCACTTTCAGAGGGGCAACTCTTGTTTTTGATGTTAAGAGTGTTACCTTGATGTCCAAATTACGTGACACTGAACGCAAATAAATTGCTGCACAGTAGCCTTTCTCGGAGGCATCACAAAAAGCACAGATATCAATATAGTTCACGTCAGGAATCAAAACAAATCTCGGTATTTTTAATTGTTGAATAAGATGTAAATCATTTCGGAAAATCTTCCGTTTGTTAGCAATCTCATCACTAACAGGTTCATCCCACGATAAATGGAGTTTCCACATG
This sequence comes from Stegodyphus dumicola, assembly GCF_044657685.1. NCBI lineage: Eukaryota > Metazoa > Arthropoda > Arachnida > Araneae > Eresidae > Stegodyphus > Stegodyphus dumicola. Next base: position 104,508,562 of record NC_140771.1, read on the forward strand.
TCTTGTATCAAGATTTTGACATAAATAATACAAGGAGCAAGCCAACCCAATGGGTCAAATATTTTCACTAAATCAGAAAGGATATCTCTTTTAGAGTATTTAAACTTTTCACCAGAAATGGATACGGAAAAGTTAAAGTAGTCTTCACGGGGGTTCCAATTAATTCCTAAAACTTTGATTGAGCTATCGTCTTGAATTTTCATAGCCTCAGAATCATTTCTCAACTCCTGGGGTATATTCTCTAACACTGACAAGTCATTAGATGACCATTTACGCAGAAGAAATCCTCCACGTTCTAACATTTGCAAGAGTTGATTTACTAGATTTTTGCACTCTTCAGTGTTTTGAGCACCTACCAAACAATCGTCTACAAAAAAGTTTTGAAGTGCAGCCTTCGAAGCTAAAGGATAGTTATTCTGCTCATCGTAGGCAAGTTGGTATAAAGCACGAGTAGCGAAATATGGTCCACTATATTTCATACATATATTTTATTTGCATAAGAGCAGCACCATGTCCCAGCGAGAGCCGAAAGCGGCTCGCGAGTCGCGCTGTGGATACCTTGAATACATAGGATAATTTAAAAATATCTGGAATATAGAATAGACCGAAATAAGCAGATTTTTTGATAAAATATGCATGCGGGAATGGCTTGTTCAGGTGGTACAGGGAGCTCGTGAGCGAATTCGATATGTATCCAAGAAGGTATCCAAGTAGGTAGAAGTGTTCTGCTAAAATAAATCAACATTTCCGCTCGAATTTCGAATTTCGAATAGTATGCATCGTTTTACTAACGCGAAGATCACCGACATACATTTTATCGTTGAGATTCCAGCTAAAACGGGACAGCTACTCAAACGAGGCACAAAGAGCAATACCCATCTCCTTTGGATCACCATGTATCTCCTTTGAACAGCTCCTCCGTTTTACTCCGCAGCCCTATAGATAAAATGCATATATGTAAGCTCCGCATTTGTGTAGCGATGCATACCGCTCGAATTCCTCATGGAGAATGACGATTTGCGCCAGTAGGATGCTTTTTATCTACCGTTTAGCAGCGCCATGTACCACTTCAAACCACCATTTTTTCACTCACATCCTATTATAAAATCTGCTCATTTCTGTCCCCTCTACTAGCATTTTTAACCGCCTTAGTGACGCTGACTGCCATACCAATGGGCCCGGGTTCGAATTCTGGAGAATATATGGATGTTTATCAGCGTGTCCTTGCGGCAAGAGAGCACTCAAAATACACCACAAAGTCTTCTCGAAAAGTTGGTAGCAGGGGAAGAGTACGGCGGTCCGAGGGACAGCCATTCTCCGGGGTGTTCTTCCTCAAAATTTGAGGCGGAACTACCCAGTTAGTACGAAGAGTTAGTACCCAGTTAGTACGACTTATGATGAAATTCTGGTAGTATCTCGCCCCATACTTGCCTTAGGTTTTTTTTTTTTTTTTTTGCCATATATTTTTGAATCAACCTGTATTTTTCTGTGAATCAATTTTTGAATCAACCTTCTCGTATACATAATAGTTGAAATAAAAATAATGAATTAAGTAAACTGAAATGTGGCAATATACTTAATTGTTGTTTCACCGTTATAAATAGAAGTCATAAATATGCAGGTACCACTATATCATTTTTTGTTATTTTATGCCTGAAATTTGTAATCTTGATAAATAGGAAAAAAATTAAATTTGCGATTGTAAGCACTTATATGTGCATATATAAAGGAAATATAAAAAGATTGAGATAAATATTACGTCAAGACTCCCCAGTGCTTTTGCAGACGAATTGGCAAGCGCGAGACCACCTAGGATTTTTCTTTACTTCCATTAGTTCTCAACTGCAAGGTTTACACATTGTAACGATTTATTACTGGAGAGAAACAGCACGCAAATTTGTAATTAGTAATTGCAACTTATAAAAGAAAGGGAAAAAAGTCTCTCATTTGGAAAGCGCGTAATAGTTCTACTTAGAAATCTAGTGGGGAGGCTAAGAAACAAAAAAGGAATCCGTCATTTTTCTCTCAGGTTTTAATTACGGATGGAATAAGAGCTTTAGATATGTTTTTTTGCTGAACTGTGGCCAATTAATCTTAGTTGCGTGCGATAAAGTTATGTCTCATCTTTCTTGTTACTTCACATGCAGGATACTCCAAAAAAAAAAAAAATCTGTCAAGTAAAACGTAATAGTACTTGCAAAGAACAATCTTAAAAATTAAAAATGCTTTTCAGAAACTTAGAAGTTATTTGAAAACATTGCATACCGAAAAACAAATTTTAAAGTAAACTTAATAAACAAAGTGCATTTATTTCTTAAAATTTATTCACGTGAAGTTTTTAATACGTTTTAACAGCAATATTTGATGCAGTATCTCATTCTAAATTATGCTTCGGAAAATATCCCGGGGTTTGCAAATATTCTCGTTGTTTGTCAACATAGTCGAAATGTTTAATGTAATTAGGGACTAAATATGCATCCCAACAGTAACAAAATCATGCCTTATAAATATATTAGTGGACAAACTCGCCAGATGAGCGGGCTACGACCAAAGTAATATTTATAAGTTCTATGTACTAAAAAACTGAAAATAAAATGAACTATTAATTTAAAGTACCTCATAGAAAATTGCCAGCTGCGAATAAAGCAAAATTTATGAGTTCTGTGTACAACTGAAAAGAAAGTGCATGAAAACGTTTCAGTATGATTGAAATCAGTTCATTCTTTCCAAGCAACAACCAATTCGTAAATAATGTTTTTTGATTCCCAAACCACGAAACAAAATCTTTGGACACTTCAGGTTAATATGTATACGTACGACGGCATGATTTAAATTTAATGTAATATAATAACTTTTTTTTTTCAGTATCAATAAAAGTATTAACGTGGCAATAAAATACCGTGTTAATTATCTTAATCTGAAACAAAAAAGTTGCCAACAGCAGCTATTTATTCAAAATGCTAACATTAACGCAAATTTTCGACATACAACGACGTTACATGAAAACACGTACTTTCTTCAACGACAGAAAATAACCTTCTATACTAATAATATATTTAATGTTTGGCAATGCTATTTTTATCTCATATTTTGTAAAACTTAAAAATTTTTATTAACAAACTCTACGATTCGAAAGCGAGCAATGGCAACACTTTTCGGAATAAAGCAGTTTTTTATATCCAGCACGCAAGACTGTTGCCACTCGAAAAAATGAGGGGAAATTAGTATCTTCAGAGTTCTTAACTAATATCTCGGCTGATTAAAGTCGGAAGAAGCTGAAAATGATCGAAATGGTTTCCCAAGGGTTTGGAATCCGGGGGTACCTCTCTCGAAAGTTCCACAGGAGATGATGTCACAAAGAAACAAACAGACACACGCGCATAGATTTTAATAGTCAAAGCCTGATTTAGACTTGATAAGGCTCTAAGCTACTTGAGAATGGGGCCCTTTATAAGTCTGTTATAATATATTTTAATACTATTTATACTATATTTCAATTTTTGGGGGGACCCCCCAAAAAGTGGGGGCCTTAAGCTATAGCTTGTGAAGCTTATACTTAAATCCCGTCTTGTTAATAGTATAGATGTTTTAAGGAACGTAAATGGTTCACAAAAAAATACAGTTTCGAATTTCTAATACCAGCTGCAAATCGCAACAACTAAATCACCCATAGAATTTTATATTGAAAAATATTGCAGAATAGAAAAACGTGGAGGAAATCTCAACTTTTGGAATAAAATATCTGACAAAGAGAACTATTTAATAGCATTAATAGCAAATTATTCTGTAAAATATAGAGACTTCGGAGAAAATACTTCGGAAAATAAAGCATATATTTTATAAAATAAATGAATGCTAATGCTGAATATATTTCTGTAAAGCGATCAGTAAACCGTGAATGATCTCTGAGAGAGATTTCACTAGACAGTATTAAGAAAAATTAAACCATGAACAAATCTGCAACGGCCGACAGATAAGACTGCTAAACACTTATTATTTCGCCTCCCTCACGATTCGATTCCCAGTGAACAACCTGATTGCATGACTTTTTCTCCCTGCGTAATTAATGGGCCGCCCAGACGTATAGTGCTCAGTGAAGCTGACTTCTGATAGGCCCGGGCTCAAATCCTGGAGAAGGCATGGATGGTTCTAAGCGTATAGTGTCTGCGCGGCAAGAGAGCAATCAAAATGCACGGCCAGCTAAAAGTCCTCTCGAATGGTTGTTGGTTGGGTAAAAGGGGGGGTTTCCCTCAAAACTGAGGCAGAGCTTCACATTTAAAGTGATGGGACTATACTTGTACAACCTGTGACGAAATTTTGCTGTCCCCGCTCACCTATAACAGCACGCATGTAGAACTAATGCAAGGTGGATAAGAGCTAATTCCCATTAGAAAGTCTCCCAGGAAGGCATACTTCCTGAATCAGACAATCCTCGCAAGTTCTACCATAATCAGTTTAACCAATCAATTAAACAATAGTGCAAATATTAGAAATAGAGGCAAAAAGGCTTCTGTTATTTTCAGAAATCCTTTCAAATCCATAATATTAATAGGTAAAATATATTAGTTGGGGCAAATACAGCAATATAGCATGAAATCTGACAAACAAACCAAAAAAAAAAAAAAAAAAAAAAAAAAAAAAAAAAGACGCTATTGAAAATAATGAAACGCTATGTTATTGAACTATACGAAAAGGTCATTCGAATATCCGATAAAGGAAAACGAAGAGTTGCGAAGAAAGTGCTCAAACGGGTTAAGTATTAGATAAAATCTTTTAGAATGTAATAATTTCTTAGTACCTGAATATTTGGTTGCTTTTGGTTAAAAAATTTGTAGAGTAATAACTGTCTTGACCCCGAACGGCGCCGAAAATGTTGGTCTTAATAAGAATCTTAACAAAATAAATCACTTGTAAATGCAGCAAGAATGAAGGTAAATATTTCCCTTACTAATAATTTTAAACTTTCAGAGTCATTTGAAGATCATTTTAGCTGATTTATAACTTGCAAATAAATATATCATAACTCACAGAAGAAATCAGGCGTTTCCTTCCTATATACATGCAACATAAGTTGGAAAATAGATAAAACAGGTTATACAAATATTCTCTTATTACTTCATCACTATAATGAGGTGCACACGATCAAATTGACAGCAATTCACGAAACGGCTACAAACTTTGGTACAATTCTTGTCAACAGACAATGTGCTTCCTACCTATTCTGTATTCGTATAACATGACACTCAAATTATAAAACAACACTCAATATTTATAATAGTAATTCTTACACTAAAAGGATTGTTTCCCTTCTTACCAGTTAACAAAACTATCTTTAAGTTATCGGATTAGTCCCACGAGCGGCCGAGAGGCAAACGCCATTGAACACTGGTAGTTCGGCCCAAGGCTTGAATCCCGGTGAATCTTGAATGGGTTGGCTGCATGGGCGTTTTCGTGGTTTTTCCAATATGTAACGTGGACAGGAGCCAGTTTCCTTCAGAAAGTCCTCCACGGGGCAACCCTCCATTTCCGTGTAGTGCTTAATGGCAGCGCATGTAAAACTAAAAATCTGAATATTTGATTATGACAAAACTTTTTGCCTCTTGTATGCTTTCACAAAGGTTTTGGTTTCATTTGATTTATTTGATTAAGGTAAAGTATACGAGGGCTATCTGCCTAGGGGATGGGATGCCTTCGTAGAAGACTTTCTAATGGAAACTGGTCCGTATCTATGTTACACATGAGGAAACCATGAAAACGCCCAAGCAGCCATACTGACACTGGCTTGTCTTCAGATTAAAAAAGAGCAACAACAAAAACGCGTACGCAATCGGTCCGTTCACCGGGATTTCAACCATGGTGAAATTACCACTGTTCAATGGTATTATCCACTCGTCCACTTGTGAGGTATATTTGATATACACTGAAGAGCAACACTATTAGGGATAGCTGGCATTATGCAGATTTTGAATTGTGCGCAAGCCTGGAAGTGACTTGCAAATGACATAAGCAGCAGTTTGACAAGATAAGGAGTACTTCTTACGGTATCAGTAATAGTCAAAAGCAAAGTAAGTGAGAGTATGTATCTAAGCGCACTTGATCGTGGCCAAATCCTCAGGGTCCGACAAATGGGTCACTCCATTTCGGAAGCAGTGCAGACACTCGGATTTTCAAGCATCACTGTGTCGAGGTAACACACATACGTGAGTACGTTGGTAAAACCATTCCCACAGGGTCAACTGCCACAGACAATAGCGGACGGATGAACGAGGTCGTCGTCGGATAGCCAGCATTGTAACAACGGATAGACGGGCCACAATGCAACAGATCACTCATCAATTTGACGCTGGCGCACAGCAACTTTAAGCTGCCACACCACACAAAACCATTTCCTCTGAATGGGGAGACATCGTCCTACGAGAGTCCTTCTGCTGACTGCACGAAACATGACGCAACGAATTAGCATGGTCAGTTTGAACACCTAGCAAGCACCGGACCCAAAATTAGCATGGTCACGGGAATGGCCAATGGACCGCTGGAGATGTGGAAAAATTTGCCTGGAGTGACGAGTCGAGGTTCACTTTGGTACATGCCGATGGCAGAGTACGTTTACGGCGTAAACCACATGAAGCGATGGATCCTTTCTGCCAGCAGAGGGCTCTTCAAGCTGGTGGAGGTGGTTATCTTGTATGGAGAGTGTTTACATGGACTGAAATGGGACACTGGTGTGGCCATCACTCCCGAATTGTATCGGAATGGTTGGATGAACATTCCAAAGACCTATACGTGCTTTCCTGGCCATCAAGATCACCTGACCTGAATCCGATCAAGTACATCTGGAATGCAATTGAAAGAGATGTTCGAGACCCTTCCATTTAATCTTCGTGAATTGTGGGAGGTTATTCAGGAGTCGCGGATACGTATGGCTTCCACTGTCTTGTCAAGTCCATGCCACGACGAATCTCAGCTGTTATCAAAGCGAAAAGTGGTGTTACGGTTTACTAGACAGGTACCCTTAATTGAATTGGTCTTTAGTGTTTCCTTTGCATTTTAGTACTTATCAGAACCGTGAGATGATGGGGTGAGTCAGGACTCGATTAATCTCTAAGCAAAATAAGCACGTGTTTAGAGCATTAAGGGAATATGGTATTACAAAAAAAAAGTGCTTAGGGATACATGGAAACGGGACATCACAAAATCGTGTTAAAGATTGAAGGAAAATGGGCAGCACAAAAATGTCAAATAGAATGCATGATGCAACTAACCCAAGACCGAGAGAAAAGGAATTTGGGAAAAAATAGGCGTAATACTGCAAATGTACGTGAGGCTATCAATATCTTTTAACTACATAACTCTAAAAGCCTTAATATGGCCCTGAGATGAGTGAAACAGAGTGGAAAATGGGTAAGGGCGAGAAATTAAATTATAATAAATATTTAGATGAAAACGATATATTCAGCCCTGGGCGAGTGAAAAACAATAGAAAAGGGTAAGAGCATAAAATTAAATTATAATAAATGTTTATACCAAAACGAGATATTGCGCAATTTGAAGGTTTGCCTCAGATGTTAAAATTTCTCGGTCAGCATTACGTAATCAATGTACAAATTTACCCACATCACAATTTTCCTCTTATTCTGTTCTCTGTACTCACAAATGGAATTAAATACAGGAAGTTAATCGAGCTCCGTACCCAGTTTAGTTAGAATGCAAATAAAATGTTTTGGAAAACAGTGCTTGCCCTTCCAACGAAATTTTGTGTCAAGCGGAATTACAAGCATTCATAGCAACAAGTGAACGTTTATGATTGATACCTCGGATTTATGTTCTTGACATTTTAATAAAGAATTTTCTTTTCCTCTGCTAACTTTATTAGGAAGCTCAGCACATTAGAACATATTCAAATTCTCCAGTTTTACTTCTACATATGCACCTCTCAAAATTTAAATATCTTTTTCTCTCTCTCTTCATTTTGAGGAACGTATAAAAAGTTAGATTTCATATTTTATATAAAACTAGGCGTTTTTATTTTTTAAAAGCGAATAATTTTAATGCGAAAACATGAATCTCCGCATTAATTAAAACATTTCTGTAACAGCATGTCTACGTCTACACCCAAGTTGCTAAAAGAAAAGGGCAGATATGGGCTTTACTATTTATTTGAGCAACCACAGAAATAGACACTTGTACGTATTCACACAAGATGATATCTACAGACCTCGTAATAATCTTCATTTCTATATCACACCCAAAACACTTATAAAACATAATGATGCCTTCAACTGACGGCATACTTGTCAGTGATGATTTGAAATGAACGAACTCAGCGATGGTCATCTTCAGATGAATGCCGATCACTCAAATCGGATAAAACCTCAAAATTCATCGATACTGGCCGAACTGTCCTTTCCCTGGTCAAATATCAATAACAGCTTATTATAAGATCCTGTTACAATTGTACTAAATCGCATTCTATAAATAATTTATATTCAATGATATATAACTTACATCTGTGAATTTCTGTTGGTTGTTTCTTAATAAATAGGTGGAGATGAGATTCGTAATTTCAAAAATTTCTCTCTCTCTCTTCATTATTAAGATCAATTTTTAATTAAAATTAAATCAAAGCTCAGAGATGCCTATGAAGGTTGTTGGTTACCATTTCAAACCCGTACTGCATATTCTAAAAATAAACTGAAGTGCACTAGTACCTAAAAAGGCTGTTGATCATCAACAACTTACAAGTCGATGGCCCACAAATCTGGTGTAGTGAAGTAAATTACGTACGGCGTCAACCCACACGTCATAAAGTGGGATGGCGTAGAAGTTTAAATATATATTTAATCTTAAATTAAATCAGTGCATTTCAAGGGTGTTGGACACCAGTGACCTACAGGCTGAAAGTCCCCATAGGTCATTGACGTGGTATAGTCAGTAAATTTATAAACATATTAAAATAAAAATTAAATCGAAGCACAGCAGTGTTCGTCAAGGATATTCATCGCCGATGCCTGGCATGATCATCAGTTACAAGCTGAGGGTCACTTGGAGTGGACCTATACATCACAGATGTTAAATGGTGCACTAAGTTTAGAGTAAAATTAAACCGAGCATACCAGTTCATTTCAAGTGTGCTTGCTACAAGTGACCTGCATGTTCATAGGGACTTGCAGTCCACATCGGATTTTAGCGATGCAATAAATTTTGATGGATATTTACATTAAATTTATGCGTATCATGGCTTTTGACCAAAGTGGCTCTACACCTACAGGTTTATGGGCTTACGGCTCAAACAGTAGATCACTGTGTTAAAATTTAGATACAATTAACTACACCAACACATTCTAGACTTATGATGAAAATTCCTGACTTCTACTCGAGAACTTTTATGATTATTGTTATAGAACTGGGAATTTTAGGAAAGAATATTGGTCACAGATGACTTGAAGACTGACAGTATTAAACTTGCATCTATAATTAATGGGCTCACAAGTATGAGAAAATGCAATGAATTTAGATACATATTAAATTTAAATGAAAATGAAGCACATGAATGTTTACGACGGCTGTTGGTTACAGGTCAGTTATAGTTTGATATATGCTATACTGCAGGTCAATACATAGATCACTAGTATGAGGCAGTGAAGTAAAGTTTAATAAATTTTAAAAATAAAATGAAGGACACTGGTGCTTAAAGTTGTTCATTACTAGTGACCAGTAACTTATGGTTATCGGCATCAATAGATGAGATCACTAGTGTGAGACAATGCAATAAATTTAAAAGACTGCTGAATTTAAATGAATTTGAAGGATATTGGTTATCATCAAATTGATGATCAACAGTCATCATCATAGTCACTGATGACTTATAGGCTTTCATTTACCGGTACTGATCGATGTCATTAGCTAAAGCACTGTATAATTATTTGGAACTGTTACATAATGTAACACTATAAAAGTTTTGGAGAAACTCCGCTAAAAATGTTTTTAACATGAAAAAATCTCCATGAACAAATACTGCAATGACTTCACTTGATTAACCCGATTAAAAAAAAAAAAAAAAAAAAAAACACTCAGCCATTCATCTTCAAATTACTACAGTAGAAGCCGCTTAATATGATCGCGGTTAATGCTGTTAATCGGAAATTTGTTATTCAACTGCCCGAGTACCACCCGTTTATATACGAAAACACATGGAAAATATATCATCAACTCGGTTAACATTATCAATGGTAAAAACCAATAGTATTGATACTATTGGTTTTTACCATTGATGGTTTTACTTGGCACGAATATAACTTCGGTTTTTTTAGTTTAAAATATAACTCAACTTTTTTCTATAAAAAATGAAGTCTGATAATTGAAATATTTACCATTCTATTTGATAAACTTTTGCCATTTTTCTGGTAACTTCATGATTCCATGGTCACAGAACTAGTCTTTATCAGCAAAAAACTCAATAAAGTGCAATTTGAGGTCATCGTTATTACTGAAATTTTCACCATTTAAGATATTTTGTAAACTTCGAAGCAAATGATAATCCAATGGCGCAAGGTCAGGTGCGACATCATTTCCAAGTTCCAATAATTTCGTATGTGTTGCTAGAGATGTGAGAGGTCTCGCCAAGTTGTGGTGGAACAAGATTCCTTTGCCAAGTCTGGCCTTTTCTCTTTGATTACTTGCTTCAATTTCATAAGTTGTTAGCAGTAAACATCCGAGTTGCTTGGAAGCAGCTCAAAATATTCACCTTTGTAATCCCACCAAACTGACAGCACAATATCTTTCCGATGAAATTTAGTTTCCGTTACGATTTGTGTTGATTCATCATGCTTGGACCATGATCCTTTTTCATTTAATGTGGTTATAGACGATCCATTTTTCATCACCACTGGTAATTCGTTTTAAAAAAAAGGGCTGACTGCATTAAGTTTGTAATGCATATCGCAAATATTGGTTCTTCACGCTTAGAGAATTTCTTTCAATTCATGCGGAACCCAAATATCGAGCTTCTTAACGAGTCTCGGGCATAGTTATATTCTGATTCGATTACGGCTTTAATTTTGTTAACTTCAGAAGGTCGGCAAAAACGGTGGTCATCTTTAAGTGAAAAAAATCTCCAGGACGAAATTTTTAAAACCAATTCTGACACATGTTTGTTAATTTCGAAATAAATAATAATCCGACGATGCAAGTTTGGGGATATATGAGGGGTATGCTATATCACTTCCCAATCAAGCTCCAATAATTTCACACATGTTGCTAAAGAGGTGTGACGTCTCTCATCGTCGTGGTGGAATATGATGTGCTAATTCTAGACTTTTCTTTTTGATCACTTCCTCCAATTTTATAAGTTGTTGCAATAAACATGCGAGTTGATCGTTTGGTCACTTGGGAAGCATCTCAAAATGCATGCCACATAACTGGCAGCATGATCTTCTCCTGATGGAATTTAGCTTTCGATATGATTTGTGTCGATTCATTATGCTTGGACTATGATCTTTTCTGATTAAAGATATTGCAAACAAAGTAATATTTCTTCACCAGTGATAATTAGTTTCAAAAAACGGTCTATTGTAGTGGTTCTCAACCAGTGGTACACAAAGTATTTTTAACTATTGAATTCAAAAATTAAAACCCCAACATCCTGATTGAGTTCTTTCTCTAACACTCGTAAATTTATGCGATCTGAGCTTTGTTCAAGAGTGGTGGTGGTATTAAAGGGCTTCAATTTTTGTTTAGATGGTACGCTTTAGTCAAAAGATTGAGAACCGCTGGTCTATTGCATTACGTTTAAAATGCGTATCGCAAATGTTGATTCGTTGTGTGAATTTCTTTTAATTCATGTGGAACACAAGGAGCCTTTTAACAATTCGACGAAATCTTATGTGATTCTCAGTTATTATGTGCGATACATTTAATCTTTTTGCAAACTCTTGCATAGCTATATGAAGATTCGATTCAATTATGGCTTTAATTTTGTCGTCACCAACTTCAGAAGTTCGAGAAGATCGCTGGTTACCTTTAAGTTAAAAAAAAATCTCTTGAATGAAATTTATTAAACCGATTCTGATACATGCGTTCTGTTAAGCAATCAACACCATAAACTTTACACATATCTTTGTGAATTCAGCCACTTTCTTGCCTTTATGAAAATAAAAAAGTAAAATATGTCGATTTTTGGGGGGGGCACCTTATGTTAAAATTAACCGTAAAATGACACAGCTGCAAAATAAAAATACCCAGAATTTGTTTCTACAGCAACCTAAAAGTGTCAGCTGCTAAATCTTAAAAGAATATAGTATATAATTAACAGAAGAATAACATAACACTATCTATTTGTGCAAATTGAAATTACTTTCTTGTTAATCCAATATTCTAGGATAATTTTTTTAAAACCGAATAAAGTCACTAAATACAATCAAAATAGATTATAAATATTGCCAATAATTTAAAGAACAAACACAAGCCCCCACCCCCACCAAGTTGGGGATTAATTTGTCAGACAGCTTATTTTAGATCCTAACTGTGTAAAGCAATTTTAGTTTAGCATAGATTTTGAATAACTATTCAGTTTTCAGGGTGATCAGACAAAGGTCCCTCCTCTTCAAGAGATTTTATATTTCTACAGAACATTTTCCTCTTGCTCCCAGGAGAGGAATCCCCTGAAAACATCTACACCAAAGTAAGGTTGCTTTTTACATTTGCATTTTATTTTACAGTGAACGAGAGAAGCCCTCCAAGTATGAAGTTTGAGAGTAGAGTATCGCTTTAATACTTCCCAGGAATTGTTATTAACTTTTACATTAATTATTAATGGTTGATAAACAAATTTTTATATTTTCTCCAATTCAAATTTTGTGAAAGATTATTTCTAGCTGCATTTATATTAAATTAGTTTAATTCTAGTTTTGTTTCAAAGGATATCTTTTCTCATAGTTTAATGTTATTAAAATAGCCAAGACAAATATTATCACATTAAGCGGCACCTACTGTATATGTTTATTTAAAAGTAATCATGCAATTTTAAGGTTTTCTTACTAATTTAAAATATAATCAAAATTATGACTAAAAATTAATAAAACATTCTAAAATAATATCAAAATATAATGAAATCTTAATTAAAATATAATCAAAATTATGACTAAAAATTAATAAAACATTCTAAAATAATATCAAAATATAATGAAATCTTAATTAAAAATCCCTAAAAATACTAAACAGAACTCAGTCTGACTACTACCACACCATATATTCAAGAGCGAGGTACAGTTCTGCAACAGTCAATTTAGAATAATTTGTGGATTAATAAATTTGACAGCATAAGGGTTTTAATTTGCAATAACAAATTCTAGATACCTCAAAAGAAAGAATTTTTCCAAACCATAATATTAATTGCATAAATTAACTCACTTAAAGTACAAAAACTTTCAAATGAAAATAAATTATACTTTTTATTTTCATTTCATAGTATGGTACTAGCAATGCTTTTATTTTCCCACATTATCTTAGAACTATATTATGAATAATTATAACTGTTGCATATGAGGTAGAAATAAATTACTTCAACTTTCAGGAAGGGGTAGAGAAACTGAAATGCTATAAAAGGTGTCCTATATTTCTGATACCTTAATAGCAAGTATTAAGAAAATTCCTTTTCATGAAGAGCATTTTTCTAAATCCTGCAAAAATTAAACCTCCATTCTGAGAAAATCAGCTTCGCTAAGTTAAGGGAGGGGGGTGGAGTTTCATTCACACAATTTTTCTATTTCATGCATATGGATAATGTGTAGATCACAAGATACAATTTCTGGTTTACTATTCAAACAATGAAAGAACTGCTCAAAGCTGCTACCATAAAAAGTCAAATTGAAAACAGAATACAAAAGTACTTCTTTGGAAATATTTATGATAAAACCAGAGGAATGAAAGGACAAAAATGAACTTGTTTATAATAGAAATATTGAATTTGAACTTTGTACCACAAATTAATATATTCTAACTGAATATTAACTGTTAATAACCACTAATAATAATACCAACTGAATATTAATAATTATCCATTTCATAGCACACAATAAAGAGAAAGTAAATATACCTAAATATATAAAGTAATTTATTCTGTAAAATCTAATTTACAAAAATGGTAACTTGCATATTGCATTTTTCAGCCACTTAAATTATAAGATATCTTTCAGGATAAATTTAATCTAATTTTTATTATTTTTAGAGCTTGGTAAAATATAATCCTGTTAAATGTAATACATATTATTATTTCTCAACATAAAAAATATCATGTGTTACAGGTTAATGTATGCTTTCAAAAAGGAAACTAAGTTTCAAAATACAAGTTAAAAAAATCCTTATTATTAAAGTTACAAAGCTTTTAAACAAATATTTACATTACAAAGCCCTTTAAAAAAAATGTAAAAAAAAAAAAAAAAAAAAAAAAAAAAAAAAATATTTGCATAACACATCTTTAACACTTTCCAGACTTTGAACTTTACACATTTTCCCCACATAACTGCCTTAAAAATATATATAGTCTTCCTTTATCAGAATACTTAATTTTGCAAGTATCATATTATGGTACAAAAGCTTAATTCTTCTTCTTTACAAATATGCAAATACAGTGGCACTTTGATATACATACACTTTTGTACCATAATGAAATATGCCCAATTTATTATATGTCCTATTTGGATGTGAAAGTTTTTGGTTTGGCATATATTTGTTTTGAATATGATTTGCATTCAATGAATCCCAACTATGTAGACTACTCTTGTTTACTTCTTTCAAGACAATGCTACGACAGCCCATGAACATCAGGATGCCTGTTCATACTACTCAATACACAACCCATGCTATAACTCTGAATTTTCTAATGACTGTGTTTTCTTGTGTAAATATTTTGCTAATTCATTAACACTGAAGTTAATGCACAGACTCAAGCAATAAAGAAAATGGTTAGGCTTACATAACCATGGAGGTGAAGAAAAAGAGACTGTTGATAACATGCATATCCAGGATTCGGTTATTGCAAATTGTATGCTGAGGATAATGTTGAGAAATTGTTTTTGATCTAGATATCAGAAAGGCATTTATGTATAGTATATATTTCATCCACTTCATTTCTATTTTAAAAATAAAGGTGTTATAATAATAATGGGACTTTTTTTCTTAATATAAGAAAGGATTAATTATTTTCCCTGTATTTCTTGTTGGAAAAGTTCATTTGGTGCAAGTCCAGTTTGGCATACATCCTAAGACCTGGAACAGATTAAAAATGTATATGAAATGTATGACTGTAATTAAATACCATCTATATTACAATCTTTAAGAAAAACACAATAATTTAGCAGCTTTGTTACTAAAAGCAATTAGGCATAGAAAAACATCATATTGAATAACTGTTTTTATATATTTTCCACTAAATTCATTAAAATACATATATTTATTAAACAAATTATTAAAAAAATTCAGTTTTGAATAAATTAATTCACACATAATAAGAAAATTAGTCACAACAATAAGAAACAGGCAACTAAATATATTACAATTGCTCTTGTTCAAGCTAAAAACAAATACACAGAGGAATTAAATGTTTGAGCTTGGATAGAAGAGTGTGGTACTAGCATAAAGCTAGAATACAGCATGGAAAGAGTTAAGGAAGTGTATGCAAGTGCACTATCTGTCCAAAAATAGACAGTAGCAGTCTTGAAATCAGTTCAGCCATCATAGTCATGGCCTGGAGAGTTATAATAATATGCATGTAAATTAATTTCCAAGCCTCATAAACTAGTAATATCACTAGAATAACTAAAATGGTCACAAAGACTGTTGGGAAAATTTTTGCTTTCCTGTCGGTAATGTGATAAAAAATATGCAATATTATAAATAAATAGAGAAAATCCTTGCAAAGGAAAAACTCAACCTGGTACGTCACATAAAATGACAGTACAGAACTGCTGCAAAGTAGCAAAACTGAACCAAGAAATAAAATAAAACAACCAGGCTTTATGATGTCTGGTGAAAGCAACGACATAAGGGGAAAAAAATATAGGGCAAGTGATCTAGGTTCGTTTCAAGTGAATAAAAATAAAACTACATACTGTCTACGTGTTGGATTTACAGTATGACATAACAGAGGAGAAATTCATCGACTTAATGGGTAAACATGATATAATTATGAAGAATCCATACATATGTAAGGAAATATTTAAAAAAATCAGGTACCATTGCTTAGAGATCAGCCCCAGTGGAACTTCGCAGTACGAATGTTTTTAAAAAAAGTGGTTCACACTTCATCATCTGGTAATCTAATATAGGATTCATGAGGGCTTTGTGATGCACAAGTGGCATGAACCAAACTTAGTGTTAGGGAACCAAGCCTTGCTATTGTTCAACTACAAGAACTCTCTAATCAGAGTGAAGGAATCACGAACTGACATTTGGTTGATGTTTTTGCTGAGTCAGCTGCATATTTATGCAAGTGCCAATTTACCTTCTCTGACTGGCTACAACTGAAATCCTGTTCGAGATGTGAATGGAATTAATAAATTTTACACCTGAAGATTATGATAATAATGACAGTTAAACTATCATGTGAATGCTCCCTAACACAAGAATCTAGGTTCAAAGGATGTGTCAGATGACTTCTGTTTGTACAAGTACCAGGTGTGAAATCCTAGTAATGTAGACTCAACAGAACTCCTTTTAACACAAGAAAATATATTAATATGGTATATAAACAAATTATAAATATGCCAAGATACTTTTGAACACATACTGCACACCAAATATGTATTACAAATTACATATTCAGTTGGTTTGTCAACAAAATCATATTTATTACAAGTGATATTACATTTTACTGAGAAAATATGTTATCAAAATTTTATTTTGGATTTTAAATTCAAAGCAAATAAAAATCAAGAAGCACTTATTATTAATCTTATTAATAATAATATTGCAACAAATAAGATAAAAATACAGCCAAAAATAATATAAATGTAGCACGAAAACTTTACTGGAATTAATGCAATTAACTACACAATACAGAAATTCTGTAAGTCTAAATTAAAATTCTATATATTACACACTCTATCTGATAAAGCAAATTTAAAATTTAAGTATAGAAACTCTCTATAATTTAATTATACAATAAAGGACAAAGAGAAATGTTTTAATAATGAACCACATTTAAGTACCTAAGTGATTTTCTTTTGCATAGCACAGAAAATAAAAATATCAAATAAATACTAAAAATTTATCTATTAAGACTAAGAAAATATTTTCAGTATATTTATAAACTTTATTTTTGTACATGTATGTAAATTTTAACAGTTTTGCATAGTTCCTACATTTTGATTTCCAAAAAATCCTGCTTAAATTAGATTCACATGACCCACCAGAAGGCAAGTGACTAAAGCTGCAGAATGCTACAAGTCCGTACTTGTTTAATACCCAGCAATTAAATGGGATGGTTGGCACAGTACTTTCAAGATTTTCACCAAATGTAACCCAAGTAAAATCTAGTTTTCCTTATTAAGTCTTCTACAAAGGTAATCCCCCCTTCAGATAGCCCTCAAATATATTATATAACCAACTTATGCAAGTTAATGTACTACTAAAAGTTGAATATTACCTGAAGTAAGTTGGTTATGTAACTGCAATAACCAGGTTACATCAAGATTATATAACCAGGATACAAGATTATATATTATAATTATATAACCAGGTTACATCAAGATTTTATTCTAAAAGTAATAAAGTGAAACATAATTTTTTTTTTTTTTTTAATTTCTGATCTAGGATAATTAATTTCTATAAAACCAATAATCTGAATCAAATCACCATCTCTGCCATGCGAACAGCATATTCATTTTCCTTTAAGAAGTAAGAAATTTTTTAAAACATCATTATCTTAACTAGATTAGCGATAACTGAGAATACTCTTCATATATCTTTAGCAAAAACTGATCAAATATTCAATATTAATCATATCTTTTAATGATGAAATTCACCACATGAAAGTTTACAGTAGAAATATTGAGTAAGATGAAATATGGCAGCACATAATATGGGTAAACAGAAAAAGAATAGACTATGTCATAGCCAGAAATTATTTCCCTTATTATAAAAATTCAATGACTGAGCACAGCCTTCCATATTGAAATGCAACAATCCAAATTTTGAAGATGAAATATTTGCAGCATATAGTAAAGATTAAGAATGGATTCATTTTAACAGCTAAATTTCAAGAAAATGTTAAATGATGCCCATAGCATGGTAGGATATAAGTGAAATTTAGTTTTAAAACAAACCTTAATTCATAGATTAATATTATTTATAAAAGCCTTTTATTCAGAAGTAAAGAGACTTCCTTTCTTAAAATTCTTGCAATATACGTATAAAATACAAATTATGACAATGAGATGAGCACAATAATTTTGGACAAAGAATGAGTTTTTCTATGAAGTTTAAAACAGAACACAGAAAATTCTCTAAACAAAGTAATCACTTTAGAGAGAAATGCAACTGGTATAAAACTTATGATCTGTTGATCTCATAAAATACATCTATGAGATAAAATTCAATGAAATGTTATGTTTTAGATGAAGTAGTATTGCATTCATATTAAGTGAATACGTATATGAGAGAAAGAAAAATCTCAATTATTTCTCAGAGCAGCAACAAAGAAATCAAAATAAAACTTGACATAACATACCATTTTCTGGCTCAATATTATGAATATTATTTGGACATGCTTTGTTGAATCTGTCATACTGGCTAGAGAACCTTTGCCTTCAATACAGTTCAGAATACAGTTTTATTACATTTATACCATCCAATACAACCTCAACATAATTTTCTTATCTATGCCTATGTTATAAATCAGCATGCAGTTTTTACAGTATTCATTTTTCAATATAAATGAATTCAGCTATTACTGCATAACACTGAAAATATGAATTCAGTTGTTACTGCATAACACATATGTTTTTATGTTCAACAGCTGTTCCTGAAAAAAAAAAAGTGCTATGAGCTCAATTATCAATAAATAACCTGTATGTTTAATTTTGTCACCAAAAAAATGCCAATTCTCTCTGGTAAAATAAAAAATATTCAACATTAATTCATTCAAAATGCACCAAAAATTTAGCTTCTAGCAATTTAAAACATTCCAATACCAAGCTTTATCATATAGTTGTGCATCATTTAATAACTATAAATGCATTGTACAAAAATATGTAATTCTTTTATTTCAGTTATGGAAGGTGTAATTTTCATTTAGTAACAGGGAAAAATCATGTACCAATCCAAGTCAATGAAATACTTAAATAATAATGAAATACTTTGTATAAATGAAATGAATAGTCAATGAAATACTTTGACATAAATCTAAAAATACTTGAGTCTAAGTATTTTAGATTTATGCCAATGATCTGGGATTCTGAAGTATAAAAGCATCATTACGTGCTATGCTTATTCATCAATATTATTAACACATTCAGTTACATGTATATGGAAAAAGGTACTGACCTTGTTCAACTGATGTACTCAGAAAATTTAGAAGTATTTGTTTCATATTACAATTCACTCCAGCTAACGATATATAATTTAGCTAACGACATTGATTTTACACTTTAATATTTTGCAATATAAATATACTTCTTTTAAGTTAGTATTAATCATGAATTATACACTCCTATTTAATTTAAACTTTGATTAATCTCTTTCTCTTGCAGAATTCTTGAATTATGCTATGCCTTAGATGCGAAAAGCTCTGACAGCCCATAAAGGCCAAAAATAATTCTGAATTGTTTTAATAACATATCGTCAGCTAAACTAATCAAATTTTGGAAAAGCCTACATTTTGAAGATACTCCTCCCAAAAGAAAAAAAAAGGGGGGGTGCGAGAACATTTACTCTTTTGAGATTAATCATCATCATAATAAACTGAAGTTAATGAAGATTAGTTACCAATTTATTAATTTCTAAGACATTAACAGCACCAATAAAAGCAATGCGAGAATATTCATTTGTTTAATTTTCTGCTTTATAGAATTCAACATTCTACGACTCGGCCATTTAGACTGCACAGTATTGCACCATGAGTATACCTTCCTTCTGGAGAGGAGGGAATCTTTTAAAATTATTTAGTAATTTTAAAACTTCATTATTTAGAAAGAACATTTCAGATTTGGAAATGTGTGAAATTATTACATAGGAAAATGTGCTTCAGACACTTGCCAGGATTTGGAAATATCTTTTGACATATAAGTAAATACACATGAAGCATTCTTCTAATCCCTTTGAAGTTATTACACTTTCATTCCTCCCTCCCTTTTTAGACACATCTACATACATTAGCTCTGCATATTATTCCACGAGCATAGCATTGCAAATCTATTTATCATAAAATACAAAAAACACCATAAATTTTAAATACACATTTTTAATTATATGAGATTTCCTTTTTTTCACCAATCGTTAATAAAATGAATATAAATAATTGAAAAGAACAATGTCAAAAATATTTAGCAAAATATCTTTGCAAATTGATTTGGACATTAATGTGCTTAACTGTACACAATCAGAGACATAGAAAATAATCTAACATTAGCATAATGATATAAAAAATACTCAGAATAATGAATCAAACATATAATTAAACTTTTATCATAAATCAACCATGTTACACGAAAAAACATAAAATATTCATTAAATACAAATGTGGATTAATATAACTTTATACTCCTTGCATGACATGTTTCTAACAATTCAAGTAACATTTTATACAATTTTTGCAATGAGACTTAAGAAATAAAACACATCAATATTTTAAAGCACATTTTTCATCTCTAAATTAATTTCTTTCCTATAATACTGTAAAAGTTGGCAAATGATGTTTAAAGCATATATATATATATATATGCATAATAATTTAATTGCAGTAATAATAAACACAAAAATATGGTAAAAGTATAATGAAAACAAAATTTATTTCTAATTAATTTCAATAAATAGGAAATAAAAATTACAAAAACAAAATAACATTATCTGATTTCAAGATTACTTCAGAATCAACAGATTTATATTCAATAATCTTATCTATTTATAAAAAGTAGCATTACAAATTTTTTTTTTTTAAAATGCACATATTATTAAACAGTGTGAGCAATAAATGTTAATTGGAATTTTTTAAATAAATTTGTTCCTTTCGTTATACACATCACAGTCCATAGTGGAAGCTAACAATAATCTCAGAAGCAGTACTTCATATTTCTGTAAAATATATTACAAAACATATTCAAGTAAGTCTCTCTCTTCTTTATATTGCAATGTAAATTTCATGTCATAGCACCAAAAACAGGATTGTGGCGACAGATGCTTGGCCCATACTCCTCATATGCAGCTTTGGTATGGCAAACTTGATAAAATTCTGGCTGCAAAGCGTTAAATAAAATATTATTAATATTATTGAGCAGCATGATAAACTATGTTTGAAGAAATTACACCACAGATAAAAAGAGTGAAAGAAATTTTACTTAATGCAAATTAAATTATCTAAATTAGAGATTCTCAAACATTTTAAATTTTGTACTCCATTGATGTAGAAATGAACCACCTAAAATAATGTAATGTACCATTATTGGTACATGTACCAGAGTTTGAGAAACCCTGATCTAAACAATAATATTTATTGGCTGACTTTTCATTTGTGTTGTATTAATGTTTTCTTTCATATATTTCAGTTAATATGTTTACACCACATTTGGATGTCTTCCACAAATTTATTTGCAGTTTTCAATGCGATAACATCACAGTACTTAGAAGTAAATTTTATATATGCAAAGCATTTAATTATATGTCCATTTCAAGACAATTACTGGCTTAGTGGTTACTGAAAAAAGATTACATGTCCAGCAAGATTTTCAGCATTTTCAATAAATTACATTTTATTAAAACTCCACTTTTATCCCTCCTTTTATAACCATGCTTAATATAAAAAAGCAGCGAGTTAAAAAATATGGGTAGGAGAATAAGTTTAAAAAGATTCACTTCTTTCATGGCTATATTGTGATGAATTTTCAAATACTGAAAAGAAGAAACTCCACCTTAAGGTGCAAAAATCCTGTATATAATCTCATGAAATATAATTACTCATTAAAACGGATTCATATGTCCAAAATATTTTTTCCACAAGCTATACTCCAAAACTTATATTACATGTTTACTGGAGTATTCAAGGGCTCCAATATGTATATATTTTTTAAATGCCAAGTGATGCCATTAATTCTGCTCCAAGTCTATAATTTTTTCATGTGAATCTACACATGGTCAAACCTTTCAGACTGTTCTCAGTTTACTTTTCATAAAGCATTATATAAAGTGCACAGTAACTTCAGGACTGGATGTTAAACTAGCAAACAGCAAACTATTTAAATTTGACATAATAAATTATTGCTTAGAAAAGGCATTTTGTTTGTTTCAAAGTGTGAAAGTTCAAAGTGATTGTGTGTTGTTCATTTCAGTCTCTAGTTTTTTTATATCAAATGTTTTGGAAAGTATCAATGATTCCAACTAGTGTTTCACGTTTCATTAATAATATTTTGCATTTATTATACCAGAAAAAGCATTAATAAATGTAAAGTGTGTATTTTTTAATCACCATCAATACTGGGCTCATCTTTTGTTTCAGTATCATTAAATTGTTTCAGGAGATGTTCAATGTCAAATAGTAACTAAAACTTGGTAAGCTGGTGAATCTACTTCACAGTTTCCAAGAAAAACAAACAGATCACATTTTGAATGCACATTAAAAACACTCCTTCTTGATGAAGCATTACTGATACTATATGATGTCATTTCATTTCACCAATCTTTAAAAAAATTCATTTTATGAAGAATGCTAAGTAATGCAGTGTTAGGTTTAATTTTTAGATCATCAAACATTTGTAGTTTTAAAAGTTTCCCATACTTCATTTTAAATGATTAAATTATTCCCATATCAAAATACTAAAATTCTGCTGGAACAAATATCTAACAGATTCATAATTTATCAGATGAGAGAGACAATGAGAAAGGATGATTCTTATTACATATGAAAAAATCTTCAAAATAGCTAAATTACTAACTTAGAAAAGTTAAAAAATTAAATTCTAGAAAAATTTGGGAAGTTTTGAAAATTTGTTCAAATGAAGTTTTTTTTTATTTAATTGAATTAATTATTGAGAAATGCTAATAATTATTGGAAAACTAACCATTGTAATATCAGCAAAATTAATTACTGTAACTAAAAGTAACTATTGGGGGGGGGAATGAAAAACAAAATCCATTAAATTGAGAGAATTTTAAATCTAGATTATTTTGCAGGGTGCCTTTTCAGTTTTTCCAATGAATTTTATACATTATAATGTATCTTTGCGGTTTTGCAGCTGAGGATGGTGGTTCGGTAAAACCATCGAAACTAGTCCTGTGAAAATTTTGTAAACATAACGCTGATTTTTGTTGTTTGACTTCTGAATTAGTATTTATTCGGCATGTTATTGTGTCTTAAGTATGCTACTTTGTCATTGGCTTTTTTTTAAATGTGCAATGCAAGCTTTTTTTTCATGATACAAGAGATAACACTTTTCTGATATACTTTTGTTAATCATTTTGATGGTTCTGTAATCTTCAACTTCAGATCTCCACTATCTAATGATAGAAATAGAAAAAATACCATATCCTTTGCGAAGCTTCATACAAAAGGTCGCAGGAACTGAGATCCAGGGAGCAAGGTGTTTTTGCAACTTATTCTACAGAAATTCTTAAACATGAAGAAGAGCTTTATTTTATTAAAAGAGGAATGCATTTGATTAGTGGCATACTCAGATAATTTATTATTTTTATAGTATTCCCTAAAAATTAAAAAAATGGTTCATAGACTTGGTTCATCTCTATCAAAATTTAAGAAAAGTTGGATTCTTGTGAAACTGCATTCCAAAAGCACAATAAATGGCATATAAATTTACTTTCACAAACTGAATAATACAAAAAGTTTTATCTATGATAAATAATCTATTTACAAGTTGTTAGCCTGGCAACTACAGTTGGTGATGATTTCATCAATTCCTACAAAATTAAAAACTATCATTTGCTGCTACTTACTTACGCTGCTTATATGTGGCTATATTTATCTACTTATTTTTATCACATTAATCATTTATCTGTACATATCGGTGATCCTCAATCATTGTGTCACCAGATTCTTCAAGTATGTTACCATGTATGAATTTATTTATAGCATGACAGTTTTCATCCAATACAATTCATAATATATATATATTTCTATATGGTACATGTATGGATTTCCTACAGCATAACATCATGAGATGACACTATGAATACCCATACATAAGTGACATCAGACAAGTAGTTCGATTGGTTCTAACCTCCTAGCGGGATTAGCTGAACGAGTCCTAACATACGTCAGACTGTTCAATGTCTTAACCAAACCACACAACTTAAAAATTCAGATGGATTCGAGAGCGGTTAAAATTGATATTTCATTGAAATAGGATATTCAGAATTTTCATGATTACAACATTTCCTTTATACAAGAAAGTAAAAATGAGATAAATATATTTTTCGAACAAGATAATAATGATTTTGTTGATTTGTTAGATGACAAAACATTCTAAGCTAGCTCACTTATCTGATATTTTTGTTATCTTTAAAAATATAAATACAAGTATGCAAGGACTAAAAAATAATACTTTAATTCCAAAAAAACAGAGTGCTGAAATTAAAAAAAAAAAAGTTGGGTTTGAAATCCATTCGCAATAAACGACACATTGGCAATGAATTAACTTTAAAAAAAGAGGAAGAACTAATTTTGGGGTGTAATAATTGAGATTTAATTTCAAAACATTCAGAAGAATCAATTAATTCATTCTGGGTTAATCTCAGATATGTTTTAACTGATAATATTACAAAAAGCTTTAATTGTTTTATTACAATTTTCCACATCTTATTTGTGTGAATTTGCATTTTTGGTTTTGACCAACATAAAAACGAAAGATCCACTATAAATAATATAAATAAAATCAAAAAACATCAAACTCCAATTCTGCATTAAATGCAATTTGTACACTCAAACCTGTTTTTGTGCGGTCTTTTTTGGCACTATTTTTTTGTGTGGTACATGAAAATTTCAATCAAATTGGAACATAACTGATGACGTTATCAATAAAAAAAATGTTTTTTTAATAATAATAAAAAAAAGAGGCTTCAATCTTGTATATCTAGCTACCAAGACATATACAAGACTCTAGTGAAACTACAGTCGTCCCCAAAACTGGTCATCGACAACATGGTAACTAAAAAAAATCAACTTTAAAAGAGTGCGAGGTAGTATCTTCAAGTGACAAAAGCGATTTTGAGCAGTTTACCACAAGAAAGTTCGCATATTGCCAAACTACGAAGGAAGGCATATTTTTCTTCAATATTTCCTGCACCCTTTTTTCCTCACTAATTCTACTGTCTGAAAATCCAGGTGGGGGCGGGGAATTATGAAAATAATTTCCAAAGAATGTGGTTACAAAAGATTATAACAAAATAAAAATACATATGAATAAACTACAGATAATTATCACAATATTATTTCTTTAAAAGAAACCTCTGCTACTTCTTCGACTGCAAATATTCAGTGCTTCTGGAAGTACTACCTTTCTACCTTTGTTGTCTGCTACAGCTTACCAGTCGTCATTATTGTCATCACTGTTAAGTCTGTTTTTTCCCATGAGTAATGATCTTCAGAACTTCAAAGAGCATTAGATATCTCCATAACCTTGAAGCTCTCCACTATTATTGCTTCATCAGTCATAGTACATGTACCTAAAATCCACAAGCAAATCAATTCAAAGGAAGATCTCTGGATTTTTCCAGTTCTAGTAAATATGTGTGATAACCAATGGTTATAAAACTTCTAGAGATAGTTTCTGAATGATTTATTCACTGATATGTCCAGTGATTGCAAAAGTGACGTAAATCTTCAATAGTGACTTATGAAAAGCATCTGTCGATTGGTTCCACACAATTCTGAGACACTTTTTTCATTCAGACAACATCCAATCTTTCTGATGTACTTTAACTACGATATCACAATACAGGTTTTGTTTCGGCATTGTCTTCCATTTAAAAATTGCAAAATGCGGAAATTTTTTATCATCAGCAATCACTGCTAATATTAAACAATGCAGCTTTAATTAAGTTAAGTGAATAATGAAAAAATTTTCAGAACATGGTGCTAAAAAGCTAAGGGGGAAAAATATGATTACTGATAAAAAATAATAATACATAAAACTGTTCAAAATATCTTACTGTCGATCCCAATAAACTGCCACCAAACCAAACAGCATATCTTTGCATATGATGTGAAATGACTTGAACTTCAATAGGTTTTGGCTGTAATGAAAAAATATATGTATATATAAAATATAAAATATCTAATCTATCTTTCAAATAATAAATTAATAATAGTACTTTAACTCCTGTCTTTATGCTAAAAATAACACAGCACTAATGTTCTAACTAAACGAAAAAGATCCCTCATTTAGTATGTATTGGGGCACTTACCAATGAAATCTGAACCCAACACCTATACATTAAACTGTCATGTGATCTGAAATGGTATAAAAGGTAAACTGCATCGCAACTCCCTCTCCTTTGCTCTTCTCTTCTGCTTGTGTCACCTTGCCGCTAGCTATGCAGATTTTACTTTCCTAATTTCATCCATGGTTTAAGATGTAAGCTGTATAAAATGGGGGTGGGGATGCATAGCGCACCCACTATGATGATGTGTATTATCGAGGAATAAAATTATGATTGGAATTTATTGTTATGTGTGTTCTTAGAGTGTTATTTTGCTAACTATGCAGTTATAATGCCGAGAACCACCGCCAATCCACTGCAACTTACTGTCCACCAAGTCATCTTATTACAATAATGACACAGATTTATATTACTTACATATATATAAAAGAGACCGATTAAAAGCAATAGGTTTAAAATAAAAATAAAAAAAAAAAAAAAAAAAATATATGCTTCAAAAGTATTACTGTCATTCCCCCCCCCATCTTCTGAATGACAAATAACTTAAAATCACATTTTAAAATGAAACAAGTAACCACTAAAGATTAGTTATATGCTGCTAAGTTTCTCTCAGTGCTTAAATTGCGCCGGAGCCCTGCTCTGGTACTTGTAAATTTTTAAGATAAATTACAATTTTAGCCGGAGCGCACCGAAGCCCTAAATAAGATGAGCTTTGGTACTTCTTTTTATAAAACTGAAACACAATTTAAAGGGGAAAAAATTTAGAATTCCTAACGTTTTAGTTTAACAATAAGAAGACCTTGCAATACTCTGTCTCCCTAGAAATACAAACTCATGAGAACATGAGACGTTCAAGTAAAGTCCCCTCACTCACATGCGGAAACCTTTCCCCTTAAGAAGGGCAATAAATTTGGGGGAGTTTGTTTAGGAACACGTAAATTTCTCGCCATGCCATCGTATCTAGTGTATTGTTATCAATGCTTAGAGTTAGTTATCCTCGCAGGATGGAAAAATTGTGTTCTTAAACATGCATCAAGTGACAGCAAGTACAACAAGAGTGATATACTGAGAAAAACTGCTCAAGCACATCCTATACATTGTCTTCCCAGTGTCCATTAATGGGGGGGGGAAGCGTAAACAGCAACTTTAGATCCATCCTTAGGAGTCAGATTCAGGACTCATTTTACCCCTCATACACATCTGTTTGATGGCTATAATTACATCAACAGAGAGCCCTGGTCAAAAAGAGCATTCTCTCTCACCAAGATTTCCCTCATTTTTTGTTTCCACCCATACATACACTCATTCTGTTTCGCCCTGGAATTTTCATCAGCTATGCTTTAAGTATATTTAATTTTTGTGATGATAAAAGAACTTTTTCACCCCCTTACGATCAGAGCTTAAATTGGGCCGGAGCCCACCGGATCTCTGCTCCGGTGCTTCTTAGTTTTTGTAATAAATCATAACTCTAGCTGGAACACACTGGAGCCCTGAATAAGAAGGCTGCAGCACTTCTTTTATGTAAACGAATAACAATTTCAGTAGAAATTTTATCTCGAGAATTTTATTTTAACAATAAAATTATATTAAAAATTGCTTATTAAATTTCAATTTATCTCTTTACATTTTATTTAATTTTAATTATTTCAATAAATAATAGTAATTATCAATTAAAGTATAATTAATTGTTTATCTAATAATTATCAATTAAATTATAATTGTTTATCTAATAATTATAAATTAAATTATAATTAATTATATAACAATTATTGATTAAATAACAATTTATAAACATTTATTAAATAGCTGTTAATTAATTTGATAACAATTAACTATTTAATTTAAAAATTATTAATGAGTTTAATAGTCTATTTACTTATTTACTCTTGTTCCTCTTTGCTGATAGTCTTCCGTAGGGCTCCGGCACTTCTAATCTTAGAAATTAAGCCCTGGTTTCTCTTATACTTTGACTCTTTTAAGTAGACTATTCCAAAAGACTGTATTCATACAAAGAGAAACATTCTTTTAGCTTTAAAGAAAAAAGCACTTTCAGCTTTTAACTTTAATTTTTAAAATAAAATGAATGTTTCTATTAAAAATGTGTTGAAACATTTTCGTTTTTTCTTTGTATTGTCTTTTCTTTATTTTCAGATACATTATGTAAAAATATTTGATAATTGTAAAATTATAATAAGTTAGAGAAACAAAATTGCAAAAATTTTGGTGATCCCCTGCTGCAGGTTCTGCGACCCTAGATGGGAACATACAGTTTAAGAAACTCTGACATAGGTAGTTCACGAAACGATTGCTGTATAGTAAACTCTTGCCAAACACAAAGGTTATGTCATTAATACACAGTGCATACGGCAAAATTGCATAAGCAATAATGAATGACCACATAGTTCCCTTTCTATGAAAAAAAGTATTAGGTATAATTTAGATTAAGAAAATATGTATAATTTAAACAAACCTAAATACTGTTCTAATTAAAAGGGAAAAATAAAAGAAATGTAAGCTAAAATTAATTTTATTGCTGTTTAATTAGTATGTGATACAATTATTTCTTTAAAACGTTGTGAATTTTTTGCTTCGGACAATGACTTACAGAACTCTAAAAGGTTTTGAAACAAGAAGTGCAGAGTTTTTTCTTTTTTTCTTTTTTTTTTTTGTTTCCCATAAAATATCATCTTTTTTCTTCATTTGGGTCAAACTACATTGTAAAATTAAACAGTTCCTGTATCTTTTTTAGCAATTCATTTAAATTTATTGTAAGTTAAAGGTGTTTTACCTTAACCATTATCACTTTTCACTGTTGGCTGGTGTTACAGAATATCCAATTCATCATTTCTTCATTAATTTTTGTTGTCTTGTTCTATATCTGAAAATTTTTTGCCACCAGTTGCTTCTGCAAACTGTATGGTTTTATTTCATTTCATTTTCAAGTGACATAAACCCTTTAAAATTGTTGATGACATCTAGCCAGAGTTGATGGCAGTAATTATTTACTGTTGATGAATGAACCTTATGTTGGTTTGCAAATTGGTGATGGACTGTCAACAATAGTGTGATAAACAGTATAATCTGGACACCTTGCAAAGGAGATAATTGTGTAACTCGGTCTTTCTTTACTTTTTCCCTCATTCCTTCAGAATAGGACAGTGATATGACACTCTTTTATATAACTCTCTATTGATAAGTATTTGGAGTACTAATGAATCTTATTATTATGTAGTATCTATCATCATGTATTAATAAAATGTGTTTGTAATCTTCCAATTTCCATCTACAATCTCTTTTGGATTACACATTTCAATTAGCTATGATCTTGTTGACACTGCATTGGATACAAGGTAAGAGAAATTAATTATATTCTTTACTTTGATCATTTGTTGTGAAATTATTTGCTACAAAAAATGTTTTACAACATCGTAAACCACATATAAATGAAATTTTTGCACTAGACAAATTAAATGGAAACAATGAAGATAACGTATATATGAATTTGCGTTTCGCAAATCCCCACTGAGGGTTTCCTGAATACAACTTTAATTGTTTTCACATTTACTTTTAAGAAGAGCAGAAATTAAGTGATTAAATAAAAATCACACAGAACACAGAAATTTAAGATACTAAAAACAAGAAACAGCAGTTTTGAAAAGAAAACTCTACAAAAGAAAGACATTTGTTAAAGTAAACCTTCCAAATTGCATAAAAAATTTTTTAACATTACTAAAATATAGTTACATGCAAAATCATGAAATTTTAGTCATTCAGTTAAAAATTTCTGACCTTTATAATAAAAAAATTCTAATTAAAAAAATACAGCAAAGGCACGTCTTCATTATTAACTATGAAATTCAGAACTTCCTCCTACATACAGTTTCCGAAAAGTATGCACAATATGTTACATTTATTATCTAGCATTCTCATTTAGTTATTAGTATATGCAAATTTGCATATCCATAGTTAATTAGCCAATATCTAAAGAAAAGGCAAAGGTTTTGGGGAGTGATCACATCTGAATATATAATCATGGGAATATCCACACCCTAGCAGTTAAAAATGAATTTATAATTTTTTTAATTAAACATTAGAAGTGATCTTGATACCCACTTTTTAATTGATTCATTTTTGCACTCATCATTTTTATGTCCAAATCATTTTTCAAATAAATGGATACTAGCACTAAATGTTATCACTACTTACTATTATGAAAGAACTGATACAACAAATATTAAAAAAAAGTATGAACACACAAATAAAAGGATTTTCCACCAAATATTATTGCTAAGTATTACTTTTAACTGTAGTAAATGTAAAAAAAAGGGTAGAGCAACATTTAACACTCTACAGGAAATTTTAAAGATATGCCGTTTTTAAATCTTTTGTCGTTTTACTGTAGAATTTTATCTGGTGTAAGTTAAAAAAAGTGATGCTTAATAAATAAAGACAAAAATTTAATAGTAAATCATCTTACTTAAAATAATAATAATAATAATAAAGCATTGATATAATTAACTGAGAAAAAGCTGACAAAAGTTAATGCAATGCTTGACGTAGCTTTTAACAATTTCGTGATTTTCTTCTTAAATTTTGTGTGGCATAAATGCAAAGAAACTGATGTTAAATAATAAGTTTAAAGGACAAAAAAAGTTATGTTAACAGAAGTGAATCTAAGAGCTGATTTTTAAACTGTGAGCTCAACGACAGCATAAAAACCTTATCAAACCCTCTTTAGCGACGCTGAAATCGGAATCCATACAGACTTTTCTTCTTATTTTAATTTATTAATATTTTAATTTCCATTATGCTGTTTCATAATGTTTGATGCAAGTTTCACTGTTTTTTTAAAATTCCAAGCAACAAAAGCTGCCTTTTTCTTGTGCAACTAGAGATCACTATGCTAGGAAGGAAGGAAAATATGCCAAAATTTAATAAAAAGACCAACTAACTATAGAAAACTACTGCTTTGTTTAAATCTTATTACCCATTAATGATATTTATTAAATATCTGACAATATACCTTTGACATCTCTTTTTGCTTATATACCCTCTGCTGAGATGAAAACAATTTGAATACTCAGCATAAACATAAGAATTTCAGCTAGTGTTTGATATAATTACATACTAAGACTAAACATAAATCCAGCAATATGTAATCTCAAAATATTTTTTAAAAATGCATTTCCATCTGTTAAGCATTGTTATATGCTTTGTCAAATGAATAAAAACTAAAGAATTAGCTTAGTACGAATTTTTATGTTATTAAACTGTAGTCAATAGAATCTCACCTTAATTCGTCCACCACTAAGTGTTTCACTAAGTTTCAATCTTGCATCCACAACTCTCTTAATATCACGTTGTAATCTTCGACCAAAATCACGGAACATTGTCGAACCACCAGACAAAACAATGTTCTAAAATATAAAAAAACAAATGTCAAAGTAGTACTTTAGACAATGAAACTACAAGAACAAATGTTAGAAAAAGATACTTGCTTTATACAAAGGTCTCCTCACATCGATAGGACAGCTCTGAATACATGTGTCGACTATTTCTGATATTGGAACCATGAAATCAGGATTTGCAAACTTAAAAATAATATTAAAAAAAAACATAAATATCACTTAATAGAATTTTTTAAATATTCATTCCAGTTATTCTGGAACACACATAAACAGACTGAAATACAATACAATCTCACATTGCTTTAATCTGGTACACAGAAATGAAAAATCAAATCTCTACCTTCTACAATGTCATTAAATATTGATGCAGAAAATTATGTTTCTTTACTGAAGTACTTTCTTATCTTACAGGAAGTAATGACCTAATTTCTCAAAGCCTAAAAGGCCTCACTAGTGGCCAGCTGGTGAAGACTGCTAAATACTGGAAGTTAAACTTAGGTGACCAGGCTGGTTTTCATGGATTTTCCCGTGCATAACATGAATACGAGACAGTTCTCCTTAGAAAATCTTCCACGAAGGTCTCCTAGGCAGACAGCCCTCATGTTATCTGCCATTCTCAATTAATCTAACCTGACCTATTCTCAACTCACAAACAGTTTTCTGAATCACCAGACCTTATACCATAACACTGGTTCCTTCAAGTATATATTAAAGACACATTCATGCTACATTTGCCATTCATCACGCATAATCTCAAAAATCACATTGTTCTTGCTGTGGAGACAATAATCCCCCCCAGCTAGTCATTTACTCTGTCTATATAGTGGAAAAGGACAGTATAAGGGAGATTAGCTGCCTTCACAGAACTAGAACTGCCATTCTGTTTGGTAGACGCTCAGGTATGACAGAAATTCATAATATTACTATCAAGTCTGACTTGGGCTGTGTGATAGATTATTTTTTAAATACTTTCTGCAGGATTGGGCAGTTTAATTGTGACGACAATCTATATCTGGGTGTCTCTCTCTGGTGTACTGGGAAGACAATAAAAAATGATATGTTGGTGTAAAACAGTAAAAATTTAATTACTATCTTGATTATATACATGCAACTTAAGACAGTCACATTGAATAATCATAAATAAAATTTGAATAGTTTTCTTTGCACGTATTATCTCTTAATCTGCAAATTTAAAAATAAACATCTGAAATCAGGTTAATCTTTTGATCAAATTTGTACTGTATTTTAAAAAATATAAATGTCACATTCTGAAAGCATTTACAAAATGCACAAAAGCTAAGTCCCAATGCAGAAAATCTGAAACATTTACATTATATTTTAAATTAAATGAAATTATGCATGTAATGAATAAAGAAGTACAAACTAGCATGTCGAGGTATAATTAATAGAATTTCAAACATTCTGTTATAAAACAAAGTAAATATACAATTATCAAGTATTTATGGAGCATAATTTTTGAACACATTTGACAACAATTTCTAACAACATGTAACAAGTTTTATAAATGTTATATAAGGAACTATTCTATTTTTCATTTTTGCACAAATTTTAGCTTTTCAAAGTGAAAATACTATTTTGGTCATGCTATAAGGTATTTCTCTCACCTTTTTAGCATGCCTTCGTGGTGTAGTGGTCAGCATGCTCGATGCAAATTCGAGAGGTTCGTGGTTCGAGTCCCAGCGAGGGCATTGCTCATTTTTCACATTTCTTGCTTTCAAAAAATAGCTTAGTGTCTCTACATAGGTGCCCGAACTAAAAGGTGGTGAACGTTTCTCCTGAAACCACAGCCACCCCTCAAAAGGGGGAGTATATAAGGTTATTTCTCCCGCCTTCTTAGCATGCCTTTGTGGTGTAGTGGTAAGCATGCTCGACGTGAATTCAAGAGGTTCGAGTCCCAGTGATTGCATTTCTCATTTTTCACGTCTCTTGCTCTAAAAAAAATAGCCTAATGTCTCTACAATGCAAGCTATTCAGATAAAGTTTGGTTAAAACTACAAATAACATGATAGAAATAAAAACAATATAAACATGGGAGTACACAATTAAAATTCTTATACCGAAATTATACAAAACTAAAAAAATAATATGAATAATTAATGACAATAAAATAAAATTTACCTCAGGATGAAAAAATATCTCGGGACCTAAGAAACGCTCATAACCCACATCAACAGAGAATGGTTGTTGTGTGATTGCATTTATACCCTCATACTTTTTCATCCACTTGCTTGGTTCTTGATCATACTTTGCAAATTCTTTAGCTATATCTGGGCATATATAACTAAACCTTTCCTACAAAAACCAAATAAATTTATTTTGAAGTACAACACAATTCTAGTGTTCAATTTGAAGTACAACACAATTATTAGTATTGAATTTCACCTACAAGAAGTGAAATTCAATACTAATAAATTTCAAAATATCCAATAAATATGCAAAATAAGAAAGAAATGTGAAACTAAAACCTAAAATTATAAAAACAAGAAAAAATATGTCTGACCTGAACATAAAACACCTGAAACCTGAAAAAATATGTCAAAACATAAAACAAGGGGAATTCAATCAAATCTGATACTACATTATCAAGAGGAGGATAACAGACTCGATTAAAATCCCCTTCCACTTAAAAACCACTGTGTTTCTCTATCAAAAATCAAAATCAGCTGATGAACTATTCTAAAGTATTTAATTATATAAAAGTTCACCTGATAATTTTGAAAAAAAAATTTCAGATGAACTGTTATAATTAAATGCTTTAGAAATACTTAAAATTTTGAAAAAAATTCAGGTATATTAATTATTCAAATATATTAATATATATTATCATAGCTATATTAATATATACATATATATATATTAGTATAGCTATTATACAGATAAATACATATATATTATATATATGTAATGAAGCCAACTTAGATGTAATGATGTTGTAGAAATATTGATTGGCATAGAATGTTTATCCATAGTAAAGCAGAATAAATATTCATCTTAATTTTCAAAAGATATGTTTGAAGCCAAATATATAATATAAGCCAGCCACAAACAAGTTGGCACCCTCATTCATGTCTACTTTAAGACATTTATATTTTCAATAGCTTTGCAGTAAAAAGGGAAGCAGCTTGCAGTAGTCCAGCTAGGATGAGTACAGAAAGCCAAGTGTCTAACATCCAGGATGTAATCTTAATTCAGAGTGAGTAGTATAGTATACATTTAATTTTACTAACCAGTTATTTTATATTAATTACCTTTACCGTCTTTTTCGCTTGTCTGCCAGCATCCTAATTCCTAGTTTGTGTATATTCAAATAAATAGAAAAAGGATTTAAAGGAAGGTTTTAGATGGTAGAAATAGAGCATGTTCCACCTGTTGAAGGTCCCATTTGCTACTTGATTCTTTTGACCAGGAGTACCATTTACAATAATTTCATATTATTTATCTGTATTAATGTCACTTTCTAATTACATTACTCATAATCAATTTTATTATAACTATTTAATTTCTAAAATTATTTATATTTTTATATTCATTATCAAAATATTAAACATTTTCTATATTATTACACTTAACACTATTTTACATCCATTTTCTTTGCTAGCATTCAAAATTATTTCACTTATTTTTTTATATTTACTTCATTCTCAGAATAATTATAAAATTCTTAATATTAATTCAAACATTTTTTAAATAAATCACAAGTATAATAATTAATGATATTAGAATTTAATTATCTCCCCTGAAAATAATATTAAAATTCTTTATTTACTTTTCTTTAATATTACTATTCTTTACAAAAATAGTTATTTAAATTTATATTTCTAATACCATAAAATTTTTAATCTTTCATTTTAATGAAATCTTTATTCATTAATAAAATCATTTATCTTTTAATGAAATATAATAAAAAAAGGGTTATTATGTGTTTAAATCTCAAAATAACATTAATTAATTAATAAGTTCATAGTTATGAAAAAATTTAAACATACTCTATTAGCAAAAAATATAAAATAAAATTAACAAACAAAATAAATATGAAACCATCAAATGAAAAAATCAGAATACTTTTCTTTTCATTTTTTTGAACACTTATGTTTTATGTTTTCTCAAAATATTAAAATAAAATTGAAAAAACTTGAATTAAAACACTTCATGCAATTTTTAAACCCTACTAACTCAGTAGCAGCTTTGTATAGAAGAGGGGGACAGCGACTTTATACACTCTGACCAAAAGAAAATAATTACAAACATTTAAAAGGCCACATATTAAAAATGCAGCAATTGGAAGCAACAGAGAAGCATTTCCTATGGTTCAGCACATGTGAAGTAAGTGACACTATGATTGATAACCTCTGTTAATTTTCAATATCTAAATGGAAGTGCACAAAAGCATCTCGCATATGGTAGTTGAAAACACATTTTATATAGGGTAATGAATGGAATGCTGATCATAGTTGATCTGAATATACTTCTATTGTTAACCTCAAAGCACTAATTAAATCACATTTTTTTTCTTTTCGTTGACACGGGGCAGAACATGAGAAAGGCTTTGATTGTGAATGCAGAAAATAAAATTACTAGGCATGACACGGACTTCTGTTAAACATTTTGTTGAAACGGGAGTTCCCCCGAAGGTAATTAATTCACTCTCGATTCATTGTAATGGAGCAAAAGAACTAGAAGATTTGGAAATGGTAAAACTAGCAGAGTTGGAAGCTAAGCACTTACTTTTTCCAATAAATCCTTACCTAATTTTTTCTACATCTTTATTGTATGCATGTTTCCATTTAAAACAACATCAAAGAGAAATGCATAAATATGGCACTGCATATGGCATTGTTTTCCCCATTTATACAGCAATGCTTGCAATTTTTGACACAGCAGTTCTTTAAAATTTGATTGCCTAAGAAATACACCAGCTTCTAAGTAATTAGAATATTTAAGAAGTACAATGTGAATTTTTGCATTTTCTACAGTTGAGAAAAATACTACATTTCTGAAGAAAAGCAACATTTTTTTCATCAGCCAGCTACTTCAGAGTCCCATTACGATTTGTTATAAAGAAAAAAATACTCAATGCAAAAACAGTATTAGAAAAAGAACCATCGAATTTGGAAGGTGGCAGTGCTTAAATTGCACCAGAGCCCAACGGAGCCCGGCTCTGGTATTTCTCAATTTTTAAGATAAATTACAATTCTAGCCGGAGCGCACCGGAGCCCTAAATAAGATGATCTCCAGTACTAAAACTAAACCACAATTTTAGGGGAAAAAAATTAGAATTTGCAACGTTTTAATTTAACAATAAGCAGACCTTGCAATACTCCCTAGAATTCCCTAGAAATACAAACTCATGAACATGAAACATTCAATTAAAGTCCCCTCACTCACATGCGGAAACCTTTCCCTTTAAGAAGAGCAATAAAGTGGGGGATTTTTTTAGGAATGCGTAAATGTCTAGACATAACATCCTATCTAGTGTATTGTTATCGATGGTTACAGTTAGTTATCCTCATAGGAATGTAAATTTGTGTGTGTGTGTGTGGGGGGGGAAGTGTAAGCAGCAAGTTTAGGAGTCAGATTTAGAACTCATTTTACACCTGACACACATCTGCTTGATTGCTATAATTATATCAGCAGAGAGGGTCAAAGAGAACGTTCTCTCTCACCAAGATTCCCCTCATTTTTTGTTTCCACCCACTCATACCCTCATTCTGTTTTGCCCCTGGTTTTAGCATTATCTGAATTTTCATCAGCTATACTTTATGTATATTTAATTTTTGTGATGATGAAAGAACTCCCCCCCTAAAACCAGAGCTTAAATTGGGCTGGAGCTCACTGGATCCCGGCTCTTGTGCTTCTTAGTACCGGAGCCTTAAATAAAAAGGCTGCAGCGCTTCTTTTATGTAATTGAATAACAATTTCAGTAGAAATTTTATCTCAAAAATTTTATTTTTAACAATAAAATTATATTAAAAATTGCTTACATTTTAATTTATCTCTTTACATTTAATTTGATGTTAATTATTTAATTATTTCAATAAATAATAATTAATTATCTAATAATTATCAATTAAATTACAATTAATTGATTATATAATAATTACTGGTTAAAAAATCATTAATAAACATCAATCAACTAATTATTAATTAATTTGATAATAATTAACTATTTAATTTTAAAATTATTAATGAGTTTAATAGTCATTTTATTTATTTATTTACTCTTGTTCCTCTTTGCTGACGGTCTTCCATAGGGCTCCGGCACTTCTAATTTTAGAAATTAAGCCCTGGAAGGTGATAAGTCTAATTCAATGATATATGAGCAATGTGTATTGAAACCCTTGCCTGCTGCAAGCAGACCTGAGTTGCCATGTAAAATATATTTTGATGATGTCATGGCAGCTCATTTTGACATTACTAAAATAACTATTTTGGCACCATAATGTATTGCTTCATGAATACTGTTCCAGAGGAAGGGGGTGAATAATCAGAAAGAACCTTAAAAATTTCATATGCATGTGTTCAAAATTTAACCCTCTTAGCATTATGGGTTTTATCCTATAATTTAAAAATTTTCCAAAAAGATAATGTATTTTCTTTATTATAATTTGAAAATTACCCTTTAATTTTGTACCTTGACTCCTTTTTTCCAATATATATCCAAGCTGAAATCGGATGCATTAGAATCTGGCAAAAATTTTTGCATGTAATGAATTAGAAAACCATCTTTCTGTATAGAATTTTACACATATAATGCTCAAGGGGCTATAACCATAGATATGTAAAGTGCACATGATTATAAAGTACAAACACATTATTTTAAAAAATTCTAAAAGAAATTTAAAAAAAAAAAAAAAAATCAAGACTAGTGATATTTACCTTAATGGCTTTTGCTGTTTCTAATGACTGTTCAGGAGGAATACCAACTTCCCTTTCCCTCAATAGGCTCTGAATAAAGTAAGTAATGTTGCGACCAGCAATTGGAATGTGTTTTATACAACTTCCAATAACATATCCTTCAGCCTAAGAGACACAAAACACTTTTTTTCGCATTAATGCATAATAAATCTAAAAATTTGAAATAAGTTAATGAAATACTGTTTATTTTTTACTTGATCTGAATTCTATAAAGTTACCACATACCACTGGAATACAATGAGTAACACCATCACCAGAATCAATTACTAAGCCATTCAAAGTTCGCTCTCCCATCTGCCTGGATGTCCAGGATGCAGCTAAAGCTAATACTGCCTATACCAAAAAATATTACATATTAATGCAAAAGTTGAAAGAAAAATATTTCTTTTAACACAATCTAATTTTTATAGAAAAAGTTATATATTTTACTTTAAATGTGGGATGAATGTAATTTCCTTTAATTCAACTGCAAAAACAGAGACGAGGGAAAACATATCCCCATGGACATAATTAAAATCATACAATATTTTGGATTGCCCTACGCAGAAACTACATACAAAATGTAACTGTACAAACTTTAACAAATTTTGCCAACATTTTCTCTTATAAATCATTAAACAATTTTACTGCATAATCTTAAATAAAATATAAATGGATAGGTAATAATTTATTATGCAAAACACCACTGCCTTGGACAGAAACTCTGTTTCAAATTAATAAATAGCAACAGCATTATAGATGCTGCACAACATAATTTCTATAGCAAAATGCAATATATGAATATATAAAAGGAAGAAATAGACTAAAATATCACACTTTCAATACTTCTGAAAATAATCTAAATTCAGGGTTCGCACATTGAACATAAGCTATATAAGCTTCATTTGGAACTCACTAATTCTTATCCAAAATTTACTGCCATTGAACAAAAGTTTTGGTCTAGAACTGAGAATGCAGTCAACTGTCATAAAAATGCCCTTGCATTTAAATTTGAAAAACTTCTTTTATAGTCTTCCAATTTAAGTAGTTCAAAAAAAATCTTCCCATTGTAAATGTTAAGTCAATAGTTAATATTTCTAGTGTTAATTTATCAAAAGATAAACTATCTTCCATCAATTAGCTATAAAATTGCACATATTTTACAGAAATTTAACTTTCAGGTCGTTTATTCTCCCATCAATAAAATCGAAGATTCATACTCAAAGACCCCATTCCAGATATGAATTCCTGGAATATAAAATTGCACATATTTTATAGAAATTTATCTTTCGGGTCGTTTATTCTCCCATCAATAAAATTCCAAGTTTCATACTCAAGGACCCATTCCAGATATGAATTCAGAATTATATCAGCAATTCATTCCAGATATGAATTGCTGATATAATTCTGAATATTTACAGGATTCTTGGCCAATGTGGTTTAATTTACATTGGTCAAACTAAGAGAGCCTTAAAATTTGGCGTTAAGGAACATGAGGCATATGTTAGAAAAAAAGGAAACACAGAAGTCTTCTGTTGCATTTATGTAACATTTATGTTTTGTAGCAACATCAAACAAAATGTTACAACAACAAATAACAAAATGTTCATGGAATCTTTTTAAATTTGAAAATTTTTCAGATATTTTAATTAATTTACATCAATTTTCTTCCTTTTCAGCATCTAAGTTTATTTGTTTCAGTATGCTAATCAATGTCTCACTACTTTGCTTCATCTCCTAATTTATAAATGTTTCAACTATTGACTTTTGCAGAATAATTCTCTCTTCATTTTAGAATTTTCATATTTAAATAAAAGAATTTCTGGCATTCTGAAGAACAAATTGTACTTTAGAATGTATAGAATAAATTGCTAATTTTCTTTCTTTAATAATATGAGTATTGGGAATAAATATGAAATGATATAAGTTCAGAGCTGGCACTACAGCCAGTGTGACAGAATTTTTAGAATTTAGAGAAGCATGGAGCAACAAAACTTAGAGATTGCAAAATTTTTAGAATTTAGGGTAGACACAAAGACATATATGATAAATCTCGATAAACTGTCGGTTTTCAATTTCTCTGCAGCCGCCCAGACCGTATAGTAGTTAGGGGAGCTGACTGTCATACCAAAGGGCACAGGTTCGAATTCCAGAGAAAGCATGGTTGTAACTGTCCATCCCTTCATAAGAGGCAAAGGTAACCACCCATTAGGTGCCTCCATAATAAACTAACCACGACTTATGGCCTTAGTCGTGGCCAAGCTGAAGTCGGCTGTGGGCCCGCCATTGGAGGAAAAAAAAATTCTTTGCTTTCTTCAATAGTTTCAATGTTTGTATCTAGTGGAAAGATAAGAAAATAATGAGAAGATAAGCATGTTAAGAGATATACTTCTGGGATTAAAACGAGAAAATTTAAATAATTTTTTTTCACTGTTTTTCCAAAATTCTCCAAAAGATAAGGAATTCATCACAAATTTCCTATAAAACACATCCATAACATGTTAATATCATGAAGACAAGTTTCATTCCATCGCATTTTTCTGGAAATTGTAGGTCTCAACTTTTCAAGGTCTAAGGTCTAAAAAATCTGGGGGGGGGGAAATCCCACCAAATCTGAAAGAGCAAAAAACCAGAAGACTTTTTTTTTGGGGGGGGGGGACTCGGAAAAGAAAAGTGTAAAGTGAATTTTTGAGAGAAAACTGATACACATTTAAATATTCTAAAATAATTACATGAGAAACCTTCAAATTCATACATGTCTATAACAAGGATTGTGACAGCAGACAAACCAACTGTCCTATTATAATAGTAAAAGTATACAGAAAATTTTATTATTTTAAATAATTTTTATAAGAAAAGAAAATGTATTTCCTCAGCTGAAATACATTTCCATATAGAAACTAACACATAATACATGCAACTTCAAAAAAAAAAAAAAAAAAAAAAAAAAAAAAAAAAAAGTAAAATGCGATGCAGATGATTAAGATTTAATAGCAAAAAGTATCACATAACGCTGATTCATTAAGGCCTATTGAAGCATTTTATTATAATTTGGATTTTGCAGCAATAAATATGAAGATAGCTTGTAAGGAAATACACTAGAATTTCAAAATGAAACTTCATTGTAAAGGCAGGTGAAGTTTCACAGCAGAATTTATGATATTTTTATTTTCCCATACACATTTGCATCAGTAATGCAGGGCCTGGCAATTTCATAAAATAAATTATAAAATTGCAACCCACAAAACTGGTGCCGTATAGCCACAGTGGGTGGCAAAATTTTTAGAATTTAAGAGAACTGAGCAGCAAAATTTAGAAATGGCAAAATTTTTAGGAATTCAAGTCACTTGACAGCAAAACCTAGAAGTAGCAAAGTTTATAGAATTCAGGGAATCATAGGCAGCAAAATTTATTATTTGCAGAGACTGCACAGAGGGGACTAGGCACCAGTATGCTGTATCCCCTGTATGAGAGTACTGTAAGAAGAAAGATAACACAAAAAGGCTTTATAACTAGGAGCCCTGACTTCAATTTGCTTTGAACATTAAGAGCAGAAAAGCATTATTATATTGGAGTTGTCACCATACATCTTGAATAGAAGAGGACAATAGCATAACACATTCTTCAAGGATGATGCAACACTTGATTCAGCTCAAGACCAGGTGCCAATGCAGAAATGCTGCAATCAAAGAAGGCACCAAAATTTAGGAAGTAAATGGGTGACAAGCCTAATGCCAGTCCTGGCAAATCATCACGATCATTACTATATTTGTATCAGTGAAGCAATAATATTTTCTTTCATTGTGCTGAAAAGTTCATGTTTTAATAGTCAAGCTTACAGAACAACACTTTACCCTCTATTTTCACATAATATAGTTCTTCAGTGTTTTATAAATATTCAAAATACAAAATAATGTAAAACAGAGATGTATATTCCTAATAATAAAGCTTGAGTTTCGGATGTAAGTGTTCAAAAGCAGGAATATCAGTGAATTTGAACCTGATCAGATTGTAAATGGTATAAAGGCTGGCTGCTCTATTTCTGCAGCTACTAAACTGTTTATACTTTATATTAAACCATAAAACATGGTTCTCAATGTGAATGGGAAATATAGAAAGCTTCTATCAAAACAGTAAAATAAGGCCATAAATGTGGCATCAACTCTTGAAAAAAGCACAGTTTATCTGATACACATAACACTCTAGCCACCTACATATGCAGCAATTGATTATAAGAAACTGGATGAAAAGATAGAGAATGGTACATAAATGTTCAACGTAAGAGCAGCTTATAAATTTTCCTTGAATGTTAAGCACCTGATGCAATAATATTCAATATTATAAAATCAACATACCTGAACAGCAATATACAATCCAGGAACATTAAATGATTCAAACATTATTTCAGCAGTATACTCTCGGTTTTCTGGAGTATTTAAAGGAGGTTCTGTCTGTAAAATAAAATATCATTAAAATCTTTAGTTTTCCCAAGCATCGTTATATCAACAATAACTATAAATACATCTGAAATTTTACAATTAATATAAGAATAAATGAGAAATATTGGTGCTATTGTACAGAGGCTGATTACACATTTTTTAGACGATGTATATTATATTCACAAAACTAAATTACATAAAATTCTTGTGTTTTAAATGTTCTATTTGACATCCCTCATTCTAAAATATCTTTCGACACCACAATTTCCAGGATAATAATGCCTTTTGAAGTGGTAGAAGAGGTATTCTATCCCATTCCTCACAAACAGCTTTCCAGAGTCCTGTTAGGGTTTGGGGATAACATTTGGATAATGCAGTTTTTAAAAGTCCGAAAGCACAAAAATCCATAGGTGACACATCGGGAGATTTAGTAGGGATATCAGTGAAGGGTATGGCCTTGATACCAGTTTTTTGTTCCATTTCTTTTAGGAAATTTACAGTGGATTTTGATGTGTGACTGCTAGCTTTGTCCTGATGGAGTCTCACAGATTGATGGCACTGTGGGTAAAGCGATGGTATTTCATTCAGAAAAATTGGCGATAAAATATGTTCCCGATAGTATTTGGAGTTAATCTTGACATCTTTTTGCACTCTCTTTATTTCTAACTTGCCATTATAAGAAAAACCAGCAACGATCATGAA
Organism: Stegodyphus dumicola; assembly: GCF_044657685.1. Lineage (NCBI taxonomy): Eukaryota > Metazoa > Arthropoda > Arachnida > Araneae > Eresidae > Stegodyphus > Stegodyphus dumicola. Next base: position 104,552,624 of record NC_140771.1, read on the forward strand.
TCCCTTAGAAAAACTTTCTTTCGATTCTTTGAACCATGTACTTAAATGTTTTCTCCCCTTTTATGATAATAAATGGCTCTTTTTTTGTTACAATCATTTAAATACACCCATGCTTCATCTATTGTGACAATCATTTTCCATTTTTCTTTGGATAAGTGTTTCTCATATAGAATTCTGCAGCGTGTCCTGCGTTGAGCGATATGCTTTGGAAGAAGACGATGCACATTGCGTTTTTTCGCTTTCTTAAGATTTAAATCAACGTTTATCATTTGTTTACAGTGGACAGCGAGCATTTTAATGATTTTGCAACTGTCCTTTGACTAGTGGAATTTTTTTTTTAACATTAACCTTTAAGAACATTTCTTTAACCTTTGCAATAGTCGAAGATGTCCGTTTTTTCCTTGGATACTTGTTTGGAATTTTTGTCCCACTTGAGGCTCCAATTTGATGTTTTTTTCCTTTCTTGTTGATGATATTACCTATTGACGCCTTAGATATCACAAAACCAGGACTCTCACATCGTTTTTGGATAACGGAGTATGCATATTTCTCTTCGGAAACAGCTTAAATGTAGCCTTCGAACCACTGCTTTGTTAAATTCGCCATTTTGAATAAAAACAAAACTTTCAAGCCACAGACGATAATTTTGATTTTTAAAAACATAATACAATTGCAATTACTTCTTTTGAAGCAAACGATTTTTTATTACCACTTACCAAAATAGTCTAAAAAATGTGCGAACAGCCTCCGTATAAAAGTATTAAAACTTATTACACTATAATAAAAGTAATTAAAGTGAATTAAATATGAGAGAAAAAATGTAATTAAAATGCTTTCAATTAGATAGCTTTAAGAGAAGCCTTTATACTTAGGCCATTATTTGTATTCCTGGTTTGAGAAACTAAAATTCTAGTTTATCTGCTAAAATGTCCTCTTGGCATAACTTGTAACAGGATATACAATATTTATCTTTAAAACAATACTCTTTATTTATCCATATTGTCGAGAACTGATTATGCTCATTAACCCGCATGTAAAAGAAGTTGATGGCTTTAAAATACAGTGGAAATACTATTCCAGAATTAAAGAACCTTTGTTCAAGTCTCGATCTATGTAAATTTTAATAACAGCAAGCTAATGTGAAGATTAGATAAAGAGATCAATGACTTCAAAATGTAGTGGAAATACAAATGACTTAGGGAGCCCGAGTTCAAGTCTCTGTCAAAGTAAATTTTAACAATAGAATGCTATGATAAAAAATCAAGTAAGAAGAAATAAGCTTAAAAAAAAAAAAAAAAAAAAAAAAAAAAAAAAAAAAAAAATCAGGAAGAAGGTGTCAAGTGGAATGTAGCCCTTTGCAAAAAACTTTCAGTGCATTTTATGTAATTCACTTGCTTTCTAAAATTCTGCATTAATACTGCCATCAGAAGGATGCAGAATCCAGTGCAATACAATGAAGATATAATCAACAACAGTTTTTTAAACTAAAGGAGAATATTTAAAAAATACATAAATAAAAAAGAAGAATAAAATCAGTTATCACAAAAACTTAAGGGGGAAAAAAACGAAAAAAGATACAATCTGAATGATAAAATATTTACTACAATAGAAAGGTGGAATCAATAATTTTTTATAATTAAAGGAAAACATCAAAAAGAATACTCAAATTAAAAAGGAATCTGATTTCATCAAAATGCAAATGTATTTGGTTAATGTATATGTATAAAGTTAAACTGTTACTAGTTTTTTATTAAAAAAACATTCATACAAATTGCCAATTTGTGCAAGAAACAAATGGTATAAATAATACAGGAAAACGAGCATAAGTGCTGATGTGATTCAATGAAATTTCTTCATTTGTTTAAAAAAAAAAAAAAAAAAAACTGTTTGGATGACCCAATATTTGCATAAATTTTAGGCCAGACATTTTCTAGAATTAATTTTCAATATTTACTCATCGAAATATTTTCAATATTTACAATGGAAAGTATTAATTTATATTTACAGTAATGTTTTTAACTAAAGGCAATATTAGCATTGCAAAAAGTGAAAATAAGCATTACAAATGAGAAAATTTTTTTAAAAAATGGTACCAATAAAAAATGATGATCTTCTGGTTCAGCTCGAAGGTATTTAAAAATACACTGTTCCCAAAATCGTTCCATTAAATCCCAGTCTTCTACAATACCATGGCGAATAGGGTACTAAATTAGAAAAATTCATTGAAATGAGCACAAAAATGTTATAGGTTCAATACACATAGTTCCAAATATTTTTTATTATCAGAAATTTATATTAAATCATCAAAATTATATATATCATTTTCATTATCAGAAAAGTATCAAAGTTTCTGCACTAATTTTTTATTTGAAACTCAAGATCTAGCATAAGTACATAAAATCACAAGACTTTTAAGTATTAAAAAAAAACTTTAAAATTTTATGAAAGTTACCTTGACTGCATATCCTGTAGAATCAATAGCTTCATCTCCAATGTAAAAATCTAAATCATCTATGCCACGACCTAACCTCCTTATTGCTTGATCTCCTATTTTTGCAGTTTCTCTTATTGCTATAGCTTCAGAAATAGAATGGAAAAAAATATTAAAGGTTGATGAAGTAGCTACATGAAAAATATCTGCTTTTAATATATTAAGGAAATAAATATTAAGACTAAAAGAACATTTTGCAATTTTGATGTCAAAAATATTTGGTACGTTTTGTCAAGCAACACTTGGAAACAAATATAAATGTTGGTATAAAATTTAACTGCACACAAGAATAGCAACTTTGATAACATATACAGCTGTATATATTGTCAAGTTATTACATCCAAAATATACTTAAAAAAAAAAAAAAAAAAAAAAAAAAAAAAAGGGGGGGGGCAAATCTGAAAGGATTCAGATTTTAATGACCACTTATAAGAATTTTTTAGGTACTATTCTGTTAGAGCCGCCTCAGTTAAAAATGCGCCACTTTTGTTGGCCATCAATTGTTGCCAAGTATAAAATTATGAAATAATAATTCAAAAGACTCAAAAAATTGTTCTGCAAAAAGTGAATTTTTAAAATTTCACAATTCTTAAAGAAAGTAAATTGTTCCTTTAAATTTTTTAACCTAGAATATTCTGTACACAAATAAAAAATAACAAAACAAACTGAAATTTAATCTAAACAATTGGCATAAAGAATATTTATGCATAAATTTAAAAAAAAATGAAATTTAATATAAACAGGTAGTATAAAATGCTAAATATTCAATACTATAGAAAAATTCCAGTTTTTGAATATAACAGATACCATATAAATTCTATCAAATATGACACTAAATAGTGACAAGTAGTGCCCCACTGACTTTTATTATTTCCTTAGGTTGGGTATGGCATTCGGTTTTAGGGTCTACAAAATTATAACTGTGCCAGCATTTCTTAATTCCTCTTTCTTATATCCTTTTCAGCAGTCAGAAAATATAATGCTGCCAACTGCGATATTTTCCTGAATGACGGTCATCAATGTTGTAGCACAATGATCGGGAACGGCGACCAGAAAACATTCTTTGTCTTCTCCGAATACCCATTATTCTGGAGGAACACATCCAACTTTGTTTTTTTCTTTTTGTGCAAAGACTTTCTTCTGTTTCTATGATTTTGTTGGCTCCACTGATTTTATTTCTTTTACCAGATATCAAACTATTTGCACATACCTCCCTCAAATAATTATTTGAATTTTACTATTGTATTATGGCTGATTTCTAAGTGAAGTTGGCAAAATTCAATCGGCATCAATTCCTGACACCACACATAGATAAAACGAATGACACTGAGGAGAAAAAGGTACGAGCCTTCAAACCATGTTTTGATTCTCGATCCTTTTTTTTCTCACAGCAAGAACATATGTAACAACCATAGAGCTGTAATGTACTAGAGATAGAAATGGCAACCCTGAAGGGGAACAGGAATGCGAACCACGTGACATTTAGAACATTTCCCAAATCGTATTTCCCGCGAATCTTCCTTACCATTACAGTTCTATGGAGAATTTGTGAAGTGTTTTGCGTGTAAGTGCATTGTTTCGGACTTCAAGAATGATACTTTCGTGCTCCGCATATGGATGTACTTCCAGATATGTGAAAGATGGAGGAGTAACATTTCACAACTGAGCTTTTTCTAATGTTTTAAAACCTAATTTTATAAAATGTAGAGGTTTTTTTATCCACTCTACTTGCCTTTTTCTAATAAAAAATAGATTTTCTAATTTTATATAATATATGCATACTTGAAATAACATTTAAATAAAAGTATCTTAATATATATGTATGTTTCTAATAACTGTTTTCTGAAAAAAATGTTAAAATTTTAGTAATACAATATAATTTTAATTAGTCTAGTATTCTGCTTTGGCGACATTTTTTATACGCCAACAGACTGCTTTGAATGTGTTTGTTTATATATTCTTTGTATGCGTTTGCTCATGCGGACACGTGCGAAGTAGTAATGTATGTATTTAATACTTGGTAATGTTGATGTAACACTGTGTAAGAACTGCATAAAATTATGTTTTTTTTGGGGGGGGGACATGAATGACTTTATTTTATCCCCTTTTCTTGCATCCAAATATAACAAATTTGTTTACCTTCAATCACGTATTTTCTTTCTTATATCATGTTTCTGGCATTTATTCAAATATTAAGAATTTGTTAAGTATTAAGAAAATAGCAATTATATAGCAGTTAAATTTCAAAACTTTAATAGTTTTAAGTTTCTTTTTAAAAATAATGAACATTATTTAAATTCTACTTTCTAAAATTATTTAAAATAAGTGCGACTACATTGTGCAACGTGCATAATATATATATATATTTGCTAGTAAAAGGAAGTCTTAATTTACCACCTTTTTGTTTCATAATTTAATTATTTACCACTCTCGCTCTTCCTTTTAACTTATATCTGCTATATTGACATTCATTTTTAGTTCATTTTATTTAATATCTTTCTCACTTTGATTTGCCTACTCTGTTGTTCTCTGTAATACACCGTATTAACATTAAATTTCCTTTTCGTATTAACATTAAATTTCCTTTTCGCATTAATATTAAATTTCCCTTTTGTATTAACATTAAATTTCCTTTTCGTATTAATATTAAATTTTCTTTTTTGTACTATTTTCTGTTTTCACTCATTCTTCTTATGTTATCTATTTTTTTATTTTTTATTCTGTCCTAAGTACTAAAAAGGCCTTTTTTATTTATTTATTTTTTAGTTTGCTATTAGTTTATTATTTAGTTATTAGTTTATTATTTAGTTTGTTCTCTCCAGTTTTTCTTATTTTATTTTAAATTTTGTAGACGCCGATGGACATATTGCAAAATATTATTCTACAGCATGAAAATTATTTAAATTTTAAAAATTAAAATTTAAAATAAAGTTAAATTTTAAAATAAAGTGTCCAATTTTAGGAAAATTATTAATTTTGGCTGGTGTTTATCGATCTAACGTCTTCTGCAAATTCAACGGCAGCTTCTGCGAAATGACGCCTTTCCAAGTTCGCATTTCGAACTGAGAGAAAAGAGAGGAAAAAAAATCGCCAGCCATGGCGATAGTACGCCAAAGTCTGGATTCAGTTCCATTTCATGCCCAAACTCTTACAGCTCATTCCTGTGCCACTTTTTCACCCGGTTCTGAATGGCGATGCTCCGTCTAGTATATAACAGGTCTATGGTAACAACGGCATATAGGAGCTTTGTTTGAGTCAAAAGTTAACTTTATCAAATGATTTTGAGAACAAAGTCAATTGCTATGAATTATTCCTTTATCCTGAAGGATGGCAGCCTCTTTGTCATAAAGTAACTGCCAAACTGTGTAATATCACACACACACACACAAAAAAAAAAAAAAAAAAAAAAAAAAAAAAAGGGGCGATAAGGTGATGATATTTCGAATGAAAACTAGAAATCTCAAGCCTTGATATTTCAAATATTAATTTCTCAAGCCACAATATTTGGTGTGTTGTTGTAGCATTGTTTTCTTCTCATATTTTCCTTCATTTTTAACTGATGCCACTCCAATAGAAGAGTACTGTTCGTTAGTTTTTCTATGCTCTTGAGCTGGCATGTACTAGTCTGCTGGTGTGTTGTAGCGTTGTTTTCTTCTTATATTTTCCTTCATTTTTAACTGATGCCACTCTAACGGAAGAGTAGCGTTCGTTAGTTTTTCTATGCTCTTGCTGAGTTGGCATGTACTAGTCTGCTGTTGCACTTACTCCCGCTAACCCATTTCTTTTATAATTATATAATTATATTAATAATATATTGTGTTATTAATTAAGCATCATTTTCTTCCCACTTGTGCCATATACAAGTCAAGAACAAAGTTACAAAAATTTTAAAAGCAGCATAATATCACATGTTTAGAATTCCTGATCCTGCATTGAGAGTTGGCATTTTTTTTACATTTTTTTCAGTCTTTTCTTAGTTCCTTGTATCAATATTCAGTTTTCTTGCAAAACTTTCCCTTATCTTTTTACTGTTAACGTTTTATGTATTAACTTCAAGTTAAGCTCTTTGCACTTATGTCACATAAAATTCAATTCAACAGCAACTTACAAAATATTTAAAAACAACATATCTTTAGAATATCTGATAGATAATCTCACAAGCTGGAGATAAAAATGTTTTATTCCGTACAGTGTCGCCACTGGTTGCTTCCAAATTGGCAAGTTCATTAATCAGAAACGCATTATAAATGAAAGTTTTACAAAATATGAAATTCAAAATTCGGGCTTCCAGGTGCACATGTTCGGATGGAGGACTAGGTTATTCAAAATTAGATGGCCCTAGGTACTCACAGCATAAGTATCACACATACATGCATACTTCATCATTAATTTTCCTTAAAAAAATACAGAGTAATAATATTTGATGGTAACAATTCGAAAAGCGATTCGCCTTTTATAGTGGACAAAGAAGTTTTGTCCGTATGGATGACACTTTCTTTTGAAAGAATTCTTAATTATAATCATACATCATCTGGCAATTGGCAAATTGAGTAATCCCCACTAATTTTTCTTTAACAAATATCAGCACTTCAACAAAGAACAATATAAGGCTTGGGAGAAAATCAATTATTCATAATAATCTTGATGCTCACTTGCTAATTCATAGCTATTCACAAAGTGAAATAAACAGATACAAATATTTAGTGCTTTGGTGCATCATTATGATTGGCATCCTGTACATCAAAAAGTACAATATATATATATATAAACAATTGAATTATATATACCCAACTGATAACATTTGGGAGTAATTAAAATCATTTTACCAGAAGGAATAATGAACTGTGGTTCCCTATTGCCAGCAAATCCAAGCTTTGTATATCTAAAAAATATGGAATCTATTATTAATATATTATATTCCTAGCTCAAAATATTTTGTGTATAAAATAGTACAATATATGTTTTACATGAAAAGACATATAACTCAAGTTGCATTTTTCTTGCAGTAAGATGAAAAATGACTATTCTTTACTTTGTTAGATTTATTATACAAAAATAAACTGTATAAGCATAGTAGAAAACTAGGTAAAACTATATTTGACGGTGCCACCTTGGCGGTACATAGACATAGAGTTTATGCAGTTCTTTGATTTGTTATTTTAGCTTTGTTTAGCGGCGATTTTCGTGCAAAAAAATCGCCGCTAAACAAAGCCAAAATAACAAGTCTTGGTATCCATGTATATCACATTCACAAACTATTTTCACTCAAAAAAAAAAAAAAAAAAAAAAAAACACAGAATTGCGCAAACTCGGGATCTTGCACAAAAAATATATAATCTCAATAAACTCCACTTTAAATCAAACAATGAAATAACATAAAAAAGCACTATGCACTACACAAAGGAAATAGCCACCTACCTTATTCAGAAATTTTTATGTCTTCAGTGTGTGGCACACAATATTCCTAAACAGCATCAAAAAATTTTCCTCAAACCATGTTCTCTTTCTAATGGAACGCTTTATATGGTGACCATTTGATACTTTCTCGCGACAAACCCATCTGAATGATCTTTACATTCGACCATATGTATTTCCTTTGTACAAACAGGACACTTATAAATGCTACTAAGTAAGCCTTCATTTACACACCAGTCAATTAATGCTTCCTCCCCCCTTCATTCCAAATCCTATAGAAATTTCAAATTAATCTTACCACATTCAGCCGTTTTATAATGTAAACGACAAAATAAGCAACTTCCTATCCAACACACAAACAAGCCCTTACAAATCTTTTCCCATCAGTCAAATTCACACAACCAATTACATCATAATAGGGTTTTCATAACATTCAACTACTCAGGTTCCCATAAATGAAACAACAACTTGGCGAGGGCACCGTCAAATATAGGCCGGCCGAAAACTATTTTTGACAGGTTAAACATGTAAAAAATTACATACTACAAATAATGCTAAAGTTTTCACAATATGTAAGATTTTATTACCGCATTTGCCAGCATATAAGATGCACCCCTTTTTTTATGCACATTTTTAAAGGATAAAACTTTTACTGATCATTATAATTAATTTACAGTATTTTAAATATATAAAGTAATACAAATACGAAGTAATACTTTCTGCAAATACCTAATCTATCTGGGAAAGAACACCTTTTAATCTTCTTCGTCAAAACCCAGACTAAGGGAATCTTCTTTGTCAAAACCCAGACTAAGGGACCTAGACTAGTCTCCAGAGCTAAGTGAAGAGTCACTTGAAACATCTTCTAAATCAGCATCCGAGTCCCCATACAACAAATTGTCTTATGTACCATCCAGTGCATTACAAATGCCACACTTCTTGAATGATTTAACCACTGTCTCTGTTTTCGCAGCATCCCACGAAGCTTTGACCCATTCACAAACTTGCAAAATGCTAACTCTGAATAAATTGAGTATCAACGTATAAAACATAGTATATCGAGGTACAAGACGCACCTCGTTTTCCAGATCTATATTCGAAGAAAAAAAGCACCAGCAAATACAGTAATTCAAAAATTTAATAAACTGTATTTTTTTCAAATGCTAAAATTATCACTACTATTTTAACATTACCTTCTAAGCAAGTTAACGTTGGGCATTATTCTCAAACCTCGATTTTATTTGTTTGAATCTATATATATATGTAATAATTTCTGTAAATATCTTGATGATTAGAAGGCAGCTGTATAGATATATATGATGACATTCACAGACAGACATGGCTGAAGACAACATGATTTATTGCTGGACATTCTTGAGATACATATTGTCGATTATATATCATTATGGGTATAATATGCAATCTCACAATTTTGGGTACTTGTTGTCAAGAGCAGCTTTGCAGAGAATGTTGATTTGGCATGTTTCTGCATTAACGAGAAGCAAACATTTATGGTTACTAATCTGTACATATGCGTTTCTTCTAGTGTCACTTTTAAAATACAATGATTTTTTTGTTCAAGCTTATACAGTCAAAAGTCGTTAATTCGGACACCCATAATCCAGAATGATCTATAATCCGGACCTTAAAGCTAAAAACTTTCTGCGCATGCGGCGCGTTGACACATGTGTGTAAGACTTTTTACCACTGTGCATATGCGTGTGCGCAAGCGCAGAATAAGTTTTTGCGTGCACGTTTTATGTATAACGGACGGCATAATCTAAAATTATCTAATTATCTATTTCAGTTAATGTTGATGATTGCGTTGTTCCTTAATCTTCGAATTGGATCCGGATTATTATTTTTTGCAGACTGTAAGAGCAATTTTATAAAAGTAAACCTGAACTTTCGATTATGTCAAATAGAATTTCTGATTCTGGAGCTCCCAAAGGATCCTACAAAACGAAAGTATGTTTTGATGTCTATCAAACAAAAAGTGAAATTGCTGCAAAAAATGGATAAAGACATGAAGAATGTGACAGAGAGGTTAGTGAAAACGAAAAAATTTCGATTGACAAGTTAGTCGGTATTCTCGACACAACAATTAACGGGACTTGAACAGCGGAACTTTGTAACTGAACAAGAAATTGTGTCTGTTTATAGAATTAAAGAGAAAGTATTATCACATAAAACGAAGCAACTTAAAACAACTTACATTGAAAGAAATGTTTAATAAAGTAAACAAATAAATATTAAGCTTTTTTTTGTAAATTTTGATACCCATTAGATTATAATTGTTCTTTATTTCATAAATTAAGGTTTCATATTTTTAATTTTAGAATTCCTGCATGCCATCTTTTGAGATTTAAACTGATGATCTATAATCCGGAATCGCCGAAGTCCCGACGAATCCGGATTAACGACTTTTGACTGTAGTTCACATTTCCTTGGCTCGTAAAAATTTTCACTATAAAATACAGCAATTATTTCAAAGGTTATCAATCTGCGCATATGCACTTCTTCTACCTATGGTTTCAAAATATAAAGGATTTTTCTATGTGCTCACAGTTCACATTTCATTGACTAACGAATATTTTCACTTTTAAATTATAATGATTTTTCACTGCAAATATTTATCATACTTATAAGGTATAGCTTTCTTTTCAGTTTATGTTTCCAATCTACCATAAAATGAAAAGAAAGCTATACCTTTTTACAAGAAAAAGGTGATGAAATTTGAAATGAAAAACGAAAGAATTTGTAAAAATGTGCATTATATGTTGGAAAAGAAACTATTCACATTGCAATGTCAGCAGCTATAAAAAGAAGAAAAGCCTTCATGCTGAGAATTGGTTTCATTGATCACAAATATTTTTTCTTACGGCTATCAATGAAATAGTGAAACAAAAAGCACATATATACAGCTCACCATCAGCTGGAATATTTAGCAGAGTTCACGTTCAGGCACTAAGTTAGCCACGATATTGTATTAAGAGGCATATCTAGCAGCAATTGCTGGATTGTGGCCACTAGGAAGTGCTTGTAAAAAATGGAATTTCTTTTATGTATGTTATTCTTTCAAAATATAGTAATAAAATGTGCACTATAATAAATTAAATATTTTAAAATTTATGATTTCATTTGAAAATAAGGTGCATAATGGGTATTTTGTAATGAAAAACTACTATACTGCCAGAGTGCAATTACGTCTATTTCTCACAAATGTACAAATTGGTAACCATTTGTTTCTCACCAAGGCCACTGCAGAAAGCAAGTACTCAATTTTGTATAGCTAAGCACATCTCTAGATAATGGATTAAGTAGAGAGATGAACAGCACATGTTAGCAGCTGCAAGGCGAAACAGCAAAATAAATATGCATTCAGCCAGCAAGGAGAGAGATAGTAGGTTTTCCCAAGGTATTGCCAAGTGGTATTAGTTGTTCAGGAAATCTGGAAGCCCAGTGCGTGAAATAGGTTTCTCAGTACTCCTAATGTTAATAATGTTGGCGAAATTAGCCTTAGGGGAAATTTTTTTTTTAGCTTTTGTCATTAAAAAGGGGCTGTTTCTGCGAATATCCCCAAACGTGTTGTGATAAATTTAGATTTGGAATATTTTTTGTAATACAGTCAAAAGTCGTTAATCCGGACATCCATAATCCGGACCTCAAAGCTACAAACTTTCTGCGCATGCATAAACGCATAATGCATTTATGCATGTGCAGAAAGTATTAATAAAAAATAATATAAATTAATAGAAAGTATAATAAAAACTATAATTAATAGAAAGTATAATAAAAAAATATTAATGCGTTTATGCATGCGCATATGCTATTACACATGAGCATAATACTTTTACGCATGTGCATATGCATTTACACATGCACATTTAATGTATAACGGACGGTATAAGCTAAGCTAAACTTATCTAATTATCTATTTCAGTTAATGTTGCTGATTGCGTTGTTCCTTAATCTTCAAATTGGATCCGGCTTATTATTTTTTTGCAGACTGTTAGAGCAATTTTATAAAAGTAAGCTTGAACTTTCGATTATGTCAAAAAGAATTTCCGATTCTGGAGCTGCCAAAGGATCTAGAAAGCGAAAGCATGTTTCGATGTCCATCAAACAAAAAGTGGAATTGCTGCAAAAAATGGGTAAAGGCATATCCTTTTTTTCTAACCATTCCGAAATCTGTTTATCAATTTCACGCTGCTCTGCGGGGGTGGGGAGAAACATCGTGGCGTGCAATGAACTGGAAGTTGATCTGTCAGCACTATCCTTATCTTCAGGGCAGATGTTTTTATTCTATTTGGCTTATAATTCTTTACTAAATGTAGTATTTCATCTCGATGTACTCCATCTTTGATATGATTTAAATCAAATTCCTTGTCATTATAAATAACACGAATACACATCAAATAGTTTTCTGGTTGCAATTTTCTAATTTCGACTATGCGTAATGTATGCTTTACACATGCGCGCGTTGAAAGAAATGTTTAATAAAGTAAACAAATAAATATTACGCTTTTTTTTGTAAATTTTGATATCCTTTAGATCATAATTGCTCTTTATTTCATAAATTACAATTTCATATTTTTAATTTTGTAATTTCTGCATGCTATCTTACCAGTTTAAATTGATGATCTATAATCCGGAAAAAACGATAATCCGGAATCGCCAAAGTCCCGACGAGCCTGGATTAAAGACTTTTGACTGTAGTAACCCTTTTGTATGGACCCGGGTTTTTGGTTGTTACCATTCTTTTGAATTACTGCATTTGGTTGCAAGTACATGGTATGGTCCTGTATTTTGAACATCCTATTATTTTACTTGCTACTATTGTAAATTTGAGGTTTTTGTATCAGTTAGATGATGGATGAAAGATGTTTGATTTTTGTATGAAGCTGGTTTTTGTATCAGTTAGATGATGGATGAAAGATGTTTGATTTTTGTATGAAAGCTGGTTTAATTCTTGATAGATATGAATGAGCCGAAACGACAAAAAATTTAATTAAATTGCTTACATGGAGGATGGAGGAGATGGTCGTGGGAAGCCTAAACATATGCATGTGAGAAAAAGGTATATAAAATTGACATTTCATTTATTTATTCATTTCTGTGTGTTAATTTTTGTTAAAGGATTTGTTGTTTAATGATTTTATGTTAGGAAATATGTATTTTGGGTTATTTATTCCTCTCTGTTTGAGTATTTTTGGTTATTTATTCTTCTCTGTATGTTAAGACAGTGGCGAATTTTTTTCTGGTTAACACGATAGTTTTATCTTTGTTTTAGCTTCCTGATTTTGTTTACGTGAAAATAGATCAATGTGTACATGAACAAAGTTCAGTGCGCAATGCTTAGTTTGTGCAGTTCTCCGATTTTTTTTTTTAAGTTAAAAAAAAAATAGGTTGATGTGTACATGGACACAGAGTTTGTATAAGTGTTTGACTTCTTGTTTTAGTTTTGTGTAGCAGGTGGAAGGATTGGCCCCATCTTGAAACTGGTGCCGATCCTTCGTGGCGCTAATCTTGGCGTCAAAAAAGAAATGCTTCGCCAAGGGGTACAGTAGAGTAAATTTTAACCGGAATTTTGATAATAATTGGATTTGATTGGATAAAAGATATCCGCATTGCTAAGCTTACATAAGGTGGCACTTCAGATTCATATACAGTACAAAGACCGAAATCCGATTCCGGATTTGGGATTTTTCCAGATATTAAATCATCAATTTAAATCTGGTAAGATGGCATGCAGAAATTATACAATTAAAAGTATGAAATTGTAATTTATGAAATAAAGAGCAATTATGATCTAAAGGGTATCAACATTTACAAGAAAAAAAAAGCTTAATATTTATTTGTTTACTTTATCATAAACATTTCTTTCAAAGTAAGTTGTTTAAGTTGCTTCATTTTTTTTGTGCTAATACTTTCTCTTTAATTATATAAACAGACATAATTTCTTGTTCAAAGTTGCTGTAATTGCTGTGTCGAGAATACAAAAAGTTTGGATTATAAAAAACGTCTCATCCCTTAATTTTGCCCAAATTGCTTCCCCAAATTCCAAAAATTTTGTCTTTCCTAAATTCTGCCGTCCCATGCCGACATATTCTGCTTCCGCTTCTGGGTTTATGGTGAATAACATATCAGTTATTCTTAATTAAAATAGCACTAAATGTAATCTTTTGGCCTATGAGTTTCAATAACAAAATCTATTTTTAGCATATGAAAAATTTTTGTTGAATTTTTCCTTGTCAATATTTCTTAGAGTATTAAAAAATTTATAATCATCGCCAAGCATAATGTGAGCATAAAAGGTTGCCATACTCTTGTTATTCAATTACTAATATATAAAAAAAAAAGTTTAGACATCACTGCATGAGTTATTACTGAAGCTGTCATGTATTGATAAACATGTGGTGATGAAAGCAAAATATAACAAATAATGATTCGCCAGCTCGGCATCAGGGATATAAAATAGATGAATGTTTCGGTCTGAGATGTATGCCAAGCAGACATTCAACGGAGCTAAATTATTAATCTCACAAATTTATATTTACATGATTGTTTCTCCATAACGAGGTATTTTATTTAGTGCCTAAATGAAATTAAGAATTGTAATTTTTAAGTGAAAATCTCCACATTTTTTTTTTCATGGAAGGAAAAATCAAATGCGCATGCATAAAGCATACAAAAAAAAAAAAAAAAGTTTGTGGCTTTGAGGTTCGGATTTCAGATCATTGCAGATAATGGACGTCTGGATTTCGGACTTTGTACTGTCTTGTAAACAGCTTGTAGTTTTAGGGCAGGAAGGGGAAATGAACAAATTAAAATGAGGAATAAAAAGGAATATTGCCAAATTTCAGTTAGACGTTTGTTTCCTATTTTATAGCTTACATGCACACAGATATATATATATATATATGTATACAGAGAGAGAAAGAGTAGAACTTCTACAACCAGATCTTTATTCCATTATTCTCAAAAAATTCTTTTACAAACTTTTTTTTTATGCCTGAAGAAGCAAGATTGTGTGATTGCCCTTGAAACTGATAAGATTTTATCTAAAATCTATGCTAAAATAAAGTTGCGATTTTAACTAATTTTATACGATTTTAACTAGTTCAAAGTTTGACTGTATATGCATATATACGTATGTGTGTGTTTATAAAATCTAAGACAAATACTCAAATTTCCTGACCACCTTATAAAAACAAATCTTTTCATCCTCTAAAAGGTAAAGTTATCTTTTCTCAGCATATAATTTTACATAATATGAAAACGAAAAATTAAATTGTAAACAGATTAGCAATTAATGAAAAATAACATAATTTTCTTTCCTTTTTTGTTTTGCAATCAGAAATATTTAAAATCCTTCGATGCACTGGCATATTTAACTTTTTAAAAGTATTTCAGTACAAAATGCATACTTTAAAATATAATTTTACCTTCATGCAGTACAGAAGTTAGAAATTAAGTAATTAACAAAACACCGGTTCAGGAAACAACATCTGACTGAAATTAAAGAGCCACACACAAAGAATCACCAATACAAATCTAAGTACTGAAACACAGTTTGGACATTATAAATTCCATTTGAAATATTTTACTATCTGAAACATTTTCAATTTAAATACATTAAAACGACAGTGGAAACAAAAATCAATAATTCTTGTATTTAACAGTGGAGCACTACATGATTTAGAAAAAGTGAAATTTCATACAGACATGAGTATTTCCACAGGGTATTCAAATTTTTAAAAAATACTTTCTTACATACCCTGTTCCATTGTCTATGACAATCGCCGGTAATCTTCCAGCCATTAAATAATATTTAAATAGTTTTATAGAAACACACAACGCCCGTCAGTTATCATAAACCGATGTCAACACGGTTGTGGTTAGAATGCATATTTCCGGGAGGAAGTTGATTTGCAAAACCTGCGCATGTGGAGAAACATAGTACTATACTCCGAAGAATCGAATAACACAGTGTTTCCCAATCTTTTTTATGCTATGCCCTACATTAGCCTTTCTAAAATTCTTATGCCCTCTATCATAGACATAATACTCAGAAGTTGAAATGTACTCTGAAGAAACTTGAATGATATGTTTTTTTAGGAAGAAATCATTACGAAATTATTGAGCAAACCCAGTAGGTAAATTAACCAGTAGGTCAGGTCCTTGCATGTTCCCGAAGAAAGTAAGACGGAACATTGAACCTGATAACCTAAGGAACTTCGCCGATTATTAGATCACACCAAACGCAATCTACGCGACTTAAAAACGTTAGAGTACAATCTTGATAGGCTATCTAATGCAATTTTAATAAATATTCTCCTTCAGAAAATCGACAAGGAAACGCGGAAGCAATTTGAGCTTACCTTAAAATCTAAAGATGTTCCATTACTCGATGAATTTTAAAAATTTCTTGAAAACCGAAGTTTGGTACTAGAAAGCATTCATAAAAATATGCCTTTCAAATTTCCTCCTAAAACCCAGTATCGGTGCAAAACCAAAAGGTTTTGTTATAAATTCAATTCATTCCAACTCAAAAAATGTATCCATTGTAAAGGAAACCATGCCCTCTTTAAATGTAGTGCGTTCAAACAAATGAATGTTGAAAATAGGCACATTATCGTCAAAAATAAAAAATTATGTGTGAATTGTCTAAAAACTCATTCGGGAGAATGCAATTCAAACTTTTCCTGCAGTCACTGTTTTCGAAAACATCATTCCCTTCTCCATATGGACAATGACCCTCAGGGTCCTACGGAAACTCCCTGCTTTCCTCCAAACCAGGGGAAAACAAACCTCTCCGAAGAAGCTTCGGGTGAAAATATACAGCAAGCAGTACATAGTCTTGCATCCATTTCCGGTGCGGGAAATTCTGTTTTACTGAGTACGGTGGTTATTTATGTGACGAATGTGTTCGGGCAGCGCTGCAGAATAAGAGCCTTACTGGACTGCGGTTCGCAAATGAGCCTCATCACCAAAGAATGCGCAGAATTTTTGGGTTTGAAAACTAAACCCATCCGAACGCACATTTCGGGAATAAGTGGTTCAGCTCATTCAATCAAAGCGAAGATTTTAGCCCATATTTCGAACGAAACAGAGACTTTTTCTCACAATTTAGAATTATGTATTATTCCAAAAATAACAGATGTAATTCCTTCGACACAACTGGATATTTCTAATTTAACGATACCGCAGGACATTAAATTAGCAGACCCTAACTTCTATACACCTGGTAAAATCAATATATTGATAGGAAATGAGTTATTCTTTAACATCTTGAAGGAAGGTAGAGTTCAAGAGCTGAATGGAAACATCATACTGCAAAACACAGAATTTGGTTATTTAATGACAGGGGTTCTACCTGCTGTTAATAGTCAATCCTATTGTTATTTGATAAAGGAATCAAGTCTCGATAATGCAATTAAGAAGTTTTTTCCAATTAGAATCCTTCCCAGGAGATGGTAAGGAAGTCGTAAAGAATGAAGAAGAAATATTTTGCGAAGGGCATTTTAACGAAACATACTTGCGTGATAAAACAGGTAGATACATAGTAAAATTACCTATGAAGGATGATGCTACTTCTATGCTGGGTTCATCTAAAGAAATTACTGTTAAGAGACTGAATACAATTTGGAATCGTCTTGATGCTAATAAGACTATGGCTAATTTGTATAAGGAATTTATGAACGAATATTTAAACTTAAATCACATGGAACCTGTTATGCCCGTGGATAACTGTGACACTTGTTACTACATTCCCCATTATGCAGTTTATCGCCCGGAGAAAACTTCAACTCGATTAAGAGTTGTTTTCGATGCATCGTGTAAATCATTCAGTGACTATTCGCTAAATTCAATTCTATTGAACGGAGGCACAATTCAAGAAGATCTTTTTTCTATAGTTTCCACGTTTAGAAAACATCGCTTTGCCTTTAGTGCCGATATTAAGCAGATGTATCGACAAATACTCATACATCCATCGCAAAGAAATTTACAGAGAATTGTTTGGAAGCCAAGCCGTGAGGCTCCAGTTCAAGTGTATAGGTTACGTACGGTTACATACGGCACTACTAGCGCGCCGTTTTTAGCCATGAGAACCTTAAAGGCATTGGCAGCTGACGAACAGGACCATTTTCCCAGGGCGGCTGCGGTCACATCTACGGATTTTTATATGGATGATATTCTGACAGGAGGAAATACTTTAGAAGAAGCAAAGAAGCTTCAGTCTGAATTAGTACAAATGCTTCGTCGTGGAGGTATGGAGCTACATAAATGGGTGTCCAATCATCCTGAGCTGCTGCATGATATTTCAACACAGGAATATTCCTTTGAATCTCAAGAAAGTGTAGTGAAGACGCTATAAATGCTCTGGAAACCGAAGGATGATCACTTGACTTTCAAAACCGCTGTGAACAATTAAGATAGCTTTACTAAAAGTCATGTGTTATCTGAAATAGCTAAGCTTTTTGATCCATTGGGTCTCATCGGACCTGTAGTAACGAGGGCAAAAATATTCATGCAGAGACTATGGCTGCTGAAACTGGACTGGAACGAGGAATTACCTCCCAAGGAATTGTGTGAATGGAAAAATTCCTTTCCGAGCTTTAGTTAATCGATCAATTGAATATTCCCAGATATGTTTTAACTGAACATTCCGTTAGAACTGAGATCCATGGGTTCTCGGACGCTTCGGAAAAGGCTTATATTGCAGCTATTTACATCCGTTGTATTACCACTGATGGAATGAATTATTCCAATCTGCTTTGTAACAAATCCAGAGTTTCTCCTATAGAGCCTGTTACAATTCCACGTCTTGAATTGTGTGGAGCATTACTTCTGTGTAGGCTTGTGTCAAAGGTAATAACAGCTCTGCAACTAAGTATCGATGATGTTTATTTGTGGTGTGATTCTACTATTGTTCTAGCATGGATAAACACGCCTGCGTACAAGCTCAAAACTTTTGTGAGCAATCGAATTGCTGAAATTCAAAACTTGAGTCACCAATTTAAATGGGGTCATGTTGCCTCAAAGGAAAATCCAGCGGATATAATATCCCGAGGAACAGAAATTAGTGAACTTTTGGTTAGTGGTGGTCAGGTCCTGAGTTCCTCAATCAGCAACTTCCATTTTCAGAATGCATTTCTTATTCGTCGGACAAGGAGTATGAGAAAGAACTGAAACAATCATCGAATCCAGTTCTGACTTTGACAATGAATGAACATTTTATAGACTCTTTTTTGAAACTTTCCAATAATTTTCCTAAGTTAATCAGAAGTCTCAGTTTTATTTTCAGATTTATCTTAAATTGTAAATCCCAGGATAAGATGCAGGGATATTTAACTATAGATGAGATGAAAAGTCTGAGGAGTTTCTTATACGGCATGCCCAATTAACTGCCTTTAATTCGGAAATTACAGCTCTTCGACGAGGTAAACCTATTCCAGCACAAAGTAAGTTAAAAGGTCTTGACCCTTTTCTAGATGAGAATTCTCTTTTAAGAGTTGGAGGAAGATTAAAAAACTCTAATTTATTATTTGATTGTAAACACCAGTTAATTTTGCCTCATACTAATAGAGTTACTGTATTGATTTTTGAATATTTTCATAAGAAGTACCTACATATTGGAGCGCAGGGTTTACTTCATCAGGTGCGTTTGAAATATTGGCCCATTCACGGCAAGGGCTTGGCTCGTAAGATAGTTCATGCTTGTGTGATTTGTTTTAAAAACAAACCAATTGCAGCAATTCAGGTCATGGGTAATCTTCCCACTGAGCGTATAACTCCAACTTCACCCTTTCTTAATTGTGGCATTGACTTTTGCGGACCATTTCATGTACAATTCAAGGGTCAACGCAAGGGCATTTTTTCTAAAATATATGTTGCTGTATTTATATGTTTGTCCACAAAGGCAATCCATTTGGAGGTAGTGACAGACTTGACGTCTGAAGCCTTTATAGCAGCTCTTAAGCGATTTTGTTCGAGAAGAGGGAAAACTCTTCCATCATTACAGATAATGCCACAAATTTTAAGGGGGGCTCATACAGAGTTAAGGCGTTTACAGAAATTGATTAGAAAACCAAATGAGGCGTTATCCAGCTATTTCACCTCAGAATCTATAGTCTGGAAATTAATTCCCCCTAGATCACCGAATTTTGGTGGACTGTGGGAAGCGGGAGTTAAATCCTTTAAGCACCATCTTAAAAGAACTATGGAAAGTACTAAGGTTACCATGGAAGAATTTCTTACAATCATTACTCAGATTGAAGGAATTTTAAATTCACGCCCGTTAACCTCTATGTCTAATGATATTAATGAATTTGAAGTTTTAATGCCAGGACATTTTTTAGTCGGCCGTCCAATCACGTCTATACCAGAGCCTGAACTTATTGAAATCACTGATAATAGGTTATGCAGGTGGCAGCGAACAACAAAATTTGTTCAATTAATATGGAAGCGTTGGCAAACAGATTACCTCAATCACTTGCAACAGCGCAATAAATGGCAGTTTCAGAAATCCAATGTAGAAACAGGTGCAATGGTTTTACTTAAAGATGAGAATTTGCCGCCTTGCCATTGGGCCTTAGGTAGAATTTTAGAGACAGTCCCTGGTACAGTACGTGTAGCTAAAGTTAAAACTGCTTCAGGAATCTGCACTAGATCTATATCAAAGATCTGCTTATTGACAATGTAATACTCAAATTTCTACTGACTTTATATATATTTGTGGAATCAGTTTATACATTACAAGAATTTAATAATAATTATATGTTTAAAGGATTTGTATGGCTTATTTTGAAATGTATGTGTATTGTAACACTTTTTATGTCAACTTAGTATATATTGTTTGCATAATTACTATTTTCAATATTTAAGGTTCTTAAACTCCATAATTCAGTTTTAGATCTGTAGTAATCTGACAACTATTTATGTGATTATCAGTTTTGAAATATTGTGATTTGTCACTAATTAATTGATTGAAATTTTTGTATCAAATTTCAATGCCGGGCGGAATGTTCCGTCTCGGTTAGAATATTTATGTCGATTTGTACTGGCTTAATGTTTGCAGCGGCTCACCAGCGGCCGAGCGGTAAAATCGCTGAACATTGGTAGTTCGGTCCGAGGTTCGAATCCCGCGAACGGGCTGGCTGCATGGGCGTTTTCGTGGTTTTCCCCATGTGTAACGTGTATACGAGTCAGTTTTCTTAGAACGTCCTCCACGAAGGCATCCCTCCCCTTAGGCAGATAGCCCTAGTGTGCTTTGCCGTATTCTCAATACACCAATTAATGTTTGCAGCGCCACGTAATGTTAGTGGCGAGAGCCCAGTACTAATCAGTAAGCGATAGGAATGCACTCGGTCCACATCGAGTCTCCGTTCCTCTGCCCGAACAAAGCGGCAGTCAATTGTTAATCATTCCTTACTCACTCTTTGCCCGTTTAAGCGGCATTATTGTTATTGAAAGAAACTAAATGTTGTTAAGTTTCTCAACTTGACTTTTATGAATTAATATACAGTTCACAACTACCAATTGCTATCAACATTCTGTGTACATTAATACGTCAAATGCTTCGATCACAATTTGGATTTTGTCCAAAACGGAATTTTTAAAATTTTCAAAAAGGGTTTTAGCCGCTTGAAAGGTATTTCTAATCCAAGAAATGAATGACTGTAAGTCATCCTTGATGGAACTACTTTCTGACCCTTGAGTCAGAAAGCCTTGGAGATTTTTCAGTTACCTTTCGAGGTAGTGACGGAAAGTTTTCTTCATCATTCGGTGGTAGTGGTATATTTCTCTAAGTATTGGTGTTTTTGCGCATATTTTCGGGGTATATCTCACGCCCGCGATAGGACGCAACGTGGGGTCCTCTACGTAAACAGCTCTCGTCGGGAAGTTTTTTTGTCTTTCTTACAACTTGATGTTTCGTTACTTTCACCACATTTTAAACAGCGAGTGTTATGCTGGCAGTGCGATTTACAATGTCCATATAATTTATATGTCCATATTTGGCATTTACGACACTGCTTTGGTCCTGGCATTGGTTTAAATTTTTCAACGAATATAGCAAGTCCCTTGAGATGGGTTAAATTAAATATTTGTTTGCCTTTTTCACTTCGAGCTACCTCCATTAAGAAGAAAGGTAAAGGTTTAATTTCGCCATCTATTTTCCTAGTAATTTTTTTTATTTATTTAACAGATATAACTTTTTCTATTAGGGCTCCTTCAATTTCAGCAACTGGAGTGCGAATTGGGAGTTTTTTATTACTACACGAATAGGTTTATCTTGTGCTAGAGGAAAGGTATGGAAGAGCGTTGACGCTCGTCTAGTAGAGCAGTAACTTTATGATTGTCATCAGGAGTAAAAACTTTGATGTGAAGATCTCCACCTTTCAAATTTCCTTCAACTTTTCTATTCCATGCTTAAGTACTATATCATCTCTGATCGGTGTCCAGTGATCGACGTTGGCGACAATTATAAGGGGAATACTCCCTGCCTTTTTACGCGGTGTAATAAATTCATTATTGGGATTTTCATAGGAGTTACTAACTTCCATTTCATCGTTATCAGATACAGTACTAAATTTGTTTTGATGGGCATAATCATGATCTGAAATTTCAGTTTTAGATCTGTTTATGAGTTTTTAGTCCGTTTATGAGTTTTTCGAGGGTTAATCCATTCTGTTCATAGACTGATTTTTTAACCGGGGCAGTTATAGCGGTAGATGCTTTTCGTTTTTCCGATTGATTAGTCTTACAGTATCTCACAAAAGTGATGGGACACTTGTGGAACTGTACAACTTACAAAACTTACAAAAGGAAACTGTAGTAAAATAAATTAAAAAACATGTAAAAATTTTTTGTGGATGTGTTTCATACTTAAACTTAGTAACAATTATTACATAACATACATTTTCTCAAAATATTAAAATATTAATTTTAAAAAAATACAATTGTTTAGAACGGAGCAAAAAATGGCTCACATAAGTGATGGGACACTTACTTTTCCATCAAATATTTATCAAAAAATTTTACTTTTTAAAAGGTTTTAATATTTGGTTGGATTTCCTTTTATTTTTAAAACATGATTTAATCTTCTTGGGATGGATTCGACTAATTTTTTTGTGATTTCTGGAGTGATTTTACCCCATTCTTCTTGAAGCACCGAGTTTAATTGTTGTTTTGAAGAAATGGTGTGTTTGCGAATTCTTGATTCCAATTCTTGCCAAATATTCTGTATGGGATTTAAGTCTGGAGATTGTGGTGATGTTTTTATTATTTCAGGACAGTTTTACAGCAGCCAGAGTCTAACGTTCAAAGCAGTGTGCGTGGGGTCATTGTCCTGGTAGAATTTAAAATCGTTATGAAGGTTCAATTTTCGCGCTGAAGATTTCAAATTTTGATTTAAAATATCAATATACTTGTACTGATCCATTATACCGTCAATAAAAACAAGAGTACGAACTCCAGCGGACGACATACACCCCCCTACAATAACTCCTCCTCCACCATGTTTTACTGTTGGCACCAAGTTCTGTTTTCGAAATTCTTCCCTTGGTTTTCTCCACACCAAGATTCTATCGTCAGAACCAAATATATTAAATTTACTCTCATCAGCAAATGTAACTTCATTCCAGTAATCAGAATTCTTATTTATGTTGGATTTTGCGAAAGCCAGTCTGAGTTTTCTATTCTTTTCACTTACGAAGAATTTTTTCCTGGCTGCTCCATCGTGATATCCACCAGATCGAATTACTCTTCTAATAGTCACAGGTTTAACAATTACTCCATATAATGCTTGTAAATCAGCAGCAACTTTAGGAGCACTCATTCTTGGATTTTTTTTAATATTTCGAACGATAATTCGCTTTATTTCATTGGATAGCTTTGATGGTCGGCCAGGTCTTCTTTTATCCTGAATCATATTATCAGGTTCAATGTTCCGTCTTACTTTCTTCGGGAACATGCAAGGACCTGACTCGGAACAGAGAGCTTACTAAAGCTATGTTCAATAACTGTGGGAAGTAGACAGGATACACAAGAAGGGTATACAAAACCCTTTATTTTTCTCTATTTACAATAACTTCCGTACTTCGGAATACAAAGACCCACTACTTGTGGTCTAAACGTAAAAATATAAAAATAAAACTAAACTCTAATTTAACTTTAAAATAATAAACGTGGAAGATTGGCCTTATATTAACAGGAAGCCGTATGTAGTACAGAGAACTGTGAACACTATAATACGTTTAAAATTTATCAAGAGCATTAAAACCTCTGGCCTGGAAGGCAACCAGCAACTGCGTAAAACTTCTGAGGTAAGCGGCCTGCTTCGACTCACTGCTTCCTCTCTTTCGCTTGGCAAAAAGCCACAACTTAAATACTTGGCGTTCGCCAGACAAATTTTGCATAAATACGTTAACGCTTATAATTCTGGCCGGAAGTAGAAAATAAGAAGTGATAGTAAAGATTTAAAATAAAATAAACGTTAGTAAAACTTAAGATCCTTACAATATGATTCTTTTTATATCGTTTAATGATATTGAAAACTGTCAAATGTCTCAAGTTAACTGTTTCAGCAGTTTCTGTAATAGATTTTCCACGTTTAATATGCAAATTAATAACTAATTTTCGAATTTCAGGCAAAGTTTCTTTTCGTTTAGCATTCATGGCTGCACAGAGCTAAAAAACACAGAAATTCCAAAACAAACTGGAGCGAAAGACTGCAGACGATTTTATAAATTATTGCCAATTGCTTTTGAGTAAAAATTAAAACCCCCCAAAATATCTTTATTGTAGTACGTAGTAGTATCTAATGGGGTCCCATCACTTATGTGAGCCATTTTTTGCTCCGTTCTAAACAATTGTATTTTTATTAAATTAATATTTTAATATTTTGAGAAAATATATGTTATATAATAATTGTTACTAAATTTAAGTATGAAACACACTCACAAAAAATGTTTACATGTTTTTTTAATTAATTTTATTACAGTTTCCTTTTGTAAAGTACAAGTGTCCCTTCACTTTTGTGAGACACTGTAGCTGTTTCGTGATTAGCGCATGGGTGAGTTTAATGTCAATACCTTGAATGAGTTTTTGAGATCGTACAGCAAAATCTTCAGGTATATGAGGGTCATTATTCATAAAAGGGTTTACAATATTTAAGAAAAGTCCATTCTTAATTTGAAAGCAGTTCTCCTAAATCAGCAGAATCATATTTAGCTTCAAATAACTCCAGATTTTCTCTAAAAATATCAATCCTAGCATTCGTATCCAAGTTCTTTACCGTATCCATCATCAAAGAAAGCAAAAAGAAGAGAAAACAATATGTACCTTAACGACACCTAAGCTATGAGGCCTTGTCAGTATCAGAAAACGTAATTCTCTGCATCATCAAAACAGTAAATCTTTAGAATGAATCAAGTAGTTCAAGCGAAGAACTCACTAAGCCTAATTAGGCTTAGCTACATGCAACACGAAAACGCTATTTTTACAGTTTCACTTATAATAAAAAATTCAAAAATACACTAAGATGGAATATTACTTAAATTTCAATTAACATATGACACTTAATTACAATTTAAATAAATTTAGAAACGCAAAAAAGCATAAATTCAAGAGTTCACCAACTTCAATGCCATGGTCAATAGAAGTTCGACACATCTAATGATTCATTCTAAGCGCTGTTTCACTTTTCAAATGGTTGCCACCAAATATTATCGCCCTGTATTGTATTTACAGAAATTAAATAGTGAAGAATCTGCATAAATGTATGCATGTTTCTCGTATTGTGATAAAACAACGGTACCTAGAGCCATCCAATTTTGAATGACGTAATCCTACTGCAAATATGGGCATCTGGAAGCCCAAATTTGAAATTTGGAATTTGTTTTATTATCGATTTCTATTTGTAAACCTTTAATGAATTTTTGATTAACAAACTCAAGGATGCGAGCAATGGCAACGTTGTACAGAAAAAACATTTTTATCTCCAGCGCGCGAGACTGTGTATAGAAAATTCTAGAGACATGCTCATTTTAAAATTATTTTGCGATATTGTTGTTGAACAAAATTTTATGATTTAAATGCAAAGAACATTATCTCTACACATAATAAAACAAAGAGTCTGTGTGTGTGTGTGTGTCTTTCGTTCGCGCTGCGCGTAAGCTAATAGACCCACGGCTACAAAATTTGGTACATAGGTGCATCTAGACAAGAGCCAATGCACCTCGAAGCGATTTTTTCGAAATTCGAATTAGAATTTTTTTTATTTTATGCTTTGTGACGAAATCGCGTCATTTTGAGACATAATGGGCTATAGGAGAGCGAGATTTTACTCTACACACTCCATTTTCACATCGTCATGAAACGTAGGCTATTTTACGAACTTAAAATAAATTTCGTGTTTCAATAAATCGATTAAATACAAATTTATTTAACAAAGGGAGCTTAACACCTTTTCAACGGGATCTTTTCTAAAAAAGTTTATTTAAAAAAATGTACAGTTTATTTTTCTTTGATTTTTGGACACCTTAAACTCCTTGCGACTGCTTTTACAAAAAGAATTTAGGAAAAATGATAATATTTTGTATTTTTAAGAAAATTTTTAAATGAAGCTTCCGAGTACACTTCTCACATCTCACATCTTTAAAAATGTGGTTTTGGCAACAATTTTCCTTTCTCATTGTTGTCGATAGATTTTTGATGAAATCGCATCATTTTGAATAGTTTCATTCTTTTAGAAATTTGGGTTTGGCAACAATTTTTCATCGTATTTCTTATGTTGCTGTTTTCAAGAGATTGGCATATTTCGTTGACATTTTTTTATATATATAATACATTTTTATCCATATTTTTTTTAATAAAGTTGCCCTGCAGAGTAAAATTCTCCGTGGAATTTTTTTTTTAGTTTATTTCATGTTAATTTTTGCTTATTTCACTGTTTGCAAGATATTAAAAAATTTTGCATGATTTGGTTTCTTCAACGGAAAGTTGGTTAATTTTTTTATTAGGATAGTTAATATTTGTATTAAGGGATATAGCTTATTTCATTGTAATTTTTTCTCTTGAAAACATAAGATAAAATATCATTAATTATACTTTGATTTTCCGAATTTTTTGTTTTTTGTATTCTTTTATGTTATTTATTGCTTATTTCAGTGTTTTTAAGCTATCTAAAAGTTTTGAGTGATTTGTTTAGGAAACAATGTTCTTAACCTCCTTTATACCATTTGAGTTCTTAAGATTTTGCAAAGGGAAGTTGGTTAATTTATTTGTTAGGATAATTAATATTTGTATTAAGGCATATTGCTTATTTCATTGTAATTTTGTTATACGTAATAACATTTTTTTCATGAAGTTGTTCTGCAAAGTAAAATTCTATGCAGCTTTTAAATTTAACGTTTGGTTTTCCTTTCAGCCATTTTTCCAGTACATTTAAAAGCCAGACTCGCTGCCAGTCTTCTCTACATATAATAAAACAAAGGGTCTGTCTCTCTGTGTGTGTGTTTTTCGTTCGTGCTGCGCGTAAGCTAATAGACCCACGACTACGAAATTTGGTACATAGGTGCATCTAGACAAAAGCCAGTGCACCTCGAAGCGATTTTTTCGAAATTCGAATTCGAATTTTTTTAATTTTATGTTTTGTAACGACATCGCGTCATTTTGAGACATAATGGGCTATAGGAAAGCGAGATTTTACTCTACACACTCCATTTCCCAAGGCCCAAGGCGATGTTTTCCGGAGTACCTTTGCAACTTAATGCAATTACCTCCACAACTTCGTTAAGGAGAACTGAGGTGATTAAGACAAAGCACTGGCTGAAGGGTAATGAAGGAGACCATTAAGGGTTTACAGGGAAGGAAGTGAATAAGGAGTCCACACTATGGACGATAAATTCTTTCTGCTTTCAACCTGTTTTACTAGGTTGAAAGAGAGAGAGGTGATGAATAAAGCACTCCATTTCCACATCGTCATGAAACGTAGGCTATTTTACGAACTTAAAATAAATTTCGTGTCTCAATAAATCGATTAAATACGAATTTATTTAACAAAGGGAGCTTAACACCTTTTCAACGGGATTTTTTCTAAAAAAGTTTATTTAAAAAAATGTACAGTTTATTTTTCTTTGATTTTTGGATACCTTAAACTTTCATCATTGCGACTGCTTTTGCAAAAAGAATTTTGGAAAAATGATAATATTTTGTATTTTTAAAAAAATTTTTAAATGGAGCTTCCGAGTACACTTCTCATATCTCACATCTTTAAAAATATGATTTTGGCAACAATTTTCCGGTCTTATTGTTGTTGATAAGATTTTTGATGAAATCGCATCATTTTGAATAGTTTCCTTCCTTTAGAAATATGGGTTTGGCAACAATTTTTCATCGTATTTCTTATGTCACTGTTTTTAAGAGAGTGGCATATTTCATTGTTATTTTTATATTTATATAATACATTTTGATTGATTTTTTTTGATTAAGTTGTTCTGCAGAGTAAAATTCTGCGTGGAATTTTACGTTTTTTGAGTTGCTTTCATTTTATTTTATGCTTATTTCACTGTTTGTAAGATATTGAAAAGTTTTGCATGATTTTTTTCCTTCAACGGAAAGTTGGTTCATTTTTTTATTATGATAATTAATATTTGTATTAAGGGATATAGCTTATTTCATTGTAATTTTTTTCTCTTGAAAATATAAGTCAAAATATCATTAATTACACTTTGCTTTTCAGAATTTTTTGTTTTTTGTATTCTTTTATGTTATTTATTGCTCATTTCACTGTTTTTAAGATACTGAAAAGTTTTGAGTGATTTTTTTTGGAAACGAAGTTCTTAATCTCCTTTATATTATTTGAGTTCTTAAGATTTTGCAAAGGGAAGTTGGTTAATTTATTTATTAGGATAATTAATATTTGTATTAAGGGATATTGCGTATTTCATTGTAATTTTATTATATGTAATAACTTTTTATTATGAAGTTGTTCTGCAGAGTAAAATTCTACGCAGTTTTTAAATTTAACGTTTGGTGTTCCCTTCAGTCATTTTTCCGGTACATTTAAAAGCCAGACGAAGGCTGGCAGCGAAGCTGCTAGTATTTAATAAATAAAGGTGACACACAAAATGTTTAAAAAACTCCCCTTTGAACGTAATTTAAAACCTGGAAAACTTTCAGATTTTTTTTTTTTTTTTAGTTTTTAGTGTTTGAATCAAAGTGTTTTGGGACTGCAGAGATCGATTGACAATGGAAAATGACTGGATACTATTGGCAGCAATATTTTGAATCGTCGCTTGCGGTATTTGCAGAAACTCCGGAATAATTTATGCACGGGCTCTCCCTATGTGTAACTTGGGTATAAGTTAACTTCCCTTAGAAAATCCTTCACGAGGGTATTCTTGCCATTAGGCAGATAGCCCTAATGTGCTTTGACGTAATTAAATAAATCAAACTAAGGTTGCTCTTTTGCCTTAGTTTAAATTTTACATTGGCATATTTCTGCTCGAATTTAGTTAATTGTTTATTGTTCTAATTATATCACTTCTGACTCTTTAGAGAATCGTTCCCCCTTTAAAAATCAAAATCAAAATTTCTGTGCGTTTTATCAAATTTGACTAATTAATTTAACTATGACAAAGCACTCAAGAGCTGTTTGCTAAAGGAAGCACGCAGTTGGAGGATGCGAGCACTAAAGCAAATCCATTCAAACGAGATTCAGATGCACTATTTCTTAAACATGACTTATATATTCTGTGGCGGTAGAAATAGCCAGAATAGTTAATATTTTTAAATGAGCATGTTCGTAAAATAATTCTTCTCGCATATTGCAATATAAAATGAGGTTTGATGTTTTCTTTATTCCGAATTTAATGTTAATAGTTCTTTTAGCGGTTCAAAATTACGAGTTTATTTTGGGAAATCAGACATAAATATTTATAAAAATCATGCTGCTGTGGTCCGTTTGTATTCCAGGAAAAATTTACCACTAAGACTCATACGATGGGCCTTTAAACTTCAAGAATATAACTTAAGCAATTAAACATTCTGCCGGGAAAGAAAATGTTTCTAAACAGACCTAGAATTTAAGAAGCCCAGAGCGAACCTAGAATTTAAAATCAATTGTTTGTCTTTGATTACTAGACTTAATTTAAATTTGAATTTGATTGTTACTTTAAGTTACATCACTACACGTAGTGGCTGATTTGTAACCACGAGACGTGCATTTTATGGCTAAGTTCTGATTTAATAAAAAAAGCCGTTTCAAACAGTTTCAAGACTCTGTTATTATTTCAGATCATGCGATAATTCGCTCCAAGTCTGTTAAGAGGTTGGAGTTTAGTTTATGCTACCAAAGAAAGCCTAACTTTTCACAGTGACTCGATTTTTTATGCGATTACGGAATTTTACACATTTTTATTGCTATTGTCCTGAACGTTTTTATTAATATGATAACAACTGTTGATAACATTTTCAACTGATAGCTGCTATTGACACAGTCTAATTTTTACAGCTGTTAATGATGTTGACCATATGGGCTTTGCTAATTAAGATGCTGTTGCGTTAGTATTATTTACTTTTTGCATATCGAATTCAGTATCTATCTCTATTATGTGCCTCCTGTTGTATTCTACTGAAATTATAAGAAAACTTTAAAACTGTAAAGTGAATGCTCATTCTCTCAACTACGGTAAAGCACGCGATGGCTGTTTTCCTAAATGAAGGAATGTCTCTGAGGAAAAACTTCTAAGGGATCTTCTCTCTTATATATGCAAAACATCAGTAAAAGTACTGAAACATATATTTACTGTATGCGGCTGTTCATTTATTAGCAAAGGCCAAACTAACGCAGTCGCGAAATCTAACTGATTTCTGTTGTCAAAATGTGCATGTTCACGACAGTGCATTCTTTGTTGATTGGTTGCTAAGCATCATAACTGCATTTCTCACTTTATGTTATTGGAAGCGCAGATTAAAGAAATGGAAACTGGAAACCCAGTTGAACGTCCTAAAATGTAAGCGCGAATTTTATAGAGCACGTAGTCTTTAATGGTTGATTCTTCTAATGTTCGTAATTCTGATAGTAATGGTACTAACAGTCTATTTTAACTAATAATTTAAAATTTTATTTGAAACTTTCCTAGAAGCCTTCATTCTACTAATTGTCAGTGCTAGAATAGTTAAATGTTGTAGCGCGCGTGAACGAATGCAAATTTTCTATTTTGAAGGAAGTAGTTAAAAGCCGAGTTTCGGTAGGAGAAGGGAGAGTTAGGCTCTAGCTGCCTTCTCTGCCGTAGGTACGTTTGCTTATTGCTGGTTCAAGTGGCTTAATTGCATTGCTCTGCTGCCACTAGTTTAGAAGGGCGTTGAAGTTTGGGATCTCGCTGAGCCCTGTAGGCTAGTTTATCACTTGTTAAGCATTTCAACTTTTAATTTAAATTATCTGACTTTCAGTTACCTCCCAAGTAGAGGCGAAGTTTGTTAGCGTCGAGTTCACGCATTATAAATTTTAAAGAGTTAATAAAGGGTACGTGAACACTTCTTCTGTGTAGTTTCCTGCTACTCCAGTATACGGATAGAAGTTAACCCACTTGGACTCTACAAGTGTTTTGGAAAATGTGTTTAATTCCAAAGTTAATGAATCGGATTGGGTATCTAAAAGTGTTAACGATTCCAGTAACGCCACTATACACCGTGAAGATGACATCCGTCCTAGTTTTTGTCGTACGAATTTGAACATCATTTCTGCGGAAATCAGTTACATTGGCATACAAGGCCTGTTGTTCAGTACATATTATTTTCTTTTGTTACAAGATACTTTGAATAGCACAGTATTACATTATGAACACTCTTATAACATAAACCAATACTATATATAAGTGAAATTATATTGTATGTATACACATATATGCATTTGGCAGTGCATTAAATGAATACTACATTTGGTGTATAAATAAGTCAAATGTGATACCTTTAAGTGAAGACAATCAATGTGTAAGAAATATTATTACACTACAGAAATATATAGACATTATACAACATTGTTATTGGTATTTCATGTGTTAGGTTGGCATATTTACTATATTGGAATGAACACTTATATTACGAAAGTTAGATAACTGTATGAACAATGTATTACACCGGATAAGTACAAATATTTGTATATGTCAAGAAGTTGATTCGATGGAACAAAGATTTTTATAACAAAAGAGTTAAATAACTACGTATATGTAAAAAAAAGATAAATAAAAAATATATATAAAAAAAATTAAATACTTCTATTACAGTAGCTGAAACAGTAATTTAGCTATTTGGGGAATGACTGTGATGAGAGCTGTTCCAGGTTACTTCGTTTTTGCAGAGCAGTAGGTAGTGATAGCATGTAGTTTCGATAGAGCAACATTGTTCAGTAACGCCACTAAAGATGAGCTTTATTCTGAAGGGATTAAAAATGGCGAGGGAGCTTTCAGATAACACTACTATTTCTGGGGATGCCTATCGAAGTACGAAATCTAAGAAAACATACCCAAGAAAAAAAACCACCTTCTCGGACGGATTCATTTCCGCACGGAAGATCGCCCATCTTTAAGAACGCAAGATCTTTAAGAACGCAACTGGTAACAGTTCTTAGGATAAATCAGAGAATCTTAGAACTATAAATAATACTTTGAACATAAATGATAAAACTTCTTTTCCACCGCTCAATAGAGCGGACAAACTAAGAACTCGGTATACTCAGCACAAATATACCTCAAATAACATCTCTGCAACTTTTGCAAACTTCGGGAATATTTTCACGAAGTGAACAAGATTTTTAATGATTAGTCGATTTGGACATATTTTAAACTATCACAAGGCGCATGAACGAGGCTCGTGCTGCCTCAACATCCATACATAAAATATTTGTACTATTTAATATATTTATGAGCATTTTAGTGGAAACTCCCCGTGAGTAAGTGGTGGTTTAATGGAAACTTCCCGTGAGAAATTAAGTTTTCTTTCTATAAATATTTTTCAGTTTGTCTATCGTAATATTATACTTTCGATCTACACTTGAATTTTATATTTTTTGGTACTTCGGTAAGTTGGTTGTAAATTCCGTTTTCCTGTAAAATTTTTTATTTGTTTTTCTTAAGTTGTAACTACATTTTGAATACTATGTAACTTATTCTAGCATCACCAGTTGGACGGCCTTTTTTACTTTTCGGGAGGGAAACATACCCATAATGCTATTGCCTACCTACATTTTCGAATTTTGTGTAACATCATTTGATCACTAACCCACTTCGAACCAACCATTTCGATTCGATATGCAAGTAGCCATTTGCATACCTACATTTTCGAACTTTGTGTAATATAATTTGAATCACTAACCATTCCGTTAGATACGGAATTTTTCGATGGAGATGGTTTTTTACAACCGAGAACTCCAGTGTTACCTTGCCAGTAGGAGCAATAGTAAAGAAGAATTAATCCTGGAAAGTATAAAATTCGCGACTCCTCAAGTTGACAAAATTAGGGGGGTGGGAGAAAAAGAAAGGGGTCATAAAAAATTACCAATATCAGGATCCTTTTCTTTCAGACCTGAAGCTATATTATTCACTCTCTGTGATACACTGCTTTAAGTTTTCTAATCAGGAGCATTATTTTTTAAAAATCAAAGTACAGTTGCAAATACACTCTTAGAAAAATTAATATCATTCAATGCTTTTCGCCTTGTTTCATTTTTCTCAGTTTACAAAGACATACACTGCTTCACATTCTTTATATTAAGTAACATTAAGCGGCACTTGATACTGAATTGATAGCTTATCTGCTGCGGTTACAAGTTTCCCTCATATATAAATTAATCATGCTAAATAAAAAGATCGTTGTTATAGGTTTAGCTTCGGGGACTCAGACCAATTCGCCTGTGGGCAGTTTGAGACATTACTCACATGAATGCACAACACAGGACATGCATTCTTCAGAACCCTGTGAATGTAATTTTCTGACCTGGAGAGCTCTACTAATGGAAAAAGAAAATTCTCAAGGTAATTGCGTATATTAATGCTAATTCTGAAAATATTTAGATCTTTCACACAGAACATTACTCTCAGCACAGAACTGTCTACCGCCAGTATATTGTTCAGTCTCACATAACGTTTAATCTATAACGCGCGTATTTTCTTCACATTGTCTAAGTCTTGTTAATAGTATGTAAATCTTTCTGTGAATTATTATTTTGATATTTGCATATATCCTGTAAAAAGTTCTTATAATATCTGGCGCAGTACCTGTTTTGCTATGAAACCTGATGCACATAATCCTACAATTTATGCAATATAACTTTTAAGCTTATGATATACTGTCCACTTTTAGCATTACAACGCGCTGACTTCTTAGCAAAAGACACAGCCCTCCACCAAATAGGGACTCCAGTCTCTATCCTGTGGCCCAAGTCAGCACTGAAATGCAAGCTGAAACAACTGGCAACCGCACAATGGCAACATCAGTGGGACCACGGACAACAAGGAAGACGAATATATGAATTCCTCCCTAAAGTAGATGAAAACGTTACTTTTTCATCCTACTTCCTTTCCCAGTACATCTCGAGCCACGGCCCATCTCTACTCTACTTCTACAACAGACACAAAGCCTCCTCTGACAGATGTATTTGTGGAAGCAGCGGGAACCCAAAGCACTACATCTTCAGCTGTCTAATTCAGTCTATTCATCATATCCGCCATCCAAGCGACGCAGGTCTAGAATTTAGGCGATTTCTAATCAAGCACCGAAAAACATTCGGTCAGATAAAGAACATCATCGACTACCTTCACAGACAAGGACTCAATATGTGTCACTCTTAATCTTCATTCCTCTCATTCTGCAATAATTTCAGAGTGCCATTGTTATCTCTACCCATCACACACTTCTAACGTGCCTTCAGTCTTCATCCATATCTGTGACATACCTCCATAACATACCTTATAAGAGCTGATTCCGATCGAGTGCGATGCACTGAACTGACATGAACTATCTGGACCTTACGGTTCAATTACCAGGTGTATCATACTGAACTGTGTGGCCTAACAACTGTGTGCACAACACTGTACTGACTCGCACTATATGGATAGACTGACATTACGAACTTTATTGTATCTGTTAATTGTATCTTCTTCTTTAGGTGCTACACGGAAAGGGAGGGATGCCCGGTGGAGGGCTTTTTAAGGAGAAGTGGCTCGTATCCACATTACCCATGAGGAAAACCACGAAAACGCCCATGCAGCCAATCAGTTCGTCGGGACTCGAACCCTGGACCGAAGTACCAGAGGCTTTTACCGCTCGGCCGCTGGTGCGCAAACTTGGTTACATAAGCTGTGTTAAAGAATGACTGGTAAATTGTGATGACTTTATAACGTTGCGCGCCTCTAACTAGCACGCAACCAAGAGGTGACTGTGAAAGCTTGTATAAACCACAGAGTCTTATAAAGGGTTTAAGTCCCTTTTTATTCAACGTACTAATTTACAATTGCGTTCTCTTGACGCTTACAAACGGTGCCAACTCGGCAGTCAAAATAAAAATAAAAACCTGAAAAGAAATTAAAGACAATATTCTAACTACGAGGCTCTCTCAAATAACTAACTCACCGCGTTTTACAATACGGCTGCTAATTCAGCAGACTTGAAGCTCACTGGAACAATTGCAACTACTTCCCGCCAAGCACATAGGCCGCAACGCGGGGTTTTTCAAATCTCTATAACTACCTCCGCGCTCGCTAAGTAAGAATAACTCTCTCTCACCGAACTTGTTTCCTTCTATTTAAATCATACTACTTCCGCTGATAATTTGAATGCTTGCGCGTTCTACTTAAATTTACATATTCTGGCATTGGCAGTTCCAGGGGAAAGTAAGGATTGACAGGAAAGATAGTTTAAACTTAAAATAAATGTTAGTTAAAATAAATATAAACCCTACAACTTAAAAAATGATTTCAAAGTGACGCATCGTAAAAGAAGTACGCCTGGTTTCGTTGTAGTATATGTGTCAGAGTATCAATTACAGAAAAATAAACTTTCTATTACATTTCTTTGTGAAGATGACACATTTACTCCCCCTCTTTGATTATTCGGTAAAATTTCCTTTCTTTTTCTTTGACATAACCATAATTGTGGTTCCAGCATTTTTTAAGGTAATATAGAAAAATCCCGAGAGATGAAGCACAAATTTTATTATCCAACGGAAAACACAATATTGTATTCGATCAATACTCTTCGCTTCTCTTTCTCTCTACAGCCGTGGCCTTCGAGATAACTCCGTGGCCTAATCTCGAAGGCCACGCTACAGCCCATGTGTTTGTTCAGTACGTAAACGAAGTTCAGAAGAGAAGGAGCAATCCTGGACATTTCGGATTTGGTGGCGTATAGTTATGGCAGTTAAATTTGTCAGAGAAATACAACTTAACATTACTCCGAATGTTTTGCTTGGAAAATCTTTTGCTAGTTATAGTATTCCTGCCTATAATTTTGATGTAAATAATCACTATGTACAATGAATTCTATACGCTGTTTTGCTGTGGTAAAATAAGTCCCCCTTCCCAAGGACTGCCTTTCGTCAAGAAAAATGCTATATCAAAACGCACTGGTCTCAGTAAAAACATATCAGAGTTGAAAGAAAAAATTGTATGCCAATTCGGCGAAGTTATCTATAATTTGTATGCCATTTTCTGTACAAATATTTCCATCGATAAGAAACATCAAAGAAGTAGGGAAAAAAAAAACCACTTTATTCAAATAGCAGTGCAAACTTCAGAATCTTTGCAAACATGTTAAGCAAGCTGAATTTTTTATATTATAAACTAATTAAACTACTCACCTACCAGAATTTACCTTTATAGACTCTCATCTCTGTTCAGTTGATAGAAATGGAACCCGAGCACCCAGAGTAAAACAGCCATGTTCAACAGTTTTAAGAACTCTGCTGTTAGTGGGCCATAAAGATATGTCGAACAATTAAAGAGCAGAAATTAAAGAAGCAAATAATTGGTCAGTTTCTTTGAATACAGCAAAACACCCACGAGGACTATCTGCCTTGGGGGTACACATGGGAAAAACCACGAACACCAACCATGTAGCTAGTCTGCTCCCCTGGATTGAACTCCCAGAGTTCAGATGGCCTTAATTACTTGGCCACTGGCGGTGCCAAATGAATAATTGAAGCATAGGTAAAGAGTGACAGCCTATTATGCTGCTACTAAAATTTTATTTTTCACATTTTATAATTTTGAGATCGCTGTACATAGCAAATATTACTCATAGCTAAGGGAAACCTTACCATTTTGGGAATAAAGCAAACAATGAACGTTTTTGAGGTAAAGAAAACAACACATAAGTACCTTAGTATTCACGAAGATATCATTTGAAGACGAGGGAATAAAAATTACGAAACTTTTCTTATTAAGAAGTACTTTTTTAGGATTCTATACCCTCTACTTTGGGAAAAGTGAGAAAAACATACTGCTTCATTACTTCATTTCAAAGTAGAATTTAAAGTAGATCTTAATAGAAATTAAAGTAGGCAGTGGTGGTGGTGTATTTAATTATGGCAAAGCACACTAGGGCTATCTGCCTAAGGGGATGGATGTCTTCGTGGAGGACTTTCTAAGGGAAACTGGCTCGTATACACGTTACACATGGGGAAAACCACGAAAACACCCATGAAGCCAGCCCGTTCGCGGGATTCGAACCTCGGACAGAACTACCAGTGTTTAGAGACTTTATCGCTCGGCCGCTGGTGGGCCCTTTAAAGTAGGTCTGAATGTATGGCGAAAATAAATAAAATAATAACAAAAAATTTAAAAAATACCTCGCTGTGATTTATACTTTCTAGAAAGTAATTCTTTTTATTGATAAAAAAAATCCTAATCCTATGTTCTATATCTATTCCACAGCGCGGGACATGCATTTCAATATTAAACAAAAATATCACATTCATTAGAAAAATACAAAATCGGTGGAAATGGCGGGTTAAAAAAAAGAAAAAGTAGCGCAAGTAGCAAGCACTTCCTATTTACTGCAGCTTCTCTAGAATCCAGTTCACATCAAAATCCGCGGCTACTGTTGTAACTTTGCATTAGAAGCAACAGGCGAGAAAACGATGATGCTTCACTAGAATAATCGAAAGGGGGCTAAAGCTAATCATCAGAAAACAAGGAACTCAGCAGTTGCCGTGCAAATAAGTTTTTCCAAAGATTTTAAAATAACGGAATTATGGTCAAGTATATAAAAGCAATACTTGGGAAATCATGCGTCTATGTCAATGAAAAAAAAAAAAAAAAAAAAAAAAAAAAACTACTGGCTTACAAATTAAAAGAAAAACCAGAACCTGTGCATCTAGGTAGACACATTAGGTATTTTCTTTGCTAACTGCTAAGCTTACTCCTAGGATGGAATTTCGAGGTAGAACTCCCTGAAGTCTGGTCCGAGGGTCTCCTAACCCTCCTCCTTTACCATTAACATCTCGAGAGGCATTTGGTTTGCCGTGTATTTTGAATGCCCTTTTGCCGCACAGACACTATACGCTTATAAACATCTAGACCATCTCCAGGAAATAGAACCCGGATCCTTCGGTACGGCACTCAGCGTCACAATCACTATGCCGTCTAGGCGGCAACGCTACGAAAACAATAGAGGATTTAATTAGTAAAATTTCCATTTCTCAGGCCAGTCGTCTTAGAATCTAAAACTTAACCCTCTACGCACAAACAATTGCTGAATAGCTAGATTCTAGAAAAACTGGTTAATTTATCTAAAGTCCTTTTTAGGTGGTGAACGAGGTGGCTGCATGTGTTTTTCATGCATGAAGTAAATATGAGCAACTTTTTTTTTTTTTTTTTTTTTTCCGTTCTCGAAATCATTCTTTCTCATAAGAAGATAGCCTTTTGCAAAGCCGTAATTAAGAGAATCAACTAACCAATGCTCTGCCTACGTCCGAATCCATATTCAAATAGTATATAATGCATTCCAAATGGTTGAGAGCACGGAATGCCCTTTAAAATGCTAGAGAATACTGAAAAGTGTAGAGATGTGAAGAAAAAAAACAAGTTTGAAGTACTTCGTGAAGCTTAGAAATGTAGATGCGTGTGATTAAAAAAAAAAAAAAAAAAAAAAAACAAGTCGCAACAGCACGTAATCAGGGATATCATTAAGGATTTCATCCTGATATCTCAACACATTCAGAGTGTTTGAGCAAATATATAGATCAATATAACCATTCAAACCAGGCCCCGGCATCCTATGACCCGCAGGTCGCAGAATGACCCATTTTGATAATTTCATGGGACACGAAGAAAAGTGAAAAAATAAGATATAATGTATAAAAAAAATTATAAAACATAAATATGAAACGAACACTTTGTAAGAATTATGTTAATTTTATTAACAGTTAAATTTTAAGTTCCTTTCATGTCAAATTCTTAACTTCAACTTACTACTTCCGGCCAGAACGTAGTTTTAGAATCACGTCTGAATACATAATGAGGGAGAGCGGTATTTAACCGCGAAGTTCTATGGTCTTAGCGAGAGAGAATCAGTTTCTGATTTACGCGCGTTCACCTTTTGGTCACTCTCTCTCAAAAAGCTGTTATTACGCTCCGGCCGTACTAATGCCCCTTGATAGCTTCGCAGTCATCTGGTGTTTAAGGGGCCAACTGCATTAGAAACTTGATAGCTTCGGCTATATTTCTTTCGTTAATCTTAGTTTTAGTTTAGTTCTTAGTCTCTTAAGTTCAAGCCCAAGTGTCGGCTTTGATTGTACACTCCCAGGTGGAGTTTTGTTAAATCTTATTGTAATAATAAAGGGTTAGTTACCCTTCTATCTTGTTGTTTCTTGTCACACGAACTTAAGCGGTTGCGACACAGTAATATTAAAAAATCTGATGTGTACACCACATGACTTCCTTGCACGGAATATTAAATTATGAGCATTTTTTTTCATTTTGTTTAAACTTATTGGATTGAATTAAATGTACATCGTCGATAGCGCATAAACCACAATAGAATAAATGCACTTTTTAAAATTCACTATATTTGTTTACGAAAGTGGCACTCTGGCGCTAGGTTCACACATTTCGTCTATATTATAACTCAGAATGCATATAAATTTATATCATTTGAAGAATTATCTAATCGTTGCCACGTGATCTATTCAAATACTATAATAAATCTAATAATCAATTAATTCAGTTCTCACTTCTTAAGATTCGTCACTTTCTACAGTAACTGAGATTTACACTAGTGAAAGTCTTCAAGAAAACACACACACAAAGAACTTGAAGAAAACACACACACACACACACACACAAAAAAAAAAAAAAAAAAAAAAAAAAAAAAAAAAACTAAAAATAAGTAATAACAATAGTATTTTTGTTTGATTACAAAACTGCAATAACGAACATATGTAATTTTAAGGATAGATCAATAAGTTTGGCAACGCTGATTTAGTTCACTCTCAGTTGTAGCACTTGTTCAAGGCAAAAATTAATTCAGTAACGAAAAATATCGGCTTTGGCATTTTCCGCAATCGGTTCAACTTCTAAATGAGAGCTAATATTTTCACACATGAAATTTCATTTAATTAAGAACAGGAGCAGGAAGTACGGAAAATTGAAATGCTTGCATTCGTCTTAATACAACTAACTATAAGCCGGACTTAATTGACGTCAGAAATTCAGTATCAGAACTACTGATATCGAAGAGAAAAATAAAGTCCATTCAGTAATGTTTGTTTTTATAATAATTATAATTTTAATTTTTATGGATAGAGTTTAAAGGGTATTGTAATCATTTTCTCAATAAAATTTGTCTTTTCACAAAAAAAAAAAAAAAAAAAAAAAAAAGAAAAGGTTTTTTAATGTGATAATATTACTGACCCGACTGATTTTCTTAATGCACACATTTTTGGTTGATTTTGACCCGCAGCAAAGAACGGTTGCCGATTCCTGATCTTAAAAATTACCTAGGTTCACATAGGGTTTATCTCTTCAGAAGATTTACAAGAATAATTCAGAATAATTCATCTATATGTTAGGAGGGTACTTCGAAATATGATTAGTACCTGCGATAAATATAAAATGAGTACTTCTTAATATTTTCCAATGACCATAACAAACTTAGGCTTAGACCAGGTGTTCTTAACCAGCAAGGAATTCTTCCCCTGGGGAAGAATTTCATAGTTTCGGGAGGGAAAGGCAGATCCGGTCAACCTTTTATTTAGCTTTTAAATATTTAGTTTTAGTTTATGAATACAAAAACCACTTTTATTCAAGTTTTCGTATTTATCAACATTTTCATTATTTTTTGTTGTTTAATTTTAAAACTCGTTAAAAATAATCGACATCTAAATAATGCATAAGTATTTTTCGAGTTTTGGAAAGTAGGAGAAGGGAAATGATCTCCTAGCAATGGTGAATGGCGTGAATGGGACAAAACAGGTTGAAAACCACCGGCTTAGATACTATTTTGTTTCTGAAAATGACTTCAGGTTCTAAATTTTTATCATAAAACGTAAAACAACTGTGGGAACTTGATAAGACTGCATACTAATAGGACAGCAAGACTGAAGATTAATATCAAAATCTAACTGCAATCGAGAAGAAGAAGGATTAGGAAAATTAAAAGCAAATAATCCAATTTTTGACTTTGTAAATGGAAAAAGTTTATTATTATTTTAAACCGGGATACAGTTTGGCTTATAAAATAAATACAGTGCAACAAAATAGTTCTATCAAATATTTAATTCCCTTCATACATATTTCACATAAACACTCTTTTAAACAAATATTACAGAATCATTATTTTTACAAATCAATCGAGATTTAGGTGACAAAAATGACGTTCGAGACAAACATCAAATTATAAAAGACAAGTTATGTTTGAATTATTACCATTTTAATGCACCCATACTTCACTCATATCACGCAAAGAAAATCATGGCTACATTGTGATATTTATATTTTTAGAATGTCACTTGAATATTTCATAAGCAACACACTGAATACACAAAACTCAACAGGCATGCTCTTAGCACGGAGCATAAAAGTATTTATATTTAAAATTTTGGAATCGTTTTTCATACGATTTGATTACATTTGATTTACAGTTTCTCCATATTATCATCCTAACTTGCAGAGCATTTGGATTAAATGAGCTTAGCAAACAGAACAGCTTCTTGAAAGTAAAGCTGTAGGGTTTATTTATGTTAAGTAACCAGTTATTTTATGCTCTGATTCTGTACTGTTTTCTTCTCTGTTTTCATTTTCTTGCCAAAATGCAAATTACTTTGCGTGTATTTAAGAAGGTGTTTGAGATTGTTCTGATAGAACGTGTTTTTCCCGCTGAAGGTCACGTTACTAGTTGTTATTCTAAGATAAGTGTCCCTGTACTCAGCGTTGCTTTCTTCTTACTGATAGTATTGTCACGTCGATGTAAGCTCAAAAGCCAATTTCCGTGTTTAAATTTCTCTGCATAGCCTTTGGCTAATAAATACTTACATTTAGTTTTAAATTTAAAATTCTGTTTTTGAGTTCGCGCCAAAATTTCTGGCTGATTTGTAAGCACCACGTGTGCCTTCTTTTCAGCTTAATTAGTTTAAAAAAAAACCCTTTTTACGTTTCTGTTTCATATAAGACATTGCGATAAGTCGCTTACAAACTAGTGAGGATTTGCCACGAGTTATACTTAGTAAAAGGCATATTCTTTACAAAGTTAACATTATTCAAAGAGAAATTTAAAATATATTTATTAGTTAAAGCTGTATGTAAGTGATAGAATTCAGTATGAAACATTTTCCCGCTTGAGTATGCTATTCAGAATAAATTAAAATTGGAATCAATTTCAGAAACTTGTTCAGCTTTTTCAGATGACTTAGAAAATACAAAAATTGAGCTTAACATTTGCCAACATTTACTTAAAGTTGCAGTGAAATATAGTACTTGTTTGAAATATTTCTTTAAAATTTTGAAAGCAACATCTTCATT
Organism: Stegodyphus dumicola; assembly: GCF_044657685.1. Lineage (NCBI taxonomy): Eukaryota > Metazoa > Arthropoda > Arachnida > Araneae > Eresidae > Stegodyphus > Stegodyphus dumicola. The sequence continues at coordinate 104,595,554 of NC_140771.1, forward strand.
TAGACGGTAAAGTAGAGCTTATGGATGATTCAATCACATGCTCTGATATCTGATGAATTTGAGATGCATCCTTAAATAAGGTCTTAATAAGGTAAGTTCCAATACATTTAATACTGCACAGTTTTACTTCATACGACATTCATTTCCTATACTATCACTTAAGTAGCCATGGTTCAGTTTCTGTACACAAATAAATAAAATACTGACATACATAGGAACACATACTAATGTCTGTTACAGAACTGCAGAAAATATATGAAGTATAAAATTGATGAAGATTGAATACATTTGACAAGTTTTAGCGAAGCTTAAACGTGATAGCAATCAAATGACTCTAAAATCCGTTTCCTAGAGGAAGATGATTTTCTCATCAGTTAGAATCAACTGATGGCAATCACGTATCTGCAATCACTTGGGAAACATGCCTACAGAACACATATCAAATGTGACTAGCATAGGATGAACTAAGCAATGAACATTTAACATTAAATACGATGTTAGATTTTTATTGAACAATGATGGCAGATCGTTAAGAATCAGATATGAGATTCGTAACATTTACGAACACACGTTTTCATTCAACATATCCACAGCACTTTTGAAAGTAACAATTACAAGGATGTATGTTTCATTTTGAAACTTAATCATTAACTTAATGACTCCAAAACGTTTCCTATTATGACCATAAAATATGGAAATGATATAAAAATGTTATTACCAGTATTTTTATATTTAACTAGTATGGCATAATCATGTCTGTAGCATAATGCAAATTTAATAATTTTTTACAGATAAATATATTAATAAAATCACGCAAAATAAACTTTAAACTGAAATATATACATTTGCCAAGGAATCATAATGGAAAGACAAGTTTTTAGGAAATTTTTTAACACGGCAATAAATTCCTTGGAGACGCAAAAATAAAATAACGAAAGCCAGATCCCAATAAAATCATGAGCTGTACTCTCATCAGTATTTCACTCACATCTTTTAAGCAATATTACTAGTACTCTTTATACTTAAAAAAATGATCAAAGGAAAGAGAAAGTGCAGAATTGCATTTTTTCTATTACTAATTTTATACTTTAGAAAATTCATTATCTATATAACTTAATGAACATAAAAATGAAAAATAAAAATAATTTAAAAAATTTTATTGAAGGACTGTTTTAAATTAAATGTGAATGAAATTTTCAAACAGGGACTTATTTAACATAACATTTCATGCTAAATAATGAGGAAAAAAATAACTTTATTAAATAAAATGCATAATGTGCTCCTCTTTCACTGATTTTAGTTTATGTTAGTTCACATTAAATTGCGTTTGGCACAGAAGGGAAAAGAAATAACTTACATACAAGCAAGATCCGAAACAATTTCGAATATTGATTCAGAAATTATAAATATACCATTCATTTTTCAAATTCTGTATCACTTTACTTGGATTCTGATAGCAGTCGTGTCGTGATTATGTTTGGCATGTGCATTCTATATACTTTCTACTTTGAGCCTCAGATTAAGATACTCCACTTTGTCAAAAACACACTTAAAAGCGCTTGCCAGAAGCACTTTTTCTAATGTACTCTTCCTCAAGGCAAAAATTACCAATGCTGATAAAACACAGTTTCTGCACATTCATGATGCCTAATTAAATTACAAAAGATTACATCAAATGCTTTCTTAGAAAATAATAAATCACTTTTTGAGACACAAGTGACGCATGAAAAATTGCACCATATTCTGATGCAATGAAAAAAATCCCGCATTTTCACAAAGAACGTAGAAGATTTCTTTCTTCAACAAAGTAAAATTTGAACGAAACAAACATGTACAAAAGAAACAAAATCCTTTATAAATTTCACTATTTTAAAGTTTTTTTAAGGAATTTCGTGTTCTTGCCCATCGTCGCCTTCTTCCATACTCTGGAGGAATTCTTCCCACGTTACTTCTTTATCTTCTATGTCTCTCTTTTTCCTCTTTCGACGATAGTCGTCTTGGCTGGTTGCTTCGATACACAGGACAATGAAAGAATTGTTGCAAGAATAACGCTCTTGATCCAGCAAGCGTCCTCGTAGAAGAGAACTTGCCATTCCCACTTTTCCTAGTCCTGCTGAATGCCAAGCATCACAGTATGATTCTAGATCTCGCACACCATGTTTGTCTGAACCATGCCAAACCAGTTTTTGAGACCTAAAAAGGAAAAGTATTATCAGTAATGCCATGTGGAATATATTCAGAATTCTTCACGCATATATTGTCTATCACTCAAGGACTAAAAGAAGAATTTTACTAAACTAATAAAAGTATACTGAATGTGTTACGAAGCGTGGAAGGGCTATTGTCATTTTGAAGTTAAACGCGTTTTGTATTTAAATATGATGAAAACTGCCATATGAAATATACATGAATCAGAAGGGAACTAAAATACATAGTTTAGCATTTTTCGTTTTGTTTTGATAAAAACGCTACATTGATGAAAAAAAGCAGCACATTTATTATAAATCGAGAATTAATTTAATAGACGGCACTGACTCTTGTTTAGTTTGGTGCGCAAATAACTTTGTTCTTTCTCCCTTTCTTGAACTAATGCCACAGGACGAAAGGTAAGAGCATTGAGAAATGCAGTTGTTAAGATGATATTTTGTTTTTCTTTTGTGAATAAAAATATATATTGACAGCTGTTAATGTATAGTTTTAAGAAGATTTGAATAAAGTTATAAAGCGGGCTGAAATAAATTGAATATAGTCCAAATTCCTCGATTATAAAAGTAAGACCATTGTTGTACCCTTTCGGTTAGACCTAGAGATAATGATTTAGCACTGCAGAGACACATACATTTCGCGGTGAATGCCCCCTGAGTTGGTGGAATTAAATTAGGTGACCATTTCGCTGATATTTAAGGATGGTTCCTGGCGGCGTCCTGCCATATCCGATTGTATTCGAGCATGAAGATATTAGGCAACAAGTTCTTCATAGAAGGCGCTGATATTAGAAGGCAGTTGGAGAGCGATTGGATGCCTTTATATTCAGGGGCGTAGCTAGAGTTTCTAGCGTCCGGGGGCAATGAAGAATTTGCGCCCTTTCTTTGTGCCAAGAATGGAAATCATTTCATTAAAAAATTTCGTAGCATCAATTTGGCGCCCTTTGGATGCTGCGCCCGGGGACAGATGTTCCCCGTTACCCTACCCTAGCTACGCCACTGTTTATACTGATGCTCTGACAATAAGGCTCTTGTATCATTAACCAAGTCTGCCATTGTTCAAATAGATCGACACCTACGTAACAATACCCCAGCATAAAGGTGCCAAAATCCTCGTGAACGTCAATTTCTGATTTATATAAAGCAAGTTTCACATAGATGCGGGCTCTTTTATGCCGGAACACCTTTGTAAAAGTAGAATTTTCATTTCTTTTGTTAATTACAGCAGCAAATCAAAACTCTACTTACATAGTTATCCCTGTCATAAAGATGTTCGCACTCTACGAAAGTTATTTTTTACATGTTACAAGTCGATCTTTATAAGAAGCGTACCTTTATACAAGGGCACTCTTAGGATTGATTTCTGTCTTTTGGAACACCTGCATAGACTTGTTTCACTGCATAGACTTGTAGGACTGATTTCTGTCTTTTGGCCGACCTGCATAGAGGTACAGGCCTATTCATGATAAGGCACCACTATGAGGCGGTTTCTAAGAGACCGCCTTGTGTGTGTGGCTGGGTGTAGTCTTGGTGAAAATTTTCCTGGGATTGCTAAGATAATAATAGGAAAACATGGAGCTGAAAAACTTCAATAATATATTGTACTGTGCACAGATTTAGTAATACTTATTTTTGGTAAAATGTTTCTATAACTACAATTCCACGTGATAGCAGTACAGTGGATTAATAAAGGTATTTGACTATTGTAAATAATGTTGTAGGGTTTATATTTATTTTCACTAACATTTATTTTAAGTTTAAACTATCTTTCCTGTCAAGCCTTACTTTCCCCTGGAATTGCCAATGCCAGAGTATGTAAATTTTAGTAGAACTCGCAAGTATTCAAAATAGTCAGCGGAAGTATTCTGAATTAAATAGAAGGGAAACGAGTTCGAAAGTGTGCTTTCTTGCTTCACGAGCGTGGAGGTGGCTAGTTAGAAATTGAAGAACCACGCATTTCGGCTTGTGTGCTTGCCTCGGCAGATTGTTAATCTTTCAACGTAATATTCAGAAGTTTGCTGAATTATCAGCGCTATTTTAGAACGCGGTGAGGTTAGTTACGTTTAGAGAGCCTCGTAGTTAGTCACTTGTTATTATTCTTTTTTTGAGTTTCTTATTTTTATTTTACCGCCGGGTCGACGTAGTTTGTGAGCGTCAAGAGCACGCATCTGTAATTTCTAAAGTTGAATAAAAAGGGATTTAAACCCTTCTCAAGACTTTGTATACTTTCCAGTTCATAGCAGTCACCACTATTGTTGCGTGCAGGTTGGAAGCGCGCAACATTACATTGGCGCCCGAACACTTGTCGAACTGAAATGGTCGAAAATTGGATGGAAGCTGCTGGACAACAACAAGAAATGGCAAGCCAATTGGAAGGATTTGGATACCTGGTCCAAACGATGAGAGCGTCAATCAAGCCAAACGTCAATTTCGACGGAAAAAATTCGGTGGCGATATTTCTAGAAGGCATCGAAAATCATTTCCAGCTCTACCCTGTGCCTGAAAGACAAAAAGTTGCCATTGCCACATCTGCACTAAGAGGACAGGCCTCGCTATGGTGGAAGAATATAGGCAAATTTTTATTAGGGGAATTCGGAGGCCAGACATATACATTTCAAAATTTCAAAAAATCGTTATTAAAGGCCTTCCCCATAGTGAAAGACCGAGCAAGGCTAGAAGCCGAACTATATAGTTTTTATCAACGGAATATAGAAGAGTTGACGGACTTTATTCTGCGAAAAATTAAGCTGACGGATATGCTGTATGGGAAGAAACCCGACGCGGAGATTATTGAAATAATCTTACCAAGATTGATACCTGCTGCTCAAGATTACTTCGAAATTAGAAACCCAAGCACATTGCAGTAGCTCTTCGAATTGGCGGTCAAGTTCCAAAATCGCAGAATAGCGGCAAAAGCTAGAGGGGCATCGTATTCTCAAAGTATCCGAAGGCAATCTTCAAATGAGCAGACCAGAAATGCAAACCGCTCTTATGGGGAAAAGAGCTATCAAGCTAACTCATCGAAGCTCGAAGGTCAAGGCCCAAAAAGGAAATTTGAAAACAACCGTCCGCGTACCCAGAAGGCAGAAGTTGAAAGGAAAGCTTTAAACGAGTAGAGGGGCCTGTGAAAGCGAGGGTCCAGACCCCGGAAGTTTTGAAAAAACCCTCAAGAAGATACTTAAATACGGTCGTCGTAAAAAACTCACAATTACCAATTATACAAGTCTTGGTTGGCGATGTACGAGTAGAAGCCCTCGTCGATACAGGAGCAGAAGGTAATTTTATGAGTGATCTTTTTTTTAAGAAGAATTTTAATAGGTTTCGATTATTTAAAAATAAAAACACAGAAATCATAGCAGCGCAAGGACAAACTTGTCATTGTATTGGAAAACTATCTTTAAAAATACAGGTTCAAAACGAAAGCCTTAAAGTATTAATTTTTGTAGTAAAAAACTTGCAAAGTCCATTTATTTTAGGTATGGAGTTTTTAAAAGCCGCGAAGGCCAAACTGAATTTTCAGGAAAGTTCTATCGTGCTGGAGATGGATCGGAGGGTGGTGGAACCAGTGGAACAACCGCAAGTCGACCTTAGCCATTTGAATGACCATGAAAGCCAAGCCATCCAGCAAGTGGTGAGTACTTTTTCAAACTTGTTTTCAGAACGGCCTGGTAGTTGTCAAATAGTTATGCATGAGATACAGTTAATTGCCGACAAACCCTGTAGGACTAACCTTACCGCTATGACAAATAGAAAGAGCAAATCATAGAAGAACATATTCAGGAAATGTTAAAGAACCAAATAATAACGCCCATAAATAGTGAGTTCGCGAGTCCAATTGTACTATGTAGGAAAAAGAACGAGTTTCCTCCTTCGGATAAAAGGGCTTGGAGGTTTGCTATCGATTACAGGAAACTCAATAATGTTACTAAATTCCCAGTTTACCCTTTGCCGGTTATAGAGGAAATTATTAGAAAGATTAAGTCTACGAGATACACGACTACGTTGGACTTAACGTCTGGCTACTATCAAATAGCTATGAGACCCGAAGACATACATAAAACCGCGTTTATAACAAAATCGGGCACTTATGCATTTTTACGCATGCCCTTTGGGTTGTGTGGGGCCCCGTCAACATTCCAGAGAGCTATGGACATAGTTCTAAAGCCTATCCTAGGAAAATCGACTTTAATCTATCTAGATGATATAATTATAACGAGTAGTACGTTGGAACAACATATTAAAGACCTAGAAGAAGTTTTAAAATTATTAAAAGTGGCCGGTCTTACAATTAACGCCTCAAAATGCAAGTTCGCAACTAAAGAACTTAAATATCTGGGTTATAAAATTTCGCAAAAGGGTATAATGAAACTCAAGATTCAAAAATAAAACCATCAAGAATTTCCCACCTCCCAACACCGCCAAGAAATTTTCTTCTTTCCTTGGGTTATGTTCTTATTACCGATCATTCATAAAAGATTTTGCTAATATTGTTGAACCCTTGTTAGTAATTAAAAGAAAGAAAAGTAAATTCACTTGGACAGCAGAAGCAAGTACCGCATTTGAAAGGTTAAAAGAAGAGCTCATCAATGCCCCTGTTTTGAAATTCCCGGAGGGGGACGAAAACCTGGAAATTGCAGCAGATGCGTCGGACTATGCTGTAGGGGCTGTTCTCATCCAAAATGGCCATCCTTTGACATTTTCTAGTAAAACGTTGAACCCTACACAAAGGAATTATACAGCTACAGAGAGAGAAACATTAGCCGTATTAATGGCTGTACACAAATTTCGAGTTTATTTCGGCAAAGCGCCAGTAGCAGTCTTTTCGGATCATGCGGCTGTTGGTAGACTTTACTCGGGGAAAAACCTAACGCCCAGGTTAATAAGATGGGCTTTAAAACTTCAAGAATATAATCTCATAATTAAATATAAACCGGGTAAGGAAAACAATGTAGCTGACGCACTTTCTGGTATAAAACTGGACGATGAAGGAAATGAACTCAAATGCGCTGTGTTGACTTCAAAAATTTTAGATTCTGGAGAAACAATTATTGCTGAATTGAAAGCTGATCCTGAATTTGGAAGTATCTATGCATATTTGAAAGACCCCGAAAGCTTTGAGCACACAGATATCGATGCGATAAGAAATAGAGCAAAAAACTATGAAATAATAGATAATTTATTATTTTATACGAAAACAACAAACGAAAATCTCGAGTACAAACCAGTCATCCCAGTCTCGCTTCGATTAAGCATTTTGAAGGAATTACACGACACAAAAACAGAGGGTCATTTAGGGGTCAGAAAGACTTTAAAAAGGGTACGCGAGGCGGTATATTTCCCGAAATTATACAAAATAGTAGCTGCGTATGTCAGGTCCTGCAATCAATGTCAGTTAATAAATGATATTAATTACAGCCCGGCCGGGTACTTAAATAGCATTTGCGCTACATTTCCGAATGAAATTTCAGGCATAGATCTTCTTGGTCCTTTCCCCCAGAATGAGTTAAATAAAAATTGTTTTCTTTTAGTAATTGTAGATCATTTTTCATAATGGACAGAAATTGTTCCACTTAAACGCGCGTCAGCCAAAACAGTCGCAGATGCATTCTTACACAGATACATTTTAAAATACGGTGCACCGATAACAGTCATTAGCGATAACGGTAAACAATTCGTTAGCCAAATATTTGAAAATATTTGCACTGGACTTGGCAAATAAGGCCATATCAAAATGGTTCCGTATAGACCACAGGCAAACATAGCAGAAAGAGTTAATAAAAATATTGTAAAAATAATTAAATAAAAAGCTATGTTAGCACACATCACAAGCGCTGGGATGGCTACATAAATGAGTTAGCTTATGCTTTAAGAACGGCAAATCACTATACTACGGGAAAAACTCCAGCATAATTATTTTTATGACGAAAGTTAATTACGCCATTAGATAAATTATTCTTTGTGCAACAAAGAGAGCAAGAATTTAAACAAAAAGATTTGCAAAAAACTCATTGACCAGGCGGTTAAAAGCTCGGATACGGCAAGAAATAGACAAAAATTATACTATGATAGAAAACGCCGTGAAGCAGATTTTAAAGTTGGAGATAAAGTGTTGAAGCGAAAATTTTCTTTATCAAGTGCCCCAGACAATTTTACTGCAAAGTTAGCTCCAAAATTTGAAGGCCCCTATGTAATTCAGGAAATAAAGGGAGTCGTATTGTACTTTAAGAACTAGAGAGGGGAAATCTGTAAAGCAAGTCCCGACCAGGTGAAAAAATATTATAATCAAAATGATTTTGAAATCCTTAAAAGTTTCTTGCAGGACTCAAGCGTAAAAGAAGTAGAAAGTCCATAAGTAACGTCACCCGCTCCACCACCCAAGAAGCAGGGAACTGAAGAGAAACCTAGCCCTGCTAGAAGTCATGCGACGGTACCGAAAAGAAGAAATGAAAACGTTCAGACTCCAGCATTTAAGAAATACAAGAAAGCAACGCCGCCGCGTAGAGGAGCTTTGGTAAAGAGGAAAACACCACTTACAACGTATCGCAGTAGAAATTCTGCATCGAGGAGAACGCTTCCAGGGCCAGAGTGTCAGGTGCAAACAAGGCCGCCGTTCCCGAGAACGAAAAGACAGCAGGAGGAACGAAAAGACCACCACCAACAGAAGAAATTCAAGCATGATTCCAGACCGGAGGACGCCAAGACCAGCCGTCCAGGGGCAAAACGGAAAAGACAGCAACCCGACGACTACTACTCCAAGAGGCCAGCATGCAGAGGGCGAAAAAGAAATATCAACATGGACGACACTCGAAGGAGACGACTGACGTCGATGAAGTCCATATCGTGGGAGCAGTTCTGCCAGAAGAGGATGTCGGAGTTCCAATCATCGATAACTCAAAGATAAGTTAAAATCTTCTATAATTTTTTTTCTTTTGTTCCGAAATGTTATGCGTAAATACGAAGTTCTATGTTTTGACGGAAGTCAATTTGTCTCGGTTGAGACTTAGTTTTGTTTTACTTTATTTAGCTAAGGCAAAAGTATTATTTTCTTTAAGTATAAAATCTAAGAACAAGCAGTTTCTGTTGGTCGAAAGACTCATTCTGTTATGTTAAAGCCAAAATTTGGCCGAAAGTAAAATAACTTCGTATTCTTGTATTAATGAAAAATTTAGTTTCAGTGCCGCCAGCTTGGTGAAGAAAGCGTGAAGTAAAACTTTATTTTTATCTTATTCATTTTATGGTAAATTGTAAAAATCATATGTATTAGAATCTTGTAAATATACGTAAATACTTGAAAGTTATGTAAAAGTAGAATTTAGTCTGGAAGCATAAAATTTTAGATGCTGAAAGTAAATGCTCAAAAGAAATGAATTCAAATTTAAGTATTAAACTGTAGATAAAATCATGCTTTAGAGCGAAAGCCTGCATGTCTAAAGATGAATGAGGGGGAATTTAGAATGAATGTGTTTTGTAGGGTTCTCCACCTACACTTGAATTTTAAGAATGTTAAAATAGCTCATCGAGTTTTAGAATGTCGAGTAAGGTGTGTGTATTTGGTCGTTGAATTCTAACAAATCATTGTGGTTAGGGGAAGTGTTGCAATACTAAAACACGAATATTCCCGTTTGACACCACACATGGTGGAGAGCCAGGCTAAAGTTAAATTCATGTTGGAATACTTGAATTAATGTGAATTAAGCAGTAACTAAGGAAAATGAATCATACTTACTTTCCAGTTCATAGCAGTCACCACTATTGTTGCGTGCAGGTTGGAAGCGCGCAACATTACAATGTGTTTAAGTGACAGGACAGACGGCGCCTGGTTAGTACTTGGTTACAGCCGAAAACATCGCAGACGAAAACGTCGCGGAGAAAACAACGCAAGGCGAAAACGTCGTGCTACAAAACATCGTGGGAGAAAACATCGCAAAGAGAAAACATCGCAGTTCTAAAACATCGTGGTACAAAACATCGTCGTCGAAAATAAAGCGCTTATAAAACTTCGCAGTTTAAAAACATCGTCGTCGAAAATATCGTGGTAAAAAATAAAGTATCTACAAATTATCGCATGACGATAACATCGCAAACATGCTTTTTTCAGGCTTTAATAACTATACATGGATATTCCCGTAATGATTTGTGAGGACAAGATGGAAAGAAGGATAATTTTTACTTTCATATTTTTTATTAATCAATAAATTTTTGCTGAGAAAATAAAAAAGAAACTTAAGCATAGAAAATTAATGCAACTTATAGCACTTAATAGAATTTTAAACCGACATAGTTAACTAACAAAGGCCATTAATAAATCATTTTTGTAAAGTTTTCACTGGTAATTTTTCATGAAAAGTATAATCTATAAGTTCCATTTAGTTTTCTATGCTTAAGTTTCCTTCTTACTTTTTCAGCAAAAATTTATTAGTTAATAAAAAAAATGTGAAAGTAAAAATTATCCTTCTTTACATCTTGCGCTCACAAATCATTATGGGAATATCCATTTACAATTATTAAAACCTGAAAAAAGCATATCTGCGATGTTATCGTCATGCGATGATTTGTAGATACTTTATTTTTTTACCACGATATTTTCGACGACGATGTTTTTAAACTGCGAAGTTTTTGAACTGCTTTATTTTTCGATGACGATATTTTGTACCGCGATGTTTTAGAACTGCGATGTTTTCTCTTTGCGATGTTTTCTCCCACGATGTTTTGTAGCACGACGTTTTCGCATTGCGTTGCTTTCTCCGCGACGTTTTCGTCCGCGATGTTTTTGCCGCGATGTTATCGGCGGACACCCTAGTACTTAATTTATCTAACCTGAAATATTACTTTACATAAAGGTAAATAAAAAACTATTTTTAAAAATATTTTAATGAAAAACAACAGTGTGTGATTGTTGGGCCACATAACATGCCATACAAATATATTGTTAAAAAAATTAAAAATATTGAATATGCTTTTAGATTTGTCAATTAGTTTCATTTGTCAATAGCTCTTTTCCCCTGTTTAAAGGCTGGATACTTTCTTCGTCAAGTATTGGTCAAGAATAGCCAAATGAAGCAGCTTCAGTCTTGAAGGAGACGACTGAATCTTAATGTTTGAATTCTACTACAGCCAATATATTGGGCGGTTACATTTACAGTTGAATTTAAATCATTGGCAAGAAGAGGATATTCTGAAACACCGTCAAGCAACAATACCAGTTTTTCTCTCTTGTAAAAGGAAACTCCCTTCCTCCCCAAGACAGCCCCCCAAGTCCTGCTATGCTTCCTCAACGTGGCGGGGGGTGTCACTGGGCTGAACGGGCGAAGTACGTCGGGAGCATAGCTCCTGGTAGGGCCACCCACCCTAGGCGTGAAGGCTGTTTCCAACATGTCCAGCTAAAGCATGTCCAGCTCCTTCAGAGGATTACCGTCTCGGTGATCGGGTGTCACAATCCTGGAGCCCCAGTGATTTCTCCTCCTTTCTGCCTCCTCTCCTCTTCACTGCAACTTTTCCCGTTTTCCTTCTCGCATGTGGTTTCCTCTTCCGAGGTTTGGTGTCGTCATAAGAAACTGGAACCGCCTTGTCCCTTGTTCTTCGAGTGGCGAGAATACCGCCCACGTGTTTGCCGTGCGTGGAGACCCGTGTCACTGGAAAAGAGGGTCCCGGTAGTTGAGGGGCCAGGCACTATCCCCAACACACTGCTTTGGCCTCTGCTTCAGTTAAACGGGAGGCACCTTGTCGTCCTCACGGCTGGTCACTAGTCCAATCGGCTGGTCACTAGTCCTTGTGGTGAGCAGCCACTTCCTACGCCTAGCCCTGGCGTAGGAATCTGCGTCCCCTTGTTGGGCTCCATGGTGGGTGGGGTGGTCGGACCCGAATCTTTCTGAATTTAAATATGAATAGTATGATACCTTCCTGCTCCAACAATGTACCCGATACACAGACTGTGACTAAAAGACTAAGAAGCGACATAGAAAGCACTGCATTAGATGTACTTTGTCCACGTTTCTTAATTATAACCAGCTTTGAGGAATTGAAAAAATGTCACCCTTTCTAATAAACAAACATCTTTTGTCTTCTGTAGGAGAACTGAAAAATATTAAGAGACTTCGATCTGGAGACCTTTTGATAGAAACTGTGTCCGGAAAGCAATCTAATAATGTTTTGAAATTAACTAAATTAGGACAAGCAGACATTGTAGTTAAGCCACATAAAAATCTAAATTCGTCCCGAGAAGTAATCTCTGAAATAGACTTACTGTCACTAACTGAAGAGGAATTTGTTAAAGAGTTGGCAGATCAAAATGTGTGTGGTGCTCGTAGGATCAAAATACGGAAAGAAGATCAACTCATTCCCACTAAACATGTCATACTTACTTTCAAGTTTCCTAACCTGCCTAAAAACATCAAAGCTGGATACCTAAACTGTTCAATCAGGCCATATATACCGAATCTAATGCGTTGCTTTCAATGTCAGCGCTTTGGACATGGAAAGACCTCTTGTCGAGGTAGCCTCCCGTGCGCTCGATGTTCCATCGTAGGCCACGCTAGTGAAGGCTGCTCTGCTGCCCCCTTGTGTATAAACTGTAAAGGCGAGCATCCAGCTTTTTCAAGATCATGTCCGAAATGGCAGACAGAAAAAAAAAGATATCATTTGCAGAAGCCAAAAGACTTGTTCTCTCTAATCAGCCAAGACCTAATAAATCTTATGCATCCGCAACAAAATCATTCAGATCAGTATCAACGCAAACCACAAGAACTGCACAGAAAAAAGAAGTAGCAACCACAGAAGATCCTAGAAACCAAAAATCAGGGAAAAAACCTGACGTTGAAAGTAGTACGCCAATGACAGCGCCCAAAGGAAAACAGGATGTCCAACAGAACAAGCATAGAGATGGTATCAAAGAGAAAAATAAGCAAAAACCCAGGACCCCCAGTCAAAGTTCCATCGCAAGCATGAGTTCAGGACGCTTAGACGACTCAGACGAAATGGACGTTGAAGAAGGGTTATCCCTTCCGAAGCACCTTTTGCCTCGAAAGTCAAAACACCAACACCGCCCAAACAAGCATCAATAATGGGTACATTTATTTCGTGGGATTGTCAGGGTTTTCGTCAAAACCTGGATAACATCAAAGATTTAATAAACATGTATCAACCTGCCTGCCTTGAGCTTCAGGAGACCTTGTTAAAACCAAGCACACATGCTAAGATACGGAGATATACAACAGTAAGAAAGGACAACCCATCTGGGGATCATGCCTGTGGTGCTGTGGGCCTTATCACCTCCCACAATCACTCATACATTGCTCTCCCTTTGACGACCTCTCTTCAGGCTGTGGCGGTTCAGATTAATTTACGCTTTTCAATCTCTGTATGCGCCATTTATTTACCCCCACATGAGCATATTGATCAACGAGAGTTGGACAGAATAATTGAGCAGCTCCCAGAACCTTTATTTCTTTTAGGTGACTTCAATGCCCATAGTACATTATGGGGAAGTAGGGACACTAATTCAAGGGAACGGCAGATCGAACAATTAATGGAAGATCACTCTATTTGTCTCCTTAATAATGGAGAATACACTCATTTTCATAAGTCGACTAGAACCTTTCATGCAATGGATCTGGTTTTTTGTTCTCCATCTCTACTACCTTTCTGCTCTTTCAGTGTAGGAGAGAATCTACGATAGTGACCACTTCCCAGTCATTGTAAATATTACAGGGAATTCAAAGATCTCAATACAACCAAGCTTACTTTACGATAAAGCTGATTGGGATCTTTTTGAATCTTGTGCTGTGCTGACTGAAAAAATGGTCAACGATGTGGACATTAATACTGCAGTAAAAATGATGTCTGATACCATTGTAAAAGCTGTTGAAGTCTGTATTCCGAAGTCCTCGACAAAGTTCCCAAAGTTCCCTAAACCCTGGTGGAACAATGATTATCATAAAACTTCGAGAGAGCAAAAGAAAGCTTGGCGTATCTTTCGCCGATATCCAACACTGGAAAATCTTCTTGCCTTTAAAAAAGCTAAGGCGAATGCAAGAAAAGTGAGGCGGTAAAGTCAGAGAAAATCAATGTCTAGCAAACAGGTTTGGGAAAGAGTCCGCAAAGCCTCTGGACTCTATAATGATTATTCCTTTTATGTTCTAGAAAAAGATCGAAAGTTGATTAGCACTAGAGAAGAAATAGACGATGCTTTAGGTGATACATTTGCTGCTGTATCTAGCACTAGCAATTACTCAAAAGAGTTTCTGCCCACAAAGATGCGCTTGGAAAGGATTCAAATCGACTTTTCAAATCCTAATGCAGAATCTTATAATAAAGATCTCACCATGTTTGAATTAAGAAATATAATATCTCGCACTGATAGGGCTTGCCCTGGTCCTGATGGCATAAGTTATCTGATGATAAAGCACCTGCCCTATGAATCTGTAGTGGTCCTTCTTGCTCTGTATAAAAAGATATGGAAGGAACAAATTTTTCCTACTGCCTGGTGCAGGGCCTTTGTTATCCCTATAGTACAACCCGGCAAGGACCCGAAAAATCCTTTAAATTATCTCCCCATCGCGCTCACTAGCTGCCTTTGCAAGATTATGGAAAAAATGGTAAATCACCGTCTCACGTACTATCTGGAGACTAATAATTGCCTATCGCCTTACCAAAGTGGTTTCCGTAAGGGAAGATCTTCACTTGATAATGCCCTGTTTTTAGAAACCGCAGTACGTAATGCATTTGTGAAAAGAAATCATGTGGTTTCAATCTTCTTTGACATGGAAAAGGCGTACGATAGAACTTGGCGGCATGGAACTCTTCATGACTTTTACAGCACTGGATTGCGAGGTAATCTACCCATCTTTATTCAAAACTTTTTGAAGGACCGCACTTTTTAAGTCAAGATCGGTTCGTTGCTTTCTCAAGTATTTGTACAAGTATTTGTACAACAAGAAGGTGTACCACAAGGTTCAGTGCTCAGTGTCACTCTTTTCAGCCTGAAAATTAATTCCATTTTAAGAGAACATCCTCCCACAGTGCACGGTTCTCTGTATGTTGATGATCTGATGATCTATTGTCAAGATCAAGATATGAGATACATTGAGAGACAACTACAGATTGCTATAAATAGAATCATAAAGTGGTCTAACAACAATGGTTTTAAATTTTCTAGCCAGAAGACAGTCTGCGTGCACTTCTGTCGCAAAAGAAATCTACATCCTGATCCAGAGCTGCATCTTAACGGTTCTTTGATCCGTGTTGAGCCAGAAGCAAAATTCTTAGGAGTTATCTTTGACAGAAAGCTCACTTTCCTTCCGCATATCTAAATCTAAAGAAAAAATGTGCTAAAGCTCTCAACATACTGAAAGTCCTGGCCAATACCTCATGGGGAGAAGAACGTTGTTCTATGCTCCGCATTTATAGAGCTTTAATCCGTTCCAAACTTGACTATGGCTGTGCTATCTACGGATCAGCAAGACCTTCTGTGCTCCTAAAATTGGATCCAGTCCACCATCAAGCGTACGGATGTGCTGTGGAGCCTTCAGAACATCTCCAATCCAAAGTTTATATGTCATCTGTTTTGAACCTTCTTTGGAATTCAGACGCAAGCACTTGTCCATTGATCTTCATTATAAAGTAATGTCACAGGCCGAACAAACTGTCCGGTTCATGACATCTGATGAGTACTGGCGTCTTTATCATGCCCGTCCTTCATGTATCCCACTTTTTGATCTTCGCATTCACTCACTGATTGAAGAATTTAACATAAATGATCTGCATCCCAAAAGCGTTGACCTTTTCGGTATTGCTCCCTGGCAAGAAGTGAACATTCACCTACTTAACATTTTTGGAAAACTAAAGAACAGCAGTACCAATGATATTTATTACCAACAAATTTTCCTAGAGCATAGAAGCAGTTATTCTAACTACAAAACAATTTTTACTGATGGCTCAAAGCATCATGACCAGGTTGGGGCAGCTTTTGTTTGTGATAAAGAAATAAAGAGTAGTAAACTTCATAAGGCTGCATCTGTCTTTACTGCGCAAACGTTTGCCATTTTGAATGCCTTAATCTTTATCTCTAGGCAGAATAGCAGAAAGTTCATCATCTACTCTGACTCTCTGAGTGCTCTTGAATCAATAAATACAAATACCAGCCACCCTTTGGTCTTAGAAAATTTTAAAGGCACACGTCCGTTTGAGAAATGCAGGTTATTATATCGCGTACTGCTGGCTGCCTGGACACGTTGGCATCAAAGGCAATGAACTCGCCGATATTGCAGCAAAATCTGCTGATATTACCTCAGAAAACGATGTCCCTTTTACAGACATACGGAATTACACTAGAACAAAGGTCTTGTTCAGGCGGCAAGAATTTTGGGAATGCCAAACTCTGAACAAATTAAGGCAGGTAAAACCCAATTTGGAGTACTGGGAGTCGAGAGGGAATCGGAAGGAGGATGTACTACTGACTCTCTTACGAATTGGTCATTGCAGACTGACATATCAGTACCTCTTGAAAGAAGACAATGAGCCTATTTGTGGCACTTGCACCGTTCCCGTTTCAGTCAATCATATTTTAACCTGCTGTCCTGCTTTTAGTCAGAAACGTGAATTTTATTTTAACTCTACGAATGTTAACTTAACAGATCTAATCGGAAGAAACCCTCACATCAACCTCATAAGTTTTTTTTAAAAGACATCTCCTTTTACCATATGATTTGAACTACTTTTTATCCTGCTATACCTGTTGTTAGAGCATTCTTCAGTCATTTCTGCCTAGACATTTTAAAGTCATTTCTCCATGCCTTCATCAGTATTTCACGTTCAGTTCATCAATTCAGTTGATACTTGTTTATGCATCTTGAATTTTACTCATCATTTGTCTGGCGCATAATAACCCTCGAGGTTTTGTGCCATTTAAAAAACCAACCAACCAACCCCAAGACAGTAAATGTGTATTTTTAGATGAGACCAGTCTCGAATAAATCCGGACCTCAGAAAAACTCCTGTAGTAAACAAGCAAATTGTGTTTATCAGTATTTGTGGCTTTTTTGTGGCTTTTTAAATATCTAAGGTCTATACCTCCCCCTCCAAAAAATATCGTTCTTGTTACTTTAAATGCTTTAAATCAGGCGTCGCTGTAAATAAAAGAATGTTATATCATTCTATACCATAACAATCACGTTAAAAATCTGTTGCGGCAATTGTATATCTTCTTTTCCCCTTTTCCTTTTAGAATTTTCTTAAAATTTTTAGTAACGTGATGTCAGAACTATCACCTCCCAATTACTCAAACAGTATGTCAGTTAAATTGATGGAACCGGTAAAACAAACTTTAATGTTAATAAATATATGCTCGCCGCATACATTACTTTGCTATTCCTTGAAACTGCAGCAAGGGGATCTTCTAGTGGGACTTCACCAGAATACATTTATTTTTTTCTTAAGCTTTAATAACCGTCATTTTAATATCCATATTTAAAACTTTCTTCGCATTCATTTTTGCACTGGAAATTTTAGCTTGTGCCACCATCTATCCGATGGAGAGAAAAATTTATTATTATTGTGAATGCTGTTTGTAGTTGTTTTGAGACAGCGCCATTAGTAAGTTGATGTTAATGTCCGCTCTATGATTAACGGGGCTAGATCTAGCAAAGGTCTTCCAACCTCGATAATTTCTAATTTTCCCCAACATATTAATATACCAATGTGGCCAAACTTCCTGTCAGCAACAGCTTTATGTCCAAATTCAGGGAAGTTCGAGATTTGTAACTAGATTTTGCAAAAGCTACCAGTGCATATTTGCATAATAGGTTTCAAGGAAGTCGTTAGAGCTTCGCTCCCTTTTTTTTATTGCTTATGTTTTATATCCGTATTTAATCTAGACCAGCAGTTCTCAACCTTTTGACGCGTACCATCTAAACAAAAATTGAAAACCTTTAGTACCACCACTACAAAGTACTACTACCACCACCACTCTTGAACAAAACTCAGATCGGATAAATTTACGAGGGTTAGAGAAAAAAACTCAATCTGAATGTTGAGGTTTCATTTTTTGAGTTTAATAGTTAAAAATACTTTACTTCTTTGCGTACCCCCTTTTTCCTCTTTCCCTTCTTCCTTTTTCCTCTCTCCGTACCACCGGTTGAGAACCGCTGATTTACACTTATTTATATTTAATCATATTTTCACTTATTCTAGTTTCCTTATCTTTGCACTTACTCAGACTTGTTTATCCTTGTTTTGTATACATGTAACTAATATGTTTTGCACTCTTCAATGATTTTAGTACGACCCAATGACTGTTTCATGATTTCGCGTATTTTGGCGGCACTTAGTGCTTTATCCATCTTACATCATCTGAGCCTTTGGCAAATTTTTACAAGACGAACTGTGTTTAAGCCGAAAGGCTGACGCCAGTTAGTAAACAACGATTTCACAGCTTTCTAATGCTTATGAAACTTCAGATTGTTCTTAAATATACGCAGAGACTAAAAAAGTTTTTCTGCTACCTCAAAATTATCCATTAATTACTCTGCAAGGTCGCTCCAAAGCAAACATCCTAAATTTTACGGATGCTCAGAATTTTCTAAACGTAACATAGCCTTCTAAGCTGTGACTGTCATCGGATTTATTAGAAGTTTCCAAAGCTTCCAACTGCTTTACATTTCTCATCAATTCGGATATCGAATCAACCTAAAATTTATTTTTAACGTACAAGATCTGAAACACTAGAACAGAGGTCTCCGACCTTTTTGTCCCTAACAGTACATTCTAGAACATCTGTTGGATGGCAGGCACCATTTACTTTTCCAAAGCGTATTTCTAGTTGGATAGAGTTAATAATACATGCACATAAAAAAGAGATCAGTCGCATTTCGTTTTGTGCGATATCTGTCTTAAACGCAATTTCTATTTCATTAAAACTGAGAAAACTTTCAAATATAATTTTATTGAAAACTAAAACATTTTTATTGTGATCACACAGCGGCGGGTTCACGTTAAATGATCGGCGGGCGCCATGGTGCCCACGAGCATAGAGTTGGGAAGCCCTTCACTAGAAGATGTGTTTGTTTGTAGACAAAAAACAGCCCAGCTGACCGCAAATGGCCTTGTGGCTTATTAGACGATTTTTAACTTGTGACAAACTTTGTATGATTTTATATGTTTCAGGTGCATTAGATGAGTTTTTTGTTCTGCTCTCAGATCATCCCAATTAAATTTTCTACCGGTAGTAACGATTCAGAAATTCAGTTTCTTGTAAGGCATTCCCAAGCATCCATCCATTCATAAAGCATTCCCAAACAAATCTAGTTTCTAAAGATTTTCTTTACAAAACTGTTTCCTAAAGTCAAACAGCATATTAAACAGCAGTTATGAATATTTTTATTTATTTATTTTTTAAATTTTTTTCGAATAACAATATTAAGTTTCTTAGCAAACAAGAAATAAAATAATTGCATTTGGACATTGATCAGTTTAAGTTTACCAATAATTTTGTAAAATGATGTGAATTAAATAAATTATTTTTTTGGACGATGAGTAGTTTTAATTTACCATATATATATATATATATTATTTGCATAAGAGTCGCATGTCGCATGCGTCTCGCGAGCTATGCTATGGCCACCCTGTTATATATCATTCAGAACTGTATAGTAGAAAAATTCAGCTGCTGTATTCAATAGATAATCCAAAAAGGATTAAAATGGAAATTTTGATTGCAATTGGTTAACTTTCTATAGAAATTTCGCAGAACTTAAAAATTTCGTATGGTTCCAAAAATAGACCCGCGTCCCCCATATATAACTAGCTTCGTATATTTTTAATTTCCCGGTTTTATGGTTTATTTGATCATGGTAAAGCACACGAGAGCTATTTGCTTAATGAATGCCTTCATAGAGGACTTTTTACCGTATACTGTAACTGGACTTTTAAAAGTGGACTTTTTACCGTACCGTAAACTGTTTTTATCGTAGACTCGTGTCCAAATTACATAAGGTAAGAACCGTAAAAATCAACTGATTCGCCTGAAATGGAATACAGGTCAAAGTACCAGAGTTCTGTGACTTTACCGTTTGGTAGCTGGTGGGCTCTTTGCATCGATTAAGTAGTTAATTTTTTTAATGTGTTTCTAAATGTTCAAAAGCATTTGCAGTTTTTCTTGTTTTAGTTTATTTCCAATAATTTTAATATTTTATCGAAAACACTTGTTCAGTTTTTCAACAAAACTGTAGCCTGCATTTATTTTAGCTGACTGGGAAGAAAAAAAAACATGATTGATTCTACACTCTCAAAAAGAAAACTACGAGGCGTATTCGGAAACAAAGTACCGTTTTGGAAAAAAAAAAAAAAAAAAAAAGTAAAACATTTTTTTTTCGAATCCAATTTTATTTTTACATGAAAATACATGTCTTAAACTATTTTTCAACATAGTTTCCGCCAATGATCAAACACTTGTCATAGAGGGTGACCAGGTTTTGTATACCATCGTCAAAGAAACTTCCCGCCAGTTTCGATAACCACGACTCCACAGCACTTTTCGTGTCATCGTCAGATCCAAAGCGCTTGCCACCAAGCTCGCGCTTCATGTGCAGGAACAAGTGATAGTCGGACGGCACCAAGTCCGGGCTGTACGGCGGGTGATCGAAATGCTCCCAATGAAACTGTCGAATTAACGATTGAGTGACACCAGCAGTATGGGGCCGAGCATTGTCATGGAGCAAGACAATTCCTTTAGTGAACATTTCTTTTCTTTTTTTTTTTGAATGGCACGCCTTAGTTATGTTAAAGTCTCACAATATCGTGCCGCATTAATGGTTTCACCTCTGGAAAGAAATTCAGTAAGCAAAACGCCTATCCTATCCCAGAAGACAGTGCACATGATTTTTTGTGATGACATTGTCACTTTGAACTTTTGTTTTTTCGGAGAATGAGTGTGTCTCCACTCCATCGATTGTTGTTTCGATTCTGGTGTGAAATGACACACCCAAGTTTCATCACCTGTCACAATTTGGTTTAAAAAGTTTTCTTCCTCATCACTGTACCGCGTGAGAAATGTCAGGGCACTACCAAGTCGCTTTGTTTTGTGTACATCAGTGAGCATTTTTGGAACCCATCGGGAACAGTTTGCGATAATTTAAGCAGTCAGACACAATTTCGAACAAAACAGTACGTGAAATTTGTGGAAATGCCTTTGAAAGAGTTGTCATTGTGAAGCGTCTGTTCTCATGAATTGCTTCATCAACTTTCCTTACCAAATCATCGGTGACAACAGAAGGCCGACCACTCAGAGTCTCGGCGTGGACATTTGTTCGACCTGCATTAAACATTCTTACGCACTTTCTCACCATTCCATCACTTATCGCGTATTCACCGTAAACTTCTGTCACTTGACGATAAATTTCGGGCGGTTTAACATTCCTCGCGTTCAAAAATTTAATCATGGCACGAATCTCACAGTCAGCGGGAGAACTAATTGTCTTAAACATTTTGAATGTGCACAGCAAACTGAAAACACAACATAGAGCAACCAAAATGGCGACAATTGAAAGTCAGTGAACAAGAAAGACTAGTGCGCATGCGCGGGACGCCTACCACAGCGCTGCGACGGCGCTAGAATGAAACGGTACTTAGTTTCCGAATACGCTACGTATTAAATTAAAATTACAAATGCTATAGATGAAACAAAAATGATAAAAAAATAATGAAGATTTTAGTCATCAAAGGCAACTTTTCTCTCAAGATCCCCTATTTTACGAATTTTTGTCTTTCTGTACTAAAAAATAATCGCACCTCATAAAATTTTTACCATAATCAAATTCTTTATGTTTTATTTGTTACTTTATATATATATTCACTTCACTGGAAATTGATATCAAGATTTTTGTATTGCAATGAAGTTCACTGCTAAAGCTTAAAATTTAGGATGACAAAGATAATGGGTTAGACATTTAATTCTAATTATTGAATTTGAAAGCAAATTTGACGGAAGTTGAATTTGTGGTGGAGTTTACTACTGCCGATTTGACATAAGATGCCATACATTTGTTTACTATTTGAGCAACAATTACGCCAAAATTTTAATTTATTTTCGAGAATCACCTTTTTGTATTTTGCATTTCCTTTTTTGAAATTAATTCAGACTTGATATCTTAATTTATAGTCAAAATTCGTTTTCAATTTCCCTTTCAGTGCTCTCGTCTTACGGTTCTAAAGCAATAAAACTGTTAAAAATAAGAAAATACAAAAAAAAAAAAAAAAAAAAAAAAAAAAAATAGCTGCCAGTTCTGTTTTAGTAAACACAAATGTTAAAATAACTTTCGCATCCGTTTATATTTTTATGCAAATTAGAAACAACATTAGAAACATTTTCTTTCCTAGTAAAAAATTATCAATATCTGCCCAATTTTTCATTTTCTGTTGGAATTCGGGATTCTTTATGCATAAGTTTCCATTTCCTACTATAATGGCCTCAAACTCAAATTGCATGTCGACTCAATGTACGATCTGAAAATAAATGACGAACCAAAATACTCCCCCCCAAAAAAAGAGAAATTTTTTTTTTTAAAAGCAAAGCAAAACTTTATAAGGTATTTTCTCCCTCTTTTCCACGTGCCTTCGTGGTGTAATTGGAAGCATGTTCGAAATCGGGAGGTACGAAGTTCGAAACCCGCCGAGAGCATTGGCTGTTTCTCACATCATCCTGCATCGATGAACCTAATGAATCTATTAATTTTTTATTAAATTTTGAGCTTGGCGTCTGCGAGAAATTTCGGACAGTTAGACTCTATAATGCAAACTTATTGACAGCAAAATGTTAAATTTTCAGACTGACGTTTATTTCAGACAACTCTAATGCGCTTAATAATTTAAAACCGCCATATTAATTAACCCGAAAATAATTTACTTTTACTTAAACTAAAAGTAAACAAATTACAAAAACTTTCCAAGTAGGATAAGTTTTGAGAATAAATAAGAACACGCTTTCTTTTCTCTATTAAATTTTTCTTTGACGCATACAGAAAAATATTTATATATCAGTAAATAATTATAAACTTCCTTTTTTTTACTACAACATTCATTTACAATACCACATGGCGTTTCGATTTTGCTAAAGTTTGTATTAAAGAAAAATGACTAGAAACTGTCTTCATTACGAATTGTGGATGCTCATCAGTTAATCTGGTTCCATTTTATATTTACTAATTTTCAACTATACTGTTTCCTGATTGTGCACATATAAATATACTCCAAAAATATTGCAAAAATTTGTAACTGAGGGGACTTTTAATAAGTACGATAAAAAAAATAATCAAATCTTATCTTCAAATATCTGAATAAAATTTATATCACAGTGTAAATTAAATAGCTCTATTCTTTCCGGAGCGCATATTCACGTTAATTTTTAATCAAACTGAAAATTGGACTCGAAATCAATAAAATCTTAAATATTTCTTCTAGTTCTGGTCATAATAGTGCTAATTAATTTATGAAAAATGCATTCGCGGGTCGTCTGCTTGAAATCACTGCCTTACTTTAAGCAGAATTCTGAGTCGATTCGTCATTTAATATTTCTATGATTCAGTAGCTAGCAAAGTTAAGCAAAAATTTATAAATTTCTTTAGTAAGGATGTAGCATGGATTTGAATAGCTTTATATTTTTTCAGACAGAAAGAGAAAAACAAAGAAGTAAGTTTCTCTGCTGCAACATCATGCACGTTTAGTGATTAAATTAAACTCTTTTATTTACATACATCTATTTTTTTTTGTCGTCAACGTATATTTTTAATGACTACTCATATCAGCGGCAAAATACAAACTTAACGCATTACAATGTTACCATTTCATGAATAAGTTCATCAATTCCAGAAAATGAGATTTTCATTCACATATTCATTCTGATTCAAAGATATAGTACACGATCGATCTTCGAAAACATGTACAAAACCAAAAACAATCAATCCATAAGTATGATTCAAAAATCAAAATCTTCGATATAGGAGGGTTCAAAAATACTCTTAAGGCTCAGAAGAAAGGAAAGAGTTTGACTACTAATAATAACTTATCGTATTACTACTCATCGTAAGTTTAAATTTACTCATCGTAAGTTTAATCTTAATCAAATGTGTGTAACCGAATCAATGACACTATGGGAATTTTTCTACATCTAATTCATACAAAATCAGTTTATAGTTCCTTTGTTCTTATATTAATCTAAAAACTTTGAGATTGTTTATACACTATTAAACCTAACATGTCTGGCTATTATTCTCGAGCAAGGCTCTTCTAAGAGATCCCATCATCTTATAGATGGACTTAAATCCATTCGTGATATCTTTTCCCAGCGAAGAGAAAAATGAAACTGCATGCATTCCAGAACAACTTTTTTGAAGGTACGACAGATATAGCTTAGTAAGACTCTTAGAAAGATACATGACTACGATATCTGCACAATCAAGTGCAAGTTTGGAACTTTTTTCCAAATGTGTTTAAGCAGCCATAATTTCATTTTCCGATTTCGTCTCAGTGCTTTTTTTCCACCAGTAATGCCCTCCTAGATTTCTCCAGTACTCATGTTAGAAACTATGCAATTAGGCGTTGAAAATTAGATAAATTCTATGAGTAACGTTTAACCGTATAAATAATCTTTAGCTATTTTATTAACTCATATTAATTAATAGTATGCGTAGTGGTATAGTTAGAGGTGGCCAGACTGGGCAGTCCGGCTCGTGACGCATATTTTGCACGAAATGTTGTTTTATAGATTGGTCAGGCAGATGAAGAATAATTAGGTTCTAAATTGATGTACAGAACTAAACTAAGAAGAAAAGAGTTTTTGCTCTAGATACAGTACTGAAAGAAATCACGATGTGAATCCAACAGCTACAAACTTTTGCTATGCCTATTTTATTTTACCGAAATTTTCGAATTAAAATTAAGAATATCAACTAAATTATGACCACAGTGACATTAATAAGGAATAATGCTTCGTTAAGAAAGAAGCGTTTGAGAGATAATTTCCGTTACTACTAAGGAAATTAAATTTCCGTTACTACTAAGGAAATTAAATGAGGAAAAAGGTTTCTTTCTAATTTTTGCTGTTTATTGTAAAATACAATCGACAGAACAAAGATCCATATACTGTAATACTTAAGTGAATTTTACCCTAAATTGCTGTAAGTATTGCTAGACGTGAGGCGTACACTGCTGGCCTTTAAAACTGCAATACCACGAAGGAAAGCAAATAGAAAAAAGATATTTATTCCATGTAAACAGTATGACATAAAGAAAAAAATGATTAAATTTGCATTTTGCAGGTTTACAGAAGTGCAAAATTAGTAGAAACAGCTGCCACCCCTGGCAGCTAAGATGGTCCTTACCCTATTATCCATGCAGTCAAACTGGGCTTGGATAACAGAAATGGGGAACTCATTCCATGCTGCTTCAAGTCTATGCCACACTTTATCAACCGCATTAGCTGGAGAGGGGTGGCGGGACAGTCTCTCAGCAACCAATAGCCAGATGTTTCCAATGGGTGACAGATCTGGAGACCGTGCAGGCCAAATGAGCAATGTAATACAATGTGTATCGAGGAAGGTCGGAACACGACGTGCGACATGTAGTCTTGCATTATCTAGTTGGAACATGGCGTTTGGGGGCCTGAAAGATAAAGCACAACCACCGGACGTAAGATGTCAGAAATGTACCCAACTGAGTTCAAATTACCTTCGATCCGAACTAGAGATGTGCGTGTCGTGTACCCAATGGCTGCCAAAACTACTACACCAGGTGCAGGGCCCCTATGCCGATATCGAATGCAAGCAGGCGACGTGCGGTCTCCTCAGACACTCATACGGCCATCAGAATACTGCATATAAAAACTGGACTCGTTTGAAATGGCGACATGACACTCCTGTACCCAGCTTTATCATTTTGCACACGAGAGTCGCCGTTTCTCTCTATGCTGCATTGTCAAGGGAAGCCGAAGGAATGGTCGCCCTGCTGATAGTCTTTACAAAGTACTTTCCGAATGAGAAATCCAATACGCAACTTTTATTTTATGCAGTGCTTCAGATGTCGTTTCTCCCTCATACGTCGTCTAAATGCGCTGGAATACTAATCATTTGCATACCCCAACTTCTTCTTCCTTTCATGTGATTTTTGACGTTCGTCAGATCATTCCTTCATGGTGTTGCAATTGTAATGGCTAGCAGTGTATTTTCTAAATAAAAATCGTATAAGAAGTGTTTAAAAGCTACAGATGTATATTTTACATTTAGAAAATCTTTCTCTACAGTTTACATAAAAGCAAGAGAAATCAAATAGTTCTCTAAAATGTCATGGATGGTTTTCGAACAAAAAAAGAAATAAAAGAATATAATTTTAAAATATTGTAATTAAAGTTTTCCTTCAAAAATCAACGTAGTTTTAATTTACTATTTCCTTACATGCCGTTTTGAAATTTTTGTAGTTCTGTGCATATCAAGAGGGAAGGCAAACTGATGGACTGTCTCGGGCGGCAAAAGTTCTAGCTAGTATGAGCTCAGTATACATCATCGATGATGATGGCATAATTTTACATTTAAGGTAATGATTTCTATACAGTAAAGAAATACCCCAATCATGAAGATTAAAGAACTTACCATCTATTATCAGCGAGAACATTTCGACCATCAAAAGAGTATATACGAGGAGGATATGGAAAGGGTGCTCCAGCCCCAGTGAAAACATCTTTCCAGGCATTGAAAATAACTTCGCCCTAAATAGAGGTACAAATAAAATTTGAACCTGAATACGGAAAACTCAGATTTTGTTATCAGTCAGATGAATCGAATTCTTACCTTGAGATTTACGACGGGTAGCCCAGCATCTTGGAAGCGTACAATGCTATCGAGGTTCTGAACCCGTGAGGCTAGGAAGGCCCGGAAAGTTCCCCGCAAATTAGCCCGCCTAGACTGTCGATAACATTCATAATCTGCTCCCCGGACGCCATGCATGTCCCCACTGAAGGGCTGGTTAAGAGCTGCCATTCGAAGCTGAAAGATCAAAATTAAATGTCAAAACACTGCTGTCAAATATTATGTTGCAAGTGAAGTTTAATGCGGTTGAAAAACTCGTAGAAGTTTAAGATAATTAACCAGTTATTATGATTTTCTTTCTGCAGTCCTCACCAGAATGCATATTAGTTGTCTGCGTACTTAAGGCGAGGGTTTGGATATTTTAATGTTTCTGGCAGTCCCGTATTGCTATTACTTACTATCACTAGTTCTGCGAAAGTTGTTCCTGCTTTAGCATCTTGCTAGCCAAAGTTTAAATACGCACCCTTAACTATCTTAAATCAGCTTAAATAGTCTATTGTGTGTGCAGTCTCGGACTACGTTACTTTCATTAGAATTTGACTCGGACCTTAAGTTAATATAAAAATAGCGATGGTTCGTCTGTCGCACAAGCAGCGCTTTCCATTCATTTAAGAGATGAATAGAAAGGTTATTTTAACCTTCTTAAGACTTCTCATTGCTTCAGATTAAAGCGACAACTCGCTTCCAGACTAGTAGGTCTGCAAAACATCAACACAAGATTTTATATATATAGCAGAATCTTCAAAACTGAAGATATTAAATTTTAAATCATGTAATATATTTTGACTTACGAACTCCTTTCTTAAAGTCAATCAACTCTTTCATTTCCTATTTTTATGATGAATGGCCTCTTTTGTTTTCTTGCGAAATCAAATGTTCGATTTATTCCACAGCTTCATTTGTGAAAGCTGTCACCCGTAGGTTTGGATTCATATATAAAGATAAGATTGCCTTGGCATACTGAGCAAACACATTGAAAACATTTATACGACGGAGTTTTTTGACCACATAAGATTCAGTAATAAATGCTTTTTAAAAGCTTTGAAATATTTTCCACAATGAAGCTTTTATAAAATTTAACCTTTTTTTTTGGAAGAACAGTGGAGGTTTCAATTTAACCTTCTTTAGTAGCGCATGCTTGAAGGAATTTACTTTTTGCAGAATTGAATTTGCCGGTATATTATTTGTAGTTTCAAAGTTAGAATTGATTTTTGTAGAATGTTTTCAGTTTCAAAATTAGAGAAATTCAACCTCATATTGCATTAATTTTAGAAAAAATCAATATGCACTTTGAAAGAATCTGATAGGTTTTGAATGTGAAATTTGAAATTTATTCCATGACACTGTAAAATAAATGATAATCTGCGGCTCAATTTATATTTTAAATTCAACTAGCAGTTCTTCTCATGCAGCTATTTTGTTTTATTCATAATACTTCTATTAACTTAAGAACGGTTTTTAAAAACAATTTTTTGGTCATTCCGTAAATTACATTTTATTCAAATTTCCTACTCTTATTAAACAAAACATGATTTTCTTGAGTGTAAGATTAAATGTAGAGATTAATATGTGATCTTATAAAAAGGCCTTGGTGAGTACATAGAGAAAGAGAAATTGTCACTAAAATCACAGCTGATGAGTTTAAAAGAAGTTTTGAGTAAAATAAACAAAATTCTGTCAGAAAATTGATATTAAACAGCAATACGTCATACAGACCGGTTTCGATGAGTCCGTATTCACTATAGGCTGGTTTGAAAATTTCAAAAGAAACTAAATTTTAATAGAGCAAAATAAAAATGATATCTAATAAAGTAGTAATAACACATATATAGTAGTTTATAGTTTTTTTTCCATTTGCATAGTAAGTTTCTTTTTAAGCGGTTTACTTTTAGGCGGTTTTAAAGTTATGCGACACAATACGAATTTCAGTTTTTGCTAAGCTTTCCCATTGTATATATACGTACACATTTTCTCCCCAAAAGGGAGGGGCACAGTTCTATATCTTCCATTCCACTGGGTAGATTGACAAAATTTAACTTGCCTTTTTATGTCTCAAAACACGACTTAGGATACATATTAGATTTATGTATAGCATTGTTCTAAAATAGGTAATATGATACAAAATTAGACGTTTTCTGAAATGACATAACTATTTTTTTCCATATTTTGATTCTACGATTCAAATATGCCTAAATATTAAATTTAATAAAATTTGGTGGGAAACTTAATTAGAAATTCAAGAATTTATCCGGGCGCACTTCTTTCAGTTTGCGCCAAGAATAATTCATTTGACGAAATTCTTAATTTATGGTTACCTATGTTCTTTTCCCTTCCATTGCGCACGCAAGGTAAAAGATGCAGTTTTCGTTCTTTAAAAATAGTTTTAACAAACTGCGTAAACCACATTTTGCGTTATTTATCGCTTATAACAAGCATGCCAAATTTCAAAGCGCGCCAATATGAATGAAATGAAAAATTCAAAATATATATGAAAAGAAAACACAAAGAAAATGTGCATACATCGAAGTTTTTAGAAAATAAATTACAAAACACGCATTTTTAAAAGTTATTTCTGATAATAATATTTATTAACCGTAACTTCTTAACACTGAAAAACGAGGAGAACTTTTTTACCACTTATTATCATTTCTTTGTTTGCATTAATTCCGCGATTAGTTGGGCTTCAAATGTTACGGGCTGTTGGTGGACCAGTTTACCTGAACTATGAGAGGTATTGCTGTACAATTAAAACAATAATTTTATGGAAAATTTCACGTATATTATCAACAGAATTTGATAAATTACAGAAAAAAGTAGTCATAAAAGAAATCCCCTTTGGAAGTCAAAGAATAAACTTACTTTTCGCCACATCTACTCCAAGGAAAGCAAGAAAGAGAAATCGAAAGAGATAAGAAAGAGCTAATAGACACTGCACTGTTAATGACATGATTTTTTATTAATAATTATTTTTGTCGTACACTCTGATGAGTCTTCATAAATAAAATTACGTTTTCCCATGAAACATACAGCTATGGTAACAACAGCAATGAAAACACTTTTTCTTTTTTACTGAGAACAAAATGCTTTGCTTATTACAAAGGTTCTAACTTTTTCATTAATATTTAGGTGAAATATTTTTATTTTTAAGGATTGCACTAATTCTGTTAGATACAGATGACATGTAACGGAGGACGGAGAACCTGGCGTCTACCATAGGTAAGCAAGTGTATGCCTCTCGTACTGAAGAATTAAAAAATTTAGATAAGATAGGCCATACAAGGGCCATACACCTGGCCATACAAGGACTAGGTGGTGGTACGGTGGCGACATTTTTGAAGACAGAGGATGCAAGAAACATAACAATACCAGAATATAAAACAGAGGACATAAAATATAAAATTTGTACAATGTAAAAATAGTAAATATGTAGTAAAATAAATAAATAGTACTATGTAAAAGTAGTTCAATACAAAACACAGTCAACTAACTTTTGACATTTTTTAACAGTAACAGAATGTCATGCATTTTTGCACATTTCTTAAAAGTCTCTTTAAATTAGATGGCTATGGTATTTAACTTTATATTTTAAACCATGCTATATGCTCTGGATTGAATTTAGATCTAGTGCCTGAGAGGGCCATGTGAGAACATTAATAATGTTTGGTTCGAACTAACTTTTGAGTTTACTAAATACTTCGGATCATTAAACATTGTCCATAATGCCAATTCAATGGCATCTTCTGCTCCTGGTCGCACTTATCTAAGATGTTCACATACACCTCTTTGACCATGACACCATCTATATGAATAACTAGGCCCATGTCATGCAGCCCCTCAAAAAAAATTAAGAATGTTACTTTTAACGGTTTTTCTTTTGCATTTTAGATTATATGCCTGGCCTTGAGATAGGGGAACATACCGTTCCCCATCCATTTTAAACAAATTCATTTTTATTTCACTGCTCACTACGTTTCTCCATTATTTCTTTAATTTACCAAGATCGTTTTCAATATGCTACAATTTGACTAAATACGTTATGCTTTTTCATACAAAATTTCTTTAAAAACGGAAAATTCTTTGGACTTCGAGAGTACACCCTTTATTTACCAGTCGAATAGTTCTTTCACTTGCCCTAAGACTATTTTCACTTTCAGGCTTTTAATGAACAAAAATTTTCCCACTACAATAAGCATTACGTTTCTCTCTTGAAGTTATGTTATAAGTTCTGCCCCTAGTTCAGGTACACTTTTATACACATATTGCCATAAACACCTTCTTTAAGGAATATACAGCAGATCTGGCTAACAGTCCATTATTGAGCATTGCTAAAGTAGTTTGTAGCTCTAAGCTATAACAATGTTTTACTCTACATACTTTTTTTTCTATAAAATTCATAGAAGAAAAAATAATTATTTGTTGAGAAATTTAAGAAACAAACAGAAACTGACACAGTTTATAAATAATTTACTTATTTTTTTTTAAAAGTGGTATAAGTAATTTCCTTTTAAAGTGCTTCTATTTTTGTGCAATCCATTTTTGGGAGAGTTCAGATGAAAACATTATGACAGTGGATCTCAACTTTTTTTGCCCCTTATGTGCCCTTAACCATTGCTAGAAGATCATTGCTCTCCTCCTTTCCAAAACTTCATAAATTAAAACTAAATAGCTAAACAAATAAACAAAAAGGCTGACCGCATCCCCTCTGATACTACTGATTTCCCCCTGGTTGAGAATCCCTGCATTATAATACGCAAACACCCAAATAAAATCACTGATGACAGTTACAGAATCCATAAATTATATCCCATATTGTACGTATTGTTAGAGTCCAAATAATATACATCAGAAATAAATTTAAAAAGTTAAAAACAGGCATGATTCTTACATTAAAATAATGTTTAAAAAACATGTTTCTGTTTTCTTAGCTATCAAGTGTAAGTTCTTAAAACATTAACTAATAAATTCACTAATTTTTCTTCTCTCATATCAATCTTTTTTATTCTATAACCAGCAATATTATGCTTCTGAATAGCACCTTTATGAGATACTTTACTTACCCGTGGTGCTTTATCCAGTCTCAAATTGTCGACAGGAGGACTGAAGGGGATATGCGTTGTTGTAGGTTTCTAAGATCAAAAATAAAAATGTACATTCATGTAAAACAAACTGAGTGAAATGAAAATAAATCACGAAAAGAAAGAATAAACGAACCTACCGTTGGAGTTGGAGTAGATTGTACAACTAATGATCCAAGCTGAAAAAATCAACTAAAGTTAAGATTTTTAAAGCAAATATTACATCTAAACTTATCTAATGTAATATTAACATCTATAAAAAGTCAAATAAACATTATAGGCCAATATGAACTATTTTCCAACTGAAAAAGGCAGCCATCTATGGAAAAATTTACTAACGGCATCAACTGATGCATAATGCAGATATGGACGACTGATTGGTGACTAAACAAATGTGGAAGCAGGATATTTCTAATGATGATGATAAAAATTGAAAAGGAAGAATGTGGACAAAGTTCATTTGTATAAGTGAGTGTGAAGACTTATTTTGCTATGTTATGGTAGTAGCGAAATACTAGGAAGATATGGCAGAACTTGAGGTAAATCCGAAAAAAGATGATCAGCGCGTGGCAGAGCGAAACAGTTCGCAGTCGTCCAAAGTACATCTGCAGCACTGTGGAAACAAATCAGAAAAACGATCAGATTTTGGAGTGTGCACTCCCTAAATAAATGGAGCAACGAAACGAAACTGCCATGTAAGTGCTGCGTTAGCAGATGAAATTCATAGTTAGCATGAGTAGGCAAGTTAGCACAAAACGCCAGACTGTAATCAGGCATTTAAATTATGTAAGTTTGTGCACACATTAGGCATGCAGTACGTAGGCTACGTAGGTTAATTTAGGTGTGCAATCAGCATGTGTTGCATTTTTGCCAGCATATAAAGCAAGTCGCTAACGACGGTGTAGTGAAATTCATCTGGAATTAAAGAGATAATATTCTGTTCATGGATGTAAGCAGATTTTATTTGCTTTCTGGTTCTACAAGTAACACATGTAGGCTGAACGTCATATTGCTTATTCCTCTAAAAATATCACGAAACTAATGATTACAAAGGTGGCGGAGTAATGGTTTAGAAGGGAACTGAGCAGCCGTTGTTGGGGGGGGGGATAATGTAAGAAAATAGTTTCTCAGTAGTATTGCCAAAGTGTTATTGATATCACATAATAAAAAAAATGTGATATTATACATAGATCGTAGCACCTTACCTGAAAGAAAGAAAGGTCAGATAAATTCAAGATATTAGACAGGAATAAGGTCTATATTTTATCATCCTTTGATTTACAGATATCATATATGTATGTTCATTTGATTAAAACCTGTATACAATGTATACATAACTACAGTCAAAAGTCGTTAATTCGGACACCCATAATCCGGAATGATCTATAAACCGGACCTCAAAGCTAAAAACTTTCTGCGCATGCGTCGAGTTCAGGCATGCGCATAGGCTTTCAAGAGTGCGCGTAAGACCTTTACGACTGCGAATATACATGTGCGCATGCGCATAATACGTTTACGCATGCGCGTTTAATGTATAACGGACGGTATAAGCTAAAATTATCTAATTATCTATTTCAGTTAATGTTGCAGATTGCGTTGTTCTTTAATCTTCGAATTGGATCCGGCTTATTATTTTTTGCAGGCTGTTAGAGCAATTTTATAAAAGTAAGCTTGAACTTCCGATTATGTCAAATAGAATTTCCGATATATATTTACTAATATGTAAAGGATCTACAAAGCGAAAGTATGTTTCGAAGTCCATTAAACAGAAAGTGGAATTGCTGCAAAAATGGATAAAGGCATATCCTTTGATTATCCAATCATTCCGAAATATGTTTATCAATTTCATAAACATATTTCGGAATGCTGCTCTGCGGGGGAAGGGAAACGACACGGCGCGCAATGAATTGGAAGTTGATCTGTCAGCACTATCCTTATCTTCAGGGCAGATGTTTTTATTTTATTTGGCTTATAATTCTTTACTAAATGTAGTATTTCATCTCGATGTACTCGGTCTTTGATATGATTTAAATCAAGTTCCTCGTCATTATAATTCGCTTCCGATAGAGAAGAAAGTGACTCAGAGGTTATTGAAAACGAAAAAATTTCGATTGACAAATTAGTCGGTATTCTAGACACAGCAATTATAGGAGTTGAACAGCGGAACTTTGTAACTAAACAAGAAATTATGTCTGTTTAATAGAATTAAAGAGAAAGTATTATCACATGAAACGAAGCAAATTATACAACTTACATTGAAAGAAATGTTTAATAAAGTAAACAAATAAATATTTAGCTTTTTCTTTTTGTAAATTTTGATACCCTTTAGATCATAATTGCTCTTTATTTCATAAATTACGGTTTCATATTTTTAATTTTATAATTTCTGCATGCTATCTTACCAGATTTAAACTGATGATCTATAATCCGGAATCGCCGAAGTCCCGACGAGTCCGGATTAACGACTTTTGACTGTATTTTATTTTAACCAGGTTTAATGTAAAAACACTGCTTAAATGTAGAATTTAGAATAAGAGAGTTACGATTTGCAATAGAACAAGTTATTTCATTTTTAAACTGCCTTGGCGTAAGCTAATTTTTATACAGGTGTTGGAAGTTTAGTCATCTTTAGGAAAAATAAGGCTGACTTCATCATTTACTTTGCGCTAACGATCTGCTGTCAGATAAAGAAACTGAATGAAACAGAATGCATATTTCCGCAAAATACGCATTAAATGGTCTTGAAAAACGGTTTGAAGAAAGCAGTACATCACACAGTACTGGAAATGAAACTGAAATTGGAGACCATACCTCCCTCAAGATTAAGTCTCATTAAATGTATGAATCAACAGTATTAATCATTCACTGCCAAATTCAAGGATATAAAAATACTACATAAAAATTTGCTGCGAGACTTTATTCTCGTTTCGTATCACTCTGTTTCTTCTTTGGCGATAGCCAAAGATTGTATATTTTCCTCTCATTGTATGCCTTTTTAAATATATTTTTCTATTAAAAGCAAAAAATGCATACTTCTTTATATATATTCATTTCTATAAAATTTGTCTTCAAATTAAAATATTTTCAACAGCCTTCTCACATATTCAAATAAAGCTAACTATTTATTTCTACTTTTCACAAATATAATAACAGAGAATGTTCAGAAACTAAATTTTAATTGAGATTACAAACTAGCTATCAATAATAAAGTATAATATGAAATAAAAATGTTGTGTTAGTTTTCTTACCGCAACATATTGCCAGCCTTCGCTGACTCGAACAAGCAATGATTCTTCTTCTAAAACAAAAGCCAATGTGCCCAGAGGACTTATATCTGACATCCGAAGCAGTGTGTCCATACTCTTGAAAGTTACAGCCTAAATTATATAAAATAGATATAAATGTATAAAAATAAAATTGTGTGGTTGGGTTGATACTAGAATCTTTGAGGGCTAATTTCTCTAGATTAAATTCATACATATATACAGCAACTCCAAGTTACAGATTTTATGTATCTTCTTAGAATGAACTATGCTTTAACTTCAAGAACAAACTGAAATATTACACTTCCGAATTACATATTCTTTTTGACACTTTCGTAAAACTCCTTTTTAATACGTTTCATCGCTTTGTCAATAAGCAAATTATTTCTCATTTAAAACATTCGGAAGCTTGTAGAGTCTATCAGGCTTTTAAAAGCAGGAAACACGATCAACCAGCAAT
Source organism: Stegodyphus dumicola (assembly GCF_044657685.1). Taxonomy (NCBI): domain Eukaryota; kingdom Metazoa; phylum Arthropoda; class Arachnida; order Araneae; family Eresidae; genus Stegodyphus; species Stegodyphus dumicola. Next base: position 104,631,401 of record NC_140771.1, read on the forward strand.
GCCCTCGCAAAGATTGGGATTCCGAACCTCCCGATTGCCAGCCAGAAGTGCTACCAATTACACCACTAAGGCACGTTATGAGGAAGAAGAAAACTCATTACATTATTTCCCATTGAATGGCCATCTAATCTGGCGATGAATTATCATATACCACATTTTAGCAGAGTGCTATATTACAGACTTAGTAGAATTTTTGGAATATGAAAATACCAGCTATGCTCTCGCCGCCGGGATTCGAACTCCTGATCTAGGAAAAGTACAGACTCAGGTAGGAGAAAATTTCTTACAAGCTAAAATGTATAAAGTCAATGGGAAAAAAGTCAATTTTTTTTTCAAATTTAATAATTATAGTTTTATTACTAAACTGTATTCTTTTTTACATAAAATTAATTTAATTTTACAAATCAAAATATTTTTCATGCATTCTTTCAGATTCTTTATTAAAATTATAAAATGACGAAATGAGATCAAACTTTATGTACTGTTAATTTCATATTAAGTCATTTTAAGTGTTACATTTTTTAATTCAGTCACCTTCAAATCGTATGTAAGGAGCACTGATATTTTCTTTCATTAAAAGTTATATTTTTATTTCCTTAATTTTTTTTTTTGAATTTTAGCATTTTTACAATCTACTCGAAAGATTTCGCAATCACTTATCAGTTTTTAAAACAGTATTGCGCTGTAAAAGTAGAGAGAAGAGAAAAGTCAATGACAGATGAGAAATATTTTTGACATTTTCACGAGTAGTCGTAATGTTTGTTAGAAACTTCTGTTTCTATAAACATTTTATTAGTTCGAAAATTAAAATAAGCTTTTTGTTTTGTCTTAATTTTGGCTAATTTTTTAGAATAGAATAAGGCAACAGAGGATATCTTGTATGCAAAACATTAACATTCAATCTCCTTTTCATGTTAATAGCTATAGAATGTTACAGCTATTAGAAATATAGTATTAGCGTTTTGGAATCTTTTTGTTATCGCCAGAAGCGTTTCACGCTAGTTTACGTTTATAAACTCTAAGTCGCCAATAAATTTAACTCTACTGACCATTCGAAAATTACACATTTCTTATTTTAATATTATGTTATAAAGGCTTTTATAAAGATAACTCAATTCTGTGAATTGTTTGACAAAAATCTGACTTCTTTCGTTGACTGACCCCCAAACTGTTGACGCGAATCTAATATTTGACAAAAATTAAATGCAGAAAATACGTAGAACATTAACAGGAGCATGCGAGCTGTCAAGCATTTGAACGCATCAAAATGCTTTTTATCAGATGTAAGAAAGATGAGCATTCACATACAAAATAAATAAATAAAGGAAGAATTCGAAAATATTCCAAGATCCCTCAACTGTGTTTGAATATCTGCGTCATGTATACGTTTGGTACGTCTCGTCTGTCACATTGACATTATGTTATTACAGAAGTAACTTCACGCAAAGTACAAGGATTGGTTTTCAAGTATTTTTATAAAAATTATCAAGTTTAGACGGACAATGAAAATTATTTTATGAGGCGTAATTTATCAAATTAAAATATTTTTGAAACAGAAGCAGAATTTTACACAATACAGCGCTATCGTATAAAAGATATTTGAGGCATTAAAAGCAGTTAAATGTTTCTATACATTACTGTCATAACAACAACAGAGATGACATATTTATAGAAATATAAGAAAACTTTCATACAGATTACAAGGTATTTTCTCCTTTCCATATGCCTTCATGGTGTAATTGGTAGCATACTCAATGCATATTCGACAAGACCAGAGTTCAAGTCCTAGCGAGGATACTGCACATTTTTCACGCCTCCTGCTTCAAGAAATCCTGATGACTTTAAAAGTGGCGCCCGAACTAAAAGGGTGGTGGACGATCATTCGTCCCACCTAGAAATTGGCGACTGAGTCCCCTGATCTCAGTACAACATGCTAGCAATTATTTTTAGGAATTCATATTACAAATATATTTTCTACCTAAGCATTGAGAGACTAAAATTACAAATATTTATAAGCTGTCAGTTATATCTTTTTGATTTTTCCCAGTGTCATCTGAAGTAAGAGGAAAAATCTTTTGTTCAAATGTTATATAATTTTCTTTAGCTCTTATTTTCTTTGTAACGATTTTATTCATCATGTTTAAAAGTTTTCTTTTCATGCATATAAAGACTACGCGACAAGTTGAAACACACACAGACCACAATGACAACCATTTTTAACATGTCCTTACTTCTCTTTGCCTTTCGGTCAAAGTTTCGAAGGTGCTTACAGCTATTGAAGACATTTGTGCTGTGTACGGGGTGTACGCCGAAAACGTCGCGGAGAAAACAACGCAAGAAGAAAACATCGCAGTTCTAAAACATCGTGGTCTATAAAGCGGTTCAAAAATTTCGCAGTTTAAAAACATCGTCGTCAAAAATATCGTGGTAAAAAATAAAATATCTATAAATCATCGCATGATGATAAAATCGCAAACATGCGCTTTCAGGTTTTGAAAATTATAAACGCATGTTTGTATAAAGATCATAGAGAGCAAGAAGGAAAGATGGACTCTTTTACTTCTCTATTTCATATATTTGAACGAACTATAATAAATTTTTGCTGAAAAAATAAGAAGGAAACTTAAGCATTTAAAAATCGAAAATGAGTAGAAAATTAATGCAACTTAAAAAGCTTAATAGAATTTTAAATTTCTATAGTTAATTAACAAAGGTCATTAATAAATTAAGCTTTTTTCTATAAAGTTTAAGTGATAATTTTTCATGAAAAATACAATATAAAAATGTTTAGAAAAAGGAAGATAAATAACTGCATGAGGTTACCTCTATAAAAATCAATTCATTAATGATCAAGTTATTTTCTTTCACATTTGTTAATGTGATATTGTTTTAATGAAAATTACATATTATTTCTTTCTGTTTATTCTTAAAGTTTAGTTAACGTTTCCATATATGGCATGTAATTATTTTTTTGGAGATCGATTTGTTAGTTATGACGAAAGTCAGTTACATAATATGTCACGATGCGATTTGAAACACGCATGTATGCGATGTTATCGTCATGCAGTGATTTTGTAGGTACTTTATTTTACCACGATATTTTCGACGACGATGTTTTAAAACTTTGCAGTTTTTGAACCGTTTTTTTTTCGACTACGATATTTTAGAACTTCGATGTTTTCTCCCACCATGTTTTGTACCACGACGTTTTCTCCGCGAGGTTTCGTTCGCGATGTTTTCGGCTGTAACCGTGTACGGAAAGGTGCTGTCACTAAAAGAGAGGCACAGGTAAACAGATGAAAGTGCTTGGGGCACCAGAGATTTTACTACGAAATCGAACAGGTATTGTCCCAGTATACTAACCAGCTAGTTAACCTTTGAAAAACTGAAAAGTCTGCTTTTTCTAAGGAACACTTGAGTTATACATTGAAGTTGTTACATTTAAACACAGGGGGATAATACCATAAAATTAGGCATGCCTAATTTTATGGTATGCTTATTACAATATTGAACTGTTGAGTATACTTATTACAATATTGAATTACGTAAATACAATAGAGTTGGTATATTGAAGACCGTTGCACTGGAATTTTCATATTTTTATGTAAGTAGATAAACATATGGGGTTTGATTTTGCTAATATATTGGAATGTTTGGTTCTTCTTATGTGAGGGCATTTGTTACAAGTAAGACTGTACTTAACTTAGATCTTTCAGACCAAAGTCCAAAGTTCATGGGCTCAGCTCAGTACATTTGGTGTTTTGAAGCATTATGGAAATTATTGATATTGCTAGGAATCTGTTATTGGGGTGCAGCCTAGTCAATCTGCTTTCCTCTTTTTTCCTTTTCTGACCTAAGATGTGACTTAGCACTTGTCCTGACCTAGCGTTTGGTGTATTTTAATGGTTTTGGGATATATTTGACGATGAGATATCACCAGTCTTTTGAAATTTAGGTCTAGATTGGTGGGTTCCCGGATGTGCAGATCACTTGTAAGAGGGCAGGAAAAGTGCTTTTACTCTTCAAGAACGAGAAATTCGACCACGTAGAGCCATCTTCGAGACATTGTACTAATCAATTAGGAAATTGGCCAATCAGAAGGTAAGTTTTCAACATACTACCTTGTCTTCCGTCACTTTCTATAAGGAATGTCCAAAACTCAGTGCATAAATATTACATGCTCTAAATGAAAAGAAGAAAACTTCAGCGCTCCACTATCAGCGCAGACTTATTCATTGACATAAACTAATGGAGGGCACATAGATACACTCTTTTATCACATTATACACGGCGATGAAAACTGATGTCCCTACATAAGTATGAAGAAGAAAAAAATATAGCTGAGTCCTAACAACTTTTCGAGCCAAGAGAAAGCTGCAAACACACAAGCGAATGGCATGCGGTTGATGGGGGTAGCAAGATGTATAATGCACCGGGAACTTCAGAGAAACCTGAAAACTATCAAAGCAAAACTTTACAACCAGAAAAAGCAGAGCTTTTAATGAGGCAATCCAGCTAAACGACGCTACCGATGATACGTTCTTCAACACGCCAACACTCGCTCTAAAGTCACTAATCAGACCAAGACTCCAGAGCTGAATAGAGAATTTCTACTACACCTACTGTATTATCCTTACCTAGAAACTTCAGACTGTAACCTTTTTTAGTCACAATCCAATCATTTACGATCCGTTTAGTTCAACAGTTAAATAAAGCTGAAAAAGTGGTTCGATGAATTCTTCAAGGACTTCTTCAAGGACTCTGCTGTTGAGATATTAACATACCAGTGGAGAGCTGACAACATGCGAAGAGTAAAGGAGGGTATTTTATTGACTGAATCGTAAAAAAAGGTTTATTGAAAAACTGAAACAGATTAGAATAATTGGAAATATTTCTGTCATTCTTTTAAAAATGTATAATTGCTGGAATAAAACCGAAAGAACTTATCTGACAACTCTAAAGTTATTAACATAAAATCCATCTTACCCCTGGAACTACTGTAGGTCTTCTGATCTCTTCGGGAGCAGGATTGATTGCAGGTTTCCCTGGAGGTCCAGGGGGTCCTGGAGGACCCGGTGGACCAGGTGGCCCAGGAAGAATCTGCACACCTAAATGTTAAAGAATCAACATCACATATTTGTCAAGCAAATGCTATGGATATGAAAAATTATTTATAAGTAACGTATAGTTGCAAAATATTTCTGAAACTCTGAACATATTCGTCATAAATCAACATCATATATTTGTCAAGCAAATGCTATGGATATAAAAAATTAGTTATAAGTAACATAGAGTTGCAAAATATTTCTGAAACTCTGGAATATGATGTAAGGCATTGAAATGTAAACTCTGCTAGGTAAATGTTCTTTTATAAAGCAGACGCTAGAGAATGATTTCAATTTTAAAATCGTGCTCAATTCAGACTTAGATTACCTTTTTGATTACAGAGGAATGATCTACGAAACTTCAGAATTTGTTGCTGGCCTCCCTTCCTTAAGCAATTAACGCTAATTTAAGACTGAATTTGGCCAATTATTAAAATTCTTCGATAAAGTTGAACAAAATAAATACTATGAAAAACATATATTATAAGTGCTAAAAGATTTTCGATCATAATTTTCGAAGATAAAAATTTAATTATGCAAAAATATTTCGCATTTGTATGGATTTAAAGTTAAGTTTTAATGTATTAAATGAAACTTACCATTCCTGTGGGCTGTTAAGAAAATATTAAAGATTAAAAGTACATTTGCTATTCTACAAATCTTACCTTTCGCTCTAGTAAATGATCTCAATCCCTTAATTCCGCGATATGCTTGGAATAAAAAATATTTTTAATTTAAAATTTAAAAAATCATGAATGAAACTTTTTAACTAATCTACGAAAGAAATCATAATGCACATTTCGTTAAGTTTTTAATGATTAACTTTTTAGCACTGCAGTTTCTTCGGAATAAAGAAAATTACTTGCAGCGAAAATTATAACCTAGGAAATTAGGATTTTTATTAAAAAAGCAAATACACAACAAATAATTTTACCGCAGCAGCGCAATAAAGTATTTTTAATAACAAAAGCATTCCAGGTGTAAAATTTAAACAAACACGCCTTATACAGTGAAAAAATGCAGATGCAGTATTTAGTTTTGACGCAATTCTTACCTCTTCGTCCTACGTTACTACTGCCTGTCCAGTATGGATTTGTTCGACCGCCTCCAGGAGGGCCAGGTGGGCCTGGAGGACCAGGTGGACCTTCAATAGTTTCCCCAGGTGGTCCCTAAAGAAAAATATTCATGTTATATTTTATTCTTTCGTGAAGTATAGATATAAGAACTGATTAAAGCTTTGAAATATGTAGACATACACTGAAGTGACAAAAGTCATGGGATAACTCCTAATATTTTGTCGGTCCTCCTTTTGCCCGGCGAAGTGCAGCAACTCGAAGTGACATGGACTCAACAAGTCGTTGGAAGTCCCCTGCAGGAATATTGAGCCATGCTGCCTCTATAGACGTCCATTAATTGTGAAAGTGTTTACGGTGCAGGGTTTTGGGCACGAACTGACCTCTCGATGATGTCCCATAAATGTTCGATGGGATTGATTTCGGGCGATCTAGGTGGCCAGATCATTCGCTGCAATTGTCCAGAATGTTCTTCTAACCAATCGCGAACAATTGTGGCCTGGTGACATGGCGCATTGTCATCCATAAAAATCTCATCGTTGTTTGAGTACGTGAAGTCCATGAATGGCTGTAAGTGATCTCCAAGTAACTGAAGGTATCCATTTCTAGTCAATGATCGGTTCAGTTGCACCAGAGGACCGAGTCCATGCCATGTAAAAACAGCCCAGACCATTATGGAACCACCACCAGCTTGAACAGTGCCTTGTTGACAACTTGGGTCCATGGCTTCGTGGGGTCTGCCCCACACTCGAACCCTACCATCAGCTCTTACCAACTGAAATCGTGACTCATCTGACCAAGCCACGGTTTTCCATTCGTTTAGGGACCAACCGATATGCTCACGAGCGTACGAGAGTCGCTGCAGGCGATGTCGTGCTGTCAGTAAAGGCACTCGAGTCTGTCTTCTGCTAGCATAGCCCAAGAAAGACAAATTTCGCCGCACTGTCCTATCGGACACGTCCCTCGTACGTCCCACATTGATTTATGCGGTTATTTGACACAGTGTTGCTTGTCTGTGAACATTGACAACTCTATGCAGACGTCGCTGGTTTCGGTCGTTAAGTGCAGGTGGTCGGCCACTGCGCTATCCATGGTGGGAGGTTATGCCTGAAATTAGATACTCTCGGCATACTCTTGACACTGTAGATTTCGGAATGTTGAATTCCCTAATGATATCCGAAATGGAATGACCCATGCGTCTAGCTCCAACTACCATTCCGCGTTCAAAGTCTGTTAATTCTCGTCGTGCGGCCATAATCACGTCAAAGCCTCTTCACATGAATAACTTGAACACAAATGAAAGCCCTACCAAAGCACTTCGCATTTATAAATTTTCTACGCGATACTACTGCCATCTGTATATTTGCATATTGCTATCCCATGACTTTTGTCACTTCAGTGTATAAGCCGACACGAATTTTGTAGCTTACGTATTCAGGTGGGATTGAAAAGATTTAATAAATAGTTCCATTCAAAATAAACGACAATGAACAATTAATTAAGGAACAATAAACTGTTTGGATAAATATTAGAATTTAATTTTAACAACCGGTTCGCCAAATTAAAAATATTTTCGAAGCTGCTTTGAGAAACCAGTGTGAATTGGGTGAATGGCCTATGTGTCACTATGGGTACATTCATAGTGACACATAGGCCAAAGGTCCCAGAAGAAAACAGATAACTTTGAAAAACTGTTGTCACCTACTTATGAAGGGTGACCCAAAGCTAAGTGTATAGAGATTTTCAGGATAAGTTAACTTGCATAAAGATAAATCGGAATCTTATAGCAAATCAGAGCCGAACATGCAATCTTTCACGGGCTAGATGGTATACTTTGGTCATTATGTGTTCTTTCAGGATACTGCCATTTGTGAAGCAGCTTGGCTGGAAGATTGTCGGATGTGAGAAGCCTTGATTACTTCTGCTGTTATATCAAAAGACTAGTGTTCCATATTCCCGTTGAAAATGATAAGGAACTTACAGCAGGTATTGTTGGAATTATTTCTGAAGTCCGAGACACGCCGAGAATTTCCAAAATGCATGTCGCTGCATGGGCCTACGATGTCAAACATGTATTACAGTTCATGGCTGCAACTCTGAACATCTTCCTGCAACCTCAATATATTTCATAAATGTTTTGAGAGTAATTAAAAGTATTTTGTTCTTTTGAGTACTATTCTTTCATTTCCCGTTTTTTCTATACACTTACACACGAAAACAGCATTTTAGATGATGTACTGCTATATACTCTAAAAACCTACCTCCTCAGATAATCTCTCCAGTTCAAAATTTAAGTGATTTAAAATTAGCTTGGAAATGATTGATAATATCCAATTGTTTGAAACTGTTATTGTAACATTAGTGTATAATTCACACTGCACAGTTTTTATACACTGCGATTATTCTAAATCTAAACCTTCTATGAAGAAATTTCAAAGAACAGATAGCTTGACAGTTTTCTGTTACGAAACCACGAGCTGATAGACAGAGAGCGCTGAGTAACAGCGCTCGAGCAATGCAGATGTTTTTGAGATAAAAATAAACAGTTGAGAACTGAGCAACGAAAAAATATGGTCCCGTGTAAAAACAAATGCAGAACTGTAACAAAATTATTGGTGATGTATATATTTTGTAAATAGAGTGTAATAAAATTTGTTCTAATAGCTTCACATTATTGAATTTGTGAAGATTTACCTGGCAGTCAGATTGAACGTAAGTACAAAGTAATTAATTTGATATTTTGTATTTTTTCGTAACGTAACAGTTTCTGTAACTTATTTAATTGACTTCAGATATTAAACCTTGATATAAATACGTTTGGAAAGGAGGGGTGATAAAAATACAATAACTTTATTTTCTTTAGAGAATAACTGACATGCATAAATCAGGAAATAAAAACGGTGAAAGCACAGGCACCTCAATGAATTAGTCAAGGCAAAATCAAAATTTCTTTTGGAATTAATATCAGTTGAAAAGAAGTGCATCGAATGAAAGGCTAATCTTTTTTATGACTAGTAATGTATTTGTAAACCACAATAAGATCTACTTCTGATCAAGAGGAGTCATGTTTACTTTTGAAATGAATTTACTCCTTTTCTCTTAAAATTTAGATCAAAACAAGATTAAATTTCATGAAAACTGGAGCCCGTTTTTTGTAAATTTATTACCATACAAATGTTATGTTCGCAAAAGCAGAATTTAGTTTCAGTTCATATAAAAATAGTCAGAAAACAACATAGATCTAGATGGAATCTCAAAAACTTTGACTAGTTAATTTCATTTATTTGCAGTGAAAGTCAGTAATGTGCTGGTACTCACCAAACACATATATATCTAACAATATTAAGAGGTATTAGAAGCCAAAAATCTTTAAAAAATGATGATTTGAGATTTTTGCATTTTCAAATTCTGTACACTTTTAGTTTTCTAAAAATACCATACTTAAATCTTTATGACAATTAGAACTTTCAAAATTCTAGTTTAATTTTAGTTTAATTCTAGTTTAAGTTTTAATTTGTCATCGAATGCTTTGACAAAAGAGGATTTTTACGTAAAATCGCTATTTTCTCCAAACATGATTTTTTATACTCGATGTACCTTTTCTAAGCTCACAGGTATGTAAAATTTCGAAGAAGATTAATGTTACTGAAGAACAAATGCAGAGTTGGATGGATGTAGAAGAATTTCTCCCGTTACATTCCCTCAAGATGATGATAAAATTAGATATGTACTGGGAAAGAAGAAAGACGATGAAGAGAAAGGGCAGAATGAAGATTAAGATTGTACGCTGAATAACAGAGATTTTACGTGGGAGAAAGTTGAAGAAAGATTATAGACTTTCATAAGATTTACCGAGGAAGTTCATCGATGTTAGCACATGGTGTCACGAAGCTTCATTGTATACACAGTGAATTTTTAAAACTCTTGCAGCAATCTCGAAAACAGTATTCAAAGTTATATCTCCTTGCACTGAGAAATTCCCAAGTTTCATTTGATAATACATAAACATAGGGTAATTTAAAAATGCTTAATATTATTTTTCTGAGATATGAAATCATATGCTTCAATTTTAAGTAACTTATACGATAATCTATATTCTTTAATAATGGCCTGTACATCGGCAAATATGATGAAAAGACTTTGGATGCTGCAATTTCTACAGATAATATCACAAAATATGGACAGGTAAGTTCTAGAAAGATATATTTAATTGGATAAATCTTTTGTCTGGAATCGTGGAGGTCCCGTTGAGTCTGTTAAGAAAGATCCTACTGTAATTCTAAATCTGTTTGCTTCAAGAACATATACTCAAGCACTCGGAGAGGATTTTACTTAAATTTGAGAAAAAATGGGATCAGGAGGAAAAACATAAACAGTTCTTTTGTTTTAATACACATAATTTTACAGATTATCCAGTAAAGCAGGTGGGCCGAAGCATAATAAGGCAGTAGTCTCAAACAAGCGGGCCTCGAAGCAATTTTATGTGGCTAGCAAATACATTTGAGTTACGTATTTGTTTTAGTACAGCGCTTATAGATTTCAATATAGCGTAAATTCATTGGGCAGCGGATTGCAGTAGTTTTTTTTTAAGAAAATTGGAAAGTACTAGCAAACATTTCAACAATCTTTACATTCCAGCTGAGTTCAAAGTGCTGGCTTCATAGCCGAAGGTACATGACGCATAGATTACAATGCTCTGACAGATTCGTAAAAAAAGCTAAGAGAAACAAACGACATTAATCATCGGATCTCAAGAAATGTCAATTTAAAATATAAACACCATTAGAAATATATGTTTTGTGTTTATATACAAGACTGCTAGTGAATGAAAACGAAATAGAATGGTTAGGTTTATGATGTCAGTTAAATGAAAAAAAATATAGATTTTGTATACTCGCATGCAACACAATATAGCTAGAACAAGGTGGTAGGTCAGTAAAATTTAGAAGTTTATTCGCCAGCCGAAAGTTTGAAAAGCTTTTATATTTTGGTGTGTCCATTTTTTAAGTTAGTATAATGATTGGTACTTTTCTTGAGTCAGCCAATAGTTGCTTGAAAATTATGAAGTCTAACAAAAGAGGCCGATTGGCCGATGAGAATCTATAATCCAGGATTAAGATAGTTCCAGTAATTTTTCTCTAAGTCTACAAACGTTATCAAAATAGAAACGCCATCAGATGTCACGTTATAGTAAAACACCAGAGAAATGTATAATTATTAACATTATCATATTGTTACGTGCATACGAGTTCGTAATGGTTTATATACACACATAACCGATGATAGCTTGATAAAATTTATTTCCCCAAAAGAAAAACTTTACAGTTCTGGAACTTTTCACAAAAGTACTCGTACAGCTTTTCTTAGTATAACATATCACAATTCGTAGTTTCGTAACGTTAAACACACTGTAAACAACTATGAATGTTAAACACAATGCAGTGCAAAGCGCATCTAAAGAGCGAGGCTCGTACAGAATTCTCTCAATACTCTGAACGAAAACCTGAGAACCTCTCTCCGGTCTTATACAGCTATAGTTCCATCCCCCGTGGTTGTGAAATTTCCAGTACCTTCGATTTCTGGAAGGCATACACAGTTACAGTTATATATCGCCGGATACACTCACAGTTAGTACATTGTGATAGAACCAGTTATAGTTACACACGGGTCAGACCAATATGTCACTAAATGGTTCCCCAGTTCGACGACTTTTGGAGAGACAGCGATTTACTTCAATGTTAAATGAACTTACCCCTGTAACCTTATTTTTCTGGCAAAACTTTCACTAAAATTATTCACATATACACAAAATTCAACAATATGTACAATATGTATTTTTCTGCATTAGTCGATAAAAAAGTTAATACATAAAGGAAAGAGAATAGGTTGTTGGTATTTATTCTCAAGTTTTATTCCACTGGAGAAGTTTTTTGTGAAAATTGGGTATGTTTTCACAATTTGTTGAAGTTTATGTTAAAATTAAGTGATTTAGTATTTAATTCAACATATTAGAAATATGTGAAATTAATGTTAATCCAAAAATTTTATATTTAGCTGCTAGTACATTTTAATTAAGAAATGTAACCAACAGAAATTTGTTACAGATAGAAATCAACACAATACATTTGAATTTTTTCCTTTACATTTGTAATTTATTCGTTTACACATGTTTTGACAAATATCGATATTTAGAAAGTAAAATTTGAAATCAAGTTAAAATTTAGTTTTAAATTTAAAAAAAAAATGGTTCTCCAGCTGCGTTCAGGTTATGTATGCAGACCGCCAGCTGCTTTCAGGTAGTGCATGCGATTTGCATGCAACTTGAGTTTCAGACCCCTGGCTTAAGGCATTGCGGAATACCTTTATCAAAATGTTTCGAAAATTGAAAGAAAATATAACAGCTTCACAAAACTAAATTAACTAGAAGAAAATAAGCTTTTATGAGTCTTTAAATGACGCTTAGAAAAGAAAAGAAATTCACCTTCTTTGTCTGTAAAACATACTGTAACATAACGTGTAAAATGATTTCCACACGTAAACTACATAACAGGGTGTCATTAAAGGAAATAAACTAGCATAAAATTCAAAATTATTGCATGAAACTAAAATTTGAAATTATTATAAATTTTAGAATATTATTTTAGAAATATAGATATTAAACTATAGTTAGAGAATTATAATCATGCAATATTTGAATTAATTATCTTAGAAATATAGTTATAAAATATTTTACAACTGTAATAATTTTTATGATATATGTTTCAGTGATAAACTTAGATATATCTGTTTTTACTATTTTTTAATACATACTCTAGGTCCTGGTGGTCCAGGAGGTCCGGGAACTGGTACAAAGTTTCCTGTGATCCCGTCTCCTAACCCACCAGGGGGCCCTGGAAGTCCTGGTTCACCCTGAAAAAGAGAAAAGCTTTTTGTAAATATTATGAACTACTCGCGACTTTTGAAATTATATCAGATAGCTTAAAATACAAAAATATTCAAATTTAAATGCACTATTCATTTTAAATATGAAACCTGAAGAGAAAAGTTCTGTAAAAAAATGTCAGTCTCAATTTATACCGAAATTTTAAAAAATTGCACTTCTACCATACAAAGTGTCGGAATTTTCCTATAGTTTATATATTAAATACCTGTGGCTCTCCATTTTATGCAACTTTTTAACTATCTGAGGAAACATCTGTCATCGTTATTTCGAATAATCAAAATTTTATAATTACCGAAGGAACTGATATTTTTGCGTCTTTCTTAGTTACTAATCTGAGGTGAGTGTCTCATTCACTTCATCGCCACCGGGCCTAACTGTCGTTTCAAGAAGGAACAGCCTGAAAATTTATGTGTGTTGGCAAAGTTGTAAAATTTAACAAAATAATTTTGAGTAAAAATTATTAAAAAGGATTTGATTTGTTTTGAAACATAAGATACTTATACAAATGAAAGGCAGATCCTGGATTTATCACCATATTTTCGCTAGAAGAAGGTTCTGGAAAATTGTTAAATATCCACGCAACCACGGAACATTTTAGGTCTTGTTCAGTTACTTGGAAAATGTTTTTTAATAATGAGTGAACATTTCTGTTGGGTTGTGTCTAAAGAAACTTATGTTCACTATTACTGTACTTAAAAATGTTCAGAAAGAAATAATCAATTTGTCAGGAAATTCTAATCAAGAAAATATACTTATTCGAATTAGATCAGCAAAATCGTATTTTCAGTTGTCCCCAATTATAAATCCTTTGTTTACAATACGATACATTTACAATATACGATACGATACGTTTACAATACGGTAAGCAACTTTCGTTAACAATAAGATTTTTAGGCGTAGAACATATTACAATAAAGGCACATTTTATTAGCTACATCCTGTTATTGAGAATACAGAACAAGTATTATACGAGAGTGCATGTATTCCTACTATAACACGGTAGATAGATTCTTAGAGTAAGAAGACGGAATGTATCCATGTGTCCCAATTTGTTCGAGGAAGAATGATACTCTACCGTGTCTCTGGATTATTATATCCTCATGTTGGTCGAAATCCGATATCTATATGACACAGCAACATGCAGACTCACAATGATTTCACGCACCAACACCGAGAAGACAAATACCTTATGCGAATGACTCATAGGAATCGTAAAACCACACTAGGTACCGCAAGAAGTGCCTTTACGAGGCTCAGACATCTTGCGAATTGCAGACTGTTTGCAAGGCGATTTTCGCTGTACCTACGCAACAAAGAGCCATCTTTTAATAGCACAATGTACAATCATATGTTGCTCTCAACATCCTACACTTATAGACAGAGCAGATTTTGCCTTAGCCGGCGTATACATCAGATCTTTCGCGAACTCAACATGTTTGATCTACGCTATCATACACATTGACATGACAAAAACTTCCAGCGGATACGACACATGAACTTTGGCCACGAATTACAGCTACCTGGGCTGTAATATACCAAAATGCCAACCAATTCTATGTATCGCCATATAGCAGCGTTTATAATTGCTTATGGTGGCCGCATTAAGTAGGGATTATAATGCATTTCGTTTTTCCAAGTACCTAAAATTTTAATGATTTCATCTTCGTATTATAAGGAACCTACAAATAAACTTTGTACTGTAAATTTTTACTGTTGCGGTGCTGCAGATTTAATGATCATGATAATTATTTTGATATATAGAAATGCTGAAATGAAATTAAGTTCAAGGAATACAAAATTTTAATCACATACAGATGTTTGTAAACTATTTCAAAAACGTAAGAACGTTGATAGTACCCGTGAAGACGAACAACATTTACAATGAATCCGAAGGCCTCATTTCACTCATATTCTTGAAAAAGAGCAACTTCAAAACACATGCAACAAGCATAAAATGTCAATTCTGACGTCATTTCTGTCTTTCTACAGAAGTAGCTCATTTCCAGAGCGCCACTGTCAGGTATTTACCATATGTCAATTTCTAGTGAAGAGAATTATGGATTAGGCACGCTGTTTTCTCATATATAATTAATATAGTTGTTACCGGCAATGCATGAAATACGGCATTCTATAGAACACCTAAGCATTTTATAGAATGCCTGGAGGTTTTAGGCAAAGTATGAAAAATGAGAATTCTTACATAATTTACCTAGGCATTTTATGGAATGATAAATGTGCTTTAGACAAAGTATAAAAGAAAGGTCATGATAAGCTATTATTTAAAAGACGTTCATTCCTAAAAATATAAATGTTATTTTGAAAAAAAAAAAAAAAAAAAAAAAAATGAAAGACTGCCATTGAAAAACTTTTATTCTAAATATGTAAAAAAAAAAAAAAAAAAAAAAAAAAAGTAGTGAGATAATCTTGATACAACATAGTAAATTTCTATTCTCTATCTCACTGGAAATCGATAATATCTACCTGACAACGGCAATTTAATTCAGAACAAATATAGGTTTCGTAAATAGTGCCCTTTTTAATAACTTTTTTTTTTTCTGACAGGGTTCACCAAAGGTATATATATATATACAGTTCACTATCATTCCGTGGTATTAGGTGTAAAGTTCCTTCAACATTCCGTGCTCCGTGTCCTCCGTGCTCAGCATCCAAATGAATTTCATGAAATACATGAAATAACGGACGCCTTCTTTAA
Organism: Stegodyphus dumicola; assembly: GCF_044657685.1. NCBI lineage: Eukaryota > Metazoa > Arthropoda > Arachnida > Araneae > Eresidae > Stegodyphus > Stegodyphus dumicola. The sequence continues at coordinate 104,647,235 of NC_140771.1, forward strand.
CAGGAATGAGTTTATGAGTTAAATGAGTTTACTTTTGCTTTCCACAAACATCACATCATAGCGATTCAAAAACCAATCGTTAAATGGTTCCCTTTTAGCAGCCATTTTGTATTTTTTACATCATGTAACAACTTCTTGTAAGTAGTTTCGGTTATTCGAAAAGAATCGCACATGTGTTTCATACTTTGCCGATTTGTCATTTGGCCTTATATAAAATGCCTAGGCAGTGTGTGAAATTTTTAATCGTTTCATACATTGGTCGGAAAATTTACGGCATTCTGTAGAATGCCGGATCGGATTTCGAAATCCGATCCGGACAGTAACATAGTTATTATATCTGGAATGCTTTTACTTTAGTTCATGTGAGCAAAAATTGGTAATTTTGTGACGGATATGATAAACTGTCGAAATATTTCCATTTCAGAAATTAATTTTTAATTCATTCATTGCTAGCCAGGTGTTTCAGACATTAGATTTTTTAAAAATTTGTTTCCCTTAATACACTGATGGCCATTAAAATTGCAACACCATGAAGGAAAGCAAATACAAAAAATATATTTATTGTGCACAAACAGTATTGCATGAAGACAAAATGATTAAATTTGTAAGCAGTTTTGGGGTTTACAGGGGTGCGAAATCAGTAGAAACAGCTACCACCGCTGGCAGCTAAAACGGCCCTTACCCGGTTAGGCATGGAGTCGAACCGGACTTCGGAAACAGAAACAGGCAACTCATTCCATGCTGCTTCAAGTTTATGCCACACTTCATCAAACATAGTGGGGCCCACCAGCGGCCGAGCGGTAAAGTCGTTGAACACTGGTAGTTCGGTCCGAGGTTCGAATCCCGCGAACGGGCTGGCTGCATGGGCGTTTTCGTGGTTTTCCCCATGTGTAACGTGTATACGAGCCAGTTTCCCTTAGAAAGTCCTCCACGAAGGCATCCCTCCCCTTAGGCAGATAGCCCTCGAAGCTTTGCCATAATCACACACACACACACACACACATCAAACATAGTAGCTGGACAGGGTTAGCTGGCAAGTCTCTTACCAACCCATGAACAGATGTTTTCAACGGGTGACAGATCTGGAGACCGTGCAGGCCAGGGCAGCAGTCGAATATCCTGCGTATCGAGGAAGGTCAGAAAACGAAGTGCAACATGTGGTGCATTATCTTGTTGGAACATGGTCTTAAGCAGGTTTCGAAGATAGGGTACAACTACTGGAAGTAAGATGTCCGATCTGAATATAATACCGGTAAGAATACCGATCTGCGTTCAAATTACCGTCGATCCAAACAAGAGATGTACGTGTCGTGTATCCAGGGGCTGCCCAAACGGTCACACCAGGTGCAGGGTCCCTATGCCAATATCAAATGCAAGCAGTCTCCTCGGAACTTCCAGACACATATAAGGCCAGCAGAATACTGCATGCAGAACCGCGACTCGTATGAAAAGACGACGTTGCGTCACTCCTGTATTCAGCTTTGTCGTTCGGCGCACTAGATTTGCCGTCTCTCTCTGTGCTACATTGTCAAGGGAAGCCGAAGTAATGGTCGCCGTTCTGATAGCCAACGCTGCTGCAAACATCAACGCACCGTACGAGCGGATACTGAGCGTGTTGCAAACATGCCCATTTCCTGACTAATGGTTCGTGAAGCGGTTTAACGGTTTTATAGGGCTGACCTCACAATATGTCTTCCCCCCTCGGGTGTAAGTCACGGGAGGGAGCTGAGGCCCTTCATGCCGTTCAGTATGACCCTCAGCAATTCATTGATTCCATATTCGCATGACAATGGTTAGATGTGTCTGACGATATCACGGAACGGACGACCGTCGCCTATCGAGAGTTTGGATTAGGCGACGATCCTACCTCTATCGAATTCCGACAGTCGCTGGTAAGCATTTCTTCTTATTATTCGAGGCATAGCACGATATTGTAAGAAAACTGCGACCTTACAAAGCGCTTTCCGAATGAGAAATCCACTACAAAACTTTTCTTTTACGCAGCGCTTCAGACGTCGTTTCTCCCTCCTGCGTCATCTAAATGAGCTGAAATACTAATCATTTGCATAACCTAATCTCTTCTTCCTTTCATGTGATTTTGACGTTCGTCAGATCATTCCTTCCTGGTGTTGCAATTTTAATGGCCAGCAGTGTAGATGACATTAAATATCGCTTAATCATTTTCAAATGTTTAAATATTTTGCATTACTTTGGAAAGAATGTAATAATTTGAGTGAAATATCCAAATCCTTTTTTTTTTTTTTTTTCCAGAAAAGTTTACGATAATATATAGAGACACAATGAGACTTCAGTAACAATAATATTAATCAAATTTTAAAAAACCCAATCATTTATTTTTTACAAATAAATAATTTACGGTTTTCTATAAAAATTTCACCTTTTGTCCAGGGTTTCCAGGTCGTCCCATCTCACCTCTTTCTCCTGGAGGCCCTATGGGACCTGCAGGACCGAGATCTCCTTTATCGCCTTTAGGGCCTATATATATAAATGCGTCACATATTTTAATAAAATTAAGAGAATGAAAGTATGATTATGGAAGCTAGGCAACTCATAACGTCAAATTTTACTTTAATTATTGATTGGCATTAAACTAATACTTACCAATGCTGACAACACTTATTCCATCCTAAAAAGAAAAGGTCATTTTATGTGGGTTCTAAATATTTCCAAACAAAAATAAAATACAATTATATGTAAGAAAGTAGCATTCTGTGTAATAGTCTCTAACAACAAACAATATGTACTTAACAGTAACAAAACAGCAAAACATAATATATGGTGATATTGTAGAATTATGTTTTATTTGTTTGGTTTAAAGGGTACTTAATATCACAATGTCTCATTTTAAAATTATTTTAAAATATTTTACTTAAGCATACAGAAGTTTGATGAACTCCAATAATACCATTTAATAAATTAGAAAATTTCCACGTAGAAACTGCAATTCTGATTAAAGTGTTAAAAAAAATTCGAGTTATTGAGATGTCAAAGTTCCATTCTGTTGTACTTTACAAATTCTGTTACATAAATTGTATTATCTAGCAGTAAGTTCCAACTATTATCTAGGAATATATTTCCAAATATTACAGATAACCTCCAACGATACTATAAATTTCACTATTTGCAGAATCTACCAGAAGTGTGGTTAGGTTAGTAAATACAATGCTACTAGCTAACAGAAAATTTATTTTTGAAGCCGCATCTAAACTTCATCTTAGAAGTTTTTTTATTCAAATCTTATAATTAAAAAAAGTAAACACCTGATAATTTGCCAATATTAAGACAGAGATAAAAATTTCAGATTTTTATATTAAAACGTGAATAAGTGTATTCGCATCAAGCATCAGTGAAACTTACAATTCAGTTCTTAGGTTACAGAGGTCTGAAAATAATTATGGAGTTAAAATAATCAAGAATAATAAATCACAGATGACTAATATGTATTGAAAATCAAATTAAATATCTGAAAGCAAACAGGATATTCAATATTTAGATTTCATTAGAATTTAATATCTTTTGTATTACGATACGACAAATTTTCTCAGTTTCAAACGCCTGTTATAATTTGGTTTACATACATAACTTGATGAACTTATTCATTGAAGAGGATTTCGATGGGTTATCGTCTAAGAAGACAGTGCAGCTTCTTAATACCAAAACTTCATTTTTTATTTCTCTCATACCAAAAATTATGGTAAAAATAAATTCCTTTGCATTTATAATAACTGTTATAATATATGGAATATGAACGGTTAATATGAACACAGATATTTACCAAAGAACAAGTTACAGAGCAATTTGATGCAAAATTCTAATCGTATGTTGCATATGCATTTTAGTAAACATTTAAAAATCTTGAAAATAAACAAATTAGTTTTAACATCTGTAACACATGAATACACTTTAAATTGATGATGTTTCACTTACCGGATTTAAATAACTTCCAGGTCCCGGTGGACCAGGTTCTCCTTTATCACCTTTTATGCTGTTACCTTTCTCTCCTTTTTCTCCTAGTCTACCAGGAGTTCCTGGTCTACCCTGAAGATATGAAAAATATCAATAACATGTACTAACGTTTTTCTTAGAAGTAAAGGTGTAATTCAATTATGTTAAATTCAAAAAAGCAAGTGATGTCGGAAAAGTACATGAAACTCACTGGGAAACCAGGCAGTCCGATTTCTCCTATGGGTCCAACAGGTCCTGGTGGTCCGGGGGGCCCAATTTTACCTTTCTTCCCCCTTCTCCCTCTGTCTCCTTTCTCACCTTTAATCAACTGTAAAAAGGAGAGTTGAATAAAATTATTCATGCTAATGTAATTAATTTATTAGACATAAACTTTCATACGAAAACAAGAAACTACGGTTACAAAATTTCTATTCTCTTAATATCCTACACAGTGATAAATAACGTTCTGAAACTCTTTGTATGACGAATATTTTCAGTCTTTGTCAAGTGTTCAGTACAACTGCAATTTATCGTGACTCTGCATCAAGCCTGGGGGCAATCGCACATCAGAATAGAAGGAGCGCTCTAGACTGCAAAATATAATTTTAGTTCACAGTGCACATTACATCACAAATATGATTGTTAAAATGGATTTTAGCGCATAAAGGAATCACAGGAAATTAGGCCACTGATATTTAGAAAAGGAGGTAGCAAATAGTCCACAGATGCATGAACAGACTACCAAGAGTCCTAGGTCGTTTGTTAAAAGAAACACCTTTAACTAACTATCTACAACTGCAAAAGAAGAGGAATGATGCAGAAGTAAGTGGGCAAACATTTCGTCTATTTCCTAAAGTAGATACAGAGTTATAATCACTCAGATCTAGCTTCACCCAACTACTAACAGGACACGAGCCCTATCTTTATCTCTACATTTTTAGAATCTTCACTCTGTGACTGTGGAGAAGAGAATGACATGGATCACTACCACTAACAATGGCACAAAACTAGCTCTTGGCATCTTAAAAAGTCAGTGAGATGCGCCTGCCAATTGTGGACAATTAACACACTCAAAAACAGGTCTGTATAGCAAAAAAAAAAAAAAAAAAAAAAAAAAAAAAAAAAAAAAAAAAGAAGCATTAAATTACTGTTCTATCTAGGATAAATACTCCAGACTCAGCTCACCTGTATATTTTAATCACCATTTTTGCATTTAACTTGCTGTAATTAACAAATCTGTGAAAAGAAGTTTTGTATAGATGCAATATAACACGAATGAGCACTAATTTTGTAACAAAACATTTAAATGTAACTACAAAGTTATTTGATAAATAGATGTTTAATTAATTAAGGCATACCAGTGCACTAGTGTAACAATAATAAGCCTTCTTTGCCGCTGAACTACATCCTTTTGAAATAAAAAAAAAAAAAAAAAATGTAGTTTGATCAATAGAAAATCTCCGGTGGGATGGTACAATTCCGTTTGACTTACCACTGTGCCCGGAAGCTATCTCAGCGGTGCACAGCACAGCTGATGTATATGTAATTGCAGCCAATACGTTGCGAAGTGTGTGATTACTTATTTTTCATGTTAGTAACATCAGCAGCTTCGTGGACATATTTGTTTTTAAATCTTTAATTCAGTAGCCGTCAGTAGAGAAGAATATAAAAATATAAAAAAGCAAATCAGTGAAAAAGGGATTGCAAGGTTTATTTCCCAAAATTAAAATTAGGTTAATTAAAAATGTCTTATATTCATAAGAACAAATCTGGAATGAATAAAATCTCTAAAATGCGTATGATTCTTTAGCAGCCACAAAGAATATTTATAAACGACATTTAAACTACAACTGTTAAAATTTAATGCTGTTTTTTGGCTTTATATCTAATTGATGTACAAATAAAACTCCTGATAACTAACATAGACAGAAGCAAGAAAAACTAAAAAAGCACAATTATTTAAAACTCGAGGTCTGTATCACAATAATGGAGCCTTTCAGGTTTTCAACTGTATGACACACAGCATATGGTTTAGAGCAGGGAATAATAAGAAGGGAATTAAAGGAATAATAAAACTTACATGGAGTTTTACTTCTGAAATATTTCATTACATTTCTCTATTTAAGAACCGTATTAATTCAAAAATTTAGCGAATTTTGAGCAAACTAATGCAGCGTACTGTTAACCCTTATTAATTAAAAATTTGCTTACAAATCACACAGCCACATTATGTTTAAACGTGGTGTTTCGTTTCCCTTTATTTTATGTCTTTTCTTTTATTCTTGTTGAATTTGTGCATCAAAAATACTACCTTCTTCTGACAAAATTCTATATTCTTTATTCTTTTTCTCCAATCATTTCTTCAGCTTTGTTCATTGTTTTATAAATACAAATACCATAAAGAATTCAATAATGTTAAAATCCATAATAATCCAATGTTATTATCTCCTCGCAGGCGGACCTTTTCTTGCGATGCGATATCAGTTGAGAATTTCATTCTAAGATTTCAAGTCACGCTATTAAAAAATCATGAAAATTTTCTTGTTCTTTAAATGGTGAATAAGACCATTCATTCTTGTAAAAATTTACAACCAAACGTTCAAGAAACCATTACACTAAGAGCTTCTTCATACAGATACTAACACATTAAACGCTTTACACAAAACAAATCTTCAAATACTAATCACCACTAACAGGTTCCATGCGTACTGTGTTATAGCATACACTATATTCAGAGTTCTACACTCTTCTTGCTGACTGAAAAAAATCCTGAAATAAAGAACAACCCAGCTTTTCGTTTGGAACTCCCTACTGATAAGACGAAGGCGAGAACAGAAGAGGTGAATTTTACTTATAGAACTTCGGCATTTTAGCTTTAACCGTCCCCTCCTCTTTTGTAGACAGGTTGAGATGCAAGGATAATCCACATAATGAATAATTGACCCCTAGATAACAGATTTATGCATTTAGAGAAATAGAAGTCCGAGTGTCGATATGAAACCGCTCTACAAGTTATAAGTTCCTTTCGAATACATTATCTTAGCATTTTAAATTAAATCTTAATTTTGATTTTATTCATTCAGATATATTTATTAGTTCGTAAAGGAAATTACCTTTCACATCAAGAAATAGAGAATAAAAATATGACTTACATGCTCACTAGTTATATTTTATTCTTATTCCTCTTTTGCTCTATCATTATGAATGAGATAGATTACATTCAATTTTCTTTATAAATATATTCTGGAACAAATTAATGCATTTATACTACATTCATTTAATTTAACATCAATTTAAATTTATCCTAAGTGTGTTTTAATTAATTAAAGTTTTAGAAAATGGGAGAAATAATTTTAAATATTTTTCTAGAGCTATGCAGTTCAGGTAATATAATTTTAGCTTTAAGATTTCAATACAAAAAACACGTGCTTTCAAAACCAAAACTATTTAGAAATAATTGATCTAAGTCAGCAACTTTTATTACGTATATAAATTTGAAGACTTTCTCGAGCTGAGATATTATTTTAGAAATGAATTCAGATATAAGTCAGTTATTGAAAGGATGTCATGTGAAGCACCTTAGGTAAAAATAGATTATGATAAATTAGAAAAAATAATAAAATAATTCATACAAATTGAATAATGAGTAACTATAATTTACATTTGTGTATTTTTAAAGACATTTTCGAAGGCTAAAGAAGCTTTTTAAAAATTCTAAGCTAAAGAAGAATTAGGTGATTTTTAAAATACCAAAGATACTTCGCCATCACTGGAAACAACGCTACTAACTCCTGGTGGTCCAGCGGGACCAGGCTCTCCAGGTTCTCCTTTTGGACCAGCTGGACCTACTTTACCTTCTTTGCCCCGAGAGCCTCGATCTCCCTAAAATGCAACAAAATCAAATCAAACAGGGATTATTGTATTCAAAATGAATATCAATAACAATAAATAATCAATAATAATAAACAAAACAAAAATAAAAGTAGTATTATAAAAACTTTGACAAGTATTAAATAATATCACGCACGTAATACGAAAAAAAAAAAACGTATCCTAGTAAAACGTCAGAAGACCAATCAGGTCTGGTTACAATTAATACAGGTCTCGTTACAATATTTTCTTGCTAAAATGCAGCTCGTTATAACTGCAGTTCGAATACTAAAATGGCGTTGTCTAAAAATCCATTTCATCTTTTATTAAAATCGTACACTTATACAGATCAAAAATCTTTATTTTTTTAAAGTATAAAATTAAATGAAAACTGAAAGTTTCCAAAACTTAAAAAAATATTCGTATACAACCTTACACGAATATTATATAAATAAATGTAAGTAAGCATGCGTATGATGTAATTTTGATTTACATAATACGTACGTGTATATCATGCATGTTTATTTTATATATGCCCAACATAATTTGTGTGTTGAAATGCATTAAAACAGTTTTTGACATTCATCATTAAATACAAATGTTCAAAATATTTTAGTGCACTGCATGACTATAGAATTTTTCTCGGTGGGAAGCCTTCACTTTCAGTATAAAACAGGTGATATTAAAAAGAAAACTGACTCATTATTTTTCTCCTAACTAGGGAAGATTCGGATTATTGATTGCGACACAGCACATAAGGGCTGTCTGCCAAAGGGAATATAGTTCGTGAAGATCACTGTAAGAGAAATTGTCTCGTATTAACATAACAAACACATGGGAAAACCCATGAAAACACTTTTGCTGCCATCATCTTCATCAGAATTCGAACCTGGGATATTTAGTGTTCATTGCTTTTATCCATTTGATCAATTGTGGGTATAACATTAAGGAAGGATGTAGATTTCAAATGCCGTTGATATTCTTTATAATGACCCCTTGCATCCTACACAAAAAATGGAATTGTTGCTATAAATAACGGCCATTATCCGAACCTTGAATATATGTTACCGGCTATATATGAAGTACCGCCATTTTATAGAAGACTTATCCCATATAGACATTTTATAGTATGCCTAGCAGTTTTAGGCAAAGTATGAAACATGAGAATTATTATATACTTTGCCTAGGCATTTTACAAAATGATAAATGGTATCTAGGCAAAGTATTAAAAAAGGCCATTCGAAAGACAAGCATTCCTCAAAAATCCAAATGTTATTTTGAAAAAAATAATGAAAGAATACCATTACAAAACTTTTATTCAAAATACATAAAGAAACGTGAAAGTTGTGCAAAAAAATGCCTTTCTTATTAATAATTTATGAAATGTATGAAATAAATGAGTTAAACTCATGGATAATCGAAATGAATCGAAGATATATTTCATACTTTGACGGTTTGTCAGAATACCTAAAAAATGTGTGAAATATGAAACGTTTCATGCACTGTCGGCCAGTTTTCGGCATTCTGTAAAATGCCTAGGTATTGTACAGAATGCCGGTTTTCATACATTGCCGCTAACATATATATAATATGAGGTAGAAATGTTTCCCTTTCCATCTACATAAATGTAATCAAATAAAATATCTAAAATTGCTACCACACATTTCGAATTTGCAAATATTTATAATAGACATTTCGTTAATATAATAAATATATAAAGGAGGATTATCAGTGTCTTACAATCAGTAATAACAATGTTGCGACTGGCTTTTATATGTAGAGACAGAGAAAAGAAGAAAAGGAAAAGTAAGCTTAATGCAAGCTAACTATCTAGATATATAGCTTGTCCTTTTACATTTCTCACCGCTACATTAGGTAATGACATTTTGATTTACTAGTCATTTGTATACATTACAGTATATTAGCGTCATTCTGAAAGCTTCGTTAACCAAAATGAAAATTAGAACTGCAGAGGGAATAGTAGCAATTAATTTTTCATAATACGATCATTAATCATATTTATTTGTATTATATAAGTGTAGATCAAAATTATGCATTTAGAATATTAATTACATACAAGCTTAGTCAAAGGTCCCAGTGTTTGAGAAAATCTAAAATAGGAAAAGCACATACATAATAAACAGAAGAACATATGTATAGTAGAGTATAATTCCGGGGAAACGCCATTGAGTCTTTCATCTATGTTCAAATTTTCATGTTACTGAAGGAATAAAAATTTCCTTTTATTTTAGAGTTATTTTTAAATTTTACTATCAATATTAAAGAAAATTTTTAGATTAAATTTCAAACAAATTAGCTATTGCGTTATGAGAAAGTTCCTTTATTGCCAATAGATGGCAGCACCACCACATTTACTTCTGTGCGAGGGCTGAAGAATTTTAGTTTCTTAAAACGTACTGTTAAAACGAATAGAAAATTTATGGTTAAAAACAATACGGGAATACGGAGAGCAAAATCTGAAAGGGTTCAGACTTTAAAGATTCCCAAAACGGCTCTCTTAAAGTTTAATATGGTTTATCAGCAAAGTCAATCGGTAGAGATGGCCCAGATGGATTGTGAAACATTTTATAGGGCACTATATGAATATACAGTTAGACTAACATGGGAACGTTCTATACATTCTGTATTTTGAAAAGTGAAAAATATATAACTCCATTCTATAAACATATTTCATGTTTTTAATTGGATATATCATGAACACAATGCATGTTTTTAATATCAATCGGAATAAAGTCAATCAGAATAAGTCAAACAATAATATTTTTAAGAACCGCATTTATTGCTTTTCAATAGCTCAGTTTGTTAAGGCATAAAAGGTTCAGTTTGTAAGATAAGTATCTAACTTTTTCCGAATGACAACAGACTCGAATGAAAAGTGAAACAACGCATTTAAAGCGAGTCAACGCAAAATCGAGTTTCGAGAATGACAGCTCTTTTCGGATAAAAAAAGCATTATACAAGATTATGCATTGCAAATACTACAAAATAACCAAAAATGTATTGTATTAAAGTGAAATGCCTACATTTATGATTAAGTATAAGTTACTCGTAACTCCATGCTACTATCAAATGAGTTTTTTATAGTTTTCTTAACAAAAATAGAAAGCTAAATTTTTATTTTGCATATATTCAGAAAACCTTTAATGCAATAAAAATTTAAATAATTTTGAAAAAATAACATTTTTTCACTTGCGGGAACCTTAGTATCGCGTTCAACCGAAACATGAAATAAAAACTCTCATTCTAAACTTTATTATTCTTACTAAAGTCTTCTTTAGGACTATTGAATTCACTTACATTTACAAACAAATTTTTGGGCATTCTCTGCTCCGCGAACTTAATTGCACTACAGGTCCTCCCACTCCTTAGAGACAGGCGCGGAGGTTCAACCTCCGCTCTGGCCCCTCAGAGAGAGAGAGGCGCACCGCCCAGGAAAAATCTCCCAGACGGCACTGGTCGTTAATTTGCTACCTACCAGTCGCTCGGGCTGCCCGTCGCAGTGGGGCATTACCCAGCATACTCGGGGACCCTACCCCCCGCTACTAGTACCACGCCGCGCTACAACGTGCCAGACCCCGAGGCCTTCAGAACCACCAAGTTCATAAATTTTATAGCCCCGCGGCCGAAACTGCCTAGGTACAGATCCTAGCCAGTAGCTTTGCTGCGTCGATCCCCGGGGGTAGGGCTTCCCGGGGATCGAAAATTTTATATAATTTCCCAATTATACAAATTGTATCGCTTCCCCGCCGTCTTTTCTTAAATCCTACGCTGGACCATGGCTTTTCAGCCATTCATCTTAATAAAGCAACCTAAGACTGTCGGGGGGTGATGTAAGTGGCCCACTCGTGATGTGTCCTTAATTTTGACGGCTGTCGCTTTGTGTTTCAGTTTATCATCATCGTTTTACATCAGGAGGTACATCTTGCTGCTGATTTCCTCGACGACCTTGTTTGAGCATTTTCAAATTCACGATAAAAATTATCACACTGGATATATAACCGAACTTTTCCACTCTTTTTGAAAAGTAGATTTATTTGTTTACGGAGCAACTGAAAAATATGAGATTTACTAGAGAGAAGTAGATGAACTTAGAATAGAATGACAACGCATTTCTAAAGAAATATCACACAGAAAAGAACACATTTCCTAAAATTATAATCGAAGTAAATATGCTCCTTTAATATCTTTCTACATTCAAATACTGTAAAAGTCGCATAGTCTGGCGCACATACCCCTAAATGCGTACTGTCTGAGAGCACTGTGAAAGTATCATTCGGCAATATCTGAAAACATTCAGAATTAGTTTACCAGAGAGTTGCACGTACTAAAACTAATTCAAAGAACCGAGTGAATTTATTCCGATTCCAAAAAAACGGAGTGGTAGCTCCTTTAAAGTTTACGGGCAGCTTTTGTTAGAAGCGAGTCAGAGATAGAGATCTGCTATTCGCTTAAGAACTGATGCACTTTACTTAGCGTATTTAAGACTGACAGGCGAAGAAAGTGAGAAGCTTTTGTTGGAAGCGTGCTAAGAAAATTCGATTTCCATCTTACAGAAGAAAAGACTATTTACCCTCCCATGTTAAAAGTGAATTTAATTGTTATCTTTTCATGACTTTACTATTCCAGAATTTTATTGTTAGTTCTGCGTAGGAGGTTTTAGGGAATCTGAAAAATACATTTGAAAGAAATTAGTTTAGGGAGTTATCGTTTGTGATTAAGTCAATTCTTCCGATCCTACTTCTCGTTCGATTCTTTTCGCTCTTCACTTCAACGTCGGAAACCGAACCGATCCCACTGCTCTTTGGGTTCTTTCTGTTCTTCGCTTCATCCTCGCTACTGTTCTCCATTCACTCGTAGTTCCGGATCTTTTTCATGAATATTATTATTTGTGAGAGGTGAGTTATACAAAGGAACCTATTCAATTCAGTGAACGACCCGATCCCATAAAAGAACGGTTTCACCCATCTCTAATTCGCATCAGCGCCATTTACCTTCAGATCAGTCTTTATTTAGAGCATAATAAGTATTAAAAAAAACTTCGAAAGTCTTGAGCTTTTCCCTCTTAGACAAGTTTAGGACCTATCAGCCACCTTTTTAGGTCACAACCTAGATTCAAACTATGGATCAAGGGGCTGATAAAAATATTAAAGTAAACGAAAGACACTCATTTTAGCATTTTTCTTTCTATTCTATAAAGGAATTCCTAGCTCATTTTATTATAAAAGATGAATTTTTTTGCTGCTATAGTTTGGAAACTTATAAACTTATAAACTCACATTTAAATATTCCAAACTCTGAGAAATCTCTTCTTAGGAAAGGAGAAGAGAAAAAAATGTGTGTGTCGTAAACATCGTGTACAGGTAAGTTTTTGATTAATTTCATGATTTATTTTGTTACCTTTACTGGTCGTTGTTGCGCAAAGTTTGAGTTATGTTGTAAAATAAAGCAATAAAATAATGGATTCGTCTTCGTTTAACTTTTATTTAATATTATTATTTACTGTTTAATCTTCGAGTAATCTTATCGTTAAATCTCCAGATGTGTATAAAACTTTAAAGTTGGATTTATTCCTTATTTTTGAATTCTCCCATGCAATTCATACCTAAGCGAGTTTCACGCGTTCGCTAAATCGATTCCTTAGAGAATGAGTTTACTAATCTTGGCGAAAAGTGAATCCTAAATTTATGATACAAAATTCTATAGAACAACTTGAAAATATTAATGATCCAGAGATAAATCAATGTGAAATTTTAAATACAAATTTAAGATGCTCCTTACAAAAAACAATCTCATTTTTATAAAACAAAACTTCTGCAGCGATGAATAAATAATGAATTTTCACATTCACCTTAGTTGGCTTGATGTAAATAAACGTACACTCACGGCTTAAACAGTCGAAGTCCATCATAGCGCTAGTTTTCAGTTTTGGAGTTAAACTGTAATTCCAGCCAAAGCCCCAAATAAGATTAGCACCGGTATTTTTGATTTAAAACTTATTGAACTAAATCGTTATTTAAATTTTATTTATGTTTTAAATTTCATTTTAATTATTTAATTTTCGTCATCTTTTCTGACAGACTTCAGAGGGCTCTGGCACTTATAATTTTAAAAATTAAACCGTTCGTGCAATAAGTACAGTATTGAAGGAACTGCAATATTATACCCACATTTACTTATATCATGCAGTTTCATATTTCAGTTTCTATGTCCTCAGAGAAATTCAGCGCCTTCTGAATCAGTGCATACCGAAATTGTTAGAATGAGGGCATCGTACTTTCGACGTTACTATTTGCAGCAAGTGGGTTATAATTTTGCTCACATTTAAATATTCTGTGTTACTATATATGAACTAAGAAAAGAATACTCACTTTAGGTCCAAGATCACCTGTAGGCCCAGGCTTTCCAGGTGGACCAGGATCACCCTATAAAACACATTAACGTTATTAAAAAGAACATTTTAAAAAGGAAGATACGCGTAAATGTTACTATAACATATATCTTCACAATGTCCATTAGTAAGAAAAGATAAATAAAGAATTTACCTTTGGACCAGCAACGCGGAGAGCAGAACCAGTGCTACCATATTCAATATCGACATCATCATCTGAGCTTCGGAAAGCAGCAGATAAACCTGGTGGTCCTGGAGGGCCTGGAATTCCGATACCAGGAGGTCCAGCATCCCCCTATCGAAAGGTAAGATAGGATATTAGACATAAAATTAATAAAGAATACATTTATAACAAGAAAAATACAGTTTTTAAAATGTTAGGAAAAATAAGCTGTCATGTCCTCAGGAATAATAAAGAAACTAAAATTAGGCGAAACTACAATAGTAAATCTCATTTTGGAGTAGATTTGGAATAAAATTCTATTGAGTTCGTGGGCGTTTAGACAGCATTCCTTTTTCTTCAAAAACAAAAATATTTCTTTGCTCCTGAAGAAGGACGTATATCTGATCGCCCTCAAAATATCTTGAGTCTATTTAAAATCTACACCAAGCTAAGTTTTTTTTTGGTTATTTTTATTTCCTCATTTGCCTTTAAATTTTAAGGCAAATGAGAAATCCGATATCGATCAGTACGTAGAAGTATAATCATAAGTAACTTACACTACTCAGCAAACAATAAATATTCTGATGTCAGGTCTTCATGACGTCATTTCATATTATAAATCTAATTGAACTTATATGAAAATGAGCTATTCAGAAGACGTTATTTCGAAGTTATCTCCTTCAGGCCACATTTTGAATATCAGATGTCCCTTAAATGAACTCATTTTCTGGGGTGAAAAGTAAATGAAAAGAAATAGGACACTAAAATCTCTTAGTTTTTTTAACTTTGCTAAGGGTGCTAAATTTTAATGCATGAACAAGAGTAATGACCTCGAAACAGCTAAATGTTATATTTAAAATGCTTATTCTACTCTTTCAGTTTCAAATTTTGCTAAAATAGTTTTGGCACTGATAGAGAAATGGTTTTTGCGTCTCAAAAAAAGAAACCCATGTTTGATTGTCCTAAAAAATCGACCTTTTGAGAAATAGAGTAATTTTATTCAAAATCTACATAAGACTAATGTTGCTTTTTTGCCTAATTACTTTTCATGAAAATTATAAAACATATAAATTCTAAAACCTAAATTCTTACTCCTCTTACTTTTGAATAATGATATAATATCATACGCGGAATGAGTTCATGATTTTCATGTGAATTTCATTAGTGTGTATCAAAATCCTTAATGCAATTCGAACACGTATAGGCCATAATGCGTTTTATGTGGGTATAATAAGTATGCACCTAGTCTTTCTGATAAATACTATGTACTATCGATTATACGGTTTGTGAATTAAGCATTAGTGGCGGTGCCTACGTACGCATGCTCAACGTTTTGCGAGACAGCGTATAAAAACAAACATCGCAAGTCCAAGCATGCTCTAAAAATCGCTGAACTGCGTCTATAGATTTACGCTCCTGCCCAAAAAATTAAACAACGAAGGCAAAGCACGGAATGAAACAAAAACTATTTAATGGATATGTGTGAAATTGATCCAAGAGGTTGGCGTGGCATTACTAGACTACATAGCAAACAAAGACATGTATCACGACCATCACACTGAGAAAGACCAAATGGGTTGGAAGGAAACATCACGCTAATAACGAGTATGATAAACTCCTAGCTGAAAAGAATGCTTGAAAATGGCAAAGCAAGCTTTCAATCGCTCGTTAATCGCTTGTTGTGGCAGTAGCGCCCATTCGTGTAGTAATGCATGACGGAAGGTCGTAGAGGATACCTGGCGGAACATAGCCACTTGCTACCCGTCATTCCAATATGTCCTATACTATGGGATTCAGGTCTGGTGATTTAGCACGGCGCAGCAGCTGTGGAATGGTTTGACTCTCGAGCTCTATATGGGCGGGCGTTATCGTCCGTAAATACCGCTTCGGTACCTATTACAGCAATAAAAGGACGGACAAAAGGGTGTAGAATTTCGTCGCGATATCGGATGGCTGTGACGGAACCACCTGGAATCACATAGAGGTTGGTGCGGCAATTCGTTGCTATCCCAGCCCAAACAAGTAAGCCTGCTTCTCTGTAACATCTTTTTCAACGATATTTGGTGCCCGATAGCGTGTCCCTGGCTCTCGTCATCTCACTCTCCTTCAGGAATCATTCTGGATATTTGAGACACATCCGTAATTAGTACGTGGCTCTACTGCTTTGTTCAAGTGAGAGATTCACGGGCCCAATTTAACTGCACTTTGACATAAGATGGAGACAGAGGAATACACACCAGTCACACGAGCGTATAGTTCACCTTCATGCAGCTGGCGCAACACAGTTTGATATGGGATATGGGTCTAAATTTATCAAGATATACCTGAGTTTATGTATTGGCGCGTATTGAAACATGGCATCATATTTTTTATTAGCGATGATAAAGCTAAATGCGGTTTACACACTTTTAATATTATTTCAAATAATGAACGATGCACCTTTTTTCAGCTCGTACAAAATGAAAGGGAAAGGAAAATATGTTACCATAAATTAAGAAGTTCGCCAAGTGAATTATTGCAGACTGAAAAAAATACGCCGAGATTTTTTTTTTATTTTTTAATAAATAAATAAATAAATAAAATATAAAGTTTAAATATCTCGGTAAGTATCTCACCAAATTTAATATTTTGACATAATTTGAGTCGTAGAATCAATATATGGAGAAAAACCATGATTTCATTTCAGAAAAAGTCCGATTTTGGGTCAAAATACCTATGTTAGAGTAACGCTATATATAAATATAATGAATAGCCTAAGCCCCTAAGTTACAACATAATAATGATGTTCACCAGCTGTATTGGACGGCCGGTTACAGCCGAAAACATCGCGGCAAAAACATCGCGGACGGAAACGTCGCGGAGAAAACAACGCAAGGCGAAAACGTCGTGCTACAAAACATCGTGGAAAAAACATCGCAAAGAGAAAACATCGCAGTTCTAAAACATCGTGGCACAAAACATCGTCGTCGAAAATAAAGTGGTTCAAAAACTTCGCAATTTAAAAACATCGTGGTCGAAAATATCGCGGTAAAAAATAAAGCATCTACAAATAATCGCATGACGATAACATCGCAGACATGATTTTTTTTCAGGTTTTAGTAACTGTAAATGGATATTCCCATAATGATTTGCGAACGCAAGATGGAAAGACGGATAATTTTTACTTTCATATTTTTTATAACTAATAAATTTTTGCTGAGAAAATAAAAAGGAAACTTGAGAATAGAAAATTAATGTAACTTATAGCACTTAATAGAATTTTAAACCGACATAGTTAACTAACAAAGGCCATTAATAAATCATTTTTTATAAAGTTTTTACTGGTAATTTTTCACGAAAAGTGTAATCTATAAGTTGCATTTAATTTTCTTTGCTTAAGTTTCCTTCTTACTTTTTCAGCAAAAATTTATTAGTTAATAAAAAAAATGTGAAAGTAAAAACTATCCTTCTTTACATCTTGCGCTCACAAATCATTCTGGGAATATCCATTTACAATTATTAAAACCTGAAAAAAGCATGTCTGCGATGTTATCGTCATGCGAAAATTTGTAGATACTTTATTTTTTACCACAATATTTTCGACAGCGATGCTTTTAAACTGCGAAGTATTTGAACCGCTTTATTTTCGACCATGATGTTTTGTACCGCGATGTTTTAGAACTGCGATGTTTTCTCTTTGCGATGTTTTCTCCCACGATGTTTTGTAGCACGACGTTTTCGCCTTACGTTGTTTTCTCCGCGACGTTTTCGTCCGAGATGTTATCGGCGGACACCTGGGCGGCCAGGGACCTCATGTCCTGAGCACACGGTTGTTACACCTCTAATCGCTAAGGATTTTTTTAATATTTTAACTGTGAAATTTTTATGTCTTAATTTTTTGGTATTGTAAAGACTTGAATTTTAGTGCTGTCATTTTTAAGGGTTTTTAATATTTTCGTGATGTAATTTTGAATTTAATGTTTTGTTTTTGGCGAGTGGTCTGGTAATGGATTGATTTCCGAATAAAACCATAAGAAACAACAACATACAGCCTATGTCGCGCTTTTGAGGTATATAAAACGCAAATTATATTTCGTCAATCAGTCCATTAGAATGAGAGATATAGAATTGTCCCCCTCTTTTTTTTTTTTTTTCTTGCGCAGAGTCTGACATGTACTCTGCTTTTAAATTTAGCCATCCACTGCTGACCTAGTTATATTGGGTCTGATGAAAGCCATGAACTAAGACGTTTTTGAAAATGCGATCTTTTATAAAAAAATTGTATATACCCTTTATTAAAAACTGCGATCGTGATAATGATAATAATAATAAAAAGAAACAAACTATTAGTTTTTGATGTAATAGGTGCTGCAGATATTTATTTCAATTTCCCCCTAACATTTTATATATAATTTAATTCTAGAACTTGCGAAATAAAAGTTATAAATAAATAGTATATGGAAAAAGACACAAAAAAATGGTCTCACTTGTTCATTATACATCAATTAGTCAAACATAAAAAAGTGAATATATTTATACATTTTTCTTCCTTTTAACAGCCAACCATCATTAATTGGGATTCAAATGTTAGGTTACTTGAAATAATCAGGAAAAGGGTGCAGTATTATTTCACGTTATTAAAA
The DNA here is from genome assembly GCF_044657685.1 of Stegodyphus dumicola. Taxonomy (NCBI): domain Eukaryota; kingdom Metazoa; phylum Arthropoda; class Arachnida; order Araneae; family Eresidae; genus Stegodyphus; species Stegodyphus dumicola. The sequence goes on from NC_140771.1 coordinate 104,666,265, forward strand.
AATTTTTGGAATTTGAATTTGTTATTAAAAAAGAAGAATAAAATAATGTTTTCCTCACTGCATTTTTAGTATATTTCAGGTTTAATGACTTTATCTTTAATGACTTAATAGTTGCAATAACCGTTAAAATTCCCATTTGGACAAAAATATTTATTAAGCTTAAAATTCCACCTAAGCAGTTTTTATTTTATTGTTTACACAGTACATTCAGCTACAGATAAATTTTCATTAAATTTTGTATTTTCCATTCCATTAACATCTAGTTGCAAAAGCATAACTAATATTGCTTAAAAAATTCAATATACAATAAAGCAATTATATACGAATATAATTATTAATAAAAATTATTACAAGTAACCGCTTAAAAAAGAAAAATAAATGAGAAAGATGTATAGTCAAAATTTCAGTTTAAGAACAATATTCACAAATTTCAACTGCATAGTTTTAATACAATTACTGTCCGACTATTACACTACTTATATTATAAAAATTTACATTTTCCCTCTTGATCTGTGTTTGCTCTGTATAGGAAAAAATTAAAATATTTCGATTATAAAATCAAAAGAATTCAATATTTAATACAAAATGAGATCAACATGTCTATTTCAACTGTTCATCTGGAATAAATGACAAAATTTTTTGTAAATTTTTACATCTACAGAGATTTACATTTTTTTCTTAAAAAAAAAGATCAAATGTCATGTGATATATCGTTTGATTTTTTTTAGCCTAATCAAAGCACTAACAATGCAAAAAGCAACTAACACTCTGTTAAAATATATTTACCACAGAAGAGGAAAATTAAGTGTCTCCTGTCAGTGAACCTGTCTGGTCTGGAGACTTTATTGTCTATTCTATCCCTCCAAGCAAGCCCCCTTCCAATGACTGTCCTCATTTAACTTCTTGTTCAGTCTGTGATATTCAACGTCTTTCATACTCCCCCCTTCATATTCTAACATACAAATTCTAGATGATACTGAATGAAAGAAATGACATTCTGAGAAAGTGTTTGAGCTGCGAAAAGAATTGTTGATAAAAAAATAATGTACAACTGAAGTTGCATGTTGTATAAATGAAATATGTTATTATTAACATGAATAAGAATGAATTGAGGCACAGATGATACGACATAAAACGTAAAAAAAGGTCAAATGAGACTATAAACGATGCTTCACTGTAACTGTTTTACAGCAGAGACAAATTCCCATCAGGGAACCAATAGTTAACCATTATACTCGTATATGTATGTACTAATGAATTTATTCACTGCATGCCCACTAAACCAGTCTCCAAAACGTTATTAATTAACTACCAGGTAATTATTTAGAATTTTAAATTCAATTAACTATATTTTTGGTCGTTTCTAATCCACCGAGAAATTTAAAAAGAAATCAAAACTGCCCCGTGATATCTATTTGCAATATACAACAATACATTACTTTTTTGGTTGCAACATTTTAAAAGTCACTTTTACTTTAGTAATAATTAAAATAAATGAGTGATCACATAAAATCTGAAAAAATAATTATTTTAAACAGCTTTTCATCTCATTGTTCTCAATTAAAAACACTGCCAAATAAACGTTTATATTATTTAAATGCTTGAACATTTGTATCACTGATTTTTTGCGGGTATTTTTACAGCCTATCAATAGTGATAATGTTAAATAAGTAGGCCCATGTACTTATTACGCACCTAAAAAAGTTAATTTTAGCAGATATTTTACCTGTGATAGCACAGCTTTTATTTTTTGTGAATATTAACACGCTTCCTCTCTTTCTTCCCTAAAATTGTACTTACTATATTTCGAGACTCTTGTCTGTTAGGTCTTAGCTGTACAGGACCAAAATGGCGGACAAGTGGTTTAGCATTTGCGGCTCCTACATATAGTATTATGGAAATTAAAGTATGTTAAAATGTCGACTGATATCTCAATATTACATACAGCAACACAATAGAGCATTTCATCCATATCATTACTTTGATACTAATGCCGATACGCAAAAAAATAAAAAAATATCATCAGTATATCTCTATTGGGCGCAACACAAGCTTGTTCTATCATTAGCAATAGTCTAATTAAAGGTTCTTGCCACCTACTTCAGAGTACCTGATTAAATAAAGAAAAGAAATACGTATACTTAAATCTTTATCGCAGGTCTTGGTCAGTATTTTACGAAGAAAAAACTCTAATAGTGGAATAATAACACTACTGAGTCGCCATAAAAAGGATCTCACGATTTCTTCTGCTATTTTTAAAATTTATTTATATTTTTTATCTTCTTGCCATCGACGGGATGATAAACATTAATTTAGGTTATTACAACACATGTTTCTCAAAATTTGGAGAAAATAACGGAGTGCCTTATCTAAATTGCTCTGCTTAGGTAGTTTTTAAGCTGAAATATAACGTGTTTTAAAGAGAGTTGTCTGTAACCTATGTTCTCTCTCCCATTTTAGGCATAAAGATAAAGATCTGAGATAAAGCAGAGAAACACGAAAGTGATGAACGTGCGTCGGATTTCATTATGCGCATGCGTTATATAGGTTCATGAAGACTATCCGAACATGGTATTGTGTTATGCTAAATTTTAGATTCCAATACAATTTTAATAATTACTAGGTATTCAAACTGCCTACAGCTAATATAATTTCAATGAGTAAATTTTAAACTATCATTTGAAAAATAATAAATTTTTTCACATTATTTATATTTGTGAGAAAAGGGTTCTTTTGGAGGAAAACTTGGTTAAATTAAGATATAAAATTCAAAATGTCAAAAAAAAAAAAAAAAAAAAAAAAAAAAACTAATATTGAAATAAAAGCTTTATTTTTCGTTAAAATACAAATTTTAGAATAAAAGCTTCGTTTATTTGATTAGGACAAAGCACTCGAGGGCTATCTGCCTATAGGGAGGGTTGCCTTGGGAGAGGACGTTCTAAGTGTCTCATTTACACGTTACACATGGGAAAAACCAGCAAGCGTCCATACAGCCAACTCTTTTCCCTGGATTCAAACTCCGGCCCAACTTACCAGTGTTCAGCAACGTTACCGCTCGGCTAGCTGGTTGGCTTTAGAACGAAGGATTTTTATCAGAAATTTAAAAACCAGAATTCTCTAATAAATTAGCTACAATGTCGTTTTGATTTCCTTACTAAAGCCACGTATCAGTGAAAAACAGACTAGAAAAAATTAAGAAACCAACAGGAATCCGATTCATAATTAAGAACAATTTCACAATTTAAATATTTAAGCATAACTTAAGGTAAAAAATAAATAGACTTTTTAGCAGCAGGTAGTATAAATAATTTTATAAAACGAAGAAAATAATTATTTGGGACAAACGTTCCTTACAGTTTAAGGATTAAACGATAATGATCAAAATCCTTTCAGCGTATAATGTTTTAGAGTAGTTTTTCCTTCTAACGCAAGGGTTTAGAATTCAGAAAGCATATTATTATATTTCAAGTATTATGGAAATTAAAGTATACAAAAATGTCGACTGATATCTTAATATTACATACAGCAACACAATAGAGCATTTCATCCATATCATTACTTTGATACAAATGCCGATACACAAAAAGTTATCATAAAAAAAGTAAAGAAATTTACTCAAATTTTTCTCTCAAATTTTTCTCATCACTCAAATTTTTCTCTTTAAATTTGCATTGATTAATTTCATCATCAAAATTAGAAGCTAAATGCCTTTAAAATTACAAAGAATGAATGTTCAAGAATACATATTACATAACATTATCAAAATTGTATTTCAAATGAATGTGATGGTATAAGAGCTTTCTTAAACTTTTTCCCATTCTCAGTTAAATCTCTGCTCTAATGAAATTCAAATACTGGTCCAGATAAAAAGAATTCGTGTCATGTATGAAGAAAATACACATGCTCAAAGCTACTGCAATCATCACTCTTAAGTCATAATTCTTTCAAAATAGGCACTCACATCACTTATAGGTATCAGTGAAACCATTTGGACAGAGAATAGAACATATACCAAATGGGCTTCAGAGCTAATTATCTAATGATAGCTACAGTGTTTATTTTATTGAAGAAATGACTAGGACAAGTTTCAGTATTTTATTTCTATTTCAAATTGCAAGCTTCATGATTAAGATGCCAGTTTTCTATCATTTTATTTGTAAGTTTCTTATGTTTAACCAGTTATTATGATTTTGATCTTTACTTTAACTTCTTCTTTTCGTATTCTTCAGCAGAATGCAAATTAGCATTAAGTGTACTTAAGCTTAGTGTTTTGGATTTTAGACAGAGAGCTTCTGGCACTTGCATATCTCTGTTAGATTTTACCTGCTGTATCTAAAAAATATTATCCCGACTTTTGGCTTCTGTCGCAGTTTATTGCTTTAAAAACTTAAGCGCAAGTAAATTTAGTTGAACCAGCTTAGAGTTTATTGCCTGCGTAGTCTTAGTATTCTACGTTTTTTTAATCAACATTTAAACTGAAGTACCTATTAGTGATTAATTTACATTGCCTCAAGTAATGGTTTATTTCTAACACAAATCGTGCCTTTTGCAAGTTTCTGACATACGATTTTCAGATGTAGCGGTAACTCACTAGTTGTCTAGTAGGGTTGTAGGACTAAATTTCAAGTATCAGCTCAACTGCAGCCTTACATATTAAAATGATATCAATTGGAAGGTATTTTTTCAAACTAGATATTTTGAATGAATGACTTAATTGTTAGTAAATTATATGTTATTATTTTATGAAATTTCACTTTATAGATTACACAGAATACTTTATATCAGTATAACTAATTCAGTTCACAGAAATAGTGAGAAAATCAATCAGTAAATAGTACTTAGCAATAATTGTTTCTCTCTGAATTTTTTCCGAATCCATCGATTTTAAATTCTTGATTCCCAATACAATTTCAGGCTTTCTAAATATGAAGGCCAACAGCATTAATATAGCTTTGGTTAAGTTTTATAAGATAAGATTTTATAATATTTAACAATCAAGAATATTTACAGATACACAGATATATAAATAATGCAAATACGGTTAAAATACACGTCATTTTTGTGACAGCTATTTTGTTATCTTTATCGTCATATTCACTATTGTGATTTTTTTATAGTAATTATTACATAGAAATTATTAGTCAGATTTGTTTCAGTAATAAACATATTTAATAGTAATGATAGACAAAATTAAACGTAATTACTTATTAATAATTTAACAATTAAAATTACAAACATATTTTACTGCTTTCTTCAAAATAATTAAAAGAAAAGTTGTGTTTGAAAATCGGTTAGGACAAAATAATCCCATTTTCGTACAAGCTAACCTATTTCTTTCCGTTTGTGATCGTCAGAAACAGACATAAATAGAGCTTATGGTACTCAGCGTTAGATCTCGCAGCAATCTCCACCGGCATTCAAGACAACGTGCCTATAGTTATACAGAGCTCTGGCGATACAATTTGGCGACCTTAGATAGAAAGAAGTCAAGTGCATGCCCCAGATCTGCCTCGTTGTCAAAAAATTTCACAGGAAGGTTGCTGTCCGAGCAATGGAATGGGTGGTAATTTGTGGACACAATTTGTGTGTCGAGAAGAGCGTCTTCTAGCAAATCGCTGAATGGTATCACTTATCGTCTTTGCCTCGTGTGTATGCCCTGTCGCGCTTGCCCTCCACTGTCGAGGAGATACAATACACCCTTGTGATTAAGCAATGTTGGCTTCTTCTGTTGTAGTAATGTTGCACCTATTGCAATGGGTGCAAGAACAGGTCCCGTGATAATGCGGTCTGATGGGAGTAGCTAGTAAAGTACCACTTGGCAACTTGTCCGCCAGACACACAGCATAGTCTTGCATGTGAGCAGAGGTAGTTTTGAAATGTGAGATACAGAGACATGCAGTTACTGTATGTACTCCCAAGCGTACCATCAGTGACAACCCACTATATATCATATACTATATCAGTTGTCACTGATTGTACTCTTGAGAGTATCACACTGAACTCACTTTTCATCGCTCCTGAGAACTCAACCAAATATGGTTATGTTGCGCTGATAACAAACAGGCAGTCACTCTTTATTTATTTATTTATTTTTTGTTGGCTCCTGCAACTAGAGCTTGGCGGTGATTTAGTTCATAGCATCCTCTTCAAATGCCTGACATATTCAACGACTTAAATGTGGCTGCTGAAAGGCCCTGTTTAAGTCATTTGCATTTTTCTTCGACACAGGGTGAACTGTGATTGCTGTGTATGCGCCACGTGCCTCATAGATCTAGTCAGTGCCTGTTAGCGCTTGTTAGCATTAACCCTTCATCGCTTTTCAGGGAAAAGAGTCAATTCGCTTCCTCTCTGTGAGCACTTCATCAAATGGAATATCAAAAATGGTAAAACCCTTTTTGATTATATTGTTCATTTCTTTCTGTTGACTTAACATTCGCTTACAGTTTCATAAAAATATACTTTAGTTCCATTGATTGATTTATGACTACTAATTTGTGTGTTTTAAGTGATTACATAGTACTAGTTTAGAATTTGGAGCACACAGTAGTTCCTGAAAATTTATTTAGGAAATTCCCAACTAGAAATTTCCTAAATATTGTAATTTAAATTTTTTAACTGATAAGCAACAAATGCATTTATGATAAAAATACATACAAATAAATTCTATTTTATATCATTCTGCTGCGATACTACTTAGAAAATTACTTGGTCACTTAGATTCATAGCGCATCTTTCTTTACTACATTCAGCAATGACTGAAGACATCTGTTCTGTGGTTTAGTCAACAGATGCGTCTAGGCCTTTAAACTTTTCATAAAACATGTTACTTCTAACATGAAATATTTTAATAAAATATGTATACATTTATGGCATGAATCATTTTAATGAAATGTATATATTAATGGCATGAAATTTAAAAGCATTTCAGCTCGGATAAAAGCATTTCAGCATTCAGAAAAACATTTCATAAAAGCATTCAAAAAAAGCATTTCAGCTTGTATAAAATGAGATTGAGGGAAAAGGAATTAAGCGCATTAGGTTTTCAGACTATTCTTTTAAGACTCTGGAAGTTCAATTTTTATTGACTGGTCGCTTGTGAATCTTTAAAAGGGTAATCCGTAAAACGAATCTCTATATAACACACATAACATTTATTAAACATTACATAACGTAGCATAAAAGAAAAAGAAAAAAGAAGGTTTTCCGAAGCGACGTTCTAAAAACATAATTTAGAAAACACGTTTAACTAACTAAACGTGCAAAAATTTCAAACTCTTCTTATTTTGCAGAAAAATTTCAAATTCCATTCCAGTTGATATACTGGTCAGTTGACTAATATATTATGGAAAAGCAAGTCAGAACCATCTGTCCTAGGAAGGATATGCTCGTCGAGAAAAGCAAAAGAAAACTGGTCCATATTTTATGCTCAGGAAAACAATGAAATTCTCATGAGGCAAATCCATTTAGTTATCTAGAACAAAACGCGGAATACAAGTTCCGGCAGCTTTAGTTACTTACTGTATTTTTATTATGGGTTCTTGTTCTCAAATTATCGTATATTCCGGTTATAAATACACCTACAAATACAAACTATGCAGTATATCTAACAATCTAGATAGAACTGAAGATGATTATTTGCTTATGGATCAAAGTAACAGCGATGGTGAAGATGAAACAGAATTCGATTATGTGCCTGAAGATGCAACGGAAGATGAATATAACGAAATTTTCATGTTATCCGATAGTGAAAATTTTTTAAATTCATAAGGTATGCCATTTCTTTTTAAGCAAATAACATTGTTAATAATAGCATTTATAAATAGCATTTACGTAAATTTAGAAATCTAACTTATGTTCATCATTTCCTTATTTTAAATATATAATTTTTATGTTCGGCGTATAATACACATCCTTGAAATTCTATCTTATATTTTGTACTAAAGGCGTGCGTTATACACAGGAGCATATGGTAATAAAGGTAAATTACCTTTTCGCCTTTATCGCCTTTAAATCCTGGTAAGCCTGCAACGCCATCACGGCCATCCAGTCCGTTGTCACCCTTTTCTCCTGGATATCCAGTAATTCCCTACAATAATTTAAATAAAATATTGCATAACATAAAAACTAATTTCTTCAGAAATAAAACACATTCATGAAGTTTAAAATAATAGCAGAAAGCCTAAAACAATACAAAAGGTCTTTCCCGATATATGATTTTTTAGAGGCCTATCCGCTCAACCAACCAAAATGAATCAATAGTTCTGTGGAGTTGCTTACTATTAAAAGCTAATGATAAGTGGGCGAAAACGAGTCAGAATCTCAAAGCTTATATGTGTAACGTGAATTAAGTTCAAATAATTTGAGTTAATTATAGCCCCACATGTAGCACCAGGCAATTTTAATAACGTTTATTTTAACTGCAAATAGTATCAAATACATCTTTAATTCTTTTTATGTTTTGTATCGCTGAAACTCCGTGCATACACGTAACAGTTTGCAATGATGATAATTCACCTGAGTACGATAAGTTTATTTAATATGAGGGAAGCCAAGTTATATCAAACCTTATAATTGTAAGCAATGCTATTCGCAAACAAGATTGTGTTTCTTTCATAGTTCAGAAATGAATTATCATTTGAACAAGTATGGGAAAATTAACAGTCTCTAACATTACCATAGTCTGTTGAAGTAAATTTAAAATAAATAGGTAAATAATTAAAACAATAATTACAAACAATTTAAAGAAGAGTCTTACTTGATCTCCTTTTTCCCCTTTTTGACCGGGCTCTCCTCTTTCTCCTTTCTCTCCCTGATAGCCCCTTTCTCCTCTGACACCAGGAGGACCCGGTAAACCGGGTGGGCCCTGCACTCCAGGCACACCTGGGCGTCCAACGTATGGACCAAAAGGGCCATCTCCAGAACTAGGATATAACCCAGAACCGTAGGCACCGTCTAGCTATTAAGTATACAAATCAAAAATAGGTTATAACTTCAAAAGCATTGATTTAAGTTTTGCATAAATGGTTTAAACTTACAAAAGTACACAAATTCATCATGCTGATGATAAAATGTAATCGAAATGTTCGCCATTTTCTTAAGTAAGTTCAAGTTAAGTAAACTAACTGAAATGCGCTTTATGAATTATATGTGAAGTCAATTAATTTTGTTTGAAATAGTATCAGTTTGTAAGCATTTCTCGTTAGGTTTTTTTAAGGACAAATATAGAAAATCTTTTTAATTCTTAAAATTTTTTTACTTATGTTAAATTATTTAGCAACTAAAAAACTTACATCGAAGGGATTTCCATGTCCGTTAGCCAAACCCGGGGGTCCTGGAGGACCAGGCATACCGCGAGGTCCTGGACTGCCCGGTGTACCATCAACTCCAGGTTCACCCTTTTGTCCTTGCAGGCCAGGAGGACCAGGTTGACCTTGGTCACCCTAAAAAAATAGAGATACATGTTTTTAGTAATGAGAATTATTGATTCCTCAAAATATGATCAAAATATAAACTGAAACTGAAAGCAATTTGCAAAATTAATGTACCTCTTGGTTAGATTACTTAGTACAATTTTAGATAAATTTTGGTATTCAAAAATTAGCACAATGTGTTTGTTATTCAAACGATTTTTTGTTAATGAAATTTAGTACGAAAATCGGTACAAAACGCTACGGCAAAGGAAACAGAAGAAAAATAGATTATGGATTATATAATCGCATTATCATCAACAAAGCCGAAACAAACTTCGAAATATTTAACGGGTTGTTGTCTATCGGTTCACCAATGTGCACAGTATTTAATGACACACATTTAAATATGCGTAAACTTTTGCTACAATCTTTTTACAGCAATATTTATAAATTTTTAAATAATATTGTTGCGCTTTTTTCTGACACCTGTTGTTATGTTATTTTTTTCCTTCAATTCGAACGGGGTTCGTGCGGATTTGGAATGAATAATGACAACAGCACTTGATGAAGTATCCAAACACAATTTATTTCCCAGTATTATTCAAGAAAGCTCCAAAATCACGTTTACAGTCGTCGAAGAACTACTATAAAACTCGCTGGAACAATCAGCGACACAGCCTTCAGATTATCAGACTATCACAGAGAAGACAGCTTCACTGAAAAGCACCAGAGTACAGTTCACGACTATCTTCGGTCGTTCTCGGAACTCCACGTACTCTCGAGACTCTCCATGCTACAACTCGCGATGCATTCGAAGATACACTAGAGTACAGCTCCCGACTCTTCTGTTCAGTTGTTCCCGGAGATCAACGCACTCTCTCGACGATGCACTAAACACGATACACTAAGAGACTCTTTCGATGCCCTCGACGACATACTCAGCTGTAAACTCGATCGAACTCCGCACGGACTAACTAGATTAGTCCTTGCGGAGACACTGACTCAATGCGTACGAGCAGGGTTTATATAGCTTTTGGCTTGTGATCGAGAACATGCTGGGGTAAACCGGTAAGAATTCGTTCTAGAAGGTTCTCCATTCGTCCATGGCATATCGCCAATTCTGTCGCCAAATGAGCGATTTCTCGAAAACTGTGGCAACTTTGCCTTTTCTTGCCATTTTATGGCAACCATAACCTGCTTTACGGAGAAGCTATCGTATCGCGCCTGGACATTTCGTAACATTATATTTATTAGTCCAAAGGGGAAATTTGTCCAGAAGGATTATTAATTTCGTTTTGGCATTTTGCATTTATTCACTATAAGCATTGTTTCACTATTCAAATTGTTGCCACCAAACAATATAACCCTGTATTATCTTAAAGAAATTAAATAACGAAGAATCTGCATAAATGTATGTGCTGCTCGCATTGTGATGAAACAACAGTACCTACATCAAATTTTGAATAACGCGAATTTGGGCATCTGGAAGCCCGATTTGGAAATTGTTTTGTTATCAATTTCATGTTTTGTAAATCTTTAACGAATTTTTTATTAACAAACTCAAGGATTTCAAAGCGAGCAATGGCGACGTTTTACAGAATAAAAATAAAAAAAAAAAAAAATCAGAAAGGTTTTAAATTTTAAATTACCGTGTGGGGAGTTTTTTTAACGCTTTGTATGTTACCTTTATTTTTTAAGTACCATGTTCTTCGCACTTGAACCATAAATTTCAGTTCAATAGCAATGTCGCAAAATAATTTTAAAATGAGCCTACCTTTAGAATTTCCGATACACAGTTCCGCGCGCTGGAGATAATTTTTTTTTTTCTGTACAACGTTGCTTTTGATCGCTTTGAAATCCTTCAGTTTGTTAATCAAAAATTCGTTAAAGTTTTAAAAAATATGAAATCGATAATAAATTTCAAATTTGGTCTTCCACATGGCCATATTCGCAGTAGGATTACGTCATTCAAAATTCGATGGCTCTATGTACGGTTGTTTTATCACAATGCGAGAAATATACACACATTTATGCAGACTTTCCATTATTTAATTTCTTCAAATATAATGCAGGACTCTAACAATTGGTGGCAACAGTTTGAAAAGTGAAACGGACATTTATAGTGATTCAACGCAAAATCGCAAAACGAAAATAATAGTCCTTCATTGACAAAGCCCCTTTGGGGGCTTGTCTCTGAAAAAAAAAAAAAAAAAAAATCTGAAATGTTTCAGATTTTAAATTACTTCCAAAGGGGCGTTTTTTAACATTTTGTGTGTTACCTTTCTTTATTAAATATCATGTTCCTCGCACTTAAACCATAAGATCCAGTGCAACAGCAATATCGCAAAATAGTTTTAAAACGAGCATATCTTTAGAATTTCCGATACAGAGACTCACACGCTGGAGATAAAAATGTTTTTTCTGCACAACGTTGCCATTGCTCGCTTTGAAATCCTTGAGTTTGTTAATCAAAAATTCGTCAAAGTTTTAAAAAATAGGAAATCGATCATAAAACAAATTTCAAATTTGGTCTTCCACATGCTCATATTCGTTGGAGGATTACGTTATTCAAAATTCGATGACTCTATGTACCGTTATTTTATGACAATGTGAGAAATATACATACATTTACGCAGATTTTCATTATTTAATTTCTTCAAATATAATGCAGTACTCTAACATTTGATGGCAACAGTTTGAAAAGTGAACCGACATTTATCCGTCCGACGCAAAATGCCAAAACGAAACTAATAGTTCTTCGGGATTCAAATCCCTTTGGACTAAAAAAAAAAATTGTCTCTAGTGCGAAAGACTGTGTATTGGAAATTTTAAAGATATGCTCATTTAAAAACTATTTTGCCATATTGCTCTTGAACTGAATTTTATAGTTTAAGTGCGAAAAGCATGATATTTAATAAATAAAGGCAAGACACAAAACTTTAAAAAAATGCCCCATTGGGCGAAATGTAAAATCCGAAAGCTTTCAGATTTTTTATTTATTTATTATTATTATTTTAAAGTCTCTAAATCTGGAAACAAACTTTTTGTCAGAATAACTTTTCAAATGATTGCCACCAAATGTTCGCGCGATGTATTATTTAAAAAAATTAAGTAATGAAGAAACTGATGATGATGATGAATATGTTTTATGCACTGGGGAAAATTGGTGGCACCTAAAGCTGCGAAACTCATCACAGGCATATCGTCTTCTATCCAAACACGTGCACCTGAAGCCTGAATTTTGAATTTCGAATTTTTTTTTAAAAAATTATTTCATGTTTTGTTCGAACTTAATGAAATTCTGATTAACAAAATCAGCGATTTAAAAGAAACGTGTTGCTTCTCTCAAAGCGTAAGATATTTGTTTTTTAAATTAAATAACGAACGATCTAAAATAATTGTGTTGCCACTGCCCGAAATAAAATATTTTTATCTTCACGTGCACAGTGTGTACGCATTGAGCAAAATATGACATATATAATTTTTGTTTCAATTTTAATTTACCTGTTACTGATTAGCATACTAAGCAATTTAAGGAAACAAACGCAATTCTGCGTTTCTGTTAGTATTACTAGCTGGACTCATCAGATGACGCTAGCTGGACTCATTATAATCCAGTTTGCATATTTTCGTTTGTATAATAACTAATATTTTAGACAGATAGATGTTAGGAACTAAATCAATTCGAATATTTCCTTCAAAATGAAGTAGTAATTACAGAATAATATTTTGTGAGCAGATATCATTCCTAGAAAAATAACTTTTACCTTCGGACCTACAGAACCAGGAAGGCCCAACCCTGGTGACCCAGGAGGTCCAGGCGGGCCCTGCAAACATACAGAAAAAAAATTGCGATCAAAATAATTTATCAACAATAGTCTAAAAATCCATAGAAATACAAAATAAATACATACAGAAATGACACAGACTCGAGATTTTAAGTGAAATTTTCAAACGAGCAAATTCCTTACCCGATCTCCTTTTATGCCAGGAAGACCATCATTTCCTCTTACCACAGATTCTAAATGTTTTAAAGATATGTTACACATGCAAGGTTCTCCTGCTGAACCACGATGTAAAAGACCTGGAAGCCATTCTCGTGGGCTCTGCAAAGAAACAATTATTTCATATTTCCAACTGAAGAAGTCAATTTTAGCACGAAATAGTCTTACTATTAGATAAAAGGCTTACTGCTCGATTTTCATACTTTCGGATTCTGAAATATCACCGTCTATACCGTATTTTAAGGACTGTAAGACGCACCCTTATTTTTAAGCAATTATTTTAAAAAATAACTTTTTAACCATTTTTATTATTAGATTGCGAAGCCAGACTAAAAAAAAAAATTCTTAGTTTATAAAACCAAACTGATCTTTAAAATGTCATCTACATCTGAATGTTATTGTCTGTCATCGTCACAAAATCGTCATCTGAACTTAATTCTTCTTCCTCTTCATCGTCATCGTTGTCATCTTCATATACAAGCTAGTCTTCACTGCCACCTTATACCCGCAACATGTAGCACCAACCAACTCCACCCTTAAAGTCTGTTAAGTTCCATTGTAGCGCTAGCTTATGAGTGTGTATTTGAATTATTTTTGTATTAATTCCACTGCCATTTTGACGGTGTCCTTGAATCCATTTCAATACATCATCTTCTAGTTTTGGCTATTTTTCATTCAGCCCTCTATTTGCACATTTAGTCGTTCTCCGTTTTTTTTTTTTTTTTTTTTTTTTTCAGTTCTTTACTAGCTTTCCAATCGCGAATGTTTTTTTTTTCTGCTAGTGAAATGCCTAAATGCCGCTGAGCTGCTCTATTTCCATGTTCTTCTGCATATGCTATTATTTTCAATTTATAGCCCGCATCATATGAATGCTTTTTATTTTTTCCATTGTGAAGCTAGCTACTAACAAAAATATTGTACTGTTACCGATAACACAAATCACTTTCAAGTTCACTGGCACCGTAGATATCAATGACATATCATAGGCCAGATAATGTTCTGGGTTTGTGAAAGCAGGGCAGGAGGGAGACAGTATTGCCAGTTGCAGCCAGTTGAATTCAACGTTGTCAGATACAGATAAGTTTCCAACGGCATCGAATACATGCCCATTTTTAAGACTGGCAGGAATTTTAAATCAAATACAGGACATTTTTATATTAATTTCGAATATAAGAAGCACATGAATTTTGGAGGCAATTTTTTGAAGAAAAAAGTGCGTCTTAGGGTCCATAAAGTACGGTATTTTTTACTGTTCACAACTTTAATAACAGGTTTTAGATAAGGCATGAATTTTTAATTGCTCTTTGCGGTTTCAAATTATATATAATATAGCGCACGCTATTTCAGCAGGCGTAATCTGTAGAACCGTTAAATACATTATTAAGGGATGCCTTCGTGGAAGACTTTCTGATAGAAAGTGCCTCGTTCTCACGTTGCTGCTCGGGGAAAGAAAGAAAACCAACCACACAGCCAGCCCATTTACCTGAGTTCGAACCCAAAGCAGATTGAGCTACTAGAATTCAGCAGTCTTAATCAATAGACAATTAGTAGGGCGCAGAAGAAATAAATTCTATATTTTTCACAATGAATATTTGACGAAGTGAAATTTGATACTGCTGTATGGTTCATGTGACAGCAACGTAATAGATTTGCGGCTGCAGTAAATCACCATTGCGGCAATGAAGGAACTTTTCCAGTGGAATTACTTCCCCATTTGTCGAGGAATGAGTATTACAGCAATATTACAGAGCACAGCCCAAAAGACCAGTCCGTGCGGCCGTACGGCTCCACTTTGACTGATTTGACTCTGTGCTCTGGGAAGTGACTGTACTTGCATGATCACGTTAGCTCTTCCAGCTTCAGATTGTGAGCTGCTATTAGACCTTTTCGATAATGTGTTTGTTAATTTTAATTGTTATTAAATGGTCAAGTTTTAATTTCTTAACTTTATGGCTAGCATCAATTAATGGATTTGATTAATTAATTTATTAAGACAATCTTAATTTTCGTGTGTGTTCTAAATCAGCGTGCCAAACTGGTGATCTGAAAATGATCCACACTTGTGACCCAGTGCTAAACCAGCATGTCAAAGATTCCGAAATATTAAGTGATTAAAAATACCAAATTTTGCGTATTCCGCAGATCGGTTTTGATATATTTTTAATCATTAAGCACAATCGTAGAATTACTGTGCACATAGTTTTCTATTTTCATTACCTATTCTATTACATATTATAAGCTTTTCATTCTTATAAATATGTAAAAAATAAAATTTATGAAATCATTTCCACTGCCCGCAGATATAACCCGACAATATGGCACTAATAAACTCCCGACAGTTGCAGAGTATTAGAATTTTATTATATTTTGAAATCTTTTCTTTTAATCTCCACTGATAAATCCAAGAATATTTCACAGATATTGACATTTTGAATTCCTGAGTGATGAGAGAAAATATATGAGCGAAATAATTCTACCTTTATTTCTCTGTAATTAATTTAGGACAAGAGAGAAACACTCGTCTCACATTTTTCTATCATTTTGAATTTTGCATTTCAAAAGCAGAGAATCAAATAAATTGTTGAGAGATGCTGTATATTTAATACGCTGCGACTTTCTTTGCTTGAACTCTGAAAATGCACTTACACCAGTATCAGGTAGAAAAGGGCGCATCTAAAGGGATCAAAAAGCAATTTTTGCTAATTTAGAAAGGTGTGTCCTGTACTATTACGAATGCACTTTGCATATTTTTTATTATCAAAGAATACACGTTAATACTTATTAAGCTAAGAAGAATTACAATTTAAAGAGCAAAATAAGAGCACGAAAAAGACAGCAGCTCACAGGACCCCTTTATTTGGGTAATATATCAATCTGGATAGGCTTTGCGTATGATCATGAGCTCGCATCAAGACACTAGGTTACAGTTTGCTCTCAGATGCTCAGTTATTTGAGAGTTATTGCTTTAAAATTTTTCTCTCTCTATTATAAATAATTCATATAAATAAATTTCTCTCAGAATTATAAAGAACAAAAGTCAATAATAATAATTAATAGTAAGAGAAATAGCAGTAATCACACCGTCATCTTATTTCTTCTTTCACCAGCGACCGAGCGGTAAAGTCGCGAAACACTGGTTCGGTGCCAGCTCGAATCCCGGCGAACGAGCTGGTTGCATGGGCGTTCATGGTTCAACATGTATACGAGGCAGTTCCCTTAGAAACTCCTCCAGGAAAGCATCCCTCCCCTTATGTAGATTGCACTTGAAATAATAAAACCATTTCTGAAATTCCATAAATAAACCAAATAAATTCATTTCTTCTTTCTGATAGCTCTACTAGCTCAGCTCCAATTGTTTAATTATTATTTTATTTATTTACTTTAAACAAAATTCACACTGTGCAAGTCTTTAAAGATTTTACATCAAACTGAAATTTTTGAGGAACTGATAACACTTTTGTCAGCATAGTTTTAGATATTTGATCAAATTAAAACAGATCTAAAAATTTTCCCCTATCACATCGCGTTTATTGATATCTTTTTTGGGATATCTATAAATACTTCATCGTTAATCACTTGTTGCCCTTCTAATTTTCTTCCGCGAAAATCTACAAGAATACTGCAAAGTCTGTGAATTAGATTTCATTGAAGCTTTCCACTTTTAAAAGTTTTCATCAACTTTTGGTTTTAATTCCAGTTCCACACTTCTCAAAGCATTTAAAATTTTGAAGTCATTATCCTTTATTTATTAAAAACTAAATCACTGCCATTTAGTAGTTCCTTATCTTTCTGAAAAATTAGCGGCGTCATAATTAGTCTTCATTAATTTTTATTTTTGTTTTGCATTTGATTGACGAAATTTAGTATAAAGGTCAGAATATTTACATAAATTATATATTATTATTAAATATTTAGTATAAAGGTCAGCGTTTAAATTTATCTAACATTAAACTTAAAAGTTATCATTAAATTTTAAAGTTGCTATTAAATTTTACATAATTAAAAAACTCAATTTGTCAAAACATAATATTATTCATAAAATTAATTAAAAGATTAAACTTCAGCAGTTAATTATAAAATTATAATTCTTAAAATTAATGATTTTAATTATTATTTTATGTATATTTATTTATATACCTCTGATAGAGTAATAATTTCTTAATTTTAATTCACTTAACTTTTATTTGAAATGTATTTGTCTTTTATTTAAATATTTATATAATCAAAATAATATTAAAATTTTTGATAAAAAATCACATCTATTGCGGAAGTTTTCATTCACCCCTTTCATATGATAAATCATTGCAAAATTTAAACAATATTAAAAATTTTATTCAAAAACGAAAATTTAGTTTATTCTTTTTATCCCCAAAATAAAATTTTGTTGATTTTATAATGCTTTTAAATATTATCGAAAGTGCACAGGCAACAAGAATCCGCGTATTATTCCTAAATTTGCAGGACTTACTTCGAAGGTTTAAATACAGAACCTTCATCTTCAAATGAAAGAAGTGCAAACGAAGAAATCTATGAATACTACACCGTTTCTTGTAGCCTTATCTCCTCCAATAATCGTTATTTGGTGTGTTATTTTAACTCGGATGCTTTTTAAACACAAAGCTTCTGTAAGATCTTTTATAAAAAATTAAAGCAAGAAAACGTATTTAGAATCCTTAAGAATTATGATCCAATTTTCTATATACTGGATCTGATATTTTAAGTAGAACCCTGTTAGTTGGCTCTACACCTTTTTATACTGAATTCTATTGGTGGAATCTTTAGAAAATCTGCAAAAATTTCATAGAATCACTACAAATACCTACAGAGAATCTCTATATATAACTATATCTAAGCTATATCTAAAATGTTCTAGAATATATCTGCTTTATTTATAGAAAATTGCGCCATAATTCCATTGTTATTATTGCAGCTAATCTCACTTGCCTGATCTAATTAGAACAAGCCCACTAATTTTTTTACCACAAGGAATGCATGATGGCATGAGCCTTAAGCTCAAGGTAGGTAGCAGTACGACACTGTGCAGCAGTTATGCTCCAATCTGGAAAAAGAGCTCTTCGTGAGATGGGTCCAAGGATCCCCCCCCGTTTTCTTAAAGAGGTCTTTCGGTTCGCCGTGTATTTTGAGTCATCCTCCCATTCTTCAAACACTATATATTTACAAAGATCCATGCTTTCTTCGGGATTCGAGCCCAGACCCATCGTGCAACAGTCAGCGTTATTATCCACTAACCCGTCTCGGAGGCTCCAAAACTCTAAGGGAGTAACTCGCGGCTGGGTTTTTTTATAGATATTTTATTATTTTTTTAATAAACATTTGCGTAGGAAAAGTTACCTGCTTATACTCTTCTAAAACCATCATTTTACAAATGAATTTTAATTATTAAACATTAAACTCTTCTTTTCTGCAGATATAGTTAAATCGCGGGAGAAAGTTGTGAATCATTGAAAACTGTTTGGCAGTATCTTTTACCTGATCGTCGCCGGATCCAAAATCTCCTTCATTCCAAATTTCAGAATTTCCTCCAAGAAATCCGCCGTTGCCTCGGGGTGGAACAAAAATACATTCACCCTAAAAAAACAGAATTATTCTTTAAAGAACTATGAATAGTATAATTTCTAAGTGAAGAGAATCATCTTATTTTATATGTGGTCTCAATTTACTATAATAAGTAGTCTCAGAATAATTGTTACGTAGCTCAGGATTAGGGACATAATTTTCACACATTTGCTTAAATTATTGGGCTTATAAGTTTTAAACTTTCACACTTCTTTTCGTTTCTAATAGTTCAAGAAATAAATTAAGGGAAAAATACTATTTCTTTACTGCAAATAAAACTGCTCAAATGTTGTTTACGAGTGCCTGCTACGCTAATTTTATGCTGTTTGAAGTTACATATATGAGTGCACAATATGTGTTGATTCTGCTGGGTATTCATTTCTTCGGTTCCTCAAAAGCAAGCAATATAATCGGATAATTTTACAAATTTAGCATCTTATTTTAAGAAACCTCGAATATTTAATTTAACTCACCAGTGGTTTTGTGGTTACGCATGAAATTAATTTTTTTCAAAATTGCAACCTAATTGCGAACATAAATAATTAGAATATAATTTCGTGAAATGCTAACATTTTCATTGATAAACGATAATACTTTCATGGTTATTTAATTATTTAGATAATTATTATAAGAGCTTGATTACAAAGGGAAAATGCATTAAATCTATTTTCAGAAAAATTAAGAAGCATATTGATTTTAGCAAATCTTAAGAAGGAGTATATGGTATTTCTTCCGTCTTCTAAGCATGGCTTTATGGTGTAAGGGTCAGCACGCTCGGCACGTATTGAGAGGTCCGTGGTTCGAGTCCCGACGACGGCATTGCTCATTTTTCATCTCTCCTGCTTTCAAAATAAACTTAATGTCCCTACAGGAGAAGAAATATAAATTACTCAGCACTAACTATAATACAAAGGAATAAGTGGAGAAAAAAGGAATCATACATTTTTTTCATTTACTATAACATTTCGGAAACAGGATCTTTGATCATGCCATAATTATCATCACACATTAAAAATTAGAGTTTAAATTATGTAATAAATTAAACGAATACCCTCCCCTTCTAGTCCTGTATTTTGCCTCATCGTGACGAGAGGATGACTCTGGGTGGAATGGGTGAAGTACGTCTGGAGGGTATTCTGGTATGGTCATCCAAGCCGTGAAGGCCCTCATATAGGTACGTCACTGCTCAAGGCGCACTTTAAGCTGGCCCTCCGAGGGTACAAAAGATGACCACCCCTGATCTACCTTTAGATCATGTTAGGCGGCTCAGGTTGGTCAATACTCAATATAAACGTACAGGTATACTTCAAATAAAACATACTTAATAAGAAATTAAATTTTCACGGTTGCTTAGTTTAAAATAAACAGAATTATGAAATCTACCATATATCATATTTTAGAAAGTATTGGATCAAATCTCTTAGCACACACACGTAGAAATTAATGAACTATGTAAATCAAAAGATTTGCAATACAAACCTTAGGTCCTTGAGGTCCCATAGGACCAGGTAGTCCTGGAGACCCGGGATCCCCTTTGTCTCCTTTTAACTTTGGCTGAAGTTTCAACAAATCCTTTTCTGTAATGTGTGCAGAATCGCCCTAGTTTAAGCAGAATCAATCAATAAAATGCCGGTGATTTTATAATATATACAGCAACAGAAAAAAGTTTGAAAAAATGTATTTTTAGCTAATAAAGAAAATAAAGCCCAAATAATGAAAATGAAATGAGCAGAAAAGTTTACTGATTAAAAAGAAACATTAACTATGTCAGAATTTTGCCAGTCATGATTAATACAAGTTTCAGATATACCTTTAGTCCAGGTTTTCCATGTCTACCAGGTCGTCCTTTTTGACCCTTTGGTCCCGGAATTTCTTGAAAATCGGAAATAAAAAGTTTAGAAATTGAGAAACGAAATAAATGCGGACAATAATAAATAAAATTTTTTAAAATTTAAAACGCATTAAAAAGAAAGCATGATCTTCAAAAAAAAAGTCTGAAAAACTGTTAGTGGTACATGGTCACAACGGTTTTGCAATGAAATGATTTCATAGCACACTTTTAGTTTAAAAAAGTGTTTATTCTTTTTATTAAATTTACATTAAAATGATTAACTCATAATGTTTTATATATTACAATGCATCACTGAATCTGGTCCCTTCTGAATGAAATACGGGAAGTTTTTAATGGAATATTATAAACATTCAGAAAATAAGCATGACAGAAATAATAATAGTGATTACAAAGATATAACGGGTATTTCAAAAAAGTTTGCATAGTTAAGTATCCCTTGAACGATTGGTCGCATATTGGTACCAATTTAAAAACTGAATCAGATAAAACAGACATTTAAAACATAAATATATGGATCATATAGCCAATTTTCCCGTAAACATAACAGTTTTATTAATATTTTTTCAGGTAATCTTAATCATAGGACAATCATAGGAACTGTTCACCCCCAATCCGGCTATAAAATTACGTTTCTCAAAGCCTTTTTGACGGATATATACATAAAAACAATAGTTAAATTTTACTAAAAGGTATCACGTCCGAAAATTTTCACAGGCTAAAGCCTTTTTAGATTCCTTTTATTATCTGAAGGCAAAGGTTTGTTAGCGTTCAGTTGCTTCCTGTAGCGTTCACACTATTAGCATTCACACTTTTCTGTACCATATATGCGATTTCCTACACCATGGATAAAAAAAATCCCAGACAAGTTTTCTTGAGAACACATTATTTGACTAAATTTGAACACAATCTTTTTCGAAATAGTCACTTCGAGGAGCATTGCACATGTCCCAATGCTCCTACTACCATTAAAATGCTTCATCTTTCTATTTATGATGTAATCGACGACTACCACCACAAACGGTCGCAAAAACGCTACTATATTTCTTGACACGTTAAGATGAGCAACAGATTAAAAGCTTTGGCTCACTGAACTGCTTTTTTTTTAACTCATCGCTCACCAACAACAATAAATTTAAAGAAAAAGATCGAAAACGAAGGGTGCATAAGAATGGTTAGCGTATATGGAACGAAGAGTAGAAAATATCGAATGAGCAATGGGTTCAGAAGAATCGATTCAGTCAAATTCTAACTGCCTGGATATATTTCTTTCAACAGTGGTTTTGAGATTCCTTAAAAGCTCCTCGCTGCAAAGAAGTACCAACAAAATTAGAGAATAAAAAAAATTCAAAAAGTTGGGAAATTATATAAATTAAATTCAAGTTTAATATGGGAGTATAAATTTCGTTGCTCCCATAAAATGGAAATCGAACTTTCCTCCAACAAGAACTCCAGGTGGTAAACTCTAAATGAGCAACCGCTCTTTTTTTGTGAAACAAAAGAGCACGCTCTCTCAGTAAAGTGAACCGGTTCTTTGAATCAGTTCACGAAGGAATAGTACATATCTACACACTCTATTTTATTAAGAATACACTCTAGCTTATTGAGTTACTATATCTGCTACTGAACATTGTGCTGCCATTTGTTGGCATGCTAGTCATTTGAGAACGTTTGGATACCAGCAGCATTTAATTTTAAACTGTAGTAAAATCCTTTCAAAAATGATAAATTCTTCCACTTCATATTACTTTTTGAGATGCATCCTTTTCTTAACACATCACTTTTTTTATTCCCTTTTAAAATACTAAATAATATTTAGTAAAGTATTATTTCCTCTAAACATTAATATTTTGCATAATTAGAACATTAAAATTAGGGTTTCCGCTATCGCTATCTTTTTTTGTAAATAATCTTAAATATTATATCCCTTCAAAATATTCCATTTTTGTAAATAAAGAAGAAAATGTAATATGTATTAATTAAATAACGATCGCATAGCGAGAAAGAATGTTAAAAAAGAATTTTTATCCCTATTTCTATTTTCTGGTTCGAAAAAGTTAAAAAAAATATATGTGATAAAATAGATAGTTCATCCTTTCGCTTTTGTTTACTTGTTTTAGGAACTTGATCAGAACAAAGAAATATCAGCACTTTATAATAACTTTTAATTTATGTCTACTTTACAATTTTCTATTAGAATATATCTTGGAATTTGAGCAGATACAAAATCTAAAATGCCTAAAGAATTCAAACATGTGTTTATTTGCAATGTGCTACAAAATCTAAAACGCCCAAAGAATTCAAACATGTGTTTATTTGCAATGTGCTACGTTAGGAGTTTTAACAAATACAAATTTCCATAGCATATATATGCATAAATAATATATAATATTCAATATTTTTGGCGTTTAAACAGAGACAAGAGAACAGAAGCTTTTCAAGTTGTCAAATATTTGCTTTTTTAGTCAATTTTTACCTGTGGTCTATTCAGATTCTCAGCTCAATCACTTTCAGTTTCATAAAATTAGAACAAAAGACCAGAGGCAAAGGAAAAAGAGACAAAATCATAAAAAGGAAAGTTTTTGGCAACATTAAAAAGAGCGATTTCAGGTTTAGAAAGCTGTATTTTCAATTTTTTTAAGCACTAAAGATTTATGAGGAAAACATATACTAGTTCCCGATGAAAAATCTCTATATTTAATATTAATATGGCAGGAAAATTGCACCAAGAAGGCACGTGGGTAGAAAATTATAGTGAATAGTTCGGGATGGGTCAAAAAAGTTAAGTTTTTGGCTGCAGGGGGTGCAATATTTTTCTTCTATAACAGCAATCTTCTCGAAACAGAAGCCACCGTAAGACAAGCAAGATGCCTTGATTAAAGCGGTGAGTATAAACTAAATAGAAGGGCCAACAAAGGAGAGTATTACTGTAAAGTTAATCTAAGATAGGCATATGAAATGTAGGTAAGGACCTGTAAAATTTATTATATACAAAGGCAGAGTATGAATATATAGTAGCAGGCCACGTAACTACAGAGGCACTTACATGGAGCATATTCGAATTTTTTTTGGGGTGGTGGTGGAAGGTTGAATTCAAACACTGTTAATTTATAACAAAATTTTATGCGATGCTTTACAGCAGGGATATCAAAATCAAAGCAATATCTTATATCTGTATGATTATAATGAATAAAGAATGTGGCTCTATTGAAAATTCTTTGGCTGCTCCTTGAAAAAGATCAAGGGATTTTCAACAATTAGTTATATTATTTTTATTACTTCATTTTATTGATTTGTTTAGTTTTTGTTTCCAGTTTGATGTATGTACTTCCTGTTAGACTGTTAACCCTTTTTCGATTTAATTATAACTCCTGTTTATTATAGACGCAAGAAATTAATCTTTATTGATTATTTATGTATATACCCAAAAGCTTATTACTTCTTGATTAATTATGTATATACCAGGGATATTATTATCTCTCAATTACTTATGTATATGTACCAAATAATATTACCTCTTGATTATTTATGTATGGACCCTTAATGTCTTGATTATTTATGTATGGACCCTTAATGTATGGACATAACTCCTTTACTACCTGATGTTACGCGCGACGTGTGTGTAGGGTGTATTGCGTGTAAATTTGGAAATTAAAAATTTAATTGTCTTGAACATGATTTAATTGAAAATTTCTTTATTTCAATAATACTCTATTGTGTTTTCTACAATCTTTGTCTCTACATTTGATGTTTATTTCTGAAACTTATAAATTGTTTCCTTCTCTATCTAGATAAAATTATGAGATTCTTCCTTTCAGTTCAATTTTTTTCTGACTTTTTTAGGTGTTTAAAATAGCTTACAGATAGTTATCAAAATATAATTATATAACGCAAAAGAAAAAGTTCAAATTTATATTTATTTCTGACCTGAAATCTAAATGTTGCAAGGAATATTTCTCGGTTACACTTCGCAATTCAAATATATTGACAGCTATATGTTAAATTTTCAGACTGTCATTTATTTCAAATAATTGTAATATATTGAATTGAACAATAAATAATTTACTTAAGGTAAAAGTTTAAAAAAAATACGAAAATGTTTCAAAGAAAAATTTAGAAGCTTGGCAAAGCTTGAGAATAAATAATGACAGCTCTGTTTCCTTAATTTACTAATATTTTTTTTCATATGCGTAAGATAAAAACATATGAATCAAAACTATAACCTACATCAGTAATAGCCCCTTAATTGTTTACTTCAATTTGGGCATTTCACTTTTCAATTCTAAAAATAGAAATTTCTTAATAACTTTTTATGGACTGTGCCATTTCTAGATTAATCTATATCGTATGACGTTTTCTTTACATAACCACGACGATACGTAAGTGATTCGAACCAAAACCTTTCTCTTAAACTAAGCTTCCATATTGAATAACTACGCATTTCATTTCTCTACCTCAGTACATCAACGGACGATGTAGGTACATCAATGGAAAATCATCTATAGGGTGGCCAAAGTGCGGCTCACGAGCCTGATCGGTTACAGCCGAAAACATCGCGGCAAAAACATCGCAGACGAAAACGTCGTGGAAAAAACAACGTAAGGCGAAAACGTCGTGCTACAAAATATCGTGGGAGAAAACATCGCAAAGAGAAAACATCGCAGTTCTAAAACATCGTGGTACAAAACATCGTCGTCGAAAATAAAGCGGTTCAAAAACTTCGCAGTTTAAAAACATCGTCGTCGAAAATATCGTGGTAAAAAATAAAGTACCTACAAATTATCGCATGACGATAACATCGCAAACATGCTTTTTTCAGGCTTTAATAACTATACATGGATATTCCGTAATGATTTGTGAGCACAAGATGGAAAGAAGGATAATTTATACTTTCATATTTTTATTAATAAATACATTTTTGCTGAGAAAATAAAAAGGAAACTTAAGCATAGAAAATTAATGCAACTTATAGCACTTAATAGAATTTTAAACCGACATAGCTAACTAACAAAGGCCATTAATAAATAATTTTTTATAAAGTTTTTACTGGTAATTTTTCACGAAAAGTATAATCTATAAGTAGCATTTAGTTTTCTATGCTTAAGTTTCCTTCTTACTATTTCATCAAAAATTTATTAGTTAATAAAAAAATGTGAAAGTAAAAACTATCCTTCTTTACATCTTGCGCTCATAAATGATTATGGGAATATCCATTTACAATTATTAAAACCTGAAAAAAGCATAACTGCGATGTTATATCGTCATGCGATGATTTGTAGATACTTTATTTTTTACCACGATATTTTCGATGACGATGTTTTTAAACTGCGAAGTTTTTGAACTGCTTTATTTTCGACGACGATATTTTGTACCACGATGTTTTAGAACTGCGATGTTTTCTCTTTGCGATGTTTTCTCCAACGATGTTTTGTAGCACGACGTTTTCGCCTTGCGTTGTTTTCTCCGCGACGTTTTCATCCGCGATGTTTTTGCC
The DNA here is from genome assembly GCF_044657685.1 of Stegodyphus dumicola. Lineage (NCBI taxonomy): Eukaryota > Metazoa > Arthropoda > Arachnida > Araneae > Eresidae > Stegodyphus > Stegodyphus dumicola. Next base: position 104,692,599 of record NC_140771.1, read on the forward strand.
GCGATGTTATCGGTGGACACCGCCTGATACGGCTCTCGCAGGCAATTTGTGCGGCTCATGCATATAAAATATATGTATGAAACATGGTAAATGAAAACTATTCAGTGTCCAAAAGGAAGTAATTAATTAGTTTAGGTTCTTTTTACAAAGTTATAAGTGATTTCTTTCTATTGAAAACCTCCTCAACTACTTGTATAATGATGTAAATATGAATTGTGGCTTTTAGAAAGTCTAGATGCGGCTCTCGAACTTTCCTGAATTCAAACGTGCGGCTCTTACTGACATAAAGTTTGGCCAACCCTGATCTATAGAATTCTAAAGACCATAAAAAGGCAATAATAAATTAATAGCTTTATTTAAAATTCCTTTAAATTTTTTTTTTTTTTTTTTTTTTTTTTTTTTTCGGTTCAGCCAAAAGTTAACGAGTGTGTTATTTTTGAAATAGTCAGTTAATGTTCGATTACAGAAAATTTCTATTAATTCTTTTTTTCACGGCATAAAATTTCAGATACATTTGAACGAAATGGACTTCTAATCCAATTTTTCTTTTCATAAGACTCAGAAAAATACATGTTGAAATTATTTTTCAATAAAAACCAATGATTTTTAACGTCGGATGCTAATTCTTTTATTTTAAAATTATTTTCGGTTAGAAAACCTTCTAAATATGACTAAAAGCTTAAAATATTTTTATTCAGTTCTTTGATTAATAGCTCCAACTTTTTTATCATTGCTTTTATTTTATCTCTAATGGGAAACAAATTAACATTTTGTCCTTAAGTCCAAAATTTATTTCATTTAACTTCCCCAAATACCAGCCAAATTTGCTAAACACGCCAATTTTAATTAACTAATTAAACAATTTAGCTATTCAGATTTTGAATCCCACAGGAAAATTTGAATTTCTGATCAAAGTTTAAAAAAAAAAAAAAATAAAAAAAAAATAAAACTTTGCCTCCATATAATGCTCACTGTCCATCTCTTGGCATAAAATCGTAAATATTTTTGAATTTAAAATTCCGCTGTTAATAAAATTAACAATTTTCACAACTTAATTCAAAACGATTTTCAGGTTTTCGGGGATTGTTTTGGCTACTAAGCTTCACGATGAATGGAGCAGTGAGTAAATTTAGTTTCAGGTGCGAATTTCTTTATTCTTTATTTTTTTTCTTGTTAAGGCCAAAGCTCCGTCACTCTATATGACAATACAGTTATTCCAAGGAATATCATTCTCAGACATAAAACTGTCAGCTACTTTGATAATTTCATTTGCAGTTGCTCTAATCATGATAAGACTCAAAAAATAAATATTTTACAGGAATTTGTTTATCTTCTTCGAAACGTATGCAAACTAATAATTGGAAAAAGTTCCTTATATCGGTACTATGAATCCAATTGCAATGCCAAATACTCACTGTGTTTTATTTTTTGAATAATTATCTATTTTAATTTGCCATTTCATGAATTCGACGACTTACTGTAGCATTTGATAATTGATTATTATTAAGTTCATTAACCACCTTTTTGTTGAATAATATTAAAACAATATCTTTCGCTGCTGGTAATATAAGATTTTCTACAGCAGCGTGAGCCTGCCCATTCTTGGCAATTTTTAGGCTTCCTAGCTAGCTAGCTTCCGAAGCTTTTTCGCTTGAAGTAATGAAAACCTTTCATTGTTTACTATTTTTGAAATCCGATAATTTTCTCTTCAAATATTCTTCAGATTTTTATCCTTTAAACTGGCATGCTTAGATTAGAAATATCTTTTAAGAAACGATTTCATACTTTGATTGGATAATAATTCACCGCAAACAACACATTGAGGTTGACGGTCGATTTCATCTCCATTCCAAGTAAAGCCAAACGTTAAATTTTTTTCATTATATTTTATAAAAACAATTTTTTCCCAATATTCTTAGTGCTAGTAAATTGTCCTGGATCCATCACCTGCGAATCATCACTTTTCGGCTTAGTTAATCCTAGCCATTTTTCCCTTTTGAAAATCTAGGTTTGTTTTATTATTTTTTCACAAGTATTTAAATGCACAATATATTACGAGTTCTTCAAAAGCAAACGACGATATTCTGAAATCGCGTGGAAAAGTAAGGAATACAAAGCAACAAGAAGACAAAATACCTGCTGTAAAGACAGCAAATAGAAACAGAAAAATTATTCTAATTGAAAATAGAGCAATATAAGCTTGGAAATGGTGGCAACATGAAGTGCAGACATGCAAATAAATCGATTAACTCTAAAAGAATTAATAAGATACTATTATTTTTTTATAGAAACTTATTTATTACTCGTTTTAAAAACATCATCTATCATAAATTTTGTTATGTCTATGGCTAAAAAAATATTTGTGAAAATAAAAACTGATTATTATTGATTATTAAGTCTATGAGCGACAGTTGAACAAAAATCAGATCGCATAAATTTACGGGCGTTAAAGAAAAATCTTAAACAGGATGTTAAGGTATTTTGAATTTAATAGTTAAAAATACTTTGTTTTTTTTTTTGCGTACCACCTATTTTTCTCTTGCGTACCACTGGTTGAAAATCGCTGTTCTAAACCATTTCAATTACGTTTTCCCAGGGCATTTGAAGGTCGTTAATCTCTGTTTAAAGAAAATGCTTCAAGTCTGTGCACGATAAATACAACGCAAAATACCATAATAGAAATTTAATTAATTTCCATAAGCTGTGAGAATCCAAAGATGAAAAACCAGTGATATTTTTTAATTCAGCTATACTGAGAGCTAAATATTAAATCCGTACATAGACATTTCTTTCAAAAAATCGTAACGTGTTTAATTAATCATTAAATAATTTTAATTTAAACAAAAATTAAACAAATTATGAAAACTTTCAAAGTTTTCAGAGAAAATTTACTGAGTGGGATAAGACTTAAAAATATATAAGAAAAACTTTTCTCTTATTGATTAAATTTTTTTTCCGTACATGAAGATACATGTTTGTACGTAAATAATACTAAATGTCTTTATTTCTAACTATAGACTGACACTTGACGGCGATTCGATTCTGATAAAGTTTTCAGCCTTGGAGAGAAATTACTAAAAATTATTTTCGTCACACTATTTACATGCTCATCGGTCAATCGGATTCTTTTCTTATTAATTTTCAGCTATGATAAAATGTGCTATTCATGCATCAATGTATTCCCAAACGAAGCGATTGTTCTTATTTAAAAAATTTTGAAACTGCGCTTATTTATTTTTTGATAAATCAAATGAAAGTTGATGAAATCTATATTTTCAAATCTTTGAATAAAATCTATATCATATTTTAAATTAATTACTTCCATTTATAGATTTCTACTATATTATTCATGTTTGTTGTTAATAGAAATGCAAATTCTGCCCTCAATAATTAAAATCTTCAGATCTTTGAAATATGGTATTTACTAAAGATACAAAAGCGAAACGTCTTCGCGGGCCTCATATAATTGCTTTGAAGGCCTCAAGTTTGACACCACTAGTGCCCAGTACATTTCTCGAATCAATTATTTCTCCCTCTGCTGAGTTATCTCTCTACTGTTCAGTCTGTCTATAAACAGAATGACCATTTTTCATTGCAGAATTTGGATCAGCCTTGAAATAATTTCTCGACCGCTTGTGCGCGGCTTTACATGACAAACACTTCTTTTCATAAACAGGAAATATTTCTCTATGAATATCTTTCGCATGAATTCTCCTTGCTCCCCCCAAAAAAGTTGGATACAGAATGCTGCTCTTCTCGTGTGCAGTCATCAAGTGTCATCGGCTTTTGAAAGCTGAACTACGCATTACAACTGGTACTTAATAACTAACAAAATGAATATCATGAACTAGAAAGGTTCTGCTACCTATTAACAAACATGGAAAGTATTCACTGCTGTTTTCATATATATCATACTAATTTGTGACCTACTTTTTATGACTTAATGACCTACTTAATACTTACAACTACTTCCTTCGTAATATATTGTAACTTAAATTAGAATTAAGTAGACTATAATCATAGAGTTCTTAGCATTTTTAAAGCATTATAAGCAGAGCTTAGATTTTGATGACCTAGAGATTCACTGAAAATGCCCTTAAAAATGTCCAGAAAATGCACTTAAAATGGAAAAAATGCCCTTAAAAATTAAAAGTCTTAAAAAAATGACACAAAATTGCACAACTGACAAATAGATTAAAACGCAAACAATTACACATACATGTCACTTGAATTTAATTTTTTCTTCCGAATTTTCAACCGAACACTAATGTATTACTATTGCATTGACTTATTAAATGCTTTATATTTTCGAAAATGAAAGATCTTGTGATGTCAGTATATAAGTTTTTATATGACCAAAAATGCCCTAAATCGCAAATTGCATATGTCATCAAAATCTGGTCCTTGATTATAAGTTTAATGGAAAGTAGTTGATATCCTCGATACATATAATTACCACATTATAGAAATTTGTAATCGTAAAAAAATTAAAATTTAATGCTACTTAATAACTTATAATTACTATGTACACCTTAGGTTTTAATGCACACATTTAATAAAATACGGAAGGTAATTATTCTTAGTAAAGGACTAAACAAACGAACAGAAGCCATCAACTCCCCAAAAATCTGAGCATCATCTCAAATCACTAGATTCTTCATCACTGTCATTTTACATTCATATCTCTTTTGGAAGTAATTGACACACTAACTGCAGTGTGCGTATGGTGATGGATGAATATTTTGAAGTTTTATCAAAATCTTCATCATATTCATCCATCATCTCTCCGATTACCCCTGCTTGCTACTAATGCTTACTGATGAACTATTTTCAAGCAAGCTAAAAGGAAGACAATCACGAAAAAGGATGACTACATCCTGCTCGTCATCAGAATTTAGTCAGATTTCTACAGAAGCAAGCAACTTGTAAATTCCATATAAAGCCAGATTGATCAAATATTTGTTTTAGCTTTGAAATGATGTGGCAAATATTTTGGTGTTCTGCCAAGGCATAAATTTGTACCCCAAATTGCAAAGATTGGTGGTTAGGCGTACTAAAACTTGTATTTTTTGTGTAGGAATATAGAGTCTAAAGAAGTTAAGGCACGAACATGAAAAATGATACGGGAAGAAAAATGTGTTTTCCCGTATCATTTTTTAATGCAAGAGTTTACTCACAATTGAAAATGCTGACATGATTCTAACGTAGGCGCTATGAATTGGAACGAAGAGCAGCGTTATGGTTGTACCAAGAACGGTTTCCGAACAGGTGTATGCCGAAGCATACAGTAGGAGTGGAACAAGAATTGTACAACCTCGCATAGAAGAATCCATCTTGAACACTGTGGATGAAACACCCAACACGTGTACAAGAGCTACTGCACGTAGTGTGCAAGTGAGCCAGCCCATCGTTTGGAGAGTATTGCATGAAAAGTGTTTGGACCCATACCATTTGCAGAGAATCGTAATTTTACAAGCGAGAGATTGCGCTCTGCGCGTTGACTTCTGTTGTTCATTCTTGCAGCAGTGTGCGATGCAGGCGGATTTCCAACAGATATGCTATTCAAGGACGAGGCAACTTTCACCCAAGAAAGCGTCTTCAATATATATAACAGTAACGTGTGGGCAACTGATAATGCGGAACATCACATGTCTGCATTGCATTCCAAATCCGCTTATCTGTGAATGTGTGGATGGGTATAGTTAATGAGTATCTCACTGACCCATACTCCCTATCTGCACGTTTCAATGGCCCAAGTTATCGTATTTATCTGAAGAGGTTTTACCGGAATTGCTTCAGGATGTTCCGGCTGTCATTCGTGATCCCATGTGGTTCCAGCATAATTGGTGAGCTATCCCATTACGACCTTGTCATTCGGAATTACTAGGACGCGAATTTTGCCGGGCGATGGCTTGGGCATGGTGTACTATTCCGGTGGCCAGCCCGTTCGACAGATTTATCCAGCGTGGATTTCTTTTTATGGAGGAATCTGAATGACTTCATTTATGAGACTCCCGTTGACTCACTGGATGACTTCGTAGCACGACTACCCATTGCGTCTGCAAGCGTGAGCGAAAGCCCGTTCTTTTTCAGTGTTCGCCGATCCCTTCTACGACGTTACTAAGCATGTATTTTGTTGATGGTCGCAGTTTTTAACAGTTCTTGCGAATACAGTTCGTTGCCGTAGGGATTTGGTCGATTGGCTGCGGTACCTATATTTAGTTACCCTTTAGATTTAAAAAAAAATGTAAGGAATTATATATTCCTTATGTTCTCCTCATTTAAAGAGAGCACCTTTCCAGATGAGCTTAATTTTGCATCTAAAAATAGTGCATACATTTTAAGATTGCATCTAAAAATAGAGCATCCATCGAATATGATTGAATATCACATTCAATCATATTAAATTTTTCCCAAACCCTAAAGCTTTGGCAAACACCGCAGCTTTAACGCCGTCACGAACGCACGCCTTTTTTACCTTTGGCATTTGGATTGGTGGAATCGAAAATCTTGACAAAACGATTTTTCAGGATTATCAGGAAATTATTTTGCAAAATACCGAATTTTATGATAATGTCTTTCTTCTTTACACCTTTATCCACGTCGTCAAGAATACGTACTTTTTCATTAAGTGTTAGAGACTTCTATTTCAACCTTTTTATCATTTAATACACAAATAACTTAAAAAAGATTTGCAGTATAAAACCACGAACATCAGGAATAAAAATAACGTGCAACTGTGCAACTGTGCTTAACTAGTTGGTGAAACCGGACTGATATGTGAATTCTTAACAACAGGCCTTCTCATTCGAGAATCTCCCTCACCCCACTTCATCCTGCATGTAGAATGGAATGTGAAGCAGATAATGAACCACCTGATTTTCTTTACACACACAGAATCACAGCTGCAGGCACGTACATGTCACAGCATATGAAAAAATAATTTTAAACCAGGAAAAAAATTTCTAAATATTATCCGTTCAAAAACTTCGTTAAATAGAGAGTAAACTTAGTTATTTGGAGTTTTTGATACAAAGAAATTCTCATCTCTGACAGAATTTCCTGAAAAACTTCGCTGAATAGCGGAATTCTTAAACTGCAGTGCTCGTTAAACACAGGTTTGACTATGAAGTCATTTGTATGCGAGTCAGTCATGTTATATAAATATGTATACTTACATTTGGAAAATTTTTCTTAACCTCGATTGCTATAATATCAGCTATATTAGTAGATAAACAACGGAACTTGTACATTCTAAACTAGCTTCCGCGAAAATTTATATTAGCAAAGAAATGTACTTCACTAATTTCCATTCATATAAACTTCAATTCATTTGATAATACGAAAAGGTTTAATTAGTCAAAGCATGGTAAACAATAAACCAAAACAAGCTAAATAAGTCTTAAGTTCTGCTATGCACTTTCTTATTCTTTATTTCCCGTCATAAAAAATAATTCAAAAAATAAAATAAAATCAACAAACTTCTGAAAAAATAATTAGATGGAAAATGTTTAACAGACAAAGTAAAATGGGCAAAATTATTTTACTTTACCGCCTTTTCTAACACTACAAAATTCGAATAATTTTCTCCCTTCATTATGTTACTGTTAACTATGAATTAATTCTAAATAAAATTAGTGGCTACAGTTTTAATCTTTAAAAAATAATTAACATAACGATTAACATAAAAAGCGTTTCAAATAAAAGCAAACAAATAATAAATAAATTATAATAATGGTATAATGTAAATAAAATAACGTTCCACCGCCTTCTCTCGACTTACTTTCAGCACCTAAAGACCCTGGACCGGGTGGTGGAGGCGTAATCAATGGGGGTGGACCTGTAAAAGCAAACCAAATAAAACAGCTGCTGCAAAAGAAAAAAAATTAGCATAAAAAAAGCAAACAAATAACAGCAACAAAAACAAAAAAGCGAATGTTCGTTGCGTGTTTCACTGTGGGTGGTGGCGCATAGAAACCTACATGCAGCAGAAAATTTTCTAATTACTTTTTGTTATTTACATTTTACTGTTCCTTTACCCCCTCCCCCGAAAAAAAGTGAACCACCTTTGCAGCATATTGAATGCACGCTGTGATAATAGGTGATAACACAGAATTAGTGGGCCCACTCACATTTCAGCAGAGCCGCTTTCTTAAACTGGCGCCAAACTTCTGCGATAAGAGAATGAGGATGGTATTTTGTGTTGAAGTTCTTTTGTGTTTATCAAGGCACTGGAGAAGGTGCGGCGAGGAGTGATCGAGCAGGAATCTCTGAGGAAAAACTGGTAGTTAAAATATTAATAATGAATGAAATTCTTCGGCTTCAACAATTAAGATTTAAGATATAAATTATAGGTTCGATGAGGTCTCAAACCCCGCTGAATGCTACTATGCTTCCGTTATCAGGAACTTAAGTAGAAAACGTTAGTTGGGTTCGTATCCACGTTACGCATGCAAGAAACCGCGAAAACTTCCACGAAGGCAGCTCATTCTCCAGAGTTGTAACCCAAGTTGAACTACCAGTGTTCAGCGGCTATACTGCTTGGCTGCTGGCGGGATCTGCCGCAGAACACTTTTTTTTAAACAAATGTTTACTTCTTAAATTATAAACATTCAAATTCTTCCAGACATTAAACAAAAAACAATAAAAGAAATCTGAAAGCTTTCAGGTTTCATATTACGCCCAAAGGGGCGTTTTTTTAACGGTTTGCGTGTTATCTTTATTTATTAAATATCATGTTCTTCGCACTTAAACCATAAAACTCAATTCAACAGCAATATCACAAAATATTTATAAGAGAAAACTTTCACGAAGAATCTTCTTTAGAATTCCTGATACAGAGTCTCGTACGCTGGAGATAAAAATGTTTTGCTTTTTTTCGTACAGTGTTGCCACTACTCGCTTTGAAATCGTTGAGTTTCTTAAACAGAAACTCATAAATGCTTTACGTAATAGGAACTAGATGATAAAACAAACTCCAAATTTGGGCTTCCAGATGCCCATATTTGGGGAGACGTATATTATTCAAAATTTGATGGCTCTAAGTACCTTTTTTTTTTAATCAAAATGCAAAAAACATACATAGATTTATGCAGATTATTCATTATTTATTTTCTTTAAATATAATACAGGACTCTAATATGGCGGTGGCAACAATTTAAAAAGTGATTTGCCGTTTATAGTGGATCAACGCAAAATGCCAAAATCAAATTAATAGTCCTTCTGGGCAAATTGCCTCTTTGGGCTAAAAAGAGAAGAAGCAAGTATAACTATTATCAGAATGATGTAGGAAAAAGGGAATATAAAATAGTATATAACCGCAGATCGACAGCTCTGGTTTTCAAACACACAGCTTTCATAAAAAAGTGGATAAAAAAATTCTTCGGTCAGGAGAAATGGATTATTTGATTAGGGCAAAGCACACAAAAGTTATTTACCTAAGAGAAAGGATGCCTTCGGGGAGGCTTTTCCAAGGGAAATATCTCGTATTCATATTACAGGGAATTTTGCCCTGTCTCAATGTGTGCCTTTCACAGTGTAAATGACAGCATACCCCGCTAGCAATAGGAAGGTTCGGAATTTAAATTCTGGAAAGCGTACCAAAGTTTTTCACTTTTCTTGATTCCGAAAAAAAGACGAAACCAAACAAGAGGCGTCTGAACTAAAATGTGGGAGACTATAGTTAGTCAGCATCTGGATTTGGCCACTAGGTCCCAATCCTTTTCAGTCGCTTTTGAAGTGGCGAGAGCATAATAATTGTTTTTCTTTCTTATTGTGTGTCTTCGTGGTGTAATTAGATGTACGCCCGGATAGTAATCCGAAGGTCAGGAGTTCGAATCCTGGCCAGGGTGTCACTGATTATCTCATGTTTCTCTCTCCAAAAATTCAAAAATCGCTGTACTGTAGAATCCGACTAAAATGTGAAGGTTAAGGAATTATGTCCTACGTTCACAAGGTCTGATATTCGAATCGAATCCTGTCGAGGGTAGCCCTAACTTTTCATGTATCCAGCTCCAAATTAAATGCCCAATCGCTCTACAACGTTACACAAGGACAAAAGCTACGAAAATGCCCCCATACGCAAACTTTTCGTCTAACAATGTAAACAAAATTCTGTATAATGTACACAGTGCATTATCTAAACAATGTTTAATTCCATCCATGATCAAATGTATTAAACAAAACTGAAAGGTTTTAGATTTTAAATTACGTCCTAAGGGGCGTTTTTTAACGTTTTGTGTGTTACCTTTATTTATTATATATCATGTTTTTTACACTTAAACCATAAAACTCAGTTCAATAGCAATGTCGCAAAATAATTTTAAAATGAGCCTATCTTTAGAATTTCCGATACACAGTTCCGCGCGCTGGAGATAAAAAGATATTTTTCCACCCGCAGAGTGTTGCCATTGTTCGCTTTTAAATCGTGGAGTTTATTACTCAAAAATTCGTTGAAGTTTTACAAAATATGAAATCGATAATAAAACAAATTCCAAATTTCAAATTTGGTCTTCCACATGCCCATATTCATAGGAGGATTACGTCATTCAAAATTCAACGGCTCTATGTACCGTTCTTTTATCACAATGCGAGAAATATACATATATTTATGCAGATTTTTCATTATTTATTTTCTTCAAATATAGTTTGAAAATTTGTAACTGTAATTTTTTTTGTAATTCAAATATAGTTTGGTGGCAACAGTTTGAAAAGTGATTCGCCATTTATAGTGATTAAACGCAAAACGAAAACAATAGTCCTTCAGGGACAAAGCGTCTTTGGACTAAAAAGTATTTTTTGGGGGTGTATGTGCGTGTGTGTTAACTTTACTTTTAACTCGTTCTATTCCACAAACTGTACCACGAGGCTTACAAAAATAAGTTATAGCAGTAACAAAATAAACAAATGTACAATAGCACTGCAAATGAGTAAAAATTATTAAAAAACAATAAATAAATAAAAATAGGTAAAAAATAAAATAAAATAAGGCAACAAAATAAAGAGAATTTAATAATATAACTTGAGAGTGAAATTTCGAAAAGCAGAAATTATATCTTTAGTCAAAAAAAGTTCAGAAAAAATTGGTAGCCAATATACAGAATGATGCTTTAAAAACAGTAATAAAAACAATATTACGTCATTCAGCAGAATTCACTGTACAGATGTTTGAAGAGAGATACAAATTACTACGGCAAGATATATTTATTTTTCATTTTAGTTGTTTTTAGGTAATAAAAGATATTCATAAAAATTATTAGCAATTTTTAGCCAACAAAATTAAGAAATTCGGCTGTTTGACAAATGGGCTAGTTGTCAAAGTTGGTCGTTTTGCCAAAGAGTTACAATGACCTAATATTGTAACAGAATTGAACTTTTGAAATTTAATCTCATTCTGACTTGAATATAGCCCAAGAAAAATATTCGCTCTGAGAGATGTGCTACTTTGAGAGTAATAAACTATCGCTACTTTGAGGGATGCGTCATGCAAAATATGTGAGTCTTTTTCTTTTCTTTAAGCTTTGGTTCTGAGCTTGGTAATTACACAGTTTTATTCCCAAAATTTTTTGAGTTTAATCATTACACGCCTCTGGGCTTTGCGTATGCAAGATGAGGCAATAAGGATGTAAATTAATATGTTACCAGCAATGTAAGGAAGCCCACATTCTACAGAATACCTAGGCACTTTATAGGATGCCGAAAACTGGCCAGCAGTGTATTAAACGATTAACATTTCATAGGCACTCTACGGAACGCCAAATGACAAAGCGCCAACGTATAAATTACATCTCCGATTCGGTTCGAATCGAATATCCGTACATTTAATACAGTCATACATAATCCATACATTTAATACATTCATTACATAATTTATACATTTCCTTAATAATAAATTGTTTTCTTTATTTATGTTATATGTGTTTTATTTTTCTTTCTTTAATAATAAATTTTTCTTTATAGAACTTTCATTTTTCTTTACGTATTTTGAATAAAAGTTTTTTAATAGCACTCTTTCATTATTCTTTTCGAAGAATATTTCTATTTTTGAGGAACGCATACCTATTAAATAATAGCCTTATCATGACAGTTCTACGTAACTTTGCTTAGTAAACAGTATTTGTCATTCTATATAATGCCTATGCGTTATATACAATATCTAGGGAAGGTATAAAATAATTCTCAAATTTCATACTTTATCCAAAAATGTCAGGCATTCTGTACAATTTCTAGATATTCTATAGAATGTAGGCGCTTCATGCATTACTGGTAACAAATATATTCTCTAAAAATGAAAAAAAAAAAAAAGTCACATAATTTAGAAGATAACTTCCTTCTTTAATTGAAGGAGTTATTCTGGCATTTAGTACAATCATAATTAATAAACCTGGACTAGATAAATATGCTGCAATTCTGCCAAAGTTCGGATCAAATTTCAGTTCCTAGCTTTGGAGCTCGACTGTTTAGCCAAGAAGAAAGCAAAAAAAGTATATTTGCTTCCTATTTGGTCATCTTTCCATGCGGTTCTTCCATAATGTTAAACTCAGTATCTAAAATCCATCTTAAGAAAGTTTACAATATTGAGTACAACGAAGATTTTTCGGTATTTATATAAAATTTTATTTAGGTCGCTCATGGTGTCTGTCATGGTCGCGATGATATCCGTTTTCAGTCGGCGGAAGTTCAACCGAAAGAAAAATAGCTTTCCAGCCAAAAATTCTCTAACCAGCCCACTTAAGGTAACAGGTTCAAGTAACAGGACACCTAGCAATTTCGGTTTGGACTTTGCAGGTTTTCTCTTCTTCAAGTTATCCTAACTGTCTCCTAATGCCCTGTTTCTTCAGTCTGGTTGCACATTTGGCGATAATTTGCTAAACATAGCATATTAACTGAGAGTACTTCTTTCTCTGATACAGCAGTTGATCTATATTTCCTTCATTTTGCCTTAAACGAAATTACTCAACAATGGTGAAATGCAATTCATGTGAATTTGTTCGTATTTAAAATAGATTATAATTTAAACTTGGAATGGAAAAAAATCACTTAAAGGTTTTTCATCGATTTTTAAACCACTTCCTCATAAGCTATCCATTTCAAATTTTGTACACACTGTTTATGAATAAAATTACAATTAAGTGAAGCGACATTTTCAAAATTCAATTTGGAGTTTTGAAATGAAGTGTTAAAATAATTTTTTTTGCGCGTATCTTCATTTGACGAACAAAATAAAAATCGCAGAATTTTTTTAGTTTACACCATCGAATAAAGCGGAAAAAATGTGTACGAAATATTTAAGATCTTAATTTTTAATTTTCTTTTGGTGAAATGTTTTCCATAGATGTCAACAAGAACAACAAACCGTGTGAAACATTAAAAAAAATTATATATTACAATACTTATCGAGTAAATATATGAAAGACACTGTGTTTACGTTTTCGTAAAATTTACACAAATCTGAACAACATTTGTGTTTCAAATGTCGAATGACTATTTAATAAACAGCAAAAGCATGTTAAATATAATGCAGGAAAAAGTTAAAATGATTCACCTAAAGCGTTGCTGTTTCAAAACTGATTTTTAGTACAAGAAGTATGAACAGATTTTGCTTATATATTTAAAATTTAATGGCGACCTAAAGCAGAATCAGATTTAGACTTGATAAGGCCCTAAGCTATTTGAGATATGGAGCCTTTATAAGTCTGTTTAATATATTTTAATACTATTTGTACTATATTTTAATTTTTGGCTCCCCCTCCCAAAAAGTGGACGCCCTAAGCTATAGCTAGTATAACTTATACGTAAATCCATCTCTGACCTAAAGATGAAGGTGTGGTGTGTAGTGGTGTATTTAATTACGGCAAAGCACACTAGGGCTATCTGCCTAAGGGGAGGGATGCCTTTCGTGGAGGACTTTCTAAGGGAAACTGGCTCGTATACACGTTACACATGGGGAAAACCACGAAAACGCCCATGCAGCCAGCCCGTTCGCGGGATTCGAACCTCAGACCGAACTACCAGTGTTCAGCGACTTTACCGCTCGGCCGCTGGTGGGCTGACCTAAAGATGAAATGACAGAATAGTGTCTTATGGTTTGCGAAATTTATATTTGTGTTAAACAACCAATCCAATTAAAATTAAGAGAAAAATCTCAGAAATATTATTTCGATTTACATATCAGTCTTCACCTAAACGCTATCCTTAAAAGATAAAAAAAGAAAGAAAACGAATATGATAATATATAAGCATGGTCTAGTGAATTTTTATCAATGCTGCAATGGTATTTCATGCTTACTACTTTATTCCAAAAAGGGGTTAGTAAACGTTCATGGCATTTATTTCTCGTATGTAATAGGACATTGAAAATAAGTTCTGTGACACAGAAAAATAGAAATACCGAAGTAACTTTTCGCATGTTAATAAATAAATAAATCTCTTACTAACCGAAATAATTTTAGAAACACAAATCGATCAATTTTATAGTAGTTTATAATTTTTGACATCCGATAATTGTAAGGAAAAAAGACTGAAGAACATGAAGCCTTGATACGTCATTTCATTCAAGTCAACAAAGAACTCTTTTCCAGCTTTACACGTCGTGTCTTAAAAGGAAGGGGGTATACTATGAACTTTCATATCTATTTTCTTCCGCAACAACTGTATTCTTCACTTGACTGATACGAAAAAAAAAAAAAAGCAAATTCTGTTTCCTAAACATGACTCTCGATTGTTATTTATTCATGATATGAAAGTTGTTTACATTCACTCACTAAAATAAGTTTTCAGAACACAATAAGAAGTTCAATGAAAAAGTTAATGCGTTCAGTTTTTGTCTGATGTAGTAAGCAGGCGCGATATTTCAATTCCATAAAATATTCGATAAGCCAAAACTAATCAAAACATTTCTTCATAGATTAACTTGGAGGAAGTGCTTGACAACACACGATTTAAAATACTTCTATGCAAGGCTTCTACCGTCAAATTAAATTACAGTAGGGCAGCTAGGGACTAGTTGTAACAGGGGTAAGCAATAACACGCATGTTACTCAGAGGGTTTTTAAAATTTTTTACCAGAATTTTCCCTAAACATGATTTTTATGGTGGGCTCTATTACGTAAGCACAGACAATGCCCCACCGAGATGGATAATGAAGGGCTACATGCACGTGCTACGTTTTAGCCTATTATCAGAAAGAAATCTTTCATAACTTTTTATTTAAAGTAAGTTAATTGATCTTTTTTAACATAGTTTTAATTATTTATTTTTTTATATACAATTTTAAAATATTAGTTTACTTTTTTTAAATAAATAAAAAAAATTCGCGGAATCATACGATAGGGCAAACTGTAGCATGTTACAACTTGCCCCGAGATTTTGTTTTATGTACTCGACCTTTCTTCTTTAAGTGCTAATATGCAAATTACCTAAGGCTTCACCTTGGAAGTAGTCTAACATAGGGCAACACAAAAGGAAATCTGCCATCGTGACTGACACATCCGAAAAAGAAGCAATGGAAAAAGAATATGACCAGATACTTAATTAAAAAAAAAAAAAAAAAAAAAAAAAAAAAGCTAAACAAAAAGCAAAGCGAAAGAAAACAATTCAAAAAGAAAATGAAAAGATTAAAATGGGTGAAGAACAGGATTTTAAAATCAGATACAAATTCTGAAACCGAAAAGCGGTTTTGCTTAACTTTCAAAGAGACTTACCAGCAACTCTGATGAAGAATAGGTGCAAAGCTTAGTTTGCAAAATGTCGGCACACGTTAAATATGTGAGAGGAAACAATCTGTTTGTGTTAACTGTAATTCTGATGAAGACTGATTATGTTGATTGGCTAAATAATTTTATCTTTGTTTTACTATAAACCTGATTGTCATTCAGTGTCTCTATATCAAGTAATAATAAACGCCAATTTTTTTAAAATACTGTTCTATTGTTACTTCTTGCCACAAGGGGGGGGGAATTGTAACAGACGAAGAGTTTCGGTAAAATATTTTATACTAAAATCAATAAAACTGCCAAATGTTCGTTTTGTGAATATGAAAGAATATTTATGCTAAAAAACATCAGTTATAATCAAGGAATCGTAAATATATTTTAAAATATAAAGATTTTTCAAAACAATTTTTTAGAACTAGGCCTTAGTTCCTCTACTTTAAAAAAATCACCATCATGATAGTGGCTTCATTTGACTATTACTAGTTTGTTGAATAAGAATAAAGTATATGAATATAATTAAAAAGGTTTAATTGATACATAATATTTGTCGTCCATGTCGTCCACACATATAATGAACATCTAAAAACACTGCAATACGCAGAATATATGAATTACTACAAATCTTTAATGTTGAGCATTAAGCAGACCATAAACGGATTCGTGAGACTAAATCCAGTAGCGAATTGAATTATTGAAACGAATCATATCAATGATTATACAAGCGAAAGAAAAATGATAGGCTACACACAACGGTTTTACATGGCAAAAAGATACTATTTATCCATCACTACGCACTTTAATAAAATTGCCACGTAGTATGTTAATGTTAGTACAAGCAAACTTATTTTTTACGGCTTGGATGCATACTAATTGCAATCACCAAAAAATGGACAAGTTTGTGCACGGTACTGAGATGCACGTACGTAAGGGTGTGTGCTTTTAGGTTCATTCACTAACACGATGATCTCCGTCTTAAAAGTAAAAAAATGAATATGCATGTTAATCTGATCGCTATCAGTTCTTGTCAAATTCATTATTTTTCACTGGTGCATCTGAAATAAAAGTGCAGAATTTTTGATTATTTTTTTCCGATATTTTTAATGATTCGTTTCTCACGAAACGACATCATATGGCATACCTATTTCACATCAGAGCTTTCAAGGTTCAAGAAGAAGTATTTTCATGGAGTCAAATCCAAGCAATTAGTTAAACATCGAGCATGTGGTAAATATTGGTAATGGACATTGATATATATAATACAATTTATTTTTCAATTACTATATTTTAATGTTGTAGGTATTGAGCATATTGTTTATTTCAGTTACAAATTAATTAAATTTTAACACTCAAAGATCAAATCTTTTCGCGAGGAGTATTCTCAGATTGCCAATGAAAAAGAGCAATTATTTAGTTAATTTCAGCTGTAATCCCGCATTATTCTTCCTGATGCGTTTCTTGTCAACAATTACTGGGCATTTTTGCAGTTAAGAAATTAAGATAAAATTACCTTTAGTATCCGCTCATGAAAAACTCTGCTCAAGGAGATTAGCAGATTAGCTAGATTTAAATACATACACTCAAGTGCAAAATTAAGATAATTTCCAAATTATATCTATTGTTATGAAAAGTATTGAATCAAAGGTACTAATTATGACACAGAAGTATTATGAAAATATTCAGATTCGAATACCTAAGCGTACAAGTGTTTATTTGCAGCGCTGCGATTGTGAAGAGGGTATAAGTGTCGTCGTCAATTGTCTTGAGCAGCATAATGGTGACAGTGCGACTTTTTTCAGTTCTGCCTCCAATTTTGATGGAAAGCACGCGACTGGTCCGAGAGGCACCTATGCCTCTTCCTCTACCATCAACCTCTCGAGAGGACTATCGGCTCGAGCATATTTAGAGTGCCTCCATGCCGCACAGACACTGCACATTTACAAAAATCTATGCCTTCTCCGTAATTGGAACACGGGCCCTTCGGTATGTAGTTAGAGTCGCTACCACTTTCCCGGTTGGGTGACAGACAGCAAAGTATTTCAAATTCTTATAAAAAGGAACAGACTTTCTAGAGAGAGCGAAACATACCATGATTCCAAATAACCAGTTGCAAATTTTTGACTAGAATATTCTCATATACTATTATTATTTTTTCTCATTTGGCTTCGCAATTTTTCTTATAAACATATATTATATATATATTTTTTTTCATTTCGTTTTCGTTTGCTCATTTTGATAAAGATATGTTGATACGATTTTAATAAAGATTTTAATAAAGATACTATCGTTATCTAGCATGTCTCGTCATGTAACTGGGAAATAGTTGCTATTGCCTTCTAAAATATCCGATTAGAAAATCTGATTAACTGCACATTTCTCATATTGTATCAGTTTCCTGCCCATTTCTACAAGGGCCACTGCATAATGAGTTCAGTTGAGGAAATGAGAGAAGAAAATACATTGAGTCAAGGTTTTTAATTTCATTTGGCAAAAATACGTACAGCTGATTATCGAGAAGCTTAAAAAAATACAGTACAAACAAAGATCAACTCTACTACAGTTTCTTATAAATGTAAAACATGTCAAACAAGCCATATTATAAAAGCCATAAAGCCACAAAATATGTCTTACATGTGAAAGATATATTCCCGGAAAATATGCATTATGGATACCTATATCTATACAAAATACAGTGAGAAATTAAATAAAAGCTTGTTTTTATTTCCAATAATTACAAAGTTTCTGTTTTTTTATTGAAATGGACACAATAAATTTTGATGATTGGCCTTGAAGTTGTTTTGTTTAATAAAATCTTTACTAAAATTAATATTGCATTTATTCAGTAGTGAAGGAAAAAAAAAGGGAGATATTTTCGTTTTTTTTGGGGGGGGAGGCTGAAGGATGAAATGGCTTCTTGTATAAGCCAGAAACGAGCTAGTTCCCTAAGGACCATATCACACGGCGTTTGTTTCACACGAACAACTGTTTCGGACAATTTTTCTGCCTGGTTTACTATTGAAAGAAAGACGTGCAACTTTTTCCTTCCTTTTAAAAAAATTGCAAGTTGTTCGTTTTCAACCAGTCAGCTATCAGCTTCGAATGCTATCAGCTTGTTTGTAATGGGAAACCAGTTTCCCCTGTGTTAACCCCATAGCGATGTATGGTGATTGGCTGTTGTGACAAAGCAGAAAAATTGTTCCAAACAGTTGTTCATCCGAAACAAACGGACGTGTGAGAGCAGCCTAAGAAGGTCATCTATAAAAAGACTTTCCATAAGAGCCTCAGGCCCATTAGCGGCCGAGCGGTAAAGAGGCTGAACACCGGTAGTTCGAACTAGGTTCAAATCCAGGTGAACAGGCTATCTATATGAGCGTTTTCGTAATTTTCTCCATGTGAAAGGTGGATACCAGGAGATTCCGTTTGAAAATCCTCCATGAAGATATTCATCCCCTTAAGCAGATAATCCTTGCGTGTTTTGCCGTACTCAAACAAACCAAACCATACCTAAGACCCTAGTGTGCTTTGGTATATTCATTTAACCCAAAATCCTTAATATTAACTGGTTTTTCTCATATCGTTTATTTACATAGTCCTTGTGATATACTGTTTCAAGGAACAGCTTTGTTACAATATGGGCTCATAATTTCTAGACTATATATTTCTCTGTTAATAGCGTAAACAAAAATTTTACTTACCTTATCTGCATTTTTATTTACTTTCTAACATTTCTTAATAATATTCTGATACTGAAATTGACTTTATCCCTCGCTTTATAGATTACATGTTAAATCATTTGGTTTGAATGAATTAACAGGTTTAGTATTCCTACTTCATTAAATATTAAAGATAAAATTCATTCGTTACTTATTTAATTTTTTACTCAGTTTATCTTTTAGTACTTTAATGTTATGCATGTTTTCTTAACAGGACTGAAGTACACACTAACCAAGAAAATCTCAGAATTATGAAATTGTGTAGCGAAAATAATACAATATAATAGTTAGATTCATGAACAATGCAGATTAGGAAGATACGAAATCTGTCTGAAACTTAAAGACTAAAACTTTGTTCCTTTTGAATTCCAACACTTCGCAATGAATTATCTAATATTCCACAAACTTCAGTAAACAAAAAAACGCGATGTTCATTTACAGTCATCACTCAAAACTTGCTATTTACCACTTCTTTTATTTGAGGACAATATCTCAGCTTTATGGTGCTATTGCATCTGATTTTAAGACCAGGTTTAAAATGGCTTCACTGAAGAAGTAGTTTCACTACTACGAATGCTACGATAATTTTTTCCGATTACGTTTTTCTTCCAATCGTTATGTCTTCCATTTTGAGAACAGATATAAGCTCACGGGTTTCTTTACAACTATTCTCTCGCTCATGTGAATTATGACCTAATTCAAACAGTCAGACATTTTATTATGCAAAAGTATTAGTATTATGGAAAAGTAAAGTACTACTATGGATAAGTTTATATTATGAAAAGTATTGTTTCCTCCGTCTGAGAATACGGTATTTTAGAATTAATTTTTGTTCAAAATTACGGTAAAAATTTACAACTACACTGTATTCTCGATTATCTCGCACACTAAACACTATGCGCAAGAGTGTGTAACTAAAATCCGCGTTGCTTGACTCGCACCTCAAGAAACTCATAACCAACGAATCTAAAGCTGAATGTCATAACTGGTGGGGCAGTGCCAAATAAGGGTGAAAGACCTATCAACTCTTCTCCAAAGTAAGCGCTGAACTCAGTTAAATAATAAAGAGAAATAACGTAGTTTTTATCGTTGCATGGCCTGTACTTGTAGAATCATAAGGTTATATCGATGCATGAACGTTAAAAATGTGCAATGTCTGAATTTGAATTCCGGACCTCTTGAATACGCGGTCTCGTTGTGGGTCCTGAGAAGTGTAATTATTTGGATAATTAGTGCGGCTGGATAATACCCACATTGGCAATGGTTAAAAAATGCGTGTCTACCACACTTCGCCATATCCATATCAGTGCAGCTAGTTCGTTTGCCGGGATTCGAACCCCGGAGCGAACTACCAGTATTCAGAGACTTAAATGCTCAGCTGCTGGTGGGCCTGATAGTTTGGACTATCCGTGCAGTTTAATTACCCATTACCTGCTTCCCTATTATTTTCTCCGAGAATAGGTAGTAATATTTATGATTAATGATGAATGAGTCGTAAGTAAATAAATGAAGTTCAATTAATTTGGGCTCTGTCCTTTCCAAGGCCTCTCGTGAACGCAAAAAGTATAACTGGTAACCGTTCTCACGACATTAATATGAGGAGTTCTATACGAACTTTTTAATTCAGCCAACATACACTCATGTGAAAAATTAAGAAAATCTGCAAGTTATACTTAATTTCTGAAAAACGAATGGACAGATTTTAATGAAATTTGGTATGAATATGTATTTATAACAGAGAAAGAGATGCACCATTCAAAAGTCATTTTATGTACGCATGATTATTAATTAAGCTCGCAGTGCAGAAATGTCCAAAATCCACTTTATAATATAGAAATGAAAATCTAATATGGAGCGTGGTCTCCCCTCACAGCCAGTTAGGTGACGCAACATGACAATCCACTGGACAGGATGCAGTTGAAGAGTCCCTGCCTGCCTAAACCATTCAGAGTTTCACCATCGTAATGATCCTTCTCCGTGAGAGGGAAGGATCGTATAGTGCTCTCCAGATACAATGAATTAGCGTCCAGGCTGAATCTCGACTCATCTACAAAAAGCATGATGCCATCTTTATAGCCATTACTTGAAGTTTTTGGTCATCATTACAAGCAAGAAGGATTTCTTAATCCTATTGCACGATTAAGTCGATTTTAGCTAATGACTTACGGGATACGTAATCGCGCGAATTACGTTCTCAAGAATAATTTTTCTGACAAACTGACGAGCTTTACATTTTTTGTCACCAAAGTTCCATTAAGTATATTTCTCGAATTCCTCTTAGCCAGTTTTTGATAAAAAAAGGGCCATTATCCCAATTTTTCATCAAAAAATTGCTTCGTGGGTACTGCATTACAACTTTTCAATCATACCACGTAATGTTTTTGATAGAGACAAAATCAAATACCAGCCAATCGTGCAACAATTGTTTGAATAGCGTATGACTTTACAGTTTAGAACACTTAATAATATTTCTTTAATAATCTCATTAATATTTTAATTTTATTCAAATATTTACCATATTTTCAGACGGAGAGCGTTAATGATTACCTGCCTTAAAAGTACTAGCGAGGGCTTTAAAAGAAAATGCGATTCATATTTAGGTTACATATGACAAAAACTATAAAAATGCAACTCAGAAAGACCTTCAAATGAGAGTTTAATGATCTTGCTCGGTGCCATTAAGTGACACAGAGGATAATAACTTAGGAACTCGATGTCAAGAATTAACAAAATTGATTGCATGTAATTATTATCTAATATATGTAACTAGATTAATTTTAATTCATTTTTATTAACTTTAATTTTAATTCCCAAAAAAACAGTAAATGTTTTGTGCTTTTGATAGCTTGATTAACGACTCATTAACAGCAATAAGAAACAAACACAGAAATCGTGTACTCATGTTTTTGTAAGTCGTTCATCTTATACATGAAACAAATACGAACAAAATTATCTTCGTCTTTGCCATAAAAGAAACCACACCTCTTTTTATTTTAATCTTTTATTGAGTTCCCTCACTGTGAGCATATCAAGTTCAAAATTTGTACACATACTATTTGTGGATGACAGTGCAATATTGTGAAGCGAGTTTCGAATTTTGGTCTAAATGTTTTAAAATTGAACGTTGAAATAATTTTTTTCGCACATATCTTCGTTTAACGAACAGAACTTCGAACTTCGTTTACTGTCTGTTTAACGAACTTCGTTTACTGTCTGCACTGCTAAATAGAGTGAAAAAAAGTTTTAGACGAAATTTGTATGAAATTCTCTGCGTACTTCCTGATGTTTTCACCAATATCCGAAAATCATTCCATATTTTTCGAATATTTTAAGTCCATTATTTTAAAATTTTAACACATAAAAATATCGGCTACAAAGTTTTTGAAACTTCAACAGATTATAAAATAAACACGTTTTTAAAACAACAATGATAGAAGAATAATATTTGGGCGATTTTCCACATCTGAACTGGAACTATTGGTTCTTTCTTTCGCAGAAGGTAACAGTTTCAAGGTTTTTATGTCCTTACGTCACACTAATCCATGAATTCGCTTTGTGCTCGGTGTTGGGTAAGTCAATATAAGACATAAATCGGCGATCCCAGTGATTTGAAGTGAAAACAATTTTTCATTGTTTAGCTTCCTTTATAGTACAAAGCAAAACTAAACAGAGACAAGGACAGGAAAAGTGGACACAGCACCGTAACTTCGTTAGTGAATTTACAGGTATTGCTCCGCCGAACTACTGTACATTGGACGTAGGCCTGCACAAAAGTAATTGTTAAATAAAGAAGGATGAATTCAAATTCATCGCTGAGCATTTATATTTGAGAGTTTTGGAAGGCCTAAAAATTGTTGATCTAAAATAATAATGTTTTCAAAACTGAACTTGAATTAGTGAGAAATGTAGTGCACACAACTGCTTATAGATGATAATGCAACGTGGTTAGCCGATTCCTTCAAAATTCGACTTATATTTTTTAAAATTTAAAGCTGAAACGGTTTCTCCAAATATCTTTACATAACGAACAAACTAAAAACTTCAGAACTATTTAATCTCTTGCTCACCATCAAATTGTAAGACATATTATTTTTCTACTTTTGGTTCTTTAATTGTTTTTTGAATGTTAAATAAAAGCGTATTATATAAAACTTCCTTTTAACGAAATATATTTCTTCACAAGTTCACTGTTAGCAATATTTTAAAGAAGCTTCGTACGCTCAATTTCTATTAAAATGGAACTGTCGTTTTGTGACGAATATGCCTTACACCGAGAATTAAAGCTGAACTTTCGACATCAAATTGATAGCTTTACTTCTTGAGAGTGATAGAGGACATCACCACGTAAGTTCACATCTTGGAAATCCGCTTCCTACCACTTATACTTTCCATATGCTTTGGAAGAACGCATGATTCAAATCGAACAGACGTCAAGCAGGAAAAGATACCTCGTCTGTCATCTTTGGGTGACACATTCCCGGAATAGTGACAGCCGTCACTTTGATTCTTTTTTCCCGACTTTCTTCCTCCTCATTATTTTGCCACTAACGTTAAAGTTGCCGGTCCATTTCTAATTGATAGATTTACGCCGTTCTGGAATAAAATGCAAAGCAGTTTTTAACCACAATACCTGCAACATCTTGAAGAAATAACTTTTAACGATAGGACAGTAGATAATTATATATAATTTAAACTTCAGTCCTAATAATATTTATTGTCTGCGACTGAAGTGAAAGCTGATGTATCGTTTTAAAGAATATCAAATGATAAGAGGTAAGAACGCAGCATATTCTCTTTTATAATGCAACACGAAAAATGCTTCTGTTCTTTTTTGCTATACAAAAATTCTTCTCTCCCATTCAAATAAACACAGGGGGGAAATAATTAAAGAATTTTTTTTAAACCCAAGCTTAAAATTTGGTTGCCTGAAAACTTTTCAGACAAATATTTAAATATTCTGTTGATTACGCAAACATGGCAATCACGCACCTTTTACAAAAACCATACCAAATCATATCAGTCGACCCTTCACTCATTAGTTCAAGTTGTAGGTAGGTTCATGTTTTTATTCCACAGGAATAGGAGTAACAAACTGTTTAAAGTTCTAAAAATTAACAAACAATTTAAAGTTCTAAAAATGACCACAAGTCCTTACTTGCAGTGATATCCAGTACACGTAAGTGGCATGTTTTTTTAAGAATGATGTTAATATGTGTAAATATGTAATCCTTTTTTATTGTTTTTTTATATTGTTAACTTATTTATTTATTTGTTGCTTTTAGGATGATACTTTTAGGGTTTGTTTTGCGTTTAATAGAATTTATGGCAATCTGCTTTTAAGTACTTATTTCTTATATAGAATTCTACAAGGTGGTCATAAAAACTCTTCCCAGATATATGAACTACTAGCGGTCAATCCGCTCAATCAATCGACACAAAATTTCAGATATTATTTGAAGGTATGCGCTGGAGAAGTGCGATCACTGCCAACAAATGCAATATAATCTGAGAATACAATCGTTGTTGCGTGTGATGGTCAAAAGTCTGTGTTCATGCATATGAGCCTTGACAGCATCCTCTTTGTTACTTTTGTTTTATGGACATGATACTGCACTGCAAGAAATCAGCTATTTTTTTTTAAATAAATTTAAACAGTATAAGCTTAATGCATTTCCTAATTGCGGCTAAAATACAATAACTAGTATTCTTTGCAAGTCTAAGCAGAGAACTGCGGAAATGAATTTATTATCTTTGTTCTTTTTAACAGTTTCTTTGGAAAGCTGAACCGCATGCAGAGTGGAGTATTGTGGGCGAAATCCGAATTGGTTCGGGCTTATAAAGTCGTATAAATATGATATTTTATTTAATCTTGTTATTAAGTTTTTCAAGAAGTTTCCCTATTGATGGTAGGAGGTTTATGGAACGATATGCGTTGATATTGGAAGGCTCTCTGTTCTTCTTTAACAAAAGCTCTGTTTGGTCAACTTTTAGGCAATCCAGCCAAATGAAAGTTGTAGGTATTTGTCCTAGAATTTTCTGAAAAAATATGGCAGCCTTTATGGATAAATCTAATTAATATATTATCGACTGATTTCAAGTTCTGGCGCTTTTTCTTCATTTAAGTTGTGTATTATTAAATTAATTTCTTTGGATATGGAACTGAGGAGTAGTCGCATATTCTCAGATGACAGTCTGTGTCTTCTTCTTCAGTGTCATTGAGGAATATACTATTTAGAATTTTTGTACTAATGTCCTTGTTGCATCCACGCTGTGATATAAATCAAAGTCTCCAGTGAGCACGCTTTTTACGGAATTGGCAAAATATTTTGTTGTGATCTTCGTCTTTCGTTGCTGATTTTAGTTTTCGTTTTATTGCCCAAATTTTGTACCTTTGTGAGCTTTTATAATATACTTCGAAAGCTTCTGCCATATACCTCACTTCTTTTTTTTTTTTTTTTTGAAATTTCGCATATTATTTTTAATTAAGTATTTATCAAATCAAAATCTTAAATTAGGCTTAACCATCATCGCCTTATCGAAAGCAAAACGCAAAGTGGAAAATTCCTGCTTTTTTAACATGAAAACTACAATCTGAAAATAAGAAGTTTCGAAACCGTCTACTTTAAAACCCCTCGTAATCAGCATCCAGTTGACAGGCAATATTGAAATAAAGGGCACTTTTGAAGGTCTAAATTTAAATTCGAAATTTAGGCCTAAGATATATCCGCCTATATATCCACCTCCTTATCCAGCTGAAAAGTCGTTATTCTGTCACCTTGTTTCGCACTCGCTAGTCATAGTCATTAATTTCCACTTACAGAAGTGTTTTAAATGATGAAAATTTTCATGTCAAATTTTAAAAAAAATATTTTCGACAAATAACGAAATATAACTTTTAATGGGCTCTCCTATACTTACATTTGTAAAAGTTTTATGAAAAAATAAAATTATAAGAAATTCGACTCCCGTGCGACAAAACTTGAGCCGATATTTAATTTCAAAATTTGCGATTTTTGATGTCATTTTGGATTTGCCTTGAGGTATACATTATTAAGGTTAGAAAAATTCGAGGAAATAAGTTTAAATGAAGTGCAGCAAAAACATGTATAATTTAATAAGCCGTACAAGGCAATCATGTGGTACCCACATCAGATTTTTTTTTATTACATTTAAAATCATGCATAATTTTATATAATCTGCTCGATTATTGATTTAATAGTAGCCAATGTATCGAAAACGGATTGCCTGCTGCAATTTCTGCAGATGGCATCACAAAGCATGAATAGCTAAATAGATAAATTCTATAAATATATAATCAATTAGGCAGAAAAATCTCTCATCCGGAATCGGTAAGGTCCTGTTATTGCCGGTTAAGAGAGATTCTACGTTACATATTTATTTTTTCGAGGTTGCTAAATTTATTCTTTTATGAAAAGCTCTTTATTTATACAACAAATTGGATCCACTTGTATTACTTATCCATTTAGTTCATTGATTTAAATTTCTGTCACTGTGTGAATAGAATTATCAACAATAACAAATGTTTCTATGTAGTTATGAGGTAACGGAAAACTCCACTTAAAATGCATGACCTCATGTTCATAGCTTTTCTGTTCTTTTTGTTTTGCTTCATTAGATGTTCAGTTTGAACGAAGAAAAGCTGCTTTCTGCTGACACAATACACTGGAGGATAAATGTTGAAATAAACATCTCCACAGCCAGAAATACAGACAACCATCAAGAGGAAATTTCAACGCGTTACGAGGTAAAGTGCATGACAGGATGACGGATTACATCTTATTCTACTTTCAGATTCTTTATTTGATTTCGAAAACGATTGAAAATATTTGAATGGAGGTTTAGAATCAGCTGACGAAGAATGCCAAAAGATTTTATCGGGGAAAAGTGCTTAGTTTAATTGGTGTTTCACCATTTCTGCCTCTAAAAACGTCAGATAATTGTAGACACTCATATGCATTTTTCCTGTTATTTTGCATTTTATATCATACTTAAATAAATATGCACTTACATCTGACTGAGAATAAAGGAGGATAAACTATTTTTCCTCTAAATGCTTCAGCATATTTGGAAATTTCAGTGTAGTAGTATAAGTTACACGACCACTTTATTTTGTGACAAAAATAACAGTTGGAGGCTATCATCTGCCCTTCACTTGTATTTCATTACTTTTCCTTCTATTCAGTCTTTTGAGCATTATTAAGTCATGCTGATTACATACAAAATATTTCTAACATATTGAAGTTGCGATGATTTCTATTTTAGTACCGGGTATTACACAGAAATATAAAAATAAGGGATAATTTTGGTAATGATACTTTTTACGCAATAATCAATTAAAAATTCAACGAAAGTAGTTATGTCTATGTTAACTTCAAACCATCAAGGGAGGAAACTTGTGTCTGAATCCGTTTTAATTTGCAAAAATGAAACAAATTAGAGCAAACGAAGGAAAGCAAGATCATCACATATGGATGATAGCAATAGCGTTTTAATATCTCTTATATGCTATCATTAAAAATCTACAATAGGTATTATCATTAGCGAAAAACGAAAAAACAAACAAAAAAAAAAAAATAAAAAAATAAAAAAATAAATAAATAAATAAATAAATAAATAAAAATAAAAAAATTAAAAAAATAAAAGATCAAAATCGTAACAATAGCAGCAAGTAAAAGCACGTAAAAATAATAGGGTATTTAAGAAATTTTCAAATTATATTTCTCTGTAAAATAGTTTGTATAAGACTTGTTCCTTCTCGTGATATAAAAAAATCTGATGTGTACATCACATGACTTCCTTGTACGGAATATTAAATTATACGCATTTTTCTTGCATTTCATTTAAACTTATTGGATTGAATTAAATTTACTTCTTCGATAGCGCACAAACCACAACAGAATAAATGCACTTTTTAAAATTCACTATATTTGTTTACCATAGTGACACTCTGGAGCTAGGTTCACTTAACAGCGTTATATTTCGTTCATATTATAACTCAGAATGCACAAAAGTTTTTATAATTGAAGACTTATCTAATCGTTGCCATATGTTCTATTCAAATACTTTAATAAATCTAGAAAGATGTATAAAAGTAACTAAGCAAACAAATCAAAAAAGAAACAGTTTTTCACAGACAATTCAGTATTTCTCATTCAATTAATTCAGTTCTTACTTCGCGACAAGGCAAAAATACATAAAAACTCAAAATATCTATATTAAAAATTACGAAGAAAATCTTAACCACATATTTCCTCCAAAAAATTCCAGAAAAGATTAAGCATGATTTAATTCGCAATAATAAATGAAGGCGTTACCTTTGATGTTGCGAAGCTTAGTCTCTCTAGATTGGCAACAAATCTACTATTCTGCTGTTTCAAATGTAAACAAATATGTCCGCAATGTTATTTAAAAATTAGGCTTAACCGCACTTAAACAGTCTTTAAATTGTTGATAATTCTAAAAATATTGCTTGCAGATTTCCTAAAGGCATAAAAACCTTAACCGGAAGATAAGAACAACATAATTCAACCATTTTTAAAGCAAAAAATGCACAATTTACAAACATATAAGAGTAAAGAAACTGAGATCACTGAGCCGTTTAACAGTTGGTGCGGCCGATTGCAACCAAAATACTAGGTGCACATCTACATGTTATAGCAACCCTATATACAAAAAGTTCAACGTTTTGAGGCTACTCTTTTTTTGAATTATGCGAGATACATTCGTGCGTACGTACGTATAGACACCACGAAAAATTCTCTTCAGAATTCATTTTGAAGCAGTTTTATAATTTTGTTGGAGGAAAAGAGTCTTTTATTCTTTACTTACGTACAGATGTCACGCAAAAGCATCGTTAAATTGCATTCGATAGCGGTCGAAATGGATATTTTAGTTGAAATATGCTGCCTGAAACTTTTCGCGATTGCAATACTTCTTTTGATACTTTCTGTTTCGCCGGCGCAAATCTCTCCAAGCAGACTTTATTGGCGACAACAAACCGTATACAAGTATGCCCGTAAAAAATGTTAACAAATATTAGTTCTAAGCCTTTTTTATTTTGAAGGCATAAGCATTTTAATACCGTTTAAAATTTTGTAAAAAGCCAATAAATAAAGACAATAAATTTGTAAAAAGATTTTAATTTAAGAATTTGCTATGCTTTTATGATTCAACATCCTAATTCGCTGGTTCATATCACGTGACCCCAACTGATCTCATCTCACGTAAACTACGCTACAAAAAAATCTAATTCTCTCATTAATTATCTATATTAATTTTATGTTAAATCTTAATATGGAATACAAGTTTAAATGCAGGAATTATTTCAATTCATACGAATAGCTTACTCAAAAATTATGTAAAACCGCAGTGCAGTATTTCGATAGTGCATTCTCATTAGAATTGATGGGCGCACCAGCGGCCGAGCGGTAAAGTCGCTGAACACTGGTAGTTCGGTCCGAGGTTCGAATCCCGCGAACGGGCTGGCTGCATGGGCGTTTTCGTGGTTTTCCTTATGTGTAACGTGTATACGAGTCAGTTTTCCTTAGAAAGTCCTCCCCTTAGGCAGATAGCCTTAGTGTGCTTTGCCATAATTAAATAAACCAAACCATTAGAATTGATGAATTTAACCCTTTACTTTGCCTTTTCTATATTTTCGCCTATGTGTGAGTGGTGTGATTGCATCCTAATTAAATTAATTACCGCTAATGGCCTTAGAGCATAAAATTTAACTACCTTTGTAAACATTCTATGTAATTGTATGCCAGTATTGAAAGAAACAACCAATTTGATAAGAAATGGCTACGACTTGTTTTGAAGATGAGGCGTAAAAGGTTACCAGCAAAGATATTCCTACCATTATTGGCGACTTTATCGCCGCCGCCGGCAAAACGGAAAAGTACCCTTCTTTTTTACTTCGTACAAGGAAGTAAAAATCTGATGTGGAAACCACATGACTTCCTTGCACAGCTTATTGTACACATTTTTTGCTGCACTTTATTTAAACTTATTTCCTCGAGTTATTCTAACTTGAATAACCGACTCTCAAGGCATGTTGAAAATGACATAAAAAATTTCTAATTTTGATGTGAGATATTCCGGTTAATTTTCATCATATGGGTGTCAAACTTTTTTTATTTTTTCATAACGGATATAAAGCGTTCTCAGATATAAATACAGGAACCGGAAGAACACACTGAAAGTTAGATTTCGTTATTTGTTGAAACATTTTATTTTTAAATTTGATATTGCGAAAACTTGAATATTTTCGTCATTTAAAATACTTCTGTAATTGGAAGTATATATGGCTATGACCAACGGTTACGAAAATAAAGGCCGGTTAAAGGGGTGGGTAAATATATACAAATATATACATACTTGTACATGTTCAGTGCTGCTGATTGGAATAAAAAATGGAGGCACACAACTAGATGTTAAAACAGCCCCATGCACAAAATTTCAAAGCTCTATGGCAAATTCTTTATGAGTAATGCATTTTTCGTTCCTACGTTAATACGTACGTAGACACAACGAAAGAAATCTATTTTAAATCCATTTAAAATCCTTTTCACAATCCTTTTTGGAAAAAAGAGTCTTTATTCTGTGCAAACGTGCAGATGTCACTCAAAAATCGTCTAAATGGATTCTGGAAAAATCAAAACGAATATTTCCGTTGAAATATGATACTTTTGCGATTTCAAAAACATCTCGAAATCTATCCGCGTACAAAAAAAAGCAAAGTAAAATAAAATAAACTCCTGCAAAAACCAGTCATCAAAATAGCTTTCAAAGCGTTTGAATGAAGCTCATTAATGAATAAATGCTTCCCGCATAATTGTTTAAACTGAAGGCATTTTATGCGTCAGTCGCATAAATTGTTACCAAACCGTAGGTCACAATTCATTCTTTTAGTTTTTTCGTCCTTTATTTCTCTTATTCTTCCTCCTTTTACTTGTAATTTCCGTTCTTAGTGCTTTAACCCTTTCATTTATTTTTTCTGGTAACGCAATTAGTTTAAAGGTTGTCTAAGTAATTTGCTTTCATTTAAAATAAATGAGT
Organism: Stegodyphus dumicola; assembly: GCF_044657685.1. Lineage (NCBI taxonomy): Eukaryota > Metazoa > Arthropoda > Arachnida > Araneae > Eresidae > Stegodyphus > Stegodyphus dumicola. Next base: position 104,724,100 of record NC_140771.1, read on the forward strand.
AAAAAGAGAAAAGTGTTCGCAGAGGGTAACATCAAATATTCCCATATATAAACACTATTTTACATTTCTCATAATGCTATTCGAACTATGTACGAGAAGTATAAAACTAAAAATTTGATTTAAGCAAAACCTAAGCTACGTTCCATGATATAGCGTGTTAAAGTATTAAACGATTGGCTCAAACAATTTTAAAGTAATTTATTTAAGCAGGATGGATAGACTGGAAGGGATTGTTTATTTATAGCAAAACTCGGCTTCCTGCCTAGGGGATGGTGCCATAGTACAAGACTTCTTTAGGGTTTAATTAGGAAGGATAAATTAGGAAGAGAAGATGCTAAGGAGAGTTTTTACATCATAAAAGGAAAAAAAAATGGAAAACTTCATACGGCCGCACGTTAAGCCGCAGGAATGAATTTAGACTCTCGATAACAAATACAGTACAATTTAGCAGCATGAATAAATTTGTTATTTGTTAGATTTGAATTATAACTTAAAATATATGTTTTTCGCACCGAGTTCAGCCTTAGAACTGATAAAATTTTGTATCACTAAACAAATTTCATATTGAATAATTAGCATACAACTTCTTTAAATTAAAAGCATAAATATGACCCATCTAATTATGCATTTTTAAAGCAATTTACTTAATCTGCATTAAACCCATTAACAAATAAAAAACGTTAGTTACGAGTCATTTGGGAGGGGGTAGAAACTGGTTTACAGCAAAAAGTTCAATAGCAGTATCAAATAATTTTTTTAAGGGTGATTTTATGATTGATTAGATCACTATTATAGTGCGAGTCTGTACTTTGCGCAGATATTCGATTTTTAGCATTATTTCATATCACCCAAATCATATTTTATTTACGATTCCTTACTGACTACAAAATTTAAGAAATAAAATGAAGCACAGTGAAAATAAATAATAAAAGTTTTCTTTAAGAGAACTTGGTAGTCACTGTATAAATCAGTGATTACCCTTACATTTTAGTATGGGAAAATATTTTATTTATTTTAAATCATTTGATATTTAAAATCAAAACAAAATTTTGAAATATAAAGTTTGTGACAATTTTTGAACTACGAATTTCAGAGATCAAGAAAACTAATAATCAATACAAAAATAATAATAAAAAAATCTGGAAGGTTTCAGATTTTAATGATCCGCCAAAAGGGCTCTTTCAAAATTTCAGTAGAGATTATATACAGAAATGGTGGAATAGCGAGACATTTTATAAGATATTAGATGAATATACATCTAGAATAACATGGGAAGTTTTGAATAGGTTAGTTTGTTAATTAATAACAGACCCATTAAATATTAAAGAATAATATCTTGCATTTTTCCGAATAGCAACAGATTCGAATGAAAAGTGAAACAACGCAAAATCATATTTCGAAACTAATATCTCTTTTGGGCTAATAATAATCTGGCGATTATACGACAAACGTATTCCTATAATCAATAATTTCTTTTCATAAGTATATTCCCCACAGAATTAAAAGGTAATTTAGGAAGTAGCACATAACACAATTATTGATTAAGGATTTAGTAAGTTTATGTGATAATTTCAGATTAATGAAGTTGGAAATCAGATTAGAGAAGTTGGAGTTGTTGTACCTGCACCTCATCGGTGCCCACACTATCGAAGTAAGAAGAGTGCAGACGAATAAGTACGAATGCTTGTTAATATTCGAATGCATATTTTAGCTCCAACTAAGTTTGTAAGCATTCAAATGTCCTAAAATATGTGTCAGAGGGTGATATACATGAACGTCAGAGATGGAGAGTAATTGCTAAGCCGTAAGCTGGCTAGTCACAGTCGGGCGTCTTCAACGACATGATTATTCTGCAAAATGTGATTTTAAGAAGAAACGTCTATCCTTTAGCATTAGAAGAGTTATTTGTTGAAAAGGGCTTCGGGTGGATCTGAAGACCGTTAAAGCTACGAAATAGCCAGAGCACTGTTAAGGTGTTATTTTTTGTTCGTAAAATTACACAGTACAAATAATAGTCTCTTCAATATAATCACCTAATGATCGTCTTCACCGCTCTGTGTAAATTTTCCATTGGTGGAAGCAGTGCTGCAAGTCATTTTTTGATACTTTATTTACGAGATGCATCTTTTTTTTTTAAATTGATTTGACAGATTTAAATCTTATTTCTTTTGATGCCAAATTGATTTCTTGAAACAAGAGAAAATTACATGGATTCAGGAATGTAACGTAGATGTTCCAAGACTAGAAGCAAGTTACTAGCCCAAACACTACTTGAAGAGGAGAGAATTACGGATAGGCGCGTTTCCTAATGAAACACCCATTCTATTACTCATTTATGAAGAATTTGAGGACCACATCGAAGTCGAATTACCTTCATCAGCTGTCTTTCAGCTAAACATTCCATGTGAAAAATTCCTCTGATATCGGTAAAAAAGGTGATTGTTGGTTTAAATTTGAAGTTTCTTTGATATGCTTTCCTTGCACTTGGTGAAATTAGGACTTAGTCAGAGTCATATTGAAGAAAACTGTGATTCATCACAAGTTATAATATTTTTTTGCTTGGTCAGTGTCAGTTTACTTAATTCCTTTTTGTTCAAAAATTAGGACTGTCAGAACCATTTTCGAATACACTTATCTCACATAGAAATTATCACGTAAAATTTGTCGATGGAAAGTGAAACAAGATCCAATCACAACTGTATCAACCAATCAAAATTTTTAACAACTGTCCCCATACGTGCAAGAAGGCTTCTTTATTTTCACGCAAGATTTCATATTCACTTGTTATTCAATTAAACAGTCCTTCACCGGAACCGGTGTTAGCATTTTTGGCATCCTAGGTTATTAGTATAGTTATCGCACAGCATAAATTAAATGTATTAATATTTTAAAACCTAATATAACTTTATTTAACTAATTAAAAATACGAAAAATTTTAATATTTGCCGTCTATTATAAATGCCAGTTATTTTCTTCGTTAGATATAGTCGTAATGATGTCATCGTATTGCAATTCTTGAGCAGTATCATTATATATATATATATAGAAACGTAAAACAGTTCCATTTTTCTTGACTTAAAACTATTTCAAATACACTTTTGAAAATTTAAACGCATTGAAAATCCTTTTTGCCAGAATTACTGACTATACTTTTTGCCAGAATTACTGATTGTCAAAAAATTCCATAGAATCCCATACACTATGATAAGTATCTCGTAAAAACTTGTTTTGAATGTAGAAAGCAACTTTATTTAGTGATTTTGGCCATTTTGGAAATGACATTCTGTAAACTGTACAACTTTATGACCATAATTTTAGAATGAATACCAGACGGATATCTGTTTATTACATCCTCAGCTTTTCTTTGTGTTAAAGCAATTGCCAAATTTTTCCAGTTTTCAGCTAAGCATTTCCTATCCAATTTTTAAAGACCATAAAGAAATGAGAAGTACATACTTACCTTGTCGAGCTGGTCATATCGTTGCTTTATTTAAAGAAAGTGTTCAATACTCAAGAAATTTATAGAAAGAGCTATTCTAGATCTGTTGGGGCATATAGTTTCAATATCTAACATTTCTGTCAAATATCAGACATCACAACTTTTAAGTTTATGATCTCTATAATAAGTCAAGAACGCTTCTACACCTTTCGAAAGTTTCAGGTTTTACATAAAGATGTTCAAAAATTGGTTCGATGGCTGCCATGCTGTGCGACACTGTTTAAAAATATTGTTTCAACACTAGTCATCTACTAATTTCACAATTAAGACTCAGGGTGAGACCTGCAGTCATACGGCAATACTTTATCTAATTCTTTCGAATAAATGTTTTCAGAGTCTTATTTTGTTAAATTACACAAAATTAACAAAATAATTTTCCTAATACTCCTACTGGTACAAGACTCTTTGAAGTGAAAAAAAATAAATAAAAATCAGTGTATAATATCAGTATATAAAAATAAAAATAAAAAGTTTCTAGCAATAAAAATAAATAGTTTCTAGCAGCAGGTTTCTATAAAAATAAAAATAAATAGTTTCTAGCAGCAGGCATCTTCCAGCAGGCATCTTGAAGATGCCTGCTGCCAGAAACTATTTTGTGCAGTCTATGTACAAAGTGATTAAGACGTTAGAACACAAAGATATAAATAGTTACAGATATAATAATACAGATAAACAAATTTTCCAACCTATATTTATGCAAGAATGACTGTACACTATTTTCGAATATTATTCTTGTCAGTCTACCGGGCATCGTCCTTCTTGATAAACCTTGGCTCCCGAAAACAGGCGCCCTATTTAGTCGTCTGGGTTACTTCTGCTTTTTTGAGCTGAGATTCTTGAAAATTCTATCTTTAATTTGCTAAATTGGGTATTGGGTAGCGTATAAACGCATTATTTATAAGATGTGTAAAGACAGAAACATCCAAATTACGCAGAAAGTTTAGTTTGGGGAAAATATTTGAAAAAGATGCCAAATTGTTACATAATACGTGTATCAAGATCGCGAAATCAAGAGTTCTGTATAGGTATTGAAAAAAAAATTAACTGATCTTTGCTACCCTAGACGAAAGAAATAAACTGAATTCATTTAAAAATACGAAACAAGGTTAGTCACATTTTGAGAAAACTCCTACCTTGATCAGATTTTCCAGGCGTAGTCAACGGAAAGGAAGGTAACTCTTCATCATCTCGTATCTGTGAAGAAAACAGGAATAAAGTATAATCATATTGTTATTATCAGTGGAAAGATAAAACTAATCAAAACAAATTAGATCTGTTTAAAACTCTTAATATAATACTCTAAGTTTCCATGTTTGATCTAGGCTCTTCTTTGTAATTGTGCATCTTGCAAACAAGTAGTTCCAGATAGAAACAGCACTCTCTCGAGAAGATGCACCTAATCTGTAATATTGCTTAAGCAAGATGATAAGCGAAATCACAAGAATGGATGTACAATTTTCACAACAGAATATCGCATAAAACATTATACTCGTGAAACTTCTTTTTGCCTTAACGTTTATCATACCTGTAATGGTAATTCTTGTCAGGCAAACCATAAACAAATAGCTATCCATCCATGCGGCTTAACCGAAAGACAAGGCGATATTTTAAAAATTCTGGCATTTTAGTTAAATAACTAAAGCTTGATACCCCATGGTTTTTAATCGTTTTGATGAACAAAACGTGGTATATAGCCTAATTTTCCACAATTTTCATGATTCCACATTATGATTTATCTAGATTATTTTTAAAGTAATGCCCGTTTGTGAATTCCATTTGAAATTTCGAATGTGAGTGAGATTAAGCGAGCGCGCAGGTTCCCAGCATTCGTCGCGAAGAATGTGACACCATTTAGAGTGCTGCCTGTAGGCTTAGTAATGTACAGAATAAAATGTAAAGAAAATAGAGCAAATCCACCGACAGGAGAAATACAGTCAGTCATCCAGTTCCGAATAGCAGGAAACGCGAAAGCTCTGAACACGTAAAGTGTTAGGTGAAAACGCAATGATTCACAGTAAAGTGCGAAAATACGTGCGACTGTTATACTGAGGAAGCAGCAAAAATAACCATGTTAAATGGCTGTCATCACAAGCGGTAGAGTCCTATAAGAAGAGTATGCAAGCATTCTTTGTTTGTAACAATAAATGTTTAATCTGACAAGGTAATTACGTAGAAACATAGAATTATATACAAATTCAGAAAATAAATGTTTTTTTGAAAAATTTTTATGTCTTCTTTTTACTGCAAAATGCAAAATGGGCCTTACTTTAAAAATAGCTCCCGTATTACCTTAGTTATCAACATTAAAATCCTTGATGACTTCGACCACAGTACATTAGTTGGGTATAGCAACTGAAACACACCTCACTAACTTCTAACATAAGTCGCGGCTAGACCACCTTATTGTCAGCATTCATACGCTTTTCCCCCTCCTTGAATAACATTTTGTAGATATTTACTCATTTTATTTCCGCTACTAATATTAAAAATTTGCTGAGTTCGACCACAGCACTATTGTAGCACATACCAAAGAAAACCGGCCGCAGCCATTTCTAACATAAGTAACGGTTGGACCACCTTTGATAGGTCTTTCTTCCTTGGATAATTTTTATAAGCACAAAGAGTATTCACACATTTTTAGAACGATTTCGATAAAGAAATTTTTTAAAAAAGCAAATGATTTGGAACAAAAGTACCCGGCAGCATCTCAGTATTTCAAATGAGAAATATTCCCTGCTACTTTTAAATTTATTCTTCTTTCAAAATGTTGCATGTAAACAAGCTAATGATTGATTCAACTGCAAGTCTTTAAATACATCTGTATTACAAATAAATAAAATAAGAAACCAAAATTTACAACTCAAAAAATTTAAGAAACAATGTTCATCAAATTTTGTCGAGGCATGTGGCTCAACGCTGAATAATTTGTGATACCATGTATGAAAACTATTTAGCAGGATATAAATGGAAATATATTGCGACCCTTGATGAAGCAAGGGTTTACCTAAACGACTGTAACGAAAAAAGGTCTAGTTATTAGAAAAAAGTGTACAAACCTGGTTCCGTGAATGCAAAGAAAGTTTCAATAAAGGGTTCATTATTGTCGCAAGATTCTCTTTCAGTGGGAAATTAAAAGTAAGAAGAGAGAAAAAAGGTTAAAATCAATTCAACGAAAGATCGCGAGAAAATTTTATGTCTGATACTCACAGAAGAAATTCCATTTCTTTACCTCAATGACTTTCAAAGAATGACATTTTATCCAGAAAATTCAACAACTCATACTTCGAAAAGAACCACCGCATTCTTTGAAAAAGTGAAGACTGATACAGATATTGCGCATAAACATTTTCTCACGTATTACTGAAAAGTATCTTGATGTTTCACCCATGGAATATTGTGACTTTTCTGTTTTGAAAATCCCTCTTTCTAAATGAAAACCGACCACGATTAATGAACTATGAAAAGTAGTGGAGAAGGCATGAAAATCAATAATCCTCGAAATTATACTCTTTTAATTAGAATGCAGACTTATAGTCCAAAAAAGACTAGATGGAACGTTTAAAAAATACTTACATTTTAAACATCAATTAAATATACCCTAAATCAGTCTAAAAATGTGTAAACTTCCTCTGTATTTACTACAATTTAATCTATATTTATTATTAGCTTTGATATTACGGAAAGTTTCGGACTGAATTATCAAGGAATTTTTGTATTCACAATTTTAACTTTACTAAAACAGCCTCATTCCAGCATCTTTTCGATATATTGAACACTAATAATGCTAATTAACATAGTTCAGTGACATATTCCATGAAATTAGACACATTTTGTCATTTTTTAAGTGTTGTTTTGTTTTGCGCTGCAATGGAATGATAATAGTTCTTTGTCCTTCCAGTGTCTATCGGCTAATATAAGACACTTCAGAAAATTCAAATAAAAGAATGCTAATTTAAAATTAGCAATGAAAATAGGTAAATTTTCAGTCATGAATCATTGTTAGTCTCTCAACTATATTTTCAAGTTTTCTACTCTTAAAAGTTTGCAAAAGATTTTATTGTAGGTAACTTAACTTTCCTACAGGCTTTCCACATTTAACAAAATCAATAAATTTCGTTCAATGTTCTTTTTTTAATTTCATTTCATATGGTTTCTAAATCATTGCTTAAAATTATAGATATCAAAGGCAGGGTGTGAACCAAAAATTACCAAAGTGTTTCAAGCGATACTTTAAAAAATGTCACATATATTTCAAAATTGCTGCTTAATATCTACAAATACATATTAGTAAAACCCATACTTCAGTTACATAGCTAATCTAAGTTGACTGTTGTTCTTGTCATTATAGACAAAAATCATACAAATAAGGATCTTAATGTCGCCTCTTAATAGAACAATAAAGAACTTTCTACAAAAGAGTTCCTTCATAAATCTGGACAAAGCAACAAGGCATGTCTAAGAGCAAAATCACATTTTGAATGACCCATTGTTCCATCCAATCCGAAATCGTTTCATAAGCAGAGACATTGTTTCAGCAATTAGAGCCAATTATTGTCTAATTTTTTTCAATACATGATAGCGGAACTGGTATCGTTATGGTGCTCTATCATTAGACACATACACGGATTAATAGGTGCAATGGGAAACTTTCCAATACGGGATGCGGATTCGGTTGCAATCATTGTGTATTTATTCTAGACTTTCTCTGTTTGCAGGGTGCGGTTGCATTTGATAAGTGCCCTTTGTAATCGCACTGAAGTAATCTGTATAATTCATTCAAGATGAGATGATGGGTAAGAACCTTTGGGGTTGCTTAGATGCCTTTAACGATTAGAGATTTCATTTCTCAATGAAATAGGATGAACATTAAAAGTACTAATACATTTTGAGCTTGGTTTTTTTAAAGCCACGCTGTAATTTTCGTGAGGCTAGTTTACGAGAATAATTACAAATAAAAGAGAAGAAGCACTTACAAAAACTTATCATTTTGTTAATCTACAGAAATATATCAGTATCTTTCTTTATGTGGATATATAATCATATATCTATCTATGATACATAAATGCAAATCATACATATGGATATAGAACAGATATATTTTAGGAATTTAGCCTGGCGGTCAAAATTATACCTTGTTTCTGGTTCACTATTGCATTTGCGATTAATAGAAAAAGATTTGGAAATATATATATGTGATGTATCAGCTTTAGCCAGGAATAAATAGATTGTTGGAGAATCATAAATTTAGTTGTAGCTTAAATAATCAGATGATAAGTTTAAAAAACAGGATCCATTTATTATTATTCAGGAGAAATCAGTTACAAAATTCATATCTCCGGAGTAAATAAAAAGAATTACTAATAACTTTTTGTATGAAGTTTACTGCATCGTGACATTTAAGAAAAAAGCCCCGATATTCTTCTGCGAGTCTTTTTATAGCCTCTGGAAAGGCGGAGCTTCCAAGAAATGACGTCAGCCAATCCAGTTCGCTTTAAATATTTCGAGAACATTCTATAACTGTACGTGTAGGAAAGGCGGGAAAAACAACTTGACTACGGGGCTGTGGATTTAATTCCACGTACTTTCAAATAAGAGAACGTCGCCATTAAAAATGAAAAGAACATACAGTTAGAATTTTAAGTGTATTCTTGACTATGGAATTCTATTATTACATATATATATGTAAGATATAACAAAATATGATAGCTATTTCAAAAAAGTAATTGGCGACCTCAAAATTAACATTCTAAATTGATGATCTGACCGTAAATTCATCTCTTCTCACAGGTTCCAGATTTTCCTATATTACGTAGCGTTTTAATGCAGATGCCTCTTGTCCAATCAAATTATTTGTAAACCAAAACTTTGAACTGAAACCTTTTCGACTCCCACCCTTCTTCCTCTGAAGTTCTATGACACTTTTCGTTTTTGAATTTATAGGTACTCGATGATTTCAAAACACTTCTTGAATATGCCGTTAAATCACACACCGGAAACGAATCTGATGATTCATTGGAAGTTTGAGGCAGCAGAGTTCGAAGACCACTGGGGAAACTTGCACCAGGTTAATCCTGTCTTGACCTTTTATAAATATGTCATGATTTAAAAATGATTTAGATGAAGACAGTGGAACTTTAACAGCTTTCGATATTACGTAGATGACCGAGAAGACGGTAGTGGCAGAGTGTAAAGCATGATGACGCAATTTAGCACAACGTATCTTGAAAAATCACGATCTTTATTATTTTTTTCCACGCATATCAAATTATCCTTTTGCAGATAAGATGTTTCCTAATTGTACTTGAATACAGTAAATTGCATTTTGAAGTACGACGTAGTTTTAAGCAAGTAAGCAGCAGCATGGTTTAAAAGCGTCTTGCCAGCAGCAGAGCTATGCGGAAAAAGGGAAAAGTGTCATAGAACTTCAGAGGAAGAAGGGTGGGAGTCGTAAAAGTTTCAGTTCAAAGTTTTGGTTTACAATTAATTTGATTGGACAAGAGGTATCTGCATTAAAACTTTACGTAAGATGGAAAAATCTGGAACCTGTGAGAAGAGATGAATTTACGAGCAGATCACAGAATTTAGAATGTTAATTTTGAGGTCGCCAATTACTTTTCTGAAACAGCTATCATGTTTTGTTATATCTTACATACATATATACAGGGTGTATCAGTACAGCGTTGACAAACTTCCAGGAAAGATAGAGTACACCTAGACGATGGGAAATCACATAGGAATGAATGATCGAAAACGCTTTCCTGAGGCGGTAGTGACGACAAAAAAGTCAGGAAAGAAAGGACACGAACGGGGTGAGAAATAAATGTATATTATTCGGAGTACAACAAAAACAAAGGAAAACAACATAAAGAGACAATGATCATCATCAAAGAAGGTGTTCGAAATTCCGACCCGGACCGTAATGCAGGAATCGTGCGTCATGCATCTTCCATTCGTGATGCAGATCTTCCATGCGCCCGAGAAGTGAGGCTTGCATTACAGTCCGGAGTCTTAATTTCGAACATCTTCTTTAATGACGATTGTTGTTTGTGTTTGTTCTTCTTTGTACATTTCTGCTGTACTAAAAATAATAAAACATATTTTCTCTCACTGTTTTTGTCCTTTCTTTCTTGACTTTTGGGTCATCACTATCGCCCCAGGAAAGCGTTTCTGACCATGCATTTCTATGTGATTTCCCATCGCTTAAGTGTACTCTGTCTCCTAAGTTTGTTAACGCTGTACTGATACACCCTGTATTGTTCTTGTTATTTTTTAACATTATTTTATTTCCATGAATTAAAAAAAAATGTTGAAATTTTACTTCGTATCATTACTTTCCAAACAGAGATTTAGTTTATATCAGGATTTGGAAAATTGGTTGAAATAATTGATTTCGTTTTCTGTTGTTGTGACTTTTTTCACTTGTCTGACAGCACCTTCAGAACAAGCCCAAGAAATTCATCAATTAAACAGGAGGCGTGCAAGATTGCGCTTGTCGTTGGCAACAGCCTTGAGCACCATACTTCCTCCTTTCTTTTATACTTAATAAAAATGTGTACATAAGACTGTGTGCATATTAAGACTTACATTTTGAAACTATTTTCTAAATCAGTAGTTTCAAAACTTTTTGCCAAAAAATGGAAAACAAAGACATTACCATCTATTTTGTAATTCAAATGATAGTCATATATTCAAATTCAATGTAGGAAAAGACACAAATAGAAAATAATTCATGAAGAATATTTCTTTTAAAGAATATATGATTTCATAGGAAATAAGATACATAAGTAGGAGATAACACATAAAATTTAATTTTAATAAATATAAAAATTACATGTTAAAACAGTTATTTTCAAACTAAACTAAACTATGTCCAAAACCATAAGATCTTGGAACTTTAGGGCTCCGTGCTATTCCTTTAGGGGTTCCGAGAGTCGAAATCAAAACTGAAAGGATTTTTTAATACCAGACTAACAGAAATTCTAAACGCCTACACTAATTAATAAAATGTGCTTTTTGTTTCAGTTGTATAAATAAATTATTATTCAATTAATTGATAAATTAATAACAATTACAAAACTCGTGTCTGAATGCGTCAACAAAAATTATAATGAAATAACGAAATTCTTCCCATTTCACATTTAAATAGTTTTCAACTTTGATATATTTTGATTGCATTTCTAAAATTTATTTTTTTGAGGATGATAGAAATTCCATAAAACCTAAACACATAATTTTTTGATAAAAGGTCTAAAGAAAGCTGGCTTAGAATCTTTTTATTTTGCGATTAATTATAACCGAAGTTTTATATTTTAATCGATAGTACGGTATAATATAAATAAAGTTTAAATATATTGTAGTAACTCGAAGCTATCTGGTTCTTCATTTTCTGTATTTTATTTAACACAGTTAACTAATTTGTAACTAACTTGCATCTGAAAGTGTCATAAAATGAATATAATAGTAACACACTTACTCTTTCTTTAAAATTTCCTTATTTTATTTATAAATTCACACAGTAACTTTACATTATGAGCATAAGGTGTTAAAGCTAATTAAGACATTTTAATTATTTGTATGATCATTTTTTAACTACGTCATCGAACTTTATGGACTTATTTTTAATGCAATTGCATTTCATTTTTACTTCTTTATTTCCTTTGCATGTAAATATGCTTCAAAATGTGTACTTTTAAATTATGCATTGTAACATGAAAAACGTAATTAATTTGGTTATTATTATTTGAAGCTAAAGTAAATCTTGATAATAATGAATGTGTGACAATGCTTGTTGGTAAAGACCAGGTTCCCCATTTATCGTTTACTGAATCGAACTGATAAACAAAGCATTATTCTACCTATATATATTTTAAAATCAGCATTAAAGAAATAATACGCATCAAAGCATAATAATATATGCTAAATGCTCTGAAGCTCCGTATCCCTTTTCAAAAGCTGCGGTGTTCACATACAATGCAGTTGTTCTACATTTATATACACAGAGCAGCCACTATTCTAATGTTTGGTACAGAAAAAGCAAAGATTGTAGTTTAATAATATTTACTTCTTCTTTTTCCTCGCTTCATAATTATGAATTGAGTCGTCGAAGGGGTTGTTAAAATTTATACAGCCACTGGCATCGAAATGTATATAATATAAATATCATGGACGTTCCAAATCAAAGACCATAGTTTATGTTAAATTGTTTTACTAAGTAATGTTAGTAACATAATTTGAAAGATCCAAACACACATTAATTTGAAATATTTGGAATGTAGAAGGTAAGTCAAAATTAACTAAATTTACTGAGCGTACCAACGTGGGAAATGCTCCTACCTTATCTTAGTCACGTGGGTTGGTGTACAAGCATACAGTGACAAAGCCGCAGTAATTCTGGGTATAACTCTTTTTTTTTCGTTTCCCAGTAGCAGTCGCTCACACGAACTCAGTCCATACATGTTTCTAAAACAGTGCCTCTTAAAACTTTCCATTTATAATCTCTTTTTATAATCGAGATTCTTTTGCAACCCCCAAATATTAAATATAAAATAAAGATATAAAAACAAATATTCTCCCATAAGTAATTTATTTCTTTGATAAAAAGTATACATATGAAGAGAATATTTCTTGGATTTGTTTCAAGTAATCAGAAATTAATGAAAGAAACTCACGTTTCAATGAGACACATATACTTGTTTTTTTCTGCATAATAAATTAAATTTTGGCGCAATATTCGACACCGCTGGATTACACGTTTTTCAGCCTTAACCGAAATTCGCATTTAATAAGCGTTAAAGCTGAAAAAGTCGCTTCACTTGAGTATGATAAGTAAGCTAGACTGGCATAAGAATACCTAATACCATTTACGAAATTGTGGAAAATTCAATTCTAGCTAGATTCAGAATTTCAGTCAAGGTTTTTCTGAAAACTAAAGTTTTAAATTCGAATCACTCCATAATTCAACAAATTCCTTTTGGACTTTGTGTCGCAGGTGATTAATCTCAAAAATGTTATTTAATGCTATTTTTTAAAGGTCTCATTAACGTATTTTTTAAATTCGAGTATCTGAATTAAATTTTTGCGACCCAACATTTCATTTTATGACTCATTTGGACTCGCGACCCACAGTTTAAGAAACGCTGTTCTAAAACTATAAGAACCGAACGTAATTGCGACAAATGCATAAATGAAATGTATTTAGGGGCCACATGAAATTGCTTCTGGAGCCGTACGCAGCATGCGAGATGAGAATTTGAGACTGCAAACAAACCTGATAAAACAATACATTACGATAAATATTTAGCATATTGTTAAAGTCGCTTCAAAATTCATCAGATATTAGGAGTTTTGATTTTCTTATATGCAAAGAAGCAGGATGTGGGTTAAAAAATGCACTGTGTTTATAGAATGATTAAGAACAAAGTAATATTCATTGAATTGAATGGTTCATTATTATGCCAAGGTTAAAAAGAATTCATATACATAAAGCGTCCATTTCCCACAAGGCAGAAGATTAAATTTAATACATAAAGAATTCTGTGCTACAATAAAAGGACTGAACTCACAAACGGATTGCCTTATCCCAAATCTCCAGGCAACTGAAGTAGATGGCTACTGCATGCAAGATTAATTGTGAACTAGCCCTCCTATTGTTTTGAGAAATTCGCAATAAATCAAGTTTTCCTTACATTAGCCGTACTTTCCAAGATCTAAAGACCATTTTAAATGCAAAGTAAGAGAGCAAAGTAAAATAAACAACAACTTACGTCAATTTCTTCTATTCCCACATCTCCCCTTCCATCTCCGCTACCCTAAAACACAAACAAAACTCATTAAAATACAGTCGAAGGCTATACAAGATAAATTAGTTGCTAATGAAATAAGATTGTAACAGGAAAATTTAAATTTCGTAGACAATTCTTCTTTTCTATTTATCTGTTAATTTTTTTAACACTAGTTTTTGTTTGTATTAAATTACTTGATTAGACACTTTCGAAGCTATGTACGCTTGCTTTTGACGTGTGTTACTTAATTCGCATAAATCAAGTAACAGTATAATTATTTAATCTCTTTATAAAAATACTTCAACTTCTATGAAGCAATCTATTATTTATCAGTACAACAGAGTATACTTTATAATATTTCATTGTTTCCCAATGGCTACAATATTGATAATTAAATATATGTCACTTGAAAAGTAGACTCTGTCTTGGAGTTTTATTGTTACATATAAATATCAATATTGTAATTATTTATACCCCTCAAAAACCTTCGCAAAAAAATTAACAAAAGAAATAAAAATACAATTAAAGAAACGCTTTTGTACAATAAGCTTTTATTTAAAATGGGCATGATAATTAATGCACTAAAAGGAGAAAAATAGGTTATCGTATAGTTTAATAGGAATAATGGAAATCTATTGCTTTAATTGCGTTGTCATATGCATAAGCCATTATCATTTAAAATTTTCTATTAATTTAATTGCACTGTCAAATGTATAAATTGTTGTCTTTTAAAAATTGATCATTGGCTTCTCCCGATCTTGGGTGCAGACGAATCTGAGAGTTTTCCACCCCTCATCCCCTAGTACCAAACCACTCCGAAGAACTTTCGAGTCGCCAATATTTTATGTGCTCCATGCCACACAGATACTTGCACATTAACTATGCCTTCTCCGGAATTTGAACTCGGGCTTAAAGATACAGCAGTCAGCATTCCTAATGACTGAATCGATCACGAAAACTGAATTAAAATTGAATTTAATTTACTGAATTGAATTTAAAACAGAATGTGTAGCATTCGATATAAATTAGGGCAATGAAATTATCTAGAAATATTTCACAATGATTCACATTCAAAAAATAATCGAACTCAAGGAGAATATTGCTTAGTTACTAAAGTTTTAAACGGTAAAGACTACGAAAGGCGTATTAGGAGAAAAAAATATGATAATAACGAGCGCCTGGATCAAAAATTAAGCGAAGAAACAAAACTGAAGTAGCAGAGATTTCGGAAAATTAACTAAAATAATTCTGGACTCAGACAAAAAAAAGTCAGATTGTAATTGCAAGCCCCCTAAATGCGAGAATAATATTAGAAAAAAAGCGTGAAACTTTTAAATAGCATTTCTAATTCATTAACAATTTACCCGATGAGTAGACTGACGATGAAATTATATAAGATTCCAACGGAAGATTACGTAAACAAATTGGAAGGTAACGTGAATCTAATGACTACAGAATTTGCTCCAGAGTGAGATAACCATAATATGATCCGAATCGTCATAATATGCATGAAAATCATGTTTGACAGATAAGTTTTAATTTTTTATTGATTGGCCCTACCCATGCATAAATATCTTCAGTCAGTTTAAACTTATCATAACATCTTCCGACCTACCCACAAAATCACTTTACATTTTAGGGTGCGGCTTAAACAGAACTACAAGTTGTATTTTTCTCATTAAATGACATAAGCAACTGATAACATAACTAACAACAAGAACTTTAACTGGTTAAAATGATTTTTTTTTCAATGTGATACGTCTTCATCAAGGAAGTTGTTCTACTGTGTCTTTTCGCAATTTTCTCAATCTTATAAATATACTAAAAAATGACAAAAATAAGCAACATTTAGAGTCTGGTATATAAAACTACTGTAATAATTAACAAAGGAGCATAAGTCAGAGGTTTTTATCATGTTATTAAAGCCGAGTGTTTAACAAGAGTTAAACTGAAAGTATCCCGTGGTAAAATTTCAACCTACTATTAATTGCATTAAAATTAAAAGCTTATATTTACCGTATATACTCGCGTATAAGTCGATACCGCGTATAAGTCGACCCCCCACTTCGACATAAAGAATTCGTAGAAAATAAGAAACCCACATATAAGGTCGACCCCCCACTTCCGAAATCGATCGAGAAACTTCGAAAAAAGATTTTTAAGTACTACATTTATTCAAAATCATTTGAGAAAAAAAGTAAATATATGATAAAAAATACTTTGGTAAATAAACAAAATCAAAATCCTTCAACGTCTGATTCATGGTCAGATTCGCCAAACATTTCATAGAACTCTTCTGTCGTCATTGGCTCGTCATTATACATATTTTCAGTCTCGAACTCTGTATTGTTACAATCACTACTACAGCCTTCGTCGTCATTTTCACTTTCAAAAACAGCATCATCTTCCGTGCCGTCTAGTTTGTTGCTAATACAACATTTTTTAAATGATTTTATAATCATTCAGAGGGTATTTCGCAGGCATTCGCATTTTTCAGGGGAAAAAACATAAAAATTTCCAAAAGTGTTCACAATTTTGGCCACCACTGTAGTTCGTCACATAATTTAAGTCATGAAATTACTTCAAGTAAGTGACTTATTTGATAAGTCGTCCAATTCGAGTGCGGGAAGAAAACAACTGCATTATATAAAGAAATTTTTGAACTTCCGATTCTTTTAATTTTTTATGGCCCCGCGTATAAGTCGAACCCCCACTTTGAAGTCTCTTTTTTTTTGTCCAAAATATCTCGACTTATACGCGAGTATATACGGTAATATAAATTCTTTAAATATAGAATATAATTTTTTTACAGAAATGTAAACGATTTTACTGTATATTTATTACAAATGAAACAAATTCTTAGTATTTTCACTTAATTCGTTTGTAGGTGACACACTGCTGTAGTTTCAAGATAAGAAAATGCACATATTAAAATATGATCTGAAGTGAGTGCTCATTCAGTGAATAATGTGGACAACAATAACCTTTCATTAATTCTTATTCCATGTAAACGAAAATGAAACACTATGTAACAGAAGTGGCATTAAATTACAGATAGCAAGTCAATAACGAGTTGGGAACCCCTATGGCCTTGATAACGGCTGCCACACGACGAGGCATAGATTCAACACGTTTGCGGAAGCTTTCAACGGGAATAGCTTGCTAAACATCGGCTACAGCTGTCCTTAATTCAGGAAGGGTCGCTGGTGTTGTGCTTTCACGCCTTTCTTCCAAAACATCCCAGAGGTGCTCGATAGGATTGATGACCTGGGAATGCAGCAGACATAGTTTTTAAGCATGAAGAAGTAGCTGCCAGACGTAGCCCTATTAATGATATTTATTTTTATTTAGGGCGGCCGCGTCAGCCACTCAACGCTCGCAAATTTGAAAGAGTTGGAATTCTTGAAATTGTCGTCCAAGAGATACTTTGTGACGATGATAAAGTATTTCACTTCCATGACACAGCCTCACGTTTGTACTCATTGGAAACTTGGGACTCTCGCCTCGTATTTTCACTGCATGTCCATAGATGTCGCCAAGGTAGCCTAAACTAAAACACCAAATCACCACAAGTGAGACATTAATCAACAACCGCTTTCATATTCGCTGCATCTTCATGGTTGACACACATTTCGTTAAGTCAATATAAATGAAAGTTGCTAAAAGTACTCTTGCCACAAAATTTATTGTATTTTTGAAGACAACAGGCTGAAGCCAATCGCCAGAAACGAGGCAGATAGCGTAATATGACATATTCCAAAATGGAAACTTAATTGAAAAAAAGAAAGGTTTTGATTTGTTATAATCTCATCAGCTAGTGGCTTAGCTAGGATTCCAGCGCCCGGGGACAAGTGAAGAATTTGCGCCTCTTTCTGTGTGGCAAGGATGGAAAACATTTCATTAAAAAATTTCGTAGCATCAATAGGGCGCCGCCTGGATGCTGCGCCCAGGGACAGATGTTCCCTCTTGCCCCACCCTGGCTACGCAACTGTCATTAGCTACTAAAACTTTGGATATTGGTTGTTTGCATTTCAGTTTACAAATTAGCTGCGTCACCAATGTTATTAAGGATGGAAAAAAATAGAGAATTAAAGGATTATTGAAAATTAAAGATAGTATTTTTATTTCCGTATTTTTTATGTTGCATATTAAAAAATTATTAAAAGGAAAACCAGATATTTACAGAGATATTTCTGCTTTCAAGGGTAGCATAGGCCCTATTATTCTGTATATATGTTACCGGGAAAGTATGGAACGCCGGCATTCTATAGAATACCTAGGCATTTCATAGAATGCATCGCGTTTTTAGGCAAAGTATGAAACATGAGAATTATTATATACTTTACTTAAGCACTCTATATAATATCTAGGCAATTCATGGAATGCCTGGCATTTTTAGGCATATAAAATATGAGAATTATTATATATTTTACCTAGGCATGGTATGTAATACCTATGCGTCTTTAGAAATACAAATGCTCTTTATGTAAAGTATGAAAAAAGTTAACGATGAGGCTACTATTTAAAAGAAGTTCATTTCTCAAAAATACAGATGGTAATTGGAAAACATAATTGAAAGACTAGCATTAAAAATTTTTATTTCAAAATATATAAATACAGAGAACAAAATTAACATTCGAAAATACTCGTAGGTCCAAGATGATATTATTTTCAAGAAAAGTTTAGTCAGACTTCCCAAGTACTAACGAATGAAAATAATTTAAATTGCTTAAAATAAGAAAGCAAAAGCCTAATGTTTGGCACAGATTTTAGTCAAGAATAAAACCTACCCCTGTTGATTTGCTAATTTTCTGTTTTACTTTGGCGAGTTTCTCCCCTGTCTTGAAATTAAATTGCTATCTGAAAATTTAATATTAATGACGAATTTCTAAAAATTTATTTTTAAAATTGACAGAATACTAAAAATATAAAAATAAAATCATTTGTAAAATGCCACATAATCTGTATATACTTGATTTCAGGTAAACGCTTAAAGCAATTTTAAGTTAAACAATAACGATTAATCTAATAATTTAAGAATTACGAAAAATTTTCCATCCTGCGAAAGTATTTTCTGTTTCGCTAGAATGTGAAATCAGGGAGCCAAAAATAATAAACATCCCTTCAACATGTTTAAAAAAATTCTGGACGATAAAATTTTTATTTAGGCTATGAAAAACAAGAGCAAACGTGACGATAGAACCCATACAGCTATGTCCTCCAGAATATGTTCAAGTAAAATTTAATTAAATGTGCAAAATGTATAATTTGATAATACTAAAGTCTAACATATGATTGTTAGTTGATTAAATAAAAATATCCTGGAAATTCTTTTTTAATAAAAGTTTAAAGATTCGTATGGATATTTTACAAAGCCGAAAGAGCAAAGGAATTATTAATTTATTTTTATTTAGTATTCATAAAAGATTAATTTACCTTTAAATCAGTTTGAAAGCAAAACTCATCACTATAAGACATCTAACATTGATGGACACTTCGAGAAACATCCCGTAGATAAAAGATTTACCTGATAGCAAATTAACTAAGAGAAGGAAACTTGACTTAAACTTACTGTAAAGCAAAGATGAGCAATTTACTTTTAATGGCGATGTGACACTTGCGCACATGGTAGTTCCCCATAAATGGCATTTTCGTTCACCATCTCTGCGGAAACATGAAGTTTTCTTAGAAGTGTAACTAGTTATGGACAATAACTGACACTTTCGCACAGCCTACCAGAAGCAATCAGTCAGTCTTATGATTTATTGACTTGATTTTTCTTTAGTTACTTTTTTAAGTTCCCTTTCAACCGCGGGCCATAAGGCTCCTTTTTAGTGCATCATGCGGGCACGGCCATGACGATTTTTTGAGGTGCCCCTATTGTTTGCAGGACTACTTGAGTGAGGGAAGCACCCAGTAGTAGAAACCGCTGCCTAGTAGAAACAATAAAAAATATAATTATAAAAATTAGTATTTAAAAAAATACAAATACGCCAAAAGCGGGATCTGTTCCTATTGGTCATCTAATTATTGGCCTGTATACTATACTGCTTCATTTTCAAATAGAAATTTAGTGGTGAAATGTTCTTCTTCTAAGCTTTACTGATTATTTTTTTATCTTCACAATATTCACATTTCATTGCTCAGTCTGTTACAAATGATAGGAATATATTCTTCGACGGATTCACATGAGTATCTAGAATCCTCAATTTAAATTGATTGTCAGTAAATCCTGCCTGTATATGCATGTATACTGTAACAATATATGCGCACTCGTCCTGCTGATTTCGGTAGTTTGAATACGAAATCCTGTAGGAAAGAAATGAAAATCTTTTTATACAGGACATCATAACGGGCAGAATTAAGCAATTAGAAGGGCTGCACTTGGTCCGCAGACCGGAGTGCGAACCGGTTTTTACCCACCCCTGATGTACAGGTTATTCATCAAAGGTCGCATTGATGAACTGTTCTTAACTGCCAGGAAGAGCCTCGTGTGAAATTTTTAATAATAAATGTTTAGTAGAATAATTCTTAAAAAATTATTGCACCTAAAATTAATGATTTGAGAGCAAGTAAGTTAACCAAACTAAAAAACCTTTTACAACAAATGTTCATAGTTAATGAAAAGTAACGTAACAACATACTGTTATCATTACATTTTAAATTTAGCTCAGAGCATAAAATTATTATAATTATTCAACCATCTACTTGCCACAACAACATTTACAAATAATACTCACAATAATGTTCTATTTACTTTTTTTCTATTATAGGAAGAAAACATTAGTTCTATATCTTATGCATAAAAGATTACTACACATGTTCTTCCATTGCAGACATGGTTTCAATTATGCCACGCACAGCGAAACAAATTGTTTCAGCTAAATTTTTTATAAGGTATGCTCTAATCTACCTTACTTGGGAGGTCGGCGAACGAGCATGAATTTATCGAAGGTTAAAAAACAAGCCTTTAATTCACCGCTACAGTTACAGAGCTCCACGTGATATTCCATTTGTTGGTCTATTTGTATTTGATAGCAGGTTTCTGGTGTGCTCACTCTAATATTAAATAAGGATCTCTAGACACTGAAGGGCACATTCTTGCTAAAGTGTCCTTGACCATAGGCTTAGTATATTTTTTAAATTAAAGTTCAGGAATTTAATCAGAAAAAGGAAAAAAAAAACATTTAGCTAGAAATAGAATTTGAAAGTTTTTTTTTTTTTTTTCTTTTTTAAATACCATTTGAGAAGCTGTAGTTACTAAATGAATATCATGCAGCACGATACATGTAGAATACTGGGAAGTAAACGCTTGTTATCAACTTCAAATTAATTATCAAAAGCAGTGAATAATTTTAAGTTTAAAAACATAAAAATTTCACAAAATTAGAAAGTCCTTTGAATAAGTAAATCACCGACAAGTAAAAAAACAAAGAATTTAAAGGTCTTCATGAGAATTTAAAAAAATAATGAAAAGAATGTGATGAAATGAATTTCATGCAAACGACCTATAATAGCAATTTTACATTTCATATAATGTTATTAATATTGAATTTATTTGTAGTATAATTTTTATAGTTTAAAATTTTTATAGTTTAAAAAATAAACAACACAAAATAATAAATAATCCATGAACGTAAAGAAAAAATGTTTAAAGTTTTACTTACAAATGTTTAATATGACTTCCTCTAATTACATGCATAATGTAAAGGGAATGGAAATTCAGCCAAACAAATTAATGTGCCAAAGGTAAGTACTTCTAAAATTTATACGCATTTTTAGCATTTATATGCATTATTATTAAATGTTAAGCATTTTTAAAGTTTATATGTGTTTTGGATCTTAGGGTGATAGAAGCATCAATATTTTAAAATGTCTGCAAAATGAAGAAGTTGCACGGCGTAAAGTCTGGAAACCTAGAAGGCCAGTTGTTGAAATTAAATCATCTGCTTCGTGAAATTCGACTTACTTTACGAAAACGATAACACGTAAAATTTTTCTGCTCAGTAGAGGCCATTTTAACTTTTCATCAAAAAAAAAAAAAAAAAAAAAAACTTTTAAAACAATTTCTGTTATCTATATACTAAAATTTCAGGCATTTTCTTTTACTTTCACAAAATACGTATCATTATCTTTCTTTAAAAATTACAAAAATTTAAATTCGGAGATTCTTTCTGAACTAACCTGAATTTGAAGATTGACTTTATTTCTGTCTTTTTATTCAGTTACCTTATAAAAATTTTTGTAAAACTGTATGCTTCTAATTCACAACGGGTATATATTTTTTTTCGAAAACGTAAACAGTTAGTTGAGTAATGAAGAAGTATCTCAGCAGTTTATAAAAGTAATAACTTTATATCTATATTATTACGTAAGAAATACATATTAACGATATTAATGTATACAGAAATAAAATAAACTTTCCACAAAGTTCTTGGTTCTTCGTAAAAAATAATTTAAATACTTCTCCAACCTTTATGCAAATATTTTTACTGCAGTTAAAAATAATAGAAAAAGTAACCGAATGAAATGGATACAAAGTAAATATTAAAGCGTATACGATCGTTAGAAAAATACTAAAGTAACCACTGAGAACTAACGGAATTTCAACTTGTATTATTGTTCTACAATACTGCCTGTGAAAATTATATCGCATAAAAGAGTTTATCGAAGTGAATGGCTCCTCCTAGTTTAATCTGAAAACCATTCGATAATGTTCACTCATAGTTTTAACCAATGCCCAAAATGATTAATTATCTGCATATGAAAGCAAAATTGGACTTCTAGATATTTGTTAGAGAATGAAATATTAAAATGAAGCAGCTGAACAAAGGGCGCAGGCAGAAATTCGAATTTGTACTGTTGTTTAAAGTCAACAAAGCTTCTGAGCGTGATCACCATTCACTTAATATCTGAGGAAAAGAGAAACCTTAATTTGGAGAAGGTTTGGATTAAAACTAGATTGATTTGGAGGGTTATCAGACAAATGTCCATCTTCTTCAGGAGCAAAAAAGGAGAGTTTCTCTTCCGTTTTATGATATTGGTATACATTAGTTAAAACTGAAAGGTAACATTTAAGTGAAAGGCATAAATGGCGGCTAACTAGAAGACTCGAAAAAGGGAAGAAAACAGAAATGGAGGTCCACCTAGATCTGAATATTCTTTTACCTATATCACCTAGATCTGAATATTCAAGAACTTCGATCTTCAGATAACGTATCCATTAATAGACAGCCAGATTAAGGGCAGCCAAGAGCGAGAACTACATCCGAAGAGTGTTTTTTTAATCACCATCTGTTCGAAGAAACTGCAGAATGACTACAAAAGAGTTGGGTTTGAGGGAACTCGAATCAGGCATTCTACTGCTGCACGAAGGCTTCATGAGGTTGGTCATCATGCGAGAAAACTAAAAGGTGGTGTCCCACTTGCTTCATCTTACTAAGGACCCCCATATACGATGGTGTCATCGTCCTGTATAAGGAAGCCAAGAGAAATGTAACTGTGCAATATTTACTGTTTACCGTGTAACTTTTTATGCGATATAAACTTCGATAAACTCTTTTATGCGATATAAACTTCCCATATAAACTTGAAGTATGGGATAAAGCTTGTTTAATAAGTGCTACTTGTTCAAGAAGTACACTGTGACGATACTTAATGCAAATGTAATAATGTCAGCAATGGTTTTGAGCGGTACATCCAATGTTCTCCTTTTCTACATATGATTAAAGCATTTTCAACACAGTTAGAAGCCTCAAAGAGATGAGCTGCGTGGCACCAAGGATTTTGCAGACCAGTGTGTCTGGAGTTACTTGAATATGTTAAAGCGTGCAAATTAAAAACATTACTAGTTATTGCTGCAGTAAAGCACATTACTTACGATATATAACATGAAAATTATCTTAGCAGTATTATGAGATGACTAAATTAATGTATCCAATACGATTCACCAAAGAAATAACTATAGCTTACAGTTGTAGGTATTTGTGCATTAAATGATCCATCCAAGGACATATATTTAACATAAGTCTGAAGAACTTTGCCATTCCAAGTATGAACACGAAGGCGTTGAGCGAGACACTTTTACTAACACCTTAGTGCATACGGTATATTAAAAAAAAACACATCGTGTTCATTACATATCGTAGATATAGTAACGAGAAATATTCTTCTAGAATTATGTTAAGGTTAAAGTATTCTGTAATATATTTATATTCGATGATGCTTATCTGGTAATTAAATAGAGTGTTATTGCCTTTCTGGCAATAACTTTCTGGTATTCATAGTACTTAGATATAATTCTATAACTAGCCCTTTTCTTCTTTTATCTTCCTTGCTGACTTAAATCTGATAACTTTTATGATTTTACGCTGGGAACGAGTTTATTTACTTAGACCTAGTGTGCACAGTGCACTGCATGAGGTGTTCATTCCAAAATTAGATCTTTTTTTTTTTTAAATGTTCCTACGGTATTTTTTTTCGTCCATGTATATTCTCGGTTGTAAGTTATTTCGAAACTTAAAAAAAGTAAGTTATTTCGAAACTTAAAAAAAAAATAAGGAGCAATATTTGTACAGTTAAATTTGCTGAGAAAATTGCATTAAAAATTTCGCGGAGTACTCGCAGACAGCTTATGTTCCGACACAAGATGTAAGCCGGAAATTCACCTAATCAGAACGCTTTACTTAATTAATGCATGACAAATATGAGAAAATTACTTTCCATAGTAAGTGAATAATTACGTAATAGCAAGTACATAATAGCTGGTATTACAACTCAGCTATTATTAATTTGTTATTACATCAATTCTTCCCTTTCTGTAGCTCTTTAAACATGCTTTAAACGCATTAAACGTTACTCATCTCTCATACAAAATGAGGCTATTATTCCTGGGTGGTTCAGAAAAGAAGATACGCCACGTTTAAAGTACTTATTATTACTATTAGCCACGTTAAACTTCAATTTGAACTCTTATTTTTCCTCCCGCCTTCCAAGCTCGCTCCACGTTGGGAGAGAATAGACAACCATGGAAAGTGTTTTTGCAATTTAGTTTTTCAGAAGTTGCCCCTCCCAGAAAGCTAACTAAGTTTTTAAGTTATACGTTTCTAGTGCTGTTAAGTCTCAACGAGATATCCAGTTTTTATTTTCTCTCTGAAGAAATAAGATTAGAAAATATTGCCTCATATTTCAGTTCAGTCGTTAATGAATAATACTTTTCTTGAAATATGATAAAAATACTTAGAAGTACGTTAAGTTAAACCTATAAGTGCCTTGGTTAGAGCTAGAATAGTTTAATCAATTCACCATTATTTGAGAAAATCCTAATTGTTTTGTTCTGAATTATGGACTGAGTAGCTTGTAATTTATGTGCATTTCTTTAATCTAAGCAAAGTATTTAGACTAGAGATTCCCAACGTTTTTCTTGTTTCGAACCGTTTTAAATGAATGGTTTTCTTCATTGACCCTCTTACATTTTTCTCTGTAAGGTACAGTAAACAACATAATCATAATACAAATAAATTGCGTATAAATTTCTGAAAAATTGGGAAAAATCAATTATATTTATTATTATACAAAATGTCCACGAAAGTCCTTATCTGGCCTTTATTTTCCATATTGTTGGGAATGTAAACCTGGAATATAAAATCAATACCTAATTTATTTTCATGATATCCGTTGGTCATATGCATATATATTTTCAGTTACAAAAAAGGTTTTAAATGACGCTAATGTTTATATATATTTTTAAATTTTAAAAAACAAATTTTGCATAAAAATACAAAATCGCCCACCAGCGGCCGAGCGGTAACGTCGCTGAACACTGGTAGTTCGGTCTGAGGTTCGAATCCCGCGAACGGGGTGGCTGCATGGGCGTTTTCGTGGTTTTCCCCATGTGAAACGTGTATACGAGCCAATTTTCCTTAGAAAGTCCTCCACGAAGGCATCCCTGCATTAAGGCAGATAGCCCTCGAATGCTTTGCCGTAATCTATTAAAACCAAACAAAAACATAAAATACAAAATCTATTTTTTACACGTTTCTTCGATCACTATACTTTTATTTAATAAAATTTATTTAAAGAAATGTTCAACTTATAAAAATTAAAACAAACAATGTTTGATACCCGCACGATAAAAACTGACCAAGCTATTTAATATTAAAATCGGGAATCGTATTCAGGGGCCGTATACAAACTGAAGAGCGAAATGTTTGCATTGTACGTAGTAAATATAAAAATAAAATATCGTTACGCGACCAGTACGACTAGTAGTGGTAATATTATTTGCATTGATTAAAAGTGAAAGACATTAGTAGTTTAATACTTTTTTTTCTGATATTACCAGATTATGATTCTAAAGTAATAAAACTAAAAATATTTTGATAATATCAGAACATTATCAAAATATTTTTAGACTTTCTTTCGACATACCAAATGCAACGAAATTATACATAAAGACACTAGTAAATGACCAAAGAATATCACTGAATGGCATTTAAGGAGGAAATACCAAACTCGAATTATTTTGATTTATTTCTTAATCAACCCCTCAAGGAAAATTCAAAATGGCGTCAAATCTCGCAAATTTTGAAATAAATTGAATTAATTAATTTGAAACTAGGTCAATTTCTGTCATACGTGAGTTAAATTTTCTCTTTTTTTCATTTTTTTATAATGACGGGAAAATTTTCCTAAATATAAGCATAGGGACCAAAAGAACATGCAAAAAGTTAAATTTCATACTTTAAACAATATTAATTATTGACGCTTTAATTTTAGAATAGGAAAATATAAATGTCTAGGTCATTTACAACACTTTTGTAATAGGAAATGCTATGTGTCTACGACTAATGGGTGTAAAAATAAAGCCCGGTAAAGAATTTATTGACATTATATATATATTAAAATATATGTATGTACGCAGTCCCCGTCCACTTTAAATAGAAACATTTATTTTAAAACGAAAACTATGTACTTTCGAAAATAATACAAGATTCAAGTCTATATCCACTATAAGAAAAAACAAAGTTTGTTTATTCTTAACTGAAAACGATTATTTTTAGCAGCATCTCGGTTTTCGCTTTTCTAAATACAATACCTGTAATCCTCCCCAAAAACTTAATCAACGACGGACATATAAATAAAATTCCAATGAGGGTTAAAAAATAATAATATCAGAATAAATCATCTATTTTAACACAAGTTTCGCACACCAATTAAAACTTGAACTTCAGAAACATAATTTTCTCACTTAATGGTTATAATTAATTGGTAGAAGTGTAGATTCCGGATATCTTCCAAATTATGAGCAGCCTGTCTTTACTCGCGGTGTTAACAAAGAGATCAAAGAACTACATTAAAACGTCACAAATCAAACACGGACGGCGTTTGCAATTGTTGTCAAGGGACTATATCTTTCGGGAAAACAGTTATGAACATCTCTTCATTATCAACATCACCGAGTCTTTAAACTATATTTTTCTGTATCCTCATAAAAATGTCTGGAAAGGAAAGCATTTAAAGTCCGCCTGTACAACAGCAACTCTGAGTTAGTATTATCTAAATGGTGAATGTATAATTGCCCTTGCCATTAGGGAGGTATAAATGCGCAACCACTCCGCATTTTAAAAATATTTATTACCAGAGATGTTCACTTCGAAGCAATAACTAATACTTCCAAATTATACAGTACAAGAAAAAGCCAACACAATTAAGATTTGTCATACACAAAAGAGTAGAGAAGTTAGTTCAATTATGTAATCCGGTTGAAAAGGTTAATGGCTGACATCAAATTCATGTAGAACATTTTAACTTTAAGAAGGTTTCAAAAATAAATTTGGAAGATGAATGAAATTCCCTCAAGCAATTTAGAACAAAATTATCATACTTCAAGAGCAAAATTACTTTCGAAAAGCACGAACAATAACAATTATTTTACAGGCGAATTCGGTCCATTGATTATAATTGTGAAAAAAGACAATAAGACGGTTAAATATAAGTATTTATGCTTGCAATAAAATTAATAATAAATCAGAAGCTAAATTAAAGGCTACTAAAATTCATAGAAGCATAAATTTTAAAATGACATTAATCGCGTTCTTTCTTGACCTAAACTAGACAATTTGTTTATCTTACAATTTAGATTTTTATATTTTTGGCTTTAAAAATCTTGAAATGTTGTGTTAAATTGAAACTTAGAGATAATATGATTAAATTTGAAGTTGTTTACACTTGCGTCAGCAACATAAACGATATATGCCGCCCAGCCAGTGTAGTGGTTAGTGTTCGAAACACCATCGTATGGACTTCTGACCTAAGGTTCTACACCAAGCAGAGTTATGTACATGCAATGGAAAGAGAATCTACCGTCCACCGCCAAGGCGAGCTCAACAGACCAGCGGCATTCATTGAATGATAGTAATATTACAATGCTAAGTTGACAATGTCACCTTTAAAATAACTTTTACATAATAATCTGCATGAAAAATATACAATCAATTAATCGTTACATTGTCATGGATAGGATCTATGCTGTGGAAAGTGGAACTTGCATTAACTAGTCTCTAAACCCCTGTCTACTTCAATACGTCATAACTTCTTGTTCTTATCAGTTATGCACCTAATGATGTGTGTCCTTAGTAATTTTCACACTATTGTTGCACTTATCCACGAAGTAGGCCAGTCACATCAGTTCAGGCATTTAATAATTCCATAGCCCAAAGTTTATGATATTGTGTAGACTATTCTATGTTGATACAAACTGGATTCAAAGAAGTTAATTTTTGATAAATTCGAAGTGCACATTTGTTAAGTTCATTGTTCACGTAAACAATTGTCCACTTCGATACATCATAACTTCGTGTCCATAGCAGTTTGCACACTATGTCGCAGTTATATAAAAAAAAGCAATCAAGAAATTGCAGTTGGGAAGTTCACAGTAATATGTACACTGTTTTACTATTATTCCTGACTGTCGTAGCGATGGGCCCGGGATGCGTAATGGCAGACCGCATATTGAGTTGAACAGTGTTAAACGAATGTCGCATACTGCGCATGCCCAGAAAAAAATTTGGCGTAATTACTATGTTGGCGCGATTTGAAAAGAGGATAAATACGGTATATGGTAGTTGTACCGCCATCTGATTATAAACAAATCTGGCGTTTAAATCTTCGTAGAGTATACTGTAAATGTATAGTAATTACTGTATTAAAATACAATTTTTTGCTATGCTGCTTCAACAACTGGAAAGCTGAATGATACGATCAAGTATAAATTCGATTGAAGAGTGCAAAAATGGGTAAAGGAAATCAGCGTAAATACAAATGCCCCAGCGGATAGCGCAAGAGCTCCAAACCAAATGCTATTGCAAGATCGCTTTCAGGTATGTATATATTTTCCTATTTCAGTAAATTTGATATGTTATAAGTGCAAGTATGTTTATGTATTATGTCACAGTATCATCTTTCTTAACACACATACAGTTCAATAACTTTTCTTAACATTTCCTAAATTTCTTTATAATGCAACATTAAGAAAAACGTTTTAAGGAATGATTTGTTTCCTTACTGTTCTAATTTTTTCGAAAAGAAACATCATTTTCAAGAAACTTCAAGAAGAAAACTATTAGTATTTACAGCGTAATTTTATCACAGGTAAAACTGATGCAAGGTACTTGGGTCTTTTATCTCCAAATATGTTGAAATGTTTTAATTGAAGTTAATATGATATAAAGTAATGTAATGAACTCGTAATGAAATAAAATGTGGTACAACTGTAAAGAATTGGTAAAAATAAAATATAATTGGTTTAAATTTACTTAACTCTTATATTATCAAATATCTATTGAATAGAAAAATCTGATGAAATATTAAATGTAACAAGTTCTATTTTTAAAAGGCAGATTGATTGTACAGCATGTAGGAATTGATGATGATTTTTAATAATCCTAAAGTAATATTAAAGTCAACAATAAAGTATATTTTGATGTATGTAATTTTTCGTCAATGATTACATAACATTGCACTTTAATATTATAAAGTATGCTTAAATTGTTTTCATGTGTGCTATATATTATTGCAAATTAGTTCTTCATAAAATTGTATGTTTCTGCAGTGAAAAGTATGTATGCCATTATGAAAGTTATAGGGAAACATGTACATGTACCGCACATGTAGCAGGAAGGCAAGATGATAATTATGACTGTCAATCATCATTTGCTTGTACCTGTCAAGCTGACTATACAGACTATAGTAGCCAATGATAATTTGTAGAAAGTGTGTACCAGAGATGAGAATATATGAATTACAGTTAGTAGATAATCATTCTTAACTAAATAGTAAAATTTAAATACAATAACCCCTTATTTCATTTTTTATAAATTTTCTTATTATTATGATGTGATTTCACAACCATTGACACTCTCGTGTTAAATAAGTCATTCAGCACAGAACAGCATATCATTTTATTGGTATAAAAATAATAAAATATTTTGTGTGTATGACCATGTTGTGATCTAAGATTTTTCAATACTTGAATCATCATTTTAAAGATTTTTATAAAATGATTTTAATTTCAGGCATTGGCACAGTGAATGGCAGCTGAAAAATTTTGACCGTTGTTTCTGGAATTGGAATGTTAAGATGTAAGTAAATGTCTGAGTTATAGTTAATAATACTGTGAAGCACTTAATTGTATGCTTTGCTAATATAGTTAATGAAAGAGGTGAAATTTCAAATACAATTGTTTCAATTACAATTATTACAGACATTATTTAATTTTGTAATAATGCTAATTAAATATACGAATTAAGAAAATACAAAAATTAGCGCATAAGCATACTAAGTAGTTCAGAGCAAAATTTATACTTAATTTATAGTAAGCACTCATTCACACATACGATGACTCGCACGCTGATATAAATTTGGTGTGCTTTTATACTATTTACATGTCTCTTATATTCAGATTTGAATCATCATCTGCCGACAAATTCAGTTAATCAGGCATTGTTGACCTTATTAGTTTCTTGCAGATGTGTGAAATTTGGGAACATTTTTAGATTTAGTGTAGTTGTTTGCTTTTCAAGTTTTCGCATAATATCAACCAGAAAAATTACCTCCATTTTAAAGGTCAAAGAGATAAAATGAAAAAAAAAAATTAGTTAATATCATATCTAGAATGTTCTTTTATTACACAACTATTATTTAAAATGGAGGCAATATTTTTATAATACTTTTATTTACTTTTCCAGTATATGTTATAGAAGCCATTCAAATCCCACTTGGGCATTTTCAAGCATACTAGCTGTTGAGTATTATGTCTGACTGTAAACACACAAGCAAAGTACATATAATTATTATGTAATTTAACTATCTTTCCTTCAAATATTTCTTCAAAATTACGGAAGGCAGGGATACATTTGAGCCTTGATTAACAGTCAGTGTAGTCGCCATGACGGATAAGAAAACAGATGAATAAAATACTACCCATAATCACCAACATATAATGCAAGAATTTGAAAATAAAGATTGCTTATTAGCATAATAGTGCACTGTATATTAGATATAAAAATTATAGAATTGAAAATTTGACACACATCATCTTTGCTTATTATTATATACATTGAAAATAAACAGTGTGCTTCTGCAACAGAATAAATATCACGTGTATTAAAATTTTTTGTATACATGGAGCTTTACTGTTCAGTACATTATACAAAGAACAGTATATATAATGATTATCAGGTCTGCACAGAAATTTTAAATGGAAAATTCTTGTTTATAGATTTAGTTGATATTTCGTATCTTGCGTACAGATTTAGTTGCTATTTTGCAAGACATGGCAATATTTCAGACTTTTATTCTAAATACTGTGACAAAACAATTGTAGTAGATTACATTATGTAGCTTATAGTAATAGCTTTCATACGTACGTATGTAATATTTTGGCAGGAAGGACAAAGCTTGACGATATAACTACATCATAATCCGGGCATTGTTATGGCTGAGTAGAAGACTGCAAAATGACGACAAAGAAGGATTTAGCTTTTTAGATCCCACATCTTTAATTACAGCAGATCACTTTGCCTTTAGATGAAATTCTCAAAATTACATGTTCAATATTGATTTAAACTAAGTAAGATTGAATTTAGATTTTAAGTCATAACTGTTTTAACAAAGGAAAGAACAAGATGGGATGAGCAGCTGCAAGGTCTTGTAGCAGCGGTAGAATAAAGAAGTCTGACAAAAAATGGCATGTACTCAGTACTTATACTAGCGGTTATATAACATGCCAGAATGTTCTCCAAAGTACTGGTCTCGGGGAAAGATCCTGAAATTGCGGAAAGTTAATTATAGGTTGCATGCTCGCATAGAACAAAGCCATCGTATTTTTTATATTTTACATGTATGTAATACATATTCTTTGTGTCTTGGTGAATATATTCTGCCTCACTAGCAGGTAATAGAAACTGACGATCAAAAGATTGATGAATATTTAATAATTTTGATGAGATGGATGAAACTTTATCTCTGAAAGTAAACTACAGTCAAAAGTCGTTAATTCGGACACCCATAATCCGGAATGACCTATAATCCGGACCTCAAAGCTACAAACTTTCTGCGCATGCGTCGCGTTCACGGCTGCGAATATGCTTGTGCGCATGCGCGTTTAATGTGTAACGGACGGTATAAGCTAAGCTAAAATTATTTAATTCAGTTAATGTTGCAGATTGCGTTGTTCCTTAATCTTCGAATTGGATCCGACTTGTTCTTTTTTGCAGACTGTTAGAGCAATTTCATAAAAGTAAGCTTGAACTTTCGATTATGTCAAATAGAATTTCTGATATATATTTACTAATATGTAATTTGTATCTACAAAGCGTAAGTATGTTTTGAAATCCGAAATCTGTTTATCAATTTCACGCCACCGATTGGAAGTTGATCTGTCAGCACTATCCTTATCTTCCGGGCAGATGTTTTTATTTTATTTGGCTTATAATTCCTTACTAAGTGTAGTATTTCATCTCGATGTACTCCGTCTTTGATATGATTTAAATCAAGTTCCTCGTCATTATAATTCGCTTCCAATAGTGAAGAAAGTGACCCAGAGGTTATTGAAAACGAAAACATTTCGATTGACAAATTAGACGGTATTCTCAACACAGCAATTATAGGACTTGAACAGCGGAACTTTGTAACTAAACAAGAAATTATGTCTGTTTAATAGAATTAAAGAGAAAGTATTATCACATGAAACGAAGCAACTTACATTGAAAGAAATGTTTAATAAAGTAAATAACTAAATATTAAGCTTTTTCTTTTTGTAAATTTTGATACCCTTTAGATCTTAATTGTTCTTTATTTCATAAATTACGGTTTCATATTTTTAATTTTGTAATTTCTGCATGCCATCTTACCAGATTTAAACTGATGATCTATAATCCGGAATCACCGAAGTCCCGACGAGTCCGGATTAACGACTTTTGACTGTAGTTTAAAACGTATTAACACGTTGATTGCCATGGGTGTCACCGGTGGCCGGCACTCGATTTGGCTACAGCGCTGTGGGGGCCACTGATGACCGACGATGCGACCAATAGTAAAAATACATAATTGGAGTAAATATTGATACTGATAAATTTTTAAATAACGCCATTGTTACTATAATGGTTTGAAGAAAAATAAATTGCAAAAATTATCTACAGCGCCTCGAGGGTCACTGGTGACCCCCCACCATGAAAAATACATTAAACACATTTATATAACTCATCTTATCTTCCGTAGATAATATTTCAACATAATATACATCGCATAATAAAAAAATCGTATGGGCGTCATGGGCAAACCACGTAAAATGCACGCGGCAGCCATCGTGTTAAATATGGTTTTCCAGAATGTTTCCTAGTAAAGTTTTTAATCTCAGACTAAATGATGCGCATTATATTTAGTCTGGAAGTTTATGTTCTTTTGTCAAAAGTATGTTTTATTGTAATTCGGCTTAGATTGTAAAGTAAAATTTATGAAAATATAACGAGTTATAAATGTATTGCGGATATTAAACTAGATTTTAATTATATGCAATTTTGAAATTTTAGAGATCTTGCTTCATGTAATTATTTTTAATGTTTTTTATTAAATTCTAAATTAATGGTATTATGCATGCATTAGAAAGTGAAATGAAAGAATACTTAGGGATATAATTTGGTTGCATTCTGTTGTTTCTCAGTTCAATTATTCTGATTTCAAAATTACTCGAGGATTCTCACGAATACCAGCTCAAACATTTCCGAAGTATTTCTGCAAAATATATGTAATTACTTAAGAATTGTATCTTTTTGATAATATTTTTTTTAGCCTTTACAAGTTACTGCCAAAATTATTTTGTATATCGGAAATCTTCGAGGGGATTAGTGTGTCTCGCATAGTTATCCTGGTGCCACACTATAACACTGAAATTGGTGCATGTATAATTGAATGTTTAATAAAAAAATGTATAATTCCTCTTTTATGATATTTCAAGAATGAATACTACTGAAACAAGAAATATTAGTACATTAACATTATCTTAATTTTCATTGTGTATTTGTTATGATGCATGTATTAATGTCATTACAAATTAGCACTTGGTAATGTTTGTTTCAATAATATAGGCTTAAGATTATCCCTCAAAGAAAGTGCCACAGAGATTATCACTCAAAGAATGGGTGCAGGCCAACCACCAACACAAGATATTAAAAGAACAATGACAATTAAGATTTAACTATAAGGAAAAATCTGAGTAATGTTATTAGTCATAACACTTAATTGTTTCATATTATTGTAAATTTATGCGAATATTCCTGTATTCTGTTTATTTTGCAGCTTATGTTATTTATTGTAAATTCATGTATATGTTTTCATTTTTTGTTCTGTTATGTATTTCATATAATAATTTTTTGTTGTACATATTAATTATATGTGTATATTACATCATTGAATTACTGTATTTGAATTTTAATAAACCTTTTTTTAACATTCAGTAGTACTTTTCCATAAAACCCTGAACATTCAAAACACTCACATCACTAATCCTTGATTCTAAATAACACTTGAGTTTACTTAATTCATATACTAGTAAAGAATTTAAAAAATAATACAACTGTGATGTATTTTGAGATTTAAAAAATACTGCTCAATTGGGCATTTTAAAATGTTCTTCCTTTTAATAGGAAAATTTTTTAAGGATTTAATTATTAGTATTTGAATATTATATTATTATATGATTAATTAGTATTTGAATATATTGTGTGTAATGAATAAGTAAGGCAGTGAATACATTTTGAATAATAACTTCATACGAGGAAATATAATCTTTAAATGCTATTTATGAGATTATATGGCTGAAATCTGTAACCCATAAGCAGTTAAAGCAACCCCCCCAAAAAAAGAAGACATTTTATATAGTTTCCTCAGAAACTTTAAATATTTAAACATTATATGTCCCTAAATTTCTAGGAAATATAAAATATGTTTAATTATAAATTCAAAATACTCATTTCATTCAATTCAGCTACTGGCCATTATATGAACTTTTCCTATATTATTAAAATGTTGCTCATGGATTTTGCAAGGTGAAGACTACAATGTTATTCCCTTATAACTAATGCTGATATAATAGCATGAAGTAGACTTCAGCATTAGGAATATAGAATTATATATTTTGGTCTTTGTTTATTAATTAGCTCACTTTCAAAAAATTCATATCATACAGTAAGTAGTATTCATAATTTTTCTTATTTTATTGATATTTCATTGAAGTATTAAAATGTTAATTTAATTAGTAATACCTAATAATGTCAAATGCGTATATTATTATACAGAATGGGATTCTGATTATTACACTAGGACAAAGTGATATTCATGTTAATTTTTCACCATGTTTCTGCGTTATGCTTTTTACTTTCCACACAGTATTTGGTTTTAATTATTATTTTTTATTATTTGTAGGACCTTAGGTCCTACAAATAATAATACCAGAAAGTGTGACTTTCTTATATTATCCAACAGGAGACCTGTGTTCACATCTTATATTTTAAGTTTACAGTTTTCTTTTGTAGATGACAGACACCATATATTCAAAAGAAATTAACATACTGCTGGATATATGCATGTGTTTTTCATATTTACAGCTGTTGCATGTGATGTTATGTAATTGGGTAAAAAATGAAAGAATTAAGTTTATTATCACCAAAAAAAATGTATATTTCGACATAGAGGCTACATAAAAATGAAAATGGCTAAATTAAAGTGGTGAATTGAGGTTGTAGAGTTTTTTTTATTAACCAGTTATTTTATGTTATTAAGCTTTTTTTTCTCGCTTTCCATTTTACTGCCAGAATACTAATTTTGAGTATATTCGAACGAGATAGAAAGCAGTAGTATTTAAAAGAAGAGGTTTTAGGTGGTAGAATCAGAATGAAGAATCTACTTGAAGACCACAATATTAGTTGGGTTCTCTTGGGAGCAGGTTATCTACAGCATTGCATTTTTCTCCCCATTAGCTTATCATGCCAATATTAGATCTGAGACAATTTGTGCATTTTCTGTCTGTGTAGCCTTTGGGCTAACTAAAATTTACTTAGTTAAATTCATTTCGTTACTTTTGATTTACACCACAAATGCTGGCTTATTATGTATGAATAAGCTGTGCACTATGTTAATTTGTCTGAGTTTATAAAAGGGTTTTTTACACCTATTCCAAACCTCTGTTTTAATTTCCAAAACACAACGAGAAGTCGCTTAAGTTTTCCGGAATTCTAGCACAGTATATATTGCCAAAGTGGGTGAAACTCTTATAAGGTGTAAGAAAGGCCAAAAGGAGATTCATTAAATCAAGAAAAGTAATCAGTGGAAAGGGCTTTAATCTTAATTATGAAAAGTCGAATTTTACACCAAATATTCAAACTTTTGTAAAGTATCTTATATTTAATTAGCGATAGTTTAAAAGAAAAAAATCACCTTTATATTCATAATATATGTTACATTCTGTGAATTTTCCATAAATAAACATAAAGAATACAATGACAAAATCATCGTACTAAGCTATTTTGGTAAAGTAAAATCTACTGTTTTCAAAATTACGAGTAGATTGTTTTCATGAAATTCTTTTATTAAACATTAACTTATATTTGATAATCAGTCTTCAAGTTCAAAAATCAGTTAACTGTTATTACATTTGTTTTATGATCAAATATTTTAATTTGGCATTTGAGCATTTCTAATGGCATTTTGTTTTCTGTTCAACATCTGTGCTCTGTTAAGTTTATAACCAGTTAAATTATTACTGTGTCTCTGAAAAATCAACAGCATTCTTAAACACCATTTTAAAAATATTTCTATGTGCAGTATTTTATCAGCAGAATTTTTTCTAAATAAATACAGAAGTTGTTATGAAATAACTAAAAGTACGTATCTTGAAAGAGAAACAGTATTCGTAATGTTTGGTCAATTATGATAAATTAACAGCTATCATAACTTTGCACAGGCCCTCCAGCGGCCGAGCGGTAAAGTCCCTGAACACTGGTAGGTTTAGTCTGAGGTTCGAATTCCGCGAATGGGCTGGCTGAATGGGTTTTTTCGTGGTTTTCCCCGTGTGTAACGTGTATATGAGCCAGTTTTCCTTTGAAAGTCCTCCATGGAGGCATCCCTTCCGTTAGGCAGATAGCCATCGAGCCTTTCCCATAATCACACACATCATAAATTTGCATGCATGTTGTATACATTATATATATGCATAAATACCAAATTTTGGCAACAAGTATAGTTGTCACAAAATAATCACAAAGTCTAATGGAACGTACTCATCACACGTACGTCCAATTTCGTCACATGTAGTTCGGGGGGGGGGAGAAATCAAATTTATGTACAACTAAAATTTCTGTAAGTATTTGGCAGTCTTAAAGAATTTTTTTTTTGGGGGGGGAATTGCAAATGTATCAATTTCTTATTAATATAAAATCATTTGTTGATAATTTCAAAATATTTTTTTAAAAAATATTTTTTAACTTTCTAAGCCATCTAAATCATAGACCAAAATGTGTTTCTGCAGATATTCAGAACTTCAGGAAATAGAAATACATCCACAGTTACATAATATGTAAAATATATTTCTTTTAAATGCTTGGAATATTTGAAAAAATATCTAAATTCAAAGAAACGGTAAAATATGTTTCACTTGCAAAGATTCTTTGTTATTTATTTGATTATATCACCATTAATAACAATGTTAACTCCCCAGAATAAAAAATATATTGTTTATGTACTGACGGGAAACAAACCAAGTCAATAAATCTATGATCAATGACAAAAGCTACCTTTTAAATACTTTTAATTCTGCTTCTTAAAATTTTTACATTTCAAAATAATATTTCTACACAGCTTTAAAATAATTTTTAATGCAACAGAAATCTAAATAACATATTTTCCACTGCAGTAAAATTCTAAATAACTTCAAATACTAACTAAAATTCATTCCAAAAATTCCTGTTCCTTGGAGATGATACAGGAAAAACCTTTTCTAATAATATATATATATATTTCTTATTCTAACAGGAGTTATTGATAAATAATCCGATGAATCAATTGATACAGGCATAGAGAGATAAGATGTAAATCATTATTACAAAATAATGTGAAGCAGTGTTTGCATTCAAAATGCAAGATGTAATACTTATGAAATTTCGCACATTCCTTTGTAACTGTACATATTTTCGTCCAGTGTGTGTGTGTGTGTGTGTGTGTGTGATTATGGCAAAGCCTCGAGGGCTATCTGCCTAAGAGGAGGGATGCCTTCGTGGAGGACTTTCTAAGGGAAACTGGCTCGTATACACGTTACACATGGGGAAAACCACGAAAACGCCCATGCAGCCAGCCCGTTCGCGGGATTCGAACCTCGGACCGAACTACCAGTGTTCAGCGACTTTACCGCTAGGCCGCTGGTGGGCTATTTTCGTCCAGAAAATGAAATTTAGGATTTAGTTGAAAATTTATTCATTGTACTTTTAAGCAATAGAAACAATTTAGGATTTACCATACTTTCCATTCGTACATACATAAAGAAACACTGAGGAATATAGCAAGTGCTTGTAAATATCAGTGAAGAAATTTTACAATTCTTTAATGCTGTTTATTAAATTCTTTGAAATGAGAAAATAAAAGCGCGAATATACGCTAACAAACTAAGCGAGAAAATCCAGTTTACATTACTGAATTATAACATGTAAACAAATTACATCTAAATAACGAATTATTGCGGACAACATATGTTAACAAATATTAAATGCATTGTTATTGACAAATTAAAATGAAATATATATTAGAAAAATAAGCAAGTGCAATCAGTATGGACGTTAAAATAAGTAATAAACAAAGTTCCACAACACTGTAGTTGTAAACATCACTCGAACACAATCGACAGCCGTGGAGATCACAAAAAGCTAGCGTAGGGTTGCTTAGTCGCCAATATTTCTCCCCGCGTCAAAGGTACACCATCAAGCATGCGCAGTAAGCGAAATTCGCTTAACACTCTTCAACTCAATGTGCGGTCTGCCATTACGCGCCCGGGATCGAATGCCGGAGAGGGCATAGTTGTAACTGTCCTTCCCTTCATAGGAGGCAACGGTGGCTACCTATGAGGTGCTTCCATGATGGAATGGCCACCACTTTCAGCCCTTGTAGTGGCGCTAGGGTAATGGTTATTAAATAAAGCGTCCAGCCATTATTAAAAACATAAAGGATAAAGGCGAAACGAATTCTGTGTCATACTCACAAAACATTTAGGTAAAAAACATTTAAAACATTTAGTAAGCTGTTTAATATTGAATACTCAAAAACTGTAGCAACACGTCCTTGCATACCAACAGAAGAAGCAAAGTTAGAGGACCAATAAAACCCTAAAAAAGACACTGGATGATGTACTTCAAATGACAGTGAGACAGTTTTCCCTTCTACTGGGGGACGCTCAAATTCATACAACTCTGAGACTGATTCAGTTGGATAAAAGTACAGTAAGAATTTCTTGCATGCTTTTCACATTCAAAAATATCTCCACAGTAACTAATTCGAACTCTTTTTTTTTTATTATCAGCAAAAATCTTCGAAAATCTAAATTTTTCGTACAATTGTTTGATTGTACGAAATGAGTATTTGAGTACAATTGTGTGATTTATCCTACGTAAAAGATGACGATGTAGGCTTTATCATTAAACTTAGCATGTCTTTAAATTCAGATGTGCCTATAAAACTTAATACCTAATTTCTTTTCATGATATCCAACCAGTGACGGTTAATGTTATTTGCTCTCAGCTAAAACCGAACATTTTCTTTTAATCCTTTCTTCTTTAATGCTAATTCTATCCAGCATTATTAAGATCCATTGAAAACCAATTATAGCAGGCATTCATGGAGTGGTCCCTAGATATTAATAGCAACTATAGTCCGACTCACACGAGGATCAGTAGATATGAATGCCGATAATTAGTTGACATTCATGTCTTGAGGATTAGATACTTAAATAAACGGCGTCTGTAATGCTAGTCCTTCAATTTATTTAGTAATTTATTTATCAAATGAATTATATTATCAATATAGTTAGCCGTAGCATATACAAACGCAGCGTTTACAATGCCCTACGGTGCAAATGGATTGTGTACGCTACATTTGACGCTATTGATGTTTTCACCTATTTAAGTAGAATATGCTTTAAAACAATAATGTATGTGTAAATTTGATTTTCGATGTTTAAAAAAATATATTTTCAGATTACTTTGACGAAAATGTAACTATCAATAAAAACAGTAATTTGCAATAGGATATACATATCTGTGTTTAAAAAAATTAACCCACCGTTAAAATGACCTAATGATGAAAATGTGTTTTCGCTGGAAGTATCAACTCAGAACAAATAACTTTCCAGAGAAAATTATTTGCCGCGTCTTATCCGATAAAAGTCTGTTCATACCACGTTTTAATGGTCACAGCTGGTATAAATAAAACTTAACAGATAAGCAACTAGATTTTGCTATATCATGGAAAGTTCGGATTTTATCTAAATAATCTAACTTTTCAACTTTACTCCAAAATGCCATAAAAATACAAAGCATAGCGAAGGAAGCAAGCTGAAGACCTGTGCGACAAGGTTATGTTAAATTGAAATAAATCTGGAGGTTTTTAAATTATTACAATTATTATGAAAACATCAGCTAAGAAATTTCATCAGATTCCACTGACGACAGGGTTCTTCGCCAACTTGTTTCTTAAAAAGCAAGCAATGTCATCAGACAAGAATTCATTTCAGATCATTTCGTCTGAAAAGTATGAGGAATTTTACAATTGGTTGTTTTCACTGTGGGGTTTTTTTCATTGTCTGAATGTTTAACTGCTCGCCTAACTGTTGTAATACTTCTTTGGCGATATGAAGCAACTCCAATGATGGAACACAGCAATAACCAATAACTTTTATTTAACACTAAAAAAAATGGCGACATACAAACAAGAAGAGAAAACATATTCTAACATTTAAAAATAAATTACATTCTTCGTGCGAGAGTCGCACGTGGCACTCGAGTCTGGTTTCAAATATTGCCATTCACAAATACCTTAATGTTCATCTATTTAAGTTATTTAAACTACAAGATTTTAATAATATGTAAAGCTGTTACACTGTGTAGAGTCATTAGGTTTTTTTGGAAGCAGAGATGAAAAATAAGCAATGTCCTCGCGGGGATTCGAAACACGGACCTCTCGAATACGCGCCGAGCGTGCTGACCACCACACCACGAAGGCATGCTAAGAAGGCGGGAGAAATACTTTATATACTTCCTCTTTAAAGGGCGACTGGGGATTAGGGGATCCAATCGCCAAAATTCTGGTGGTGGAGAATCATCATCCACCACCTTTTTTGGTTCGGGCGCCACTGTAGAAACATTAGGGTTTTTTTTTTTTTTTTTTGGAAGCAGGAGAGATTAAAAATATGCAGTGCTCTCGCCGGGATTGGAACCACGGTCCTCTCGATTACTCGCCGAGCGTGCTGAACACTACACCACAAGGACATGCTAAGAAGGCGGGAGAAATACCTTACAAATTTTCTACAGACTTTTGTCGATATTGCAAAAATTGCTCACTCCCACCACTAATAATGGTGCATCACCGGAGTTTCCAGACAGTAGAAAGAGAAGCTGTCGAGCTGGTTGTTGCGTTAATATTTAAAGATTAGTTCACTTTTTATTTCGTAACGGCAGTTAAGCAATACTGTAGAGATAAAAATTTACAAATTAAGACATCATTAATCTTATACAGCGCTCCAGAACACACAAAATCTCTGCAGAATTTATACCAGGAAACCATTCTTGTGTTTCTTTATCCCAATACTACCTTCTTCATACAGCCTATGGATCACACAGTGATAGGTATGTTTAAACGGCATTACATGAGGACAACATGAAAGAGGCCATCAAGGCCACTGGGAGGAATGTGCTCTACGTTAAGAGAATTTTGAAGACTATAACATACAGAACGCAATAAAAAACAATGAAAATTCGTAGGCTGGCATAAGAGTCAACAATGACTATTTTTGAAAACAATGATCCCAAAAAGGATACGAAATTTTATAAATTCAGAAGAAACTCTAGAACGTATAATTGATGAAAACCTAATAAATGAACTAAACTTGGATGTCAACAACGAAGATGTTAATAATTTGATTAAATCTCATTCATTACTGTAAACTGACAACTTAATTCAGCAACAAGAGTTAAATTAAATACACAAAGAAAAAGCTGATGGGTTGTATTCAACTAGTTCGTGTTAAGTTTATAAAGAAAACCATCGAAAGTGCTTACACACGTCTCATTAACTTAATTATATACATGTTAATACATGAATAAATAATATAATTGATAAATAAGTATTTTAAAATACAATTTTTAATTTTTGTACATCCCTCTACTTTCGAATATTCAACATCCGCACATATTTTCACATTCAATTATATGTGAAAGTCGACAACCACCTGTACATTTAAATTGCATGCAAGATTGTTAAGGTATTTGTAGTTTACTGTGCATAGTTCGTATCTTGTTTTTATAACGCTAAAATACACTCATGTCCATAAATTAAGGTTAATGCAAAATCAGGAAAAGGAAGAGTTAGAAGCAAAACAAATTTGACTTATTTGTAAAGCATATTTATTGAACAAAAGGTAAAGAGCAAAAAAAGATGCTATATGCTTGATATTATTAAAATATTAGCGATTTTTTCTCGTTGGAGCAAATTACAAAAAAACCCTATTTACAAAAAATCAATATTACATGGTTGGTATGATTGTTAATATATTGTATGTCTCCCAGACGATGCAATACAGTCCGTACAACGCCTAGGCAGGCTGAGTATCAAATTATCGATCTGATCTTGGGGGATATTACACCACTCAAAAAGCAATGCTCTCCGAAGTTCCGGTAGACGTGTAGGAGGAGGTTGACGGGCTGCAACTCGTCGGCTAAGCATGTCTCACACGTGATGTACTGGATTCAAGTCCGGTGAGAATGCTGGCCAGTCCATACGGGTGATATCCTCCGATTGAAGGCATTCGCTTACGATGTTTGCACGGTGAGGACGGGCGTTGTCATTTATAAACACAAATTGTGCGCCCATGGCGCCCCGAAACAAACGTACATGTTGTTCCAGAATGACGTCCCGATAGATTTGGTTTGTCATGGATCCAAGTTAAACATGCAGGTCACTTCTGGAATCCAGAATAATTC
Organism: Stegodyphus dumicola; assembly: GCF_044657685.1. Lineage (NCBI taxonomy): Eukaryota > Metazoa > Arthropoda > Arachnida > Araneae > Eresidae > Stegodyphus > Stegodyphus dumicola. Next base: position 104,768,172 of record NC_140771.1, read on the forward strand.
CACCCCAAACGAGAACTCCTGCACCACCGTAACGGTGTCGTTTAATGATGTTTTCTTGGTGGTAGCGGGTACCTGAAGCTCTCCATATGAAAGCCCGGCGAGAATCAGAGTGCAAGCTAAACCTGGACTCGTCGGAAAACATCACACAAGCCCACTGTTGCGGTGTTCACAATGTATGCTCTCTACTCCAGACTAACCGCAGGCGACAGTGAGTTGCAGTAAGTGGAACGCATCTGACAGGTCTACGAACATATAGACCAATCTGCCCTAAGCGTCTGTACATGGTTTGCCTTGAAATTGTCGTACCAGTGGCTGAAGAAAGCTGACGAGACAGGTCTGAGGCTGTGCTCCGCCTGTTTCTTTTGGCAGTAACTGCCAAATACCGGTCCTCATTCAGCGTTGACTCTCTGGGGCGACCTGTGCTGTAACGTCTACTCACATTACCATCATCTTGGAATCGTTGCCAAAGCCTGGAGATGACACTCTGTGCAATTCCAAGTTCGTCTGATACTTCCAGTTGGGTACGCCCACATTCCAGACGGCCGATAATTCTACCACGTAAAAAATCATCCAAAGGCGTCCTTTGTGTCATAACTATTCGGTTATTGCACTAAAATGCTTATAAAGCGCCTGCGAACAATTTTACTTCTTTGCCTGTATTCTTATGTATCACTCTCTTACACTCTGGTCATTGTGACGTACCATCAGTGTCATCTGGTTACTTCCTGAAATTTGCATATGATTCTTCAAGATGTATGTAGTGATTTTACAGGTGATATATTTATTTTAGAGTTCGATTTCCGCGTGACTCCGAATTATCCTTAATTTATGGACATGAGTGTATTACAGAATAAGTATGTGCAATCTTGAGATAATATAAAATCTTTCTAATTTTATGGTTTAATTGCTTTCGAATGCTAAAATACTTGGTAGTTTGGTATGCTGCCATATACAACATATTCATCACCGACGCGGTAAAAAGAAATTAAAGAACATTGTCCAACAAGAAAAGAATTCGAATAAACGCCACGTGATGATTTCAAAATAGTATTTTCCTGCCAATAGACATACCTTTAATTCATAATTTCCCAGTTAAATTTCCAACGCAAGTATTTTTAATTTGTAAAGTTAATGCAGCCAATCTAAATGCAAATTACGGGAAACGCAATTCATATAAAACACATTAAATTCTTTACACTTTAGTAAAACCAATCTAAAAGGACAGAATTAATTGATGATGGGTAGATGCTATCACTGCAAGAAAGAATAGCTCGTATTTCATGTCAGATAAACGGAAGATCTGCATTTTTAATGGATTCGAATACAAAATTTTTTAGAATATTTCTCTCCTTATTGATTACCCGAAATAAGTCACTTTCCGAAGTTTATAAGCAAATTATTCATTCTAATCGATTGTTAGAAGTCCTTAGATTTTTATATTCACACGTATAACAGTATTTAGCTAGTGAGCTCTCCATTTCTCTAACGAACTGAATAAGCCTACGCGTGAAACTCTATGGTATGAATTGCGAAGGAATGAGAATGGGAGAATTAAAAAGTAAAGAATAAATACAAGTTTAAAGCTGTATATATATTTTGAGACTTGGTATGAGAATTACAACATGAACAGATTAAACGATGATGTATCAATTATTTTATTGTTTTATTTTACAACTCAACCAAGATGCTGATATTATTTATTGCAAACGCTGGAAATAATAACTAAAGTAAACAACAATTAAAGTAGGTAACTCAAGCATTAAAACTAACATTAAAACAGTTTGCAGAATACAAATCATAACATTTCAAAATTATATATATATAAAATCTCAAAACATTTTGCCTGTTTTCTAAAACAAAGTCTTAAAACTTAATTTTTCATTTCTTCTGAAAGCCTAGTCCCTTCCGCTTTGCTTCGTTCTGGCTAGCAAGCGTTGCTGCTCGCTTTTGTGTGTTACCTTAAGATGAGCTAAACTTCCAAAAATGTGGAGTGTATATTGTGCCCATAATGATCTGATAGTGCGTCTAAGGAATTGTGTTATTTGGTAACACAATTATCTTGAATCGATGGCTACGCCTTCTGCAAGTGGCATCCTTCTATCTACTCAGTAAAGCCTTTCCAAGTTACATCTACGATATAAGCCGTCTTGAATATATTATAGCATATCACATATATTAGTACTAATAAATTATAAAATTATTTATGTTCAGTGTAAAGTGATGTTGTAACAGAGCATCTTATTTAGATAATGTGATTTATGATGAACGTAATTTAAGGTAAGCTGAAGCAAGGGGCACTGTTTTTAATGTAGATTTCTTTCGATTTGCATATGAAACCAGTAGAATGTCAAAATAGTTCATTAAAAGCATATTTCAGAGCTTAAAAATTTAAATTCTAATAATTTCATGTCAGGTATTTAAAAAATAAAATCCAGAATTTTTGAGAGAATCATCTATAAATTAGGTCTTGAAAACGGACAGGGAAAAATCTATTCAAATCAGCGCGCAATTTCGTACACAGAAACATTTTAAATTGAGTAAGGCTTGATTTTAAACACATGGACATATTTTTAACCTTTTGCAATAATGCAGATTTTGGGCCAAAACTACTGTTTTCGTATCTGCAAAATAGGTTTTGTCTTTCTGACAATCCTAAAAACATTTTATTTATACATTTTGCGAAGAACAAATGCGAGTTAAGTTATTAATAAAATCCTCCAGCGCTGTGTTCTGTAGGATACTATGTTAGTGGAGTGGTGAGTTTGTAAGATTCATTTAGGTTAAAGGTTATTCAGGAATAATTTTATTTGGTATCTATCATTTCTCCACCAACCTTTACCGAAGCGCAAAACTAAATTTAAATTGAAAGAAAATCAGTACTTATATCAGCATACTTCGCAACGCCAACTTATGTTTAGAGGCATGCTATAGCAAGCCGCTGTCCACTGATGAGATTTCGCTTTCTTTTAAATATAGTTAGATGGAAGAAAATAACAGGAATAGGTTTGTTAGGCAAATTTTAATTATCATTGAAATACTTATGTTAATTTGAAACCACGAAAGAATGATGGCTAGTGTTGTTAATTACAAGTAATAACAAATAAATCTTTTAGTTCCATTTTAACTCTTGTGTGTCTGTTCATGTTTATTAAGACAATGCCAAGACAAAAATTCAACAAAGTAAGATGAGGTTAAACAAAGTAAGTACAGTAGACGCGGCTTAATGTGATCGTGGTTAAACTTATCATTCGTTATTGTTATCAATTTTCCCAAGTCTAGGCCATTTTTATACGAAAGCCTCGAATTTAACAATTCAGTTACTACAACTCGAACAATTCAGTTAATTCAATCAAACTATTATAAAATATTATTTCACTAAAGTCGCCAAATAAAAGATAAATTTGCCAAATAAGGTCAAAATAGGTTAAAAATTTTGCCAAGTGACACAGAAATATCGTCTAGAGAAGGACTAAGTTGCCAAACAGCTTGATTTCGATTTCTGTAAACTGTTTTAAACAAGCAGCATTAGTTTGAAGTAGATTTTTGAACGTTTATATCGATTTTGAGAGCAATCAAAAAGAAGTCCTTCTTCCTCAGGGGCTAAAAATATTCTGCAGAATATTTTCTTTTCCCTTGAATTTTTTTTCTGGAAACATTTACACAAAACCAAAGTCGCTTTTTTCTTTAATTTAAAATTTTACATTGGCATGTTCCCTTCCAATGAGGAATGCCTTCCGAACACTTAAGATTAGGGGTCAAATAATTTCTAGAAATGTTATGAACAGTTCATAAACAAACTTCCTAATTAAAATGCTCTGAAAATACTTATTTATATCTTTTTGGTTATACTGGTTGTACTTAATATTAAATTAGTTAAATTTCATTACTATTTTGAAGGATATGTTTTCTCACCATTTAATGTTATCGGTTAATGTTATCAAAATAGCCATGAACAAATGTGATCACATTAAATCGCGCCTACGATTTAGAGCAGTGGATCTTAATCAGAGGTGTGCATGTGTTGGTGTGTATTTAATTATGGCAAAGCACACTAGGGCTATCTGTCTAAGGGGAGGGATACCTTCGTGGAGGACGTTTTAAGGGAAACTGGCTCGTATACACGTTACACAAACCACGAAAACGCCCATGCAGCCAGCCCGTTCGCGGGATTCAGACCTCGGACCGAACTAACAGTGTTCAGCGACTTTACCGCTCGGCCGCTGGTGGGCCTTAACCAGAGGAAATTTCATAGATACGGTCAGCCTTTTTACTTAACTGTTTTGCATTTAGTTTTAATTAATGAATACAAAAAACTATTTTTATCCAAGTTTTGGTATTTACCAACATTTTCAATACTTTTTGTTGCTTAATTTTTAAAACCCGTTAAGAAATACTCTAAATCTAAATCTATATATATATGTATATTTCAAGTTTTGGAAAGGGCAAAGATGATCTTCTAGCAATGGTTAAAGCGGGCATGGCCCCAAAAAAGTTGAGAACAGCTGGTGTATGTACTTCCAGAATCAAACTGTACATGTTTAAAAATCAGATATGCAATAAGAATTGCTAACTTGAAATTGATTCCAGCTTCATGGTCTTGAAAACAGTCTTTCTTTAAAAGTTTATCTCAAAACAATACAATTTGGAATGAAAATTTTGTTTTTATGATAATGAAAGGCTGTTTTACATTTAATACAAATCTAAATAAATCAAGCAGAGGTTCATAGATATAAATTATTACACGATACTAACATCACATCTTCCAATTATCATGAATAATGTATTTATGACCAATAAATACTATTACGAATGCCAGTAATTTAACTAAGCCAATAAAAATCTGTAATACTATTACATAGCAGACACAAACTGAAACCTTCCTAACTACTGACATATTTGAAGCTCAATTTTAACTTTAAACTCATTTTTAACTGAGTATCTTTTGATTTTTTTAACTTGCAAGTACTTATAACAGTTACTGAAGATTTCACTTTTGAAGTTCATATATAGATCGCCAACGATAGATTTCGAAGCCAAACTGGCAGCTTAAGAGATATAAGCACTCGCCGCCTTCGGATGAGGAAAACAGGATTGTTAGAGAGATGGACGCATAGGTAATGAAACTAAGGAACAAATATATTCATTAGGGCATTTAGACCTCAATTTATCAAAAGCGGTTGTTTGAACAGGGGCCACAAAGGATATTTAATCGGTTTTTATAATTTTTCCATTCATCACGAAGGTCTTTTTTCTTGACGTCTTTACCTTTAAAAATTGCATCAGCATGTTACTTTAGGAAAAATAAATTTTAAGCTTAAAAAACAGGGTTTGCGATTGTATAAAATGTTTCAAAACAAAATAACTGTTGGAAGGAGATGTTGTACGTCTTTTCTAAATGAAATTAACACGAAATCAATTAACTTTCACATATTTTTTTTAAAACAGCTTGTAATTTCCGTGGAATTTAGATAAAGATAACATAAAGAGAAGAAATCAATCTTCTTTTTTTTTTTTTTTTTTTTTTTTTTTTTTTTTTACTGAGCATCAGAAAATCAGAAAATTTGCCTGAAAGCGCAAATGCTTATAGAACATATGCTGTATTGGTACGTATATGAAATGATTTCGCATATAAAACAATAATGCATTTATGACGACGTTTCCCGCACGCCAAGTTCATAAAAAGTTTATTATAACTTCCCATATATTAGCCAGACTTGAAAGTGTTCTGAAAGAAATAATTAATTAGTCTAAATTTCAAACTTTTCATGTATGTAGCTATGTTTTATTTTAGCGTAAAATTTAAGGAATACTTTTAAAAAATAATGTAATTTTTAAATGCACATATAAAACAAATATTGGTCAGATTTTGTTTTAAAAGTTTGTATAGGAAAACACTACTATTTTAATGTCTGTTTTATTTTATGTCCATAAAGAGATGAATTTAGGTGCACTGGTTTCCCGTTAACCGGTCGAGCGGAGAAGATCACTGAACACTGATAATTCAGGTCAGGTTAAATCTCTGCGAATAGGCTGCATGAGAGGTATTGTAGTTTTTCCCATGTGTAAAGTGAATATAAGCCAGTTTCCTTCAGAAAATCCTTTATGAAGTCATCCTTCTCCTTACGTAGATAGTCCTTATAGGTACTTTGGCTAATAAATTTGAAATCCTAATTCATATTACCATTTGCAGAAAGAATTTATTTAAATGTAATTGCATACAACTCTTAAATCACCAGACGCACTAATAAACCACCTAATATCAATGCCATAATCAGTTAATATTTTCATTCTCCAGATGAAAATGAATTATGTTATATAATTACGAAATTTTTTGTCAGGTTAATTTTTCACAATAAGGAAATTTTTAGGGATAAAAATATCCTTTCGTTTGCATTTCTCCTTTTCTTACTACATAAACGATTTAAAATGAACCTTGAAACTCAGGCAGGTAGAATTTTCTTGCTAAAATATTATATCAACAAATTGCGGAAGAGCAGCACCATAATGTATATCATAATACTGATGCTATATTCATTAATAATGAGCATATCACTATTAAATATATCCACAGATAATTTTCCCTTCTAATGAAATTTAACTGTTTAAACACGTTTAAATTTCATTACTTAACATACTTAACAAATTACTTATCATGACTTAAACAAATGTGACCTTCAAAAACAGTATTTATAAAAATTCTGAAAGCTTTCACATTTTGTATTACGCCCAAAGGGGTGGGTTTTTTTTTTTTTTTTTTTCATTTACATATTCGTACACGCTACGAAAGCCATTTCAAGAGCATTTAGGTTAACTCCTCTGTGAGATAAAAAATATTTGAAAACAGCATATCTTTAAAAATTCCTACAGACAGTCTAGCACGCTGGAGATAAAAGTGTTTTATTCCCTATAGTGGTGCTACTGCTCGCTTTGATATCGTTTTCTAATCAATAATTCATAAAAGTTTTATAAAGTCTGAAGTAGATAATAAAAACATTCGAAACTCGGGCTTCTAGGTGCCCATATTCGGTTGGAGGACTACGTTATTCAAAGCTTGATGGCTCTAGGTACCGTTGTGTTTTCAGAATGTGGAAAACATAAATACATACATGTAGATTTTTCATTATTTAATTCATTTAAATATAACGCAGACGATAATATTTGGTGGCAGCAATTTGAAAAGTGATTCAACGCTTTTAGGGATTCGACGCAAAATGCGGTTTCGTGGCTAATAGCTCTTCTGGGCTAAAAACTTCCTAGTTTTGGGGTTGCAAACATCTATAATCAATTCCTTTTAGTTTTCCTGTCAAGTTATGTTATACAGCGTTATGCTAATATTAACTATAACCAGACAAATAAGTTATTATAACTGCTGTCGGTAATCGTGCCGACATTAACATCAAAGAATCTTCCTCAATACATTTAATTTAATTTTGCGTTTTTAAACAGGAACTAAAGGGCATTACAAAAATGATCTGTTTGGTATATGGAGAAATATCACGTTCTTCGTTATTATTTAAGTCTTTCTCTCTTTTTTTTTTCAAGTGCAGCATTATTTTCAGTATATGTGAAATTTCCTCCTAGCAAAATAAAACTTGGAAGAAGAATGGAAAGATTTTTAAATCAATATTCATTATCAATTCCTTTTGGTAGGTATTGCAATTTCATAACAGTTAAAAAACATTAATTTACCTTTTATGTGCTTAATTAATTTACCTTTTACGTACAGCAGGTTCTCAGAATGTTCATGTTCAGGAAAGCATAAGATCTTTAATTTATTTTTCAAATGTAATAGATCTATTTTGACCAAATAGATTGTGATAACTAAAGGTTTTTTTTATTATCCATTGTAATTTATCTGAACTCTAATTTATCTGTGAATAAAATTTTTTCTTGTGCGCATTTTATTTTTCTTTAAAAATTAAATTTTTTCTAGTATTTGAATATTTTTAAATACTTTGTGCTTCGCATGGAAGTAGTTTTCTTTTTCATTTCCTACAAAGGATAGGTATATACCTAGTTTAGTATATTTCATACATAATAATGTGTATAATTAATATTACGAATATAATTATGCATATTAATGTGTATAACTATGACATGGTATAATAATGTGTATAACTGAAAACTTCAATAAAGTCATGTATTATTATTCAGCTAAAAATACTAATTTGCATTCTGATATTAGAGTCTCTTAGTAACAGGCTCTCGAAAATTTAAAAATAATTTCAACCCCTATTTTTTAATGTTCTTTACGTAAATGATATTTGCAAATTTAAACTAAAGTTACCGAACTATAAAATCGCTCATATGTGAGATATTCACTGAATGGTAGAATATCAGTCAGTTGTGGTCACAGTGAAGATGACATTATTGCGATTTGTATAATTCAAGATACACTCCAAACCTTGAGACTCTTTTTTTTCAGGTCACGTTTACATGGACAGAGTTACAGTGGTATTACTCATAATTATGATAATATTTAATGTGCTGCATCTATTCGGCGACAAGATTTTGACAACATGAGGTCGTCAGTCAAAGTTATCTCATCAAAATAATTTCCCTAAGTCAGCTATGATGCTTCAACTCAAAAATAGCCTTTGATTTATCGACATGAGCTTTTCTCCTCTAATAATTACTGAATTAACTGTATCAAAATAGGCGTGATAAAGGCTATCCGTCTAACTCGATGACACGAGGAAAGTATTTAAAGCTATTATGGATATGAATTATTATCATACTTTATAAACTTAACAGTTTAAAAAAACTGGTCACAAAAGCCTCTGAAGAAACGTTTCTTTGTAAATAAAGAAAATGTCACGGATACAATGAAATTTGACATACTTAGTCACCATGTTATCAATAGGAACTTCTGTTGGAGGAAGTTATTATAGTGAATATTATTTATATTTGTGTCTCAGATTTCAAGGTAAACTTCATTTTGATCAAATACAAGTAGACTTATAAAACTAAAATTGTCCTTTCTTGCATATTCAACTTCGTATAATAGAAATTGATGTAACGAATATGAACTTCAAGGACATCTTTAAAGGAAAATATAGAATAGTTCGGAAAACATATTTCACTTTAAATAAGTCTGATGAGAAACAGGAAGAAAACATCCCATCTGAGTACATTCAGAATGTATACAAATAACTGATCAAAAGAAAACAGAAAAATGCTCAATAGAGGAAAAAACCATTTCCGTGGCAAAATTATGTCAACGAAAACTGGCAACCTTCATACCCATCAGCTCCATTTCTTTGACAGGAATATTGTATTTCAAAATGTATACTGACCTGATTAAATAATTAAAAGACAAAAGAATGAAAGCAAAACTTGCTGTCTTTTCTTTTAAAACAGAGTTCTTAGACTTTGAACTTTTATGAAACCGACAAATCACTATGGAAAGATAAATTATGTGCCAGTATAAAGATAAGTTTCCAATCTATTATAAAGAAATTATTTTATTGCATAAAATCATAATTAAACACAAGGATTGTAAATTTGTGAAAATTAAATTAAAAATTTTCTGTTCTGAAATGTTCATTACAGAGTTTATTAAACAACACAAAATAATAAGAAAATAACAAACAGCGATAGAAATTTTAAATCCTGACTTATTTTCTTTTAAAACCGAATCAATTAAATCACTTCGTAAAGATATACAGCTATGAAATTTGAAGGTTAAACGAAACATTGTAAAATACATGTTTATAATGATTAACTATACAAGAAGTGGTTTATGAAATGAGTTTCGACACAATTTTACCCTCCTTTTCGGAAATCATTTTTTCCAATTTAATTACATGTTTGTAAGTTATTCTGCTACCAATATGCGTTTAATGTATTTAGGGTCAACAAATTTCTTATACCAAAAATAATTTAAACACATAATCTTTCGTCACACCAATTTATAACCCTTTTCTCACAAAAAGTTCAAAAAACTTTCACTTTTCTCTTTGTGAACCACAAATTACCATCTCCAAAACTGTAAGAATAATTTGGAGTCAATCAATCTATAACAATTTCTTAAGTAATTGAAAAAAGGCAATCACATTTTCTACCATAAAACATTCTCACTTAAATTTAAGAAAGATTTAAGTTTAATTTTGTTGTTGTCTTTCTGTTTAGAAAGGTACAGCACACATGGTCTCAGGTAAAATGGCATTAAACTACGATCGTCATGAATGAGTTAATTGCAAAAACAAGTGAGATTACCACTGAAAGATGCAAAAAATTTTTAATTTAAGCAAAAGCGGCATATATAAATAGCTTGAAGATTTCTTTCCAAATTTGTATTTTCATAGAATTTTTTAAAAAGCTAGATCTAAAATAAACAATAAAATATCAGAAACGGAAAAAAATAGTTTTAAAGAAATTGCAATACAATGTATTCTCGATTATCTGGTTGCGGATTATTCAGTTTGCGAATTATCCGTGTGACGGTGCCAAGCAAGCACACTCAACGCTGAACTCTTGGATGCAGCTCATTAGGTGCATCAAATATTTTGTGCCAGTAAAACGTCAATTTATTCCAATGGATAAATGAGATATTTATATTTCAGTGCCTGTAAGCTGGAAAGAAATATTTCTTCTGAGAATTAAGAAAGAAAAATAAAATACTTGTATTTATTCTTAAATGAATATAGAATTCATCATACTCTCCACATTTATTTTACCCAGAACAGAGTTCAGAATTATATCACCTATCACCTTTAGATGAAAGATAAAATTAAGGTTCGTTAATCTCTTAAGCTACTATTTAGTTTTATTCTTTCTCTCCATATAAATGATAATACTAAGAAACACAGATTTGGATACCCATTTAGTGATAGCATCTATCAAAAGACAGAATTCCTCCTATAAAAGATTCGTGAAAACTAAAGACTTTAAAATGCTTGCTGGTAATTAATAAGCGATTGCGTTATACATAAGCAAATTATATACATATATATCTCTAGCGAACAGAACAAAGAAACAGGAAAAAAGAGATTAGAAATGTGAAAGAAAACAAGAGAAAATACGTAAATAGACGTTTAACGTTCAAATAGTGACATGAATGGGAAAACAAATGAACTGATTAGACAGATATGGAAAGTACTCCAGTGAACAGTTACCTTCTCAGAGTAGTTGAAATATGAAGACATGTTTAATATTAAATAAACATACATCATCTGATTTATCATACATCTTAGTTCAACAATTACTATTAAACTGTGAATAGGATATCAATCACAACAATGTATGAACTATATATTATAACAGGATGATTCACAAATTGAACTCTGAAGAAGAAGTATCATTTTAATCACAGTAACTGCCTTCCCTGCATCCTGATATCTCTAGAAACCACTATGACCAGACTCAATCAATTTTCTACCTCTTTACCATTTTTGAAAGTGTCCGTGTCTAGAGTTCGTTCAACCGCATGACGAGTCGAAAGACGGATGAAGCAGCGGAAATCTTTGCTATTTATTAGAAGTGTCCAAAAAGTGTCACTGCATACGCTTCATGGGAAACCGGAATCGGACATACGCCTATCGTTACAGGAATGCAGCTGCTTCGGCCTACGTCTTCAAGGAGACAGACACGTGCTGGCAAAAGACCGGTAGAGACAGCGGAGGCGTCCTCATCAAGATGAGCGGAACCATGTTTAGGAGATTAGCAGAGTGTGAAGCAATTCTCACGCATGTAATGTTTTCCAGAGCAGATAAATGATGAGAATTTGAGATTTGTGTGTCTGCATAGTAACTCATCACCAGCTGCAGGAATTAGGATACCGATTTATTGTAAAACTGCATAGGGCAGTTAGATAGTTTTTACTAAACAAAGCATTTTTAAGCTGCGTTTCCTAAACCTCTGTAATTTAAAACAATCCATAAAAAAGTGTGAACTGTATTTGATATAATTCCTGATCATATTGACAAGCATTTAAAAATTGCTATTATTGCTTTGATTTGACAAGGGCTTCAATATGTAGCAATAATTAATTTAGGAACAAGGACCAATATTCTGAACTCTTTTTATACTGCGTGTTATGGATTAGAAACCTTGTAAATAGAAAGGGGAGGAACTAAAAATTATTATTCTAAACAAACAATGCTCCTATTGATTTGACTTGTCAAGAGCTTCAGTACGTAGTAGTAAATGATTTAGGAACAAGGACCGATATTCTAAATTCTTATACTGTGTATATGAATAAGACGCCATGCAAATGAAAAGGGAAGGGATTAAAAATTGTTATTATGAAAACATTGCTCGCTTTAACTTGACAAGAGCTTCGACACGCAGTAGTAATTTAGGAACAACGGCTTATATTCCAACCTTTTATGTTGCGTATTATGGATAAGAAATTTTGTAAATGAAAATAAAAGGAACACCCGCCGAGGTTCGCAATTATTTCGAACATAAGCTGTAGATCTTAAGAGAAGGATGAAGCTCATAATTTTGATTCAAACTCGATTTTGCACTTCAATAGATGTCCTTTAATAATTCTGTCGCATAAGATTACAGCAAAAGAACATTACAGTAAAGCAAAAGCAAAGATTACAGCATTGGCCAATGTGAATATCTGCTCGTAACAAAAGCCTTAATTCGGTTTATGGAATTAAATTCCCCTTTTTGGCTTTTAAATCAAGCACTAACAACACGCGTTCTTTTATTCATAAATACAAATTAATAAACACCATTAAAATTAGAACTCCTTTACTTTTTTGTGGCAATAGCAAACTTTTCTTTCTATTTTAGGTTCCTTTTCATAAGTACTAGCAGTTAAATGCATCACAAAATGTCAAATGAAAAATTTACTACTTTAAGTTTAGTTAATGGAGTAAAATATTTGTTAACTTTTACTGAATAAATTAAATGGATTAAACAGAAAGATAAGCATCGACTTGAGATCTTTTAAAATTTTCTACAATTTCTATGAGGAACCGCCATCTAAAAAAGATAAAAAATTCCACTTCATAATAAGCCCACTGATTAAAATGATATATGTCTTTAACAATAGTTGCAAGGTTAACTATCATTCCAAACCGTTCTTTTAAATCTGCTGTAAGTTACACTAATTTTGGGGCTTCATTTGTTTTTTCGTAAAATAAATATCCGATTTCTTCGTGTTAGCTTGGAAGGTAGTCCAGACTTCAGCTCAATTTGAATTACAAGCAATTTCTATCGTTGTAATATATCAAAGGTAGTTGAGCTCTTTGCGTCAAGAAAATGTTTAATGCTTTTATCATCTTTAAAATCGTTAAATTTCGAACAGAAATTATCATTACTTTGTAGCTCCTTGTCATGTTCACTTCATACATGAAACTGTTAATACATTTTGTTAAACAAGTAATGATTTCCAAATGCAGGCAATAAATTTTGTGATGTATTTTATTTGAAACATAAAAATATGACAAGAAGCATCGTCTTGTAAAACACCTTAACAAAACTTTCGAGTGACCAAATTATTATCGAGTTACTGATTAACACTTTTGAAATAAATTTACTTTATTACAAAAAAATATTTTGGTGATATTTATTTTGTAACGAATAGGGCTTAAAATAAAGAAAAAATAATCTTTTTGGTGTATATGTTTTAATATTTAATACAAGATCTATGCAAATACTCTTCAAAAATAAAAGTGTTCTAAAGAAAATGTAAGCTACTGTAATGACTTAAATCAAGTATTCAAACTTGCTGAATTATACACGATATAGAACACGATTAAAATGCCTGTGAAAAGATTGAACTTTAGGGACCAATTACACATTCAGAGACTCGAGGAGTGGGTGTGGAAAACGCTAAACAAATCAACCTTGATACAAAAATTTAAATAGGCTGAAGAAAACTGACATGCAGAAATTTGTTGCTTTATGATACTAAAATTGTTCCAGAGTCTCAGTTTTAACAACCCAGGTTTCCATAATAGGATTTTCAGCAGCATGCCAGCTTAATCATCTACTTCCCTCAAGTAAAATGCATTGCATTATGGACCACACAGAATCGAATAATATCCCCAAAACATCCCTCAGGTCTCTTATACGCCATATCTTGCTGCTCAAACTAAAGATAATAGAGACGCACGTGGAAGTGAACCAGCCAAGAAGTCCCTGCAGAAGCAGGGAATTTTAGAGAGTCTACTTATCTCTGTGTTTAAACCTGGGCTATAGAAGCGCTCTTCTCAACGGAAGTGTAGTTCTGAAGAGGGAGCCGTAAATATCAGGACAGAGATGCTGAGGAAGGCGGTTTAGGGGCAAGAGATAGTTGGATAATTCTTTTTTCTTAGTTAAATGAGAAATTTGAGAAGATTAATATGTGTTTTACCGTAGAAAGAACAATTATTCTTTTGCGAAACTGAGAACAAAGAAATGTTTTTAATAAATAGCAACAAAGTATTCCAGACAACAATAAAGCTATCTTTTAGGAATCGGATTAAACAGAATTCATTATAACTATTGAAAATTTTCTATTCTTCTGCGAATGGAAACAGTCTCTATTAGCAAGGAAATTACAGTCTCTATTAGCAAGGAAATTCGTATAATATTTCACTTAAATTTTACTCACCTTGTACTACATAAATATTAGATTAGTAAGCATTTTCTGAAATCATAAAATCCTACATTTGAGATTCAGAAATTTATCTTTTGTGAATATTCGCATTAAATAATAAATTATATCTGTTTGCACCGTAGTAAAACAATTTATAGTTTGAGAGAAATGAAAGTCGAGCTTAAAATCACGCCGTGAGGCTTCGATGAGGTCTGATCAATGTCTGCAATGATTTTGTAAAAAACTCAGTATTAAACATTAAAATAGATAAGAAAAACTCATACACGAATCTGCATCTTTCGTTTCTGATACTGTTAGCATAATTTATTTATTTACATCGCTAAAGTAAACTTCAAAGTATCAGAACTTTAGAATCTAGAACTTTAATTATCTGAATTATCCGATATTTTTAGGCAACGCAAAATTAAATTTGTTGTTCTATAATTTGCGTACTTAAAATTTCTGTTTCTTAAATTATATGCAAAATTTCCAAGAAATTGTTATTTTAAGTTAGATAAATGTGTACAACAAACAAATCGATTTGAAACGCACGAAAAATATATAACAATACAAATAAATACACTGGTGAAATAAGAGAATTTGCATATTTTATCGAATTGCATGAAAAGAACGGAACTGAAGGAAAACCACTGCTTCTAGATAAAAATGCATATCTTGTACGGCAAATACGTAAGCGTACACGTGCGTGTAGGCGAAGCCAGCAGAAAAACATGCTTTATAACCGCGAGGAGGGTAAGACGAATTGCGTTCGATAGCACACATTGGCGAATTTCTTGGTGTTATCCTGCAGCAATCGGTTAAAGTTACATCGGAACAATAAAAATGAGTAACCATCAATGTTTAGATGATGGAATGAGGTGGCGAGTTATGGAGAGGCTAGAGGTAGGTCAATCGCAAGTTCAGATATGCAGAGTGTGTGTATTTAATTATGGCAAAGCACACGAGGGCTATCTGCCTAAGGGAAGGGATGCCTTTCGTGGAGGACTTTCTAAGGAAAACTGGATCGTATACACGTTACACATGGGGAAAACCACGAAAACGCCCATGCAGCCAGCCCGTTCGCGGGATTCGAACCTCGGACCGAACTACCAGTGTTCAGCGACTTTACCGCTCGGCCGCTGGTGGGCCTCAGATATGCAGAGAGTTTAATTTAACGCCCAGCGTAGTGTGTAACCTATGGAAACAGTTCCAGGATACTGGATACCATCGAGAGAAAGCCTGGGCAAGGTCGTCCAAGAGCCACGACGGCCAGAGAAGATCGCTGTTGTCCATTTTAGCTCTCTCGGGTTTTCTCTCTCTATTTCTCAGCTCCCTCGGGACCTGTATGCAGACACAGGAGCCCGTGTAACAAGGGTGACTGCTTCCAAAAGACTGAATGAGAGAGGGTTGTTTACCAGAAGATCGGCTGTTTACGTCCCGCTCACGTCTACGGGCAACTCTTGCGGATACGGCAGCTTCCGACCTCAGGCTAACGGCCAAACGGAATGAAGTGCCGCCCCACCGCTCTTACAATCCACCATGTTGCGACCGCACAGAGCAAGGGCAGACAAGGCAGTACCCGTACGGTCCCTGCCGAGCCTTACTCTGTCCCGAAAGCTCTCAGGCCTTCTGTGAAGTCTGTTTTTATACCCCCGTGGTTGAGACTGGTTGTACAGGAGAGTCCGATTAGCATGGTGCACGCAGCATAGAGATTGGAGTACGGAGCAATGGGTGATCTTTCTGTTCACCGATGAGTCCCGTTTTAGCCTAAACACCGATTCTCGCCGTACTTTCATATGGAGAGAGCCAGGGACCCGCTACCTATCCTCCAATGTCCGCGAAATCAACAATTATGGCGGTGGCGGAGTAATGATCTGGGCAGGCGTCATGTTGGATCTCCACGTCTTTGACAGAGGCTCTGTGACTGGTATGAGGTATAGGGATGAGGTCTTGGAGCCCTATTTTTGCTTTTTCCGGGGTGCAGTGGGCCCCGAGTTCATCTTACAGGACGATAACGTGAGGCCACATAGAGCTCTTCTGGTCGACGAATTTCTCGAGAGTGAGGATATTCGCCGGATGGATTGCCCAGCCAGATCTCCAGACCTCAACCCTATAGAGCATATCTGGGACGTTCTGAGGAGGGCAATCGCAACTCGCAACCCCCTCCGAAAATCATCCAGAAACTGAAAACAGCGCTGCTGAATGAGTGGGACCAGTTGCCACAGGCACTGATAAACTGCCTTATTTATAGTATGGCATCACGCTGCGAGGCCTGTATGGCTGTAAGAGGGGAGTGTACCCCGTACTAACCCATTTCTTTTGTGTCTTCTGCAACCGCTGTTTTAGACTTTCAGACTCCCATGAGTGTTAAACACGAACATGTGTGTCTATTATAACCGTTGAATGTTTATTTTGTTTGTAGTATATCAACCTATGTTCACACCAAATTTTATTAAAATCTGTCCAGTAGTTCTGGAGATCGTAGATCAAGTATGAAAATTCTCTTAATTTATTTCACCAGTGTATATAAAAATAAATATAAGACAAACAAGTATTACTTTTATAAGAGCGAATAAAACAAGCGAGCTTACGCTATCTCAGTTTCCCACAAGAAAGTAGTTCCTATATTTACAACATATAGCTAATTTCAAATAGTTATTTACCGTTAGTCTTATCGTGCATCAAAATAAAAAAAATGCTTTGTTTAATAGTGTCATGAAAGTTTTACTTTTTTACGAAATGAATTTTTTTAACTGTATGATATTAATCTTTCTAAAATACGATAACCGACACCATAAAATCCCCTTATTTAGATTACAAGAAAAATATGCACCTGGCTTACAGGAAAAGAAACAATCTAATTATCTGGATTTTTAGAATATCCGATTGGTCTGTGGTCCCATTAATCTGGACATTTATAATTTTTTTATTTATATTTATTTTGCATTAATATCTATAAATGCATATGCTATTACGAGTCAATTTCAAGTTTCAATGTCAGAGCTTATTCTGCATTCCAAGTATATGCATATTCAAAAAACAAAACATAAAATGATAATATTATTTTTATTTGCTTAGCTGATACACACAAGAAATACTCTATATACAGAGAATTTTCTTTCCATAAATAAATGCATGACAGCTAAAAATTTTAAAACAAAATACAATGTTATTATAATTATTTTTTTTTGTGAGAAAATGATTCTGATGCAAAATAATTTGATCAGGTAATAATAATTTGTAATTAATGATGAAAAAAATCAGTTTCAGATATAATTCCGCTTATCACAAACACAAACAGAAAATATATTATAAAGGTTATCTGATTCCTAGCAAATGAAAAGTTAAGAATAATAGCCGTAAATGATATTCCAGAATCTGAGTAAGATAAGGTTGAAATGCTGTGTTTAGATGTCAATTCTTTCAAAGAGAAGTATTTTTTCATTCATAGAGCACGGTTACCGACTACGTACGTAAATCCGAAAGTTTCTAGTCTGATGCACGTTAAAAAGAAATTAAGAAATTTTTAATAATCAATTTTTCGATATGCTTTTGTGGCGGTCCGTGAGGCAGTTGTTGATTGACAGCTTGCAGTGCTTTCTCTCTTCAAGCTGCGAAGCTTGAAAGCTTGAAATGGAAATGCGATGCGAAAGTATTGCGCCCTTTGGTAGCAAGTTTCTGCCGAAGCCAGAACCTGAATCTATGTCACGGGAGTGAAATGCTCTACCATCGTCCCAAAAGAGCTCCTATGTGACGATTTCAAGAATTCCAACTCATTCAGAATTCCGAGCCCTGAGTGGCTTTTGCGGAAGCCCTACGCAGCGATCACACAGGGGGGGGGCAGAAATTCGTGTGTGCGGTTCTCTCACATGTAGCAGCCTTCGAGTTGTTACGAGGTGTGAGACGACACGCTCTGGCATTTCAGAAGCAATGCCTCCAATTTGCATTACAGTAACGCCTCCAATTTGCATTACAGTAACGCCTCCAATTTGCATTACAAGAGTCATAACTTTACGACCATTGTCAAGAGAGTTTAGCGATTTGCGCTGCATCTGTCATCAAAGCCTCTCGATTTCAGGGGGCTGATGAACCAATGATCCTGTTGCTCTTCTGATATGGTTTCAACTACAACGAATTGGAAGAAGAACCGAAAAACTAAAAGGGCGTGATTAATTCAATCTGCAAACTGTTCCAGACAGAGCAAGGCCACACAAAGCTCGAAAACTCTCAGACACTTGCAACTAGCAAAATTATCACATAATGAGGAAAATAACTTTTCTTGAAAATGATTTGTTCCTATCGATTCAATCTTTATTGTGAATTGTCATTATTATATTGTTAGTAGAGCTTTTGCAGATATATAATAAATGTGTTTTTAGTTGTATATGCAGTTCTGTAAACAAAACATGAAGTAACCACATTAGCGCACTAGAGATCACCCCAGTCTCTTTATGACTGAATGCACGTTCCAAATAATTTAATTTAATGAGTAACTATGTGCTCCTAAAATAAGATTTTTTGTCCTCAAAATATTCCCTGACTGCTCTTTTTACACCATGACCATCATTAAATCTCTTAGGAAGATTAGATTTCATTATCGAAGAAAAAAATAACAATCACTTGGAGCTAAATCTCGGTTTCAAGGTCAAACGTCTTAAATCCACATTGTTATTTCTGAACTGCATTTAGACACAGTTGTTTCTGAATTGCTGAAATCATCTTCCACAGACTTTTTTCATGGAAAGATGTTTCCTTTAGGATGCGCAAAATAGTTATTTTAGACTGATCCAACCTTGTTGCTGTCTCCTGGACTTTAAATTTCCTGTCACCTAACATTTCCACATGGACACAACCGGTATTTTCTGATGTCTATGCTTCCAATGCTTGAGCTTCACTAAAATCATCTTCTACGGATTCTCGGTCCACAGAAAATTGGTTCGTCCATTCTTTCATTGCAAAATAGGCAGGAGAAGCAGCAGCATATACACGATCCAAGAGTTATTTTACGTCTTTGCAGTTAAAAAAAAAAAAAAAAAAAAAAAAAAAACTTTCCACAGTGTACTTTCGATTTTTCAGGTGCGAATTATCCGCGCACAACCAAGAAGGTTAGAATAAACAGAATAAGTCTTCTGTGTTATGAACGTGGAGTCATGAAACGTCACGATATGACGTCACGACTTATCATGGCCGCGTGTCGTAGTATTATCTGACACCTCTTTGATTCTCTTTACATTCTAATGTGTTATTTATGCGTCAGTTATCTATCATTGACGTTTATATAACTCACTTTCTAATTTTTATGCTTAACCTAAATGATTTTCTGTTTAGTATAGATAAAAAACGAAATGACGGTTAGACTGAGACGGGCTTTCAAAGTTTGAGTAATGCGGATATCGTTTTAAATGTCACAAGAACGGAAGGGACAGAAAATGATACTGAACACACAAGCGAAAAATATACTGACAGTTACATTAGACATGCACAGCAATAACTTCTATTGAAACTCTACTGGATTTCGTCAACCAACTCAATTGGACGGAATGATTCTCAAATTTAGGCACGTCAAAGAAACCTAGCACATTACTTCATTCAGTTAAGAAGTCAATAAGTACGCACACGCTTTCTCTAATGAAACTTTTCAAATACATTCTAGTATTTCTACTACACGTCTGCAGAAGGAATTTGTTGCCAAACGATATTTTTACGCGAGGCCTGAAACCATTGGACTTGCCTACATACCAAATACCTACCAATATATAAAAACGAAACACTGACTCTGTTTCTTTTAGTCAATAAAGCAAACTCCACAAGACGGATCGATTCAGTATTTTAATTAAGGTAGGCAACAAGTTGAATTAAGACATAAATCACCACACAATCATTATTGCAACTCTATTCCTGTGGCTGTTCGAAAAACTGGACCACTTGAAACAATGAATTTATAATAATCCGGTAAATGAGAAAAAAATATAACAAATACTGTATTTATCGCATTGATCGTATTTCACATTTAATCTAAGGGCAAGACTGGTATGAAATACTATGGTGGAATACATGATAGATATTCATCTAAGCGTAAACACAGAATATTCGAAGGTAAATCTGTTGACGAATAGCAATCATAAAAATTGTAATTATAAGGATATTTTCATTTTTTTTTAATTTTGTAAGTTGTAAGTATGTGCAAATAAAACATTAGATGGATTTTTTTAGGCATCCAAAAATCTAATAACTAGAAAATCAATACATCTTACGCCTGTGAACCGCTGTCTACGTGTACGTGTGTCATGCTACGTAACTGAAAATTGAGACTTAGCAGTTGATATTTCAATCACTGTGTTAGTCGATTTGCAAGGCGTTGACGCACTTATCTTTTAATATTTATTAATGTTTAACAAAGTTTCTAACTTAAAACATTGCGTACAATAAGTGTTTTATTAATTTCATGAGTTGATTTATTTTGGTAACTTAACTGCTCATTGTTGCACAAAGTTTCAGCTATGTTGTAAAATGAAACAATAAAATAATTGATCTACCATCGTTTAATCTTTACTTAATATTATTTATTTATTTTTAAAATTTTGTTTACTATCTTCGCCAAATTTCAACATGCCTATACAACTTTAAAGTTGGATTTAACTAACTCTTTCATTCTCATTCCCATGCATTTCATTCCATAGCGACTATGCGTTAGCTTTCTCAATTCGTCGCAGAATCGTGGGCTTACTAGGTTACATAATATAAAGAAATATTTATTCAAATTTAGCAAAGAATTCATCAGCTTTCTATCATGATAAATGCTAACATCCAGCATTATCAGCACTTTTTTATGCTTGCTTATTTTCGCTTATAATTTCTTTGTTATTTCAAAAAATAAAGTTATAGCATATAAATATAAAACAAAACAATAGCTATTCTAAGCCGATTTCACATAGTGCTCCTGACTACAATTTTTGAAACCTTTCCATCATCGTCGGTGACCTCACAGGCTCATCCGGGCTAAAAGCAACCAGCAGTTTAGGGATAGTGGAGGTACATTCTCTTACTTCATGATCCTTTTTGACAGACGCATATGGAGGCATCCCCTTTCTGAACTGGGTGGACAGCAGGATAAATGAAGAGGCAATGCTGATCAATCATATAAAGATACGATGAGGTAATGGGCCTCCACTGGAATGCGACACATATTGTGTAGATGTTACAACGAAGAAGCATACGGGGAAAGATATCAGAGTTAAGAATAAGGATAATAAATTTTTCTTAGGAACAGTAGCAGGCAGTTCCAGATGCTAAGTGAATTCTTCGGGAGAAATATGGCATTCCCTCTTAAAAAAGGTCCTAGTTGCCCATACAATGCATTTAAATTGAAAGATAATAATTACTTTCATCAGTAGCTGGACCTACAGCTATCGAGGTCCAGGGCGAAAATCTCCCTGGGGCACTCTTTATTGGAATGATCAGCAGGCACAATGCCTGCACAAATATGTATTCAATTAAAATTGAATAGCTAAAATAATTTGAAAAAAAAAAAAAACTTAAGACTAAAGAAAAAGCAACTTCACTCTGTCAAACAAACATATATTTGAAAAAGTTTATTAATTTGCCATTTATGATTATTTAAAAAATGTTTTTAATTTTTCTGACAATATCAAAAGCTATTCTGTTCTGTAAATTTTTATATAATTTCATCAATGCACTCACTGTCAAAAAAATCTTAGTGTAAAATATAAGTTAGGGACTGTTTCCTAGAAGTCCACTTCCATTACAAGCTTTAACATTTCAAACGCAGACCACTTTTTAGCTTAGTCTTTTCTCATATCCCTATACATACGTAAAAACGTTTTTCGGAGGCCCAACCTGTCAGAACACTTCTGATAGTTAATAGCGGTAAAAGTTCCGCAAATTAAAAATTAAATTTTGAATGTTTAAAAATAAATAATATGTTTATAAAACATCTTTGGTTTACTAAACATCCATAATAAGTATCTGTTAAGTATTAAACTAAAATAAGCTATAATGAGCTTCCGCAGAAGTTCTTCGCAATCAGTGGCACTCAAACCAGGTGGAAATTTCGTACCTTTATTGGGAGGAAGCAGTCAGACTTCTGTTAAATATGTTAAGCCTTTAGTTTTAGCTTATGGATATAAAAAATTTTATTCAAGTTTTAATATTTATCAAATTCTCTATATTTTTTGTTGTTTAATTTATAAAACGCGTTGAAAATTAATCTAAATCTAAATATACATATGTATTTTTCAAATTTTGGAAAGAAGGGAGGAGGAATGATCTTTTAACAATGATAAAAGGGTGCATAGGGCAGAAAAGGTTGAGACCCACTGGTCTACATTATTGTAATCGCCAGCTGACATCGACAAAATTTTGACGATATCTACTAAGATAATTGCGATAATACGTTAAGTACCTAATTTAATATGTGATACAAATTTTATTCAAAAAGTTGAAGATATAGATTTTATTAATTTTACGCGTACTTGACAAAAAGTAAATAAGCTCAATCACAAATTTTGCGCTAGGAATAATCGCTTTGTTTACATTTATACGCGAACAGATTTTTTTCACAGTGCAAAAAATTAATCGGAAAGGAACCCAAGCGACCAATGAGTAGCTACAATCCGTGATGAAGATATTAAATTATTAGGTTATTAAAACAAGGAAATTCTATGTAAACAGTTTAACTAACTACAACAATAATCTAATTTTCCTCTTTCTCTTTTCTCTACTACAAACTCTTTTTTTCATTATTTATTTACCGTGGAATAATTATTATGTATATATATATATATATATACACAATAATTATATATATATATATATATATATATATATATATATTTGTTTTATATCTGTTACCGGCAATATATGAAACTCTGGCATTCTACAGAATACCTAAGCATTTTATGGAATGCCTGGCGTTTTTTGGCGAAGAGCTAAAATATGAGAATTATTACGTACTTTCCCTAGACATTGTATATAATACTTAGATATTCTATAGAATGGCAAATGATATAAAAGTTTATGATAACACATGCATTCCTCAATAATGCAAAAGTTATTTTGAAAAAATAATGAAAATGCCATTAAAAAAATCTCTTTCTTTTTTTTTTTTTTCTTTTTCCTTTTTTTTTTTTTTTTTTTTTTTTTTTTTTTTGTATTTGGCTAAAGTTTTCTAACATTCTATCACTTCCTCCGTGTCCTATAGCTAAATGACTTTTATGAAGTACTTGGCAAAATACTGTAAAATAACTCAGTCTTCACATAATACTGTATAGTTTTGAGACCTTCTTTAACAGGATAAACGCGTTAACTTTTAATTTTTAAAAAGCATCATATCATAGAGATTCAGAAACCAATAGTTCCAGAGTTCCTTCTTAGTAGTCATTTTGGCATTTTTTTCATCATTTATTAACTTCTGGTTAGTAGTTTCGGCTTAAAACAAACTGCGTTTTGCAGCATTAACACGACCTTCGGAGAGTTTATCCTAGAATCCTTGTCTATATGTCTATTGAACATGAATAATTCTCCAATACTATACCTTTCTCTTCCCTTTTCATAGTATAAAGCTAATTTTGTTTAACAAATTTAAGTAAAACTGCGTGTTTTGACACTTCGGAACAAATTCAAATAGCAAATTCTGAGCCCGAAGTGAGAGTTAAAAGTCACGTGCCTTACCACTAAAATTTGAAGATGTAATTCATACTTTGCCGGTTTATCATTAGGAATTCTATATAATGCTTATGAAATATGAAATGTTAATTGTTTTAATGCCTAAGTATTCTATAGAATGCCGGCTTTTATGCATTGCCGGTAACATAGCGATAACAATAAAATGCTATTAAGCTTCGTGAAGTGGTTTACAGAACGATTCATCAAAATCTGATCTAATATACCTAAGAAATAAGCATCAAATTTTATCAGTATAATCAGATTCGAGTTTTCTGTCATAAATAATTTCTAGTCAGCAGAAGAGCGAACTTTCGCCTACAAAATAAAAATCTGGAATCACGTTAACTATCAGAATGAAAAAAAGACACACAAAGAATATAAAAAAGAACAGAATTGAATTGCATATCTGATGAATTCAATTGCATATCTGGTGAATTTAATTGCATATCTGATGAATTCAATTGCATATCTGATATTAATAAGATAGAGCGGTTGCATTGTTTTAATAACGGAAGCCCAAAAATTTCACAATGAAGTCAGATACCGTCGAGACATTCATAAGGATTACTAACATTGCGAAAACTTATGATATGCAAAGTATAGAAAACTTATGATATAAAAAGTACAGAGATCTGGTGTTACGAAAATAGTTCCATCAGTCGCGATATTTATCCAGACCGTACGTAATTACGAGCATTGACTGCACAATGACAATGGAATTTCTAGCGTTTAAGAAATCAAGCGTCGAAGCTTCAGTTCACTTACTCGACATAGGAAGAAAAACACTAAAAATTGCTTTTAAAAGGGAAAATTCTTTTCGTCATTATAACCTTATTACAAGAAATTACAATGCTTCGAAATTGAGCTTTTAAAGAAATTGATTACTTTAATGTAAGAAGAATAGTGATTGTGATAATAATAAAAAATTGGTAGTAAGTACTAATGACGACGCAAGTATACTAACTGACATGATAAACAATCTGAAGAGCTGTATCGGAGAACTGTATTTGTTTAAATTTTCAAGAGACTGCCTGACTCTATGCAAAAATTTCAGTAATTTGAATTATATTTGAACATACAATATGCTGTCGAATTGAGGAAAAAATTGCATTTTCAAATTTATGAGAAAAAACGTCGCTAGCCGATGGTCTTTATTTTATTTAAGGTGTCGTAAACCACAAACTTTATAATCGAGAGCAAACGGCAGAATTGGCACAACCCCTAATGCAATTATTAACACGCGCCCCTTGTTCGGCCCAGCGTGATCCATGTTCTGAATCTTCTAAAAATACAAAATAAAATTCCAGGGGCACTGGAGATTTGATATTTACAGCACTGGGCCGGCCCATAAAATATATCAAGTGATAGTCGCCGACCCGTGGGAGCGGCTCCCTCGAATATATATGTACGCATTATCGCACAGAGACGTACGTTGTACGTGCCGTAGAAGGTTCAGAGGAAATATTTGTTCGGAGGCGGATTCTCACATTTTTGGTCAGGATATAAATCATCGAGGTGGGGTGAGAGGTGAGAAGAGATAGGTGAAAAGTCAGATATACTCGGCATTTTTATTTGAGTTTCATTACAGGTTTATCGAATCAGATATTAGAGCTTCCAAAGAGCGATCAATTAGGCAAGCAAAATAAAGATTAAAATAATACATCGTTATGATGTACTGAAAAGTATTAAATCTTATTTTTTTTATTGGTAAAATAAACTGCTCGTCAAAATTAAAGATTAATTTGGGAAACAAATATATGATCACCGGTTAAATTTTCAACTATTGTTCTATAGTAGTGCAATTATTTACGTTAATTATTTGCAAATGGACGTATAATTGGACTTCTGAGTATAAATTAGCTCATGAAATAAGCAAATTGATTGGGGATACAGCATCAAGGTCAGAATAAATATTTCTTCTAGACAAAAAAGTTCCTTCTTAATATAATAACACTAGCATTTATTGAAATTATAATTATTATATTACTAATATTTATTGAAAATTGCATAGGTAATATTTAGTGAAATTGCTGCAAAAAAGGAGAGTTTCAATTTTTATATCTCACAAAACGTTTAATTAATCTTGATGATAAAATCTATTAATCCATAAGATTGTATTGGAGTTCGAAATAGTGCTTTTGTATTTTATTGAAAACTGGTTATTACGTATTATCTCGTCGACCGCTGACGGAAATTTCGGCAACGGTCGCCAGTCACCAATCGTTATTGCAGAATTCGAAAGAAGTGGTCATCCATAATTGGCGCTACTTGGCCGGTAAACGAGATAATAACTAAGTGTTGAAAATTTTTTATTATATATCACGAATACAATGCTTGTATTTTTCAACACAACAATTATATTCACCGCTGCTTACATATGCATTTTAACAACATTGCTGGAATTAAAACAAACAGATCTTCGCAGATCGCCAATAAAAATTTGATTAATGGCTCTTGATTGGCTGGAAATACTATCAATTCAGGCTAACTGATTATCACATATATCCAATTTATGCTAAACGGAGTTTCTCTATTTTGTTTACCCTGCGAAAGCAAAGCGAGGAAGGGCGAACTCAGCTTGGAGGTTAGCTTGGAACTCAGCTTGGAACTCAGCTTGGGATAGAACCGAACAGATACTGCCGATCTAACTTTCTTTATGGCTTTTTGTCAAATGAACAACATCTTATGCAACTCACTCAGCATGACAAAGTTATTCGTTCCTACATTTTATGCAAATAAAAAGGGCTCTTTTCGAAGTTCGATTTCAGGATTTTGTGATTAGTTTCATTTCATCATTAGCACTTCACCGCAGAGGACGCCAGAATGTCAACTTGCTCCTAAATAAAACTATCTTAGTTGTTGTAATAATTAGCATAAACATGGCATTAATTTATTGTAAGCAATTTTATTAATTATTGTAATATTAAACGTTACGAATTAATGTGATTATCTTAATAATTACCGCATTTCCTTGCGTATTTTTCCGTCTAGCTTTTCAGCACTGCTGCGTTCTGAAAATGAATATTTTACCTTCCTTTATTTTATATAGTTATTCCTTCTAAGGGCTAGTTTATTGATAAATAGTATTCCCTTGATTATTTTCATTTTCATTTAGTGTACTCAATTCGTATTGGCATTTTTGTATTAGCATTTCATCCATTTTATTTTCCCTTGCATTTGCTATTTGAAATGCATTTCTGCAGATTCTTTGTTAAGCTACCCGGATTTATCAGGCGTTCTCACACATAAGAAATTTTCCAAATATGTGGTTTCACCTTACTTTTGTTATTACGTTCCAGCTCATTGTAGCCATATCTACTATCGATGTGTTCAATCTTTCGAAATCCGGATCTTTTGTTCGCCAACGTTCTCTTCCTTTCCTTCGATGTACCTGTCGGGAACTACAGTCACGATTTATTCATGTGAGCTGCCCCTGGGGCTTTATAAGGTATTTTTTTTCCTTTCCAATGACGGGCATTAGCCATTATAAGCGTTGGCCACTAAGGGCGGGAGCGGTGGTCACTTTAATTATGGAGGCGTCTAATAAGTGGGTCATTTTTGCCTACTATGAAGAAACAGATACTGTCTGTCTACGAGGAGAACGGCTCCCGCCCCAATGTCTGGCCGGTGGTTGTCGTTATAGCAACAGTATATTTCAAATTGGGGAGAACCAATAGTTATTATATTGTTATTTTGCTTTTGGCGACTGTTGCCTGAGAGGATGTGGTGTGGTGTATTTAATTATGGCAAAGACACTAGGGCTATCTGCCTAAGGGGAGGGGATGCCTTCGTGGAGGACTTTCTAAGGGAAACTGACTTGTATACACGTTACACATGGGGAAAACCACGAAAACACCCATGCAGCCAGCCCGTTCGCGGGATTCATTTGAACCTCGGACTGAACTACCAGTATTCAGCGAATTTACCGCTCGGCCGCTGGTGGGCCTGTTGGCTGAGAGGAAAAAAGTTTGTCATTCATCTTAATGACACCCCTACGGAAAATGGGTCAAGGCTCGTTTCTACGGCGACAGAAAGCTGCAGACTAACCGATGAGAGCTTTTCTTATGACAGACAGACTGTAATTTACATCCATGCCTTCTCCAGGGTTCGAACCCGGGCACTTCTGTACAGCAGTCAGAAACACTAATCACGTTCCCGTTTGAGCGGTAGAATTTATAAGGTAATGAGCCAAAAGCGCGTTGTGTCGGGCTCAGTTATTGTAATGATAATACTACTGAGTATTCTTACTGGGTGGATACAGAATTCTGTTAATCAGTAGTTTATTTCATAATTACTTTTTATTTGTTATGTTCTTACTGTAACCTTTTTTTTAAATTAAATTATCTGCATAGTTTTCCTCTCCTAATTTTCGGGCGATAAAATTAGTTAAAAAAAAGGAACAAAACACGCCAAAATAGGCGATGAAATTAGGCGATGATAATACCATTCCAAACAATTTTGACGTTTGGAACTGTTAAATCAAAATTCTTAAACAATTTCGATGTTTGGAATTGTTTACCGTTTGCCTACTCCCTTTAAGATTAACGTAATTACAGCAAATCTTTGCATAAATTAGCATGATTACAAATTACCTTTAATTTTGATGTCAGAAACGTCTACAGCTTAGCCTTTCCATTTTTCGAATCTCATTACGCTACTTTTGCACCGCATTTATCACCTACAGTTCTTGCAAATCCTTTCTCATAGGTATTGTCATTCGATATGCCATAGGATTTTTATTTTTTAAATTAAAACAATTTAGTAGACTGAGCGATTTAAAAGTAACATATAATTTTTTAAATAATTCATATTTGTATTTCATTTTTTAATATATTTGTAGCACATTAATATATTACTTCAGATTAATGTATATCTGACTTATATTCGTCACGTATATCTTATCTCAGATAAATAACGTATATCTTACCTCAGATAAATATAATGAATAATGTACGAAACTAATGTGATTGATAGTATAATGAATTTATAATTTTTATAAATATCTGCATCATTACTTTAATTAATAAACGATGTTTTTAACGCTATATATTATATTCTTCGAAACAGAATAGTCATTTGCGCACACTCCAACACCTACATCAAGATTTCTGTTTGATATTCATTTTCAAATGGTATTTAAATTCAGACTAAGACACTAATAAAAATTAATGCCAAACACTTAAATAATAATTTTGTATTACAATAATAACCGCATATTTTAGTTCTGTTCCCACTGGCGTTTGTATCACTAATATTTCAAAACAGAATACTCTACAGCAAGCTATGATTATCTGCTTAAAAGCAGGGATACTTTCCGATTTCCTACGGGAAAGTGGCTCGCATCCACGCTAAACATGAGCAAAAACATGAAAATGGCCATACACACAGCCCATTTGCCTAGAATCGAGCTCAGGTCTAACTATCAGCGTTCAGAGACTTTACCGCTCGATAGCTGCTGGGCCGAAGGCGAAGCAAATACCTTACACTGTATAAAAGTAGCTATACTTCCTAGAATTCAGAAAAGTCAGATAATTTACTTAGAGTACTTAGAAATACTTTTTAGCCCAAAAGGGGTTTAGCCCGAATGAGCTATTAACAAAATTTTGCGTCGTTCACTATAATTGGTTGTATCACTTTTCAAATTATTGCCGCTAAATACGAGTACTATCGTCCTGTATTATTTTTAAAGAAATTAAATAATAAGGAATCTGCATGTATGGTTCTTCGCAGTATCCAAAAACGAGGGTATTGAATAACGTACCCCTGCACCCGAATGTGTGCACCTAGAAACCCGAATTTAGAAATTAGAAATTTATATTTCATATTCTGTGAAACGTAATGAATTTTTGATTAACAAACTTAACGATATGAAAGCGAGCAACACTACACGGAATTAAATATTTTTCTCCCAAGCGCTCGAGAGTCTTTGTGTATGACGTAAGTGCGAAGAAAACGATGCTTAATAATAACGCTAAAAAACAAAAAGAAATGAGTTACCAGGAGTAAGCACAACAGCAGACTGGTAGACTGGAGCTCTAACAAACCCTTTTGGGCGACAGTTAAAATCTGAAACCTTTCAGAATTTTTTTTTTTTTTTGTAATTTTTTTAATTGTATTCAATCCAGCTTAGGTTTTCAATAAAGTTATTATTTAAAATGTTTAAAAGTGACGAAACAACGGGTGAAAAATTAATAAATTTCTTTCAACTACCACTTTTATCACAGTGTCAGGAAGCACAAAGTTAATCGTTCTCTTACAACATCCCGTTGTTTACAAGATACAGTGAACAAATATAGATTAATGATGTGTTGCCTGCTGTCCCGTAAAACCTAAACACAGACACTGTCATTAATTTTAGTCACCCGTCATGTACGAAAGCCGTTTACAGAAATAATTACTGCCCAGAAGGAGTGAGCGGTATTTTACCACTTGCAACACTGCTGGAACTATCAATACCGTTTGACTAGATGTAGGCATCCATGAAAACAAATGGTGCGATGATTCAGATGCTCCAGTACAATTTATCTGAGCAATGGAGGGTGTCTTGTAGAAGCAGTGTCCCATCGTGGTGCTTGCTTCCGTCGGAGAGCTTTAATAGCTTTAAGCCCCTCAAATGATTGAAAAGATCAGATGATGATCACTAGAAATTCTGGTCTCGGCAGAAAACGTTTTATTTCAAGGGATCAGAAAGGTTGCTACATTTGGCTCAGTATCCTTTACTGAAAAAAGTTTGTTACCTTTAGTGACCTTTGGTTTTGGAATTTATTTGAGACGCCTAAGGTAAAAAGCTGTGATCTGGATGTAAAACCCTTATTACTTTAAGGAAAATAAAGGCCTTATTTTTTATTTTATATTTATTTTTACTTATTCAAAGGAAATTATAGATTGGAGTATCATCTTTAGTAACTTTAAGAGCCGTATAATATTTCTTCCTGAACCTGTTAGTTTATTTTTAGTGAATTATTTTTTACACTAAATTAGTTTTACTATATTTTCTATCATTGCAAATCACATAAAAGTACTTTATTTTATTCAAGGGGAGCTAGTACCCACAAATCGATGAAATTACCGATTTTTCAATATTCAATATTTGCAATGTATACAACAGTGCAGAAGAAGAGGAATGTAATTATCTTGGTTGAAACCATAATATGATTGACTGTATTTATATGAGTAATCTGACTGATTTTAAGTTCTGAGTAAGTTCGACAAGAATTTTTTTTCCCACTTTGGAAATTGCAGGCAGCTTTTTTTTTCTTTTCTTTTTAGTCAGTTCAGATTATTTCATTGTGTCTACGTCAGCTTAGATTATTTTAAATTATTTCTTCTATGTGTATTATCAATTAATTTTGTTATGCCTTTTCAAAAACAGCAGAATTTATTTGTGATGGACAGGAATACGAAGAGGCGGCATAAAGAAAGTTATCAAATTCCTGATTGTAGCATTATTGATAATAGTGCTGGAACAAAAAATTAAACTGTTTAATTAACTTAAATTATACTAAATTAATTTAAAAAGTAATTTACGTGAGAGGAAAAAATGGCTAAAGAAGAAATCACTTATACTTCTGAGCAGTTTTAGATAAAACGTTACTATGTCTGTTCAAATTATACTTCGCAAAAAATTAATTAAACGAAAAATTACTAATATTAATATTGATTATAAATGTTGTGGAAATAATAATTATAATTAATTTATGCATTAAAATTGTTTTGAACGTGTTTTACAAAACAAAAATAGGTAAAGAAAACTTTTACTCACATTTTATGATTTTTCCTGCAATATATCCGGTCACATAAGTTTTCAAATACAGCTTGTAACTTACATTGATATTAACCAATTGAATAGTAATATGTTTAGTATTATATATTGAAATTCAATAAAAAAAAGTGCTTAAAAATTGGAAATGTTTTAATGACTATTTAACAGTTTACATTCCTTAAACTGCGTTTTCTCTGTTTGCATTTTCCCAATAAATCCTTTTACTCAATAAAATTACTTGTATTTTTTTCACAGTTTTTACATGTAAATATCGTATTTAATTTTTTTGAGAAACTATTCATTAATACCAAAATCGATCCTTAAAATTGAGAACATTTTAATAAATACAATAAAACATTGGAGTAAAAAAATGAAAATTTCAGAACAAGAAAGATATTTTAATTGCTAAATATTTATTCAAACAATAAAGTAAGTGTCTAGTACAGAATATTCAGCAACAGAGATACTTGCAAACTCGCAGCATAAAATCGTAACTACGAGTAACTCTTTTACTGCGAGCTCTTGAATGCTGATACTTAAATACTATTTCCGGACTCATTGATACTTGCATATACGTCATTTAAATTTACATTCTGGCAGGAAATTGAAATGAGAAGGGAAAGAAAAGTTTCTTAAAATGAAAATGATTGATTAGTGCAAAATAATGTCTTTACAAGTTTGAGACCCTTGCTCTAAATAGCATTCTTATTCATCTTCTTAGATGATATCAATAACATGGTATTGGAGACTGAATTAAATTAAAGTATACTAAAAATTAAAATATGCAAACAATTTAAAGGATGTTTTATCCAAAGTATTTTAATTGAGCTTTAATCTGCACTAAATTATTTTACTATGTCTCTTTTCAGTCCATCTGCAAGTTAAGTTCATTCCCGGCTTGTACGCTACGAAACCGTTAGCTGTAAGGCTTGGAGGTCTTCCCCCCACATGTAACAATATCAATAAGCTTCCTTTTGGAAATCCTTCACTCTGGCTAGGCTTTCAGAAGATAGGCAGTATTTGCTTAAATAAACTATTTCATTTTATTACGATGTTTTTCAACAAGCAGTGCTCATATTATAAATGCATTATAGTTCGCTATCCTATGCCCATCCAGAGGCAAAATGCATATATTTCTATTCGAAAACTTTACGATATTTAATAAATTGATTCCATATTGAACGAACAGCAGGGCAGCAGCTTATATATTTGTAAAATAACTGCGTCTAATGGAGGAAATGAATGAAATGATTTTTGAAATAAAAAAATATTGCCTTAGACTTCGTACTAATTGTATGTTAAATAACGAAATCTAAATATTATATCTGCATATAAATATGTCATTATATTTTCATTCTTATCAGAAAATCTTAATGAAACAATTTTCCGTCGTATCTATTGAAAATATCTTCCTTTAAATAATTAATTTAAATAACTTACCATCAACAGCTGATAGCTTACAAAAAAAGGATTCATGTTAAATGCACAATCTAAAATAGCTTGCTGATCCCATGCTCAGAACATGTCTCATACGCAACGTATACACGTAATAAGGTATATTACGACATTTAATTTTTTGTAATAAGGTGTATGAAAGTTTCTTGATCATTAAAATTGTAGTAACTTACTTTCTACTGTTGTATCATTTTCCATTCGCCTAAGAAAACGTTTATGTCAAAACTACTACTGTTGCATAAATTTACTGATTCTTCTTCGCAAATATGGCTATGTGTTTACCAGTCCATACTTAGAGATATGCCTTGGCCTGCAAATGTTGCTGCAACTCACAGTAAAGTTTTGGAATTTTTTTATCCCAAAAAATTTACAGTAAATAAAGAAATTAAAGTAAAGTTTTCTGGGTAGATTTCATTTTGAGATTAAACATGTAACGTAAAAAAAAAAAAAGAAAAATATTAAGCTGCTAGAAGTATTAGAAAAATATAACATAGATCAAAGTTCAAAGCAAATTTTACAGGTTCTCGCATATTATCGCAGACACACTGTAAAATTTGCCAAATATCAAGAATACACTAAACTTTGGAAACTATAAACACAAACATTCTTCAAGTACCCATGCTTCTAACAATCCTTCAGTCAAGCAACTTCGCCATTTTCTCATGTTTTCCTTTTGTTGCTTTCCAAATGGTGTATAGAGACAAAGCATCATATTTTTTGCCTTCAGTTTAATTTTAGAATATCGCTTGTGCAATTTGCTAGCAAACTATATTAATATTTCTTCAGGAATGGAGCCGCAAAATCACTAGACGGGCGAGTGATAAATGAGTTTGGTGGATAACCGTGCGCAGTGTAGAGTTTGTGTAATTCTCTAATTTGTTTTAAGCCGAAAGAGATTGCTGTGTACATGGGAAGAACAACAGTGCTAAAATTAGAGAAAATTTCTTGCAAAATATATATGCTTTTTAATGCATTGTATAATCTTCACTTAATAACTGAAATTTGAATTTAAAATTCTTGAAATGTGCTTTCTTTTGATATGTTGGCAATATTTACCAACTTGCAATAAATATCGATACGTTTTGAATTTGTTTAAAAATTCGCCAACCCGCACCCGATAAGTAATGCTTACATTTTCATCTGTAAAATACTGCAAGATTGTGTAAAGGCGGTTGTGAATACGTAAATACCATCTTATTTACTCATATGCTGAAAAATAAGAAATTTCAAAATAAAGTAGAAGCTTCATTAATCCTTGAAGCAACATTACAATTAAACCTACACACCAAGAAAAGAAACATAGTCCTGATAGTGCATTGCCCAAAGCCAAATGTTTCTGGCAAATTGTCAGATGTGATCGTATAAGACGATTTATTTGCTTTGTATCACAGGACCCCTTTAAATTAATTTAAAAGATAGTAAATTTTATTCGCAACGTTTAATGTTGCATTTGAAGGCTAAGTGCAACTCATAAACTTCTGAGCAGCGTGCAAACAAAAAAATCTAGCATTTAATTATTGCTGAATAATAAATGAGCTTATGAATTACTTCAAACATTTTAGAGAGCATCATAATGGATGCAGTGTGAATACAGCACATACTGTAACACATCACACACAAAAAAATGGACCATTTTGCAGCACTATGTAGACCAACTGGCGACACAAAGGTCTGTTTTTATATAGTTCAACGTCTATGTACGATCCGGTTGTTCTTTTCATCTCTCCCATTTTCTTTCACATCACTCACAGTTTATAGGCACATAGGTGCCGGGTTACAGATTTTACGAGTAACTTTTCTTAAAATCTTGTCGCCATGGTCATAAAACGGCCACGTTGAAAGTAATCCGAAAATTAGTTGAAACAACAACAAGATTTATCACGAAAGCGAGTAATAACGAATTCAGCTATGATTTGTATTGCCTGGCATTAATTATTAAGATACCCTTACAATTTTTAATATGCTATTAATTTTTGAATACAGTACGAATATTTTATTGCCAAAACTTAGCTGTAAAAATAAAAAGAGGATGCAGAATATCAATTACTAACAGTTGGGTGTACCACTTGCTGAAATTTTATTGGCCAAAATATCATTTGAAAAAGTAAAATAGGGCGCAAAATGCAATTTAGCAACATTAAGGAGTATTTCCTTTGCACATGTAACACTACTAAATTTAAAAATACGAGCATCAAAATGGAAAGACAGACGAAAGTAAAATTTAAAGTTGACAGAGACTCCATCTTTGTTTAGTGTAGATTTTGAATAAAACTATTGATTTTGAGAGCGATTAGAAACAGGTCTGTCTTCTTAAGAAGAAAAAAAAAATAGCAACATTTTTCTAAAGTTTAATTTTTTGCCTAAATTTCAATAACACGAGCATATGTGCGGTTTTTCAAAATCCTGTATCCTAAAACGTGTAATAACAACGATATGAAAAATCATTGAATTATTCAACTGGGGAAAAAATTAAAGCGGAGGAAAATTCCTTAAATTGCAGAGACTGGACAATGATTTATGAATATAATTTACTTTTATCCCAAATCTGAATAAAATACACATATGAACGCTTTGATAAATAAAGATTAGAGAATGATTTTATCGAAAGTCTAGATAATAGTGGACTTTATGAAAAATACTGGGTAAAAGGGAGATTAGTCAATGATTTGTGAAAGTTATCATTTAATTCATTTCAGATTTAAAAGATATGCACACATATGTTAACATTAATGCTTTGATATGTGATAAGGTTAATAGCTTCTTTCTCATCTGGTCTACATAATGACACGGATTTAAAAATGTTAATATGACTCAATAAATCCATTTGAGAAGAAGATATAACATTTCTGTGGAAGTGATGCACACATGGCTTTCTATGGCGAAAACGCATAACAAATGGCAATAATGCATTTTTGATTAATTACATTATTGACATAAATGCTAATAGCATTAAAAATTAGGTGCATTCGTCTTAAATTGGAGAATTTACTAAATACAAGCACAGGTACAGGTAAATGTATGGAGGACATCAGCGATGTACCATGGGGTCAACTGGTGATGCTTTCCCATATTGACCAACTTTAAAGGAATTGCACACTTTATAAAAAAAGTTTTAGTTTATTAAAAAAGTTTATTAAAAAAGGTTGAGGAAAGCAGCAACTGAAGTTTTCCAAAGGAGCTAGAGTTTACTTATTATGGTACATTGTGCAATTCCACCATACACCTCGCATTCACTATTTATTAAAAATAATGATTTAGAAAATAATGAGATTACATTCTAGTTTTAATACAATTTGAAATTCACACATTAAACTGAGAACATCGGTTTGGATGTAACTAAAAATAACAGATAAACATAATGAGATAATATATGAACTGGGAACACTATGTTAAATAAACTCTAATAATAATACTGAAGAGGTATTCACAGTGCCAAATAATTTGAGAATAATATAAAAAACACTGTGCATAAGAACCTGATAGCTCAGGGATTTGAGAATGCAAAAACTGGGAACACAAAATTTAATTATGGCAAGAAACCAACAGACTTGTTTAAAAAAATGTTTAAAATGATATATTGGAACAGGTTATAAAGTTTCTTTATAAAGTTCATAAGTGGAATCCTTTTGAACATATTCACAGGATGCGAATATAATTAAATATATGTTCATTAAATTTATGCAGCATGAAGAACTTATACTTGACAAAGATCTACGCCACAGGAAGAGAGTCGTTGCATAATTTTTTTAAACTTTGGATACTGATGTTTATCTTTAATTATAGAAACCTTTGGAATGCCTAGAGATCCTTTGTGAAGAAGTACTGTTATAATTTAATCTATACGTTAAAAACTTAGTAAATTACTAATT
The DNA here is from genome assembly GCF_044657685.1 of Stegodyphus dumicola. Taxonomy (NCBI): domain Eukaryota; kingdom Metazoa; phylum Arthropoda; class Arachnida; order Araneae; family Eresidae; genus Stegodyphus; species Stegodyphus dumicola. The sequence goes on from NC_140771.1 coordinate 104,805,481, forward strand.
ATGAGCGTCAATTCTCAGAAACAGCAAATTATGAAGTCGCATAGTTGGTTATAAACTAGTGGAAGTCAATTTGATTTCTTCATATAGATTTGAAGAATATGGATTAGCAACCATAATTTATTATATGACTACGTATTACAAAAATTACTTAGCTCAATAGTTACATTTCTTTAAAAAAGATAAATTACATTTAATTGCAGAAAGGTTAATTATTACTAGGCAAACAGCATTACTTTTCAGGTCTCGACGGAAGAGACATGATACTTCGTATCAAAAACCTTCTTGGAAAAGATATTAATTCAAAGGAGGTCCTTACTTTTTAGTTTTTCGCTTTCATCAACCATACAAAAATTAATGTTTCTTTAACAGAAGGGGGAACTTTTAATTACCGTACAAAAAGAGCAATTGCATTCAAAAGAAAAGAATATAAAAATTAAGCAAATGTGAAAAAGCAATTTCTGACTTACAATGAATCAAATTATGATGCAGTCTTTAAATGAGATAGCATTCGATAGGGTCATGCTACATGAGGTGAAAAAAATTCAGTAACAGACAATATTCTTCCAGATAATTTATTACATTAATTACTTAAGATAAAATATTAATCCAAAACTGTCATCCACATTGGCGAACTTTTGCTTTGAACTGGTGCCTTGAGCGTTTGTTTTAATAGCAACCTGACGTAATCCTACGGACGTTGGTTGCGTCAATAGGTGTAGGGGGCAAAGGAAACCGAGGGAGTCCCATAACAGGGGGTAAATTCGAAGCATCATCGGAAGCCGAAGGGGGCGATTAGGTTTTTCAGGCCCCCTGCTTCGTCAGCAATATTAATGGCTCAGTCTGCCCCTCTGGAGGGTCCGTGTAGCTTATGTCCGAACAAGGATTTCGCCTCCATCTTATATTCTGATGTTTATCGTCGATTATAAATATTGTTTTTCCACGTTTATTTAGACATATCGACAGATGAAACGAAAGATACTGGACTTTTCAACTTAGGTGGTCGCTTTTATGGAGTGTAATGAAGTTTAGACTTGGAAAAAGGAATGATTTTTTGGGAGAATTATCACAATAGGTATTTGGTTTCTTTTGATGTCTAATCTTGGAAGAAAGATATCTTACAATGAAATGCTGAATTAAATGGAACATGGTATAATGCTGCGGCACGGTAACAGAAATATCGCGCTAGTCGGACAAGCACGTTAAATCTGAAAAATGGTGCCGGCAATTTCTTGCAAATTGGCCATTGTTCGCCAAGACGCAAGGGTGCCCCAATATTAACACACTAAAATACACAGCACCCATAAAAAGTTCAGCTTGTATTACGAAGCATGCAAGTTTTATCAAGATGGGGGGACGTTCTTCTTGGGAAAAGGTATTTATCTTGGAGGAAGAGATACCGACTTGTATGAAGGTGCTGCCATCTCATTAACAAGGCTACTACAGATATGAAATGGTCGGGGTTTGGAGATATGAAAAATTTCTTGCTTTTATGAAATGGCAAATTTATAAATTTCCGATGAGATAGGGACGAAGGATTTAAGATCATCCAATTTTGTACGTTTATCATCAGTTTATGTTTCGTTTTTCTTTCCCTGTGTGTTTTTTTTTTTTCGGGCGGGGGAAGCTACCAATACATATTTTTCTTCAAATGAGTTTTTATTTTTCTTTCTGCATGAATTCTACAATTAAAATTGATGTTTCATCCGTGTTTTTAAGCTATCCATACCAGATGAAGAAGCAGAGCTAAGTCTACCAACGCCTAGGGAAATTTCCCAAATTTCCGATAGCCTTATCCACTCCTAATCAAAAGAAACCATCAGCGGAGGGGAGAAATCGCTGAACACTAGTAATTCGGTCCGGGGTTAGAATCTCGGCGAAAGGGCTGGCCGCATGGGTGGTTTCGTGATTTTCCCCATTTCTCCATGTGTAACGTGTATACGAGCCAGTTTTCCTTAGATAGGCCTCCACGAAGGCATCTCCTCCCTTAGGCAAATAGCCTTTGTGTGCTTTGGCGTAATTTAATTAAATAAACGAACTATCCTGCTATATCTGTTAACTTCTCCACTAGTTGTTGTTGTTTAGGCTCACTTGTCTGACTAGTCAGTCCAAGCCCACGAATTTCTTCGTGGCAAGGAGTGCAAGAATACGCCTGCCGTTGGCAACAGCTTTGAGCATCTAACAGGTGACAGTGCGATTTGGCTCAGTTCCGCCCTCAATTTTGATGGAGAGCACCCCAGGGGGACGGGTCCGAAGGTCTCCCACCCCTCTCCCCTTCCACCAAACCACACGAGAGGACATTCGGCTCAACGGATACTTAGAGTGCACCGCACCGACACTATACATTTACAAACATCCATGCCTTTTCCGTCATTCGAACACGGGCCCTCGGCACGCAGTCAGCGACGCTAACCACTATACCGGTTAGGCGGCACTTCTCCACTTAGCTATAGAAAATCACGGTACCTTCATCATTTTCAGCCAAAATATTCAAGAATTTTCATTTAGCAATAAAATTAATAAAGAATATTAAGCGCTATATATTCGAAGCATGTTTTCAAACAGAAACATTTTATTTATGGTACGGCTACTGCATCATATATAAATGCAATATTATACATGCGAAATGCATATTTAATCAGTGAACAACTTAAATTAAGCTGGAGAAATTCTGACCCATTAAAGTGATTTTGGCTGATAACTTAACACTCAAGAATTTTTCAGAAATATATATTATTTTCCCAATTTGTAGAGACATTAGGTTATTTGGAAGTAAGAGACTTGAAAAATGAGCAACGCCTTCGCCGGGTATCGAATTACGGATCTATGGAATATGCGCCCAATGTGCAGACCAGTACGCTACGAAGTCATGCTAAGAAGGCGGAAGAAATACCTTATATACTTCCTCCTTTTTAAAGGGTGACTGGTATTTTTTAGGAGACCGAGTCGCCAAATCCTGGGTGTGGAAAATCATCAACCACCACCCTTTTAGCTCGGGCACCACTGTAGAGACATTAGGTATTTTTTGGGAGCAGGAGACATGAAAAATGAGCAACGCCTTCGCCGGGAATCGAACCACGGACCTCTGGAGTACGCGCCCAGCATGCAGACCACCACACTTCGAAGGCATGCTAAGAAGGCTGAAAAAATACCTTAGAAATTCATTTATAGATTTAAGTCAGAGTCACTCTAACCTAGAGGTGTTTAAAATGAATTTTTAAATAAAATAGTTGAAGTTTTTAATCTCATGAACAGTATTTTACCCTAATGAGAATGTCCAATGAAGTTTTTAGACTTCGCAAAAATACATTTTATCCTTAATTCACCTACAAAATGTTTTGCTTTTAAGCTGTTCTTCCTAAAATTTCTATTTAATGCGATAACTTTTAAATAATTTAATGGCAACAGCTCATATATAAAATAGCTAAGGTAACTCGGGCTTTTCATGTTTACACGTCACTCTGGAAAATTTTGTTTTTGGATTAGCTCTAAATTTTTTAAAAATCCAGGGATATAAATTTTTTTTTTCATTTTTTTAATTCATGACCAGTTTTAGTTATATTAGATATGATAACAGTCATTCACAACTAAAAATATAGAAGCACTTAACAGTCACAGCAATAATAAATCACTTTGGAACTAGGCAAATGCAATAAATTCTTGGAGTACAAAGCGTTTAGCATAAAAAAAAATTTCTTTCTGCAAATAAAAATTGTCTTGATGCTATCACAATTTTTTAAATAAATAAACTGACTAATTAAAAGTTAAAGTAATATGCACGTATAATAAGGAAGTATAAATGAATAAGTAAATTAAAACAAAAGAATCTAAAATGTCACCAATTTTTAATTAAAATTAAAATGTAATTATTGTTTATTTAATTATATAGCATGCAAAAACAAGTTATTTTGCTAAAATAATTTATGCATTTCCTCATAAAACTACTATAATTGATTCCCCTTAGCTTGTACAGGGCGAAATTTTAAATAAACAATGGAAATATTTTAACTAAATCTTTAAGAATATATTTTAGGGACAGTCAAGCGCATTTAAAAGATAACTTCAAATTCAAAAGAAAAAAAAATGTATTTCATGATGAGGAAGACTAAATGATACTTTTAAGCTCTGGAACTAATGTGTGAACCATTTTAAATAACTTAACCAGTAATGTGTAAGGACATATAGCGGAAATTAAACATCCAGACAGAACAAAGCGCCAATTCTTCACTCTGATTAAACGTGACCTTAGTTTTAGTTTTTCGAACTCGGATCATCCGTTTGACACAAAGTTAGAAAAAAGCGCAAACAATACTGGACTTTCTCCAAAGCAGTCATTTCCACGGAGGCTGAACAATTTTTCTTCTCTGTTTCTACAGGTATGAACATTCAAGAAGATCAAGCAGGAAATAGAATTTTAAGTTCCTTGGCCCCAAATGGCAGCAGATGAATTAACTGCCTAAAAACTTACAAATGTCTTGGATTTTTGTGAAATATTTTTAGTAAAACAGAAATGTTATCAAGCTCCGGTCGTTCTTGTGAGCTCTATAGCAAGGAATGTTTCAGCTTATTAATTTTTGATAAGTATGAATTATACGTTAAAAAATCTTTATTTTCAAATCTTTGCATAAGATGTGTATCATATTGTAAATGTATTAAGATCATCTGTAGATTTTTACTCGTGTTCATTTTTGATGAACGTACTTTTCTGTACCGAAGCTAACATATATATGTAATAATTTGGCAGTCGGGCACATAAGTGAAGCTTGGCAATCTGGTCACATCATAATCCGGACATTGTTGTGGCTAGATTGCCAAGCTTCACTCATGTGCCCGACTGCCAAAATATTACAGTTTATTATTTAAAGAGGCTGTCCAATAATTTCCCTCTCCGCCTCCGCATTGAAGGACGTAAGACTTTCTTGCGGTACTTGTGTTTGTATTCATTCTTCTCCTCGGTAAGTTAAACGACTGCCTCTTTAAATAATAAACAGTAATATTTTCGGGCACATGAGAGAAGCTTGGCAATCTAGCCACACACACACACACACACACATATATATATATTAATTTCGATATATGTATGCATATATATATTTGGCTTTAATTCCCTTTAAGCATATTTAACTTGCCTAAGCTGAATTACTAGAAAGGGAATATTAGCCACAGAACGTTAGAAATGCTTAAAAAATTGTAAAGCATAAGATATAAGCTTTGAAACAATTTAAGAGATACAATCTTAAAATAACAGATTTTAAGTAAGAAACTTTTATGAATACTTTTTACCGTACTTTAAAAGCACTTAATTCATTTCCGATGCTACGTAGCCAAATTCTGATTCCTGTACTCATTTTTCGTAGCCGTATTCCTATTAAGGATGGCGCACTCAGTTTATTTGGCACAGCAAAATGTTACCATAATGTGCATCAAAATTCTTTAAATATCATTTATTTACTGTACTACTTCCCTGCAAGTTGGTTTCTATAATGCATATTTTTAATCCATGGTCTCTATTAATTCAGGACAAGAGATCAAGAAAATTATTGTATTATAATACATAAACTAATATCAGCTAACACGTGAGGGTTTTTTTTTTAACAAAATGAAAAATGTTAATACCGAAATAAAACATATTTTAAATAAATTTTTAAGTTCGCTTACTAAATATTTATCAAAACATGTATAAGGTATTTCTCCCACCTTCTTAGTATGCCTTCGTGATGTAGTGGTCAGCACGCTCGGCACGTATTCGAAAGGTCTGTGATTCGAGTCCCAGCGAGGACATTGCTCATTTTTCAGACTCCTGCTTCAAAAAAAATTTAATGACTCCACACATATATAAACAATCATAATGATATCCGAAAAAAATCAAATTCATATTCATTTCCTATCAGAAATTGAAAGTTAGGTACCTTTAGTATTATATTTATACTTGGTAGTATTGGTAACAAATTTTTATTGGTTACACTTTGTAATTCAAATAAACTAACAATTAAATATTAAATTCTTAGACTGATATTTCTTTCATATAATTCTAACATGTTTATATAATCATAATAACATGTTTATATAATCATAATAACATGTTTATATAATCATTATATATAAGTAATTTATTTTAATTTAATATAAAAAAATTCATTTTAATTTAAAACTAAAAGTTTTCAGGGAAAATTTACTGAGTGGAACAAAACTTAAAACTAAATAATAGTTTCTTTCTCGTATTTATTAAATTTAGTTTGGATGCATAATTAAAAGTGTATAAATTTGTATGAAAATAATTATAAATTTCCTTATTTCTTATTACAGCTTATGACTTGATGGCGTTCCGATTCTAATAAAATTTTAACCTTGAAGAGAAATTTTGAAAAATAAATTTGTTCATAAAAAATAAATAAATTAATTAAAAATAAAATAAAAAAAATAAAATAAAGATTTTATATTATGCCTAAAGTTTTTTTTAACGTTTTGGGTGTTACCTTTATTTAATAAATATCATGTTCTTCGCGCTTAAATCATAAAATTCAATTTAACAGCAATATCACAAAATATTCAAAAGAGCATATCTTTAGAAATTCCGTTACACAGTCTCGCGCGCTGGAGATAATTTTTTTTTCCGTACAGTGTTGCCATTGCTCGGTTTGAAATCGTTGTGTTTCTTAATCAAAAACTCATAAATGCTTTACAAAATAGGAAACAGTTAATAAAATAAATTCCGGCTTCCAAATGCCCATATTCGAGTGGAGACGTACGTTATTCAAAATTTGATGGCTCTAGGTACCGTTGTTTTATCACATAGTGCGAGAAACATACATACATTTATGCAAATTTTTCATTATTTCATTTCTTTAAATATAATACACGGCTCTAATATTTGGTGGCAACAATTTGAAAAGTCATCAGAATTTTCGACGCAAAATGCCAAAACGAAATTAACAGACTTTCTAGGCTAATTATTATCATCATGGATTGAAGATGTTCCGTGGGTCAGTCTGTTTCCTTTCATATTAATTTTCAGCTATGGAAAAAAAAGTATTCACATATAAACGCATTCAGCGCAGTTGAAGTTTTAAAGAATTCATGGTTTTAATTTATTCTCAAATGAATTGCGGTCTTAAAGAACTGTATATCCTATTTTCTAATATTACGTTTTATTAGTGGAACAAGCGTATTAACATTCATTTATGTTTAATGAACTACGCAGACTGAATTGCCTAAGAAAGCTATGCCCCCCATATCAGCTATGCCCCCCTTTTTATTATAGCTGTAGCAATTTCTGCTATAAGAATTCCCATTAAGTAAAGGTGCCTCTTTGCCAAAACATGTTTTCTAAGGTTGACGAAATGAACTTGGAATGACGTGAATTACAGTGACATTTCTGTGAGACCTAACGCATTAAAATCCGTTGGAACTGCATCGACAGAACAAATGAGGTTTTCTGAAAATCATATAGATCTCATTATTAATCTCTTCATAGATTTTTCATAATGAAGTTTGCCGTTAAACGAGCCTTATACTTCGAGTATCTTCCTTTCTTGTCCGTATTTAATTTCTCTCAAAAACTGCACTATTTTTTCATTTACGGTTACTCCTGTAATAGCTATAGTTATTGCTAGGTAGGTTAAACTAATTGCACCTCCTTTTACTTTCTGTCAAAAAGTTTTTAAAGAGTTCAGGTTAGGCATGATTCTTTTTTACTGAGCTTTCTATTATTTACAACATGACGCTAAAATGAATTGTCTAATATTAAAGAAATAAAAATGTTTAAGATTCTGAATTGTGCTGTGGAAGGATAAAAACAAACTGCTAATTATAAGATAACAAATATTAAAGATCTCAAAAAACTCAGATATTCTCCAACACTGGTCACACCGGAAAAAAAAAAAACCTGCCTAATACCTGAGAATTTCGATGATAGAGGGAGTATTAAATTAATATTATTTTGGAAGAATAGTTTTAATATAATAAAAATAAATGTTTTCTCTATAAACAAATTTTATTAAAATAAATACTGGCTCCACCAGGGGCCGAGTGGTTAAGACCGTTGAATGCCGGGAATGCTTGAAGACTTCAGTTTTCAAAGCAGGAATTCTCAAATTGTAACATACAGTAAGCATGCTATACAAGGGTTGTCACCAGGTTATGACACAAAATATTTGGAATGATTCATGGTGTAATGAATTTTCTCAAGAGTTGCAAGATGCTTTTGTTGAGTAGTGTTACAGGTATTATCGCAACATATTAACATAGGAAGTTCGGCACTGATAACGATAAAATTGCATAGTATATGCAGTAATCTTGAAGTAAAAGGGCATCATGTTTTCCTGTTCTCATTATTGTTTACATTTCAGATCAGAAGAGCTTTTCAGAGAAGCGTGCATAACAAATTGCCTAGTATTTTAATTTCTAAAAAGATAGTAATAAAATTAATTGTGCTGCTGGATAGATATGGTGGATAGCGGAAACTGCTGCCGAGAAGCCGGAGTCTAAGTAAATATGGACATCTGTGACTTTAGTATTTTATGCATTAGGGCACCTAAAATGCGTCATATGAAAAACCCTCTGGAGAGACTGGTGGTAAAGAGAGATGTTAGGAATTTCCCCACGAAGAGTTTGCGGTAAAATGTATAGACAGGGCTTAAATTGTATAAGAACATTACTGGTGCTCAAAGTTTATGACAATTAACGGACGCAAATACGGATGATAATTCATAAATCTGTCGGTGTAATTAATGCCAGATTCAGCAATAGAAACAACAACAAAATATAACGCGCAAAGTTTTAAAACCATGGAAGTAAAAGAAACTAAACTGTTGTACCTATCAAATAATATTAAAAGTATTTCAAAAAACAATATTTAATAAAATAATGTCATTTTGTAAAGTCTTTAAAATATTAATTTAAAATTCTTTTTTTTCCTTCAAAATTTATTCACTATAATTTGACACCTAGCTTTAAAAGTTGTTAAATATGGCGATGAGCATTAAGAGTCTTCAATTTTAGTTCCCTTTCACATAACATCGTCTTTAGTGATTACGGCTGCTAATAAAAATAATAAATGTAAAATTTTTGATTAAACAGATACTGCAATACTATGAGTAACTCTCATTATTAAAACTTAGATGAAAAATATTAGTAAATGAGCTTTTCTGATTTAGAAATAGATTTTCTTTTTTGTTTTACAATTTATATTCTAGATGTAAATTAAGTTTGAATAGACTACGAAAAGTTTATATAAATAATGAACCAACTGCAAAAATTTTCACCTTAACCGAACACATCATTTGTAACTTGATAGGGTTAGGGACGACAAACACTTAGCTATTGGAGGGATTTATCTACAGCTTAAAATACTTGCTCACTAATGGTTCTGCCATGGGTCTTATAACTGATAATCCTTCATGCTGAAAAAAGATCTTTTCTTCTATATTTGGGTTAAAAGGCTACGCCTTTTTATTTCCCCAGCAGATAGAATAAAAATCTAATTTTTAAATAACGCAATTTCCGGATTTCTCTGCTATGAGGTCTCCCACAGAAACGGAAATTCATTTGGACATCCAACCGGAACTGTTAAGTGGGTTATTTTTAGGGAAGGATTTGCAAATGAAAGAAGAAAAGATTAACATTCTGTAAGCAAATTTTGATTGTGGGAAAAGAGAAAGACAGAAAAAAAACCCAGTAATGAAGTAACATACTCAATCTATATACCATGTTTCTGAGGGTTTTTCCTTCAGAAGCTATTGTTAGAAAAGTGGAGTAAATTCATGTCTTTCTTTTATCAAAGGCCACTGTTTCTCCGTGAGAACACAGACATCCCACTTCACATACTAACACAAAATTAGATGCGTTTTTTACTAAATCGAAACAATTTAAATTGAAGAAAAAAGAACCTTTTTGATGCAAAAAAGGAATCTGAAATTTCAGATCCTAAGAATAGAAAGAAAGGTACATTCTACTCATACATTTCAACCAAAAATCCTATCTAAAATTCAAACCTAAATTTTCGGCTTTTAGATTATAAAAAGAAATAGCACTCTGTGTCCTAGCGGAAAATCTAATAACCTAAAATCTACCTAAAATCTAATAACCTATAGATAAATCTCACAACAGTTAAATACATATACAAGTACATTGTTATCGCATTAACTTTATCCCATGCATGATATGCTAGAGCATTTTACATTTCCCATTTTTTTTAATCAAGATTTCTCATATCTTGATTAAATGGGTTTTTTTTTTTTTTTTTTTTTTGTTTGATTTTTGATTTTTATATTTTCGATTGCTTAGCAGTTTCCAGATATTTCTGTCAGTACAACATAAAATTTAATCCATTCAATCCACCTTTTATGCAGTAATATACAGGTATCTTTTCAACAGAAACCCGTTTCAAGCTTTACTGTTTTTACATACAATACAATGAGATAAGTTAGTCCAGTCCAACGATTAATTTTTTTAATCAATGATACAAAGTTACTTTTTCCCGCCCTTTTTTCCTTAAGCGGAGTTCTATTGCATGTAATATTTAAAAAAAATTTAAACCCTTGTAGTTCATGGCAGTTGCAATCAAATCGGAAAATAAATCGTGGAAATGTAAGTTAGTATCAACCAAATGTGCACACAGATTTTCCTTCAGTAATAATAATAGGAAATTCCGAGTTTAAACTTTTGATCGTAAAATTAATAATTTAGAAAATATACTTTGATTACATTTTTCGAAGCTAGGAGCACAAAAATATGCTGTTGATTATTGAGTGGATAAGCAGAGTTCAAGTTTAGCCCTTCAGCAATGGTGTTCGTTTTTAAAATGTACGCATATATGATATTGATGGCGAACCTTAAGATTTTGCAATTTGGAGAACGCCTAATTTGACTAAAGTTGGCATCTATATAAAAGAAACATCCCATTAAATTATATCTAATGTCAAACATGTCCAGTCGTCGAAAAACGAATTATTCTCGAAGTTTCACTAGAGCACTTAATTTAAATTGAAAATTTTGAAATTAAGTTTACCAGAAACGTATTAAATTTTATTCTGTTTATGCACTCATTATGTACGTACTAAAACGTTAAATATTTTAAAAAATGAAGTACAAGTAAAACAAACTCGGATGCATGCAAAAAAGAAAAAGAAAAGAAAGAAAGAAAGAAAAATAATTTAGTCAAACATTTTCATTATTAAAAATAGCTTAGTACAACACATCAACTAGACACTGAACTGAATTCAAAACTGGGTGAAAATGCGGCATGACGCATCACCGTTGACACAATGCTGGTGATGTCAGTGTTGATATGCCTGTCACACGTCTGCTATCACTGATCTAGAAATAAGTGTTAGCAGTCCTGGCAACTTATCAAAAAGACGTGACAGTGTATCTGTTGGATCTCAGATAATTTTTTAGCAGCCAAGTTACAAATACGGTTATTAGAAGACAATAACTAGAGATGATGAAAATATCAAAACTTCCTGATTATGCAAAATACACTGGCCATTAAAATTGCAACACCATGAAGAAAAGAAAATACAAAAAAGATATTTATTGTACGTAAACAATATGGCATGAAGACAAAATGATTAAATTTGTAAGCACTTTGGAGATTTACAGAGGTGCGAAATTAGCAGAAACATCTGCCACTCCTAGCAGCTAAAACGGCCCTTACCCCAATAGGCATTAAGCCAAACTGGGCTTGGATGACAGAAATGGGCAATTCTATCAATGCTGCTTCAAGTCTATGCCACACTTCATCAATCATATTAGCTGGAGATGGGTGGCGGGACAGTCTCTCAGCAACCCATGAGCAGATGTTTTCAATGGGTGACAGATCTGGTGACCGTGTAGGCCAGGGCATCAATCGAATACCCTGTGTATCGAGGAAGGTCAGAACACGACGTGCAACATGTGGTCTTGCATTATCTTGTTAATTTGACATTCGTCAGATCATTCCTTCCTGGTGTTGCAATTTTAATGGCCAGCAGTGTAGATGTTGCAGAATTCACCTCATTTGATGCAAGTGAAAATGTTTAAATAAAACAGACAATTTAAAATTATTTTTTCGTAGCATTTAAACATGTGAAATTAGTGTTACGTAATAAAAATATCGATACTAAACATTATCATCATAAATAACAATTACCCTTGTACATATAAATAACAATTACATAACATTACATCATAAATAACAATTACACTCGTAGTAAAAAGATCCCGATAATATTCATTTTAAAAAAATTCATGAAAATGTCTGCCGGCTTTAATTATTTACATATTGTACAAAGCATGCACGCTTGCTGTAAAATTTCTTAAAATCAGTTAGATATATAACATGTAATATATAACGTAAGTTAGATATGTAATATTAAATATGACGATATTTTATTATTACGTATTAAATGCAAAATGTTTTATACATTAAATACGTAATTCGCAAAGTTATATGAGAATGAATTTACAGTTTGAGAATACTTTTCAGTGTGTATTACCAATCAACATTTAAATTTCTCCGATCAAGTGTAAGGAATAACTAAAAAACATAAGTTTCCTATTTAGACAGTTTAAAAACCATACGGGATAAAACTGCATTATCCATTTAACTTGCAGCTAACTCTGAGAAAATAATAATTACATACATCGTTGCAAATATAATAAATGTAGGCATGGTTTATTTTCAAGTTTTCTAATGAGTATATTACTAATTGAAATGTTTGCTGAAAAGGGGCCAATCTCATGTCTACAGAGTCCTTCCATCCGCAGGGTTGGAATTGGTTTTACCTGTTTTCATAAAATTGTCTGTCTTATTTTGAAGAAAAATATTCAAATAAAAATGTCTTTAGAATTAATATTTAATAAATTAAATTTTTTAAATACGTTTTTATAACTATGAATATGAATTACTAATATGAATACGCACTATGAATATGTATTAAACGCCAATTCAACAAAGTTAGCTTTTCAGTGAAAAAATTCTTACCAAACAGTTAGGTTTAATGAAATAAACTTTTCAGAGAAATATTTGTCAAGGAACAGGTGCGTAATGAAAAATGGCAACACATTTCATCAAAATTACAACTTTAAACAGATAACTGAAGACTTGGCTCAAGTTCTCATCAAATATACTGAAAAAAAAATTAAATCGTTCCCATTTAGATTAAGTAAATTCAGTCAGCAAATTTAAATGGAAAAGCATAAAGTCGTACATTAGAAAAATATATTTCTATTTGTCTCAAAATAAAGTTAACAAATTTTTATGTTTTAAAACAATACAGATAGCATCAAATAAGACAATTAGCAAAGGACTGCAATCAAATGAAAGAAGCACAAGCGCTAATAATGGAAGAAGAAGTGAAGAATATTTTTTCTTCCTTCAAGAATTTATTCAGGTCTCTCTATCATAACCCGACAGAAAAATTCCTGCTGTGACTCATTTGCATTCAGTAAGTCACCGCTGTGTTAATGTAGGAACATAAATTGCCTCACCTTGTCTGTTCACGCTTACATGTAAGAATGATGCTGTGTAGAGTTGAAGAAATCAGCACTTCATGGCGAATATAATTTTGAAATTGTTAGAGAACGAGCACTAACTTTCCTACATTTTCCTACTTTACTTTAACTGAATAATAATGCTCTGCAAGTATCATAAAAATATACTATTCTAAAACAATTTAAACATAAAATCTAATATATATGGTTACATATTAGACAGTAGAACAGATATGCAAATGCAGTTGTACATAAAATACAGTCGCAACAAAGAAGAAAATTGTAACTATGAACCACTGATGATTGTGTAAGGAAAAATGTACACTGCTCAAAAAAAAAAAAAAAAGGGACAGTGCTATATCTCCCGTTCTATTGGGCCGATTGACAAAATTCAAACTGCGTTTTTCATGTCTCGAAAGCGCGACTTAGGATATATATTAGATTTATATATAGCACTATTCTAACATAGGTATTTTGACACAAAATCGGACTTTTTCTGAAATAACATACCAATTTTTTTACATATTTCGTTTCTACGACTCAAATTATGCCAGAATACCAAGTTTTGTAAAAATCGTACGAATAGTTTTTAAAATATTAGCTCTCAAAATTTTAGCTCCTCAATGTTAATTGAATTTGGCAAATATTTATTAATATCTCTTTTTTTATTAAACTTTTTTGATTTTTTCTCTCACATTTCGAAATTTTGGTTCATTCCAAATAAAATTTACCCATTTTTTGCGTTTTATTTTTTAAATTTTTATTTTTAAATAATTTCTATAGATTTTTTGAAAAAAATTTTGAATTATAACCTATAAAATTTTTACCATCATCTTAAAGTAGGTGTATTTTTAAGCATATCTGCAAAAAATTAGACTTTTTTATTCAAAATTTTCTAAAATATACACGAATTTACATAATTTCGCGTTTTGAAATTTGGCACCTTTTTTTTGAGCGATAATAACGCCAAATGTGGTCTATGGATTTTTGTTACACTGAATTGCCACAGCTATTTTTAACCTTAAACTTCAAGTAAAATTTTACGAAGAATTAATTATATGACATTTTTTCTCTCAATGATGCGTAATAAATATTTATTAATACTATATGAAAGGCTATTTTTTAAATTATAGATGATATTATTCAAATTTTTAATTATCTTTTTAAATTTCTCTCGTATCTTTTCTTTTTTTAAAAAAATTAAGAGTAAGTTTTTGTAAGAGTAAATTTTTACCTTCGGCGTTTTATCGTCTGCTACTTTACTTCGTTTAAATCGAATTGTCTAAAACTGAGAATTTTCGTTTGATATTTATTTGAATTTTATGACATTAACTGCATAATATATTTCTAAACAAACTGTTGCTTTTGAAGTGGCTGAAAGAGCGGCTGATATTATCATCCATATTTTTAAAGCACAATATATTTTTATAGAAACATAATATTTAGAATAATCATTTTTTATAAAAGTCAAATTATGATATAAACATACAACCCTCTAGAGAATGAATTAATGGAAGTTCAATGGTTATGTAGAAATGATCTGCAGTTACTTAATGGCTGGATAAGTCAGCAGATTCTGTGGACAAGTAAGAATAATTATATAAACGACACCCAACATTCTGGATTCAATAAACAACGAGGATACGATGTTTACTAAATGAATTTAAGAAGTTTTAAAACATAAAAAAATCAACTCATTTTTTTTCCTAAAATGTATTTTTGTGCGTAGCGTATTTTCATTATACCCTTAAAATTCTAATTTAGAATGTAATTGTCAAGAACTGAATCCTAATCATCAGTAATATAATAAGTAATTATTACGGTTATTAATAAATCCTTCTTATAAAGTAATTGCAAATATTTCAAAAAACTTTCTGTCTGAATGCAAACATTTTTCTATGCAAATATTTTTAATTTTATATTAATCAAGATTGCACACCATATTACTTATTTCCACTTCAATTCTTACCGTCAGTTCTAGTAGAATTTACAAATCAATTATATTTAATTAAGGATTGGATTGGATTATTTAATTATGGCAAAGCACATGAGGGCTATCTGCCTAAAGGGAGGGATGCCTTCGTGGAGGACTTTCTAAGGGAAACTGGCTCGTATACACGTTACACATGGGGAAACGACGAAACCGCCCATGCGGCCAGCCCGTTCGCGGGATTCGAACCTCGGACTGAACTACCAGTGTTCAGCGTCTTTACCGCTCGGCCGTTGGTGGGCTATTTAATTAAGGAATGACCATCTAAGTTAAGAAGTTAAGAAACAGCGTACCGTAACAACATTTCAATTATTGGCGCCGTATCTTTCATGTTACTCCCGATTGGCTAGCTACATGATTTTTAATGAGTATTCGGATTTTACTAGTAACTTCACTTGGAAATCGCGCTTAAACTAGGTTAGTTGGTTATTGGAACATAGAAAGAACATGGGAGCTATTTGATTAAGATGCTTTCATAGAGAATCTTTGTAAAGAGAACCTAAAAAACTACGAAAACCAACCATGCAGCCTGGGTTAGACTGAGCAGCAAACAATTAGTATTTAACAATCTTTTTTTTTTTTTTTTTTTTTTCCAAATGCTAGGCAACTGATGAGGCTCCAATTTAATATTTTATTTGTAAATATTTAAAATATTGTTGTATTCTTAGACACAAAAAGCAGAATTTAAGTTTTGTTAACTCGTTAGTAAACTACCAAGCCGCAGTGCAAATGAATATTCAATTTCTTTGGCAATAATTGCATTCACTTAACATTCTTGGAATATGAGCTAAAGAAGGAACGTTCTCGGAAGATTAAAGAAGTGTTTAAATCCAGTGATATTACGTTTGTCTTACAAGCTCAGGATCAAAACGATTCTGCAATTGCCCGAGTAGTTGACTTGTAAATGGATGTGAATTAAACAATGACTTTTAATCTTACGTTATTCAGCCAGAAAACGTATTCCAAATGTTTTGTATTGCATGACAATGCATCTTTTCATTATTCAATAACCAGTCGGAGAACCGCTTGTGTTCCGAAAATAAGTATGTGTACTCAATCGTCCTGCATGTTCTTCAAATTTGTCTTCTTGTGATTTTTTTTCTTTCCCAAAAACTAAAGTTGCCTCTCAAAGGAAAGTTTTTTGACATTGAAGAGACAAAAGGAGTATGACATCTACTTTTAGAGGCATGTCAAAACAGATCTCTACAAACCTTCTCTTCCATTACATGTTGTGCAGTCAGACAAAAAGTTACATCAGCGTAAATTCTATAATCTATTTTTATTACACTTTGATTACTTTATTAACATACAGTGAATATATACTAAATCTTTTACTTTAGCTTAAGTAATTCGGAATTTTTGACGGAATTGTTGTCGGAACTAGGACTTAGAAGATAAGTCAAATTAAATATTTCGATAACCCAATAAATTCAAGTTCGAAATTTCAATATTTTATTTTCGGAGGGAGGGGAAATGTTTTCAGTTTTGGTCCATTATACTAAGTATATTTGCTTCGATTTTTTATTTTTCCATAAAAGCGAAAATTTTGCGCATGGTATACATATAACGCATAGCTTCAAATTAAAATTTAATAATATACAGAGTGGTTATAATTAAAGATCCACATTGAAACGGTCATAAAAGGAAAACTACTGGATCAAATGTTATCAAACTTGGAAATCATGTAAAGGAGGTCATGGGAATTTATTTTCCGCGAAAAAAAGGAAGTTCGAAACCTCACCACCAGGGGGGAAATGGCGCTGTATGCAATATTGTTAAACGAAATATGGGTCGGAATCTAACTTAACCTTTTGTTAAACGGGTTTAATATGTTGTATACCCTTGAGAAACTTTGAAGTAGGCAAATTACCATTTAAAGACGTTAAATTCGATAAATGTCGAGTGCGCCATCCCTGTAAGTGAGAATTTCGTCCGTGAAAACCACGAATTAGCGATTAGAAAATGTGAGATCGCAAATCACTCTCACAAGCGTGTACAATCTGGAAATCGTTTTCTTACAGATCGCTAATTTGTAATTTTTTAAGCCTGAATTCGGCACTAAAACATGAAGATACTGATTCAAAACGCTTTTAATCGATTTGGGCCAAAGAAATCTCTCATGTTATCTATCTAGTTCCATTGCATTCTTCTACTGCATTCGATTACATAACAGTCATTTCTCACCGTTTACTGTTGAATGACAGCTAGTTTTATAACTGAACCATTTTTTTCTGAAGAGCAGTCGACAGCTGGACCATTGCGATTGCAGCTCACTTAGAGCCAATATTAAAATGTTTCGTGATACATGAACTGCAGTAACGTGGCATTTTAGATACTACGATTTTTATGCAGGGCTGGGCACCACCTCAAGAGTGTCGCATAGTTACTTAGGCAACATTTCACGAATGAACGTCTTATAGGCCAACACTTCCCCTCTTCCCACCAGACCTCAACCTCTGTGACTTTTGTCTATGAGGTTATCTCAAAAGCACTGTTTATGGTGATAATCTAAACAATTTGGCAGAAATGAAAAATGTAATACACTGATAACATTCCTCCTGATATGCTATGTGTAACGTGTATACGAGCCAGTTCCCCTTAAAAAGTCCTCCACGAAGGCATCCCTCCCTTAAGGCAGATAGCCCTCGAGTGCTTTTCCGTAATCTAATAAACCAAACCAAAACCAAACCTGATATGCTAAGAGCTGCTGTTGAGAATGCAGTAACATGATTTAACTTGCTTTCGGAAAATGCTGGACGCTACATTGAACATGCTTTGTAACACGTTTCGGAAAATATTAAACACATTTTAAACAGATGTTTTCGTGTCTTATTTCATTTAACAATATTGTATACAGCGCCATTTTTCCCCTGATGGTGAGTTTTTGAACTCTTTTTTTTTCCGCCGAAAATAAATTCTCATAACCTCCTTTACACGATTCCCAAGTTTGATAACATTTGGTCCGGTAGTTTTCCTTTTATGACCATTTCAAATTGGAACTTTAATAATAACCACCATGTAAAATAAGCTTTAAAGGTATGACAGTTTGGTTCAAGTCCCAACTTTAAAAAATATATATATAAATATAAATTTTTATATTAATTCTCTTAGAAAGCATGTTTTAAGAAGCTAATTTTTCTCTCGCGTTATAGATTGTATAAAAAAACATGATCTTTAATATGATTTAGATTGTTTCAGCCGATATAAGAATCGGGTTACTCTGTGGTATAGAATAAACCCTGCTGGACTGTTTTATTTCTTTGTCATTTAGCAAAAATCTTTTAATTAAAATATTTATCCTTTGGACTTCGCTTTAAACTTTATTTATAGCTAAAATGACTAGAAAATGAAAAGCTGTCTTTAGCTGAAACGCAATTCATATAATTGATATTTTAAAAAATTGACAAGAATGCAAAATGTATGGAAGTCTAGCAGTCGAAAAATCTTAATTTTCTTGTGTGAGCACTGAAAATAACTGTAGAAGGAAAGAAGAAAATTAGGGAGAAAAGTAAGCAAAAATTTGCAGGGAAATTTGGCTGTCAGACGTACCAAGATGTTCAAAAAGTTGGACGCTTTCGAATATACTATCAGGATACTTCAAAGAATTTAGGTGTTCAAAGAGAAAACACTTGGACGAGTACACCAGCAAATACCATCAATTGAGCTTGTGTTAACAGAAAAGACAAAACGATATCATTGCAGATTAAAGTGAAGAGCGACTGGTTTTAAACTATATGATTGTGTAAATTACGTTATAGAACATCATATCGTATCATAAATGGTGAATCCCATGATTTCCTCAGTCGAATTATTTGAAGATTCATGAGTTTATCCAGTGATGTATGTGGATGTCACTTAAAGATGTTTTTTTCCCTTCCTGATGAAACAGCGGCCGAGCGGTAAAGTCGCTGAACACTGGTAGTTCGGTCCGAGGTTCGAATCTCGCGAACGGGCTGGCTGCATGGGCGTTTTCGTGGTTTTCCCCATGTGTAACGTGTATGCGAGCCAGTTTCCCTTAGAAAGTCCTCCAGGGAGGCATCCCTCCCCTTAGGCAGATAGCCGTAGTGTGCTTTGTCATAATTAAATAAACCAAAACCTTTTGATGAAACCAGTCTTTCCTTTCATCTCATACCTTCAAAATGTTTAGCCTCTAAAGACTGATAAAGGCTCTGACGAAATACTTCGTGAAGAACTTTCTAAGGGAAACCAGCTGTCATACGCGGTACACATGAGAAAATCCACGAAAACGCCCATGCAACCAGCCCGTTTACCGGGGTTCGAACCCCGGAGTGAACTACCAGTGTTCAGCAACTTTACCGCTCGGCCGTTTGTGGGCCTTTATGAAATGGAAGGCGATAACTTTATTTAAAATGATTGTCAGAAATACCAAAATGTTTCGAAAAGTTAGATACTTTTCAATATACTTTCAGAATGCTTAAAGAAACAGAGAAGAAAAATAAATTTTTTCGTAAAATTTAGTATTCGTATTTTTTTAAATTTAAAACTTTTCAATCTTATGATATTTGATTCTTGCGATTTCAAAAATAAAATATTTGACTAAAATGTGAATAACATTTTAAGAAACCAAATGTAGAATAAAATTGTGTAAAGCAATGGGCACAATGATAAAACTGTTTAAAGCAGTGTATGCAAGTCATCCTAAGTTAAAACATCGGTTATACATTTCTCTTATTTATATATATTTTTTCTGAACGGAACATTGAAAGGCGTGTAAAACTGTGCTTTACTGTATTTTCTCTTTTAATATAGTATGCAGTTTTCAAACGCATCGTAGTCTGGGTTACAAAGTATTCTTCCGAAAAAAACGCAGTTCAAATAAATAAAATCAAATTCTGGAAAATTGATATTAATAAATATATTTAAAATGCTCAGTTCGAAGGAATAAATAGAAAATTTTAAAACAATTATCTGAAGAGACAATGCAACACAAACATTAAAATAAAAGTATAAAAATTTTAAAATGACCTAAAATAATAGCTATGACGAAAAATATATATAAAGAAAACTATTTGAAAAAAAAAATAAATAAATAAACGCTGCACCTTTATTTACGCAGTTCGAATAGGTAAATAGAAATTTTTAAAACAGTTATTCGAAAAAAAAAAAAAAAAAAAAAAAAAAAACGTGCAACTTAAACAATTAAAATGAAATTCGAAAAGAAAAAATTACTTAAAATAATAAGTTATAATTAAAAATATAATATAAAGAATATTATTTGGAAAAAAGGAACGATGGTGACTTTTTTTCCTAAGGAAACTAGGTTGCCATATATTAAGAAGTTCGCCAAGTGAAGTATTCTTGGCGCAAACTGACAAAAAAGTGCCAACATAAATTTGTGAATTTCTCCGTAAATTTCGCTCCAAATTTTACAAAATTTCATATTTAGGCGTAATTTGAATCGTAGAATCGAAATATGTAAAAAAATTGGTATGTTATTTCAGAAAAAGTCCGATTTTGTGTCAAAATACCTATGTTAGAATAGTGCTATATATAAATCTAATATATATCCTAAGTCGCGCTTTCGAGACATGAAGAACGCAATTTGAATTTTGTCAATCGGCCGAGTAGATCGGGAGATATAGGACTGTCCCATTTTTTTTTTTTTTTTTTTTTTTTTTTTTTTTTTTTTTTTTTGAGCAGTGTACATCAATTTTAATTTGTTAATTTGCGAAATGATATTATACTCTCAAATACACTGGATTTCTAACGGTAAGCACGCGACCGATAAAATCAAGAAAAATGGATAAGTAAAGCTTTGATTATCACCAAAATGCGCAGGAAAGTAGCAAATGTGTTTATGTATGAATGAAAATAAGTATTATGTACAAAGATGGAAAAAATATTTAATTTTTGTAAACTATGTGACGACGTCTTGTTTGTATTATTAAGAAATTAATGTTAAAAGCCTGAAAACAAACGAAAAAAACTTACATTACTAAGGTATGTGATCACATCAGACCTTTATACAAAATTTACACTTACTTACTGCAATGCTTTCAATGAGTTGATCGACCATCGCAGATGCTAGCAATGATCATTCCTCCATTAACGCAGTTTCCACTTGTCTGAGACAGGTAACAGGTGAGAGCGAGTGTGGATATCCGGGCGGCTTATAAGGACTGTTCGGGTGTCGTCCGGAATCCGCAACTTATCTGCCGCCCCAGGACGATGATTCTCTACCGTCCCAGGGCAGCGACGTGGAGAGTTTAATAGGAACTTTTGACTGTACATGGCCATACAGGGGCAAAGATTAAGTTTCAAAAAAGATACAAGGTGCTGTTACACTCATATTGTATCCTGATAATGCTGTTATACTGATACTGCACATTGATATTTGAAAATTTTCCACAGACAGACATTTTACACTGATATTTAAAACTGTCTGAGACAGGCTGCAGGCGACAAATGTGCAAAAACAGTATGCTCGAGGGCAAAATCCCTTCCTTTGGGATTATGGTCGCAAAAATACGGCGGCCTCTTACATGCTTCTTGTCATCTGGTTCCAAGGCAAATTTGAACTCGTCCGTGAGCACGACGTTGCACAAATCTAAGACAGTTTAACTGAGATGCTGACGACACTACTTTAATCTTGCCCTTCTGGACTGGGGTAGTTAGTGGAATACCAACACTTGTTAGTTGGGGGTGTACAGTCTGTCTTCACGTGAAGCTATCCGAGTACAAATACTAACAGATATTTGTTTTACCAATACACACTGCAACCATAACAGTTGTGGAGGTCACTCGTCATTTCCGCTTCGTTACTATAGAAATGCACCAATATTTAGAAGCGGTGGTAACCCTTAGTTAGGCAAAAGTCTCCGAATTTCTGTTTGACTTGCATGGAATTGTTCTCCTATCCAAGAAATTACCTAATCAACAACACCAAAGTTAAGAGTGACATCTCTGATTGACTGTCCTGCTTCAATGCTTCCGACAGGACTCCAGAAGCTCATTATCTACTATGCATGTTTTTTCAGCCTTAAAAATACGAATGCCTCCAAAACTTATTTTACGAAAGTTATAAATTCTTCGCATCAGCATTTAAATAAAGCTCCTAAAACTTTTCAGAATGCTGACGTAATCAGCGACTGTCTAATACGCATAACTTCAGAAACTGTCTAATACGCTAATGCACAAATGCCTAAATCAGTAAAATTTCAAATATCTAAATACTGAAACCAATGCCAATCAAAATCCAAATACCACAATAATGGGATTTCGAAGACGGTTACAGATACAGATGTGCGTAAATTATGAACTGAATGAAATATAATTCTTAGAACAGTAGTAAATATTTATCCTATACACTTTTGCGCTAATTACGATTTTGAATCTATTGATTTAATTTATTGAAATCTGCGTTTGATACCAATGGTATGGTATGCACTATGGAAATCTGCATTCGGTATGAACAAAAAGCAACAGCAGGTATAAAACTACGTTAAATTAAAATAACTAATAATTGATTAAGGCTGTCAAAATTAATTATAATCATGAACAATGTCGAATCATGAATGTCGAAAAACTACGACAAACACGCTGAAATAATCGGCAGTACAGCTTTCAGGCTACAACAGTAGTGAAGACAGCTTCACGGCAAAGCACTAAACTACAGCTCCCGACTCGTTCGATCGCTCTCGGAGCCCAACACACTCAAGGTAAAACTCGATGATACACACCACGATAAACTCGCGATGCACTGCATTCCGCGTACAGGCAGGGTATAGCATTTGGCCTGCCTTCGAGAACATTCTGGGGCAAACCGGTACAAATTCGTTCCAGAATATTCTCGATCCGTCTATGGTATATCGCGAATTTGAGTAGCCAAATATCGCCCAAATGGGGCGATTTCTTACCGAATCTGGTAACCCTGCCTTTCCTTGTCATTTTCTGGCAACCCTAAACCCGCTTTACGGGAAGCTATCTTACTGCATCTGGACATTTCGTAACAATATACAACACTCTATACTTTTAGTATTTACATACTTATATTATTTAAAATGATAAAACATGTTCTGAATACATGTTTTGTTTCAAATTATATCATATTATGACATCAATTCTTGATATATTGACATATAATATGTCTCACTATAATATAATAGATAAAGTTAGTTTTTCTAAGCAATATATTTTTGTATTCATTTGTTTCGATAATAGCGCTGTATTAGAGTACATTTTGTATAAAAAATATTTCAAAATTTTTCTTTCAAACTTTGTATATTTAATCAAGCAACATAAAAGAAATAGTAGAGCTACGCAATCAAGAGCTTAAATTTCATTTTTTTACATTTTCAAATTTTTAATTTTTCATTGTCCCATGAATGTAGATGGCGAAATCTCTGATGATTGTAATTCAAGTTCACATGAACATTAAACAAAATTTCAAAAATAATAAAAACATGTCTTTTAAAAATTAATTATACTCCTATAGACAATTTTTCTCTTGGAATATTATCAGTATAATTGGGCGGTCAAAGACAAGCTCAAGTTTCTTCATAAAATAGTAAAACTTTCTCTAAGATGCACTACAAAGTAACCATTTTCGAGGATTATTTCGCTTGGGTTAAAGAAGATCAGTTAAACGGGTTTTAATGTACACTGGATAAAAATCGAAACGCTCGCGTGCGTTTACTAAATATATAAAGGAACATGGAAAGTCTAAGGATGTAAAGGCACAGTCCGAGACTTTAATGTTCAACGTGTTCTTGCTTCTCAAATCCCATCCCTCAATTTAATCGTGAAAATAAGAAAACATTTTGTATGCACAGTGTGCGTGATCGTGATTTGTCTTGCCGGCGTGAGTGAATTTCCAAAATACATTCATGCCTCTCAAACCCGCTCCGGAGGAACGTGTCGGAAGAATACCGTAGTGGGAAAGTCCAAGACTCCACACAGATGATGTATACCTTAAAACCAGACACCTGTCATATCTTGTTTCGGGTTATTAATGCAAAACAAGGGGCTTTTTCCGCGCTTTCCTCGTTTCTTGCCAATTACCAGAGTGTGTGTGTTATTGACACAAGCACCTGTCTGGGAAGCCAGCTGTTCAGAATTTCTAAACACCAACAGAAACAGCGGAGAGGAATTATTTGAAATACGCACGTTTTTCAGTAAGATGTTATGCTGGCATAATCACGTGAAGGCTAGGGTTAAACTGTCATTCCCACCATATTAAAGGTAAATGAATGCACTAATCATTATTTAATTACTGTATTTCGTATCACTGTTATTTCTTTTCCTACCTAAGCTTTAGCCGAAGGAAATATTTTAGTTCAAACAACTATGAGCTTGTTTTTAACTGCCCCTGTTTCTTTCTATAGTTCATTTTTCTTGTTTGGTTAAATTTGAATCATCTTTAATTTAACTTGGAGTTAACTTGGACTTGGAATATTGTTACTATCAGAGTAAATGGCAGCTTATGGTCAAAGTAAATGGCAGAGTCAGACTAATGGCGTAAATCAGAGTAAATGATGGCTGAAAATTTTCTGAAGAGTCTAATTATCAAAAATGGCGGTTGGATCTCAGTGGCATGCAAATTCTTCAAACTTTTATTCTTTGAATTCAGCTAAGGAATATTTAGTTTAAACGTAAATTTTTAAGGATATACGCAGATTTTTTCCCTTTCTAACTCTAATAGTTGTTTCTATTAATATCTATGAATAACCTGATTTCACAAACTCTGTACATTTAATTTTGAATTCGAAGATGAGGAATATCTTGGGAGAAAACATTAAAATATTTGGTCCAGATACTTTACTGTTTTTCAGCATAGCTTCAGAACACTGCGACAGACTGGCGATCAGTAGAATATATTTATTATAAATGAGAGATGATATATAAGCAACAAGAATAAAGTTACACTTGATTAGCTGTTAAACTACTACCTTTTTAATCTTACTATTAATTCTTGTATTCACATTAACCTAACTCCAAGAACGTAGGCATCTAAGAAAATACAAGAACACAAAAAACAGATGAAACTAAATATTTTATTAAAAGCTACGTGTTGTGGTAAAACTAAAACTGGACAAAGGGAACCATGAATATTTGCGATGTCTCAGCAATTCAGGTATTTAAACACATATGTAACCCTCAAGTTACTTTCAACATCTAAACCCAACTAGCAAGGACTCAACCCTAAATATTGACAAAATGCACATATCACTCATAAAAATGCCGATCGGCTACAAGCTGGCGGCTACTTACTAGCAAAGCTGCCATAATTCTTTCAACTACTAACTCCCTTTCTATCTGAAGTTCTAGTGACAAATAATAATAAAGGAGGTAGAGAAAACAATGAAAACAAAAATAACATGCTAACTAAAAAACAGGTAAAATATTTTCCGCAAATGTATTTAAAAACGAAACAAAAATAATAGCTGGAAGCTTCATTTGAATGTAATAAATGTGAGTAACATAAAATATATGTGACGCGATGAAAAAAATAAAGGTAATACAGAACGCTGGTCATACTACTTTTGTTTGTCTAAGTTTCTTTAAATTTCGGCTAGTATTACCAATTTAAACTTAAAACTGATTGCTTGATTAATTTATTGATTAACTCTCAAATCTGTCAAATCATCGCAATTTACGTTTTCCCACCTCTTCCATACCAAATTAAGCCGACTGCAGCCTATGAGGTCGTTCTCTGCAGCCTGCACGAAGTTAACAAAATACCTTCTTTCTATGAATTACCGAACTAATGTGAGTATAGCTTTAAATTTTATTCTGATGGTATGATGAAGTTGACGTTTCACAGCAACAACACACTGCGCAAATAAAGTTGGCAACCCGCAAAGCAATTCAGTAAAGAAAATACGAATGCATTTTTGGGAAATGAATCCATGATAAAAAATGTCTCGGAACTAAATGATTTTAACAAGAGAACTGGATCCATTTTCGAAAAAACATACATGTGTGAATGCACAATTTTCGTCATTAAAAGCAGTGGGAGAATCGTAAAAAATCATCTTGTTGAAAATATCAATAATCTCACTAAGCCATGACTTTACTGAATAAGTTGCTTCACACGAACATTTGATATTAACAATTCGATAATTCGCGTTACTGTTTTAATTTTAAATACATAAATCTGAAAAGTGTATTTAAAATGATTTAATTTAATTAAAAATTCAATTTCATTTCTTTGTAATATTGCATTGGGTCTCACCCAGCCAAGAAAATGATTTACAAGCAGAACCTTGGAAGAGGATGGCTTACCTTGAAATAACCAATGTTTATCATCTCAGGATGTATTTCTAAGCATTGGTTAAACAAAACGTATTTCCACCCGGGCTTTTGAACCACGTCGAATGGCCATGTTATATGGTTGATTTTTGCGGTTTTCCTCATCAATAAAGTGATTACAAGTCAACTTCCTTTAAAAGGACTTTTACGAAGGCAATCCTTTTCTTTAAGTAGATAGACCTTGTGTGCTTTGCTACACTCAGATAGCCTAACGTATGGCCATATATGATTTGTACGATATTATTAAGCTCTAGAATAGTACTGAATGTTGAATAGTTTATTATTGTGTAATTATTTACTAGTAACAATATTGTTTTCTGTTCCAAAGCATAATGTATTTGCTAATTTTTAGAAGAGAGCTTCAATAAGAAATAAAAAGATTATTTAATAAGAAATAAAAAGATAAATAAAAATAAAATTACGCTGCTTGTCAAACTTGTTATGCTTAAAGAATAATCATGACAAATTTGAAAAGCAATGGAACTACTTATTCACGATTCAAAATAACAGAAAAATACTTGATGCGATAATAAGAAACTCTGATGTAGATAATGTCTTAAAATACCTAAATTTACTATAGAGCTTAAAAATTTATAATTTACAATAAATTCAATAATGAAATATTGAACCATGATTCTTAATTTCGATCAGCAAAACTTCATCATGGTTAATAATTTAAGTTACAATTTAATTGCTCCCTTTTTTTAAATAAACAATAAAAATGATATTAATACCGTTTCCTAGTTAAAAAAATAGCACGGCGAGCATCTCATAGCGTTTCCGTTTTTCATATGAGAGAGACAATATCATAAGTCAAATGTTTTCTTGATATAAAAGTTTAGACAAATAACATATGCAGTACTTGTTATTAATTAAAATACAGTCTTCGATAACAATGCAAAATAAGATTTTTTCAGTTAAAATATGCAAAATCTTTAAAATTACGACATGATGCATCTTAAAACTTTACTAAATTATATATTTATGTTGCGCGCAGGAATGCGAAAAGAGGACATTACATAAAAACAAGGTGTAAATTAAAACCGAGCTCAAGAAGTATCAAAATTTGATTCTTTTTGATCAAATTCAAATAAAAAAATTTGACTTGAATTTGATCAGAAACTCTAATTTCAGTAATTAGACATAGGATATATTTAGAAAGAGTTACAGTTGATTCCATTTATGACCATGCCTGTGTATGTGCTGCATGCATGATTATGTAAATGTTTGCTTACATGTGTGGCATAAAAGAACTAATTTAAAGATGAAATTTCTAAAACTTTTCTTGCAACGGTGGCACTGAAAACGACAGGCATGTATTGAAACCATATACTATCAAGTGACATAATCTTAAAAATGCATATTTTAACCAGTCGTAGTGTATTAAACGCAGACAAGTATGTTCTTTTAATAATCAGATATAAACTATTCAAAAGCAGTCCAGCAATTATGAAGAACGAATTTTAATATTTAACGAAATAAATAAATAAATGAAATTGTAGTAAGATAACATTATAGTTAGTCCCTTAAATCATTGTTAAAAATATTGTTATATATAAAAAGGATCTACAGCCAGCAGTGTTACATCTGGAAGCCCCCTTCAAGTTCTAAAATATACTTATGTATTAAGATAAAAATATGTAAAACAAACTTTTGATTTTAACTGGCAACAGACCCTTTTATTCTTCAATTTAATTTGAGTATTTCTTCTTTCTGTTCTAAAAATATTAACTATTTATAATATACCAAGCTAAACTGTGTCATTTCAAATTAATCTGTATTGTACGACATGCATAATGCTGTAGTGCAGATATGTTTCAGACAATCAGCGAATAATATCCGAATTGAAAATGAAACTTTTTTCGGAACCCAAATCTTTTGACACTCTGCTAGGCTTCTTCTGAGTGCGACGCACTTTTTCGCTTGCTTCTTTCCAACCAGCTCCCTTATCATCCCTGCCTTCAGATGTGTTAAGCTTCCAAAAACGTTGGGTGCATATTGCACCTATAATGACATGTTAATCAGAATATGCACCAAAAATTGTTTAATTCAGTAATAAAATGTGATGAAGCTACAGCTACGTTTGCCTGCTAGTTTTATCATTTTACCTACGCAATAAACCCCACCAATATACACTGGTGTCCACAAGTTAAGCATAATTCATGTTTATGTGAATATTTACGGAAATCGAAGTCAGAATGGCGAGAAACGTGATATGCGAATGCAATACAGTTATATCATAAGAAAACAATGCAAAAGATATTAATCACTTATAATTATCCAAAGAAACAGTATGAAAGGAAAAAACGAAAACTAAAAGTTTGTACTTTAGTGAAAAATATTAAAATAAAAAGGTTATTTGGCAGTTTAACTAAGTTACCTCTGATAGCCACGCATTCTGCGCAACGATTGCCAATATGTCATGCGAGTGTGTGGATAAGTTGTGGCCTCAAACAATTCGAAGCATTAAGGAAAGCCTTTTAATAAGCTCTTGGAACGGAATTTGGTGGGTGCGGAAGGGTTGCAATTTATCTCCCGAGCTCATCCCACACATGCTTAATGGAATTAAGATCAGAAGAGTGAGGGGAGCCACTGCATGCGCTAGATAATTTCACTTTCAAGAAAGCTATCGACCAGGATCTCACGGAAACAAGCAGCGTTATCATCGATGAATATGAATTCAGGACCAACAGCACCTCGAAACAGGCGAACACAAGGATCAAAGACTTCGTCTGTGTACCTTTTAGCAGTGACACACTTCGTTTCAAAAAGTGGAGATTTGTGTTGCCATCCAGCATTATACTTGCCCACACCATGACTCCCTTTGGAGAAAAATTATGTCTTTCGTGATGTTTCTTGGGTGAACACGAGTTTCACGATCTCTCCATATCACTATTCAACGAAAATCAGAGTTCAGAGTAAACCGGGACTTGTCACTGATCATCATATTGTCCCACTCTTGCAAACTTCAGTGCTGATGTTTCAAACTCCAGTTTGAACCAGGGTGTTCATGCGCAGGTCTAAGAGAAATGCAAACTGCTGCTCGTCTGCTATGCAGCTCAGAATGATGGAGTCTCCTATAAACTGTTTCCCTCGAAATTCGTACTCGTGTGGCGGTTGTCAGCGCTGAGCCGAGTTCTCTGGCGCAACTGCGTCTTTGAAGTCGCGCAGTTATTGCCAAATATCGGTCTTGACGAATTGTTGTTACTCTTGGTCGACCTTGTACTGGTCGTCGGGTAACATCTCCCGTACTGTGAAACATCTGCCACAGTTTTAAGGTCACACACTGAGGACCATTCAGAATTTGAGACACTTCGAGAATCCTCCATATTCCAGCATTACAATAAATTTTCCTTTTTAAACATATGTCTATTTGATGTCTTCGCACCATCCTTCGGATTTTTTAACTCTCTCCTCAGCACAGCAATTGCACATAACATGCTTGATCTCCGTATGGCACGTGAATCAGTTTTATACTTTTTCCGACGCGCGCACAACTTTTGCGCATGCCGACGTCAACTGAAGCTTTTTGCATAAGCATACTCTTTTCTCCTTCAAACAATGATTCTTCACAAGTGCTTTGAACAATTTCATTAAACTCACGTTCTTCGACATTTTACGAATTATGCTTAATTTTTGAAAACCAGTTTCACACACGCACACACACACACTATATATACATGATTGCACATCATTTTATTTACAGGGTGTATAATATCAATTGATTTAATAAAACTTAAACGCTTCGAAAATATAGCTGATGCAATAAATTTACCAAAGGAATAGCTTTAGTAATATACATTTTATAGCAGTTATATTTAACTCTCCTCTTTACACTTAAAATATTCCCATAATACAAAATTATTACTGAACACGTATACTGCATCGCTTCAGCTCTTACGCTTTATTCAATTAATTTTTATATTACACATAAGCGAGAGTTATTCATTTCTAACTATAATTGATGAATTCGGAAGAAGATGCTCATTTTCTTCTGAATATAAACTTGACTATTAGAATTTAAATGCGAATATAAAGCAAATGAAATCTTAACGAAATTCGTTTAATATTTTGAATAAAAGAACGACGTCATGTACTTACTCATCGCTGAATTTTCATTAAAAGCAAGAGTGGCAGTTGAATATATATATAAAAAAGACGATGTACCCAATTATTCCTCTCACTGTACCGTGAAAGCAACTGTCCCAGACGGAAAAATAATAATAAAACCAAATGACTTTTCATTTCCATATAACCTTTTCCAATCGACTGAACCCTGAAGTTCAGTCCGTCTATAAAAAGGAATTAAATACAAATACTTAACATTATGGCCTATAATTCATCACGAAGGTCAAAAGGCAACACTTGAATTCGTTTGATGCTTTATGGATATTTACAGTTCGGTCTGTCATTAATATCGGAGCTGTGCTATCTTCAAATTTCCAAGACAATTAAATTAAGTTTTGTGCGTTATACGCATTAATTTCTTTAGTTTCTCTTTAAGAACAAAATTTTTTGCAAACTTCTTCAGTGCATTTCCCCTAACCTGCTATGGCAGCCCTGGTATATTCGAGCTGCAGTGAGCCCTGCATAATGTGATCACGTTTGATCACTATTTTGATAACATTAACCAAATAATAACGATAAACTATGCGAATAAAAATGCCTTCAAAACAAAAATTGAAAGAAAGTAATTTAATATTAATATAACCAGAACCATATAAGTAAAATAGGTTCTTTCGAAGCATTTTAATTAGGAAAAAGTAAAATTTTGTTTAAGAAATGTTCATAATGTCACTAAAATTATTAGATCGAATGCTAAACTCCTAATTTTAATACTTGGGCATCTCTCGTTGAAAGGAAATATGCCAATTTAAAATTAGGCAAAAAAAGCAACCTCATGAGATTAATGCTTTGGATTGTTTTCTTAATTTTTTTCAGAAAAAGAAAAATGGCGGATTTTTTTTGACCGCCTTCAAAATCGATATAGTTATTCAAAATCTATGCAAAAATCAGTTTGCTTTTTTTTCCTACTAAATTTTAAAATATTGATTAAAATCGAAAACAAACTGTTTGGTGACTTAATCCCTTACTTGCGATATTTCTTAATCACTTGCCATTTTTTTTAATAATATTAACCGACCTGTTGATCATAATAAGAGATGGAATTTTCATGTTTTCATATATAAACGGGCGAGTTTTCATCAGTTCCATAAAAGTATCCGAATGATAACATTAACCATTACCGCAATAACCTGCGTCGATTGTATGATTTTATTTCTTTCTCTGCTGCGCGAGATTACGATAATACCACGGTTCCAGATTCTTAGACGTATATTAAACAATCTTTTCCAGTTAGAAATAGAGAGAAAATAGTTAACCCGTTCTTATAAAAAATCCTGTAGTTATTACTATAGCTTAATATTAAAATACAAATGCTGTGGGTGAAGTGTATACTGTCCATGAATGAAATACTATGCATAAATGTTTTCCTGCTATCCAAATCCAAAGCAATTTCATTGCTTTGGATTTGGATTTCATTGCTTTGGTCCCGGATACGCATGCCTACATAGTTCTGAGCAATTGCTGTATTCACCTTCCTAGAGACCCTAGCAGTTTTCTTCGTTGCTTATTTCTTTGTAATAACTTTACTGACTCATAATTAATGAATTTACAAAAAATTACGGGAAAAAGCACAGAATTATTTGGAAAATTCAGAGTTATAGCTCAGATTATTTATACTGAATAGTTTGCTTATGGACAATCGTAGCATTGTCTCGAAAGATGTAAACAAGTATATGGACATGGATATGATGAAGTATGGACATTGTTTAATCATTGGCAATTTAGATATTGTCCAGTTGCACTAATTATCCACAGAACTACACTTCACAGTGCCCACATAGAAGCTGGCAGGCGTTGCATGCAATGCTTTGTATTTGGTGTGTTCCACACTGCGGGCTCTGCCCCTTCCGACGGGTATTTGATCTCTCTAGCACTTGACCAAGTGTCTGTCAGAACTGGAAACAAACAATTACCCGTTTTTAAATTGATGCTTTCACAGTTGGTGCCTCTTGCACTTATATACTATGAAGGGCAGCTCCAGATGTATTTGCATTTTTACCCCCTTTCGGTTAGGTGCAATGTTTGATGCTACCTTCTACAATTTTGCGCGAGTAAAGAGCGCAGTCGAGACTCATCGAACTCCAGTCAGATTTCAAACAAATGTCCAAGTTGGATGTACTTGAAGATAGACAATAACTAAATACTGCTGTATTTCAAGGATATAATTATTCCAAATAAAAATAAATATATTAATGAGAAAAGAAAAGTAGCAAATATTACTACCGCAATTACACTCAGAAAAATAGCTAACCCCTATAATAATATATTTACGAATTGCGGTTGATTATTCAAATAACGCTGGTTTGAATAGCTAACACAAAGAATTTTTATCAATAAATATATTTGAGATGCATATCGAGATTTACACTAGTTAGAAGCAGCAAGCTGATCAGCCATGTAGCAATGCGCAGTCAAGGAGAAAAAATACTATAATTGGTAGTAGTAATGTAAAATATATGTTGATAATATTAGTAATAAATACAAAGTCACTTTTTGTTTACTATCATAAAACAAACACAAATATGAAAAGCAACCACTATCAGCAACGGAAACTGGCGTAATTTAAGTAACTGGTAAAATCTAATAATTTTAAAAGTTAAACGAATGTTCTCATGGAAACATATGTTTCTTTTCTTTTCGTTTCTTTTTCACATTCTCAGCTCATCAAGGTCCTTCATCTTCGAAACTACAGAACTGCGCGTTTACTTATGTCATCTTAATTCCCGCTGGGATTATTTAGCATTTGCTCATTTAGTGTGTTTCTTTGGAGTATTTAACTCTTCATTTTGAATTATACTTTGTATTTTTGGGAATTTTAACTTTTGATAAGTTAAATTCATCAAAAGTTAAAATTCACTGATATTAATATGCTCAGACCTCCAGACACTTTTTTTTTATAAAAACGCGTAATAAAAGCTAAATGTACATAATGTATAAATTAATACATAATGTAGTAACATTATCACACCACGAATTTATAAAATTACTTTTGCTGATTTTGCAGGATTTTCTAAGAATTCTCAAATGTCAGATATTTTCGCGAATGTGGAATTAATCCGAAAATTTTTTATGTTTTCCTATTATTTTTACCTCTATTAAAATTATTAGATTAAGTATAAATTTAAATAACTTTCCTTATTAATTTTATATTTAAACAATTTTTATATAACATTCCATCAGAATTTACGCAAAAAGCATACTGAGCGGTAATCATACATTAAAATCCAAAGCAGAATTCTGAATGATCTTAAACTTTCGCTAGAATTCCGGAACACAAATAAAAGTTGTTGAAGTTACATAAAATCAGTCTTCGCTGTCGGTCAATGCTGTAAAAACTTCATTTCTTAAAAGATTATTTTTTTAAAAAAAAAATGAGCTGCCTATTGAAGAAAGTCTCATAATGCGAAAAATACCATCCAATTAAGTGGCAAACTTGATAAAAAATATATATCGTAAATAAAATATATGTATTGAATAAATTTCCATGATATAACTGTTTTATAAATGTAAATTTAAATAATGTATGCATAACATAATGTCTATTTATTTACCTACTGTTTACGTATGCTTCGCTTTGTTTCTAATAGACATTCCCCATTTCCAAATGTTAACGTGAATCCTCCACTGTCTTTTCCCGAAATTCTCAGTGTAAATCTCAGGCCGGAATATTTCTCGAATTTTTACTATTTACTGCGTAATCGCTTGTTTTCTCCTCTGATAAAATTCCTATCCTCCCATTTTAGTCTAATTACGTTAAATTTAAGCAAAAGACTACTTCTGTTCTTATACATCTTATTCTGAAAAAAACTAATTACCATAAATGTAATTTTATTTCCTATTTTGAACTGTCGTAAGGCCATGACCAATTAAATATAATCGGTACCTGATAGTATCCTTTTAACTAATTTGTATAATAAATTAAGGAATCTTAGGAAATCTTCCGAAATAATAATTCTTTCTTTCTTTCTTTTTTTCTTTTTTTTTTTTTTTTTTTCTCTTTAAAGCGTATTTCTACTACTATACTTTGAGAGAGAGAGAGAGTGTGACTTTAACCAGCTGAATACGTGCACTTGGAATTACTCTTCTGAGAAATGCGAAACCATTTATGCATATTATTATTAGTGACTGCCACATGTTCGTCACGCACATGACACAAAAGCATGATACAAATAATTCATACAATAGTGAAGGCCATTCAACTATCCATTAAACTGTCTGCTGCGTTAGGAAGTGTGCGAAATAGATGAACCACACAAGGCCTCCGACATCATTAGGGTTTCTCAAGGCTCGGAAAATTATGAAAGAAGGGGGTAGAATGTAAAAGAGGGAATTTAACCACTCTTTTTTTTTTTCCTTCTGCACCCATATGCGGGACAACGAAAGGTACTCAACGCCTGGCGCAACAAAAGATTTAACCCCAAATTCGGAGTTTACTGTGAGTGTGTCGAACCGCCCTTCGAAGGTGCATGCGCCTTTGCTCGAATCACACTTCAGAGGCAGAATGGAGAAAGTCAATGCACCATAAACTAGTTGTAAGTGACTATTACAGCTCGTTAATGTGTTTTAGTACTCGTTCATGATAATCCAGTTTCCAATTATATAAACAAGATAGACCAAAAGGAACATTTCTTATTTTCTGAATAGAATTTTTTTGATAATAAATAACTCTACGAAGTCTTTACTCTTTGGGTGTAAGCTTGTTAGTATTAAAAGAGAAAATATATTATGCCTCTCAAAATAGATAATTATTTCTCTCTCACACAGTTAATATATTATCCTGACAGTCAAAATACACAAATACAGTAGCATTTGATTCTCGTAATGTTTTTCGTCACTTCCAACAGATCAATTAAGATCGAAAATTTGAAGAAAACCGAATCGGTTAATTAGCCTTCCAGAGTAGAAATATTGAGGCATCATCTTCTCAGCTATTTAATGGAGCACTTAGGGATTCTGAAAAACATTAACTTTCATCTTGAAACTTTTTCAATTTTTTAGAATTTCAAATTTACAAAGGCTACTTGTCAGCTACTTTCATAATTCTGTGAAAAGAGTTTGAAAACCTGAATTGCGATCTAAAGACTTCATATTACATACATCGAAAGGTTTACCATTACAATTTCGAAAAATTAAAAAAACATTTAGAAAAATTTAAACAAAAAACTCAAAAATAATAAAATCTAACAGTGTAATCCGATCTCCATACAAATTCCAATTCAACATCTGAAAACATTTTAAGCTAAGCAATCAGGAGAGACTTAATCTCTCAGAAACTGAAGGTACAAAATATAAAACCCATATTTAAAATAAGGTGTTTAAAACAGCAACGCCAGAAGGTTTAAAGAAACTTGCTATGATACTATTATATCACAAATGAACGTCTCGTGTATATTGGGTATTTAAGTTTAATAGAAATGGTTCCTAAACCTAGACCAAGCTGTACACGTTCTCAGTGGATGTTTGCTGGAGACCTACAAATAATATTTTTCCTCGGTTAAATGAAAATATTTACTATTTTTCCAGAATGCGATATCCGGGAAATAAAAACATTAAACATTTTAAATTACTTAATTTTTTGCAATATTATTGACAGATATAGTGAACAACATTGAAATATTTTTTTCAACTTTGTTCAAAAATATAGTATTACATTACTGTGAATTTAATGCCAATAACAATAGACTGTATTTCTCACAGGTTATATAAAATGCTTTTTCCATTAAGCTTTCTTTTCAAAATTTACATAGCAATTAGCTTGTCATTTAAAAAAGTTTTGAAACTTAGTGATTTATTACGTTTTTGACTGCTGTATAAGAAAAACATCAAAAGAAACATAAAGGACCGTTCACACTTGCTGACGGCGCTCCGTTCGGTGTCGAAAAGAAAATCTTTTCTTAGTTGAAAAATATGAACTTCACGTATAGGCGAGCTAGTTGATGTATGGAACCAGACTTCGTTAGCTTAGATAAACCACACTCCGAACTGCCCTTAAAAGGCGGTTGCTGAAAACATTCATTAAGTGCAAAACTTTCGTATTTTTATTGCATGCTATGGTATGACGCATTAATGTATTTATTCCTTCATATTAATACTGCAGAAGAAAATTAAAAATACTAGACCTATAATGGGAAGAGGAATATGAAAATGTACACTTTAAAAGTACCTAAAAATGCACCATTATATTATCATATATTTTGAATATAACTCTGTCGATTTTGAGGACAATCAGACGTAGATGCCTCTTCTTTAAGAGCAGGCACTATCAACTGAACTTAGGAAACTTACAATTTCTGTGTCATTTTTAATCATAAACAGATTTGAATGACTTGAAAGTAATTTATTGAACTTTTTCTTATAAGATATTTTTGAAAATTGCTTTTGGTTCGAAACATTTAAATCCTAATAACACTTTTAAAGTAAGTCTTATTTAAAAACATTACTGTCAGGAGGTAGATGCAATTTTCATGAAGAATGTTTTTCTAATGTACACAACTAACATCTAACACTGAAATATTTTAGATTATTCGATTGTAATATAATGAAAGTGGTAAGCATAAGAATAAATACCTAAGCATTTTTTTTTATAAATACCACATTTACGCGTGTATACGCTGTATGCGTGAATGACTACATTTCATTACATTTCTGAAATCACATACCTGGAGAAAGAAGAAAAATTTAGAATTTCGGCAGAGTAAGACAAGAATTTACAGAACTATAGCAATGTTGCAAATTTTAAACAAAAGGGTGAAGTAATAGTTGCGAAGTTCCTTTAATTTTATTACCAGTTATTTTATGGTTTGGATCTATACTATCACGTTCTCTTTCGGTTTTGCTAGCAGAATGCAAATTTAGTTGGCGTATATTTAAAGTGGGGTTTTGAAATTGTTATACAAAACGTGTTCTGCCATAGTGGCCACGTTACTAAACTGCTATAAACTAAATAAGAGTTCTTATCTTTGGCTTTGTAATTGCCGATAGCTGAAATTCACGACGGAAGTTCTGAGTCATCTTCGCGTTAAATTGGTCTGTGTAGCCTTCGGCCATTACTTTATTTAATTTAAGCTTCACATTTGACTTATTGCATTGAGTTTCTCGCCATAAATCCTGGCGGAGTTATAAGCACCAGGAGTGCCTTCTATTAATCTTATTTAGTTTTAAACAAAGGTTTTTTTTCACCCTTTCCAATTTTCAATTGTTATTTAACGATAAGTCGCTTAACGTCTACCAAGAGTTGATTACAGTTTCCAACAATGAAACACTTTATATATAGTTGATGCATATTGTTAAGCCTAAGCTTTGTCAAACGCTTTATCTCAGATGTGTGAATGAAAAATGGCTTCATGGAAGCTACCAGAAGAAATTTTGTATTAAATGTTTAAACTCATGTTCATTTCCAATGCGATGGAAGGGCCAAAAGTCAACTGAAAATGAAGATTCAAGCAATATTAGTAGTGAGATTGAATTTTCAAGAGAAGAGGGAACAAAACGTAACAGCTGTCATTTTAAAATTAAGGTACCGAGTTAACAATTCCATAGTCCTAAGGTATGTTTAAAGACAATTAATGATATAGTGGTTACTAGTAGGAGTATCGCGGTTTAAGACGTCGTGCAGAAATCAAATCTAGGAGGTAAACGTTGTCATCATGGAAGAAAAGAAAGCAAGAAAACGTCACAGTTCTAAAACATCGTGGTATAAAACATCGAGGTAAAAAATATAGGGGTGCAAAAACTTCCCTGTTTTAAAATATCGTTGTATAAAGTATCGCGGTAAAAAAATAAAAGTACCTAGAAATCATCGCAGGCATGGATTTTCTGACTGAAAAATTAAAAACACTTTTGCGTATTTTCGTGATTTCGGAGCACAAGAAGATCTGTTACATTTCAAGCTCTATATTTCTTATTTTTGTATTAACTAATATTTTTATTCAAGATTCGAGAAAGAAAATTAAGCAAAAAATTCTGGAAAACAGTAAAAACTAATGGTACGTATAACAGTTAGTAGAATTTTGAATTTATGGAATAACAGAAATTAATAGAATTTGGAACTTCACTTTTCTAATCTTTTTCATATCGTATTTCTTCATGAAAATGCATATGTCTTTAGAAAACAGATTAATTAAATTATGATTTTTAAGAGTCAGTAACATCGGTTTAAAATTAAAATGTTAAAAAAGAATGCTTTTTTTTAACCTACAAATTGTGATGCGAAAATTCACTCAAAACTTACTCAGAACAACCTATTTTGCTTTATTCCTTACCACATGATTTTGTACGATGATGCTTTAAACCTACGAGGTTTTTTCAACGCTTTATTTTCAACTACAATGTTTTGTCCTTGTTTAATTTTCTTCCATGATGTTTTGTATGACCAACGTTTTGCTTTCTCCTTCCGTTGTTTTCTCCGCAACGTTTTCATCCGTGATATTTTCGGCGGGTATCGATACAGTCCCCTCCTAGGAATAACACAACGTTCACGGCTAATTCAAAATCATGGCTAATTCGTTATCTTAATAATTAATGCCAAACTAGTAAGGGAAACAGAGAAAAAAGGAATAACGCAAATTATAATTAACAAAAAATACCTTCAACCAATTGGTTTATTTTCCCAATTATTCAATTTATATTAACGAGCGTCAATTTCTTAATATTTCGAATTACATACATTTACGTTATGTTATCAACAAAAATAACGTCCAAATACTATAACATCATCTGCTATCGCTGCTGTTGTCCTAATGCATTTCGCCCTTTTCGTACTTTCCGGAGATAATTTTGTTTCACACTAGTGATTTATGAGAGTAATATTTTCATCGTTTCGCAAGAAACAAACTTAAGTTTTTTAGATATAGACCGATTAAACTGCAGCCCAATTAATTAACTTCCGGTAAATTAAGAGATATCTGTAATATACTGCTCCAAAATTATTAATTTTCTCGAGTAAGGCCGCACCCTAAATTTTCTCAAAAATTCAGTCTAAAAAAGAGGCTTATCAAAGAATAAATACAGTACTTAAGAGTGTTTTTAAAGTATCACTGTACCAAAGTATTTCAAAGCAAACTATTAAGTACTTACACCACTGTGCCACAAATTTCAGATACGAAGGGTGTAGAGACAATACAAAACCATTGGTGAATCAGGTCAAGTTGAAAGGTTACACTGTGTAGCAAGTTTTCTACAATTAAGTTAGGTTCCGCTTTTTCTAATCCCTAATTTCACAAAGATTTCAAGATTTACGTTGAAATACGGGCGTTATCTCTTAACGCAAGATTATAATGTGCTATTCAATATCGACTACGTGAATCGTTTTTAACTACGATTTTTATCACATCCAGTTAGGCGTCAAAAGAGAAAGCTCTGTAATAATAAAAGTAATTCAGGGTAATAAATAAATAAATTCTGAGAAAATGAAAAAGAATATTTTCAGAACTTTTCGAAATGGAAAATACATAAGTAAATTAAATAAAAAAAGATTTAAGTTTAAACGATTCAGTGAAAACTAAGAAGATTCTCAGATAATAATAGCAATAATAATAAAATCACAACCTTTTTAAAAAAGGAACAGAAAAATAACCATTAATTATTTTTACAGAAGATCCTTAAATGCAGGCACGCCCGCCGATTCAAATATAAACAAATAGAAAAGGTCTGTGTCAAAATCCAAGGTAACCCCTGTCCCTCCCCTGACGGTGGAACTCATTTGGAATTTTCTTGCCTTGAAACATGTTTATATTTTCTAATGATTTAATTCTACTAATGATTGGAATGACTAATCTGATGGTAACAAGTTTCATAAGTTAATACTTATGAAACTATAGCGTTGATTTTTAACTATTTATCTAAGCTGTAATCTCCTTAGAACTTATATGCATAACTACAAATATATACGAAGTCTTTATTTGAGAAAATTTCAAAAAGAAATCAAGAGAATTTATGTTAATGTAGTATACCTAAAATATACCTAAAATGTATATTGCACTTTAGGTAGACAGTCCTCCTGTAGTTAATTAATCAACTAGTTAGTTTTATGAAGCGAACTGGGCTACTTTCTTTTTAAATCAAAAGAAAATTCTTGAGTTTTTTTTTTTCTATTTTTTACAAAAACTCATTGAATGCTTTCAGTAATAATAAGTAAAAACTTCATTTTATTCAAACCAGTAACAAACTCAAGTTTAAAATTATAACTTAATTATCCCTCTATTCTACGAATTATAGGAATTAGACAAAAATAACTTTTTTATACATTCGGGTACAGATTTCATATAGTTAGTTTTATGAAGCGAACTGGGCTATTTTCTTTTTAAATCAAAAAAAAAAAAAAATATTCTTGAGTTTCTTCTTTTCTCTTTCTTTCTTTCTTTTTTTTTTTTTCGAAAACTCATTGAATGCTTTCAGTAATAATAAATAAAAACTTCATTTCATTCAAACCAGTAACAAACTCAAGTTTAAAATTATGTTTAACAAACTCAAGTTTAAATTTAAATTTAATTATTATTTAATTATCCCTTCAATCTACGAATTATAGGAATTAAACAAAAATAACTTTTTCTTTATACATTCGTGTACAGATTTCAATAAGAGTTGGACGATCCGCTTCGGAACTGATTCGTCTGTTGCTCAGCAAAGCAGCAGACGATTTGCTTTGCTGAGCGTATTTACTCCGATGCCAGAAAACGGAGTTGCAGTTCTTTTATAGTTTATGGACAGCTCTTGTTGGAAGCTGGCCAGGAATAAGCAAGTGCAATGTGATTCGCGAAAAAAGTGCGGACATCTTGTGAAAATCATGTCAGGAAAGTTCGACACTCATTGGGAAAGAAAAGAATAATTATTCTTCCATATTAAAAACGAGTTAAATTTTTATCATTTCCTAAATTTTTATTCTACAATTACATTGTTAGTTTTGCGTAGATAGGAGGTTTTAGGGAATCTTAAAACTGCATTTGAACGAAATAAGTTGAGGGACTGTGTCGTTTTTAGGCCATTGGACTGAGTCGATTTTTTAGATCTTATTGATCGTTCAATTCTATTCATTCTTCACTCCATCCTCGCTAACCGCTCGATTCATCCCTCGTTTGGGATCTTTTTTCATCAAAGTTATGTTTAGCGAGCAATGAGTCATAGAAAAGCATTGATTCATTTCAGTGAGCGAATGATTGTCATCCGATCCCACAAAAGAGCGGTTTTGTCCGTCTCTGATTTCTAAATATTTTAATTTGCTTGCATTCTTGTTTCTTCATTGTATTACTATCTACTTTTATTGAAATTACTTATGCGTTACTGTACGAAGTTACGCAAACAATTATTTACACCAAAACTACTCAAATGTTTCTTCAAGAGCCCGCCATTTTAATTATACGAAATTTTAGTGACCCTTAAGTAAAATTGAAATTAACCTGCTTTCACATTTTATAAGTGCATTCAAGAATTAATGCTGAGAAAGCTGCCTAATCACAGCCTTTTTTTTATAGAAAGTTAGCATTTCGTTTGAATGAGAAGTAAGAACATTAACATCAAACGCATAACTGTGAAAGTGAAATATAATGTAATTTTTACTTAATTTTTATTTATTTATCTTCCTTTACTCTGTGAGAGCATTGCTTTACTAGTTTGCGAAGACTAGTTTAAAAATTCCTCCACGTTCTCCGATAAAAGAAGATTCTAGACAAATGTTTCTCCAAGCAACTGCAATACGTTTCTTCATTCCTAAACTTTCTTTTTATAATATTGTAAGAGCATACGTTTCCCCCTTCCCTTTATTTGCTACTATAATTATTTTACTTCCACTAACTCAAAGAATGGAAAACAGTCTTTTAGCAGAAAGGAAAACATAATAAAATTAAACTTTATCACTCAGCGAGCACGTTCTTTAGAAACAGGTTCAGAATACTACTAAAAATTAACGCATTTAAATAATACAAACTCTACAGTTGTTTGACTTTTGATACTTTAAAAACAAAATATAGATTTTAATGATTATTAGCATAACTTAAACTGTATTATTATGTACTAATGCTATGTTTCCGAATTTTTATGTTATCGCAGCATTCAAAATGATTAATAAAAGTTTACGTGTACAGTCTATATATAAGAGATTATTATAAGCGATGTTTATCGCAAATACGAAATTTTAACGCTTTAATGCTGAGCTAGGAAAAAACCAAGAACACTTAGTAACTAAGATTATAAATATAATTCAGTTCTATACTCTTAGTTTACTAAACGTTGTAAAAATATAAAGTTATACATTTTTAAACAAGACATTGCTTTTGTCAAAAGGAAGAACCCAAAGAAATGTTACTGATATTAATTGACTAAAATGTGTATTTTAGTCAATTAAATTAGAAAAATAAATCAAAATTAATACAATTAAATTGTTTATCAGATGTATAAATTTGATCAAATTAAGTTGTCAATAACTAAATAAATAAATAACATGTGTACTTGAAAAATTAATTTCTTGCCATCATGGAAAAAGAAAAAAAATTCATCTGATGATTTCAACTATCGCAGAAGAGAAACTTACATTTCTTCTTTAAAAATTGTACAAAATGTATCTTCTCCTTCTGGGGCCGATCGGATAAAGATTTCTGAATGCTGATAGTTCGTACCACATTCGAACTCAGGCCAACGGGCTAGATTCATGCTTGTTTTTCCAATTTTTTCCCCATGTGTAGAGCGAGTTTAAGCCAGTTTCTTTTAGAGAGTCCTTCACGAAGTCATGCCTTTCCTTAAACAGAAAATCCTTTTATGCTTTGCTATATTCAAATTTTAAACAATATGCAGTAACTTAACGATATCGTTTGCCGACACAATGAGCTAGTATTTTGGAAACAGGTATAAAAACTAAGATGTGATGTTCAAAATTTTGTTCCTGCTTTTAACTTTACAATTTTAAGATCTAGATAGGTTATTTAAATATGACAAACCATACAAGAGCTATCTGCTTAATGCAAGAGAGGCCTTCGGGAAGGAATTTCTAAGGACAAATGATCTGCAATTACTTTACGCATAGAGAAAACAACAAAACCCAACGATGCAACCAGATTATTTGCCTGGATTCGAAGATTATTTTCCTGGATGATGGAACCTGGGAGAAGAGCTACCAGTATTCAGCGGTCTTAAACCACTTGGCTACTGGTGTAAGGATCCTAAGTTTTACTAACGTTTATTTTATTTTAAAACTGTACTATCACTTCTTATTTTCTACTTCCGGCCAGAATTAAATGATTTAACTTGTTTATGCAAATTGTCTTGCTAACGCCTAAGTACTTAAGTTGTGGCTTTTTGCCAAGTGGCAGAGAGAAGGAGTTTTAGGAAGCAAGCCGCTTGCCATTGTAGTTTTACGAGTTTT
Organism: Stegodyphus dumicola; assembly: GCF_044657685.1. Classification (NCBI taxonomy): domain Eukaryota; kingdom Metazoa; phylum Arthropoda; class Arachnida; order Araneae; family Eresidae; genus Stegodyphus; species Stegodyphus dumicola. Next base: position 104,849,688 of record NC_140771.1, read on the forward strand.
CACTCGGTTGCTGGTTGCCTTTAAGGCCAGAGGTTTAGCCCTCTTGATATTTGCAGACGTATCGTAGTTTCAGCAGCTCGGCGTACTACATACGTACCTTTTTTTAAATAAATACAAAATAAATACAAGATAATTTCCCTTTAAATGCCCTCTATTTTAACATGATTCATCCCCGCTGACTGTCATCACATAGTTCCTGTAGTGACATATTTTCCAATACCATCAAAGCAGGAAATTGATACAAAGTTTCGAAAAACATGGAAAATTGCACAAGAGGGCCATGTAAACGCAACTGCAGCAATACCGACTTGGCGAGGAATCGAAATTCCGAAAATGCTAATGTTATTCAGTCGTCAGAAAATCATTCGACTACTAGAGAAGCGTTTATTTAAATATCAGATTTTTACGTATAACAGCATGTGCCCTATATTTGTGTTGTGTATCGCATCTGTATTCTATACCTCCAATGATAATATCATCGAAAGAAAAATATAATTGCAGCTAACTTGACAGTTTCTTTTGATTAATGAGGATAATCAAATTTAAGTACATAATATGCTTAGTTTTCAATTTCTTAATCGTGACTTAACCGCTAATGTTGAGTGAAGTGATCACGAATCCTGGTGTCAGATAAGTTTCCTTTTTTACTCGTTGAAGGTTTATCGTGAACGCTACAAAATTTTAAAAAAAAAACGTATTGAAAGAAGATGGGTAGCAAAATAAAGGAAAACTTTTTTTTTCACTTAGCCAAAAAATATAATCAATTGAGAGGCAAATATATATATGTAATAAAATATACATATATAATAAGAACGAAAGGGGTAATACTCCTATTATAATTCTTATATTTCAGAGTAAAATTAAGAAAGCCAATAAAAAAAACTAAGAATTACAGTTTGAAGTATACATAATTCCCATTTACAAAGTCATAATTTTGAAGTAATACTTAAAAGCAATAGAAAAATTACAATTAAAAGTTTTTGAAAAAAAATTTAAAATACTTGAAATAGTTAAAGGAAAAGCAGCAGTTTGAAAAACTGCTTTACAGGCAATAGCCAGTAATACAGGATATACATAATACTATGATGCAAAATTTGCTAATAATAATTACAGCCATATACAGAAAACTACCTAAACATGAACAACTGAAAAATAGCGGAACAATACTATTTCAAGTATTTTTGTTGTTCTCATAAACCTGGCAGCTGCCGGCAAAATATCTGCCCTTGTATTAAAGAAAAAAAACCCCGCTCGTTATTGTTACTGGTACGAGTACGTTTTTGCCTTTTAAAATTATTCTGGCCTAACTCTTTTTTATAAATATGACAATTTAATTAAATATTTTTATAGTAAAACGTGTACTTCTTTTGTTTATAATAATTACACTCATGTTCATAAATTAAGGATAATTTGGAGTCACGCGGAAATCGAACTCTAAAATAAATATATCACCTGTAAAATCACTACGCACATCTTCAAGAATCATATGCAAATTTCAGGAAGTAACCAGATGACACCGATGGTACGTCACAATGACGAGAGTGTAAGAGAGTGATATATAAGGAATACAGGCAAAGAAGTAAAATTGTTCGCAGGCGCTTTATAAGCATTTCAGTGCAATAACCGAATAGTTATGACAGAAAGGACGCATTTGGATGACTTTTTACGTGGTAGAATTATCGGCCGTCGAGAATGTCGGCGTACCCAACTGGAAGTATCAGGCGAAATTGGGATTGCCCAGAGTGTCATCTCCAGGCTTTGGCAACGATTTCAAGATAATGGTAATGTGAGTAGACGTTACAGCACACGTCGCCCCAGAGTTACAACGCCGAATGAGGACCGGTATTTGGCGCCGAATGAGGACTGGTACCACCAAGAAAACATCATTGAACGACACCTTACGGTGGTGCAGGAGTGCTCGTTAGGGGTGGAATTATTCTGGGTTCCAGAACTGACCCGCATGTTCAAATTGGAACCATGACAAGTCAAATCTATCGAGACGTCATTCTGGAAGAACATGTACGTTTGCTTCGGGGCGCAATGGGGGCACAATTTGTGTTTATGGATGACAACGCCCGTCCTCACCGTGCAAACATCGTAAGCGAATGCCTTCAATCGGAGGATTTCATCCGAATGGACTCGCCAGCATTCTCAGAGGACTTGAATCCAGTAGAGCACGTGTGTGACATGCTTGGCCGACGAATTGCAGCCCGTCAACCTCCTCCTACACGTCTACCGGAACTTCGGAGAGCATTGCTTTTTGAGTGGTGTAATATCCCCCAAGATCAGATCGATAATTTGATACTCAGCATGCCTAGGCGTTTGTACGGACTATATTGCATCGTCTGGGAGACAATGCAACGTATTAATAATCATACCAACCATGCAATATTTTTTTTTTTTGTAAATAAATGTTTTTTGTAATTTGCTACAGGGAGAAAAAATCGCTAATTTTTTTAAAAATATCAAACATATAGCATCTTTTTTTGCTCTTTAACTTTTGTTTAATAAATAAGCTTTACAAATAAGTCAAATATGTTTTGCTTCTAACTCTTCCTTTGCCTGATTTTGCATTATCCTTAATTTATGGACATGAGTGTATAATGTTTTATTTACAAATTCTCGCATTGTTGATTCGATGCTTGAGTTTTGGTCCAAGGGTTTTTTTAGCATTTAAAATATTTTCCATTTTATATAATGTTCCAAATCGTTTTTCAATTTATTTACATCGTGTAGGGGATTCTTGATAAGAATATGAGTTTGCTAAATTTGGGAAATTAAATATTTATGTTTCAATTTCATTTCTATTTGCGATTTGCATACGCATAGCAAGGATGAAACACGACGTCTTGAAAAAAAATGGGTGAAATAAGCTAATTCTGCCTGAAATGTCAGTATTGTTTCGCTAGCTTTTCAGTTGTTCATCTTTAGGTAACTTTCTTTATATGGTTATAATTATTATTAGCAAATTTTGCATCATAGTTTTATGCATATACACTACTGTTGGGCATTGCTTGTAAACAGTGTTTTCAACTGCTGCTTCTCTTTTTCCTATTTCAAGTATTTTTTAAATTAATTTTTTTTTCAAAAACTTAATTTTAATTTTTATATTTCTTTTAAATATTAATTAAAAATTACGACTTTGTAAATTGGAATTTATGTAGACTTCGAATTGTAATTCTTAGTTTTCTTTATTGGCTTTCTTAATTTTACTTTGAAAAATATAATACCTCTTTATTTCCTATTACGCTTAATTAAATCATTGAAGGATTCTTAATAGTCCTTTCTTACATCTGTTTAATTTGCTTATATATAAATATAGAGAGAGATGTATAAATGATTTTAAAAATGCTAGTCCCAATAAATATGACACAATAATTTATGGCATACGAATCTTGTAAAATTCATCTCAACACGAATCAGATATATAAAAATAAAGTTACTAAACGCTGAAAATACAAAATCTTGCATGAATCTTGTAAACTTCTTCCTTAAAAATCATATAAAATTCATATCAACACGCATCAGATCTAATAATAAAAATTATTGAACTGAGTCACTGAAAACAGAGAAAAATAAGAGAAGAACTGTTCATTTTTCTTTAAAAATTTCTTCTTTTTTAAGGTCCTTCCGTTTCATTACATGAATATAATATTTTTTTTATTATATGACACAATAATATGTAATCCTGTAAAATTTATCTCGCCAAGAACCAGGTGTAAATATAAAAATTATCAAACTAAGTTAAAAATAGACAAAAATAAGACAAAAACTCCTTCATTTTCATTTATAAATGTCTTCTAAGTTGTTTTCCTTTTATCCTTTTATTGTATATGACATAATAATATAAGACTTATTATGTCATATACAATAATAAGACTGGTTAATTTTCATTTATGCTGAGTATCAATTTTAAATTTTTTTAAAAATTATTTTCCTTTATATTTCGCGATTTTCCTTTTATGCACAACTGTACATAATACTCGTCTTCGGTAAGTATAAGCTAAATCTCTAGGTAATTGTATATTTTCTTCTTTTTCCTCTTCATCCTCATTATACGTGCAGTATTATACGTACAGTCCTTTGTAAAACATATTACATTAAGCATGTATAAAAGCCAAATAAAATTTTAAGTTGGAAATATAATTCATCTCTTGCTTCTCTGCATTCATTCATTAAAATATATCTATATATCTATAACATGCGATGATAATTTAGTTCGTTGCAGGTAATGCCATATTAGATGAGTGCTTGACTAGGGAAGACACCAATTATTTTGCAATCGCGCGTGGACTGAAGTTAGAAGATCACTGAAATATCGATTACGTAGTAGAAGATGTGGGAAGTTTTGAAGAATTACGCAATCATTTGATAATCCAAACATATCTTTATTATTTATTGAGTACTCTAGGTTAGGGGTCCCTAACCTTTTTGTCCCTAAGAGCACATTCTATCTGTTGGGCAGTGGACACCGTTTACTTTTCAAGGTGAATTTATATTTGGATAGAGTTAATAATTCATGCATATAAAAAAGAGATATGTCACATTTCGCTTTGTGCTGGTATCTGTGTTGGACGCAATTTCTATTTCATTAAAAATGAGAAAACTTTCACATATTTATTGAAAACTAAAACATTTTTATTGTGATCGCACAGCGGCGGGCGCCATGGTGGGCATAGGCTTGGGAGCCCCTGCTCTAGGGCATGGCACAGCCTGGTGACAATCTGAACTCCACAATTTTAATTCTGACACATTACATTTTTAATAATGAATAAAAGCAGCCAAGCAACAGACGTGCTTTAGCTAGCAAGCGCAGGTAGCAAATGTGAGGGCGTAATAGTTGCAGCTGTATTTATAATCTAAGAGCGCTCTGTTTTGTTACAAATTTACATATGTACGTTTGTACATATGTAGATAATTTTAGTGAAATTATGTGTGAAATAGTAGTATTTTTTGTATAACGTAACATGAAAATCTAACGAAAAGATGCTCTGTCGAGGGGAGAAAAAAAAAAAAAAAAAAAAAAAGAGCTATCTTCCTAAATTGGCGAATCATCGCCAAGCTGGTAATTGTTTTGCGACAAATCACCAAAAGTCGCCAAACTTCGCGACTATTTGGCAACATTTTTGTCCGTCCCTGTACAATTGTAATGGGTTTTGCAACTAAATAACTGTAATTAATTTATATATGCAACTGTAATCGTATCCGGCCCTTATGTAACTTTAACCGTATATGCCTACCAGTAATTTCTAGAAATGTAATTTACTAGAGCTTTCTCTGCGGCCGGGTGAAAACTATATAAGACGAGAGAGAGCATGTGCTCTCAGTACTTGTTAATTCAGAGCGACTTCGGAGGATTGAGATATTCGTGAGAATTTCGCCTTTTAGGTGCGCTTTGCATGCAATGTGTTTAACGTTCTTAGCAGTTTGGAGTGTAACTATTTATTGTGCTCTGGCATTGGCAAAAATAAATCTGCATTTGACAAAAATAAATTTTAGCAAGCTATCATCTCTTCTGTGTGCATTCAATCCCTAGGAACTCAACAGTTTTAATCCTGCATATCGATTGAGCAAGCGTTTTCGCAATGCGGTTATTGCAGGGAAAATGCAGATGCCCTGAAGATGTTGCACTTTAATTGAAAATTATAATTTAATGGTCTATTGCCAATTTTTTGCAATTACATTTAATGTGATAATAAATTTCCATCAGAATTTTATATATAATATGCAAGTTTTTCAATATACTGAAAGAGTGGATTGAAATTCCAATAATCATGCGGGCCGAACGCGCGATTTAAAAACAGCCGATGGGTCAAATTTTTTTTAGCACATTGAAAAATTTTAATAACAAATTAAAAAATATTTTAACAAAATTTTAAATTTCGCTTCCTAAATGTTTCTTAAAGCACACATATATAATAACAATAATAATAAAGCAAAGAAAAAAAATTTCACATTTATGTTTATTTTCTATTGAAATCTAAAATTTTGTATTTGCAAGATATTTTTGTTAGTTACATCATATAATTCAAACATATTGACAGCTAAATATTAAATTTCAGACAGACACTCAAATAAATCTGATATGTTTTAATTAATCATTAGGTAACTTATTTTAATTTAAATTAAAAATAAACGAATTATGAAAACTTTGTAAATGTTCAGGGAAAACGTTCCTAGGGGGACAAAACTGGAGAATAAGTAATATTTCTCTCTCATTTATTAAATTTTTCTGCAAAGGATAAATTAAAATACATATTTGTATGTAAATAATTATAAATTTTGCATGTAAATACAGTATGTTTTTACAGTGCACTAGAGAAAAATTACTAAAAAAAAGATCACTGTAAATACGATTTTTATTATTGTAAAATTTAAAAACTGAGGAACAAGACATTTTCGACAGATACAAATAAAAGTTAATCAAATCTGTACCTTCAGATCTTTGAATAACATTCATATAACATTACAAATTTATTAGCTCAATTTTTAGACTACCTGATAAATTATCCGTATTACTTTTAAATTATAATCAAAATAATGTAAAATCAGACTTCAAGTATTTAAATTCTTAAAATCTTTGCAACACTGTATTTGCAACAAATACATAACTGAATTGTGCATGCGGGGAGCATAAAATTGCTTCGCGGGCCGTATCCGGTCCATTGACAGGCAGTTTGAAATTCCTGTATTAGAAAATGTAAGGAAAAAGTTTAAATTAGCTAAATAAACAAAGAAAATTAATTAATGTTATTTTTACTCTCAGTTAAATTAATTGTAGAGCTTCTTAAAGCAATTTTCTTGTTTTAATTATATTAACGTTGAGTGGTGATAGCTATTTTGAAAATTATTATGTTTTTCGCTACAGGAATTTGAAATAATTATCAGCTTTAATTTTCGTATAAAAAGGCAAACTTTTCAATTGATTTCACTCAGTGTCTTTTTTATGTCTATTCCAGTTGTAATATATAATATAACTATAATCTAACTTTTAGTAAATGTAAAACAAAATACTTAAGCTTATGTTAACACGGTTTTACAGTTTCAATAAATGTCTACTAAATGATTCATTTACGAATTCCTAATCAATGCGAAGTTGAAAGATTGTACGTACTAAATAAAATATTTTGCTGTACACTGGCATAAAATGTTTTGCTATACAATTTACAATTTATTTTGTGTTCACCGATGGCAAAAATAATACATTTTTATTATATTTCTGACACCACTTTTGTTTTTAAATTTAGATCTGGAATAATAGCATTCACCTTGTTGTTAACGAGAAAAATAGCATTTAATCTGACAGACGTTTTTGAGAACATTTCCTGCACGTTAATTTTACTATACCTAAAGACTATAAAAGGGGAAAGAATAGAATCGGAAAAGAAAATCGAACTTCTGCCATAAAAAGCATTTCATTACTCAACATTTTTCATTATTATTGTTTAAAAGGAACTTCAATTAAAGAGCATTGAAGTGTGAAAAAAGAACAGACCATCAAGAAATTATTTAAGAAAAAAAAAGAAAAAATTTAATCAGCACTTTTTTTGTGCTTTGCACAAGTCACAATACTGAGACATTTGGAAAGACCTAGTAATAAAATTTATCAGATTCTTTTTCATTATGTTTAAACAATAATAGAATAACAGCAGAAGACAAATTTACAATAAACACAATAAAAGCACAAGTTAGGATATGAAACAAGGTGTAGACAAAGTTGTCTCAAACTCAAACTGCATGTCTTGGAAGTTAAAGAGCTGGTTGGTGAAGTAGTTTCTAGAAACAATTTGTGCGTTCCTTAAAGTTGTACTTAAAAGTGGATACAATGAAAAATTGTCGATCGCTTACCAACCTGTAAGACGGCTATACTGAACCTGGTTCTCTTACACCAGCACACTTTTTGGTAGGACGCCAACTACTTGCTTACATTACCAGTGGAAACAATAGTATAGTATCAACGAAAGAAGACCTGACCAGACGTTGCAAACACAGACAAAAAATAGGGAAAAGCACCCGGCAACAGTCGTATCTTCTGGGAATGAGATTTATACAGATGCAGCGATTCTGATACATGACGATAAAGCACCCTGATTTTTGAAGTTGGGAAAAACCCTGTAATTACATGAAGGTCATGACAGAAAGGTGCGTATATGTGCCATGAAAGTAGGCAGCGGGACTAGGGCTATCTAGAATTTTTATCCACTAGACTAGAGTCGGAAAGGACTTCATCACGTGCTTTCGGGCAGCAGAATGATCCACATAGGTACTGAAACTTTGCTCAGAGGGACATAAACGGCAGGAGAGACGCCAGATTGAAAGATTAAATTCAGATGTGGACTAGACTACGGTGTGACACTAACTGAATAAAGCTACTGTGATATAAACACGCATTGATATCTTTATTTATGTAAATGCATTTTAGGCTTATATAACAGCATGTTAATGTTAGATTTAGAGTAAATAAAGAAATAGAAATTAGGAAGAAATTTAATTTATTTAAGCGTCTTAAAGAAACATAATTTTGTCTTACTTAAATTGGCAGCAGAACTAATAAGATAAGATCTATCGGCCAGGGCAGGAAAAAAAGGCCAAGCAATTTTAAATTATATTATTTGAATCTCTAGATGTTATTGAATTAAGAATATTACAACTTACCTGAACAATAAATTTAGATGCGACTCTTGTCGTAGATAAAATTATAAGGTATTTTCTCCCTCCTGCCAGCATGCCTTCGTGGTGTAACGGTAGCACACTCGGCGTATATTCGAAAGGTCCAGGTTCGAGTCCCGGGAAGGGCAGGGCACATTTTTAACATTTCCTGATTCAAAAATAACCTAATAACTTTACAAAATGATCATTCGATCTTTGGGTTTTACCTACATTAACAAATAAATTTTCTATTTGCAAAGAAGAGATACTAACTCAGTGAAATACTAACTCCAGTTGCTCCAACAGCAATAAAATAATTCCTTAAGAACCAAATCGTGAATATATATTTTAGAAAAAAAAAAAAAAACATATTTCGCATGCAGTGTTTTTAATCAAGTATAGGAAGTGATTCTTACCTTTGAATTGCCGATTTTAATGCATATTTTTCAATGCTAGGAATGAAACATTGACAACAATTTCTATTGGTTACAAAAATGTTGTTTGTTGAAGTTGTGTCTTTGGAAGATTTTCCTTAAATGCATCTAATTACCAAACTGTCATATAATAATTTAGTATTAATTCAGCTTAGCATAGTTTTACGCAGAATATTTCTTATAGTCGTAATTTAGAATTATACTGGCATAACACACGAAAGAAATTTGTTTTAAGTTCAGTTATTTTTATTGGGGCTTGAGGAGAATTCACTATATAACTACAGATAATTTGAATATGATTTCAGAATTCGGTATGTTGGTTATACCAAACTAAGAATTCGTTTTTACACAATAAAAAAAGAATTGTCATATTTCAGCAATCAATAAAATCTTAATGACGAATGTTGCAATAAAGAGATGGCTTACGATAAGAAAAATGTATGACAGGCACATCAATTTTAAGAAGAGGTTCATTCACCAAGCTAATAAATAGGTGTAGGAGGAGCTTGTGAAATTCTTTTGGATTACATTTAGACATACCTATTTATAAAATGTTCTGACTTCATTGTAAAATATGTAGGTCAAGGTATTTTTTTGCTAACAGATGTTGCTTCGAGAAACGTTAGGAATCTATTTTACACTCAGAGTTTTTCTATTATATACTTATTAACGAGGCGCAGTTTGACTAGGAGAATAAGGACATTAATAACTGACAACCTTTTCTATTATTTCTCGTTCAAAAAAATGGTTTGAATTCGTTTTACTTCTATTCTCAGGATAGTCAGCGAGAAAGATAAAATCAAATTATAGATGATATTCATTGATGATAAACTATAATGAACGTGCTGTTGAAGGTGATACTGGTAAATATTAATATTTTCGCACGGTAATGGTTCTCATAGACCAGCGATCTTCAAATTTTATCGACTCACGAAACCTTTATAACTCCATGGTTTTTTTCGGGAAACCTCCAGTCAACCCTTGCAAAATTATACCTTAAAACAATATTTAAAGTAGATCAATATGTCATAGTTACTTTAAGTAAAGACAATTAAATTGCATTTTTTATTAAAAAATGATAGCATAAAATAAATGTAATTTAATAATTAATAGCAACTTGCATTTCAAGTGTGACCTACACTTGCATTATATTTAGTGACAGGGTGTACTTACACTTTTTTACACAAACTGTCTAAATATATTTTCATTGATGTCATTTGCAGTTGCATTTCATATTCTGCATTTGATTTGTTTCTATATTTTGTTTTTGTTGCTACATACATTGAGAAAAGGTTTTCGCTTAAATATATTGTTCTGAATGACATTGAAATGCTTATAGCTCTATAAAAAACATTTTTGCATACACATCCACTGAACAATCGAAAAAACAGAGCTACTCTCGCACGTATATCACTGCCAATATCACGTTACGGAAATCGGCAGCCCACGTAAAAAGCTTCTGATTACTTTTCAAAGATAACTGAACTGTATCTTTATGCTGTTGAGAACCTCGAAATTTGACTCGCGGAACCCATCCATCTCGATTTATTGTATGCTTGATTTGCAAGATTTTTTTCACACATATTTTCACTTTTCTAATCCTAAAATATTTTTTGAACTTCCTTTTCACTACCTAAGCATTAAAAATGCTAAAATACTTTAGAAATTTGCCGGAAGACGACTTGAGGATAAAAACGAAATAAGTAAAATACACACTTAATATTAGAATTTATGGCATTTTAAAAGATGAAAAGCTCGTGAAATAATGAAATACTGCGATGCCAAAATTAAAATCTCGAAGAATAAAATACTGCAAATCCTTTTTAAATCCATGTCAAATGAGATATACAGCTCCCATAACATTCTGAAAGTAAAAAAAAATCAAAGATATAAAATTAAAAAAACTTATCTGTCTATTCAACTAAAAAAATTATCTGTCCACGTACAGAGTTACTGGTGGACTGAGAATGTAAACTACATATCTGCGTTTTAGAGCAGTAAATCCTAAAGGCTTAGTTATAATTTACTTTCAAAAAAACTTATTTCATTGTCATGAGGAAGGTCACTGCATTTAATGTCTGCAGAGCACAACCGATTAAGCTTGAACTTACAAGATCTAAGAATGCATTTGAAGAAAACAATAAAGCGTTCTACATTTTATTGTCGGTGTAAAATGGACTCGTTTATTGCAGTATGGATTACAAGGCTCGGATCATAAATCATTCCTTCAACATTTCGAAGAAGAGTTATCCAAACCGATTCGAAAAGATAGTAAAAATGGGATTCTACGGATATAAATTTATCGCTAATATAAAAGCTGACGATGTTTTCTAAATGACAATATATATTTATATATATATATATAAAGAAGAAAAAGAGGAATATAATAAAATCAAATAAAAAAAATATCCACAAAATCCGACTCAAAATGCCAAAACGAAAGTAATAGTCCTTCGGGACTCAAGTCCCTTTGGACTAATAAATAATACAGGAAAAATAAATTTAATAAATTAATGTATATAACATTTTTTTTATTTATAGGTAGAAATAACAGCCTCTTTCTAACTTCTTTTTAATATTATTAATGACAATTTCTTTCAATTTATTCAAATTAAAAATAATGTCAATATTTTTCTAAATATATATAATGTATGCATTTGCATTACTTCGTAAGTTTGGTTTACATGTATTTTACTTTATAAATTTTAATTATATTTCACGTAGCACTACAGATGTGATATTCAATTCCGAACTGATTCACTTTACCGATCTATTGAATACTGATTCGTAAAAAAAAAAAAAAAAAAGAGCAGTAGAGCTTTTCGAATTCATCCATCGAGAGTTCTTATTGGAAATGTGCCAAAAAATTTCGATTCCCATGTCAGGACATAAAAGAATATTAATCCTCCCATGTTAAAGATGAGTTTAATATTTTTATCATTTTCCAAATTTTTTAACTTTTTTTATTCTAGAATTTTATTATTAATTGTGTGTAGAAAAGAGGTTTTAGAGAATCTCAGAGCTACAGTAAGAAATCAGTCTTGAGCGTTGGCTGTTAGTTTAGTCGATTCTTCCGATTCCGTTGTTGGTTCCATTCTTTCCGCTGTTCGCTCCATCCCCGCTCATCTTTCTTAATTCACTCTCCGTACCTGGTTTTATTTCTAATGAGCGGCGTAGTTATGAAAAAGAATCGATTCAATTCAGTGAGTGAACGCTAAAATTCTAATCCTATAAAAGGATGGGTTTGTCCACCTTTAGTATGCACACGTTAGCATTTATCGCAAATGCAGAAAAGAAACTAAAAACTATGATACCTGAAATAAAACTGATTTATTCTCGACCATGAATCATCCCGCATTTTAAAACATTTTATCGCAAATAAAAAAAATATGAATATCTTCATAATTTTCTCAATTAGCTGATTAAACAAAAACAAAAAAAAAAAAAAAAAAAAAAAAAAAAAAAAAAAAACGAACTTTTGATCTTGGCTGTTAATTGGGATGGCCGCAGAAAATTTTCGAATTTTTCTGATGGAGAGAAATAAGAACCAAAACATCGCTCACCAGAGGAAGACAGACATGAAAGCGTGACGTAGTTAAATAATCCATCTCTATATTTAATATTTTGTGAAAGGCTTTTTCTCCCCTTCTTGAAGAGTCAAGCTCTTCCTATCGCTTAGCGCTGATAACGGCAGAGTCATGGTAAAACATGATAAAATCAGTAACCTTGAAATTTTATTAAACAGAAACAGCAAACGGGTAACTCTAAATTTAACATAATTACCTGTTGAAAGACACAGATGATACTTTCTTCAAAAGTATAAAGAATTTTCACTCTGAAATGTCAGCTATAGAGAGTGTTAAAGAAGTATAATTAAATTAACATTTGTTTTACAAACGGCCAGTTTGTTAGTCGTTTAAGCTATCAGATTACAAGATCTCTAAAGCTTTTAAACTTTACATTTATAATCAGGTAATGCACAGTAAACGTATAAATGATCAGCCGTCATAGGCTGCCCGGAAAAAAAATTAAACATACATGAGAGAAACAGAAATGCCAGAATGATAAATGATTAATTAATTTAGAAGTCAAACAACAAAATTCAACGTTTTATTTGCAATTTATCAATGCAATCAGCGCAACTGCCAAAGTTCCGTTTTGGCAGCTGAGGGTGATGGTTCGGTAAAACCATCGAAAATAGTCCTGCGAAAATTTGCAAATATAACTTATTTGACTTCTAAATTAATACTTGTTCGGTGTGTTATATTATCTTAATGATAGATGATTTATGTATGGTGAAACACACTAAGGCTATTTACTTAAAAGAATGGATGCCTTCGTGGAGTACCTTTTAAGGGAAACCGACTTGTATACGCGTTAAACATGGGGAAAACCTAATTCCCATGCAGCCAGTCTGTTCGCCGGAATTCGAACCCCTGTCGAAATATCACTGTTCAGCGACTTACCGTTCGCCCAGATTGTTAGAAATGCACATGAAGACAATTGTGACCGGTCGAAAATTGGCTTATGTGTTGAGAGCATAACCATGATCTGTTACTCATGACAGGTTTTTCAAGATAGCAAATGCATCGAAAACATGAAAAACTGCAAAATTTAAAAGGAACAAATGGAGTTTGAAATTGACAAGATAAGTGTTAAATAAAGAGTAAAATAAAAGCTATAGAATTAGCTAAATATTTGCTTGGGGAGGGACAAAAAAGAAAGAAGGGAAAAGAGAACAAAAAAAAGATAAAATAAAGATTTTTTTTAAATCAGAGTAATTCACCGTACCCGGATTACTCATCTTACTCAGTACACGAAATATTATAATAGAATTATAATTTGTTACCCTTTATGTCTCTGCCATACAAATTAAAAAGGGTATTACTTAATAAAAGACTGTGAAATTAAGACAGCATAATCCTACCTTCAGAAATAAAAATTACAATACAAATTAAATTAACACGCTTCTTAGAAACATGCAGGTAAACAGGAAATGCATGAAATTTTATTTTCGAATGTAATCGCTGCAATACTTTAATTTTAAATTCGTTTGTACTTTAATAAAAACTATAACAGATTATCAAATGAAATTCTTTCTCTTCAGCTCCAACCGTGACAAAGAAAAGTATACTAGTCTTCAGCTTCAATCAAAACACACACCTTCCGTAACCGTTACATTTGATGAACGGCCGCCAATATCTTGAAAATCTGAGGCACTTGATAATGTTCCGCAACTCTGCCATATGCCCTTTAACCTCCAGATTCACTTGGCTTTTGTTACTATGTCACGTCACGTCACGTGGTATTTTCTTCAAGAGTGAAACGCCCTGCTTGTGTATTCAGAGAAGAAATGGGAAACATTAATTTCAGATTAAAAGGAAGAGAGGGTCCATCACAACGTGCTTCGATGTCGATTTTATAACATCGTAATTACTGCGTTTGTTTGAGAGTAGAATTTCTTAAAGGAGGTTTCGCTGTGATATTTATGGTCGTATTTGAGTAATGTAAAATAAGGAAAAAATTAAAACACACAATGAGTTGTAATCAACTTTTTATTTTTTTATTATTATTATTCATGGCGGGCGGAAGCACAGTAGCTTATAGGTACTTCGCCTTTCATCGTTTCTTTTTAGTCTAGAATCTGTTATCCATAACACCAACTATCCTTTTTGTTGAATTTCAAAAGCAATATTGCGAACAATAAGCTAAATCTAATAAAAGTAGTTCTACATAATTAAAAAAAATGTCGTATTGAAATAAATATACAATTCTGCCATGTTTAATTAATGCTTTGAATCCAAACACAAAAACTAGAAAATAACTTCGCCTTCGGCTGTTAATATTTTCTTTCTCAGCTTAGAAAAAATCACAAGGAAAACGTATTTAAATTACATTCGCAATGACAAGCAAATAAAGCTTAATTTTTTACTTCTGCTAAACTTCTCAGATGGACAGTTGAACTCAAAAAGCAAAATCCAGCCTATTCGATTCAACAAGTCGGCAGATCTATTATCTCTAACAGAGATAAATCTTCTTCATTCATACAGTACATTTACGTGGTAACTGGAAAATTCAGCTCATGTTTCGCAACTTCCGAGTTACGTATAATGTTCCGATTTTTCTCACAGGTAAGAGGCAAATTGAATACTTCACAATAAAATCAATTGATCTTAGTATTAATGTTAAAAACAAAAATCCAGCAATTACTTTTATTTTATCAATTCATAATAAAAATTATCATTGCGAATAACTTTTTCCGCATTGCAGAAGGTTACTTCGCTTTAAAGGAATGATTCAAGCCTTAGGAATCCTAACATGCGTGGATTACTCCAATTCTTATGCATTACTTGGGCCCACCAGCAGCCGAGCGGTAAAGTCGCTGAACGCTGCTAGTTCGGTTCGATGTTTCGAACCCCGCGAACGGGCTGACGTCATAGATGCTTTCGTGGTTTCCTCCACGAAGGCATTCCTCCCCTTGAGCAGATAGTTCTCGAGTGCTTTGCCATAATCAAATAAACCAAACCAAAATGTTATCTACAGTGGGGCCCAACAGCAGCCGAGCGTAAAGTTGCTAAGCACTGGTAGTTCGGTTAGAGGTTCAAATCCTAGCGAACGGGTTGGCTGCATGGTCGTTTTCGTGGTATCTCATGGATAACATGTATACGAGACATTTTCACTTAGAAAATCCTTCACGAAGGCATACCCTTAGGCAGATAGCCCTCTTGCGCTTTGCCGTAATGAAATAATATAAATCAAACCTATCTACAGAGGGCGCCGCTTAACGTGATCACGTTTATCCATGGCTGCTTTAATAACATTAAACATTGAGAAAAAAATTGCCCTTAAAAACCACAACGGAGTTTAACTAATTTAATATGAAATTATAAAAAAACATTGATAGCTACTTTCACAGCATTTTAATTAGGAAAATGCAGAAATTTATTTATGAAATGTGCATGATGTCTTTATATTTAAAGAAATTCATTTATAAAGGATTCATAAAGTTTCTAGAAATTATTTGGCCGATAGAGTACCCCTAATCTTAATACTCGCAAGGCATCCGTCACTGGAGGCCACCAGCGGCCGAGCGGTAACGTCGCTGAACACTGGCAGATAGGTCCGAGGTTCGAATCCCGCGAAAGGGGTGGCTGCATGGGTGTTTTCGTGGTTTTTCCCATGTGTAACGTGTATATGAGCCAGTTACCCTTAAAAAGTCCTCCACGAAGGCATCCCTCCCTTAAGGCAGATAGCCCTCGAGTGCTTTGCCATAATCTAATAAACCAAACCAAACCTTCACTGGAAGTGAACTTGGCATTGTAAAATTTAAAATTTGGCAAAAAGCAACTTTTGTTTGGCATAAATTTTTTCAAACTTTTTTTTTTTTTTTTTTTTTTTTTTTTTTTTGCACTGAAGGACTATTATTTTGGTTTTGTCATTTTGCGTTGGTTCACTATAAATGTCCAGTTCACTTTAAAAATTTTTGTCACCAAACTTGATCGCCCTGTATTATATTTAAAGAAGTTAATGAAAAATCTGCATAAATCTATGTATGTTTCTCGCATTGTGATAAAACAATGGTACATAGAGCCATCCAATTTTGAATAACGTACGTTTCCACTCGAATATGGGCATCTGGAATCCCAAATTTGGAATTCGTTTTCTCATCTATATCATATTTTGTAAACCTTTAACGAATTTTTGATTAACAAACTCAACGATTTAAAAGCGAGCAATGGCAAAACTCTACGGGTAAGAAAAAACCTTCTTTATCTCCAGTATGTAGAACTGTGCATCGAAAATTCTAAGCATATGCTCATTTTAAAATTATTTTGCGATATTGCTGTTGAACTGAATTTTAAATGACGCGATATTTAATAAATAAAGGTAACACACAAAACGTTAAAAAAACGCCCCTTTGGACATCATTTAAAATCTGAAACCTTTCAGTTTTTTTTTTTTTTTTTTTTTTTTTTTTTGTGTGTGTGTTTCTAAAGAAGAGAACCTATATCTAATCCTTTCAAAATCAACAAAGTTATCAAAAATGTACGTCAGACTGAAGTTGTGTTTTTTACCTAGTTTTTAAATGGTTGATTGAAATTGAAACCAAGATATACCGCCATTTATCTTTTACTTGGCGACATCGCTGTGTAACTTGATAATTTTTATAACGCACTAGTGGGCTGCAGCCAAAGCAAAATTTATAAGTTCTATATACTCCTGAAAGGCAAATGTATAAAATCATATCAGTATGAATGAAATTTTTTCATCTTTTCTAAGCAACAACCTATTCAAGACACAATAACACGCCGAATAAATACTAATTCAGAAGTCAAACAACAAAAATCAGCGTCAATCCACAAAATTTTCACAGGACTAGTTTCGATGGTTTTACCGAACCACCATCTTCAGCTGCAAAACCGCAAATAAACCAGATAGGAAATAATGATTAGATAAGATAAGAAAGCCTGGACAAGAATAAGCAAGTGGCGCCATCTGTTGGTGAAAACAGAACTAAAACATAATTTCTTTAAAGGCCGAAGGCAAATTTGGATTGGAATTAGGATCGTTAACTAGAACAGAAAGATTTTTATGAATGTGAAATGCCTCTAGAAAATCCAGTTCTCCAATGGAAGATGTTTTTTGAATAATTTTGGCAGCAGAAAAACTGAAAGTGTGGTTTTCGGACCAACAATGTTGAGCAACAGAAGACTTCTGTGTTTCCTTTTTTCTAACATATGCCTCATGTTCCTTGACGCGAAATTTTAAGGCTCTCTTAGTGTAGCCAATGTAAATGAAACCACACTGGCAAGGAATCCTATAAATACCCCAAGAATTCATATCCGGAATGGGGTCCTTGAGTATGGAACTCGGAATTTTATTGATGGGAGAATAAACGACCCGAAAGTTAAATTTCTGCAAAATATGTGCAACTTTATAGCTAATTGATGGAAAGAAGGGAATGACAACAGAATTTTTATAATCTCCTAAAACAAGAGTGTGCCTTTTAGTGTGTTGAGATGAGAATTTTTTAACTGCTTGATTAATAATGTTGGGTGAGTTTGCTCCTCCAAACTATCTTTTGATGAAGAACTAAATTATTTAAAAGCAATAGCTATTGACAGAGGCTTTTCACCCAACATTATTAATGAAGCAGTTAAAAAATTCTTTTACAGAAACGGATTTTTTGAAATTTTATATTAATTTTTTGTCATTAAAATTCATCTCAGTCATTTTGAAGTGCTTTTGTCATGCATTTTTAAGAATAAATTTACACAATTAATGTGTAATGTGTGGCAACAATAAATTATCGGCGACACACACTTTAGCCGCTTATATATATAAGGATATGCTAAATTTCAAAACAGGCCAATATATAAATTCACGTATCTTGGAAAATTTTGAATTAAAACTCTAATTTTTTGCAGGTATGCCTAAAAATACATTTACTTCAAGGTGATGGCATAATTTTTATAGGTTACGATACAAAAATGTTTTAAAAAATTTATAGAAGTTACTAAAAAATACAAATTTTTAAATTAATCAGAAAATACTTGCAAATTTTATCTGGATTGAACCTAAATTTAAAACTGTGAAAGAAGGAATCAAGTAAGTTTACTAATAAAAAATGTTAATAAATATATACCAAATTTAATTAACACTGAGGAACTAAACTTTTGAGAGCTACTTTTTTAAGAACTACTAGAGCGAGTTTTACAAAACTTGGCACTTCTTCATAATTTGAGTCTTAGGATCGAAATGTGGAAAAAAAAATCAATAAAGTAAAATCTCAAAAGCTTCAGATTTTAACAGTCGTCCAAAAGGATTTGTTCATTTAAACTATAAGATAACTTACATTTTTCCGAATAGTAACAGTCTCGCGAGCTGGAGATAAAATGTTTTAGTTTGAACAGTGTTGCCGCTGCTCGCTTTCAAATCGCTGAGTTTGTTATTAGAAAATTCATTAAAATTTTACATAAATCTGAAAGCTTTAAAATTTTATATTACGCCCAAAGAAGAATTTTTTTTTTTTTTTTTTTTTTTTTTTTTTTTACGTTTTGTATGTATTTGTATGTAATTTTGTATGTACCTGTATGTATTCAATATCATGATTTTCGCTCTTAAACCACAAAAATTTCAATTCAACAGCAATATCACAAAATACTTAATAATAGCATATCTTTAGAACTTTCAATACACAGTCTCGCGCGCTGGAGATAAGAATGTTTTTTTTTTCATGCAGTGTTTCCATTGCCTGGTTTGAAATCGTTGAGTTTGTTAATCAAAAATTCGTTCAGGGTTTACAAAATGTGAAAAAAGTAATAAAACAAACTCCAAATTTGGGCTTCCAGATGTCCATACTGGAGTAGTGGCCTACGTTATTTAAAATTTGTTTTCTCTAGGTGCCTTTGTTTTTTCACAATGCGAGAAACATACATACATTCCTGCAGATTCTTCATTATTTAATTTCTTTAAACATAATGCAAGGATCTAATATTTGGTGGCAACAATTTAAAAAGTGAAACGCTGTTTTATAGTGGAAGACTCAAAATGCCAAAACAAAATTAATAGCCCTTCTGGGCAAATTGCCCCTTTGCGCTAACAAAGTCGAAATTTAAAATTCGGGCTTCCATGCACACATGTTCAGGTGGAAGATTACGTTATTCAAAATTTGACAGTTCTACGTACCGTCGCTTTTCCACAATGCGAGGAACATACATACATACCAGCAGATTCTTCACTATTTCATTTCTTTATAATAATACAGGAAGATAATATCTGGTGGCAACAATTTGAAAGTGATTACGCTGTTTATGGTGAAACGATGCAAAATCCCGTTTTGAGACTAATTGCGTCTTTTGGGCTGAAACTGGTTCGATTTTAACCGTTGTCCAAAAGGGCTATTTTAAAATTTAATAGTTTATAAGAAGAGATTTTCAAAAGAGATAGATGGCCAAGGTGGAATAGAGAAACATTTTATAGTATATTACATAAATATAAATTTAGACTAACAGGAAAACGTTTATATTAAAAATGTGTACTAATAGCATTCTATAAAAATAATATTTTTAATTAGATTTATCATGAATTAAATGCATTTTTATTTAAATCAATCAGATTGAAAAGTTAACAACAACATATGTAAGAGCTGCATCTACTACTTTTATATAACTTAGTTTCTTAATTAATAACAGACAGATTAAATTTGAAAGAATTTGAATTTGAATCATATATTTTGCGGAATGGCAACAGATTCGAAGGAAAAGTGAAATAACGCACTTACAGTTAGTCAACACAAAACTGTGTTCAGAGACTCATAGCCCTTTTCAGTTGAAAATATTTTTGAAAAGTGAAAAAATATATAACGTTATTCTATTAAAAGTATTTACTGCTTTTACTTAGATATACCAAGATATAAGCATTTTTATTACTGAATCAGATTCAAGAGTACAAAAATACTAGTTTTACGACCTGCATCTATTGCTTTTAGATAGCTTAATTTTCTTTTAACAACGGACAAAAGATAAATACTTTACTTCTGCCGAACGGCAACAGATTTCAACAAAAAGTGAAAAAACGCAAAATCGCGCCTCGAGATTAATAGGCCTTTCACGGATATTAAAAAAAAAATTTTTTTTAAGGAAGCCCAGACGAGCGTTAGCTCAGAAGGGTCTCGAAATGAGATTCTGAATCACTTTTCAAATTATTGCTACCAAATATTATCTATCCCCTGTATTATTTGGAAGAACCTAAATAAAAGAGAATGTGCATGAATGCGGGTACGTTTCTCGCATTGTAAAAAAACGACGGTACCTACAGATATCAGATTTTAAATAACGTAATCTTTCACCCGAACATGGACTCCTGGAAGCCCGAATTTTGAGTTTCAAATTTGTTTTATTATCTATTTAACATTTTGTAAAACTTTAACGAATTTTTGATTAACAAACTCCACGATTAACAAACTCAGTGATATTGCTACAGATAATTGCAAAACACAAAAATCCAAATTATGAATTTTCATGAATATTGTGTATGTTTATTTCTTAAGAAATTCAATAATTAATTTTTTTACGAAAATTTAAATATTTGTCGAATTTTATTGCGTATTTTTCGTAGTTTATTGCGCTTCAATCTGCACATTTTTCGTATTTTACTGCGTTTTTGGTTTGCGTATGTTTCGTATTTTGTCACTGTATTCGAATTCCTTTTGGTCGACGAAGTCCAACAAAATTTCAACAGAAGTCATTCCTGTTTCGGTACTCATGTCAGTATCTTCATCGCTTGTATTTTCGGAACTGCCTCTTCTTTTCTTATGACTTTTGAAACGATATCCGCATCACTCAAGCATTAAAAGTGTGGCTCAAAGACGGCAATCGATATTTTTAAAGAATTTTATATTTTCAGTTTTTGGCATACATTTTCAATTATCGCCTGGGCATCTTTACAATTAGATAAATCTCCGCAATTATTCTGTATCAGGATAAATCCATGCTCGCACTTAGGAGCGTTTGGTTTTTGCATACCCTCGCGCGCAGAGTTGAGTGTACTTGCGTGGGCACCGCCTCTCATGGGTAATCTGCAAATCGGATAATCCGCACCTGGAAAATTAAAAGTTGACTGTCATACCGTTTCAGATGCAATTGTATTACTAAATTTAAAATGCAAATAGGAAAACTGGAAACGCCTTTCAATTAACCATAATTTGCAAAGCTAAAATCCATATAAAAATTTACCTATTGAAAGATAAGATTTCTGTTACAACTTGAGCTTTTAAAATACATTATTATTATAACTTATATTCCAATTCTTTTCTGAATGAAGAACACCAAAAGGAAAACAACTTACTAGAAATGAAATACAAAGAACCTGTGAACGAAATTTTAGCTAAAAAATTTGAACGATAACCTCAGGCAAAGTGGTTCCAATACAGCATCATATATATGTGGAAGAAATTTGTTGTATTAGTTAATTTAATTGATAGAAGTTCCGAATTAATTAGCTAGTTGATTTCCTCAGCACGTCTTAATGATTTTGGGAGCTCCAAAAGAAGTTGTCCTCAATTATTACCCTTAGCACGTCTCTTAATTTTCTACGCTTAATTTCCGTAATAGCTGTAATTTCCGTGATTTTCTTGCTTCATCAGTCGCTTTGTTACGTTTCAAATTAACAAGTCTGTGTAGCTCACTATGTTTGGTTCCAAATGTTTTATGGTTGCAGATTATAAACAATATAATAGTATTTACAGTGGATGTAAAAAGATTATGATATCGATCTCTAATTTCGTTTACGCTCTAATACGTTAAATAATTTAGAAGATTATAGAAGTGGTGCTAACATAGAATATTAAAATGTTTGAGCTTTGATTCTTGTAATCAGTAAACGCATTTGGCATTCTGATAAAATATCATTTGAGGGATATACTGATTGCAACACTCGTGCGCAAACAATCCAGTGATGACGACAGATGATTATGATCTACAACTAGGTTTTGAATAATGAGGTCTCTTCTTTATCAAACCTTTGCACTTCATGTATTCCTCATGTAAAGTTGATGCTATGCAAATTCCTAAAATCCATATATCCTCTATTGGATCTATAGGATTGGCAAAAAATTAATTTCCGTGTGCACAAAATATTACAATAGCTTTATATTCGTTTTTTTATTCTTCTGCCAATCTCATAATTTCTTCTTTAGAAATTTCGCAGCTGACACTTTTAGGTTGCTATAGAAACAAATTTCCTGTATTTTTGTTTATAAATGTTAGTGTAGGGACAATTTTAACATGAGGTATCAAAATTTATATTTTCGACATATTTAACATTTTTATTTTCCTAAAGGTAAGAAAGCATCTGAGGCTCACATAGAGATACGTGAAATTCGTGGTGTTAATTGCTTAACAGAACGTATGTGTCAGAATTGGTTTAAAAATTTCGTTCTAGAGATTTTTTATTTGAAGATGACTAACGTACTGGCTGAAGTTGGTGACGACAAAATTGCAGCCCTAATTGAATAAAATTGTCAGATAACTGTGCGAGAGCTTGCAAAAGCGTTACATGAATCATATACAATAATTGAAAATCAGATAAGATGTCTTGGATTCGTGAAGAAGCTCTGTATTTGGGTTCCGCTTGAACTGAAAGAAATTTACTTGATACAATGAATCAATACTTGCGATATGCATTTCAAACGTAATGCAGTCTACCGTTTTTTCTAAATGAAGTATCTCTGGTGATGGAAAATAGGTCGTCTACCATAATATTAATCGAAAAAGATCATAGCGAAACAACACATCATATCGAAAGCTAAATTGCATCAGAAAAAGATCATGCTATCAGTTTGTAGGATTACAAAATTGTGTGTTTTGAGCTGCTTTCCAAACAGCCAACTCAGGTGATAACAACAGCATGATGATTAACTCAGATGTTTACTGCCAACAGCTTATTCAGTTGGAGGAAACAATCAAAGAGAGAAGGCCAAAATTGCAAATCGCAAAGGAATCGTGTTCCACCACGACAATGAGGGGCCTCACCCATCTTTAGCAACACGCACCAAAAAGTATTGGGGCTTGGCTGAGAAGTGATGTTGCTCCCATATAGCAATGACTTTGCATCATCGGATTGTCATTTATTTCGAAGTTTACAATGGTTAAAAATTTCAGTAATGACGATGATCTCCAATCCCACTTGGTTGAGGTTTTTGCTAGACTAGAAGTTCTGTGAATGTAGAATCATGAAGTTATCAGACAGAGAACAAAAGGCCATCAAATAGAATGGAAGCTATTTGACGGATCAAAGTTAATTTTTTATACAGAAAAAAATCTCGAGTTTTATTTCACACTAAAATCCGAAATAACTTTCTTGCCAACCCGATATAATGATATAAAACCACAGATAACCACACAAGGAGACATCAAACACTGTGATTCACTATATTCGGATTAAAATGCATATATATATTCTCTAGGCTGTGTTATTAAGAATTCTTAGATTCCAATATATATATTCTCTAGGCTGTGTTATTAAGAATTGTTAGATTCCAATATATATATTCTCTAGGCTGTGTTATTAAGTTTTCATCACATTGTTAAAAATGTTAGCGGTTTTTGACATGCATTACATCTATTGAGGTTTCTTCTTGAACCTTCCAAGATATTATCAACAAGTACATGATGTGTGTCAGATGTATTTTTATTACTGTCCTCATTTTTCAATTTCGCATAATAAAACATGTTTTGAGAAAATTTAATCGCAGACTAATAAAGTGAAATCTTTTAATCCTGGTTTTTTAATGATAGATTAAAAGGCATAAAGAGAATAATAATGAGTCCTAATTTTTTAAACCACATGTAGATTTTGCTTGCAGAATTACACAGAAAGGAGAAAATCTCGGTCTATAAAGTGTCTATGAAGGCAGTTCCATCTGAGATCAAAAGTTTAAATAAGTGCATTAGTTTCAACGTGAAATCAATTTACAATGAAATAACATCATGGAACATATTTGTTTCCTACTATTTGGCTTTGTTATTTCGAATAGATTTTCTTAAATGCACGTTTCTATGTTTTACATATTTAATTTCTGGAAAAATAATTACTAAATTAGTAGGAAGACCATTAACTATTTTTTGAATGTGTTCAACTGGAATTATGCATACCAAGATAAAATTTCAATTTCGTTTTATCTTTAAAAAAGATAAAAGGAAATTGAAATCATATATTTTTAATTCTTGAAATTTTATATGTAGACTCCGGGAGGTGTTGAACTATTGTTTGAATTTTCCATATTACATTTATTTTATTCACTTATTATTTTTTTATTAATTTTTTCGTTTATTTGTAGAACTAAGATGGTTTTGAGCTAACAACTGTTAAGAGATGACTTGACCGAAGTAAAACATCGAACTATAGGAATGATTTACTGATCGTTACATTGCAAGAGTACATGAAAGGAATGCCTTTAATTTCTCACAGCACTGCGACTGCAATCAAACAAAATATAGTTTAGTTCTTATAAGTTCATTTACCCATTATTATCTTTTAAAAGCAGTGTAAACCCGTTCGTTCTAATTGCAATGCCGTTTTATCATTTCGCCACTTCTTACTGAACGTTTGTAGAGACTTCGATTGAAGCATTTTAGTAACAGTGACTTACCTCTTGTCAACATAATTAGAAAGAGGTCGATAGCAATTTATTTCAGTATCTAAAAGACTTTTTATTATGTAATTTAATTCAATCTGGAAGTTGTTCTTGGTATTTTAATACTATGTATTTTAACGTGTCTCATGTTTTTGACTATATTTATGTTTCACATCTGAAATCATCTGGAGTTTTATATACTTCTTCATCTCAGCATTCATCATTTTATTACTTCATGCGATTTTATAAATCTGGTGTGGCTTTGAAATTGTGTTAGCAAAGTTTTTTTATGTAAATTGTGTCTGGAAATATCTAATTTGTTTTTGGCGCATATAAACCTTTCAGGTTATACGCCAAATCCTCTTCCACCACCACTTATAAATTCAAAATGAAGAGACTAATGAAGAAAAATTGCATTTCATTATTAAATAATAAACTATTGGAAGCGGATAACAATTGCATCGGACAATGAATGTTCCTGAAGCTAAAAAGAAGACAATTAACAGAAGCTGGCATCACAAACTGCTCAATAGCCACTCGAAATTGTCATAAAATAACTTTCTAATAAATCGTTGAATAATATCTTTTAATCATCTGAGCAACTGCTTATGTAAGACTTCCGATTATATTTTAATACTTATATAAAGATTTATAGCGACTTTTATAATTTTATTTCTTCTCTTGTTACATCCTTAGGCTATCTGAATATTTATAAGACATCTAGATACATAAAATATGGAAATTAGCCACAACCTGCAACCTGAGATTGCCAAATACAGCTACAGGATCTAAAGTGCTTACTGTAAAAGTTGAAACTTTGATGCTCCAGGCGACAATACCAACCCATTGCATTGAACTCATGACAACCACAGATATAGGAGATTTCATTTCAGCCGACGATTCGACATTTTCATCTCTTCTGATATAAAATTTTTGTAGTGCATATTCGTAGCCATATTTTTATGCGTATCTGCATATGTTTATTGCGAAATTTTGTGTCTGTTGTAAATCGCAATGATGAGGATTGCAATCATGTCCAGTTATACACTTCATACTTCTTCGTATAACATTCTTGAAAAGATAAGCGCATAGCTAAATTTGCGCAAGAAAGCGCCAAATATTCGATAATTATAAGCTGTTTTTTCACATATTAATAGCATTACAACGTATTAATAGCAATACAATTTTATTAAGAACAGCAGCGAAAAAGATATCTGTAGCAAGGCAGCGTGAGAAAAGCAAAGTCATATTATTGACATTAGTTTATTATTATTAGTTATTTTTTATTAGTTTCCAGAAAAGAGACACAGATCCCTTTATTGAGTTAGTTGAAATTTCTATTTAATTATAATAAGAAATTATACATTCACGTTTACGTTATCTAAATATATCCCAGCAAAAGCATTGCACATTTTTCACGTCTTTCTGCTCGGAAAAAAGTCTAATGACTCTACAACGCATTATGTCTGTATTCCAGCAACATCTATATAACCATTTCGGCCATAACTAAAAGTTAATTAGTGTCTTCTCTTCCAGTCTCCTAAAATATTACATACATATGGAATAATATGGATGTTAGTGACGTGTAGATTCAAAAAAGTAGTTGCATTAAAGATGACAGTACTCATGCCGATTTAACATTTGTTTTAATTCTTGAGAACAACAATCGTGCTCAAACATCGATTCATGAATCACACAGTGTAATGAGCGCAAACTGTGCTCCCGTTTTTGACTACATATGTGCCTCTTTACATCGTTATGATTATATCATGATTCACCAAAGACAGGTAAGCGGCGATATATTAACAGAACAGCGAGAAAAAGTAGGAATGCAACTCGTCTAAGATGGAAATGTATAATGAGTTGGTTTTGGTTCATATTTAAAAAAAAATTCTGTCCCGAATTGAAATCAGTATTGGCTGAAGCCCATTATATAAGTGCCGGCGTTATTAGCGTTATGCAAAAATAATATGACATGAATTAATTTTCAAAGGAAGCAGTTTAGGGAGATTCATTATAAGCAGATACTATTTTAGGATAGAAAGGGGAAATACCCAAATTAAAATAGAGAGTTACGAAAATACTGCAAAATAATGTTGAAATTTCACTTTAATATTTTTTCTTAAACATACATATGTATACATATATATATATGTAAATATGAATGACCAAGAGAAAGACGGGCATACTACTCCTTAATGTAAACAAAGCCTAATTTTCCGGTTAGCAATTTCTTAAAGGATGAACTGTTTTTTCACGAATAAAATGTTTGATAAGTCTAAATTAGCAAAATTTCAATAAGAATGTTAAATACAACATTTAAGCAAACTGTTTTACAATCAAGAGAAGTAAATATTATAAAACAATAATATTACAATTTAAACTATCATAATATTTTAAACCCTAACTTTGTATTTAGTTCTTAGCATTTAGAAACAGAATTCAAACTGGAAAAATTTAACGAACTATATTATTTTTTTACTGTTCTGCGAAATATTTAAAAAATAAGAGTACAGGCTTTTAAAAATGATTCCAACTTCGCTAAAATACAGAAATATTCACCATCATGCTAAAATTGCTTCAAACGGAGTTAAATTCGTTCGTATAAATCCTAACCATATTAGGATTATATGTGGAGAGAATACTGACTAGACTCGTAAAGGCTCGTTACCCTTTACCTACTATCAATACCTTTCTTATAGTTGTTGTAAACCAAAATCATGCATCAGAAACTTTAATTTTATATGAGTGATATAGAGTTTTGTTTGAGTGATGAATAGCAAGTTCCTAATTTAAACCCCTTCGCTTGTCAAGTTAGTTATTTTACATGCTGAAAGAAAAAAAAATATTATGTTCATGAAAAGGTTCAAGACAATTGAAACAAATTACATTCAACATCTATCGTTTTTATAGTCATATGTTTTATTACTCTAGTATAGAAATCTATAAATAAGAAGGGGGACTCTTTGATAGATTTACCGTTTTACACATCTTATAAATTAAGGGAAGCTAACAGATTACAAACGAAACTAACCTACAACTTGCTCGGTGGAAGAGCACCATAACTTTTCTAACGTCTAATTTCAGTCACGAATATTAAAAAAAAAAAAAAAAAAAAAAAAAAAAAGGCAGAAAATAAATGTAATCATGAAACCATGTGCTCCAAAGACAGGAAGTGGCGCAGCATTATCATTCTCTGCACTTTCAACTAGCTACAAACACTCCTGAAAAAGAAATCATAAAACGTGCTCAATAAAAAGAAAGAAAAAAAAAAAGGAAAAGAAAATCCTCTGAGCTCTCAAAAGCGATTAATATATTAACTTCCGACTTATTTTTCAAAAGTGATAGTATCAACAGAAATCAAATTTTATATTAGCGTATTAAAGATACAAGGATTTAAGGATTGCTTTTATCTGGTCAATTAATCTATGCAAAGCCTCTAAAAATTTCAGCTCATGAGGAATTGCTGTTATAAGTTACGATGAGACAGTCCCCCGAAGCAAATACTGTCTGGATCACAGTATATTTTCCTTACCTCATGATCGTTAATTCCAGATAATGTTTTCTTCTTTCATCTCATCATATAAGGCATCCCTTGTTTTCTTGTCGCACTTTTAACCTCCGAGATCAGATAATTGCGAAAGGCTAGCAAAAGAACAAGGATACCTTTTTATTGATGACTCGGATGTTTAGCTCAGGCATAATCTTCAGTATATAAATCTACGCGCGTAAATACGTGCGGACACGAGTTATGATTGCCAAGAATTACACGCTAGACAGTTATGTCAAAATATGACTTATGATGAAAATAAAAAGCATTTTCATAATTGCATCTTGTTAATCCTCTATAATAATGACATTATCAATCAAGAAAATAAAATAAAGGGCTTCAATTTTATTGCTTCCATGTTAGAATCTTATTACGACGCAGTGAATAAAGATTTTGGAGACTATGTTACAAGAAATTAATCAGGGGAAAATTTAAAATTGTGCTGCCAGTATGAACTCATACCAATATAAACTCGAGTAACAGTGTGTCTTGTGTTGCTATTTAATTTTAATAAAGGGTCTTTTATACCCTTCCCAAGTTTCAGTTGTTACTTTAAACTTAGCGATAATGCGTTTAATATTTACCAAGAGTTTAGACATTTTGAATGACAGCCAAGCATAAACTCAAAGCATATTAAATTCTACAGAGTTGAGTTAATGATGAGAACCATTTCTTACACAAATACGTAGAAGCTAATTGAATCGAAATTTTAAAGCACAATTGAACAACTTTCTTTGCCATTGGTAGTGAGGTCCAGAAATTAGCCACACCGTTGGCTTGGAATATCAGTTTAAATCCAGTGCCAGTACAGAATTCAATTATATTTTCTTTTATACAATGACAGTTTGTTATTTAAAAAATCGCAATGGAAAGCATCAGGAACTCATGAAAAATCATATTATTCACTACTTGGAAAATAAATCGTGACCTCAGACTTTTGAGATGCAAGCATATATTATTGCATATTTCTTTCCCATTAACGACATAATTTTCTAAGATTGAAAATGATGAAAAATGTTTCTGCTTAACACAGAAAACGAAGTTCCCCCTCCCGCCCCCCCCACAAAAAAATTCTTTTATTTTCGGATGGGCAACGACAAAAGTCAAACAATTAACTTTGTTTGACAATTAGTCAACAATTAAGATTTAACTCATTTAGTTTTGAGAATACATTGTGACTGAGTTCACTGAGCTTTGAGTATAGTTAGCGACATATCATCAACAAGAAATGATGTAAAATCTTGTAAACTTCGCTTATGAATGACAGGGAAACATTTCCGCAAACTAAAAGGCTTCGAGGAAGATTTATGGGCCCACGAATCCCTGTTTGATAAACACTGTTCTAATAAAACCTAATTTTTCTTAATCAAATACTTTAATAAAACCAAATTTTTATTGATTACAAGTTAGGCTTAGAATTGAAACATTAATAACATACATGTTGCCTAGAAGACAGAAGCATAGTATAAATGCTCTGAGCGTCTTTGTACATTTTCTTGGGCATGTTATTTGGATCAAAAGAAAATATTTTAGATATTTAAATTAATTAGTTGTTCTTCGAAGAAATGTACTAAATACAAGTATAAGATAGCTTTCAACGCCTCTGATTCTATTACATGATGTTAAAAATGTCATGAGTTCGAGTTGCTCATAATTAAGTTATTTAATTTAGGTACTTCATAAAGAAAAAAACTAATTAACAAATTATACAATCCACTGATTTAGTTGCTTTTTTATACGTTGCATTTTTCATTATTAATTAATTAAAAAGTTTTAATTTCAAAAATTAAGAAATTTAGAGCATAATAATCTAATTTTATTCGAGGTTAAACATTAGAAAAAAAATTAAAGTACGGACTTAAAGATATTAAGAATCTTCAAGTTAAGCTTTCTTAAGTAACTGTAAATTAAATATCTCTCATTTAAAATTTAAAAATTTTGAATATTATAAATGAACTTCGCTTCTTATAGAAATATTTTAATAATTAGATAACTCTATATGTAAACCAACTAAATATATAATAGAACTCTAGTTATCCGAATCAATTGGAATCGGACCCCAATCGGATAATCAAAAATTCGGATGATTGGATTTTTCCGAAGAAAGCGTGTATGTACAATTTAATTAATTACTGTATGTACTCCATGTTGAAAATGGGAGAAAAGGACTTTTTATTAAGAAAAAAGAGGTTTTTAATTAAAATGAAAAGGCAACACTTTTACGTTCATGTTACGTAGCACTGTACAGTACTTACAAGTGCTGAAAGTCATTGCTTGCAGAACATCTCGTTCAAAGTAAGCTGTTTGACTATCTTCATATGTTTTCGGACAGCCAATTCGCATATCCGCTTGACAATGAGAAGTTGCACGTAGTAAGACGCTCCATCCACTTCAACGCAATTTCAAGGTCGGCAAACGCTTCGCTAGCTGATGGTCCCGTATCTGCTTCAACTTCGACATTAAAGTCATCTTCTTCCTCGATACTTTCTTCTCTCACAATTCCAATAAGTTCATCATCATTTAGAATTTGAAACCCAGGGTATAACGAATCACACACCATCCATTCTACTGTATCCTCATCATTAACTTCTGAACATCCAGGAAGTTTCAAAAGAATGTTTCTTAAATCCTCAAGTGACACGTCATCTCCATCTTCTCCTGTCTCTTCATCTTACTTGTCTCATTGTTGAACGAAGACAGCTTTTAATCAACTTCAACTTTGAATAGCGTCTTTCGCAAGAAACAACTCAAACATACACTAATAAAAAGTCTTTAGTGCCAAACAGAAATTAAGGCTTGATTCTCGGAAGTCCATTTTCACAATATACTTTAACATTTCCAATGCAGACAACTAGCTTTGTCCTTTTTTTTATATTCCTACATACAAGTACACTCACTTAAAAACTACAAATTCTTCGGACATTCTCTGATCAGAGACCAGGGGCTGTCTGCCCCCCTTCTTCGCTACGCCCCTGACTGGTGTTACAAATAGCCAGCAAATATACAGCTGTTTTGCTGTATTCATGATAGCTTAGACTGGGACGCACAAAGCTGTTGACCACCTTCTTTCTTTTCTTTTCCTTTACGTTATGTTATGTTCTGTTTAATGAAAAGTTATTTTGCGTTTACAGTGTTTCTTTCGCTGGATTATTCCTTATAATTTTTTTCACGAAGAAAGGTTGTTTCAATATTTTTGTAGTGGTAGTTTTAAAATCTTTTTAAACAGCTAGGCAAATAGAATAAAACTGAGACAAAAAGTAAAATTACACAAATAAAATTATCTTTAGAACAAACACGCTTTTCAGAGAAAAAAGGTACTAACGGATTATCCTGCCCGTCGGAAAACTGTCGGGAAACAGAATAATTTAGCTTCATTTATGGCGTAACATATCAACACACATATATGATCTGCTTTCATTTGAATAACCATCATTGATTCTTGACAAGCTACGTTATGTTATTACGAACAAAAAAAGTGTTACTCCTGTATTATTTTAATGCATTTTGAAAAAAAAAAATATAATTGAGACCTGTTTCCTGTAGAAGAGTAAGCAGTGAATTATTTCAAAGTTATTGTATCCATTTTGTTAAAATAGCATGTCTTAACCGCTTCACTGTTCTATGGAATTGAAAAAAAATTGCTTCTTTTATTTTTTCTCGAAAGATAAACTTTTTACATCTCAAATTGGCATCTAATTTAAATTTGTTTCTTAATTTTCGGTTACCATATTTAACAATGCACTTATAAAATCTATCGAAAAGAATTCGTAATTAAATAAAATAAAATTATAAATGAATAAAGACCTAGTAGTTAAAAATAAAACTGTATATCTATTTCTCCGGATCGCTTGCGGACTGGGCTTGCAACCAAAATAGCCTTACGCACTGTTTAAAACTGAATCTATTTAAAATAATAATAAACCTTGCAAGTATTAATAACAGTAATTTATTACACGAATATTTAGAATAATTTAGTACTGGAGTTGGCTCCACTTAATGTGATTACATTAAGAGGCGAAATAAGCGGTTGGGTATAAAGGCGGCTAGTAAGCGGCTGGCTATTTTGATAAAATTAACCAAATGATGAGGAAAAGCAGCCTTTAAACGCGCGGGACTTCGGCAAATCCATAATAATTTCCGAACAATAGCATTAACTGTGATCACACTAAGCGGCATGTACAGTAACCCTTCTGCATACAGAAAGCAGTACATGAATAATAGGAAATCTCCCGTAGAAACCAAATGAACATATATATGTATATATATATATATATATAATTGCATTGAGCAGCTAGATATCTTTTTCCTTTTTTTTCCGAATGATTCGTAAACAAACATTTGATACTCGTCCTTCCGCGTTCTTCTGACTATACTGCCGTCAAGCTCGCGTATAAGTCATGTGTCCCTGTTTTATCACATTACATCACGCTGCCTGGAACAATTTTTTTACGCCTATTTTAAATCCGAAAACAGATTCGCAGATCATTTAAATGAAACATAATATCAAAAGAGGCTTTTCTTTAATTTTCCATCACAAAAATATTATATTTAAATATGATATATAAATTAAATGACTCATTTTTCGTTTTCTCATAAATAGAAAAATTAAGAAAAGGTTCAACAGAAATACAGAGAATGCTTTAGAAACTATACACTTTTAGAAAGATATAGGGAAGTTTAATTAATGTTTAAAATGCTAAGAATACGTTTTTAAATGTTCGATTTTTCTGGATTGTAGTCTGCATCGTAATTTCCATGACAGAAGGGCTTTTCGTAAAATTATTAGAGGTATTGATTTCCATTTCTCTTCTACTACTTTCCAGAGTCCATCAATCGGTTTGTACGTAGAAAGATCTCATTTCAAGAGACCAAAGGTTCTTGCAAGAAACTTCACAAAAATTTTCAGGAATAGGTTAAAAATGTATATAAGCAATTCGTGTGTCAGTCTTCATTTTTCTAGGAATTGCAGTGGTACTTTTCGAAGTATGGAAGTTGCTTTGTCTTGATGAAGTTTCACTCTTTGAAAATCATTGGGATAAAGTAACTAAATTTTTTCTATAAAAATAAATGTAAAAATTTTTTCTTGATAGTACGTTCGTTGATTTGAACGTTTTTTCCCATTCTTCTTATGTTTAATCTTTCGTCTTCTTTTTGCTGCAGTCATTTAGCTAAAGCGTCATGAAGGGTCACAATGTATTTCCATTTATCTCCTGCTACATAGCTTTCATAAATGGTTCTAAAAATTATTCTGCGTTGAGGGAGGAATGCCTTCGTGTTTGACTTTCTAAGAGAAACTGGCTACTGGCTCGTATGCACGTTACGCAATGGGAAAATAACGAAAACGCCTGTGCAGCCAGCCCGTTCGCCTCGATGGTTTGGTTTGATTTATCTGATCACGGAAAAGCACTCTAGTATTATCTGCTTACGGGAAGTTATGCCTTCGTGGAGGGCTTTCTAAGAGAACTGGTTCGTATATAGGTTACACATGGGGAAAACCACGAAAACGCCCATACTTCAAGCCTGCTCGTTCCCCCGTTCGCCTGGAATCGAACCCCGGGAGGAAACTGTGTTCAGCGCCTTTACGCTTGGCCGCTTATCGGCTTGAATCCAGCAGAAGGCATGGTTGTTTGTAAACATGTTTGTAACATGTTTGTAAACATGTAGTGTCTGCGAAGAAACAGGGCACTCAAAATGCACAGCACGTCGAAATTCGTCACGAGTGGTTGATAGTAGAGAGAAAGGTGTGAGCGACTCTCATAGTTCCCCAGGGCTTTCTTCCTTAAAATTTCGGCGGAAGTTCAACAGCTAGTTAGGTTCAGCAATACTTCAGTCACCTATTGTACTACAGAGATGTTGGCCTAGCTTCTACCTGTACCTGCTAAATTTTCTTTCCGCAAAAAACTGATTTCTCATAAGTAGAACTACATTCGATAACAACACATACAATATATTGCATCTACGTATGTATCATTTGTTGTAACATATTTAAGCTTGTTCACATACGTAGTGGTGCATCCACAGTACCGTTAAACTTTCTTCAATTCCATTAATTCTCTGCACTGTTTAAATATGAAAGACTGTTAGTTCACTGGCAATGAAAATATTCAGATGGTGGCGAAAGAAAAACCGATGTATAAAATTTTAAAATCGTTTGAATTAATTTAGTGTTAAATTAATACTAATATAAAATGTTAAAATCAATTAAACTCATTTAAAGTGTTTTTCTTTCCTCTGATAAATTATTTTCTGTTAAATGCCAGTCACTTCAACTCTTCGTAATCAAATATGTAACATTTATTACTGGAAAAATTGGCAAGGTTTCAGAAATGTTCTTGCTGATCTTCAGCCAGAAAAATGCACTCCACACACTCGCAAGATATTCCCATATATGTCACATGATGCGATTAATCAAAATATGAATTTTCTCTCATTTGATGCCATAGATGGTCAAGCGAAATATATAGCAGCTAAAAAATTCTTTAAACTGTCGACATTATATACCTATTCGTGATGATATTCAGAGGAATATCGGTCCATGAAAGAATTCAGTACCATTGCTTATATACTGATTACATTTAACTAACTAAAGTTTCTGTTATTAGAGAATCAAGTACATAATGAATAAAGTTTAACTCCGCAAATAAAAAAAAATTCACAAATTTGGAGAACATTTTAACAATATTATATTAGAAGAATTAAAACCGTGAAACTTCTGTAGTGCAATATTTCTTTTTTTTTTTTTTATTTTTCAAGGCTACCATCATATTGTGTTTTATAAATAAACAGTAATATCTTAAGTTACGCGACTGGTAGGACCGACAGAAAGCGCATAAGACAGGGCTTAATTGTATACAAACTGCCTAGAAATACAACTGTATACAATGAAATTCAATTATATGGAAGCAAGGGCTAAAAAGACAATTATTTAGAAGAAATGTACGTAATGAAGAATGTAGTTTTCATACACACCAATAAAAATAACATTAAGATAAATGTTATATGTAAAATGGAGATATTTTGATAAATTATAGGTTCACAAAATATAACAAATACATCTGATGGCAAAATGATATTTTCTAACATGCAAAATTTCTTCATGACAAGCTAATCATCGTTTATTTCTTGCCTTGAAGCTAGAAAGTGTTCTTCGTTAGTATATACATTTTCAATGTAAAACTTTCTCGACTGAGCCCAGACCTCCTGTCAAGTTTGCAAATGTTATATGCTTTTCTGGAGAATCTGGGACTAAAGCGTCGATTTCTTCAGTGGCGATTTTGCTCACGCATCTCTGTTACGTTCAATGATTGTCAACTCTTTGCTATACGAGTCCAATAGCTCGTTGACTTCCAAATATGATTACGTTATTGACTTCCAAATATGATTGCTTCAACGAGATTGACAACTTTCTCTATTGCATAAGTGATCTAATCAGTTTTTGGGTATGATTTCGTACCGTATTTAAAAACGAATGCATAAATGTTCTTGCAGGTACTATTCAAGGTTTTGGAAGAAATTTATTTCCAAGGTTCTCTAACGATTCTTATGGTATCATAAACATCGAATTGTGCCCAGACGTCTTTAATAAACAACTGATTGTTTTGCCTCATTAAGTTCCTCATATATGCAAAAGACCGTCTCGTATAATAAACTTTGAATATTTTGATGTCTCTCTGGTCTATCGCATAAGTAAGATGGCTATATTTCCCGACCAAAAAAAATAACTTTCGTTATATGAATTGAAATCAGTTACGTAGCGTACTCGACCATATGCATTATAAGAAGTATCACTTTAAATTGAATTTAATGAAATTGGCAAAATTATTGACTTCCTGTATAAAAAGATGGCGACACCAGTCCTTAAAAATAGAAGTTATCATTCGGAGTAACTTCGTGTTTTCATAAGTCGGGAAATTCCTGTATTTATTTATTTTTCACACAACAATACGCCATTATATCGGAAGAGATATTAAATATACAGACATTAAATTTACTTGATTTCATAACTGGTCCTTTTTGACTCTAAGTAAGATTTTGATAAAATCTGTTTCTTAATTTAAATTCCAAAGGTGAATGTCATTTTGATTACACTATACAGAATGTATACACACAAACATATATGTATATGTCCAGAAAAACGCAAGCATAAAAAGCATACGTGTTTGGAGAACAAAACACACAGTCGTATTTGGACATACATAAAAAATGTTTCAGTCAGTCATGTTTGGACATACGTAACAAACGTTTCAGTCACAGTCATGTTTGGACATACATAACAAACGTTTCAGTCACAATCATGTTTGGAAATACATAAGAAATGTTTCAGTCACAGTCATGTTTGGATATAACAATGACATGTACATACATAAAAAAAGCTTACAGTCATGCGGGTTTTTTAATAATGAAAGTTTTCAAATATTTTCTACAACTGTAAAAATAGAAAGCATTACCTAACTGACAGGGCTTCCTTTTGCAGTTTAAATAAAAACATTTTTATCATTCTGATGTAAAAAATTTCGAAAAAGTCTCCGGCAGTTTATAAACTTACTACTAAAAGTTTTTATATATCTCGAAATAATTCAAATATTAAGGTATTACGACTTTTTGTGCTGTCTTAGGAGATTCCGAATTTTGCTTATTTATCACACAACCTTAGTATGTTCTTAGTCTCTCACTATATTATTAACTTTTTCAAATCCATTATAGCTGCTATATCTGCCGTTTCCGTATAGAGCAAGTGTTGGAGACCCGAGATAGTTTCACCATTACCCATTATTTTTGTCGTATTTCAGCAAAAAACGTTCATCAGGTAACAGAAAATTTTCTGAAACTGAAATGTCTTAGCGAAACAAAAAGATACATGATTTTAATTGTTCCACTTCTCATTCCAATCTTTAGTAATGTTCATAAAAGTTCATATTATTTTACAACATTTTAATACTTTACACGTTTTAATATTTAATAATTTTGGACTTACATGCTTGTATTATCCGATTCGATTACCTTAACTGATTTTTCAATGAACTGTATTAATGAATTCACTAATTTTGATCACAGAAGTGGACACAGAACGCTGGACAATGTGAAGTTTCCAACTAAATTTTGAACATGATTATTTGAATTTAATTTCAGGTAAAAAAATTTTT
Organism: Stegodyphus dumicola; assembly: GCF_044657685.1. NCBI lineage: Eukaryota > Metazoa > Arthropoda > Arachnida > Araneae > Eresidae > Stegodyphus > Stegodyphus dumicola. The sequence continues at coordinate 104,887,602 of NC_140771.1, forward strand.
TTTGAGAGGGGGTTCACTATTTCATAAACAAACATAGAAATGTAAATAAATTATTATGTAATCTACACATATGTAGACATTTCTTTATTATATAAAGGGTGAAGGAATATGGCTTCCAAAAATCACACTTGGTTTTCTGGTTAGCTCCCACTTTATCAAATATTGCTTTCTAACATTTTATTGCATATTATAACACATATATGATTTTAGTTAGTCAGATATCATTTTAGAAAGAATCTGTGCGGATTAATAATGCATGCAGAAACCGTTAGTTTGCATTTTTCTATACCGCAATACTATACAAGCCATCAAAAAACATACATAATAATTTCATAAAATGCAAGATGTCAATTTATAGGTCGATGTTTGTCATATTGTTTTCAAAATAATCCCCTTCAACTTGCAAGGTACTTAGACCAATTTTTTTCCCACACTTCAAAACTTGTTTGAAGAAAAGTCGTTTTGCGCAACTCTTTCAAAAACTTGCTCACAATGTTCTTGAGCCGTGACTTTTTTTTTTTTTTTTTTTCATATACGTACTAAAAACGGTGACCAGACAGCGTTTATTTTAAACTTGGAAAAAAATATCAAAGGAAGCTATATCAGGTAAATGCAGAGCTTGTGGTGCTGTACCTGTGCCTTATTTGTTGAATTTTTTGCTTCGCGAAGAAGAACATTGTGAGCAAGTTTATAAGCTTCGTGAAGAATTCGTGAAGATGAACATTGTGCGCAAGTATATAAGCGTGAGTCAAAATCCATGAATCATTTCACTGCAATTCAGATTATTTCCTATTATACTGCTTTACTCTAATGCCAAAAAATTCCGAATTACATTCTTTGGGAATTGTCAGGCTAGTTGGTACAGATTCATGATAGACAACATCCCGAAAATCAAAGACAACGTACAACACTATCTTGATTTTTAACACACATTGACGTGTCTTGCTTCATCTTTCAAGCTCCGTCCATTTGATTGTTTAACTGTTTTTGCATCAAAAGTATAGATCCATGCTTCATCATCGGTAATAATACGTTTAAAGAGGGCTTACCTTGAAAAAACATCTCTTGTGTCGTTTTAGTATGCTAGTGTTCCCGGAAAACATTCAACATTTTTGGAACAACTCGAGAAGCGACGTGCCGCAAACCTAGTGATCATCCAAAACTACTTGATTGGATCCAGAAGTTAAGAACTTGATGAACTAATAGCTCTAATCATTAATCGTTAAGCACTAGATTTTAAAATTCATATGCCCTTAAAAACTCCTCTTTTTGATAAAGTGTTATCCTCAAAAATGCTCTGTAATATTTCAAGTGATTTTGATCAGAGATTTCGTTGACAAAACAAAATTTAATGCTTGTTCTTTGCTTAGTTACTATCATCATTTGGGGAATTCGCTAAAGCAAAAAAACAAAAACTCTTTGTTTAAAAAAAGAATTTACTTGACTTGCAAACGATAAATGCAAATGAATTGCGAAGACACTAAATGTTGATGAAAGTAGTATCATCTCTGTACATCCTCGAAAACAGATTTTCGTACATGTGAATATTAAATTCTCGACTTCTTTTGATCACTATAGTATTACTGTTCTACTTAAGAAGATATTTATGTAGTACATGAACTACTATTTTCTCTTAGTTAAAAAATATAAGACATCATTTTAAGCCATACAGTTAAATAGTTAAAAATATATAATATACTTCAGTGGCAAAATAAACATTTGTAATTTGTTCCGTTCAGGTAAACGCTTCTCAAAGATGCGATAATCTACCTTTGAATTAATAGTTTCGTCTGCAAAGAAGATTTAAAAGGATCATCTATTCATAGCAAAACACGAATCCGAAAGACAACCATCGATCAAATGGGTTCGTCTAAAATCCATTTCAGAAGGCCCACCCCTTTACCGCCTTCGAGAGGGTCAGTGACGGCTGAACCCGCAACATAGCGTTCCAAATTTGCGTTCTTTTTTCTTTTTATTTTATTTTATTTATTTATTTTTTAACTTTAGAAACGATTCGTTACAGATGAAATTTATGGTGGGAGAATCTGACGGAGATCACTCCCATGTTTTGTAATAGACAAAGATGTGCGTTGCACAATCGACAAAGCCGATGAAGCTCCAGAAGAAAAAAAGGGTACTTAAGCAAGGGAAAGGCAAGATTATGAATGGATCTTAAAACCCAACCTTTGCCATACAGATGGAATTTAAGAACTTCATTTTTTTATCCTCCTTACCGGCAGATAACACAAAGCTAATGTGAATCATTTGCATAGAATACATAGACAGGTTACAGTTAACCACGGGAATCTAATAAGAACGCGTATTTTGAGTCCGACAGACGAGCTGTGTGTTTTACATGATTGATTACAGTGCTCATCATTACACTGCTCTCATCGTAAGTATCGGCATGAATCATGAGGCGTGTATACCTAATTCATAATTTAATGATCCACCCGTTTTGTATAGATTAATATATAGTAATTTAATAGCTGTATTTTTCGACAGCCAGGTGACCTGTAAAGCTGCAAGCGTTAGACATTATTATACATAATCATTATTTAACGACTATTGCATCTATTTTTAGCATATTACAAAATGATAAGGAAATTAAATAAAACAGACAATAATGTCGCACATTAGAAAATATTAAATGAATGAATGAATGAATGAATAATAAGAAGGAAAAATTTCAAAAATTAAAGAGTAAGGGCGTAAACTTAACAAATAATACAACATTTTTTTCTAAAATATAAATGAAAAAAAAAATATTTTTTTTATCAAAGACAGTTATTAATATTTCAAATACTTTTCAAAAAACTACAGTTTAATGGTGAAACAGTTTCACTGGAAATAAAGGAACATGATTTATCTAGAATGTGATATAAAAAATGCACCAAACTTCTCAAAACTCATAAAATACATCAAAATTCTAATATTCATAAAACTTATAAAACACACTAAACTTCTAATATTCATAAAACTTATGAACTACACCAAACTCCTCAAATTACAAGATCATTCACTGTGCATACGTTACTACCTCTGAAAGTGAACATTATTTTGAGAACATAAATAAATATCAATTCTGAATATTCTATAAGACGATCACTTTCATAGAAGATCAAAACTCGTAGAACTGTTCCGTTAAGGAAATTTGAAAGTATTATTAAAAAAATATAGCTTTTTATCCGTTGACCAGATAAATAACGTTAAATTGTTTAAACGCTATGGAAGAATTTAAACTAAAATTGATATCTGAAAACTAATAAAAAAATTAAATACTAATTATAAAAAATAAATAATAAATAATTTTTACACAAACAAATTACATTAATATAGGAAATTAAAAGTGGAGTAGAATCTTAAGCATTTAATTGGTTAAGCAGCTGATTTAGATTGAACGATAAGATCTTTTTGTTATCATGATTACATTACTCCGTTGAAATTTTCTTCCATACTTCCTTTCTGTTTGTCGCACTCGCTCTAATCTCATTAGTGCATTTTACCTTTTCCCACTGGTGTGCTATAAAAAGAAAAAAACCTTTGATTTTATCATCGCTCGTATTAGTACATTATACTGTTTATTCAGGGCTTAAATTTAGCCAACGCCTGATTCAGCTATTTCTCAGTTTTCGAGTAAATTGTAATTCCATCCGGAGGCCCAAACACAAAAACATCCGTTTTTTTAAATTTTATTACTTAATTAGTTATCATTTATTAATTTTAATTTCTTAATTTTTATTTACTTGTTTACATTTTATTGAATTTTAATTAAATAAAATTAATTATGATTAATTACAGTTATTTAATTACTAGTTATTTCATTATTTTATTAGGTATTTTATTTATTTTGTTGATCTATTCTGAAGGTTTTCCACAAGTCTCCGGCACTCGTAAATTTAGAAATTAAGTACTGGATGACATCATGATAAATTTTCAACTGCGTACTTCAAATAAACATTTTAAACCATCCTATTCATCCCATTCGTTAACCAATCATTTTCACTGTTTCCATACATTGATTACTTCTGAAGTATTATACATTATAGTATAATGAGATAACAGCACTGTGTAGAAGAATTTTAACAATGAACAGACACTTAACTGATGTCATTCAGTCTTACTTTCGCTGTCAAAGAATCAATACCTGATTTTTAATACTCTACATTTTAACTATATGAGCGCTCCTCTTAAAGTTTCTACTCTAATTATCTTCCTTTTAATAACAAAAAAAATTAAAAAAGCTTTAAATATTTACCTGAAATAATAAAGGATAGAAAATTAACTAGGTATAAAAAAAATCCACAGTAAAACGTTGACACATTATTCCTGGTAATGAGTGCGCATTATTCCTGGTGCTGTGTGCACATTATTCCTGGTGTATTATTTGCATAATATACCTCACACGACGTTTTCACATGCCATACTATGGGTAGCAGAGCATTAAAAATTCTAATTAGTATTATAAACGAGAAAGGATATGTGGAAACAGTTGATCAAGTTATTAAAACAATTCTAATTGGCTTTGGCTATTCAACTGCTTACCGGAATTCTCTCACACTTTAGAATCTCCTGTATTCGTAATTTCACTACTTATTACGTGGTTTTAAGCTGTACTTCCTGTAGAATGAATATGAATTTGCCGCATATATGTTTCATACTTGGAATACTTCATTTTGCTAAAATTACTAATTAAAAATTCACTAATTTTATAACACTTACGGTATTATATGATTTCTGCGACTTGTTGTTTTCTAAATTTCCTTATAAAATAAAACATTTGGAAAAAGCTGTTATTTTTCAGAAAAAAAAAAAAAAAAAAAATGTTTCTAAAAATAATATAAAGATTTCAATTTAGAGAAGCCACCACTTAAGTTTAAATAATTTTTATTTCAATGCACGAAAATCCGAAGGATTATAATACTGTCTGTAATACGTCATTACTAAGAAATGTACACATTCTCAGTAAAAGTCAGTAGCCGATATATTCATTAGTAATAACCATATAGATTTTAATGAACCAGAATTACCATTATATAAACAAGAAAAAGAAATTCTTTACTCAACAAAATGATACTACTGTGGTTAGATGTTACCAACATAGCACTTAGTTTTGAAAATAATAAAAAAATAACCGTTTTCTTGACGATGTATCACCGAAACTTTCATGCAAGGAATTTTTCTGCGGTTAATAACATTCAAATATTTAAAAAACTCATCTTAATGTTAATTCCAATAAAAAGAAAATCAGATAATACATGGAATCTTTCCAGCTTATTGTTAACATATTTTAAGCGCCGATTATTGTGCAAATATAATAACTGTTCTTTTATCTAATGTATAATTTAAGGTGCGTTACATCATATTCATGTTACATGCATTATTATATAAATACTTTATAATATATAATTTAAGGTGCACTTACATCAGTTTTAATTCTAATACTCGTAGTTCAGCAAATGAACAGAAGAAAAGCATATGAATTTTAGATTAATCTCTTAAACTTTGCTGGCTATATGACCGATGACAAGTTGTGATGGACATGTATTCATCTTTTATTAAAGAGAGTTTCTGAAGAGTCTTGTTTACATAAGACGTCTAAAAATCGAATAAAGCAGATGAAATGGAGCAATCACATTCGTAGTCGGATTCAGAATTTGATGCCAGTTATGTGCGATAATCCTTCAAACCACTTTGATATATCAGAATGAGGCAAAATTCAAAATTACGTAAAATGATTCTATTATATTTTCATTCATCACGGCCTCACTACCAAATTATACTGAAAAGGGAAGTTTGAATAACTCACAGGATAAAACGTGTATTTCTCACTACCCCTGAGCTGGTTTGTTGCGCTTTTATGCAAAGCGTATGTGTAACGTTTTACGTCATTAAATGCATGACAGAAGAAACCCGACACATGAATCAAGTCAAACCCTGTTCTTTTTCTTTTTTTACTTAAAATTAGAAACTGTGCTACTTAATTTCTGATCTTTTTTTACATAGCATACATGATATGATATATTTATATATCGGGCTGAACATGAAGTTCATAGAGTATAAAAAAAAAAAACATCCGCAGTTGTACACGAGGATAAGGACCCGATCAAAAAAAAAAAAAAAAAAAAAAAAAAAAAAAAAAAAAAAATCCTTTAAAACTTTTTTCTTTCATCCATATTTTTCTCAAACCATTTCAAATTGCCAGACCACCCGCCTCATTAAAGAAAGAAAACACAATAACGAAGAACAGGACGAAGAGTTGAAGGCGGAGAAATGTGCACCAAGGTGCAGAGGAAAAAACTGGCAAGGATAAAAAAATTCTTAAGATCTGTCATTATGTTAAGCTTACGCAGAAGATGGTTACATCGTAGATGTCAGGCAACCGGTCCTCTTAAAGGATAATGGACCCCATGCTGGAAAAGCAGCAAGGTAGACAAAAGAAGTTATTGTTTCTGGTGATAAAGATGTGAAAAATACATTTTTTAACTGAATGATATTGCAGCTATAGACAAATACACGGAACAGCCGTGAATCAAAGTTTCAAAATAAAAATTAGTGCACTTAACCGTATTTCCTTGTGTATTTTCTTTCTAGCCTTTTAGCATTAATTTCTGAAAATTTAAAAAATATTTGCATAACATTTTTCTTTCTGTATTGCGCATTCTCTCTGAGGGCTAGTGTATTCGTAAATTTCAATGGATTTAATTTGTATTTACACTTTCGTATTATCATTTCAGCCATTTTATTTTCACTTGCATTTGCTCTTTGAAACCATTCTAAGGAGCATCTTCGTTAAGCTACTCGGACGTGGCAGGTGTTCGCACTTAAGAAACTTTCCAAAAATGTGACAATATTTTATTTCTATTTTTTACGTTCCAGTTTACTGTAGCCTTATATGTTGCTAATGCTTTTGTTCGTGTCTCTTCTCCTTCATTCCTCCAATGTCCTTCTTGGGAACATTGGTAAAGATGCATTCATGTGAGGGGGTCCTAGGGCTTTGCAAGATAACTGAGCCAGACACTTCAGCGAGATGTGTCCGGGGTTCACTTACCGTCAGATAACCATTAGCTAAGCATTCGTATATTACCATTAGCTATGTATTCATATAGGAATATAGGTTTCTTTTAAAGAAATAATATTGTGATAATGCCAGTAGTTAATCCATGACTATATTTCATTTTTTAGGTCTTTACTAAACCATGATCTTCGAAAATTAAAGAATTCGCATTATTTTCCCCTCTCGATTTTCGAATAATATAAAAAAAGAAAGAAAGAGAAAGAAAAGGGGGGATTACATGAGGATATATGGTATACAATGAAAAAAATCTAACAGATTTCCTGAACTAGGCAGACAAAAGAAGGAGAGATAATATATGTTATTTTAAAGCAATAGGTTTCATTTGATATGATATATTTATATTTAATGGGCACTCTTTAAGCTAGGGACAAAAATGCGACCAAGGACAAAAGTGCTACCGAAATTGGAAATTGTCAAAAAGCATGTACACATTTTTTTTCATCTTAAAAATGAATTTTTCTCACAGGGTATCGTTGATAAGGTATTACAAATCACTTGGAAATATGTAAACAATCTAAATGGACAGCTTACTTAAGGAACATACTCAATGAATATAAATGAACTGCAAAAGAACAATAGTTTAGTGTTAATTTGGCAAATCATAACTAAATAAGATAAAAAAACGAAATTTCAAGTCAAATATGGGGGATCTGATCATAAATTAAGCAAACTGAAAGAGAGGACTCCCGAAAAGTGGATGATAATTACATCAAATATAGGCATAAATGAAATCTGTTAATTACATTGACTTCTTTTCTTGGTAGCTTCGAAATGCTTTGTTTAAAGACTTACTTTTTCTTTTAAGATTCCCATCATATCTCAGACATGCTCGATAGAAGAGATATCTGGTTGGTCAAGGAAGTGTTTGACAAGCTGCAAGACAGTTCATAGCAACACGTGCCGTATGTGGTCTGGCATTATCTTGCTGCAAAATAAGGCCAGGTTACTGCCAAAGGAACGGTAGCAAAACAGGTCTCAGAATGTCGTCGACGTACCGCTGGGCTGTAAGTGTGCCTCTAATGCAGACTAAAGGGGTCCAGCTATCAAGGGAAAAGGCACCCATAACTCCTGGTTGAGGGCCTGTGTGGCGTGCAATAGCGAAAGCAGAATCGGCACGCTGCTCTGGGCGTCTCCAGACACGTCTTCGATTATCGTCACGACGGTGTTGAAAGCGGGATTCGTCTCTAAAGTCATCATCATTCCAACCTGATCAAGCCAAGCACTACTGTAATCTGTATCGAAAGTGCAGGCCTGAGTGACAGATGGAATAACGGTCGGTCCGAGCGTAGATTTCGCTCTATCAACCGTCTGTGAATAGTCATGGTGGATACTCGTGCGCGGGTCGCACGTCTGATGGTTGAAAGCGATGAATAAGGCGCTGCGACAGCTGATCTAACAGTCACTCTGTCTTCCCGATCTGTTGTGGCCCTAGGTCGACCGGTATCATCATGACGCTGAAATCTGCCATTGTCCACCCATTCTTGACAGCATCTTCTAATCGCCGCATCGCTTTGACTCATATAACGAGCGACTCTTCGACTTGCCCAACCTTCCTCTTTCAATCCAATGATAGGACCTCTTTCCAACCCTGACAGTTGCTCGTAATGACGTCGAATCCTGAGGCGAGGCATTTTTTCAGTCGTTGAAAGGTATCCTAAATTGCAATGCTACAGAAATTTTTAACAACAGTTCAAGAACAGCTACTTACACATATCTGCTGGATGCGCAGTTCCGATGCGCTGAAGATCGCACCATTCATTCATTCATTGGACACCAAATTCGGATGGTTCCTTCTTGGTGTGTCAATTGTTTTGCTACATAATGCATATATACGTTTTTGGTAATTAATGAGATCTTATTCATGCCGTTCAATTGCCTGCGCATATTCGGCTATCGACCACTTGATCACAACTGATCCCTTTTAAAATTCCATCGATCACCAAGGGAGCAATACCGACCTCGTTGGGAGCCCATGCTCCGTTCTAGAAAGAAACTACATTCACAAATGTCCATGCTTTGCGAATTTCAAATGTGAGAACTAGTGGCATGGCGAGTGTTTGCTAACCCCCCTCAACGTTTCCTAACCTTCCATATCATTCACGTTGGCTATACTAAAGCCATATACATTTTGTTACTAAGTTCCAAATTTAGTGTTAAACGCATTCCGATTTCTTTTCCACTCTTGAAGAACAATTTATAAAATCACATATACATTTAAATTCCGTTGATCACCGAATTATTTACATTTATAGCTTAGGGATCAAATAAACAACTTAGAATGAAAACGAACACAATATTGCATGATAACTTTATATTTTAAACAATAACTTTAATTCAATTTAGAAAATTCAAGCATTGTTTTTATTCCTAAAAATTCTATATTCACTTTACGTCTTTTTTACGGTAAAAAAAATTGTTTAGCTTAGAGATGCTTCAGGCAATAATTCTTAACTGGACAGGAGGGAGGGAAAGAAACACCTAATTTAATTTTCAAATATATGTAGAAATAGATATTAAAGATACATTTATTGGAGATCTAAACTGGAATGAAGAAGGAAATACCTAATTTAGCTTATATTATCGTATATAATACTAGATCAAAGACATGCGAGGGATATTCGAAAAGTTCTAGGAATTTAAGTATATATTTCTTTTTTAATTTGTCCAATTTCCATCAATATTACAATGCATGTTTTCAAAATAATCCCCACTTAATTGATTATACTTATCCCAACGCAAAATTAATTTTTTAAGCCGTCCTTAAAAAATCGAACACTCCGTAAAGATTTTTTCAAATATGGGAACAGAATACTCCTCGCAGACATTGAAATTTTCATACCTTGAACTTCAACCAGTTTCTGGAGTTTCACACCCTCTTTCCACAAAAGGAAAATTATTTAAGAAAAGGAAAATTGTCATTAAGAAATATGTGCAATGAAGGTGAAAAATAACATTTTCGATGCATTGTAACTAGAAAAATTAGAAATTTTCCATGAATAAAACTCTTTCAAATAGGAATTTATTTTATTCATTTAAGAAATAAAATCTTTTGTTTACTTAATCAACAAAAATTACATTAAGTACTTTAAAAGATTTTTTTTCTCTCGCCTTAAATCGTTGATGAAGATCCAACGACCTCGTTCAAGGATTCACAAACAGAAACATTGAATGAAAGCATCTTCAACACGGGGACCGCCCACTGAACCGCTTTTTTCGTTGAAGAGCATCCGGAATTAGAACAAATAATGGATCTCAAGGGCCTAGTTAATGTTAAAGTATTAAATCATACGCTAAAAATGCTGTTCTCCAAGTAGTTCGTTATAAGAATATCCATGGAACTTCCTATGTAGAGTAGAACAGATAAGTTAGTTTTAAATACCTTGTCTCATTTTCCCCTCTTGTGTTCTGTGGTATGCGCAATTTATTAAATTTACAGTACAAACGTTTGAAGTTGAAAATTCATTACATCTCTCAGGACAAATGCAGGAAACAAATTTTGAGCATGGATAGATATTATGACTATTAAAAAAGATTAAACATCACTTCTTTTTTAAGCTTTTTGAACGCTGCCACCTAACAAAATCTGTACATAATGTAATATAATGTTTTCCTTAAAATATAGCCATATTATTTAGAACTATGAGATAGATAGGTAAGTACTTCAAAATTAGTTACTCTTAAATTCTCTCCTTTCTTCAGCTATAGTATATGTAAATCTCGGCACTTTTTTAATCCTTGATTGCTCTTTCGAGGTTTTTATGATCATGACGTAATATTTATGTGTTCTTAAAGCGGATTTCATACATTTATTGCCCATTTAAAGTTTCAAAAAGTCATTCAAGTTAATTCATTTAAAAAATTTGAAAATATAATTTCAATTTACTAAAGTTCAATATAACTGTATTTAGTTAAAGGTCTTACAAAAAAATAGATAAATCTAAAAAAATCGATAAATTTTGTCGATCTATTTGTAACTTTTATAATGTTACAAAATTTATCGATCTAAAATTAATTTTTTTAATCGATAAGATTTTTTTTTTACACCGAAATAATTAAACATAGAAATTTCTATATATTCGTTTCTTTCTTAAATATCTTAATAAAGTCCACCGCTCCAAAACTTAACTCGAATAAAAACAAAAGCTAATTAAGTCAATATAATCATTATAATCCTAGGAATAGCTTTCTTTTCGATCTACTTCAAAATTATATAAACGTCTTAAAGAACAAGATTAACACGTTCGCTATCAAAGATGATATCGTGCGTCAAGATCCTGTCTGCATTTTTATGCTTTTAAACTATTTTATGTTGCTTTATTATTTGAATATAAATATAACAAATCCCTTTTAGCAGTAAATAAATTGACAGATTTTCAACATAATATAATAAAAATATATTTTATTTGTATGATCTTCAAAATCTGCTACGAATAGATATGTTTGATCTATTTCAGTTCAACAAAGTGTATTATTTCCTGTATGTCAGACACCTAAACATTGCACGCATTTCCAACGACAATACTCGTACTCAGTGATTTAGGTAAAGCAATCAACTACGAATATTCTTGCAGCTGCAAACTACGAGTATTCTTGTAGATAGCAGCGAAGGTTTTAATAAATAGGTAGAGAGAAAAGGAACTTGATTTAGATGTAATTTCCACCCCCTTCCGATAATGATTAATAGTAATAAATCTGCTACGAATAGATATGTTTGATCTATTTCAGTTCAACAAAGTGTATTATTTCCTGTATGTCAGACACCTAAACATTGCACGCATTTCCAACGACAATACTCGTACTCAGTGATTTAGGTAAAGCAATCAACTACGAATATTCTTGCAGCTGCAAACTACGAGTATTCTTGTAGATAGCAGCGAAGGTTTTAATAAATAGGTAGAGAGAAAAGGAACTTGATTTAGATGTAATTTCCACCCCCTTCCGATAATGATTAATAGTAATAAATCTGCTACGAATAGATATGTTTGATCTATTTCAGTTCAACAAAGTGTATTATTTCCTGTATGTCAGACACCTAAACATTGCACGCATTTCCAACAACAATACTCGTACTCAGTGATTTAGGTAAAGCAATCAACTACGAATATTCTTGCAGCTGCAAACTACGAGTATTCTTGTAGATAGCAGCGAAGGTTTTAATAAATAGGTAGAGAGAAAAGGAACTTGATTTAGATGTAATTTCCACCCCCTTCCGATAATGATTAATAGTAATAAATCTGCTACGAATAGATATGTTTGATCTATTTCAGTTCAACAAAGTGTATTATTTCCTGTATGTCAGACACCTAAACATTGCACGCATTTCCAACGACAATACTCGTACTCAGTGATTTAGGTAAAGCAATCAACTACGAATATTCTTGCAGCTGCAAACTACGAGTATTCTTGTAGATAGCAGCGAAGGTTTTAATAAATAGGTAGAGAGAAAAGGAACTTGATTTAGATGTAATTTCCACCCCCTTCCGATAATGATTAATAGTAATAAATCTGCTACGAATAGATATGTTTGATCTATTTCAGTTCAACAAAGTGTATTATTTCCTGTATGTCAGACACCTAAACATTGCACGCATTTCCAACGACAATACTCGTACTCAGTGATTTAGGTAAAGCAATCAACTACGAATATTCTTGCAGCTGCAAACTACGAGTATTCTTGTAGATAGCAGCGAAGGTTTTAATAAATAGGTAGAGAGAAAAGGAACTTGATTTAGATGTAATTTCCACCCCCTTCCGATAATGATTAATAGTAATAAATCTGCTACGAATAGATATGTTTGATCTATTTCAGTTCAACAAAGTGTATTATTTCCTGTATGTCAGACACCTAAACATTGCACGCATTTCCAACAACAATACTCGTACTCAGTGATTTAGGTAAAGCAATCAACTACGAATATTCTTGCAGCTGCAAACTACGAGTATTCTTGTAGATAGCAGCGAAGGTTTTAATAAATAGGTAGAGAGAAAAGGAACTTGATTTAGATGTAATTTCCACCCCCTTCCGATAATGATTAATAGTAATAAATCTGCTACGAATAGATATGTTTGATCTATTTCAGTTCAACAAAGTGTATTATTTCCTGTATGTCAGACACCTAAACATTGCACGCATTTCCAACGACAATACTCGTACTCAGTGATTTAGGTAAAGCAATCAACTACGAATATTCTTGCAGCTGCAAACTACGAGTATTCTTGTAGATAGCAGCGAAGGTTTTAATAAATAGGTAGAGAGAAAAGGAACTTGATTTAGATGTAATTTCCACCCCCTTCCGATAATGATTAATAGTAATAAATCTGCTACGAATAGATATGTTTGATCTATTTCAGTTCAACAAAGTGTATTATTTCCTGTATGTCAGACACCTAAACATTGCACGCATTTCCAACAACAATACTCGTACTCAGTGATTTAGGTAAAGCAATCAACTACGAATATTCTTGCAGCTGCAAACTACGAGTATTCTTGTAGATAGCAGCGAAGGTTTTAATAAATAGGTAGAGAGAAAAGGAACTTGATTTAGATGTAATTTCCACCCCCTTCCGTTCAGTCAATGGTCTCAAACTCAAAACCTGCAGTCCGCATTAGGCCCCAGAAGCAATTTTAGATGGCATTCAAATACATTTCCCGCAAACTAATTACCGCATTATTATGACAAGAATCTGAAGAAAATTTTCAAGAATTTTATGATTTGGCATCCAATTTTACATTATTTTCATTACAGTTAAAAACAAATGTGTGTAAAACTCCAAAATATGTAAAAATAGAGCTAAAAAATTTACACTATATTATAAATCATATTCAAAGATTTGAAAAGGAAGATTTGATTAATTTTTCTTCCTGTTGTCGAAAGATAAATACATTGAGTTAAAAATTTTTGCGATAACAGTAATCGTTTTGATTGGAATTGCATTATTTATTTGTGAACAGTTTTTTTTTTTCTTTCGCAGATGAAAATTAACAAGGTTAAGAAATGAACAGACTGATCTATGAAAATCTACAATTCTTGACAAAGCTACTTCACAGTATTTTTTTTTAAAGTTTACTAGCTTTATAAAAATCGAAATTCTATTAGATGTTGTAGCTGAAAGTTATAGCAAGAAATAAAAAGGTATATTATTATTTCCATATTAATTTTTTTTTCTGAATGCGAAGTTTTATAAATAAAAGAAACAGAATAAGTTGCTTTTATTTTGTTTCAAACTTTCTCCCACTTACAACGTAACTTACACTATCGTAATTTTTTTATTTTTACTTTAAGTAAGTTATTTAACGGTTAATGCAATAAACTGAAAATATCTGAAATAAATTTCAGCCTGAAAATTTGATATTTAAAAGTCACTACATTTGAATTACAAAGTGCAACCAATAAAAATTTCTTGACGATACCAATCTTTACATTTCAACAGAAAATAAATATAAATTTGAACGTTTTCTCTTTGTATCATTACATTACTGTTTCTCTGTTTTGTAACAAATATTCGGTAAATAAAATTTAAAATTTAGTTAAACGATTTTTGTTATAGTAATTTTACATTTTGTTCAGGAAATAATTCACCCCCTCAGCTACTTTCAGAGTGTGCATTCAGCCCGCATGCAATTTGAGACCACGGCTTTAAGGAACCGATTAAAAAGCGCATTTAAGCGATTACCTCCATTCCGAAAAAAAAAAAAAAAAAGTACTTTTGTTACACTTCAGGGATTTTTAGCTTTTATAAAAGCTAAGAGCCGCTTTAAGGTATGATACTGAATAAAAGCTACGAGTACAATAAATATTAATTATCTTCTTTTCATGATAACTGTTTCTCTGAAAAATAAATCCTTAAATTTTGGGGGCTTTTACGCTGCACTGAAATTTCATTTTTATGATTCGTAGCGAATTCTTTAAGTTTAAAAGTTAATTTCTGTAAGAGATTCCATGCACAACATTTAGATGTTAAATATTCTTTCTAGTAATTAGTTAATTTACCTGAGAGGAAAAGAAAATGAGACAATTACATAAACAAATTTAAACCAATTAATTTGTAATCTCAAATAATGGTAAATAACAGGGTCCGTTTTAAAATATTTTGAATCTTGTTACTTTTTGTAAAAATAAACTAGCAGAGTTAAAAGTAATCGAAAAAAAATTGAAGCAAGCGGTACACAAATATTATCTTAATTCCAGATCAGATACTATTTTATGAACCTTCAATAATTTTGAGTTCATGATTAACATGTTTTAGTATCGTTCCGAATCCCTTTCTCAGGGCCTTGCCGGGAAAAAGTAATGCAACTTGAAAACTTGAGTTCCAGCTAAAAAAAGGTTATCTGTTAGACTATCGAATGGCTCATTTGCACTCTAAAGAGGTTCCCAAGGCGTGATGTTCGCCTCTTGAGAGTTAAACTAACGACCTTAAAATTAAAAAAAATGAATGGGTAACTCGAATTTTGTTCCCAATTCAGTCCATAAAGTAATAACAATAAATGATATCTGTCACTCAATATGACAGTTATACGAAAACAAGCAATATAAAACTTTTTTCCTGAACAACTTAATCATAGAGAAGATAGCGCAGTTTACTCTTTCAGTTTTGCAACTTGTTCGAGTTGAGACGAGGGCAGTGATGCGTAATTTTGTTACGAGATTGATCTCACAGAACTGTTTTAATTTGAAGACTTTACACCAATATGTTAATAAAATGAGGAGTTAAAAGTTAAATTACTACAAAGATTTAAAACGTCATTATTTTTATTTTCTTCAATATTAGTTACCACTTAGCAATCAGAAAACACAGAAGTTTCATTCTTACAAACTGCATGCAGGATATACTGAAAAAAAAAGTAAATATTATCAATAGGAATACTCAGGGACTCCTTAGAAAATGTTCACAGTTCAAAAATGTGCTTCATTGGTTCAGGTCTAGACAACTGAATCCGCGAATTAAAATTCGCAGACTCAGGAACCCTTAGCTCAGAAAAAAAAAAAAAAAAAAAAAAAAAAAAAAGACATCAGAACTATCACTTTTTCCTCCATTCTGAACATGCCACTTCGTGATATTTTTTAAAGGCTTCCCTTTTTTCTTCATATTTATTTACAAAGTAATTAATTATGTTAAATAATATTTTTTTGAAAAAGTAATTAATTATGTTAAATAATAAAAAAAATTGTTAAATAATATTTTTAAAGTAATTAATTATGTTAAACAATTTCTTTTTTGAAAAAGTAATTAATTATGTTGAATAATATATATATATATTTTTGCAGTTGGTTTAAATTTTATTCAGATAATGTTTCACCTAACTAATTCGATTCATCATATTATAAAAAATGAAAACAAAACGTGTTACTGCTAAATATTTGAATTCTTTTCTCATACGCTCAAGTATGGTTACTCTAAAAAATCTTTTGTCTTCTGTGGATCTTTAAACACCATAAGCAATGTATTTAGGAATGAACTACAAATATAAACAGCAACGTCAAAACCATGTTCTTCATACTGCCACAGTGAAAGGGTATGGACTGTATATATATTACTTTAAATTAAATGTTTTTCTTACCCTTTTCCCCGAGAAGCTACCAGAAATGAGAATGGCATACTCACGTTAAATTAATAGCAAGAAACATGGATTTGTGTCAAACAGAAATGTTACATTAGAAGTGAGTAGGATGGCAAAATATTTAGATTACTACATGAATGTAAATTCTTTTTTTCTCGACGACTTAGTTTCGACAAACCTGCCTTGCGGTATCAGAAGTAGGCTTGGTTTGGTTTATTTAATTATGGCAAAGCACACTGGGGCTATCTGTCTAAGGGTAGGGATGCCTTTGTGGAGGACTTTCTAAGGGAAACTGGCTCGTATACACGTTACACATGGGGAAAACCACGAAAGCACCCAAGCAGCCAGCCCGTTCGCGGGATTTGAACCTCGGACCGAACTACCAGTGTTCAGCAACTTTACCGCTCGGCCACTGGTGGGCCATCAGAAGTAAGCAGCTGTGCTGTAAGAACGAAATTGTTCATTTCAAGTCAGATTTAGGGCCGATGGAAAAATTCTTCGATTCTCATCGTGAACTATCCGAAGTTGTCCGCGTGTTTTGAATTTGACCAAGCGGAGTGGTTAGTGGATCACAGCACATCAGCCGCAGGTAAAGGAGACCCTAGTCAAAGTCCAAGTTTTTACGACAATAAAAGTAATTTTGGACTAATAGGACAACTAACTATTAGTTAGTTGAGTTTCTACTTTGCTCTTTTCTATACTGCAGTAGAAAAGATTACTCCTGTGAGTGAGAACATGTAAACGTTGTTTTTATCTATAACTTCTCTTCAAGGTGCCGAGTGAAAAATAAACAAAAGGGTATAAGTAATGCAGTATTACAATCTTCAATCTAACAGCCAGACAAATTTTGCAATTTCCTACCAGATAACGTAAAATACACTTCAGCATGCTACACGAATCTTTGTCCCCAAAATAAGAAAGCCCCTCCTAAATACATAAGTTTTGAATAATCCCACCCTGCAAGTCATGAAAATTGTTCTTGATATAAGAAAAGTAAAAAAAAGTACTGTAAGTTTTATAAAACTTGGAAAAATCAAAAGGAAATTAAACTATGAATAGTAATCACATAATTGGCATCACTAATAGCAATGAATTCAATAACAACGAAAATAATGAAAGGCCTATCACTAATGAAGTTGCTGCTACGTAGAAGTTACTTAGCATTGGTGGAAATAATCCTTTTATCGCACATAAAGCTTATTTAACTACTTCCAAACTCGTCGCTCACATAGGATACTAGTTATTGAGGCCAGGGTTCAAATCCCAAAGAAGGCACGGATGTATGTAAACGTACAGTGACTGTACAAAAGGAGGCACCCAATATAAACAGCAATCCGAAGTCCTCCAGTGAGGATGCTGGTAGGGAAGGAAAGAAAGAAGACCTTGTGAACTGCCTCTGGGATGTTCCCTCTCAAAATTTCAAATAGGGGTGGAAGCTTAGGAAGTCAGCTAGTTTCAATCGGACTAAAGAGGCGCTGCTCTAGCTTCTACCAGCCTTTAAACTCTCAAAAGATACTTGAATCTTTAACAGAACTTGCCAAATTGAGACAGTATATAAAACAACCATTCAGTGACGTTTCTCTTGCATAAGCATCAATAAAATTGCACCTGATATGAAAAAAATAAAAAAAAGAAATAATGCTCCTGTAAAACTGATTAAACTACACTTACCGAAATTAATGTAGTGAGTTTCACTTACTAAATTGATTGGATAACATGAAAAGCATCTTTATCAAATTACCGTAATTTACTTATTAATAGCACCTGCCTCCAAATTTGTTAACAAAATTGCACTGTACATCATTTTTTCATTCACAATTTTTTATAAATCACTTGGATTATATATTGTATTAGGGCAAATTTCTTGAACTTTGAATTCAATCACACAATTGGACTTAGATATGGCTAGTATATGTATATACTTGTATGTGATACGTTGAGATGGGAAACTTGATTCCTGACTATTAAAAAAAATTTTAGTTTTCGCATAATTTTCTGGTTGTTACTTATTCTAAATTACATAGTTTCTCGTCTAAGCCGCTTATTCTGGAACGGTGATTGAGGTGCTGAATTGATTTTTACTGCGATTCAGAATAGGTTTAGTAACTTCATATATCAAAAAAAAAAAAAAAAAAAAAAAAAAAGTGCTTTATACTCCAGTCCCAGAGATAAAGTTGAAATTTCTGAACTGCAGTATTCTGCTTTAGAACGTATAACTTTGCAATGTTTACTTTTAATAACTAAGAATTCTATAAAAGCTAATGACATATTTAATTACAGAAACCATACTATATGCCTATTCTAGTTCTTAAAATTAATTACTTTTATATGTATTATGCTTTATTAATATGCAGTTAATGATCATATTAATTACAAACGAGAAATGAGAATTTACATTTCTATAATTGGTGTTTGAAAAATTGCTCAAATAACTAGAACTATTGACTACAAATTTCTACAACACAAGGTTCTATTTAAGGAAGGGGGTAAAATAGAGGGAATTCAGGCAAAACGACCCAATTTAGTTTTAGAAAAAAAAAAAAAAAAACGAAAAAGCCGAATTTAAATTTTTATTTCGACTGACTACGTAAAACTTTCCAGTTAGTAAAGTTCCGAAGTCTTAAATATGGAAAATATTTAAGACTTCGGGTGAGGAGAAAGAGCAACTAGTCCATAATTACGCAAAACTGGCTTTGAAGAAACTGTCTGAATTATACCACTGAAACTAATTTCAGTCTATGAAAAATTTACGGTTCTAGGGATTGTGTCGAATCAAATTTGATTACATATAATATTATTTAGGATTTCAGCATTTGTGCGTGGTAATTTGAAGTAAATGATGACTCGAATAGCTTTGACACTATACGAAGGAACCTTATTTTTGTGACTATTGAATATGAAAGCTATGAAAGTATCACGCATAAAAATTATCATAGTTGAAAGAGAATTTTATTTTATTCTTTACTTAAACCAAATGGACTATGGTTCAACAGATATTTATTCCGATCTTATTTCTAAACATCCTATATATTTATCGTAATGCGTGAAAGGAGAGATGAAAGCAAATAGCGAAAATATAAGGATATGTTGATCCAATTTTTCAAGCTCATTTTCTACATTCTAGTACGATACTAAGACAATAGTATGAACAGAAACAGGCTAGTTTTCGCTTACTTTGCCGACTTTTCAAGAACAAAAGAAATCACGTGACACTCTATCCCTCTCTTATCCACCCTTTCATTTTTTAAGTGCTTACTTTCATTCCATCTTCAAACTACCTCTACGCTATCAGCAAACACAGGTGAAAGATTAGTTTAGAAAAGTCAGTTTCTTTTTTTGTTACACGTCCGTCGATTAGAGTTAAGCAGTTAAATGATTATGATAGATCCGTGATGGATTACCATGATATATTTCAAATTTAAAACCACTTTCTAATCTAGAGATCATGGCCAAGCGGTTCAAATGTCATACAACTTTGTGAAGTTCAGCGTGAAGAATGTAACATTTTATCCGATTCTTGCAGAAACTGATTTATAAAAATGCTCACGAGAAAAGAACTGGCAGTTTCAGAAGCAATCTGAAATTAAATAAAATTGATGAATAAATAAAATCCATAAAATACATCGAAGTTAAGTTTAATTTTCAAAATCTAAATTAAGGTTTACCGATGCCATGAGAAATTTTAAAATAATTAAGCAAAAATAATGAACAAACATATCTGTTTGAAAGGTTTTTCATAAAAGTCTTTAATTTTTAAATCGTCAAATTAATGTTATCAAAGGGAGAAATAATAACACCGCAATAAATTTAAAAATTAAGTAAAAATCAAAAATAAATAAAACTTTTAAGTTACGGTTTTCAATATCTTAAATTTGCAAATTGTGCACAAGAAGAAATGAAAGGAAATAATTAAGGCTTAAGCTGCAAAGGCCTTTTGCAGCTTAACCGTGAAAAATATTATTTCCGAGTTTGGGAAACTCATTAGATAGCTATGGGAGCAGAGTCCCTAACTGCTGGATGTTCGTCCTCATCCTCAGTGAGATAACAAGTATAGGGAAAAACACTGGCCCGTCGTTATAATGGACTAGCTGCGTTTTTCCGATTTCATATCCAAAGTATAACATCAGTTTAGGCAAAGAGTATCCTATAGCTTTTGCCATAATTACTAACCCAATTTGATAACCTCATTTGGTGAATGCATTTGTTCACTTAAAAAAAGATGTATCACATATGTAAAATACAGCAAACATTTAGCTCATGAACAGCTCTGACTAACTAAGAAAATAATCCTCATGTGTTCTGCCGTATTTGGTTAAATAAACAAAAATTCAACAGTTTTGCTCACCTGGAGGTATCTGGCATAAATACGTTGCTGTTGTGACGAATCTCACTTTTATCATGGCAAGTCCACGAATTTTATCATGGCAAGACATTGGCATAGGCCTTGAACCCCATATAGATGGCAGTACGACTTTGTCGATCTCTGCCTCACTTTTAAAGAGCACTACAAGGAACTGTCCAAGGGTCTCCTACCTACTATCTTCGCACATTTAAAAACACCCATGCCTTCTCTGAGATTTGAACCCAAGTTCATCAATGTGGCAGTCAGAATCACTAATAACTTTATCGTCTGGATGGTGGCATAAATATAATGCAGTTAAGAGCTATGCAGATTAACTTAACATCGTTAAACATTTATGTGCGTAACTGTTTGTGTCATTTAATTGCCAAAAATGAAAATGGGGACTGAATTTTTATACAAACAGCTTACTCTTTATCAGAATTCAGTAAGATAACTCAGAAGCTATTCGTCGAGAGAGAATGCAAATCTTACGCAATTATCAAGAGTGAATTCTGACGCTCCGAATTCAGACGATTACAAGCGTAGCTGAATAACTAGTTTGATTTTAAAAATGATTAGTTTTATAATATTTTGAAAAACTCAAAATAAAATATCTCATATCTGCCTTAAAAGTCATTACAAATGTAATACCATTACTTTTGAATGTTTTATAAAAATTGGTTAAATATGGCTTACAGTGCTTAAGTATTCTTTACCATATCATGGATATAGATGATATTCCGATTAACAATTCTTATCAGCTTACAGAGATCACTGAAAATAATTCCAAAAGCAAGTATTTGAAAAGTCTCTTTCAATTGCAGGGTAATATAATGAAAATAATAAGTCGTATTTACAACTTCAATCAAATTTTAAATGATTGTCATATCTGTAAATGTCTTAAATCTTAAATCGCTATCGGTTAAAATTTTAGATCTTAGAAGTTACCAGTAGGGTCGGTATTGACCTTCTTGTAATTGATGAAATTTTAAAGGGGGGTGATCAAGGAAGTCGATTAAGAGTCAATAACCGAATATGCACTGACATAAGATCTCGATTAAAACAAGTATTAATACAATTGATAATTTATTGTTTACTAACATAAAGCTATATAATTTAGCAAAGAAGAAATAAATAAAGCAAATGTAACGGAAAAGAATACTAAAATTATGATGTAAAAAGAGTTGATTGCACTGTAGGAAGATTTTCAAGCACGTATCTTATCAAGAACTCATGAGTATCCTAATTTTTGAAATGTAAAAGTTATCCGAGAGAAATATCGCAGAATAATAGTTGTTACCGAACTAACATCACTGACTTTCTTCCTATTCTTACCTAGCGAAAATAGGCTTTAGTAAAGTAAATAATTTACTACAGAAAACAAAAAATAGTTTGAATATTTTTGAGCAAGCCAATTAACGATAAAGTTAAGCAGTTTTATGCCAAGTATTAAATAATTGCATCAATACATCAAGCGCAGCAATTCGCTTGATGCTAATCTTGATAATTACCATAAAATAACACTTGATTCGCAGCAATAACAATTCGATTATTATACTAATAATCGAAATTTTGTGCAATGCGAAGCTGTGATTTTATTTCTAAAAACTCGTTTATATTTGTAAAAATGTTATTAATAATAATATAAAAATAATAAAACATTAATTTAATAAACCTTTGTTTTTAAACTTTTGTTCATCTTCTTAATATGATCGGTATGTTTAAGTTCCTTATGTGCAATTATTTGCATTATGATTACGCTATGCTGAAACAGAGAAAACTGTAGGGTGGGCGAAATAAGACCTACCAATGTTAAACACAAATAACTTTTTTTATTTTTTGATATAATTATTTTTTCTTTTTGTAGGTTATAATTGAATTCTTGGAAATTTATTATGGAACCATACAGTACAAAACAACGCGTTAAAATTATCGATTTATTCTATTCTTGTCAACGATAAATTGTTATGACGCAGCTTAAATATCGACAATATTTTAATTCAAGTGTACTGCTTGGTGCGGTGTTATGGCCAATAGAGTTATCGGCTCATATTTCTTCGAGGATGAGAATGGAAGGCTGGAAACGATTTCCGGAGCTTCTTACGGAACAATGATTGAAACCTTTTTGCGGCCAATGACGAAGCAGAATCCTTTTTTTATGGGGATATTTAAAAGACAAAGTGTATGTTAATAACAGACTATTAGACAGCTGGAGCAAAATATTGGAGACGAAATACTGAGCCTTCAACCAGAAACATTACGTGGTGAAATGGAAAACGCGTTAAAAAGAGTCAATCTCTGTATCAAGAAAAATGGTGGACATTTGTCTAATGTCATATTTCATACATAATTTCCATAAAATATATTTAATGTATAAAAAAATTAATCA
Organism: Stegodyphus dumicola; assembly: GCF_044657685.1. Lineage (NCBI taxonomy): Eukaryota > Metazoa > Arthropoda > Arachnida > Araneae > Eresidae > Stegodyphus > Stegodyphus dumicola. The sequence goes on from NC_140771.1 coordinate 104,910,973, forward strand.
AAATAAATTATTATTACAAGAGTTATCGGTGTTTAACGTTAGTAGGTCTTATTTGGCCCACCATATGTAAGGAAGGTCGATGAAGAAAACCATTCTATTAAAATGTGCGGATGCAAGAAAAAGGTTGGGAATCCCTGTTTTAGACAATGCAAAATTGTCTTGGGCCTTATATTACAAAGTTACAAACCCAACTGAATACGCTTTGACAGTAATGAAAAAACTGTTGTCTTCTAAATTTCAATTAGTTCATGTGATTCAGCTGCTCATGTGAAAAATGCTCATAACTACATGAAGCAATTACTGTCACGATTTTGTTCATCTCTTACATGACATTGACCAAGACCCAGCCTTTGCGGCGAAGACGATATCTAATTCTCAGAGCTATTACTTAAGCGTAGCCTCCCGAATCTCCCTTCATTAGGACCCAAAAGGGTGTGGTCGGTGAGACAAATTTATTATGGACTCACTAGTCGCGGTTGTTGAAAAGTGACAGAACCTGTTTTTGATTTTTTGAAGACATATCACAACAGAGTATACTACAGAATGCAGTAAATTGCTTTTTCGAATAAGTAAGCTTGTAGAGAAAGATAACAGCGATATTCTCTCATTCGGAAACCCCGCTGCGTTTCTGAAATTGAGTACATGGCGATTTTCTCAACTTCTACGATGTACGACATGCAAGAGGAATATTTTTGTAATGATATCCACAAGGAATCTGACATGCAGGCAGTTCACGCTTTTTTAAGTGAGCGATGAAATATGAGGCCAATTTAAAAAAATGTAACATTCTAATCTTCTAGATCAGGAATTCTCAAACATTTGCTATCTTGCGTCACACTACGCTGTCACAAATCAAAAAAGTCAATTAGCAGTTAAGGCAGAAGCGCCAAAGAATGACTGCATTAATTTTTAAGGCATAACTCAATACTTAGTTTGATTAAAAAAAATATTTTTTCAATCCTGTAATATTTTGAATCGTACATTTTGCATTAAGAATAGCTATTTCTAATTCACCTAAGTTTCTAATTATAACAAAAGTACCTTTGTTTCATTCTGGGCATAGCTCTACTATTTCGAACTTCTGAGAATCGATGCTCCAGATTCCGGATAATCAAATACCTTGAGAAATATTTTCATAAGCAGTTATTGGTTATAATATAAATAATGCATAGAAAGATGCAAGAAGTAATTTAGAAAATTATCTGAGATTAACAACATAGAATGTACGAATGAAATGCGTAGAATGTCGAAATAATGTTTAAAGCTATTGGCAAGTACCCCAAAATGTTTTAAATCCAATATTAATTTTGTTAAAAATATCTTCTGCTTATTTATTTAAAAAAAGATTTTAACTTTTATTTTGGATCAGCATGCTTTGACAAACAAACAAGCAAAAATTATAAGGAAATAAAAAGTCCCAATATTCTTAAAAAAAACCAAAAAAAAAAACATCCACGTAATCATGCTTAAAAAATTATAGTCATTTCACACTGCTGAGTAAATGAAGCAAAGGTAAAATATATTCCTTACAAAAGGAATGTGCATTTTTTGAAAATAACGCAGGAATCACTGAAAATGTAAAATGTCTATTTTCTTACAAATACGTCATCGATAAATAAAACAATTATTTTTCAATCAATCCATTTTGGAGGCTCCTAAAAACAAAACTAAAAAAAAAAAAAAAAACTATGCTAAAATACTAAAGTTGGATTCAAAACAGTGACATCTTGATATTTTACTTTTTGTGAAAGGTTTTTTATTCTTTGAATTTAGTATGTTCATGCGTTCAAACACAGTCCTCGCTTTATTATTATTTTATTTATTTATTTCAGGCCATGACTCTAGAAAAGCAGTGGATGCCTCCATTAGAATGTTTTGAGGATGTCAGCGCACAAGCGTCTAAAAACTCGTAGTTACTTCTTTTGTAAAAAAACTCTTTGCCTTCGGTGGTTCTTTCAACTTTAAGAAGAGTTCAAAGATGCATGGGTTCACACCTGGATATCAGAGCTGATTTTCGGGTGCGTTTTTTTATAATCGTGTCAATCAATGCTCGCAATAGCAGCAGAGTGATATCGCACATCCTCAAGCAAGACAGCGCGACACTCATTTGAAAATACTGGCATTTTCTTTGCAGAATTGTGGGAAAGTAATGTTCTAGGTAAATGCTAATCACATTTTGTTCAACAAAGTTTTTACTAGTAACTGTATCATGGCATATTTCATCTTAAATACTTATTCACCATTTCAACATCACTCTGAGATCCTAGATTTGGGGCGGATTTTTTTTCCATAATACGACTTTGTATGCTGTAATTCACTGGACTCTTGTTTCAGTTCTGTTTAATGCAGCAATTTTGACATTCAAAACTGAAAGACTCACAAAGAGAAAGAAAGCGTTTTGGAATAAAAGAAATCTTTGGAATTAGGATGCTTCTGAGTCAGCATTTATAAGTGAATTTTCGCATCACTCTCTCGAGTGTCCTTGAGTGCTGAAGTGGTTTGCATGTCCTGCTACCACTTGAAAGATCTTTGGTTCGAATCCCGGCTAGGATAAATTTGTTGTTCATGTTTCATCCAAAGGTATAATGATATCTATAACATCACCCAAAACGTTTGGTTTGTAAATTCAGAGTTTTTCAAAAATATTATTTAATGTTAGAGGACAATACACTGCATATATATAAACTTACTATGCTCTATGAACGAATATTTCATATTAATATGCTGTTATTATTTCCCACCCCTTCGCAATAAAGCTTATTTCTGGTACAATAAAGTAGCAGATTAATGAGTTACAGTATACTTTAAGTATGTTTAAACATGTTTCCGGTACAATACAAATAGAAGCAACCCTAATAAATTACAGTATATCTGAAATATGATTCTTCACTGCTGTTTTATGCGTACGTTGCGTTATATGCCCATTTAAAGAACTTATCTTTTTTCTCCTATTTTTATTCACTTCAAAAATTAATATGTAAAAGTATGCGGTTAATTTTAATCACATTCAACAAAACACCATCTAAGTTATGTCAAAAAACGTATTAAGAAACCTATGCAGACAGTTTGCAAATTAAGCTAGAAAAACCTATGTTTATTATATTAGCACACGAAAAGCTGTTTGATAATTATACAGAAATTCGAAATTATGATTTTCTAAAGTTATTTGAAATCTAATAGGATTTCATTAGATATTCCATGCTAATACTTCTATGATGATGATTGTGAAGTTTGAGGAGGGCTTGCGAAAAGAAATTTCTATATTACATTTTAATTCTTTTCCGTTTATTTTAAATAGATATAATAAATTATGTATTAAAATTCATCCAATATTTTGTATTTGCTGAATAAGCTGCTGAATCTTTATATTCGGTGATCTGAGGAACATAACTTATAATCAGTATCTATACTTCTTCACTATATCACTGCATACTTCTTCACTGTATGTATACTTCTTCGCTTCACTGTACTTTGATTTTCTAATGCTGTCAATATTTTTCACAGGAATTTATATACTAAAAATTTTCTAATAAAGATAAAATATAAATACACTTAAGGAAATATTATTTCACTATTATATACTAAAATTCAACCCAAATTGCGTGCTATTTTCATTTAAAATCTAATAAAATAATTAAAACAGATATTATGAAAAGCTTATTTTGTTAACGTTAATACTCTTTAATTTAAAAATTATCATAGGTTAGGAAATAATATATTCTAATTAAAAATAATAATTATAAAACAGCACCTAATAAACGTTTACCACGGACACAAAATTAATCAATACATTTGAAAATGCTACAAGATATTAACTAGAATACGACTGGATTCTGTGCTATTTTTGCTTCGAATGAATAATTTACCTAAATCATCTACAGGAATGTGTAATTCTAATTAAATTGCAATTCAAATACCGAATTACACATCAATTACCTAAATCGCACAATTTACTTAGAAAATTGAAGAAACCTTATTTCCACTTGCAGAAGCACACCATGATGCATTCGTTTTTCTTTAGGTTTGAGCGCAGCGCTTAATTCATTCTGCGAAACTGTATTCATTATTACCATATTATAGACATTAGCATAGAAAAATAATGAACATCATTGGGCCCCACAGAGTCAAATATACTAACCAAATAATAATCTCTAAGTAAATGTGTAAACGTTTTCATTTTGTTCTTTCCAACGCAGCGCCTAACCGTAGATAAAATGAAGTTCACAGCCCGAAAAACCATGTAATCAGACTTTTAACAAGTTACATTAGCTGATAGATAATTGCAGAGGTTGAGCACAATTAATGCTACAAAAACAATCATATTTTGTACCTCAAGGGATGATGCGTATAGTGATGTCTTCTCCTAACGAGAGAGAGTTCGGACTAATTTAAGGTCTGTTGAAAAGACGGTACCGGCACACCCAAATCTTTTTTAAATTAGCGACTACGGGCAAGTAGAAAAGTGGTAATTTAGAGGGAACTCTAAATTACCACTTCACTTGTTACTTTGTATTGTAGAAGTTTTGTAAAAAAAAGAGCAAGGAAAATGAATTATTTTCAAAGACAGCGAAAGAAAACATTAGAAAGGCAGAACAAGTTTCAGTACGGCTTACCAATTTTAGCCATTTGCAGAATTCATCAAAAATAACACATTTTTATTATCTATGAAACTACCCATCATAAAGGACCGAATAATAATTAAATATAGTTCATGATACACAGTGATTTGTAATGACATGTGTGACTAAAATTAATTCATGATAGCCATAAAAAATTATGGCAGTTAATGTAGTAATTTAATGCTATAAATAATTCATTGCGGATGAGATATGGAAAATGTTATCCTTAACATCATATGTTCCTGAGAATTATTGCATTTATTTGTATTTGATGTTTTAAACATCTCATTTTTACCAATAAGAAATCATCATAAATATTTATATTGTTCATTAATCATGAGATTTATACTTCAATTCATATATATTTTTATGAATCATAAACCAAAAACAATCGTAATCTTTTCCGCCAGAGGGAAAAAATAATATTTTTTGCGAATTTATATATCCTTATATGGATAGCTATCAAATAAAATACGCATAGATTTATTCAAAATATGCAAAATTTTGAGCTATGATTGCATGTATAGGGGTGAAATAAATATATGTTTTAGCTTCTGTAAAAGGTTGTCATATTGAAAACAAATTACTTACAAGTCATTCGTAAATTATTAAATATTCTGAAATGTCATTTGATTCAAAATATATATCTCAGATACAGGTAATTTTCTGAAAATGAAGAACAAATTGAGTACATACATAACTTTAGAAGTAGGAAATCAGAGTTGCCACATGTATTAAGGGAATAGAACTATGAGGCAGGTGAAAAGCTTTATTTTTTCTTGCGAAAAGACATGTTGGAGAAGACTTAACCGACGAAGAGGATTAACAGCGATGAGACAAAGAGATAAAGATTGTATTGAAAAGTGTGGTTTGATACTCTGCACTCAGAATAAGGATATAAAAAAGTTGGTTTTCTTCCACTAAGCTTACTGAGTTGCAGTAGACGTGGCTTAATATTATCACGGTTAATGTTATTATTCGGATATTGTTATCTAATTTGTAAAGTCTCACCTGCTTTGTACATGAAAGCATGGGAAATACATCGCTTATTGTCAAAAACAATTGCATTAATATGATCAAAATGTTACAGAATGAAAACTGAAGTGGCCAGAGGTTAAATTGGATAAAAAAAGTAACAAATGACAGAATATCGCCAAGAGATTAGGTCGCCAAATAGCCTGGTTCCGATTTTAATCAACCATTTCATATTAGGCAGGGGAAAAATACCCTGGTTTGAGGTAGATTTGACAGTTATGATACTGGTCCCTCTTTTTCAGGAATAAAACATAATTATACAGAATTCCCTCTCCTCTTAAATAAAAATTCTCTGAAAACATCTACCCCAAACTGAGTTTTTTTTTTTTTTTTTTTTTTTTTTAATTCCTGCTATTAGCTCACACTCTCCCTATATCTTGTTCAAATTTTCAATTGTTAATAAAATACTTTTTATTTATCCACTCAAGTTCAAATACTTTTTTAAAACTTGTAGTGGATGACACTTGATGTTGATACTGTTTTTCACATAATAAATTTTTCTAAATTTTTAATTATATTTTTTTTGTATGTTTAAAATTTTTTTGTATTTTTAAAATTTTTCTTTGCTGACCTAAGTAGGAATTAACTTTAAAAACATTTTATTTAATTAATTATTAATTAATTTTCAATCGTTAATAAAATACTTTTTGTTCATCTACTCAAGTTCAAATACATTTTTTAAACTTGTAGTGGATGACATCTTGATGTTAATACAGTATTTTCACACATTAAAAATTTTTTTTAATTTTTAATGAAAAAAATTGTTTTTGTATTTTTAAGTATTTTGGGTTGTTGACCTAAGTAGGAATTGACTTTAAAAAAAAATTATGTTACTTGTTTGCTTAATTTTAAATTTTACATTGTTAAATTCGCCGCCCAACTGGGATAGTGGTTAACGAAGCTGACGGCCGTAACGAAAGGCCAGCGTTCGAATCCCGGAGAAGGCATGGATGTTTGTTAATATGTAGTGTCTGCGCGGCATGGATGTACTTTAAATATGCGGCGAGTCTAAAGTCCTCTCGAGAGGTTGATGAAGAGCCATCCAATTTTGAATGACGTAATCCTACTGCGAATATGGGCATCTGAAAGCCCAAATTTGAAATTGGGAATTTGGTTTATGATCGATTTCATATTTTGTAAAATTTTTTCTTTAACAAACTCAGCGATTTCAAAGCGAGCAATGGCAACACTGTACGAAAAAAAAATTATCTCCTTCGCGCAAGGCTGGCTGCGTATCGGAAATTATAACGATGCACTCTTTTTAAATTATTTTGTGACATTGCTGTTCAGATGAATTTTATGGTTTAAGTGAGAAAAACATGATATTTAATAAATGACGGCAACACACAAAACGTCAAAAAAAGCCCCTTTTGGCATAATATAAAATCTGAAACTTTTAGTTTTTTTTTTTTTTTTTTTTTTTTTTTTTTTTCATTTTGTGTTATTTATTACCTGCTGTGCCCTTACGCACAACACGGAAAGGAAGGGGTGTCTCGTGGAGGACTTCTTTTAAGGAAACTGATTCGTAACCACGTTACACATGTGGAATACAACGAAAACACCCCAGCAGCCAGCCCGCTCACCGGTACTCGAGCCCTGCAGCGAGCTACCAGTGTTCAGCGGCTTTTACCGTCCGGTTGCTGGTGGGCTATGTCATATCTTGAACGTTTTCGCTTTACTTTCTCACTTAGCATGTATTTTCACCTACCTTTCTTACTGAGCCGGAACGGCTCAATTAGAGTCGTCAAATATCGAAGGGGCCGAGTTAGAATCATACAAGAAGGCATGGTTATAACTGTTCGTCACTTCAAAGGAGGCGACGGTGGCCGCCTGTTAGGTCTCTACACAATAAAATGGCCACCACTTCTGGCCTTAGGAGTGGCCGATGTCGAATGCGAATATTACTACGAATTCTCATTAGATTATAGGTGTTTTTTAAAGAAATAATACTGTGATAGTTACCAGTAATTTTATCCATGACTACTTATCATATTTTATATTCTTACTGTAACCGCGCTCTTGGGAAATTAAATTATGGAATAATATTTCCCTCTTGATTTCTGAATCATAAAACTAGTTAAAAAGGGGAATACGTGAGAAACTTCGGTATTTCGTATGAAACAGAAACCCAAGCAGTATTTCTTCTTACTTTTGGATTTAACACATACATATAATAAGGTTCCAAGATATGTTTATAAAAATGTAGAGTAAGCTAAAAATGAGCGATTAATTTAATCAATTTTTAAGCTTAACATTAATCAGTTTATAAACAGTGGCAATACCCTTTAATATTCAACCCTTTAAGAATTGGGATGTTCAACTCATAAATATATTACATTGAAAAGTACACATTATTTTCTGGCAAAATCTGTGAGACAATTTCTAAACAATACTGAAAATGCTAGTCGCTTCATGAGGGGATGGAAGAGAAAACATAAATATCATAAGATGGTCACCTTTGAAGAGAAACTTAAATATAAAATTAGAAGAGATTCTTTATTAATATTGTTATTTTTCAGACTTTTTTTCCCTCCTTTCGATTTATGAACTGTTGACCGCAGACGGAAACTTGAAACTTCTCTTCCCTCGCGTCTTTTCCCCATGTCTACGCTGTTCTTTCGGAAAGGAGTACAAACATTAAAAAAGAAAAAGAAAGAAAAAAGAAAAGAAAAAGAAACAAAAATGTTATTTCGAGGAAGTGATTCTGAATAAGTAGGCGACGAATACACGAGCAGAGGTTGAAGTAACAGCGAAAAGGACCACTTTAGTTTTCATAGTAAAGCATAGCTCAGTCATTCATACAAGAAAATGATAAAAGGATATATCAGCTGCATAAAAGGCATTTGAAATTAATTTATTTAATGTTAGTTAGATCAGTGATCTCAAACTGGTGGCCTGCGAGCAGTATGGGGGTCCCCGATGCATTTTATGCCGGCCGGAGAAATCCTTTCAGTTATGCATTTGTTGCACATACAGCGCTGCAAAGATTGCAAGATTTTAGATTTTTAAAGTCACAGTTTACATTATTTTCATTTCCATTTAAAACGAAAACAAATAACGCACCACCAAATCTATAAAAAGTGCTAAATTCATTTACGGTACAATATAAATCTTATTCAAAAGATTTGAAAATACGGACTTTATTAATTTTTATTCTTACTTGTCAGAAAACGCTCAGCTACGAATAATCGCTTTGTTTGGGAATACATTTATACGAGAGCAGCCTTTTTTCAGAGTTGAAAATCAATCAGAAAAATACCAATTGACCGATGAACATCTTTGAATTACGAAGTGTAACCATTAAAAATGTCTTGCAAGTTCCAAGACTTTATATTTCAGTCAAACACTAACATAAATTTGAATTTTTCCCTTTTTTGATATTATTGTTATTGCTTATGTGTGTTTTTATAAAATTTAATAAGCAAAATTTTAAATTTATTACTTTTTTATTATGTTAAAAAATTTTCATTTTGTCAAGAAAGACATCAGGCCTGCCAGCTATTTTTAGATCTTGCATTAGGCTGGCATACAATATCAGTTTGAGAAAACTAATTTAGATTATGTTACTGTAAATTACCAAACCTTAATAGAAAACAAACTTATATGGCAAAACTTCTACGGATAATATCGACTTAAAAACAAAAATTCCATGAGCTCTGTATACAGAATAGCCGAGCCAAGACATTTACTTCAGGTAAAAAATGAAAGATGACATAAAATTAGAATTTATATATATTAATATCACTGTGGTAAAACTATAAACAAGGTACAGTTTTCATATATGCCACAAGTATTAAATCTTGCTGACACGACTGTGCTTGTGCACTATGCAGATGATCTGTGTGACTTCCAAATCCTCAATCTAAATCCGAATTCTGAAAGATACACAAAATTCTCGAATTTTTCGAATAAATTGATTAAAGCAAACTTTCAAATGTGCTTATTAAAGCAGATTTGAAAAAAATTAGATAAAAAATTTAGATAACACCAAAATTTAAATAACTAGATATAAACCAAATGTAGTAAATAAAGTGCGCATCTTCAAACTCATGGATCTTGAAAATCTTTTGAACTTTGTATATCTTTCTCAGAACTATATCCTAAGAAAATATTTGAATAACTTCAATTTTTTTTACATTTTCCAGAACCTTTTTTAAAACATAGATTTAATTAACATAGATAAACACAAAACATTGAATGCTAAATCATCTCTCCACAAAATTAAAAATATAATATTCAGGTTTGCAGAGAGGTGACACTGACGATTTATAGCCATCAAAAGTATAACGGTAGCATTCTTTTATTTAATAATAAACGCTTCTATTAGACGTCAACAAAAGCGATATTTTATAATTTTTTTTAGATTAGAGTAATGAAATAAGCACAAAGATATTCCAGTTTTCGAATTTCGAATCTTTCGCAAGATTCGTAGTATTCGAGAATTCCAATATTCCACCTTTATTTTAAAATTTCTTCTAGATATTGCAAGGACGTGGGAAATTAAAGCAAATCCTTTTGTAATTATGTTTCGAATATGATCCTCTTGTTCGGTTTATTATGGCAAAATACTCAAGGGCTATTTCGATAAGGGAAGGATTCGCGGAGGACTTTCTGAGGGAAATTGACTCGTACACACACGTTACCTGTTGGGAGAACCAAGAAAATGTTTATGGAGCCAGCCTGTTCGCTGGGATTCGAGTCCCGCACCGAACTACAAGTGTTCAGCAATTTTACCGCTCGGCCGCTGTTGGGCCATGATCCTCTTGTAAGCAGTATATAATATAGTTTCAGAAAACAAGTAACCTCACTGCACATTTTAGAGCATCTTAATTTCTCTTAGTTAAGGGAATGGTTTTTCAAACTCGAGGAGACCATAAAACTATTTTGTCATTTCAAGGGATCCTCAAATTGCAGATCTGTGTAGGGAGCACGTTTAAAGAAGCCCCTAAATTGTTAATTTATTTAAAAAATAATAAACTCCCTGTGTTTTAAAATGAAGGGCTCTCAAATTTTCAGATTAAATGGACTTACATTAATTCACTAATTAATTAAATTCACTGGATAAAACTGTAATTTTTTGGTTGATCCTTTACTACATTGAAAAACAAAATGTGAAAAGCATTGAAAATGTATTAAAAATAAAAAGAAAATCGTTACTTCATTACAATTTTTCTCACGAAAAATATTTTACTTCGTATTAGTCTAGGGAATTAAACTAGGAATAAAAAGTAACATAAGCCATTTCAGAGGTTCAGTTTTGTTGCCAAAATGCCTTCCTAATTTTTATTTGTACTTGCAGAATGTCACGGAAGATTAGCATGGATCCCCATGAGTTCCAATGAACACAGTTTAGAGACCTCTAAGTCACATTTAAAAGTCAATGAGAAGGCATATATGACAAATGTATATCGGTTAACTTCCTGAGTAAGCAAAATGTTAGAATTTACGAGAACTCGTATTTAGAACGCATTTGCATACAAGAATTTATAAGCTTTTTACCTTATAAAACATAAAATGTGTTCTCATATTACTTTGACAAAATACGTATTCAAACATTTTTATTCTATCACTGAAATTTATCTATTACTGTTTTTTCACCAGTTCAGAATAAAAGGGGGAAAATGACTAACTAAGCTAGTTGATTATCAAAACTTCAGCTACTTCTTGAATACTGGCTCCAAAGTAGTATCTAAACAGAATGTGTTTCAAACAGACAATGACACTCTTACTAGATAGAGCTTTTCAGAAGTGTTTTAGGTCTCCCCTTACTCTGCAATGTTTACTTTTACTGGAGTAAACCGGCGCCCTCTCACTTTCGTCGAAAAAAAAAATATCAATAAACTGTTTCTAAAACTGCCTATGCTTTTATCTGACCACCCTTTTGCTCATCTTTGAATATATTCAGGATAAGTGCATGAATGCTTCTAGAATTGCACGCTTTTAAAATTTCAGAAAGGGAAACAGCCAGTGTGCAGTTTATAACATTCTATGAAAAAGAATTAAAAGTTTACTTTCTGGTAAAATAAGTTTACTTTACTTAATAAAAGAATTTTACTTTCATAGAAATATCGAAATGATGCTAAAGTAATAACCATTTTTAAACAGTTTAAAACTTATAGGCGCCGCTTAATGTGATCACGGTTACTCGGATATTGTTACTGAATAGTCGAAATCCCGCTCATTTATATACGAAAACATGGGAAATGCATCGCTTATTGCGCTCAATTAGTCGGCTAATGTTACAAAATTTTATAGAATGAATTTTTAAACTGAAGTAATATAAATATAGTAAAATTCCAAACAAAATATAAAATCGCCAGATAAGGTCGAAATAGAGTATAGAAATTGACAAACGACAGAGACAGGTCACCAGGTAAAGTATTAAACAGCCAGTTAGCTTGATTTTGATTTAAATAGACATTTTTCGTTTTTGTTGTTGTGACTAATTTCGCTTGTCTGAACAAGCCCACGCAATTCATTGTAGCAAGGAGGTAAGATTGCGCCTGCCCTTGACAAGAGCCTTGGGCAATATACAAGTGACAGCACGACTTTGCTCAGTTCCGCCTCCAATTTTGAAGAGGAGCACTCCGGGGGAGGTGGAGTATGAGGGTCTCCCACCCCTCTGTCCCTAAAACCAACTTCTCGAGAGGACTTTTGGCTTTGCAAATATTGTGAGTGCCCCCCATGCCACACAGACACTATGCATTTATAAACATCCATGCCTTCTCCAAGATTCGAACCCAGGCCCTTCGATGCGCCAGCCAGTCGGGCGGCATGATAACATTTATGTGTTAGAACCACCTCCGAAAATCAAAAAACAATAAAAAACTAATTTAAGCATGCTATTCATTTGATAAATGATGATAGAAAGGAAGCTGAAGAACTAAAACTCTCTCCGACTAATATGAAATGTAAGGAATTTAACGCTTGGATGACAAAACTCAAATTGCAGCATCACTGACAGAAGAATAAATCTGCCTGTCGCTTTCTGAAGCAAACTCAAGCACATTATATAATAAACTGTTTGAAGAAGACGATAAGGAACAAATTTTAAGAGACGAATTTAAAGTTGACAATGAATTTCCCATTAATGATGTGAAAAATGCCCAGTGAGTATTAAAATTAGAGGTGAAACATCGATCAAAGATTTTCCAGAAACATTTTGAATATACACAATTCATAAATGAACATAAATGAACTTGACAATTTCAAACTGTCAACTATTGATGAGCTCTTCTCCCAGTTAAAATGTTGTGAAAACAAAAATTTATAGTATGTCTCTAGTTATATTTGTATAAAATTAGTTAAATTCCATTTCATAATTTGAAGGATATTTTTCTCATAATTTAAAGTTGTTATTCGGTTAATATTATAAAAAAATAGCTGGATACAAACGTGATCACATAAAGCGGCTCCAACTCTAATCGGAACATACAACATTTAAGTAATTCATTAGTTATATCGTTCCTTAAATATATACAGAAACAAATATTCATAGTATATACAGAATCAGAACATCATTGACGAATTAATAATCATTCTTCTAACTTTCGGGAAAATTATATATGCTATGGACAATTTAATGAATAGATCATAACGTATACTGCATTTTAAAATGTTTAATTCTTAGGCAAAATAATCGAGCATTATGTTAAGTGACCTCACATATCAGTTAAAGACCGAATGTTGCATGTGATTTCATTAATTATCCCATGCAAAAAAGATAATCAAAATGAAATGAAGTGTTATTGTTTTATGAATACGAGATGTAGAAATTCTATTTTGACAGGAAAGGAAGTTGCTTCCAGTTGACAAGACGTAAGATTTTCTAAATACTTTCCAAATTATAAACAACTTTCCAAATTATAAACAACTTCCAAATTATAAACAACTAGTTAACCAATCAAAATCAACCCAGCACTATTAAAAACATTTGCAAAACATTTTATTATCGTTTCAGGGGTTCCCAGCCAGTGGTACGCAAGAGAAAAATGGGCGGAGCACAAAGAAGCAAAGTATTTTTGCTATTAAATTCAAAAATTAAAACCTCAACATCCTGATTGAGTTTTTTCTCTAACACTCGTAAATTTATGCGATCTGAGCTTTGTTCAAGAGTATTGGTGGTAGTAGTACTTTGTAGTGGTGGTACTAAAGGTTTTTCAATTTTTGTTTAGATGGCACGCTTTAGTTAAAAGGTTGAGAACCGCTGGTTTAGACCATTGATCAAATATTTTCTAACATTTATAACATATGAGTCGATTACAGAATTCTAACTCTACTTCCTGTCTCATCTTTATCCCTATTAAAAATAAATGTTACAGTCGTAAAATATTAAATTATTAAACTCTACTATACCTATAATTTAGTTCCATTCTATAATTTAGTTCTATCTATAATTTAGTTCCATTGGCAATTTAATTCAATTATTGTTATTTTTTTCCATTCGCAACAGTTTAGCGATTTTTCTTTTAACCTAAAGTATTTAAAAAATTCTTATCTCATCCAATCATCTTTGGATCTTTTTCACTTAAAAAAGATCAAATCTAGCAACGTGTAGACAATTAGCAAATATTCAATGCTTAAAAATTGACAAACCAAGTGTTTTAAAAATTTTCTCAGAATTATTTTCGAATTATTATTGCATTAGGCATACGCATAAGTTTTACAAACAATTGAAAAGAAAAAAAAATATTTCAGAAGATTCATCTGCATCGCAAAATATTTGGTTTACAAAAAAAAAAAAAAAAAAAAGAGCGAGAGAATGGAATAGGTATTATTTTACATGAAGATAATCTATCTTATATAAAAGCTACACTTCTGAAATTTCGTATTTATTTAAAAAAGAAAACAGAAAAAAGGGGGGAATGAGTATAAAATTCTCTTTCGCATCATTAATCATATTCAAAATCGAAATGGTCTTTAAATTAGAAACCAAAGTGAACTAAACATTTTATAACAGTAGTAATCTAAATTTTTCGTTGGCGTCAGAGGTAGAAGTGCTTACTTACTTAAAGGAGTGTAAAACTTGTTTCGCTGGTTTCTTCTCTGGAAGTGTAAGTCTGTAATTAACGCTATAATTGAAGACCTCCCTTTCTGTTCTCATTCGTCTCACTTTTTGATGCAATGTTAGAGAGAAAAAAACCGCTCTAAGAACATAACAATAGTTTTCTATTTTAATTGAAGGTTTCTTGTCACATTAATAGCTTTTAAAGTTCACACACTTCTGTAAGCTCAGTATTTGCTGGTGTGAAGTTAAAATAATTTTCGGCTTCAGCACATTTATCATTGTAATTGCAAGAAGCGGCACCCGTTCTTTTATAATTCTAAATTTTTGGTTCTCTTCATTCTCGCGAATGAATTCCTCTAATAGAATTTCGGAGAAATTAAATGAAATGGAGTAGCAGGTGCAAATTTTTTGTCAGTTTCATTACTGTTCAGAGTTTATTCATATATGTTCAAAATAAAGGTTGCAAATTTCATTGCCTAATTATAGTTTGCGCGATCGTAAATGGAATTAAAACATATACGATTTTCTTGCATTTTATCTTGCACCTTTTTTAACTTTCAAGAGAATGTTTGCCTACGCTTGTCACACATAGTATTTATAAGCATGTACATAATAAAGCAAGTCATTCTTTGCAAGAATCAAATTTGACACTACACTAGAAAATATTGCACAGCAAATAAAAACATTTGAATTCCTTAAATGTATACATAATTATTTCATAGAGTCAATAATATTTAGAAAAACTTTTTTGAGCATATAAAAATCAAAATGATTTATCCATCTCATACTATAAAGGAAGTTACTAAGCACGAATTTATGCATAACTGATTATGACTGAAACCAATAGCTTCAGAAGATTTGAATATGTGTTCCGCAATAAAAATTATAAATTAACCATAATTACTGATATTACGTATTTTATACATCAAACATAATTATACTTTGATGCTATAAACACTCATTTCACATGTGCAGAGATTTTTAAGCTTTTTCGGTGAAAGAAAGGTGAAAATTGAACTCTGTTCTTACTCGGAATCAAACCATGGTTCTTAAAATTTCAAGTTAGAAATGTTAACCATTTACATTCAGAAAGTTTGCAAGGGAGAAGGCTGTAATTCTTCGCATTCTTTACAAAAGGTGACAGGGTAAAGGCAAGAGATATCCAGTCTGCCAAATCCAGGTGAATATAAATTAATCTCTGTAACATTTCTAGTTCCGGCACAATATGCAGTCAACCCGTTTTCATTTGTTATCGGTTTTTAACGCAGAAAACGTGAAAATTTACTGTATCCTCACCAGGATTCGAACCACGGATCTTTCAGTTGATAGTTTAATGACATTCATAGTACGGCGAGGCCACGGAAGAGAGAATGCAGTTCAGTAAGGAATAAAATAATCTATTTGAATGGTTAACCATCAAGACAGTTTTCTCAAGATTATCTCTCTTTTGTTAATGTTCTTTTGTTAAGCGATTATGGCAAAACACTCATTCGAAGCTTATGTATCTTAAGACGGAACATCTATACAGAAAACTTTTTTCTTTTGAGGGAAACCTTTCGACATCTCCTTTTAGCAGTCTTAATGTCTTTAGTCTCCTTTTAGCAGCTAATAAAGGAACCTAAAATTTATCAAGGAAAATGTAAGGGATTCTCAGTTTTGCCAAGAAAAATGTAACCGGACCATCAACTTTGAGCACATGACTCCCATTTAAAAGTAATTTGGTAAATGTTAAGAGTTTTGAGATGTTTACTTATAATGTTCAAATATTCATTAAGCAACTTTAGCAAGTTTTATTTTCACAATCTTTTTCTGAATAATTTTAAGATTTATCACTTGATATGGCACTTCTAATAAAGCAACATATGTTACTTTTTCTATACAGAAACTTTATAGTTACCTTGCCGTCAGGATCACAGTTTTTTATACTGTTCTCTAACATATTAAAAACTTTTATCTTTCCTGTTCAGCACTTTCAGCTTTTTATTGATAAATTTCTGGACAAAATAACTCTTAATCTATAATAAAAGATCATCAATCAAAAGAATTTATGTTTAGTAAATTTATTGTACTTAATTTATATGCAGATTTTTAATTTTCAACTAGCTTTTTTTAAACAATAAATAAATAAATAAATTTATAAAGAACGTTACATGTACTAAAATTTGTTCTTTATTAAAGATTACTGTCTAAGAGTAAATTTCAGATTTATTTCTTTTTCTTACAGATGTGCAGCTAAGTAAACAAATTAAGAAAAACAATATCAAAAATCCTCCTAACATTTTGCATAAGCAACCAAAAACTTAACACTGTCACTGCCGTGGCTTTAGCCCTCTAACAAAAATAGCTACGTTCTACCTTTGATTTCTGTTATCAGAATGATATAGCGGTTTCGTTATTTTCTCA
Organism: Stegodyphus dumicola; assembly: GCF_044657685.1. NCBI lineage: Eukaryota > Metazoa > Arthropoda > Arachnida > Araneae > Eresidae > Stegodyphus > Stegodyphus dumicola. The sequence continues at coordinate 104,928,037 of NC_140771.1, forward strand.
TATACGAGGGCAATCCCAAAAAAAAGGTCTCCTATTTTTTGGGGACGTAGAGAAAGTTTTAATACGGTTAATGGCAACACTGTTGTGAGTGGTGCCTTCTCCGCTACCACATAAGCACGCAGGCGCTTCGCTCGGATGCTCAGTCTTGGCTTGGCAGCCATTCGAAATGGAGCTCCCGATAAACATTACCGCCAAGTGCGAAGTGCGCGCAGTTATTCAATTTTTGAACGCAAAAGGCGTTAAACCGGTTGAAATTCACCGCCTATTGACAGAAGTGTATGGACAGTCGTGCATGGATGTCAAAAACGTTTGCAAGTGGTGTAGAGAGTTTACAGCCGGTCGTACTGAAATTCATGACGAAGAGGAGCGGGAGGCCGTCAATTGCCAACGAGACAATCGCGAAAGTTGAGTTCAACTTTCGCGATTGTTGAGTTCGTATTCGTTGAGTTTCGCGATTGTTGAGTTCGTAAAATGCGTAAAGATCGGAGGATCATCTGGATGCTCCTGAAGCTCCTCAACGCTTCCTGAAGGGCATGGCGGCAAGCTGGTATGACATGGGCATTTGTAGACGCTGTGGCATGACATTGCCACAGCGTCTACAAAGATGCATCGACCGAAATGGCCATTATGTTGAAAAATAAAGCATTCTGCAATCTTTAAAGTGTTGTAGCAATTATAGAAAATAAACGGTTCTTTGTATATCTAAAAATCTAGGAGACCTTTTTTTTGGGATTGCCCTCGTACAATGTAAATAGAATCAGTGAAAAAGGTTCCAGAAGTGGGCGCAGCTCGACCCACTTAACCAAAAGAAGTTGGTCTTATGGTCATAATAGGGCACGCCCAATTCATTGTATTAGGTATTTTCTTCCTCCTTTCTGCAAGCTTTCGTGGTGTAACGGTAGCACACTCGGCGCGTAGTCGAGAGGTCCAGGTTCGAGTCCCGGCGAGGGCATTGCTCATTTTTCACGTCTTCAGCATCAAAATAACCTAGACTCTACACTGGCACGAGAACTATTAGGTGGTGGATTATGAATTTTCATCATCAGGATTTGGCATCTGGGTCCCCTAATAACCAATCGCCCTTTAAAAGGGGGAGTATATAAGGTATTTTCCTTTATGCATGCCTTCATAGTATAACGGTAGCACACTCAACGTGTATTCGAGAGATCCAGTTTCGCTTCCCGGCGAGGGCATGGCACGTTTTTCACGAATCCTGCTTCAAACTGCCGCAGTTAATTAAATAGTCATAAATTTAAGTAGTAAACCGCTGCACATTTAAAGTAGAAATTCTTTTTTACAGCGTTGGAACATCATTACAATTTATTGTTGGTAATGCCACTTCTCTGACCTAATCAGATTATCCCACGAGTTTTATCGTAGCAAGGCGTATAAGACTGCGTCTTAAGTCATCAGCCTTGAGCACAATACAGGTGACAGTACGATGTTTTCCGCTTTCGCCACAATTTTGAAGGATAGGACGGGTCTGAGAGTCTCCCAGCCTTTCTCTACCACCAAGCTAGTAGAGAAGGCTTTCGGTTCACCGTATGTTTGGAGTTCCTCAATGCTGCACACACATTTAAACATCCATGCTTTTTTCGGAATTAAAACTTTTGAGACCTTCTTTAGGCGACCAAAGCCATCCAGCCAAAAAACTTCTAGAATTAAGAAGCATAAATCGAAGCATCAATGACGAAAGCTTCGTTATTCCAGTAGATCCGGCAGGCAGAAGAGGGAAAAATATACACGAAGTTCATTTTACAGGGACTATCCATCCAGCATTAAGAGATCTTATACTTTTTAAATAATGCTATTTTTTTCTCTTCTTTTGAAACTCTCATCGACATAGCTGCAGTAGGTTTTGTTCCGTGATCAAATATAACCAGTCAGTCAGGTGTCATTTCACTAGTTTAATGGGTTCAGCCCTTTAAATTACTGAAATGACTCACTTAGCAGTAAGCTGTCAAAGTGTTTATTGTTTGGGCTACAATTATTATCACGCTTTTTTAGGGGACTGTAAACTTATTTTTGAACGTCTTAACTTGTTTTATAATTTGCATGTTCGCTAGATCTTTTTTTTGAAATTTTACTCCAGCTTTTAGTTAGCGTCTTTGAAGCATGTGTGTTCAAAACCTCTTTTGCCATTCAAGTGATTTCTCGCAGTTTCACTGCAAATTTGATAACACTGATTTCAGGAATTGAAATAAAATACAGACGAGGCAGCATACTTTAGAAAAAGAAGTGCTAGAAAAGAAATTATAAAGCGAGAAAACGTAGATACCGAGGAAGAAGGTCATATATAATATGATGATTCAGCATACTTTACTGTAATGTTTCTCAGTTGCTCTTAAACTTTTAATTTCCCAAGTTTTAAATCAAATTTTATCTTCTTTTGTCAATTAGTCTTTGGCTTCTTGTTATGTTACAGAGGCATAATTGAAATATTTTTACAAAAAATAAAATAAATAAATAAAATAAAAAATAAAATAAATAAATATAAATAAAAATAATTAAAAATAAAATCTGAAAAGCTTCATATTTTAATGGCCATCCAAAATGATTTGTTAATTAAAATTGAGAGATCAGTATCCTACATTTTCTCGAATGGCAACAGTTTCGCGCACTGGAGATAAAAATGTTTTACAAGGAAGTTAGAATAGCTGGAGTAAGAATGACGTCACAAACGTGAAACCAGGGAAATGTTAGCAACGTGACATCAAGCCTTATCAGCCATACAGCGTACGGGTAAGACTACGAAATACATTTTTGAATAAAATTACACTAAATTTAAGAGCAAATGTCAACATATGCAGCCTCAGAAAAGTGGTTTTAAGCATAATTTGCATAAAATACCATTTAAACTTCCAATGATCTTCCCGACTTTACCATTTACACATTTGTGTTATAGTTAGCATTTACATATTTGCATATACTTAGTTTATAAAATTTGAAAGAGTTATTCTAAATTGAAAATCTTTTATATTAAGTATTAAAATTAGAACAGGAGACATAAATGTGCAATGGTGAATAGCTAACATGCAGATAACGCCGATTAAAATATAAACAAAACCAACCAGAAGGCAGTGGCCATGATAACTAGAGACTTCATACTAACTGGTGACTTCATTTCATAACTTCATTTTTATTGCCCTCCTGATTTTTTGATTGGTATTCAAATTAATATCTTTCATCCTTTCAATTTATAAATAATAATTCTGTGCTATCCAGTGCAGAATATAAAATCTTCTTATATTAAAAATACAAATCAAAAAGATAAAAAATAACACATTACGTTTGTGCATATTCTACTGTTAAAACGAACGACACTAACAGTTTGAAAATTGCAATACATTCAAACATGGAAGTTACAATTTATTGCATATAAGTACCATGGGTACCAACAAAAAAAAAAAAAAAAAAAAAAAAAAAAAAAAAAATAGATTACACCATAAGAAAAATGCCAGCTTCGTTCTAAGATCTTTTCAGCATACTTTTCCGCTTCAGTAACTCTAATGGCAGTGTTTGTATACATACATAACATTCATAAACGAAATGCACAGTAGTAAAGAAATAACAAGGTTTTGTTTGTATAGGTCAAGCGTGCATGATTTTTCATACTGAATTATCTAGGAGATCCACAATCTCACGGTCACAGTTTGCTGACTGATGCTGTTTGTTAAGCCGGAAACTGCAAATACAATCATAAAAATGTTTTTCTTGACATTTATGCCTCCCATCATTTTGTTTATGTAAATAACAAGTACTATATTAGAATTCTTTCCTGCTCCGATAAAAATAAATGCCAAATTTTACACTTTTTTGTTTTGCATTTTCTTTTAGAAAATTTACTCATCATTCGTCAGTTTCCAAAGGAAAAAAGAGAACAAATTATTACTTTAGTTCTTTATTTAGTAGCTTTCAATAGATTTGATTAATCGTTGCAGAAAACAATTTTAAGAAGACACTCATGTTATAAAACTGAAAATGAGAACAAATAAAGAACTCAAAGTTAAGCTATTTTTAAGACTATTTTTTACTTCCTTGTATGAAGTAAAGGAAATAATGTAATAGCGAAACATTTTGGGTATCATATTTCAACGAAATTATTCATTTTGCCCACACTCGAATCCATTTGAACGAGGATTTTGTGTGATACCTGTACGTACGGACAGAACAAAAGAACTCTTTTTGTCAAAAAAGTTTGCAAAATGGATTCAGAAGAGCCTTTTCTTGATGTCTGTAGGTACTTAATGTATGTACTTAATGTAATAGTTGCAGAATTATAAACAATTTAAATGCTTAAGTGGCATTAGGCCTAACGAGGCCGTCATTACTTTGAATTAAGTCAATTGGTGCACCAACTTCAGTGTCATCTTGCCAGTGGAACTAAAAGTTAACTTTCAAGTTTTGTTCAACGAAATCTGCGTCTTCCTGCTAGCTGGCAAAATTGCATGTTTTTTGCATAGGAACTCTAATTTTAATTACAAAAATTAGAGTTAAATTAATAAAACTGTTTTAGTTGTATTTGGTGTTTAAGGTTTTTCTGTACTTAACAATTTTTAAAAAAGATGTTTTGAGATTTTATGTATTTTTGCCATGCCGCGAAGTGAAAACTGATTTAATTGAATGAGAAATATATTTCTAATGAAATTCGAGTATAAAAGTTTAAATAGTGCAGCAAAAATGTATATAATTTAATAGGCCGTATAAGGAAGCCATTCGATGTCCACCTCAGACACATTTTTTCAACTGATACACCTGCGTCCTTAATTAAAAACAATAAACTAAGGCAATCCATATACGTTTGTACAAACGCTAACTAAAACGTTTTAAGATTGCTTCAATATTTCTTTTCTGATATTAGATTTTATAATCCTATTGTTTGTTTTCTTGGTGATCATATACAAATGTGTCTACTAAATACTGAATTTGCTGTTTGAAGGCTAAGATCTTGAATATTCTATGACAGCGGATTGAATACCTTATTAAGGTTTGTAGTGGAGGGTAAGAAATACGCTTCTGAGACATTATGGCGAACGTGTGATTAGACTGTGCTAAGCTTGTAAAAGTGGCAATGAAGCACTCGAAATGTTAAGACATGCATATGGTGGTGAAACCTTTAACAATGCTTCAGTACTTTAATGGTGGAAGCACTTCCAAAGCAGTAACATGCGAGTTATTGAGAAAGCACATTTTAGCAAGACTATCCACTGAGGTTACGGATGTCAGCATTGCCAACGTATCAATTGACAGTGAACGATGCCATTATGCAAACTACTAGAAAATATATTTGTGTGGAACCATCATGAAGAAACTCTGAATCTGCTCAAGAAAGAATATTTTTCGTTGCAGGAAAATGCCCAGCCGCATTATGCTATTGTGGCATTAGCAGCATTGTCTGAATTCGTTGGGACAACGCTAAAATAACTTCCATATAGCCAGATATAGCTCAAATGATTTGGGAGAATTTCGAAAGCTTAAAAGACAACAGAAGTGAAAGAGGTTCTCTTCATATAAGGAAAGAAAAAGATTCCATCTTCTCAATATTGAAAGAGATATCACAAAACAGCCATATAGCTGCCAACTTTGAAATGGATAAAACCAAGAAGATTTTGCACGAAAATCAGTAATTTCTAGGATGGTTACGCGGTACGCGGCGACGCTATTTCAAAAGAATGTCTAACTAACTAAAAATTACTATATAACGAATGATTCAAATTACTGAACTCTTCGTAATGTGATTTTGACATAAAATATATCAATATTTAATCAGATTTTACACTCTTTGGCTTATTTAATTTTATAATTTTTTTACACTTTTATACCGAAAAGATCCTCAGTAGGGTACAATTTTTACTTGTCCTAGTAAATGTGATAAAAATAAAACTCATATATTATACACATACCATTCTGTGAATAAACTTAGAAATGTATCATTACTTATAAAGCAAAATTAAGTATAAATATTAACTTATTAAACATCAGTTGATCTTCATAAAAAGTTTTAGAAATGTATACAGCAGGCTAAAGACAGTTCGGAAGAGATAAAATTAAGGAGGAGATACTAAGCTGAAAATCACTAGAGGTGAAAGAATGTAACTTACACAATTTAAATTTAATTAATTCAATGAATTTCATTTATTGCTGGGAAACAACAGTAATGGCTAAAAATTAAAAATCGGGAGATATGGTGACCTATTCGGAAACCACGATTCGCAAAAGTCTCACAATAAAACCTAGAGAACTAAAACCTAGAAACTTATTTATGCAGTCAATTTCACGTTCTTGAGCAGTTCACAAAACGCTCCAAAAAGTGCAATGCAATTAAACGGGAAAAAATAGAGAAAACAATTTCGCGGAGTCATTTAATTTTAAATGAAGAATTCTTGGTATGTTTTCATCAACTTGCATTATTGATTAGACCAGTCATGTCAAACTAAGTTGGTCCAAATAATCGTCCGTGTATGATATTGAAGTCCGCAAGGAAAAAGGAAGGTCATTTTCATACTGTATTTAAAATCTGAGTAAATAAAATAAAATCTTTGTTACTGTTGTTCCTCAAAAATAAAAGGAACATAAGAAAATCCTGGTAGTTAAATGGATACCTATTGTTTTACCCCCGACACTTTGCACCTTTCTCCTGCAATAATTTTTTGGATGCCTGGAGATTTTCAGAACATAGATCATATGAATGACTGATAACTTGGATCTCGTTGGAACTTGGCACGTGTTCCCTTTTCAAAAGTTCGAAAACGTCTCATATAGACAGCATGTGACTTCCTTGTGCGTTATTTTAAATTATACATACTTTTTGCTGCCCTTTATTTAAATTGATTTCTTCGAATTATTGTAACTTAGATTTATTATTATTATAACATCTCAGGGCAAATTCATAATGACATCAAAAACTGCAAATTTTAAAATTAAATAAATATGTTGGCCAATTTTTGTCGTACGGGAGTCAAAATTCTTATAACTTTATTTTTTCGTTAAGAGTATAAAACTTTCCCAAATATAAGAATAGGGATCGGGAAACAGCATTAAAAATTAGTTGTCGTTATTCGTCGAAAATTAATTTATTTTTAAATTTGGCATTTCCAAACATGAATATTTTTGTCATTTAAAGCGCTTCTGTAATTGGAAGTATATATGGCCAACGTTAACGAAAATAAAGGCCGAGTAAGGACTTCTAAGCCGGATAAGGAGTTGGGCATATATATGTAATGATGCAACAAACTTAGCTGTAATGATATTGTAGATGTATTAATTTGCACAGATTTGACTCATTGTAATGAAGCAGACTTAAATGTAATGACACAGAAGAAAAACTGATGGCGTAGAACGTTGATCGATAATGAAGAGCAACTTGGCTGCCGAGGTAGGTTAAATATTCTAATTCATTTCTATTCATCTAATTCTAATTAATTTTTATTTCAGTAAACAGTTGAGGGCAGCAAACAACTTGGCATTCTAATTCGTGCATATTTCAATACGTTTATATTTTTGATAGTTCTTCGGTAAAAAGATAACCAGCAAGCAACAGTGTATCTAGGCCGAACTGCAGAAAGCAAGTAAGTTGCATTCAGGTTGAAATCTTAATTCAGAATGAGTTAGTTTCAGTTCTCAATACATTTGATTGGATAATTAATAATGCTGGCGAAATTTATTAGCTGCTTGAGTTTTAGTTTCATTTATATCACCAGCGTTACATAAGAGTCATATGATGTGGATTAGTCTCGAAATAACGCAATATTTATCTTTCTTAACATAAATACATGTTTGGTTCTACCGATTGCAATAAAAAAAAGCTGGTGCACAACTAGATGTTATAGCAGACCCACAGACAAAATTTCAAAGTTCTACGGCCAATCGCTTTTGAATTACGCAAGAGACATACAGTACACTCCCGATTATCCGCGGCAACCGCCGCGGATAACAAAAATCGCGGATAATCCGAAAAATGCTAAAAACGGGTATAGCAAAAGAGAAAACAGTTATTCCAACTCTGAAAAATGTATATGTACAATAAAACGTAAGATAAACAGCAGGAAATGTTTAACTAACGCTTAATATTTTAGTACATCACTCAAAACTAACCTAAAATGCATTTTGTTAATGAAAACAGAGAAGTGCTTACGAGAGGCGTCAAGGATACACAGAAAAATTAAAACATATGTACTGTTTTAATACTGTAATGTATTATGTAATTACAAAAGCATAACTGTAAAATCAGTAAGATTAAGTAAGACGTATCAGTAAGATTAAGACGAGAGAGGGCCGTGTAGCGGGCACTGCAAGGGTGAGTAAGAAATCACTCATCAGAGGGGAAGGTTCCGAGAAGGCCTGGGATATTTTTGCTATAAATAAGCACGATGTTTAGCAAATTTAACGTTTCGCTCAGTTTTGCGAACATTTTTACTTTCTTTGCTTTACGCTTGTAAAAAAAAAAAAAAAAAAAAAAAAAAAAAAAAAAAAAACTTTGTGCGGTAGGCGCGGACAATCGGCTCCGCACATAATCCGCCCGCGGATAATCGGGAGTCTACTGTATATATAAATACTACATAAGTACGTACGTATCGACGCCATGGAAAAAAACCCATTTGAATTCACTTTAAATCCATTTTAAAATACGTTTTGAAAAAACAAAGTCCTATATTCTGTCAGGTGAATGAGATTAGAGTAAGAGAGTGACGGAGGACGGGGACACCATGCCTTAACTATTTTAGGTAATCAGTAGTCCACCACATCCACCTATATCTAATGCAAAACCCATGGATGATAAACTGAAGCCACAATGAGCATTCCGCACAGCACGCCGAAACCAAGCGCCCAGTGTCTCCTTATGCTTCCAGTTGTAGCAGATAGCATAAGCATAATATATTAAAAACTAAAATATAAATAAACATAAAATAAAAATATCTGATGCTTGGCAGTTTTTTTTTAAGTCGTATTGTAGTCAGAGTCATATATTTATGTTTATCGTCTTATTGCAATATTATTGTAATATAGTCTTATTGTAGCATAGGTAGTCTTACTGCACTGGTCTGTAGTTGCAATTGCATGTTTGGCAAAGTATGATGGGAAGGGGCCAGGCCCTGTGACGCATCTGACTAAAAGGGGATTGTTAATTATTTTTAGCTGTGTCTACTTATGCAAAGTGGTAACGTGTACAAAGTCTGTATTGCTATTGTCTCATTTCTCTTGCCACACTGAGGTAGCTTGTAATTTGAGTGCTCTTTTTAAATGTGTAGTTGGCCAAGATATTATTTTGATTTCCAAATCGATATCCATTGCTTCTTCTTTAGCAAGATGATTTACTGTTTCATTTCCAAAGTTTTCTGTATGTGCTTTTTTCCTTTTTAGTTTGGTTCCAAGGCTGTGATACTGACGTAAATTACGTGCTATTTTGATGATGGATGAAGAGTATTCCGGACTCAATATAGCATAAAGTAATGAAAAGCTGTCCATTTTGATTATGGTATTACTCAGGCTATGTTCCCGTAAATCTTCTTGTGCTATTTTGATGATGGGTGAAGTGTGTTGACTCAATATAGCATAAAGTGATGATAAGTATGTGTATGTGTGTATTTAATTATGGCAAAGCACACTAGGGCTATCTGCCTAAGGGGAGGGATGCCTTCGTTGAGGACTTTCTAAGGGAAATTGGCTCGTATACACTTTACACATGGGGAAAACCACGAAAACGCCCATGCAACCAGCCCGTTTGCGGGATTCGAACCTCGGACCGAACTACCAGTGTTCAGCGACTTTACCGCTCGGCCGCTGGTGGGGAAGTGATGATAAGCTGTCCGTTTTGATTATGCTATTACTCAGGCTATGTTTGTGCATGTATCTAATAGCTTGAACTATTACTTTGGCCTTCCTTGAAAAATGATGTTGTGACTACGTAGATTGTAGGGTTTCCCTTAGTTTGAATAACGAATTATTTTAATGGGTATCTTTTTTGAACTTCTTATTTCCGCTCGCATTTCCTTGCCAGGATTCAAATTAAGTTGAGTAAGAGAGTATTTAAACAGGAGAAATGAGAAGGTTAGACACAGTGTGATTTTGCTAGTGTAGCGCACGTTTGCTTTCCCCCCCTTCAGCTATTAATCTTAGTTACGGCTACGCATTCTGGCAGTTTTTTTAAGTCTATCGTCGGTGGAAGTTGCTAAGTCAGCTTGTTAGCTTTAAGTAAATTGCGTAGTGTCCCACTACTATTTACCCTTTTGAATTAATAGTCGGTGTTATTGTGAGCATGAAGTACGTGCCTTTTGTTAAAGATTTTGAGAATAAAGGGATCTTTACACCCTTCATCTGTGCTGTTAATTCTTCACGTCTGTGCGAGAGGCTTTATATTAAGATCTTGACACTTGCATGATAGCGAAAACGATCTTACAAGATGGCCTTTCCATTCATAAACTATCTGATGATATTTCAGAGCTCTATATGCACATTCTACACTGTTTTCTATTTTTGAGCCATCTGTATAAATTACTGTATTTGCATTTAATAGTGATGGGTTCTGTTCCTTTAATTTTACAGCTATCCCTATGCCTTGAAGAGATTCTGATAGTAGGTAGTGTGAATCTCCGCAACAAGCTGTTCTACATAGTTGCCAAACCAATTGTTGTATTGTTTCTTTCTCTGTACTTATGTGAAGTAGCAAAAGCCCTGCAAGGACGTTTATTGCATGTGTGGAGTTCGTGCTATAGGTTTTTGTTACATTTAATGCAAAGGGCCTGCATATGCTTAAGGTGTCATCCTTGCATAGGTTGAGTCCAAACTGCTGCACTATATGTTGCCATTTTTTCTATGACTGTGAGGAATAGGGTCTTTTGTATATGCGAATTTAGGTTCCTTTTATATCCTTGCATTTGCCTTAGATGCTTATCGATGATCATGGTTTGTTTTTTAAAGTCGAGCAGATGTGGTATCCATGTTAATTTGATATCAAATATAAGTCCTAGGGTTTTTTAAGTGGTTTTACTATACGTATTCTTTCTCCATTTATTGTGATGAGAGCTGTCGTATAAGTAACTCCCTTTTTTTTGGAATCAGAAGTATTTGTGATTTATATTCTGCTACTTTCAGTTTAAACTCACTGCATTGAGAATAGAACTGTGAACATGACTTAGTTGCATTTGTCTGCAGCTTGTCTCTTGTCTTGCCACTAACTAAAGCCAGCGACGTCTGCATTTACTGTTCCGGTAATGGCTCTGCTATGACGCTATTAGGTAGACGGGTTAGAGCGGGTTACAAGGAATATTTTTACACAATACAGTAATTTTATACTGATGCATACATTGTAGCTTTTACATAAATACGTGGTATATAAACATAAAATAACCCGGTGCGTTTTATGAGCACTTATGTTTCAAAACTGGGGATACATTGATACGTCCATTTTGCATTGATGCGTACACTACTACATTTATATAAATATATTAAACTTATATTTTTCACTGTTACTTAAACATTTTTCAATGATTTTGCTATTACACATATAAATTCTACGTTATAAACATAAATTATCCTAGTGTATTTTATGTGCACATAGATTATGACACTGAGGTTACACTGATACGGAAACTTCTATTTTGCACTGCTGCGTATACATTAACATTTAACATTGAAATTTTACACTGATATTTAAACAATGAACTAATTTTACTCTATTATGCATACCAGCTCTTTCAATTCTAAAGAATCCATGATGAACACGCAAATAAGTAAAACGGACATCAATTCCCTTATTTCTGAGCAAACTATTAGCTAACAGAGTTTCTATTACTAGTTTGGCACTGCTGGTAATACTGGTGAAGAGAAGAATCAGAACATATAAGCTACCTTTAAGATGCTGTCCCATTATCCTTGATCCACTTGACGACAAGATAAATACAGAGAAGTTTTGTTTGAAAAAACTGTGCATTCATTTCGAAAACGGTGCCTAAAATAGCAAACTTTAGATTGGTCTTCAAAAAGAACAAATAATTTAAGGTATATAGCAATATTAAAACCTAAATGGCAGATTTTATAGGTTTCATATTCCTTTTCAAAATTTTAACTGGAAATTTCAGATAACGAGAACAAAAACTTTCCAGCATCTTTGCAACGCTGGAACGTTTCTCGCATGCTTAAAAGACCTCATTCATACAGTAAAAAAAGTGTCTCCTCTCATCTATAAAATCTTACAAAAATAACCCCATCTACACATGTGAGTAACAGAAGCAGCAACACTCAAACGGATGAAACTTCGAGACGCGATTTACTATTTTGGTTCCTCGTCAATTGGAAGACGTGTTCGTTACAACAGGCGTCGAGTGATGCGAATCACTGACCCTGGTTGTAAAAATAAATCCCGTGCTGAACTTCTCGCTGTTAATGTAATGTATGGAGCAGACATTCTGTAGAAGCCATGTGCAAAGTGTTTACGAGCGCTCAAGAAAGTTATTTTCAGTATGCTTTTCGATTAGAACCGCGAACAGGTTGCTGATTCATTAACACTGGAAATGTTATTTATATAATGTGCCGGTATTTTCCTAATTGGCAGCAGATTAATGTCGCTTCCCTCCGTTAATTATTGAATTTATTACCGCGTTATTTTTATTCAAACTCATTCAGTTGAAGTATGGTTAAAAAAAGGAAAGCAAAAGCGCGTTCGTCAACTAGTATATTTATAATTCCAACAAAATTCAATGCTTAAATGAAACGACTTTAAAATATTAATGAGCATTTAATTCAAATTAGGCAACTGAATGACACTTTAAATGAGTCAATTTTTATTTATATTTCCTCACACCGCAAAGAGGATGCTTAATTTTATGGTAAATTACATAAAATTAAGCATCCTCTCTTTAATACATAATTAATTGCTTTTCTTTGAGGAAGGGGGTTAAATACAGAATTGCTTAAAGTACTGCTTTAAAGTATGACACAGAATAAAATAAATTTACAGTCAGGTGACATTAAAAAAATTTTACAAAACCAACTATTTTGATCTCAGTTCGATTTGAATTTTTATTGCTACTTTTCAAACTGTTTCAAATGCAACAAATTTTACAACAGACAACTGACCGAATATATACAATGCTAAATTACAAAATTTCACGTAAATCAGAATGAACTGTACATTATGGTACGCGTAGAAACATACGAGTAATACCGTATTCTTGATTTTTTTTAATATTAAATATATATTCAGATTTTTTTATTGCATGCGAAGACTACCATTCACTTTATTAGGTCAATATCCCTCTTTCTAAAAGTTAAGCTGGCTACTGTAAATTCAACACAATTGGATAAACTAAAGGCTTTGACCGACTAAAAATTTCACATCAAGTTAATGTTCTTTCTAGTTTTTATAAAACTACAATATATTTACCTATTTACTCATTTTTCAAATACATCATTACGTATAAAAATAGTAATTTTTCCCCTTACAGCCTACTCTGTTGTATACTGATGACTATTTGGCATACTTGAGTTACTGAGTTTGACATGGCTGGAGACAAGCTATGCAGTCTGTACAACTGTGATACTCACAGCTAGTCAGCTCCCTATCGCAAAGTGGTTTCACAGCCTTCGTGCCCATGCTGCGTAATGATCTCAGATGTGACCCATCGCTTCTCTCTTCAAATTTTAAACTCGGAATTATTGATTAAATACCTTTAACTTCAAATTCTTTCCCGTACCACAAGAGCATTTTCATTTCGTTTCAGTTAGATTAATTTCGTTTTCAAGAATCACGAAAGTTAAAATTTCCTAAGACTAGCACTTAATAGCATATCCAAATCAGTTATGGGAACACTAAATAGGACAGGAATAAGTATACGGAACACCAGAACTTTACCATATGGTGCTATAAATACTGTCCCGTAATACTACTGATGCAATAAGGCATCCAGCAGAAGCTCTGTGCAAACTTTCCAAGGCATTTTCATGTAATTATTATTTAGATATATACGTATACCAATATAAAGACTTTAGTTATACTAATAAAGACTAAAGTCCGAAAGGTACTTGAAAATATTGTTGATCTTATGGTGAAACTCTGGATTCGACACTCGAGTTCTTTTGTAGTTGATTTAATGTTGTGATGTGCTTGTGTCAGTGGACACGAGAAGCAGTGTTTTAGAGATCTTCTTTCGCCGCAAACACAGTTCTTCAAACGAAGAGAGATTTTTCTCGCAGTAGCAAGTGGGAAATGGTTCCATGTCCAGATATGAATTGATTTAAGCATGGATATTGAGGCATATTTTTCCGCTTATTACGCTTAATGTGGTTTCCTACCTTGGAAAACAAATTTCCAATCGTTTAGCCAGCACGTGAAAACTAAATAGTATGAGTACCCATGCGTAGAAAACAGCAATCTGAGAGCATCCGATTCGCGTGGAAATCCGAATGCACTTGGATGGCACTCGTTCTCAAGAGAAGTAAAATGATGCACTTTCTAACGTTACGTTTTGAATGATAGGTAAAAATTTACTTGAAAGTTTTATGACTTTAAATGTTACAGGATTAGCTTATTCCCGCTATTTCACTGACGACACGCTACTATTTCATGTATCATACTAGCTCCTGTAATGATGTGCACGTCGGTGGATTTCCTCAAAATAAAATGACTATCTTCACTAACCTTTCCGGACAGTACAAGACTAATAATGTAAGTAATAAGCGGTTTCTAGTAGAGCTTCAGGAAATTGAATCCTCCTCGCCAAACAAGCAAATGCGCAGCTTACAAATTAGTAATAATTACTTTCCGGAGACTTTTTATCTAAGTATCTTTATATGTTCTAATGAAAATGTCCGTATAAATCATATACGGTAGATTGTTGATTACCCGGGTGCGAATTATTTGTGCGTGGTTGTGCCCAGGAAGGGATCCTCAACGCTATGCGTGAGAGTGTCTAAAAAACATGTACGAGTATGCTCTAAAAAACCCGCTAATTGCATCTTTAGGTTCAATTTAAAAGATTACCTTGAGCCAATTCGTTCTAAATGTGTATAATCGAAAGCATTGTTTCGGCTGATCAGTGAGGTTTTTTTTTTTTTTTTTTTTTTTTTTTTTCATGCGAATTTAAGTGAATAATGTCTTTTTAATATTCCAAAAATTGGTTTAAAAATTTAAAACTAAAATATGAATACAGAATACTTTTCAGGTACTAAGCGCAAGAAAGTTGGTTTAACATTAAAACAAAAACTTAACATTAATTGAAGGATTTGAACATGACGAATCGACAATAAAGTTCGCCGATGAATACGAAAACTAAAGGGAATTAGATAACAATGATAAAATAGCACTTTCAAAATTTCACAAATACTTAAACATTTTTAAAAACAAAGTAAAATTACTGACATTTTAAAATAAATCCATACAATAAGCATGACAATTGATAGTTCGGATTATGCTTGTTTTTAAGTTATCCATGACCATCATTAGCCCGGATAATCGAGATTACACTGCATTTAAATACAATCTTCAGAGGAAAAGGATAGAAGGTTCACTTTTTACTTTTCTCAGTTAAATTTCGCATGTATACTTTTATATAATGTGTTTCTAATTAATAATTTATAAGTGGGAAATAGTATCATTAAAAAGCTATTGATAACAAAACAAAATAAAAAATCTCTAAAAGCGTAATGAGAAGAAAATGTTATTTTTGTTTGAGGGATGCAAAGAAAGTTTTTTTTTCGTTTTAAGTACTTTTTAAATTTATCAAATGCAAATGCAAGAATTTTTGCAGCAATTGCATTTGAATTTTTGCAAGTTTTTCTAATAAGCAGCATTATTTTTGAATTTATGGAAGAAATAACTTTTAATTTGAGGGGAAAATTTCTCAGATTCTTTTCAAGCATTCTACACATTTGTTTTCTCAAACTTATCTAATGCTTTTGTAACAGTATTCAAATATCGCAAATTTTGATGGCTGAAAATCACATAAATCCGTTTTTTAAGTATATTATTTTAAGGTGATATTTCACATATATATCAGTTTATGCAAAAAGTATGGTGTACGGATAATTTCTTGAGTTATGTTTCTAAATCAGACATGGCCTGAACTTACGCTAATTCAACAACGGCATCAACTTCTGGTAATAAATTATACTTATATATTGGCCTAAACATAACCTTTTGTGTCTTTGTGTTTCAAACCGCGAATGCAATCTAAATGATGAACAAAGGTAAGTTTATTACAAAATGAATGATTCTTAAAGGTGGTTGAAACGTTGACATAACTTCTCATTCTCTTACAAATGTCACGGCAGTGACACAAGCAGAAAAGACTTGTTTGTATCCAGTTATCTAAAGTGGCGACAAACACATAAAGAATCACACACACGCAAACCAAAATGATAGTAGAAAAAAAAATGCAAGAAATAAATTGAAATAAAAAAAAGCATAATTTGCTCTTCTGTTACAGCTTTCAGTTGGCCAACTCGTAAATTCATTCCCCTCATGAGCTCAGTCGAAAATGTCTTCGACGAGAGCGTGAGTGGATAATTTTGGCCTTTGCCCGTAAACTGGGGCATTAGTTCGTAAGTGGCGGAAGAATTTAGCGTGCCTTGACTGTCGCGACTATTTACTGTGATGAATGCCACTTTAACGCAGCTGACGTAATAGTAAGCAGGAAAGTTCTGGCTGTTAAACAAAACCCATGAATATGAAAATGACGAGAATAGTGTTTTTAAAAGGTATTAAACATACTTGCATGTTTTATGCGTATCATACTGTGCATGTTTTATGCGTAGTTTGTGCATAGAAGTGTACAAGTATAAAACATCGACAGCCAATTAGCCCGAAGTGAAATCAGATAAATTAAATCTAAATCTACTTTTAAGTTTACTAGATGCAAAATTGGAAAAGGAGGACATCTATTTTGAAATGGAGACATTTCTAAATAAATTTAAGACATACAAACTTTTATTGTGAAAAAAATTACGTCAACATTAAAATAATTTTTACAGCATAGTGCACATACCAGTTAGACATTTAAACATACTTCTCAGAGTTACTTATTGTTCAAAAGTTCTTTATTTCTTAATAAATAACTGTAAAGTAGGAGCATATACACGTAAAATTGCATCATGATATCACCTTTGTACTCCACGTTAAGTGTATTCTGCTCCTTGGCCCATTGCAAGTTTATCAGTGAAAAAGGCCCTGTCAATGTTTATGTTATGAGCTAGAATGCAAAATAAAGTTCACAAATTTTCATTAACTCTCCGAAAGCAATCAGTATTGGGTCAAGATTTAAAAACCGCCCACTTCAGCTTATAACATTTAACGGACTTAATCCCCCTTTTTTTTATTACAGCGTAGCTCCCAATGCTCTTCACCAAAGGAAGGTATGTCCTGTGGAAGTCTTGTAAGAGAAACTGTCTCATATCTACATTACACATGGAGAAAACCAAGAAAACGCTTATGCAGCCAGCGTTTTCGGCGGGATTCGAACCTCGGACCGAACTACCAGGGTTCAGCAACGACTTAATACCTTTGTCTTCAGATTTGAGGTATGGCAGCAGGTTGCAAAATTGGTCGTACAATTTTTCACACGTGTGAATAACTCGGGGCGACTCATGTTGCGCACGAATATAAAAATAGTATGAACATATTATTTTTATGTTCGTGCGTAAAAATAGTATATTCATAGTACAAATATATATGATAGCAGCATAAAAGTACTGTTTCACAATACTTTTTTCCTGCATCCATTTTTGCATTTTTTCCTGTATCCATCTGCATGAACACTTGGAATGAGTTTGCATTCCAAGTGTTCATGCAGCATAAAAGTATTGTGAAACAGTACTTTTATATTGCATGAACATTTTCATAAATGGGGGACATTTAAAAACTTATGGAAGACATTACATTTTAATCGAAAAATTAGCAATTGTACTCTTGTTAATTACTACGTAGTAACCATAAACATACTGAAGAAATGCCTCGAACGAATTTAACATTTGAAATAACGCGAAGAGATTGTCCTCCTTTTTCTTGACTACGAAATAAAACTGAATTATCAGAAAATAAGCTGTTTGGTGACTTAATCCCTTTTTGGCAATGTTTCCCTGTCATTTAACAATTTTTGTAGTCTATTTTGACCTTATCTGGCCACTTTATTTCATTTAAAAAAATTTTTTTCTGTAATATTTTTATCACACTGACCGAATTATTGATCATAATAATCGAAGTATTCTCTATGTTTTCGTATAGAATTTCGGAAATGTGATAATAATATCCCAATGAAAACATTAAGCGGCGTTTGCTGCATCACTATATGAAATGACTCACTGCAACCCAGAGCCGTAACTAATTGTTTTCAAATCCTGAGGACAACTAAAGATTTTGTGTCCCTTTTCTGTTTGCTAAGAATGGAAAATATTTCATTTTAAAATTCCTTAACATGAGTTTGGCGCCTCCTGGGTACTGCGCCCGGGGACAGATGTCCCCCCTTGCCCCACCCTAGCTAACCGTAGTGACATAAAATGAAAAAAAAAATACATAAGTCATCTTTATAATTGTTGGATGTGAATGCTGTTGGTGGCATGGCAGACATTTGCGAAGCAGAAAAGTGGATTTCTGAAGATATAAAGAGACATGTTTGGATACAGCTTTAATACCAACTTAATCATTGCCATTTCATCAACAAGTGCCCACATGAAACAAATGATTGATGAGGTGAGAGAGTTAGATAACTGTTTTTTCAGCTCTAAACAAAATTGCTACAATGTGTTTGCTTTTATTGCATATATAATAAATAAGATTTTAGTCTGCACTAGTACTTTTGAATCAAACTTTATAAATATTTTCTAACTTGTGATAGTACTCATTCCATCTTACATATAACGGCAACAAGAATCATTTTTCGTAAGTTGGTTACATACTACATAATTACGAAGTTTTTCAAAGTTCATTAAGAGTTACCTTCAATCAGCAATGAGCCGAGTGAGATGAACACTTGAACCAACAATGACTGGTGCTGAGAACATTTTGGAAATTCTTTACATTGAAAATACAGTAACTAAAAACACGAATTTCTATGAAGCTATACAAAAATTGTTTTCCGATCTAAAGCATCTAATGATCTCTATAAGGTTATTCCGACGAAAATTTGCAATTGCATGCTGAAACGAACAACACTTTCAGTTTCCCTACCATCATCAGAAATAAAACCATATGATACGTAAGATAAATCAGCTTTCACAGCCAACATTTCATGTTTATTAGCTCTTCATTGCAGTCATTTAAGACTATCGCGTCAGTGCTGAGCTGTCTGTGGGAAGTATTTCTTATATATCAGATGTGCAGTTTACTCATTTGAAATGTTATTCAAATACGACAAATCATACGAGGTCTATCTGCTTGAAAAGAGGAATGCCTTTCGTGGAGGACTTTGCAAGAGAAGCTAGCTGATATTTATGTTATACATGCAGAAAACCACGAAAATATCCATGCAGTCAGCCCGTTCATCGGAATTTGATTTCGGGTCGAACTACCAGTATTCAGCTTCTTATATGAAGCGCTAGCGGGCATCCATTTCAAAGACAGAGAAGCTACCGTAATGTCACCATTTAACCTGTCACTATTGGAAGACTCCTAAGAACAAAATAATTCATAAAAGTATTTTCTAAAAAAAATGACTTAACAGAAGTAATATTTTTCGAAGGTCATGAAAAATGTAGCAAATAATACCCCACGGGATTTCCCGTTTTGTTTTTTATTCTGGTTATTTTACCTAACTGAAATAATTTTTGATAAAAGTTTAATTTTAAATTTACAAATATTTACTTCCACACTGAGCTAAACAGAAATTGAACTATACACAAATCGCATAAACAATTTAGCAAAATAAACGTAAATAAATAAATTAAAATGAAAGCGAATTATGGCTGTTTGTTTTAATACATAAATATTTTTCACCATTTTTTGATGTTTTACTGAAATTTTTAACTGCACTTTCCTTTCTTGTAATGACAATGTTCTCGGCGCCAACGAAAAAATTAATTCACATTGATGATATTCACACAATGACTTCTTACAGTGGAAGACAATCTGTAAGAAACCTTATAATGCTATTTTTAATGCAAAAGTGAAAAAAAAGCAATTTTTATATTTATTTAATAACATTTTCTTATACATATATATATATATAAATGTATGTTTTGTAAACATCTATATAATTTCTAGACAACATGGTGTAGTTTTACACTAAGTGAGCGAGAATACAATCAATTATCCCTTTCTCCGGTACGTGCTCTCGGGATGTATGCGGTTAGAATGTACAGCTAGGAATCCTGGGGAGGGTGTACTTGATTTTCCATGTTTCCAAGTCTGAAATACGTAATGGTCTCTATGTTTTAAGTATCAGATAACATCTTTTTGATAATTTAAAGTTACGAAACGTCCAGGATTAGGCGACACAGCTCGTCACCACCGAACAACAAGGCATTAGGTACTGGGATCGTGACTTCGCTAGTAGCAGGTAAAAAAAAAGAACGCGCTCGCACCTAGTTAATGCCTATAACTTAGAAATGAGATTGTTTCACTAATTAAAAATCCCCTTCTCCTCAATATCGACACGATTAGTCTATTAACTGAGCATGTTTCCCTTTATAGTATCGAATTTAATACATGTACTGGAGTTTTTTTCTACTGAATTATTGTAAGTTAGCTTTTAAATTTTAGGTTGTTTTAAAATATTTCATGTACTTGATAAACAAATCTATCTATAGCATAGCATATATTATGTGATTCGTATAAAAAATTACAGTTTGATATTTAAAGATTTGTTTTCGTCAAACATTATTTATTCAAAACACTGCAGTGTTTCAGCATAATAAATAGTAATTAGACTTGAAAAATGTAATATAATTTATGCAATTTTAAACTTTAAGTACTAACTTCAAAATCATGACATTATTAGGTCAATCAAATATAATACACAGTCATACACTAAAACAAAAGTCTGATGATAACACTATAAGACTTCGTTGTACGGCCTATAATTATATACATTTTTTGCTGCACTTCATTTAAGCTTATTTCCTCGAATTTTATTAGAGATATATTTCTCATTCAAGCAATTCAATTCTCATTTCGCAAAAACGCGTAAAAATTCAGAACATCTTCATTAAAAATTGTAAAATATAAAAAACCTAAAACCGCAAATACATTTAAAAACAGCTAAAAAAAAAAAAAAAAAAAAAAAAAAACAAATTTTTCAATTAGAGTTTCTAAGTCAAAACAAGAAATTAGGACATCGGGCAAGAAATCTTGGTGCACTGATTTGAAAGTAAACTTTTGGTCCAACTGAGCAAAAATACACTGAAATTGGTGCATCAACCAGATTACTTCACTATTCTGCTTAGAGTTTCAAATGTAAATAAATGGCCGCCTCGTTAGGTTTAGTGCCACTTTACAATTGTCGATAATTCTACAACTATTGCAAGCAAGTTAACTAAAGGTATAAAAACCTTAACCGGAACATTATAACAATATAATTCAATCAATTTTAAAGCGAAAAATGCATAATCTGGCAACATATAAAAAAAAATCTGATGTGTACACCACGACTTCCTTGTATGGAATATTAAATTGTACGCAATTTTCTTGCATTTCATTTAAACATACTGAATTAAAATTTAACGAATTTTGAATTAAATCTGCTTCGTCGATAGTGCATAAACCACAATAGAATAAATGCACTTTTTAAAGTTCACTATATTTATTTACCATAGCGACACTTCGGCACTAGGTTCACTTAACAGCATTAACCTTCATTTTATAACTCAGAGTGCACAAAAATTATATAATCTGAAGAATTATCATATGTTCTAGTCAAATACTATATATAAATCAAAAACGATACATAAAAGATATTAAACAAATAAAAAAGAAACAGTTTATCACACACAATCCAGCGCCGCTTACCTAATGCGCATGCGCTACTAATTATTTCAGTTCTCACATCGCAAGGCAAAAATACATAAAAAATCAAAATATTTTCATTGAAAATTGAAAGATATAGGAGAACATAAAACACCAAGTACAGTTAAAACAATTTTTACACTTAAAATTACAGTTTCTACGCAAAAGCAAGCTAATAACTTAAATGACAATTCCAGAATGAATTAACCATAATTTAATTTGCAATAATAAAAGAAGGCGTTATCTTTGTTGTTGCGAAGCTTACTTTCTCTAGATTGGCAATAAATCTACTATTCTGTTGTTTCAAATGTAAACAAACATGGCCTCCATGACAAAAGTAATTAGGCTTAGCGTCACCTAAACAATTTTTAAATTATTGATAATTCTATATTTATTGCATGCAGGTTAACTAGTAAATGCATAAAAGCCTTAACCAGAAAATAAGAACAGCAAAATTCAATAATTTTTAAAGCAAAAAATGCACAATTTACAAACATATAAGAATGAAGAAACTGAGCTAACTGAACGGAGTAACAGAGTGGATATATATATATATATATGCCTATATTTAGATACTTTTGGTGCGGCCGACTGCAACCAAAATGGGAGGTGCACATCTACATGTTATAGCAGTCCTATATACAGAATTTAAAAGTTCTGAGGCTACTCGTTTTTGAGTTATGCGAGATACATACATACAGACGCCACGAAAAAAATCTCTTTAGAATTCATTTTAAATCAGTTTTATAATTTTTTGGGGGAAAAGAGTCCTTTATTCTGTTCTTACGTACAGTTGTCACGCGAAAACATCTTTAAATTGCATTCGATAGCGGTCAAAATGGATATTTTCGTTGAAATGTGATACCCGAACCTTTTGGCAATTACAATACTTGTTTAGAGAGTAGATATATACACGTTACGTGCGGCCGATTATAACAACAAAAGAGAGAGAGAGAGAGATGCACAACTAGATGCTATAGAAATTCAATATACAAAATTTCAGCGTCCTACGGCTAATCGTTTTTGAGTTATGCAAGATACATACATGCGTAGGTACGTATAGATGTCACGAAAAAATCCCTTCTGAATCCATTTTAAATCATATTTACAATCACTTTTTGAAAAAATAGCTCTTTATTCTGTCTGTACGGACAGATGTCATGCCAAAAAAAAAGTCGTCTCAATGGATTCGAGAGTGGTTAAAAGGGATATTTTCACTGACATACGATACCTGAAATTTTTGGGGAGTACAATACTTCCTTTACTTCGTACAAGGAAGAAAAAAAAACTGCAAAATTACTTTCAAAACTTTTAGGTGTTTTAGAATCATTCACAATCTGTACTGCTTATACTTCTAAAGCTTCTTATGCATAGGGACAAACAGAATAAAATTAGCAAAGAAAAAAAAGTATGTGATGAATAGCAAATAAGATTTGAAAGTTAATGAATGCTTTCTTTTTATCTGTCATCATTATTAGCAGTTTTGAATATAGAAATAACGCCTTTTATAACACTTAAAAATAAGTCTTCATTTGTGGCTTAGAAATAATAATAAAGTATCTAAAATTTCATAAAAATTATTTAATCAGATATTACTTTAGGATAATTGCTTATAAATTATTTTTAATTCCGAGTTGCCGATCAGAAATCCACACTTTAAATCTTATGCAACTATTATTTTATTTTACAATACTACAAAAGCTTTGATAATAGTAGATGTACAGTGAATATCAGCTAAAAAAAGAGACTTTGTCTTCTTTGAAAATGATTGCCCAAGTATTAGGTGTCGCTCAGGTTTTATGAGCAATAGAAATTGAAAATGTGTAAAAGCATTTTTTTCTCATCATTAAGTCGTTTTACTAGTAAAATTTGCAGCAAGTGCAAACTGTACGTTATTTATATCAATTTTGTCTCTGCTTTCATCTGCACTTTCTTCAGAAGCTGACGATTTGCTTGATTAATACTTTGCGCGGTCAGGCAGTTGTGAAGGTAAAGCATCCTTTCGAAGCCTTGGACGAACCAAATTTATTTTTAAAGAAGTTCTTTCTCTCTCAACAAAATTCTCCTCTTCTGGCGATGACGGACAATTCCGTACTTCAGTAAGGTGTCTTATTTCAAAATAAGTCCCGAAAAATGCTTCGCATTCTGCAATCTCAGATTTTCTAAGTATAGTGAACATGAAATTTAGTACTACCGCTCCGATTTTAAAGGTATTATTATGGATCAGAAATATATTCAATAATCCACTAATCATGCTTTTTAAATTTACGCTTCCTCGATTTGCATTCCAAAAGCGTTTCATACTTGGAAAACGGGCAAAGAAATTAAATCATCCAAAGAAGTTGATATGGATCTCCCTTTGAAAAAAAATATTGTAAGACGTGAAAAAGGTGGATGAAAGCACTAACTTTCGAAAGAATATAGATAGATATTCTATTGCATAATATGCAATTAAATACTGTATTTAAAAGTATATGAAATACTTGAAAAATTAAATAACTATCCGAATATCAAACTGAAATTTTGCGAAAAGGAAAAAGATATTTCCTATGATCAGGACAATCGTGTTTCTTTCAAACCTGTAAAATTAATAATCGAATTCTTCTTCAATGAAAAAACACAGCGTATTTCCAATAATATATGCAATGGAAATAATAATATTATACTTCAAACCAAGTTCCATTTTTTATGATGTTTACATATAGCCGCCGACATTATCTTGCCCACATGGAAAAATATGGTCACTTTAAAGTAATACGATAAACATAAAATGATTTGAAAAGCAACCGATCATCAAATTTCCTCGCGTATTTTCCTTTTTCGTTTACTCATTTTATCGTCCGAAAATCGAGAGTGATGGGAAATTTCGCCAATAATTTAATTTCCGAAGAACGTGGTTATAGCAAGTCTTTCCTATTCCTTAAGCCTCAAATCGACAATTAATTAGAGAAAGAGAATGTGCACTTATTACTTGTATTAGGCTGGTATTTTTGCTCTCTTACTTTAAAATTACTCTTATTACCATGCAAATGAATTAGGAATTATACAGGTAGTTAATCGCTAAGTGTAGCGATGCCTTTGCTGTTATGGATTAACTTTATAGCGTACGCAGGTGAATTCTGCTATACCAAATTAAGAGTTTTCAATGTTGAGTGCACCATGAACTTAAGATGGGGAAATGGACGCAATGAATGAAAGCTGGAGATACTATCGGGTGTTATGTTTTGGCAGTCGATCAGAAAGCGATGTTGACAAATGGTTATCTCCTGCTGTTGACGTGATTTACGATCACACACAAAAAGGGACTTTTCCCCCATTCAGCTAGAAAAGAAGGTCAAAGCGTGAGATACATAATAACAAAAAATATCTTTGTTTCTCTTCCTAAGAAATTTGTTAAGATGTCGAATGTATTATACGAAATCTGTTATTTATATGAAAGAGGTATTGTTCTAGAACAAATTTACTAACAAATCGGCAACAAGATGACTGCAAATAAAAAATTGGAATAACTATAAAATTAAACATAACAGAAGGTTGGAGTAATATTTTAGAGCAAATTTTAGAGAAAAAGCATTTGGGAAGTTGACTGAAAGTTTTCGTTCAGTAAGAAAGTAATTTTTGGGAATTTCTCTTTACACTCTGACAAGGAATGAGAAAACTCATTTTCATTTTCTAATAATGAATATTTTTTAGAGATTGAAGATGTGAATCTTCGAAACCTGAAAAGAGAATTCATTTGAAAACTTGAATTTTGGCGCATTTTTTTCATTCGAATCTTTTGAATTTTATTTAAAAAATCGGTTAATATTTTAACTTAAAAAATTTGAAAAGGCTACATTTATTGAATTCAATACCAGTTTTAAAAAAACAACAACAAAAAAAAAAATACAACTTAACTGGACCTGAACCTCAATGTCAGCTCATAACTGTCCTGGATACTACACTAGTTATTTTTTGGAAAGAATTTGGAATTCCATGTTTCGTGTTAATCGCTGTTAAATACTGACATAACTGTTAAATATTGAACATCTCTCCACTACAATACGTTGATATGTTTAAAACTTGGGAAAATGTTAAACTCAGAATTCATGAATTTTAACTATGCAATTAATTTACTACTAAATTTCATTCAGCAAAATTTGTAAAGTTTACTTTCATTGCTGATGGAAGAGACCTTATAAAACTGGGCATGGCTTAAGAGTGTGCAAACCCTGGATTTTTTTTAACTAATTTGTTACTGATGTAAGGAGGGAATACTTAGTAAGTAAATGTTGATTGATAGCATAGCACCCAGAAATGTCTGAAAAATGTTTAAACAAAATCATGAAATTATCAGTACAAAAGCATTCAAATGTAAGGAACTAATTTGGGACAGAAGGGAATAATAAATATGATACTAATAACGAAAATATATTGTAAATAATTCTAAGAATTAGTTTTCAATATAATCCTAACGCCTTCACTAACAGGAAAATATCACAATTACAGAGTATTTAATTTAGAAATTGAGAGCCGATAATGGTTTAAGTGTTGTCAGAACTGAAGAATAACATTCTACAAGTACAAGCAATGGCACTGGAAATCTGTTACAAGTCGCGTATTTGAAAACCTTGACAGGATCTCGCTAATTCTCTTCTTCATCTCTATAAATATGGTTCTTTAGAGAAAGAACATATTAAACAATACCAAATCGGTAGTCACTAGATATAATATACATTTAAAAGACAGCTAGGTAATAGAAAGTGTGAAGTTAATACAGGTTAATGCTAGCAAAATATTTTTCCACATGCAAACAAGATATCGATAAACTTTTCACACAAAAACTCTTCAAATAATTCTATTGGAATCTTATTAGGTAATAAGGAATTCCTCTGCAAACTGGATTAAACATTAAAGCAGCTAAATGGTTCATAGTTTTATAAGGGGGCAGTCAATCACGTCTCTATCTTTTCGCCCTCTCCGCTCTTGATGTAATTACAAAAATCCATGAAACACGACTACCAGAAAATTAAGAAGCTAGAAAAAAAAAAGAACGTAACATTGTATGCCAAAGCATAGAATATTATGTAAAAAAAAAATTAAAGTAAATCGTGTTTTCTCTAAAAATGGATTATTTTGATATATGAACGAAAGTAATTAATCATCAACAGTCTCTTAGGTAATCTCCGAAACGTGCACAGTCTATAAGCGAAAATTCTGAATTCCCATCTGTGAACTAAAAATACAGGATTAAGATTTAATAAATTTTTCTTCTTATTAGAAATATTTTCTTCAACTTGCTCTATGCAATATATGGGAAATTTTAGTCGAGTTTCAGTAGATAATTTAAACTTTTAAAATGAAGCTTCCAGTATGTGGATTAAATTCTAAATTTTACGGCTTAAAAATTACCTATTTTAGTTATGTGAGTCCTCTTTTCAATTCAGTCATGATATCTGTGAAATTTCCAAACATTAATACATTTAGTATTATATGATACTCAAATCATATTACAACAAAGAATTATAACTTTCTCTGACGTGTACCATGATTTATAGTCTAGTAGTAGAATACTGTAACTCACATTATAGTAGAATACTGCAACTACTTCTCTTGTAAATGCTTTTATATTTGTCCATTTTTACTTTTTTGTACGAAGTAAAGGAATATATCCGGATATCATATTTCAAAATTCCGGATATCATATTTCAAAGGTGTGTGTGTGTGTGTGTGTGTATTTAAATTATGGCAAAGCACACCAGGGCTATCTGCCTATGGGGAGGGATGCCTTCGTGGAGGACTTTCTAAGGGTAACTGGCTCGTATACACGTTACACATGGGGAAAACCACGAAAACGCCCATACATCCAGCCCGTTCGCGGGATTCGAACCTCGGACCGAACTACCAGTGTTCAGCGACTTTACCGCTCGGCCGCTGGTGGGCTTTATATTTCAAAGGAAATATCCATTTTGACAACTATCGAATGCAATTTAACGATGTTTTTGCGTGACGTGTGTACGTAAGAACAGAATAAAGGACTCTTTTTTTCCCAAAACGAATTATAAAACTGATTAAAAATGGATTCAGAAGAGATTTTTTTCGTGTCGTCTGTACGTATGTATCTACGTATCAAGCATAACTCAAAAACGAGTAGCTTCAGAATCTTGAAATTTTGTATATAGGACTGCTATCACATGCAGTTGTGTACCTCCCTTTCTGGTTGCAATCGGCCGCACCAAAAGTATATATATATACTTACTATGTAAATGCAATTTACTTTACGTTTGTACTTTTATTGTTTCATGAAAATATTGAAACATTTTATAAAAAAATAACTAATACATATATATATATATATGCGTGTGGGTGTATGTGTGTATGATTATTTAGAAATATTGCAGACAGATTTTGATACATAATAGAAGAAATTTGCAGCTGTGTCATGTCCATGCGTTGTAGATGTATAATAGAATGATGAAACCAGCAGAAATAACTGAATTAATTTTTTTTAAATTTATGTTTGAGATACATTTTTATTAGCCAAGATAGATTAATAGCCTGCTTGGTCTGCTTGAGGAAGTCATGTTTCTTCGTTTTTTCTATTATCTAAAATGTAACATGTAATGGTTGAAATTTATTTCAAATTTATTCAAATTTAATATTTATTTCAAAAATTACGGTCCTGTTTTCCAAATATCTCAGAGGAACGAAACTTGCATTCGGAACTCATTGATCAACTTGGTTCCGGGCTTCAAAACACTTTTCCCTTGATAAGTTCTCTTTGAAGCGTTGAACACAGGAGATCAATATTTAATTTTTAATTTCGTTGCTTATTTTAATGTATAGTGCTTTCCATATTTTAATTTTTAAATTTTCATGTGCTACCCTTGGCTAAAAATGGTTGGGACCTTCATACGATAGGACTAGTAAACTTGCTTTTCAGCTTCTACTATTTTCTCTTCTTTTTTAAAAATATAGCATTTTTTTCGAACCTGCAGCAATTGCGCAGTTCGTCTCTTAGTTTTAAACTTAGATTTTGAAATCTTTTCAAGAATCTTTGACTGATGACTTTTGAATTTATATATATATAATTTTACAGGCTGCGTGAGCTCGACGAAGTTTGAAGATTATGGATTAGACTCCTACTATATTTTTAATGCTCTTTACATTCACAATTTCTTTTAATATTTTACCAAAAACACAAGTAAGTCTTTCGAACTACAGGACTTTAATTCAGCCTATAGGATAAAACTTTGCTTAAAAAATTCTTAGAATTCGCGAATTAGTTAAGTAAACGCTTGTTCTGTTGAGTTGAAAAGGTTGATGAATTGAATAATTGGAAAATGCGGATTTTTGACGTCTCACGCTACGAATTTTATTGTAAAACTAATGAGCCTTTTAAAATTTCAAGTAATGAAATATATCATATTATTTTTAATACTTACACATTGATTTTAAAAAGGAAATTTCTCTCTTCTGTGGAGTTATTTAACAGAGTTCATTTAAAAAGGAGTACTATATTTATAACTACAACGAAGATAATTATATCGAAATTTAATCTACGCTAGTTGAATACACTATACTGAGAAAATATTCAGATGATAGAAAAAAATCCTTTGCATTTAAACTTTGTTAGAGAACTCATTTGTTTCTAAAACATTTTATCAGAAGTTTAAGTGACAGTTAGAATCCTGCAATACTTATTTTCGGCAAAAGAATATCAAGCCCTTTTGTGACTTGTTAATAATGCATTTTTCTTAATACCTCGTGCATATTCCAGTAAATATACGTTATGATATTATTCAAAAAACTTAACCAAAAACTAATTTTGAAACCTTCTATGGAAGACTTCATATTTTTAAAATAGGTTTCGAGAGGTCGGATCCGTTACAAAATGCCAGTGATCTTTGAGGTTAAAACCTTGTAATAACACTTCGTTTTTAGAAATTCCCTTCCCTCTTACACTACCATAATAGAACCATTCAGGGGTGAAACGGTGTGAAAATATTTCATTTTTAGAAATTCTCAACCCTCTTGAACTTACATAAAAAAAAAAAAAAAAAAAAAAAAAAGAGTGGTACCATATTTTCGTCCCTGCTACAGAGTTCTCTCTCTCTCAAGCCCGCATAAATACTAAATTTTTTCCCCTAATGCTTAAGCATTATGCGAGTGTTTTCAAATACATTTTAGAAAGGTTGCCAAGCAAAAAAAAAAAAAAAAAAAAAAAAAAACGGACAGGATTCCAAGCGGAAGCTATCAGAAAGCAACTTTCAACCAAATTAACGTTTCAAATTGTTGAACAAATGACTCTACAAATGCTACAAATACAATGGAATACGGAATAATAAAACTAAAAATAATAGTGATCAATAAAAAAGCAAATTACCAGAACTATATCAAATTCTACATTTTTCTAATCCAAAATTTTCATATCAAATATTTAGAAAAGTTGAAAGATTTCATATTACTGTTTTCATGTTGATAAAAAGACAGATGTTTAAGAAATTGCATAATATTGCGAGTCATGCCTCTATAGCTGTGACTGTAACTTTAACGAACTGTTAAGTTTGGATGTGGAATTGTAGCCTCGTGGATTCTGAATGCGAAGTATATTTTGTAAAACGCTCTCAAATAGGCTTGTAACTTTAATGTTTTATTATATGTTTTCGAAATATTAGATCACTGCCGTGAATTCTGACGATATTCGCTGTCTGTGGACTTATTAAGATGGCGAATTGGAACTTTCGCTAGAACATCAAGGCGAGTATTCACTGTTCATTTGTTGAACTTTTACCGCATAATGCTTAACTATCATGACAGAATCTAACAAGTACATTATGATTACTTTGCAGACCGTTACTTTCAGCAAGTGTATTTATCTGTTTCTGGGAAAATAAAATGTACAGCAAAGAAGGTATTAGAGAAATCAAGTCTGCAAGCAATCATTACCAGTTACTCATATAAGTAGATAAATTTAAAATATATCATTGCTGATAATATGTGTCTAAAGGATATAATTAATATAAATTAAAAATATCAACTAAAATACTCTTAAAGTAATCTAACTAAAACAGTTTTAAGAAGTATACACGAATTTCATATATTTCGTCAGTGACGTTTGCACTAAAGAATGCTAATAAATCAAGTTGAGGCACAGTTATAAGGCAAATACCTCAATTAGATCAAGCCAGTATCAGTTAATACCCCTCCCAAAAGAAACTATGCGCCATAATGGACATCAGAATTATTCTTCGTTCGTATATTATCAGAATTACTCTTCGTTATATATCGGCTTTTTAATTTACATTTAATTACTTTTAATTACTTTATTTTTAATTTATGTATATATGTATATAGGCAGGAGACATAGTACAGTTAGATTTGAAGATTACATAACATGATCGTTCTTTAATTTTTTATTCATAATATATGTCTTTTTTTAATGAAAGTTATAGCTTTAGAGCCCTTTTTGCATTACAATTAACTGCATCGTATAGCATGATTTTTTTCAATAAATTAATTTAAGTATTTGGTACACTGCCATTTCTTTGAAGATAGTGAGAATGAGTTTAAAAGTCACATGTTATTCAGCTTTTGGGAATACAGGTAATAAAAATGATGAAAATTATTAGGAATTTAGCGGTTTTCATGTAACGCCATCATTTTTTAATTCCTTTTCTTAACATTCTAATATTAAAATTAATAACTTTAGCCCTCACCAATTCTAAAATGCATACACAATTATTAGCTAAGAAATAAAAAAAAAATATTTTTAGGAATTCCTGATAAATTAAGATTTGGTAAGATTTCGCTGCAGGAGAAGACGAGTAGACGGATGTCTAAAATGGCAAATAAACAAATGGATAGATAAGAGCAGTCACACTTTTATCTGCAACAAATAGATGAAAAATATTGACTGCGTGAAGAAAACGTTATTTGTTTTTTCAAAGTACCAAAACAACACATATAAAATCAATCAAGAAGTCTTTTCTTTCCATAAATAGCAAATTTTTATAGAAAATAAGTTGAGATGTTTTGTAATCAACTGACTCTAGTTAAGAGCTCGGCGGCCTCCCTAAGATTACTAAAACAGCCATTAGACTTTTGTTGTAATCTCAGTTACAATTAGCCATAAGATTTTACAACGGAATGAATACTTAGAATTATCGTAAGTTGACTATAATATTTTTAAATATAAATATCGCGTAATTAGAGACAGAAAATTAGATAATTTATAGTTATGTACCTTTTAAATTTTTCATTGGTGCTCTTGTGCGGAAATTTACGACACATAGGATTTCTTCATATTAAAATACATGTAGGAGCATTTCAAGTTAATTTTTAGATGTTCTTTGTTACATATACATACCTCAGAGCAAATCTGGACTCATAAAAATTTCCAGCTCAATTAATTTGAAATACAATTAATTTGAAAAGTAAAATTTTCACACCAGCCATTATTCGCCAAGTCTCGAAATCTTAACGGCAAACCGTTTCAAAAGGGCATTTACCTTATGCGATATATCTCTAATTAGTCCTGATAATTAATAATAACTTGCAAACGTAATGACGATAATAAGCTCATACGGGCATTAAATCTCTGAACTTCATGTAAAATTGGAGAAAAGAGTTAACAGCGATAGTTCATTGAAATATTCGCACTGATTTTGAGAACTAAGAGCTTCAGATTCGATTTTTCTCAACAAAACGAACATTTAAACTGACGTCTAAAATAAAACAGTGCCTTAAAATAAAACGATAGATGATGCTCTTTTCTTATGCTGTATATACTACGACAAGTCATACTGAAATAGAAGGCGTAGTTTAGAATTATATTGTCTCCCTTAAAAAAAGCTGAAGCAAAATTTAGGAAAAATGTGGTTTACAACTTGTAGACATAGACAATTCAGTTTCTGTTTGGAACAAATCTTTACATAGTAATCCACTGTAAAAAGAAATAAACAAAAAATTTAACAGAAATAATTTTCATTCGTATAAACACAATAGCCGTCACTTTATGAAATAAACCTAATAGTGACAATGGAAATATTTTCCAAATTCGTACAAATTTAAAAATAAGTTCTTTTGATGTTACAACAAATAAGTCTAAATTTAAAACAAATCCACACTAATGACTTTACCACATTAATGACTTTAGAACTGAAGTATCGTTTGATAAATCGTTATGTTAAAATATGAAGATACTTTCTTTACGAATGGTAACTGCTGGAAAGACCACCAGCGAGAGAATTTGTCTTTTATGCTCTTAGAGAATTTCAGCGAAGTCAACCACTTGAAACTAGAAGCAGACATTTAACAAACTACTATATTTAATAAGCTTTCTGACGAAATTTCTTGACGAAGATAAATACATGGTTGCGCAAGCAATAATACGGTCTTTCGTACAGGCATTCCAGTTATTAGATGAGGATATTAACTGGCAATTTCTGTCATTAGTCGAAGTCTGTCACACAGTTATTAGCTAAAGAATAAAAATGTAAGTGTTGTTAAAGTTATCGACTGCTTCGGTCAAATTTCAAATCTATGTGTCCGATTCTTGTTCAACGAGACTCTGAACTCAAATCTTTTCATTTTTAAACTTTTGTAAATTTTACTCTTAACCACCAAACCTCATTTGATTTCGTTTATGCATTAATATGAAAAAGAGAATTTTTTGCACAAGATTTTTTTAACTTTTGTTTTAAGGTTAAAACATAACTTTACCAACCTAAAATAATTTAAAAAGCACTATATTAAAATGGGAAAAAAATAAAGTTTTAAACACATAGTACGAAGAGCAAATGGACCAAATAAGATACAAGTTTTAGTAACGATGTAATTCAGCGAAACATAGCTATGAAGTTGTACCTCAGATATAGACATTCTTGATAAGCTGGCAGTGTTTTTAAAGCAGAACTCATGAAAATAATGATAGAAATTGTTTTTAAGGACCAAGTAAAAATATAGATGCATAATATTCATCAAGAATGTCAACAGTGTGAAGGCATAAGAAAAAATTAAACTCATACTTTTTTGCATTGCTGTTAAATGCAAATTCCACCGTATTAACGTTTAGGTCTTAAACCAAACGAAGAAACTGTTTTACTATGCTCGTAAAATTCTTGATTCAGCATCTGAAAAATATGGTTTTCATAAACTGAACTGAGTCCTTCTTTACAATCCGTCAGATGTAAAAGCATACCAACCTATTTACATCATATTTTAGTGACGCATTTGAGTCAACTCAAGCTACCTTTTCTAATTTTATTAAACAGCTTCAAAATAATACGCTTTACACCATCTACATTGTAGAATAAGTACCATTATCATCACAACAAAAACGCCCATGTACATTTACGTTTACGCAGCAATTAGTGGTAAAGTCGGCGAATTTCACCAAAGCATTTGAACGCCCATTAATGCCATCATCCCGAGATGACGAAATGCTTAATGAAGCTGAGCATACTTTAAGCATTTGGAAGATGAAAGGAGCAAAAATTGCCTGCTATATTTCAGTGCGCAAATTAAAGATTGACTGGTTGATTAATACATTAGAAACAAAAAAAAAAAAAAAAAAAAAAACACACACACAAGAAATTTTTAGAACAAACTGGCTAGTTTAAAATTAGGCAAAAAAGCAAGCTTAGTTTAGAGTGGATTTCGAATAAAACTTCAGAGATTTCAAGGGTAGTCATACACCGATCCATCTTCTTCAGAAGCAAACGAAGGAAAAGTGTTTTGCATAATTGAAAGGAACGATGACCGTATTGCAGTTGAAGACAACGGTACATAGCCAATAGCAGAGAAAAGCGAACATGAATATAGTATAAAGTGACCACACGGTCCCGATTTTGGCGGGACAGTCCCGCTCTTTGGAGGACTGTCCTGCCGATTTTTTAAAATGTCCCGCTATTTAGAAAACATCTGCATTTCTTATTTTAAATGCACTGCAAAAATATATTACGTATTATTTATTAATAAAAACGCATAAAATGCATGCAAAGTAAACTAAATTAAGCGATGTAATGAGTTAGATTTACTCGGTGGTGTTCGATCATTGTCGTTACGTCTTGTCAAGGAATATGCATTGTTAATGGAGAAACAGCTAGCATTAGCTGAAGGGCTATTTGCTTTCCACACCTTCAACCAGAATCAAAGTTTCAGATCAATTGATTGTACGTCGCAAATGATCAAAACATTGTACAATAAAAAATTTGCACGTGCAAAGACAAAAACCGAAGCAATTATTTGTAATTTTTTCTACCATACTCGTTTTCACAATTGCAGAAAGAATTAGATTAAATGCACATTTATGTCCCTATATTATGATGCTTCCAACCATAAAGATTTAAAATTATTTCCCACAATTGTTAGACGTTTTGATGCAGAAACAGAAATTAAAATTAGAATATTAGATTTTGTTTCATTGCCGGGTGAAACTTTTTTTTTCCCAATGATAGATTGTGAACAGTTAAAGTTTTGTAACAAGAGTCCATTAATCTATACTAAGGCCAGACGTGGTGGTCTCTTTATTATGGAGGCACCTAATAGGTGGGCCACCATTGCCTCCTATGAAGAGGACAGACAGTTACAACCATGCCTTCTCCGGGATTCGAACCCAGGCCCTTTGGTATCGCAGTCAGGCTCCCTTAGCCACTGTACCATCTGCGCCGCTGCCGAACGAAATTGCATAAATAATTTTTGATTCAATAAGTACTATTTTAAGAAAGAATAATTTGAACAATAAAATTATTGCCTATTGTGAGGCAATAATTTTACTGTTGACACTAACGCAAATTTGGTGGAAAAGCTAAAAGAGGCATCAATAACGTTTCTCCGAAACTTAACGAACCGTTTGAACCAAAACATTATTCGAGTAGGTTGTGCAGCGCACATTCTACACAATATTATTCAAACAGCATCTGACTTACTTCCAGTGGATGTTGAAAATATTATTGCAAAACTTTATTCATATTTATATATATATACTGCGCGTGTCAAAAGTTTGAAGGATTTTTGTGAAAGCGCAGAAATCAAATATAAAAGAATTATTGGTTACAGCAAAGCACGATAGCTAACTCTTTTACCAGCTGTAGAACATATTTTAAAAATATACGGAGCATTAAAATCATACTTTTTATCACAAGATAAATAAATGCCCAAGAAAAAATTTTCTAAAATGTCACATCATAAATTTGTCTTCAGTTCATAAACAACCAAGCTACATTATTTCAGAATGCTGTGAAAATTATTGAAAGGGAAAAAATTTCAATTACGGAAGTGTCATATGAAATCAATAATTTAAAAACAATAGAGAAAGAATTGATAACGATTACATTCCTTTAGTTATTCGGAAGGACATCACTAGGTTGGAAGAACAAGGTGCCATATTAAACGGCCTGATTTTCTGAGAGAAGTCAGAAATTTTTATAATAACTGCTTGGAATATCTTGAAGAATGGATAGTTCAATTCGAGGATATTAAAAACTTTCATTGGGTGACATTAAAAAAGGAGATTTTATGGGAATCTGTGGAAAAATCTTTTTAATATATTAGTAAACATTTTGCGAAAAATAATATTTGCGAAAATGATCTTTCTGATGAGGTGTTATTGATAAAATATACGTTACTGATAAAAAAAATTAAATGTTGGTTGTCTGCAAATGTGGAAACAGACAAAAAAATGGATGGAGTTATTCCTTCATTTTAAACAGAATAATATTCCTTATAAAAATATTTTGAAAATTGTAGAACACACGTCCTCCCTTCGAGAAACAAATGCAGCAACAGACCGTGTTTTTTCTAGTATGAGTAAATATGGACAATTGAATAAAAAGCAGTTGAACATTAAAACTTTAAAATCTGTATTAAGTCTAAAATATAATTTGACCAATTCATGTGAGAAATTTCACATTTTAATAAATGATCCGAATTTATTGCAAAATATTCACTCGGATAAAAAATATGACCGTGAAAGAAAATCATAATTTTTTTAAATAAAATATTAAATTAATTTAAAAATATAATATTCGAATTATTGTTTTTTACAAATATTTTTATAGTTACCAATAGTTAATAATAAATATATTTTTGTATATTTATAGACAAGTATATGACTGTATATAATAAAATATATTTTTTGAATTATTGGACTGCTTTCATAACTAAATTATAATTCTCATTTCTTTCCATTTGCCCCGCTTTCTCTCTCAATGAAAATGTGGTCACTTTAATATAGTACCATCTGTCGAGGAAAACAGTAATGAAACATATATTATTAACAGTAACAGTAATGAAACATACATTTAATTATCAAAATTCAAAAAAAGAGTTAGGAAGGACTTGATTAGAATTAATTTCATTGACGGAGTATTGACAGAGCAACAGTTATTGAGAAAACAAAAAACTTTCGTCTTGCCCCCCCCCAAAAAAACATAACATTATGATATTAGAAATAGCCATAGGAGAATTTGCTATTCTCTTTCATACTTTTGTGGGTTATAAAATCGCTTGGATTCTCCAGACGTTCACCTTCTGATCATTTTCCAACCTATCAATAAAATTCGTTGTTCAGTTTTTAAAGATCTCATCTCTGATTTTATATAATTCTTGGGGAATTTATAGCCTATCTTGTCACACTGGTTTGATATACATTTGTCAGAATATAACAGCACTGAAATTTCGCGTGAAGTAATATGAATCTTATGTTCAAAAAAGAAATAAAACAAATCTACGGCAGAAAATCATGTTTGGACATTAATCACAATTTTTCATTTTGGTTCTGCAAAAATTATTCATAACCAGCATGCGAATTGGATTTCCTTGAAACGC
Organism: Stegodyphus dumicola; assembly: GCF_044657685.1. Taxonomy (NCBI): domain Eukaryota; kingdom Metazoa; phylum Arthropoda; class Arachnida; order Araneae; family Eresidae; genus Stegodyphus; species Stegodyphus dumicola. The sequence continues at coordinate 104,965,775 of NC_140771.1, forward strand.
AATAGGGAAATTGCTTATAGTTTTTTTATTTGTTTAAATTTGTGACTAATAATTTAATAATTTCAATACAGTCATCCTATCGTTTTTAGAATTCTGTTATCCTAGTATTTTACGTTTCATGACTACACTGGTGTGCAAAAATTAAAGACGAGATGGTTTTTTTCAATATAACTTTGTACAAAAGCTTTCCAAATCAACACATTTAATACCGTAAAATCCCCAATACGTAAGGACATGAGTAATGTAAGCAACACTTACTAAAAGAGAAATCAGAGGGATAAAAAGAAGCTTTATTGAAAAAGTAGCATGGAGCGCAATGCGACTAAAGGCCGAAACATACCTGTGATGGGTGTCCAGCAAGAAACATCCGGTCTTTAATAGGGGATATGATCTCCCCTGATTGCTAGGCAGGTTTCACAGCGTCTGCCCATGCTGAGAATGAGGGTGTCAATGAGTTGTTGAGGCATTGCTTCCCATTCGTCTTGCAGCGCCAATCCAAGCTCCGGAATCGTTACTGGTAGTAAAGTACGAGCTGCTAAGAGTCTGCCTAGAAAATCCCATACATGCTCGATGGGATTGAGATCTGGAGATCGTGCCGGCCAATCCATACGTTCAATATCCTCACTCTCTAAGAGCTGTTCGGCAGCTACTGTGCGATGACATGGTGCATTGTCGTCCATGAAAAGGAACTGCAGACCCATAGCGCCTCTAAAAAGACGCACATATTGAAGAAGAATCTCGTTACAATAACGGGTCCCGTTGACTGAACCTGCGTCGAAGATGTGAAGGTCTGTACGACTACCAAGCATGATGCCTCCCCAAACGAGAACACCGCCACCTCCATACCCGTCCCTTTCAATGATGTTCGAGGGATGATTGCGGCTTCCCCGCTCTCTCCAGATGAGTATGCGATGAGAATCGCTACTCAGACTGAATCTGCTCTCATCTGTAAAGAGTACTCGTCCCCATTCATTGTCTCTCCAATTCCCGGCACCACAGAGAACGCCTTCTCCGATGGGCAGGCGTTAGAGGTACACACCGTACAGGGCGTCGTGCAAACAGACCACCACCGTGCAGTCTTCTGGCCACGGTAAAACGCGATATCGGTCGTCCAGTCGCCTGCGTCGTGTGTCTAGCGATTTCTCCCGCTGTCTGCCGCCTGTTTCTTCTGGCCTGTAAGGCAATATACCGGTCATCTGCGGGTGTGATTCCTCGTGGACGACCACTACTAAACCCTCGGATAGCTATTCCTGTTGTTTGAAATTGTCTCTAAAGTCGTGAAAGGATGCTGTGAGCAATTCCGAACTCTGCAGCCACACTTGTCACACTGCGGCCTTCCTCCAACTTCCCAATGATTCGACCTCGGGTAAAAGCATCCAGATGTCGTCTAACAGATTGATTATTCGCCATTTCTCGCTGAGGCAGCAACTCGGTGTGATTTTAACTGCTATACGGCGTGCAATCTCTTTGCCAGAAATACTGATCTTACACCGACAACATGCTTTATACTACTCAGACACTCCCCCATTACGTCTACCTGCATATCTGCACATGTGCTACCGTACATCACCTTACTTAATCTCCGGATTGGTCTTTCTGTCCGCTCTGCCTCTTCGTTCAGCTGATATGCTAATTTTTCGACTTCGTCCTTAATTTTTGCACACCAGTGTATTTCCCTCTATAGGAGGCTCCCAGCCCATTGTTTTCGATATAAATATGATATACATATGCTTCTCTTATTTGAGAGGAGAAAAAAGATGGACCTGTGCGGGATCGCTTTCGAAACAGAAAAAAGTTTTATGAGGAGCTATATCAAAAAGTTAAAAAATTTGTTAAAAGCAAGCTGCAACAAATTCTACAAGCGATGATTTTTAGACCCTTTTTCCTCTCCTATTTTATGCGTCAATATAATTACTAACTACAAAGTAAATGTATCCAGCTATCTGGATACTTACTTCAGAAACAAATGCCACACAAAGTGTTATTTTTTTTTTCATTCTCATACATTTGTTAAATATCCCCCATATTTTATCCTTTCTTAAGCTTTTATCCTAAGCTTATCCTATCTAAGCTTTTATCCTTTCGTAGTTTAAGAAACATTCGTTTTAATGAATTCATCTCATACGTGCAGTTCCATTTTGATAGAAATAATTTAATAGCATTTAAACTTGATAAAGGTCGTTTTTGTACAAGTATCTAACTTCCACTACTAGGATTCTGCAAAATTTTTATACTTTTGCAGTGACGGAATATATTGTAAGAAATCATCCCACCTCACCGTGCTTGCTGTTGTGACTTACGCGATTAGCAGATTCACCTAATACGTGGAAACTCCATAGCCCAACTTGCGCGGCATCAAATGAATCTCTAAAACAAATCTGGATTTTCTGTTCATCAGTCAAATATGAGGGTCTATATATATTGAACTATGCGTCTCTATTTGTAAGAGCAAATACTGCAAATATTTGAGTTTGGAAACGGGAAATATAGCTTTGGGTCGGATTCAGAGACATCCGAATATTTTCGTAAAATGTATTTTAATAATTTAATGACATCATACTGTGAACATTTGCCTATGATAAGTGTTACTTATGGTATGTGCTCCTGCAGTCGCAACTAATTAATCCGGCATACTATTGCATACGTGTTGCTATCGCAGTAACAAATTAAGGTAATTATTTTATAAAGTGCAGTTATTATTCACTCTTCAAGAAGACAGAATGTTTTGAATGCAAATAATTATTTGTGAAATTAAAGGTCTGAAGTATTTTATTTTGCGGGACTTTAGAATAGAACTTTATTAATTAGTTGAATATTCAGCTCATAAAGCATTGATAATTTTCTGTTGTGCACCTGCCCTGCATTTTGGCAAGTTTATAATTTGTACCAGCGTTAAATTAAACGCAAACAAATTAAACAACACACACACAAATGGTTTGATTCCCCCACAGGATGCTATAATTGGGTCTCGGCGTGTATTTGGTGTCTCTTTCACAGGCGACGAAAGTGTGCAGGTTCATAACGAAACAGGACCAAATATTCACAGAAGATAAGCATTGTTTAAAATATTACAACACGATAGCAGTATATATAAGTTAAATTTTAGTATATTCGATTTTGGTTATCATTAATGACAATGGAAAAGATAGGATATAACCCTATTTCTATCTCTCTTTTTTTCCCATTTGCGCTACTGATATCTTTTCAAAGAGGTGCTAAAATGTGTTACAGAAAACATCTCTCCTCCGATAATCTATAAGGTTTATGTTAAAATAACACCCTGAATAATGATTATTGGAGAAGTCAAACAACAAGAATCAGTATAATATTTGTAAATTTTGCAGAACTAGTTTCCATGGTTTAACTATATAACTAACTTCCTCAGCTGCTTAAGTGCAAATGGGCGAGATAAGATATGGTGATAAGATAAGAATGGCTGGACATTAACAATATAAGATATTATATAAGATCAGATAAGAATACCAAATAAGACAATATACCTTAACCATATAAGATAGATATTCTTATCTCTTATTTTATCACTGAAGCTTATCTGGTTCATTTGCACTTAGGCGGCTGAGGGAGATGGTTCTATAGTTAAACCATCCAAATTAGTTTTGCGAAATTTACAAATACTATTCTGATTCTTGTTGTTTGACTTCTCCAATAACAACTTACATCAGCAAAGTTTTGTACCAGAGTTAATCAGTATTGTGTCAGTATTAATACCAGTAAAGTATTGTATCAGTACTGTAACAGTTAAATATTGTATATGCATAGTTGGATCAGTAATCTAGCAGTCGTATATGAGTAAAGTATTGTATCGATGTATCAGTATTATATCAGTCTTGTATCAGTAACATCAGTAGTGTATCAGTCATATTTGCATCAGTAATATACCAGTAATGTATCGATAATGCATATGTGATGTGTTAAATCGCAATAACTTGAGTCTTTGTAACGTGTTATTCAGCGGTTTTATTTACCGAACGGTTTTACTTTCGGGCACGTTGTTCCTGTTTGTTAAAGACTGCTATTCTACGGCCGTACTTAATACGTGCCTGCTAGTATAAGCTGGTTATCCTTAATTAAGGGCCAGTTTGATTCTGTGCAGCTTCGGTTGATTAAATTTATCTAGTATTAGTTTTAAATATTATCTATTTTGTTAAAGCCCAAGTAGAGGCTTCTTGTAGTCCCTGTAGTCCCATCAGTAAATATATTTTGAGTTGAAATAAAAGGGTAATTTAACCCTTCTCCGGAGTTGTTATTTACGCACAGGAACTCGGCGAATAATTGCTATACAGTTCTTCCGTATTCTAGTTTTCACATAATTTTAGCCAGAATGTTACAGTACATGGGAATTTTATATTTGCCATTTATAAAGGCCAGACAATAGAAATATTGTAATAAACTGGCCGTTTGTTATTTCGTCATATGTTCATCTTAAGGTTTTATAGCAAAATTACCCCGTATTTACTCTCACATTTAATTTCCTGTTTGAAAACCAGGAGGAGAAAATACGCAATGTATAATGGTTAAGAAAAGACGACTTAAAATACAAACTCATTAAAAAGCACAAGCAAAGACAAACTTATATGATTATTATGTATTTCAAAGAACTTACCGATTTCAATAATTCTCTTTTTACATACACACAACATTTTCCTATTTTATATACATTTACATTACGGGAAAACGCGCGAGAGGGTAAATAACGTACATACTTTTCCTCTTCTGCATTTCGTTTGTTGTCTAGCATAACGAGTATTGTTTAAATTTTATATTATAAATACATGTACTCAAAGTAAGGAAAGCATGTCATGGTACTTAAAAAAGAAATGAGTACATAAATTATGAAAAGAAGAAAATTAAGCACATATTCAGTTCTTTTCTTACATAAGAGAAAAAAGTAATAAAAACGCAAATGAAAGTCAACATAATAATTAAGTAATCATTAAAAGAAGTTTAGAATTAATTTGTTCCTTCAATTCTGATAATTATAGAAAAAACGCAAATTTTCCTTTCAGACTTAACAATGTCGAACTATATAAACATGAATTCAGGACGCACATAATGAACATGTTTCAAATCGAAAGCAGCATTTTACAGTTAAAAAATCATTGATCTCAGGCTATTCATATAACTAATAAAAATAATAAGAGAAATTCATAATGTAAAAATTTCTTTCTTTTATTAATTTAAAATAGTAATAATTTATAGAAACATTTCGCATGACTCTAAAAACTTCACTGGCATATTTCATTTACAGCAAAAGTTAACAGAATTTATAGAATTAAAAGATAAATTTTTCTTTCTTCTCCCCCCTTCTTTTTAAAGAAATCTATCACATCAGCTTTGAACGTCTTAGAAACATTTTTATACGGCCCTCTTTAGTTCTGATATTATGCCCTGAATTTCACAGCCAAAGAGATCTACTAAATTGTGCATTAAAATATAATTACAATTTTTATTGTGACAAACCTCGAATGGAAAGAAGCCAAAACCATAATGCTTATTAAAAGAGAAAATTTCATACCATTTATCGATATTTTGATTGTAGAAAAATGACAATCTTTTAAATATAAGTAGTTGTAAACACAAGCGAAATTTTCACAATTTTACAAATATAACTAAAATAGAAAGCACAACTGTGACATAAGGCATGACATGCGGGTTTTCTATGAAACTTCTGGAAGAAATAAAACTATACTCTCATCAGTAAATACTTAATATTCTTAACACTTACATAACTTACTTATACTTTAATATACTTATTCATTTACTTTAATACACTTAAATACTTTCTCCGTTTACGAAACTGAAAATTACTAAACTTTTTCAAATGATAAAAACTGTAAATTGATTACTTCGTCTCAAGTTATAAAAATACATTTTAATTCTTTGCATTAAAAATATAGTAAAGTAGAAATAAAATTTTTGATGCCTAATAAAGCGGAAGGTGTGTTCATCACTGGTACTTTCATTAAAGGACTCGTATTTGTCAAATAATTAAAAATGAATTGCTTTACAAATATAAAGTTACAAACCTTACTTTATCATTTATATTGTGAATATTTTCTGCTTTTTTATTTTATGCTGAAAGAGAAGTACATCCAAATAAATAAAATCATGCATAAACATGGAAATTATTTTTATCACAAAACTGAATTTGAAAGGATAATATGAAATCTTACCTGGAAAGCTGCATCGCAGTAAATTTCGGCGACGCCGGGTTTGTTGTAGATTTTCAGTTCTTGCAATCCTCCCTGTAGAACAAATACAAAAAATAAGTTCCGCATAAAATAAAAGCGCGGAATGAAAAATTGAGGGCCCATTGCCAGATCCACAGGAACAAACGCACGTGGCTTTTTAGACACAAAACTAATGGCTGTCACTTTCAAGTATGTAACTTTTTGGTTTATTTTTTTGCTGCCATTACAAACGTTGACACACTAAAATGTCAAGCCATAAATGTAGTTTATATATAATGAAAGTGTCAAGCGCGTCTTTACAATTTTTCAGTAGCTATTAGTTAATGGTTTTGAAATTTATAGAACGATGTGGTTGTCATTAAAGTGATTCATTTTTTGAAAAACAAATTTTTCCACGTTATTTCTTCTTCCGTATTTTCTTGCTCAACTTGACTTTAAAACAAGAAATCTAATTAATCGAAAGCAAAGTTATGAATAGAAGCTACGAACAAATATTATGAATAACTGCTTTTGAAATATTCCGAGGCGCAAAAGAGTGAATTCAAACAACTTAATATCCAATACGCTCGAACGTCAGTAGTTCAGGTTACAGGCAAGGAAACATTTTCAGTGATTGATTAATGAAGCAAATTCTTAGACCCGTAATCTGAGAGCTATTCAAGCGCTTGTATTCCAATTTGCAACAAGAATGAAAACCTTTCAATGAGTGTTCCGGGTTCTTGAAGAAATCAGAGTTCTTACGCTTACACATTGAACCCTTCACTAGTACTTTTCTCTTACACATCTACTAAGAATTTCACAACTTCTTCAATGGTCATGCATTTTTCTTTTGATAAGTAATCAGAAAATTCTATGTAACAAAAAAGGATACATCACAGTTGCGACAATAAAACTCTTTCAGTTCTTTTCGATAAAATACTTGTGTTTCAATCAAGCTGCTTTAAACTTAAGTTTTTTATTGGTAATATTTATAAAAATAAATAAATAAAACAATCCAAATCAGTTTAGAAAAGTTGCGATATCAGGGAGAGATTTTATTTTTCTCGCTAAGCACGTGCTGAATAGCACACAACCCATGAATTGTCAGCAACGATGCGCTAACAGGACAGATGCGAAACTGAATTTGAGGAGAAAGTGTTTCGGAAGTCCGCTGCATTAGGTTGCCGGTTTAAAGTTACTTTCGACGCCAAAAGTCAAGACAATCTGCGCCAAACGGAGAATTCGTATCTTGATTCTGATTACGGCGTTCGCCAGAATTTATATAAAATACACTTTTTTAACATTTATTTGCATTATACCGTAGAACAAAAGTTACTTATATTAAGAATAATAAATCTTCTTATTCAAAATACACATTTTGTAACATATATGATTTGTAAACAACAATAACAACATTAAAAATAACATTGATTGTGTAAAAACAAAATAAAAATTTAGAGCCAAGGATTACAAAAAGAAAAAGCATTTTAAAACTTCAGTTACAATAATAAGATTTATGGTTTAAACTTTAGTTCATATCATGAAATATGCACGAGTAACTACTTAAAGTGTTACTATGCCATTAATTTTTCATTGAAAAGACGAAAAGGACCCATACACATTACTTTCTGTCAAAACTTTTTCAGAATAAAATAAAATACGCAAAGAACTTCTTGATGGTCCGCAATAGTAATTTAAGATGATATATACCTCAAAGTAATACCTAAAGATCCCAAAATACCTCAAGTAAACCAAAAACTGCTATTATCGTAAAACGTGATATTCAAAAAGGGTTAAAGATCAATCTTTTAATTTATCATTTGAATAAAAGAAAATATTTAAAACACATTTTATATTTAAATTTGCTTACATTCAAAATTAAAATGAGTTTATATATGTATATATATTTAACCTAATGAAATACTTTAAATATAAAATAGCAATATACGACAAAAAATCCCTAAACATGTATGAAACCTTGAGAAATAGCAATAAATAAAAATAATAAAATAAATGATAAAACATCCACATGTGAAATTCAGAATTACTTCAAACACGTACATCCTGTACACGCACATACAATTAACGAAACAAAATTACAAACTACAGTAAAAATCAGAAACATTTAAAAATGTATCGAGTATCTGTCATAAGAATGAATGATATTATGTAACATCTTTAATTAAGGATTAAACAGGTTACAACAATATGATATTTTCATTGCAAACTAAAACCTTTTTAGCTACCAAGATATTGTGAAAACTATATAATAAATGTTAAAACATTTAAATCTGTCATTAAAAACTTCTAGTAATGGATATATATTGACTTTTTTTCGGAAAAAATGTTTTCCTTTTCAAAATTAACTACATGGAAATGAGGATTTTCTGGTTTAAAAGATATTTTTGCTTCCTTTTACGCACTAAAAGAAGTACTGTAATAACGAAAATTTTTGAGTATCGTATTTCAACGAAAATATCTATTTTGACCCCTGTGGAACTCGTATGAACGAAGCGCTCATTTTTCCAAAACGGATTGTAAAATGGATTTAAAACGTACTCAGAAGAGATTTTTTTTCCCTCGTGATGTTTACGTACGTACATACGTTGAAATTTTGTATATGGGAATGCTGTAACATTTATTTTGTATATGGGATTATTTTGTATATGTAATTTATTTTGTATATGTAATTTTGTATATGGGACTGCTGTAACGGAAATCGGCCCCACGAGACGTATATATATATATACATAGTATATTTTTTTTCGCACTCTGCTACCCGGCTCAGTGAACTCAATATTTTTATTCTTATATGTTGGTAAATTTTATATTTTGCTCTTTAAAATTGATTGAATTATGCTGTTCTTATGTTCTGGTTAAGGTTTTTAATGCATTTGGTTAATCTGCATACAATAGTTGCAGAATTATCAAATATTTGAATAGTTTAAGCGGCGCTAAGCCTAACGAGGCCGCCATTTATTCACATTTGAAACTCTTACTAGAATATTGAATTAAATCAATTGGTGGACTAACTTCAGTGTGTTTTTGCCCAGTGGAAACAAAAATTAACTTTCAATTTTGTGCTCCGAAAATTTTTTCTTCCTGCCAGCGGGCTGAGTTGCTTGTTTTTGCGCGGAAATTCTAATTTTACTTGTAAAAATTATTTTAACTGTACATGGTATTTCAGGTTTTTCTGTATTTTACAATTTTTAATGAAGATGTTTTAAGATTTTATGTATCTTGTCCCGGAGTGAGAAATGACTTGATTGAATGAGAAATGTATCTTTAATGAAATTCGAGGAAATATTTTTAAATGAAAGAGCAGCAACAACTGTGGATAATTTAATAGGCTGTACAAGGAAGTTCGACCATATCAATTTTTTCCTTATTTGTAAAAGTATGCTGAATTATGCATTAGGTGGATGTAATTATGCAATAACATGTTATGAGAGCAAGTAGAACAAAACAGTACTTCATAAACAGTATTTCTGTGTGTAAAGTTTTACACAGTCAAAAATACTAACGAAAATATTAGTGAAAAAATTGCTGTTAAGTTTCAAGGAATTTTTTTACCGTAAGTGTAGAAATATTTTTAGTAATAAATTATGAAAGTTTCAAAGCAGTAATTTTGATCGTAGCTTATGAATTAGACGCTATACATGAATTGCAGCTTCTTCACCAGAGTAAATACCTTCCTTATTATAAAGAAACATTCAAAAATAATAACACTTTTCCGAAATTTTGTATTAGAAATCTCCATGGGTATCATATTCAATTGTTTAGCTAAAGAAATTAAATTTTATATCACATGAAGTAAACAAAGAAAATCATCTCCTTTCCTGATATAGACGTTCATCTATATATAAGTATTTAAAAGGGAAAAAATTCTACATCATCTACCACAGGCGTTTTAAATCGTGTTAAGAGTAGAGAATGAAAATAAAGATTTTAGAAGCGGAAATGGCTGGAGACTGTATCGAGCGAATGACAAGATTTCCGGTCGTTTTTCATTTTCTTCCTGAGTGTTAAAGCAGAAACACAATGAACATATTTCTTACAGTTTTCGTGAGTTTCAGCTGGGCGAAATTGCTAGGCTTAATTGCAGATACTGATCATTTAGGCACAATAATGTTTCCTTCGTTCTTTATGACAACAAATTATTATTTTTTTAAGTTTGTTAAGAAGACTTCTAAAATAAACGTAAAATATATGATGAATAAGTAACGATGCATCTAAAATGATAAAATAAAAAAAATAAATAGTTCTATTGATGATAATAGTAAAATTAATGCTTATTATGGAAGACTCAAAACAATCACAGACTAATTATCGCTGTAACACCGTAAGAAAGACAACTATATATTCAAAATATAAACAGCAAATTTTTTTTTATTCCAACAAAACCTTACAAAAGAAATGATGTTGATATATGTATTAAATGATATAAGTGTTCTACAGTAGGATAGCTGTCTTGTTTACAGTCATGAGCAGTTTTCAAAATAAAAAGATTGCGACCTACCTACCATTATTGGCAGAATTTGACTTGTGCCCTCTTGGTATAGTTGAGATGGGAATGGAGGTTAAGATGAAATATAAAATATTAAATCATATTAACAATAAAATAATGCATATTTTGTTCCAGTATGATGCTTATGTTGATCTGTAAAATATATTTCTTGACAGCAGCGAACGATCGAAAACTGCACAGCGTTCGGTCGGCTGGCCATACCAGCTGAAAAGCAAACATTTCTGCATTCCGACGTATTCAGAGTTCAGCATCTCACCAGAGAATATGTTACGTTTTTATACTCTTGCTGAGTTCGCAGTTTACTAATCTGCTCTTGGACTTACTCATGCAAACATAACTTTTTTGTCTTTTTAACTTTATTATTAAATATAATTTTCTTTACACTTATATTACATAAAGTTAACAGTAAAATAACATAATTTTTAAAAGCACTATATTCTGATATAGTGCTCAATATTGTCGTGCCTTTTTTTTTTTTTTTTTAATTAAAAAAATTTTTTTTAGTCTTTACTCAATTTATTATATTAATGTTCTATGTTCTGTTTTCTCAGTAAGATGACTTATACAACTCTCTTTTCCTTTTTATTATTAACTTCTTGAACTTTATTTATTAAACATCACTTTCTTCGCCCTTACGCCACGCAAAATTCAACAGAAAAATTCCAAGATATTTAAAAGGAACAGCATACGTTTAGAATTCCCAATAAAACGTTAAGCGTACATTTCTTTTTTATATTCGCTATATTATTTCTTTAAAAAAACCACATGGCAATAACATTTGGTTGCAATATCCTTTTATATGAAATGTGATATGGACAAAAAAATATTATGGTCGAGATTAATAGCACCTTCGGAGGTAAAAACACTTATTCCTCCTACACGCAAATAGTTACTTTAAATCGTCAGTGGTTAAAATTAATTAGTAGTTATAGCTAAATAGGCATAATTAAATAGTAATAAAACTTCAGACTCTTTCGCGAACAACCAAAAATTCGCTCTGAATGCAATTCGTGAGTCACAATTTTCTCTTTGAGAACCACATCTCTGTGCATGAATATAACATTTAAACACGTTAAAAATATTAATAAAGGTATGACATATTATGCAAATAACTTTTAAACTATAGATACGAAATATTTTTTATTTATATTCAGCAGTTTTCTACAACTTAAATAAAATAAACAGTGCCCACATTTTTGTTATTCTTTTTTTTCAAACCTTTTTCCAAAAATATGTACTTGGTATGAAATAGTTTGCTGTCTTTTAGTATGATAAATATTTTGAAACATTAAAGCAAAATTTGTATTATTTTTAGCCAGTTATGTTGTAAATACATTTTGGATAGTGTAAATTATGTGTATAATATTTTATTCCGATTAGTCCATTCAGACTACAATAAGCATGTCTACGTTCTTTTGCATGAACTAAACCATTAAACTCTTTTTAATAACAGGGAATACGCATTTTTAACTCATCTGCGTAATCCTGATAGTTAGAAAAATATCCGGAATATTATATTTTCAAATTTTGAAACTATCTGTATATTATTCGCTTATTTTATATACTTGGGGAAGGGGGTTACGGAAGTTTTTATTTCCTTGTACGAAGTAAAAAGGAAGTATTGTAATCGCGAAAAGTTTCAGGCAGCATATTTCAACGAAAATATCCATTTTGACCGCTATCGAATGCAATTTAACGATGTTTTTGCATGATATCTGTAAGTAAGGACATGATAAAATACTCTTTTCCTTCAAAAAAAATTATAAAACTGTTTTAAATGAATTCTGAAGAGAATTTTTCGTGGCGTCTGTACGAACGTATGTACGTATCTCGCATAACTCAAAAACGAGTAGCCTCAGAACGTTGAAATTTTGTATATAGGACTGCTATAACATGTAAATGTGCACCTCGTATTTTGGTTGCAATCGGCCGCACCAAAAGTATATAAATATATATATATATATATATATCCACTCTATTACCCGGCTCAGTGATCTCAGTTTCTTTACTCTTATATGTTTGTAAATTGTACAGTTTTTGCTTTAAAAATGATTGAATTATGTTGTTTTTATCTTCCGGTTAAGGATTTTATGCCTTCAGTAAATCTGTGTGCAATATTTTTAGAATTATCAGCAATTTTAAAAATGTTTAATTGCCGCTAAGCCTGTTTTTAATGGCGGTCATTGATGTTTACATTTGAAACAGGAGACTAGTGGATTTGTTGCCAATCTAGAGAAACTTAGCTTCGCAACAACAAAGATAACGCATTCATTCATTATTTTCAATTAAATCATGCTTAATTCTTTCTGGAATTTTTTCGAGGAAATAAGCGTTTGAGATTTACTTTAATTTTTAATATAGATATTTTGAGTTTTTATGTATTTTTGCCTTCTCGCGAAGTGAGAACTGAATTAATTAAATGAGAAATACTCAATCGTCTGTGCAAAACTGTTTCTTTTTTGTTTTGTTTGCTTAATTTCTTTTATATATAATTCTAGCTTTATTATAGTATTTGAATAGAACATGTGGCAATGATTAGATAATTCTTTAAATGATATAAATTTTGTGCATTCTGAATTATAATATGAACGAAACATAATACTTTTAAGTGAATCTAGCGCCAGAGTGTCGTTATGGTAAACAAATAGAGTGAATTTTAAAGACTGCATTTATTCTGTTGTGGTTTATGCGCTGTCGGCGAAGTAGATTTAATTCAATCCAATAAATTTAAATGAAATGCAAGAAAAAATGCATATAATTTAATATTCCGTACAAGGAAGTCATGTGGTGTACACATCAGATTTTTTTTCACGTGAACTTGCATTTGTTCTCTATCACAAGCGATAATAATAGAGCATTCGTTATCCAGGAGTTACGCGCCATGAATTACAAAGCAGAAAATGCTTCAAAAACTTTTTATCAGTATAATTTAAAGTTCTCGGCACATGTTTAAAATCTCGTTTCAGATTATGTGAATGCTACATCTAAGTGAGTTCTCTATTCTAAACACATTAACTTCATTTTATAACTTTTATAACTCGTATCTCCCTTTTTGTAGGGAAGATATCATACTTCGTGACACCTTTCCTAAACACTATAACGTTCATGATAACCTATGACCCGAGATATAATTTTCTTTTCGAGATCCAAAGACGGTATAATAGGACGAAACTACCTTATTAGTTTCATTCACCTCTCTAAATCAATTTGTCGAACTGATCAATCAAATAACAGAACCAGAATTCAGCGCGATTATAATGCCTTTCATCCATTCGAGGGATAAGCAGTGAAAGGAAATCCATGAACAGACGTGTGGTTTTCAAAAGGTCCAGACACCCATAAAACTAACAATAAAATCGTGTATTTCTGTTCATATATTTCACTTCAGGCTAAACACGCACCTCAGCCAATTACGTGGTGAGATGATTGCAACTATTAAGGGGCTGTTGGCGTGAATGGTGAACAAATAAAGTAAAATCTTTTGGATGAAAAAGCCGCAGTTCTTTTTCTTTATTGAGAATAGTTTTCTCACACGAAAGAAAATTTTTTTAAGTATCTTCCACTGCATGAAAAATCTTTGCAACCATACTTTATCTTTGTTTTTCAGATCTTCTCTTAATAGTCTATCTTTAATTTTCAGCGAACCTTCAGCTGAATAAACGAATAACTTTAATCTTCAACGAACCTTCAGCTGTCTTTAACCGTCAGCTAAAAAAACACGCTTTCATACGAATTGCCTTATCTTGATCCTAAGTAAAATTTTGGTGGAATTAAGATGATTTTTATTTGTTATATTACTATGTGTAATAAGACTACTTGAAAAATTAATATGATGGAAACTAAAAAACAGCATGCACTAGAGATTTTGATTTTTGATCAATGAAGTCGACACCTTAAAGTTTTCAAATTAATTCTCATGAGAAAAAGATTTATAACTTTTAAGTGATAGAAACTTAAGGCAAAATAGAAGCACAGGAGAAACAATAATACATTCCTGCTAAAAAATATAAGCAACAAAGGCAAAACACGCAATAAAACAAAAACTATTTAAAGTATATGCGTGAAACTGATCCCAAAGAGTGCTGTGGATCCCAAAGATGCTAGACCACATAGCAAACAATAAAGCAAAGATATACAAAAAATACATATATTACGACTATCATAAGGCGAAAGACTAGAGCTAAAAATTAATACAAGCTGGCCTTTGCTCAGCACTTGCGCTGCAAAAGATTCAAGATCCTAACATTGGATTTGTACTTTGCACACGTATCTTACCCCGATTTCGCAGTTTAAGATACTTTTGCAAGTTAGATCTAAACTAACACTATTCCGGTCTTCCATACTACTGACGATCAACCAAGAAATCATTGGGCATCTCAATGAACCCTACACTGACAAGTCTGTTGTTCAGTTGACTAACAATAGCTCAAAGAATAAGTGTCTTTAACCAACAAAATAAAATGCTGTGTTAAATAAATTTTAGAGCTAGTTGTAATATTCATAAATCAGTTAAACAAGATACTTATTATATTTCGCATTGTTATGTAAAATGTGTGTGTTTGAAATCCATGACAAATTACAGTAAACTCTTGCTGAACGCTGAAGTTACGTCAGTAATACATTAGGCTTATGGCAAAATAGCAAAACCGCGTTTCACAAAGTTCACTTTCTATGGAAAAAAACAGGTGTAGTTGAGATTAAGAAAACATGTATAAACTATGCAAACTAAATATTATTGTAATTAAAAGGAAAAACGAAACAAATGTTAAATGAAAGGATTTCTATTATAGCTCAATAAGTTATATGATATAATAATTATTTTTTTTAACTAGTTGGTAATTTTTGCCTGGGACAACGTCAACGGCAAGGAGCGCAAAGTTTTTCCATACCTCTCATAAAATGTCCTCAATTTTCTTCATTTGTGTCCACCTCCATTACATAATTAGACAGTAACTTCTTGTACTTTAAATGCTCTTTATCTTCTTTACTATTGCTGCTTTCATCGTCGGTTGGTATTATAAATTCATCCAACTCTTCACTTGTTATTTTACGATCGTTATTCTCGACTAATTCTTCGATATCTCCTTCTTCCATATCCTGAAAACCTTCACCGCCTGTTGCTTTTGCAATCTCTACGATTTCCTTGGCTTCATTTAAAATCGATGAAAATCCTTTAAAATTTTGGACATATTCTCGCGAACACTGATGCTATGCATTTATCGTTGATGAATTCATTTATTCTCATGTGAGTTTAATCATTTCCATGTCGTGCCTTATGTTGATTGTTTCCAAAATGCAATTAGTATAGGCGTGCTTTCTTTCATATAATGCTTTATTTGCAGTAAACATGTCTGACATAACAAACTTCGAATGATTTTATGCTTCTTGATCCATTGGTTGGATTAAATGGTGTTCGGTGGAAGGAATAAAACCTGTACATTTGGATTCAATGTTGTGAGGGCTTCTGTAACGTCTCCTGAAGCATTACCGAGAATTAGGAAAGCTTTAAAGCTCATATTTTGTTTTTCTAAGCAATGTTTCACTTTTTTAATGGATGAATTGTTAAATAAGTCAATAAAAAGGACTATCGCAAAGCAGCTGGCGCTCTACAGCGAACTGCGTATAACTGAAATTCTAACGTTGGACAATTTAAATGGAAACAACTAAAATAACGCGTATATGCAAAATCGCGACCGCCAGTCCACGTTCGACGAAAGTTTACTGTATTGCCCTTTTAAATGTTGATAAAGTATATTATAACTCTTAAATGCGAATATTTGAACCAATAATTATATTTATATGTAATACTTTTGCTTCGAAATCATTTGAATTCCAGTTAAATTAATAGCAGTGAAACTAATATAAACCAGTAAATTATCTTCTTCCATTAGCCGGGAAATATAAATGAAATATTTATTTCATACAAGTATGCTATTATTCTGCTTTGCTTTACAAAGGTTACAGAGCGAACTAAATAAGAGAGAGATATACTTATTCGTGTGTTTTAATTATATCTCCCAAATATATATTCATAAATTATAAGCAGTGGAATTGCAGTCATCTCTTTTAGGCTACTGAGTCAAGATAAACAGGTTTTAAACGTGCGAACGCTATCGAAGATTGAAAGCAACTTTCATGACTCTTTCTTCGTTGTAGTTCTAAAGCACTTCAGAAGCTAGCACTGATTTCACAGATTATGTTCAGAAATATTGCCCCAGGTTACCCTAAACATAACTTCATCAGTAGCATGATCAGGATTGGTGATGAATATAATTTTTCTATCACCAGTTTTATCAACGTTACAACGGCTTCTGAAACATAACTACATGCAATTCGATGAAGATTCGTGACTTGTACTCTTTGAACTAACAAGTCAGTTTTTGCAATAATTATCTGTCATGTTCTTTCCTAATTGCAGCAGAAACAAAATTTATATATTTTTTACAATACTGTCAATGATCGTTTGGACATTTCATATGATCGTGATTACAATTAAAAAATTGATACTGTCGAAATTTATGAAGATGCTTTCTTTTTATGTTTCAATAAGGCATTTAAATTGGATAAAGAGAAAAACTTTTAAAATGTAGCGTGTGATTACGCACTTTTACAATGATTTCCATAAATAATTTAAAAAAAAGTATTTTGATGAAACATTTCTGACAAAAGCTTACTATCTGGAATAAATAACGTCTGCTCCTTTTAAATTTATTCTTTTCTTTTTAATGTCACATGTGGATTGAAGGCTATGCTTTAGAGCTTTCCGAAGAGAAATATTCTTATCCCATAATTAAAAAAAAAGTTGTAAAACTCATGGTTTTAAAATTTCGAAGTGCAAAATAAGCAATATTATTAATCGGAGCATCAGTCATTACTTTTACACAGAAAGACGATTCCATACGAATATCCTAAAAAAGTACGTATTGTTTCTAATGTTTTTAAGTGAAATCGTTAGTAAGAAGAGAAAGTCAGCTGATGCAAGGTCCAGTCGCAAAATACTAAACCAGGAGTCGTAACTTAAAGAGGTTAAAAAACATAAATGTTCACAAGCTTTTCCCGAGGTATGTGGCTCAATGCAGAACAGTTTGTAGAAACCTGTATGAAAACTGTTTAGCAGAAGTTGCTAAATAGAATGGATTTATTTAAATACATTGTGGCCCTTGATGAATATAGATTTGCCTAAATGAGTGCAACAAAATGGTCTGTATATAACCGAAAATGAAGAGAAAAAAATTACACACTTGTTCCATCAATGCAAAGAAAAGTTTCAGTAAGGAGTGTATGACTGTCGGCGGATTCTCTTACAGTGGGAAATTAAAAATAAGAAAATTGGAGAAAATGTGAAAATCAACTCAAAATACCATCAAGAGAACGTTTTACGTCCGATATGTAATGAAAATTTCCAGTTCTCCATCCAAATGATTTTCAAAGAGGGAAACTTCATCAAGATAAAGCAAGAAGTCATACTTCGAAAACTGAAACCACATTCCTTGAAAAAATGAAGAGTGATATAAGTACTGCATATATATAATTTTTTTATCTTGTTCCTGCGAAGTTTCCTGAAATTTCCTCTATGAACTGTTGTGCTTTTAGTCTCCTGAAAAGAGTACTTTTTGAGCGCAAATACTCCACGATTTATGGAGTCTGAAAAGTAGTGGAAGAGGAATGGAAATCAGTACCCCTGGAAATTTAATGAAACGCTCTTATAATAATCCGGACATAAGGCTCACAGACTTCAGAAAAAAGGCTCTGAGATCAAAGTTTAAAAAATACTCTTTATATTTTTAAATGAAAATTTGATAGCTTTTAATATAGAATTATATTAAAGTAATACTTCCATATGTAAAGTAATTTGAACAGAATAGTATGTTTTGTATGTATTCGCGAAAATGCATAAAAATACTTGATTTTAATTTCATGTATTAAGTGAAGGAAATATTTATTATATTCATTAAACTCACGTAAACTTAAATCAATTCTTTGAAATTACGAAATTTTTTAATTTAATAAACACTTTTAAAATTTTCTAAAATATACTTATACAATACTTATACTTAAATATACTTAAAACGTTTTTACTTCCTTGTACGAACTAAAAAGGAAGTATTGTAATCGCGAAAAGTTTCAGGCAGCTTATTTCAACGAAAATATCCATTTTGACCGCTATCAAATGCAATTTAAAGATGTTTTTGCGTGATATCTGTACGTAAGGACAGAAAAAAAGACTCGTTTCCACCAAAAAAATTAAAAAAATTAATTTAAAATTAATTCTGAAGAGAATTTTTCGTGGCGTCTGTACGAACGTATGTACGTACATGCGTGCGTAAGTAAGTACGTATCTCGCATAACTCAAAAACGAGTAGCCTCAGAACGTTGAAATTTTGTGTATAGGACTGCTATAACATGTAGATATGTACCTCGTATATTCGTTGCAATCGGCCGCACCAAACGTATTGTTACGAATTTGGTATTTAAAAAGCTAATGTTAGTTCAATTATAAATTAAATGATTTTATTTCTCGCGCAGAGCAGCGCGTGACGAATATTAAAAGAAAGCTAAGCCGGAAAATTTAAAATACAAGAGCGCGTGCATTAAATAAATAAATATCTCTTTTTGATTTCGAGAAAGTACTGGAAAATTCTAGCGCGTGATTTTAAAATCTTATAAAAGGAGGAAAACATCTCAGTTTGTAGTTGCTTAGTTTGTTGTTGTTTAGAGAACTGCTCTTGTTGATTGTAGCGAATTCGCGGATTAGCTTTCTTTAGCTGTTTTGAATTAAGTTCTATTGAACATTTGAGTAGTTAGAAGATAACTACTGTTGTATATTGTGATACTGCACGATTATTTGAGGACATTTAATCATTTTTATTGTGATAATAATAAAATTGTGTGCATTTTTTTCATCGGACTTGTGCATTCATTTCGTAACGAACCCGTACGCACGCAACAATTTTTGGTGTCAGAAGTGGGATTTTGAATGCCAATTACAAGAGCGATGGAAGAACAATTCAGGCAAATGATGACTGCATTTACTGCTTTCCAAGAAAAGATGGAAGGGGCCGTCAACTCCGTTAAGGAAGAAATGAAATTGGGCCAGGAATCCGTTAAAGAAGAAATGAAATTAGGGCAGGGGACAAGAGGAATTGAAGAGAGAAATTACTTGCATAACAGAAAACAAGTTCGAAGCTATGGAAGGAAGAATAGATACAGTTGAAGACAAAGTTGGAGAAATTCAAGAAAGAGTTTCTGCGGTAGAGCAACAAATTGAACAAAGAGTTTCTGCCGTCCAACAACAAATTGAGGAAAGGGTTTCTGCTGCTGTTGCCAAAGAAGTTGACACTTTAAAGAAGAGCATAGCGACAGAAAGAAGCAATTCTGAGGGTTTTAAATTCTTACCGATGCCTGCTCGTCCGTCTCTGAAGCTATCCACATATGATGGGAACACATCCTGGCAAGTATATAAAACACAATTTTCTATCGTTTCGGATGCGAATGGATGGGATTCCCAAGCTAAGGCCTGTCATCTCGCCGCTTCTTTAAGAGCAGACGCAGCGGATATCCTTCAGACTCTTCCCGATAACAAAAGGTTAGATTTCGAAGCTCTGTCCGCCGCCTTGGAGCTGCGCTTTGGGGAGAAGTGTTTAAAAGACTACAGCAGGCTCCAATTAAAATCTCGCCAACAGAAGCCTACCGAAACACTCCAGGAGCTCACCACGGATGTTGAAAGGCTGTCCCATTTCGCCTTTTCGGAATGCCCGACAGAAACAAGGGAAATTCTGTCCTTGCAATACTTTATCGACGGCATCCGGGATACTGAAATACAGAAAGCTCTACGAATGGCGGATGTAAAAGATTTAAAAAGCGCTTTAGTGTACGCCATGAAATTTGAGGCAGCCCAGCAAGCAACTCGTAGAGACCGCCACCCAATCAGAGCTGCTCATGTCCAGGAGCCAAGGGATCAAGTCACTGTTCGTCTAGACGATATAACCAGACAACTCAATGACTTGAGAAGAAATATCAGTGAAAAGAAACCGACCTTAAAATGTTGGAACTGTGGAGCTGAAGGACACATACGGCGGAACTGCAGAACATCCCAGGGCACGGATGTTAAGACCGCTCCTAGCAAGCAGCAGGGAAACTAATTAGTGGCTATCTCCCGAGGCGAAGGTTGCCAGATAATGAAAAGATCCAGTTTAAAGCGCTTCAGATTTCTGCAGTGAAAGGCGGCAGTAATGGACTTTTCATAATAGGACATATTAATGGAGTTCCCTGCAATATGACGATAGATACAGGAGCCAACGTTACCATCATCCGAAAAGATTTGGCTCAACAACTGGGAAACAAACTTATCTGGACGCCGCCCTGCGTTACCCTCCAGACTGTGTCCGGTGAGAAGATCGACATCGATGGAAAAATAAACGTTAAGATCACGTTTGGAAATGCCGCTTACCATCACACAGCATATGTAGCAGAGATCACTGATTCTTGTATACTCGGATTGGACTTTCTAAGGAAATACAATTTTTCTTTGGACTTTAAAAATAACGAATTGCACTCCACATCTGAGGACATAGCCCTATTCGGAATTAATGATGGAGTGAAATCTATCCACAAAATTATAGCTCAAGATGATATCACAATACCCGCAAGAACCGAGTTTTTACTTCCTGGATCCATAGCTGAAAATAGAAATTTCCGCTACGGCATCATAGAATATCCCGATAACTGTAATAGCCCAAAAGGAGTACTAGTAGCCTCAACACTCGTCGACCTATCCAGAACGGTTATCCCGGTGAGAGTCGCCAATGTAACTGAGAAGTCGAGAGTTATTAAGAAAGGTGAAGTGGTTGCAACATGTACTCCAGTAACCAGCGTTGAAAGAAAGAGTAACATTCCAGAATTCATGTCCTCAGAGAGCATTACATCGGAGTTATTGCAGAATGCGAAATTAAATGATAAAGAGAGGAATGCTGCCGATCGCGTCATTAAAGATCTTCAAGTTGTTTTCTCCCGCTCGTCTTCTGACGTGGGTCAAAGTAGTTTGACACAACATAGAATAGATACCGGCGATCATCCCCCGATCAAGCAACATCCAAGACGTCTACCGTTTGCTAAACAGGAAGAGGTGCGAACACTGTTAAAAGATATGGAAGAAGGCGATGTCATCGAGCCTTCAGTAAGTCCATGGGCATCTCCCATCGTCCTAGTCAGAAAGAAAGACGGCTGAACAAGATTTTGCGTCTACTATCGCCGGTTGAATGAGGTTACGAAGAAAGACAGTTACCCTCTTCCTAGAATTGACGACATTCTAGACACTCTTTCTGGAAGCAAGTGGTTCTCAACACTTGATTTAAAGAGTGGGTATTGGCAGGTAGAAATACAGCCCGAAGACCGAGAAAAGACGGCATTTACTACGGGACAAGGGCTTTGGCAATTCAAGGTGATGCCGTTTGGACTGTGTAATGCGCCGGCAACATTCGAACGTCTTATGGAGACTGTTTTGAAAGGCCTTTCCTACGAAGCCTGCCTGATATACCTGGACGACATCATCATCGTCGGAAAGAGTTTTGAAGAACATTTAGAAAATCTTAGGAAGGTGCTTCAGAAACTAAAAGAAGCCAATCTGAAGCTGAGTCCCGCTAAATGCAAATTGTTCCGAAAGGAAATGACTTACCTGGGACATGTCATCTTTGCAGAAGGTGTGCGCACGGATCCTAAAAAGGTATCAGCGGTTAAATCCTGGAAACGTCCCGAAAATGTCCATCAGCTGAGAAGCTTCCTAGAGCTTTGCACCTACTATAGGAGATTCGTGAAGGACTTTTCTTCCATCGCAAGACCCCTATACAAGCTGACAGAGAGCAACCAAAAGTTCTTGTGGACAAAAAAATGCGAGGATGCATTTAACAACTTAAAGGAGGCTTTAACATCTGCTCCAATCCTGACGTATCCTCAGCTCGACCGACCATTTATTCTCGACACCGACGCGAGCAATGAAAGTGTCGGTGCTGTTTTGTCCCAAAAAATAGACGGCCAAGAACGTGTAGTGGCGTACTGGAGCAAGTGCCTGTCTAAACCGGAGAGGAGTCATTGTGTTACCAGGAAATAGTTGCTCGCCACAGTCAAAGCCGTAGAACAGTTCCATCACTATCTATACGGCAGAAAATTCCTCCTCCGCACCGATCATGCATCATTGACCTAGCTTTTAAATTTCAAGAATCCTGAGGGTCAAATAGCCAGGTGGATACAGAGACTCCAAGAATACGACATTACTATCCGTCATCGTAACGGATCATCACACGGAAACGCCGACGCCCTGTCTAGAAGACCTTGCCAAGAAAGCTGCCGATATTGTTCCAGGGTGGAAGCGAAATACGAGCTGCTGACTCCGGTCGCAAGACAATTACAACATCAACATCGGCTGATCGAGAACCGTGGAGTGATGATGAAGTCAAGAAAGACCAGCTGGAAGACCGCGACATTAAACCCATAATTGATTTAATGGAGTCATCAAACAGAAAACCTAGCTGGCAGGACATTTCTATCTGTAGTCCTACAACCAAACAATATTGGGCACTCTGGGATTCACTTCACATTCGAAACGGCGTCTTATACCGGAAATTCGAATCGGATGATGGGAAGACGTTCCGATAGCAACTTATACTTCCAAGATCCCGGATTCCTGATGTCCTTAAAGAATTACATAGCAGCCCTACAGGAGGTCACTTTGGAATAATGAAGACCTTGCAGACAGTTCGTGAGCGCTTTTACTGGAATAATGCAAAGGATGACGTGCAAAAGTGGTGCCGATCTTGCGATGCCTGTGCAGGTCGAAAAGGACCGAGGAGACGCAGCCGAGGCAAGCTGCAACGTTACAACGTAGGGGCGCCTTTTGAACGTATCGCCTTTGACATCCTGCCACGAACTGCTGACCTCTGCCACGAACTGCTGATGGCAAAAAATACTACTCGTTGTCATTGATTACTTCACCAAGTGGCCTGAAGCTTATCCTATTCCTGATCAAGAGGCTGTCACAGTAGCTGAGGTAATGATACAGCACTGGATTTCCAGGTTCGGAGTGCCTCTTCAGTTACATTCCGATCAGGGAAGGAATTTTGCCTCGGCAGTAATCAACTATGCAAACTACTCGGCATTGACAAAACTCAAACGACGCCATTGCATCCCCAGTCGGACGGCATGGTAGAGAGGTTCAATCGAACCATCCTTAATAACCTCTCATTAGTGGTTTTCAGAAACTAACAGGACTGGGACAAGAAATTACCACTCTTTTTACTGGCTTACCGCAGTGCTGTCCACGAGACTACCGGTTATTATCCATCACAGATGCTCTTCGGTCGTGACCTTCGTCTGCCTTGTGATCTATTGTTTGGGCGTCCTCCGGATGCTCCTTCATCGTCTGAGGAATATATTGAAGATCTCCAGGCCCGGTTTGAAGTGATGCACAACTTTGTACGAGAACGAGTCAACTTGGCGACGGAGAAGATGAAGACCCGATACGACACAAGAGCTACTGAACATCAATTCCACGAAGGAGACAAGGTGTGGTTATGGAATCCGACTCGACGGAAAGGACTTTGTCCGAAATTACAGTCACTTTGGGATGGCCCGTACACAGTCCTAAACAGGCTGAATGACGTCGTGTTCGGATTCGTAAGTCTTCGACCTCTGTTTATGCGATGCGTGCGTTGTTATACAACAATTTCAAATTAACTAGAAGTGGACTGTACTAAATATTTTATTCGACAACTTTAATCAAATGCGTGTCATCTTTCAAGCGATGACTTACTACTAACAACAACAGCAATAAAAAATAAAACTGAGTAAGCGTTTACAGGGTTGCTGTAATGAAGATCTGCGCCATGCAAGGCGCCAAGAAGAGAAAAAATGACGTAATCTTACAGTTATATAGTCTTAATGACTTAACAACCTCTAAGCCTAAAGTCGTTCATTACGACAGGTTAGCTCATTACTACGGCCATAGTACGTAATGTAAATAATTGTAAATAGTATAAGACCGTGGTCCTTTTTGTTTTTAAATGTGTATTTGATTGGATTTGCATTTAGTATTTGATTTGTATTTGATAGCATTTGATTTGTTTTATTTATTGCATTGTTCATGTTGTTTATTATTGTAATGTAATGCTTATTAATGCATTTATGCCACAGTTGTAAGTTTAGCTTACTGTCCAGGGATTGTACTGCCCGGGACGTGCAGTCCTTGGGAAGGGGGCAGTGTTACGAATTTGGTATTTAAAAAGCTAATGTTAGTTCAATTATAAATTAAATGGTTTTATTTCTCGCGCAGAGCAGCGCGTGACGAATATTAAAAGAAAGCTAAGCCGGAAAATTTAAAATACAAGAGCGCGTGCATTAAATAAATAAATATCTCTTTTTGATTTCGAGAAAGTACTGGAAAATTCTAGCGCGTGATTTTAAAATCTTATAAAAGGAGGAAAACATCTCAGTTTGTAATTGCTTAGTTTGTTGTTGTTTAGAGAACTGCTCTTGTTGATAGTAGCGAATTCGCGGATTAGCTTTCTTTAGATGTTTTGAATCAAGTTCTATTGAACGTTTGAGTAGTTAGAAGATAACTACTGTTGTATATTGTGATACTGCACGATTATTTGAGGACATTTAACCATTTTTATTTTGATAATAATAAAATTTTGGGCATTTTTTTCATCGGACTTGTGCATTCATTTCGAAACGAACCCGTAAGCACGCAACAGTATATAAATATATTTATATACGAGTCACATATATATCGACTCATATATATATGACTCATATATCGACATATATAGTCTCGTATATATCGACTCTGTTACCCGGCTCAGTGGTCTCAGTTTCTTTACTCTTACATGTTTGTAAATTGTACATTTTTTGCTTTAAAAATGATTATGATTAAATTGAATTATGTTGTTTTTATTTTCCGGTTAAGGATTTTATGCCTTTAGTAAATCTGTGTGCAATATTTTTAGAATTATCAGCAATTTTAAAGTTGTTTAATTGCCGCTAAGCCTGTTTTTAATGGAGGCCATTGATGTTTACATTTGGAAGAGGAGACTGGTGGATTCGTTGCCAATCTAGAGAAACTTAGCTTCGCAACAACAAAGATAACGCATTCATTTATTATTGCCAATTAAATCATGCTTAATTCTTTCTGGAATTTTTTTGAGGAAATAAGTGTTTGAGATTTACTTCGTAATTTTTAATATAGATATTTTGAGTTTTTATGTATTTTTGCCTTCTCGCGAAGTGAGAACTGAATTAATTGAATGAGAAATACTCATACGTCTATGAAAAACTGTTTCTTTTTTGTTTTGTTTGCTTAATTTCTTTTATACATCATTCTAGCTTTATTATAGTATTTGAATAGAACATGTGGCGACGATTAGATAATTCTATTCTTTAAATGATATAAATTTTGTGCATTATGAGTTATAATATGAACGAAATATATACGCTAACTGTCATATAATTATTGAATTATATAACAGTTAACTTAGTTTCCGTTATATAATTATTATATAAGTTAACTGCTATATAATTATTAATACTGTTAAGTGAATCTAGCGCCAGAGTGTCGCTATGGTAAACAAATACTGGAGTGAATTTTAAAGAATGCATTTATTCTATTGTGGTTTATGCGCTGTCGGTGAAGTAGATTTAATTCAATCCAATAAGTTTAAATGAAATGCAAGAAAAAATGCGTATAATTTAATATTCCAATACAAGGAAGTTATGTGGTGTACACATCAGATTTTTTACTTATAAAATCATTCCGAAGAGTTAATGTATCAGAAATTTCTTTTCCACTTTCCTATAATGTTAAAGTTTTCTATGATTTCTGGTAAGTTTACTATTTAATAGTTTTTATCACGTGAGATATATTTCGGAATATCTTGAACGCTTAATATGCTAATAAAATGAATCTTTTTATGAACCATAATATTAGAGGGAAAATACAATTTAATAGTGCAATTTAGTCAAAAATGAATTATATTCATATAAAAATACAAAAGAACGTGACAATAAGTTTCTTATTGCATACCCTTTTCAGTTACAAAATACATTTTATGAATATTTAATGCATAAGAAATTAAGAATATCCTCGAGATTTCGGAGAATATAAACTATTTTGAATTACATTAAATGAAAAATACCCAAAACATATTAACAATGTATATGCATTAATTAGCAGTTATTAGAAAAAGGCTTTATTTTTTAGATAACTAGCTGATTTATGTGGTCAGTCACCTAATATATTTATGCGAAAAAAAGAAAAAATACATATAACTATTTTAATTAATTAGTCGAGTTTCACTAAATTATCTAGTGATTTTTGATAATAAACAAGTTGTTACATTTTACGGAATTATCATAAATATCTATGTTAACAATAGAGAAAGGAAGAGAATAGATTGATTTTATTTATAAATAAATCTGGATAGAAAATTATGTTAATTAAAATTTATTTAAACTTTTATCATTTTTCTATTTAGTACGAAAAAGAAACTAAGCATATGAAGCATTTGAAATCGTAATTCTATTCGTGTTTATTTTTTACATATTAATCTGGTAAATATTGAAACTTGAGGTTTTCCTAATTTGTATAGATTCAGGCTTTCTAAGTTATAATTCTGATATCTTAAATTTTACTTGCCTCAAATTCCATTTTCGTGCCCTTTATAATTTCAAAAGATAGAAATGAGATGAAACGTGAGATTCTTTTCCAATTAAATAGTGCAGCCATAAACAACTACTGCTTGTTTTTTAATAAGGCAGAAATACTCATTAGAGAATAAAAAATTTACTTACTTAATTGTTGAATAATGTTCACAGATTTGACTAAAAAGTAACAATCGAAGTTTTTAGACGTAATTCTTAGATATTTTGCTTATCGAAGAACTTTTTTAATTAAAAGTACTTGCAGCTAGGAAGTAACTTGTCACGAAAGCAGAAAGGAGATCATATTATTTTTGTGCAAAATTAGCAGAAATAATTAGAATAAAAATTATATATAAGTAAGTTATTTGGCAACGGACAGATGCGCATGTTTAACAGTTATAAAAAACTTATGTGAACACCACATGACTTCCTCGAACCGGTCTATTAAATTATATGCATCTTTTGCTGCACTTCATTTACCCTTATTTCCTCAAATTATACGAACCTGGATAATCAATCTCTCAAGGCAATTTGAGAATGATGTCAGAAACTGCAGATTTTTAAAATTAAATATCCTGATCAAATGTTTTCTTACGAGAGTGAATTTTCTTTTTCATAACGAGAATAAAACTTTTTTAAATATAAGAACCGGAGACCGTACTAAAAGTTAGATATCGTTTTTTGTTGAAAATTAATTTATTTTTAAATCTGACATTGCTAAAACATGAATAATTCCATCATTTAAAATACTTCTGTAATTGGAAGTGTATGTCTACGACCAACGACTGCGAAAGTAAAGTCCGGGTTAGGAGTTTTAAGCCAGGTGATGGATGGGTGTATATATATTTGGTATTGCCCTATTGAAATAAAAGAGAAGATACATAACTAGACGTTAAGCAGTCTCATATGAAAAATTTGAAAGTTATATGGCTAATCGTTTTTCAGTTATGCGAGATACACGCATATATCTATTTTCACCATTGAATTTATTTTAAATCCATTTTACAATCTGTTTTCGGAAAAAGAGTCCTTTATTCTGCAACATTAATAAATAAGCAAAATAAGCAAATTAATAAATAAGGAAAATAAGCAACATTATTAATCGGAGCATCAATCATTATTTTTACGCAGAAATAAGATTCCATACGAATACCCGAAAAAAGTACGTATTGTTTCTAAAGTGAAATCGTTAATAACAAGGGAAAGTCCGCCGACGCAGGGTTCACTTGAAAAGTCTATAAATACATTTTTAGCAATAACAAATAAAATAATAAATCAGGAATTAAATTCATTTTATAATCCGTTTTCGGAAAAAGAGTCCTTTATTCTGCAACATTAATGAATAAGCAAAATAAGCAGCATTATTAATCGGAGCATAAATCATTACATCAATCATTTATTCTGTCCGTACGTATAGAAGCCATACAAAAAAATCAAATGATGAATTCGAAATGGTCATATGCATTCGAGAATCGTCAAAATGTAAATTTCCGTTGAAATATGATACCCGAAATTTTTCGCGATTACAATATTTCCTTTACTTCGCTCAAAAAAGTGGAAAGCACGCTACATATCTCATAGAATATTGAATAAATTCTTGTACACGTTTCCAAAATTGCTTATATTTTATCCCTTGTATGCGTTATTTGTATAAATTACAATTTTGGAAGTTCAAAGATCATAAAATAATAAATTTTAATTGGTTAAATAATCGTTGAGTATAACAAGAAACTGTCTTTTGTGACCGATTTGAATTTAAAAATATCATCACACCTTTCCCTTCTAACGTTTCAAAGCTAAAAATACTTTATAAAATGTAAATAAAATACATCATCTGCATTAAAAAAATGTTGATGACTAAGGTAAGAGTCTTCAATTAATTCTTTTGCTCTTCTCGAGATAAACTTTTGAACTCCAGCCAGAGCGGTTACTCTTTTGATCCTCTCGATGTAGTACTTTCCACTCTGATGCTCTTAGATGACTAACATTTTCTCGTAGCCTGATAAAAACACACATTCATCATTTTTTCGCTTTAAAGTAAAATAAAGGCTTCTCTATTACGTCACATCTGATACTGAAACCGAAAAAAGAAACTATTTACAAAAGACTTACAAAGCAAAATATGAGAATTCGGATACATAAGTAGTTACTAGAGTATCGTCTTAGAACTATACGCACTCTCTTTCTTTTCATTTTGTTATGGAGTGCGTAAAGCTTGAAATAAAATACAGTTATAAAAACGTTTTCATACAATAAGCTTTTATTTAAAATAGATATGCAAATTAATGCATTAAAAGGATAAAAATAATGTATAACACTGTTTAATTTTAGTACTAATAGATTAAATGGTTATATTTACAGAACTCACGCTTTTATATCGCGAATAATAAAATCATGAAAAGACCCTGATAAATTTAAATAGATAATGGCTTATATATTTGACAATGCAGTCGAATTAACGATTTTGCTATTTAGGCGTCCCACGCTTTTATTATCCGCAATTTAAAATTGTGGATGGATTCTGTAAATTGAATCATTTAATTTATTATTCGCATAAAATTATTTTTCCCTTTTACTGCAGTAGTTAGCATATGCATTTTAAATAAAAGCTTATTTGCATAAAAACGTTTTTTCACATTGCATTTTATTCTCTCTGTCGATTATACGTTATGAATGACGAAATATTTAATCGCTTTTAAAACACAAGCAACAAATAATAAGAAAATTATGAAATAAAGTAAAATAACTGAACGTCATCCAAAAAATTAAAAGAAAACTGCTTTGAATATTCCATTTCGGAAAATGGACGTAATAACAGTATTACTTAACGAGCATTTTACTTGAGGCTAAAATGAGGAAACGAATATTTCGAATTTTAGTGCACCGAGATGCCAACTCCGTCATTAAGTGCGCCAAGTTGGTAAACTCAAAACGTTTTTTTCATCCCGTTTACTTCAGACTGCAACGCATTTAAAAAATGTAGAAAGTCTCTTAATCAAGATTTTGTTATCATTCTTATTTTAAAAGCGAGCGAAAATTTTATTTTATAATCCATGAAAATTTCAAAACTTTGTATCCGATACATTTTTAGATGTTGAAATTTTAAAATCATTAACCTCAAATAGTATAAAAAATTAAGCGATTTAAAAAAATTCGCTAAAAATTCAGAAATTAAGTTACAACTTTCATACAAGACTCATTGAAAAGATAATTTTTTCGTTGTATTCGATGGGGAGAAGACCAGAATTCTGATGTGCTTAGTTTGTTCATTGAAAGAAGCCACGCGCGAAAATCCATTAAACAAAAAAATTTTAAAATGTAAATTGAATTTGGAAAAAAAATTGATTTACTAGTTTGCATTACCATCGATCGACAAACAGTGTGTGCGCAAAATGCTCTTTACCACATTAGGCAGTAGGTTAAAAATCGATGACAAAATTCCATCCACAGTGAAACACCGTGAGTAAACTAAATAAAAAATTTATAAAAAAGAAAGCAAATATCTACATAACAAAGTAATTACTCCCTAAATCATGCAATCATAATCATTCATATGCTAATTTTAAATTTTCATCTCGTTGGAGAGGTGAAACAATTTATGTTGAAAAGGCATAGCATTTCGGACCATTACTTTTACATTTCTTAAGTATCTTTTTTCATGATATCTATATTTATTTCTCTAACTTTTCAAGATTTTCTTCTTTTAATGTTCAGATTTTGCTTATGTCATTTCAAGAATCAAGTCTGTCTTTTAACATATCATTAATCTTAAAACGGCGCACAATTAAGAATTATTTTTAGTTTCCGAAAGAGAAATTGTTATAGTTGTTAAGGCTACACTAGGAGAAAAGACGCATTTGAAATTTTAAAAATTAAACAATTCCCCCAGTTTATTGTTTATAATAAACTAGGTAGAACAAAAAAATTATAGTTATGAAATGGAAATTTATTATTTTATGACTATAGATTGTAAATATTTAAAATTAAAAAAGGGGCGTTCCTTCCCCCACAAAAAAGTACTCTGTATTATATGCTCATTCAAGTAGATGAAAATACCCTTTTATATTTATTCTTACATGTATGTATTTAAGATTTCAAACCTTTTCGATTTGATTTTTCAAACATTTTGATATAAACATTTTCATTTAAAATTAAATTCCGAAATCGCCTTACTATCAACTTTACTGATGTTATATTTTTTGGTTAATTAATTTTATAATAGCATAAGCATTTCTAAATATGTTGAAAAAATGCATACTCGATATACTCCCCAAGCACGAAAGAAAAAGTCATGACGAGCTTCAGAAACAAGACAGCAATGGTAAGCAAGACTGGAAAACGTTCCAGTACGCACTGTTCAAGCCGTTTGTATGCAACAAACGAGTAACGGAAAGAAAGACTTGGAAAGGTTCGAATACGAACTGCTCAAGACCGTTCATCTGAAACAGACGAGCAACGGGAAGCAAGACTGGAAAACGTTCGAGTACATATTGCTCGATCCAGAAGAACACTGCACGCTAATTTAAATCTTGATATTACGATGTTAGTTATGATTGCAGTCTTCATCCAAGTGTGGTCGTTGGAAAGATGGATAAATTTTATATTGCAGAGCTCTCAAATTAAAGAATGAAGCATCAGGAATATGTAAACATCATTATTTATGGCACTTTCTTTATTGTTCTTAGTAAAAAAAATGGGCCTACTTCAAAATTTTCTAAGTCTGCTCAACAGCTGCTGAGCGGTGAAGATTCATTGTACCCGTTTTTCCTCTTTCCACGACAACAATTAGCAAGAAATTAATTACTTTCTTTTGTTTGGTCAGTTTAAAATCGAAATTTCTACAGACGCATCTTAGGGTCAAAATTTAACCAAAGTTCCAAGATAATTCTTTCCCGCATTCTAAAAATAGATTCCGACAAGTCTCCGCGTACGCACTCTCTGTCTCTACCCCTCCATTATCCACATCCTGATTCGAATTCCAAATTCCATTTTGATTACGCAGAAAGTAACGGAAATGTGTTTCTTTAACAATTAGCAAACCCGTAAGTTAAATAATCTTCTAGCCTTTAATGTACATTACGTAAATTTCCTTTTCATAAATTTTTCATATTTCTTTTTAGTTTTATGTGAATATATTTTTAGTCACCTTTTCTTCCTTGTTTAATTGTTTTTACAAAGATTGCATTGTGTTCACAATTTTTACAAAGTTTATATTGAGTTAATATGATTAAAGGCAAAAGTGTCGGGGTACAATTTTCTCAAGTAAGGAAATAAAACTCACTCTTATAAAAATATATCATGATTTTAAGGTCGATTTTAAAACGTGACTGTAGAGCCAATTTCTTACTTCATTCTAATTAGCAATTTTACTCCAAGTCATCTCACTTATACACAACTCATCTTACTAAATACTTTTTGGTCATAAATATATATATTATGTAATTAATCCGACTGGTCTATGTAAAGATTTTAGGTCGAATGTCATCTCGAAGGAGAGAAAAGTAGAACAGCTGGCCAATGGTAAGCTGTAATTAAAATTTAAACGCCTGATTATCTGCTACGAAATTGCGATTCCTATTAGTTTAAACTGACTTGCCGATTCATCGAACTTAAATTATATTCTAAAAGCCAAGCTGATTGTAATGCTTTTAAGTTAAGACGTCAAGTAGAGGTCCATTAAAGCTAATTTATTTTTATTCAGTGTTTCTATTCTGAATGAATTGCACTCCATTTCCTTCACGAAAACTCGTGACAAGGACCATTTCGATACTCGTTGGGACTCACGCACAGTTACAATGTGACTTTTGTTATACACAGTTACTTTAGTTTATATACATGTGCCACACACTGTTCTCTTAGTCTTATTAGGCGAAACCGGTTATATAAAGTAATAATACCGGGCTCATTTTCGTTTTATATTCGGACTAATTAGGAATACTGTTTCTAAATAAATCCCTTTGTTTCAGTCGTAAATTCTGCCTTGCTATGACTTGGATTATAAATTAAGGATCTCGTGCAGTGTGACTTTGGGATAGTTAATTTGTTTCATCTGAATGAAATTTTATTCTTATGCTCAAAATGGTGAGAACTTTTAAAACTTAAAAATTGAGAAACATTCAATGTACTCGAAAATATTTCTCTTCAAAAAGAGATCTAGAAAGCAAAAATAGTAAATTTATCCATCCCTCAAATTGACTACTTGTTTGAACTTGTAAAGATATGAAGGGTCATTTTTATACACGGGAGTTACTAATGCTTCTAAGATAATAACAGGTACATAATATTGTAAACTCCTGTATCATTTTCGCTTCATGAAATGCGATCTATTATCACTTCAGTAATAAGCAGATGGTTGTTCTTTCTGTTGACGTATAAAATGTTGGTAATTCCTGCAATGACAATTAACGTGTCATCGCAATTTCGCTGCCATTAGGAGAAAAAAAAATTAATGGCTCCTCGTTAAGCAATTTCGATACGAATGGAAAAAGTCACCTGATATAACAGTAGTACATGCCATTATTTGATATATGGTATAAGATGCTGAAGTATTTGGTGTCTACAATATGAATTAAAAATAATAAATTTCTCAATAAAACACTCATTTACACATAAATTTGCAATACGAATTTCTTGCATGCATTGGGAGCCGTAAAAGATAACAGCATATTTTATGCATTAAATGTTATTTAACTAAGCACTAATTAAAAACACATAGTAAGGTATCAAACATATACAACAGATAGTAAGGTATCAAATAACATAAAAATAAATTACCAGACAATTATGGTAGTATAGAAATTAGCACATGTATTAAATGAACAAATCGAAGGTGTCAAATTGCTATAGCAAAAGTACCTTCAATAGGGAATATGGTCGGCTCTAAAAGCAATACAGCACATACAGTGATGCGTGATGCTTTCAATTATGCGGACTATCAGTTCCATAGGAAGCGAGGGCCATTGCTCTTGCAAAGCAGTTGCAAGCGCGAAAAGATTTGAGGGGGCAGACTGAGAGCAGCTACGCGTCTCTCTAAATCATCCTAAACGTGCTCGATAGGATTCAAGTCCGGGGATCGAGCTGGCCACTCCATGCGCAATATTGTTTCCCGTTGAAGATAATCATCTACGATGCGAGCCCTGTGTGGTCTTGAGTTATCGTCCTGTAACGGGAAAGCATCACCTATTGCCCCGCTACATGGGCGCACATAAGCATCAAGGATGTCATCTCTATAAACCAGAGCATTCACGGTTTCCTTTGGAAAGATATAGAGGTCTGTGCGTCCACCCAAAGAGATGCCACCCCAAACACAGACATTGCCTCTTCCGTATGCATCTCTTCAACGGATGTTTGACGGATGATAACGGGTTCCAGGTTCTCTCCATATCAAATAACGCCTACTATCGCTTTCTAGACTAAACCTGGACTCATCCGTAAAGAAAACAGCTCTCCACTGATCAAGCTCCAGTGGACATATTGCCGTGCCTACTGCAAACGGTCCCTCCTATGGCGTGACGTGAGCGGCACGCAAATGGCTGGTCGTCTCGCATACAGACTACCTTCGTGAAGCGTTCTACGCACAGTTGACGTTGACACCAACCTTCCGGTGGCTGCAGCAAGGGAGGATCTAAAAAAAGTAGCGGTTCTATTCCTGCATGCACATAATGTCAAATATAGGTCATCAGCGCTCGTCGTAGCAGTTGGCCGTCCTTGGCTGAACCTCCTAGAGGCCGAATCCGTGGTTTGAAATCGCCTCCAAAGTCTATGAACCACAGTAGGACTCACATTTAGCCATCTGGCCACTTCTGTTTCACTTTATCTTGCCTCTAGTTTCCCAATGGTTCTCCATCGTAGTTCTGCAGGCAAATGATGCCTGGAGGTCATTGTTACGAATTGGCTATCTCAGATTTCTGGTGTCACTATCACAGTGAAATATGTGGGGTTGCTCTCAAACATGGACTTTTATTCTCCTCGCAGATGACGTATTCCGAGTGCAGCGCCATTAATTTGCATATTGCAGTTTTACTCAGCTACTCTTACTTGGCAACATATTTAAATTTTACACGGTTTGGCTTATTGTTGAGGGAGTTATCGCTATTTTTGTGATTTTTCTTTAATTTATGATAACCAGTGTTTACTCTCGGAATATTCGGAATAAGATATTCTAAATCTAAATCTAAATATTCCGATAATCTAAGATATTTGGAAAGTTCGGGACTTTTATATTTCGTAGATTATTTTTATATTAAAATAATTTTAATTCCTGTTTCCGGTTCGAATTTTCGCAAAACTACCCTTCAGACTAGTCCTGCTCTAAAATCCAAACTAGACGATTGAATTTCGAATTACCCTAATTTTTGATGGACTTTAGGAATGCAAAGGAAGACATCTCATCGGAGCACTAACATCGTTAACAAAATTTAAGAAAAATTTCCTTTAGTGTTTTACCTTTCCTCACTATAGAAGACCTATAGTGATTCCTTATTATACTCCTTAAACCGTTAAATTTGGCTTTCAAAATTTTTACCCTATTTGATAAACCCTTCTTTACAAGTAAATTTCTAATTCTTTGATGATGTGGAGGTAAGGGCTTCGTGCCTAAGTACTCTGTAACCGATTCCATTTTCCAATTCTATGATAACCTTTATTTAAGATAATGGCACGGAATACGTTTTCGAATATGACTGATTTATAAATGTAAATTTCCATTAAAACTGTATAATGTAATTTTTATTAAATTAAATACCACAGTCAATTTCGCTATTGATTTATTGATTTGCTTCTGGCAGTCCTCACCCTTTCCGAAACATTAAATCCGCGCAGGCAAATGTTTTGCAATATTCTTGTAAGCGAAAAACTCCAGACCATAAAGTTCGGCGAATTTTCACTAATAACCTTACAACAAACCCATGAATTTTGTCTATTTCCCCACGATAAAATTACAGCACTACTCCTAATGTTTAAGTATTCGAATTATGCTGTAAATAATATATTTGTCGCTGGGATTTTTGAATTAAATTACATTTAAATTAAAATGTATATTTCCAAAAAATGTTGAAATAAAAAATAAGCAATTTGTGAGCTAACTAATAATGTTTCGAATTTTGTATATATGTGAATAATATTAATGAAATTATATGCGACATTGTAGTATCTTTTATATAATGTAACATGAAATGTTGAAGCGACGAAGCTCTGCAGAAAAATAAGATTATTTAACATTGAAGTAAAAGGCTATCTATCGATAAATTGGCAAGATATCGTCAAGCTGGAAATAGATTTGACATCTAATTTTTATCGCCAAATTTGACCAGAGACCGTCAAAAGTCGCCAAACATGGCGACACTTGGGTTCGGTCCCTGTATAACTGTAATTTATCTATATGTAACTGTAACCGTATCCGGCCCTTACATGTAACTTTAACCGTATTATGCCTTCCAGTAGTTTCGGGAAATGGAAGATACTAGGGATTTCTCGGCGGCCGAGTGAGCATCTGCTCTTTGTTTCTCAGTTCAGAGCTGACTTCGGAATATTGAGACATTTGTGAGAAGGATTTTTAGATGTGCTTTGTATTGTGTTGTAATTCACGTTCTTAGTAATATGAAGTGTTATTATTAATAACGCTTTGTTATGTTGAGAAGAGCTGTATGTTTTCGTGGAAAGTGCGGGGACAAGTGCTTTTGTGGAAAGTTCTAGAACTGTAAAGTGTTTTTTTGGAGAAAATAAATTTTAATAACAAAAACAATTGAAGAAATTATACAAATAAAAAGAAACTGGAAACAACAGATGGAGGAACACGGTACAGTAGGCAGCAATTGTAGATTATACTTAATGGGAAGCCACACTTAAATATGTTAAACACTTAATTTAATCAAAAGTTGTACATTATTTATTGATGGAAGTAATATTTTGTAATCGAATTAATGTAAAATGTTTTAATTATAATTACTTGACGAATGAATGTAAAACTTTTTCATCATAATTACTTGCTAATTATGATGAAATTTCAATTGAATCCTCAATTTGTCTATTAAAATAAGCGAAAACAAGTGGACATTTTCACAGCGCTACTACTTTAGTGTCCAATTGATGATATTTTAGGTGGGGTACTAGAACACATTCTTAAGAATTCCTTTCGAAAAGGAAATTATCATACATATGGTAATATCTAGCAACATTAATTAAATTACATATGAAATGCTTAATTAAGTAAGGAAATTCAATCTTCATAAAAATGGAAGCATATAATAAATATTGTGAAATATCCATGACATGATCTTTTGTAAATGTCTCATATGATAAAATTGTTTTAGAATTTCTCTTACGAGGTATTTATTACCTTGTTTAGTATTTAAATTTGGGGACTTTTCTGAGAAATGCGATTTTAATAAAAAAATATACAACTTATTTGCTGTTCTGTGTGAATGACACAGTGATAATAATGTTGAATAAAACTTATTTACATCAGTGATTTTTTATAACATTATGTTATTGTTTTTAAGCCTATTCATGATAAAAATGTTTTCTAACGATTCTCTTAAAAATTTGGTGGCTAAAATACGTTTTTAATTTTATTTTTTAATTAATTAATCATTAAATGAAAATCAATAAAATTTGCATAAATTTTAGATGATTTCAGAAAAAAAAATTGAATGAAATGTTTTTAACAAAATATACTTAATGTTGAAAATTTTGTGATTATTATTTTGCAGTATCGTCCGCAGATCTTAAGCCCTAAAATTGCAACGCCATGAAGGAAAGCAAATACAAAAAAGATATTTATTGTTCGCAAAAACAGTATAGCATGAAGACAAAATGATTTAATTTGTAAGCAGTTTTGGTGTTTACATGGGTGCAAAATCAGTAGAAACGTCTTCCACCCCTGGTAGCTAAAACGACCCTTACCAGGCATGAAGTTAAACTGGGCTTCTATGATAGAAACGGGAAACTCATTCCATGCTGTTTCAAGTCTATGCTACATTTCATCAACCGTATTAGCTGGAGAGAGATAGGCGAGCCAGTCTCTCAGAAATCCATTACCAGGTGTTTTTAATGGGCGACAGACCTGGAGAACATGCAGGCCAAGACAGCAATGAACAAACGTGCAGTCAGAACACGAAGTTCAACATGTGGTCTTGCATTATCATGTTGAAAGATGGCGTTTGGCAAGCTTCCAAGATAGGGCACAACCCACTGGACGTAAAATTTCATATCTGTACCGATCTGCGTTCCAATTACCGTCGATCCGAACTACAGACGTGTCGTGTACCCAATAGCTACCTAAACCATCACACCAAGTGCATGGTCCCTATGCCAATATTGAATGCAAGCAGGCAACGTGCAGTCTCCTCGGAGCTGCCAGACACGTACACGGTCATCAGAATACTGTTACGTATAACCGGGAGTCGTCTGAAGAGAAGACAGTGTGCCACTTCTGTATCAAGCTTTGTCGCTCGGGACGCAACAGAATCGCTGTCTCCTTCTATGCTGCACTGTCAAGGGAAGCCGAAGTAACGGTCGCCCTGCTGATAGTTTAAGCTGTTGCAAAGGTCGACGTACCGTACGAGCGGATACTGGGCGTGCTGGAAACATGCCCATTCCTGACTAACGGTCCGTTATGTGGGTGTGCGGTTTCGAAATTACTGAAATACTGATTACTGAAAATTATTACTGAAATTACTGAAAAATTACTTTAATTACTGAAAAATTCTTGAAAAGATGAGAAAATTTTGGGAGAAATCTTAATGTCTCAGTCCAGGTTGTTAAATCAAATCCCTTAATTTGTATAGAATAATTAATTTTAACAATTTATAAGCCTGAGCTAAATAACTTTTAAATTGGCAAGTAAAGAGAAAACATTTTTTTTTTAAATTTGTCGTACCCCTGATGTTCAGTAATTGATTTATTCTTAATTACCAAAACTGCATACGAAGAATGTGTATAAAACTGTGGAAACTTTTTGGGATTTGAAGTTTGATTTCTACTTGTATGATTATTCATGCAAAAGCGTATGCTGCAAGTATACTCACACCTTACTATAGAATATGCAAATGAATTAACCTTTGACAGCCGTTGCGTAACGCCAGGCACGTTTGCAGTGGTGTAGGGAACATTCGACTTGGGATCTTGGATTTTCACATGTAGACTAATTTTACACTATGCAGTGGTTGTTTCTTATTCGAAATACCATTAGCATAGAAAAAAAAGCTGATGCGTACACTATATGACTTCCTTGTAGGGAATATTAAAATATAAGCAATTTTTCTTGCATTTCATTTAAACCTATTGGATTGCATTAAATTTACTTCGTCGATAGCGCATAAACACACAATAGAATAAATGCACTCTTTAAAATTCACTATATTTGTTTACCATAGTGACATTATGACGCTAGGTTCATTTAACAGCGTTACTCAGAATGCACAAAATTTATATCATTTGAAGAATTATCTAATCGTTGCCGCATGTTGTATTCAAATGCTATAATAAATCTAAAACGAAGTATAAAAGAAATTAAACGAATAAAAAAGAAGCAGTTTTCACAGACGTTTCAGCGCCGCTTACCTAATGCGCATGCGCTACTCGTAAACATTCTCCTCTGTCCGAGACAGATTGGCGACAATATTTGCTGCTAATACGAAACATTTAGTTCCTCGAATTTCATTAGAGATATATTTCAGGCAACATATTTCAACGAAAATATCCATTTTGACTGCTATCGAATGCAATTTAAGGATGTTTTTGCGTGACATCTGTACGTAAAGACAGAATAAAAATTTCTTTTCGCTGAAAAAAAATTATAAAACTTTTTTAAAATGAATTCTAAAGAGAATATTTCGTGGCGTCTGTGCGTACGTACGTATTTCGCATAACTCAAAAACGAGTAGCCTCAGAACGTTGAAATTTTGTATATAGGACTGCTATAACATGTAGATGTGCACCTCGTATTTTGGTTGCAATCGGCTGCACCAAAAGTATATAAATATATGTATTTATATATTCCCTCTGTTACCCCGCTCAGTGATCTGTTTCTTTACTCGTATATGTTTGAAAATTGTGCATACGTTTTTTTTTTTTTTTTTTTTTTTTTTTTTTTTTTTTTTTGCTTTAAAAATGATTGAATTATGTTGTTCTTATCTTCCGGTTAAGGTTTTTATGTCTTTGGTAAATCTGCAAATCTGCATGCAATATTTGTAGAATTATAAACAATTAAAAAGTTGTTTAATTGAGGCTAAGCCTAATTATTTTTATTATAGTAGCCATATTTGTTTACATTTGAAACTTAGCAGAACAGTGGATTTGTTGCCAATCTAGCGAAACTAAACTTCGCAACAACAATGATGACGCCTTTTTTCATTATTGTGAATTAAATCATGCTTAATCCATTCTGGAATTTATTCGAGAAAAAAGTGTTTAAGATTTAGTTCGCAATTTTTAATATAGATATTTTGAGTTTTCATGTATTTTTGACTTGTCGTGAAGTGAGAACTGAATTAATTGAACGAGAAATACTAAATCGTCTGTAAACAAGTTTTCTTTAAATTTATTTTATACATCGTTTTAGATGTATTATAATATTTGAATAGAACATGCCAATGCATTGAGGTATTCGAGGTTTGAAGTTTCTTTCCACTTTTACCAGCATATCAACGG
Source organism: Stegodyphus dumicola (assembly GCF_044657685.1). Lineage (NCBI taxonomy): Eukaryota > Metazoa > Arthropoda > Arachnida > Araneae > Eresidae > Stegodyphus > Stegodyphus dumicola. The sequence continues at coordinate 105,006,833 of NC_140771.1, forward strand.
GTATGTTGTCGATAGCAGCTTGAACATTGTTCTTCAGTTGAGCCAGGGTCTTTAGAGTTTCGTTGTGAACAGTCTCATAAAAAGGAATCACGCAGGGCTAAATCAGGCGAGCGCGCTAGAAAGATGGATGGCGCGATGGATGAAAATGCAGTTCTTTCATGAATTCGCCTTACAGAGCGATCAGACATCTCAATGGCAGCTGCATATTGGCGCGTAGATCGCAAAATTGACTGCCTAACATGCTCGATGTCTTCGGGTATCCTGATGGTTCTTAAACCTCCGGGGTTTTTTCCTCTAAAGGTTACCGGTTTCTTTAAAGGTATCCACCCATAGAAAAAATCGATTTCCGATCAGGAACACGACCTACGGAGGCGATATTAAAGTGCTTACTACTCCACTGCTAACGCGCGCTCCTCTCTCGTCCACTGCATGATCGGTACTAAACCTACATAATATAAAGCGTTAGACACCGCTCTTTTCAATGAGTGCCACCCCACCCTTTTCGGAATAAATGTCGCTAGATAGCGCGCGTTTCAAATAAGAAAGTTACCCTGCCGCACCCTGTATATATTATTCTTATGTATATATTCATTATGTATATATTTATTATGTATATATTTATTATGTATATATTTATTATGTATATATTTATTATGTATATATTTATTATGTATATATTTATTATGTATATATTTATTATGTATATATTTATTATGTATATATTTATTATGTATATATTTATTATGTATATATTTATTATGTATATATTTATTATGTATATATTTATTATGTATATATTTATTATGTATATATTCATTATGTATATATTCATTATGTGTATATTCATTATGTATATATTCATTATGTGTATATTCATTATGTGTATATTCATTATGTGTATATTCATTATGTGTATATTCATTATGTGTATATTCATTATGTGTATATTCATTATGTGTATATTTATTATGTGTATATTCATTATGTGTATATTTATTATGTGTATATTCATTATGTATATATTCATTATGTGTATATTCATTATGTGTATATTCATTATGTGTATATTCATTATGTATATATTCATTATGTATATATTCATTATGTGTATATTCATTATGTATATATTCATTATGTGTATATTCATTATGTGTATATTCATTATGTGTATATTTATTATGTATATATTCATTATGTGTATATTCATTATGTGTATATTTATTATGTATATATTCATTATGTGTATATTTATTATGTGTATATTTATTATGTATATATTCATTATGTGTATATTTATTATGTATATATTCATTATGTATATATTTATTACGTATATATTCATCTATTTAAATTGTACAAATTTTTAACAACAATATTCAAAGCTGTTACAACCTCTTCCTCAAAGGAGAGACTTTTTCTGAAGGGAAAAGTTCTGTAAAATTCGAAAGTTTATGAATTCAGCTTTCTCATTTACTTTAAGAGAATGCAAAGAAATATCTGTCACCACAACAGTATCAGGATATTTGGACGACATATACAAAGCTGCAATAATATATTTTTTCCAGTCCTTAAAGTAAGCAGCGGACCAAAATCATTAACATTTATTTTAGTGAATATTTCGCAAATGATTGGCACTGACGTCATTTTAGCCTTATTTTTGCCATTTCTTTCCCAGCTCGCTGACAAGCATCACGGGTTTTTACAAAATCTTCGGTTTCTTTGTAACCCCTCGTCCAATAAAAAGTGTCTGGACAGCCTTTCTTTGGTACTTTTGACAATCAAATGAACAGAAGTTCCTTCGTGTCACGTCTTTATAATTGACGACTTGAGTTTTTCCGGTATAACTACAAGCTGTCTTTCAAAGCCCGTTTTATCTGCCTTTTTCTAACTAAAAGGTGTTATTCTGTCAGATGATAGTTCTCATTTTTGCATGTACCTTCCTTAACTTCTTGGATGATTTTAGTTAGTTCGTTATTAGTATGCGGAAGTGGTGCAGTTTGAGTCAGTGCTTAATAATTTCACGAAAGCTTCATCTTCCGTGTTTAATTCCGTAATTTAACTTCATCAAAGGCATCTCTGGATGCTTCATTTTCTTTCTTCATCGATTTCAAGATCTTCTATTCATAGCGTTCAGCTATTTCTCTTTTCCTTTGAATTCTAGTAGAGACGGCATTAACCTAGTGAGGATGTCTATCAGGTTCGTTTATTTGTTCATTCAACAGCTCAAAAGTTCGATTGCCTAATAAATGCTTTCCTTTGTCGAGTTTATTTCTAATAATGGTAGACTTGGTTATTAGTCGCCCGGGATCCGACCTCAGCCAATGGTAAACAGGTTGGATTCAAATCTAATGGCTGTTGCACCAACACGTTTTCATCTGTCAGCATTTCCGGCCTGATGTATTTGCGACAAACGATATCAATGCGAGCACCAGAATCTCTTAATACAGGAATTTTATAACCATTTAACGTAACAAATGTTAGTATAAGGCAACAGAAATTTATCCTCTGGTTTTCCATTAATTCTGTTAAGATTAGCACGGGATTCAGTACTATTCTTAAGTTTTGGACATTGAGGTCTTAAATGTTGATAGGATCCATATTGATAACATAATAGCGTCTTTCGTTTTTCATGTTTATCATCCGAACGTGGGCTTCTAGGTCGATGGAACCAGCTTTGCGAATTAAACCCTGATGACCATTTATTTTCAGTTTTATTTTTATTATCTAAACTCACTTTACTTTGAGTTTGTGCATTGTATTTTCCTTTCTGGCGATCCACTAAAGACCGTTTTTGAAAGTTTCCGCGAACGTTTTATAGAACGTTTTTATATATAATCATAGGCATCAAGTTTTTCAGCTAATTTCTTGGATGAAATCATCTCTACCCTCTTGTCAAGAAAATGATCTCGAATTTCCGGAGGAACTCGATGTTTAAGTTGGTCAATCATCATCAAGTCTAGCAACTGATCAAAAGTCTCAATACCTAAGCCAATCACATGTTTTTTGCAACAATTTTCTATTTCGTAGTTGAAATCCATCCATATGATTCAGTAGTCTTTTTGATGTTTTATGAATTTCTGCCTAAACTTTTCCGGGCTTAGCTTAAATCGTCTTAACAATAAAATTTTCACGTGTTCATAGTCTTTAGCTTTATCGGAGGATGCTCTGGCTGTGTTACTTCATAAGCAAGTAATCTTAGTAAATTAGATACAAATCCTTTATCAATTTGAGCCCATTCTGCTTGCTTTTCAAGCATTAGCAAATATAGTATGATACCTCCTTTCTTGTCATCGGATTTCTGCATAAGGCGAGACAGCTCCGTTTTCGGCCGGAACTGCCCTGTAGTTTTCGACTTTGTCTCTGCTTCAAACTGCAGGAGGAGAACCGACGACAATACAATCGACGTCGTAGAACCGCTCCACTCTACAAAGTCAACGACCTAGTAGCCATTAAAAGAACCCAGTTAGGAGGAGGTCTCAAGCTAAGACCTAAATTCTTAGGACCTCATAAAGTGATCAAGATTAAACCACATGATCGATACGATGTAGCCAAAGTAGGATCTCATGAAGGACCTGAAGCAACTTCCACTTCGGCAGACCACATGAAGCTTTGGTCTGATTACATCGCGACTTGAGATCATTTTGCAAACTATTTTTTTTTTTTTTCCTATTTTGTGTTTTACAGATGTATTCCATTGTTCGGAGGTTCTCACCTGTCGATGGCCGAGCGTGTGGGAATCGTGCCTCAACGAAGCACCAGATGTCGCTCTCTACCTCTACTCTGTACGAACTCTCCAGGTTCCAGGATCTTCAGTTGGTTCGAGAAGTCCGAGAGAAGCGGTCTAACAGAACGCTCGCGCAGGAGCTACAACTAGACGCTTACTGGTCGCGCGTAGGCGATAGGACTTTTAACTTACCTAAAGTGACCGCACGTAGGTGGTCAGCTAAGACTTTAACATCTCCATAGTGGAACAGTGTGATTACTCTCCTAAGCATATTTAATTCATTTGTACATACTCATTCCGTTTATCTTTTCTTCTATAAAAAAAGGAATGTTTCTGCTTCAAGACTTAATCTATTTAAAGATTTTACCAGCAATATTTAAAGCTGTTACAATACTCATTCAGTAATTTCACACCGTTTAGATATAGATTCTATGAGGCTTCCTGAAGAAAATATTTTGAAATAAAGTTCACATAGCATAATATTGGCATTTATGTGCTTTCATATTTACAAAATAAGCTATATGAATGGAGAGAAATTTATTCGTATTAAAAATTAAAACTGTTTTTAATCTTTTTAAACTAAATTTAAACGTTCTGTTTTCCATGTTCAATCATCAAGCCTTGATCATAATATCATAATGGCAACAATATTTCTGCCATTCCCCTTTCTTTTCTACATGATGTGGCTGGCGTATTTTATGATACTTGTAAAACTTATTATCTATACTATTAAAATCTGCGCTCCTCTATCTGTCTGTTTGTGGCATCTCATCCAGAAAGGCGGAGAGCTGAGATTCGAGAGGGGTATCCCCTGATTCCAAAAATTCGTGGGAAGCCATTTCGAGCATTCTCATCTTCATACGACTTTAATCATAAGATATTATTTAAAAACACTGAACTAATTTTCCCCCTCTTTTTTTCGGGTGACAACAATCTCGCACGCTGGAAATAAAAATCTGCTTTATTTCGAAAAGTGTTGCCATTGCTCACTTTCAAATCCTAGAGTTTGTTAATAAAAAATTTCTAAGTTTTACAAAATATGAAATAAAAATAGCACTGCCAAACATTAAACAGATTATTATCATATAAGGTCATATTCTAACGTTAAAGAAAGCACGCGATTGCATACGACATCATTGTATGGCAAAAATATTTCGTGAATGTTAGCATTTTAAATTGTAGAGCATTAGATATTTTTTTTTTTTTTTTTTTTTTTTTTTTTTTGAAAGTACGAGAAGTGAAAAATGAGCAACGCTTTCGTCGGGAATCGAACCACGGACCTCTGGAATACGCGATAAACGTGCTGAACACTGCACTAAGAAGGCATGCTAAGAAAGCGGGAGAAATAAATTATAAAATAAATAGCTGCTGTAGGAAAATTTTTTTGTTTCAGGATAGGGTAATTGACACGATATGTTACTGCCACGTTAGTTCTTTTATTGGTTTTAAGAAAAAGTTTTCTTTATTACATTAAATTTAAATCATGATGTCATACGGACACCATTAGTAATATAATATAATCCGTAAAATTATGCAACACAATATATAGTATATTATAATATAGTATATTTTTAATTAGCCCAGAAGAAAAACTTTACTTCAATAACAACGTTTCCTCTATTTAAAAATGGTACTTTTAACTATAATTTCTAAATAAGCAAAGTTTAATACTCATCTACTTAATTGGAAACATTTTGTATGAAACAATGTTCCCAAGCTCATAATTTTAACGTACTTGCATTGCATTTCATTGCATCACTTACTACGCAACTTCTAGCGAGGAAAAGAGAAGAATGAATAATAATCTTTCCTTCTTGAATCATTAAACGTTCTTCCTGATTTTAGAAATTTAGATTAGTACATTACATCTCCAAGTTTTCACTTATACCATCTATCTTATGGTCAAAAGGAAAAGAAAAAAATGCGTGGCATGGACTTACTCTGCTGACCAGTGCTTATGTTTAACATAAAAAACAAACAAAAAAAACTTAAGTATTTGAAAACACAGGAAATTACTAAAATATTTAGTTTAAATATTCTTTATTTTTAAGCTAAGGACAGCAAAGATTTGTTAAGCAAGTTAAAATGGAATCCTAAGTTTTAAGACTGGAAATCAGGTAAGATGCTGTTCTCATACATTTAAGTTTATGAATTTTAAGATTCCACTAATACAACAATCAACAGGGTATTACAAGCCTTATTATTATGATCTAATTTTATGATTTCCATTTTACAAACGGTTTTGATGTTAGTTTTAAGATATTATGATTCACAAGAGAATCGACGGCTTACTAATATTTCATATTGTTTTTAGCATCATTTATAGCACAAATGGCACATGCTCCATCAATCAAAAATGACAAAAAATGTTTCTCCATTTCCTAATTTTTGACCAGAATTTAATTTCAACTGAAATGTACTGAAGCTTCTGGTGTTTGTTTTTTGCTGGCAGAAATAATTATTTATGAGATGTATAACGAATTTAATAAGCTGGTTTATGCTTAAACTCTTTCACATTAAACAAAACTACATGTAAACTGCAGAACTTAAAAAGATTTGTGTACTGTTATCCAATATTATAAATAAAGCAAACGATTAGTGTAATTTAAGTCCCCATGTAACTTTCAAGAAAATATTATTACTAGGTAGATCAGAGTAATAAAATTGTATTAAGTCAAATATTCCGTTGAAGATATAGGTGAAAGAAAATTTAATTTATACTAAATATGCTCCCATTCGGATGAAGGTCAAGGAGTGCTGCGTTTACGCCTAAGGATGATGTTCGTTATTAAAGTACGATGCTCGAATTAATTATTGTTAATTTAAAGGATATTATTATTAATTTAAAGGATGATGTTCGAAATTCTAAGTCAGATATGTGAGCAAATGTAGTGAAGGGTAGCTATGTGGAGTATAGGCATTTAAAAAACTACCAGTTATAAATAATTCGGACAAGGTAATGGAAGGGAGATAGGCTTCTGATCTTATCTTTTTAAATTTTCTCGCTTCAAAGTGCAATAGACATATGTCACCACTGGTGCCCCAGGCCTATCACCAATAAGAGTTCAGCGTCACACATAACTAGTCATAGATAGGTCCGAATTTAAAGAACTGAGGTAAGCAATGCCATCGACTTTATTATAGGAGCAAGTTTAATAAAGACTTAACAAAGGGTAAATAATACCATGGGTTTTAATATAGAAACGAGTTTAAATTATTTATTATTAAATTGTCATTTGATTCTATTTTAAAGTTGATGCTAAAATTTAAATAATTTAAATATGAGAGAAATTCCTATTGAAATCGTTTATCTTGTGATTGTTCAAGAATATTAATACATTTTTAGCTCCTACGTACAGATTTTATCATAAGTTTTGATCATTTTTTTCCTGCTAATTTGATTCAATTTAAATTTTACTATCATTTTGCATACTTTATTTCGCTATTACTATTGATTTAACTACTCTTTGGGGTTTTACTTGACCTGTAAATGAGTCCCAAAAAGCTCCCTAACAGGCGTGAAGCGAATTATCGGTATGTTTGAAAGTAACTACAAAATTGTGGAAAGGTTTAAGCAACGTTTTTATTTAAACAGAATTCAAAACATAAATGCACTCTCTTGTGCTACCAGTATCAGCCACTGCTTGTGGTTACATCACCAAACAGAACAGTTCTATTCAAGATAAAACAGGAAATAGTCATCAAAGACAGACAATTTAAACCTATTTCAAGCTGGCTCAGTAACTATAACCGGAGTGTCAAAATAAAGGTATCGGCAACAACATACCGCAAAACTGAATAATTGCAACTATCCGAGCTGCCAGGAACTAAATGTGAGGTGCGGCGTGCAGTCAGAAACACATTCAGTCTTAAAATCCCAAAACCTCAGTTTAAATTCTATATATTTCATTTAAATTCTAGCGAGAAAAAAGGAAAGAATTTAAAATACTGATCCAAATCAAAATAATTGGTTAATTTCATATAATAACCCTACAACTTTTTTAAACTTTCTATAAAGGCTTCTAGACTTTTTTTTTTTTTTTTTCTTTAGAAAATTAAAATTTAGGTTCGTTTGCATTTAATTTTAATAATTAAAAACACCACCAGAATAAATAAACAAAATCAACAACATTTAGCTGAACTTGGAAGAAAGAAAGCTTTTATGCGATTTTATTATTATTTTTTTAGCCCTTTTTTATCATTCTACGCATGTATTCGTTGAAGACATATAAGTTAACTCTATTTCTGCGAACTAACAGTAATCTGTAGATGTTATCGTATTTACCTGGTATCACAGCCTGCGAACTACTCTAATACTTAAGCTCTTTCAGTCATCGTAGGTAACTCGGGGATGATTGCGAACTTCTCTCTGAACTGAATTCTCCCCGCTTCACTCCCCCCAAGTACGTGGCCTCTGCCCCAGCGAGATTTTGGCTGACGGATTCGCTTTTATTTCACTCTTGTCACGCGCGTCGCTCGTCAGCAAGCGACAAATTGGCTGAAGTGAGTAAGGTTGCTATAAATGGCAAGTAAGCGCTTTTATGGTGATTTTGTGCTCAACACTTGATGTTTTAATTTAACACTGAATTATGCCCTGCACTTTGCCCTCTTTGATAATTAATCTGCGCTAAATCAGTTTAAGAGTAAAATGAAGGCAATGGTTTGAGAATTTATTTCAGGAATCATTAAGAAACGGTTTCGATGAGAAATACTTTTGCAAATGAATCAAGTAAGTCAAATAATGTTAACTCTTGTTTCTTTTCTATTACTATCATTAAATTATTTAAAGGAAATAAATCAGCTTTCCAGCATACATATGAAAGCTTTAATTGTCTAATGCTTCCTGAAATCAAATCATACTATCTTTCCATGTAGTGCTATATCTAGAGAACTGCTACATGTATGGAAACAACACCCCCAGGACCTTTAGTGACTCTGAAACAGAATTAAATGTTATATGATATTCGTTTCAATTACAGTGATCCTAGAGTAACGAACGCAGTCCTTTCCAGGAGACATTCATTTTGCAAGACGATGATTACCCATAAGTCTCTACGGAAATAGCTTTATATAGTTCTTAAACATAGCCCAAAAATACTAGACATCGTTTTTTTCCACTCTCCTTTAAAAATCTATTAAGGATTCCTTTTGTATTGTAAGTGACAGAAATTTATTAATTTATGAGATACAAGCAATTATACCATTCTCCCAGCTATTGTAGAGAAAAGGTTAGAATATTCGCCTAACACTGGAAGGTCTAGTAGTTCGATTCCCAGCGACATTGTACGGTAAACCATCGTCGAGCGCGGATTTACACGCTGAGAGTTTAAAGAAAGGTCTATCGGCCTCACGACATTACATCCAAATTTAAAGGTTTTATTGCTCTCATTTAACACCAATAGAAACATTCAAATCCTATTATGTTAGGCATGTTTAACCTCTGCGCTATTGACATTTTAGAAGCAATTCAACAAAAGCCATTGCACAAAAATGATTAAACTCGGATAGGAACAGATGAATTCATCAGTTCTGAATACTTGTTGGCATCAGTTGCGGACAGAAGTTGTCAAGTTTTAAAAGATTTCATCAATTTAAAATTAAAAAAAAAATAAACTGTATTTTATCTATTTTTATTTTATTTATTTAAGCGCTCTGCCGTTAGGCACTACACGGAAAGGAAGAGATGTGCCGTGGGCAACGTTTTAAGCGAAACTGATTCATATCGACGTTACACATGCGAAGAACCAAGAAACGCCCATGCAGTCAGCCCGTTCGCTGGGACTCGAAGCCCCCGGACGGAACTAACAGTGTTTAGCAGCTTGTACGGCTCGGCCACTCGTGAGAAAAAGAAACCGTACAAAACGCAAAAGCAGTTCGCGGAGAAAGATTTTTAGATATGGAAGAATTAATCCAGAAATGAGGAACGAAGAATTATATGATCTAATATCCCCAGCCGAGTGTGAAAGCAGCCATAATAAAGAGCAACATAAAGCGCCTTTAACTTAAAAGAAAATAAACCAATTGTTAAAAAAAAGGACCAGGAACTATTTAATTTTACGGTACAGATTGACCCAGATTAAGAAAGAAGACATTTTATGAGAGGAATTGAAAATCTCAGAGTTCCTTACCGCGAAACTTTTTGAAGTTGTGTCAGTCATTGCCCAACGCAAAAAAAAAAAAAAAAAAAAAAAATCGTTAATTAAAAAAAAAAAAGTTGTATTGTATACCTATTTATTAAGCACTAATAAAAATCCTTCCAATTAGCATTTGTTTAATTTTTTTTTTCCTTTTAACTACAACAATATTTAGGTTTGTTTAAATCATGCATAATTTCTTAACCTGAACTATACCTAATAATTTTTTACCATAGGAAGTTATTAGCCCACCAGCAATCGAGCGGTAAAGTCCCTGAACACTGTTATTTCTGACCGGGATTCGAATCCAGCGAACGGGCTGACTCCATGGGCGTTTTCGTGGTTTCCTTCAGAAAGTCTTCCACGAAGGCATCTCTACCTTTAGGAAGATAGCCCAGGAGTGCTTTGCCGTAATAAAATAAACTAATTTTGCCGTAATTATGGAGCGGGTTTTGCCGTACGCGCTAAGTTTTAATAACGTGACCTTCGAGTTCAGCGAAAGTTTACAATAGTTGAATTTTCATAAATTATCCTTTCCGGGGGAAAAAAAAAGGGTATTTGTCTACACAATTATCAAAGTGATTTAAGCATACTATATTAGTACATGGTTTCCCAGTTTTTCAGGATTCTGAAGCTTTCTATCCTTACATTAAAGGTGAAAGACCGCTGTCTTCAATTTTCTTACACATCTGAATGCAGTTTCTTGGAAATTTCAAGTTTCAAGGAAGGTAGAACTCCCAAGGGCTATTAGCTATTATTCAGGCAGCATATTTCAACGAAAATATCCATTTTGACCGCTATCGAATGCAATTTAACGATGTTTTTGCGTGATATTTGTACGTAAGGACAGAATAAAATACTCTTTTCCTCCAAAAAAATTATAAAACTTCTTTAAAATGAATTCTGAAGAGAATTTTTCGTGGCGCCTGTACGAACGTATGTACGTATGTACGTATCTCGCATAACTCAAAAACGAGTAGCCTTAGAAAGTTGAAATTTTGTATATAGAGCTGCTATAACATGTAGATGTGCACCTCGTATTTTGGTTGCAATCGGACGCACCAAACGTATATAAATATATTTATATATAGATCCACTCTGTTACCCGGCTCAGTGATCTCAGTTTCTTTACTCTTATATGTTTGTAAAGTGTACATTTTTTGCTTTAAAAATGATTGAATTATGTTGTTCTTATCTTCCGGTTAAGGTTTTCCCTTTAGTGAATATGTATGCAATAATTTTAAAATTATCAACAATTTTAAAGTTGTTTAAGTGCCGCTAAGCCTAATCATTTTTTGGATGGCGGCCATTACTTGTTTAAATTTGAAACAGCAGGATAGTGGATTTGTTGCCAATGTAGAGAAACTTAGCTTCGCAACAACAAAGATAACGCCTTCATTTATTATTGCGAATTAAATCATGCTTAATCCTTTCGGGAATTTTTTCGAGGAAATAAGTGTTGATTTACTGAGTAAGATTTACTTCGTAATTTTTAATACAGATATTTTGTGTTTTTATGTATTTTTGCCTTGTCGCGAAGTGAGAACTGAATTAATTGAATGAGAAATACTCAATCATCTGTGAAAAACTGTTTCTTTTTTGTTTTGTTTGCTTAATTTTTTTTATACATCATTCTAGTTTTATTATAGTATTTGAATAGAACATGTGGCAACGATTAGATAATTCTTTCAATGATATAAATTTTGTGCATTCTGAGTTATGAATGAAATATGATACTGTTAAGTGAAAGGTAAACAAATAGAGTGAATTTTAAAGAATGCATTTATTCTATTGTGGTTTATGCGCCGTCGGCGAAATAGATTTAAATCAATCCAATAAGTTTAAATGAAATGCAAGAAAAAATGCGTATAATTTAATATTTCGTACAAGGAAGTCATGTGGTGTACACATCTGATTTTTTAAGAATGTAAACAAGTTGTGGATTGAAAGATATGTTTTACGTTTTCCGAAGAGAAAGAAACCTATTTCATAATTCAGAATCGTGGTGAAATAAATGGTAGAAATTTAAAAGTTCAAAATAAGCAGCATTATTAGTCGGAAAGCAAAAAAACCGTCAATTATTACTTCTACATGGAACGCAGTCTCCAAACAAATATCAGAAAAGGAAAGTACTGCTTCTAATCCTGAAGCTAAATCAGTGGTAGCAAGAGAAAATCCGCCGACGCAAGAAACAAGTTGCCAGATCTATAAGAAACCATGCCTTAAATGCATCTTTAACAACAATAAATAAATAAAAAACATTAAACCATTAAAAGTACTGTAAAGTAGTGAAAGAGGAGTGGAAATCAACACCCTGGAAATTTTGCAAAAGCCTGGGTAGTTTCTTATGCTAAGAAGAGTGTCCACTCAGTTTTATTAATGCAGATAGAAATTCTCTGTATAACTCCTCCCATAATTTTTATATTAAAAATAAGTAAACAATTTAATAAAACTTATGTAATCTAACTCTACAGACTGTAGCTCAGCACTTGCGAGGTGCCATTACTAAAGTCTTTCAACATACAAGTGCTTCAAATCACTAAGCCAGGGGAGAAAAGAAAAACTATTAAAACCAAAAATAAGATTTTCTTAGCAAAGTGAAAAAAATTACAGCTCTTTTAAGTGTTAAGAAAATTTCTGAAAAAAAAATAGGGTAGCTAATGAATACGAACTTATTACTATGATTAATGAGAGAAATAATTATGCTTTTTTACTAAAAAAATTCAGATTTAAATACGATATCGCATTCTCTTATTATAACTTAATCATCCTTTTAGGACTAGAGCTAATGTTCATATTCATTAGCTAATTTATTATTTAATTAATTTATTTTTTATTAATTTATTTTGTTACTTTTCTGAATTAAGCACAAAAAAAATTCCTTTCTTTCAAACTTAATAACAAAAATGTTTTCTCTTATCTGACATTGTCTTTTTGTTAAGCTAAAATTCGATGTATTTGCATTAAAATATAAACCTCAGATAATGCATAGAGTCTAGCAATCGCTATATGATTTGAGGACTAGAGAGTAGGGGTAAACAATACACTCGGGAGGAATCCACCTAAGGAAAGTTAACAAGAAATTCAGTTAATCAGTTACCTTTTTCCCTCGTTGCTTGTTTTTTATGCTTTTAGAGTTTCATCCTTAATTAAACAATTCCAGTTTGTAGATATAGTAATCCCGTTTAGTAGATAAAATAATTCCAATTTGCAGAAAAAGACTGCACTTTATAGAATGGTGATAAAATTGTTCTTCGCATTCCCTAGCGAACGTTTGACTTAAAAGTTAAAATTGAAGTTAGTTCGCATAACTGAATTAAATTCAAGATGCATTACAAGCACATTTTTATATTAAAGCAAATAATAAATCTTTAAAAATTTTAAGCTAATTATAGCTTACATATAAATTATTTCCTGCAAGAAAAAGCTACAGTCTCATCATGTCAAAAATAGTATCTCAGTTATTTTATTTAGTTGCTGCTCACCTAAACTAAAGCTCTTTCCTTATTATTGAACATTATATTAAAAATCAGCTTATTTTCCCACTAAAATAAAAGTACATTTCTGATTTTAACAAAAATTATTGAGTAAATTATTTTCTCAGAAAGTGATGTACTGCAAATGTTTATTTAAAGAACATTCCTGAAGTAAATAAGCAGGTAAATAAACATTCTCCATATACATTCTGTACATTGTGCTACATATTGTTATGGATTTTGTATTTAGTTAGCTACTTTTAGTACAATTGTAATTAAAATTATTTTAATTCCTCGTGCAATGCAGCGCGTGACGAGTTTTAAGAGAAAGCTACGTCGAAAAATTCAAAATACTGGAGCAAGCGCATTTAATAAATACGTAGCTATCTCGTAATTTATATTTAAACTGAATAAATAAAATTGACTACTGTGTTAGCTGTAACCGTAATTATACTCTTTTGTTTTTCAGAAATCTCGAGAAAACGGAAATACCAGAAAATTCTCGTACACGTGTAAAAAGCTCTAAAAAGGCCGGAGAGAAACATCTCAATTCAGTTGCTTACCAAGTTATTGTTACTGATTGTAGCGAATTCTCGGTGAGATCGGATTAGCTTTCTCTGCGTCTTGGATTGCGTTCTATTCAATGTTTTAGCAGTTTAAAATATAACTACTGTGTGATATTGTACGAATATCTTCGAGGAAAAACCTAGCGTTTTTTACATTTTTTTGTGATAACGATAAATTTTATTAATTTTTTTTATCAGACTTGAGCATTCAATATATTATGAACCCATCCGCATGAAACACTTTTTGGTGTCAGAAGTGGGGCTCGAATGCCAATAAAAAGAGCGATGGAGGAGCAATTAAGCCAGTTCATGGCAGCCTTTGTTACATTTAAAGAAGAGATGAAAGATTCGGCTAAAGAATGGATGAAGCTATTAAAGCAAAGATGAAAGCTGGCCAAAATTCCGTTAAAGAGGAAATAAAAGCTGGCCAAGAATCCGTTAAAAAGGAGAGGAAAGCTGTTAAAGAGGAGATGAAGATTCCGTTTAAAAAAAGATGGAAGAATTCGTTAGAGATGACAGCCCTTCAAGAAAAGGTGGAAAAAACCGTCAAAGAAGAGATAAAAGCTGATCTAGAAAAGATTGAAGCAGGTCAAGTGGAAATAAAAAATGACATTACCTGAACACAAATTTGAGGCTATGGAAGGCAGAATAGATGCTGCTGAAAACAGAGTTGGGCACACTGAAGAAAGAATTTCTTCTGTGAAAGAACAAATGGAAGGAAGAGATTCTGCCGTCCAATAACAAATTGGTGACAGGGTTGCTGCAGTTGCCAAAGAAGTTGACATCTTAAAGAAGTGCATAGCGACAGCAAGAAACAATTCTGGAGGTTTAAAATTTCTACCTATACCTTCTCGCCTCTCTCTGAAGCTATCCACATATGATGGAAAGTCCTCTTGGCCAAGTGTATAAAACACAGTTTTCTACAGTGGCGGAAGCGAATGGATGGGATTCCAATGCTAAGACATGTCATCTCCCCGCTTCTCTGAGAAAAGACTCAGCTGATATCCTTCAGACTCGTCCCGAAAATAAAGGGCTAGATTTCAAAGCTCTGTCCGGCGCTTGGGGGATAAGTGTTCAAAAGACTACAGCAGGCTCCAGTTAAAATCGCGTCAAGAGAAGCCCACCGAAACATTCCAGGACATTTTTGGATGTAGAAATAGATGTTTCTGGATGTTTTCGCCAAGTATGTAGAAAGGTTATCTCATCTCGCCTTTTCGGAATGCCCGACAGAAACAAGAGAAATCCTGTCCCTGCAGTATTTTATCGATGGCATTCGTGATCCCGAAATACAGAAAGCTCTGAGAATGGTGGATATGAACGATTTAAAAAGCGCTCTAGTTTACGCCATGAAATTCGAGGCAGCCCAGCAAGCAACTCGTAGAGACTGACGACCAGTCAGAGCTGAGCAAGTCTACGAGCCAGTGGATCAAGTAATGGCTCGTTTAGATGATTTATCCTGACAAGTCAATGCTTTGATATGGTGTATGTGTGAGAACAAACTGGATCTAAAGTGTTGGAAATGTGGTATTGAAGGCCAAATATTACGGAATTGCAGAACACCCCAGAGCACGGATATAAAACAGATGATTTTACCAGACAAGTCAGTGCTTAAGACGAAACAGGAGTGAAAAGAAACCAATTCTAAAGTGCTGGAACTGCGACGTTGAAGGCCACATACGAAGAAACTGAAGAACGCCCCAGAGCACGGAAAATAAGACAGACGATTTAAACAGACAATTAAATGCCATGAAACGGAAATCGAGTGACAAGAAACCAAAGTGCTGTAACTGCGGAGCTGAAGGCCACGTTCGAAGGAACTGCAAAACACCACAGGGAACGGAAATTAAGATCATTTCTCAGCAACGCCACGGGAAACAAATTAATGACTATATAGAAGAGTGGAGGTTGCCAGATAATGAAAAACCCCGTTTTTAGAGCGCTCACATTTTCTGCAGTGAGTGACAACACTAATGGACTATCTACCAATGGACATAACGATGGAGTTTCTTGCAATATGATCATTGATACAGGAGCTAATGCTACCATCATTTGGAAAGATTTAGCTCAACAATTTAAAGATAAACGTCTTTGGGCGCCATCCTGTGTTACCCTCCGGAATGCGTCTGATGATAAAATCGACATAGATGTTAAACGTGAATGTCACGTTTGGAAGTGCCACCCACTATCACATGGCATATACGACAGATATTACAGATCCTTGCATAATCGGATTGGACTTTTTAAGGAAGTACAATTTTTCCTTGTATTTCAAAAACAACAAACTGCTTTCAGCATCATGGAATAAACTATCCATTATAAGAAGGGATCCTCACCTGGAAACGCCGACGCCTTGTCTGAAAAACCCTGCTCAGAGGGCTCTCGAAATCGTACTAAAATCGAACAGAAACACGATACTACCGGCTATTCTCCACCTCAGATGCTCTTCGGTCATGTCCTTTGTCTGCCTTGTGATCTCTTGTTTAGCCGCCCTCCGGATGCGGCTTCATCGCCTGAGGAAATACATCCAAGTTCTCCAGGCCCGGTTTGAAGTGATGCACATTTTTGCACGAGAGAGAGTCAAATTGGCGACGGAGAAGATGAAGACCCGATACGACACCAGAGCTACTGGACATCGATTTAACGAAGGACACAAGGTGTATGGAATACAACTCGACATAAAAGTCTCTGTCCGAAACTACAGTCACCTTGGAATGGTCCGTACACAGTCCTAAACAGGCTGAATGAAGTCGTGGTTCGGATCCGTAAGTCATCGAACTCTAAGACTGAAGTCGTTCATTACGACCAGTTAGCTCCTTACTATGGCCATAGTACGTAGAGTATATAATTGTAAATAGTATAAGCATATAATTGTAAATAGTATAAGTATATAATTGCAAATAGTATAAGACAATGATCCTTTTTGTTTCTAAATTTGTATTTGATTTGTTTTTAAGTTACTTATTGAGATTATTGTTTATGTTGTTTGTAATTGTAATGTAATGTTTATTATTGCATTGATGCCTTAGTTGTAAATTCGACTTCCTGTCAGAGACTGTGCTGCTCGGGACGTGCAGTCCTTGACAAGGGAGCAGTGTTACGGATTATGTACTTAGTTAGCTATTTTTAGTAGAATTGTAATTAAATTTTTTTTATTTCTCCGTGCAATGCAGCGCATGACGAGTTTTAAGAGAAAACTACGCCGAAAAGTAAAATACAGGAGCACGCGCATTTAATAAACAGATATCTCATAATTTATATTTAAACTGAATAAATGTAATTGACTATTGTGTTAGCTGTGACCTTTATTCTAGTCTTTTGCGTTCCAGAAATCTCGAGAAAACGGAAATTACCAGAACATTCTCGTGCATGATTAAAAAGCATTAAAAAGCCGGAAAGAAACATCTCAGTTCAGTTGTTTACTAAGTTGTTGTTATTGATTATAGTAAATTCGCGGTTAGATCGGATTAGCTTTCTCTGCGCTTTGGCTTGAGTTCTTATTATTGTTTTAGTAGTTTAAAATATAACTATTGTGTGATATTTTACAAATATCTTTGAAATAAATCTAGCGTTTTGTTACATTTCTTGTGATAAGAATAAACTTTATTATTTTTTTTTATCGGAGTTGTGGATTTTATCGATAACGAACATGCACGCATGCAACAATATATTACATTAATAATCCGTATAAATAAATTGAGCTTAAATTCATGAATGAGAAATCTTCTCGATTTAAATTAATTATTTACGAAATCTTTGAGGACCTAATGAATAAAGATCCCTTGTAAAGAAAATTTTACAATAATAAAGGGATTGGAGAAGTCCCCTTTAGAAAGTCCGATGCAGCTCAGAATGTGATCCGGTGAATGGACACAGCATTTTTTACAAGTGAGGTAGATTTTCTGCCATTATCAAAAGAAAGACATTTAAGGTGGCCATTTGTTAGTATAGCCAGAGCAGTCTGGGAGCCACGGTCACATTTAATTTCCAGGAGAGAGCCAGGGGATATCCTTATGTACCATTGGTGTGTATGTGGAATACGCCATATTAAATTTAATTTAGATCTTTCGTTTGAGGTCTTGATAAATAAGCGAAGAGCCAGTGGCCGTTTTATTCTCACTACCCTTTCTGGCCAGTTTACTAGAGACCTCATTACCTCAATGTTAACATATGATGGCAACCACTGGAGGTGGACGTCGTGGAATCTTCTCAGTTTGAGCAGAACAGATACGCTGGTTTCATGGTTTGCAGAGGACAAGCCACTTAGCTGCTGCGGTGCACTACGGTTATCCGATAAAATCCATAGCTCCCCAAAAGTTTACTTACTGAAATTTTGATATGTATATCTACATATATGCACATGCTTACGAAAATATGTACGCAGGATCCAAAGAAAAATTTGTATTTAGCCTTTTTATACCCGAATGAAATACTGCAGACTAGACGCAGTACTGTTTATACAAAGACACATGTAGATATCCCGGATCGATTATAGGTAATTGCAGCGCTCGTTTTAAATTTTAGGGAAATCAAATAAGCAGTGAATCGACACAAGAGACAGAAATGAAGTGTTAGCTAAATTACTATGAATTTGCATGTAGAAACCATTAATGTGTAATAATTACAACCCATATGTCTTTGGATATAAATCTAATCAGACAGCATTGCTTCATATCCATACCCTTAGAAAAATCTTAACTATATTTTATGATATATCTATTCCATGTTAAGTTCTTAGATTTGGTCTTCGGATATGCCTTTCCAATTCCAACGCACAGCCTAGTCGATGAGCAAGAGTCGTAGATAAAGCCCTTAGGTGATATGACAAATTTGGAGCAACCATGCATTTATCACAAGGCAAAAGTATCACCAAATATCCAATAAATGCGTCTATAATCATATTTGTATTAAATTAAAGCATTTTATAGCGGAATTCTATGACATGTAACTGATAATTTTTCCCTTTTAAAGCATGCCTAGATATCGATTCATAGCTGTAGATAATGCTTCGTAACTTTGCATTTTAACTATCTTTTTTTTATCTCACTTTGGCGAAAGGGTACTTACGTATTATCGCAACACCTAACTAGAAGTCGCCAAATTTTTAGAATGAGCCAAACTCTGGCAATCATGTGCACTATTCTTCAGGCAACCATGCTGATTACAATCCTTTTAGTCAAGCGATGTCGCCATGTGCTTTCTTTTTATTTTATTCCAAGTTCTAACACTTTTTATACATATATCGCGATATTTTTGCCTTAAATTCATTTTTAAAATATGCTCTTGTAGAATTTGCCAGCAGTGGAAGTAATTGGAAAATAAGAAAGAAGAAATTTCTGCAGTATTTTTTCGCAAAATCGCTAAAGAGAATAATGATGAAATTCTGGTAGATGGCCGATGCGCTCTGCCGAGTTTTCTGATTTTGTTAAGTGAAAATAGATCGCTGCGTATACGGGAATGAGAAGAACAAAAATAAAATTATAGAAGGATTTTATGAAAAATCTTTTATTTTAAAATCTATCATATAATCCTTAGTAAATGATTAAAACATGTATTTTAAATTGTTAAAAATGTTTTCTTTTGATAAGCTGATAATGTTTTCAGACTTATGATAATTATCGATATTTTTTTTTAATGGAAAGTCACGAAAATACCACACTTATATCAGATAAGTAATTTTTATCTTTTCCATCTATAAAAAATTGCTTGATTGCGTTAATAGATAATCATCAGCGAAAATTTGTAGTAATAATTGCAACCATCATAATGCGAGGGTGCATAATTATTTTATTAGAGACAGATGTAACAAATACGATCTGGAGTTACTCTTTGACAAAATACTTAAGCAAATGAAAACATTTCTAATTTCTAAATGCACAGAAGCTTTTCCATAATGCTGCAACAATGAAATAATAAAAAGCGGGATGTAAACATATTTCATTACAAAGAAACAAGAAAACATTTTGACTTACTCATCTCATGGTGTATCTCAAAAAGAGTCATATTATTCAAAATGCAATGATTAACTGCCGAAGATGAAGCAAATACCTACATTATCCAAACACTATAATTAAAATATAATCAATATTCATAATGATAGTCTTTCCTTGTGTGCGGTTTTTATGGCTTGTATGCAATACGTAATAAAGTTGCAGAATTTTCAGCGTCGGGAAAAAACAATTATTATTATTATTACCTTCAAATAATAAATGACTGTTTCGATTCATGTAGCTATTTCTTACTTCTTATAGTGTCTTAGCTTTTTAGAAGTTCCTCCTGAGATGTTCCTTAGAAATAGTTATGAAAATAATTCAATTACAAAATGCTGTAAATATATTAACGAAGAAAGTTTAACTTGAAACTCTCACTTGTTCCAATAAAAGTTTACAGAATGTAACTAAATTAGATTGCTTTTCTTTTTACTTCCTTGAACGAAGTAAAAAGGAAGTATTTTTACGTAATAGTAGCACAAGCAGTTTTGGGTGCCTTTGTTTCTGATGTATGTTTCACTGTATTTAAGTTATGAAAATAAATAAATTTTATGCCCCTAGCGAATTATTTCAACAATAAGAATAAATTTAGCCATATAGAATGCGAAAGCTAATTAGGTAAAGTGTGAGAAGGTCATGTTAAAGCTTTTACTTAAAAGATATGCATTCTATGAAAATGCAAATGTTATTTAGAGAAAACAGTAAGAGACTGCCATTAAAAACCTTTTATTCAAAATTTGTAAAGGAAAATAAAATAATACAAAACAAAGTTTATCCGCTTCTTATTAAAGAAAAAGACAAATATAAACCAACTTGATGCCTCAAAGCCTTTAAATTGCATTAAATTTTCATCAATGCACATAATTTGCATCAGCATATTTCATTCTTTGTCGATTCGCCATTTGACTTTATAGGGAATGCGTAGAAAATGTGTGAAACATTAACTGTTTTATGCTTTGCCTAAAATTATCTAAACATTCTATAGAATACCAGATTTGAGCTATTAAACATCATACTCATATTTTGAGTAAAATTTGCAGAATTAAATAAACGACAGTTTGGTGAAGACGCTTTTACAAATAACAGTAATGATATTATTATTAATAATTATTAAATAATGGTTAATATTAATAATAATGATTAAATTAGGTATTTATTTAAGTATTTAATAATTTGATTTAATTATTTATAGAAAACACATTTGCGATATGCTTTTGTCTAGAATATTTTGTAGGAAATTAATTGCCTACGCTACACTTAGAAATTCATTCGATTTGTTTAGCTGATTACGACAAAGAGCACATGGACCATCTGCCTAGACGGAGACTTTCTAAAGGAAACTGGCTCACATTCACGTTACACGGTTTCGTTATTGGAAATTGAATCGATATGAAAAAAATTCCACACATTCAATTGTTTTAGCAACTAAGTCACGAATAAACTGCAAAACTTCTCTTTATTTGTTTTTAAAAATATTTAATGGAGAATTATTTTCCGGAAATTAATTTTTTTTTATTTATTTGGCGAAGGTTGGCGATAAAATAAAACCGATTTTGTTTCTTCATGGGAGTACTAAGCCTTGACAATGAGGAATAAAATAAATAGGGGGGGGACATATAGAGCACGTTAACTTCTTCGGCAACCGAACTATTTCTTGCTCAACAAAACAATACAATGCAAACTCTTGTTTTCGATCAAGCGGATATTACTCTGTTTCACACGTGCATTCTAATCATTGTTGGAACTCCTGCTATTTTTTAGACTTCCCCTCCCCTCAAACGAGGTCTTCGCAGGGGGTTAAAAAAGGTCAGATACGAGAAGCGAATTGGAAGTTAGGATTATTATGTGCTCCTGAAAAGCCATGTAATTTTATAGCAGTGAATGTCAAATGTTTCAGAAAGTTTTACATGTGATTAGGGATTACAAACGCCAAACTTAAACAGTATTAGGCTAGAGGCTCGAATTATGCGTTGCACATGCTGTATTTCAAGATGGTGCTTTTAAACACAAGAACTGACTTAAAGAATTTATTATCACTATTCATATAATAAACCGTAAAATTGAAAAAATAAATTTCAATTATCAGCCAATTTTTTAATTTAAAATGAAAGTAAAAATAATTTTTTTATTTTAATTAAAACTGGAATGCACATCTGTGAACAACCTTTGGCTAACAATGATAATATGTAGAAAGAAAATTCAAACCATAAAATTTACATTACACCAAAAATAAATTAATTCATAATTGATGTAGGTGATTTATCATTTTCAGATTAAAACGACTTAAGGAGGTGGATCAATCTGGACTTAATACTTCAACTAGCATCCCCTGGTGCTTCAGATACATTCCTGTTTATCTTAATTAATCAGAAGTGATCATTTTTAATAAATAATTTGTGTGCTTGTCTGAAAAATTAAGGATACCACCTCTACACATTTAGACTGCAATCAAAGAAATTTAAAGTATTGAATAACAAAATTGTAAAACACACACACACCATACTAAATTCACAAAGCAAAAGCTATTAATTGGCATGTTAAATTCACAAAGCAAAAAAAAAAAAAAAAAAAAAAAAATTCTGGTGTGGACACCATATGACTTCTTTGTATGGCCTATTACAAAAGACACATTTTTTGATAATTTTTTTTTAACTTATTTCCTCGAATTTCATTAGGGATATATTTCTCATTCATTTAATTATTTTCACTTCGCGGCAAGGTAAAAATATATAAAAACTCAAACCTTCATTAAAAATTGTAAAATACAAAAAACCTAATACACCAAAACAGTAAAAAACAAAAAAACCTAATACACCAAAACAGTAAAAAACTATTTTTGCAATTAAAAATGACAGTTTTCACGCGAAAACAAGAAATTCGGCCAATTGACAGAGAGACAAAATTTTCCCAGCACAAAAGATTTACGTTAACTTTTGGTTTCACTTTAGCAAGAAGACAGTACACGTTAGTGCACCAGCTGGGGGGTGATTTGTTCACTACAGCTTCAGTTGCAAACAAATAGCCGCTACGTCATGCCAATGAAAAACGAATCAAGTATTGCCATTAAACGGAAACTGATTGACTTTTCAAGGAGAACAAACCAATTTCCAATTAATTAAACAATAAATAGAAGT
This sequence comes from Stegodyphus dumicola, assembly GCF_044657685.1. Taxonomy (NCBI): domain Eukaryota; kingdom Metazoa; phylum Arthropoda; class Arachnida; order Araneae; family Eresidae; genus Stegodyphus; species Stegodyphus dumicola. Next base: position 105,029,854 of record NC_140771.1, read on the forward strand.
GAAAGTCTTCCGTTGTCTTTACTATACAAGAACCAATGGTAAAATACAAAGTCAACATGCTGATCCAAAACTGATTCATAGTACTAGTTAAGAACAAGTCTGAAGAGGACATAAAAGTAACTATTAATGAGCTTATCTATCTGATTTACACTACAAGTTAAAAACCATTTTGAAATAAAGATTGAGTAAAGAGGTAAATTTTCTTGCATATGAAAAAAGTATTCCCCAATACTTTCTCATAGTAAAACAATGCAAAAACAAAATAAAATAAATAAAATAAAGACCCACCAGCGGCCGAGCGGTAAAGTCGCTGAACACTGGTAGTTCGGTCCGAGGTTCGAATCCCACGAACGGGCTGGCTACATGGGTGTTTTCGTGGTTTTCCCCATGTGTAACGTGTATACGAGCCAGTTTTCCTTAGAAAGTCCTCCACGAAGGCATCCCCCCTTAGGCAGATAGCCCTAGTGTGCTTTTCCATAATTAAATAAACACACGTGGTTTTCCCCATGTGTAACGTGTATACGAGTCAGTTTCCCTTGGAAAGTCCTCCATGAAGGCATCCCTCCCTTTAGGCAGATAGCCCTTGAGTGCTTTGCTATAAATAAATAATGCAATCCAATCCTAGGTATGAATTTTACAAAATTTTGACAGAGTTCGTTTCTACTTTTTACCATTCTGTGGTAAATTTTTCTTTAATTCAGGTCTGTTGGAAATTTTAAATTTATTGATTCTGTCTTTTAAATAATCCCAAGTAGGCTCTGATCCAGACTCTGAACGAGAGTTTTGACTACATGTGAATAGTTATACAAAGCCCACAGTTTGCAAATATTATCTTTCCTTTGAATTTGAAAATTATCTTGGGATAATTGTCCTGATAAAGCTTGTAATACGAGAATACACCCATTTTTTAGGGCTCAGTTTTTAAGTTTTGTTTAAAAGATTTAAATATAAAAATTATCTAATTATTCTAATTTAAAAAAATTGGAAATTTCCAAACCTCACACAATCCTATATCATTTAACTAAGTCCGGTATGTTTTATTGAAGGAAATACATTTTCATTTCAATACTGAGCTTTCGGATTGCCATTTGTTTTCCATCATTCTCTGAATTTACATTCATTTACAAATAAATTGAATTCCAAAAATCATGATGTTTTTTAACTCTCTGACTGATACTGGTTTTCGTAAAGAAAGCACAAATTTCCCGAAGCTACCATAAGAATTATTTTCTTGATTTCAATATCAAAATGTTCCTGGTACTTTATACGTAGTTTTATGTGCTTTTAATGCAGTACCCTTATTTTTAAGACATATTTTAAGATGCACATATATACACGTTCTTACAGATATAACAAAAAATATTCTAGGCCGTAAATACGGCCTCGCCGGTCAGAGGGTTTTAATACAGACTTTAATGAATTGTAATTATGGCGTTTGATTTATTTTACAGTGAAATGTGTTTGTTTTAACTATTTGGCCATGAAAGTTACATTTCCTTTAAATATTTCAAACCATTTTTATTAGCACACATTTTAAACATTCATTAGTCTTTTAAAATCAATTTGATTGTACCGATTTAAGATTATAAATGTTTTTAGAACTACAAATAATATTTTTAACAATTTACCTTTCTTTGCGTTTCGTGACCCGCCTTGAATGCCCTGCTTGTACTTTGGTATCAATCAAATTTGTTTTCATGGTATTTTGAATATGGTATATTTTAAAGAGTAGATTTACTTACATTCAACAGTTCACCTATTTTTATTTCAAATTTTCCACTAGAATGAAAACCCTTTTCTCGTATGAAAAGAAACCATAAAGAGTTTTCGAACAGTGCTTGGGTTGGTGAGAAAAGCAGCTCCTCAAGCTTGAACTTTACTTGACAAGAAAGATCTGCCAGAATTGCTCTTTTATGCTGTTTGATGCTTCGATGATATAAAACATTTTCCACCTTGTTTTGCGTTACAAATTGTGTTTGAATATTATCTGAAGTTTTACTTTTGGGGATATGAAAGTCTCTTGCGCTTTCATGCTAAATACTTCCAATACTTTCTTGTGTCATTGTATAAACAAAAGTTGAAATTAAGATGATATATAACATTTGAATCGAAATAATGAGAGACTTTAAATTAAGATGATACATAATATGAAAGTCTCGCAGTATGCTGAGAGATTAATCAAATAATCAAGACACAATAATTAAATCAAAATTAGATCAACAAAGGAGGGCAAGTTTCCAGCAGGAAATACGCATATCAAAATTAAAACGAAAACATTTCAAAATGAATATAAAATATTAATAAAACTGAAATGAAATTTATAAAATTATTCAAAATTGCTTGAATTTATGTTGTTTGAAGCATCAAACAAAACATAGCATCAAACAACATAAATTTTTCAAGGATCAGCTAAAATATATCTAGATGGTTGTGAATAATGAAAACTTTTCACAATAAGATACAGCCAATTAAGATAATTTAATTTAAATGAATTAATAAAATAAGCAAGGAGCTCAAGATTACAATAAAGTAATTTCTTTTATAATTTAATTAATCAACAAGATATAATCTGCTCCGACATGACACCCAAAATAAAAATAAAAAACATTATTTCAAAATAAAAAAGATCATAAAAATAATTTTCGAGTAAGAAACCTGGAAAACCATTGGATCAACCAAAGGCAATGTGCCAAACAAATATTTATAAAATAATATCGGCACTGATTCACGATCTAGCTAAGCTCGCAGTCTACCAGTCTGCTATTTACACCCACTCCTACTCTAACGCCCCTTTTTCTGGGGTCTTTTTAGCTTTATTATTCGCATTTAGTTTTCTGTTTTTATGTCTTTTCGAAGTTCATCATCTCCGTATTCGACTTTACAAAACTTTTATCTTTTTATTATTAACGTTAATGTGTTTACTTTATTTATTAAATATCACGCTCTTTGCGTTTATGTCACATACAATTCGATTCAACACCAAAGTCACAAAATATTTAACAACAAGCATATCTTTAAAATTTCCAATACAGAGCCTCGCAGGATGGAGTTAAAAACATTTTATTCCGTACAATGTTGCCATTGCTCACTTTTAAAACGTTGAGTTCGTTAAACTTTAACAAAATATGAAACAGACAATAAAACAAATTCCTAATTCGGACTTCCAGGTGCCCCTATTCGGATGGAAGACAACGTTATTTAAAATATAATGATTCTTGGTACCGCTGTTTTTATACAGTGCGAGAAACTTATATACATTCATGCAGATTCTTCATTATTTAAATTTTTTAAATATCATACAGGGTGATAATATTTGATGGCAACAACTTGAGAAACGAAACAGATGTTTATAGTGAACCGACGCAAAATGCCGTTTCGAGACTAAGGGTAAATGTCCTTCGGGCTAAAAACAATTAACATAATTATTAGTAAGAAACTACGGAAAAGCTTATTATATTTTTTTATTAAATTAATAAAAGATTGATTTTCTCCAAGTCTAGAATTTAAAATGATATAACGACAAAATATGTGATTAAAAGCATTTGGTTTACATGCATTATGTATAACTCCATTTTAGCCATTTGAGAAATTTAATTTATGTTCATATTTCTATCTAAGTGACTGCAATAAATATAAATTTCATGAAAACGTATTTCTCGCGAATATAGATTTGGAAATAAAAAAATGAGACACATTTTTAATTTCTCAAATTGTACTCGTGACAATCTAATATAAATTTGAGATATCCGGCATTCAATAAATCTGTGTTTGCACTGGAAAACTTAAGAAATAGCAAGTGCAGATTTATAATTTCATCATTTAATGTTAAATTTTACTGCTAATTTCTCAACGGAAAAGCATACTAAAGCTATTTGAGGAAAGAGATGCCGACTATAGGACTCTTTTAGAGAAACTGGATGGTATTCAAGTTACACATGAAGAAAATGCTCATACAACCAGCTTGATTGCTGTAATTTTAACCAGTGTTAATCTATTTTACTGAATCGGCAATGCGGGCCGTTCAATTTCCAAGTATGCTTTTTATTATGTGTTCTATACAAACGTAATTTGTGCAAGCGGGGGAAAGCACACACATTGAAAGTATACATAGTAGAATACACTAGAATTTTTAATGATATAGAATAATTATATATGATTATATACAGCAGCACATACTAATAATATATTAATAATATCTGTAATGTTGCAAATATAACAGAAATAGATTAGAAATTTTTTGAGGCCGTGATAAACAGCGGATAACTGAAATTGCAGGTATTGAATCAGTGGGTAGAGAAAGCAAGATTGTAAAAGTATTTATAATAGAATACCCATTTTTCCATTTTAAATTTTCTACTTTTTTTTCTGAAATCAGCAAATGTGTTTTATTATAACGTTTAATCGGGCAGTTTTTTTTATGAAATTAAAAGCAAAACTATTGCATCTTAATAAAGTGCCATTACCGAGATGAAAATAATATTAATTTTAATTGCATAATATAAAAGATGTAATAGACACACGCCAACTTTAAAACGGACAAAATTCAATCGTGGTAATGGCATCCTATTACAGTAATATTTATTCTTTAACAACTCATAAAGTTTTCAAAATGGAAAACTGAGCCGAATAGATGCATTTCAACATTTTTTAATCAAAGAGGCAAGTGATGCTGTCTATTAAAGATAGGCCTTTATAAAGGATTTTTAAGGGAATCTGGCTCATGTTAACACTATCAGTATTAATTTTACTAAATTATATTTTTATGATGCCTACAATAAACGTCTAAAATTATTTTTTCAATTCGTTGTTATTTTGTAATCAAATTTTATTAAATGCAGGAGTTATTAAAACATTAAAGAAACGTCATTCCTTTATTTTGTACAGATCATTAGGTACTTTATATCGGAGCAGGAAACGTGAAAAATGAGCAGCGCTCTCCCCGAGATTTGAACTTCGGACCTCAAAACTGCTAGCCAGAAGTACTTACACTTACACCTCGAAGACGCCTAGTAAGGAGGAAGAAAATGCCTTACAACCTGTGCGAACATTTAATAGAATTTAATGATGACACTGTGTATGCTGAAGTAATATTTATATAAGTGTATCAAACATGCACGAAAATATAGTACTTTGGTATTATCGCACTACCTTGGTAGAAGTCTCCAAACTGTAGCAACCAAGCGCATAACAATTCTTCAGGTAACCGTGTCAATAACTGTAAGTTTGAAGGAGCATAAGCATTTTCGTATAAGCTGTTTTGATTGTATTAGCTCTAAAAGCAAATTATTTTGGGTCTTCAGCTGAATTTTGAGATAGGGCCTTTGATTAACCTGCAAACGAAGAATGTTCTGTGAAATTTTTGCAGGAATATAAATAATATTTTGCTGCAAATGAGGGAATGTTCAGATTTGATATTGATGATTTTGTTCAGATTATGTTGTATTTTGATTCGGTTTAGTTGTTTATGGCAAAGCACTCGAGGACGGGAAGGAACCCGTACGTGGAGGACTTTCTATGGGAAACTGGCTCGTATACTACATATGGGATAAACCACGAAAACGCCAGCCCGTTCGCGGGATTCGAACCTCGGACCGAACTACCAGTGTTCAGCGACTTTACCATTCAAACGCTGAGTGGGGCCTGTTGTGCTTTGTATTTTGGAAAACAACCTTTTTGAAAATGCAACGTGAAGAAGTGTAACGAGCACGTCGGCACTGGAAGCGGTAATTGATTCGAGAATAGTCGTCTGCCATTTACTATATCAATCAGATTTATATAATATTGGAGTAAAGAATTAACAAGAGTTAAATTTTGCTTGGAAGAGTTAGAAGTGGCCGGTAAAACTATGGTAGACTGGAATAATTACATACGGGAGATCTCATTTGTAAGTAATTTTATAAATTGTTTTCCAAGATAAATATCGAACTAAAAATAAAATATGTACTTAATAACATGTATGATATGAAATAAATAACTTTTTCAATAGCGCCACAAATAAATTCTAGACTTCTGATAACTTCATGTACGCATAAAAACGAACAGTCACTTACACATTGCATTTGAGATCCCAGACTATAACACAACCCTCAGAAAATTCAAATAACATGTTTAAAAAATAGTGACAATAGATGTCTTCTATAATATTTCTTTTTTTGCCCTTATAAAAAATGTGCTTATAATAAAGGCATAATGTAGGACTGATACAGAATCAAAATGAAATCAATTCTTTACTATATTCCGGACGATGATCAGAAAAACCAGCTCATATCACAATGGTAACAAGTGAAAAAGTTATTTCCTTTCAGCAATAAAGTCTGGATACAGATAGAAGAAAGTCACCTGAGGTTATTTTACACTCTGAAATATTTGATTCATTGTAAGTAAGTACAAGTATTTCAACTGAATAACAAAATATAGGAAAGAACTTTATTGTAGAAAGAAGAGGAATTTTACGGATCAGTAATCCAGCATTGCACCAATCATTATTTATGCGAATATGGGTCATGACATCATGCACGGGGGACGACTTTTTGTTAGCTATTTAGGTATTATATTTATTTTGCTACCACTGCCAATATCTTTTGAACAGCCGCGGATGCTTTCAGTAGAACAAAAGTCTTCTAAGTTTTAACTGAATTCAATAAAATTGATGTAGTACGATAAAATACTTGAATTGTCACCATAGCTTGATCTAAAAATCGCATAAATCAAAACGTATGGATTCAAAATATCGTTTAAATTATGCCCAAAAAGATGCTGATTCTAAAGATGCCATCTTCCAAGCAGTATAATACGAGTATTCTTTTGAGGGACGAGCACAAGAGAATAAAGATTTTATTTCTAGCTGTATAATATCTGCATAGCACTGCATATTAAAAGCCGATGAACTATTTAAACAATATGAAATTGTAATAAATTTAGTGTACGGATTTACGTACGGATCCCTTCCCTTAGACAGATGTCCTCGAGTGCTTTGCCATAAACAAATAAATCGAATCAAAATACAACATCATCTGAACAAAATCATCAACATCAAAGCTGAACACTCCCTCATTTCTGGCAAAATATTATTTAAAGTGTAGTTTTAGAATCCTGTACAACTTTTTAAATTTATTCGATATATCTCGGAGAAACAACTAACATTTGGTGAGATTTCCAATAACATTTGTGACACACTAACATCACAACTAAGGTTTGTGAAATAGGTATCCCATAATTTTACAAATACTTCCCTGTTCTTTCCTTCGATAGTGCTTATCTGTGTGAACAGTTTTTCTCAGTTATGAAAAAAGAACAAGTCCCCAAAGAGATCCTAGTTAATAGACACAGATCCGACCTCTGTTCTGAAAATCGCTAGTGCGAGTAGCATATCTTCAGACATCCGACAGCTACAAGAAAAAAGATATCAAGTAGCGAAAAAGAAACTGTAGGTATCTATCTTCTGGCTAGAAGTTCTTTATTCTCTTTGTATTTCCCTGATGTAAAGCATAGTATGCTATGTGGTTAAAAATATATTTTAACTGCATTAAAAGCGCATTAAAAGCACACAGGCTTTTATATCTAATATTATCAATAGATATCCACAACTAAAAGTTCTGGTTAAACCAAGAATTTCAGATCACCTAATAGTTGGTATTTTATTATCTAAAATAGAATCAAAATCCCTTTTTTGTGATTCTTATAAAATAATACACAAGGGAAATAATGTATAAATGATAACTGATTAACAAATGTTGTGACAGTTTCTTTAAATCTTACTAATAGTTAACAGAATTCAAACATTGCTAGTATTCCTTTTGATTCATGTCATTCGCTTAGACCAGATGGTTATGCAGATTTAAACACGCACAAGAAAACATAAAAGCTACTTAAGATTAAGTGCAACTGAAGCTTTAGCAAACGAAACGCCGCCTAATTACTAGCACTGATCCAGTTTTTCTTCGCTGAAAAGAGTTTAGTATCCGATATTGGCAGTGCCCATCCAATAATGATTAGCTAAGGATAAAATCTTATTTTTTTTTTATCTCCAGCTACTATAGGTTTATACAACACGGATAGCTCTTTCCGACCAGAAATATTTCACCTCTCTGGCTTTGTGTGACGCCATTGTGACATCGTCTGCTCTTAAACTGTGTTCTCGTTTTTCTTATGTCTGTAAATGATGTGACCGAACTCGATTCTAACTTTGTCTGTTTACTCACCTTGGATAAGACAAGGTATCATGTTTTGAAGAAAATGGCACTGATGTGTATACATCTCAAGTATCATTTTTCTAACCTTGTCTGTCCATACGCCTTGGATAAAACCAGGTATCATGTTTTAGAGAAAATGGTACTGATATATGTAAATTTTAAGTCTAACCTTGTCTTCTATTGACTTTGGATAAAGACAAGTATCGTGTTTTAGAGAAAATGATACTGATATGTGGACATTTCAAGGCAGATCATTTAATAGCTACCAGTTATTGCCGATAAGTAATCAATTCTTTGTTGCTGTAAATTCTTGCTTTAGTTTTAAGGCAATAGAAATGGGCAAAGAATGTTTCTTGAAGTTTTAGTCCCTACGTGTGTAAAGTGATTGCAATCAGAGTAATGATTCGGCGCCATTTCGAAAGAAATTTATAGTGAAGTATGTATCAGGTTCTGTGTTCCTCCTTACTTGCTTTGGGAACATTAAATGTCCTGACTCGGAACAGGGAGCTTACTAAAGCTATGTTCAATAAATTTGGGAAGTAGACAATACACACAGGAAGGTTATACGAAACCCTTTATTTTTCTCTCTTTACAATGATTTCCGGACTTCGGAATACAGAGACCAATCACTTGTGGTCTGAACGTAAGAATATAAAAATATTAACTAAACTAAACTTTGGATTAATCAAACAAGTGCCTACTCCAAGATTGGCCGTATATTAGCAAAAAAGACGTATGTAGTACAGAGAACTGCTAACACTACGATACGTTTAAAATTATCAAGAGGATTAAACCTCTGGCCTTGAAGGCAACCAGCAACCGAGTAAAACTACTATGGCAAGCGGCCTGCTTCTAATCACTCCTTCCTCTCTCTTGCTTGGCAAAAAGCCACAACTTAAGTACTTGGCGTTCGCAAGACAAATTTGCATAAATAAGTTAAAGCTTTTAATTCTGGCTGGAAGTAGAAAATAAAAAGTGATAGTAAAGATTTAAAATAAAATAAACGTTAGTAAAACTTAGGATCCTTACATATGAAGTACCACAAAGTAAACATACTTTTAAGAACAAATTAAGTTATAGAGTTACAATGCATTTCGATAAATTCTAGTATTATATCTTTTACCTGCAGCCCCTTGCTACTGCTTTTGTATAGCCATCCATTTGATCTTACATCTTAATCTTCAAAATCTAGTTCACCTCTGCCTTAAACCGGAATTTGTCCCCAGTGCCCGATTATGCGTCAAGATTAGGAAAGGCTGATTCTGTAATCCCTAAATAATGATCCTATCAGCTTTCAGCATAAGCCTTACAGCTGTTCTTTTGGAAAATATAAGACAGCTGATAGCTTATAAATCCAACTGAGTCAAACAAAGTCCTTTTTTCGCATAGTTCTTTATTGCTGTTAAAATTTGACCGTCATTGTTAATCCTACTTTAACAAGGAGCAAAACAGTGTGGATTATTAAAGGTCAGCATCGAAAACGGCATTCTTCCGAGTAATAATGTTAATCGAAATTCTTAATTGACTAGTTCCTTTGAAGGATTTCTAAATATGTTAAACTGAAGCAAGTAAAATGAAACACGGAAACAGTTTTGTAATCTCCATCAAAGAAGAAATTATGAAAGGAAAAATCGGTACCGATTCAAAGAATGCACGATTAAAGGTATGCAAATTTACTTTTTAAGGTATTATTGTATTATTATTGGAGGTTACTTGAGCTGTTAATGCTCCAATGTAAATGTTACCTTAATGTATCCAATAATCGTTATTAAGCATGTTATTTTAACTCAGATTAATATTTCGCTTACAAACTTATCAAATTATTTATTTACATTTTAGTGTGTAAGGAATTTCCTCTCTCTTTATCGTGTGCCTTCGTAATGTAATTGAAAGCACATCCGACTAGCAGCTGTAAGGTTCAACTTATGAAAAGAAGAAACTGCTAGATTTGTATGTGAGTGTAGTAGAGCAATAAAAACTACATATAGTAATTTATTTTAAAAATTCTTAGTAACTTATTTTAAAAATGCCCTACATATAGTCACTTATTTTAAAAATGTACTACATATAGTAAAAATATATATTTATATAAAATGTACAACATGCAGTAAAAACGTGCACTGCATTTGAGTCCGTTCTGTCGGAAACCACGGAACCAATTAAATAGGTACCCAGCTGTAAGTGGGAATAATTAAATGGGTGCCTGTAATTTGCAAATATTATAAAAAATTGTATTTGATATTTTACAAAACTGTGTTTCTTCAAATTAATCAAAGAACAGCGAAGTATATATTTAACCTTAACAAAGTTTTTCAGCAGTATTTGAATATATTTTTAAAATAATCTTTCAAATCAGTTAATCTAAATGTATTTTCAACAGCTTTTACAAAATATGTGCTTGTTTCTTATAGGATATTTAAATCCACTTTAAACAAAATAATAATAATAAAAGCTATTCAATAGCATTTAAACGATGAGTTTTTATGATGAAAATACGTATGTACTTGTGGATGTGGCCTCTAAGGTTTTATTGCAAGAAATTTTTGTACTATATGATCTCTGGTGACTTTTTAATTAATTGATTTTAAATGAGTAAAATCTAAATGGTTACATAAAATATGGGAAATAGCTTCCTTCGATACTTTCTGCGTAAAATATTCGGTATTTCGTAGCGTATTTTTTAACTAATTTTATCGTCCAAAAATCGAGAGGAGAAAAAATAAGTGAGTAATTAAATTTCCAGAGCACGCGGTTACAGAAAGAACATAACAAAAGAAAAGTCATCATGGATAAACAGTCAATATTAGTTCTTTAAAAGAAATCCTCCTTCCAATAAGAATACATAGTAGTATTAACATTATAATATATGACGGATATTGAGTGGATATCCGGCCTATATCTAAAGAAGACTGAGCCGGACACGTGGCGCAAAGTATTCGGCTCAGTTACATTGCACAGCCCCAGGAGACCTCATATGAATGAGTCTTGATTGTAATTTCCAGCAGAGACACTGCAAGAGAATGGGGGGGAGGGGAACCATAAGACCTAGATTTCGAAAGACCAAACACATCAGCCATAGATGAGGCTACAATTATCTGGAACACAAACAACAGAAGCAAGGTAAAAAAAAAAAAAAAGTGTGTGAGCAGGTGTGAGAACACCTGCCACATCCAGGTAGCTTAATGGAGAATGTGCCTAAAACACGTTTCAAATAATAAATTCAAGGGAAAATAAAATGGATGAAGTGCTAATACAAAAATGCAAATACAAATTGAATTCTTTGAATAAAAATGAACAAGGAAATACAGTTAATGAACAAACAAGTTCTCAGAAAGGAAAACTATGTAAAGCAGAGGAAGATTTAAACTAGGCGAATATTTTAAAAAGTTTCAGAACTTAGCAGTAAAAAGCTAGGGGAAAATTACGCGAGGACAAATACGACCAAATACACATCATCATTACTTCATGATGAAGTTTAAAGAAAAAGCCTTCGCGAAATAAAAGCTCTAAGATGTACTCTTTTAGCTTTTGCTAATATTAGATTAATGAAAAATCAACTTATTTTCATTTAGATATTATAATTTTTTTGAAGCGCTGAACTTAGAAAATAAAGCTATAAAGCTGTCCTCAAGCAATTCCTCAATCTGGAGGATGTTCCAGTTAATTTGACTTGGATCCCAAATATGAGGAACAAAACCCTAATCATTTAAGCATTTCGGACTTGCGATTAGTTCCAAATAAACTTCAGACTCAATTTACTGGATGCTGTATGAAAAAGAACAGATTGATTATTTCTGTACAGCATTTCTTTGGTAAACATCAGTTTGACCCTGGGGCTCTGACATATTCGGTTTTGAGATTTTGGACCCCTTATTTTATACACAGATCATTCTAATATTCTGCTTCATTGGTTCACGTCATTCGCTGTTACTTTAGTTTACCATCTCAAACATTCGATATTCTACAAGTTTATTTGCATTTAGTTATTCCCAAATGTTCTTTACTGACTTTGCTGAAACATTTTCATTAACTGTATGAGAAGAATATTAAATTCCTCTTTGATATCCTAAGCCCTGAACTTTTTTTGGTACTTTTCCGTTTTGCCGGCGCAAACGATAAAGTCGCCAACAATGGTACAACTAATGCCAAACGGAATATCTTGGCTGGAAACCTTTTACGCCTCATTTTCTAAACAAGTCGCAGCCATTTCTTTTCAGATTCATTGTTTCTTTCAATACTTACATACAATTACATAGAATTTTTACAAGATAGTTAAATTTTATGCCCAAGACAATTCGCGGTAATTAAGTCAATTAGAAAGATATCACACAGCTCACCCGAAAGCGAAAATATAGAAAGGACAAAATCAAGTGTTAAATTCTAATGAGAATGCACTAGCGAAGTAAAGCACTGCGGTTTTACATACTTTCTGAGTAAGCTATTCGTACGAATTGAAGTTCTTCTTGCATTTAAACTTGTATTCCAAATTAAGATTTAACTTGAAATTAAAATAGATAATTACTGAGAGAATTAGATTTTTGTAGCGTAGTTTACGTGAGATGAGATCACTTGGGATTACGTGATACGAACCGGAAAATTAGGATGTTGAACCATGAAAGCATAGTAAATTCTTAAATTAATGTCTTTTTACAAATTTTTTGTCTTTATTTATTGTCTTTTTACAAAATTTTAAACCATATTAAAATGTTTATGCCTTCAAAATAAAAAATTCTTAGAATTAACATTTGTTAACATTTTTATGTGTATACTCTGTGTTGTCGCCAACAAAGTCTGCTTGGGGAGATTTGCGCCGGCGAAACGAAAAAGTACCCTTTTTTTATGCGATATCTCTGTAGGTTATTATTTAAATTAACCAGTTGTTATGATTTTGATTTTTTTATTAGAACTTTTCCTTTCCGTTTTCTTGAACAGAATGCAAATGTGTTCAAATCTGGTAGTGATCTGGCTTCGCGTGCGCACTATGTGCTAGTTTTCTGTCAACTCTGATAGCTGTAACTATTCGGTTTTGCGTTATATCGCTGCTTACACTTTGATTTTGAAGCTCCGGTACAATTACTGAACCAGCGTTGAGTAATATTTAACTGTGTAGTCTTTGACTACTGTTCCACATTTAACTTAAATTTGACTGTTCTGTTAAATTGCATTACCACGGGCTGTGGCTGATATTGTTAGCACACTGTGCTAATGTTCCAAATTTTATATAAAACGATTTTTTAAACCTTCTCCAGACTGTAGTTACTTCAGATATTGCGATAAGTCGCTTTATGTCAGTTGGGGTTACTGAACTAATTATCAGTTTCAGGCAAAGAGAACTCCATAACACTATTTACTATTTTCCCCTTTTATATTCTATGTAAGTTTCTTTTCTAAGAGGGGATTTAGGAACTTTTTACATTTTCATCTGGCAATTTAAAATAGAGGTAGTGGATCATTGGCTTAAATACCACATTAAAGCGTTGTCTTTATCCTTGGCCAAATGTCATTCATCATTCCTTTTTTTACAATACTTTTTATTAGTTTCCACTCAAGCATTTTAGGAGGAAATGCATTACCTTTTAAGGAACACATTTAAATTAGAAATAACCCGGAGATTTAAAAAAAAGAGTCCCTTAAAAATATGTAGTGTCAAAATTACCCGTTCTTTAAATGATGGTGAAACAAAGCTTCTAACATTTTGCATCAGCTTACTGGCTTTCTAAGCATAATTCTCTCTTCAGCACATATAACGAAAAATAGGGAATTTGTTTCACATAACTCTCAACTTAAGTTTATTTATACGGAATGCTTCAACTCTTTGAACCAGCAACAGCATAACTTCAAAACAACAAGTGGAAATAATGCAGATTTATAGAAACGGAATAAGGTAAGTCCTATGCGAAGCTGGATTTACGACAAAGCATATCAGACGTGTGCCTAGGAGCGGCATCAAAATAAAATATAAAACTTACGTCTAGAACAACTGCACACAAAGCAATATGTTTATGCCACGCTGTGTGGTCCGATAGTAATCAGAATTTAGTAGAAAGCATAATATCTCCCCATTTACATTTAGCGTCCATCATCTGTTTCTCAGCGCAATTATTTCAAAGCTTACATCGAAATACAGTATGTACGGCATGTATATATTTATAGGAGCTTTCTATCCATGATTTTTATTATTATCAAGCTATGAAGAAATGGTCTCAGATTGGAGGCCTCGTAGTGAATTTCTACGGCCCACGACAAAGACATTTCAATTATGTATTTATTGTAAATACGATTCTGCGAAGATTTTAAGATTTTAGTTATTTGAAGACCCAGTTTTTTCTCATTCCTATTAAAAACGAATATGAAAAGCTCACTAAAAGATCCACAGATAGAATTTATTGATTTACAATGTGATATAAATCTTATTCAACAATTTGAAAAATTCACATTTTATTAACTTTTATTCGTCCTCGTCAAAATTAAATAAACTCAGTTACGAATTTTTGAACTAAAAATAACAGCTTTGTTGCGAAACATATTTCTATGCCAACACCTTTTTTCAAGAGTTAAATATTAATAACAAAAGAACCCGATTGACCCATGAGGATTTACAACCCGTAATAAAGATGATTTCCAGCAATTTCTGTACAAGGCTACAAACTTTATCAGAATCGAAACGCTATCAAGTGCCAAGCTATATTAAGAAATAAAAATGTTTATTAATAATTTACATTTAAAGATATATATTGCTATTTAAGTATCGAATAAAAATTTAATAAATAAGAGAAACAGATATGTTGTTATATTTTATTTTTTTGTCCCATTTGGTAAATTTTTTCTGAAAACTTAAAAAGTTTCCATAATTTGTGTATTTTCAGTTTTAAAATAAGTTATTTAAATGATTATTTTAAACATAGAAAGATATTTTTAAAAAATACTAGTCTAAGAATTTAATATTTAGTTGCCAATATATTTGAATTATGAAGTGTAACAGACAAAAATTTCTTACAGATACCAATCAACATTAGACGTCAAACATTAATTTTTTTTCCTTTGCAATATTATTGTTATTACATTAACTATGTTTTGGTAAATATTTAGTGAAAGAAATTTAGAATTATGTAAAATATTTTCTTTATTTTGCAAGCAAAGTTTTCATTTTGTTGAAAAACATATTCTGTCGCATTAGCTGTTTTCATGTCGTGCATTTGGTCCGCATGCAATTTGAGTTTGACACCACTGCCCTGGAGTTCCTCGTTTCTTTATTTTAAAATTCCGAATAACAAAGTTCCAAATATTTAAAAATTAAATTAATTGTCTTTTCAGTTGCAATATAAATTTAAATTATTCAAAAATCTAAAGCTGATTAGAAATGCGTTTCCAATTGTCTTTGGGCTTGAGTAACAACAATACGTCACATTTAAGTATATCACATATTTTTTAAGGTATTACACTAGATTTTTTTAAGCTTATACACAGTTGCAGAGGTTTTCAAAATGATTGCACAAAATGAGCGGTAAATAATCGTTGCTCTTTCTTATATTTCGTACATAAGCATGATGACTTTTTTTTTCTTTATGTGTGTTATGATTTCTTTATGTGTGTTATTTCTTTATGTGTGCATGATGACTTTTTTTTTCTTTATGTTGCCTACAGACAAAGTATCGGACATTAAAAATTCTTTTGGTGAAAGAATGATTAATATTTAAGAAATATTTACTGTTAATCACGATTTCTGAAGAAATCACACAATAGTAAAAAAGAATTATAATATAATGAGTTTTTAAAATAAATTTATACAGATTAATTGAGAGCAGGAATTTGGAAAATTCTGTTCTTTCCAGAAATCGAACTCGACATCTTTCCAATTGCTATCCGATATGATGATCATTATAAGAACACGTAGAAGGAAAGCCTATAATTCCTTATTTACTTAAAAAGTTTCCATAATTTGTGTATTTTCAGTTTTAAAATAAGTTATTTAAATGATTATTTTAAACATAGAAAAAATATTTTAAAAAAATGCTAGTCTAAGAATTTAATATTTAGTTCCCAATATATTTGAATTATGAAGTGTAACAGACAAAAATTTCTTACAGACAAAAAAAATTAAAGAGTGATGGGAAAAAGAAGTGATACCTAATTGTTTAGATCGAAGTGATGATGAGTTATTATTCATCATAATTTATTCGGGCGTCATTATAAAGTTTCGATGTTGATCGCGAGTGGTAATTTTGAATATTCAACCGTAACCTCGTTGATAGTCGAAAGCAAGATCTTCGAACTATTAACCGGATGTACTGAGTACATCACAAGGACGTATAGGAATCCTTTTACTAACTTGCAATAAAATCATATTACGAATTAGGTTCCTAAAGCATTCTAAGTGAAAATAATGAGCTTATATCATATAGACCAAGTTTTACACTACCTACTGTTATTAGTCTAAAAATGTATAAAAAAGAAATTATGCTTTTCGCAGTCGTTGGTCGTAGTCATATATTAAAATCACCGAAGTGTTTCAAATGATAAAAGCATTTTTTGGCAATGTAAAATTTAAAAAAGTCATTTTCGACAAATAACGAAATATAACTTTTAATGCGGTCTCCTGATCCCTGTACTTATATTTGAAAAGATTCATAATTCGTTATGGAAAAATAAAATTAGAAGAAGTTTATATCACGTATGATAAAAATTAACCGGATATTTAATTTCAAAATTTGAAATTCTTTGTATCATTTTCAACTTGCTTTTGAGGGATCGAATAATTAAGCTAGAATAACCCGAGGAAATAAATTGAAATGAAGTGCATCTAAAAGCGCGTATAATTTAAATAGGCTGCAGAAGGAAGTCATACGGTGTCCACATCATATTTTTAAAGGTGTTATTACTGAAATAAGGTATCTATATTATATGACGAAGAATGTTTGTTCGCAATTAAACTCTGTCACTTCTATAGCTATCGTCACCAAACTTTCTAGAATTCCTCTCTGGGTCTTGGGAAAGGCCGACGTCCAATGTTTAAAAAAAAAAAAAAAGAAAAGAAAGAAAAAAGAAAAAAAAAAAAAAAAAAATCTGAAAATTTTCAGATTTTAAAGATTTACGACCTAAGAGGCTTTTTTTAACATTTTGTCTGTTACCTTTATTTATTAAATATCAGGTTCTTCGCATTTAAACCATAAAATTCAGTTCAAGAGCAATATCACAAAATAGTTTTAAATTGAGCCTATCCTTTAGAATTTCTGATACAGAGTCTAGCGCGCTGGAGATAAAAATGTTTTTTCTGTGCAACATTGCATTGATCGCTTTGAAATCCTTCAGTTTGTTAATCAAAAATTCGTTAAAGGTTTTCAAAATTTGAAATCGATAATAAAACAAATTTCAAATTTGGTCTTCCACATGCCCATATTCGCAGTAGGATTACGTCATTCAAAATTCGATGGCTCTATGTACCGTTGTTTTATCACAATGCGAGAAATACACATACATTTATGAAAATTTTTCATTATTTAATTTCCTTAAATATAATGCAGGACTCTAACATTTGGTGGCAACAGTTTGAAAAGTGAAACGGACATTTATAGTAAACCAACGCAAAATCGCAAAACGAAAACAATAGTCCTTCAGGGACAAAGCCTTTTTGGACTAAAAACCTAAAATCAGAGGCAGTAACTGCAAACTAAATTAACTAAAAACGCTAATTTCGCCCTCAATTTTTCCGAGTGCCAATAGTCTCGACGCTGGAAATAAAAATATGCTTTATTTCGAAAAGTGTTGCCACTGCTCGCTTTCAAATTGCAGAGTTTGTTAATAAAAAATTTCGAAGTTTTACAACAAAATAAAAATACCATTGCCAAACTTTAAATACATTATTTTCGAATCCAAAATTCCGTGGGAAGCCATTTCGACTATTCCCAATCTTCGTACGACTTTAATCAGCCGAGATATAAATTAAAAACTCTAAAAACACTAATTTTTGCACTCATTTTGCCGAGTGGTAACTATCTCGCGTGCTGGAGATAAAAATACTTCATTTCAAAAAGTGTTGCTACTGTTCCTTTCCAAATCGTAGAGTCTGTTAATCAAAAAGATTGCTGATCAATTATGTTCCACCTTTTCCACATTTAATCGACTAAAATTGAATAGAGGTGAAATATTGGATGGAACTGGAGCTCTTACGACCATTTGATTAGAAAAACGAAAATCATTAAAAACTGCGTACCATTGTTTCTGATATAACGAGAGAGAATTAGTTTATTTTTCTAACGAAATTTTCTATGTGGGTTCCATATCCCATCAGATTGAAAAATGTATGAATATGAATCGTATTTTTTGCATGGTATTAGAGAAGGATTACAGCGGTATCGTTCTCTCTGTTGTTAGATACTTTACTCTCAATCTAACTTAACTCGCATCGGGTACTTCCGTTAGTATTAAATAAAATAGATACAACAGACGTCTTTTCATAAGCTTCTTTACTGATGCCTCTATAATACAGGCTCTGGTCATCTTTCCACGTAGTTAACAGAACAGTGGAAATCATTTATATTTATATATTCTTTATATTCCTGAAATACTCTAGCTACGTATCAGTTATCTGAAAACCCATTTCAGCATTATTCGTAATACAAAAACCAATAAATATCTGCTCAGTCAGCGGAAATCTCTTCAAAGTCAAGTCTTGGAATTTAGAAAAGCCTTTTCTTTACTTTTGAATATGTTACTAAAGTTACTGAATGTAACGCACTTTGATTTTTTCTAGCAAATGAATTATTTTATTTTAGCTCTTCTGTTGTGTACGAGAATGAACTAAAAATAAATGCTAATTTAATATGTTATATTGTGCACAGCATCTTATTGAATTACTATGAAAATCATCCTAAAGTTAATCAGTTTTGAAAGTGATGAACCTTTCTCGAGAAAGTGATTGATTAAGCATCACGAACATCATCGATATCCGGGCTCTCTTTGGCGATCAATCTACGCAGAAAACGAAAATCATCTAAAAGCATCTATGCTCGTCTCACACAAGTTTCACTATATTTTATTCCATGACCACACATATTAAATTTATAATTTCAGAAATAAGCTTTTAATACATGAAATGAGATAGCTTTATTTAGAATGTTGACAGCCAAAATAATATGCTTTTAAAACATCATCTCTTATTTTTTTTAAATTCCTATGTCTTATATAAAACCCTTTTTAATTGCTTTATATTATATTCTCAATCAATATGCATCAAAATAAAAAACTGAAATATAAATACTGCCTTTTAAAAAACGATTTTCATAAATTTTTCAAATCTAAATCTTAGTGGAAAACAAAATAAGAAAAAAAGCTTCCCAAGGGTTTTATTTTCAGAACATTTAGAATTATATAAATAGCTCGTTGCTTTCCATAACCTTCATGTAACATACTATGATATTACTAGACAGTCGTAGCATTATCATATTCCCCATCTAAACTTTATCTATCATTTTGTATTTTATTAGCATAATCTCATAATATTTAACGGTGGATGAAAGCAGTCTAATCTCAATAAAATGTGTGTGTGTGTGAATATGGCAAAGCCTCGAGGGCTATCTGCCTAAGAGGAGGGATGCCTTCGTGGAGGACTTTCTAAGGGAAACTGGCTCGTATACACGTTACACATGGGGAAAACCACGAAAACGCCCATGCAGCCAGCCCGTTCGCAGGATTCGAACCTCGGACCGAACTACCAGTGTTCAGCGATTTTACCGCTCGGCCGCTGGTGGGCCCTCAATAAAATGGTTATGTGATTATACAAAATAGTATCCTCATACCAGACTAAGAGTTTTCTGTCAGCCTATGCGAAGAATCCTTTTATAACTAACTTCAAGTGCGTATTTTTTAATATCGTCCGATTTACGATTCTGAGCAGTGCAAGTGTCCTCAAGCATTCACATGTTTCCTTCTCTGAGTCTGCCGAAATACTTCACAAAAGGATTTTTGATTGCATCACGGTGCAATGAATAGTTCGAGACAATTTTCCATGTCAGTTGCTCACGTTTATAGATGCATTTAACATTTTAGTACAAGGTCTACAACAGGAATTTAAATTTAAGCTGAAATAAATTAGCTTGTATAACCAACACACCATTTCTTTTAAGAATACGTATTCTTTTTATGTACAGTTTCAGTATTCAGTATCAAAAACGAAATTCTTCTATGTACTTTGATAACTCTTTTAAGAACTAAAAATCAGCAATATTCTTTTACTAATATTAGCTCTCGACTATGCTAGATATACATTATCATATACTTTGAACTTGTTCATTCCTGAAAATTATTTTGAAAATGCTAAGAAGCATCCTTAAATATTCATGTACGTTACAAATTGCTTAGTAATTAAGTGCATGAGCAATTTCCATCCTAAGTATGAACTATTAGAATAACTATATAAAATAACATAAGAATATGCTATAGTTTTATAAGCTTCACCTCGCATGGCATACCATGTTGAACAAATGAAGAAGAGATTCCGTAAAGGTACTTTTTCACCATGAAGACCCTCAGACTATTAACACGAAATGTTTAGAGCATGTAGTTGCGCGAAATTTCACATAAACTAAAAGCGGTGTTTGGGGTTTTATGTTAATTAACCAGTTATTATAATTTGAACCTTTACTTCTGCTTTCTGTAGTCCTCACTAAAATGCAAATAAGTTGATGTGCATTTAAAGCGAGGTTTGGAATGTTTTAGACTTAGAATGTCTGGCAGCCTCGCATTGCCTTTTTATGGCAATGCGATAACGTACTATCGACAGCCTTACTAAAGTTATCCTGGGTTCAGCCATTGTGCTAGCCTACGTTTAAATATGCGCCATTAATTAATTAAGCCAGCTTAAATAGATCATAAATAGATCACTTCGTGTAGTCTCCTACAAAGTTACCTGAAATTAACTATTCAATTCTATGTTCAACTTATGCTATTCTATATTCAACTTATGCTATTTTAAATTCCCGCAAGTACCGGAATTATATTCTGTAACATAAGTAGTACTGTTAATTTAAGTTCTGTTAATTTAAAGAGTTCCATAAAAAGATTACTTTAACATTTTTAAGTCTGTCATTCGAATTCAGGCTGAAGCGATAACTCGCTTATGAATCTACTAGGGTCTGAAGATACTGAGTTAAGCTTTTATACAAGGGGAACACTATAAAGAAATAAATGATTTCTCTGACCTAACAGCAGTTAGAAAGATCCAACTGGTTTGCAGCAGCTAAAATTACTCAAAAAATGTCTTCCATTAGCAAATTAGATTTTCTAGAAGCAATCACATTCATACAAATTTTCAGTTCTAGTTAACGATCTCAATTCCAATCCGTCTTTCTTCTCAGCTTTTAAGGAAGTTATTTCATAGTTGTTTTCATTTTTCATCAATAAATTGAGCCAGTAGTTTGATTTCCTTCTTCTCACTTCTTCACTCAGGTTTTTCTTTATTACAGACTTCCGTTTCATCATTTGTACTTCCTGTAGGTGATTTGGTTTGGTTTGGTTTATTAGATTATGGCAAAGAACTCGAGGACTATCTGCCTTAAGGGAAGGATGCCTTCGTGGAGGACTTTTTAAAGGAAACTGGCTCGTATACACGTTACACATGGGGAAAACCACGAAAACGCCCATGCAGCCAGCCCGTTCGCGGGATTCGAACCTCGGACCGAACTACCAGTGCTCAGCGACGTTACCGCTCGGCCGCTGGTGGGCTCCTGTAGGTGAATAAGGTTCTATGTTTAAACTTTCGAAAAGTCTTGCAAATTTACAGTACGTATTCATTTGCCTCAAATCCCTGTAATTTTTGCTTCAAAAGTAATTTAAAGAATTTTTTACAATCTTGATATCCTGAACTGTTTCGTAAAAATCAGCAACCTCAAAGAAACATCACAAAAATTTCAAATTGGACAGTTAAGAATTACAATATTCGTATATTGGGTTGTTTCTTGCAAACTTTCGACTAATTTCTTCAGGAATGTAATGATGAACTATAAATACATATGATTTTTTAGAAGAAACATGTAAGCTATAAAATCAGAAACTTGGAAAACTTAGTTTTACAAAAATGTAATATTTTTTATAAATTTCAGCCAGCATATCTTTCACATACTCCTTTAATTATCAACGTGTGTCTAGTAAAGCACGTGTGCAAGTGTAAAGCATAGTGAAAAAATACATACGTAAAAGTAACTTCTAATAACCCCAAATGAAATCTTAAATGATTAAAATATTCACCTCCGTAAAATTTTCAAATTTGAAGTTTTTTATTAGAAAAGGCTTTATTTTTATATCTAGGTAAAAAAATAAACAATAAAAAAAAAGAAAGAAACCATACATGCTCTAACTTTCCTATAATCTCTATTCTTCGCATTCTTCGTTTTGTTAATGTTAACAGAAGCAAGAATGCAGAAAAGCATGACTGCTCTCAAATAAAATATAATCAAGATTCCCCACCAAGAATTCAACAAATAGGCGAATTTTCTTACCCATGCCACACAGCGTTTCTCCGGCGTTGTTTTCTGCTAATCCGCAGACTTTGCTCCTAATTGAGGCTTAATAACGATTGATGAATGACCATTTACTTCTATGAAATTAGGAATTATCTGCACTAGTCGTGTTCTTTTCGAGTTCTTAAACTGTTTAACAAAAGAAAACATGTAATTTTCTCGCATATCTTTTGCTTTTGATATGTTTGTTTTCTCAGAAGTTAAGAAATATACTGTTTTTTTTTTTTTTTTTTTTTTTTTTTCGTTTCAACTCCTTAATTGACGGATTCACATTTCTGATATTTCAATTTTTCAGTTAAAAATACTAATGACAAACCAGAAAAGTATGAAATAGCCAAAAAATTGAAAATAAATTCGGAAAAAATTCTCACTGCTTTTTTGGGAGCTACTATGCGAGTTCCTATTCCTGATGTCGACAAGGGGCGATTTCATTCGCACAATATATTAGTTGCAATGAGTGTGAAAGAGGTCGGTTCCAGAGTTATTTTAAATCAAACAAAGAGTACCTGAAGAATTACTTGAAGAGTAAATATCAATAAATACTAAACGAGAAGAGCTAAATTCCCTCCAAAAAATGAGAACATGGTTGTCAGTGACGTCAAGAAGCAATACGAATAATCCAAATGTACCGAAATTACAACATTCATGTTCCTCCCTCCCCCCACAAAAAAGTGCTTCGACTGGATGTCAAGAAAATTACTCTTCTAAGTTTCTAACAACTAAAAACTATCTTTTAAATAACTAAGGCTTTAAGTTGAAACATCTAAGATTCGAAAGAAACGAATACCGAAAAAAATCTCTAAGATACGAGTTTTCGAATCTCGAATTCCGTAAAATTCGTCGGACTTAAGGAATCGAATATCCCACCTGTAGTTTATATTAGGATATCGTTGTTGAGCTATAAATTAGTACTTTAACTCCTATAAATTAGTAAGTTAGAATAGATGAAAATCTAAACTGAGCTATAAATTAGAATAGTTCTATAGTGGATTGCCCTAAATTTCAAAACGGACATCAGTAAAAAAGTTACTAACATTTTAGTATATTTTCAGTATTTAAAGAAGTAACGAAAATTTAACAAGAATACATAGAACTTTTGGGAACTACAGAGGGTAAAGATTGCTTTAAACATATCATGCTAAGGAAAATTTATTTATCACATGCTAATTTCATTTATTATCCAGAGCTGATGCGTTAATTCACTTCCCTCACTTCTACGTAGTTAATTTTTAAAACACTTAATAAATTTTCTTTTAACTCCTTTTATAAGATCATCTGTTTCCGGCCAACTGAAACACTGGATTCGTATTTGAATATCAGCCATTCCTGAAAAGTAAAGTAGTAGCATTAATTTCCAATCGCTCGTCATTCACTTTCTTAACTGATCACTCAGCCATACCTCATTTCTAAACAAAGCTAGCGATACTAAGCACTCGAGGGCCATCTTACTTACTGCACTCGCCATTTTCAGTGACTATCCATTCCATGCTACTAAAGATGAGATCGCTGCAAACAATCTACTCACGCGCGAGGTTAAATAAAATCTAGATCAAAGAAAAGTTAGTGGAGTGAATATTTGACTAAAAATTAGATAAATGTAGTGGGGCCCGGTCGAGGAGCATTGATAAGTAGGGCCAATTTTCACGGGATCAAGAGCTTAGAAGGAGAGGGCTTGCAACTGTCATTCTTATGAATGGAGAATGGAATTTAGGGTTACCTTATTTTAGAAGCACATCCAAGTTTTGTCGCCACCTATGGTTATAAAATAAGTTTCTGTCGCCAAGCACTTTGTAGTGTAGATATTATTTGGTAAGTCTGATGGCTGCATTAATTATTTGTTTGAACTTTGGACAAGGATGGTTGAGGCAGATCTTAATTTCCTTTTAAATTGTTTTGCATAAGTAGAAGAGGATAAGATTTGTAATTTTTAGTTTATAACCTGCAAGACAATAATATCCAGTATTGCTTATCTTGTCTACTGATTATTGCATTTGTTGTACTTCAATAACACAGGTTTGGATTTAAAGAAATACAACTGATAAAGTACTTATTTCATTCAAGAGAAAATACAATAATTCTTTCGTATATTCTCTCCGTTCATTTTCCATCTGTTTCGGGGGGAAAATCCAGTACTTACAGTTAGTCAATAAAGTCTGCGAACATCAAGAAAAGTAAAATCAAATCCAAATTTGAAGGTGCGAAAAGGGTAGTTTCTTAAAGTTTTATTTTTTAAATATTTAGTTTCAATAAGGGACTTTGAAATTATTTAACTGTAATATTTTCATATCTAATAATTTATGCACACTAATTTTTAAAAGATAAGTGGCCAGAAATCAAAGCCAATAAAGTTTGCGTACATCGCGAAGGAGGCGGGGGGATTTCTTATCTAACTTTCAAACTTCGAACTTGAGAATGCAAAAACGGTTACACTTTCAAGGTCATTGACGAAGCAAATTTCACGTTGATTGGAAGTTGTTATTTCTATTTTCTTTGACGAAAATGACAACCAATAAAGAAATTCCTTTAGTTACGAGACAACTAATTATCAGATTGAGAGATGAAAGTAAAACTCTTCGTTATATTGATAAAACCATTGGAAAACCATTTTCTAGGGTGCAAAGAGTTATTCAAAACTATCTAGACACTGGTAGTCTTGCTGTAAAACAAAGATGTGGGAGACCGAAGAAGCTAACGCAGAGAGAAGAAGGAAATTTTTTTTTTACGAATTAAACAAAATCCTAAACTTTCTGCTGCAAGCATTGCAAAAGACATTTTTTTAACTAGCAACAAGGAAATTTCTCCTGAAACTGTACGAAAATTGCTGCGAAAGGCCGATTATCATGGACGCAAACCTAGGTCTAAGCCATACATTTCCGAGACAAATAGAAAGAAAAGAATTGCTTTTGCCAAAACATATTTAAACTCCTCTCAGGACTTCTGGAACATTGTAATTTGGTCAGATGAAAGTAAATTTACAATATTCAATGTTAATGGCCACCGTATTGTATAGAGAAAACCAGGAACAGAACTGATTCTGAGAAATTTAAATCCAACTGTCAAACATGGAGCTGGCGGTGTGATGGAATGGGGGTGTATGTCGTCGAAAGGAGTTGAAATTTTCACATTATTGATAAAGTCATGGATAAGTATGTTTATCTGGATATTTTGAAGAAACATCTACAAGACAGTGCCCGAAATTTAAACCTTTCTAATACCTTTATTTTCCACCAAGACCACGACCCGAAACATACAGCTTAAAATTGTGAAAGAATATCTCCTCTATCACACTCCAAGACAGTTGCGTACTCCTCCACAGTCACCAGACCTCAATCCAATCGAACATTTGTGGGCAAAATTGGAGAAACGAATTCAAAAACACAATATTACGTCGGGAAATGAGCTAATTAGTAAATTGCAGGAAGAATGGGCGTCGGATGACACTGAAAAACTAGTTCAGTCAATGCCCAGACGTCTGCAAGCTGTTTTGAAGAATAAAGGATATCCTACAAAGTATTGAAGTAATGTAAAAAACTTATATTTTGCTTTTTTTTTTTTTTTTTTTTTTTTTTTTTTTGAAAGTGTACGCAGACTTATTGGAGGGAATTTCTGAGTTTTTTTGACGAAATATATTTTTGAAAAAATGTAAAAAGTATTACACTGATATTATTTACTTTTTATTTAAGCTTACAATTTTAGTTGATGGAAGAAAAAAATGCATTGATTAAAATACATTTTTCTATGCTTTAAGTGTTTTTATTTTAATTTCAAATTTAGTCTGTACGCAGACTTTTGTGACTAACTGTATATATAAGTCGATGTTCGAGATTTATGCAAAATATATGTTACATTCCTACCTGCATAAATTCTATTTAACTTCGGCTTCTTGACTCAGTATCTGAAGACGTGTCCATAAATTTGCTTGGACAGCAGCGCCAAAAGTATAGATTTATGCAACAGCAAAGGTTCAAGAAAATATATTTGGGTAGAAAATATGATCTATTCCAGCAGAAACATTGTATGTATCCTAGTATGCACTGTATATATGTCGGAAATGTGATATTATTCACATGCTTTCCTTGCTTATATTTACAATAGAATGAAAACAATTTATTCAAGCACAAGAAAAAGAAGGCTAAAAAAATTGAAACGGAATAAAAAGCAGTATTTCTAAAAATAAATACAAAAGTTATTTCTTTATGGTTCATGTACAAATCGCGGCCAAAATACAAAATTTGTTCTTCTAATCAAAATTCCAAATACAACGTTGTAAATGAACCCATAATAGATATCAGTCTTGTTTTGGATAGTCATTTTCTGTAGGTATTTTATTTGCTTTTTTACCTATCTTAAATTTCATAATTGGCTATATGAAAACGGAAAGTAAAACTTGACATTTCGTCCAATTAATGGGGAAAAAAGTGATATTTTTTGCATTTGTCCAAATTATAGGGCTATGGAAAAAGATATCAACAAGTTTAACATAATAACACTTAGAAACAAAATTCTATGCTACTTCATTCTTTTTACTGCACACTATTCTATGCTTTATCATATTTTGCTAATTTCTTCCCTCCGAGGAAATGATTATCCTAACATTTGAATTTGAAATTTAAATGTTTCTGAAATTGTTGCACAAACATTTCTTTGCACACATTCTATACAAACTTCCCTACGCATGTTTCTTAAATTAGAAAAATTTCAGAAACAGTGATTCTCAACCTTTTCTTTCCATGCACTCCTTTCACTATTATTAGATCAGCCGCTCTCCTTTCCAAAACTTGAAAATACATACATATATATTTATTTATTTAGATTGTTTTTTAACGTGATTTATAATTTAAACAGTTATTCAAGTATTCAAGTACGTTATTCAAGTATGTTTTTTAACGTGATTAAAATTAAATTATTATTTAAATATAATTTATAGAAAATGTTGATAAATACCAAAACTTTAATAAAAGTAGTTTTTATATTCATAAACTAAAACTAAATACTTAACAGCTAAATGAACGGCTGATCGCACCCCCCTACAAAACTATGAAATTCCTCCCTGGGAAAGAATTCTTTCCTCGTTGATAACTCCTGTTCTAGAACATTAACAATCATCCTAGAATTCTAAAATCAAATTCTCAAAATTCTCTTATCGAATTCTAAAAAATAACGAGAATGAATGGTCATCAATTCACATAAGTAGCTTCCTTGATTTTTTTTCATGAATAACATAAACATTTTAAAACTGTTATAGGTTTCGAGTTTCCTTTGCTCAAATTATGAAGTTTTAATCCTTCGTTAACAGAAATCAGCTTTCATTTGCAAAAATGATATTTATTTTTTCTTTGTGCAATAACTTGGATTAAAATATTTTAGTTAGGTGTCGCATTCACACATTCTCAATAAATTAATAGTGCATTATTATTTGGTAATCTAGCATCTAAAACTTCACAGATTCAGCTACTGAGGATATTTACATCATTCGCAGTATGAAGGAAAAAAAAACATAAAGTTAACATAATAATATTCAGCGAGGTTATGGATACAAGTAAAATTCAGGATTCTGAATTGAATTCCTGTCTAAAAGGAGAAATTTTATGAAATCTATGTAAATAATTCTTTAGTTATGTAGAGGTTAGGCTATATTAATCAACAATTAGCTACTTGATTTGCAAAATTATAAAATTAAGACATTTTTTATTTAATTATTGACTTTATTGCATTGTCTGTTACGCACTTCAGAAACACGGCTATCTTGTTGCACATTATCTTGCAGTGACAAATCCCTAAGCTATATTATGAGACATGAAACAGCTTGCTTTATTTTTCTTGAATAATTCAGATTTTTCATTTTACCTTCTATTTCTGCAAATCGAGTGGTAGCTAAATTGGGAACATTATTTTTCGCTATTTTGTATTACATATTCTAGATGTCAGTGGTCTAACTGACGGCTCGCGAATACATTTGAATTATGTATTTGTTGAAAATACGGTATTGTCAAGATTTAAAGAATTTAGATATTTGAAACCCGAGTTTGCTTTATTTTCATTACCATCAGAAACGAACGTGAATAATGCATCAAGAATGTAATTAATTAATAGTCTGATATAAATCTTATAATTATATCAGACTCATACGGAATTAATTAATAGTCTGATATATATAAGTACGTTATTCAATAATTGGTTAATCATGTTAGAACTCTTTTAAATAAATGTCAGTCTGAAAATTTAATACTTAGTTATCAATATATATTTCAGTAATAAAGTGACACCAACAGAAATGTCTTGTAGGTACTAAACTTCAGATTTCAGATAGAAAATAAATATATGAATTTGAATTTTTTCTTTTGTTATTATTATTGTTTATGTATGTTTTTATAACTATTTAGTAAGAAAAGTTTTTTATTTATTTAAAATATTTTTATTTTATTAACAAAGAATTTTCACTTTCAGCCCGCATGCAATCTGTGTTTGAGATCGCTGCTATATATAGTCGTGAACTGGGTGAATATATAAAATAACAGACTTTGTATTATACTGTTGAAATTTCGTACAATTATTTAATCTAAAATCTCGCTGTTTTCAACGTACGTGATGAAATCTATTATATCATACGGTTTGGTTTCTGGTTTTCATATATTTTCTCCATGAGGAGTTTTAAATAACTTCATCTCTATTCATTATTTTTATAATTTAAAAAGGTTACATTTTATGTATTTTAATTCTGAAATGAGAAATTTATACATATTCGCTTCTTGTTTCCGTATTCTAAAAATTGAAACCTTCGGTTTTTTGATTAAATATTTAATCGCACAATCCGGCTTTCTCGCCAAAAACGACAACCTTTTCCGCAAAGTTTTGCGACAGCAAAAGTTAAAACAATAAGACAAAAAAACTAATCGCAGGGTCTTAAGAATGGCGGCACGTGGAGCGAGTTAATTGACATTAAATGAAATGGGTGGATTAGCGAAGAGCTGAAATGCATGCAAATTAAGACCTGATAGAATGATTTTGGTCTAAGACCACGTTCCATTGGCACAGAATTTGCGACTTTCAAGAGAAAAAAGAAATAAAAATTTAGGATTAGAACGTTTTCCTTGATGTCGAAATGAATGTTTACGCTGCGACAACGGAAGGATTAAAACTTGGAATCTTGTCTCTTACGTAACGATTAAATCTTAGTTACGTTTTCTTCACACTTATCACACACACTTATTCAATATGACGATTTTATACGCAAAAGTTACGCAGAAAATTGAGTATTTGTGACGAGAAATTAAAAGTTTGAACAAAACATTTGGAACAAAAAAAAAAAGTAATAATAATATATAATATGTATATATATATATATATATAATCTTAAAGGATTTATATTTTAATGGTCGCCCAAAAGGGTTTGTTAGAGCTTTATACGTTCTTGCTGAGTTCGCAGTCTACTAGTCTAGCTTTTGCACTCATTTTTGCTAATCCTTTTTTTTCAGCCTTTTTAGCTTTATTATTAATAGCATGGTTTTCATCGTACTTGCGCCACGCGCCGCATAAAGTTCAACAACAACAAAAAATCACAATTTTTTAAAAATTTGCACTGCAGCGTATGTTTAAAATTCAAGATACAGTGCCAAATATTGGCATACATTTTAATATCTTTTTCAGTCCTTTTCATCAGTTTATCCTATCAGTATTCAAGTGTTTTAGTAAGATAGGTAACAATTTCATTTTTATTATTATTATCAGCTTTTTATGTGGTAACTTATTTTATTTAATATCACCTCCTTCGCACTTATGTCACGTAAAATTGAAGTTTCCTCATATGAAAGTTATATTAATAGTTAAGCAATGCCACTTAAAAATGTATCATTTGGAAAAGTAGTTTTACATTTAATGGGACTTAGAATATTACGTAAAACTGAATTTGTTCCTATTTAAGAGAAATTAGAAAAATATTAAAAATTGAGACAGGCCAAAAAGTACATGGGAAAGGAAAAAAGAATTACTATGGTAAAGTAAAAAGAACTCTCAGTTTGCGAGCTATAAAAGAATTTAAAAAAAAAGAAAAAAGATTCTTAAAAGGGGCTTCAAATGTTTGAGATAAAAACATCCTTTAAAGATTTAAGGGTATACATTCATGTGCCATCAATACCAATGATCTAGGACCGCCGATAAGTTACTTTTGCTTAACTTTATTTAAAGAAATTGCTTTCTAATACGTCGTATGTCACATAGGACATCATTTAATCTAAGTGGTGCATGTTTCACCAGTGGGTCTATAAAAGTGTAAAAGAATGCTGTGTATTCGAAATAAAGTCAACAAACTAGAAATTACGTTACCTTCAAATCAATTAACTACAGGTCAGTTCAATTGAGATGAATGGGAACGCCTGATCTTTACCAATGGTTAACAGGTATTGTCTCATATTTCTCATTAATTATATTTATTTTAGTTTTAAATAATAACAACCAAATTAATTACATTTTTCTTATTACAATACAAAATTTAAAAGTATAGATTTTGGAACACATTTGCATGAAAAAGAAATAATAAAATAAAAATAAAATGCCGTTGCATTAACAATAAAGTTAATAAAGTTCCCAGCTCATGGAGTCCATGATGTTTGATCAGACGTTCGATCATACACGTAATCATGATGTCTTAATTAAGCCTTTGCACCTTTACTCTCATAAAATAAATCATTGTGTGTTAGCTTATAAATAAAATAATGAAATTTTAAAGAAGAAATAAAAATGCTACTATTATCTTCATATATTTAAACGGGAACACAAACATTTTTTTCCCAATGCAGCAAGTAGGCTCATAATTTTTCAAATTTTAAGAACAAGATGTCTTTACCATACCATATAAAGAATCTTTTAAAAGAAAATACATTAATTCCAGAAAATCCAATATGGTATTGTTTCGTTAAGGGACATTCTATTATATAATGATCTAGAGTCCCCACAGACACAATGATTAGAAAATGGCGAAGTAAATGTTTATAGTAAAAGGGGTTGTGAAGGCATAATGCCCTGCTATGCATCTTGGTAACTGCAGCATCAAAATTAAAGGTGCTTCTGCCCTATTTACTAAAGTCCATTCTTCTAGCCATTGTTTTAGTGAGGATGTCAAGAGATATTTTTAAGATCTAGGCAAGGGAATGGGATCATATCCCATATTATTATGAAATGAACTATAGCTCATATTTATTAGAACATGAGGACTTCTGTCTCTCATTGACGATGATATATTTGTTCACAAATCTTATTTTGCCATACATATTAAATTAACTTTTTCTCATAAATCTTTAAGGAAGCAATTAAATAACTAATCTTCATGCAGCTATACAAAAAATTTTGCTGCAAATCTAAGTGTAGTTAACATCTCTGTCATGCTTTGCTTATTACAGAAAGATCTGGCCGTCTGAAAGGCATTTAATCATTTTCCACTTCCACTTGAAATAATTACTTAAGTTGCAACAGCCCACCAACATAATGATTAATTTAAATGTCATCTTTATGGCATTTTCAATTTGAATTGCTAATTGTACTTTAGTGTTTTCTTGATAAATAGCAATTGTGTGTGTTTTCGAATGGTACTTTTAAATGAATAGTTCGTTGAACGTATAGTGCTGAGGTGTATATCTACTTCCCAGGTCTTTTCGATTAATATTTTTGGGGAGGGGTTATTTGCAGATTATAAAAATACTCCATTTTTTATTTCTGCATTCTGTTTACCTATATGATAATTTTCAAGGAACTCATTATAGGTTTATTTTTTCTAGAAAATTCTATTATTACACGTTGCGCATCCTTTAAATATAGCATGCTTGTATCAGAATAGATATGGCTAAAAAACTTGTAACTATTATCGAATACTCATAATCTGATATTCATTCAAACAATAGTTTAAATATTAAAAGCAAATTCCCTTATTAACACAGAGGAAATTCGTGGAACTTTGACAGTGGAAAACCTGTTTTGCTATTATTGAAATTTTTTTCGAACTTCCTTAGTTATCCTTAGAACAATTTAATTTGAGAAACTGGTTCAGTTGCTTCGCAGTCGTAGAATAATTTTTTTTAAGCACTGTTGTAATGAAAAAGCATCGAAATGATTCATTTTAAATATGCGCGTATAAGAAATCGCTTGTAAAGTTATTTCAGAAACTGTTACGACTTCTGTCGAAATCTGGCAAAAATCTGTATTTAGTTTTGCTTTTTTTGTTTTTAAATAAATCCGTCTTTGATGAATAACAAAATTTATTGTTTTCGTATTCCCAAAATGAAGAAAACTGAGCACAGAATATTAATTAAATTTTGTTTTCGCAACATAATTTCTGCTACAAAAACATTTGAATTATTAAAATGAACCTTTGAAGATAACACTTTATCAAAAACAAAAGTTTTATAGTAATGCAAGATGTTGAACGAGGTCAGAAAATGTGTCAAAGAATAATCACAATTTCATAGACTACGAACTTCAACTAAGGGGTGATAGGCGCTTAAGTGAGAGATGTGGCACCAATCGGTCCTTATTTAACAATTAGTAACTTTACTGAACAAGTTCCTATATTATTTAGAACTTTTCAAGAAATTTTGGAAGATTATTTGAGCTTGAAGCACACCACTTCTCGAGTTAAAAAAATATTGAATTTTTTCCAAAAGCAGCAACGTATTCAGTTGGCCCAGGGGATACATTCCCAAGGGAAGATGTTCTTCGAATGCATTGTTATTGATGATGAAAATACATTTGCACTTTTGATACAAAAGCAACTCAACAGTTACGTGTATGGTGTTCGAAAAGTGAAACATGGCTGAAAAAAAAAAAAAAAAAAAAGATTGAAGTCCGGCAAAAATCGAAGTACATCAAAGTACTGCTGATTGTTTCCTTCGGTCATCGTAGTGATGCACGTAATGAATTTCTACCACTTGGCTAAATTGTTATCAAAATAGTATAATTGACGTTTCCATGAGTCACTTCGTAGAAAACGACCTAAATGAAAGCTTAATGGATTTTGTATCCCGATAACATTTTCATGTTTTTAAACAGAGTTCCTGTAGCAGAATTTATCCAAAAAATTCTTATATAAATTGACAGCCGATTTTCTCGAGTAATGAAAACCTTTAATGGAAGAATTAGAAATTGCCAACCAGTATTATTCTCTTTCAACGACCAAGAATGTTAATACATTTTAATGCAGTGAATCTTGTCGAGATGACCAAATGCACCATCTCTTGAAGAGATCACTATTTCTGAGAGCATAAGTAAACATCAGTATTGAGCATTATTTTCGCATTTCAAAGCCCCAAATTGTTTAGCAATAGACTGTTTTGACAGCGTTAAAATATGCAAAAGTTATATGCTTAAAGCAAAGGATGCGTTCGTGAAGGACTTTCTAAAGGAAACTAATTCCCGTTTTTTGTTGAATATGGCAGATAAAAAGCACAGTCAGCCTGCCGTTTCGGCGAAATTCAGACTCTTGCTACTAGTATTCAGTGGTTTTATACACTCGGCCATTGACTGGATCCCTCAAACTGTATTACAAAATTTGAGCCTATAATGCAAATTAGCAATTTTCAACAGCTTAGTTGAATTTGAGTGGTTGAAAAGCACTACAGATGCAAATGGCAGTATGTAAATATCAAACATTACAGTCAAACATAGGCTAATTCAGCAGTCGCTGAAAAAAATCAGATTTCAGAAAGTCTTGAGAAGGTTTCTTTAAAATGCTAATACGAAGCTTTTATAACTTTCAAAGGATAATCGTTAATGATATTCGCAGACTTTCACTCAAATATGTAAGCTGTCTTCTTTGGCCCTGATCATTCCGGTATCTTTTCGAATGTGCAGACGATTAAAAAAAATGTCAAACAGTTGTTTGGAGACCTGTGCGAAGTCGATCAAACGTTACCCACTTTTTTGAAGATACTACCAAGCAGAATCAACAGACGACCTCCACAGATATTAAATTCATGTTTGCAACATCACTTGTTAAGACAATATCTGCCAATACTGCGCGCCGAAGGTTTCACATGAAGAGACTGTACGCACGAGCATCAAGCGTTCCACTAACCTAATTGACAAATGAGTCTAGACTTGGCCTGGAATCGAATAATATGTGCGTAAGAGTTTGGAGAGGACGAGGTACACGATCAGGCCCAAAGTGTCGTCGGACATTACGCATTCAGCGGCGGAAGCATTATGATGCGAGCTCAAATTTCAATGCGATATTGCAAACAGCCTCACATTTCTAAAGAAGGTTCTGTGACGGATCCATTGTGAGACTCTACTGGCAGCAGCTAGCTATGTTTTGCTCCTTATGAATGATAATGCCTAACTGGTACATGGAGAGAGAGAGTATTTAGTGGCTGACGTATTCCTCCAATTTTAATCCCATTGGAAATATTTGGCATGACGTCGTGCTTGTTGTTAATGCTCGTTTACCTCCTCTATCGAGTGTCAAATACACTCATGTGCATAAATTAAGGATAATGCCAGTTCCGGCAAATAAAGGTTCAGAAATAAAACAAAAGTAACTTATTCATAGTCCATTTATTAAAGAAAAAATATGGTGTATGTATGATACCATTCATAAAAACTACGATTTTTGATTCCGAAAAATATCTCCCTCAAAAAAGCTTAATATTACGTGATTGGTTATGAGGTTAATAAATTGTATGTCTCCCAAATGATGAAATACAGTCGGTACAACGCCTAGGCATGCTGAGTATCAAATTATCGGGCTGATCTTGGGGAAGATTACTCCACTCAGCAAAATGCTCTTCGAAATTCGGTACACATGTAGGAGCTATTTGACGGGCTGCAATTCGTCGGCCAAGTATATCCTACACACGCTCTGTCGGATTTCAGTCAGGTGAGAATACTAACCATGTCCATATGGGTGATATCTTTAGATTGAAGGCATTCCTTTACAGTGTTTGCACGATGAGGATGAGTATTGTCAACCATAAACACAAATTCTGCGCCCATGGCAACCCTAAACAAACGTACATGTTGTTCCAGAATGATGTCCCAATAAATTTTGCCAGTCATGGTTCCCATCTGAACATGCAGATCTGCTCTGGAGCCCAGTATAATTCCAACACAAACGAGCAGTTCTGCAACACTGTAACGGTGTCGTTCAGTGATGTTGTCTTGGCGGTAGCGGGAACTTGGAGTTCTCCATATGAAAGTTCGACGTGAACCAGGCTGCAAGCTAAACATGACCTCGTCGGAAATCGGAAAACATCACACAAACCCACTTTGATGATGTCCATATTGCATGTTCTCTACTCCACGTTAACCACTGGCGACAGTGTTGCCGTGAGCGGAATACATCTTAAAACCCTTCCAGCATATAGACCAGTCTGTCCCAAACGTCTGTGCACGGTTTGCCTTGAAACTGTCGTACCCGCACTGCGGCTGCTCTGAGGGGTGAGGGAACTTGTAACGCGGTTAAGTCTCGCGAGGCAGGGAAACCCTATATTGTTGTTGTTGTTGTTGTACCCGTGGGTGAAGATAGCTGAGGAGACAGGTCTGATGCTATGCTTCATCTGCTTCATTTGGCAATTACTGCGAAATATCGGTCATCATTTGGCGTTGTATCTCGGAGGCGACCTGTACTCTAACGTCTACTGACATTTCCATCATTTTGAAATCGTTTCGGTGTGCAGATGTGAGTTTAACACCACAAATAATTTTAAGCTGAGCATTTACGATAGTTAAGAAAGTAATCCACCTGAAGTTAAAGACATAGAGCATAAATATCTCGTATTTAAAATTAGCTGCTCAAAATGGTAAAGTGGCAGAAAGAAAATTGCAATGCTATTATTATTGTACCTTAAATAAATTCCAGGTGAAAATGTGTGCACTTTTAAATAAAGAAAAGACGTAACTATTCAACACTTTTTGCATTTCAATGACTGCTTGCAAAAGGACTGAAATAAAATTTTTCTTTAAGCGATAATATTTTCTATTTCACCAAGGTCCAAAACCAGGATCTGAAAATAATAAATATTTCGAAAAGGTTTCCTTTGGCATGTTAAATATCTTATTTTTAATAATTCACATTCTTCTGAAATACAAAAGACATTTTGCTCTATGTACTCTCTTTGAGAACGTTTGAAAATATAAGATGAACCCAAAACACAATAATTTACACTTCTCATAAACCTCCCAAATTTTTGCTTATTCTTTACTTACAAATTAAAATTTTATTTATAGTCACGTGTTTACTATACCAAGTACTTCATTAGTGATCAATTGTGTTATGAGGAAGAATAAATAAATGGCTGTGATAAACTTTAGGAAACGCAATATATTTTGAATTACTAACCTAATACTGCATGAAGACGTGCAGTTAATGTTTATAGGCTGAGATCATCATTTTTAATTTTTAGTCCAAAGGGGCAATTTTCCCAGAAGGACTATTAATTTCGTTTCGGCATTTTGCGTTGATTCACTACACGCGTCGGTCCGCTTTTCAGATTGTTGCCACCAAATATTATTGCCCTGTATTATATTTAAAGAAATTAAATAATGAAGAATTTACATAAATGTATGTATGTTCTCGCATTGTGATAAAAAACAACGGTACCTAGAGTCATCAAATTTTGAATAACGTAATCCTTCTTCGAATATGGGCATCTGGAAACCCAAAATTTAAATTTAGAAATTTTTTTTTATCGGTTTAATATTTTGAAAACCTTTAACGCATTTTCGATTAAAAACTCAAGGATTTCAAAGCTAGAAATCGCAATG
This sequence comes from Stegodyphus dumicola, assembly GCF_044657685.1. NCBI lineage: Eukaryota > Metazoa > Arthropoda > Arachnida > Araneae > Eresidae > Stegodyphus > Stegodyphus dumicola. The sequence continues at coordinate 105,067,307 of NC_140771.1, forward strand.
TTGTGTAGAAAAAAACATTTTTATCTCTGGCCCGCGAGACTGTGTATCGGAAATTCTAGAGAGATGCTCGTTTTAAAATTATTTTGCGATATTGCTGTTGAACAAAATTTTATGATTTAAGTGCGAAGAACATGATATTTAATAAATAAAAATAACATAAAAATGTTAAAAAAACGCTCTTTAGATGCAATTTAAAATCTGAAACCTTTCAGATTTTTTTTTTTTTTTCCTTTAGTCTAAAGGGCCAATTTGCCCTGAAGGACTATTAATTTCGTTTTGGCATTTTGCGTAGAAAACAATAAATGGCGAATCACTTTTCAAATTGTTGTCACGAAATATTATCACGCTGCATTATATTTTAAAAAAATTAAATATTGAAGAATCTGCATGAATGTATGTATGTTTCTGGCATTGTGATAAAACAACGGTACCTAGAGCCATAAAAATTTAAATACTGTAATCTTCCATAGAATATGGGCATGTGAAATCCCTAATTTAAATTTGAAATTTGTTTTATTATCGATTTCGTATTTTGTAACAATTCAACGAATTTTTGATTAAAAAACTAAACGATTTCAAAGTGAGAAATGGCAGCACTATACAAAAAAAAAAAAAAAAAAAAAAAAAAAAAACCACCTTTTAAGCTCCAGCGCGCGAGACTTTGTATCGGAACTTCTAAAGATAGGCTCACTTTAAAATTATTTTTCGATATTGCTGTTGAGCTGAATTTTATGGTTTGAGTACGTACAATATGATATTAAATAAATAAAGATAACACACAAAACGTTAAAAAAAAAGCCCCTTTGGACGCAATTTAAAATCTGAAACGTCTCAGATTTTATTTAATTTTAATTTTTAATTTTTTTATTCTTTTATTTAATAGTGTATTTAATTTAAATATTTGTTAATCTTTGAAGAAGAAATAAGAACTACGCAAGACTGGGAATTTATCTATTGAGCCAGAACTACATAGAGGGATAAGTGACAAGAAAAACAGCTAAGGAATAGTTGACCAAAAATCGCGCAGTTTTGATCATACGATAATACATCAGCAGTCATCTTTTCAAAATTAAGCTACAACAGTAAAATAAATTTCCAGAAAAGATTACTGCTGTCTATAATATCCTTTTGAACGAAGAATAGCAGTAAAGGATTTAAGAAACAGATATTCGTAAAGCTTTAAAATTTCGAAAGTTTACCAGGTACCAAAACCTTTGTTACACTTAAATAAAAAAAAAATAAATAAATAATTTCCATCTTCAAAGGTTACAGAATTACCGACTTTTTGGTGTTGGTGTATTTAATTATGGCAAAGCACACGAGGGCTATCTGCCTAAAGGGAGGGATGCCTTTCGTGGAGGACTTTCTAAGGGAAACTGGCTCGTATACACGTTACACATGGGGAAAACCACGAAAACGCCCATGCAGCCAGCCCGTTCGCGGGATTCGAACCTCAGACCGAACTACCAGTGTTCAGCGTCTTTACCGCTCGGCCGCTGGTGGGCCCCGACTTTTTGGTTATAATATAAATTATGAGAATTTGGATTAAGGTCTCCATAAAATTCTCTGATACTAATCGTATATATAATGAAGTTAAACGTATATAAACTAGTTATTGACAACGAAAGTAAACAGAACCATTTTTTATGTACCTTCTTTTCCTTAACTTCTGGACGATACGAAGATAAATTCCAAATGATCGAAGAAATAAAGAAATTAGTATCGTGTACGTACCTGCTAAACCATGATAAATACTGTTTGCATTCACAATACGAATACTTTGCACGGCTCAATTAGCATTATTAATATTATGCTTCATGGGCTTAAATTACCCATCAACATCGTACATCCAATGCAGTTTTCATTAGAGGTAAAATGAAGTAGCATAAGAGTTGCAATCATTTTTAAGAGATTTCGTTTTTCTCAAGAAGCCCGCTAATTGCATCTCATGGATTATCTTTTACCATCCATCTTAGTTAAGGACATAATTTGCGTTTAAAACTCCGTTACAGCTCTTGATAGACAACTAGTTCTCTACTTTAAACATCGCCTCAGGGTTAAACTTCATGCAGGTGGTCCGTAGTTTAAAAATCGTGCCATATAAAGTTTGCTCTTTTTTATACTTATTAAACCGTGAGCGTATTAAAAGTATTACAAAAGCTAAGCCATAAAGAACCCAGCTTCATGTTTCTTTTTCTAGTAAATACAGCCATCTAGGCATTTTTGCTACCTAGATTATATGATTGTCCTTACCTAGACTATTTGCTGAATTAGACATATTTTTGTGAGCAAAACAGCTAGGTACTTTAGAGATACCAACAATACTGAGTTTATCAAAATTAAAAAAGATGGTGCATTTTTTTACCTCTCGCCAATCTCTGTTTCAAACCAGAAATATTATGTGCAGGGAATAATTTTTAATTTAACCTGCATCAAGGAAATATGCTGTTTCAGCGTACTTATGCGTTTATTTATAAGCACGTACTGAAGATAGCAACATATTCTTGTAAGTGTCGCAACCTAGAGAACATGCCTTTTGTAAAGATACATATGGCTACTTGAAAGGGTATTGGCATAGCTTAAAAAGATAAGTTTAGAAAAATACCGTTGAAGATTCTACGGTAAGGCACCGTTTAATGTGATCGCGTTCGTCCACGGCTATTTTTTGGTAACATTAACCCAATAATAATGCTAAACGATGATAAAAAACATCCTTCAAAATAGCAATGTAATTTAACTAATTTATTATAAAAATATCAAAAAGCATATGAATAAGTATTTTAATTAGGAAATTGCAAAAGTTTGTTAATGAATTATTCAATAATATTTTTAATGTTTAATTTTTAACGTTTTTGGAAATTATTTGCCCGATGATGTATACTTAATCTTAATATTCCGAAGGCATCCCTCATTGGAAGAGCATGCCAAGACAAAATTTTAAATTAAGCAAAAAAAGTAACCTTAGTTCGTCGTAGACATTTTCTAGCAATTTTTTTAAAGGAAAAGAAAAAGAAATTCTGCAAAAGTTTTTCCCCCCTTTCGAAAAACAAAGATTTGTATTAGATAGCCCTCAAAACCGACAAAATTATTCAAAATTTGGTTAAATTAAAGTTGCTTTTTTGCTCAATTTTAAATGGTTGACTGAAATCGAAACCAAGTTGTTTGGCGACTTAACTCCACATTTGGAGACATTTCCCTATCATTTGGCAATTTTTGTAATCTATTTTGAACTCATTTGGTGAATGTCTTTTACTTGGTGACTAAGTGTAAAAAACGTATTCTATAACAATTCGATCATATTAACTGAATGGCTGATAACAATTTTTATCTATGTTGTCGGATACAAAAGTACGGAACGTCTTCAAATCGGTAACAATATTCGAATGATAATATTAATCGCGATTACATGAAGCGGCGTGTCTACTATATTTTACATTTTTTCACTGTCAAATCACAGTCCACTGAACCCAGTCGTGCAAGTATATGTTTTTACATTCTTAAACGTAAAAATTTAATCTTTTTGCAGTATTTGTACTTAAAAAAAATACCGAAAATTCTTGAGTTCAGCTAATTTTCTACTCAGAGCGATATGTGCAGGGTAAATAAGAAATATGGCTACGAGTCTGAACTAAAAGTAATATATTAAGAAAAATAGTGAACATCAAGCTTAAAACTTTATTTTTTCATTTAAATTACGAATTATGTGTCCAAGCTCATATAATACTACCCCAAATGGCTCTGAATACGTAGTAGTAAGTTATAGTTGTAAACTGGGAGATTGCATACAAAAATAATTATGAAGTTATGAGACTGAGAGATACGATTTTAATGCTACATTATTGCCGTCATCTGTGAAAAAGTGAAGAAAACAATTGCATACAGCGATTTCGACTGCATACTGATGCAGTATTCATCACAAAAATTAGGAAGCTTTCCAAATGGTGAGTGGGTTTGAGGCAATAACCTAGGTCTAATTAATATTGCTGTACACTGGTCCTCATTTCAGAGACCTGATTTTCCAATGGCACTATTTCACTTCTTCTAGCTATTATACTGTAATCAAATCCTTAGCCTTATTTCTGGCTCTCCTGTATTTTCTTGGAAAAAATCGCAACAAAATTCCGTCATTTCATTTTATACTTCTACTATTTTCTCAGAGTTCAGGCATGTTTTCGTGCTTGCTGGAGTATTCTGAAACCCTACTTCACTAACGAAGTCGATAAATTTAAAGGTGAACTTTTTTCTTATTTTTGACGAATAGCTTCTGTTTCTGACTTTCTGATTTATTTTTGGGTACGGAATCAAAAATGGATATGGAGAACACAGTTAAGCTAAAGCAGTAATTTCATTCATAAGCAAATCATTTTTACAGAACTTCAAAGCAAAATCTTTTTCCAAAATTGATATGGAATCAGCATCATTCAAGGTTTTATTTCATTGTTAGGTTACTTAAATATGGCATACAAGGGCTGTCTGCCTAAGAAATCCCTTCATGGAGGACATTCTAAGGGAAACTGGCTTGTATTCACGTTACACATGGAGAAACCCAGATGGCCAATCATGCAGCCAAGATGTTCTTGTGGGATTGAAACTCGTGTCGAACTCTCAATAGTATCCAGTGGTTTCAACTATTCGACAAATAATGGTATTTCGGAGTTCTTATTTTAAAAGGAGTTATTGACGTTATAAGACCAAAAAGGCAAATGGATACCAAATTGGAAATAGATATCTTTGCGAAAATTATGCGATAATTGTAAAGTATTGCATTTATTGTTGTCCCGAAAAGCTGTAGAACACTGATTCTTTGTTAACAGTATTTCATTTTTACCTTCTGCCAGCCTATATATATATGTAATGGTTTCGACCCAAAAATTCGATCATGATTTTTCAGTGAATAAGCATGAATTAGGTTCCCATAACATATTTTTACTATTTCTACGATCGTGTCGGTCTGTCTGTGCGTCTGACGATTTATGTACAGTGGGTAAAAAAAGTATTGGCAATTGCCTATAATGGATTATATGAGCTAAGAAAGGAAATGCTTGAAAATTTTAATTGGACATAGCGAACAGGGGAGGTAATAAATACACAAATGTAATGAAACTTTCATTTTAATATGCCTTTTACACAAAATGTACAGCAGAGATGTAAATTTGCATGTCAAAAATGTATTAGCAAAATCATACAGCAAAATGTGGGAACAAAATTTAATAATTCGTATACACACCTTTTGCATTTATAACAGCTTGTAATCTATTTCTCATACAGAAAACCAAAGTCTTGTTTGTACTTTTGGGAATTTTGTGTCATTCTTGCAGGAGTATACGCTTAAGTTCCTGTTTACAAGAAGTTTTGTCCTTGGTCCAATCCAAATCCAATTTGTGCCATAAAATTTCAATAGAATTTATGTCAGGCGATTGAGGCGGTGTCTTTAACTGGCGAGGAGTGTTATAGAGTAATTACTCAAGGGTGAGGTTCTCGATATCCCTAGGTTCATTGCCCTGTTAAGATGTTACATTTAGTTGTATTCCTAAGCCAAGTTTTTGGGCACTGAATTTCGAATTACGGCGCAATATGTCAACGTACGTATGTGCTGTCATAATACCATCAATAAGCACAGGTAAGCAACTCTGTTTTCTGCCATACAGCTCCAAACTAAGACGCTCCCTCCATCATGTTTCCCAATCGGTCTTAAATGTTGTTTTTCCAGTTCGGTGTTTGGCTTTTTCCACACATATTGTCCTCCATCATTCCTGAAAATGTTAAACTTTGATTCGGCGGATTAAATAACAGTGTTCCAAACCTCGTCTGATAAATTAACACGAGATTTTGCAAAATCTAATCTCTTTCTCCTGCTTATTTCTGAAATGAATGGTTTTTTTTTTTTTTTTTTTCTAGCTGCCCTTTCATAACAACTTCCTTCATGTAAAACATTACAAACGTTTTATGCGAACTATTGGGAAGATCTTTGGGTAAATAGGGTGCACTTATTTGAGGGTGTTTCTTAACCTCTTTGATAATGCCACGTTTTCCCTTACAGAAAATATTCGGGGGCCGTCCCCCTGTAATATTATTTTTCGTCATTCTTGTCTCGTTGAACTTTTTTACAACACTTCTAAAAGTAAATAAACTTACATTTAGTTGTATTTCTATAACATGATAAGTTAAACCCTCATTTCTGAGCTGAAAAAAATCATGTTTATAACATTAACATCCAATTCCTTTGACTTCGAAGCTATTATATCACAGTATTAATAAAATAACGTTTTAAAAGTTTTGGATTAGCACTGCAGAATTTATACGAACAGGTTTTCTTTTTACTCTAAACACGTGACCTCAACATAACAAAATTTCCGTAGCAGTTAAAACTTTGCCAATACATTTTGACATGCAAATTTACGTTTTTGTGTAAAAGGCATATTAAAATGAAAGTTGCATTAGATTTGTGTGTTTATTACCACATGAATTTCATGGCTCCACGAAAACGGGAGAAGGGCAATCACTAATGCAAAGAGAATAAGCTAATCATGAAGTTGAGCTCTCGTTCCGAATTAAAAACATTAGCCTCAATCCTCAATTTTTTGGTTCGTTTCACTTTTCTGTCGAATTTTTCATATTTCAGACGCCACCAACTGTTACCACTGTGTATTATTTTTAAAGAAATAATACAGCAAATAAATACGTAGTGACTATAAAAAATGTATGGCAACAATTAACATTATATTGGGAATTCTAAAGATGTGCTGATTGCAATGATTTTGTGATTTTGCTGTTGAATCTTATGTGGCTAAATGTGAAGAAAGTGATGTTTAATAAATACAGCTAAAACGGCAAATTATTAAGTTGGTCATCTTAAATTAAGAGAACTGAACACATATCATAAACTGAGAAAAGACTGAAAACGAAATGCGTGGTAACTCTATCACGAATTTTAAAATATGCTGTTCTTAAAAATTTTGTGATTGTTAAATCATCGACTCGTAAATCGGAAACACTATATAACTTTATCACGAATTTTAAAATATGCTGTTTTTAAAAATTTTGTAATTGTTAAGTCATCGACTCGTGAATCGAAAACACTATATAACAAGATAAGCGATGCAAAATTTTCATATTAAAGCATGACAAAGAATGTGTACATGGAACCGTATAACCGTAACCGATCTTTTTATTGTATAGGAAAATAAAATAAAAAAAAATGCCTACTGTATAGAATTAACACTGAGCCACGAAGTTTATAAATAAATTATATTTTATTTACAAACGCTCAGTGGAAAGTGATAATTTAGTTAAAGCTCCTTGCTTTACCACCAATTCCGTGTTTTAACATGGAATTGCAAGGAGGTCAGGTGCTGGCTACATCATCAGATTTTTTATAATTGTTTTAACTGCATTCCTAATTTACTAAAAATTAATCTTTTCATTTATATTAACTGTTTGGATTCAAATTAGATATTACAAGCGTTTTAATTAGTAATAAAAAATTATTGATGAAAATAATTAATTTTTTCCTTAAAATATAAAGCTAAGAATACGCTGTTACGTCTTTAATATGTGACATAATACATTTATATTTCATAGCTTTTAATTGATTTATTTTATAAAAAGTCTCGACTGGCTACACCATATATGTATGAAGCTCTAGCATAGAGTATAAGTTATAAATTATTTTTTCCAGCATGCCTTCGTGGTGTAATAGCACACTCGGCGCGTATTCAAGAGGTGAAGGTTCGAGTCTCGGTAAAGGCATTGCACATTTTTCACCGTTTCTTTCTTCAAGAAAACCTACTGTCTCTACACAGTATTACAGAATGCTTCACATCTCAAAACTTTCTCAGTGACAAATATTGATAAAACAAGTTTCATGTATGATGGGTGGATGATAATCCCAAAATGTGGAAAATTTCGAATCTTTCGAATTAATAAAAATTAATTCGAAAGATTTAAATATATATAGCGCTAACTAGTTTGTAAGATCTAGAGGCCCCAACTTGTCAGCAAACTGTGGTAGTGACTGCTACTAAGTGTGAATGTACACAGAAACGTAAGAAGGGTTTAAAGCCCTTTTTATTCAACTTTTAAAATAACAGATGCGTCCACTTGACGCCCACAAACTACGACGACCCGGCGGTTTAACTAAAACAGAACGTAGAACTGAAAAAAAAAAATGACTGGATGAATAAATAGCGAAATCACTATCCACGAGGCTCTGAGATCTTAAACTAACCTAACCGCGTTCTAAAATTACCGCTGAGATCCAGCGAGCTTACTGATTAAGCAGTTGAAAGATCTAGCAAAATCTGCGGAGCTAGGCACACAGACCGACACGCGCTGTTCTAAAATTTCTACCGAGCAACCTTCACGTTCGCGATTCAAGTAGCACACCCACAATCTCGTTTCCCTTCTATTTAAACTCAACTTACTTCCGCTAAAATTTGAATATACTGCGCGCTACTACAATTTACATACTCTAATATTGGCAATTCTAGGGGAAAGTAAAGGCTAGACAAGAAAGATAACTTAAAATAAATGTTAGTTAAAATAAATATAAACCCTACAAGTTAAAGAAGCCCTCGGTTACTTCTGATTCATTCATCAATTAGCTTACATTTTGTTTGTTTTTGTTGTTTTTTGGTCACAAATAAAAGATAAATTTATGTTATAAAATAGCTTAACAAATGATATCTTTTCTTGTAATATTAGACATTTCTTGGTTCTGGTTTACTTCAAATCAATTGCGATCAATTCTTTTATAAATTTAAAAATAAATAAATTATTGCAGCATTCGCGAAGAAAATTTGGTTCCTTTCTGCTACACTTCATTATTATACTTCGCAGAACCAGATTATTTGATCTCACGTTTTCATGGTAAGCAAGCCTGGTAATTTATGATCGATTAATTCTTCTCATCAGATATGCTTTTAATAGGGCAATGCAAAATATGTAACTTTTTCATGCCTAACTTACATGATTACTACATAGCACGTTATTAATATTTCTAAACAATTTATTAAAATGTCAGTAGCTATATGTTTGTGGTTTATATATTCTAACTACTACTTTGTTTTGTGTCCTATATCATGCTGAACTGTTCAGATATTCTTCTGCGTTTATTAATTAGATATAATATCCCACTTGGATACTAGATAATTGATACTGTGCTTTATCATTAAGCAATAATTGATTCGAGCTCCACAAGATTCATGTTCAAAAGCAAACTTTTTTTAAAGACTTAAATTATATTAGAAGTAATTTATTAGAATAAATAAACAATTTTTTGATAGAGCCACTGAATATTCCAGTTCACATAATTAAATCAACACATAGAGTACCATGCGAATTGAGAGAAATAATAATACAGAGTATCCGGGTAAGATGTGATGAAAAAGAATAATAGCGTATTTCTTTACGAATTTTTTCGCCGTAGTTTTTCAGTGCTAGGCTCCGAAATTTTTTTAAATATCCGCATAATTTTCCCTTTCTTCTATTATGCGCAATGTTTTCCTCTGAGGGCTAGTTTATTGGTAAATTTTGTTCCTCTGATTATTTTCTTTTATTCAATGCATTCAATTTGAATTTGCTTTTTTGTATTAGCATTTCGTCGATTTCATTTTCCATCTCACTCGGTGGAACGGTGTTTGGACATATACAGATGGAGGACAAAATAATAGAACACATGTGAAATAATGGAAAATTTTTATTAATAGGGGGTTGGACCACCCTTTGACTGAAGTACAGATTGAATGCGACGTGGGATAGATGCATAAAGTCATAGACAATATTTAAAGGAATATTAAGCCATTCCTACCGCAGAGCGGTCTCTCATTCCGACAGTTAGGATAGAGGTGGAAATCGGGAACGAAGTTTGGATTCCAAATATGCCCATAAATCTTCAATAATATTCAAGTCCGGAGACTGAGAGGGACCAAGCGAGATGTTCGATTGCATCGTCATGCTCTTCGAACCATTCTTTAATAGACCTAGCAGTGGGGATAGGGGCGTTGTCGTGTTGAAAAAGCGGTCGCTCTCCAGGGAATACAGTCTGGACAAAAGGATGGACATGATCCCCTGGAATGCTTAGATAGTGATTGGATGTAATCCTCCCATGCAGAATAACAAGTGGTCCAAGACCGTGCCAAGATATCGCACCCCATACAATAATGGCGCCACCCCCATGCTTCACAGTCGGCAAGAGGCAGTCAGGATGAAACGCTTTTTTGGGCATTCTCCAGACATAAACGCGTCCGGTCATCTGAAATGGGGAGAATGACGATTCATCTGACCATATTACCTGTTCCCACTGCTGTGGCGGCTAGCCTTTGTGATCTCTGCATCACTGGCGTCGCTTGAAAGCATTAGTTGCTGTCACGAAGGTTTACGCATTGCCACTCTGCCATAAATGTTCGCAGCATGGAGTTCCCTTTTGACAGTTTTTGTTGAAATGGGGTCCTGGAGATGACTGTTCATTTCGGATGTTATCTCGGATAACAATTGCTTGTGCTTTCGGGCTACTATGCGCTTCAAGACCCGTCTATCCCTATCAGCCAGCTTTGACTTTCGGCCACTGTTGTGCTTTGAAGACGTCGTCTTACCCTCTTTCGTGTACGCTGTCATAACGGCTGATACCATACTCCTTGCACAACCCACAAGGTTTGCTGTTTCCGTAACCGATGCTTCACTTAAATGCGCTCCAAGTATCATTCCTCTTAGGAACTCTGACAGGTCTGACATTTCAACTTCTCACAGACAGTTCAATCGAAGCATGAAACGCAGGTGACTGCTGTTGAGAGACTGATACCTTCCCCTTCACGCTCACTAGTTGGCAGACTTCTGTTGCAGGTGGCTCGGCTGTACTGCAGGTGTAAAATACATCATACTTTTTCACAGATTTTCGCATTATTTTGTCCTCCATCTGTATATATGTCATGATGGTGAATGATTAGGAACTTGGTGGTGGCGTAATAGATGCCCAGCGAAAAAAACTTGGCAGGGTAGACCTGACCGGATTCAAGAATACTTTATTAATCAGGAAAGCAATTCTGGATTCGCAATACAGGGTGCGTCAGAAAAATGTATACACACTTTGAACTCTCATAGAAAATTTATTTTCCTACCTACAAGGTTAAATTTCTCGGAATGGTAAAGTTATGTTCCAATTTGAAAAATAAGTGTACTTTCTGGACAAACTTAATGTTGTAGATGGTATTTAAAGTAAATGTTCAAACGGTAATCTTCAGCATCGATACATTTCTGAATTCGAATCAGGACTGATTTCATACTTTGCACCAAAATGTCCAATGGTATTTCAATGCACATCGATTGAATCTCATCCCAAAGTGTGTAAAGGTTATAAGGTATTTCTCCCGCCTTCCTAGCGTTCCTTCGTGGTGTAACGGTCAGCACGCTCAACGCGTATTCGAGAGGTCCGTGGTTCGATTCCCAACGAAGGCGATTGCTCATTTTTCATCTCTCCGGCTTTTTCAATTAACCTAATGTCTCTACAGTGGCGCCCGAACTAAAAGGGTGTTGGATGATGATTCTCCTCACCCAGGATTTGGCGATTGGGTCCCCTAAAAACATCACTTTTTAAAAGGGGGAGTATATAAGGTATTTCTCCAGCCTTCCTAGCTTGCCTTCGTGGTGTATTGGTTCTGCACGCTGGGCCGGTATTCCAGAGGTCCGTGGTTCGATTCCCGACGAAAGCATTTGCTAATTTTTCATCTTTCCTGCTTCTAAAAAATACCTAATATCTCTACAAGGTTACGTGGTTTACGACACATTTCGATGGCGGTCGGGTCCAATTTTGTAAATGGATTCAGGAGATATTTACATCTGGGTTCAGGAGGATTCATGGGTACCCCGGGATTTATGGGTAATATTGTTTCGCCGGCTGAAGCGTAATTTAAACTTAATCGAATTGTCAATAGGCATAATTGTGTGTACTGTATTGAAGATAATCCCCACATTACTGTTAAAAAGGCTGTAAATTTGCCTGGTGCAAAAGTGTAGTGTGGTTTATCGTAAAGGGTAATCAATCGACCTTTTAATTTTGAAGGTTATGCAATTGGAGAAAAGTACCTAACAATGCTTGCTAGTTCCATTTTCTCTGATATTCTGTAATGTACGGTATTACTATGTTTTATTACCAACAAGATGGCGCCTCTTCGCACTATCACAGGCATGTGCAATACCTGGATCAAAATGTACCAGGCCAGTGGATATAACGCAGATGAGCAATCAAGTTTCCTGCGCGCTCTCCAGACCTTTCATATTGGACTGTAGCCCAACTTTTCCCAGAAATTTAACCTTGTCAATTGGAAAGTAAATTTTCTCTGACAGTTTAAACTGCGTATACATTTTTTCTGACGCACCCTGTATATGGTTCACGTACAGACGTGCGCCTTATGCGCTCAACATTTTTGTTAGCTCAGCACATATTCAGTGAACAAAGAAGGTAGCCGCAAGGCGTTTTGCCAGGAAGGAAGTATACGCGAAAGTGTTGCAGCAATTCAGAGGAAGAAGGGAGAGAGTAAAAAAGTTTCAGTTTGAGTTAAAATGTTTTGGTTTATAATTATTTGATGATTGAGCAAGAGGTTTCTGCATTAAGCGCTACGAAGGATCGCATGATTAATTTGAATGACGCAGATTAGACTATAGAGCTATTTTTAAGATAGAAAGAGGAAGTCCCCAAATCAAATAAAAAATAAAAGAGATTATAGCCAATTAAAATTAGAAATTTGCTTTCATACTTTTTATTATATATATATATAGAGAGAGATGTATAAGAAAAAGGCAGGTTAGAAACCTAGCAAGGGCCGTAAAGAACATTTGAACATCCTATCTAATTCCTGATATTACATGTAAAACAATGTCAAATCCAAAATATTCGGTTGAATAATTGAAATACATTGGAATGGTTCAGCGGATTCCGGATATAAAAAGCAAGAATTTTTTGTGGAAGAGAGATTTCAATTGATTTCAGTGTTCCTCCTCCTGACATAGTAGCATTGAAGTTGGTAGAATTTCTATTCTATTATGTTCGTTTCTTTAAATTTCATTGATTTTTTTTAAAATTAGGGTATTACTTGTTTAAAAGTTTTGGTGTTAACATTGATTAAATTCTTTTTTACATTTATTGGATTTTATGTAATTTATTACTTATGAATTACAAACTTTGGTCTTTGTAAAATTAGTTCTAAATAAAAATGGCAAAAGTACAAAGTAAAATCATTAAAAATATCTTCCAATTTAAAAAGATTTTTCTAACATGAAAAGAATCTTTAATAAAAATGCAAACTTAATCTTAAAATGTAGAAAAAAATAAAATCATACAGTGAAAAAAAATCTTTGAAATTTCAAAATAATCTTAACCCAAAATAGAACCTTTCATCAATGCCCTTCTACACGTTTGAAAACATCACTGATACGACTTAAACATATCGTCTCCATAATTCGGTTACGCAAATTCTAAAATATCAAGTCCACTCCACACGGGTTTTTCCAACGATCAAAGACTTTTATTTCCCATTTCCAAAAGTGTAAATCATAATGTATTTATTCACTATGTCACTTTGATTTCGGATATAGCATCTTTACCCGTATATTTTCCCCCTTAGTTTTCACAGCGTATGATTTAGAAACTTCTGATTTATAGCAACAATGTAAAATATACACACAAATAGGAAATTATTCTGTGTAAGTAAAAGGAATATTATTGAGTTATACAAGTGTTTTAAAATACATAATATAATAACATTAGTATGTCTTTATGTATGTTTTTAATGTGCTATGTTTATCATTTAAGTCCTTTCTAGAAATAATATACTCTGTTGGCGATGTATCATGAGATTGGCGACTAAAGATACTATGGGAGAGGAAAAGGAAATTAATAAGTTCTAAATTTTTCGGTATAAATTTCTGTATCTTATTATACCGGAGGCCTTTGATTTCTCAGAAACAAGAATCTGCAAAAGACGTACGATTGATTACTTTAAGGACCATCTCAGTAAGCTAAATGAAAATTTCTACCGTAATGGCAAAACAAATTATGCACCAAATTTTGCTGAAATCTGAAACTATGAAATTCTTTCAGAAGATTACTTTTCTAAACTCTACGCAGCACATCTATTCTATGTGTTAGATCTACCATATATATAATTGCTTTTTCACATCATCGTCTCTCCAGCACAGTTTCTAAATATAGGAACATTTTCTTCTCCATTGTAGGTGTCTTCAATTTTACCTCACTTCTTTTGTGCAGACGTTATCGCAAGGAGCAGTGCTGGGTATTGTATGGTTACAGATAAACGGTTCGAACTTATTTTGATGGCAGTTTTATATTTTTTCCGTTCCCGCTCATAAAAGGTCATTTTTGCATCATCCAGTTTCTGGTCTGCATCATTAGTCAATAATTATATTTTTCTCTGCATCTTTGTTTCTACGATTATTTGTTAAAGACTCGAAATTTGTAAATTCTGACTCAGAAAACTAGTTTAATTCAACTGTAAATTCCAGTATTGGCAACTGTAATTGAAACAGATTATTCTCATCGTCAACACAGAACACACATACCTCAGCAGTTGATTATGCGTGGCTGAAATTTGTTTTCGTCGCCAAGCGACGAAGGTTACCATGCTGAAAAAATGGCTACTATGCATTCATGAAGCATAAGTTCTGCTAAAGCGGGACTCTGATGTCCGGGATCAATCTGAAATTTTCTTCCCAACTAGACAAGAGAGAGAGAAAGCTGGTAGTGCCATCTCTTGGATCTGGCTGATATCTTATAGTTCTCCATAGAGTAAACCAACACCCTTTTTTGGCTTTCAGTTACTTGAATTGTTCAAAAATTGTTACTATATACTCTTTCTTTCAAATTACTCCCATAGGAAAAACTTCAGTGGTCGAACAAATTTTTGGAAGTTTTGGATTCTTAAGACAAATTTTTGAAAGAAATGTAATTTCGCGGAACTCTGAAATGAAATGGCCGCCAGGCTCACCTGCTTCTGACAGCTTCCTGTGGACGTAATTTGAAAAAAAGAGTATCTCTTGGCGATCCTCAAACCGTTCAGTGACTGGAGACCAACATCCGTAAAGAAATTGCAGAAATAAGCCAAGATACGTTACGACATGTCATGGTTTATTCTTTAGAAAGAGCGCTTCAATAGGAAGAGCAAAATGGTGGTCATTTAAAAGAGCTAATTTTCAAAATAAAATAAAATTTATTTCCGAGAAATGTGTTCTTTGTATATAAAAGAATAAATGTATATTATTAATAAATAAAAATATTGTTTCAGTTTAAAACGGTCTAGGGATTATTGGGCCAATCTGTGCAATGTTTAATTTTTCAAAGAATGAAATCATGTACATATTGTTATCAAATTGCCTTATGACGCATATAACATTTCATTTTATATAAAACTTTGTTCTGTAATTTATTTAAGTAGATAAGTAATTCTAAAAAATTATATTATTAAGCCAAATAATAAAGCAAAATGCATTTAAAAAAGCTATAAAGCTTTTCGAGATCGGTGCAGCTATAAGAAATTTTTTCTCTTGCTTTCCATCAATAACTTGAATGAAATTATTATAATCTTCAGAAGCTAAAATGCCGACCTATCTCCTTGCCTCTTTTAGTCTTACAAAGAATTGGTGATTTTGCGTATGTTAGTATCACGATGCTGTTCAGCAGACTTTAGTGAAATAAAAGAAAACTTAAGAACGAATGGAGCTATACCTTTCGACTAAATCATCACTTGTTATTCGTATGACAATATGTGATTAAATCAGAAAAATTAATGAACAAGAATAGAAAAAATACGAACCTGAAAATGGCCAGTGAGCAAAGGACCGGCTTGCCCGATATATAAAGTAGATGCTGTATCGAAAACTAATTTTTTAGGTATCCTTTTAACTACGGCAGTGGAAAATTCTTCACAGTTGTAATATAAAGTTATATTGTTTTTTGCAACCCTCAGAGCTAATCTACAAAAGAAAAATGGTTGTTTTTATTGAAATGAAAAAATGAAATTCTGCACTAAATATAAAACTATGCTATATATTATAGAACAGAAAAATAAACAGTTAACATAAAACAACAGAAATAAATTTGTTAAACAGAAACAAGAACAAAACAAATGAACAGAAACATTTGAACAGAAACAAATTTGTTAAAAAATAAACAGAACAGAAAAATAAACCGGGAAGGGGGAAAGCATTTATAATTTTTTTTTTTTTTTTTTTTTTTGAAAACTTAAGTAATAATGCCATCTAGTGGGAAATAGGAATAGCTTTTATGTTATAAATCGGTTTAGAATAAAAAGTATACTCTGTAACTGTAACCTAGAAAAGTTTGTCCACGCGGAAGAAAGAAGCATTCATGTACAACTTCCTTTATCAGGCTTACTGATGTTCATTGTTGTCTCTTGCAACGATGACCTGTTCATTTCGTCCAGCAATTCCTATTAACGTGCAAAGTGAGGATTCCAGTGCAGGCTCCGTTCAATGGCGGAATTAGCTACCAAGAAGAGAACGAAAACAGCTAGAATCCATGATTTTATAAAACTTTTATGAGCAACCACACTTGAATTTGGACCTGACTGTGAGCACCAACTTTTTCAGTGTTTTCCTTTTGTGAGAGTCAAAAACAAAGAATTTTCAAAGCTCTTAATGAATTTAGGAATAATAATACTCAAAATCATCATCTCGCCGGACACAGAACTCTTTTGCCTTCGATGCTCTCGTTTGGGAAATGAGGGATCATCACCCATTGCCTCTTACTGTTATTGAGCACGTTTTTCCCAAGACGGGCAATGTAACAATGAGTTAAGTTGGTTTAAACGCCTTTGCTTCATTCCACGGCATTACAAAAGTTCGAAATAAAAAATAAGAGAAGCATTGAAGTGTTGACAGGAAACACCGTAGACCACAGAGGAAAACATACAAACCGAAAACAAACTATTCCTGAGGAAACTACTTCTAAATTAATCGAATTTAACAACTCCTTCAAGGGAAAAAGTACCATTATTCCTTAAAAAAGAATTGTTAATTATCATAAAATTACGCGACACCTAGTGACCTAGTGATTAAACGACATTTAAAACGAACAGTTTGTCATACAATAAATTCAGAGATATTTTTATTTATAAGTTCAACATCGAATTAGATTACCCAAGAAAGAACAGTTGTGATATATTAAAGTAGAAATTGATATGCTTGCCTAAAAATCGAAAAAATTCTCTAAGGACAAGAAAATGCAAAACTGATTTAAGACCTGAAAAATAAAAGTACGGAAAAAGAACTTCATTTGAAGAAAAAGAAAAAATCATGAAACGAAGAATCTTTGTTTTCTAAGATTAACAGAAGAAATTGGATGAAAAAGAATTTCAAACACATTGAAAAAAAAATTAATCCGATTCTTTCAGATTTTGCATATATAATTTTTTTTTTTTTTTGCTTACAATACAAATATTTTCTTTATTATTGAAGTTGCACATACGAAAGATTTATTTTTCTCGAAATTATTGTCAATGGATATAAATCGTTTTCTCCCTCCGGTCTTTAGCTGTAAAGTGTAACAAATTATTACTGTTGTTGTTTTGACTTATCTCACTTGTCTGACAATAGCATCAGAACAAGCCCACGAAATTCATCGTGGCAAGAAGTGCAAGATTGCGTCTGTCGTTGGCAAAAGCCTTGAGCATCATACAGGTGACAGTACGACTTTGCTCAGTTCAGCCCCTAATTTTGATGACGAAAACCCCGGGGGGATGGGTCTGAGGGTTTGTCACATCTCTTCTCGTACCAAAACCTCTCAAGAGGACTTTCGGCTCACCGCATATTTAGAGTGCCCCCAATTCGCACAGACATTTTACATTTACAAACATCCATGCCTTCTCCGGGATTCGAACCCGGGCCCTTCGATAAGGCAGTCAGTATCGCTAACCAATCCCGCTTGGACGGCGCAACAAATTATACATGTGGTTATCAAAAGGATAGAAACATTAAATATCTACACAAATATTTCATCAATAAGGCGTAGACCTATATTTGCTATGTAATATAACCTGAACTCGACTAAGAATCGGCAAGTTCTAAATAGTAGATTTGCAACTGTTCGTCAAAAACGCAGATGATAGAAATCATTACTATTATCAGAAACAAGCTTTTGAAGAGATCTTGATGACAGATATTGATTCCTCACTTTATTCTCCAAAATAGATCACAGACGACATTAATATTTTGGGATCGCATGGTCCAAAGAAAATGTTTTATTTCGTTTTCATGGTCCTTATGACTGAACTTGTCTAGTTGTATGAATGAAAGGAATCCTGAAAATGTTTTTGTTGCACGAGGTAGTATTTGCATATCCGATAGACCTAACTGGCTAAACTTTCTACATAATCCTGGAAAGTTATTTCTTACATAAAACCATAGATGGCAGTCCAAATTAAGACAGATCCTCCTCCATACCCGACTTCAGATATTCTGCAGAACTGCTTAGTCCTTCCGTGGGGAACAATGTGAAAGTAAATTAATTTAACCTATTATATATATCACTCAATCAATATTTGTGCTAGCTTACCACAGAGATAGCATTTATCATTCAAATCTGTTACAAGTGCTGCGGTACGTGGAAATGTTCCATTCGTGTAGTTTCTTCTAGCTGTAATTGCTGAACGCCTGCGGACACAAACTGGAGCTGCGTAGTCACTTTAACTGTATATCTTCTTTTCGAGGTTACAACCATTACAATGTCCATCGGTTTCTTTTAGTCAGCCCGCTGATTCTTTCAACACGGTCGTCCATAAAGGCTTAATCGTGTATTTTGTACAGTGTCATATGCCACTAGTTTATTTATAAAAAAACCTAGTATCACAAAATTACTAAGACAGATGCTTTAAATGGACAAGCAAACAATTCAGTCTCTCTAAAAAGTTTCAACAATTAAAATCGTTACACTATTCACAAAACATGACAACGCCTATAGTCTAATTAGTATTAACTAGTACTGCACTATAAAAAGGTTTTCAGAGGGAAAAGGCTACGCCTTTATTTGTTATGTTACGACTATGAAACGCAACCTTAAGAAACATTGATACTGATCGGAGTTTCTTTATTTGATAACTACTTTTACAAAGAGAGAGCAAATAAATTCAAATGAAATATTCCTCGCTTGAACATTACGGTCAAATCTAATCTGGCTACTTTCATAATATTTTGATTATACTCATAATATCATAGGTCGTAGTTAAAAATAAACTAAAATGTAAAAATTAGGGAGGAATGCATAACTTTTGAATACTTGACATTTATAATACAGTTAAATTTCTTCAATGAAACCTCAGAAATTCTGCTAGTAAGCAATTAAAAAAAGGTAGATCATAGAGAAATCGCATCAAAAATTAAAAGTATTCCATACGAGAGGTATAATATAAAATGGCTTCTGACCTTGTCCACACTCCCACAAAATCAGGCACTGCAAAAGTGACTAATACTTGAGGTGTGAGGTGCATATCCACATCAGTGTAGTACAACGTCACATTGAATGTTGATTCATTGAATCCGGCTACTTTAAGTCCCAACTGAATAACCGTTTCAGTTGGATTCACAACTGTAAGAAAAATAAGTATAAATTTTTGTTAAAACATTCAACTAAAAACACAGGGTGTGCGAAACGAAACATCTTGATTTGCAACATTTTTTATGAATATTTTAAACATCTCAGACAATTTTGTCAGGTGTGAAATGGAAGATTAGCTGTGGAAATTTATATTTATAATTAAATTCATTTTTATTGGATATGCTAAAACCGAAGAATGTGAAAAATTTTACCCCCTCCCCCCAAAAAAACTGAAAAATGGCAGTAGATGCTGAAAACGCATAAACCATGTGGTGGTATGCAGAACTAGGTACCATTATTGCAGTTTAAAAAAGTTTGCTAGCAGAATACCATAGGAAACCTCCCGATACCTAGACAACCAAGGCGTGGAAAGCAGCGTTTCTAGAGGCATTATCTGTTGCTGAGAGACATGCTGGTGGACCATCAAAAATATAACACTTGAAAACCAACAATCTTTCTGCGAGTTATTCGTAAGATTTTTGTATTACAAATATATCACTCAAAACATTTGTTGAGTAATAAACATTTGTTAAACATTAATAAAACATTTGTTGAGTAATAAACATTTGTTAAACATTAATAAAACATTTGTTAATTGCATTTCAGATACGTTTGCTAGAAGTCCTAAGAAATCCATTCGTATGGCGTCATGTGAGCTTGGTGTCCCTAAATCAAATATCAACGATGATTCTACACAAGCGCCTAAAGCTTCATGCTTACAAATTGAAACTGTTACTTGAGGTGAAGCCTGACAATAAACCCAAAAGAGCAATGTTTGCCAAAGACATTCTTCAGCTCTAAAGAAACGTTCCCACTGGGGTTTATCTGAGCTAACGAACACAACTGATGTAGCCGACCCATTTCCAAAACGATTTTTTCCCCATATGACAGCAAGTTGAAAAATCTGAACTGCAGGCATAGCGGAGCTAGACGATACATGGAACTGACTCCGTTAGCTAAGATAAACTCCAGTGGGAACGGCCTAAAAGGATCTCAGATGCTAAAAGATACCTGGAGAGAAATCCAGCATCCATTAGACATCCTCCATACCGCTCTAGGGACTCATGCAAAAACAGTGTGATATTAAGTAAAGAAATTCAAAACATTGTGTCTCCATTGTTATATGAATCTTCTTTATGTCTCGAATACATATTATGTTACACACATTTCAGTTTCGTCTCGGATGTAGGATGCATATTTGAAAATATTTCGCTATTTGATCTTTAAATTTTATAGCGTATGCAACAGAAGATTTTATTATTCATCGAAAACTAATTACTTTCATATTCAGAATAGAAGTTTTGAGTTTTCTAAGCAGGAAACACGAAATATCAGCCATGTCCTCTTCGGGATTCGAACTCCGGAACTTCCGATTGCCACCCGGAGATGCGTCTAATTATATCACCACGATAAGCGGTAAGGAAAGAGAAAACTCTTTATAATCTCCATACTTAAAACTGCCAGTCGGAAGGTGGGATCCAGGCACCAAATTTAGGTGTAGATGAATTACAATCCACCAAATTTTAGTTCAAACGCCACTTTTTCAGTCATTTCAAATGAGGAAACACGAAAATTTGTCAGTGACCTCCTCGGGATTCAGGCTTTCCGACTGCCAGATAGGTGTGCTTCTTATTCTACAATGAAGGCATGCGGTAAGGAAGGAAAAAATTTCTTGCAAACTGATTTACCTACAATCGGCAGTTTTGGGGGCTAACAATCTGGAAACATCTCTTTATTTCGACAACAAGAAACTGTTTCTAATAAGGAAGAACGTGTTTAAAAGAACTGTGCTAATAAGGATAGAGGATGGTTTGGTTTAGTTAATTATTAAATCTATTTGCCTAAGGAAAGGTATGCCTCCATGGAAAACTTTCGAAGGAAAACTGGCTCGTATACATGTTATACATCGGAAAAACCAGGAAAACGCTCATGCAGACAGCCTGTTCATTTAGAATCCAACCCAAGTCGGAATAGTGTACCGCTCAGCTGCTAATAAGTATAGAGGAAAGAGGATCACATAAAATTAGCAGACTCCTAATGTAACACTTGAAAACCAACAATCTTTCTGCGAGTTATTCGAAAGATTTTGTATTACAAATATATCACTCAAAACATTTGTTGAGTATGGTGACGACTATTTGTGCCATGCTCCTGTTTTACAAATTTGAGAGCTTCTCAGAAACTAAACAATCAACTCTACTTGAATGAATTTCTAAGAGCCATAGAAAATGTTGCAAACTGAACAATTTCTTGCTTTCTAAATTTCAAGAAAGGAAAAACCTGTTAATTCCAATTAGCTAACTAATCTAATCTGTGCATTAATATGATCGTTTCGTCATTCGTTTTAACTATTTATTATCAGCATAAATATTTCTAAAAAATGTCACGATAACAATCCTCAGAACCTTTATATCCTCAGAATATTTTAAAAGTGGAATAAAATGATAAAAAAGAACACAAAGCAAAATAGAAAGTGAAAGTGGCTATCGTACAGAGGGTGTTTATACATTTTAAGAACGATTTCAATAAAGAATAAATACAAAGCAAATGTTTTGACAAATTTTTGGCAAAAGCTTATTATTTGAAACAAGAAATACGCTCTGCTAATTTTAAATTCATTCTTCTTTCAAAATGTCTCATGTAAACAAGCTGTGGATTTAAGGATATGTTTTCAGCGCTTTCCGAAGAGAAATTTTCCTACTTCATAAATCAAAATCATATTAAAATGCGTGATATTAAAATTTCCATGTACAAAATAAGCAATGTTATTAAATGGAAGGCGAAAATCGTTTTCTACATGAAAAGAAGGCTCCAAAAGAATACTTGAGAAAAGTATGTACTGTTTCTGATGTTCATAAAGTTAAATCTTTGGTAACAATTAAAAATACGCCGACGCAAAAATCAATTGCAAAATCTTTAAATACATCTGTAAGAATAATAAATAAAATAATCAACAAAGATTTACGAAGAAAGAAGAAACAAAACTTTAAAAAACATAATATTCACCAGCTTTTCTCGAGGCATGCGGCTCAACGCTAGATAGTTTGTATAACCTATATGAAAAACTATTTTGCAGGAAATACATTGTTACAGACTGCAACCTAAATGACTGCAACAAAAAAAAAAAAAAAAAAAAATGCCTGCTTATTATCGAAAATGAAGGGAGAAAATTATACAATCTGATACCCTTCGAAATATTACGAAAAGGTCTTCTATCATAAAAATGACAGTGCTAACTTATAGTGCAGAAAAAAAGCTATTAGATCAAACATAAAAGAAAATATTTTTTACATTTTAAAAATGAATTAATTAGCCTGAAATCATTCTAAAAACGTATAAGATCTTCATTATTCCATATAATAAATAACCTATATATTCTCCTACAGCTATTTGTAACTTTATTCTTCATTTCCAGGTATAATTTCTGCAAATAAAATAATTTTGGGAAAATTTCCAACTTTATTGGTCAAACAAACCTGCGAAGACGTATCCTCCACTGAAATTACTGGGAAGCAGAGTAACCCCAATAGTAAAATCTCGGAATAAGGTGGGTGGCAAATGAAGTCTGTAAGGCGCTTTAACGTCAGCTTCTTGGTCCAGTCGAAAGGCAGGAAATCCATCGGGACCGATCAAAAAATCCACTCCCTGAGAGGCGAATGGTATTCGGATTGCTTGCAGGAGGTCCAAAACGCGAGGCTGGACTACAAAACAAACAAAAAAAGGGCGGAAGGAAAAAAATTACTACAGAATTTTTTTAAAAAATAATTTTGCCTTGTAAGATATATTTTCAATAGACAATTTAATTGAAAATATCTGTTAGGGACTAACATTTAAATATGTATACAGGTATATACAAAATATATAAAAGTATCTATATCTGAGATTCTTTGCCCGGAAACTTACTCTAATTCTGGATGTTGTTAATAATTACGATTTTCAAGATCTACATTGCGATTGGATGATTAGTAACAACGAAAAAATTCTCGAGATTTTAAATTTGCTTGAAATAGAATATATTCAGTGTTACGACTTCGAAAACCTTTATACCACTTTACCTTTAGAAGAAATTCATAGTAGCCTACTTATTCTCTCCAGTTCCTTTGCGCAGATTCTTACAATAATTTCTCTGGAAGAAGAAAACTTTTCCTCAAAAGTGTACTTTTTAACAATTATTTTCAATTTGATAGCACACTCTTTAAGCAAGTACAGAGAATACCTATGGGCGGAAACTGCTCAATTGCATTCTGTGGGCTATTCATTTTCACGCAAGAATTTAAGTTTGTACGTTTACTTAATCTTGAAGAACGAAAATATTACCAACACATTTTTCGATATATTGATGATGTTATTGCCCTTAACAACTTTAACAAACCAGAAAATGCAAATATTTACCCTACTTGCCTCAAACTTAATGCCACTAATACTATTCAAAATGATATTGTTTACCTAGATCTTCAAATTCTTAATTACAATCTTATTAAAATATTTGACAAACGCAAAGACTTCAATTTTCATACACTAAAACTTACTAACTGTTTTTCTAATATTTCTAAAAAAGTCATTATCAATACAATTAATGCACAATATCTTAGAATTAAAAGAATCTGTATAACGCAGACCTCCTTCAAGAAGAAACACTTACAAAGCAATCTTATTCCAAAAGCTATCATTAAAAATTCTTTCTTTAAAGAAAGCTGGCATTTACCTCTTATTTTAGATATTTTAATTAGATACTGAAATTTTTACTTAAATCCCAAGGGAAGGTAACTGATGGATGGCTAATTTAATTGATCTAATGTAAAAATGTAACATAGTTTTCTTCTATTGCTTCAATTTTTCTCTTAATTGGCACATACATTCAGTTACATTATTAAATTTATTATTTATGATTGCTGTTTTCTGGCCATACCTATTCTTTTATTAATTTAAGGGCTATTTTCATTTCAAAAACGCTTGTCCGCCCTCTAGCGCGAAGAATTACGACTTTTTATTAATAAATTGCTAATTTTTCCAATTTCAACTTCTTTCGGCCAGATAAGCACTTTCTTAGAAGTCAGCCATTTTGTTTTTAGCTTCACATTTTTTCACGACACAGTTTTGAACAAGACGCCATTTTGTTAAAAATAGCCAATGTCATTCACTTCTTACACCCTCATCTAAAAATACAAGTTTTTTTTCCCATTTGGCCATTGCTTTCCATTGGCTATTTCTTCTTTACGTTAGTTTCCTCCTTCTACGAAGCTTCACCATATTGAAGAACTTTTAACTATTTTACTTTTCTAGTAGCACTCATTTAGAATGCTTCTTTTTACGGCAAACCTTTGCAGCAATTTCGATCATTTTATGTTGAACAGACCACCGCTCTGGTCTGTTCAACATAAAATGATTGTATGTTTCGTCCTTTTATAAGGACATACTTTATATATAAAGTATGTTTCGTCCTTTTTTTGTATCCTTCTTTGGTCTTTTCAAGACCCATTTCGACACGTTTTTATTATGCTTCTTTTGATTCTTCCACTTAAAAAGTACATAATTTTCAGGCTACAGGTTGTATCCCTTAAAATTGTGTAATTTTTGGACTAACAGCTTTTTAGCTATTTATTTTAATTGTAGGTTTGCCTAACTAGGCTTTCTTGTAGAGCTTTTTGTTGTTTAATAATAAGTTTTACATTTACAATTTAAAGTACAGCGCGTCGAGAAAACGAGCGATATAATTGAAGACTTACTAAACTTTTTTAGATTATTAAGTTGGACTGTTCTATTAGTGAAATTAAGTTTATAGTCTCAATTATTATCGTTTGAGGAAACGCGCTATAGGTATTAACTTAATACGAGTTTTGAGCTGCTTTTCCCTTGATAAATCCGGCTCACACCTCGAGTTGAGCTATTTACCATTTATTGCAATTTTGCGTACACATTTACTGTGTATTTAAAATGTATTTAATTTTTATAAGAGTTATTTTTAAAATTATTTGTGCGTTAAAATTTCTTAATTTTTTCTCACCCTTTTTGATTTTGAAGTCATCTCGATTTGTAATTTTTACATTTAATTTTTACGAGATAACTTTTACTACTTTAATATTCTTTCTACTTGTTACATGATTTTACATTTTTGCTAAGAACTATAGTGTCAAATGTACTTTTTAGCATTAGCTTTTAAACTTTCCTCTTACTTATAAAATTTTAAAAAAATTTGCAGCTCAATGCGCAAAATTCTTGACCACTAAGATCTCTCTAATTCATGTTGTCTTGCTACTTTTACATATATATACTGCCGATGGCAATAAGAAAGCGAAGTGCATAACTAGATGCTGTAGAATCCCATACACAAAATTTAACGTTCTACGGCTAATTGTTTTTCAAATATGCGAGATATATACGTACGTACGGACGTCACAAAAAAATCCTTTTAAATCCATTTTACAATCCGTTCGAGGAAAAGAGTCCTTTATTCTATTCGTACGTACACAAATTACGCAAAAAAATATTCAAAATGAATTCGGGCACGGTCAAAATGAATGTTTCCGTTAAAATATAATACCCGAAATTTTTTGCGATTCGATACATCCTTTACTTTGTACATGTAAGTAAAAGTCAGATGGACAAAATAATAAAACGATTTACGGCATAAAGTATACATCTACAGATATTCGTTCAAAGAATACTTACTCTCAACTATAAAGTACTACATACTAATTTAATTAAATTATTTATAATTTTAGTTAAATGTTTAGTAAATATACATTTTAGTTAAAATGTAAGTTTGATAAGGAATAATATTTTATGTAAGAAATATCGTTTTGAACTCAATTGATTCTAAAAACAGTAGGAAGTAAAAATCTCAAGCACAAATAAAGTTCTATATAAATTTTGCTTAAACTATTATCTACTGGAAAGAAAAAACTTCAAGCTCATTGTATGTGGGAAAAGAAATTCTTGCACGAAATTCGGATTTGAGGGAGAAAAATTGCTCTTAAACACGTACATCCATTGGACTCCCTACATTGAAATAAAAATAGCTGACGCTACGAAAATCTAGATAATAAAACATTGATGCTAAAAAAACAATGAAATTCTGTTCTTGACCTAGAGTAGGTTCGAGAGGCTATTCAGGGAAGGACTTTTTTTTCCAAACAAGAATAACCAGGAGAGAAAATGTATCGCCCTAGTATTAGAAAATTTTAAAAAGGTATTATTTTCGAAACAAAAAGCGTACAAAATTGCGGTAACGAAGAACAAAAAATTTGCATGTTTATTGGAACTAGTGTTATCAGCGTTCAGTACAGTTCTAGTAAGAAATTTTAAAAAGGGAGTAGAAAAAGGTAAACAGCACATAGAAAGATTAAAAAGTTATTACTTTCCTTTCATCTTCACTTTAATTTATGTCTGAAAAAATAGAATTTTTCAGCTTCATAATACATAATCAGCTTTATATATATTTTGCAAAACACAAATTTGTGGAAGAATTAACAATAAAAGTAAAAATATCCCTCTTTCCTTCCTCATCCAGATCATTTATGCTCCCAAATCATTATTCGAAAAGGCATTTACAACTTTTAAAACCTGAAAAACGCATGTGTGAGATGATTTGTAGGTGCTTTATTTTCTACTACGATATTTTTTATGACGATGTTTTTAAACTGCAAAGTTTTTGAACTGCTTTATTTTCGATGACGTTTTGTACTACGGTGTTTTTAGAACTGATATGTTTTCTCTTTGCTTTCTTTTCTCCCACGATGTTTTGTACCTGAAGAAATAAATGAGCCTAAATAGATTGTAATATCAATGAACATTTTTAATGACAGAGATTAACTTAAACATAGTTGCGTACAGCAGAGAAAAAGGGCGAAGAAGTAAGAATGGTATACACATATACATACATAAGAAATAAACACTTACGTCATCATCACCGCGCGGATAAACGCGAACGGCGCATGCGTCACGAGAAGCTCTCTTAAGCTAAACGTCGTATTATAATTTATGATACAACAATCCCCCTTTCGACGTTTGGCGGCTGAAAAAAAAAATAAACATTAATCATTTACAGTTATTCCAATTAATTTACAGCACTTAGAATGTTTCGAAGCAGTCAATGTTTTTTGTCAGTACATCAGCAGGCATTTTCTCTGTTGGCACATATTTAACGTCTGTTTCATTTCTTTCATAAATTTAACGAATGAAATGATGTCTAATATCTATGTGTTTAGTGCGTGAGTGATAAACAGCATTTTTCATAAGCTTTTGTGCACCTTGATTA
Organism: Stegodyphus dumicola; assembly: GCF_044657685.1. Taxonomy (NCBI): domain Eukaryota; kingdom Metazoa; phylum Arthropoda; class Arachnida; order Araneae; family Eresidae; genus Stegodyphus; species Stegodyphus dumicola. The sequence goes on from NC_140771.1 coordinate 105,095,182, forward strand.
ACACAATATATAATGGTTGGATAATCAGCAGTAAAATTTAATTCTTTAAGGAAACGATGTAAATAAACTGCTTCTTTGGCACTTTCTGAAAGACTGATGTACTCTGCCTCAGTACTTGATAATGCGACAGTTTGTTGCTTTCGTGATTCCCATGTTATTGGATTTCCAGCAAACTTGAATAGGTAACCTGTATACAATTTTCTAGTATTAACATCAGACGCCCAGTCGGCATCAGTATATCCAATAAGTGCTTTTCCAGTCTTTCGAAATTTTAAACAATAATTTTTAGTTCCTTTTAAGTATCGAAGAACGCGCTTTGCAGCCAACCAGTGTAGTTTTCCAGGATTGTTATTAAATTGGCTCAGGTGACTGACGGCATATGCAATATCCGGCCTAGTAAACACAGAAAAATACATAAGCGAACCAATTAGACGGCGATAAGGTGCATTGTTCATTTCTTCCTTTTCAGTTTCAGAAGGACACATTTCTTTACTTAATTTTACACTAGGATCTAAAGGAGTTGCTACTGGTTTTGCATCTTGCATATTAAACCTTCGTAGGATATTATCAACATATTTCTGCTGAGATAAACTAATAGAATTATTATTTACATCTTGATTAAATTCCATTCCAAGACAATAATGAAGTTTGCCTAAATTGAAATAAATAAAATGAAATTCTTTAGAAAGATAACCTTTAAGTTCAGCATATAAATCACAGCTATTTGTTGCTATTATTAAGTCATCAATCAACATATAAAATTAGAATTAACTCACCTTGAGATGTTTTCATCCTGTATACACACTTATCTGATTGTAATGGTTGTAATCCAAAGTTTTTGAGTTTTTTGTCTAATTTTTCATACGACTGTCGTCCACTTTGTTTCAAACCATAAAGAGACTTTTGCAAAGCACAAACATAATCAGGATTATTTTGGTCTTCAATATAATTCCTTAATTAGGATTATTTTGGTCTTTAGCTTGTTCCATGAAAATTTCTTCTTTTAAATCTCCATTAACATAAGCCATAACAAAATCTAGTTGATATAACATAAGGTCTTGTTCAGCACTGTATGCAATCACAGTTCTTATACAACTTGCTCTGGCTACTGGAGCAAAGGTTTCATTAAAATCAATTCCAGGTTCCTGTGCAAATCCTCTAGCAACCAATCGAGCTTTTCTCTTTTGAACTATTCCATCTGCATTATATTTCGTTCTAAGAACCCAGCGACATCCTATTACCTTTTCGTTCTGTGGTCGCTTTACTAATTTCCATGCACCATTTTTAACAAGTGCTTCATACTCACTTTGCATAGCCTTATGCCATTCTTCAGCATAACTTCCATTTAATGCTTCTTCTAATGTCGGATTTGTATCTTCTTCAGCAATTTGTGCTTCTTCCTTTTCTATATTTCTATTGTGGTACTCCTTTTTTGGTCTTCCTGGCTTCCCAGTCTTGACTTTCTTTGGACGACCTGGCCCCCTTTTAATCTGCATTTCAGGTATTGATTCGGAATCAGAATCTTCATTATCAGATGATTCAGCAAATGCTTCTGCCATATTTGAGGGGTCTTCAGTTATTTCATCAGCCGATATTTGCTTTACATTCAGAGGTTCTTCCTTCTTTTTATCAGGAATATTTTCGAGTAATAAAACTTCTAAATCTTTATCATAATTAGTACAGTTTTCAAATTCATCAATGAATCTAACATCTCGGCTTATAACGATTGTTCAGGAATTTTTATTCCACAGCCTGTATGCTTTCGATTTATTTGAGTATCCTACAAATATATGTTCTTCTGATCGAGGATCGAATTTCCCTTTAGACCTTTTATTAAGTACAAAACATTTCTGTCCGAATACTTTGAAGTGAGATACAGTTGGCTTGATGCCAAAAAATAATTCATAAGGTGTTTTGTTTATTCCCAGGCTTCGATTCGGGCAACGATTACGAATATAAACAGCACAGTTCAAGGCTTCAGCCCAAAAGGATTGGGGAAGATTATTTTGTAGTAACAAACATCTGGCCATTTCAGTTAAAGTGCGGTTCATGCGTTCAGCTCTCGAATTCTGTTGAGGAGTCATTGGTGTAGAGAATTCTCGTTTAATCCCGCATTCTTGAATATATTTATTAAATTCTTCTCCGCGATATTCGAGACCGTTATCAGTACGAAGGATTTTTATTTTCTTTCCTAGATGATTTTCAACCGCAGCTTTGTATTTAATGAATGCATTTTTCACTTCATCTTTAGTTTTAAGAAAACTGACTTCGACATAACGCGATTTGTCGTCTATGAAAGTAACAAAATAACGTGAACCAGCATGGGATGGGGCTCTCATAGGTCCACACAAATCTGAGTGAATCAAGTTCAGTAATTCATCACTTTGAAATTTTGATTTTTTTTAAAAAGGTTGCACAGTTTGTTTACCTCGGATACAGACTTTGCAGTCTTTTAGAGATTCAGTGTTATTAAAATTTAAATTTCTAACCATGTTATCAGACTTAAGTCTTTTCAAATCAGACTCATTTAAATGACCTAATTTAAGATGCCACTTTACAAAATCACTTTCCTGTGCTATTGCAGCTGTTTCAGTGCTTGGATGTATATAATAAAGATCACCATGACGAATAGCCTGCACTAGTATAGATCCATTTAGTTCTATTATTCTAGCATGTCGTTCTGTAAAAATTACTGAACGATTATTTGCAGTAGCTTTAGATGTTGACAGCAAATTACATTTTAATTCCGGAACACACAACACATTTTTGAGCGTAAGTTTAATTGTCTCATTTCCGTTAGGTACTGTGATAAGGACAGTTCCAATTCCTGTAATTTTTGATGTTTTGTCAACTGCTAACTTTATGGTTGAATTCGTTCGAGGGTGAAATTCTGAAAATAACCTTCTGTCATTGCACATGTGAGATGTACAGCCACTATCTAAGCACCATAAGAAGGTCTTCTGATAAGCATTGTTTACAGCTAAACTAATCTGCTCTTCATAATTAGAAGCCATCATAGAACCTTGATTTCCCTTATTTGATTGCGCATATTTTCTATCAGTTATTTTCTTTCCGCATTCAGATGCCTTGTGCCCAATTTTCGAACAGTAATTACACTTCAAATTTCGAAAATTTCTTTCAGCAGGAAAATTTTTGTTTGAATTTACCTTCCATTTTTCATTTTTCTTCTGTTCTTGATTTCTTCTTTTATAATCAGTATAGTATGCATTTTGCGAATCTTGAGACGTTTTCCCTTTTCTTGCTTCCCATTCTTCTAACATTTTGATTTTCAAAGATTTGGGACTAGGTAACTGATCTCTTGATTCGATGGCGCATCTAAAATTTTCAAAATTTTCTGGAATACTATAGAGCAGAAGAATCGATAATAAATCATCAGCTATGTCAATTTCCATTTGTTTAAGCTTATCAACTATTTCGAAGAAATTTTTCAAATGTTCAGACATCGTTTCGCTTTCCTCCATTTTTCTAAATAAAAGCTGTTTTAATAATGTAGCCTTCTTCGCAGGTCCTTTCGATTCATATACGGCTTTGAGTTTATTCCACAAAGCATTTGATGTCACACAGTGCTTTATATGACACAGTTCACTAGGATTAATAGCAAGAATTATATCTGCGCGAGCTTATTGATCAGCTTGGAGCCATTTCATTTCGTCTTCGGTTCCTTCAGCAGGTTTTAGCGCTTTAACGGTTGCATAATTCTAATGGTTGTTTTTACTCAATACTGCTTCTATTTGTAATTTCCAGCTGTCAAAATTATCTTTTCCGAGCTTTTCTATAGTAGTCAAATGCGACATAATGTAATACAGTCTCTCACAGCCAAAAACCAAGATTGAGCGCTATAAAAATAGGCTTAACTGAAAGCTGATCAGTTCTTACCGTTGATTAGACGTAACAGTTCTTGCACTGAATTAGGCTTAAGAGTTCAATGCTCGAAAACTTCAAAATGTTCATTTTAAAATAAGTATTTTGCTAATTAGGCACAGTTGAAACGTTCCTGGGCCCATAACCATTGAAGAAATAAATGAGCCTAAATAGATTGTAATATCAATGAACATTTTTAATGACAGAGATTAACTTAAACATAGTTGCGTACAGCAGAGAAAAAGGGCGAAGAAGTAAGAATGATATACACATATACATACATACGTAATAAACACTTACGTCATCATCACCGCGCGGATAAACGCGAACGGCGCATGCGTCAGGAGAAGCTCTCTTAAGCTAAACGTCGTATTATAATTTATGATACAACAGTACCACGACGAGTTCGCCTTGCGTTGTTTTCTCAGCGACGTTTTTGTCCGCGAAGTTTTCGGCAGACACCGAAAAATGCAATGCTTCGATCTCAAAAAACTCTTTCGGAGTTCATTTCTTGTGCCAGAGAATCCATTAATGTAGCCCATGAGGAAATAGATAATTTATAAAATTAAATAGCATGTAATATATATAAAATGAAAAGTTAAATAAATTCTTATTATACGTATACAGTTCCATCGTATTTAATAAATTCTACTTACATCTTGAAATTAGTGACAAAAGAAAGAAAACATATTGTTTTTTTAAAATGGAACATTAATTTCGATATAAATAATGTATTCGTATAGGATATCATTTCAATACAGAAGTAGTATTTAACCAAGAAATTCTGGTATTGAATTATATAGTTCTATACTAAAAACATTGTGAATAAGAATTCAGGTTCTTGTAATGTAAACGATGTCAATTTCCTTATTTCGTCATAAACCGCAAAACGGAGAAGTTTCCCATTATTTTCTTGTTTTTAAACACACTTTTTAGTTTATTTTGAAATATACTCTTAAATGTATAGACCTTAATTATTCTTATATTATTATTATGCAAAATATTTTCCATGTTATGTCTGAAATGTTAAAAGATTTAGGAAAACCTTAAAATATGTATAAATAACAATTACTCATTTACGAACGCATGTACAATGAGAGGCATTTTTCGAGTCCCCTCTGCAAGGCATAATGGTTAGCAGAGGCTGACTATTAATCCGAACTCGAAGATTTGAATTTATATCTTTTAGTATATCAACCAGATTGAGTTCTATATTTTTATTGGAGTACACTTTTAATGCCAATAAAAATATAGAACTCAAAAAAATTTCTCAAAAAAAAATTTTGAAACTGGGCAATCAGGTTACATTATTGCAAAAAAATCACTGCACATGCTTAAAAAAATTTTAAAGCTTGTACAGTGAAAAATGCTTCTCTGTGCTTTATCTTAATATGTTGCCATTACAAGAGTTGAATCATTCAGCCATACATAAGATTAACAAATACATTTATCTGAGACCGTACTCTTGACTTCAATATTTGCATCAACAATTCATATATAACTTTCCTTAAGAAATGTTTAATCCATCTTTGATCTCAGAGGTTTATTAATGTAAAATTTATTATATAAATATTCTCCATAAACTAAATGCACCACCATATTGGTTTATTTTCACTCGATATAAAAAGGAATATATTATAATAATTTCAAGCAGAATTCATTTTATTGGTCTTAATAGCTCCATACTTCAAGTCTCGTGACTATCTTACTTGTAGATTTTAGAAGCCTTTGAACAGAAATAAAAAGAAAGTAAGTCAAAAGGAAAACTGCTTTATCTGAAATAGTAAAGCATTCATCTCTAAAAACATGGAACAACTGATTCTAAAATTTTTTACCGAAATTTGGGGCATAATTTAGAAACATCTTCGGCAACACAGACAGGTAAATAGATTATATCTCTGTTCTAAATCTGTACAATGCAAAATGAAATTTTTTCAGAAAGTTTTGAAATTATGTGCTAATAACGTAATATTATTTCTAGAAACAGAACATGAAAAATAATCTTAAAAGTCTAACCTTCCAAAATAGGAATAACAACAGCAAAAAGAATGCATTGATGGAATACTTCGAAAACGCAGTGCAAATGATTGTTATTAGAGAAGAATAATCATCATCCGTCAAATCTGGAAGTAAGAGTCTGTGTTATCTATGTGCGTAACGTGCTATTTCGTATCTCAAACTGTGAAATTATTTTTATAATCTCATTTCCATTGGTTAAGTTCTTATAAGATTCTGGTTGCATATTTCTGCCAACTTATTGCTACGTTTCATTTCTACTGATGCGTACTTTCATCTAGCACCTTTTACTCATTGCATGAATAAGATTATTAAGGTATTGAAAAATATAATATTGAAAAAGCAAACACGGTGCGATGACCTTGATTCTAAAAATTAGCTAGGATAATTCCTAGAATTTTAGATAAAAGATCTCGCAAGGCTGTTGGCGATACTAACATACACATTTATGAAGAATTAGCCAGCTGTGAATTTTCGCTTGTTAAGCTACAAAGGATTTTTGCTCATTCATGATTTGCAAAGCTCATTCTGAGACTAAATGAAGACAAGGCGATTTGATGTCGTTAATTTCCCTGAGTAAAAAACGGCAGTTTGGAATGAGCGAAGACTAAAATGAAACCTATTTCTTAGTGAAGATTTCGGAGCAAACCGTTTATGATGACAGGTCTTCCACATCAAAAATGGTAAAACAAGCTCCTGAAAATTATGCTACACATAATATTCTACAAAGAAACTCTTAAGTTCTATTTTTAAAGAATATATTTCTGAAATGAGCATCGCCTCTGAAAATTCCAAGAAATCAGCAAAAGAGAACAAATACCTCCTGTAATTTCCTTTAGACCTGAGGTTAAAAGGAATGACTCTAGAAATACATTTACACTTCCGTAATGATTCAGTATTAAATTGGTAGAGTCCTGCGCATCCACCTTATTAAATTAAATTCTAAGGCGACGAATTTTCGTAACCGTGCCTAACAGTGAAATCAATCCTATAATTAGTGAAAACACTGAACTTCAGACTGACGAAAGATTCTCCCATCAAGACTGTGCTATGAAAACTCTCATATTTAAAATTTTTGATGAAATTAGGAATTTTACGATACCCTTTGTAAAAGTGAAACATCGCTTCAAAAAGGAAAAGAATTGCTAGTGAGTAAGCTACCGGATATATACTTAGGACTGAAGGAGGTAAAATGATCTACCAATTTAAGTTCCTGTTGTATTATAAAAGGCGAATTTATACATTCAAGCAAGGGAAATTCTAGTTTGTTTAGGACTTCGCGGTTTTGAATAAAATATCTCGAAATGTGTGTGCAAAGATTTTATTATGGATCTATCGTAAAGAATGTCACGGATTTATATGGAATTACAGGAAACTGCCGTTCTTTTGGGTAGGAAAGTTATAAGAGAAAAATAAAAGATACTTAAACCACACTCTAAGAAAAATAAAAGACGCGGGAAACATGCAAGTAACTAGGGTATTTGTTGTTAAAAATCTGTTACGTGAAATGTGATATTTTCACATTTTTAAATAAATAAATTTATACAATTTTTGAATGTTAAGTTAAACATATTTAAGAATCCTACTATGAATTCTTGTTTGTTTAAGTATAATTTACTTTTGTTTAACATGTGAAAGCTTAGTTACTATTATGTATTCCTTTAAATAATATTGATACGATTATACTCAGTTTTTATTAGGAAATTATGTTCGTCACGGTAGTGTTAATCACCACCGGTTAGGTTAGGTTAGGCTATTTGAATATGGGAAAGCACTTTAAGGCTATCTGCCTAAGGAGAGTAACGCCTTCTTGAGGACTTTCTAGAGAAAATGGGCTTGTGTTCAGGTTATATACACATGACGAAAACCATGAAACCTAACCATGTAGCCAGTCCGCTTATTTGGGTTCGAGCTTGAGCTACACTGCAGTATTAAGCAGCCTTCAACTTCTGGTTTACTGGTGGGATCTATCACCAATGATGATAGTGAAAGACCAACAGTAAACTCAAACATTAATATTTACCCACCAGCGGCCGAGCGGTAACAGGTGAACAGGTTGGCTTGCACGGACGTTTTCGCGCTTTTTCCCATGTGTAACGTGCCTACGAGCCAATTTCTCTTTAAAAGTTCTCCACGAAGGCATCCTTTCCCTTAGGCAGATAGCCCTAGTGTGCTTTGCCGTAATCCCAATAAATTAAACCAAACCAAGATTAATATTTTTGAGATTCACAATACAGTAGACGCCGCATGTAATCGCGGTTAAAGTTATCATTCGGATATCGTTACCGAATTACTCAAGCCCCGACCGTTTGTATAAGAGAACGTTCTTTTAACTGAAGTAAAGTCTCCGAGTAAGGTCAAAATAGATTATAAAAATTGTCAAGTGTCAGAGAAATGTCGCCCAACAGCTTGTTATCAATTTTAGTCAACCATTTAAAAATACAAATTAGGCAAAAGAGTAAGATTAGTTTCGCGAAGATTTTTAATATCAGTGTCCATTTTGAGGATGATCAGATAAAGGTCCCTCCCTCTCTATTAGGGGTTAAAAAAATTCTGCAGATTCCCTCCCTACACCTTTTAAAATAAAATAAGAATATATAATATACATAAATCCACGCCAAACTAAGATTGCATTTTTGCCTAATTTTGAAACTTATATTTGCATGTCCTCTTCCAGCAAATGAGGGGCTTCCTCCGAGTATTAAGATTAGGGATAGAGCATCGGTCAAATTATTTCCAGAAAATGTTACAAACAATTCATAAATGAACTATTTCATTAAAAGCACTATAAACATATCATAAACAAATTTTTGCATTTTTTTTAGTTAAAGGTCTGTGAAAATACTTATTCATATATTTCTTATTGTATTTTACATTAAATTATATTATTTTAATACCCTTTGCTGTTTTCAAGAAAAATGTTTCGCGTCGTTTAATGTTATAATTCGGTTAATGCTATCAAAAATGGCCTGGACAAACGTGATCACTTTGAGCGGTGCCCTACTGTAAGTAATTATGCCGTCCTGGAATGGATTAGCAACAAACTGTTTTACCAAAAATGTTAAAATTTTGAAACAAATATTTCATCATGAGTAAAATCATTATAATCAATATAAAATAAAATACATTAAGTCCTCTAACGCAAGTCATAATTAAATTCTCAAAAATAAGAAAATAGAAATCATGGTCTGTCCCCCTTACTTTTTTATTTTAAAAAACGCATTCAAAATCAACTGTAAGTTTTATAAATAAAGTTTTTTAGAAATTCAAAAGATACAGTAATTGGATTATGCTTCTCTTGAGAAGGTGTGGGAGTGGATTATTACAGTAACTTTTTCAGCGTTTAATCATCGAGAACAATTCACTCGATTTAACGCACTGGCCATAGGGGGCCAGCTTTATATACAGAAATATCACTATCTAGTATTTTTCCTCCTTTCTCTTCGACAAGGGCAGTGCGGATTCGATCAACTCGTTTCGGTATATCGTGCACATGGGAGAAATAAAGTTTTGGCCCAAGGGTTTCCGCTCATTTGGGGGGCCAACATTTTATTGGGTAAACGCAATTGCTAAGTCGTAGAAGGGGGCAAGAAAATCTAGAACAAAACCATTCTCTTAGATACACTGTTACCTTATCAGCGATGTCTTGTAGTTTTATACAGCGACATATTTCTTCTTTGATCCACTAGACGGCGCGTCCAATTTCATCTGAGGAAGAACTATTTATATGCTTGTCTTTATCGAGGTAGTTCCTTATTTCCAATTTTCCCAGAGGTGAGAATCATAAGGGTGGCTTTTAGGAAAGTGTATTTCATCACACAGGAATGAGAGTTGAGATTGGTTCGCCTCCGGAGAGTTTTATTGAGTGCCCAGCTTGAACTCATCACGTATACTCCGTAGATCTTAACATTTTTCTACTACATGAAAGGAGAAAGGATTTCGAACAGCAGTTTAGAATTTTGCACAGTTATTATCTGGAAAAAATCAGATATAGTTCATGGAAACACTATATTTATACTCTATCTGGTTAATGTAAATTCTATTTATTATCTAGGTCCTTCAATGACTGAAGGGTATCTTCATTTCGAATTGAAAAATTCAAATAAATATAAACTGTAATGTAAGTGGAAAAAATATTTCACGTAAGTTTACTTGAACTAGAAATCCAGTATCTAGGAAACGCTTTTTAAAGCAGCATCTTTTCAAGAACAATATTGTTATCATTGATCATGCGCTTTTTCTTTTTAAATATCTTCACTTGATTATTACATACTCTTACATATAACATAAAATTTAAATTCCTATGATATTTCAGTTGTTTCTTAAATTAAGAGGAAGTTTGAGATTTTTGAAATATCGCTACTTTGTAATTATTTTGGTTCTGCATCCATCTATAATTAATTGCCGCCATTTGGTTTCTAGAATTTAGGTATAAGGTTTGATCAAGTTCTCAGCTGTCTAATATTAAAAGTGATTTCTAGTTCACAGTATTCGAGTCAAAACGTTCTGATGAAGAATAATGACAAAATTATCATCATGAGTATAACAAAAATCAAAACATGTCCTCTGGGAAGGGGGAAGATGCTGAAAGGTTTGATTAAAATTACTTTTACGTTAACTCTGTTCCACCTCTCAGTTTTCTTTCGTCAGCTTTCCACAGAATGTAAATTAAGTAAACCATAAATGCGAAAGCCGCCCATCCGGGATAGTGGTTAGTGACTCTGACTGCCGCACCGAAGGGCCCGGGTTTGAATACGAGAAAAAGCATGGATATTTTTGAATGTATAGTGTCTGTGCCGCATGGGGGTCCTCAAATAATATGCGGCGAGAAGAAAGTCCGCTCGAGAGGTTGGTGGTAGAGGAATAGGTGTAAGACTCTCGGACCCGTCGCCCCCAATGCGCTCTTTTTCAAAACAGCGGATGGAACTAACCAAAGTCGTACTGTGACCTGTATGGTGCTCAAGGCTCTTTCTAACGACAGACGCAATCTTGTCTTCTTGCCAGGAGAAATTTTGTGGGCTTGATCTGATATCAGACCAACGAGATTAGTCATAACAAGAAATGCGAAAATACTTTTTTGGATGATTCAGTTAACTTGATAACTATCGCTATTTGTTTATTAGCGATGAACTTATACTTGCGCTTAGTGAAATCGGCTACTGGGATGAAACTGCAGGTGGTTTGATATGACTGTGAATTGCTTGTTATATATAATCTTAATTTACAGATAATTAACCTGGCAGCAGGTTCGAGCTAGGATTAAATTTCGTGTCCATTTCAACTCTTCAGTTTACTTAAATTATTTCCAGCCTGTAGCAGTAAGAAAATTAATTGTAATTTTTGTTAGCAGTCTCCTATAGAATGCAAAATAAACTTTTGAGTTTTAATTAATTCTGAGTTAGTTGCTGTCTAGAATGCAAATAATTTGTGAAAACGGCGATAAATCGCTTGAACTTGATAAGGGCTGGATTTTAGTAGATCTAATCTTATTGTGTAATTGCTCATACGAAAATTATCAAATTAGCAGTTTTCTTTCACGTCATTAGACGAATTTCAAAAGTACCGAAAGATATCGTAAAGACCTTATTTTATTCTAACCAATTATTTTTAGTTTTAGACACTTTTCTTTCCTTTCTGATTTCAGTTTGCTGCCAGAATGCAGATTTTAATGACGTGTATGCAAATTCGAAGTGAATTCGGAAGCAGTATTTAAGCAGCGGTTCAAAGAGTACGTGATAGTAGGAGAGTTAGTTCCGAATTTGTGCCGCGTGATGCAGTAGCTTTGTACGTGAATAGTTGGTGCTTAGCCACTCTTTTTAGATAGTATTGATATTCTGGATTCGGCTTTGCTGTGTGCAGCCGATTTAGCGTTTTAAATAAAAAAAAGGAGATAGTCGTGTAGCCAGTCTTACTGTATTGTGACTGAACATTTTATTTTTCTGTTAAGTTACTTAGCCACAAGTGGTGGCAGACTGTGAGCACCGAGTGAATGCGCTTCTGGTTAATTTAGTTCAAAAGTTATTTAAACCTTATTCTGCAGTCATCTCTTCTTTCAAGACCTAGAGAGAATTCACTACTTAGTCTTTCAGTAGGGTCTTTACAGCTGATGATATCAAAGCACACTAAATAATAAATAAATAATAGCACAATAAAAGCACTCTACAATATTAGTAAAATATCAAATTAATATTTAGTTCTTTCTCTTTTTGTCTCTAAGCTGAAATTAATAAAGTACAGAAAATCATTGTAAAAATTTCAATTTCCGACATTTTGTTTGTGTCTAAATGAAGAGAATGTTAATTTATATGTCTTAAGATATAAATAAAATACTGCAGTAGCCCAGCTAGAAACAATTTGTAAGGATTTAAAAGCATTCTTCCTATGATCACTTGATGTCATATTCAGTACACTTACCTTGCAATTAGAAGGTCTCAAGTTTGATTAATAGTAAGAGTACAATTAATTTTTGAGCTTCCTAACAACAACATGAAAAAAATTAACGATCCTTTAAATAGAAGAAAAATTTTGAATAATATGCAATGTCTTTTTTTTCCTCAAACAACCTCTGACATTCACTGACAAAAACCTAAGGGGAAGATGCTAAATTTATTTATGTTTATTAATTTTCTTACTGTAACTGCGCAAATATGCGTTTAGAAGGAAGAATAAATATATCGAATTTCAGTGTACACCGATATCACACATTATAAGAAATTTTAGTCCCTAACAACACTATATAAATTGGCATTTTTCCCTGAATAATATTTTGCAAATGTCCATATTTTATTGGACATTTAGAAATGCAAGCTGGATGTAAATGAATCCGAATGCAAACCGAGCTTTGACTTCTAAAATAACTTATACCACCCACTGTTGGAGGAACTATTGGAGTAAGTAAAAGCCAGAACTTAAATTCCTACAATTAAGATTTCATGAAAAAAACAAAACAAAAAAAAAAAAAAAAAAAAAAGCAGAGATTATAAATACAGATGTAATAGAAACTGGCCTAGTAACGGTCATTGCGAACTTAAACGGTTAAAGATGGAAGACTCAATATGGTTTTCTAAACATATTAAACATAACCACTCTTATGTTTTTTACCAATGCATTAACCCGAGTGGGTTGAAAAAAGCTTCCAAAGTCAGCAGTTCCAATTTTTAGCAGCCGCAGTCCAGAAAGTCTACAACAAAGGCCTAATAAGTGTTTATGTCCCAAGGGCGTAGATCTACGACTTATAATTACATGGGGTTAAAATCATCCTACTACAACAGTGTTGCTTTTGTTGTAATAAAAACAGGAAAACAATTAGGGCCCCTAAAGAACAATTAGGGCTCCTAAAGAACGTTGTTTTAGAACGTCAGACATTTTAAAGGGGTCGTTTTCATTACTGGATCAATGTTGGTATTACTGGATTAATGTTTTAAAAAATGTTATGAATTAAACATTTTGGTGGCCTTGTAACTGCTACCTATACATAACTTCATATCATTAACATTGTTTCTGTTCATGCTGGACAGAATATCATTAACATTGTTCCTGTTGGTGCTGGCCAGAAGTTATTCGTTCGCTTAAATATCTTCGTACAGCCCAAACCAACCTCATATGCAGACTAAAATTAGAAATATATTTTACATGCTGACCGACACTAAAAATATGAAGATAGTTTATTGTTTATTCTTTTTCTTTCGTTTCTTCCCCCCCCCCTTTTTTTTTTATTTTTTATGTTGAAAGAAAAGATACCTTTTTTGTACAGTTCCACCCAAGGATTTGATATTTAGATTATTTATTATCTTTTTAAGAAAACACGTTCCATATATGTCAAGCTTATATAGGTAAGGCTACCATATACCTTACAGACAAGCTCCTTCAAATATATAAGACACTCTTATATTATGATCAAAATGATATCTAGAATAATTCATATACCCTATATATTATTGTTGATATCAAGGCAACAAGAATCAGCATAATATTCCTAAATTTGCAAGACAAGTTTTGAAGGTTTGTAACGTTGTTCATTCTTAGCTATTACAGAATATATCCAACGTTGAAGACTGGTAAATTATCACCAAGTTTTTTAAGTACTACAAAGTCAGGCAAAGGGTTATAGAACCCTTTATTAACTCAGATAAAGTTTAATAGTCAGTAAAACTTGCGCTTACAAAAGCCAACGCTTTTCGCTTAACTAAAATAAAGGTAATGAATTGATGAAGTTTAAGTATAGCCTTAGTCTATGCTTGACAGTTTAACTATCGCACAAGATGCTCTGACTCGAAGTCGGCGTAAAGAAGCTTAATGGCAAGAGTAATTCAACGACGCAAAATTCTAAACTCTAGAGAATCAAAGTTAGCAACGTGATCATCATGCAGGCAGAGCACGCCCTCCAAAACCTTCCTTCAAGTACTTTCTTCTTTCTACCTAATATGAATATCGCGCGTGCTGGAAATTTGCATCAGCTGCAGAAATGCAAATGACGAAAGAGAAGCATGTGCTCAGGCTATATAATGAGAAGAAGGAAGTCAAGCATCTATGATAAAAAATGAAAACAACTAAGAAAAGGTAAAAAAACGAATTACCCTCAACTTACGTATTCAGCTTTTAAGAAAATTATTTCACAGTTGTTTTTATTTTTTATCCATAGATGACGCCAGCAGCTTCCATCCTGTCATTGCCGGAGTTTGAGCGCAGGCTTCTCTTTCGTCATTGCACTTCTGCCATGGACCTTATAAGAAAGGATCTTCTCTTATAAGGTCCATGGCTTCTGAAGCAACAGAAGAAGGTTCTATATTTAAACCTTCGTAAATAGTCCCGCAAATTTATGAATATTCGCTGATTCTTATTGCCTTGACACTTCTAATAATCATTATTAGGCTTGTTGTTTTAACTCAGATTCTATATATGTACTGTATTCTGGCAACAATACGAAATATTTACCATCTTATATCGGGCAATGAGCAAAGACCAGATTTTCAGAACAGTGTTAATAAACTGAATGTTCTTGTAAATGCCTAGAAAGAAATATTCCTAAGAGAAATATGTATCATTATAAAATGTTACACTTTTCAAAGAAGTTCCCTGATAATCATAAATAAAAGAAAGAAAGAAAGAAATTCCCTACTAAGCAAGCAATGATGATATCTTCAGTAACTTCAAAAAGTTTTACCTCTGTAGATAACTGCAGTTTCTCTGAAAATGTAAAAAACTTTTGAAATTTCCTGATAAGAGAAGAAATCTTACAGACTTTTTAAACACCTTTACTCCAAATAAAATTTTTAAATGTCCTATTTACTTTACATTTTCACAGCATTCCGATACATAAACATATCTGAAAGAAATATTTGAAATAAGTTCATACAAAAAAAATATAAAACAGAAATGTTACGAATTAAATTTGTTGGTGGCCTAGTAATTTGAAAGCAAAAATATTCGCACCTTCTTAATAATTACATATACATATTGGGTAGGACTTGAATACCAATAATAAGCAAACAAACTAATAAACAATGGAATCTGAAGGACCAAATCTATATATTAAAATTGCCTAACTTATAGAATTAAGTTTTAGAGTTTCTTTAATAAAAACTACCTTTGCAAGTATTAATTTTGCAGACCAAATGGAAAGGCAGGGAATTGTGTTAAAACATTCGTGTGTGAAATTCTTCCTTGAATAAGGGCGTCTGTTAACTTATGGACAAAACTTGGGTGGCATGCAAGAAACAGATAAAATAAACTTCAGAAAGAAATACATAAGGTTAAAGATAATTTATTTTCAAACAGTGAATGCATCAGAATTGCACATATGGCGAGCAGGCTGGCAATAAATTGGAAATCACTAAGCCTTTTACACGTTTTTAACCTTCCTAAACTGTAAAATATTTCTCTCTTAAGCAACGCCTCCAGGCTGTATAATAGTAACGTACAACAGTAATTAACGGAAAAAAATACAAGATTTTGAAATATATATATTTAGTATATATACTTTTTTTTTTAATTTTTTTTCGTATCAAAAATGCGGGAACATTTATTTACTAAATAAAATTCAAATAATGATACAGTAACTTATCAAGTAACCAGCTGCTACATATAAATTTAATGAACACTAAAATTAGATTTGAGAAAAATATTTTTGTAATGCTTTGTTTAATTTTGTGGAAGAGTAATCGCATTTTCTTTTAAGAAACATATTATTTCCACGTATGCAGTTTTAAGTAAACAAATTTGATAGTATTTCTCTATGGTCATGTTCCATCAACTTAGGCCAAAGATCTACATAACAGAAGTCAAAGGTCTGATTTTTCTTTTTCTCCCCCCTTCTCTTTTTTATTTTTCCTCTTCTTTTCTTGTTTTCTTTTTTAAATTTCATCTTGAAATCATAGGCTAAAAACATAATTTCACAGGAGGCTTTCATCTTACCATTAAAAAAAGTACTTTCACTTATACTTAAATATATCATGAGAATAAATCCACCCTATTTTGTAGCATCTAAAACTTCGTATGAAAATTAAACCTGTGAAATTTCTAATTAAAAAGACTAGATAGTAAATTTTACCTCCATCTGTTCTATAATGTATTATTAGAATTCCCCTTAGGTATTTAATAAACAATGAAATCTGAAATTAGAAATTCGCTCAGGTTAAGTCACGGTTGTCACGGACATCAGAGCTTTAATACAAGGATCAATTATGGGTACTAAGTATTTAAATTTTTTTTGAAAGTTTAGATTGGAAAATAATAACACTCTGAATGGTTTTTTTTAAGTAGAACTAGGGTTTGAAGCTTGGCCGACAGCTTAAAATGATTTCATGACGAAAGCCAACAGAGTGATTTCATGATAAAAATAATTTATTTTTGAAAATTTAATTATTTATGAATGATTAAGTCACAAATTATACTTTCGATGCTAGTCAAACAATTATGTAGTCAAATATGCAGATTCGCATAGCAAATTTCAAGACAAGTCGTTCTTAAAATTGATTGATTGCAACATAATGATTAATGTAAGGGACACATATACAACATTTTATAGTTTCTTTCTAGGTAGGCTTAGTAGTAACAACTAACATTTTATGTTTATTGAGTCCCAAAACATACAAGTGATAACAGAAAGAATATAATTTTAAATTGCTAAAACAAGGTTTCTTTTAATAAAGAGGTAACTTTTATTTATGTCATCAACGCTGTAACTCTTTGGTTGAAATCCAGAATAGCTGGACTTATGATTGAATATCTTTGTTATTCGAATGAAAAATTAGTCAAGACAGTATTGTTCGGTGTTTTACAGAAACTGAACAATTCAAAAGATTAAGCACTTGAATAATCAAATGATCTATAGTTGAATGTTTGCTTTGTTTTGTTTCATTTTTAATTAGAAGAATTTATTTTAGTTACATTGCCCAATTTATTTTCCTATTTCTAGAATACGTTAGTTCTACCCAGAAGATGAAAATTAATTCGAAATAAAATGGGAAAGAAGAGCGGATGAAGTGTGATAGATTCAGTGATTATTCTTCGTTGCCATTAGCGAGACATTGTTAATTATTTATCGTTGCCATCATGCACTGAATTAGAATTAGAGAGTAAATTATTGAATTACAAATTAAAGGTCAGGAAACTGTATTTAACTAATTTTTAGTTAAGATGGCGATAACTGAATAAAGCATCTGCCCAAGCTAAAAAAATGCTCTGAAACAGTTAATAGCTACAACTGGTATGTCTGTTCGTGCCAGGTATGTAATGAATTCTAATTTTAGACATCTTTAAAATGTCATGTTTCAGCTTAATGAGATACATTCCGCAAGAGAAGAAAAGGAAGAACTACTTTGTGTGTTTACATGAGCTATACATAAGTCATGTGATTTCTAAGATCATCTACATTGTTTGTTTGCATTAGCTGTTTTGCATAAGTCACGTGATCTCTGAGGCCATCGGGATGTATCATATTATAAAATACTTTGTTGTAAATCTGCACAATGCTTAATCTATACAAAGTTCTCTTAAATGCAAAACTCGTTAGAAACCGTAAGTGCTAAATAACGATGAAATTAATGATATACGCTGCGAAAGATTGGTTGTTCTAGAAATTTAACTCATCTATGTTTAAATTCATCTTAGGATACAAAGAAATACTGCTTTTGTCTTTTCGAGCTAGGTGTCAGTTCACAAAAAATTCATTATAGTTTTCAATTCCTTCATGTAAGTAACTACACTCACATCCAAAAACTAAATAACACAGTTAAAAAAATCCATTAAAATTTTAAAAGAAATGAATATGTTTTCGGATTCACTGAAAATTTCACAGGCCAAAAATTTAAATATACAAAAGACATTTTTAAGGGTTTGTATGTAAGAAGAAAATGACCAATAAATAATTCAATAATAGAAGTAAACAAAAAACTAGGAGTTGGAAAAGAAACACTCTCATATAAAATCCAAAGCTACGGAAAAAAAAAAAAAGTTGTCTTAGTTTTGAGGTGTATTTTGATAATTTGATTAATTTTTTTTTACTTTTAATGAAGATGAACTTGGATCTGGTTGTTTTAGAAATCAGTTTTAATTTTTACTGAAGAGTTCAGAATTTAATTTATTCGAGAGTTTTATTCAAAAAGCTAGGCCAAACTAAGATTGCTTTTTCTGTCTAATTAAAAAAAATCATTAGATTTTTTTTATGTTAGAAAAGTTCTTTGCTTTAAAGATCTGTTGATATGGAATGTAATGATCAATATTGAAGACACATGCTCAACAGCATCGACTCGTGGAAAGAATACGATTATAGCTGGCGGCGGGTTTCAAAACCAAGCGATCGAACTGACTGCCTGCGATGTGTCGCAATTTTCCCCATATAAAACGTGAATACAAGCCAATTCCCCTCAGAAAGATTTTCGCAAAGGCATCCTTCCTCTTAGGCAAATAGCCCTCATGTAATTTGTGATACTCAATTCACCTAGCGTGACCATTTCTGGTGGGTTGGACTACCTGCGCCCATTCATGGGGGAAATATTATTCGCATATACAGGTTCTGGAACAGTCGTTAAGAGAAATTAAGTCTTCCAAGTATGTTCCATATACTTTCGATGAGATTCAAGCTTGATGACCTTGGCGGCCTTTCCATACGAAGCAATGCTTCCGAGGTCTGCGAACTGGCCGATGTTACGATTTGTGTCAAATTAGGTGCTATTGTCCATAAAAATGGCATCAGTACCTACGGCAGCAAGAAATGGACGAACATATTGAGCAAGGCTATGATCTTTATACTTTACTGGAGATCAATGCGGAGCCGACAGCAATTTCTGCCCCAAATTATCATAACAATCTCTTTGTTTTTGTGCATTTCATGAGTGTCACTAGCATAATAACAAAGTCTAAGCATTCTTCAGGCCAATAATTGATGGGACTCAATCTACAGGACAAATCCTTTTTCATCCCTAAAGAACATAATTTGATATTGTTGTGCGTTCCACTCGATACCATATTGATGAAAACTACTGTAGTCGTCTTACATACAGCTTATTTCAAGGCTGGTGTCACACATGCATTTTTCTACCTGCTTTACCACTGAAAAAAGAGGTCGCTTTTTTTCTTCCTTTTGCAAAATAATTGTAAGTTGTTCGTTTTCAACAACCACTCAGCTAGGAGCATCGTATCCCTCGTTGGCAACCATCATTTGTATTGGAGAAGTAACTTCCCCTTTACATGGTGACTCTAAAACGATCTGCAGTGACTAGGTGTTTCATATCATGTGATAAAGCAAAATAATTGTTCTAAAGAGCTGTTCTTCCAAAATGTTTTCTATGTGTGATATGACCTTAAATATAGTCGTCTGCAAACATCTTGCGGAAGCTTGTTGCTTCCGAGCCCACCAGCGGCCAAGCGGTAAAGTCGCTGAACACTGGTAGTTCGGTCCGAGGTTCGAATCCCGCGAACGGGCTGGCTGCATGGGTGTTTTCTGGTTTTCTGTATGTGTAACGTGTATATTAGCCAGTTTCCCTTAGGAAGTCCTCCACGAAGGCATCCCTCTCTTTAGGCAGATAACCCTAGTGTGCTTTACCATAATTAAATACACCACACCACCACACCTTCTTGCTTCCGCAAGCTCATTCGAAGCTTGTTGAAGGAATCTGATGTGCAGTGATTAACTCTTGGCATCACAGAAATCGATAATCTTGAGAAATTTTGACCCTGTATCAGTACTTATGAGTCTTATCCACTTACTAGTCTTCGCGATAGCAATTTCCTTCTGATATCCGTTCTAAAAAAAAAAGCAAATGGACTGATATTTAAGGCTTTGGCAACTGCCGACAGCAACTGGCCTCTTTTGAGAAGCCCTGTTGTTTCCCATCATCTTATTTTTGTCTATTTATTTTTCAGTTTCAGTTTTCATTTTGAAATTCGTAACGTAGAGATACTGGCTGTGTACAAAACAGGCTATTTTAATACGTTTTCTTAAAAAAGGTTTATATGCGAAATTGTTTCTGCGGGTTGATCTCCACGAGATTGCACATATTATGTAGGCAGATTTTATAGCTGCATGTTGTTTCTTTCATCAGACATATCAATCTTTTCTTTTATCTTTCTGATGATTAGTTTTTAGACATCATCGTATGAGTTTTAGTAAAGTACTCACTACCTGCCCTATGCATTTGTTTCGAAGACTTTCTATAGGAAAATGGCTCTTCTACTTGACACTAAATACTCTGAACACTAAAACACTGAATACTTCCGTGCAATCAAACCTCTTTAACCGAATATATGTCCATGAATATATTATTATATTCCGAGTGTTCATATACTTTTTTTTTTCACATTTCGGAAGCATTTGGTCTACTTATTTACTACACCTGATTTACTGCGTTCTCCTCATTTTTATGTAAATGCGTATTTATTTATGCATGTGTTTTCGATACGTCTTTCATATGTTTTCAAACAGCCACCCTGACGGGAAAGTGGTCAGTGACGCTGACCGCTGTACACCATTACCTCTTGTGAAGGGACAGACAATCTACCATGAGGTAAATTGTCTCTCCCTTCACAGGAGGGAATAGTGGCAAACCTATTAGGTGCCTCCATAATAAAGTGACCACAGATTCCGGCCCTAATAGTGGCCAACGCCTATAAATTCTAATGCCAGGCTCTGAAAATTAAAAAAAAAAAAAAAAAAGAAAGAAAAAAAAAAAAGAAAGAAAGAAAATGTGTTCAAGCATGCTATCGCATATGGATGTATGATAAATTCGAAACAAAACATTACATTCCATATTATAACATTAAACTTTTTAGTTATTAAGCTTTACTGGAAAACGGTTCATTCAGCGTAATAGCTCAGGCATTTGAATTTTTTGTGAACATTTATGAATTTGGATAGTTTTTATTTAATGGATTTCCCCGTCTGTAAATATATATACCAGATACTGTTATGAGGCATGTAGAATTTCATATTTAAAAGTGTATCATGTAACTTTATCAATTTAAACAGCCAAATCATGCAAAATCAAGTTATATGTTAGGTAAATTCTGACAGACTCAGTAATATTTGTACAATAAAGGTCGACACTGAAGAAGTTATTAAAATCTGCAACTAATTTGTGATCAAACATGTGGATAGAAAAGAAAAGCAAATGTTACAAACAGGAGGAAGTAATCATCAGCACTTATTCAGTCAAGTACACTGGCTTCCAAAAATTAACCACACGACGGTGAAATCAACAGAAATGGAAACATAAAGCTTTTCTGCACACACTTTTGGATCATTAATAAACTGATGTTAAAAGCCGAAAAAAAATTACATCAATAAGGTATGCGATATTGCGGATATTCATAAAATCTTTACAGCGCTTGTCCTTGCTTTCAGTGAAGTGAATAGCTATCGCAGATGTTAGCAGTAGCCATTCCTTCATAAGCAAAGCTTTAAATTGCTTAAAAAGTAGCTAAAGGATGTAAATGAGCGAAACCAACACGCTCAAGAGCATCCCTAAGAATTTCAATGGCGTTAAGCGGGAAAAAATGCCATGCCAATTAGAAATGCCATTATTCTCCAGGTACTCGTTAACAATGTTGGCTCAATGAAGGTCAGTATTATCATCCGAAAGCAATACTGTCATTCGGCCTCACAATGGGCATATCAGGATTTCATTTTGATACCGCGCAACCTTCACAGAAACATCTTTAAAGTTGCCCATCTGGTTGCGATATCCCATAGAAATTTCAGCCCAAAGCATATGAATCTGAATGAGTGATATCCAATGATATTCTAGAGCTAATGTCTTGTACCTCGTTTCCTCTAGACCGTTACATAATTATCATTTGATTCCAAGGCAAATCTGGACTGGTCCGCGAAAAGGACATTGCGCTAACTTGAGATAATTAATTGAGATGTTTGCGACACTATTTTAATCTTGCTCTTTTAGACTGCGCGGTTAGTGAAACATAAATCTCTTGATACTAGGGCCTAAAGTCTCTTTCTATTAAGCCTTCGGCGCACAGTATTGCCATATGATTGTCTTACAAGTGATGTTGCAATTATGGATGTAACAACTGTAGAGGTCGTTCGTCGATTCTGCTTGGCAATATGACGATCTCCAGAAGGTATGGTAATCCTTGATTGACAAGGCACAAGTCTCCCCACAACTGTTTGACTTGTTTGGAATTGTTTTCGCATTTGAGAAATTACCGAATGATCAACTCCAAAAAAAAAAAAAAAAAAGAGCAACATCTTTGATTGACTGTCCTGTTTCAGTGCCTGCGACAGCACACTAGAGTTCATTACTCACCCTTCGCCTTCTTTTATCCATAGGAGCAAGAATATCATCAAAACTTAGCCTACGAAAGCCATAAATACTTCGTATTAGAATTTAAATGAACCTCCACAAACCTTTCAGAATATTCCGAAACTATAATATAATAAGTGTACAGGAAAAGTCCTGTAAGTTTGGTTCAAATACAAAATACCATCTGCAATGGAAAATATCACAAGCAACTATAATTAAATGTACATCTATAAATTCAGAAGTTATGATACATTATACTTATGATGCATAGCTGACTGAAAATAATGGTCGATCATAAGCCGATTGACATATTCGTGTTTAAAAAGACTCCTTTAAAAGTGTAAACAGGTAAATTTTTTATGACAAAACTTCTATAACACACATTCGCTTCAAAATATAATCTGACTGAATGATTACACAAGCTAACTAATTGTCACCTTTTTTATTCGTGCCAATGATATTGAATTTTATAAGTAAGCAATAATACCAGTGATACTGAATTATAAGAAAGGGGTGAGAAAGTTTATCTTTGGTATCTGTAGCCATCAATTTGTCTTTCTGTCCCTCTAGTATTCCAGATTTCCATAAGTTGTCGCAGACAACACAAAACGATTCATTCTATTAATGATTGCTCCTAAATCCCTGTGATAATTGAAAGTTCATCATAACAACTGACAAGTTACCCGCCTCCAATGTTTACATACCAATATGACAGAGTTACTTGAACGAATAAAAATTGTCACTGGCATTTTCTAAATAATGTTATTTTGTAGTTAGTTACGAAACAAAGTAGTTTTGATGCTTTTTGATGCATGCGCAAGTTCGAGGAATTTATTTTATTAATACTGCTATTATTTTATACGTATGTATCTTATAATTTATAAACGCACTATGTATTAAAATTAGTAATTATGTTCGCATTTGAAGTTACAGCCGCTTTCTGTTAAATACTCGATTCAGAATTAAAAGTTATATTTCTAACGCAATTCAAAATTTTGTCAACATTTCGAATTTTTTAACAAATATCATAAGTTTTAAAGTGTTAAAACGTCGTGGAACAAAGTCAGGAGTAATTATTAATATAATAATAACCAAAATAATAAATACTGAGAAGTTAAAAAAGAATAAATGATATCATCTCTCTCAAACTGTTATCTTGAAACTCATTCATCTCAAAGTATCTTCAAAATAAAATAAAAACAGTTCACATAATGCAAATCATAAAATTAGATCATAATAATTAGTTTTATTCCTAAGGATTGTGTTATTGGAACTTTAAAATTCAGAGTTTAAAATATGTAAAAATAACATCTTACTTATTTTCGAAAACTTTTTTTTTTTTTTTTTAAATTAGGATGCTATTTTATATTGCTTTACAAATCGTTGCCATCCAGAGCTTCGAAACAAAGAATAATTCAATTTTGATATTTTCCAATGTTTTCAAATACTGAACTATATTTTTGCATATTAACAGTTCTAATAAACTTTGTGAATAAGCATGCCAGAAGAGCCAAATATTAAACAAAAATCTGGCGGAACCTTTTTCAGAACTCCGAACAGTAACAATTTTTACAGGAAAAAGTATCCGGAATAAATCATTCGGATATTTTCATCAGTTTTCATCCCAAATGTAAATAGTATAAAGAATATAAAAAAACATGTATGGAAACATTTAATACTCTAGACGTGAACATTGATGATGTGACTGCGTCCACTGCACACATATTTGCCTTTTCTAATGTAAGATTCGTAATATGCATTCAAACCCTTCCACGTAATCAAAAATGTATAGCACATACATGCGGCTGTTGAAATGACGATGTGATTTCTTTGAATAATTTATCAGAGTAAAATTCTTTCCTTCTAAATTTAATTCCATATGGTAATTTAGAATGTACTTTATTTTCATCTGTCTCGGCGGTCCACCTGATTAACCCGTATAAAATAATGTTTTACGCAGAAAATGCCGCCCCTAAAATATGCGCCGCCTGGCGCAAAACGCCCCCCCCCCCGTCTAGCTACGCCTCTGCTAATAATTAGGATTCAGTTATACGACAGTTACTGCAATTGAGAACCGTAGCTAGGGTTTTCGCACCCCCTCCTATTTGCAGGGCTTAATTTCTAAAAGTAGAAGTGCCGGAGCCCTATGAAAGACCATCACGAAAGAGGAACAAAAGTAAATAAATAAACAAAATGACTATTAAAATCATTAATAATTTTAAAATTAAATAGTTAAAATGAGCATCAAATTAATTAATAATTATTTAATTGATATTAATAATTCATATTTATTAATTATTATTTAACTTGTAAAATAATATTAATATTTAACTTGTAATTATTGTTTAATTAATTCACAATTTATTATTAATTTATTAAAATAATTAAAGTAATTAAATAATTACAATTAAATAAAATGTAAAGAGATAAATTAAAATTTAATAAGCTATTTTTTATATAATTTTATTGCTAAAAATAAAATTTTCTAGATTAAATTTCTACTAAAATAATTGTTCCGTTACATAAAAATGTGCCGGAGCCTTCTGATTTAGGGCGCCGGTGCGTTCCGACTAGTATTAGAATATATTTCCAAAACTAAGAAGTACCGGAGCCGGCCTCCGGTGGGCTCCGGCGCAATTTAAGCTCTGCCTATTTGCTAAGAATGGAAAACATTTCATTCCAAAATTTCGTAACATCAATTTGGTGCCCCATGGTTGCTGCACCCGAAGACCTTATGCCCCCTTACTCTCTCGAGCTACTCACTACTGCGACTTACAAGAGCACAGCTTATTTAGGAATTTCGCTGTGGCTGTAATTAAGATTTCTGATAACTGAAATTATTGGAGGAAGACTCCGGTGAGATTTAAGCCCCGAGTCAAAAACATAATCAGAAACAAGATATTAAAGAAACTCTTATAAATCTGAGTACTTAGCATTGAAAATTTGAATGCTTACCGCGAGCTGCTGGAGATTTGGGTTGTTTAGGACGGCCTTGTTTGTTGCGCCATCTTTTAGCAGAAATAGCTACTATTCCAAATGTCACCGTGAGAATTAGGCACTGTTGGAAGATCCTAAAACAAGGAAATCGGGAATGACAAAAATGAATTTTACTATTGCTTTAAAGCAGTTTTAAAAATCAGCATGCTAGGAAGAAATAAATTCATTCACTACGAAAAATGATTTTTAAAGTATTTTAAGTATTTACTACAAATACTCTACAGTTAAAACATCAATTTCATTAGTTAAATAACAGAATATACGAAAGTGAAAAAGAAGTTTCATTCTGATTTTTTCACGAGGTAAATAAATATTAATTAATAAAAAAATAATTAACGCCAAAAGTTCTCTTTCTCACCTCTAACTTAATAATCATGAAGTATCAATTATCAACAGGACAAGTTTAAAACTTATGAAATTTTGGTGAGCCTAATGCATTTAACCTAAGGCAGAAGAAAAGCACTTCAGATTAATTTCTATCAGGGCTGGTACAAGAGCCGGAGTAGCATAATTTTTGGAATTTAAAGTACACAACAGGAAAAAAATTCAGGGATGGAAAAATTTTTAGAATTTAAAAGCAGCAGCAAGCACCAGAATTTAGGCGCAAAATTTTTAGAATTTAGGGAGGGGCCGGGAAGCGAAATTTAGTACACGCAAGAGTACTAAATTCCGCTGCTCCGTCATCAGCGGCAAAAAGCCTAGCGGTCGGGGGGAATAAAAAACCTAGCGGCGGCTCTAGTATTAATAAATAAATTACTAAGTGTTATCAGAATTACCAAAAGTCATGTTGTTCTGTTTTAACTGCGAACTTGATAAGCATATTCTAAAAATTGTCTGTGCTACATTTTCTTTATGAAATTCAAAACTGTTATTAAATTTTATATAAAAAAATTCACATCTAAGTACGTGTTTTTTAATTATTGTGAACTGGCAGAAGCAGATGTTTTAATAAAAATGACAAAATGGGGTCCAGAGGCTTTCTGAGCATGTATTTATTAATTTAACTTTTAATTTAATATAAAATTAGTCATCTTAAGGAATTTTCTTTTGCTGCCAAGAAGGAAGATAAATATCAGTTTCATCTTTTAATACAAAATATCTGATTAAAATGAGTGCCTCAAATGTCATCATAAAATAATGTTCAATAATATGTATAATTTAATATTAGTTTTACCAAATTATTTAAGGATTTTTCTATTAAGACATTAATTAATTCCGTAACTAGGGGAACCGTATTCATTGTACTTATTGTTCGGGTATTAATATTAACTGAAATAAGTCATACTGCGAAACGCCAAGCATTGAATTACTGAAGTTGAGTTTCATTTGAATGAAACACACAAACGCTAAATTTTGTTTAAACATAATTTTTTAAGGTTTAAACTTTTGAAACAAAATTTAAAATACCGAAGAACATTATAACCAGTTTCTTTTCGTTTAATTCACAGGTGTTTTCTTTTTATTTCGATTGGGAGAGCCGTTATTGTGATTTAACCTCTTAATGCACTCAACGGAGTTAACTCGGGTACAGCTAACTAAATTATTTCTGCGCACCCGAGTAAATACGTTCAAGTTTTTTTCCTCAAATATAAATACAATGGAATATATCCGCTACAGTACTAATCTCAAATAAAAAAAGAGGTTGAGTTAAAATAAAGAATAAAAAATTTGTCTGCAAAAAGACCATTTTCTGAATTTTTATCGGTGTATTAAGGGTGTGCAATGTAAGCAAAATCCAGTCATTCAGAAAAAAATTCTACTATTATTTTAAATTATAATATTTTTACCAGGATTGTAATTCTGATGAAACTACATGAGATGCTAATTCTTTACATTGTCGATTAACAGCTGTAAAATTTACCTTGCAAATTAATATTTAAATACCAGAGGTGATAAAAATAAACCACTCAGCTAGATTATGCTATTCATCACTTAAATTACAAGGCTACTGTTCTACCGTTTTTAACTCCATCTGCATAAATGCATACCTTAGACATTTTTCTCCCCCTTAACCTATATATCTTGGACAAACTTAAGTCATAACAGGAAATAACTGTAGCTTTGCAAACAGGCTGTTCTTGTGTAGTAATGAGAGAACAGTTTGCTTGCCATTGCAACAATCTCTGCTTAGCTCAAATGGCTTCCGGAAGACGAAGTAAAGCGTAAAGAGGCGCTGAAGTTTGTCAAAGAAGAACAGAGCCTAATTGCAGGGGTGGTAAGAAATTTAAGGTAAACGAGGATTGGGAACGTGACGAGGATATTTGAGGATCCCTAGACTCATGTCCCTTGCCTAACGAGGCCTAATCACTCACCGTAAACTATGTTAGGGGAACTTCTTTCCAGAACAAACCGAATTGTTTCTGCTTGCTCTGTTCGTGGCAACCCTTCTCGATGCTTAGAGTTGGAAACCAACAAAAGAATTCCTTCCTTTTTGTTTCAGAAATGCTTTTCAGAAGTAAAATTTTAAGTGGAAAGGGAGGGAAAGTTCCTTTCCACTTAAAATTTTATTTCAGTAATGATTTGCTCTTTAAAAAAAAATTTCATTTTACGATAATGAATGGCAATTAACAACGAAAGCCTTTTTATTTATAATTTCTATAAATGGAAATTGAATAACATTCAATAATGAAATTTAAAGCCACATCCATATGACAGTGTAGCTGTAAATTTTTATTTCATACTGTAAGGATTATGTTAATTTTATTAACAGTTAAATTTTAAATTCCTTTCCTGTCAAATTCTTAACTTCAACTTACTACTTCCGGCCAGAACATAGTTTTGGAATTTGCTGAATATTTAATGAGAAGGAGCGGTATTTAAACCACGAAGTTACTTACCGAGACAGAGAGAGAATCAGAGTTTCTGAACTACGCGCGTCTGCCTTTTTGGCCGTTCTCTCTCTCAAAGCTGTTTTTACGCTCGGCCGTACTCAGGCCCTTGCTAAGCTTCGTAGTAAAATAAGTTAAGGGGCCAACTCTAATTGAACCTTGATAGCTTTGGCTATACTTATTTAGTTAATCTTAATTTTAGTTTAATTCTTAGTCTTTTAAGTTCAAGTCCAACGTGCGGGCTTTACTTGTACACTCCCAGGCGGAGTTTTGTTAAATCTTATCGAAATAATAAAGGGTTAGTTACCCTTCTCTCTTGTTGTTTCCTGTTATCGAACTCTAGCGATTATTCGCTTATCAGTTCTTAGGTTCCTCATTTCCAACATTAATTTAGAATTCCAAAGTGAGGTACCTTACAATACAATTATGCATTTTTCAGAGGAAATAATTAAAAATTTAAGATTTCCTAGTTTCTGCATCAAAAATGTTTAAGAAACACTCAGTCTTTCTCAAATATCAAAGTAATTAGTAAGTAAGAAGAAAATAATATATTCCAGGGCTGATATAACTTCATGTCATTAAAAGCCGGAAGTTAAAATTCAAAAGTATTCAAGACACTTGAGTAGATTTTCCAAGAATCACGACC
Organism: Stegodyphus dumicola; assembly: GCF_044657685.1. Taxonomy (NCBI): domain Eukaryota; kingdom Metazoa; phylum Arthropoda; class Arachnida; order Araneae; family Eresidae; genus Stegodyphus; species Stegodyphus dumicola. The sequence continues at coordinate 105,124,308 of NC_140771.1, forward strand.
ATTGTATATACATAGAGAGAGAGAAATATATATATAGAAAGAGAGAAAGATAATAAGAATTTTTTAAAAATTTGCTATTAAAAATTATCTCATTCTAGGAAAAATTGTTTAGGGTATTAATATTGCCTTTTGTTAATTCATAGTTAAATGTTAAAGCTCGAAAAAGGAAAATTAAAGTTGGGAAAAATATTAATGGAAGAAACAAATAAAAGCTATTAATCACCATCTTTTTAATCCTTTAAACAGAACTTTTCAACGGGTTACTATTTAAAACATTAGACCCGAATGATGTATATAGATAGATGATTTTAAGATTAGTAAAACTGTTCTCGAATAGAAAGATTTGAAGTAAAACAAAGGAACATCTCATTTTCTTACTTTATGTAGTATTTTATAACCATAAATAAATAAATATTATAATTCATGTTCTGTATTTAGGAAAGTATGTTGCTCTGCTGCATAAATTTTGAGCTTTTGTACTATGTCATGGACGCTGTTTCTTAAGAAAGAAAAGATTAGAGTTTGAGTTAGACTTTACGAAGCATGGCATTCTGATGACCTGTGATATTAGTTTTCCATCATTCTGCAATAAACAAACGTTACATTTTTTTAGATAAGGCCTGTAAAATACACTCATGTCCATAAATTAAGGATAATTCGGAGTCATGCGGAAATCGAACTCTAAAATAAATATATCACCTGTAAAATCACTACACACATCTTCAAGAATCATATGCAAATTTCAGGAAGTAACCAGATGACACCGATGGTACGTCACAATGACGAGAGTGTTAGAGAGTGATATATAAGGAATACAGGCAAAGAAGTAATATTGTTCGCAGGCGCTTTATAAGCATTTCAGTGCAATAACCGAATAGTTATGACACAAAGGACGCATTTGCATGATTTCTTACGTGGTAGAATTATCGGCCGTCTGGAATGTGGGCGTACCCAACTGGAAGTATCAGACGAACTTGGAATTGCCCAGAGTGTCATCTCCAGGCTTTGGCAACGATTCCAAGTTGATGGTAATGTGAGTAGACATTACAGCACAGGTCGCCTCAGAGTTACAATGCCGAATGAGGACCGGTATTTGGCTGTTACTGCCAAAAGAAACAGGCGGAGCATAGCCTCAGACCTGTCTCGTCAGCTCTCTTCAGCCACTGGTGCGACAATTTCAAGGCAAACCGTGTACAGACGTTTGGGACAGACTGGTCTATATGCTGGAGGGGTTTTAAGATGTATTCCGCTGACGGCAACTCGCTGTCGCCAGTAGTTAACGTGGAGTAGAGAACATGCAATGTGGACATCGTCAAAGCGGGCTTGTGTGATGCTTTCCGACGAGGTCAGGTTTAACTTGCAGTCTGCTTCACGTCGGACTTTCATATGGAGAACTCCAGGCTTTCACTACCGCCAAGACAACATCATTGAACGACACCTTTACAGTGTTGCAGGACTGCTCGTTTAGGGTGGAATTATACTGGGCTCCAGAACAGATCTGCATGTTCAGATAGGAACCATGACAAGCCATATCTATCGGGACTTCATTCTGTAACAACATGTACGTTTGTTTCGGGGCACCATAGGCGCACAGTTTGTGTTTATGGATGACAACGCTCGACCTCACCGTGCAAACATCGTAAGCGAATGCCTTCAGCCGGAGGATATCACCCGTATGGTCTGGCCAACATTCTCACCGGACTTGAATCCAGTAGAGCACGTGTGGGACATGCTTGGACGACGAGTTGCAGCCCGTCAACCTCCTCCTACATGTCTACCGGAACTTTGGAGAGCATTTCCTTTTGAGTGGTGTAATATCCCCCAAGATCAGATCGATAATTTGATACTCAGCATGCCTAGGCGTTGTACGGACTGTATTGCATCGTCTGGGAGACATACAATGTATTAGCAATCATATCAACCATGTAATATTGGTTTTTTGTAAATAGGTGTTTCTTGTAATTTGGTCCAGGGAGAAAAAAATCGCTAATTTTTTTAATAATATCAAACATATAGCATCTTTTTTTGCTCTTTACCTTTTGTTTAATAAATAAGCTTTACAAATAAGTCAAATTTGTTTTGCTTCTAACTCTGCCTGATTTCGCATTATCCTTAATTTATGGACATGAGTGTACAATACCCAATTTATCAGGAACTAGGTTTTGCTCTAGTTTTAGCGAAGAACAAAAGTAGGTTACAAAAAATTTTATTTAAAAATTTTTATTGATTTTCATTGGGCTACAGCGCGTTTATTATGTTAAAACTTTACTAGCTACAGATTTAAAAGCTTTAAAATGTCCTAAAAATGTTTACTTGAATAGCATTTTAAGTCCACATTCCTTTTTTAATTCCCTGGAGAGGTGAAGTGCTGCTGCTAAACTCGTATGCCTGATTCCGAACAAAGATAGGAGGAGTGCTTGAATATAATCAAATAACATTACTTTTGTCTGCAGGCTTACGAAGAAAATAGTTGCTATTTATAAAACTAAGAAAGATTACAGACAGTATTTAATGAAACAAAATTGCATGTAAAGTTTTCTGAATCCTTTTTGTCCCGCTTAGCTAGTCTAATGAAAATGTGATTTATTTAAACTTTTATTTCGACTGATTATTCTGTAGCCTTTTGAGAGTTTCATTTGTTTCTACGCCGTCCAATTTTGTAACGGTGTGAAATCAATATCAGAGCTCTTGAATATTAATAACGTAATAAAAACAACCGTCGAGTACTTCATCTCTTCCTTTTGCAAATATTTTCTAATAGACGAAAGAATTTTACTGTGACCACTGAAATATTATTTCTCACTTTATTTAAAAATTATTAGAGATTTCCACACTACATTGCTAATGTTAAATATACGGAGAGTTTGTATTAAAAAGTAAAATAAAATTTACTGAAGAATTTAAGAAATTTAGGGGCTCAAGTTTTATGGTTTTCAGTTTAAGCTAAATTCTTAGTCGCAAAAAGCAGTTATATCTGATATGTGCATATTTATATAACTAAGATATAATAGAAAACGAAATAAAAATAAAAATAATTCATTAATGTCTAGCCTTTTGCTACAGCAAATAATGCAAATATTAAGTAAAAATAACAATACTAAAAGAGGATTTTAATCAAACTCTCTACATCATGAATAGAAAACACACACACACAAAGAAACTTTTACATTGTAAGTTTCATTCAGCTTAGCATGGGTCCCTAGTGAGACAATCAGAAGAATTTCACCGTGTCTGTCAAAGTAATACAACTCAGAAGAAGGTTTTAATATATTTTATATTTAAAACTTGGCTCGAGCTTTACAGAACAAATTTTGTAACTTGCGGAAGTTACACTGACATAAAATGTAAATTAAAATTTAGTTAAAAAAAAAAGCTACAGTTTCACAAAGCAAAATCCTAGTAAACATTGGCTCAAGCTAATCTAATTGAGCGAGTAAAACTTGACTAGCAAAAGGCTAACATCGATCGAAGGTAATTCATAGAACTGGATGAAGAAATATCACACCGCTTAGTGTCGCTGCCAAAGCTCTCTTCTTAACGTCCAAGGTCTTTATTTTTATGTGCTCTATCTAATTTGCATAGTGGTAAGGGCTGAGGAAAGTAGAAGTGAAAGTACGGATGACATAATAAAATAATGGGTTAATTACTATTATATACCTTACAACTTGGCAACAGCGGAAAAAAACAATAAAAAAGTGTATTTTGATATATTTACTTTCATTATCAGGGAGCAGACAATAAGCATTCAAAAGCTTTTTTAATTTCATTCCTGAATACATTTTTAATAGCTAAATTTTGAAATGAATTTAGTCTAGCACAGAAAATAAGATTTAAAACTCATAAATACCATTCATAAATACAGATATGATCTGTACCTCTACAAATCCAAGCATTCGAACAGTCAGTGAATAGATTATCACACGAAACATGTATTGTTTGTATTGCTCTACATAACTGCAGTATGAGGCCCCTTTGATTTCAGAAATTTTCTAAGAGAACAGACTTACATTCAGATTACACGTAGAAAAACGCGAAAGGTCCTTGCAGCCACCTCGTTTGTCGGGAACCGAGCAGGGGATAAACTATCAGTGTTTCCACCTTGCCATTGGAGAGCCTATGTCTATTACGCCATGCTCCATTAATATTTTTATTTTACTTTACACATCAAAGTGAAAAATTAAGCCTGTCTAAAACAAAACGCGAAGTGTATTACTGAATATGTATCTCACTATAAAACTAGAAATATGCTTTCATGTCCATTTAAAGTAGGCTGCAACATTAGTTTCCATTTTGTTCGATCAGTAGCGTATTCTGAAAATTCCTGTACATTGTCATAAAAAAAAATATTTTCTGCGATGCTAGCGACCCTTTATTATTGATGTCTCTGAAATCATACTTTTCCTTCATGCAGAACGCGGCTGTCTTTGATCAACTATCAGCCACAAAACTTGTCGGGGAATCTCTCGACAGATAATGTATTATTTTAGTCCACCCCCAGAAGGAACATATGTGGAGAGAAGAACAGAATTCACTACCCTTCGCCAACCAGACGAAAAATGCAATTTAGAAAGAGGAAAGAGGGACAGGATCATGTTGCAAAACGAAAGGAAACGGATTGTCGATTTGTGTTCGAAGAACCGTTTTCTTTCCTCTTCTCACCCTTCCCCCCCTCTCGCTGAGAAGAAGCATTTTTCCGAGAATATAAAATATTATGTGAAGTTTTTTATTAGATATAAAATAATGAATTTTTTATATTTTTTAAAAATAACACTAATTTTTTTTTATATCTGTTCATTGAATTAGTAAAAAGAAAGAACTGTAAAAACTAAATCAAACTCTTCTGTGATATCACAACCTAAATGGGACGATTTTCTGACAGCCAGTCAAAATTTCGTCTATCGAAATGGGTTATCGAATATGGTCACGCACATATCAGTGCGTAACCATATTCAGAAAATCACTATGAATATGGAATGATTGCAGAAGTTTAAGCCATGCATAAAAATCTGATACAGTCAACACATGACCTGTCGCCAGTTCGATGTTTTAAAAAGAAACATGCTTTATCACTTCAGGTTAATTGCTTGTAAACAAAATCTACCAATAAACAGAAAGGTCTGTAATACGAAGTTTTAGATTATATATTTTTATTAAGTATAATTGGCTATGCGTAACACTTGGTTTTCTAAATTTATACCAGCATAATCAAATGTCCGCAGCTTTATTTCTTTTTGTAAAAATTGTATTTTATTGGGTAGTTCAGTAAAAATAATTTAATTAAGTGTTTAAAATATGTTTATCATAAATACTTTAAAACGAATTATATAGTATCATAAATACTTTAAACGAATATCATTGCGGTTGATATGTTGATTGCTGCAAACCTGTTATCCAAAACTGTTATGTGCAAGTAAAAGTACCACTTCCAATTGTCCATTAAAAACCGTTATGGGCTTTAAGTACCACTTGCGGCTGTCCAGTTTACACAAAATCCAATCAGCTCTTTACATGAATTCAGAAAAGCCTTCATGTAAATATTATATTCATATGTATTTCTATACAGAAAATAAGAATTTTCAGAGTTACCTCTGCTGCAAAATCGTCACAAATAAACAGACGCTCATTCTAAAAGTCGCAAAAATGTGTTGTGATGACCCTAATTTGTACTCAGTATCAAAATTTTGGACCAAAAACCTCCCTTACGTATGTAGACAGGTTGGCGGGAAGTAAATATCAAGTTAATCGTCTGTTTGCAAGCATTTCAGATCCCAGTTACTTATCATTCCATAACTTTGATGTTATCAAACATCTACATGTTTTAAAGAATCTCATACGTCTTTCTAGTTCGAAGTATACAGTATGAGTTTTATTTGATTATTCTTTTAAAATACCATGTTAAATAGATTTCAACTAGATTCAGAACATTGCAATTCAAAATGTTTCTGAAAGTGTGGATGTCATTACATTTGTGAAAACTTATATGAACAAAACTCCGGTACATGCAATTAGCGGGGACAAGGAAATCATGTTTCGATCCACTTCTAGCAAGCTCGATAGAAATCAAACTGATATCTTTGCTTAATTTATCCCTTTAAATTTTAGCATTGTCAGAAAATCCGACAGAAGAGGAAGCAAAATTTAAACATTTGTAGTTGTTTCATGCCTAGCCTTCAAAATTCGTAGCTTGCCCAGATTGAATTAAGATATTTAAAAATTTGAAATTCACCTAAAAATTTGACTGAAGACTGAAAAGTATAAAGCGAAAAATAAATAGGTGCATTAGGTATAAAAGACAACAGCTCCTAAGTTTAGCTGTTGGTGGCTTATCGGAATTCCTCTGTTTAAATTGCAGAGATTTATTAAAATAAAAATAAAAATTGTTTTCACCTATCACGGCAAATTTGGTCATATCATGTAATGAAAAACTTTTCAATCACACAGGGATTTTTATTTAACAAAGCGGATATTTTCCTAGTGAGAAGTTGAGTTGCGTCCAGGGATCTACCTGAGGATTCCTGATTCTTTTTAATTTCAAGAAAAAATCAAACACCTACTTGCAAACGCATCTAAAGCTAATTTATTGCAAGGATTCTTTGATTTAATACACTTCTATTATCTGCTTTTTAGAACACAATGATGATGATTTATTTTTACAGGATCTGCAACACTGTAAAAAAAAAGTTCGCTCTTTACTGGCAAAAGTTTTGTAAAGTTACAGAAATCAAAAAGTTACACAAGAATTTCCTGTAATGGTAACAGGTTGAAAGCAAACTGTGGCTGGTACAGGTAATTTGTCTGTAACATTACAGATAATGTTTCAGTAGCCGCGCGGAAGAATCACGTGACTGACTGGAAATCAGCCAATCAGAAGAAAAGTGTTTGAAAGCTAGTTGCAGAAAAAAACATGGCTGAATGCATGTTGGTTGTATAGCGCAGGTAAGTAAGAAAATGTTTACAATTACGTTTGAAATATTTTTTGTTCATTTTATGCAGATTATTCTCATGCACTTTGCACTGTTATATGTAGTGAGTAAGTATTTAAACGTTTAAGCTTTGTGATTAATTAATATCAGTGTTCGTAATGTCTAATGAGTTGAAAGAGTGCAGAATATTTATTCCAAATGCAGATCTAATAGTAGTATTTTGTCATTGTGCGTCCGATAAATTATGCCTTAAATTGCCCGTATTATTTATAACTAATTATTCCAAAATTTAATCGCTGTTGTGGTATTTAATTGAAACGGTAATGTGGTTGTTGAAAACAAAATTAATCATGTTAGCGTTCGTTTGCAATCGTCTGACCAAAGAACGTTTGACATCTTTTTCCCGGCAGGCCTTGCGAGAAAAGTTTATGTAAACATTTAGAATTCTGAATGTAATGTATATATTTTTTGCTTACTAGGTTTAGTTTATTCTTTTTCTAGGATTACCTAATTAATTATACTTGGTTTATAATTCAGTCTAATATGTTTATATACGAGTGTGTTATGAAGTAAAATTACAAAAACTTGAACAATGCGGTCGAGAATCTCGTTTATTCTTTAGTGTAATAATATTATTTTTTCAATGGTATTAATTTCTTACGAATATGTTATAATTCCAAAATGAAGTAATTATATTGATTAAAAATATGTCGCATCATACTTTTCGTAATGTTTTGGTTTACTAACTAGATGCAACTTAATTATTTCATATATTTTAATATACCAATATCAACAGGGAAAAGATGGAAATGACCTAAAATATTTTTCTAAAAATTCGTTAAACTAGTTATAAAAGAAAACTTAAATTTTGTACATTATTTCCAAAAATATTCCATTACTATTTTATAAATTACAAAATTTATTATATTGTATATATAACTACCATTGCATACTTATAAGTTTTTAAACATTTAATGTAGAATTTATGTTGATTTTGTTTTGCCCAATTTTAATACAGTTTTGAAGTATGATAGTCTTGTTACTAGGATAGCATGAATCTGCTAATACAAGTTTAATATATTTCTTGACAAATGTTTCTCTTATTCATGTAATATAATATATAAATTATAAAATAAGTTTTCTTAAAAATAAATTATGATTGTGTATTGGAATTTAAAACAATTCTGTATCTGTATGTTAGTATTAAAAATAAAATAATAATAAATTTTTAATGAAGCATTGATTTTAGCATTAACAATTGTAAATATATATATATACTCACACATGAATAAATGGAAATGCAAGTTACTTTTCTTTACAAAGCCGTTCATGAATATATACTTCCCTTTAGACTGATAGCCTTTGCATGCTTTGCCATATTCTATCAATCCAAATGATGCAAATATGCAGAAAATTTTACTTTCTTTGAAAGTTAATACAGGAAATAAAATTCAGTGCATTTGTATACTACATTAGTTCTCTTATAGCTTGGTATTTAATTGTCCAATGATTTACTAGTCCAAACTAATGCAGAATTCAGATATTGTTCAAATAAAAGAGAATTAATAAGGTCTGATTGTTAGACGTATATATGAAGATTTATTTTTTTAAATATTATTTTAAGTCAACTAAATTAATTTCAAATTTAAGTAAGTATTCATGCCTTTCAGTAGCATTATTTTTGGAAATCTTAAATTAAATAACTGAATGCAATATTTCTTGTTAATAAAAGAAAAGCAATGTTATGAAAGACTAGCGAAGTGGATTTGCAAGTTCTAATTACGAAAGGTCCCATGCTCTAAGGGGTCATTTTTAAAAATACTTAATTAAAAAAAAGTATTTAACGTAAAACTTCCAGCTTCACACATGTGGAATATTAATTCTATATATTTTATCTCATTTTATTGATTAATTTCATAGCATTTCGTGTGACACTAGTAGAAATTATTTATTAAATTTTATGCAGTTTCTGATCTACGTTTTGATTTTGTTATTAATTACGTTAGGTTACATAAGATTTAAAATTATGTAAGGTACAAAAACCTTCTGCATCTATTAATATATGCTGAAGTGAATGAAGTTGTGTCAGTGAAATTTTTTAAAATCAAAAACAAATTTCTGTGGAAAATTAAAGATATAAATTCTAATTGCAAACAAAGAAGTGAATTTGAAAGTTATCAAATAAGCCAAAGTGTTGGTAATTTTTGCAGAAGAATTTTTATACTGTGCAGAATGGGAATATGATGTTTGGTTTTCTTAGTACAGTCAAAAGTCGTTAATCCGGACTCGTCGGGACTTCGGCGATTCCAAATTATCGATTTTTCCGGATTACAGATCATCAGTTTAAATCGGGTAAGATGGCATGCAGAAATTATAAAATTAAAAATATGAAACCGTAATTTATGAAATAAAGAACAATTATGATCTAAAGGGTATCAAAAAAAAAGCTTAATATTTATTTCTTTTCTTTATTAAACATTTTTTTCAATGTAAGTTGTTTAAGTTGCTTCGTTTTATGTGATAATACTTTCTCTTTAATTCTATAAACAGCCATAATTTCTTCTTCAGTTACAAAGTTCCGCTGTTGAAGTCCTATAATTGCTGTGTCGAGAATGCCGACTAATTTGTCAATCGAAATTTTTTCGTTTTCAATAACCTCTGTATCACTTTCTTCACTATCAGAAGCGAATTATATTGACGAGGAATTTGATTTAAATCAAAAACAAGACGGAGTACATCGAGATGAAATACTACATTTAGTAAGGAATTATAAGCCAAATAAAATAAAAACATCTGCCCTGAAGATAAGGATTGCTGACAGATGAACATCCAATACATTGCGCGCCGCGGCGTTTCCCCTCCCCGCCGCAGAGTAGCGTGAAATTGATAAACAGCAGATTTCTGAATGGTTAGATAAACAAAGGATTATGCCTTTATCCATTTTTTTGCAGCAATTCCACTTTTTGCTTAATGGACTTCGAAACATACTTTCGCTTTATAGATCCTTTACACATTAGTAAATATATATCGGAAATTCTATTTGACATAATTGAAAGTTCAAGCTTACTTTTATAAAATTGCTCTAACAGTCTTCAAAAAATAATAAGCCGGATCCAGTTCGAAGATTAAGGAACAATGCAATCTGTAACATTAACTGAATTAGATAATTTTAGCTTAGCTTATACCGTCCGTTATACATTAAAAGCACATGTGTAAACGTATTATGCGCATGCGCACAAGCATATTCGCAGCCGTAAAGGTCTTACGTGCATGCCTCAACGCGACGCATGCGCAGAAAGTTTGTAGCTTTGAGGTCCGGATTATAGATCAAACTGAAGTATTGCAACTTAAACAAGTAATTTAGCTTAAAATTTATTTGAACTTAATTTTCTAATTTATTTTGATCATGTATATTTCATGTGTCATAAGTCTTTAAAATGAACTTAATTCTCATACTTTTTATTAACACAAATTTTTTAAAGAAGAAAAAATCACATTTGTTTTGCTTAGTTGCCCACGAAAATTAAAAAAAAAATATATATATTTGCATAATTATCCCCCTTTTAATGCATTTAGGAAATGAATATCCCAAGATTTTAAAATGGATTTATCGACATAGTGATATATAGAGAGGAGTTATGTTTACTTGCAGACTTTTTTCCTCCTTTTTACTAATATTATAGTATGAAAATCAAGGGGGAAATTAAGCAATAATTTAATTTTGAAGGATGTGATTAAGTAAGACCATAACCAATCAAAAATATTCATGAATGAACTACTGGTAACTATCATAGTATTATTATATAAAAGAAACCTACATTCCAATAAGAATGTTTAGTAACATTAACATTTCAGTATCTGATAATAATAATCTTCATTCCTACTTCCCTATACCTTGAATTTTATTCTTATTATTGCCCAATGCTATTCCCTAGACCTCAAAGCATTTAATGCATCTGGAACTGCAGTTTGTGCCGTCTTCTACAGCATGTAATCACCACTCAGTTTGTACTACCACGAGCAATGATCTTCAGAATTACCCAAGGTTCTTTAATATACTAAGGTTAGGCCAGGAACGGAAAAAGCGTGCCATTGGTTGCTGGTAGTGACGTCACCCGGGAGACAAGACGCATCGGCCGACGCGTCTGCTACATGATTTTCGTAATGGAAGTAATGTAAACTAAAGCAAAATAATCATTTTAAATGTGGTAGATACACCGGAAATACCGGGTATATACTTTCCGATAAAGTATTTTGTTAAAGCAATGTTTATTTTATGCACAGAATTCGTACGAATGCTGAAAATAATTGTAAACATTAAATTCTTATCATAAAGGAAAGCATTAGGAAATGAAAAACGATATTTAAGTTAATTGAGGGAAATAAATATTGTAAAACAAGCTATTTTTCAATATTTTTCGTAGTATTGTTTGCACTAAAGAAATTTTGTTGAACAGAACACATGATGGCATAATTCCTAAGACCATGGTAAAAACATAATCAAAAAGTATTATTCTATTTAATTTCATTGCTCATGCATTTTTTTTAATACAAATGAACTTTGACATTCCATGAGAAATATATGATCGTGATTTTCAGTTTAATTTACATATCTCAAGCAAAAATATATATAAAAGGATTTGACATAACAAATTCATATTTAAATACCATAAAATTCTACAAATTTCTTAATATTCATCATTTATACTTTTAAATAGTATACTTATCACATTATTTTTAAAGTCACTTCATACTGATTCACTTCAGATTTTAGCACAAGTGCATATATTTTCAGTATAATCTAAAAGTACTCTTATAATCCCTTACACTCCCAAGATTTCTATATAACATTTATCCTGACCGTGATTATTTGCTATGGTAAATAATCTTCGATATTGGCATCCTATTCTTCCTTCCATACGATAAAAATGGAACAATTAAAATACATTTTCTTACACATATACGCACAATAATAAACTTGCCCTACACCTTAGTGTGTATACGAGCCCGTTTCCCTGAGAAAGTCCTCCACGAAGGCATCACACCTATTACGCAGATAGCCCTAGTGTGCTTTGCCATAATTAAATACACCACCACATGTTAGTTTCAATTCAGCCTGTACACAAATTAAATATTTTTTAATGACTAATGTATTTTTAACAGGTTGTTTCTTAAAATACTTTTGTTATACTCAAAATATGTGTTCAATATTGAATTATTTTTCTTTCTCTTATAATTAAAAACTAGTTATATGGAATCAAAATTAAAACATATGCAGCAGTTAAATAACACTGAACAGAATATCTTACTTACTCTTTCGCTATTTGTATTCCAGCATTATACACAGATTTGTTTTCCTTCAGGGTCAGGTATGTGTAAGTTCACTTAGTTATATCAATTAAATTACATCAGGCATATGCATCAGTTAAACAACATTGAAGGAAATATGTCGCTCGCTCATCGATGTTTGCATCATAGTGTGGCCGATAAATTGTTCTTTCTTCTGAAGCATGTATCAGTTTACTATGTCTCAATGCTTAACCCAGACATTGCTTCAATACATAGAATTACTTTTGGGATGTAAAGAAAGTAACCAAAGCATGTGAATTAACTTAGATAAGCAAATTTATCAACTAATCATTCAGGTAGTCACTATTGGTAAACACGACATTGAGATTAAATATCTCGCTATAAGTCTACTTCATAAAAGGAAAATTATGATAAAAAATTAAAATAGAAGTAAAATGAAAAATAAATGTAAAATTACATAAAAGTTATGTATGAAAACTACATAAATTCATTTAAAAAATAGTCAGTTATTTTATCTGGTTGTAAAGAAAGTTTTCCACCAAAAACATTCTTCATAAAACTAGAAAAAAACAACAACATGAAGGTAGTATATATAGCACGGGTACAAATCACCAGACAAATCTATGATTTTCTGTCAACATTTTGGTAGTTTTTCAAAATCATCGACACATAAACTTGGTGGCCACGAGTTCAAAAGCAGATCAACTACATTTTGGACATCCTGCGCAGAATGGAAGATAGCACCAGCAAGATGTGGCTGCAGGTGTGATTAAGTAATCTCATGCAGTACCCAGTAATTGAACTTGTGCGTCAAATCTACGAGATACTCAGCGCAACTAATGGACATGGCACTAATGTCTAACTCTTCAGCTTTCACTCTCTCGAGACCATACGCAAGCCCTTGAGTGGTTACATATTGATATTCAACAAGTTCTCGTAGGTGGGCCTCATCAACATCAGTAGGTTGGCCAGAGTGATCTGCTTCTTCAGTATCATAAGCCTTGTTTTTGAACTTTAGGTACCAAACCTTCAGTGTCATTTGATATAACATTAGCACATAAAGTTGTACACATTATTTGGCGAAATTTTGTAGCTGACTTTTTGCAAAAGAACTGGAAGAAAATTATAGTTCTAATCTGGTAGTGTGATAGTTCCATTTCACACACCTTGTACTTAATGGTATTTTTTTATAAATTTAAGAGCACACCGTTCTAAAGCAAGTCTCTCTTTTTCAAATACATTTTGCAATGTTCTAAAGCACGTTTCTTTCTTTAAAATGCATAATCTTTAATCATATATACAAAATATGATTCGAATTTCAAATCTTTCTTTAATCCTATATACGGAATATGATTAAATATGCCAACGTGAAATTTCGCGAAGAGGATATTTGAAGTGGCAGGATACTTTCATTAAAACTCGAAAGCTTACTTTAATTGTTGGGAAAGACATTTCATGTCATAAGAAAACACACATCTTTTTAATGCATGAAAAATATTTTCTGGTTCTCTGCTCCTTGAATGTCATAATCCTTGTTTTTGCATTTTCGGTACTAAACCTTCACAGTTTCATATGACATTACATTAATACCTAAAGTTTTACACGCGATTTGGTGACATTCTGTAACTGACTTTTTGCAACACAAATGGAAGTAAATGATGATTCTATTCTGTAGTAGTTAAAATAGATGTAGTAGTTAAGTAAATGATTCTATTTTGGAGTAGTTAAGTAGATGATTCTAATCTGTAGTAGAAATAGTTTCATTTCAGACACCTTGTATTCGATAACATATTTGTTTTATACATTTCACAATACAAAACTCTCACAGTTTCATATGACATAACAGTAGTACCTAAAGTTGTACACATGATTTGGTGACATACTGTAGCTGACTTTTTGTAACACAACTATAGTAGAAATAGTTTCATTTCAGACACCTTGTACTCAATGATAAATGATATTTCTTTTACACATTTCACAACACAGTGTTTTAAAGCAAGTTTCTTTCAAACACCAAAATTGTTTGACAAAATATGATTAAATATGTCAATGTGACATGTTTGCGAAGAAGATTTTTGCAGTGGTAGGATACTTTCATTAAAACACGAAAGCTTGTTTTGATTGTTGGGAAAGACATTTCATGTCGTAAGAAGTCTCACATCTTTGTAATGCATAGAAAATGTTTTTTGGTACACTATTTTCTAGTACTATGCTTCTTGAGTGTAATAGTCCTTATTTTTGAATTTTCGGTACCAAACCTTCACAGTGTCATATGATATAACATTAGTACCTAAAGCTGTACATATGATTTGTTCACATTCTGTAGCTTACTTTTTGCTACATATCTGGAAGTAAGTGGTGGTTCTAATCCGGTAGTGTGATAGTTCTCTTTCTGATACCTTGTACACAATGATATTTTAATACAATTCACAACACACTGTTCTAAAGCAAATCTCTTTCTTTGCCAAAAATTGTTTGAGAAAATATTAGTAATCCTTGTTTTGAGTCCTTGTTTGAGCCATAGCCCTTGTTTTTGAACTTTCAATATCAAACATTCACAGTCTCATATGATGCAACATTAGTACCTAAAGTTGTATGCATGTTTTGTTGACATTCTGTAGCTCCCTTTTTGTAACATATCTGGAAGTAAATGATGGTTCTAATCTGGTAGCATTACAGTTCCATTTCAGACATCTTGTACTTAATGTTAATGGTATTCACTTATAAATTTTACAACACAGTCTTCTAAAGCAAGTTTCTTTCTTTAAAATGCCAAAAATTGTTTGACAAAATATTATTAAATTTGCCAATGTGAAATGTTTGCGAAGAGGATATTTGCAGTGGCAGAATACTTTCCCTAAAACACGAAAGCTTGTTTTGATTGTTGGGATCATGTCATAAGAAGCCTCACATCTTTGTAAATGCATGGGAAATGTTTTCTGGTACACTATCTTCAAACTCGACACTGTGTAGTAAAGAATCATATGCATTTGACTTAACTGGCAATGATTTTTTACACTCATTTTCATTAACATTTTGAACTTCTTCATCATCATCAATCGCTGTCCTGGCTGCTATTGAAAAGTATCTTCATATATGAGTAGGATGTAATATGAGGAGGAGTTATAAAGATGATGCAATCCACTTCTGTGCCTTTTTCATATCAGCCTTATTTCTTTTCTTCTTTTTCATTTCTGTATTCAAATACCTCAAGCGTATAAATGTTCGTGTCTTAACATATATTTTAATGATTTCATTATGCACATCAGGAAACTTTTGTGCAATTTTTTTACACATAGTTTGCATAATGTTATTATTTCTTGAAAGACCATCTTTCCCATGTTCACTTACAAACACTACTTCAAATTGACTTATTTTTTTTAACCATTCCTCAGATGGAACAAGTAAACCACCACGAGAAAGCGTTTCTATCCAACCAACGTGTTCATCTGAAGGCAGATGGAGCAATTGTTCTGTAGGTGTTCCCAAAGAATGGTCATATTTTCTTCCACGGTAGGCTATGTAGCCTGCAAGGTACCGAAAACCCTCTACAGAGCAGTCAGCTGCAAGTTCACTTGCAAGGGTCAATCTAGAATTATCAAAAACAATATCCCTCATCTCAGTTTCACCGTTTAACATCTTCAGAGCTTCAGTCATGTCAGGTAAAATATTACCAAAAAAGTTGGAAGTAATGTATGCATCTTCCTCCTCATCAGGAGCAACAGAAGATGTGTTAGAAAGTGAAATCTGGTAGGAATTATTAGTTAACAATAAAAGACGCATTCGATACTTCACGTCTACGGGCAGTGGATGATCATAGAAATGGCCAAGACCGCGGATTCGGGAAAAAAATTTTTCCAGGCAATCTTGATTTAGTCTGGAAGTTAAAAGGTATTTAACTCCTAATTGTTTCAAATCAGAAAATAACCCCAGCAGTGATGTAATCGACATCATAAATCCTTTCTGAAATGGTAATAGGTGCTTTGCCTTGCCCACTCTCATGTCTTCACAAAAAGCATAAAATTTCTTTAAGGTTCTCTCCTGGATTTCTTCATGTATCCCATACGCACAAGATAACACTGTATCAGAGACAGGTTTCCTGGAGTTAAGAATATCAAATGAATTATTCACTGATTCAAAAAAAATTGCAGTTTCCTCTTCTTCTGGTATAAGATAGCGGATACCTTGTGCAGTATGGTTTGAAAATAACTGCACACGCTGGCGTTCATTACCTTTAACAGAAATGTGACTTACGGACAACTTTGGGCAAATTTTCACTTCTTTGCAATCCATCGATATCAATCTTTCGATAGGTTCTTTTGTAATTAATTTATTTCCCGGAAGCATTAATCCGTCATCCAAAAAGTGATTACGAAGAAGTTTCAAAAGGTGTGGCACATCAGCAAACACCCACACACGTTTACTAGAGTCCTGGGGATGTGAAAAGCTGCTGTTCAGATGAGTAATCTGAAGTTTTGTCCACACAGCACGATTTCTACCACCCAAGTCAGCTACAGCTGCAACTACATAATATCCAATTTCTGCTAATGTTATTATTATATCTTTCAATATTTCTGCCGTCATTTGCGTATCAAAGTCGAAATATATTGGCTGCTTCCAGCTTGCAAGAAGTCCTCGCACCATTACTACTTGAACATTTCTATGTGGGCCAACAATCTTATCTTCTGCTTGGTCATAACATATTCTACTATCCACGTTCATTTCATCGAATGAAAGAACACACATACATTCTTTGTCTGTCATCTGTAATGCCCCAGCACGCATAACATGAATTACATCGTGTAGCAAACCAGGAGAACAGCGAAATGAACAAGATACCCATCTCTTCAAAGTCGAAATGCTAGGAAATGGAAATCCCATTTTTTGTCTGAGATAGTTATAGCATCTTTTGGATACTGCCCTAAGTGTTGCAGATTTGCAAATGTCATCTGCATTCCACTTAACATATTTTTTATTTGACATGAGAAAGTGAATTTGATTGTCCGTAAAAATTGTCCCTAAAATTTTTTTAACTGCACTATGTACTTGTTTGCTTGTTACTTTCCTGCTCATTTTCTGATAGCTACGCAATTTTCTACGAGAAGCAGTAAGTTCAGTAAAAATAATTTTCTTTTGCATTTTCAATTGACTGCACAACACATTTAATCTCTTATTTTCCTTTTCTAAGATTTGCACACGCTCAACTAAATGAGATGTGTCACTGGATGTAAACTGAGTTGCACAGTCTATCTTATCAGCTTGTAGTTTTTTCTTTTTGGGGGAAAGGGAAGCTAAATTTTCCAATGCTCGTTTCCCCGAGCCTGACACCTGCTTGCTCTATCCCTTTTTAGCATAAATTTAGATGACTCATTCCTGTTAGAAAACGTTCTCTCCAGATTAGGTTCAGTTTTTGAAGCACAACATATATACTTTATTGATGAGTTATTTTCACATGATGATGACGGAAGATGTAAAGTGGGAACAGCATTGGCTTTCAGCACCCTTTTAGGAGTTGAACCAAGCAATTCTGCCTTTAGATCTCGTACGTAGTCATCAGGTGTAAAATGCAGAGCACATACTCTGGCATTTTCGATGTTGAAATTATCTGCTCTTTTGCAGCGATTAGTCCATAACTTATGAAGTTCTGGATCACTTGGAAAACGATGGTATGTGATGCCTTGACTTTTAGTTTTCCTTCTATAATTCTGACACAACGCTATAGCACAACTTGCCATTTCCGACTACTTATAAAAGCAAATTAACAACACAAATCAAATGTATCACAGATCAAATGCAACGAATGTAAACAAACGCCGAGAACTAACGACTGTCACCCACATGAGGTCATGCGCAGGTGGCAAAATTTTCTCCCTGCACTACGCATCGCTCGTGGGCCCCCCCCTGAGAATTACCGTATTGCGTTGCATATTCCAGCCCACCCAGCTTTAGAACCAGATTTTGAAAATTAAAAAAAAATATTTGCATAATTTTCCCCCTTTTAATGCATTTAGAAAATGAATATCCCAAGATTTTAAAATGGATTTATCGACATACTGATTGTTTTCGTCATACTAACAAAGGCAAACTTTTGTACACTAAAGGCCCCGTTGAATCTTTCTCTTCTAACTGTTGAATATTATGTCAGCCTAATACAAAAAATGATCTATGATAGTGAAAGGAAATACCAACTGCCATTCACTGTGCAATTTTGCCATATCAGCTGCATATTCATCTTCTCTAATTATTTATGTATGATCTGAGGCTTAAGGAATTGCAAGAACAACAATGAGAATGAGAGAAATTCAAATTATAAAGAAATGAGATAACTTATTAGATGTTGCAATTATGTGTATTCTTACTGAAATAGAGGTTTCTTTTAAAGAAATAATATTGTGATAGTAGTAGTTTATACATGATTACTTTTCATTTGTTATATTCCTACTGTGACTGTGTCCTTTGGAAATTAAATTATTCGTTTAATTTTTCCCTCTCAATTTTCGGAAGATAAAATTAGTAAAAATAAGTGGGAATATTAGATCATTAGATATCAAAGATTAGATATCCCCATTTTCTTGAAGCTGTTCACTATTATTGTTTCATAAATAATAGGCCATGTACCCAAAATCCACTAGCAAATCAGTTAGTAAGATGAAAACGACCACTATGCAGACGAAAAAATTTAGGGTAACTTGTTTTGTGAGCGCCTTAAGGAAGACAAACATTACCTAAATCATTAAAACGCACACCAGCGGCCGAGCGGTAGCGTCGCTGAACACTGGTAGTTCGGTCCGAGGTTCGAATCCCGCGAACGGCTGGCTGCATGGGCGTTTTCGTGGTTTTCCTCATGTGTAACGTGTATACGAGCCAGTTTCCCTTAGAAAGTCCTCCACGAAGGCATCCCTCCCTTAAGGCAGATAGCGCTCGAGTGCTTTGCTGTAATCTAATAAAACCAAAACCAAACCAAATCATTAAAACAATTTCAGAATCCTGTTGCTAAAAGAAAGCTTGGGGAAAATGTTGTCCGAGTCCCAGTGATTCATTTGGACCAATATGTAATATTGTTTTAGAAATTGAAAGTAATAATAAATATAATATTTTTCGAATGCTAAAACAGTTCGAGAAATTTATTCAAGTTCTGAATTCTGAATTCTGAATATAAATATACTGTATATTATATTTAATAACTATGGTGGCTTCATTTATGAAAGATTTGCATATTGGCTGTTTTTGTACAATGAACCTTCTCTAAGCTAGCTATGCGTGATTCCTGAAAATTTTGATCTTTAATGATATTGGGCATCTTAGAGAAGTTATGTTTACTAATTAGTTATTTTATGAGGAATGCTGGTTAAATTTAGAAAGTGATTGACTGAGGTAGCTTGTAGTAATGAGACGGTTCACTGTAATGCAATTTTTTAAAGTATTTAAGCTGTTCCTGATTACTTAAGATATTATAAAGAAATATGATTAAAAGTGTTATATAAGGACATGTTTAAAACATCTATTAAAATAATTTTTATAAGCTTTTTAAGAGCATGATTATGATTTTAAAAGAAATGTTTTTTTCTTTATTTAGGAGACATGGTTTACAAAGAAGGGGAAAAACCATTCATTTTTTCCAAGCAGTCGAAGCGAATTTTTATGAAATGTTATATTGTGTTATTTTTTAATTAATTCTTTTTTTAAGGTTTTATGTAAAGTTTATGAATTAAGTAATAAATTATTTTTACTTCTGTATTTTAATTAGCATATTATTTGCTTCATAATGTTTCACAATTATATTATGAATTCAATAAACTTCTTAATTAACACGCTGTAATATATATATAGAGAGAGAGCATAAAGTTTGTTTTCTGTTGTCACATGTATATTTCACAATTTTGTATGCAAATCTCGAAATTTATAATAACTAAGAATACATTTTAGTATCATTTTCTAAATGGTAATTATTAAGCTTAAAGTTTTATTACATGTCACGTTTGTAAAAAATTATAGGTAAAATTAAAATACATTAAATTTTAAGCTAAACTGAAGTATTAATTTTTGAAACAAATTTGTTAAAGGCATAATTGTATTAAGCATCAAGAATTTTAATGGAAGCAAGGCTTTAAAAATAAAGATCAGTTGGTGAAGTTTTATGCTTATTCAAAAAGCATGATATTAGGTTTTTAATGAAAGACGTCTATCTGTTAATTCAAAGGAAATTATTTGAAGGTAGGGTAAAAACGTTATGCAGTTGCCATCTATTACTTCAAACAGTAGCAGACTGTTGTCAAACACTGAGTGCAGATAAGAATAAAAAGGTTAGTTGGACGTTGTAATTCAAGCTTATGAACAAAATTTTGAATTCCTTGTAGTAACAAAATAAAGTTCATTGCTATGTTGAATTCTTTAATTTACTGAAAATGTCATTTTTTAGAAGGAGAGAATATAATATTTTTGAAACATGAAGAACAGCTGTTCTGAGTTCTTCATAGAAATATTTCACAAAATGTCTTTTATTGTAATAATATGATCATATCAACATGCAACACGTTTACTCATATAAGTTAAATCTAAAGGAACATGTGTCTATTTTAGCTAAAATTACTAAAAAGAAAGTTCTAGAACATATCTTAATAATTGACACTAAAACATGCAAATAAAGCATACTGTTTTTTTTTTTTTTCAGCTATTTTACAGGCCAAATATAAATTCCAGATGACTTTCCATTATTTTATGTAAAGGATATACATGTAATTTAATGTAAGGAGTAGCATATCAATTTGAACTTAATTATCAAATTAAGCTCAAATCGATTATTAATCAAAATGATATATATACCTACAGATATCATTGCTTTATATGCATTTTATTATAATAAGCATTATTTTAGACCAAAAATCTATTACGTTTATAGACATATCCTTTAGTATTTCATCTATGAAAAATATATTCTACACACATATAATTACTTAATGAGATATTAGAAGGAAATAATCTTAAACCTTTACCTTTACAACCATTGGAATTTTACGTAAGAAAAGTATCTTCTACTCACATAATAACGTGCTGTAATAATATTAGCAAATAACCTGTAACGGTTACAGATATATCTGTTGAGATCTTACATGAGAAAAACATGTTCTTTTTACATAATTATTTGATGTAGTATTACACGCAAATAATCTGCAAACATTACAGATATATCGTTTGGGATTTTACATGAGAAAAACATGTTCTTTTTACATAATTATTTGCTGTAATATTACATGCAAATAATCTAACCATTACAGATATATCGTTTGGGATTTTACATGAGAAAAATATGTTCTACTTACATATCTATATGCTGTGATATTACAAGAAAAAGATCTGTAACCATTACAGACAAAACTCTTGTAAAATTACAAAGAAAACACCTGTTGCTGTTACTCAAATAACCCATGGCATCCCAGTTTCCATGAGTTTTCTTAGTAACCTTACAGAATTTTTTTTTACAGTGAAGTTAATCTGTTTAATAGCGAAGATTCCCACAGTTACAGTACATACAACATAAAAGAAATTAACTTACCCAGTTATGAAGAACTTCAAAATACAAATGCTTTATTCACTTGAGAATTGCTGGACAAGTTTTATATTTCCCTAGGCCGATAGAAGTCAAATTGTGGGTTACAGAACTTGAGATGATATTATTAATAAAATTAAGGGGTAATGAATTATCAGTATAAAATTACACAGAAAACCCATCAGCTTTAGATATAATTATAATCCTATACATTACATTGTAATACTATGCATATGTTGTAAACTATTTCAGTAATAAAGTTGAGTTTATCACAAGCTTCGCAATTGAAATCGGATAGACAATTTGACAAGTAGCCAACAGGTGGCTCTAGACCCGGACGTTTTCAAAGGTTCACAGGTATACTGTACATCAGGAAAAGTACAGTTTTTCTAAAAGTACATGAACAATCAATAATGGCAGTTATAAGCTCGTAGATGGAAAACAGCATTAAGGAAATGTCATTATTTGAAACCAAACATTCATTTTAATCATAAACAGCATGTCAAAGATTTCCTGTGCCAAAGAACTGCAGCAAGCGGAATGGGAGTCTTGTGGTATTTCTGTACTGACCGTTTCGAAATCAGAAATTATTCATTGAAGACAATAAAAATGCAAAATAGAACCTCTGATATTCTTTCGTTATATTACTGAAGCCAGAAATTCTGTCGTTATTATGAAGGAAAGCGCATCTAAAGAAAGCACTGATAATTACAGATAAGCTAGAAGATGCAAATTTCTGGGTAATTATATTTAAACTACATCTGACAGATGGTTACGATTGGGTGTCAGAAGCATCACACATCCCACTCAAGATTATTTATTTTTGCTTTGTTTAGTTTCAGAAATTGACTAACTTCTGTAAACGTTGAAGGAGAATGTTGGCTTAAATTAAATGTGTAATTTTTACGACGTATGTATACCTTTTTTTTTCGTATTTCATGTTACAGTTTCATATTTATCATCTTCTTGAAGAAGTGTCATAAACCATTCATTCGCTTTTAAAATCTGTAACTTTTGTTCCATATTATATCCAAGCATTAGTCATTAGATTTCTTGGAATATAAGCTTATTTTGAATATCACATGTACCTGTACTTTTTTCCAAGTACAGGAATACGTGATATTCAAAACTTGCAATAAAATGGGTTTTATGCTATTTATAAATTATTTTGAACCATTTATAAGCTAATTAACGTCTTCTGAGCACATCTGATTAAAAAAAAGCTAAGCAAATGTTCTATAGGTTAGCTAGATACACAATACACATTTTAACCAAAAGCATATTTGTCAGAACTAAACTGTAGCGAAACGTTGATGACACCTACACTATTAATATCGAGTATTTTCCCTTTTGAATATACTTCACACACAATTATTTTACATAACCGATTGGACTAAACATCGATAAGCAGTTTACAAAATAAGATAATGACATTTTACTGGCATTTTGATATTTCAAAACGTCGGTAAAAATAGTCTAATATAACTTTCTAAATAATGTTTTCGCTTTTATCTAAGATGAGCACAGATCTTAAATAAATACGTATTAAAAAAAACCTGAAAGGGCTCAGTTTTTAGTCCAAACGGGCTTTGTCTCTGAAGGACTATTGTTTTCGTTTTGCGGTTTTGCTTTGAATCGCTATAAACCGCGAATCACTTTTCAAATTGTTACCACCAAATGTTAGAATCCTGCATTATATTTGAAGAAATTAAATAATGAAAAATCTTCATAAATGTATGCATATTTCTCGAATTGTGATAAAACAACGGTACATACAGCCATCGAATTTTGAATGACATAATCCTCTTACGAATATGGGCAGGTGGAAGACCAAATTTGAAATCTGAAATTTGGTTTAGTATCAATTTCATAATTGTGAAACTTTAACGAATTTTTCAGTAACAAACTCAACGTCTTAAAAGCGAGAAATGACAACACTCTACGAGGGGGGGCGGAAACCTTTTTATCTCCAGCGCGCGGAACTGTGTATACGGAAATTCTAAAGATATGCTCATTTTAAAATTATTTTGAGACATTGCTATTGAACTTAATTTTATGGCTTAAGTGCAAAGAGCGTGATATTTAATAAATAAAGGTAACACACAGAATGTTAAAAAAAACACCCCTTTGGACGTAATTTAAAGTCCGAAACCTTTCAGATTTTTTTTTAAACTTTTAAAGTTTAATGTGGTTTATCAGTAGAGATTATTAATGAAGAAAGTCCAGGTGGATCAGCAAAACATTTTATAGGATATTCGATGAATATGCATTTAGACTAACATGGGAACGTTATATATCTTCAGTGTATTTAAAAAAGTGAAAAAATATGTAATGTAATTTTATAAAAATGTTTAATATTTTTATTTAGATATATCACAAATTAATCGCACTTTTATTTAGATCAATTAGATTAAAAAGTTTAAAAAAACTATTCTTAAGAACTGCATCTATTGCTTTTAAATAGTTTAGTTTGTTAATTAATAACAGGTAGATTAATATGAAAGAATAATAAATATCTCACGTTTTCAATTCAAAAGTGTTAATATTTTAGAGAGATTAGGTTAATTGGAAATACCGGAGAGATGACAAATGAGCGATCGCCTTCGCCGGGAATCGAACCACGGACCTTTGTAATACCAACCCAGCGTGCAGAAACAATACACCACGAAGGCACGCTAGGAAGGCGATTATATACTCCCCCTTTTAAAGGACGATTGGGGGTTTTCAGGGGACCCAATCGCCAAATCCTGGGTGTGGAGAAACCTCATCCAACACTCTTTTAGTTCGGGCGCCATTGTAGAGACATTAGGTTAATTATAAAAGCCGGAGAGATGAAGAATGAGCGATCGCCTTCGCCAGGAATCGAACCACGGGATTCTGGAATACCGGCCCAGCGTGCAGAACCACTGCACCACGAAGGCACGCTAGGAAGGCGGGAGAAATACCTTATAATATGAAAAAATGCAAAATCCCATTTAGAAACTAGTAACCCTTTTAAAATAATAATAATAATAATAAAAACAAAAGTAAGTTTATATCGATAGAATATATCCATTTTTAAATATATTTTAAAGTATAACGTTACGAATTAATTTATTTGTTCAAATATATCTACTAAATGCATTATATGTATAAATTCTCTTATAATGTATTTCTTCGTAAAAGTCCTTAACTGGGAGGAACAAAACCGTTGTAGGTTTGTTTCAGTGGCAAAATCGATCCTAATAAGATAAGCAGAAACGCTCATAAACTGTTTTTATATCGAATACAAAAACTCTGAGTAATCACAAGTGCAGTTTCGCCAAGTTCATCACTTTTCAAAGAATCCAAAATAAACACAAAGACATAAATCAAATGAGCAATAAAAATAAAATAATTCTGAACAAAGAAAGAAAGCTGACTGAAGTCGAATATCATCCAATTTAATCAGGGAATATCTCCACAAAATTCTTTTGGTTAAGTCGCGTACAGTTACTGGCAAGTAATTTCGGTTTCTGTTTTGACATTACGGTAAGTAAAATAAAAAAGCAGTGATTTTAAAAGCATTACATTTTTAAAAATTTCGACTGAACTGTAACATAATTACTACATGTTTCATATCTACAAGTATTTTTATAATGTATCTACATGTATCTATAATGTGTTCGAAAACGGTAAAAAATTAATTCACACAGACATTACACGTAATATAATACAGAATCCATGCGTTTAGTTACTAAGCATGGCCTTCTCGACAATTCACATACCTATTATATAGAGTATTTTGAGTCAGTATAAATATGATGTATAGACATTTTTTAAGCTTCTTATGGTTATTAACTAGTCATTATGATTTTGATCTTTATTTTAACTTCTTTCCGTATTCCTCACCAGAATGCAAGGAAGCTAAAAAAAGACGGGAAATGGAGAGACATCGAAATTCGTCTTTTAAAGTGGTTTCATCATGTTCGTCAACTAAAACATGTTCTTATTTCTAAAGCTCTTCCCATTACTTATAGAAATTGTTAAAATTTTAGGACAGAAATTTGTAGCAGTTGACAGATGACTTATAAGATAAAAGAGAGAAACAACATTGTCATCAGAAGCTGCATGGTGAGAAGGAAGCGGTTACGCGGCATAACTGGATAAACGATGTTTTACTTGGGCTGCTAAATAAATACAAGCCATACAAAGTTTATAATACAGAAGTAAACTAGACTGTGTTACAGATCATTAGCAGTACATTGTTGTTTAAAAGTGAAACTGTAACTGGAAGGAACAAGTTACTGAGTTATTAACGTGCAGTAAGAAGAGACAACTGATTATTGACAAAAGCAGAAAACTCCAATGTTTGAAAGGAGTCAAGAATTTACTTCAAAGACACCGCAGCAACAAGAATTCATTCATGATAAATATTTTCTTTTCCGATTTAATAATGGGACATCGAAGTGAAAAATGAAAAATACAGTCTTATTAATTAGATAAACACACACACACACACATCTGATCTCTTCCTGGAAATATACCTTCTAATATTTCCACCTTTATTATAAAAATTTCCTCTGTCATTAGAAAAAAAAAAAAGTTGAGTAAACGATGAACAGAACTGAATCTTATGAAAATGATACTTCGAAGGAGATATAGGTACGTCCGGTATCTTTGCTAAAAGCCGCGCATGATATAATCAATACTGGGAAGTTGTTGATCTTCGAAAAACATAGCTATAAACTGTTCTCAAAAATGTGAATTTTATGTTGAAGAAGCCGCAGAGGAATTGAACTCAGTGAAAGACGTCATCAGTATTAGAATATGTGTCAATAAAGGAAGACTCATCAGTATTAGAATATGTGTCAATTGACGACAGTATTGAGACAACGACTATAAAAAACTGACTGCGGTATGATATTAGTTATTAAAAATGCGGTATGATAGAATATATTAGAAGAAACTGGCAACGAAAGTAATACAGAAAAACATGATAACATTCTAACATCAATCAAATCGTGAAAAGCACTCTAAATTCTAAGAAAAACTCTTAGACTCGAAAGTATTAATCAAAAAAGCTACCAGCGGTTTTATGAGATTGAGTATGTAATTCAAAAAAAAAAAATGTTGATGAACGGCGTGAAACAAACACGGATTGAACAATTATATCTAAAAGTTACAAATTTCATCAAGTACGTTATTATAAAAATGATTTTATATAAAATTTAAAAATATATTTCAGAATAACGTAAATTGTTTCATTTTAGCAATAATTTGTAATTATTGCTTTAACTGTTATTGGATTAGTTTTTAACTATTGTTTTACTAAATATGTTTCACAGTTTGCAGACACAAATCGCCATCTATTCAGCTCAGTTGCTTGATACATTCAAATATATTTGAAACAGAAAGGGTTTTAATAAGCGGCGGTACTCTACCTGCAACAGACTCCATTTAAAAGTTAATAGAAGAATTTATTTTTTATTATCGCTGGTTAATTTAGTTATAATGAAGTATACAAGCTTTTGATAATGCATGCATAGTTATTGGAAGTCATGACTGCGATTACAGATTTATGAGTATTTATTAACATTCAGAAATATAATAGTTCGCTAACCAAAATTTAGAGCAGGAAAATTTAATTTGAGTTTAGATTCGATTTTCGATTTCTTACGATTTCTTGAATAATGAATGTTTTGAAGAAAATTGTACCTCTGGATAAAAGCGGACCCATACTAGATTATGTCTGATATTCACAGCGCCCTCTTATTTGAAGTCGGTGGACAATTTAAGGTCCAGTTTTGCATATTTTAAAAAATTTGATGTGGACATGACATGGCTTCCTTATACGGCCTATTAAATTATTAAAATATTTTGCTATACTTTATTTAAACTTATCTCCTCGAATTATTCTAATTTAATTAACCGATACTTTGAGGCAAGTCGAAAATGATATAAAAAATTTTAAATTTTAAAATTAAATATTCGGCTCAATCAGTTATCGTACGGGAGTCAAACTCGGAAAGTTTTATACTTGTTCAAAACAAGTATAAAACTTTCCGAAATGTAACTATAGGAACTGAGAAATCGCATTAAAAGTTAGATATCGTTATTTATCTAACTTTTCTCTCTCTCTCTCTCTTTTTTTTTTAACATTGCTAAAATATTTTCGTCATTTAAAACACTTTTGCAATTGGAAGAATAGGATTATGACCAACGATGACGGAAATAAAGGCCAGGTAAGAACTTTTAAGCCGCGTAAGGAGGTGAGTATACATATACAGGGTGATTCTAAATTGTTTTTACAAATTAAGAGGGTTGATAGTACCCATCCAGACGAGCAATAATTACCATAGAACATAGGTTCGCATTCCACTCTGAGAGGCAGAAAACAGGAAGATTAGAATTCCAACCTGAACCTTAAATGTGTTGGGAAAGCGAATAAAGGAGGCAAAAAGTTGCGCAATCCGATTTATTGTTTAGTGAAAAACTCACAGAAAGTGCTCAAAATGCCTGGTTTCTCGCATTCTTCGATCAACACTGGAAAAGGTTGGATGACTTGGAATCTGACGAGTGAAAACCCCTGTTCGTACAATCTTTTCGTGCTTCGCATCCATTTGATCTGATTCTCTTTCCTCGGTACCAAGTAAGAGCAAAATGCTGCTTCTTCACAGTGCAAATTTGCATACGGTTAATTCTTGATAATCCTTAGGAGATAGTCTTCTTGTTCTTCCTCGATGCGTTTGTACTTTTCTCATTTCTGCCTCTCAGAGTAGAATGCGACCCTATGTTCTGTGGTAATTATTGCTCGTCTGGGTGGGTACTATCACCCCTCTTAATTTGTAAAAACAATTTAGAATCACCCTGTATATGCTTGGTTCTACCGACTGCAGTAGAAAAAGACGGTACACAAGTAGATGTCATAGCAGTCTCACTTACAAAATTTTAACACTCTATGGCTAATAGTTTTTGAATTATGCTAGATACACACATACATACATACGTACGTTCAGACGTCACGAGAAATTCGCTTTTGAATCTATTTTAAATCCGTTTCGGAAAAAAAGTCTTTTATTTTATCCATACGTATAGAAGTCACGCAAAAAAAAAAAAAAAAATTAAAAAAAAAAAAAAAAATCGTCAAAATGGATTCAGCAACGGTCAAAAAGGATATTTCAATTGAAATATGATACCCGAAAATTTTCTCGATTACATTACTTATTACATGGAAGGGGAAAACTATCAGCTTTAATTATGCAATATAAGTTACTAATAGCACTTTCTACTGCGGCCATTAAGTTTTGAATGCTGTAGCAAAACACCCTGCTTTTCAAAACACTTCATATAGTTGCAAACCTGTTATGTTAAAATGTTAAAAAAAATATTAGATACACACGTGTGTACATCATTATGTAAACTGAAATGAAAAATATGAAATATACAGTAAGATTATCAAACGGCGACAGCTCCCGAAACCGAGAAGTTCTGAGTCAGAATGTTGTAAGTCTTCTGAGATGCCCTCTAGTTTTCTTTAAAATCCTGCACGAAGTCATCTCTGCCGTTAGAGCGCATTTTACGATAATAAGTTAAACAAATAATAAGAATATATCATAGCTTTTGATTCATATAATATTTAAAATTTTTAACATAAAATGGAAAATACATTTAAACTGCATCGGTGTAAGATACGATGCATATGAAAAGTTCCGTATATGTTATCAAATCATAGAAACTGTTTAATTACGGATATCGTTTAAAGCAGGAAGAAGCTTCAGTAGAATCCTGTTTGTTCAAAATAATTAAAATGTATCATTTTAGGTAGTTATTTTTTTACGTAAGAACAAAAGTCAGACTTGTATTCACACACACAAAAAAAAGTGCGTGCGGAATGCAAATTTTTGCATGCGGATTTTGCATGCGCAATGCATATTTTCAACAGCAACTTTCATTTTGAATGGTAAAATAAATACCAAACTTCCTAAATGTTGCGTAAAATTAAAAAAAATATTAAGCTTTATTACTTTTATTTAAAGCACGTACAGATGAATGTGCACCTGTAATTTAAGAAAATGCCATCAAACTCCTATTAGTAATAAATATTAGAATAATGTTCCCTATGTAAGGCTGAAAATGTATTTGGGGAATTTAATGGTATTTCAATTTAAATACATAAGTATTAAAAAAATATGGATTTAAAAATCCCACCGAATACTTTCAGTGTCAGAAATCCTCACCTGAAATATCGTCAATTTGAATATATGAATTCATAGAGAAACTTAAATCTTATAATAAACTTGAAAATTCTTTCATTTTTTTTGGAAACATTGGTGATTTCACTTTGGATAGTTTATTCACTTTTAGGAATCTATTTTGACACAAAGCAAATTTCATTTGTCAAAATTAGATACCGAAAAGTTATCTCCTCAGTAAAGATTACATGGTCGCTAATGATTTGAGATCGCTTGTTTCTATAATAAAATTCATATCTAATAGCAAGACAATAAACAAAATTGTTTAATACGAAAAATGTAAATTAATGGCTTTTGAACCATAATTAGCAATAAAGTTTCACTTAGTTGACAATGAAGCTATTTGTTGTTTGCTTTCTTTTACTATAAGGAAAAGACGGTCCACCTGGCTGAGTGGTTACTCGATAGTTCCTCCCTCTCCCTTTAGCCAGATCGCATTCGTGAGCTTTGCCATATTCAAGTAACCAACCACCTATTAGAAGAACTTCATTGTTTTTCGGGATTAAATTTAAACAGCCGTTTTGCTAACATTTGAAATGTTTCATTTAATTCTTTAGCTACTATTATTTCCAGTTTTTTTTTTTTTTTTTTTTTTTTTTTTTCCCCATTCCAACTTGGCTAGATTGGTTGTACAAACTTGGTCTACAGAATAATTAGAATGTTAGAATGAATTTTAAAATATAAAAGCTGAAATCAGATTAAAATAATAATTCTCGTCTATATTTTAAAAAGAGACTAACTGCTGTGATCCCTTGCGTTTTAATTTCATAAGCATGCAGTCTTTGATTCCAAAAAGAATTGTAATTGTTAAAATTTCTCTTTCTAAAGAGCTTCCATAATTCAGAACGTAACATTTTATTTATAGAAAGATTTCAGTATTAAAAATAAAATGCAAGAAATAAGATGATCTCCTCTTTTCTCCCGTATTATTTTAAAAAGTCTTGTTTTAAGTTTTCTATCATATCTCAGATGTTTTAATTAGATTTTAATATTTTCACTTTTCTTCTATACTTTTAACGCCTCCAACTTCCTGCGTAGTAAAATTTCCAACCTTAAACTTTCTCATTTGCTATTACAGAAAGTTTTAACATCCACTGCAAGCATTAAGCAAACAAAAACTTTTTTCCCAGTTAGATTCATTGATTTATAACTTCGATGAATTGTCGGTCTGTAGAGACATTAGCATTTTTTTTTTTTTTTTTTTTGGTAGCAGGAAACTTGAAAATGAGCAAGGCCTTCCCGGGAATCGAACCGCGAACCTCTGAAATACGCGCCCAGCGTGCAGACCACAACACTACGAAGGCATGCTAAGAAGTCGAGAGAAATACCTTATATACTTTCCCTTTTTCTTAAAGGGCGACTGGGGTTTAGGGGACCCATTGGACAAAGCAGGAGAAGTGAAAAATGAGCAACGCCTTGGCGGGAATCGAACTATGGACATCTGGAATACGCTCCCAACTTGCAGATCACTACACTGCGAAGACATGCTAAGAAGGCAGGAGAAATGCCTTATATACTCTCCCTTTTAAAGGGCGACTGGGGTTTTTAGAAGACCCAGTTGCCAAATCCTGGGTGTGGAGAATCATCATCCACCAACCTTTTAGTTCGGGTGCCACTGTAGAGACATTAGGTATTTTTTGGAAGCAGAAGAAGTGAAAAACGTTTTCGCCGGGGATTGAACCACGGACCTCTGGAATACGCGTCCAGCGTGCAGACCACACTCTACTACGAAGGTATGCTAAGAAGGCGGGAAAAATATCTTATAATCCATTATGTTTTAATCTTATCATATTATTACAGAATTTATTAAAAATTTTGCATTACTTTCTATTGTAATAATTTTAAACCTTATGAACAATAAAAACATAACCCAAAAAAGAAAACAACGGTAGCTGAACAAGAATAAATTATTTTTCATTTCTCCCAATCTAGTTTAATGAAGAAAAATTTAATACCCAATAGAAAAGAGGAGTTCAACGTCTTTGGAAAACGTCCAATATTTTTAGTGATTCTACATCTATAGGGCTTGTTTCTAGCTTTTATATCCAACGAAATTTACACAAGTGAATTAAATCGTCCACCCCTTTCATATTTCATTGAATTTTTCCGCATATAAATTTCGATTTACAGTTCAGTCCTGAGTATTGAGATTTGCATTCAATTAAACTTTTTTTTTTCTCTTTTTGTTTTCTTTTTATTCTGAACCGCATTTCTAACTCCATTTAATTTGAAGAAGAATATGTATAAACTCAGAGCATAAAATGTATAAGATTCACAAGTTTACTAAAAAAGAGCTTAAAAAAACAGTAATACATGAAATTCTATTTTTGTACCTATCTTTCGCTTTCAATAACTTTTTTTTTTCCTTTTTAAGGTATGGAAATTACGTAACACTTTTGGATCAGTGCACAGGAATGTTTTAAGAAGTGGTTTACGGTTTGACTTTATGAGAAAGAAATGCTGATAAACGCAAATGTAAAAGCTGCTGTTTTAGGCTTTAAACTTATATCGAAAGGCAACAAAAATAAAACTGCTGTAAATCAAAAACCCATATAATGGAATGTGGGATACATACATTTGTATATAAGTAAATGATATGCTTAAAATTAAAAGTAAATTGATTCATTTAAAATATCTAACATATAAGTAAAGTAGCAAACTAAGGATTTCACTTTTCTTAGTTACATGTTCTACTAATTGGTTTGTTTGATTATGGCAAAGCACGCTTGATTATCTGTCTGATATGGGAGGAATATTTTCGCAGATGATTTTCTAAGAGAAAATGGCTTGTATTTACGTTACACATACAGATAACCACGAAAAGGCCTATGCAGCCAGCCCGTTTGCTGGAACCGAACTAGAATGTCGAACTAGAATGTTCAGCGACATTACCGTCTACTAACTGTTAAAAGTATTTATTTCTTTACTTCATAATTTTATTTAAACATCTTTCGCATAATCCTTTAGATCAATCCATCTTGCATGTCTTGCTTTACGTAGTTAACTGGGAACCTGAACTCAAGATTTTGAGAACTGAAACTTTTCTAATCTAACACACTGCATAGTACTCTTTAGTCATTATAGGGTTTGTTGCATCTGCGTAACCCAAGCCATGTATCATGGATTGATCTAGAAATGATGTAGTCCAGGAAAGTTATTGCAGTTTTCAGAATACACGGGGGAAATACTAAAATTAAAAATGAGGAATTAAATCCCTGTTGTTAAACTGAATTATAAAGCTGATTTACATATTTTTCATCTTATATATAAATATATATATGATATTTTGGCAGACGTGACGAATCTTGGCATCAAAGTTCAGGCATGGCTTTATGCAGAGTGGTAAGGAGGATATCCAAAGACGACACAAATTGATTTAGTTTTCAATAGCACATTTTTATTCACTCCAATTAGCAGATCATTTTCCTTTTAGATAACACTCTTTAAATTACATATCCATAGCAGTTTTAACTAAGTATTATTGAATTTAAACTTTATGCGTCATAACTAATTCTAACAGAAGAAGAAAAAA
Source organism: Stegodyphus dumicola (assembly GCF_044657685.1). NCBI lineage: Eukaryota > Metazoa > Arthropoda > Arachnida > Araneae > Eresidae > Stegodyphus > Stegodyphus dumicola. The sequence continues at coordinate 105,157,833 of NC_140771.1, forward strand.
TGGACAGGGCAGCGCAGAGTCTTGTAGCAGCGGGATTAGGAAGCAATCTGACTCAAAAATGGCGCGTACTCAGTATTTATAGTAGTGGTTACGTAATAGTCTAGCAAATTCTAGAAGGTACTGGTCTAGGGGAAAGATCCTAAATTGCAGAAAATTAATTAAAGGTTGCGTGTTCGCGAAGAGCGAAGCCATCGTATTTTTTTATATTTTACATATATATATATATATATATATATATATATATACAGGATGTTTCGTAAACATTGCGACAAACTTCGGGGAGAGGTAGAGTAATAGACGAGCCACTGCAGGCATTTATCGAGGACATTTCCCCGACAAACATCAACCACATCACAATTTTTTTGCATGTCTGCATCAAAATTTGTGCGACTACGGGTCATTAAGAAATGGCAGGACAAGTGAGGGCAGGCCACGGTAGACTCGCTCGGTCGTTAAGGAAGAAAGTGTGTTGGACAAGGTGGAGAGTAATCCAAGGACCAGCATACGTGCCATTGCTTCTCAATTAAGAATGTCTCGTACCAGCTGGCGATGAAGAACAGGGTCATCTGATTACTGATGACACGCCCGTATCTGAGCCAAGTTCCGTGATGATGACGCGAGTGGTATGAAACCTTTGTATTGAGCCCTATGTCTGAACGGACGTGAGTTTCACTTGTGGCTCACGTTAATATTTGGGTGGTAGACTGCATTCGTGCAGCTATTCCACTTGAGAGAACACCCGTCTCACGGGAGGGCATTATGAAGGTTACTATTAGTGGTTCATCATTTTAATGACGTTACAACCGTCTCCGAGAACCTCTGAGCGTTATTATACGTCTCTTCAGAGATAGAGAAATTATGGTCTTGGACACATAATAAATAAAAGTTTGCATGCGTTCTACGCGTTAGGACGCGTTTTATCCGAAGGGATTACCGCAAGATTACTCCACAGGGTCCCCCGTCTGGCCTGCTCCTCGTTTTAATGTACGGTGTCAATAGAGTTAGTGGCATAAGCTATAAGGCTCTGCCAGGGATCGGTCGATCCCCCGGCCTCGCGGCTGCGCGCTCGTAACGGTAGTAGTAAATACCCCCTAGACTACATCGCAGATCCCTAATAAACAAGTAATTTTGCACAATGGGGGTGTAGTTCTAGTCCTAGTTGTCTCGTACCAGTGTCCAGCGTACCTTGGACGCCGAGTCCTTCCCCACCTTTCATCTTCAAAGAGTTCAGGTACTGCTCTCGGATGACCATCCTGAACGTGTGCGTTTCGCACAGTGGTTTCTTCTAGAAAGTGCCAGTGATGTTAACTTCCCAGCTTATGTGTTGTTCACGGATGCGGCTATACTCAATAAGGATGGCGTATTCAATCACCACAATCAGCATTTGTGTGCTCAAGAAAAACCCTACGGTGTGAGACACAACAACGCAGTTACTGTGTGGGCGAGTTAATATGTGGGCGCCTGCTCATTTTGGACTGGATGTTCGTAGCCATTTAAACAGATCATTTCCGAATCGATGGATTGGGTCTGGTGGACCGATTCCCTGGCCCCACGCTCACCGAATTTATTGAGTCTTGATTTCTTTTTGTGGGGAGCCATCAAAAGTGTCGTGTATAACGATCCTGTTTTGTCTGAAATGGATTTCGTGGCAAGACTCGCCTGCGCAGCTGCTACAATCAAAGAAACTCCCGGTGTGTTTGTACACGTCCGACAATCAATGATCCATTGGTATCAGGCGTGTTTGGCGTCTGATGGTGTAACCTTCGAGCATCTGTTTTAACATTCAAGCTGTTGAAACATCATTTGTATTCATGCCCAATAAATGTTTCAAATTAATCACTCTCTTGTTTCCTTTCCCATCTTCTACCTCTGCTACCACTTACCCTTGACATTTCCGGGCGTGGTTTCCTATGCAATTCTTAATCCTTACAATGTACTCTATCTACCTCCCCCAGAAATTTGTCATAACATTTACATGATACACTGTATATATATATATTTAGATAAAGGTTTTCGGCCTGGTTTATTTAATTACGGCAAAGCACACTAGGGCTATCTGCCCAAGTGGAGGGATGCCTTCGTGGAGGACTTTCTAAGAGAAACTGGCTCATATACACGTTGCACATGGGGAAAACCACGAAAACGCCCATGCAGCCAGCCCGTTCGCGGGATTCGAACCTCGGACCGAACTACCAGTGTTCAGCGATTTTACCGCTCGGCCGCTGGTAGGCCCTATGTTTAGATAAAGAAACATAATAATAGGCTAAAAATTAAAAACAAAAATTTTTAACTCGTTTTGCGCTGTAGCTGCAGGATTGAAGTAAAATAAACTTAAAAAATTAAACTGGAATCAAAGCAACGCAATTCTTCAATAATATTAATAATTGCAATGGCATATAAGAGGTTCAACAAAATATCTAAATATGTTAAAATTAAATAAGAATTCATTAGTTGAACAAACTCGGAAAATAAAATTGCGAAAAGGCAAAATATACAAAATTATAAAAACATAAAAAATAATCTCCTTTTACTGAAACTCCAATTCAGAAATCCCCAGGGAAAAATAAATCAAAGTTTCATAAAAGTTGATTAATATGTTTCGAAATCGTGTTTCGTTCTCCTGGTACATTTGAAATCAACCGAAGAAAGATTCAATTAAATTTTCCTTTAAAACATTAAATTTCATAAAAAACCAAAAATTCGAATCTCAAATATATCCAGAATTTTACCTACACGCTTTCAAAACACTTGGAAAAAAGAATAAAACATTGCATTGTGTCAAATTGACTACTCAAGGAAATCATAAAACTTTACATTATGCAAATAGACCATTAAAAAAAAATTGGTCTAAAAACATTATATGTAAATTCGATAGTCAAAAGCAATTACAAATAAAGAGGAAAACAAATATGCTGTAAATAAATCGTGGACCGCCAAAAATTGTGCGGTCCACGATTATGCTAACCTAAACTTTTAATACCAAGAAAACAAAAAACTTTTGATAGAGATTTCTATAAATAATAAAATCTAATCTGAGCCTTAAACAGCTAAAGACTGAAAACCTATTTGAAACAAAAATTGAGAAAAACGCAAACACACTGAATTCTTAATACGACCATCTTAAAGTAAACGTAATGAATTCTTAAGACGACCAAACTGTGTTTCTTGCAAAAGTAGTCGGTAAGTTTATTTTGTAGCTGGAGAAGACTATGAAAGTTTCTAGATTTTTTTCTAATTGTTGGATGCAGAATTTTTTGCTAACTTTGACAGAGGGTCGAAATTTGGTGCCGAGATTCATTAATCGCCTTTATGTTTTGTCTTCTATAATTTCTAAATTCCCTGTAATAATAGTATGTAGTTTGTATTTACAAAAGTTTATAATGTCTTTTAGTAATTGGAGGCCTTCATATTTAAATTGAAAGTGGTATAGCAATTGCTTAAGGATTTTGTGTATGAAACTGTGGAGTAAATTGATCATACTTTTGGTGAAAAAAATGCTCTTGAAAAAAGTTAAGAAATTTTGTAATCAATTTTTCAAAATCTTAAGCAAAAAAAATTTCTTTTATTTTTATCTCCTCCTCTTAGTCCTCTTATTGTTTTTGTACAGAATCTTCCAAATTGACTATAAACTGAATTGTCTTTATCTCTTAAATTATTCTATAAATAATAATTGAGCCCGTAAGAGTAAACTGTTTTATTTTGTAATACGTAAATTGGATTCCGTAAAATACCTTATTTTGGTTTTGGGAATAATATCCAAAATAGAAATATTAATTTCTTCGAAATCGTGTAGTTGAACATGTTCAAGAATCGCTGTATTATTACTATCGGCAGTGAGAAATGGGATGTGGTTATTAGTCATTAAAAAAAATTATTGTTAAATAATAACTGATACCCACATCCCTTTTATGTATAATACCTTAATACGTATATGTATGGGTAGGGTACGAACTGCGCAAAATTTGATCGAAGATCCTCCCCCCTCTTATCTAATAGACGAACTGCGCGACATTTTCCTGTTCCCTCTTTCTAAGAACTTGAATTCCCAAGAAGATTGGGTGCTACAAAAAGTCATTTACCACCATTAACGGGGCATTTTATTGAGACTGCAAGCCTCTATTTTCGTTTATCAATATTGTAAAAAATTGTGCAAACAAAAATATTAATTTAAAGTCTGGCGTGTGCTAAAGTAAAAATGAATTTTTTTCACACTCATTTTAAAGTTTTATGATGCTTAAAAGAATGATGGGCCAGATCTTTTTCTTCTCTGTAGGAACTAAAAACTTTCCAAGTTGTAGATTTTAGTCGCTGATAAAAATTGATAGATTAATGACATACACAAAACCGATACATAATCTACCTATCAAATATCGGATTTGTAGCGCACCTGAAATAAGTTTCTTGTCTAGATAAATATTAAAAAATCTCTTCTTAGATAGCAGATTGGTTTTAACTTTCAAATTTACCATTTTAGGTAAACAGTTCTAATTTAATTTAAACAATTCTCTTTATTAAATCTAAAAATTGGATTTCTTGAATGGTTCTAAATTCACACTTATATTATTGCAACATATTGTCGTATTAAGCTTTCCATTTTTAGTTATTGAAGTTATTTTAAGGTTATTTAACTTCCTTACAAAGTCCATATTTTAATACTAGAAAAGTTTAAATATTTATTCTGTTTTCCAGTTACTCTACCAGATGTACTTTGGCATCCATTTAATTTCTAATTGACATATAATTAATAAATTGATAATTATGAGAGTTTTCAGAATTTTCATAATTAACAAAAAAAATTCGAACTCCCTTATATTCATATCTTGGGATTTTGAGTTAGGTATCTTGGGATTTTTATCTATTCCTTTTTCACATATTGTTGCACTGTATTCAATTTTTCATGTACGTAGAATTTATATATTTTATATCGTATTTATGCCAATTTATATTTAAATGATAATTTTTACAAATTCTTGCATCATAACTCTATTTAAGAGAAGAGTAAAGGTTTATCTTCAGTATGCAGCTTATTTTCTTACCTAGTTTCCGGCTGAATTATTTGTAAAATTAATTATTTGTTAACAAAGACGGTCGCTAAATCACGTTAATAATATTTCTAACTGTTGTAACTTTTAATGCAAGAAGTTCATGTGATTTATAATAGAATTCATTTATATTTTTTTCAGCAGTATTGAAATTAATAGCCGATATTGATAATGTTATACATTTAGATTACAATTATTTAGATTGCCATTGCCTTCTTCGCTGATGCTTTTATGCTACATTTCTAATGTTTCATAATGGCATACAGATAAGTTTAACTCATTCATCAAACATGTAAATCTCTAATTCAGCCCACCTTTATTCTTACGTGCGCTGTATCTTCTATTTTCTTTAATACATTGTTCAGCCTAATTTTAAAAGGTCTTATGATCAAGCGGAAAAGTCACTAAACATTGGTAGTTCGACCCGAGTTTCTTAATCCCAGAAATCCCCCAGCTTTTTCTTTTTTTGTACTTATTTACTGTGTAAAAATGTATCATAAAAATTTTAGTATATGAAGCAAAAATATTTTTAAAATTTATTCTGTAAAAATACTGCAAAAATTTTCACCTTTACCTTAGCACTGTTTATCTAATTCTTTTCTTCTAGATCAATTTTAGAAAAAAACTTCTTAGCATAATAATTTTAATTTATTTACAATTTATACGTCAGTAATGTTGTTATAATAGATTTTATGCTAAGCTTTTTTTAATTTAACTATTAATTTCTGCAAACATTTACATAATTACTTTAATTAACGAAAAATATTTTTAGCACACTTTAACACACTTTGATATGAAATAATTTTTTGCACGCTAGTGAACTCTATTAAATTTTCCAGTCTAGTTCAGACATCTTGACAATTATTGATGTAATTTATTAAAAATATAATTTGTATGCTTTCTAATTATTTAATTTATGATATTATTATAATAAATGGAAGATGTTTGTAATGCTAATATGTATGTTTACCAATACCTTTTATTTTCTTTGTTAGCTCTCGCATTTATAACTATTATTCAAGTAATTAGCCTGCTTGTTAGATAGTTTTTTACTTGGTCTTGTGATATGTAATTCTATTTATTTATTTTTATTTTCCTCTTGGCTACAATTGGCTTCGAAAGGTTAAATTGCAACCTTGTAGGCAACGGAGGAAAGAAATTTTTATTCGCGCAGTTGGACTACAGCAGGACGAGGGGAGGATCTTCATTCGCGCAGTTGGAGCCCACCCTATGTATGTATATATACATATATATATATTTTTTTATGTATAAAAATACGCCTTAGGTATACTATAATTTCTAACTAAATCTGTTATAAATTTTGAAAAGAGTTTAATTGCCAGATTCGCGAGAAATCGACGGAGTCTTCCATAAAGGCAATCTATGGTTGGATTCTCGTCTAATTTAATTTCTCGCTTTGATGCAAATTTTTCCTAAAATAAATTAACATCTGCCTAAAACCCAATTGAACTTCCAGCGGAATAATAAAAAGACATTTCCAATTAAATAATATTTTCATTGTTTATTCATATTAGAGAAGCAGAAGAGCCCTCTTATTAAATTACACAAAAATCTCCAAATTCTTAGATTTATACCTTAATCAGTAATCTACCATTTCCTATAAATTAGCCGAGAAAAATTATACAAATAGAAATTTAGCGACTAAAAGTGACTGGCGGTAAAATATCGAGACAGTCTCTACTTTGCATATGCAATGCTCTTTGCCTGCGGGGAATATACGAATTTAATTAGAAGCACAAAACTCAAAAATAATCTTAAATTTGCATTACAATGAACATTTATCCAAAGCATACTTTTCCCCACCTATGTTAATTCCATTTCTTTTGTTCCCGAGGTTATTGACTTTACGATAACATTTATACAAAATGCATATGGGGGGCGAAAGTTTCGCGAATCAGAGCAACTTTTGAGGTTGTGGCTAGGCAGTCATATTTATAGTCGGGAAGTTTTTGTGTTATGCTGAGTAGTGATTGGAGTAAAGATTTCGTATTGCCGAGAAATTGAATGGAAAGAGTGAGGTAACATGTTCCAGAGTGACCCAAAATGATACAAAGCATATCTCTGAAGCGGGAATTTGTTTAATTAAAATTTTTTAATTTAATTTTTAATATTGCAATTAATTCCAGATTTTAAAATTAAAGTTAGGTTTTTAATGTATTTTATAAATTAAACAAGATAAGGTATATACAGTAATAATAAATACCAAACCTTGCAGTAATTTTTTATGCAAACCAGCTAAATACTTTACAGGTAAATAAGAGGCTGAGCGCATTTTTCCTCCTAAGCTTCGAAATTCCCCCTGGTTGAGAACCCCTGTGCTATACGCATAAGGTGGAAAAGGCAGAAAAAGCTCTTTTCCTTTTTTTTTTTTCTTTTTCTTCCCCCAACCTCTTTTTGTTTTTTGTTTTTTTCTTAATCTGTAAGGGTTTATCCTACACTATCTAGTAGTTAATTTTTAGTTAAAGTTACTTTCCTGTCCATTCTTAATTTTAGCTAACAACTTCCGGCCAGAACGTATTTTCAGAATCGCGGTCAAATGCAAATGAGGAGAAGTATTTAACTTTGAAGTTCTACTGACTTCGTTAGAGAGCGAGACATTCTGAGCAGCGCGCGTTCGCCTTTTAGACTACTCTCTCTCTTAAGCTATTATTACGCTCGGCTGTACTTTAGGCCCTTGATAGCTTCGCCGTTAGTTAGCGTTAAGAGGCCAACTCTGCTAGAATCTTGATAGCTTCGGCTATACTTTTTTAGTTTACTTAAGTTTCATTTCTTAGTACTCATGAGTTCAAGCCTAAGTGGAGGCTTCATTGCAAACTCCAAGGAGTCGTCTGTTAAATTTATTTTGAATAATAAATGGTAATTAGCCCTTCGCACGTTTACGTTTCTATCTCTCTGAACTAAGCGATTATTCGCTTACCAGTTCTTAAGGTTTCTCATTCTTAGTTGTAACTCAAAGGCAGAAACCTTACAAATCTTTATTTTATGTTATTATTTTTGGGGGATCTGAAATGAATATAAACCGTAAACTTAATTAACTTATTTGCCGGCGTGTAAGACGCACTTTGTTTCTTTAGGTCTGAAAAACAGGGTGCGTCTTATAGTTTTTGATTGCATTCGTTTCTGGAAATTTCGTCTATTGAGTTATGTTTTTTTTTTTTTTTTTTTTTTTTTTTTTTGTGCTTCCTCGCGGATTGTGGGAATATTTCAGTTTGGTAGAGTTCAGTGAATGCGCATGCGCCATTATCAATGATCACAGCTGGGTTCGTTTAAAATTTCCAATTTTTGTGAACGACTTTTAAGTGTGTGAAATTTCTACTGTTCAATTTTCTTTAAAATGTTACCAAGTTGTGGCTCAAAAACAAAGTAGGCATTGCTATAACATAGCATACAAGCTACGTGTGATTGCGTATACTAAAGAATATTGGAAACAGGCCTGCAGAAAGGCATTTATGCCCACCTCCAACTCAAAAAATGATAAGAACTTCGTGGAATCAGGAAGAGGATCTGAAAAACTCATAGTTTGGGTATTTGCAGAAAGTATTACCTTGTATTTGTATTACTTTATATTTAAAATGCTATAAATTCATTATAATGATCAGTAATAAAGTTTTATCCTTCAAAAATGTGTATAAAAAGGGGGATGTGTCTTGTAGGCCGGCAAATACGGTGAATGTTTTATACTATATTTTTAATATTCTATCAAATATTAAAATTTTCGAATAGTTTAAATATACTATCCGATTTACTTTAGGCTACCAATGTACTAGATGGCGATTTCAAATACACTTTAGGTTATTTGAACACCACAAAGCACGCGAGGTCTATATGAGGCACAAGGCAGGCCGTCGCTGAAGATTTCCTAAGGATAACAGGCTGGTATTAACCCTTTCCGGCACGCTACCTTTTAAAGTCGGAGTTTTGATTTAAAAAAAAAAGATAGGCAGTCAAATTAGGCCTAAAGGAGTACACAAGTAAAATTTTGTGAAGATAGCACTTATCGTTTGTTTCTGTGGGTGTGCCCGAAGAGGGCACACTGATTGAATAGAGCTTCGAAAAGAGTGCTGAAACGAGCATTGTTGTCAATGAACTGACCGATGAGATGCGGAGAAACAAAGAATACAGACTCTCAGTTGTCCTAGATTATCGGTGAGCCCGGTCTGGGCACAGCTAGGGTTCGCGTTTGATTTTAAACAAAATTTCAAGGTAAGAATTTAAAACTAATATAGAATAAGGAGATTAGCATACAGCCAAAAATATAACATAGAAATATCTTTTCAAACAAATTTCCTTTGTACCTTAAAAAACGTCTGGAAGATTTCTTTGAAAGATGAGGGTCTTAAAAACTAAAAGGCTAAAATATACGGACTAGTTTGTGTTGAGCTGCCATCTACTATAAACAAGGAAGGTTCAGAGTAACCTATAGTAACCTATAAATCCTTTTTTATTCAATTTTTCTGTGCGTACAGAAGGAAATTTTTAGGTGTGTCCATACCGGACACCCTGTGCTGCAAAGGGTTAAAGTTACACACGGGGAAAAGTAAACATGCAGCCAATCCTTTTACCTGGGATCGAAAAGAGGTAGAACTCCCAGTATTTAGAGATCTTAACCATTTGGCCACTGGTGGAACGAATTCAAATATAAAAACCATTTTTACTGCTAGTAATGAAATGTTTCGAATCTCCCCCATCCAACCACTTAATATTTTCTTTTTTTTTTTTTTTTTTTTCTAGTGGTTCCTAAATACTTTAGCATCGCAACTCATGAGCTCTAGAAAAAAAAGAAAATTGCTTTCTAGAAATTATCTAAGAAATGTTGCTTTCTGAGGAAGACAAAGAAGGAATAGAGATGAAAATAATATTATAACGATTTAATAATAATAATAAAATCAAAATGGTTTCAGATTTTAAATTACGTCCAAAGGGGCTTTTTTTTTAACGTTTTGTGTGTTACCTTTATTTATTAAATATCATGTTCGCACTTAAACCATAAAATTCAGTTCAGTAGTAATGTCGCAAAATAATTTTAAAATGAGCATATCTTTAAAATTTCCGATACACAGTTCCGCGCGCTACAGATACAAAGGTTTTCTTTTATCCCCGTAGAGTGTTGCCGTTGCTCGCTTTTAAATCGTTGAGTTTGTTACTCAAAAATTCGTTAAAGTTTTACAAAATATGAAATCGATAAGAAAACAAATTCCAAATTTCAAATTTGGTCTTCCACATGCCCATATTCGTAGGAGGATTACGTCATTCAAAATTCGATGGCTCTATGTAACGTTGTTTCATTACAATGCGAGAAATATACACACATTTATACAGATTTTTCATTATTTAATTTCTTCAAATGTAATGCATGACTCTAACGTTTGATGGTAACAGTTTGAAAAGTGATTCGCCGTTTATGGTGATTCAATGCAAAATCGCAAAACGAAAACAATAGGCTTTCAGGGAAAAAGCCCCTTTGGACTAATAAATATAAATCAGCAATCAATTAAATCAATAAACAATTATAAATCAATTCATACTTTAAATAACTATACGTAATTGCAAAACAAAACAAAAAAAAATTCAAATATCTTTTCACTCCTCAATCAAAATTATTCCATGCAGTCCATGCTTTGAGAATCATTATTCTAGTTTGTTCAATGTCTGAAATCTGCGTTTCGTGGAGGCAGGGCCGATTGTTCCTGCAAAGAATCTCAAATGTGTACTTTAATGGAAAATGCCAGATTGACTTGCCGGACGCTGAAGATCAGTTTCAAGCAAGAAATTGATTTTTAGTTTGCACCCGCTTCCTTATGCTGCGACACCATTATGAAGATTTCTGCCTTTTCGAGCAGCGACTGCCGCAACGATTTGTGACCAATTAATAATTCTTAATATCATAAACAGGTTTTGCATTAAATAAACTTAAATTTAAGTCAATATATTTTACTAATATTTTATATCTATGCTCATTTACTTTAAATACGACGAAAATTATTGATAATTTCCCTAAAACTCTTTGACCCTGCTGAACATTATTTGAAATTTCGAGAGATGATCGATTGTAAAAGGATAATTAACCCAAATAAAGCAACTATTTTGGATCTTTAAATCCATATAAAAGCCTTCGTAAATTTTAAAATTTAAGAAAACCACTTATAAGGTATTTCTCTCGCTTTCCTAGCGAGCCTTCGTGGTGTAGTGGTCAGCACACTGGGCCGTATTCCAGAGTTCCGTGGTTCGATTCCCGGCGAAGGCGTTTGCTAATTTTTCGTCTTGCCTGCTTCCAAAAATATAATGTCTCTACAGTGGCGCCCGAAGTAAAAGGGTGTTGGATGAGGATTCTCCGCATCCAGGATTTGGCGATTGAGTCCTCTAAAAAACCCAGTCGCTCTTTAAAAAGGAAGTATATATAAGATATTTCTCCCACTTTCCTAGCGTGCCTTCATGGTGTAGTGGTCATCATGCTGGGCCGGTATTCCAGAGGTCCGTGGTTCGATTCCCGGCAAAGGCGTTTGCTAATTTTTCATCTTGCCTGCTTCCATAAAGTACCTAATGTCTCTAGACACTTATTGAGATTAGTCTAGAACTTGAATTTTCCTTCATTTTTATTAAAACAATGTTGGAAAATAAGGATATTCAAACCAATAAGAAAAAATCAGTCCGGCTTCTCATAATGATAATAATTTTTAATCTTAGTAGGAAATTTATGAATTCATGTTGCAGGTTCTACTGTAAATGGAAACAAAAGTGCGTTTAAATTCTGCAGACCCTACTAGAATGCTAGCGATATATCGCTCAGTTTTAAATATATCAGAAATATTGCAGAAGGTTAAAATATATTTTTTTATTTAAACATAAAATTGAACAAAAGAGCACAACTTGTCAACAACGAACTTCCATTAACATGCGGGTATTTAAATTAGCGTAACACAAGTTTAATTCAGTTTTGAAGAGATCGCGAGTTCAATCCCAGCTCGAACTCATTACGTAAATTTCACTAGCACTTGTTAATATTTTGATTTCACCTTATGCTATTTACTCAGAAGATTTTTTTAATATTTTTTAACTACTATGTGTAATTTTATAATACTTTATTCTATTTTTATTTTCACTTCGTATTTATCCAAGATCTAGAGACCTAGAGACTGTTTCCTAGGACTTGCCTTGTACGACGTATGACTTTGCCATATGATATGACTACTATGATTGCTTTCACGACTCTAAAGATGCCAAAGATGTCATTTCGGTCTTCTCCGGATTTTCAAGAACCAATAGATGGCCCTATGGGATACAAGAATTATAGTAGTAATATGCCTCTCATGTCGAAAACTACTTACATGATTAACTGATTTCGATTTGATTCATTTAATTCAGATGCAGGTAACGTAGTCAGAGACTACGAATAAAATAACCTATTTAGACTGTCTAAAATATTTACCGGCGTTTATTTTAGAACATCGATTAGCAAAACACTAAACCCGGGATATAACTTTAGGCAAAGCTCGCGAAAATATGTAACAGCAAGTCGCAGCTACCAGAAGCTGTAATCTAAACATTCCAAAATCTCAGTTTATATGCACACAACTGATTTGCATTCTGGTGAGAAGTACGGAAAGAAGTTATAGAACAGACTTAAATCATAATAATTGGTTAATTAAAATTAAAATGGCTTACAATGTAGGACTAAATCTTACAATCAAGGATATCTGAATGTAGCGTAGCAAAACATTTAGATGTTGTTATTTTAATGTTTTATTTAATATGTGACATGAATTTAGAGGGCAACCTTTCGGAATTATTCTTCACAATTATTTGAGCCTCACTTATGTGACATATCTATAATTTTTCTGCAGTAGAGAATAACACTGTTTTGTTTCCTTGCACCACACGAGCGATATAGGTTCAAGTAACGGTTAGTAGGGGTCGTTTCTGTAATATTTAGACTTACTCAATAAGTTCCTTGTTTAAAATGATCACATATGTGTGATAAATGCAGTGATAAGAAACTTCGAATCGTGTTTCTCTACCTCCCAGCAAACACATTTATTTCTGTGCTTTCCTTTTTTCACATTTGTCAGCTTAAAACGTGCTGTTTATGTGAGTATCCTTTGCTTCATTTTATTGTTGAAAACAGCGTAAATTTCTTTTATTTTTCTTCCTTTAGTTTTGAACTTTATGTGTGGCAACAAGATAATTGATTTATCGAATTGTGTTTGTGACAGCCATGTAGAATGAAATTACCTCATATGCGGTCTGGTCTTAAATTTACCATCCCTTTTTTCAGGGGGAGAGCTGACGAGGAGGGGATAATCTTGCACGGGGTCATGAGAAAATGTGGGGGGGGGGCGTTTAAACATGTTACTTTTCTACATTCAGTTTTATACAGAGGAAAATACGAATTGAATTTTTCTAATGAATGGAATTTTGTACAATGAAAATTTATTATTGAACGATAAACTGTAAGGCAAATAACATCTTTTTTTAAAGCCATAGGAGTAGAAAGACAGATATTTGTTACATAAATGAATTTGTAGTAAATATTGAGTTTTTCATTTCTAATGCTATGTTACATGTATGCGAAGTAGCTGAGTATCTGAAAAAATAGTCTTCATTCAAATGGCCTTCAACCTTTTCACGTCTAAAGGACTGTTTTTTAATTACATTGTGGTCGCTGCTTTTTGGTTAATTTTCTAATGACATATAAATAATAATTTTTTTTATTTGAGACTTAAGAATAAAATAACGCAAACTAGACTTCAAAAAATTCTTCAGAATGAAGATAAATAATACCTAAAAATACATTATTGGTGCCTTTTAGGTTTTATATGTAATAGTTAATATGGAATCCTTAAATTATATATATATCTATGTATAGGTATATATAAACGGAACAAAATATGAAGTTAAATAATACCTAAAAATACATTATTGGTGCACTTTTGGGTTTTATATGTAGTAGTTAATATGGAATCCTTAAATTATATATATCTATGTATAGGTATATATAAACGGAACAAAATATAGAACAAGGTATAAAATATCAAAGAAAAATATCTTTATTATACAATGTTCATTACCATACGTATGTTTACGTAATATCAATATAAATGGTTAGTTAGGTTTCGTAAACATATAATTTATTTTTCTATTTTGTATTTTTTGTATTATACATGTCTGAAGTTTAATTTTACTTGTTCTCCTTTTGGGTTACGACTTTAAGTGAGAAAGAATTGTTAGGGCATTTATAGGGATTACATTATATGCAATCAGTTAAGATCCGACTTTTCCTGTCTTTTAATCATTATATATATTTAAATACTACTTTATAAGTATACATAAAATATAGCAGTTTTTTAAGCTACTTATTTATATATCTATTGTTTGGTCTGGTTTGTTTGATTATAGCAAAGCATTCGACGGCTATTTGCCTAAGGGTAAGGGTGCCTCGCGGAGAACTTTCTAAGCAAAACTGACTCTTACGCACGTTACACGTGGGGAAAACCTCGAAAACGTCAGTACAGCCATCCCGTTCACCGGGATTCGAACCCCGGATCGACCTGCCAGAGTTCAACGACTTTACCGCTCAGCCGCTAGTAAGCCACACACACACATCCACACGTATACATTAAATTATATTTACATGTCGTTTATTAAGTATAATTGAATGCAATTTAATCATAAAGAGTTAGAAAATATTGTACGGAATTACTTCACTTCGTAAACGTTTTGTAAGCTTCACCATATTTCTTAAAGAGAATCTCAGTGCTAGTTCCATTTCCAAGCCGTTTATGTACCTTACTTTTTATGCTTTGAATTATATTTAGAGAATTATTTCACCTGGTTATAGCTGAAAATGCATTTTTTTATTGAAGAATTTAAGGGTAAGAAGAGAATTATGTCCTTTTCTAATTATTCTTGAACCATTTAATTTTTTTAAAAAGGGCTCATTAATACGGATCACTGAACTAAGGTACTCGATACAAGACAGATTAATCAGCTACTAAATTTTGATTTTCATTGAGTAAAAATGAATTAATCTGCATTCTATAAGAAAGCAGATATTCAAAAAATGTTTTTTCTATTCTCGCAGTCATAATATTTTTCTTAAATATTCAGCTAATTCATATTCAAATACTCCAATCCATTACAATTAGTAATAAATCGATACAGTAAATAAATAATTAAAATCAATTAAATGGAATTTTAATTGCCATTTTCCCTCTTTAGAGTTCAGTAACAGCCGATCAGCTTTTGTTGGGGTTCATTTTTCTTTATGGTATGCTTATGTTATATATGTATGTATTATGCATTGCTCATACTCGTCAATTGCAACTTTTAATATCTTTTGGAAAAAAAAATCAGTATGGGAATCCAGAAAATGATTCTTAGTGACTCTAAAACTATTATTACTAGGCATTGTCATTGCACAGTGTTTAAAAAAACTCCCATTCTTTAAAGGTAGATCCTATGCTCATATCCTAGTCTACGATTAAAAGCTGCGAGTCAAAATTAAGGGGGTTGCTCTTAGGAAGCCTTAATTAGAAGTAGTTATAGGAAATGTTAATCAATACTTATTATCTTATGGATTTAAACACTTACTCCCTATTTGATCACGTGTATGGCAAACGGATATTCGTCAATCATAAAGAAAAGAAAGGTAAATCAAAATGAGTTATATTCTTGTTTTTACAATTGCAAAACCATCTTAAGCTACTATCGGATTTAATCTTTAAATTATTCCAATAATAATCAGAACAATGGGGGCCACTATTCTTAACTATAATTTATTAATGCAAATCCTATTTTGGTTTCAAATGCCTTTCATTAATTACATTAATGATATGGATATATACTGATTATTACTATTACTAAAATAGTTGTAAATACTTTATTACTGATATGTTTATGTACTATTTTATTAAAAAACGTATTTATTAATTTATTAATAATTTTTTATAATTTATTAATATTAATTATTTATTTATTAATAAACCAAAAAAGAGCACTTCAAAACTTTTCGTATCCTATGTAATTTGTCTCCATTCCGGTACCGTGTGCATCCTTGTACGCGTTACTGACTTACAGTGAAAAACAGAGGAGAGCTCCATTTAAGATTTTATTCCTGATCTACTGATACTGAATGAGACCTAAAAACACTTTTTTTTTAAATATATCTCCCCTTATGATCCCTGACACAGCCGTTTACTTTCCCCTTCCGTAATTAACGTCAGTCTCCAGCTCTTGACCGCATTTGTCAAGCCACCATGTAGAATGGCTTGTTTATTTTGTATCAATCATTTCGCATCGCTGACATCTTATTTATAATTAGTGAAATGAAATAAAAGTGAAGGAATACAGTCCATGTGTTACGTATTTATTGTTTGTGAAACATATTAAGTACAGATCATTTATTATTATTGGTCAAAAGTCTAGCCGGAGTGAAGATAGTGACTGTTCTAAGCACATTGTAACAACGCAAATATGTATATGGTTGGTGAAAAATTACTCCATTGTGTGAGGTAAGTGGATTTTGAACATGTATGTTCTACTAAAAATTCGTTTATAACTGATTTTAAGAACAATGTTGTAATATAGCATAGAAAAGTGTTTCGATTTCATTTTAATAATAGTGTTAAGTGATTTAAGAACAATTTCTGTTTTTGAATTGATCAATTATAAGTGAACTTTTAAAACAAAAAGAGCAGTTTTACACAAGAATGTTACTAATTATGTAAAGAAAATTGAAACTATTTTAACTGTAGATGAAATTAATTTAATAGAACTAGAGGAATGTTTCGAATTATTGAAACAAAAAGAAACTGAGTTAAGGAAGCTTGATTCTGAAATTGAAAGTTTAATTACAGATACTAAAGAATTAGAAAACGAAATAGATAATGTTCAGGAGTACACAGATAAAATTTATTTGTGGAAATTTAAAGGTGAAAAAATATTAAAAAATCAAAACAGTAAAAACAATTCTAATAGTGTAATTTCAGAACAGGTTCTTGACAATATTAAATTACCCAAGTCAACATTACCGACTTTTGGTGGTAATATTATAGAATGGATGGCTTTTAAAGATCTTTTCAGTGCTTGTGTAAGAAATAATGCAAATTTATCTAATGCTCAAAAATTGCAGTATTTGAAGGCTTCGTTGAAAGGTGAAGCATATCGCATTATTCAAACCATTCAAATTTCGGATTGTAATTTTGAAATAGCATGGAATCTGTTAGACGAAAGATATTCAAATAAGAGAGAACAAATTTTGCATATATGAAACGTTTTCTAAGCTTACCAGCTATTCAAAATGAATCAGCATTTGCTATTTTAAGTTTAGTTGACAATACTAATGAAGCAATTCGTTCTTTAGAGGTATTGAATCAAACCATTGATAATTTTGGTGACACTTTAATGACTTATTTAATTTTGCAAAAATTAGATCCTTCTACAAAATTATGGTGGGAACGTCAGTTAAAATGTAATGAGATTGCAAAACTTACGACTTTAATTGAATTCCTAAAAAACTAATCAAGAACACTTCAAAATACCAAATCAACAAGTAATAAGGTACCTAAATCTGTGTTTCAAATAAGAATAATGTTCTGGTTGCTACTTTGGGTTGTGGTTATTTTAAAGAAGATCATAGTTTAGCCAAATGTTCGAAATTTCTAAATTTATCGGTTCAGCAAAGAATTTAATTTGTAAAATCAAATCGTTACTGTTTTAATTGTTTATCTAATATGCACTTGCTCAAAAAATGCAAGAGTTTAAATACATGTCAACATTGCTTTAAGAAGCATCACAGTATTTTGCACATTGTAAATAATTCAAAGAATAAAACTCAGTTAAACAGTATATCTCCGCCTACGCAATCTATCCCTAAAAGAGATGAATTAACGAGTCCTAAGGATGTTTCATCCACAGTTTATGCCTCTCATTATGATTCGAATGCAAAAAGTAATCAAACCAGTCACATTTTATTGTGTACTGCTTTAATAAAAGTTCAAAATTCTGAACAATTTGTGAAGTGTAGATGTTTATGTGACACTGGATCTCAGAGATCATTTATTTCAAGGGATTGTATGAAGAAATTAGGATTACGAGTGAAAGATAATTCCATTTCTGTATCATGTCTAGGAGAATTTAATACTATAAGTAATGGGAAGTCGATTTAGTATTCACTTCTCATTTTAAAAGTGATATTCGTGTATCAACATCAGCGTTTGTACTGGACAAGGTGACAGATAACATTCCCTATGTATCTTTGCCATGTTGGGATGGATAATTTCGGGTACTACAAATTTTGAATCTACAAATTTTGAGCCAGTATATGTAAATCATTTGAATACAAACACAGAGTTAGTAAATTCCTTCTGGGAGTTAGAAAAGTTTCCAAATGTACAACCTTTAACAAATGAAGAAAAACTTTGTGAAGAACATTTTAAAAACTCGCATTTTAGAGACACATCAGGTCGTTATTCAGTTGCGTTACCATTCAAATTCAGTTGCGTTACCATTCAAATATTAAATTCATTAATAGAGATATTCTAGGTGAATCCCGTGAAATGGCGCCCAGAAGATTTCAATACTTGGAGAAGAGGCTGTTATCTATGAAAGAAATTTACAAACAGTATATTCAGTTTATGAAAGAGTAATTTTCACTAAACGTTTTCTAAGCTTACCAGCTATTCAAAATGAATCAGCATTTGCTATTTTAAATTTAGTTGACAATACTAATGAACACGTAGAATTAGTGACAGACACAGAATGTGAATGAGAGAATAAACAGTATTATATCCCACATCAATTCGTGTTGAAGGACTCCAGCTTAACAACAAAATTGAGAGTTGTTTTCGATGCGAGTGCTAAACCAACCACAGATGTTTCTTTAAATGATACGCTAATAATAGGCCCAAAAATACAAGATGACTTAATTTGTATTTTACTATGATTTAGACTTCATAACATTGCAATAACTGCTGATATTAAAATGATGTACAGACAGATTTTCATGAAAAAGATAGAGATTTTTCAGAGAATATTATGGAGAGATAGCCCGTATAAACAAATACAAGTTTGTCGTTTGGGAAAACAGTTACATATGGAACTGCAGCTGCTCCATATCTTGCAACCAAAGTTTTGAGTCAGTTAGCAATTGATGAAGGATTGAACTTTCCAAAGGCAAAGAATATAGTTTTAAGAGATTTTTATGTTGATGATATGTTAACTGGTGTAAAAGATAGTTCGGAAGGTATTGCATTGATAGCTGAATGTTAACTTCCTTTTGTAGTTAAATTAATCACTCGTAAAATGGTTGTAAAAGACAAACATTTATTTGAAGATAAATCTTAATAACCTATACGTAACGTATTCGTAAACGTATCTTAATAACCTATACGTAACGTATTCGTAAACGTACATAACATAACAAACGTACTTACTGCATCGTACCGTTAAACATTTGAAGCGTACATCATCTGAAAGTATATTTTTAAAATTATAAATAGAACGACATCCAGAAATTAGCTGTTGCCATTTTCTCAATAGATAATATGTCTAATAACAATTAAATAATTTACAATCGTTCTTACATGAATTGCAACAACTGCTAAAAAGTGGTGGCTTTGAGCTTCACAAATGGTCGACAAGTGAACCGTCATTGTTAAGAACCTCTGGCTTAACAAAAACAGATAGTGACAATATTCATCGTGTAATAGAAGACAAAACATTGAAAGTTCTGGGATTGAAATGGCATACGGACAATGATGAATTCAAATGTAATGTCGGTGTAATAGAGTATCAAAGTGTTCCGACTAAAAGGAATTTTTTTGTCATTCGTAGCAAAGCTATTCGATCCATTGGGGTGGATAGCTCCGTTTGTAATTCTCGCTAAAATGATCCTTCAGCAATTGTGGAAATTACAATTATCATGGGATGGTAATGTAACAGAAGAGATTGATCGAAATTGGAGAAATCTATGTAGAGAAGTTAAACTTTTGAATTCTATAAATATACCTAGGAAACTTCTGCTACCTGATTATTTTCGATGTAAACTTCACGGATTTTGTGATGCGTCTGAAAGGGGTTATGCAGCAGTTATTTATATCAAAACTTACAATAACTCTGACATTAATGTTAAACTTGTAACAGCTAAAACTCGTGTAGCACCATTAAAATCTATTACGATTCCAAGACTGGAATTATGTACAGCAGTGTTATTAGCACGCTTGATTCAGTCTGTGAAAGCTGCATTAGTTATAAATTTTGATTTAGTGCAAGCTTGGAGTGATTCGCAAATCGTGTTGTCATGGCTAAGGTCAGATCCTAAAAAATGGCAAGTATTCGTATCCAATAGAGTTTCTGAAATACAATCCATCTTACCACCTGAGAACTGGAGTCATGTTGATGGAAAAGAAAATCCAGCTGATTGTGCTTCACATGGGTTATTTCCTGGAGAACTATTATCTCATCAATTTTGGTGGAATGGTCCTTCTTGGTTAAAGTGCAGTGAGATTGCCTTCTCTAAAAATATTCTTATAGAGGAAGAGGCATTACCAGATGCACGTAAAACAGTCTCATTTGTAGTTTCTGAACCTGTACAGGAACTTGCTATTATATCAAATATATCTTCATTTCCAAAGTTACAACGCATATTTGCTTGGATATTAAGATTCATATCGAATTCTAAAGTAGCATATCTAGAAAGAAATACGTCTTTTTATCTAGTAATGAAATTCGAGCTGCAACTTTCTGTATTATCCGAATAATACAGTGATTTCACTTTTTTAAAGAAATTCAATGTTTGAAGTTGGGAAAGGACTTACCTACAAACAGCAACCTCCTTAGCTTGTGTCCAATTTTAGATGACAACAAAGTGTTACGTGTAGGAGGAAGACTGAAAAATGCGCAACTATCAGAAAATGAAAAACATCCAATCTTATTACCTTCAAAACACAATCTGACAGAAATCATAATTAGTCACTTTCATGTCAAATATCTGCATGCAGCACCGGAACTTCTTCTATCTTTAATTATACAGCAATTTTGGATCATAGCTGCTATATCTGCTATCCGAAAAGTAGTAAGATCTTGTATCACGTGTTGCAAACTTAGAGCTAAAACTGCAAGTCAAATAATGGCTGATCTACCGGTATCTAGAGTAACACGATCGCGACCATTTCATCGAACTGGAATAGATTTTTCTGGACCGTTTCGTGCAGGACGTGAACAAAAATAATTTAAATGGTACGTGTGCTTATTTGTGTGTTTTGTAATCAAGGCAGTACATCTTGAAGTGGTAGAAGATTTGTCAACAAAGGCATTTTTAAGTGCATTGAAACGATTTATTGCAAGAAGAGGGAAACCATTTGAGATTTACAGTGACTGCGGTACTAACTTTAAAGGTGCAGAAAAGAAATCAGAAAATGTTTTTTTGCAATGTAAGCAAAATCAAGAAATTCACAAATTTTTGTCGTTAGAGGAAATAAAATGGATATTCAACCCGCCATCATCTCCCCATTTTGGTGGACTATGGGAATCGGCAGTAAAGTCAATGAAATTACATCTAAAAAGGACAGTTGGTGATACTGTGCTGACCTATCCGGAATTTCAGACCTTGATAACGCAGGTTGAGGCTTGTCTCAACTCTAGGCCATTGTGTCCAACATCGGCTCCAATCCAAATGATTGATTGCATTAACACTCCAAATGATTTAATTCATTAACACCTGGTCATTTCCTAATAGGAACGTCTTTAACTGCCATACCTGAACCAGACCTAAATTATAGTTCTTTCAATCACGTTGACAGATGGCATGTGAGACAGTTTATTTTTCAGCACTTCTGGAAAAGATGGAGTCGAGAATACCTGTCTTAGCTTCAGCAAAGACCTAAATGGCAAAAAAAAGTCAAAACAATTTAGAAGTCAATGACTTAGTCCTCATCAAAGAAGACAATCTTCCGCCTCTTAAATGGAGGTTAGGGAGAATAATTGCTGTTCATCCGGGCTCAGATCATAGAGTCAGAGTTGTTAGTATTAAAACTGGTCATGGTGTCATAAAACGACCAGTCGTGAAATTGTGTCCTCTTCCTATTCAGACTAAAAACTATAAACTGCTTCGCATATAATATTTTGTATTATTTTTCTTATGTTTATCTTTTATTACAGACTAAGAAGTTTTAAAATGCTCCAACTGTTAAAAATACCCTGGGACTTCAACGAGGGCCAGGATGTTTATGTGAGTATCGTTTGCTTCATTTTATTGTTGCAAACAGCGTAAATTTCTTTTGTTTTTCTTCGTTTAGTTTTGAAATTTATGTGTGGCAACAAGATAATTGATTTATAGAATTGTGTTTGTGACAGCTATGTAGAATGGCTCGCTTATTTTGTATCAATTATTTCGCATCGCTGACATCCTATTTATAATTAGTGTAATGAAATAAAAGTGAAGGAATACAGTCCATGTGTTACGTATTTATTGTTTGTGAAACATATTAAGTAAAGAACATTTACTACGTGCGTAATGAAATAAGTAAGCTAATACAAATTTGCGCGTGTTCATTTTATTTAGAATTGATATATATATATAATATAAATTCTATATATATTCTATGTATGTAATATGTATTATATATATATGTTCCGGTGCGCCGGAACAGAACAACTCAACCTGACTCAAAGAACATTGAAATCAGTTGAACAGTCAGACTCAGACGAACGCATTCGAAAGGCAGCTGGAATGCTGTCTATTTTTCACAATTTTTGTTGTGTTCTTGTCTTTATACTTTTTATATGTCATTTTCTTGTTTATACTTGTATTGTGCAATGATTTAATATAAGTTTGTGTTTAAAAACGAGGAGTTAATTCACATTACATCGCAACATAAATTTTTGGAGGCACCGGCGAGATTAAAGGAATTTTGATTTCGGGTACGTCAGCACTGCAACTCTACATTCGATGCAGTACTGGATATTACTGGATACTTTTAGCTTGGAACTTCATTTAAAGACCAAGCAAGATAAGTATTTTTTTTATTTTTTATTTTTTACAAGTTTGGTTTTCCTCATTGCACCATTACGTCGTAATGGAAGACAAGGTTAAGATTGCAATAAATAGTAGAGGTAGAGCGAAAGCTGCTCTTACTAGAATTTCAGATTTCATTAATGATGATAAGCAACTATTCGAAAAACATGATTTGATGAATGAACTTCAAAAAATTGAAAGCATTTATTCTGATTTTGACAATGCAGACGCAGAACTTCCGCCGGAAAGTTCTGAAATGGAAGAATTTGAGAAAAAATATTATGAAACCAAAGCCAGACTACAACAAGAACTTGAGAAATTAAATGTTACTGTTAATATGCAAGTGACTAATGTTAATGAACGTCAAATCCCAGGTTATAGTACTTCAAATACTGCTAATAATTTTAAATTACCGAGAATAAATATGCAGTCTTTTAACGGTAATTACAGAAACTGGATGTCTTTCAAGGACTTATAAGTATCATTAGTGCATAACAATGAAAATTTAAGCAACATTCAAAAATTTCAATATCTAAATATCGAATAATTACTTATCATCATTAATGAAATTTCAATATCTAAAGGGTTTATTAACTGATGAACCGGCTTCTATTATTAAACATATTCCCATTTCAGAAAATAGTTATATGGAAGCCTGGGGAAAATTATTATCTAGGTATGATAAGAAAAAACAAATTGTCACATCACTAATAAAAACTTTCATGGATCAAGCTTGTGTAATTAATGAAAATGCAATTAATTTACGAAAAACTGCCGATACATCTGATGAGATTATCAGGGGTTTAAAATCTATTGATCCAAAAGCTTGTAACGTTGCGCGCCTCCAACTTGCACGCAACCAAGGGGTGACTGTGAAAACAGGATAAAACACAGAGTCTTGTAAAGGGTTTAAGTCCCTTTTTATTCAACGTAATAAATTACAATTGCGTGCTCTTGACGCTTACAGACGGCGCCAACTCGGCGGTCAAATAAAAATAATAACCTGAAAAGAACTGAAAGACAAGACTGTAACTACGAGGCTCTCTAAAATAACTAACTGCGTTTTACAACACCGCTGCTAATTCAGCAGACTTGAAGCTCACTTGAACGATTAACACTACTTCCCGCCAAGCACATAGGCCGAAACGCGGGGTTCTTCAATTTCTCGCAAACTACCTCCGCGCTCGTGAAGTAAGAATATCACACCGAACTCGTTTCCTTCCTATTTAAATCATAATACTTCCGCAGATAATTTGAATCCTTGCGCGTTCTACTAAAATTTACATATTCTGGCATTGGCAGTTCCAGGGGAAAGTAAGGCTTGACAGGAAAGATAGTTTAAACTTAAAATAAATGTTAGTTAAAATAAATCTAAACCCTACATTTGCCGCTGCCAGAATTTGGAAAACTTGGAAGCAGGTCCTACAAACGACCTGTTGTAAGTTTCTCTAATTCTGAACTAACTGGCGAGAACCTCGTTTACACAAAAAAAAAAAAAAAAAATCTTATGTAACAAATTGTATACTACAATTCTGTTGATCGTTATAAAGCTCTCTTCTTACAGCAACTTTTCCTGGACTTCATCAATCAATCTTGGTCTTTCCTTCCAGCATCTGGAAGGAATAAGTATCAGTATCTTTCTACATACATTATAATTTACACTTTCTTGACACAATAAATTTTTGTTTTTAAACGATTCGTTTTTCTTAGTTATTGCTTACTTCACATTCATTCAATTTTTCAAGCATTAATTTAACTTTACCCTGGCTCTCCACCGTGTGTGGTGTCAAACGGGAATATTCGTGTTTTAGTCTTACAACACTTCCCCTAACCACCATGATTTGTTAGAATTCAACGACCAAATAGACACACCTTACTCGACATTCTACAACTCAATGAGCTTACTTTAATATTCTTAAAAATTCAAATGTAGGTGGAGAACCCTACAAAACACATTCATTCTAACTTCCCCCTCATTCATCTTTAAACATGCAGGCTTTCGCTCTAAAGCATGACTTTATCTACAATTTAATACTTAAATTTTGACTTCATTGCTTTTAAGCATTCACTTTTAGCATCTACAATTTTATGCTTCTAGACTAAATTCTACTTTTACATAACTTTCAAGTATTTACGTACATTTACAAAATTTTAATACATATGATTTTTACAATTTACCATAAAATGAATAAGAGAAAATAAATTTTTACTTTACTCATTCTTCGCCAAGCTGGCGGCACTGAAAGAAAAATTCTTATTAATACAAGAATACGAAGTTATTTTTATCTTCGGCCAAATTTTGGCTTTAACATAACAGAATTAGTCTTTCGACCAACAGAAAATGCTTGTTTTTAGCTTTTACACTTATAGAAAATAATACTTTTGCCTTAGCTAAATAAAGTAAAACAAAACTAAGTCTCAACCGAGACATATTGACTTTCGTCAAAACATAGAACTTCGTACTTATGCATAACATTTCGGAACAAAAGAGAAAAAAAAAAAAAATTATAGAAGGTTTTAACTTATCTTTGAGTTTTCGATGCTTGAAACTCCGTCATTCGTTTTTGGCAGAATTGGTCCCAAGTTAGAGGTTTCATGGATGTTAATCTTCTCCTTACTGCCCTCCGAGTGTCGTCCACCTGACTTTTTCTTTTGCGTCCTCTACATGCTGGCCTATTGGCGGAGTAATCGTCTGGTTGTTGGCCTTTCCGTTTCTCCCTGGACGGCTGGTCTTGACGTCCTCCGGTCTGGAGTCCTTCTTGAATTTCTTCTGTTCGTCGTATTTTTGTGCCTCCTGTTGGCGTTTCAGTTTCCGGAACGGCGGCCTTGCTGGCACCTGACTCTGTGGCCGTGTGCGCGTTCTCCTTGATGTGAAATTTCTCCTGCCATCCTTTGTAGGTGGTGTTTTTCTCTTTACCACGGTTTCTTTACCCGGTGCATCTGTATTTTTGTTTTTCTTAAACGCAGGAGTTTGAAAATTATTTTTCCTTTTTGATACCGACGTCCGGGTTGTAGAAGGGCTAGGTCTCTCTTCAGTTCTCTGTTTCTTGGGTGGTGAAATAGTTGTTGTAGTCTCTGGACCTTCTACTTCGTTTAGACTTGAGTCCTGCAAGAAACTTTTAAGGATTTCAAAATCATTTGGATTATAGTATTTTTTCACCTGGTCGGGACTTGCTTTACAGATTTCCCCTCTCTCGTTCTTAAGATATAAGACTACTCCTTTGATTTCCTGAATTACATAGGGGCCTTCAAACTTTGGAGCTAGCTTTGCCATAAAATTGTCTGGGGCACTTGATAAAGAAAATTTCCGCTTCAATACTTTATCCCCAACTTTAAAATCTGCTTCACGGCGTTTTCTATCGTAATATAGTTTCTGCCTATTTCTTGCCGTATCCGAGGTTTTAAGCGCCTGATCAATCAACTTTTGCACATCTTTTTGTTTAAACTCCTGCTCTCTTTGTTGCACAAAGAATAATTTATCTAAAGGCGTAATTAACTTTCTGCCTAAAAATAATTCTGCTGGAGTTTTTCCCGTAGTATCATGATGTGCCGTTCTTAAAGCATAAGCTAATTCATTTATGTAGCCATTCCAGCGCTTGTGATGTGTGCTCACGTAACTGCGAATTATTTTTACTATATTTTTATTAACTCTTTCTGCTATGTTAGCCTGTGGTCTATACGGAACCATTTTGATATGGCGTATGCCAAGTCCATTGCATATGTTTTCAAATATTTGACTAATGAATTGTTTTCCGTTATCGCTAATGACTTTTATCGGTGCACCGTATTTTAAAATGTATCTGTGTAAGAATGCATCTGCGACTGTTTTGGCTGAGGCGCGTTTAAGTGGAACAATTTCTGTCCATTTTGAAAAATGATCTACTATTACTAAAAGAAAACGATTTTTATTTAACTCGCTCTGGGGGAAGGGACCAAGGAGATCTATGCCTAAAATTTCATTCGGAAATGTAGCGCGAATGCTATTTAAATACCCGGCCGGGCTGTAATTAATATCATTTATTAACTGACATTGATTGCAGGACCTGACATACGCCGTTACTATTTTGTATAATTGTGGGAAATATACCGCCTTGCGTACCCTTTTTAAAGTCTTTCTGACCCCTAGTTGGCCGGCTGTTTTTGCTTCGTGCAACTCCTTCAAAATGCTTAATCGAAGCGAGGCTGGGATGACTGGCTTATACTCAAGATTTTCGTTTGTTGTTTTCGTATAGAATAATAAATTATCTATTATTTCATAGTTTTTTGCTCTATTTCTTATCGCATCGATATCTGTGTGCTCAAAGCTTTCGGGGTCTTTCAAATAAGCATAGATATTTCCAAATTCAGGATCAGCTTTCAGTTCAGTAATAACCGTATCTCTAGAATCTAAAATTTTTGAAGTCAACACAGCGCATTTAAGTTCATTTCCTTCATCGTCCAGTTTTATACGAGAAAGTGCGTCAGCTACATTGTTTTCCTTACCCGGTTTATATTTTATTGTGATATTATATTCTTGGAGTTTTAAAGCCCATCTTATTAACCTGGGCGTTAGGTTTTTCCCCGAGTAAAGTCTACCAACAGCCGCATGATCCGAAAAGACTGTTACTGGCGATTTGCCGAAATAAACTCGAAATTTGTGTACAGCCATTAATACGGCTAATGTTTCTCTTTCTGTAGCTGTATAATTCCTTTGTGTCTGATTCAACGTTTTACTAAAAAATGCCAGCGGATGGTTATTTTGCATAAGAACCGCACCCACCGCATAGTCTGATGCATCTGCTGCAATTTCCAGGTTTTCGTCCCCCTCCGGGAATTTTAAAACAGGGGCATTAATAAGCGCTTCTTTTAATCTTTCAAAAGCTGTGTTAGCTTCCGCTGTCCACGTAAATTTAGCCCTTTTTCTTTTGATTACTAAGAGTGGTTCAACAATATTAGCGAAATCTTTTATGAAAGATCGATAGTAAGAACATAACCCAAGGAACGAAGAAAGTTTCTTGGCGGTGTTGGGCGGTGGGAAATTCTTAATAGCTTTTATTTTTGAATCTTGCGTTTCTATACCCTTTTGCGAAATTTTATAACCGAGATATTTAAGTTCTTTAGTTGCGAACTTGCATTTTGAGGCGTTAATTGTAAGACCGGCCTCTTTTAATAATTTAAAAACTTGTTCGAGGTCATTAATGTGTTGTTCCAACGTACTACTCTTTATAATTATATCATCTAGATAAATTAAAGTTGATTTTCCTAGGACAGGCTTTAGAACAATGTCCATAGCTCTCTGGAATGTTGATGGGGCCCCACACAACCCAAAAGGCATGCGTAAAAATGCATAAGTGCCCGATTTTGTTATAAACGCGGTTTTATGTATATCTTCGGGTCTCATAGCTATTTGATAGTAGCCAGACGTTAAGTCCAAAGTAGACATATATCTTGTCGATTTGATCTGTCTAATGATCTCGTCTATAACCGGCAAAGGGTAAACTGGAAATTTGGTAATACTATTTAGTTTTCTGTAATCAATAGCAAACCTCCAAGCCCTTTTATCCGAAGGAGGAAACTCGTTCTTTTTCCTACATAGTACGACTGGACTCGCGTACTCACTATTTATGGGCGTTATTATTTTATTCTTTAACATCTCCTGAATATGTTCTTCGATGATTAGGTCTTTTTTTTATCATAACGATACAGTTTAGTCCTACACGGTTTTTCGGCATTTAATTGAATCTTGTGAGTTATTATTTGGCAGTTTCCTGGTTTTTCTGAAAACAAATGAGAAAAATTACTCACCACTTGCTGTATTGCTTTACTTTCATGGTCATTCAGATGGCTAAGGTCCAATTCAGGTGTCTCCACAGGTTCCACCACCCTCTGGTCCATCTCCAACACCACGGAACTATCTTGAAAATTTAATTTGGCCCTCGCGGCCCTTAAAAAGTCCATGCCTAAAATAAGAGAATGTTGCAGATCTTTCACGACAAAAATTAATACTTTGAGACTTTCCTCTTTTACCTGTAAGTTTAATGATAATTTCCCGATGCAGTGACATGTTTTTCCTTGCGCCGCTATAATTTCCGTATTTCTGGTTTTAAATAATCGTATCCTATAAAAATTCTTTTTGAAGAAATTTTCACTCATAAAATTTCCTTCTGCTCCTGTATCGATGAGGGCTTCTACTGGTACATCGCCAACCAGGACTTGTATAATTGGTAGCTGTGAGTTTTTTACGATGACCGTATTTAAATGTCTATTTGAGGGTTTTTTTTTAAAACTTCCGGGGTCTGGACCCTCCCTTTCACAGGCCCCTCTACTCGTTTAAAGCTTTCCTTTCAATCTGTGTCTTCTGGGTACGCGGATGCTTATTTTCAAATTTTCTTTTTGGGCCTTGACCTTCGAGTTTCGATGCGTTAGCTTGATAGCTTTTTCCCCCATAAGAGCGATTTCCATTTCTGGTTTCCTCCTTTGAAGATTTCCTTCGGGTACTTTGAGAA
Organism: Stegodyphus dumicola; assembly: GCF_044657685.1. Lineage (NCBI taxonomy): Eukaryota > Metazoa > Arthropoda > Arachnida > Araneae > Eresidae > Stegodyphus > Stegodyphus dumicola. The sequence continues at coordinate 105,187,391 of NC_140771.1, forward strand.
TATGTTTCCCCTCTCGCTTTTTCCGCTATTCTGCGATTTTGAAACTTCACCGCCAATTCGAAGAGTTCCTAAAATGTTCTTGGGTTTCTAATTTCAAAGTAGTCTTGAACAGCGGGTAACAATCTTGGTAATATTATTTCAATAATCTCCGCGTCGGGTTTCTTCCCATACAGCATATCCGTTAGCTTGATTTTTCGTAGAATAAAGTCCGTCAATTCTGCTATATCCCGTTGATAGAAACTATATAGCTCGGCTTCCAGCCGTGCGCGATCTTTCACTATGGGGAAGGCCTTTACTAACGATTTTTTGAAATTTTCAAATGTATATGTCTGGCTTCCAAATTCACCTAGTAAAAATTTGCCTATGTTTTTCCACCATAGCGCGGCCTGTCCTCTTAGTGCTGATGTGGCAATGGCAACTTTTTGTCTTTCAGGCACAGGGTAGAGCTGAAAGTGGTTTTCTAGACCTTCTAGAAATACCGCCACCGAATTTTTTCCGTCGAAATGGACGTTTGGCTTGATTGATGCTCTCAAAGTCTGGACCAGGTATCCAAATCCTTCTAACTGGCTTGTCATTTCTTGGTGTTGTCCAACGGCTTTCATCCAATTTTCGGCCATTTCAGTTCGATAATTGTTCGGGCGCCAATGTAACGTTGTGCGCCTCCAACTTGCACGCAACCAAGGGGTGACTGTGAAAACAGGATAAAACACAGAGTCTTGTAAAGGGTTTAAGTCCCTTTTTATTCAACGTAATAAATTACAATTGCGTGCTCTTGACGCTTACAGACGGCGCCAACTCGGCGGTCAAATAAAAATAATAACCTGAAAAGAACTGAAAGACAAGACTGTAACTACGAGGCTCTCTAAAATAACTAACTCACCGCGTTTTACAACACCGCTGCTAATTCAGCAGACTTGAAGCTCACTTGAACGATTAACACTACTTCCCGCCAAGCACATAGGCCGAAACGCGGGGTTCTTCAATTTCTCGCAAACTACCTCCGCGCTCGTGAAGTAAGAATATCACACCGAACTCGTTTCCTTCCTATTTAAATCATAATACTTCCGCAGATAATTTGAATCCTTGCGCGTTCTACTAAAATTTACATATTCTGGCATTGGCAGTTCCAGGGGAAAGTAAGGCTTGACAGGAAAGATAGTTTAAACTTAAAATAAATGTTAGTTAAAATAAATCTAAACCCTACAAGCTAATGAAAGGGATGTCTGGCTAATTTATATTTTATTACAGAAGGTTGACAAAGAAACATGTAAGCAATGGTCCGAGTTTTCAGCAAATGTGGAATTTCCTACTTTTGAAATGTTTATTCAATTTATAAATGATAGACGTTCCTCTATAGAAATTTTCCACGAAAAAGAAAGGGAAAAAACTCAACCTAGTGTTAAAAGATTTTCTGTGAACAAAAATATCAAATATATTATGTGTAAATCAGATCATTTTCTTTTCAAAAGCTCCAAATTTAAAGCATTAACTGTCAAAGAAAGAAATCAATTTGTTAGGAAAAATAATCTTTGTTTAAATTGTTTGTCTAGTCAGCACAAAAAACCTGAATGTATGTCTCAACATCGTTGTCATTATTGCCAGTTATTGCATCATAGTACTCTGTGTGAAAATCAGTTAAAACGTTATTCCACATCTGCGTCTCTTTCTGAGAGCAGTTTTCAGTCAGAACAGCAAAGAAAGAATCTAACCGCGAATGAAATACCAGACATTGCGTCTACGAATGAAAACAAAAACGGAACTGTAATTCAAAATAATAGCGTTCAAACAACTTTTGGCTTATTGCCAACTGCGTATGTAAATGTAATTGATTCGATGGGTCAAAAACGTAATATTAGAATGCTTTGTGATAGTGGTTCCGAATCAACATTATTATCTGAATCTTGTATTAATTTATTGGGATTTAAAAGAAAAAATGCGTTTTCCTGTCAAGGGTTTAGCTGAGTCAGAAGTCGCAGTTACAAAAGGTTGCGTCGAAATTGAGTTGATGTCAATCCATGATACATCAGTGAGGATGCCAATTAAGGCATTTGTATTAGATGAAATAACTGCTGCGCTTCCAAGCCAAAAAATAAATGAGAAAGACTTCTCGCATTTGAAAAATGTAAAGTTAGCTGATCCATATTTTCACATTCCGGATAAGATAGATATTATTCTAGGATCTGACTACTTGTTTTCTATTTTACTTCCTGGACAAATAACTTGTTCTCAAAGTGATTTAATTGCTCAAAACTCAATTTTTGGTTTCCTCATATCCGGAAAACTACCGAAATCTCAAACGAAATCAAATTCACTTTCAAACTTGCATAGTTATGAAATAAATATTGATAGCGAATTGAAAAGGTTTTGTGAGTTAGAAGAGGTACTGAATTCAACTGACACTGTATTCTCACCTGAAGAACAATTTGTTGAAACGCATTTTCAGGAATATTACTCAATTAATTCAGATGGTCGTTTTGTGGTGAAGTTGCCATTTTTAAAATCTAAATCTGAATTAGGTAATTCAAAACCAGCTGCACTTTCTCGATTACATGCTATGGAACGTAAATTTAAAGAAAACTCGGTTAATCTTTGGATTATGGTAACTTGGCGATTTTTTGGCGAAAATTTGGCGACCAACTCTGCTACAGCAACCATCTATTTTTTTTTTTTTTTTTCCGCCGCCATTTTGTCTTCAGGAAGTAAAGACATGTTTCTTTTCTTTTTATTTACTGAACATTTTTTCCAACAATCTGCTATCCGAATTACACTTATGCTAGAAATTTTATGGAAAAAACTGCTTAATCATGACAAATATTAACTGCAAAATTGGGAAAAAGTGCAGAATCGCAAACTCCTTGCCGCGTTTTTCAGAATCGCACATACACATAAACCATGTACACGTCGAGTTAGTTTTACTTAAAAAAAACATCCCAGTATTGCACAAAAATGGCATTGCACACACTCTTAACTTTATCCATCTACACTGCTATTTTCTCATAAATTACAAAGATTTGCACGAAAACGCAGGAAAATTTTGTGAATCTTTAAACCCGGTAAAAAGCACATATATGAAATTACCTGATCGCGAAAAAGTATATAACCTTTCCAAGGATGAACATTTCCACGTATAAAATAAATAAAATATCCAAAAACTTTTACCTCTAAATTATCTATTATATTATAAACGTCACCAACGAATTTATACCGCAAACATTAAAAATGGTTACAAATACTTAGTGTCAAATATTTAAATTATTTCCATGCACGTTTACTTCAACTGAAACGTATTCCAAATTGCTACAAACATAAAATTCACAAAATAACTATCATTTAATTAAAATATAACTAAACCATGTACACGTCGACTTATTTTTACTTAAAAGAACATCTCAGTATTGCACAAAAATGGCATTGCACACACTCTTAACTTTATCCATCTACACTGCTATTTTCTAATAAATTACAAAAATTTGCACGAAAACGCAGGAAAATTTTGTGAATCTTTAAACCCGGTAAAAAGCACATGATCGCGAAAAAGTATATACCCTTTCCAAGGATGAACATTTGCACGTATAAAATAAATAAAATATCCAAAAACTTTTACCTCTAAATTATCTATTATAAACGTCACCAACAAATTCATAACGCAAACATTAAAAATGGTTGCAAATACTTAGTGTCAAATACTTAAATTATTGCCATGTACGTTTACTTCCACTGAAACGTATACCAAATTCCTACAAACATATAATTCACAAAATATATATAATAACTATCATTTAATTAAAATATAATTAAATTAAAAAACACTACTTAAAATATAAATAAGCACATACATTAAATTAATAAAAATTAGCTTACAATCCTAATTACTTTAAACTAAATCATTGCTAATAACAATTTTCCAATAATACCATATTACTTTATTTACTTCTTACATTTAGAACAATGCATAAAAATAATATCCTCAAATAATTAAAAATACTAACTTACCTAATCTTCTTCAGAATCTTGATTACGTGGCGGATAAACTTTTCTAATCGATTAATTAAAATTCTTGAATGATTTTTTTCTGCAAATTTTTCCTCCATACTTCCTCCGCTAAATAAAAAGCAAAATTCTCTTTATCATAATGCTTCGGAATGGCGCTTTTTATAGCTCTCCACGTGCCCTCTATTGTATTCGCATGTGCGCCTTTTTCAGGATCTTTAAAATGATACTTATGGTTCACAGCAAGATGTTGAAAACCTTCATCCTCCAAACATGCATATGATTTCCAGCAATCAGATATGATTATTGTACCAGGTAGAATATACTGTTTAATAAAACTTAATAAGCAATCTTTACTTCTATCTCGCACAACCTTAAAAAAACACTTATTACTCCCCCTTTCAATCCCACTAAATACCCATTTCGAATTCACTTTACATAGGGCCATGGGATCCAAAAATTAACCAACACTGTTTCACACAACACAGAATGAAGCTAAATACAAAATACTATACTGCAGATATTTTTCCAGATTTCCCCCTTTTCCGATTAAAGAACAATTCCTTAATTTGTCCATTATTGTCACATGACATATCTCATGATCTCTCATTTCCCTCACACAAAATAATGCGTAATCTCAGAGTACTTCTCACATTATTCCCAAAGTCCTAGGTAGTAACCTTTATCGCCTCCAAAATGTCGCCAAACTACCTGTTACCATATTCCAAAGATTAGCCGAAAACTCGGAATTTGAAAACCAATACAAGGATTTTATGCATGAATATGAAAATTTAGGTCATATGGAATTGGTCACACAAAACTGTTTAAATATATTTCAGAATGAGCAATATTTCCTTCCCCATCATGCAGTGATCAAGCCGTCTAATACAACTACCAAATTAAGAGACGTTTTCGACGCTTCATGTAAAACTTCCAACGGTAAATCATTGAATTCAATCTTGGGTGTTGGTCCTAAATTGCAACGAGACATTTTCGAAATTTTACTTAATTTTCGATTTTCGGAAATAGTATTTTCAGCAGACATAGAGAAAATGTACCGTCAAGTTTTAGTATCCGATGAAGATCGGAACTACCAACAAATTCTTTGGAGGTTTAATCCTAACGAAGAAATACGCACATACAAGTTAAACACCGTAACATATGGTTTAGCTCCAGCTTCTTTCCTAGCCACTAGGTGCATTAAGCAAATTGCACTAGATTATTCACAAAATATTGCTGTTTCTCATACTTTACTACACGATGTATACATGGATGATTTGCTATCGGGTTCAAGTACCGATAGTGATGCAATATCACTTTGTAAGGAAATTACCAATATTTTACAAACGCACGGTTTCCACCTACGAAAGTGGAATTCTAATTCAAATGCATTTCTTGCAGAATTTCAAGAACATTGTTCAACGGACACTAATTTAGAAATAATTCCTAATGATAAGGAAAGCACGAAAGTCTCAGGATTATTTTGAAACTCTTCAACAGACACATTCATTTTCAAACCCGCACTTGCACTCACCTCACCGCTGACAAAAAGACACATTTTGTCCCAATCGGCACGCATTTTTGATCCATTAGGATTAATTTCACCATGTACTGTTGTATTGAAAATGTTTTATCAAAAGCTCTGGCTTACAAAAGGGGACTGGGATTCTCCTATTCCACAAAGTCTTGCTGAAGATTTGTTTAAATTTCAGTAATCTTTCAATGCATATGAACATATTACCGTTCCTAGAGGTGTCACGCTTATTTCCTCTGACACATTTGAATTGCACGGCTTTTGCCACGCTTCAACACTTGCTTACGCTGCTGCAATATTGCAAACAAATACACGGAAATGAAATCAAAGTTTCTCTCTTAGTTTCTAAAACTAAAGTCGCACCTATCAAACACGTATCTGTTCCTAAATTGGAATTATGCAGTGCTCATTTGCTTTCAAAGTTATATTGTGTAGTCATGGACACTCTCAAAAAATACAAGTTTGATGTTTACGCTTGGACTGACTCCAAAGTCGTACTTTCCTGGCTTTCCACGCATCCCCGTAAATGGAAGACCTTTGTAGCAAACCGGACGTCTCAAATAAACGAAGTACTTCCAAAAAAATACTGAAGGCATGTCCCTTCCAAAGAGAACCCAGCAGATGTCGCTTCGTGTAGTATTGATCCCAAATATCTTCCTAATTGCAACTTGTGGTGGAATGGCCCAAGTTGGCTTTTTTTGGATTCGTCTCACTGGCCGAAAGAGGAATCCGCTTGCAAAGAAATCAAGGATCTAATTAAAGCTGAACAAAGATTTGATCCTATATTTTCATTTCATAGTGCTATGTCAAGTGAATTATATAGTGATTTATTTGAAAAATATTCATCATTTTCTAAGATTATACGCATTTTAGCATATTGTTTAAGATTCATCAATAAGTGCAAACCCAATAACAAATGTCAAACACTTATAACTGATTCCTTTTCTCCACTCACGTACACGGAAACTAAAAATGCAGAAATAATCATAATTCGATGGGTTCAGAACGATTATTTTAATGAAGACCTAAAATGCATTAAAAATCAAAGATCGTTGCCTAAGAAAAGTCAGCTACACCCCCTCCATGCGTTTATAGATGAAAACAGTCTTTTACGGGTGGGAGGGTGTTTAGAAAATTCATAATTGTCTTTCAATCAAAAGCACCCAGTAGTTCTACCTGCTAAACACAAGATAAGTGAGCTCATCGTAAAAGAAAAGCATGTGACTTATTTACATGCTGGTGCTTCATTGCTGTCCCACATTATCAAACAATCATATTGGATAATAGGTGGAAAAAAGCTCATTAATAAATGTGTTTACAAATGCATCAAATGCTTCAAATTTAAAGCATCCACCGCATCTCAGCTTATGAGTAATCTACCTAAGCATTGTGTAACACTCGAGAGGCCTTTCTTCAACTGCGGAGTGGGCTATGGCGGCCCTATTTCAATCAAATTCAACAAGGGTCGTGGAGCAAAATCAACCAAGGGTTATATTGCTCTATTTATTTGTCTCGCTACTAAGGCATTACACATCGAGGCAGTCAGCGATTTGACCGCTGATGCATTTTTAGCTGCTTTGCGTCGCTTCAGTGCTAGACGAGGAGCTCCAAGTCCCATTTACAGCGACAATGCAACGAACTTCACTAGGGCTAATCGAAAGCTCAGCGAAATACAACGATTGTGGGCTTAACTTCCTAAGAACGAAGCCGTTGCTCGTCATTTAATTCAAGCATCAATAGAATGGCACTTTATACCTCCAGCATCTAATCATTTCGGAGGAATTTGGGAGGCCGCAATTAAATCAACTAAATATCACTGTAAAAGAGTAATCGGTGAAACTCTACTTACTTTCGAAGAATTGACAACTCTATTGGATCAGATAGAAGTCATTTTAAATTCTCGTCCGTTATGTAGTGTAAACAATACTGACATTGATTGCATTAATATTCTCACTCCTTCACATTTTCTTACAGGAGACTTGATCCTATCCCCTCCTGAACTACCTCTTACTAGTCCTGCTAATATACGGAATAGGTAGGATCTCCTTCAAAAGATGCGGAAAGACTTCTGTAAATCATGGACCAAAGCATATCTATCTTCTCTTCAAACCAGAAAGAAATGGAAGGACACTAAGCCGAATATGAAAATTGGAGACATTGTCCTGTTACTAGATGATGGTCATCTTCCAGGTTCTTGGCCACTAGGACATGTGGTCGAACCTCATCATAGTGCTGACGGACTGGTTCGTGTGGCCACGGTTAAGACTAGAACTAGACTATTTTTAAAAGAAACATCCATAAATTAGCTTTTTTGCCCATATATCAGGACTAATGCTTGATAGGGTGGGAGTATGTTCCGGTGCGCCGGAACAGAACAACTCAACCTGACTCTTTCGCATTTGGAACTATGCCAAAGAACATTGAAATCAGTTGAACAGTCAGACTCAGACGAACGCATTCGCAAGGCAGCTGGAATGCTGTCTATTTTTCACAATTTTTGTTGTGTTCTTGTGTTTATACGTTTTATATGTCATTTTCTTGTTTATACTTGTATTGTGCAATTATTTAATGTAAGTTTGTGTTTAAAAACGAGGAGTTAATTCACATTACATCGCAACAATATATGAATTAGAAATTTCTGATTTAGGGTAATAATCTAAAATGTATGCACAAATAGAAAAGTGTATTATATAAGTAAAAAGAATATTATTGAAATTTGTGTCCTCCGAAATACATAATATAATAATATTACTACGCCTTTAGACATGCTTTTTAATATGCCATGTTTATCATTTAAGCAATCGTTTCAGAAATGGTATACACCACGTATCTTTCTCTGCCGATTTTCAAGGTGTAAAATTAGTAGGAAATCTGAGCAATACATGCGATTAAATACGGAATATATATATATATATATTTACTAAAGAAATATTAATTAAATATTAATTATATTATCTCCTAATATATAAAAAATTTCTAGGTGAAGGAAAATAATGGTAAATAAAAATTAAGGTCATTTGTGAGATGGAACCTTATTATCCTATTCAATGAAAAAGTGGGGAAGTAACAGAATAAATCATATTGTACGGCAGAAAATGAATTGTAACAACTTAAAAGTGTATTAAACATTAACAATTAGAATCTTTAGAGCAACAGTGAAAATACTCTTGCAATTTGCCCAAGGTTGATAAAAGAGTACTGATCCCCCATGTTTAACGTTTTTAAACAGAACATGTCAAGAGAAGGGTGTTTAAAACTTTAAATTTGGCTAATTAATGAGTTCCGGATGCATGTTTCATTCCTCTGGACCATTTGAGACTTTAAACTGTTATACTCCAAATTCGTAACAGTCATTAAAATGATAACCATAATAGCATATATATATATATATAATTAGACTAAAAAGGTAAGTAATTTTGAACTAACCTTAACCTTTCAAACTTTTGATAGAAAATAAATTTAAAATTAGTTCCATTTTAAAATTTTTTATTTATTATTTATTTATTTGCATTGCTGTTAAAAGAATTTTTTTTTAATTTCAGTATTTTTAAATTTAAAGAATGTTTGAAAACAATAAAAATAATTTTCAGGTGAATAATAATCAATATATATTAAAAAAGTAAGTGTACAATGTGTATGCCGCTAAACCTCAGAAGCGAGTCCCGGTAAGATCAAGGGAGTTATATGGCATGGTAGCCCTCTATGCCCCATCCATTCAGAAGGTTCCCATTTTTACCTGAAGTGCGTGCTTTTGAAGATATAAGGGCTGAAAGTTTCGCCTTCTAGAAATTTCCAGAACAGTCCAGAACATTCGAAAGCATTCCGGAACATTCTGGAATGTTGTGGATTGTTCAGGAATAGTCTGAAACGTTCGGGAACATCCCAGATCATTGTGGAACATTTCAGGACACTCTCGATTGTTGTGGAATGTTCTGGAACATTGTTGACCATTCGAAGACTTTTTTGTATATGTGGGGCTACCCGTTGGTAGGGGTACATAGAGCAAGATCCGTCATGGGTTCGAACGTCAGTTTCTTATCAGTGAAGTGCAGTGAGTGAATAAAAACAAACAATGAAGTGTGAGTAATCAAACTGATACAGTGACTGAAAATAAATCTAAAATAAGTGAAAAGTGTGTAAAGTGTACTTAGTGTATTTCTTAATAAAAAGTTGATTTGATTTGTATTTTGTAGAATGCCCAAATGTAAAAGAGGATGAGATCTTGCCAGTTCTGAAGCAAATCGGCGAAAACAAAAAGAACAGCGAAAAAAAGAAATAGCCGAAGAGCGCAAAGAATGTTTACATTCCCAACGAAGGATAATGAGCACCGTGAGTAGCAGAGTAACCGAAGAACAACTAAATGAACGAATTGAAGAATCAAGAATTTCGACAAAATCTCATAACAGGTGACAAGTGAGAGCAGGATCCGGACACCCTGGCGGCTTACACAGACTATTCGGGTATTGTCCGAATCCCGCAACTGTCCAGAACAAAGCCCTCCCGATGTCCCATGAGAAGAATATTGTAACAAAAATCAACACTTTCGGAATTATTTACTTCGACGAACCAGGCGGCACCGGAAGAAAGTTTCTAATAAATCTATTGTTGGCAGAAATACGTGCTAAACAGCACATCGCACTTGCACTGACATCATCCGGCATTGCCGCCACACCTTAATGGAAGGAGGACGAACTGCCTATTCCACCCGACATCTGCCGTTGAATGTAGCCGAAGAACAATTCCCTGTATGTAAAATCTCAAGAGCATACGCACGGGGTGAACTTCTAAAACAAGCTAAATTATCTTCTGGGACGAATGCACAATGGCACATAAAAAATCACTCGTAGCCGTGGTCAGAACATTATAAGACTTGCGAGGAAACTCTGAAATGATGGGATGAGCTCTACTGATACTCTCAGGAGATTTTCGACAAAAATATCACATCTCTGGCTACAATATAGTAAATACTGCGACTAACAAAAAACATGAGAGTTAAACTATCGAAAGACGAAACAAACAGCACATTTTGCTCGAAAACTTTTACAAATAGGCGAAGGTATAGTTCGACCGCCTCATCCGCGACCATGAATGCAAACACGCCTGCGCCTTTCAGACCGAATTATTCTCAAAATAGGGTGGAAGGATGGGGTCTTTCTTTCCCTCCAGCGTAGCTCTTTCCGGAGAAGAGAAGACCTTTCACGTCGCAGCATGTAATACCGCCCCTTTTTGAACGAATCTATGTGTTTTGGCAGAATGCCAACCACGGTTGCACTTGAGACGGTCGAACTATACATATCCTACTGACCAGACGACCGACTTCATTGAACTCAACAGTGATTTCTGCAACATAACCACTACTGAAAATGAACTCATCGACCAAATTTATCCAAACACCACAACTATACCAGTTTGCAGTGGCTATTTCAAAGAGCAACTTTGGCATCTAAAAGTAATATTGTTGACGATATCAACTTTAATATTTAAAAGAAAATTCACGGTGAAGAGAGAATATACAAATCGACTGACACGATTGTAATTAACTTCCCTACAGAATTTTTAAACTCTTTGCAAGCAGCAGGAATTCCATTACATTGCCTTCGACTGAAAATTTGATCTCCGATGATACTACTCAGAAATCTCAACTCACCAAAACTGTGGAACAAGGATGACCGTCAAACAACTATCGAATAACTTCATCGAAGCCGAACTGGAAAGGACAGAGAACGCAGTATTTATCGACTAAAAAGGACAAAGGACACAGTATTTATCCTCAGAATACCACTGATAATTACTGAACTGCCATTCTAATTTAAAAGAGTGCAATTTCCAAACAAATTAGCCTATAGTTTTGCATCTAACAAAGCGCAAGGACAAACTTTAAAATATTTCGGCATCGACCTCAAAGACTCCTGCATTTCTCATAGTCAGCTATACGTAGCTTGCTCTCGAGTAGGAAATTCGAAAATTCTGTACATATATATCCCGAATAACAAAATGAAAAATGTTGTTTATAAATAAGTATTGTAAATAGTTAGAATATATTTTCAATAAAAAAATTTTACCTCTTATATTTTAAAGTTTATCCTTTTATTCCAACTAACCACACAATCTCTATCAACTCCCTGAGCGAAGCCAGGTACCCTAGCTAGTAATAAAATAATTTAAAGTAGTTCCTTTGCTAATTTTCGATGAAGAGAAACACAATGGTTTGCCTAGGAAATGGAGTTCGAAACTAATAGGTCATTCATTCATAAAGTAGGATCTACCTCCTCTTGACAAAGTTCAGTCAGATTTTAATTGTATTCCTTTTCCGTTTTCTATGTTTTTTATTATTATTATTTCCAAACTTTCTTCGAATTTAAAAATGCTGAAATTTTAAAAAACATTCGTTTACAACAACAACATTTTATTAAAAATTTCAAATTAGAACTAATTTTAAACTTATTTTCTTTCAAGACTTTGAACAGTTAGTTCAAAATTACTTACTTTTTTAGTCTACAATAAATTAATTTTTCGGCAGCATTTTGCGCAGAAATAATTTTAATATCTTTTTGTTTAAAGATTTCTACTGCAGAGTAAATATATGTATACTGGTCATTATGGAATTAATATTTTTTCATTCAAAACTTCTGTTGCTCTAATGTTACAGGTTTCAAGAATTAACTCTTCTTGTTGTTTACTCTTACTAGTACCAAAAGGGCGTGAGTCGAAGATTTTGCACTGAATTACTATAAACGACGTATCACTTTTCAAATTGTTTCCATCAAATGTAATCGTCCTGTATTTTTTTTAAGAAATTAAATGAAGAATCTGAATAAACACATGATTGTTTTTTTGCAGTGTGAATTAACGAGGATACCTACAACCATCAAATTTTGAGTAGCGCAATCCTTCACCCCAAGATGTGCATCTGGAATCCCGAATTTTGAATTGGTTTTATTATCTGTTTCATATTTTGTAAAACTTTAATGAATTTTTGATTAAAAACTTCGAGATTTGAAAGCGAGCAGTGGCAACACTGTACGGAATAAAACATTTTAATCTCTAGCACGCGAGAGTGTCCATCGAAAATTCTGAAGATATGTTGTTTATAAATATCTGGAGAGCTGGCTCTTGAATTGAAGTTTAGGTGGCGTAAGAGCAAAGATTGTGATATTTGATAATTTTAACAAACAAAACGTTAATAATAAAAGGACAAAAAATCATTTTTGCTCCCCATCTTACTAAGAAAACTCAACACTGATATGATAAACTGAGAAAAAGAAAGGAAAAAATATCAAAATGTATGCCAAGACATCGGGAACTCTAAATTTTGTTAAATTCATTATAAATATTGTGATTTTACTATTGAATTGTATTTGGCATGAGTGTGAAGAAAATTATGCTTAATAATGAAGCTAAAAAGGCAGAACAAATGGGTTAGAAGGAGTGAATGCAACAGCAGACTGCGAGCTCAGCGAGAGAGTACAAAAAACTTTAACAAATCCTTTTGGGCAACCGTTAAAAAAACTGACAACCTTTCAGACTTTTTTTATTTTAATTTTTTTATCAAATTTGTTATTATTTTTTTATATGTTGGATTGCTCTGTTTACTTGTTTTGTTTCTTTTAACTCGGTCTGCTTAAACAGAAAGTAATTTTATTAGATTTTTAAGCCTCTTTTAGCTTGTTTATGATATTAATGCTATAATTTTGAAATTTTTTATTCCGCCCGTATATAGTTTTAAAATTCCATATGTTATTATTTTTCTTATGCCTGTATTTCTTGTATTTACATTTTTTTGTTTCGTTTTTATTCATCAATATTACATTATAGTAACGCCATTCAAAGATCCCATGCAAGACAGGGCGCAAAGAAATTTTCGAGACTGCTCGCTCCTAAATGCCTCCTGTTTCTATAATTCTACATGCTGAAATGTGAAACTCATAACAAAAAGAATATCTGAAGTCAAATAAATTCCCGGTGAAGTAAAAAAATTAAAATAAAGACACATTATGTTTTAAAAGTATATTACACGAATATTAAGTTAGAGTAATGCAATTCGGAGATTCCAAGTTTCATTCTGAGAGAGGGCGAAAAGAGTTTTTCAGTTTTGCTCAGTCCTAAATTTCTCGTATTTCTACAACTGCTAAAATCATACGTTTAAAACATGTATTAACTAACTTAAAATTCAAAATGCCCTCTTAAAAAGTATTATTTACTTTCTTCTGCTAACGATAAAATTTACTTTATACTTTTTCTAAAATCACCAGGTGAAAGCAAATGGTACAGATATTTATATAAATCTGTAAGATGCAAAACAGTCTAAAACACCGAACTGTTAAAAGAAAAACATCTTATAATATGAGCTAGTGGAGGAGGAATGGATAATGCATATAGTTTAAGAATATGTAAATGAGAACCGCTGGTGAACATACGAAAATTGCTTTTCGAACTTATTTTGAATCTGAAAGAAACAGTAAACTTTAGATACAGATTTTAGAACAGAAGACAGAGCGAAAAAATACGCAGATGAGGCTTATTTTAGACATTTCTACTAAATTTAAAATTGTTTTATCTAAAATAAACTGAATGTCATAAAAATGTATAATTAGTTATTAATTTTTCTTTCCTTTTTTGAAACAAAATTTAATTCATCTAATTGAATGGGTGTTTGAGAAAGCATTTTTATCTGTAACTGAAAGATGCAGAAAATAAAATTCAAAGACTAATCAGCAAGACATCAAAGAACTGAAAACCGTTGCTTTTTATATTCATGCTGATTTTATTGCTTACTAATTTGTGTTTCATTCGACTTCAATTCAAATAATTCAACATCATCAAATCGCACTAATCATTTATTTGGCAAAGCTAATTTCCTTTAGATCAAATAAAAAATTGCAGTTGCTTACCGGAAAATACAATCAAAGCAAATGTTTTTATTTTTAAATAAAAATAAATAAGGTATGTTGAACAAATAACTTTATTTAACCTCGTACTATATGAGCTTCTCCTTTCAATCTGTTGCATTAAAAGCTTTACTCTGATCTAATACTATATATTTCAAAGAAAGATACAATTATCAGACGATATAGATTTTAGAAATTTGAATCAAAATTAAACGCATTTTACGTAAGCACAACAACTACAACAAAAAGAGTTCATTCTTTCTTTCCAAGGCTCAGTTTAATGAAGTTCAACGTAGTTAAACATTAATTAGTTTATTAAATTAATTTTAATAAACTAATTATAGATTGAGATTTAAGTAAGTATTATATTATAGATTGAGATTTAAGCAGTAATTATGATATAGCTTTGCCGCACTGTTGACAAGGTGGTACTGCCCTATCCTCGAACTCGAGTTCGAAACTTGGAGAAAGTAAGGAAGTTTATAAGCGTATAATCCCTTTACGGAATGAGGGCACTTAAAACATTGCTGATCTGAAAATCTCCTGAGTAGCTAGTGGTAGAGAAAGAATGGTGAGAGATCCTGGGAATCCGTCCTCGGAGGAATTTTCCTTCAAAAATTCGACAACGTAGGCAAATTCGTTCGGTCACCTGTACGGTGTCAAGACCTAGGCTTACGACAGGAGTGTAACTCTTGTAGCTTGGCCAGAATGTAATTCGTGGATTTGATCTGAGGTAAGTAAGGTAAATCACGAAACGATATATATATTTATGTAGTTAGATGCACTAAATATTATGCAGATTCAAAATGTTTCTGTAAATTGTTTCACAGATATTATGTGGTTTCATGAAGCGTTTACACTAGGATGAGAATGCAGAATGAACAGATTCCAGCTGTTCAAAAAGTATCGCACTTGGTATGATATCAAATGGTACTTTTTGTATCATGAAAAAGAAATGTAAATAAACAGTAACAAAGATTATAATGTAAGAGGCAGTTCATACAGAAATATGTTTTATTTAGAGGTAAGTTTAAATTATAGAATCTAAAAGCTAAGATCATTCTTTGAGAGCTAGCTGTATGTCTCGACTTCATTCCATTGCCATCTCATTATTTCGAAAACGTAAGAAATATGAAAACATTAAAAAAGATGTTAACTTCCTGTTGCAAATAGCAATGAATACTTATGTAGCAAAGATGTGGAGTTTTATAGATTCCATTTTTCCCGATAACGTCAAGTTAAACATAAAATCATTGCTTAACCCAGAACAAGTATAAAAAATTCTCTGAAAGTTTATTGCGAATTCAATAAAATGCAGTAATATTTACTAAAATACGATGTCTGGTGACCGAGACAAAAATTATTTTTATTCGTTTCTAGGTCTGTGCAGAATGTAGATTTGAAAAAAAAATTAAATACAGAAAAGCGATATAAAACATTACTAAATATATTTCACAATATAAGACGTAAAGGCGGAAAAAACAGAAGTGGGGGAAGCAGAGGATAAAGAGGCTTTTGCAAAGCTAATATTCGTGAAAGCTTACCTGGACAATTTAAATTTTGACTCGACATTATCTATAAATCTCAAACTAATGATTACGATTTTCTTGTTTCTTTTCAATAACAGCTATCTTATTTTCAGTATTGTCACAGGCTGAAACATATGGTTACACCAACCTCTTAATTTTGGTTATAAGACAAGTACTAAATAATATTTGTAATTCAAAAGCACGTTATTATGATATTCACTTAATTTAAACTGACTTAATTAACATTTTTATCCTCTTTAACTTCTGTATGTCTTTTGTTCTGTAGTGTGTAAAAAATATGATGTTCGATTTTGAAATCTGAGTAACTGTGTAGGGTTGCTATTAATCTGGAAACTGACCTTACTAGACAAGTTAATGAGTTACCACTACGTCTTAAAACTGACAAATACAGGATAAGGTTTTGAAATAACCTTTTCATTTAGTCTGAACTCTGAAAATAAAAGGCACGGATTGTGCTGCAGACAAACCACCACTTGTGGCTATGTAAATTAAGCAGTAACAGTCGTTTAAATTCAAATTCGGGTAACGTAGTCTGTGACTACATATTCAGAAAAATAAGCTATAAGCTGGCACAATATTTTACCGGCGCATAGGTCTGAAACATCGGTTACTGAGAGAAAGCAGAAGCAAGAATAATCACTTTTAAATAGAGTTGGCGAGGATTTCTAACTGAGCGATAGTGCCAGAAACTGTCTCTCTCTAAGATTCAAAAACCCAGCTTATATTTTCACAAGCTAATTACATTCCGGTGATGAATGCGGGAGAAAAAAAGCTGTAGTAAAGATCAAAATCATAATAACTGGTTAATTAAATGAAGTAAGTTAAAACTGTTAACTGGAAAAGGCTACATATTTCTTTACAATTACACAATGGTCAGCGGAAATCGGAACTTATACCCGGAAGAAGACATTTGTTTTAGCAATTTGAAGAGCAATGCGTGGTTTGAAATAAAATTTACGTTTTGCATATGTGTAATACATAATGCATATTTATTTATTTATGCTATTCAAATAAGTAAATTCTCCATAAAATTTTTTAAAGAGCGTCTGTTCATGTTGTCATGAGAAAGCGCTAGGAGGTATTAACTTTTCCAACTCCACACTATAATGTCCTTTAAATGCACGAATAATGTTAGGATCTTCATAGCATTTTATTCACATTATTTTTTTTCTCTCTGCGCAAAATACTTTTGTTTTGATATTGAGGGTACCTTATAATGACTGTACTTTCTTGATTCTTATATATTCACTAACAGACTGCTATATTCATGTAAATGTAGAAGCTTTCAACAAGTTTTTAAGTCTTCTTTATACGTAACTTCTACGCTTAAGTGCATGAATTACTCATAAACACTCGTACATATACATATATTGAACATATTTCATATATGTATTGACATCTTATATTAGAAAAGGCAGAGAGAAAAAAAATGTGTGTGGCGTAAGCGCATACAGCAGATCAACATTTATTAATGTTTAACAATGTTTTTACCGGAAGCACTGTATACAGTGAAGTTTTTCTTTAATTTAATGAATTGATTTATTTTGTTAACTTTACTGCTCATTGTTCCGCAAAGTTTGAGTTATGTTATAAAATAAAACAATAAAATAATTGATCCTTTCTTTATTTAGTACTAGCGGAAATACCCGATGCCTGTTAAGTTAGGTTGAGAGTAATGTATTATTTTACTCATGACATCATTTAAAAATTTGTATAATAGCATATTACACGTCATAAAGAATATGATGCGTCAGTGTAATGCATAAAAAATGCCAATACAAAGTAATATTCAATAAATGTACCACAACTGACTTCGTAATCACAGAATCATATGGGATATTTACTCATATGACGTATAGAATTGCCATTTGGGTCAGCAAAAATAAAATTTAAAAAAAATCATTATTTTGAGCAAAAACTACGATTCATAGTCATACGTTTTTCAGTCTAATGCGATATGGAAATCATAAAAACCATAAAATACATAAAAATTTCAATAGAAAAATAAACTAATTCTCTCTCATTAAATCAGCAACAATAGCTCCTGATATATCACAGTTGCCATTGTTGCTGATGTCAGCATTGTTGCCACTCGGAAAAACGAGGGCTAAAATTAGCGTTTTAAGCGGTTTTAATTAATACTCTCTGATTTTAGCTTTTTTTTTTTTTTTTTTTTTTTTTGTGGACACCATTTTTTTCCAGGACCCAGAAAAGAAGTGTAGGAAGTTTGATGACGATAGCTGTAGTAGTGACTGACTTAATAGCGAACAAACAAAAACACAGACTTTCTTCTTTATATATATATATATAGATATAGATAATTTATTTATTATTTAATTTCGCTTAATTTTATCGCCAAGTCTCAAAATATATGTACAACTTCAAAGTTGGATTTATTCTCTAGTTGGGAATTCTCTCATTCTCATTACCATGAAATTCATAGCGTAGCGAGTTTCAGGCTTCCGCTTATTCGATTCGTTAGAGAGTCTGGAGCTTACTAGCATACCAGATTATTTGAATTAAACTTCACTGATGTTCAAAATTAAGAGAATTTTCACATTTGCTGGATTATCTCCAGAAATGATAATCACATTATAATGACATTTGGTATAGACGTAAGTTGGTATAATGCAAAAAGAATATGACAGACATCGTACATATGCATAATCGTGCGCTCCACTTACCGGCGAAGAAAGGTCTAAAATAGAGCTTGCAAGATCAACCAAAAAGAGGGCTAATAGAGAGTATGGTCTCTTTAACAGTCATACAGCTTTCATAATGGACTCTTCAATATAATACAACTCTCTTATATTGGAAATAAGGCAGTTTATGAGTCCCTATGGCTGTCGGTCCCACTTCTGTAGCAACCTGTTGTCGGGTCCTGGAAAGTTCTGGAAGTAGCAGTGTGAGTTGATATTGCTCTCATAAGAGATTCCCAAACGTATACAATAGGATTTCGGCCTGGAGATATAGCTGACCAATCTATCCGACTAATATCTTTCCCTTGGAGAAAATCATCTGCAAGATTAGCTCTATACGTAGGAGAGTAATTAACTATAAAAATGAACTAAGGGCCAATCGCTCCCCTTAAGATTTCTAAGATCTCGCTTGTTTGCAAGAAGATATGCGTTTTGCTTCCCACTTAATTCTGCGTACAAGAGAGCCCGTTTAGTGTGATGAAGAGGCCATCCACTTCAAGTACGAATTTCCTGTACGAAATTCTTGTTGTGAGGGCTGTATGGCTGTTAAATCCCTATTATTCACTTTTTTTGTTCGATCTTGCTATTTCTGTTTTAGACCTTCCTGAACCGAAGAGCCGTTTCACTATAATGCATATACATCATGAACTGTTGCATGGTAAACTTCTTATATTATATCAGCTTACGTCCGTATCAAATTTCAGTGCAATCTGTCCATTAGTTCTGGAGATAATCAACCAAGTATGAAAATTCTCTTAATTTTCAACACAAGTATATCTGTTCTGCAGTTCGCAATATCCTTTTAGAAGACGTTATTTTATCTGAATCACTGAATATCTGCACCATTGTCCCTTCTTTATTTTTCTTATGCTTTACCTTTGACCTATTGGTTTTATTTCATTTTACTGTCTTATGTTTTCGTTTCTTAATTTTTTAAAAGTGTCTGTCTTACAGTGGTTTTAATGGATGGTATTTGATTTTCTTCTTTTTTCAATCAAGTATCTTCATGGTTAAAATAAAATAAGTTCTGGTTAGGATTCTTAATTTAGTATATATTCTTCACTAAATAACTGCAAGTGAGTTCTTTAATTGACCTCTATACTTATTCGTGATTCAAATTCGGTCACAAATGTAAACATTTATAATTAAGTTACTATATCAGGTTCAATGTTTCTTCTAACTTTCTTCGGAAACATACAATGACCTGACTAGAACAGAGAGCTTACTAAAGCTATGTTCACTAATTGTAGTAAGTGGACAGGATACAGACGAAGGGTATACAAAACCCTTTATTTTTTTCTTTATATACAATGACTTCCGTACTTCGGAATACAATGACCCTCCACTCGGGGTCTAACTTAAAAGATATCAAAATAAAACTAAACTCTAATTTAACTTTAGAATAAGATTGGCCTTATAATAACAGAAAGCGTATGTAGCACAGAGACTGTGAACACTACAATACGTTTAATTTATCAAGAGGATTAAAACCTCTGGCCTGGAAGGCAAAGTAGCAACTGCGTAACTTCTAAGGTAAGCGGCCTGCTTCGAACTCACGGCTTCCTCTCTTCTGCTTGGCAAAAAGGCCACACTTAAATACTTGGCGTTCGCCAGACAACTTTGCATAAACTCCTTCACGCTTATAATTCTGGCCGGAAGTAGAAAATAAGAAGTGATAGTAAAGATTTAAAATAAAATAAACGTTAGTAAAACTTAAGATCCTTACAACTATTGCTTTATTACTATTGTTTTAAGGCAATTTACGAAATTTTTCTGATAATGTCTTGTTTTCAACACACTGCATTTTATTCGCGAAATCAGAAATATATTTAAATAATGATTATAACTCATTTAAAATCTTTAAATATATAAACACCTCAATTACAGTAAGTTATTACTATGAACCTCGTACAAAATTAAGATATACTGGTAAGTACAAATCTGTACTGTACGAAAGCAATTTGTAAAATTCGTCATCAGAACTTAACAAGAATTTTGCAAAGCTCTTAACGCTTTCTTGCGTGCTTCGCAAAGTAAGTGATAAAATGACATTTCGGTGAGTTCTACGCACAAATCCAATTGTTCTTTTGCCCAAAAGTATGTACTTTTATTGAAGAAATAATAATAATAATAAAAAAAAAAAAACAGAAATTTTAAGGCTATAGAACTGTGCCTTTACTTTAAATTCAGCTGCGGCTCCTCTTCCAGAAACTAAACTTCAGTTTTCATCCATAATAATCCTTTTCAATCCTAATCCTTTAAATTTGCCGAATTTTAAAGCGCGAGGAGATACGACTAATTAAACTGAAGATTTCAGAACACAACTTTTTTCTGTTATCACATTGTGTTACAGCATCAAATCAGAAAACATTTCTGTAGTTGCCAGATATTTTACGGAATATGTACGAGAGACGGGTACTTCCCCCCCCCCACACACACACACTTGCTTTCTTTGAAGAACGCAACGAAAGGGAAGACTAAGAAAGTAGCTCTTTTTTTCATCCCTCAACATCCAGCCATAAACAATGGAGTTCAAATAAAAAACACATGGCCGATTTCGAGAATGTCTAATCATACTTACGCCACACAGCAGAGTTTCTGCTTAACTACATAAAAAGAAAAAGATTGTTTTCATCCCGTATATCACACGCACGTCTACATGTAGTGTATATGTGTTTATATCATCTCTGACTCACAGACGTTAGCTATCAAATAAATAGTTTTGCCTCGACTGATACGACGAAATCAGAAGGATAAGTATCAGAAAGATAACGGTACCTTCATCTAAACACGCAGCTGATGCCAGGAAAAGCAGATGGTCACTTTTATGTAGGAAAAGGTTTGCATATTGTTAGCCTGATTTTATGTTTATACTAAAAAGGTTTATACTAATACTTACACAAATCTGTGGTAATAAACAAAACAATATAACTACCAAAAATGTTCGGAAGGCATCGAAAAAAGTATTTGTGTTGCAATACGTCATCGTTATCTGTATGTAAGCGTTAACGTTGTCCAGTAAATGTCATAAAGTTCAGAACAAAAGTGTACTGTTATTTTATTACAGAAATATAAATAATTAAATATTAAATTCCAGATTTAAGAACAGATAAATTAATAATTTTTTTAAGCAATAAACAGTCTGAAATTTTTATGCAATTTGTATGCAGAATGCGCACGTAGACACGCATGACTAGTGTGATCTAATTCATGATTAGAGTCGTTATAAAAGATTATGCATTATAAGCGATTATGCATAATCATATAAGAGATTATGTATAGTCATATAATAGATTATGCAATTCTCCTCGACAAAGAAAATTTAGGCTCCCGCATACATTATCTGCATATGTACCTCTCATGAAAACCTCCCGTAGGCGACAACCTCTGAAGTACCAGCATTTCTTAGGAAATAAATAAATATCCGAATTGAGCTTTACCTCTGTAAGGCAACCACATCCATAGAACACTAAAACCGTCTGGAACCATGGGGAGAACCATCTTTACGTTTCACTGTATGTATATTTATATAATACTTTTGTGATGATGCGACGAAGATAGAAGATATGACCAATCAATTAGCAGTTTTTCTTTGATAATAAGCATTCGTATATTTTCTTGGAACAATCTTTTTATTTTAGAGACACAACGTTTAATTTGCTGAGTCAACTAAGTTAAATGGATAATTCCATAACTAAGAAGACGATTAAAGATACTAAAATTTAAATTAAATTTTGTCTTACATATATGCACATGCATGACAGCTATATACATTTATAGAGGCAATATTATTACAAGCATTCAAAAATCATTAACACAAAAACACTGAAAATGTAACTAGTTAGCTTGCACATTTATGGTGAATTTTAAAATACTAAGTATAATTATTTATAATATTCAAAAGCATTTACTTATTATCAGATTAAATATTTTTCTAGAATTAAAAATTCAAGAACATTTTTCTTTGCTCATGAGGAAGGCAGGTATTGCTGTCGTCCCTTGGAATCACTTTAAAATTCCAAATAGTAAAACAGAATCTGAACATGACACATTATTATAAAATCATTATGAATCAATAAATCAAATCCAATTTATGAGTGCTTAAAATAAGCAAGGTTTCTTAGTTACGTTATAGATTGATAATTTTTAATTTAAGAGGTAAATATGAGTTTTTTTACGTACAATGTAAAAGCAAGTCATGCTCACAAAAAGTTCGGTTTATCAGCAAGATGAGACCGCATCAAGCAGATCGAATGGTTATCTGAAGCCAAATATTAAAATAAAAGTCAGGTGTAAAACTTATTAACATAAAGTAGTAAAATATTTACTTAACATAACTTCATTGTTATTAGCATATATTATTTATTCAAAGGTGAAAAATTATCACATGAAATAAAATCTTCTGCCTCTTCAAAAATATTACAAATGGCTTAAGATTATAGTGAAGCATTATACTAGTAATACCTCCATTTTCAAAGAAATTGAAATTTTGGTTAAAATTTGTTCTATTACCCACACACTTATCTTTATTCAAGAATAGGTTTTTTTTAGTATCTTATGAAGGATATTCAACTTATAATCAGAACAGACACTAATGTCAATGTAAAATTTAAAATTATGCAAAAAGGCAACATTTGATTGGCGTATATTATCAATAAAACTGTATCGATTTTAATATTTCTATCGATATTAATTTAATTTCAAATCGAATTTCTTATTTGCTACATCTCATTAAGCAATTTTACAAACATATATCAAATAATAAACATAAATATTTCTGGAATATAGATACAAATATTTGTGCAGGCAAGAAAATATAAAGCCTTGTAATATTTCAAGAAATTATCAATACAAGAAATAAATGTAGAATTCTAATATACTTTAAAGAAACAACTTATTATCAATATACGTGTCACTGCTTCCGCCATAAAATGAATCTACACTCAGACGCACGAGGAAATTTTAATTTTAGTGATACAAAACTTCATATCTTAGAATTTGTTTTATAGAATTATCCTGTATTTATTAATTTTTATGCTTTGAATTTACTTAATTTAACTTACAACTAGCATAGCAAATTTCTTATTTAATTAATTATTCACCTGAAATTTACAAAAAACTATTTCAATATAGCATTTTCCCTGCTTCATTTTGTAAACTTATAATAATTTTTAACTACCATTCTAATTTTTTCAGATTGTAATTTAGAATTAAGCATCTATAGCAACTCACCTAATAATTTCTGGCAATGAAGTTAAAAATAGTAATACTTTTGCCAAAATATTCTGTTTTTATTATTGTTAATTTTCAAATGTAATTTATTATCATATATAATTTTTTAACTTTTAACTTTAATTTCACCAACTGCTACGAAGCCCGTGGTTAATATGAAGTCATTAGAATAGGCAATATTTATTAATAAATGTAAAATGTATCCGATAATTGTAGATTTCAATTTCACGAAAATATAAAACTAAAAAGAAGAAAAAAAAATGGAAAGATATGTAACGTAAGTCTATAAAAATATGTAATGTTTTTAATTAGATATATCACAAATGAAATGCATTTTTATTTAAATCAAACAAATTCAAAAGTAAAAAAAAGTTTAGTTTGTTAATTAATAACAGATAGATTAGATATGAAAGAATAATATTTTACATTTTTCCGAATGGCAACAGACTCAAATGAAAAGTGAAAGAACACAAAATCGTGTTTCGAGACTTATAACACTTTTAGTTTAAGAAGTCTTTACTAATTAAAAATAATAGCTCAGATTTGAAAATAGTCATTCAAATTACTTCATTCTTCTGGAAGAATAAAATTAAAACTAACAATTAAAATTATTTCAGAAAACACATACACTATTTACAACAATAAGAAATATAATGACTAATCCGTAATTATTACAATTATTCAATCCGTAATTATTACAATAATTACGTATGACCTTGTAGTTTATAAATATTAATCATATCTAAATTTTAAAGGAATGCTATTGTTTCTCATTCCTTTTTTCTGCTATACAAGTCAAGAATTATCTACTAAGATTACAGTTATTTTTACCTATGAACAGCGTACTTAAATTAACAAATAACATACTTTCATGATTAGAAATAAATTATTGGTACTTTTGACTTACTGATTGAGAAATCTCTAAATGTATACATTTATTAATTTCTGTTATATTTAATAACTCTTAAGTATATAAATATTTAACAAATTCTAGTCATTATTTTCAACACATTTTTACAAAAGTCGTTATCAAAGATACCACTTTTTATTTACGAAGTTAAAAGAACTATTGACAATTTATTGAAAATTATTTTGGAAGTTTCTCTTCTGAAATATAAAGCTCTTCAGCTTGCTTGCTTTAATTATGGCAGCTGAATAACCAAAAAGATGTTTCATTCTGATGAATCAACACTTTTATGAGTATCATTACAACAAATAAGAGAGATCTTCTATTTTATTAATATTCAAAGAATGCTATAATATTTGCCTTCTTTGTGACCATTTGTTTAAATTTAAGTGAATTTATGAAATAAAATATACACCCAAAGAGGCGTTTTTTAAGGTTTTTTAAGGCTTTTTAAGGCCCTTATTTATTAAATATCATGTTCTTAGTACTTAAACCATAAAATTCAGTTCAATAGCAATATCGCAAAATAATTTTAAAATGAGCATACCCTTTAGAATTTCTAATACACAGTCTGGCGCGCTGAAGATAAAAAGGTTTTTTTTCCCCCGTACAGTGTTAGTTACCATTGCTCGCTTTTAAATCGTTGAGTTTGTTAATCAAAAATTCATTAAAGTTTTACAATATATGAAATAGGTAATGAAACAAATTCCAAATTTGGGCTTTCAGATGCCCATATTAGGGTGGAAACGTACGTTATTCCGAATTTGATGGCTCTAGGTTAAAGTGACCACACGTCCCAATTTTGGCGGGACAGTCCCGATTTTTGGAGGACTGTCCCGCGTCACGCAGATTTTTAAAAATGTCCCGCTTTTTAGAAAAATTATCATTTCTTATTTTAAATGTACTGTAAAAATATATTACCTATTATTTATTAATTATTATAGTAAATATAAATAAATAAAAAATATATAAATAAAAAAACACATAAAATGCATGCAGAGTAAACTAAATTAGGCGATATAACGAGTTAGATTTTCCCGGTTGTGTTCGATCATTGTCGTTACATCTCATCAAGGAATATGTATTGTTAACGGAGGAGCAGCTAGCATTAGCTGAAGGGCTATTTGCTTTCCACACCATAAACCACAATCAAAGTTTCAAGTGATTGTACGTCGCAAGTGATCAAAACATTGTACGACAAAACATTTGCATGTGCAAGGACAAAAACCGAAGCAATTATTTGTAATGTTTTTTCACTATATTCGTTTTCACAACTGCAGAAAGAATTAGATTTAAATGCACATTTATATCCATATATTATGATGCTTCCAACCACAAATATTTAAAATTATTTCCCATGATTGTTAGACTTTTTGATCTAGAAACAGGAATTAGAAGATTAGATTTTATTTTATTGCCAGGTAAAATTTCATAAATAATTTTTGATTCAATACGGACTATTTTAAAAAAAATTGAACAATAAAATTATTGCCTATTGTGAGGATAACACTAACGAAAATTTTGGTGGAAAAGCTAGAAAGAGGCATCAGTAAAGTTATTACGAAACTTAACGAACATTTGAACCAAAAAATTATTGGAGTAGGTTGTGCAGCGCACATTCTACATAATACTATTCAAACAGCATCTGACTTACTTCCAGTGGATCTTGAAAATATTATTATTGCAAAATTTTATTCGTATTTTTATATATATATTGTGCGTGTTGAAAGTTTGAAGGATTTATGTGAAAGCGCAGAAATCATATATAAAAGAATTGGGTGACATTAAAAAGGGAGATTTTATTGGAATATGTGGAAAAATCTTTTTAATGTATTAATAACCATTTTCCGATATCTTTTTGATAAGGTGTCATTGGTAAAAAGATATGTTACTGAAGAAAAAAAATTAAATGTTGGTTGTCTGCAAATGTGGAAACAGACAAAAAAATAGGCGAAGTTATTCCTCTATTTTATACAGTAATATAATAATTCCTTATGAAAATATTTTGAAAATTGTAGAACACGCACTCTCCCTTCCAGGAACAAATGCAGCAACAAGACGTGTTTTTTCTAGTATCAATAAAATATGGACAATTGAAAAAAACGCAGTTGAACGTTAAAACTTTAGAATCTGTATTAAGGTAAAATATAATTTCATCAATTCATTTGAGGAATTTTACCACATTTTAATAAATCATCCGAATCTATTTCAAAGTATTCACTCGAATAAAAAGTAGGACTGTGAAAGAAAATCATAATTTTTAAATAAAATTTTAAATTAATTAAAAAGCATAGTATTCAAATTATAGTTTTCTACAAATATTTTTATAGTTACCAATAGTTAATAATAAATATATTTCTGTATATTTATAGACAAGTATATGAATGTATACAATAAAATATAGTCTTTTTTTTTAATTATTGATCTGCTTTCATAACTAAATTACAATTTTTCATTTTATTCCATTTGTCCCGCTTTTTCTCAATGAAAATGTACTCTAGATACCGTTGTTTATCACAATGCGAGAAACTTACATATATTTACGCAGATTCTTCATTATTTAATTTCTCTAAATATGATACAGGGCTTTAATATTTGGTGGCAACAATTTGAAACGTTAATCGACATTTATAGTGAACCAAGGCAAAATGCCAAAACGAAATCAATAGTCCTTCTAGGCAAATCGCCCCTTTGGACTAATAAAGTAAAGGAATGAATGATTGTTTAATGCTACTAAAAGATACACTCATTTGCAGACAATCATGTCTATTTTCAACAGACAATCCTTATCACTTCTTTAAATTTAAAAAAAATCAAAAACAATAATTTTAACAAATTGTTCAATTTTTTAGGGTATTAAATGGAATTAACTATCTAATATAGTTATTATTTAATATAATTAAATGAGTTTATAAAGTGGTATCTTTCAGTAAAACTATGTGCCTTAACTAGGAGAAATAAAAGAAACTGAACATTAAACTTGCATTCATAAATAATAAAAACAATAAAATGATAATAAATAAGTATTTAAGACTCGAAAGTTTTAATTATTTTTCAAAATTTACTCTCACTCCAAATCCATTCAGTTTAAAAAATTATAAGTTTCAAAACTAAAAAGAAATGACTCAAGGGAAAAAGTAACACATTTTTATTATATTATAGGGGAATCAAAATAAATAATTATATAACTTTTTTGGGAGGAATTTTTTTTATTTGCGTAAATGTAAACTAGTGCCTCGCATTCGTAAAACATAACAAAAAGAAATATATTTCTAAAAATTTTATAATCCCTTTTTAATATTTTGCAAAAAGGGAGAATTTTCTTTTCGTCTTTTCATTACTATTTTCTTAGATTATTTTATTTTACTTCTGCACTGTATTTTAACTTAAATAATTTACAATATAAAAATTCCAGCCTTTTAAAAATATTTCATCATTAAATATTGTGGGCGGATGCATACTTTACGTACCCGGCTCATTAAAGTAAATGGCGCTTTCTAATTTGAGAGATTGTTTCTATCATAAATTGCTTTTTTGATAGCATGCAGTATAATAGAGCTGCAGATTTCTATACTGATTGCGACTAAACCCATTCGAAAAGCCGGAAAATTTAGATAGTTGCGTTGTACTTTTCTGTGGGTGAAAGAGATATATACTATAATGCATGGAAGAGAATTTCATTTTTTTCGTTTATGCTTTTTTATCTCACCAAATAATTCATTTATTTCCATGAAGTAACACATAAAAGGCAGCCTTTCCACAAAAAAAAGAAAAAAAAAAAAAAAAAAATTAAACAATGGAATTACTCTTTTTTGCCTAAATGCACAAACCATTTGTATTTCAATAAAATAGAATATTAATTTTTATTTCTATAGATCCAAACTTAAAAAAAAATGTCGAAATAATAGCCTCCTTTTTTGTTTTTATTATACTATAATTTTTTTAAATACTGTTACCAATTAATAAATTTACTATTTTAATGAAAAAGTAATCTTTTGTTTCGAAAAGAATATTTTCGGCAGCTAAATCTTTTATTTTTATATCAACTATCTTTTTATATTATTTACATAAACAGTTTAAAATTCGTAAATAAATTAATATAAACTTAGTTTTATTCAATTTAGAACGGCAACGGTAAAAAAAGGCAGTCCAGATATCAGGAGTTCCAGATGATTGGAATCCGGTTAATGAAGTTCTACAACAAATAAAAGTTTTTACAAATTATTTTGCTTAAACTCTGGAATCCGGTTAATGAAGTTCTACTATAAATAGAAGTTTTTACAAATTATTTTGCTTAAACTCTAATTACAAGGAACTATATAATCCAAGGAATTTTGCTTTTCAGAATCGTAAGTGAATATATTTAAAATGGTAATCATTCCTTTCGAGTAAAAATGTGCTTGTGGTTAAAAGAGTGGTCTTCAAACTGCATTCTGAGGAACCCTGGAGTTCCATGTGATTCCTGTAAGTCAAAATTAAAATCTGAAAGAATTTTTTAATATAATATAAACAGCATAGTTAAATATCTAAAATGATTACTGAATATTTCTGTTATAGTTTTGTTGCATTAATAAATTATTATTCTACTAAATAAAGAATTAATTATTACTTTTATGTAGCTTTGTTCAAATTGCTCAATAAAAGATTAAAATACAGTTTATTTTAATTTATCAACAATATTTACATATTTTCAATGCTTTCATATTGGATATAATGCATTTACATACTGGAAAATGGTAGAGAATTTTTATTGAAGCGGGGGAACGGTTTAGGAATTCTCTGAATTTCAAGTGACACAGAACGTCCGCTTGATGGTACGAATCTTTCATATCAAAACGAAGGCACAGTACAATTCTACCAGCAAAAATGCAATGAGCTCTAGATTAAGTGCTAGAAAATTCTTTCCATGTTCACAACAGTTACATAATATTGCATTTGCATGACTTTTCTAACTTAACTCAATTTTTTTCCTTGCCGCCTTTCTTGAGCTCATTATTATGCAAAAGAATGACCTACATTTCTTGTAATTTTTCGCAAACAGCTCTAGGTTTCTCCGCATCAAAATTAAACATTTGGAACACAGGGGGCCAAATACTCACCGCTACTCACCTCATTGAGTGCATAAAAGATTTGCGTATTCGGAACGCTCCGTTATCTCCTCAGGCTCACGATCGCGCACGCTGCACACACTACACTGAAACACTCGAGTACTACGAAAAGCAGGGGGGCGGTAAAAAAAATACACACACACACACTTCACTTGGGTCGCAGACGAATTTTCTGAAGGGTTGACGCGCACGATCACAGCGCAACTTTTCCCGCCAGCCGAGACTAAGTCACAGACTGTCCGGCAGCGGCGTTGCGCGCAAGCGCAAGGTGATACGTTTTTGTTCGAAATAGGGTGTTTCGTATCCCCCGGAACAGGGGGTAGCAGAACGACCCCTTTTCAGATGACACGCGGGGGAGTAAGAAACTTATCGGGTGTTTAATTCCAAAAGATGTGAGGAAAACCACAAACGCAGACGACTCAAAAATTCCATAAAGTGGAGAGGAAGAAACTTGGTTGCGTTTTTTGAGGAAGAAGAGGTAGCAAAAAAAAAAAAAAAAAAAAATACATCTTACATGATCTCCTTTAATACCTTAACATTCGCAATCCTTTTACATAGTTTATCACGGTAAGTATTTCGATGAGAATGTTTAAAGGTTTCATTAAATTCTTTCAAGAACTGTTTATTGTATTCAATTAGCGGATTTCGTGCTATGGTTATTTAAAAAGTAATTGTCTGTCGAGGGAAATATTTGTAAGCGATGTAAGCACAGCTGCATCTTGAATAATTAAGTCTTTTCTTTGTTAAGTGCCTAAATCTCCACGAGAAGTTTATTTACAATGGATATCACAGTAATTTTATTCCATACAATTTGGTTCTGCAAATTTCGGCAGCTGATTTTAAATACAAGATTTTTCATTTTATATGTCTTATTTCTCAAGAGTTTAATTCTTTAACTGATAGGCCTATTAGCTTTAAATAACTTCAGGTATTAAACCGAAATACAAAGATCAAATTGTAATTTCTTTTAAATCTTAAACTTTTTATATTTTTAATAAAAAATGTTTTTTTAAAATTTTTTTTCAACTTTGGTAATAAATTTTTCAAGGTGTTAAACTGTAATCTTAAATTTTCATATGAAACATTTTTTCAGATTAATTTTTATCATGCTTGACTTAAAAAATTAACAGAAGCACACTTACAGTTAGCTGCTCTCATGTTTTTATTTATTTGTTTATTCATTTTAGTATTGACAACTGAATAACCCAACAGCCGACAATTGTAATCGCAACTATTGTATTAGTATTGATAATTGTATTCACAAGTGGATAACAAATATCATAGCACTGACCTATAGCTGTCTAATGTTTTTGAGAAGATATAAATGCGAAATACTTTCAAAACTGCTTCTTCTTTCACTGGAATTTCTGTCCAGAAAATAAATAAAAGTGCACAACTTTTCACAATGATAAAATATTCTTTATTTTTAAAGAATTAAAAAAAGTTCCGTTGTATTGGCTAAAAAATTGGCTATAAAAATTCAGTTGTAAGCTCCCGCGTATCACAAAGAATTAAATTAAACATTTTTTGGGGGGAGGGCAAAGAAAATTCGACACACTCGGGTTCGTCATCATTTGCGACACAAATTAGACTGGTGCCAAGGCGTTTTACAAGCTAGGCATTGTGTGCTGGCAATTATATTTTCTTGAAATAAACATACATTACTTAAATCTAGAAAAATCCCCTTCTTAAAGAAATTTATAATGGAAGAGAGATTAGAATAGATTTTTGTAATGGAAGAGAGATTTTAATGTTAAGCACAATTATTCATTTGTGTTTAACATCACATGTGAAATGAATTCACTTACAACAGCAATAAACCATGGGAAAAATTTACGTATGATAAGTTGTACGCAGAGAGAATTATTAAAGGAGATTAAAAGTACGATGTATTTTCTCTGCTTTCTCTTTCCTTCTCAAAGAACGCAATTAAGTTTCTTGTCTGCACTTATTTCGCATGCATAAGGACTGCATAAGAATCATTTACGTAAGACTTTATCAGTGATTTCCCGATAATTAAAGAAAGCAAGTTTTTTACATTATTTTTATTTAATAAAGAAATTTTTACACGTTTTTTTTTTTTTTTTTTTTTTTTTTAGATACAGCAGAATAATACAAGCTAAACTTACCAAGTCATGTGTGTTAATAATAGTTTCCTCCAACACCAATACACTTTTGTACGCGAATTTCCCAAAACTTTAATGCTTCAAAATTGGAAATGCTTTGGAATCGATAAGAAATATGTTTTTATAAATTTCACCTCACTTATGACGGCCTTCTCCTGTTTTAGGTGTTAATTTATGGAGAACTTAATGACAAATTGATTTTTTTCATATGCAGTTCTTCATGAATTCGTACAACGGACGCATGTTCTGGACATTTCTTGGACGTTTTTCAATCAGCGGAGGAGTTTCAACCTCTACTAAATTCTGAAACTATCTGAGTGTAGTGGTGCGAAATGAAGCTTCATTTCCATGTGCTAATTGTAGACATTGAATGCATTTAATTTTAATTTAATTTAGCCCCACTTTAAAATCATAGAAAATCTAAGCGCGATAATGCTCTTGACTCAACTTCATTTTCCTTTCTTTCAAAAATTTTCTACGTTTGCTAAATTGCAATTATTGCCACAAATTATCGTCTAAGGAAATAAAATAATTCAAATTTACATATCTAAAAAATAATTGCTTTTTGGCGCCTATTGTCTGCCACTCTCTAAAACATTTCAGTGTTACCAATGTATAAAGTTTAAGTTAGACTTTTACAAGTGCAATTGCACAAATGTTTACATTAATATAGATAATAATGCATATAGTGTGTTTTTAATATTTTTAAACTTTTTAGTGAGTTTTTAATATTTTTAACGAATTTTGCTCTAGAAATCATATATATGCATCATATATATAGTTGCGTTACTTTATGCACAGTAATTTTTCCAAATCTTTCTCTCTCACCAAGATAAAGAAAGTAGAAGTGGAATTGCTTTGTTTCAAAACTAGTCGTAATGGCTAACTAGGCGTAATTCATAATTAGGTTATTCGTGACTAAAATTTAGTAAGAAAAAAAATTCTAATCATAACATAAACCTTTTCATGCAAATAGAGTGAAGCTTCCCAAATATTACAAAGAAGGAATTATGTTGGAGTAAAATTTTATATATGTTATGTAGCAGGGATAGCCAAGCTTCAAGGCGATGGGAGCCTCATGATAGGTTTTATGAACTTTCGAAATCTGCAAGTCCAAATTTATATCGTTTCAAAAATAATAAGACGTTTGAATATAAAGAAACTTTTGAAGTAAATTAGTGAATATGTGATTGACATGATTACATATAAATATTAATAAATACATCTTATATATACTGTTTTGTGTTTAGAAAAGTTAAGTCCCAGGAAAATAAAAATTTGTAACTCTTGTACTAGGCAACTGAGCGTATTTTTCTTCAGGTAATAAAAACCAAATATTTTCTTCTGATTTCCTTTACACCTTTAAATTTATAATTATTGTTGTTTTATTTTAATAGAAGTAAAATGAAGCGGAAGCATATTCATTGGTCTACTATCACATAAAAAATTATTTAAAAGAAAATTGAGTGTTTTTTTTAACTCATGAGCAGTCTTTTAGAAAGGATAAATTAAATGATGCACGTCAACGCACACTGCAGAGAAACTGTTATTCCAGAGAGAATATTTATTTAAAAATAAGCTATTAAGTTGTTTAGTCTTTTGCTTGAAAAGTAATTTTATTTCGCCACACAATTAGCATAAGGACGAACATACTGAGATCATTCGAATATTAGGATCCTAACCGAAGAAATCGTTAAACATTTTTCCCAAAACTTCGGAAAATAACTACTTTTCCTGATGCCCCGTGTAGAAGAATGTACCCAAAAAGGGAACATGATTGCAATTTCAGTGGTATTTGAATAATCAGTATCTCTCATGATGGCTCTGACTGATACGGTATTTCAGCGTGGCATCCAGCGGAATCTGCCAGATTTTTTTAGTAATCAGTTCACTGCGCATCATTGAAAATTCTTGAAGTTATCTCTCGAATCGTCCCGATAATTTTAGACACGCATAACGAATCATCATTGAAAATTCTTGAAACTATCTCTCGAATTTTCCTGACAATTTTGGACATAGATAACGAAGTTCATGTTGCATCATTGAAAATTCCCGAAACCACCTCTTGAATCGTTACGATAATTCTGGACATACATAATCTATTGCTAATAAATCTAGTAGTTCATGCCGGGCTATACAAACGCTTCGTCAAGCACATATTTCATCTATCTACCAGCCGAACTCTTCAATCTAGTTGCTTAATTTTGAGATGTTTAAAAATCAAAACTAATGTTACAGAAAGAAAACATACCTGTCACTACTATAATGAATTTATTTCGGAAATAAATGCAGATGTAACATGAACTCGAAACTCTTCATATTTCTATTGACATGCATGCACAGATGTTCGTTCAAGAGGCCTTTTCTAACACGGCAGACGTCTGCGCAATGGTTTAGTTCCTACGCTCTTGCCAAATAAGTGTACGGATCCACCATATTCTAACTGTTGGACCCATAGAGGCGGTCATATGACTTATCTCGTCTTGAATTTCTAAATAAAATAACCCAGAAGGAAGTTTAAAATAAAATATTGCCAACCTAACGGTTACATAGTACAGCTTTCCATTGGGTTATCTAACCTGCGTACAGAAACTAAATCTCAAATGGAGTCTCTAGGCCAAGGGTTCTCAACCTTTGTGTCCCTGAGAGCACATTCTAGAATATCTGTTGGATGACGGGCACCGCTTACTTTTCAAGGTGAATTATAGTTGGATAGAGTTAAAAACACATGCATATAAAAAAAGAGATCGGTCGCATTTCGCTTTGTGATAGTATCTGTGTTGGACGCAATTTCCATTTCATTAAAAATGAGAAAACTTTAACATAGAAATTTATTGAAAACTAAGACATTTTTATTGTAATTGCACAGCGTCGGGAACACGTTAAACGATCGGCGGGAGCCATGGTACCCGCGGGCATAGAGTTGAGAACCCCTGCTCTAAGCAGAGGATACTTTAGAAAATAAAAGATCAGACTTTAAACGTTTACGTGAGCAAAATTTCAAATTATTGTTTAAAATTGTAGTGATCAAGCAATGGATCATTGTACATTTCATTTCGCTACTAAGCTTTTATGAAGGACGTGTCAGACGTACATGTTGATCGAAAATTAGAAAGACAAAAAACATCAACAGATTAAAAGAAATGTTTAGAATCTGGCATCAGAGTCGGGGCAACCGGTGCAACTGCAGAGCAGCAGTATTAAGGGGTGAAAATTTTAGATATGCCGGGCAGCAAAGCAGCGAAATGCCTCTAACCTAGTGATAGGTAGAAAAAAAAAAAGAAGCTCATCGAATAAGAAATGAAATCCCAAAATACAAGAAAATATCACAAGCTAAAGAGATTTCCACAACATCAATTTGCCGATTTTGACAAAAACTTTGGAGAAGGGAGATATTTGCGTTCTTTTGATTCCTCATTGTTTGATGATGCAACGTTACTGATATGAACATTTGATGATTAAGGTGAAAGTATCTGGAATAATAATATTTGATACAATGGAAATTAAATATTTTGACTAAAATTTAAATCTTTGTCAAACCACCGATTTTTGCCACGACTCCAAATAGTATTTCATCATGCACAACCATATGTGAAATAAATTATGATCTCTGCCTAGGATTACCAAGAAATTATAACGAAAGATAGAGCTTCATGTGGGAAAAGTTTTCATTAAGCATATTATTATGAATGGTTGCGAAATCTATGAAGCAGTTTCATAAAAATGCCTGGCATGCTTAGGGATAGGAAATTAATTTTGAAGTAGTTCTGAAGAAAATTGAGACAAGTCTCCTAACCACTGAAGAAGCTGAAGGTTCACTCCACCAAAAATTAAATTTTCATAAAATTCTTCCACAGATTAAAAGAGCTCTATACGGATTGCAAGGCGAAACAAGGTTCTTCAGCAGTTACTCACGCCATTCAAGGACTGAATAAAAGTAGTTTCTTACAACGAATAGCAAATCTTCTAGGTAGATCACAGCTGTTGTATTACTGGGATCACACAGGAATGTAAGCAGATACTGCCTGATGTAAAATTAAAATAAAAATATTAATGCGAATAATTAAATAAAAATATTAGCATTGCGTTTCAGATTAATTTCGTATTAATGTTTTCCTATGACCATTACCTGTTCGAAAAGTAACATAACCGGAATGGTAATTACCAGAAATGGAATTATTTGTAGTTTTACGTATTTATTGCTCTGCCGATAAGCTAACAGTGGATAGTTTGAAATCTATCAAATTTTTACATAAATAATATCAGAAATTAAATTAGCGATTAATAAAGAAATGGGGCACTGCATGATTTCTATTTCAAATTCTATTTGCATTAAAAAATTGAACTACACTGGTGTGCAAAAATTAAGGACGAAGTCGAAAAATTAGCATATCAGCTGAACGAAGAAGCAGAGCGGACAGAAAGACCAATCAGGAGATTAAGTAAGGTGATGTACGGTAGCACATGCGCAGATATGCAGGTAGACATAATGGGAGAGTGTCTGAGTAGTATAGAGCATGTTGTCGGTGTAAGATCAGTATTTCTGGCAAAGAGATTGCACGCCGTATAGCAGTTAAAATCACACCGAGTTGCTGCCTCAGCGAGAAATGGCGAATAATCAATCTGTTAGACGACATCTGGATGCTTTTACCCGAGGTCGAATCATTGGGAAGTTGGAGGAAGGCCGCAGTGTGACAAGTGTGGCTGCAGAGTTCGGAATTGCTCAAGGCATAGTTTCACGACTTTGGAGACAATTTCAAACTACAGGAACAGCTATCCGGAGGTTTAGTAGTAGTCGTCCACGAGGAACTACACCCGCAGATGACCGGTATATTGCCTTACAGGCCAAAAGAAACAGGCGGCAGACAGCGGGAGAAATCGCTAGACACATGACACAGGCGACTGGACGACCGATATCGCGTTTTACCGTGGCCAGAAGACTGCACGGTGGTGGTCTGTTTGCACGACGCCCTGTACGGTGTGTACCTCTAACGCCTGCCCATCGGAGAAGGCGTTCTCTGTGGTGCCGGGAACACCGGAATTGGAGAGACAATGAATGGGGACAAGTACTCTTTACAGATGAGAGCAGATTCAGTCTGAGTAGCGATTCTCATCGCATACTCATCTGGAGAGAGCGGGGAAGCGCAATCATCCCTCAACTGTTACCGGTTATCATTGAAAGGAACAGGTAGGGAGGTGGCGGTGTTTTCGTTTGGGGAGGCATCATGCTTGGTAGTCGTACAGACATTCACATCTTCGACGCAGGTTCAGTCAACGGGACCCGTTATTGTAACGAGATTCTTCTTTAATATGTGCGTCTTTTTAGAGGCGCTATGGGTCCGCAGTTCCTTTTCATGGACGACAATGCACCATGTCATCGCACAGTAGCTGCCGAACAGCTCTTAGAGAGTGAGGATATTGAACGTATGGATTGGCCAGCACGATCTCCGGATCTCAATCCCATCGAGCATGTATGAGATTTTCTAGTCAGACGCTTGGCTGCTCGTACCGTACCACCAGTAACGATTCCGGAGCTTCGATTGGCGCTACAAGACGAATGGGCAGCAATGCCTCAATAACTCATTGACACCCTCGTTCTCAGCATGGGCAGACGCTGTGAAACCTACAAGCAGTCAGGGGAGATCATATCCCCTATTAAAGAGCGGATGTTTCTTGCTGGACACCCATCACAGTTATGTTTCGGCCTTCAGTCGCATTGCGCTCCATGCTACTTTTTCAATAAAGCTTCTTTTTATCCCTCTGATTTCTCTTTTAGTAAGTGTTGCTTACATTACTCATGTCCTTATGTATTGGGGATCTTACGGTATTAAATGTGTTGATTTGGAAAGCTTTTGTACAAAGTTATATTGAAGAAACCGTCTCGTCCTTAATTTTTGTACACCAGTGTATATTTATTCAAAACAAATCGGGTTTCAGATAGCAAAAGATCGCAGGTAACTCGCGAACCGCAGTTAAGGTATCGGAGAGCTGCAGTTTGGCCATGTCTGTTATATAGTAATAAAGGTGAGCAAAAAACATGCACACAATTTAGCAACAATAGATATTAAGAGCGAAAGCAGTTTTAATATTGGTAATAAAACTGGAAATAAATTCTAATCTGCTTCCTAGCTTCCTACTACTAATCCGAATAACTTCACTACCTAATGGAATTCAAAGCTTCTAACTCTTCGGAACAAAGTTAGAACTCTCCGCGAGAGAGCCCAGGCGGAGGAACAAGATGAATAAAGCAGCAAAAAAAAATAATGTATAGAACAGAAATAGCTTTACTCAAGAAAACGTTTGGTCAAACTCAAAAAGTTGCATGTAATAAAACATTTGGACCATTGCAATAATTGAGAACTTAACTCCAACAGCAAATAATGGCAGTTACATATTCAAAACATTTCTCACTGCTATATTTGCAACAGATGAGGCTGAAGAGGATGATCATCAACAAGCAGTTTTACGAAACATATTTTGTAACCCATAATGGATTAGTAGCACCCATGATATCATATCTCCAACAATTAAAGAAATGGAAAGAATAATAAGAAAATAATTAATAAAAATGCTCCGTCCCAGATGACCTTGAAAGTATGATCACGAAGGTCATTAACAGAGATATTGCGAAGCTTGCATTAATTCTTTGTCAAACTTGCTGCAAACTCGAACATTTTCCTGAAGGAATGCAAATAGCAGAGACGGTGATTTTTCATAAAACTAACGTTGGATATACGTTTGATCCATTACCTTCCAAACCAGTTAGTCTACTTCCTACTATTAGCAAAGTTCTGAGAAAAGTTATCTTTTCCAACCTCAGTTTCTTTCTGGAAAAGGGCACATCCATCCTTAACATTATGGCTTTCGAACTGGAAGATCAACGAAGCATGCATTAAAAAAATGGCCTGAACACTATAGTTGCTAACCGAAAGGCTGCTCGTCACACTATAATAGAATCGACAGATATTAAAGGGGTATTTGATTCTACCTGATAGCCGGATACTCTTGGATGACTTAATAATCACAACAGTCCCCTAGAGATAACAAAAATCATTAGAAGTTATTTACAGGATAAAGTTGCCCAAATCACAAACGATAAGGGACATAATCCTAAAACAGAGTGTCCACGGAGTTCATGAATTGGGCCCACTCTAGGCAGTTTAGTTGAAAACACAGCCTTCCTGTATTTTAACTTGTCAATCTGAAAGCATTTGCTGATGATTTTCTGCTGGCTGTAGTTGAAAGAAAAGATGCTGAAACAAGAACACAGTATTATCTTGACATTTTTGAAAAATGCGCAAAAGAACATAAACTTCAGATTTCACCAGCCACGACAAATTTGTTACAAATTTGAAAAAAAAAGGGTTTCTGAGAAGGAGCCGATCAGTACGACTTTCTAGTACACCTATTAAAGGCATTGCAGACTTCAGATACTTAGATTTTGTAATTATGATAGGATTTCATTGATTCCACATCTAACAGAAATTTTAAAAAAGTAGTAGCGCTTAACAACTCAGTGCTACGCCTTGAGCTAGCGAGTACAGTCCTATCTCTTAAAAACATAGTACACAGTTATAACAGAGAAAATCATACTCCATGGTGTAGCAATTAGAAGATCCAGGATGACAGACACCAGATATGACAAAATTGCTGCTAGCCAAACAAAGATCACAGTTGCTGATGATCTGTAAGGCTGCTATCACACATCCGTTTGTTTCAGAAGAACAACTGTTTGGAAGAATTTTCCTGTTTTCTCACAATAGCCAATCACCATAGATCGCAGGGGAACCTGGTTTACAGACAAGCTGATAGCTGATTGGATGAAAACGAACAACTTGAATTTTTTTCGAAAAGAAAGAAAAAATCGTACGCCTTTCTTTCAATAGTAAACCAGGCAGAAAAATTGTCTGAAACAGTTGTTCGTGGGAAACAAATGCGTGCGTGATATGAACCTAAGGGTACAGAACACTATCAACATCAACACTTCAAGTGTTGGCTGGGTTGCCTCCTTTTGACCTAGTAATGGAGAGGAAGTCCAAAACAGCTGCGATAACAGTTTCACATGGATCCAGTTCTAAAAGATCTTAATTTGCTCCAAACTAATTATGAAAAACCTGTAAGGTAACATCATTATATAATCCAGCGACCATTGGTCTTTTAAATGATATTAAAATGCAATATGTAGCCCCAAAGAGAAATAATGTCTCCCTGTATACGGAACTGAAAAAGGTGGCAGTGTCTTCTGCTCATTAGGGAAGTGAAGAAGTAATATATGTACTTGGAAAAGAAGGAAGAAAGCAACACAATCTTTCAAGCTGAGCTTGACGCATTAAAAGTAGCAATTATTTATGTAAGTAATAACATTTAAAAAAGTTGTGATTTACAATGATTCTGCATCTAGTTTAAAAACCATTAAGGGATTGAAAAGTAAAAGCCAACAAGATCATAATACTAAAAAAATTCTTTTAAGCCTACATCAAAATAAACATCCAATACTTCGCTGTGTTCCAGCGCACAGAAGATTGCAAGGAAATGAGAAAGCATAATCAGCTGGATAAATTGGCAGCAAATGATTTAAACTTATTAGAAATTCCGGAAACAATTTCCGATTTCAAAGCTAAAGAGTAAAACAAAAAATAAAATGATGCAAGAGTGGCAAGACAGAGGGAATAACATAGCAATGGGAAGACGAACTCATAGGTTTTCTTCTGAAAGTGAACTTACAACTTAAAGCTTATAATAGCTTTGAAGCACAATACTTTACTGGTCACAGCCCATTTCCAAATTATCTTAAAAGATTTGAGCTAGGAGATTCGGAATACTATCAGTGTGGCAAAGTCGGCGACCCCAAACATCTTGTATTTACTTGCAGCTTAGCAGCCAATAATCATCTTCGATCACTGGCAGAGCAATTTTGGCCAAAATGGGAAGACAAACTTATTCGAAGCGGCAAAATTAAAAGAAAATTAAATGAAATTATCAACTATTTGGGCAGTACGGTGGGCCTCAGTTAACAGACGCAGTGTAATACAATGTAAAAATGCAATATAATAGAATAGAAAATGCAACACCTTACACTGAGCTCTAAAATGAAGAAGTTCTCCATGAAGTCTAAGAAGTCCTCCATGAAGGTATCCCTCCTCTCAGGCAGACAGCCCTATCGTACTTTGCCATTATCAGATAAAGTAATAAATCAAACCCAAACCTTGTATAATACATTACCTCCTGACAGTTTTTTTATTTGACTATAACTAACAGTTTAAAGTTTATATAAATCTTTTCCTTATATCTCATTTCGTCACATACTTTGCAATCCAATTCATGCAAAATATTTTGGCCAGCGGCATAATATTGTTATGTGCGTACGGATTAGTAATGGGTTGAATGCACACAGAACCGATGATAGCTTGATAAAATTTATTTTCTCCAAATAAAAGACTTTACAATTCTGAAACTTTTTTTTAAAAAGTACTCGTATAGCTGTTCTACGTATGGTAGAGCACAATTTAGTTCACACTTCAAACTACTGAAAACGTTAGATACAAAGCAGCATAAAAAGCCTCAATGCGTGAGTTAGCATAGTGATCTCTCAATACTCTGAGCTAAACTCTGAACTCATTTCTGAACTAAACTCAAACCTGATGTTCTCTCCAGTCTAATATAATTTTCCCCCGTTTGCCGAGAAGCTTTCAGTGCCTTCGATATCTCGAAATTGCTGGAAATCATGTACAGTTACAGTTACATAGGTCCGATACAGTTACAATTACACAGGTATAGAACAGAAAGAGATATATATAGCGAGGACAAAAATGCATCCAAATGGAGACCAAGTTTGACAACTACACTCAAGGGCTCATTTCTTAAGAAGATTTAAATGTGAAAAACATCTATTTTGTTTCTACTTCCAAGGCAGTAAGCCTTACGCCAGTAGGCTAAAGAATTATCTGGAATATGAAAATGAACTACTGATCCCTTTTCTGAATCGATGCTTAAGCTTTGAAGGTAGTGTTCGTGATTTTCAGGTACAGTTCGCAATGAAAGAAGCCATATTTACTTTCTGTCTTGCTTAGAAAGATAAAAAAAACATTACTTTACACCACTTGTTGGCACAAATTGTAAATTACGTAGCGTATTCGGAAACTAAGTACCGTTTCATTCTAGCACCGTCGCAGCGCTGTGGTAGGCGTCCCGCGCATGCGCACTAGTTCACTGACTTTCAATTGTCGCCATTTTGGTTGCTCTAAGTTGTCTTTTCAGTTTGCTGTGCACATTCAAAATGTTTAAGACAATTAGTTCTCCCGCTGACTGTGAGATTCGTACCGTGATTAAATAATTGAACGCGAGGAATGTTAAACCGGCCGAAATTTATCGTCAAGTGACAGAAGTTTACGGTGAATACGCGATAAGTGATGGAATGGTGAGAAAGTAGGTAAGAATGTTTAATGCAGGTCGAACAAATGTCCACGCCGAGGCTCGGAGTGGTCGGCCTTCTGTTGTCACCGATGATTTGGTAAGGAAGAGGCATTTCCACAAATTTCACGTACTGTTTTGTTCGAAATTGTGTCTGACCGCTTGAATTATCGCAAACTGTGTTCCCGATGGGTTCCAAAAATGCTCACTGATGTTCACAAAACAAAGCGACTTGGTAGTGCCCTGACATTTCTCACGCGGTACAGTGATGAGGGAGAAAACTTTTTAAACCAAATTGTGACAGGTGATGAAATTTGGGTGTGCATTTCACACCAAAATCGAAACAACAATCGATGGAGTGGAGACACACTCATTCTCTGAAAAAACATAAGTTCAAAGTGACAATGTCATCACAAAAAATCATGTGAACTGTCTTCTGGGATAGGAAAGGCGTTTTGCTTACTGAATTTCTTCCCAGAGGTGAAACCATTAATGCGGCACGATATTATGAGACTTTAACAAAACTAAGGCGTGTCATTCAAAGCAAACGAAGAGGAATGCTCAGTAAAGGAATTGTGTTGCTCCATGACAATGCTCGGCCCCATACTGCTGGTGTCACTCAATCGTTAATTCGACAGTTTCATTGGGAGCAGTTCGATCACCCGCCGTACAGCCCGGACTTGGCGCCGTCCGACTATCACTTGTTCCTGCACATGAAGCGCGAGCTTGGAGGCAAGCACTTTGGATCTGACGATGACACGAAAAATGCTGTGGAG
Organism: Stegodyphus dumicola; assembly: GCF_044657685.1. Classification (NCBI taxonomy): domain Eukaryota; kingdom Metazoa; phylum Arthropoda; class Arachnida; order Araneae; family Eresidae; genus Stegodyphus; species Stegodyphus dumicola. The sequence continues at coordinate 105,230,611 of NC_140771.1, forward strand.
TCGTGGTTATCGAAACTGGCGGGAAGTTTCTTTGACGATGGTATACAAAAACTGGTCACTCGCTATGACAAGTATTTGATCATTGGCAGTAACTATGTTGAAAAATAGTTTAAGACATGTATTTTCATGTAAAAATAAAATTGGATTCGAAAAAATTGTTTTACTTTTTTTTTTTTTTTCAAAACGGTATTTAGTTTCCGAATATGCCTCGTATATCATATACTTTTGGTGAGGACGATTGAAACTAAAATGGGAGGTGCACATCTACATGTTATAGCAATCCCACATACAAAATTCCAACATTCTAAAGCTATTATTTTTTAAGTTATGCGAGATACATACATAAATACGTACGTACGGTACAGACGCCACGAAAAATTCTCTTCAGAATTCATTTTAAAGCAATTTTATAATTTTTTTGGAGGAAAAGAGTCTTTTATTCTGTCCTTACGTACAGATAAAAGTTGAAAGGCTCATTCACTGATAATTCACTGATAACCAAACAGAGACAATCTTATTGCTTTATTATAACAAGGTAAATACAACTGATATTATTGTTTCGCGGTACCTAGTAATATGAACTGGAATGATGCTCACTTATATTTTGAAGAATGATTTCTTGACACATAGAATGCCTTTGGATTTGCTGATTTCTTCATTAGTTGTTGAAGAACGCAGAATAGGCCGTAGAATAAAGTCAGATAATACATAGAATTCAATGAAAGTAACTGGCTTCGAATAAAAGTTTTTTACTTCCTTGTACGAAATAAAGCAAGCATTGTAGTCGCGAAAAATTCCAGGTACCGTATTTAAAAAAAAATATCCATTTTTACAGCTATCGAATGCACTTTAACGATGTTTTTGCGGGACGTCTCTGCGTATAGACAAAATAAAGGACTGTTTTTCCCAAAAAAATTATAAAACTGATTTAAAATGGATTCAGAAAAGATTTCTTCCTGGCGTCTGTACGTACGTACGTGCTTATGTATGTATGTATCTCGCATATCTCAAAAACAAATAGCCTTAGAACGTTAACATTTTGTATATAGAACAGCTATATGATGTAGTTGTGCACCTCTGTTTTTTTTTTTTTTTTTTTTTTTTTTTTTTTGGTGGCAATCAGCCACACCAAATGTAAATATACACTCTGTTGCTCGTCTCCGTGAGCTCAATTTTTTTTATATGTTAGTAAATTGTGCATTTTTTGCTTTAAAAATGATTTAATTATGTTGTTTTTATCTTCCGACTAAGTTTTTTATTCATTTAGTTAACTTGCATTGCAAGAAATGAATATCGTTGGTAACACTCCCTACCGACGATATCGAGAAAATACTTAGCTCAACGCGCGCAAATTGCAGAAGTGAGATGTTATTGTTTGAAGTCACACTCTAAACTGTTTGATATAATTCCATTTTCTGTTAATTGATTAACTGATTTTCTGCGGATATAATACAAAGAAAATTGGCGCCTAACTCGCGGCAGCAGTATAGAGTTTCAGAACGCGTTGAATTTATTTTTGTGCTATGATAGCCATTTTGTTGTCTTGTATGAAAGGAATGGACCTTCTTACCCCAGAGATGCATTGCTAACATCTACCCGGATGTGTATAATTAAGATAAGTAATCTTGACTTAAAACTATTGAATTATATTTGATTATTTGTAGTATTAGAATTATAATTGCTACTAAGTTTTGAAGTATTGTGAACCAGTAGTGTTTATTTCCAGTTATTGCGAAGTTGATTTCTCTTGTATAACCTAAGTGCTAAAAATTAGCAATGATACCTAAGGACTGAAGGACGAATTTAAAGGCACTTAAAATTCAAACAAGTATAAAATCAGAATATTAAGCTTTAACAGTCATAGTGTGAACTTTAACTGAGACTTTACGACATTGTTTAATTTTCGCAAAAGGCAAAATGTCCTTTTCGGTTAGAGGGAGAAAAGGGAATTTAAAACTTCTTGCCCTTGAACTGGATTTAGTCGTGGCCGACAATCTAAAAGTGATACATTAAAAGAACTCATAACGAAATCCGATAATTATGATAAAGACTTGTATGAAAAATATGTTGACTAATATAATAGAACAAAGACTTGAGAAAGAGAAACAAGCTAAATTAAAATTAGCCAAAGAAAAGAACAAGAATAGCTCAAGAATTAGCCAAAGAAAAAGAAGAAGAGCGAACTTATGAATTCGAACGCTTGAAACTTCAACGTGAAGTTCAGAAGACACCCTTCTCCACTAAGATCTTAAGAGAATTTTACTTGAATATGATCCTAAGGATAATGACATGACCTTGCTCCTAAATCTTTTCGAGAGACAACTGAAGTTTTTAAAGGTTCCAGAAGAAACTTAGGTTCCGTATTTAGTGGTACTGTTGCCAACTGAAATTGAAAAATTGATTGCTCGGGAGCCAAAAGAAGAGTCAAGAGATTACCAAAAGATGAAGGCAATGCTTCTAAAGAGATATGAGCTCACCGCTGATAAATTCCGACAACTGTTCGCTCTACATCGAAAGAAACCAGAAAGTATATGGGCTCTGACTCCAAATTAATCTTTATTTTTACAACTCCGTTTCATCAAATAACGTCAATCCATGTTTTAAATCAAAAGTAATCTTTGTTTCGTTTTTAGCAAATGTAAACACCTCTTTAGAACAATATCATTAGTAATCTTTTGTTGCCATTCCAAGAACAACAAAAATTGAATAATCTTTTTGTTGCCATTCTGAAAACAACAAAAATTGAATAATATTTTTGTTGCCATTCTGAAAACAAAAAAATTCTGAAAACAACAAATATTAATCAGTATTTAAAGTTTCTGTATAAGTTCAAGCCACAACAGTACTTAATCAGTATTTAAAGTTTCTGTATAAGTTCAAGCCACAACAGTACTTAATCAGTATTTAAAGTTTCTGTATAAGTTTAAGCAACAACAAGGACTTGGCCTGATTTCTACTTTGAACTGATCAGTTATTTTGAAAATTGGCTTAGAGAATTAAATATTACAAAATTTGATGATTTGAAGCAGCTCACTATAGCTGACCAAATGAAAAAGAGAGTTTCTCAAGAAATAAGACATCACTTTTTGGACATTTGGCCGAACTTAAACTCGCCTGCAGAATTAGCAGAAAAGTTGGACACTTACGATTGTTTACACAATAATCAAAGCAAAGCTGCAATCTCACCAACTCGAAAGACCACGGACCATTTCCAACCTATTTCGAAAGATTTGGTATTTCACACACCAATACATGCACTTGCGGTCAAACAGGAACGCCTCAACACTGTATCACGAACTCTCCGTTAACCAAAGATTTTCATATAAACATGCCTTCTACAAAGGCATTTAAAAAATTCTTAGTTAAACAAAAATATATAGTACAAAAAATCACGAAAACAATGCAAATACTAGGAAGACTAAGAACAGATCTATGTCAAGTTATATAATTTATTCAAATGCTAAAAAATAAATATCATTTAAAGGATTCTACTTTCAAAATTACCTCTAAATATACATATGGAACATTTGTAATAAATCGTGATATTAAGATATGTCAAATAAAAAATTATAATAATAAATAAATTTATTTATTCAGGGAAATACAATGCATTCATAAAGGAATTGAATTTTAAAATAGGCATTTACAATGCAGAAGAAGAAATTTATAAAGAAGCAATACGATTTAAGAGTAAAAGTAAATCTAAAGCGCAGATCTTTCAACTGTTCCTTAAAAGAAGAATATGGAGGCTACGTATGAAAATGGAGAATTTAATTCTTACAGGAAGATTCTACAAAGAAGAAAGAGAAAAGTATTTAACTTTTATAAAATCGATGCAAATAAGAAATCGATGCACTTCTTGCATCAAGCAAAGTGGAAGAGTGCGAGTCACCGTTAGTGCAGCATCCGTTGTTTTAGTTCCCAAGCTGAACGGTGACTTTCGATTATGTATTGACTACAGGAAACTGAATTCTATAACTAAGTCTCATCCATACCCGCTGCCTAGTATGGATGAACTTCTTCATAATGCAAAGCAAACTAGATACATGTCTACCATAGAATTAAAATCAGGGTATCACCAAGTTAAAATGTACCGTCCAGAAAAAGACAAAAATGTCTTTGCATGTCAGTTTGGAGTCTATAGATTCACCAGGATACCGTTTGGATTGAAGACGGCACCAGCCACTTTCCAAAGATTAATGGATATTTTCCGGATTAGATCAAAAGTTAATACTCTTACTTATCTCAATGATATTATTGTGAAGTGTTCTACTTTTAAAGAGCATCTCGAAGACTTGCGCTTAGTGTTTGAACGACTCTTAAAATTCAAAATTCATGCTAATCGAAAAAAATGTCATTTTTCTTGTTCTAAAGTGAAATATTTTGGACATTATATCACAAATTCTGCAATTGAACTAGACCCTGCCAAAGTAAAAGTCATTTAGCAAATTCCCTCACCAAAGAATGTGAAAAACAAGTACACTGCTAAAAAAAAAAAAAAAAAAAAAAAAAAAATGGGACAGTGCTATATCTCCCGTGTTCTACTGGGGCGACTCACGAAATTCAAATTGCGTTCTTCATGTCTCGAAAGCGCGACTTAGGATAAATATTAGATTTATATATAACACTATTCTAACATAAGTATTTTGACACAAAATCGGACTTTTTCTGAAATAACATACCAATTTTTTTACATAATTCGATTCTACGACTCAAATTATGCCAGAATACCAAGTTTTGTAAAAATCGTACGAGTAGTTTTTAAAATATTAGCTCTCAAAATTTTACCTCCTCAATATTAATTGAATTTGGCAAATATTTATTTATATCTCTTTTTTTTTTATTAAACTTTTTTGATTTTTTCTCTCACATTTCGAAATTTATGTTCATTCCAAATAAAATTTACCCATTTTTTGTGTTTTCTTTTTTAAATTTCTATTTTTAAATAATTTTTATAAATTTTTCGAAAAAAATTTTGAATTATAACCTATAAAATTTTTACCATAATGTTAAAGTAGGTATAATTTGAAATATATCTGCAAAAAATTAGACTTTTTTATTCAAAATTTTCTAAGATATACACAAATTTACATATTTTCGCGTTTTGAAATTTGGCATCTTTTTTTTGAGCGATAATAACGCCAAATGTGGTCTATGGATTTTGTTACACTATATTGACACAGCTATTTTTAACCTTAAATTTCAAGTAAAATTTTACGGAGAATTAATTATATGACATTTTTTCCCTCAATGATGCGTAATAAATATTTATTAGTACTATATGAAAAGCTATTTTTTAAATAAATTTTTTAATATTTTTTTAAATTTCTCTCTTATCTTTTTTTTTTTTTTTTTTTTTTTAATAAATAAGAGTAAATTTTTACCTTCGGCGTTTTATCGTCTGCTACTTTACTTCGTTTAAATCGAATTGTCTAAAACTGAGAATTTTCGTTTGATGTTTATTTGAATTTTATGACATTAACTGCACAATTTATTTCTAAACAAACTGATGCTTTTGAAGTGGCTGAAAGAGCGGCTGGTACTATCATCCATATTTTTAAAGCAGAGTATATTTTTATAGAAACATAAGATTTAGAATAATCATTTGTATAAAAGTCAAATTATGATATAAACATACAGCCCTCTAGAGACTGAATTAATGGAAGTTCAATGGTTATGCAGAAATGATCTGCAGCTACTTAATCGCTGGATAAGTCAGCAGATGCTGTGGACAAGTAAGAATAATTATATAAACGACACCCAACATTCTGAATTCAATTAACAACGTGGATACGATGTTTATTAAATGAATTCAAGAAGTTTTAAAACATAAAAAATCAACTCATTTTTTATCCTAAAATGTATTTTTGTGCGTAGTGTATTTTCATTATTCTAATTTAAAATTCTAATAATTCTTAAAATTCTACTTTAGAATGTAATTGTCAAGAACTGAATCCTAATCATCAGTAATATAATAAGTAATTATTACAGTTATTAATAAATCCTTCTTATAAAGTAATTGCAAATATTTCAAAAAACTTTCTGTCTGAATGCAAATATTTTTCTGTGAAAATATTTTTAATTTTATATTAATCAAGATTGCACACGATATTATTTATTTGCACTTCAGTTCTTAACGTCAGTTCTAGTAGAAGTTACAAATCAATTATATTTAATTAAAGATTGGATTGGATTGGATTATTTAATTATGGCAAAGCACACGAGGGCTATCTGCCTAAAGGGAGGGATGCCTTCGTGGAGGACTTTCTAAGGGAAACTGGCTCGTATACACGTTACATATGGGGAAAACCACGAAAACACCCATGCAACCAGCCCGTTCGCGGGATTCGAACCTCGGACCCAACTACCAGTGATCAGCGTCTTTACCGCTCGGCCGCTGGTGGGCTATTTAATTAAGGAATGACCATCTAAGTTTAGAAACAGCGTACCGTAACAGCAATTCAATTATCTGCGCCGTATCTTTCATGTTACTCCCGATTGGCAACCTACATGATTTTTAATGAGTATTCGGGTTTTGCTAGTAACTTCACTTGGAAATCGCGCTTAAACTAGGTTAGTTGGTTATTTGAACATAGAAAGAACATGGGAGCTATTTGATTAAGATGCTTTCATAGAGAACCTTTGTAAAGAGAACCTAGAAAACTACGAAAACCAACTATGCAGCCTAGGTTAGACTTCGCAACAAACAATTAGTATTTAACAAGCTTCAAATGCTAGGTAACTGGTGAGGCTCCAATTAAATCTCCAATTTAATATTTTATTTGTAAATATTTAAAATATGGTTGTATTCTTAGACACAAAAAGCAGAATTTAAGTTTTGTTAACTCGTTAGTAAACTACCAAGCCGTAGTGTAAATGAATATTCAATTTCTTTTGCAATAATTGTATTCACATAATATTCTTGGAATATGAGGTAAAGAAGGAACGTTCTCGGAAGATTTAAAGAAGTGTTTAAATTCAGTGATATTAGGTTTGCCTTACAAGCTCAGGATCAAAACGATTCTGCAATTGCCCGAGTAGTTGACTTGTAAATGGCTGTGAATTAAGCAGATGACTTTTAATCTTACGTTTTCAGTCAGAAAACGTATCCCCCCCCAAAAAAAAGTATTTTGTATTGCATGGCAATGCATCTTTTTATTATTCAATAACCAGTCGGAGAACCGCTTGTGTTCCGAAAATAAGTATGTGTATTTAATCGTCCTGCATGTTCTTCAAATTTGTCTTTTTGTGGTTTTTTTTTTCTTTCCCAAAAACTAAAGTTGCCTCTCAAAGGAAAGTTTTTTGACATTGAAGAGACAAAAGGAGTATGACATCTACTTTTAGAGGCTTGTCAAAAACAGATCTCTACAAGCCCTTCCTTTCATTACATGTTGTGCAGTCAAACAAAACGTTGCATCAGCGTACATTCTATAATCTATTTTTATTACACTCTGATTACTTTATAAACATACAATGAATATATACTAAATCTTTTACTTTAGCTTAAGTAATTCGGAATTTTTGACGGAATTGTTGTCGGAACTAGGACTTAGAAGATAGTCAAATTAAATATTTCGATAACCCAATAAATTCAAGGTCGAAGTTCAATATTTTATTTTTAGAGGGAGGGGGAAATTTTTTCAGTTTTGGTTCATTATCCTAAGTATATTTGCTTCGATTCTTTATTTTCAATAAAAGCGAAAAATTTATGCTTGGTATACATATAACGCATAGCTTCAAATTAAAATTTGATAATATACAGAGTGGTTATAATTAAAGTTCCACATTGAAACGGTCGTAAAAGGAAAACTACTGGATCAAATGTTATCAAACTTGGTAATGGTGTAAAGGAGGTCATGAGAATTTATTTTCCGCGAAAAAAAGGAAGTTCGAAACCTCACCACCAGGGGGGAAATGGCGCTGTATGCAATATTGTTAAACGAAATATGGGCCGGAATCTAACTTAACCTTTTGTTACACGGGTTTAATATGTTGTATACCCTTAAGAAACTTTGAAGTTGGCAAATTACCATTTAAAAGCGTTAAATTCGATAAAGGTCGAGTGCGTCATCCGTGTAAGTGAGAAATTCGTCCGTGAAAAACATGAATTAGCGATTAGAAAGTGTGAGATCACAAATCACTCGCACAAGTGCGTACAATCTGGAAATCGTTTTCTTACAGATCGCTAATTTGTAATTTTTGAAGCCTGAATTCGGCCCTAAAACATGAAGATTTAAAAACGCTTTTAATCGTTTTGTGCCAAAGAAATCCCTCATGTTATCTGCCTAGTTCCATTGCATTCTCCTACTGCATTCGATTGCATAGCAGTCATTCCACACCGTCTGGTTTCATAACTGAACCATTTTTCTCTGAAAAGAAGTCGGCAGCTGGATCACTGTGATTGCACCTCGCTTAGAGTCAATGTTAAAATGTTTCGTGATACACGGACTGCACTAACGTGGCATTTTAGATACTAGGATTTTAATGCAGGGCTGGGCCGCACCTCACATGTATCGCACAGTTACTTAGGCAACATTTCACGAATGAACGTCTTATAAGCCGACACTTCCCCTTTTCCCACCAGACCTCATCCTCTGTGACTTTTGGCTATGGGGTTATCTCAAAAGCACTGTTTATGGTGATAATCTAAACAATTTGGCAGAAATGAAAAATGTGATACACTGACATGTCCGTAACATTCCTCCTGATATGCTAAAAGCTGCTGTTGAGAATGCAGTTACAGGATTTAACTTGCTTTCGGAAAATGCTGGACGCTACATTGAACATGCTTTGTAACACGTTTCGGAAAATATTAAACACATTTTAAACAGATGTTTTTGTGTCTTATTTCATTTAACAATATTGTAGACAACGCCATTTTTACCCTGGTGGTGAGTTTTTGAACTCTTTTTTTTTTTTCCGCGGAAAATAAATTCTCATAAACTCCTTTACACGATTCCCAAGTTTGATAACATTTGGTCTGGCAGTTTTCCTTTCATGACAATTTCAAATTGAAATTTTAATAATAACCACCATGTAAAAAAGTTTTAAAAGATTTTAAAGTTTTTAAAAGATTAAAGATTTTAAAGCTTTAAATGATTGACAGTTTGGTTCAAGTCCCAGCTTTAAAAATATATATATAAATATAATCTTTTATATTAATCCTCTTAGAAAGAATGTTTTAAGAAGCTAATTTTTCTCTCGAAAAGCTAATTTTTCTTTCTTATAGATTGTATAAAAGAACATGATCTTTAATATGATTTAGATTGTTTCAGCCGATATAAGAATCGGATCACTCGGTGGTACAGAACAAACCCTGCTGGACTGTTTTATTTCTTTGTCATTTAGCAAAAATCTTTTAATTAAAATATTTATCCTTTGGACTTCGCTTTAAACTTTATTTATAGTTAAAATGACTAGAAAATGAAAAGCTGTCTTTAGCTGAAACGCAATTCATATAATTGATATTTTAAAAAATTGACAAGAATGCAAAATGTATGGAAGTCTAGCAGTCGAAAAATCTTAATTTTCTTGTCTGAGCACTGAAAATAACTGTAGAAGGAAAGAAGAAAATTAGGGAGAAAAGTAAGCAAAAATTTGCAGGGAAATTTGGCTGTCAGACATACCAAGATGTTCAAAAAGTTGGACGCTTTCGAATATACTTTCAGGATACTTCAAAGAATTTAGGTGTTCAAAGAGAAAACACTTGGACGTGTACACCAGCAAATACCATCAATTGAGCTTGTGTTAACAGAAAAGACAAAAACGATATCATTGCAGATTAAAGTGAAGAGCGACTGGTTTTAAACTATATGGTTGTGTAAATTACGTTATAGAACATCATATCGTATCATAAATGGAGAATCCCATGATTTTCTCAGTCGAATTATTTGAAGATTCAGGAGTTTATCTAGTGATGTATGTGGATGTCACCTAAAGATGTTTTTTTTCCCTTCCTGATGAAACAGTGGTCGAGCGGTAAAGTCGCTGAACACTGGTAGTTCGGTCTTCGGTTCGAATCCCGCGAACGGGCTGGCTGCAACCCGCGAATCCCGCGAACGGGCGTTTTCGTGGTTTTCCCCATGTGTAACGTGTATGCGAGCCAGTTTCCCTTAGAAAGTCCTCCAGGGAGGCATCCCTCCCCTTAGGCAGATAGCCGTAGTGTGCTTTGTCATAATTAAATAAACCAAAACCTTTTGATGAAACCAGTCTTTCCTTTCATCTCATACCTTCAAAATGTTTAGCCTCTAAAGACTGATAAAGGCTCTGACGAAATACTTCGTGAAGAACTTTCTAAGGGAAACCAGCTGTCATACGCGGTACACATCAGAAAATCCACGAAAACGCCCATGCAACCAGCTCGTTTACCGGGGTTCGAATCCCGCAGTGAACTACCAGTGTTCAGCGACTATACCGCTCGGCCGTTTGTGGGCCTTTATGAAATGGAAGGCGACAACTTTATTTAAAATGATTGTCAGAAATACCAAAATGTTTCGAAAAGTTGGATACTTTTTAATATACTTTCAGAATGCTTAAAGAAAAAGAGAAGAAAAATAAATTTTTTCGTAAAATTTAGTATTCGTATTTTTTTAAATTTTAAACTTTTCAATCTTATGATATTTGATTCTTGCGATTTCAAAAATAAAATATTTGACTAAAATATGAATAACATTTTAAGAAACCAAATGTAGGATAAAATTGTGTAAAGCAATGGCCGCAATGATAAAACTGTTTAAAGCAGTGTATGCAAGGCATCCTAAGTTAAAATGTCGGTTATACGTCTCTCTTATTTATATATATCTTTTCTGAACGAAACATTGAAAGGCGTGTAAAACTGTGCTTTATTGTATTTTCTCTTTTAATATAGTATGCAGTTTTCAAACGCATCGTAGTCTGGGTTACAAAGTATTCTTCCGAAAGAAACGCAGTTCAAATAAATAAAATAAAATTCTGGAAAATTGATATTAATAAATATATTTAAAATGCTCAGTTCGAAGGAATAAATAGAAAATTTTAAAACAATTATCTGAAGAGACAATGCAACACAAACAATTAAAATAAAAGTATAAAAATTTAAAAATTACCTAAAATACTAACTATGACGAAATATATATATAAAGAAAACTATTTGAAAAAAAATAAATAAAAATAAACGTTGCACCATTATTTACGCAGTTCGAATAGGTAAATAGAAATTTTTAAAACAGTTATTCGAAAAAAAAAAAAAAAAGTTCAACTTAAACAATTAAAATGATATTCGAAAAAGAAAAAATTACTTAAAATAATAAGTTATAATTAAAAATATAATATAAAGAATATTATTTGGAAAAAAGGAACGATGGTGACTTTTTTTCCTCTCACGGGAAAGGAAACTAGGTTGCCATTTATTAAGAAGTTCGCCAAGTAAAGTATTCTTGGCGCAATCTGACAAAAAAGTGCCAACATAAATTTGTGAATTTCTCCGTAAATTTCGCTCCAAATTTTACAAAATTTCGTATTTAGGCGTAATTTGAGTCGTAGAATCGAAATATGTAAAAAAATTGGTATGTTATTTCAGAAAAAGTCCGATTTTGTGTCAAAATACCTATGTTAGATTAGTGCTATATATAAATCTAATATATATCCTAAGTCGCGCTTTCAAGACATGAAGAACGCAATTTGAATTTTGTCAATTGGCCCAGTAGATCGGGAGATATAGGACTGTCCCATTCTTTTTTTTGAGCAGTGTACAAAGTTGTTTCCGCACCTCCGCTCCAGCATCCATCCGCAGGTGGCGAACTTCGCCATTTTTGGTTTTCTTCCCCCCTTTCATTCTCTCTCTCTCTCTTTCTATTTTACACTGATTTATAGACATTTATGAATGATTATAATTGCCATAGATATCTTTAAGCCATTAAAGGATTACATTCATCTTCGTTAACAGAAATGTATAAACACTGTTGCATTAAAAATCTTGAGTGCATATCAAAGAAAGCAAACTTTTCTTGAAATGCCAGTAATAAAGTTTTACAGGGTGATACTATTAACCAAGAACCGTGGAAAATGTTTTCTCTGCAAAACTCTCTTTTCTTTCTTTTTTGCCCTCTGATAAATTATCCAAGCTGGCATAATCTAGGTTATGCCAGTATCCATAATTACTATTTCTTGTTTTCTATAGGGTGTGTCTATAATTTATTGACTGGTTAAAGATATGATTTAAATAATATAGAATAAGAGATAGAGAACAAAGACTGACTGAATTTTATTTAGCACTTCAAAGAATTTTATGTTAATACACTTCAATATGAGCATGATTAGTTCCTAGGAGAAATCAGGTCTGTTCTCGATTGCTCTCCAGACGTATTTAAACACCTGCGAAGTCACAATCGGTATTTCTGCGGTAATTCGATTTTTTAATTCTTCAATTGCTGCCAATTTCTGTAGCATAAACTCGGTTCATAAGTATCCTCAACAAAAGTAGAGTAGTGTGACGTCCAGAGAACGTGACGGTTATGAAATTGCTTTACCCCTACTAATCCAACGATCTGGAAATGTTTCACCAAGGAAATCCCGTACATATATAGCCCAATGACAGGAGTCCCCCATCTTGTTTGTAAAAAAGAGTTTCCTTTTCAACTTTGGTGTAGGAAACAACTTCTAATTTTGGTGTAGGAAACAATCTCAGCATATCGACCAAATCAGTTGATGGCTCCGAGAAAAATAAATGACCAGTCACTTTGTTATGAGTTTTTGTTTCCCAAATGTTAACTTTAACCTAATTTACCTTAGACATTGCGGGTTTCTGACCGCTAAATCCTGCAGTTACGTCGATTAACGTCTTCTGAAACATGAAAAGTGTTGCTTTGTCACTAAATACGAGTTTATGAAGAAACTGATCAATAAGGTCAAGTATATCTACAGAAAAGTTTTTGCAAACGTCTCGATCATTATGTTTGGATTTTTTGACAAATCTACAATACGTACGCAATCAGTTTCAATTATTCATGAATAACTTCTTAAACAACCGACCTGTGAATTCCTGTTTGTAGGCTCGAATGGCAAATGGATTTACTGGAACTGCGCACATCACATATCGAATGGCGGAAACATTTTCATCACTGACGTTTGGCCTTTACGCAAAACATGTCCGATCTCTCGAAACTTTAACCATCTTTTAATTGACTGCTCCGTTGGCGGAAGTTTATTGAATTTATGTTGGAATTGCTTCTGAACTGTTTTTTGAGACTGCGTTTGCCATAACCAGAGGATTCAACACATTGATTTTTCACTGCATGACACCATTTCGTCTGTAAACAAACAGTTTCTCTGCGACCATTCTCAAAATTAGAACAAATGAAATTCTTTGAACTAATTATATCGATATTTATTTTATTTATATCGGTAAAAATTTATTTATTATTATTCAAACTTCGTAAAATTAAGTTTCAATTTAATTTTGCTATTCGGTAATTAAATAATGCACACCCTTTGCATTTCAGCCAATATTTAAAATGAGAGCTAGAAGAGGAGAAATTCTGCTCTTGCATTTCTTATTTATTTTGTCTAGACGGCTGACGAAAGTAAACTTTGTGATTATTGTAAAACTTATTTACATCTTTTATTACTAGAAGAAGAATTTTTGTTTATATTCCTTTGCTCACTTCAAACTGAAATCCTCTCTACATTTGATTTTTGCAATTCGATGATTGTATTGAAATTTTCTCTCTAAATTGTAGTTCGTTGCTTATTTTATTATGTCAGTTTTTCTGGATAAGTGTCAGAAGTTATCTCCAAAGTTTAATTAACAGAACTTTTCACTTTTATTATTTACAAGCTTTCAAAATGAAATTTAAACAAAGAATCGCAATTTAAAAACTTTATAATAACTTTGAATGACACTGCTGTGTGTGTAGACATGGCAGCTGAAAATGAGAAACGTTGAATAAAATCTTTTACTGAATTTAATTCGCAATTTGAGTAAGCAAATTTTAATGCTTCCTAGTGTTTAATACATAGATTTTGACCTCAATAAGCAAAATTTCTCTTCTTGTGCTCTTAAGTTTGCGAAACGAACTACTCTGCAAAATGAATGCGAATGAACTGCGAAATGAATGCGAAAACTGTACTCGTATGAGCAGAAACAATATAAGGTGTTTTGAATGAAGAAAAACATAAGCCACTTTAAAAAATACTGAAAAACTTCAAACCTCCTTCTGATAAATATAATCTTTCTGCTTTTAACTTTTAATTCTTTTATATACTCTGCTAATAACAACTCGATTTACCACGAAACAGAAACTTAAAACAGTACTACGTTACATCAGATTCATCCTACGTAATATGCTATGATATTTTAGTGGTAATATGCTATGACATTTTAGTGCTAATGAAGATATTAAAGCAATAAATTAATAGCTTTAACAAAATTCTTTTTCAAAAATTTGGAAGGATTATGAAATAACCTGCCGAAGAATTATGAGATTACCGATATTGAAAATATATTTGCATTATTGATATGTAATAGGTAAACCTGTATTTTGATGTCTACGAAATAAAAACTGCCAAATAGTCTGAATAATTAAATACTTACTTGCAATGACTTTAAGTTTTTACTTATAAGGTATTTCTCCCACCTTCTCGGCATGCCTTCGTGCTGTGGTGGTCTGCACGCTCGGCGCGTATTCCAGAAGTCCGCGGTTCAATTCCCGGAGAAGGCGTTGCTAATTTTTCAATCTCTCTTGCTTCCAAAAATAATGTTATTACATACTTAAAATAATATTAGCATATCTGAAATACATGTCATTATTTTTTAAAGTAACTTTGAAAAGCCATCATATTATTAACAATCAGGAATCTTGACGGAAACACACCCTCATCTGGTATTTGTACTTTCAGTTCTATCTGCTGGCTGATCTTGCTGACAATTGCATCAAAAGAACACACGGAATGAATGCCTTAGACCTCACGAAAGTGATCTCAAATTCAAATTGCATGCTAGCCAAATGCATGATGTGGAAACAGCTGACGGACCAAAATTTTTTCAGGAAATGAAAAATTTTATTAATAAAATAAAAAATATTTTCAATAAATTTTAAATTTCGCTTATTAAATATTTATTGAAACATACATAAACAATAATAATTCTATCGCAAAGGAAAAATGTTTAGTTTATTTTTTATCTGACATTTAAAGTCCCCAAAGATCCCTAAAATATTTCTGTTCGTTACATTTTGTAATTCAAATATATTGACAGCCAGATTAAATTCTCAGACCGATACTTTTTACTTCCTTGTACGAAGTAAAGGAAGTAATCTAATCACGAAAAATTCCAGGTACCATATTTCAACGAAAATATCCATTTTGATCGCTATCGAATGCAATTTTACGATGTTTTTTGCGCGATATCTGTAGGTAAGGACAGAATAAAAGACTCTTTTTCCCCAAACGAATTATAAAACTGGTTTAAAATGGATGCAAAAGTGATTTTTTTCGGGGCGTCTGTACGTATTTGGGTATGTATCTCGCATAACTCAAAAACGAATATCCTCAGAACGTTGAAATTTTGTATGTTGTATTATTTTGCTGTTTGTTTTTATGTTGTATGTATCTAATAGAAAACATAATATAAAAGCCAATAATTCAGAAGTCAAAAGTATTTGAAATATTTACAAAAAAAATTTATGGAAGCAGGCTTTAAAATTAATCATTGATTGAAAACTTGAAGAAATCTCAGAAAGCAGGAATGTTCAACAGAACTTACCATTTACTTTCGTTTACTGCAAGCCGATGGATGAGCTTGTCTAAAAAACTTCGAGATCTAGTTTTTTTTACTGAGATACTGTTTATTTTATTAAAGTCCTAAGAATGTTTAAATTATTGTCAAATGAAAATTTCTTCAGCAATATCTCAAGTCATAATTGAGCATAATTTCTGTATATACACAGAAAGTGAAACTGCTTTTTAATTAATTATACACATACTTACAGAACATATATTTATAATTCAATTACATTAGTTTGGACCCTCATCCCTCTCCTGAGCAGTACACTCTTAAAAAAACAGAGATAAATCGCTCCAATTCACCAGTGCAAAGAGCCAAACTATTGTAATTCTTTAGGTGCGTTAAGTTTCTTGAAATCTTAGCCACTAGGCCATTTAGTTTCGTGGCAGAAACTTTTGCCATTATTTGCACTCCTCCACTGAAGATATGTGGAACCATGAAAGAAAGTTTCAAAAAAATAAGAAGAGCATTCTGGAAGATAAATTGTTATTTTCAAATTAAAAATAACATAAGACCGTACCTGGATACCGTGTTTACCGAAATTTAGATGGTAATATATTCTAATCATTAACTGAATATTAAAAGGATGTCGATTCAGTGCTTCTTACGTAAACTCTTTTTCTTTCGCAAGAAACAAAAAACAGAATTTTAATATTAATGTTTTAAATACTCATCATTTTGTTTTAAGATCCTAATGTCTTTGCTAGGAAAACAAATGTTTTAGCGTTAACAATGATTTCTAAGGGATTTGAATTTTTTTTTCATCCTATTAAGCTTTTCATCCACTAAACTGCGTTGGAAACCGCTATTGCATTATTGATCCGATAGTAAAATCGAATACAAATTGAATGGAAAGCTGTGGCATCCAATATTCAGCTTAATATGTTCAAGTAAATATAAGATTAAAACAGTAAATTTTAAGAGGCTACTTTTAATAATCATTACTAAGAAAGATATACTTCTTATTTAAAACAGTTTTTCGTGCAATTCTACTTAAAGCTAAACTTTCATAGATTCATTAAAATCTATTCAGATTCATTAAAATATATAAAATCCCTGATTGCAATATCAAATTAAAGTCTAGAATCAAAATGATATTGTTTTTCAGTTTATTATAAACATCCATCTGTTTTCACCCTAAACTATTTCTATCCAAAGTATGCAAGTTATTCTTTTGATAGAACATCACCCAAAGATTTCGAACTATTAAATTTGCAAGAAAACTACTAAATTAAACAAACGCGATTCGAAAACAGAGAAATTACGATGTCTATTCATCTGTAATTTCACAAATTAATAATTGAATACAGTCCATAAAAATAGAATTTGACACTGTCAAATGGAAAGACATAAAATTTGAATTCCTCCTTTCAAACAGAAACAAAATAGGAATTAAAGTTCACCTTTAAAAGAGTTATATATTTAATACTTTTTTTATAGTAGACATTTAATCATTGATTGCTTAGTTTGTAAGGAATTTATTTTTTCTGACCAGTTATTTTATGTTCAGAATCTATACTTTCATTTCTCCCTTTCCGTTTTCCTGCCACCGTGCTAATTTTAGTTCGCGTGTATTCAAAGGTAGAAAAAGGTAGTATTTAAAGAAAGGTTTTCGAATGCTTAGAAAAAGCGTGTTCTGCCTGTTGAAGATCACGTTACTGGTTGAAACCTCTGAATTGATGCTGTTACGAATTTATATATATATCTGTATATGTGTAAATAATTTTAGTGAAATTACATGTGAAATTGTAGTATCTTTATCGTATAATATAACATGTAAAGATTGGATAGAAGGAAGCTCTGCAAAAAAATAAGATTACAGGGGTAAGTCTACTTAACATAGAGTTAAATGGCATTTCGCTAAAGTGGTGAGATATCGCCAAGCTGGCGATGGTTTTGGCGACAAATTATAGTCACCAAATTTGTGTAGAAACAGCCAAAGTCGCCAAACCTGGCGTCCGTTTGATGACATTTTGGTCCGGTCCCTGTATAACTGTAGTTGCTACTGTAATTGAGTAACTATAAGTAATTCCTATATGTAATTGCAACCGTATCCGACCCTTATATGTAAAATATGCCTTCCAGTAATTTTGAGGAATGGAGCTGCTGGAGATTTCCCACCAAGCAGGTAAAAACTATATAAGATCGGAAAGAGCATCAGTTATCAGTTTCGGTTCAGAGTTGAGTTCGGAGTATTGTGAGATCTTCGTGCTAGTTTCATTAGTTAAATTAGCTGTAAGTTGTGTTTAACGTTTTTAGTACTTTGAAGTGATAAGTACTAATTGTGCTGTATCTTACTGAAAAAAAGAGAGTACTTTTGTGGAAATTTTCAGAACTGTAAAGTGTTTCTTTTGGTAAAATAAATTTGTATCAAGCTATCATCGGTTCTGTGGGCCTTCAATCCATTACGAAACCGTATGCACGCAACAATATTTTCTTCTCCATTAATCTAGTGTTACACTAATTTCACGTTCTCTTATTTAGGAATTTTACTGTGCAGTAGGAAATTTTATAAATTTGAAAGCAAAGTTTAAAAGTATTTTGTGCGCAGTTTGAATATGAAGACAGGATGACTTTTATTCTATTTTAGAATAGTTTATGAAATTGTAACAAACAATACCTTATTTACGTTGTTGAACATTTTACTTTGATATCTAAAAATTTTAATTCCATTCACAAATCTTTGCAGATTCGCACTGCCAAAATATTTTGTTCCTAGATCATCAAAATATTTCTTCAAAACCTTCTTCTAGCTCTTATTTGATATTTGCTAATATTTCAAATCACGAAATAAACTCGCTTTATAACAGGCCCAGTATCATCTGCAACAGAAATTCATTTAAGGATTTATACAATATTTTAATATTTCATCTGTTCCATCTGTTTAAGCTTTTAAAAGATATTCTTTCAAAGGTAAAATGTGTTCTTAGTTTTATCAATGAAAACCAGAATATTCTTAGCATGACAATTCCAGTGGTAAAGTGAATGTGGCAATTTTATAAGATGAAAAATATAAATGCGCGTAAATTTAAAGTATAAAAAATAAAATATTTATGTGAAACGGATGTCTCTTTTTAAGTTAGCATTAGGGGTTAAAAATCTATCAACTCGAAATATTTTTAATGACATGAGCATTCTTTCTTTGTGATTAAACAACCATACACTGGTTATTGTTCACACTATTTCCCAATTTAGCTGGCAATTGTCATAAATTTAAAATTTATCCCAATTAAAATTTCCATCATTTGCGTCTTCAGAGTCTTAGAAGACATAAAGTTCGAAACCATTTAAATTAATTTTATTAATGCAGGAATTAAATTACACGAGGAGTAATACCGTGGGACTATATATTTGAGCGTTTATCATAGGCGATTGCATTTTGAAAAACTAAACAAATTAAAAGCATTTTAAATGATTATAGTTTTGTCCACTGATACTTTTTGCTAGAAATAAGTTTAAATTTTTATAAGAGGTCCCCAAGATGAAAAAAATTACAATTAATTAGTATTAGCTTATCTTATTATGCAGCTACGCAGCTTTTTGCAGATTTATAGTTAAAGACACACGTACTGCCCGAAAAATCAACAAGATAGTTGATAAACTCAGGAACTTGGGCACATACTTATGTCTAATCTAAAGCAAGCGTGATAAGGAATGATATGCAAATGCAAGGTGGAGTGTGCGATGCCATGTGCACACTCCACCTTGCATTTGCATGGTATCATTATACACTGGGTACGCATGGTATCATGTAATTTAAAAACCACGTCATACAAACTCCATATGTATGTAACTACAATATCAGCATGATGTGCTACGAACAGCTCATAAACTAAAACTGTAAATATTGCAAATGAACTGAGTCAGTAATGAACATTACGCACTGAGATCAGTAATCGCATATATAACTATGCACTTTGCAGCGCGTAAACTGCCTTCAACAGAACAGCAATATGTCAATACTGGTAAATTAAGCAATGCAAGACAGTTCATGTCCTACGCGTACTAATACAATCACATGCATATAACGCAACCTATTCTAAGGTGCGAAATGTAAATAATGAAGAAATGCACAGATGTAAAATTCTGCAGTAATATGCTAATTGTAAATGCAAAAGTAATCTATATATATTAGGAATGGCAATGTAATCCATTATATGTTTTTTGTACGCAGTAAATATGTTAATGTAATGATTAAGCAATGTATTATAAGCGTAAAGCACTTCGGTACAGAATGGCATTGTAAAGCTTACTGGTTTAAGTATAAGGAGTAATGTAATATGCACATTCGTATAAGTTAATCAGTATAATTTATCCTGCATAATGTTTCACCTGTGCATAACAAATTCTCCTGCATATAACTTAACACGCATCATGTATATATCCCCTTCTGTGCATAATGTTTTTCCTATGTATCACTAATTTCCTTATGTATAATTTAAATGCGCAGCCAGTGCAAAACAACATTATTACAATCTGATGATAATGTATCTGTTACCAGTATACGGCATATTAGGAAAGAAAATTAATGTAATAAGTAGTTGCGAAGTTAATGTAATGTTAAGGTAAGGCGTTATTTCGTCTTGTCAGTCTGATGTGTAGAATATAATGTAATGTGTAAACCATGTATCGCAATATATAATGTAATAAATATGTAGTGTAGTATGTACTGATAAACGAAGTATGCACTATCTTGTTAATTTGATATGTAGTACATAATCTACATAATCTACATTGCATAAGCCAAGTATCGTAATATATAATGTAATCGTAATAGTGTCATATGTATCATAATATATAATGTAATATGTAATGTAGTATGTACTGATTAATAAGCAACATGACACACAATGCAAAGCTCAACTGAAACAATGAGAATGCAAACTGTATAATAGTATTATGTATAACGATGTAGGCAGTGTATAGAGTACAATTGGCATGGTGCTGAGGACAACTCAATATGCATCCAGTGTATAAAGGACTGGATCATGTGTATAAGTTATCATGTATAATTTATCATGTGTATAATCATGTGTATAATTTATCATGTGTATTTATCATGTGTAATAATCTTCATGTGTATTTATCATGTGTATAATTTATCCTGTATAATGCAATACCTGTGTATAACTAATTTCCTGTGAATAATTTAACCTGTATCGTGCTTATAACCCCCTATTGCGTATAATGTTCCTGTGTATCATTAATTTCTCCGTGTGTAATGTAATGCGTACCCAGTGCATAATGATAATGTAATGCGTATCCTGTGTCTAATGCGAATCCTGTGCAAAATAACCCTTTTATAATCTACCAATATAGGGTTTATTAGGAAAGAATTTTAATGTAATAAGTTGATGTGAAGTAAATGTAATGTTAGGGTAAGATATTAATTTGATATGTAGTATATAATGCAATATGTAAATCATGTATCGTAATATATAATGTAATATGAAATGTAAGATAAAGATGGACGTGGTGCTGTACTGATTAACCCAAATAGTAAAGGGACAGTGCCCACGTCCTCCGTCGCTTATCGTTTATCTTATTATGAATTTTGGGAAGAGGGACAGTCAGGACTTTGAATATTTTTTCAGGCGATACTCAAATTACCTGAAAAAAAAACCGAAGTTATTTAACTTAAGCCACTAACATATGTTGACCACCACATGAAACTGAATTTTATTAAACACCAAATTTCAAATTTCCTTCCTTCTACATATGATAATTGGATGCCAGTACTTCTAACATGATGCTTTAATACGATGTTAGAAGTATCTTTAAGAACATTACATTCAGAAAGGTCATTTGAATAGTTGTCTTTAACAATGCTTACTTATGGTCGCCCACAATTTTAATTAATTATATTTTAATTTTGTCATTTTTGGAAGACCTTTTTTAGGAGTCAGAGGGAGTTATTCAGCCATGAAAAACATTCTTTATTCACATTTTTTCTGTAAGAATTATATGAAAATTTAATTTCTTTATAATTTTACTAAAAATACCATGCAATAAAAAATATGGTTGAAAGTTTAACTGCCATGATTCATTTCTTAAACTATGAGTCACCGTTTTCTGGTTCTTTACCTTCTTAATCCTGAAGTTCTTTGAATCATCCTGTATTTCCATGCTTGTCTCGTATTACAGCAACTATGAATAGTCCATTTATTATATTATAGGAACATTTCCCAATATTCCACTGAATTTGCGAAGTATATAAAACATTCAACAGTTTTAATAAAAACTGTTATGTAATAGGTAAATGAATTGCAAATTGCAAAGTAATTAACATACAAATCTGTTGCAATATTATAATTACACAATTAATTAAGTAAATATTCTTAATTTTTAATTTATCTGTGCTATGTTATGTAACTTGAACAATACTTACTTAACTTAAACAATATGGTTAACATAAATATTCTTAATTATTAATTTAACTCTGCTATGTTATGTAACTTATTCCTCCTACGTTATGCCTGCTATGCTGCTGCGTAACTTATCCCTGCTATGCTGCAAGTTTTATAGCTTCTTCTAAAAACAAATTATTTCTGTCTCAAGATGAATAACTTTATTTTAATAGTCTAATAAATATGAATTATTGCACGAATAATGTAGAAGTTAGTATAATTTACAGCATGTATCTTCATCTATCTATTCTCCTATCGGTTATTTCCTTAAACATTTTTGTCTGAAAAATTGTTTTAGTTTTAGTCCTATTTTTAAAATTCAGTTTTAGGAATTTGAATTCTTGAGAAATTTCGTATTAAGCAATCAAATATAATATATATACAAATGTTTTCAGTCCCAAAATATTTCTTTATTTCTGAAGAAAGATTTTCATACAAATGTGCTACAGGGAAAATAATAGATGCAGGCTATATTTTAGAGATGACTTCTTAGACTTAGACTCTGTGTTTTAGGTTAATTTGGCAAAATTTTTTGAAATCATTCCGATGGAAATTCATTGTTGTTTGAATAAATTATTGGGATCTGAAAATATTCAGAATTCTTGTCTACCTCATTTTCGTACCATACAATGAAAAAAAAATTGTTTCGTTACTCCAGTTGATGCTTAAACATCGGCTACGGATTGCGTTTCTCTAAATATTGATCCGAGACACATACTTCCTTTAGTAAAATGTTTTAAAGTAAAGTGCATAATTTCAGGAAAACTGTCTCAAAATTGCAGATGGAGAGAATTAGTCTAAAACGGCCTTACGTTTCTTACCGTTCCTATTGAATAACAGCTTGAATTTCTTAAATATAGAATATCCCCAGATGGTGCTCATAGTTTTTGAACGTTAATGACAGAGAAACTATTAAAAATTACCTCTGATTGGTCGCATGAAGCTGCAAAATCGGTATTGAGCGTGCGTGAGCGCATGTAGGCTTTTTGTTGTTTTTAATTCTATCACAACTTGCTAGACAGCAGACATCAGTATATACGTACATGAAATAGCAGAAGTGACCAGATTTCCGTTCAAGCAACATGTTTTGTCAAAAAATCAAGACTATATGCCAGATGCAAATGCGTGGAAGCTAAATGTGATATTCCGCCACAAGTATGTATAAAAGTTACGTGATTACTTAAAAATTTTAGGAAAATTAATTGTGTCTAATATGAAGAAATAACGGTGCTACAGCAACAGAACAAGAATCAATAAAGTGTGAGGATGGTGTTACAGACTATTTATTATGTGGGTCATAAACCCACGGTCACTGGTTGGTATGAAATATGTGATGCAGATTACCTATGCTTTCCTTCTCGACAATTTGACAGCTGTTTTATGATGTATTCTGCAGTTTTGAAAATGAAGTATCGCTGTCAATGGGCGTCATTTTTAACATCTAACATTCAAGATGTGTGGCAACAAAAAGATTAATGTTTGTCATCAATAGTATTCCTGCTATTAACGCTTAACAAGTTCGAACATTATTTTAGAACACTTCATATTCATCAAGATTTAATAGAAAATAAGAGTGTTCATATATTTCATTACTTGGAAAATTCGTGGAGGTACAAGAGAGACGATTTTAGCGATTTAGACAAGGTTCCTTACAAGAAAAAAAAAAAAGAAAGCTTAAGACGGCGTTAGCTTTTACTCTCGAAACGGGATTTTGAGTCTAAATGGGTGGGCCTTTCACTTTTCAAGTTATTGCCACTAAATATATCGCCTTGCATTATGTTTAAAG
The DNA here is from genome assembly GCF_044657685.1 of Stegodyphus dumicola. NCBI lineage: Eukaryota > Metazoa > Arthropoda > Arachnida > Araneae > Eresidae > Stegodyphus > Stegodyphus dumicola. The sequence goes on from NC_140771.1 coordinate 105,254,564, forward strand.
AAATTAGTAATGAAGAATCTGCATGCATGTATATATATGTTCCTCTAACTATAAAAAAACGATGGTAACGGCGGCTATCCAATTTTGAATAATATAGTCCTCAACACGAACATCAACACCGGGGAACCAGTATCTCGAATTTCGAGATTTATATTTCTTATTTTGTAAATTTTAATGAATTTTTGACTAACAAATTCAACGATCTGAAAGCAGTAGCAACACTGTACGGAATAAAACATTTTTATCTCTAGCGGAATCTTTATCTGTCGGAAGTTCTAAAGATATGCTTTCCAAGTATTTTGCTATTGAACTGAATTTTATGTGGCGGAAGTGCGAAGAACGTGATATTTAATAAGTTAGCACATAAATCGTTAATAAGAAAAAGACAAAAAAAGTTTTTCAAGCCATCTTGTTGAGAAAACTGAACACTGATGTGATGAACCGAAAAAGGGCTGTGAAAAATAGAAAAATGTATACCAACACTTAACACTGCATCGGGAATTCTAAACATATGCTGCTATGATGCTTTTAAAATTTTTGTACTTTTTCTTATGAATTGTATATGGCGTAAATGCGAAGAAAATTATACTTAATAATAAAACTAAAAAGACAAAAAGAAATGGGTTAGCAGGAGTGACTGCAACAGCAGACTGGTCGACTGCGAACCCAGCGAGGGAGTAAGAAACCTTAACAAATCCTTTTGGGCGATCATTAAAATCTGAAACTTTTCGGCTTTAATTGTTTTAGAATTATTTATTTTATTATTATCTTTTTTTTAGCCCAAAAGAGGCTTTTAATCTTGGAATGGGATTTTGCGTCTGTTTATTATAGACAACGAATCGCTTTTCAAATTGTTCTCACCAAAGATTATCGCCCTGTGTTATTTTTAAAGAAATTAAATAGTGAAGAATCTGCATGCATGTATGTAAGCTCCGTCTTCCCGAATAAAATTGATTCTGTGAATGCAGTTATTCATGAGAATGGGCGCATCATTACCAAAGAACTTGCGTCGATGTTTTCTATCAGTGTAAACCTATACCCAGTGGGTTCCATGTACGTTGGCAGATGAAAATTAAGTGATGCACATTCAAAACCGCTAGTTTCCTCCTATGCCGGTTATACGCTTTTTAATATATATTATTTACAAGGTCCGTGAGCTTCCAAGACTTGGTATATGCACTAGTATGCAAAACTTAACCCGCTTTCCTGATTTTGGCCATAATTCCGCAAAAAGTCTACTGGGAGACATGCAATTCATACTACAGAGGCGCAGTGAAATTCAAGGATGAAAAAATTGTAGTTAAAAAAAAAACCCACGACGCATACAATACGGAACGAATAGGAAAAGGCTTTATTCACAGAATGATGTTGGTATAAAAACTGTCTGACTAAATGGCAGAACAACAAATCAGAGAGCTTTAGTAAGGGATTACCTCCCCTAATTTCAATGGTTGAGGTGGACCGTCTGTCGATATTCAACACCAAATCATCTAATCATTCTTTCATTCTTGAAGAGTAAGTGTTACCGCTCTTCAAAGAGCATCTGTCAGGTGTTCTGCGGAAAGGGAGATCATACCGCCAAGCGTCTCCTTAAAATATCACACACATGTTCAAGGGGATTTTAATCAAGCACACTGACCAATCCATTCTGTCGATATCTTCTCTTTTCAAAAGCTCCTTAACAACATGAATCCTGTGTGACCATGCACTGTTATCCATAAAAGTAAAGTCGTCCCCCGGAAAAAACGCGCGTGAGATAAGGTAACTTTACCGCAGTAACGATCTCCGGCAAGAGAATCTCGATAGAAAATGCGAAGTTGTTTCCATTCTTTCATCATAATGCTTTCCCCACACAATCACTCCAGGGGCACCCCAACAGTCCCTTTCTCTGATGTTAGTGAGATGAAAACATGTACCCGTATGAAATGGAACCGAGAATCGTTTGTCACATTTTTTTAAGCAATTTTTACATTTTTCTCCTCAGCAATTGTTTTTAATTACATTTTTAACTTAGATTTCACATTTAGTTTCTGTAGTGTGCACAAGACGGTGACTCCTTTAGTTATGACGTTACTTTTATGTCCTTGCTCTTTCTTTTCCTTTTTTTTTTTTTTTTTTTTTCTTTTTCATATCTTCAATGCTATTTGTTCTGTGGCGTAACAGATGGCAACTGCAGAGAGGATGATAATGCTGTAAGGCTAATTAATTATAGCTACAGGGCCAGCAGTCCTCTTTTTGCTATGTAACTGTAACTGTCAGGCTGAAACTACTCTCATCGGTAAAGAGGTCATGACTCCACAGATGAGGTGTCTAGTCTTTGTTTTCTTTACACCACTGTAAACGCGGTCGTCGATGGTTGCTTTCAATGGTATACAGCGTTTAAGACGGCCAGGGAATAGGCCACCTTTATGAAGTAGTCTGGACACTGTAAACCGGGACACTTGTCGTGACGTTGCGGTGCGCAGTTGCTGAGAAATGCTACCGCTGTCTGGTTTCGATTTCTTTAATCCTGCGTGGAGAAATATTGATCACAATTACCGTTGCTTTACTTGATCAACCACTACTAACTTTTCTTATAACCTTAAATGTCATTCAAAAGGCTTTCTAATCTCGTGAAAGAAAATTGTTATCAATTCCAAAATCTTGGCGGCAGACGTCAAACTACGCCCCTCCTCAAGCTTGCTAGTCATTCCGCCACGAGTAAAGGCGTCCTGATGTTTTTTTGCAGCCATACTTGCAAGTACAATCACACTTTCACTTGCAGAAGAATGCCTGGAAATGCCTCTTCTCTCTTCTTTTTAAGTTGTTTTGCAATATGCGCGCTTACTCCTTGAGTTTTACGTGCTCTGGCGTACACTCTGGCGTGACGATGCTGATATTTGCATATCACCTTCCTACTAAATTGGCTTTTCTTTGTATTGATCGCAAAAAGCCCTTTTCAACAATTTCATAGTTGTATGTTTAAAAGTGAATTTTTTGCTTAACTTTTGCACAGTAATGTAACTGAATCTTTATAACCTAATCTTTTTAGGGAGGATGAATTGTTCCAGATTCTTCAATTATCCCTCGATTTTTTGACAGCATTTACAGTTCCATGTTTTCCAGCTTTCTTCTGTATTTACAGTACAGGCACAAGTGGCTAATGTTTGGCTATCCGTTTCTGTATTTGCTATCTGCTGTCATCCCATACTCAGCTTTCTTTCAACAGAAAAGCGGACAAGGCAGTAAAGAATATTTTTTTCCCGTTTTGTTTCAACATTGCATCATCAGAAAAGGCAAAAATATATGAATCTATCTTAGATTAAAAACTAAGTTATATGGTGTGGAAAACTTAATTAAAATGCTGCTTCCGTCTAGAAAGTTTTGAATACTTTTATAAAAAAATGAAACTGTTAAATTGCATTTCAGAAACTTTAATAAAATATATTACATTTTGTAGCGGTTTTGATTCTTTTCTCGTATTGATTTACTTATACTCTTATTTTAACAGTTAACTGAACTAATACAGAGAACTTAGCAAACGCATTTTTGATACCCATTAGATCTGTTATCTAGATGATACAAGGAGCCCTAATTTAAAACACCTGTAATTTATCAAACATATACTTAAGGTGCTTAGAACTTTAATGATTCCAATTAGATTTTAAGTTTTTCTTTATGTTTCAATTAAATAAATTGAAATTTAATTTAAAACGCCTTTCTTTTCTTGGTAGTCTGATGAAAAATGCATATATTTTTATCTATAAATTGTTAACAGATTTCGTAATTAGGATTTTAAAAATTAAATTATTTAATAAAAACATGATTGGGAATTGCAGTGCTTCTTACATGTCTATTATTATTTTAGTAACATATTTAATAAAATTAAATAGCGCTAAGGAACTAAACTGAATAACTATCTCTTTTCTTTAACTAAGAAAGAAAATGCGAATAATAAGAAACTGTGAAGAAGTTAGCTTTTATCTTAAATTCAAAAAAAAAAAATTGTTGTTGAAAACCATTTTTATTTCAGTATTACGATATAATCGTTGAATCAACTTATTTCAAGATTACCCTTTTAGTTTTTAAATTTATGTGCCATTTTTCAATTCAGACATAACACTTCTATTTCATAATCCATTTCCTTCATTTAGCATTAAAGAGGAAAAGCGTTAGAACTGAAGTTAACAATAGTCCTTGAAATGTCCACTATGCTATGACATTTCAGAAATACATAAGAGAATCTCGGATGATGAAAAAACAGTTTTCTTTTTAGATATATAAAATTCCGAGATGAAATTTACAGAAAGCTCTTTCTTAAGCAGACATTTATTTCATTATTTAGTGCAATTTAGAACCAACGTTTAAGTGCCCATAAAATGGCTGTATATTCTGATAGATCTTGAAACAACAGTCGTATTTTATTATCCGTAACTTTTCTATATAATTTTCTGGATAATATTTAATGCTTCATTTTTTTAATGATAACTGCACTGTACTAAACTGCATTTAATCAAGATATATTTTACTTCATTGGGGTGAGAATAAAAGTTTTTACTTTCTTAATAATAATTGCTAAAATATCAATAATTAATTGCATAGAAATAAAAGATAAATATTAATTTTTTCTTCATAATAAAATTAGATTTCAAGCAAATAAGAACAAAACAATGTATAAAAATTAAATATGAATATTTTTAAAACACGTTATTTCCTTGTGTATTCCCCCCCCCCCACATTTTTAGCTTTAGGGAAATTTTTTTAAATATTCGCATAATTTTTCCTTTTCTCTTATTGTACATAGTTTTTCCTTCTGACCGTTAGTTTATTCGTAAATTGTATTCCCTTCATTATATTTTAATAAATTCAATTTGTACTTGTATTTTTATATTACATTTCATCAATAAACATGTGATTTCCACTTACTTCTATTATTTTTACGTTCCAGCTCACTGTAGCCTAATCTACTGTTGATGTGCTCGATGTTTCGAAATCCGGATCTTCCCTCTTCTTTGTTTTCCAGTGTCGCTCTCGGGAACTACGGCCCGTTCATGTGAAGACTCGTTCGTCGAAGACTTGTTCATGTGCTCGTCGAAGAACTCGTCGAAGACTCGTTCATGTGAAGCCCCCCCCATGGGGCTTTGCAAGATAAATGAGCCGGACACCAGCTCACGTCAGATATCGGCTCAATATCCATCAGATATTGTGATGTTAATATTACTATGTATTCTTGCTGGAATGCAGGTTTATTTTACAGAAATAATATTATGATAGTTACCAGTAGTTTATCCATGACTACTTTTTATTTGTTTTGGTCATACTGTAAAAGTATTCTTCAAGAATCAAGTCTGTCATTTTCACCTCTAGACATTCGGACGACAAAATTAGTTAAAAAATAACGAAAGATGATCGAGGAAATAAGATAATTACTTTGTAGAGACATTAGGTATTTTTAAAGCAGTAGTACATGAAAAATAAGCATTGCCCTTGCCAGGACTCGAACCTGGACTTCTCGAAATACGTACCGAGTGTGCCAACCGTTACACCACGAAGGCATGCTGGAAAGAGGGAGAAAGTACCTTATATACAACCCCTTTAAAAGGGCGACTGGGGATTAGGGGACCCAATCGCGAAATCCTGGTGGTGAAGGATCATCATCTACCACCTTTTTAGTTCGGGCGCCACTGTATAGGAAGACACTAGGTATTTTTGAAGCAGGAGCATTCATTATGGAGCAGGAGAAATAATACAATAGATATTTTTGAAGCAGGAGTACATGAAGATAAACAAAGCCTTCCCCGGGACTCGAATCTGGACCTCTGGAAATACGCGCCAAGTGGGCTAACCGTCACACCATGAAGGCATGCTGCAAAGAGGGAGAAAATATTTTATAACTTCAAACTACATAATAAAAGATTAAACAATTAAAATCTAATGATTCAAAAAAGTTATTAAAATTTAATGGTTTTAAATAATTAAGCTCAATAATTTTATGTGAATCTCGATCAGTTAAAACACCTCATTGCATTCTTCTGTTAAACAATTTTGTATTCAAGGGCTTAATACGAGAATGGCTTGTCTAATGTAATGTGAATTCTAAACTAAATTCAGATTGGAATATTTGTTGATTATGTTCAATATAAGCACTTTAAGCGAATTTCATACATTTCGCCTCAAATAACATTTTTGACAAGAGGCAAGTGTAAAAGTTGGTCAAATAATATATCTTGATAATAGAACTTCATGCAAATTATAATCTGGGAATTTGGAAATTTCAAAATAACATTGACATTACTTACAAAGTTGTCTAGAAATTTGCATAAATTTAGAGGTAGCATTAGCTTTATATACGATTTATATCTCTACCATATCCTTCCACATCCTGTTTGAATTTTAAGAAAATTCTCTCAGAAGCCACATTTTTTTTTTCGCAAAGAATATATTAATAAAGAGAGAAGGAACTTTTCATGACAATACTGATGATAGTGAGAAACTGCTGCTATTAATCACGGGGTATCATCTGAGCCAAAAACTTTTGAAAAATCTTCCTAAAATATCTTTCTTTGCAATGTAATCGTAAATTTGGATAATGCCCAAAATATTGAGGATTACTAGACTGCATTGGAACTGCAAAAAACGAAATGTGGATTTAACTTTCAGATCAGTACCTAAATTACTAACATAATTTGCATTTATGTACTATTAACTAGTATTTTACTTAGTTACTTGCGATCTAGAACTTCAGCAATAATATTTAAATATAATATTAAACTCACAACACATTTTTAGCCAGGGAGATATTCTGAATTTCCACAAACAGCAAGCTACCTTAACAGCAAAATTTAAAAGAAAAATTGTACTAATGTGTCGCAGTACTTTTATGTACATTTCAAAGTTAGCTGCATTATTTATTTATTAACTCTCTTGAATATTAGATAGCTTATAAAATATTTAAATAAACAGGGTAAAAGTTGAAAATTCATCAGTTTCGAGAACTGAAGTGGAAATACTAATTCAGAAGTCAAACAACAAAAATCAGCGTTATATTTACAGGTGACAGGTGAGAGCAGGTCCGGACACCCGGACGGCTTACAACATTTACAAAATTTTCACAGTGAATTTGCTGTGAAAATTTTGTAAATATAACGCTGATTTTTGTTGCTTGACTTCTGAATTAGTATTTATTCGGCGTGTTATTGTGTCTTAATTGAAGTGGAAATCTTTATAAAACTTTAAAATTAGTTAAGATACTTAAGCAGTTTATACCCGTTGTCAGAATTCACTTTCGCTTGATTTATAAATTATTATTATTATAGTATATGTCCAGCTATAATCAACTAGCCAATAAAATTATTTAGTTGTTGATTTGTGAGGGTTTATTAATTTATTTTGACTAATTGTTAATTTTTAGTTAAAGTAACCTTCCTTTTCACTCATTTTCACTCACGCTTTCCTGCCAGAATTTTAATTAGCGCGCGTTTATTCAAATTAAAGGAGGAAAAGTGCTATTTAAGCGAAGGTTTCGGAAGTTGATTCTAGAGCATGATATGCCTGCTTAAAGGCTACGTTGTTACTTACGAAGGATTTAATTCTATGGCGTTGAGTGCTTCTAGGCATTTCTACTGAGCCTTCCTGCTCGATTAAATTATACTGTGAGCCGTTAGGCTAATTAAATACATTTCGTTTAAGTTAAGCTAGAAGTGTTGGCTTATGTAAGCCCGAGTGGAACCGTCTGTAAAACTCTTTTTGATTGAATAAAGAGTCATTTACGCCCTGCTTTTGACCTTGTCTGCTGTCAAGACTTAAGGATAATTCCTCTACAGTCTTTCTAGAGCTCGTTAGTTGATGTTACCAAAGAATAGGAAACTTTATAGATTTAACTTAGTGGTAAAAAAAGTCGTTCGACTGTTATAGTTGACACTGATGTTGGCAGAATTAGTGAAGCAAATGTTTCACTCACAATGTGTTGGTTATTACTTATATATTACTTCATGCAAAAGTTATTTTTTTACTTAAAGAGGAAAGTAAAGAACAATGAATTCAAACACTTCGTAGTACAGACTAGTGCCAAGTTTATTTAATAATTGCTTAAAGTCCAATTTTCTCAAAATTTTATTAAAAACATTTTTGGAAAATTAGAGTTCAATAAGAAAGTTTATTTTTCGTTTAGAAAGCTCACGAATTCAAATCATTAGAAGAACTAAATCTTTGGCATTTCTGCTTGGATTTATTATAACTTACATTGTGTAACATTGTGTTCATGCAAACTTTTGAAATTTTTGAACAATATAAAATAACCACAAACAACTTTTACTCTAATTCAGAAGTCAAATAACAAAAATCAGCGTTATATATTCAATTTGAAAATATAACGCTGATTTTTGTTGTTTGACTTCTGAATTAGTATTTGTTCGGCGTGTTATTGTGTCTTAACTTTTACTCTTTTTCTAAATCTAATTTAGATTTCGCAATTTTATATAATTTTACCAGATCGTGTTATCAGCAGACTTATCAAAATCTCTAAATGGCAGTTTTGGGTTTCGAAAAAATTGTATAACTTATGAGTCGAGTTAAAATTCCATTATATTTATTGTTGCCTCTTTATAAAACGTTTTGCATGTATTTCGTTTGCTGATTCAAATGAAAATCTTTTCTAGATCGATCATTTGTGAAAAGGCTTCAAACTTGTTCTAATATAACAAAGAGAATTTTTGTATTTTAAAATATGTACTAATAACACAACGAAGTTGCTAACTGCATCTTGGGCCTAAGCATTCATTCTGTCATTATCAAGCAGCTGAAAAGACCAAAAAATCTAATACACTCTTAGGCAAAAAAAAAAAAAAAAAAAAAAAGACGCACCATGACGCACCGAGAAGATATAAAGCAAATTCGACACAAATTGATATGCATACAGGTTTCACGGAAAAGGCAAAATTTTACATTTTGGCTGCCAATGAATGAACAGTTGTCGCTACATCGCATCTGATCTGCGCAGCTGACAGGATATTTAAGAGAAGAAATTGCGATTCCAGGTCATACTTTCTTCGTCGCTCAAGGAAATGAAAAATCCAATTCAAGACCTATAAGATCCAGCGTCCCATAAGGAAGTATTCTCGGTCCAGTACTATATCTTTTCTACATATCAGATTTTCCTCACCCTGGTTTGGACAATTACTCTCTGTTAGCATGTTATGCCGACAATACGGCGATTGCAATTAAATCCATCCAAGCTAATCATGCAATAGATAAAATGCAAAATTGCCTCTATGCCGTAGAAAACTGGTGCACAAATTGGCGCGTAAAAATCAATGCTAGCAAGTCACAACTTTTAATTCTTAGCAAAACTAAGAAAAATATTGCTTTTAAAGATCTCTACCTTTTTCAGGAAGCTGTTCCTCTGGTCACAAAGGCCAAATACTTAGGAATTATTTTGAACCAAAAGCTCACATGGTCTAATCGCATTAATAGTGTCAAGAGCAAAGCCATGGGCATAATATGCAGATTTCTCCCGGTCATTGGAAAATATTCAAATCTTAGCTTGCGTACCAAAAAACATATATATTCCACTTGCATTCGACCGATACTTTGCTATGCTGCTCCTGCTGGGAACACGGTCACTCAAACTCAACTGCATCAATTACAAGTATTGCAAAACAAATTTCTGCGCATTATTACTGATTCACACTATCTTATCCGCAATAAACTTTTACACAGAGACTTAAAACTTGAGACGATTCCAGATTACATCAGAAGATCTAATGAAAAATTCTTCAACAAAGCTGTGCAATGTGACTTTGTTAATTACTCCCAAGTCTTTAATTATGAAATTCTTTTCGAAGATAGAAGCGTCAGACCACTTGCAGCTCACACCTTCATGGGAGGAGATGACAACTTTCTCACTTAGATCCTCAATTGTTAGCTGTTTATACTTCCAATGCATCTGATTTTGATTGAAGTTCTTCTGTAGTTTCGTTGAATAGTTGTATTTAAATTGTGTTGTATAGTTGTTTTGTATTGTGTTGTATTTAGCACTACTGATCGATGTTGTTTAATTGTATTTGAATTTGTCATTGGAACTATTGCTGTAGTGTATCTTCTCGTATTGTTGTCATTGATTTCCATTGTCTTGGGTCCTCCTTGAAAGCTATGATCGCTCGTCACGTTTTGCGAACTTGTCCGATTGGATTGTCTTGCTCCTTTTGGTACTTCTCTTCTTCCCCTTATCTTTGTTTTCTCATCTGAGATTTTCTTCACGTCCGGATTTATTTATGTCAAGTGCCCTTGGGCTTTAATTCTGGAACCGGCAACATTGCTCCTCGCAATAGCTCGGTCAATTATAGAGTCTAAGTCTTCCAGGTCATAAATTCTTCACGAATTTCATTCCGTGTACTCTGGTAGACAATAACTATGCCTCGCATACAGGTGCGCGAACGATATGCGCAGTTGTCAGAATTTGAGAGCGGTCGTGTAGTTGGGCTCAAAGAAGCCGGTTGGTCTTATCGGCGAATAGCTTGACATTTGAGCAGGAGCAATAACACTATTAGACGATGTTGGCAGGAATGGGTGAATCATGGCCGCACACAGCGTCAAGAAGGAAGCGGTAGGCCTAGAGAAGCAACAGAACGTGAAGACCGAGCAATTGTCAGAGCGGCACTCACAGCCCCAGATGCATCATTATCATCGACTGTACGTGCAATTAGTGCTTCAGTGACCGCAAGGGCCATTCATAGACGGCTCACAGAAAGGGGGTTGAGGACACGGTGCCTCTTACGCCGACTACCATTGACCTCTGTACAACGTCAAGCCCATTTGCAATGATGTCGGACTCATTCGCACTGGAATGTCACTGACTGGAGTAGAATAGTCTTCAGTGATGAGTCCCGCTTTTAAACTGAGCCCCGATGGCCAGCGAAGGCGAGTCTGGAGACGCCCCGGACAGCGGTGTGATATCAACCTGACTGTCTTCCGGAAGACAGGCCGACAACCAGGAGTGATGGTCTGAGGTGCCATTTTATTTCATAGTAGGACATCTTTGGTTGTCATCCGTCGCACCCTTGACAGCACAGCGGTACGTCGACGAAGTTCTAAGGCCCGTTGTGTTGCCCTTCATGTCACGCCAACCTAGGCTTATATTTCAGCAAGATAATGCCCGCCCCCCACACTACACATGTTTCTAGTGGTTGCCGAACAATACCTTGGCAAACAAGGTCCCCGGATCTCTCTCCTATTGAGCACGTTTGGAGCATTATGGGCAGGACCCTCCAACCAGCTCGAGATGTTGAGAATCTAACACGCAGTGCAGTTGGACAGAATTAGGCACGATATCCCTCAGGAGGACATCCGCAACCTCTATTAATAGATGACAAGCCGAATAACTGCTTGCATAAGGGCCAGAGGTGGACAAACGCATTACTGGCTTTTTCACTTCGTAAAGCTCTATCACTTCAATAAATCATCCAATTTTTCTGAAACTGTAATCATTTGTTTTTCTGTACATGTACATCACTTATACCGATTTTCGTCCCATTCGGATAACTCCTTCTTAGTGCGCCTTTTTATTTTATTTTATTTATTCATTTATTTATTTATTTATTTATTTTGTCTAAGAGTGCATTTTTGCACTGTATTTTGAGAATGTCTTGTGTTGTGTTCCTATTTTTATATTATTTACTGCTTATTTTTATATTTATCATTAGAGGAGAACAATGGTTATCATTTGTTTTACACTTTTTCCACCACAGAAATTTAAAAAAAAAAATTAAATAGCTGTTTAATTATGTCCTTTAAAAGTATCTAGAATTCATTTTCAGCCTTTTTTAAATTTCTGAAAAAGGTACTTAGTCCTACATATAGAATACTTGACAATGTGGAATCAAAAGATGTTCAGAAACAAAGATTAGCTAATCCTAAATTAAACATATGGTATAGTGTAAGCCTCAGTGCAGAAATATCGCCTTTAGAGTCCTAAGAAATAATACTAAATTGTTCTAAATTCATTGGTAAACAATGAAAATTCTCTCCTTATAACTGTAAGGCGACAGTATGCAATTCACCTCTTTCCTCGCATTGTGGGAGTGAAGGAGAGGAAATAAGAAGTTCTTTTTGCTCGTGTTTTGAAGACTGAATGCGATGCATTCCAAGAACGCACTTGAGACATTTTGTAAGTGTTTCTAACGAAACATTATTTAGTCTGATTCTTTCCTTTCAGCCTCTTCCCGCTATTAGAATCCGCTCATTCCAGAATTTATATAGGTTTAAGTGGCAAAGTTTTGCTATAAAGTTAAGAGATTTACAGAGATTTACGAATAAGAGTGTAAGAGTTTGGCCTATGTTCTGCTGTCTTGAAAACCGAAGAAAGCAGATTGTTGGCCATGTTAATGCTAATCTTTTTTAGAATACTTTATATTGAAGTGACACCCTGTTTTCAAAGTGTATGAAATTCTCTTGCGGTCTAAGCAATTTTGTAGTCTCTAGTCAAATTAGATTTAATTTGTTTCATTTATATCCTTTGGGAGCGAAAACTTTGAATTTGTTGGAAGATGCACCGTGTCGTCGGTTATCGACCATTACTGTTTCATACGATTTTCTGAGACAGTCTGTGGAAGATGATCTCGACAAAGTATCCCTACGATAATTGATAATCTTATCTACCACTCCGTTGTAATTCGACATCTGGCTGTTAGGAAAAAAGAAGGCTTTGGATATGTGGGTACCCCACATACGAATAAGGCACGCCAGATAGATCATCTCTAATCCTAAGAAAGAATAAAGAGGGGACTTTTATCGAACTGTTACCGGTTATGAAAAGTCGGTTTGCTAAGACATTAATCCTTGATTCCGTTTTAGTGACTGGATGGAGACGAGAATTCAGGGCCCTTGCCAAAGCTACCTCTTCATTCTTAAATGTTACGCTTCCTTGTATATCAGGACTTGTATTTTTCCTAATCTGCCTGCGAACATGAAGTGTCCTGACTAGTCAGTTAGTCTGACTACATACTATGCCTTATGGAGTGTATAAGAGACGACAAGATTGGAACGGTTTAATTACCCTTTATTCTTCACGATATTACAGGTGCTCCCGCACTTCGGGATACACTTCGGGCACTTCGAGACCACAAATATCCCGCACTTCGGGATATTTGTGGTCTGAATGTAAAAATATAAGAACGACTAATTAACTAAATCTAAATAAAAGCTATACTTGATACAGATGACAAACGCTAAGGTTGGCCTTTTAGTTGATTACCTATGTAGAGCGCAAACTGGGGAAAACTACAATACGTTTTAAAAATCTAAAGGACTAAACCTCTGGCCTTCACGTCCGCTCAGTTGCGGACAGCAACTGCTTGAAAGCTCGCGTGGAATGCATCGGCAAAGCGGCTCACTTTTTCTCCATCTAACTCTACTCTTGGCAAAAAGCCACAACTTAAGCGTTAGCGAGTACAATTTGCATAACCAATTTAACGCGTTTATTCTGACTGGAAGTGAAAAATAAGAGATGACAGTAAAGTTTTAAAATAAAATAAACGTTAGTAAAACTTAAGATCCTTACATGTGTAGTAGTTGGAATATTCACCATGTTTTTCTCAGACAAGGTAAGAGTATGAAAGCGGACCTTTGCTGTGCCGAATTGCGTAAAATAAGCTACCACCAACACCCATGAATAGACATAATGTCCTTGTGTTGCATGACAACAGTTGTTTCCAACTGTCACAGAAAATTAACTCATATTTCATGAATTGGGTTGCAAGGCTCTTCCTGCCCCACTATACTCCCTATATCAGAGGCTTCCAATGGGGTGTGTATCTTCATCACCGGAAGAATTAATCCCCTGAGAATCGATGAAATTTTATAGAGATCAATGATGATCGAGCGGTCGATAGTAAAATAAGTACCAGAATCTGATCAGTGAAATCAATTATTATTACAAAAAATTAATTAATTAAATTGGTAATTTATTGTCTATTGATATAAAATTGTATCATATAGAAAGGAAGAAAACAAATAAAATAAATATAAGAGAAAATGTACCCTAAAATTATTTAATATGTTTTAAAAACAATAATATTTGTTTAAAAATACATAAATTTTTCATGCGGTAGGTGCAATATAAAAAAGTAAAACGTAAGAATACAGGTAAACATAATTAAAACAAAAATTACGAACACAAAACAAGCTAAATATTTTTGAGCGAATTGATTTAAGAACTAAATTAAGCAACTTTATGCGAAATGTTGAAAAAAATTGCGTCATTACATCAAGTACAGCCATCATATTAATTAAAATCGAACCTCCATGCAATTAGAATCCGTGATTTTGTTTCTTGAAAACTCAACCATTTTCTTCAAAACTTTTATTCATATTCTTAAGCTAAATTACCTTTGAGTGATTTATAGGAAATTATTTATATTATGATATTGAGTATATTAGAGAAAAAATAGTGACGAGGGTCGATGAAGAAATCAATTCCTTTAAAAGGGGTCGGTGCAAGAAAAAGTTTAATCCTAGACCTATTTCCACCGGATGACTAAAATTTTTGCCACCCAACTTCAGAGAGGGTATTCCTCTCTTTTGTTAAAATTTTGAACATGGGTCACCTATCGTCTGTTTCAAATACACCAGCACAATATTTTTGAATGTCTAACACATATTTTAATTATTTTATTTATACTATACGAAAACTTTACTTTTATAAGTAGAATAAATCTTACACATTTTTTATAAAGTGTTCCAGTTTGAAAATTTAATTCCAATCTTTAGTAAGTTATAATGCAATTATTTTCAACAGAATCTGGTCATGTGTGCCGCCAAATTTTAATGGATCTTGCTTTTAAGTTAGCGCTAAGTAGCTACAAATTCGATTACAACTGAAAAAATTAACATTTTCTTAATAAAATGCCCGAAGATTTACTTAATGAATTGAGCTATTTTTCCCTTTTACTTAGCACAAAAAAACAAAAATCAATAAATAGTTTCTACTTATTTAGTAGTACTTTTTACTCTATTATTGAATTAGTAGCAATTCTGTAAAAGGGAATCAAATTAAAAACTAATTAGTGTTTTGACGATGACTCTAAAATAAATTTTCTAGTGCTTTTAAGATTATACTTGTACCATTCAAAAATTGCCAAATTATTTCCTATAAAGAAATACTCAGAAATGTTATTTAAAATGCATATTTATCTATTTTCTACCTATTTACTTCCAGATATAAAATTTTTTAAAATAAAATCATTTTATTAACTCTTACCCATGACATTTATTTTTAGAGGTCGCAAGAAATATAATTTTTTATGATGCTCAGGAAACCAATTCCTTCAATTGACTGCCGATTTCGAAAATATATTGCTTCTTAGAGTGGCTTTTAAAAAATCACAAAATCAGATTTTGATTCTAAAGACATCCGACGAAAAAAACTAGTTTTTAAATCAGTTACCTTTTTTATGTCTTTAAAAGACTACCTTCCTCGTGATCCCGATACACTTTCTTAGTACATATGCTCTGTTTTCTCTTTTCCCAGTTCTTTTCTAAAATCCTGCATCACATTGTTATCTATCCCTTTCCTGTCTTGGAGCTAAAAACCAAGGAATAAAAAGCATGAAAAACGAAAAATAAAAGTTCGTATAATAATAATAATGTGGGTAAAAAGAAACAGTCGGATGTTCTGTTTGTTAGGAGACACTGGGCTCTGTTCCAAAAAATCTGATTTTCTCTCCAGTCCGTCTTGTGACTCAGATCCAGCCGAAAAAAAAGATCCAGGTTCTGAGTATGTATTGATTCTCGGACTGGGATTCCTCAGAGATTCTTACGAACGCATTCCAATGATGAATTCTTTGTGACATTCCGCTTAATTCTTATGCAAAATCCTGGAGGATGTCTGCCAAAAGCGTGAGAGTTACCAACGCTTTCAAACTTACATATGAAGAATAAAAGGACGAAGACAGGTCTACTCCAAATAGAAAAAGCAAAAATAAAATGCAGAGCCAATAACTTAAGTTTTTTATTTTCAGCGATCTTATTCGAAATATCGGCTGTTCAGAAATGCCATTTATTCATACCAATGATGCAGGTTTTCAGAAAGACTACTGAGATTTAGTTAAAACGTTATGGAACTTACCTTTTAAAAAATCATACCAGTTTTTTATAAATCATAAAAATTTTAAAGTTTATAAAAAATATTTTCTTCATTTTTTCTTTAGAATCATGAAAATTAGAATCTAACACATTTTTTGAAAATGTTTAATGCTCATCGATATTTCTATGCAATATAATGGTAGTAACTGGATAAGTTCATTCATGACCATTAATGTCAAAAACTCACACACATATATCAGAATTATTATTCTCTCTGAAGCTTAAACGACATGCACTAATGTTTGGGAAAATTGCAATACCATGTAGGAATCATGAAAATCCAACCAAGCAATACAGGAAATGTAAAGGGAGGTAAGACATGCATATGATTAGAATTACAAAGCGATTGCGCATTAGTGGAGTCAGAACCGGCCGCTACTTCCATGTATATAAAGGACTGTAAAGTTGCCTTTAAATCTGTTTATTGTCCTCTGTCTGCGGTGACCGTTTAATTAGTGGTCAACATGCCTCGTCAACAGCGGAGGCTGTCATATCAACAATTAACGGAGTTCAATGAGACCGCATCGTCGGTATGAGAGAGGGTGGACATTCGTAGCGAGCAACCGCAGCCCGCACGCAGCGTAATGCCGCAACATTGATGCGTGTTTATAAAAAATGGGCAGAGGAGAACCAAACAAGACGAAATCCTGGCATAGCGCAGGTTACAGTTTACGGAGGATGGGGACGCCTGGTGTCTAACATAAATAAACAGGCGTATGTCCCACACCCTCCCCTATCTAGCGGCAACAACTTCCTGGAACCCCAAGACGCTGCAACGGGAGTTTATTGAGACATGAAAAAGGCTGTACATGGCCAAACAAGGGCACTCGTGTTTTGTTTTACACGGCATAGCACAGCGGCACGAGACGACAGACACATCATCCGCATGGCTGTGACGGATCGTACAGCGTCCTCTCGTGTGTTAGTACAACGTTGGAGCGCGGTTCGTCGCCGTCTGCTGCAAAATGAACTGCGTGTAAGGGTTCCTCTATGCAAGATTCCCTTGTCGCTGAATTACAGACGCCTCCGACTTCAATACGGCAACACAGTGCGTCGCATGCTCTGTTGCAACAAGTTGTTTTCTCCGATCAATCTCGCTACAGTCTGGAGTACGAAGACAGAAGAGTACGTGTCAGACGTTATAGACTTTGACTTTTGCTCCCACAGTGTGTTATCCAGCGTCATACCGCAGAAACACCTGCCACCGTGGTGTGGGGAGCCATTGGCTATAACTGTCGATCTCATCTAGTGCAAATTCCGTTCAACCTCAACAGTGATCGTTACATAAAGAAAGATGTGCAGCCAGAGGTCCTTCCCATTCTTCGGCACATTCCGATTGCTGTATTTTAGCAGGATAATGCCCGTGCACATGTTTCTCAGACTGAAAAAGCCTTCTTTAGGGCACAACAGGTTTCACTTCCTCCATGGGCTGATATGACACCCATTGAGCATACCTGGAATTTCATCGATCGGTGATTGGCTTGTACAACTAGTGGGAACGCACTGAGACTGAACTCTGGCGTCAGGTCAAAGCCATATTGAATGCCATTTCCCAGAATTACATTCAGAACCTGTATGATTCAATGCCACGATTTGTACAGGCTCTCATCGATCAACGTGGTG
This sequence comes from Stegodyphus dumicola, assembly GCF_044657685.1. Classification (NCBI taxonomy): domain Eukaryota; kingdom Metazoa; phylum Arthropoda; class Arachnida; order Araneae; family Eresidae; genus Stegodyphus; species Stegodyphus dumicola. The sequence continues at coordinate 105,272,303 of NC_140771.1, forward strand.
GACACACAAAGTACTGATTTCCGACGTTTATTTTTTTTTATGTGTGTATTGTAAATTTGATCGTTTATTTGTACTACTATCAGTAATATGTGGAATAAATTTCATTCATTCTGACAGTTCTTTCATGGTATTGCATTTTCCACAAACATTATATAGTAATTTCCAAAATACTAATTATCTTTTTTCCATTTTCAAAAATAAGAAAATCACGAAGTTTTCAAAATTTATTTCAGCTGAGGATATTTTGAAAATATATGTTGAAAAAGGGAGCTTATGAATAATATAACAAAATAATTACAGTTAAAATTATATCATAATCATGCCCCTCACCACCAGAAAAAGAAAAAGGAGAAGGAATTTTTACTTTTTGTTGTATAAGGGGGAAAAAATCTGAAAGTGCTCAGATTTTAACGTTTGTCCAAAAGGGAATTTTTAATGTGTAATATGTTTTATCAGCAGAGATGGTACAAGTGGCATAGCGAAACATTGTATAGGACACTAGATGAATTTACATTTAGAATTAACATGAGAATGTTATATTATCTTTCGTATATTTGAAAAGTGAAAATATATATATAACTTAATCCTATAAAAATATTTAATGTTTTTAATTCGTTATATTGCAAATGAAGTGAATTTTAATTTAACTGAATCAGGTTCAAAAGTAAAAAAATGATATTCTTAAGAACTGCATTGATTGCTCCTAAATAACTTTGTTCATCAATAGCAGACAGTTAAATTTGAAAGAACAGCTTTCGTTTTGCTGAATGGCAATAGGCTCAAATGAAAAGTGAAACAACGCAAAATCACGTTTCGAGAATAGCCCTTTTAGGCTAACAATAAATTCAAGGCTAACATAAAATAAATAATGAAAAGTAAATTTTGGAAACCAAGGCAACATTTATTAGTTTCTAATAGTTTCAGTTTTCGATACAGCATAAAATACAGACTATTAGTAGTTAGATTTGTTATTTTTCAGTATAAATGCTTTTCGGATGAAAGCAATCATTAAATAAAGGTGCAGTAATTTCTTGAGGAAAAATTCTTATAATTTATTGAATATAGTGGAAATTTTTGTGCAAATAACGAAATAACTCTATTTATTACTTATTTTTTATTATAATAATTTTATGGTTATTTACGGTGTTTTCTATGTAACCCTTAATTTTCTGTTACTTATTTTATTTATATCCGTTAAATTGCTGTATTATTTTAAGTATTTGTTATTCTGTATAAATAGAAGTGTAACTGCGAAAATAAATTCACAGAACCTTAGATATAGACTGCTGACGTGGGCCTTGATTTCTCACCCTTCGTTTGCGATACTTGGCAGTTTCTCGCTATGTTGGTACGTTCAAAATTATCAGAAAGCACTTTTCGAAGCATGGCTTTCCTAGAAGGTTCTGTTACCTACATCCGTCTTTTTAGCTAGGGCATAAACAGGAAGTCACGAGGAGCAACGAGCAAACTGGGAATTAGTCTGCTTAAATTGATGGGTTATTGAATTTAAGTAGTCAATGAATTTTAATGTTTGCGCTCCCAGGAATTTAATACTATAAGCTGGAAATTTCTCCTTCCTGAATTGTCGAAAGCTGTAATTAACAGATTAACACATATTTCATTTCAGAAACTAAGAGTGATTGATTCATTTGATTTTTTTTAAATTAAATTTGCAACTTCAGTTTGATATGCAACAAAATGAACAAGCGGAAAATTACGTTATTTTACGTAATTTCTCATTTTACGCATTATTATTATTATTTAATTTGGATCAATACGCTAGATTCCATAACAGTTGAGAGACAGTGCAGTTGTTTTAGTTGATTTAGGAAAAACACATGACAGCTAGCTGTCTAAGAAAAGGGATGCTGTAGAGTATTTTATGCTAATTAACCAATTATTATGATTTAAACATTTGCTATAACTTCTGCTTTTCTTTAACCGTCACCAGGATGCAAATTAGTTAGTCGACTATTTAAGTCAAGGGTTCTGATAGAGTTTTTAGCAGCGTCACCTGCAATTTACTTTATATTCCCCATTTCTGACAGTGAATCTCCCGGCTTTAGGCATTTTGCTAGCTGACGTTAAAACACGCCATAGTTAGCTCGCCTGTTTTGTGTAATTTCCTTGTGTAGCCCAATTTGTGTAACCCACTTTGTGTAGTCTCCAACTACGTTACTTGGAATCTGAAATCTGCGTATTTTAAATACCCGCAAATGCCGGTGTTTCCATTGTAAACACAAGTGGTACCTTCTGTTTAATATCATGGATTAAATTAAAAGCTTATTTACAACCTTTTTAAGATTTTATCATAATATTACAGACAGAGTGAAAAGTCGTTTTTTAGTCTAATAGAATCTTAAAGATTTTGATTTAATTTCTGCATAGTTATAATGCTTTCGAAGAACATTTTCCTGTGCTAGCTGAATCATATTGACATTACACATAGGGAAAAACAAAATCTCCTATATAGCACCCATGTTCGCCTAGGTTCTAACACGAGTCGAACTACTAGTGCTCAGCGGTCCTGCCACTCAGCCCCTGAAAAAAAATAACAGAGATAAATACTTCCTTTCATTTCACTATTCGTTCTTCTAGTCGGATTACACTTTCATAAGAATCAATAGATTGTTCTTTGTTCCTGAAAATGAACAGTTAAACTGGAAGGTGAGATTTCTGTCTTCCAGACAGAACTCAACTGAATCAAACAAAAGTAGACATCGATAGGTCAAACTATCATTACAGTGTCGTACTTTTGATTAATAGAAAAGAAAGGGGGTTAGGAAAGAAGGTGGGGGGCGGTTGAACGGAGTCTCGGCTGGGTTCGATCGAAGAGGCCGAGCATAGATCACAAAAGAGGCCGCGTTGCATTTGCGAATAAACGGGTGCTTTAATAATTTTGCTGAGCAAGCGTAAAAGCTTGGGTTGTTCGCCGAGGTTTTATCTTCTCTTAAAATGGAAACAACGATCGAATTCCAAGCAGGTCACATGTAAGGGAGACTTGGAATTCGTTTAGATGACAATTTTTTAGGATTTTGCTTTTAAAGAAAATCATTTAATAGGAGAATTATTAATCATTTAATAGGATAATAAATATTTCTATCCAAAATGCTTTAGATGTAATATTATTAACATAAAAATAGGCAATCTTATAGTTTGTTGCGGTGGATTATATTTTTACTAATGTTCAAAACTGTATCAAAATTTATTTGCAAGAAAATGGTGTTCAAATAAGCATAAATAATTTATAAAAATATATGCAAATTAAAAGAAATAATAAATCGCTATGAAAATGATCAGCTTCATTTTCTATAGAGAACAATCGAAGTAAACAGAAATTTAAATAAAATTTTGAAAGTCATTTCAAATGATTGGTGTAACTGAAAATATTTCTTCAAAAGAAATTTATCAATTAATTTTGGAGAAAACGTCTTTCTACCACAGCAAGTTGTATGCAGTATAACTTATTTCATGATGAAATCGATGCGCAACAAACACTGAATTTTTTTCGATTGTTAATTTTGCTGTTAATATTCAATTTTTTAAGAATAATGTAATTTTTTAGACCATATTTTGAGAATAATGATATACCAACTGGAAAAGTCCGAATATATGAAGTAATTTGATTACTATTTACACTTAAAGTGCTAAATATCTTCAGACAAAATTAAATGAAATATTTATGAATATTTTATAACGTTTAAATGTATTTAATAAAACATTTAAGAATATTTATGAATGAAATATTAATTTTTTTATCTTACTTATAAGCAAAATTAATTTAATGCTTTATTTAGCGTTCGCGTTACATTTATACTAAAGCAAAAATTTCAAATGAATAAATGTACATAACACGATAAAAGGAAAATGATGAGAAATATTATAGTTTACCGAAGTCGTGAATTTCATATTTGCATAATATATGAAACCACTGTTTTTAAAATTATATAACTACATTTGTGACATGAATGCTGTACATTTGCGAAGTAAAGTTAATCGTCAAAAATTATTTTCCCCGAGAAATGAGGAAAAGAAGTTGGTACGATACCTAGTACATATTTTTTATAAGGTTTTCATGAGCGTCCAAGATTTAGTATGCATTTCTTACTAGGTTTATGAGCTTTAATAGTATCGTTCTACGAAAGATGACAGAAGCGAATCATTACGTTACGAAAGATCACATTCGGCATTGCTGTGCGGTATTTCCGATGATGCAAAAAGGCAGGCAAAGATATGCTGATGAAAAGATAATTTTTATCTGAATACCATGTCCAGCAGCCAGAGCCGATTTAGACTTGATAAGGCGCTAAGTTATTTGAGATATAGGGCCGTTTATAAGTCTATTATACTTTATTTATACTATATTTTAATTTTTTGGGGTCCCTAAAACAGTGGGGGGGCCTAAGCTTATATAGCTTATACGTAAATCCTGCACTGCCAGCACCTTCTCTTCGTCTCTTACACTCTCTTTTAAAGCCAGCCTTTACAAATTCTTTTAGCCACGAAACTAGCGTAGCACACGAAAAGAAGCGTTGAATTTTCTCATGTCAATAATGCGTCCTCTGTCAGAATCTTCCAAAAAGCAAATTAAAGTGAATTCATGCAAGACTGCGTTTTCTGCTCCCATTTTCAAAGCTTCAAAATTTATTCTCCAGTTAGGCTACTCTTTACGATCGGAAATTTAATTCAGACTGAGTTAGTTTTGGTTCTCAATACATTTTGATTGGATAGTTAATACTGCTGTAAAATTACTATTGGCTGTTTTAGTTCCATTTACATCATCAGAATTACGTAATTACGTAAGAATCATATGACATAGATTAGTCTCGAAATGACGCAGTGCAAATAGAGGTTCCTATTTTTAGAATGGAGAATGGAAATGAATTTACGCTGCTAATTTAATCTTTTACATATTCTTTATTTTTTTTACACACATATATATAATGTATATGTAATATTGTGGCAGTCGGGCACATCAGTGAAAATTGGCAATTGGTCGCATCAGAATTCCGGACATTGTTGTGCTAAGTGTAAGGCGGCATCCAATGATGACACAGAAGGATTTAAAATTGTTGCTCCATATCTTTATTAAATTTAAGTGGCAAATCATTATTCTGCACTAAATAAAATTAACTTTAAATTCACTGCGCCATAGTCTTCGAACAAATCAAGGCAGATGAGAAGAGCAGCAGCATATGTCTTAACAGCAGGAGGAGAAAAGCAATATCTGACGCAAAATGGCGCGAATTCTTCATTTATAGAAGCGGTTACGTAATTTGCTCGAATGTTCTGGAAAGTACTGGCCTAGGGGCAGGCCCGCGCCGACAATAGGTGCAAGGTCGTGCGGCGCCGAGTTAAAAAGGCGCCGGCCGATTATTAAAACAAGCAGTTCATCTCGCTGCCTGTCTGAACAGAAAAATTCTTGGCTTATTTGAATACCCCTCCGAGGATCGACTCAGGTAAAATTTGGGAAGCTACTGATTAGTATCAGTACCTAGGCAGTCTCGGCCTGCATTGACGTTAAAATCAGTCTTCACAGTCATCGCTGGCAATGGCTGTTTCAGGCTCGGCAGAAACCGTATGGCACTGTCTTGTCCGTTCCATTGGTTGTGGTGGAGCTATATTGTCAGATATTCATGGTTGTCTGGAGCGAAACACCCCCGTCGATGGAATTGGCGAATTCAGTAAACTTTTAAACTGCCTTTAAGCCGACATCTGTATACCATGACGTAGTGTTAGCAGGCCGGATTGGTGGTCCGGTCTATCTGTCAGTGTTTAAGTGACTTCGTTCTGGTGCCCGGGGTTAGGGCCCCTGTTGATGGCAGATGTTTTTTACCATCCCTCGTGGACGTGGAATGTGAATTGCTGAATATTCCTGTCGAATCAGCCTAGTCTTAGCTCGTCGGCTCGACCGAAAGGTTAGCAGCCTCTTGGATCGCCTTTAGGGGTTGAGGCGTTTAACTGTGTTAAGGCAGCTTCGAGCTTGCCAGCTCAGAGTACCGCTTCCTCCTAGTACACTGTCTTATTTGACCGAAATATTTAACCAGGGCAGGAGTTAGCCTCTTGTGTTTTCTTACGTCTTATTTGAACGTGAAAATACGTGATGCCGATGCGTATGTAAGGGTAGACGCATTCGAAATCCTTATTTTGTGTCTACTGTTGCAATAGTAGTAATTTGTGCAACATTTATTTTATTTTTACTTTTTATCTATTTATTTATTTATTTATCTGTGATTGCTTGTTGTTATTGTTTTTCTACATAAAAACAGGTAAGTGCAGTTACATATTATGTTAAACTTAGATTGTAGAGACATTCGATCGTATATTTGTATGACCTTATACTTCACATTCTGCTCCTAATATGCAAAATAATTACTTGTAAAATATTGACTGGTATAAGTGTATCTGTATTATTTTGTATGGCATATTCTCTCTCTCTCTCTCTCTCTATATATATATATAGTGCATTATTTTATGAAGTTTTTTATGTATGTACAATATAATATTAATTAATCATACAACTTAATTGATTCTTAGTATAAAGCCTTTTGCATTTTAACTGTATACGCACCAGCATTATGTTTTAATAATCCTGTTTGATTATATACTGTATCATGCATATGTAGGATATTGTATGGTTTATTTATATAGTACCATATGGGAAGTGTTGTAATGTATGACTGTAGTCCCACTAGTCTCTGGATAAATGTGGACGTGGTGCTATTACCAATTAACCATACCGTTAAAGGGATGGTGCCCACATCATCCGTCACTAAACTGAACTAAAATCCTTCGTTGTATGGCAAGATTCGACAAAAGTACATCTAAAAATATTTACGCCATTTTTGTCTTTTGGAAAACTGAAACTCGAAACCAAGCTTTGGCAATAATCAGGACCGTTTTCTATTAAGACTTGAACTTGGGATGGCAGTAATGGACTTGGGTATAATCCGGAATCATCAGGCACAGGCAAAAGCGTATCTACTGCAGAAATTGTAGATTTCAATAATATTTCTGCTGTTTTTTTCGACTGGCTGCATTGACGTTAAAGGTAATTCCCGGGTGAAAACACTTTCTAACTCTTTTTGATTATTAGGTTCTTTTGGTAATTTTAATGGTAGCTAAGATGTTGATGGACAACTAGTGCTAGTAGCGTCAGCTTGGGTATTCTGAGGGTTTTGTAGAAACTGGTTAATTTATTAAGTCTTCCTCTCACTTTCTTTTTCTTCATTACATTCTGATACTTAGACAATTTTTTTCGTTTTTCTTGGGATATCTGGGGAAAAATGAAAACAAAAAAGGGGAAGTAGAAATAAAAGTAGAAAATAACTATTATAAGGACTATTGCGTGAATCACTTCTTCTTAAAAACACTCGGTAAGTTACTGTTTGAAATATTTTACCTTACTTCTGAGAAAGTGAGTATATCGTATACCATTGCTTGGAAAATATATGAACTATTAGATCAATACCAAATAATTCAAGGAGGTGGTGGTACTCTTTTATTTATTAAAGTAAATAAGTCAAATTTAAAGTATGTATTTAAAACGTAATGAAATAGCGAAACATTTTCCTTTTTCCTTCGGTTTTCCGTTTAGGTAAAATCGAAAAATGGCCAATTTTTTATTTCAAATTACCTTGTATATTTTTACTTCACTTCAAATCTCAGACAGGTATGCTTTAAATTCAGGGGTACTCCGTAAATATGCCAATCATTTCTACTCGAAAGATAATGAATGATGTCTAGTTTCATAAACAAATGGTTCGTGGAAAAAAAAAAAAAAATTCGAGTAATTTTGCTCAAATCTTCGCTTTTCTGAATTAAAAAGCTAACCTAAGTTTAGCATAATATGTAACTGCCCTTCCTTTTTTTTTATGTATAATAACAATAATAACAAGCAATCACAAAAAAGATTAATGGTGCACAAATTACTACGATTACAACTGTAGGGACAAAATAAGGGCTAAGCAACTTGTCGAAAGCGTCTACGGCACCTCTGTACCCTAATATACGCATCGGCATCACGTATTTTCATTCATATATACTATTTACAATATCAGCTCAAGTCAAAAACTGCAAAAAGCATTAATTGATAAAAATCAAAGTGATATAATTAGTATAAATCTTATGCGTGAACTGCAGTTTTTGCAAACTTTTGGAGAAAATTTAGCATCGCCGGTTGAAATTCTACGCTATATCGCTGTCAACAACATAGCGGTCTGCAGAAAAGAATTTTGGATTTATCCCTAGATATCAGCCCTAAAGCACTTTTTGTGCCCTGTTGTAATCACAGTTTGAACCTTGACGTGAACTACGCTGTGAACAACAATTTATTCAGTCCAAAATTATTAGGTATGTATATTCATTTGTTTTTAATTTTAAGATACTAAATAATCTTCAACAATATATTTGGCGTTTAGTATATTATTTCGCTTCGCTTGCAGGGTTACTTTTTTAGAACATGTTATTGTTGTTGACTATTGCTCACTTGTTTGACCTATAGTCAGCCCCAAGCCCACGAAATTCCTCGTGGCAAGGAGAGCAAGATACACGCAACAGCCTTGAGCACCTTACGGATGACAGAGCGATTTAGCTCAATTTCGCCCCCCAATTTTGATGCAGAGCACTTTGGGGGAAGACGGGTCCGAGCGTCTAGCACCCCTCTTCCCCTACCATCAACCTTTCGAGAGGACTTTCACCTCGCATATTTGGAGTGATCCCATGCCTCACGGACACTATACATTTACAAACATCCATGTCTTCTCCGGAATTCGAACCCGGGCCTTCGGCACGGCAGTTAGCAACGCTAACCACTATATCGATTGGGTGGCTTTTTATAACATAAATGTATGTGTAGTTCTTCAATAAATATGTTTGAGTGTGGGTTTTAACAAAACACAAATGTTTGCATATTTAGACAAAAGATAAAATGTAATGTTTTTGGTTTTTCATATTATTATGTTAAAATGCTTCATTTTAAATGTTAACCATAAACAATGACCCTTTAATATCGTCACTACATAAAGGCTCTCGCTAGACATTTGCACGACCACGCCGATTAGACTTTGTGCGGGCCTATATAGGGGGAAGATCCTGAAATTCCGGAAATTTAATTAGAGATTGCTTTTCCGCATAGAGCAAAGCCATCGTATTTTTTATATTTAATATCTATATATATATAATGTTGCATGATATTAAATTCACTTAGTGCGAAATCAAGTTATTCTACTACTTGCGCAATAGCTGCCAAGTAAGTTATGCGTGTGTGTGCGTGTGTGCCTGTGTGTGTGAGATATAAATTCTCTACATATCTTGGCAATAGTTTAGTTTAGTGACGGAGGATGTGGGCACCATCCCTTTACCGTTATGGTTAATTGGTAATAGTACCACGTCCACCCTTATATAGAGACTAGTGGGACTACAGGTCATACATTACAGTACTTACGATATCGTACTATATAAATAAACCATACAATATCCTACATATGCATGATACAGTATATAATCAAACAGGATTATTAAAACATAATGCTGGTGCGTATACAGTTAAAACGCAAAAGGTTAAAGTGCAAAAGTTAAAATGCAAAAGGTTAAAATGCAAAAGTTAAAATGCAAAATACTAAGTATCAATTAAGTTATATGATTAAATAATATTATATTATTCATACATAAAAAAAACCTTCAACAAAAAAAATTAATAATAATAATAATAATAATAAAATTAAATAAAAGAAAAAAAGAAAAAAAATACAGTATCCTACATATGCATGATACAGTACATAATCAAACAGGATTACTAAATCATGATGCTGGTGCTTATACAGTTAAAATGCAAAATACTAAGTATCAATTAAATTACATGATTAAATAATATTATATTATTCATACATAAACAACTTCAAATAAATAAATAAATAAATAAAAAATAAATAATGCGCTGTATATATAAATATACATAGAATATGCCATACAAAATAATACACATACACTTATACCAGTCAATATTTTACAAGTAATTATTTTGCACATAATATTTTGCATATTAGGAGCAAAATGTGAAATATAGGATCATACAAATACAGGATCAAGTAGTGAGGATCATTGAAAAGTACATACTTATGTGCTTTACAAATTCAGACATTATGTGCAATAAGTATCATTCATACAAACGTAAGCATTCTGGAGCAACAAAAACCAATAATGGTGTACCCTCATATTTGCTACAATACACTACACTGGCACAGTAATTCCTTATGAAATATTTTACTTTTACATATCAGAAACACAAAATTTGATAGACATATCTTGGCATTAGAGAAACAGGTGCGTGGACACTAAAAAAGAGAAATAAAAAGCTTTTCAGAAAAAAAGATTGGAGGAAAAAAAGCTTTCCGACGTGGTCGTTGATTTAAAAATATAATTTTTTCTTCATAATAGAGAAAGCCTTAATACGCATGAACAGACTCAAACAGTATCATTTATGGGTGAGCCATGCACCCCTCAATTCTGTAAAGATTACATCTTCTTAGACAAACAGCAAGCTATTCGTGGAAAAAGAAAACAAGCTATTCGTGGCTAGCAACAAGCTGAAGCAGATAAAAAAGGCTGCGCAATAGTAACAGCGGTATTTATAGGCTTGGTGCCTTTATTTAAATTTCAAGTTCTGCGATTGGAGAGCTATTCTCAATGCAAGAGGATTACATAAGTAAGCATAACCGAATTAATTTGGAAAGATGCAATTCAAAAAATTTATTATAAACAGTTCAGAACAGAAAGGGGATCTAACCAAATTAAAATGAGGAAGGTTTTATATCTTACATGTACCTAAAATTCGAATATCTAAAACTTTAACCAAACTAAATGCGGCTTAAATATTTGAAAGCTTCCTATCATCTTCGTCAAACAAGTTGCAAAAGTGAAAGACAAAAGAAAAGGACAAGTTATAAACTAAATTACATTACCATTGGAAAAAAAGGAAAAATTACAGATAAAACCAATATACTAATTGTTTTTTTAGTTTTGCATACTCGAATGTTAATTTTAAAATTTAGCAACACATGGAGCAAATTTTCTGTCTAATTTGAACTTTCGTTTTTTAAAAGGCATTTTTGACTGCTTTATTACATATACTTACAACATGTTCTCGATAGTCCTCATGCCGCCTTTATTTTCGCAACTGTTGATCGTAAAATTGCATTCTCAAATATAAAAATGTTTTAAATAAAGAAAATGTTCCTCTTTTAACCTTTTTAAATTTAAAAAGCCATTTTTTAAAAAAAAATATGAAATCTAATTTTTTATACTGTCCCTCTGTCCATATAGTAAAATTTAGAAAAAGTTTATACTCATTCTAAAAACAAAACAAAACAAAACAAAACAAAAAAAATGACATCCGTGCCACAGAAATTGACTAACATAATTAAGGTTTCACTTTGTGTTTTATGAAGAGTCAGAGTTGTACTGAAATTAAACACTGAAAAATATTTTCTGTATAACAAATGTAAGTAACAAAACGAAACATCAGTTTCGGGAAAAGGTTTCTGATGTTAATAGATTTAAACAAAAAATACTGATATGGCAACTATGTAGTATGTATGAAAAGCTTTCACCGATTAAAATTGTCTCTCAGAGCAGGTCTTATTCTCACCTTCTGATATACACTACCCAACATTAAAAATGCAGCGTCAAAAAGGAGATGCCAGAAAGTGATGAAAGTCCGCAAACAGAGAGAGACAGCAAGAAACAATAAGTGACCTTTATTTTCGAAATAATATGCATAACACAGAGTGAGAACAGCGTCGGCTGACTAGGTTGTAGCACCACAATGGACGGCGATACACGAAGCAAAACGTCTAGGTACAGAGTCGATGAAACTACTCATGGTGTCCTGAGGAATGGCTCTCCATTCCCTGTAACCATTTGCCACAGTTCGTCTTCTGAACGCGGCAATGGCAGGGTCTGCAAATGGCGTCCAATTACATCCCAAATGTGTTCGATTAATGATAGATCAGGAGAGAACAGTGGCCATGGAAGCATCTGTACACCTCGTAGAGCACGATGGCTGTTGCGAGCAGTGTGTGATCGGCCGTTATCCTGCTGATAAAGGGCATTGGGCACTTTCTGAAAGTAGGTGAGTGTCACCTGCCACAGCACTTCATCCACGTATCATCAAAACTGACCAGCAAACGGTAATAAACCATCCCTTTGCGCCAGTGGTACTGACAACCACCCCTTATACCTCAACGATATATTGAACATGTTTAGTGCCATTCAGTTGTGCAGCAGCTACTGCATCGCGGGAGGGTTATGCACCAGCGAGCCAAAAATAACCGGCTACCAATGGCTTTAAAAAAGAAAAAAAAATTTTGCCCAAGTGACATTTTGAGCCATTCATCTGACCTCGCCACCCCAATACGGACTTCTGAATACTCTGCATGCGAAGGTCAGCCAAGCATACGGGTCTGCCCTGAATACGAAGTAGAAAGTAGAGGTGACCTGGAATCGTACGCAATTGCGCCCCAAACCATGATGCCGCGTTATCACGCGGTGGGGCGTTCCACAATAGCTGCCGGATTGGACCTGTCTCCACATCGACGCCACAGTCATACGCGGCGACTATCAATGAAGAAACAGAAGCGTGACTCATCTGAGAATACGATCCTGTGACATTCCGTCGTCCACATCGCTCGAGCCCGACACCATTACAGATGTCGGCGTCTATGATGTGGGGTCAATGGCATCTCCTTAATGGACCCGACGAGTGAAGGCCACTAGTCACCAATCGACGGCAAATGGTACTGACCAATATGGGAACATTCAGGGTGTCTTTCAGAATGGAACCATCTTGCAGAATGGAGGCAGAGGTGGCTTGCGAGTACGCTTGTCGGTGGATGCGTCTATCAGTGCGTACTGATGTCACTCTGGCAGCACCGACACCCCTCTAACTCGCCACGTTTCCTTGTTCCAGATATCGTCACCATAGCCGGTGCACTGTGGACGCGTCCAGGTGTGTGTCAGCTGATATTTGCTGTATGGACTAACCTGCCCTTCTCAGTCCGATCACCATGTCCCTCGTAAAATCGTCTGTCTGCTGGAACTGCCTCTTTTGACGATGGCCTGGCATTCTCTGCTATTACCTGCGCCCTCTGAGACAAGAACAAATTTTCTGCGATAAATCTCCTAGTAGAGTTAACGGCACGAAAATTGAACATTGTGCAGGTTCCTTCCCTTATATCTTCTTCAACGTGCGCTGGAGAGCTGCGCATTTCACATCATTCGCATAACTTGGTGACGTGCGTCTACCCTGAAATTTGCATAATTTTCGGGTCATTTCTTCGTGCTCTAGCAAGCAGACTGGCTGAAACGTTTTGATCTATTAAAATCGTTTCTGAAAAGATATCTTATTTCAGACTCTTGTATAATTCGTGTTCTAGAAAATAACGGCCGGCTTTAAATATTGCCACGCCAACTTATAACATAATTTACATGAATTCAATGAACTTTTTCTGCGGCTCAAGGTTGATTACAGCTCTAAAATTTAAAAAAAAAATTGCATGTTAATATCAATGACGTATTTTAACATTTGGAAATTTATAAATTACTTGTAATAAATTGCTTTCGAATCACTAAATGAAAAGATTATATACTAAAGAATGTAACACGCTAATAAATCAGTAAAGGAATGTCATTGAATGACATTAAAGAGAAGGGGAAAAAAACCCTGGAATTATTCTAATTATTTTTCAGTCACCTCTAAAGGGGATCGATAAATTTGATTTCCTGAGGCTTGGAAAACTGCGAACATTAAAAAGTTTCACTTTAAATATATCGGTCAATTTTTGTTATAATAAGAGTCAAACATTTTCTACATTTTTTTAAGAATGGGTATAAACCTTTGCTAGCTGTAACTGTACGGACCATGGAATCATATAGAAGGTAGTATATTATAAATATAAAAATAAAAATTGAAAGCTGGAGCGAATGAAGGAATGAAGAAAAGAAGACGCAGTATAATTAAACTTAAATGTAGATAAAAAAGATGCAAGAAAATGTATTACGTAAGAACTTTTCTTTCACTCGAAATATACAAATGCAGGTAGACAGTAAAATAACCACCATAATATTAAGATAATGAGGAAATCTAGTGAAGTTAAAGAAAAGCGCATATACAGCACTTTTTACTATTTTTCACGTGAAGCAAACTTCAACAATATAGCGAGGAAGATAAAGAGGTTCAGTATCTCATCACCATGTGACCAGTCCATGGTTGTTTAGCATCAGCATTATTCCAGATTCTAAGTTAATGAGCTAATGATACAATAAGTCATATTTAATACCTTTCCATACATAAGTACTTAACAATAAAAAATATAATTAAGCCAATAAAAGAATTAATTTAACTGTAGCTAAAAAGCGTACAAATATTCTATTACCTTTCGTTTGGAAGAGAAATCTGAGAGTTGGAGAAAGCTGAAGAGAGAAACGGATGAAAGAGATGACATACTTTTCACCTTTGACGGTTAAAACAGGTGACATTTTCCTGATGGTGCTATGAAATGAAATGTAAAGTCTTAGCTGTAAATGTAGCTGTTTAAAACATATATAATATTTCTTTTTGCATTGACACTTCCTTATTTATATAGGGTGATTTCCTACTGAGTAACCCAACTTCTGGGAAGGGTAAGTGACAAACCGGGATGATAAAAGACAAATCGGGATCAGGTGGTAATGAAGGATTGGAAACCCGACAGAGAGTTTTACTGAGAACTGGAGACACATCTATGCAGAAAACTCATCATTCGACACCCGTCAGCAGAGGTAGTAGGATAGAAGATTTTGCAAATGGAGAGGTAGCAGATGTAGTGTATATTATCTAGCTGATTGTAAAGGTTGAGACGTTGTGACCCACACCAGAAGCGCTGCTCGATCGGGGCAAACAGCGCGGACCCCTGAAATCTGAGAGATGTTGCTTCGTCGTGCAGAAGACAATCCAGGTGCCAGTACATGAGCAACTGGCCTTATCCAAGCCTCCATCTGGATGATCTTAAACTGGAATCAGTTGCAGCATACCATGAGCACCGCGTACAGGCACTGCAGCCTGAAGATTACTCACAAAAGTTTGTTTTTCCTCAATGGTATCTGCAGAAAACCCAAAATAGGGCGGTCGGTTTTCCTTTCAGGGTTAACGTGTAATACTCACAGGAAGCATAATTCCGTAAGGCAAGCTACTACAATGCACATAAGTCACATACATGAGAGGAGGAGAATCTTTATGCTACACTAACATATGTAGCACAACACCAGTTTGATATCAGTGTTTGGTCCAGCACTGTGTCGGACAGCTGAATAGGTACAAATCTCTTGCATGCATGTTTCGACGGATGGTGTTATAGAATGTTTTAGAGGAAGTCTTGACGGAACTATTGAACAACCAACAAATCGAGCAGGCATGATACATGGTTCCAGAATTGTGAATCCCAGCCTACTTCAGCTGTACTTCAGCTCTGATGTTCGGGAGCATTTAAATACGACATTTGAACCACAAAAGAATCGCGTTTGGTGATCCCAATCAATTGCTGCATCTTTGCCAGAACTATCCTCCTTAGATATTTTCCCCTGGGGTCACAATGAAAGGTTTTGTGTAAGATACACATGTAGATAGTTATAAGGATCTCATGGCACGCATCTGCGTAACTGTCGCGGACTTCCAAGAAATGCCTGCAATCTTTCAAAATGTTCATAATTCTATGTGGCGTCGACGTCATCCTTGTATTGCAGCTATTGCTCTCTCTTACATCGCAATTATTACATTTTGATTAATAAATAATATACCTCACTAATGGGTCGCTCTTTGATTTTTCGTATTTTCTGCTCTCTTGCACATGGCGATGGAGCTTCAGACTCTGCAATGATATCTGATCTTGATTTGTTCTTGAGTAACCTACCCCTTTCAGAAGTTTGCACACGCGACAACAAATCACCCGGTATAACAATTATAATACGATTGTAACTTATTGCTTTTTAAGTACCGCTTCTGTTATTCACAGCATCATTATTTTCATGCACTATATATTGAATTGGTATTCTATAATGTTAACTTACGCTCAGGTCAAACTTGTAGAGTCATTAAGTTATTTGAAGCAGTAAACGTGAAAAAAAGGCATGCCCTAGCTGGAATCGAACCTAGGAGTCTCGAATACGCGCCGAGTGTGCTACCATTACACCACGCAGGCATGCTGGAAAGCGGCAGAAAATACGTTCTGAACTGCTCATTATAAATTTTTACTGTATATTTTATTTAATTGGAAGAAGAACATACAAATATCTTCCTAAAGTAACCACAAATCGGCTTATAGCCATCCCACCACTAGTTAATTTTATTACAGGGCATGGACCGTTCCCGTCATATTTCCACCGTCACCGTATCACAAATACGTATATATGTGTCTGTGGTGAAGACGGGACACCGGATCACTACTTGCCCGCTTACAGTCAATCACCATCTGCCCATATCTGTAAGCAATTCCGAGCCATATCATCGGTTCATAATACAACACAAGCCTTCCATCAATAAGATCTGCAAAGTTATAGATCAAATAACGGCATTGGGTCAAGACATATGTCATGCCACTTAATAGATAAGTACTTACTTATCTCCTTCCGTACCAAATCTTACGTACTCAACTAAAAGTATTTCTTCACATTAGCAATCTATGGATCAGCTGTGTACCAAATTGCAAATCTCTTTGCATCTGCAACATATGTGACTCAAATGTATATCGAATTTGTAATACATGCAATAGTACAAATATACATATCCTATATGCCAATCACTATCTGCACTACAAAGTGAGCGTATTACTTCTATAACAATCTGTATTAAGTATTATACATATAATCTTCAATCAGTAATATGTATTACGTACCAGAACTATGTGTAATTCAAGTGCCTGTAATGTATTATGTATAATCTGCAAACTGTATTATGTATAATCTGTACTATGTACAACAATCTGCATTACGTGTCGTGTATAATCAGCAACCTGCATTACGTATTACGTACATGTATTATGTACCAGTACGCCTTATATGCATGTATTATGTACTTGAAATCCGTATTATGTATTTTGTACCAATCGCGTCTCATATTGCAAATCTCTTTGCAACTGTAACATATGTGACTCAAATGTACAATCTGAAGTACATGCATTAGATGAAATACACATATCATATGTGTCAACTACTATCTGCATTTCAAATTAAGCAAATTAATTTCATCACAATCTGTATTATGTATTATGTATAATCTCCATTTTGTATTATGTACCTGTACTATATGTAATTCAATTGCCTATGATGTATTGTATATAATCTGCAAACTATATTAAGTATTATGTCTAAACTGTAATATGTACGACAATCTGCATTATGTACAGTGTATAATCTGCAACCTGTATTATGTATTATGTATCTGTACTATGTACCAGTAAGTACCTGTATTATGTACTTGCAATCTGTATTTTATATACTATATTTTATGTATAATCTGCAATCTATATTATATAATATGTACTGTATTGTGTATAATCTGCAATTTGTATTATGTTTTATGTATAATATGTACTATGTACCTGTATGCATTATGTACCAGCATTATGTACTTGCAATCTGTATTTTATGTACTATATTTTATGTATAATCTGCAATCTATGTTATATGTACCCGTATGCATTATGTACCAGTATTATGTACTTGCAATCTGTATTTTATTTATAATCTGCAATCTATATTATGTAATATGTACCTGTACTGTGTGTGATTCAGGTGCCTGTAATGTATTGTGTATAATCTGCATTATGTTTTATGTATAATCTGTACTACGTACTTGTATGCATTATGTACCTGCAATCTGTATTATGTATTATGTACCAATTGCGTATCAAGTTGCAACTGCAACATATGCGACCCAAACGTATATCCAGTTTGTAGTACATGCAATTGATTCGGTATACATACCATATAAGTCAATCAATATCTGCATTTCAAATCAAGCATATTAATTCTATAACAATCTGTATTATGTAATGCGCATAACCCGCAATTTGTATTATGGAGTATGCACCTGTATCACACACAGTGTAGGTGACTATAATGTATCTGCGATCTGTATCATGTATTATGTAAGATCTGTATTATGTCTAACAATTTGTATTATGTACTGTGCATAATCTATGTCAATCACTATCTGCATATCAAATTAAGCGTAATATCTCCATAACAATCAGTATTGTGTATGGTATATTAATCAGTATTAAATAATCCTAAGTATTATGTACCAGTACTGTCCTACTCACAGTGCACTATGTATCTTGTATGTATGTAGTTTATTTGTATTGCGCATTATGCACCTCAATAAGATATGTATCATGTATAGTATATTAATTAGTTTTAAGTAATCCCGCGTATCATGTAACAGTATTGTCCTACGCACAAAGTACTATGTATTCTGTATGTATGTTGTTTATCTGTATTATCTGCATTATGTACTTGCAATCTGTATTATGTACACCATGTACTCTGCATGTATTGAATTTTCTCTTTTGTACTATGCATTTCGCATAAACTATGTACTTGCATAATGCACAACCTTTAACATAGGTAACCCGTACTATATGCATATCAATTTGTTACATATCACTTAAACGCATTCCTGTATTGCATTATGCACAGTGCATTATGTATTTTGAATTTTTAATGGTCTTTGTTTATATGTAATAATATGTTTTTTCTCCCTCTCTTTGTGTTCATTTATTTTATTTATTTATTTATTTATTTATTTATTTTTGTGTAATTTGTGCATTATGTGTTCCATGTCATATTTTTAATTAATTTTAATGTGTATATTAATGCGTTTACGTAACTGCTGTTTGTAATTTTTATATATAACATATGTACTACGTTCCCACACAATGTCTTACATCAGTTGTAGCCCCTTTATGGCCATGTAACAAATTTATTTAAGATCCAAATGAACTCCCGGTGCAGCCTCCTGGGGCTCCAGGGAGTTGTTGTTTCTAGATAGTGGAGGGCGTGGGACATACGCCTGTTTACCTATGTTAAACACCAGGCGTCCCCGTCCTCCGTAACCTGTAACCTGTATATTTTATTTTGTTATTTTACGTGCATTGTATACACATTGTTGCTTTTAAAATTGTTTGTACTTTAGAACAGTTATGTGTCTTGAACTACATACATATACTTACTTTGCAGCATAGTAATCGCTGACCACGTTCTTGGGCTAATTTAATGCCTGCCTAAACCGTTATCTTGGCCAAAATTTAGAAGTTAAGAAATTCCACTGCTGGAGAAGTAAGTTGGCTCAGACGCTCGTTAGTTTCCCTGCCAGTGTAGTAAAAAGGGGTGTTTACCTTCAAATGTTGAAGGAAATTTCTCTTTTATCTTCCTCCTGGACAAATTTCTTGGTGATGAGACGGCTAATTGACCGAAGAGTTTTGGCTATTCTCAACGAATGATTTAAGTTGTAAGTGTACATCATTTGTAACAATACATTTACACCAATAATACATTACAGTACAAAACTGCATTGCTATATTAATTTTGAAAATACAAAAGAGAAGGCGATTATGTACCGATAAACTCTCACGTAATAAATTCTGTATATATAAATCCGAACTTCAAAGTTAATTCTTTTCACACATGAATTTATGCTCTACAGTACCTGATATCCCAGCAACCTGAACAGAGGAAATACAGGAAAATGTAAATCATCGTTCTGTTGTTAGATTGATTTATACCAAGATAATGTAATAACGTAGCTCCTAAAAATTTAGATTACATATAAAAGGATAAGTGTTATTTCCTCACTCAAATATGCCTATCTTCACTGCAAATGCAAGTGCAGGGGTAGAAAGTATTGCCATCTTTAGTCGCAAAGCACTGAACAATAATTTTTTAACCGATAATATTTACAGAGTGAAATCTTGTATCTCATACAAAATGAACGACGCAATGCATCAGTAAACATATCGCAACAATAGAAAGTACTGTAGCCGATCAGCTGATGTCAAAATAAGAGCATCCGTTGATCTGGCAATTGACTAAATAATATATAGCGGCGCATGTGCTAAAGTGGTGTCAGTATAATGGCGGCATAAGCATGCTGAAAGTTCTTACAAATAAATCTTATTAAATATTGAATTATTTTCAGTAGAAATTTCCAATTTCTGTTTGGACGCTGAAAGTGAGAGGACGTGTAAGACAAGCCCGCTTGTTTTTCCGCGTAGTATGAGCAGTTCGTTAAACATAATTCAGCAGCTATGAATAGTACAAGCATATTGTTTCTCAATCTCATTTAGGGATATGATGGTCTACAAATATGATGGTAACTTGGTACTTCAGGAATGCTGTTGCGTGCACACACTAAATCACAAGAATAATGCGTGATCACATGCAGTGCAAATTCGGCTGATTAACAACAATGATTTGACAATTAATTTTTCTTTGTCTCAAGTTCAGTAGAGTTATTAAGCGTTACTCACACATGCTGACATAAAAGCACAATAAACGAGTTTACAACGCTGTTTGTGACATCATTCTGTCATTCATTGTATGAAAAGCTCTAAGACTCGCAGAAGAGGGAAAGCTACTCTTATTACAGCTGACGATACCTATGCAGTTTATACGGCATAAATCGTATGGCATACTGATGCAGCTATTGCTGAAATAAACTTCAGTTCACAGTTGATTAGTAATTTCCCCCGAAATGTTTCGAGAGCCATCTGTAAAGGCAGCAAATTAAAATACGTTAACCTGAAGAAGATCGAAAGCAATGCTATGTTGTAAGATATAAGCTTAATATTTTAGCTGTCTCTAAAAAATATTAATGTATATTTTACTATTATGTGCTGTGCAGTGTAATCGCCTTTTTGTGTTCTCCTGTTAAAACAAAAGAAAGCACCAGCTCTGTCATATCTCCGTATGTTGTTTTTATATCCTAGTACGTGGAATCGGATTTCCTACATTTCGATGTAATTCTTATTACACTGAATATAATAGCATTCTCATAACACTTTAATAATTTATTAGCTCGAGTATTTTATCTGAGTATCGAGCGTTGATGGGTAACAGTAGGGAAAACCATTAATTTTCGTCCTTTTCTCCCTTGGAAGAGAAGCCCCGAAGAAAACAGACGTTCCCGCCCCCTGCCAATTGAAAGAGAAGCTTGAACAGTGTCATCACTACGAAATTCTGACAGTAGGACGCAGATCGATATATCCGCATCAAGTGATGACTTACCGCAAATGACGCAATCAAATATGCAGATTGATCCTATCAATGATACTAAGAAATATTACTGCGATAAACTGGAAGATCTGAATTTAGAACACAAACACATTAAGGTCTCCCTATTCGGACTCCAGAAAGACGCTCCATCATCGACACGGATACCAGAGTTACAGATGTTTGTTCAATAACTTGCAGCTCTACAGAAGAAGACTAGCGAAACAAGGGTAACGATGTAAGTTAAAATTGGATACCTCTGGATCTGTTCCAATAGGATCACTAACAAACGAAAAGCTATTTCTCACATGCTGACATATGTACAGATCTGACCATTGCCAGGGAAGGTTGTAAGCTGCCGAATAAAACAAACAACCCAAAGTCTAGAAAATTAAGCAGTCTCTGCCATGTTTAAAATGAATTCGATGCATTATATAATAGCACTGAAAATAATGATAACGTAACCTCAGGAGTACAATTTGTGCAGCAACAACAGGTTACAAAAAAATCCAGATTTCACCCTATCATGGTAAACCCAGGCATACTAACCTTTGAGGATTTCCTCAGTCAACCTATCAAACCAGACAAACCAGACAAACTAAATTTCTTGGCACACTAAATGGCTAAAATCTTTAAAATGTTACCTTTCAGCGCGGAAGATCACAGATATCAATGAACTATTCAAAGAAAAACTCACAGAGTATTATGTGTTAAATGCTAAATATAATAAACCAGTCAAGGTCGTAGTTTGAGGATTATTCACCATCGCGGACAAAAACAAAATTCCAGATGCGCTCACTAAGCGAGGTACTTCCATACATAAAACAGCGAAACTCACACGCAGAAAAAACAAGCCGTCTATGCCTCTGTTTTAATGCATATCAATCAAAACGAAATAGCATAAAAGATTTAAGCACTGCAGATCTCATGCTATTTTCAGTCTCGATGGTGAAATACGTCTAAAAAAATTAAATATTTCACTACCGCAACTGTCAAAAGTAGCACCATTCCTCTGATAATTGTTGCTTGTAAAATGTGTAAAATGTGCATAGAAAATCTACAAATGTGCATAGTGCATCTACATAGAGCTATTGACTATCCCAACAAAGGTAAAATAGAAGAACCTAAACTGTAATAGTACATGTCACCTCGCTTTCTACCGTGATTGCCCAGCATTTCCTAAGCCAAAAAACTCCAAAACAAGAAAAGACAAGTAGTAGTATTTTGCTAATTCCTTACTCTTAACCAGTTGGAAACTCCTGCTCTTGACGTTACTGCTACGCCACCACAGCTTCTCCCAACAAGATTCTCAGCGGTTTTATGGCCGGAGCTCGCCATCATTAACTTCCTCTTATCATTCACTTATCACACCTGACTTAATGTTTCCCTCTTCATCTGGAGTAAGTTTTTTACTCTAGAATCACTACTATCTCATGCTAGCCATAATAATTGCTATTGAGAAGAACTCTTAAATAGCATAAAGATCCAAAAGATGATGCTACCAGCTTTCTGCTCTCGTCCGGTGTGGCGAGTTTGTGGCTGAACAGGATAGTCTCTCTCTAGCAGTCAGCGAAACATCTAAGTGAGACAGCGAAACTTTATCTGGGAGAAGTACTAACTGGAACGGTAACGGTAAGTACCTAACGGAAACAATAACTTCATCGAGGACCATTTCTTCCGAATGTATCGCTACGAAGTAGAAAGAATCAGAACAGATAGGCAATCAATACAGAAGATGTTAACGTCTTGGCGAAAAATAATGATAAAAGGGCTAACAACGTAGACTCTAAATGCCGAAAGCAAATGGTGGCTCAGCGAAAAGCTGTCTGGTAAACATGATTACAGAAAATGCAAGTAAAAGGGAAAACGAAACTTTTCGGGCACAAATACATAGAAAACAAGCACAGGTTCAAACGAAATAATACGCATCACCAAATAAAACAATCAGTAATAAAAATAAAACAAATCATACGAAATTATTAAAGAAAGAAGGTGGAAAATAGATACGAAACAACACTACTAATTTCCAGTACTACTAAAACATTTCTTCAAAAATGTTAAATGCAACGAAGAATTTATTAATGAGGATGAGGGCTTATTGAATTTCATTTACTCACCCAGCAAAAGTCTTAAACACATCCAGAATTGAAAAATCTTCGAAAATATTCTTTACCTGTCAGACAATTTGAAAAAAGTTCGTAATGGCACTTGTAATATTATTATTATTATTATTTCCATTAGCTTCAGTGTTAGAATTTATGGGTATCTTGGCAAATGGCTGGTTTCTATTTCTGAGGGGAACTTCAGATTTCTTGTCCTCTGCGGGAGCGTCAGATTAGTTCAAATTAGTTGAACTATATATCTTAGGTTTAATAGATTGTGACTTCTTCATGTTTATCGGTTTCGTCGGGCAAGATCTAAAGCTGGTAGTATTATTTGTCCACAGTTACAACAATGAAGGTTTTCAATTCACTTAGCACTGCAATCCGAACACTTATGACCAAATCCACATTTAACACATCTGGGCAGAAGCTTACATTCATCGAAAGAGTGATAGCAATACAGGTAATTTTCGCACTGAGCCCACACCACCCTTGAACTTATGAGGTTCCACTTTAATTTCGAAGTTTAATACATTGGTAAGGTTGTAAATGTCTTTAATACCAATTTAGTTTGCCAGTTGTGCCTGAAAATGCGGTATAGCGACACATGTTCTACATGTATGCATAGGGCATACGGACATACTTTTATACAACAACTGATTATAACATTAAATTTTTCCCCAGTCAGGTAATGTTTAATTTCGTCAACATCGCAATCAGAAGGCAAGACTCCTAAAATAACCTTAATCGGCTTAACTGAAGTAATATGTATTATATAATATTGAATCATATTATCTTCTAAATATCTAGTAATTCTTTGTGGCCATCAGGACACAGGCGCATGATTGCTAGAAATTGTTCTGAAATACGAGTTTTAAACACACAGGCAACATCATCATTCAGTTTCTTTGGGAATTTCAAGGGGGGCGAATAATTGTTATTGGTTTGATGACCTTTTCAGGTTGCAAGATAGAGGTGGCATTCAGAGGAATACCTTCACCATTATTAATAACGTTATCAACATTTGTACAACATTCGAATCCATATTTTCAACATTATTTGGATTAAGAACACTAAACTTGATATATCTACATTACTTTTTAACATTTTATTAGCCAGCGCAGTTTTCCTGGGACACACAAAATCATAATTATTTACAACATTTTCCGGGACTCATTTTTTGAATCCTTTCTTGACTGTTTTAAAACTTGAACTAGAGAAGTGCTGCTTTCTGCAGCAGGTTTGTCAACTAAACTATTACCAAAAGACTGAGCAGCCGAAGTACATGAATTAACAAAAAAAAAAAAAAAAAAAAAAAAAAAAAAAAAAAAAGCATTTTTAGCCCAAAATCTTACCACTTAAAATCTAGCACTTACCACTTAAAATCTTGATATTTTCAGCTGAAGCAATCTGTTTCTCAACAACTGGACGGTCAGCCTCTAGGCCCACGTGAAGGTTTACCTTTATAAATCTCTCAGATAAATCCCGTAGATTAGCATTACGTCCTTTAAGATTTGATAAAAATTTCAATGCATGCACAAAGTCCATCTCCTCGAAATTATCTTTGCGAAGTAATCCATCAATTAATTCCTTAGTCAAAAATCCTATTCCTCACCCGAGTTGCTGTCAGAATGGCACAGAAAATTAGAAGTCATCGAAGATAATCATAAAACACAGTTCCAGCACCGAAAATCCAACGAAAAATTGAGAGAATACGCGGTAGGGAGGGGGAAATTCTCCTTCACGCCAGTAGATAGAAACACGGTCTTATCAGGGTTCTAGGAAAAGCATCCACATTTTACGAACGGCAACGTCGAACTCCGACTTTGCTCATGACGCGTGATACGTGCTGCTTTGCTTTCGAAAATGGTTATTAATGGCATTAAGTGTTTAGATGACAAACTCTCTAGTTCAGGTTTTAAAACTGCCCAGAAAGGATCCAAAAAACGAGTCCCGGAAAATGTGAATTTCTAACTAGCATACTTGCTACCATGTGGGATTCCGCTTAAGATTCTTGCACTCGTATGGATTTGTTGAATAACTTACATGTGATGTATATCTTTGTTATTTGTGCGTATGTACTAAGCTAGTATATTCTTTTAATCTAAGTAATAGTTGTAAAACCAGGCATATCATCTTCATCCTTGCATTAGTTAATGTTTTGATTGATGACTCTGTTCTCGACTAAGATAAGGCGTGTTCATTGGTGAACTGGATTCTATGACCGCGTGCCTGCTGAAAATCCTTCATTCCGTGCCTAAAATGTGCTGTGAACTGCTAAAACCATCTTCTAAACAGAATTAGCATTTAAATTCATCATAATTTTTGCGACTTCGACAAGTCGTTGTGTATACTTCATCAAAATGTGCCTGCAAAAGTTACAAAAAACATGTGGTCCATGCAAGAAGGAAAAAGTATTCATTATCTTCGAAGTGAATACACTGTATTATCCGAGTGTGGATTTGGGTAATTACCCACGCATGCGCGTGATTAGCAAAAGTTTGGTCGAAAATAAATCCAATAACACTGGTTCAATCCTGGAAAAAAGATTTTTCCTAATACAGAAATCGGAGATATATCTAATTATGAAGAACTCGTATGCCAAAAAATTGAAAATCTAAAGTTCTTTGAAAATGTTGATCGGAAAAACATTGAAGGCGATTCGATTGAGTGGCGCTTTCAGTGTTCGAGTGATGCAGATATCGTTTGAAATGTCAAATTGAGCGGCTGAAAATACAAGATAAGAAGATACTGACAATCAGTTACACTAGTTCCAAGACAGCAATGACTTCCGTTGAAACTCTATGGACTTCATCAACTAGAAGGGATCCAAATATGCGCAATGAAATATGACAAATATTTAAACGTTCTCAAAATAAAATTACTGATTTTTAAAGAAATAAGCACAGAATCTGCATGAAAATTGATGATTTGTATTACTTTTGTTTTTCAATTATTCATGATCTGTTTTCCCTGCATTAGCCCGGATAATCGAAAGTACACTGTATATCGTAGTTCTGTACGTAAACTCTACGACATGCGCTATATACATGAAAAAAATTATAATTGTTTTTCCAACAAGCGCTTTTTCTAACGTCGAATTTGCTGCTGAATGAGCTCATCTTTCATGCATAACTTAAAAGTAGCCCTCACCAATTTTTAGTTATTAGTACTAAACTAAGGCTTATCTCTTGAATGCCATACATGCAGAATTTTTTTCTTTTTAATGCTGCATACATTTAAACTTACCTTAAATGTTTATTTCTCCCGTGTTGTTTATTATGTTTCCCTCTTATTCAGATAATATTAGTAGCTTTCAAAAGTTTGCATTAACCTCATCTACTTCACTTGCACTCGTATCGCGTTATATGAATTTATTAGTAAATAATTATTGGATATTTATTTGTCTTGTATTTGATACTTTTTAATCATGAATGTACACAATGTCTTCCGTGTTTCTGCCAAACCTTTCCCAATCTGGAAAGTAGATCCCACTTTATGCGTCGCTCAACTTTAGGCCTACTTTGACATCGCCAAAATTGCTGTTGATTCCATAAAATTCAACCACGGGTTATTTGCAGTTGCATTCGATATTCTTAATAGTGTTTGTGACAACATTTTACATCCTGCATTGTCTCGTAAATAAGATGTCCTAAAAACACATTTAATTCAGTTCCATTCTGAGAGGAGTCGAAAATTCATACCCTACTTCAACGGCTACAACTTGGCGATCAACGCCCTTCACAACTACTTTTTCACAAGCGAAACTTCAAGGCAAAGATTGTAGCAATAACCTTACTAAAAGCCCTATGTATATATCGCCTTACGAAATACACACAGAATATTCTGGCTGCTTTAAGTGATGAACTCCCAAACCTCGCGGCCTGGGCTGACAAAATTAAGGATCTCACCAGTCAGTCTCCCTAACAACAAACAGTCCTGCCATATTACCTCCTTCCCTCCCTCTCTCCTCAAACAGCAAATTGCGGAGCTGACGAAGCAAGTAAATAAACTCTCACTAGCCATTAAAAAAACAAATTAAAACGCTTCCGTGAACGTAAAGACAAATTTTTTCAAAGCTTTTGACTTTAAAACAGCAGAAGACGTAGCAGATCAATAACATTTGCTTCTATCCACACAAACTTTGGTACCAGGGCACAAAAATGTGTTTCTCCATGCAATTTCTGAGAGTGGGAAAACTAGATAGGAGACCGCCAAATTAAGGGAATTCTTCGGGTCAGTCCATCTTCAAAAATACCCTTTTCACTCGATACTGGCACCAATTTATCATACCCAAGAGCAACTGTCGGTATGCAAATTACCCTACCTTATTATTCCGCTTCGCGGCTAATTAATCGCAGAAAACGTTTCACCATCAATTTAATATTACGTCACTCATTTACCTAGCCTTTCGTCATTGTAAACGTCAATCAACCCATCATAGATGTTGACTTTCTCACAAAATTCAACTTAAATAACTGATGTTAAAAATAATCCTTCAATTGGTGGATAAATATGATTATATTCCTGTGGCAGACTAACCCAATGGTAATCCGGTCAATACCAACATTCATATTCAGGTCGGTAGCTCAAAATTTGATTAAACTCTTGCCAATTACCCTGAATTGACGAACTCGTCGCAAGATTTTGATAGGAAACAGACATTACATCGAAACTAAAGGTCCTATTTTTTATCTATTTCTCCTATCTATTTTTTTCAAAACGTAGGAGATTATCTTCGGAATTATTTCCCACCGCACCTCAAGAGTTTGATTTTCTCATGTCAAAAGGCATCAATCGGTCTTCAAAAAATCCTTGGGCAAGTTCTTGCAAATGGTTCGGAAAGCGAATGGTGACTAGTGTGACGATTATCATCTCTTAAACGCACTCAAGATACCCATCGGTAGCCTGTACCCCCACATTTCTCCCCCGGAGGTCGACGTAGAATACTCTGCGAAGTATTGGCTAGGATCTGTACCTAGGCAGTCTCGGCCACGGGGTATAAAATTTATGAACTTGGCGGTTCCTGATAGTCCATGGGGTGGATCTCATACTCACTCTTCATGGGCCGGGAGGTGTCAGTCCCCTCTACCAGGGTATTGGTAGCCAAATAGCACTTGGGCCATTGAGCGTCCGGTGCTTCTTATCGTTGACCGTATGGTGCTGTCCTTGGTATTCATTGTTAAGCCTAAGAAGAGGGGAATCCCGCCTAGTGCTGGCAGGTAGCCATAATGAACAGCCAGTCATCGCTCTGAGTTCTCATGCCCACCCCACCGTGGTCTCGGTCTGGCCGGGACGGTGGTTCTGACTGGCCCGTGTTTAGCGGTGGGAAGTCTAAAAATTGTTGGTGCCTCGGAAATGTGGGACCCTGAGCCCAGCAAGAGTGTCAATTGTCATCATATGAGTGACACTGACTGACGCTTTGTATCAGTTTCCAAAATGTGATTTAGTTCACGGGTTGGGTATAAAGTTTAGTTAGTACCTCCACATTCAAGAATGCACATACATATACATTGAACAAACCACATTTTGAACCCTTGATGTAAGCGGCGGCTATTACGAGATACCTGATAACGTCCAAAAACTGCTTTAACCACCCCTTTTGGTCCTTTTTGAATTCCAGGCCATACTATTTGGTTTGCGTAACTCAGGCCAGACCTTTCAACGTTTTATACAAGAGTTTTATTTGGATTGGATTTTTGCGTTCCGCATTTTGACGACATCCTTATTGCGTCAGCTAACGAAGACAAACATCTCAATCATCTCCGTCAGATATTCGATCGTTTAAAATAAACACGGTTTGACTTTAAACCTCACAAATGCGTACTCGGAAAACCAATGCTTCCCTTTTAGGTTGCCTTATCACTGCCTAAGGTGCAAGACCCCTGCCCGAGGAAATAAAAACAATCGCCGACTTCCTAAAACTCTCCACAATAGTCGAGGTTAAATGTTTTTAGACATAAAAAACTTCTGTCTTCACTTCTTACGAAAAGGCAGCTGAATGCAAAGGAGCTTCGTACCAAAGGCTCCTTTGCACGATGTCTTAAAAGATTCAAAAGAAAAACGATAGCGCCCCGTTCCTTGGAACTACCAATTTTATAAGGCATTTGAAAAATGTGAGCACGACCTTATTAACGCTGAAACTCCCAGTTATCATTCTCCTGGTCAAAAGCTGTGTATAATGGTCGAAGTTTCTGACAATTCCATCGGAGATGTCTTAAACGTTTGACGCACTAACAGCTATGAACTATTAGCGTTTTTCTTGCGAAAGTTCTCTCCCACTGAACAAAATTACAGCACGTATGACAAAGAATTGGTCGCCACTTATGCTGCAGGTATGAAATATTTTAGATATAACCTCGAGGATCAACATTTCGCTATATTTACTGATCATCGACCGCTAACTTATGCATTCACATCAAAATCAAATTCTGTATCACCGCGTCAAATCAGGCATTTAAATTCCATAGCTCAATTCAGCACAGACATCCGGCATGTATCTGGCTCTAGCAACATAGTGGCAGATACTCTCTCCCACATTCAAAATATTGATATGAATGCACCATTGAATTTCACCCTTATTTCTCATTCTCAAGCCGCAGATTACGTTTCAGTGCAGACCCAAACTGCTAATCGAAATTTTAGTCATTACAACTTACTGCATTTTATGTATCACTTTATAAAGTATTTCTTCCACCTTCCTAGCGTGCCTTCGTGGTGTAGTGGTTCTGCACGCTGGGCCGGTATTTCAGAGGTCCAGGGTTCGATTCCCGGCGAAAGCGGTTGTTAATTCTTCATCTTTTCTGCTTCCAAAAATATACCTAATGTCTCTAAAACTTTAGAAAAAAAAGTTTTTGACTCTTTCCACAATCTGGCTTCAGCCATAGCGACAGTATGTACTTTCAGATGTACATAATCCCAGATTTTTGTTTTAAAATAATATTACCCCAATATTATTTCCGCGCAATATGCTTCTGAAAATTTATCAATTATACGCAAAAAGTAACAAATTTAGAACTAAATCCACAAAGACCCGAAAGAAATTAATTTCAAAACCAGCAGAATCCAAAATTCCCTATAAATATGCTAAAAATCAACCAACAGTGGATTTGGTTCTAAATTTCTTACTTTTCATCTATTCAATTGTACAGATATACACGCAGTACTAAATATGTTACGTACTACAAACTTGAAAACATGTACCTGTAATACAAATGAAGTGCTGTGCATTACATATTACACATTAAAAAATAATTAATAACAGCTTTTTGTTTCATTGTGCCGCCTCAATTTTTGGCAGCAGTATTGCGCAGATATCGTATCGCAGCATTATAATGCCAGTTGGTGATGCGCTGTCTTTCGATGTCTTTTCGATTACGTTTAAGCTATCTCTGATAATGTCGGTTTGAACAATTCCCACGTTTTCCTGACCAGAATTTTCATCGTGTGTGACTAAATTTACAATGGCCTCATCACACAGTTTAAATGTTCATCATCTTGCATCCAATTATTGACATCTTCATTCGTTACAGTCTTCCTAATTTGCAGCTGTTTTAAGACAGCCATTAATTCACCACCTGCTTCTTGAGTTTGTGTCATCAACATGCGGCGAAATACTTTTCTAACTTTTCAGAATGGTAAATTGTTTTACGTCGGCCCCCGGTTCTCCCAGCCAGTAAATGAAATCTTTCAGATTAACCTGTTTTTAGGTTTTCAACAATTGTTTTGTTACTTTCTAGATCTTCTAATAAATGTGTTAAGAGCCTGTTTCGGTAATTTTGTTTTTGGATTCTTAAAACTCCTTGATTCAAAGGCTGAATCGGGTGTAACGTTAAGGGGCAATAAAATAGCCTGGATCTCTCTCCTAACCAGCTGACGTTCATCAGGATGACTGGCAGCATTGTCCAAATTAAGACCGCCTTATGGATCAAATTATTTTCATCAGAAAATTGCTTAACACTTAGCACAAACTCTTCGTGGAACCATCACTTGAATATTGTTGAATCTATCCAAGTGCTTTTTTTTTTTTTTTTTTTTGGTTTGCATAAGTAACAGGAAGATTTTACACATTCACCTTTTTTAAATGACCTTGGATTTTTTCCTTTTATCGGCAAAAAAGCTTAAGCTTGTTATCGCCAGATTTGTTCACTCATACCAGAACCTTTTCTTTACTTCGTCTGTATCCAACAGCTGTTTTTGTTTTGATGCTCGGCAATGTTTTAAAATTCAGACTCGTTTAGTCAAAAGCGGTAAATTTGCTATAGGCCATTACTTTTCGTAAATGATATTATACAACTTGTTAATAAAAAAGTCACTGAACCTGAATTAGCTAAAAAGATCTTCCATGCAATGTTTTAACTGTCGCACGCCAGCAAAGATCAAGTCGCCAACCCATGCTGGCAGCGAATTCTTCTTCACAAGCTAAGACTGGCTAAGCTAAGACGTCTTTGCAATGCTGAAAAGTCCAGTCTTAGCTTGTAATATCCGACATCTCTTTTCTCATCTACGGAAACCACAAATACAATGCTTCTGATGCCTATTCATAATCGCTGTCTTTTATTGCTTTTGTTTTCTTTGCAGGGGTCATCATCTTCAGTTGCGCGTGTGCCCAAGTCCTACATTTTCCTCTCTCTTCCTTATCCAGTAGCCTAAACCATTGGATAACTTTTTAGTCGTTTAACCACGATCTAGCTTGCTAACAGCAATAAGCTTTTGATAAAACCACATGTTTCTACCAGTCATTTTTAAACAATCAGACACTAGAACAACCCCCCCCCCGCCCGCAGAAAAGAAAAATCGCTCACACTTCTCTGTTGTTCCACGACTAGTTAAATACTCCGACTCCGCTGAAAAAACTAAAAACCAGCTGATTTTCACTAAAAGCGCGCAAGAATCGAAGCTGCCGAGCTCAAGTGTGGTAACGATGGGGTTATTATCATTAACGTTTTAAATTATTGCTAAAACCCAAGTGTACAGATTTTTACCTTTTAAGCGAGGCTATTTTCATTTATTGCATTGGGCTCCGATAATACGAAATCTCAGTTAATCAAAACTCGCATAGTCGGAGTTCTATTGCAGTCTGTGCATGAAGATAATCCTAAGCATATTCAGTCCACTAACAATAAATTTTGTTAACTTAATCGCGGGTTGCCGAAAGCGTTACAGGTCAGTTCGACGCAAACGTTTCGACGCGTGGTCAATTCGACACCAGGTCGTTTCGTCGCGGGGTCAGTTCGACGCCATACTTTTCGTATTTTGGTTTATTTTTAGAATAAGTTTGCATCAGCATTCAAATAAATGCGATATGCCTGATATAATATATATTATAATAGATTTTTTTGAGAAAGACACAGAATTCATTTTCCCTGCTAAACCATACTCCAGAATTGGAAATGTGCTTGACGATATTGCATTCCCTAACTTGTAAGTAAACATTTGTCATCTTAAGTATATAATCCCTCACTCTGAGTATAAAGCTATTGTTAACTGACCCTCCCCATGGACCGACTCGTATGTGTCAGAGTACTGATACCTGTATGTGTCAGATTGGGGAGAGGTATGAAATCGCTTCAGATTTGTCGTTATCTATTGCCGATTATCAACGCATGCGCATTTCTTATCTTCTTTAAAGAGCTCCGTAATCTATTTGGACGCCAGTTGACATTTTTTAATTCAATGTTAGCACTTGCAGCCGTAGAAATGTCTGGAAGCAGAAAATATATGACTAAGAGAGGTAAAGAAAAGTATGAGCACGATGGATATTTATACTGTTTCGATATATATATATATATATATATATATATATAGAAAATAGAGCAAAAGAATTGCATCGTTCTGAAGTTGAATTTTCCAAAAACAATAAATGTAAAGAAAGAATTTACACTGATGCAGCTACGGGTGAATTTTTAAACTTGTTCGCAATCATGCTCATGAAGGAAATGCAGCACGCGTGGAAGTTGTCCGCACTTTAACATCAATAAAGCGAAGGGCTGTTAAGGGGGCACAGTACCTTTGGGCTCGTCGAAACAATCATAAATATCCTCAAACTCGAAACCCAAAAACTCATATTATATGAATAAAAGGTTACACTTTTTTTTTTTACTTTATACCTTAAATAGATATGTCTTATTAGACTGTATATGAAATGAAAATTTTAAATAAATAAATAATTTGTAAATTAAAATTTTTAAAATGTACGTAAGAGACATGTAAAAAAAAAATTATCAAATGTTGCGCGTATCATAAATTTGAAAACATTGCATATAGAAGACAAAGTTTGGTAAAAATGTATTCGAAATACATTCACCTCTAATGTAAAACCAAAATATATTATAAAATGAATATTAAATTTGAAAAATTTTAAAAAAAGTTTTAAATCTAAAAATATGCAATTTTTTTATAATTTTTTCAAGGTAAATATATGTATGTATATTGATATATGTATTTTTTTGGTTTTAGCATGCAGAGTAGCAACAGTAGCATACACAGTTAAATTTTTATGGGCATAGCATATATGGTTTGATAATAACACTGCGCGCAAACTTGAAAATGATCAATTTGAGAAAATCCAATTTAAAGATACAATATCACTTTTCTCTAATTTATATTTTTCAAAACACTTAAAATGCACCAGAAGCTTAAACTACTTCTTCATAAACAATTATGAAGCTCGTCAGCTTCCTTTTTCCCCTACTTTTGGTAATTCGAGCCTCTAAAGTACTGTCCTGAGCTCGTTTCTGTGTGAATTTAATATGAATTCTATTTGCTTCTTCCGCAAATGTTACACAGTTAGTTCCAAGTATACATTCTAATTCTTTCATGATGAACAGCGTTGCCTGTTTTCCATCATTAAAGTTGGCTACTGCTTAATTTGCAGAAATTTCTACAATTTTCCTACTATTGTTTGCTGTTTTCGGACAAAACGTCCAGATCGACGAATTTAGCGACTCGTTCACATTTTGTGTTCGACCACCAATGCATCTCTTTAAAAAGGCTGGGTAGGACAAATTTTTAAATACGGATTTTATAGCATCCATAATTGCTACACACGGTAAAAAAAAAGTTCGCTCTTTACAGGCAAAAGTTTTGTAAAGTTACAGAAATCAAAAAGTTGCAGAAGAATTTCCTGTAATGGTAACAGGTTGAAAGCAAACTGTAGCGGTAACAGCTGATTTTCTTGTAGCATTACAGATAATGTTTCAGTAGCCGCGCGGAAGAATCACGTGACTGACTGGAAATTAGCCAATCAGGAGAAAAGTGTCTGAAAGCTAGTTGCAGAAAAAAACATGGCTGAATGCATGTTGGTTGTACAGCGCAGGTACGTAAGAAAATGTTTACAATTACTGCTTGAAATATTTTTTGTTCATTTTATGCAGATTATTCTCATGCACTTTGCACTGTTATATGTAGTGAGTAAGTATTTAAACGTTTAAGCTTTGCGATTAATTAATATCAGTGTTCGTAATGTCTAATGAGTTGAAAGAGGGCAAAATATTTATTCCAAATGCAGATCTAATAGTAGTATTTTGTCATTGTGCATCCGATAAATTACGCCTTAAATTACCCGTATTATTATTTAAAACTAATTATTCCAAAACTTAATCACTGTTTGTGGTATTTAATTGAAATGGTAATGTGGTTGTTGAAAACAAAATTAATCATGTTAGCGTTCTTTTCCAATCGTCTGACCAAAGAACGTTTGACATCTTTTTTCCGGCAGGCCTTGCGATAAACGTTTATATAAGCATTTAGAATTCTGAATGTAATGTACATTCTGAGTTGGAATTTGCTTTGAGCTGGTTGCCTTTTTAATCGCGTCCAGATCGGGTTTTTCAACGCATCGTCTGCGCATCCATTTGGATATTTTTGCTTTTCTTTGGAGTAAGCCTTCCGGTATTTCACCGAAGCTGCTGCTCTGGATTTAGGTAAGATATTTTTGCTTTTTGATTCCCTCGCTATGCTTTACCTCGGTGAAATATGAGTGAGTGTCAGCCATCCGCAAATTTAGATAATGAAATCTCAGCCGCCGAACAAGCCTTCGGTAGAATTAATATACACTTAGAGAGAGCTAATCTCCCACCCAATGTTAGCTCTTACACAACCCTAAAAAAGCAAGCTATTGCTGATCTCCTTAAATTCAACTCAGTTGAAAACAAAACTAGCGATGATCTCAAACGTATAGCGGAACTTGAACGCATCATTCAAGATTACGACGCATTCTTAAATCTGGCCGTCATGCATAAAAATCAAACAAACAATTCCATTATGGAAAATAACAACGAAAGCGATGCTATGTTAAAGGCAAAAGCATCTAATAAAACACAAAAAAAGCGATGCAAAAAATATAGAGCGTTCGACTATATCTAAGAATAAGAAAAAGAAAATTACTACTGACAGCGACGGGTTTAAAACCCCCCGCATCACGCATAAACGAACGCATTCAAATTCATCGGAAGCTGAACTACCCGTACAGAAAAATAAGTTCAATGACCTAAAGGACGATGACCGCATGGAGCAGGAATCGAACTCAGAGTCTGCAGGATTTACTCTCGCCAAAAAAAGCACTGGACATATTCCCCCAATTATTCTCTCAGATTTTACAGCCAACTGGGATACGTTAAAAGAGGAAATCGAAAATTTAGGAGTAAAAAAAGTCAAAGGCAATCTCACAGGAGATACACTCAACATCAAAGTCTGGGATAAAGATGACTATCGCGCAATCACGGAGTTTCTGGCCAAACGAGGTGTGCAATTCCACACATACAAAATTAATTCCGAAAAACCAATCAAAGTAGTAATTAAGAAACTGCCTAGAAACTCAAACGTGGAAATAATTCACAAAGAACTCACTGAACACGGAATTCCTGTAGAAAAGATACGTCAGCTCGAAAGATTCCGAGAAGGAAAAATTGTTAAACTACCTATATTCTTAGTCGAGGTCAAAAGAAACGAAAAGGGTAAACAAATCTACCAAATAAAGCAACTTCGTGGATTAGACGTCATAGTCCGTGCTTACAAATCCAGACCTGGCCCTGTGCAATGCCACAGGTGCCAGAGATACGGACACACTCGAGATCTATGTCATTACAAACCTAGGTGTCTTAAATGCGCCGAACCGCACGAAACTTACACCTGTAAGAAGAACAAGGACAAACTACCAGCGCTCTGCGTTCTGTGCGGCGATTGCCACCCGAGCAACTCGAAGGAATGTAAATACCATCCGGATAACCTACCCAAAAGAGTCTTCAATAAGAGCAATCAAAACGAGAGAAAGCATGAACAGAAACAATTTCAATTAAATAAAGAAGATTTTCCTTCTCTCCCTGGAGCTACGGAAAACGAAAATACTAAAAATCAACCAAGCTGGACAACTCAAAAGGAAAACAAAAATAAACAAGAAAGCGAAGCTAAAGAAGTTTCATTTTTTGAGTGGATAAAAACACAACTCCTAAAAGCGAAAGAATTCTTTACAGAATTTAAAAAAGCAAAAAACATCATGGGTAAACTCGAGGTCGGAATGGCCGCAATTGAATATTTCACTTCTTTAGACTATGACTTTTAGACCTCATAGCAATATAAACGCGATGATTTCAGCTACCAATAGCTTCTTAAAAATTTCCTATTTCAATGCGAACGGTGTCATAAAACAATATCAAGAAATTAAAGATTACTTGGATAAGTACAACATTGATGTCATGATGATAGGTGAAACTCACCTTAAAGCTTGCGATAAATTTAAAATAAACGGCTACAATATTATAAGGAAAGACAGAACCCGAAGTAGATGGGGTGGTACTGCAATTATCATTAAAAATCACTTGAAGCATACTGAATATGATCTTCCTCACAATAGTCTGCTCGAATTTACTTCAGCTATCATTTATACTGCTTTAAATGAAGCCTACCTATTTATTTCTATTTACAATCCTCCTAATAATCTGATGACTAATAATGACCTGGATATCTTAACCTCCACCAACTTCCCGACTATCATCGCAGGGGACTTGAATGCAAAGCATAATGCTTGGAATTCTAGAGGATCTAATAGCAATGGAAACATTTTACATAACTATTTAATTAGCAACGACCTCAATTTTGCTGCTCCCACTTCTCCAACAAGATTTGGTGCTAACGGAAACGGCGAAGTTTTGGACATTGTACTTCTTAAAAATATTCCTCATACCCCTCTCTTAGAAGTAATAACGGACTTAAATTCTGATCATCTTCCAGTGAACTTCGACTTTTATGGCTTTTATCCCCCGTTAAAGAAACACAGAACTAAGATAAATTGGACCCAATTCTCTGATACTATGAAAGACTATAATTGCAGAAATAATTATAATCATTGCGGTGATATCGAAGATGAAATTTATAAATTCACCACTAAAATGAAAGATTCAATCAATAATGCGACTTATCCCTGCAAAAGCACTAATTTTCTCTCCCTTCCTAAATATATAAAAGATATTATTACAGAGAAGAATAGAAAACATAAGGAATGGCAGCGGTCCGCAGACCCTCGTGCCAAAAGGCACATCAACTTTTTAAACAGGAAAATCAAGCAGGAAATTATGGAATTCAGAAACAAAAAATGGGATTTTCTCCTATCAAACCTGGATCCTCAAGATCAAGCAGTATGGAAAATTGCTAAATCTCTAAGAAATAGCAGACCAAATCAAACTCATGCAATTCATCACATGGGAATCTCCTATCAATCTGAGGACGAGATTGCTAATATAATGGCTAATGAATTAGAGAAAATATTTCAACCTCACCCGCCTGAGAATAACTCCCAAGAAGAAGAAGTTAATTTTACTATTGACAGTATTAACAGTTATCCTATAACAAATTTCATTCCCTTTACTTCACCAAAAGAAGTAAGAGAAATTATTCACAAACTCAAGCCAAGGAAAGCCAAAGGCTATGATCAGATTAGCAATGAAGCACTTAAAGCTCTTCCTAGACGTTGTATTACTAACATAGTCAATATTTTTAATGCCTGCATCCGAAATAATTATTTCCCTCAGCAATGAAAACACTCCATAATAGTCAATATCTTAAAACCAAAGAAAGATCC
Source organism: Stegodyphus dumicola (assembly GCF_044657685.1). Classification (NCBI taxonomy): domain Eukaryota; kingdom Metazoa; phylum Arthropoda; class Arachnida; order Araneae; family Eresidae; genus Stegodyphus; species Stegodyphus dumicola. The sequence goes on from NC_140771.1 coordinate 105,310,781, forward strand.
TAAACTCGTCACTTCCTACAGACCTATCAGTCTTTTACCTTCATTAGGAAAAGTATTTGAGAAAATCCTCTGCTCAAGGCTCACTAACCATCTCGAAAGACTCAATTTAATAGATGATCTGCAATTCGGCTTCCGCAGTGGACACTGCACGACTCATCAAATTCTCAATTTGGTGGAATTTGTTTCGCAAGCCTTTACTAAGAAAAACGGGGTGGCTGCATGCTATCTCGATTTCGAAAAGGCCTTTGATAGAGTGTGGCATGCAGGCCTCCTGCATAAATTGAATAATTTTATGCTTCCAAACAGTTTCGTAAAACTCATTAGTTCCTATCTGAAAAACAGGACTTTTCAAGTTCGCTGCGGTGACGCCTTATCTGTCAGAAAAAGAATTCATAGCGGGGTGCCGCAAGGATCCGTTCTTTCCCCCCGGCTCTATAATGTTTATATCAATGATTTCCCGCACCCATTCAACACGAAAATACTCAAATATGCTGACGACACTGTAGTACTGACTGAATCCAGAAGTCCCCAGCTCGCTCTAAGTAATTTACAAATGCATCTCAATATGATCAATCACTGGTGCAAGACTTGGAAAATTAAGCTCAACGCCTCTAAATGTTGTATTGTGCTCTATCGGAGATACAAAACAAGATTAAGAGTTAATACTGATATCTACTTAGATAGAACTCTAATCCCTGTAGCTAATTCCTATAAATATTTAGGTGTTTACATAGATAAATCTCTCAACTTCAAAGATCATATTTCTTATATCTTAAACAAAGCAAATGCAGCCTACATGGCAATTTATCCTATTATCGGCAAAAAATCGAAGCTCAGTCTAAAAATAAAGAAAATGCTTTACATATCTCTAATTCGACCGATCATGCTATATGCAGTGCCGGCATGGGCAATCGCCAATAAAACTGAGCGCAAAAAATTGGATATACTTCAAAATAAAATTCTACGTAGCATTGTGAATGCACCTTGGTACGTGAGAAACTCTATAATTCATAACGACCTGGATATTCCATCTGTGCATAACTTTATACTCATGACAGCTCACTTCTTCGAGAAGATGAAGCATAGTCAGTATAACGCAATTAAACAAATGTTGGATTATGATCCAACAATTGAATATACTGTCAAACGCCCAAGGACAATTCATCACAATTCGTTATGGTGGTAACTTGTAAAATTTAATTTTAAAATTTACTTGAACTCTAATTGGACTCTATCCTTTTATTTGTGTTGCATCTTATACTAATGTTAATCAAGAAAATTTTTTATTCAAGATTTTTATGTTACTATTTCATTTTTTAAAATTATTTTGTATGAATTTTTACTTTATCGTATGATTCTACGAACTTTTGAACTTTTTACGGCCTATCTAACTACTGCATACTTCTGAAGGACTTTGAACTCTTATGCCATTCACAGCTTCAAACTGTCTTCGCGCCATTTTCATGATGTCTCACTATTGCTTATCCTGCACTCTTACTAGCTATATAGAGCTCACCACCTGCATTTGCCATACAACTCACTGAACCTGCCTACATGCTTCAATTTAATGCCATTGCTTACCACTGCACAATTTTTATGATAAACGCCTACTTTCGTAAGTATTAAGATATGCCTGCTCACGCAGCTGAATTTTCTTCGCCCACGGGTGTTGGTACTTCCCTAGTACCATTTATTTGAAAATATCTTTGCCTAGTGCACTTTAATGCGATCTACTGGCAAAAACTCTTTAGTAGTTAATGACCAGAAAAAAGTAAGTCATAAGTCATAAGTCAATGTAATGTATATATTTTTTGCTTACTAGGTTTAGTTTATTCTTTTTCTAGGATTATCTAATTAGTTATACCTGGTTTATAATTCAGTCTAATATGTTTATGTACGAGTGTGTTATGAAAGTAAAATTACAAAAACTTGAACAACGCGGTCGAGAATCTCGTTTATTCCTTTAGTGTAATAATAATTTTTTCAGTGGTATTAATTTCTTACGAAAATATTATAATTCCAAAATGAAGTAATTATATTGATTAAAAATATGCCGTATCATACTTTTCGTAATGTTTTGTTTTACTAACTAGATGTAACTTAATTATTCCATATATTTTAATATACCAATATCAACAGGGGAAAAATGGAAATGACCTAAAATATTTTTCTAACAATTCGTTAAACTAATTATAAAACAAAACTAAAATTTTGTGCATTATTTCCAAAAATATCATTTCATTAATATTTTATAAATGACAACATATATTATATTGTATATATAACTACCATTGCATACTTATAAGTTTTTAAACATTTAATGTAGGATTTATGTTGATTTTGTTTTGCCCAATTTTAATACAGTTTTGAAGTATGATAGTCTTGTTACTAGGATAGCATGAATCTGCTAATACAAGTTTAATACATTTCTTGACAAATGTTTCTCGTATTCATGTAATATAATATATAAATCATAAAATAAGTTTTCTTAAAAATAAATTATTATTGTTTATTGGAATTTAAAACAATTCTGTATCTGTATGTTGTATTAAAAATAAAATAATAATGAATTTTTAATGAAGCATTGATTTTAGCATTAACAATATATATATATACACACATGAATAAATGGAAATGCAAGCTACTTTTCCTTACAAAACCGCCTATGAATATATACTTCCCTTTAGGCTGATAGCCTTTGCATGCTTTGCCATATTCTATCAATCATAATGATGCAAATATGCAGAAAATTTTACTTTCTTTGAAAGTTAATACCGCAAATAAAATTCAGTGCATTTGTAAACTACATTAGTTCTCTTATAGCTTGGCATTTAATTGCCCAATGATTTACTAGTCCAAACTAAGGCAAAATTCAGATATCGTTAAAATAAAAGAAAATTAATAAGGTCTGATTTTTAGACGTATATATGAAGATTTATTTTTTTAAATATTATTTTAAGTCAACCAAATTAATTTCAAATTTAAGTAAGTATTCATGCTTTTCAGTAGCATTATTTTTGATATCTTAAATTAAATAACTGAATGCAATATTTCTTGTTAATAAAAGAAAAGCAATGTTATGAAAGACTAGCGAAGTGGATTTGCAAGTTCTAATTACGAAAGGTCCCATGCTTTAAAGGGTCATTTTTAAAAAGACTTAATTTAAAAAAAATATTTAACGTAAAACTTCCAAACTTCACACATGTGGAATATTAATTCTATATATTTTATCTCATTCTTATTTTATTAATTAATTTCATAGCATTTCGTGTGACACTAGTAGTTTCTGATCTATGTTTTGATTTTGTTATTAATTACGTTAGTTTACATAAAATTTAAAATTATGTAAGGTACAAAAACCTTCTGCATCTATTAAAATATGCTGAAGTGAATGAAATTATGCCAGTGAATTTTTTTAAAATCAAAAACAAATTTCTGTGGAAAATTAAAGTTATAAATTCTAAATGCAAACAAAGGAGTGAATTTGAAAGTTATCAAATAAGCCAAAGTGTTGGGCATTTTTTCAATTTTGCAGAAGAATTTTTATACTTTGCAGAATGGGAATATGATGTTTTGTTAGTATTAATTATTACAACTGAATTATTGCAACTTACATTGCAACACGTAATTTAGCTTAAAATTTATTTGAACTTAATTTTCTAATTTATTTTGATCATGTATATTTCATGTGGCATAAGTCTTTGAAATGAACTTAATTCTCATCCTATTTATTTACACAATTTTTTTAAAGAAGAAAAAGTCACATTTGTTTTGCTTAGTTGCACACGAAGATACACGTCTATATATAGAGAGAGAAAGAGGAGTTATGTTTACTTGCAGACATTTTTCCTCCTTTTATATTATAGTATGAAAATCAAGGGGGAAATTAAGCAATCAATTTAATTTTGAAGGATGTGATTACAATAAGATCATAACCAATCAAAAATATTCATGAATGTACTACTGGTAACTATCATAGTATTATTATTTAAAAGAAACCTACATTCCAATAAGAACGCTTAGTAACATAACCATTTAAGTTATCTGATAAAAGTAATTTTCATTCCTACTTCCCTATACCTTGAATTTCACTCTTAGTATTGCCCACTGCTACTCCCAAGACCTCAAAGCATTTAATGCATCTGGAACTGCAATTTGTGTCTTCTTCTACAGCATGCAAGTTATCACCGTTTAGTTTGTACTGCCACGAGCAATGATCTTCAGAATTACCGTATTGCGTTGCATATTCCACCCCACCCAGCTTTAGAACCAGATTCTGAAAATTAAAAAAATATTTACATAATTTTCCCCCTTTTAATGCATTCAGAAAATGAATATCCCAAGATTTTAAAATGGATTTATCAACATAATGTTTGTTTTCGTCATACTAACAAAGGCAAACTTTTGCACACTTAAGGCCCCGTTGAATCTTTCTCTTCTAACTCCTGAATATTATGTCAGCCTAATACAAACAATGATCTATGATAGTGAAAGCAAATACCAACTGCCATTCACTGTGCAATTTTGCCATATCAGCTGAATGTTCACCCTAGCAAGCATCGTACCACAACCTTCTCTAATTATTTATGTATGATCTGAGGCCTAAGGATTTGCAAGAACTACAATGAGAATGACAGAAGTTCAAATTATAAAGAAGAAATGAGATAACTTATTAGATGTTGCAATTATGTGTATTCTTATTGAAATAGATGTTTCTTTTAAATAAATAATATTGTGATAGTAGTAGTTTATCCATGATTACTTTTCATTTGTTATATTAATACTCTGACTGTGTCCTTTGGAAATTAAGTTATTCGTTTAATTTTTCCCCTCTTAATTTTCGGAAGATAAAATTAGTAAAAATGTAAAATTAAGTGGGAATATGGCATCAAAAGCATTAGATATCCCCATTTTCTTGAAGCTGTTCACTATTATTGCTTCATCAATGATAGGCCATGCACCCAAAATCCACTAGCAAATCAGTTAGTAAGATGAAAATGACCACTATGCGGACAAAACATTTAGGGTAACTTGTTTTGTGAGCGCCTTAAGGAAGACAAACATTACCTAAATCATTAAAACATATTCAGAATCCTGTGCTGAAAGAAAGCTAAGGGGAAAATGTTGTCCGAGTCCCAGTGATTCCTTTGGAAGAATATGTAATATTGTTTTAGAAATTTAAGGTAATAAATATAATATTTTTCGAATGCTAAAACAGTTCGAGAAATTTATTCAAGTTCTGAATTCTGAATATAAGTATACTGTATATTATATTTAATAACTATGGTGGCTTCATTTATGAAAATATTTGAATATTGGCTGTTTTTGTACAATGAACCTTCTCTAAGCTAGCTATACGTGATTCCTGAAAATTTTGATCTTTAAATGATAGTGGGCATCCTAGAGAAGTTATGTTTACTAATTAGTTATTTTATGAGGAATGCTGGTTAAATTTAAAAAGTGATTGACTGAGGTAGCTTGTCGTAATGAGACGGTTCACTGTAATCCAATTTTTTTAAAGAATTTAAGCTGTTCTTAATTAATTAAGATATTATAAAGAAATATGATTAAAAGTGTTATATACATCTATTAAAATAATTTTTATAAGCTTTTTAAGAGCATGATTATGATTTTAAAAGAAATGTTTTTTTCTTTATTTAGGAGACATGGTTTACAAAGAGGGGGAAAACCATTCATTTTTTCCAAGCAGTCGAAACGAATTTTTATGAAATGTTTATTAAATTATATTATGTTATTTTTTAATTAATTCTTTTTTTCAGGTTTTATGTAAAGTTTATGAATTAAGTAATAAATTATTTTTACTTCTGTATTTTAATTAGCATATTATTTGCTTCATAATGTTTCACAATTATATTATGAATTCAATAAACTTCTTAATTAACACGCTGTAATATATATATAGAGAGAGAGCATAAAGTTTGTTTTCTGTTGTCACATGTATATTTCACAATTTTGTATGCAAATCTCGAAATTTATAATAACTAAGAATACATTTTAGTATCATTTTCTAAATGGTAATTATTAAGCTTAAAGTTTTATTACATGTCACGTTTGTAAAAAATTATAGGTAAAATTAAAATACATTAAATTTTAAGCTAAACTGAAGTATTAATTTTTGAAACAAATTTGTTAAAGGCATAATTGTATTAAGCATCAAGAATTTTAATGGAAGCAAGGCTTTAAAAATAAAGATCAGTTGGTGAAGTTTTATGCTTATTCAAAAAGCATGACATTAGGTTTTTAATGAAAGACTTCTATCTGTTAATTCAAAGGAAATTATTTGAAGGTAAGTAAAAAAGTTATGCATTATTTCAAACAATAGCAGACTGTTGACAAACACTGAGTGCAGATAAGAATAAAAAAATTAGTTAGACGTTGTAATTCAAGCATATGAACAAAATTTGAATTCCTTGTAGTAACAAAATGAAATTCATTGCTATGTTGAATTCTTTAATTTACTGAAAATGTCATTTTTTAGAAGGAGAGAATATATTTTTGAAATATGAAGAACAGCTGTTCTGAGTTCTTCATAGAAATACTTCACAAAATGTCTTTTACTGTAATAATATGATCATATCAACATGCAACACGTTTACTCATATAAGTTAAATCTAAAGCAACATGTGTCTATTTTAGCTAAAATTACTAAAAAGAAAGTTCTAGAACATATCTTATTAACTGACACTAAAACATGCAAATAAAACATACTATTTTTTTCAGCTATTTTACAGGGCAAATATAAGGAGTAGCATATCAATTTGAACTTTTAAATTAATCAAAATGATAATATGAAAGGTCTTTCAATAATATCAGACAGAAGTTTCTCTTCATAAAACAAAAATAGTCTGCAACAGACTAATGTTACTTTTTGAAAAAAGAACATTGCTGTTGAAAGCACATCTTTTAAATTAATGCTATTCTTAGGTCAAATTGACTAATTTAAAAAGCCAACCTATTATGCTTCACTTGCATATATCTGTATAATGATATACACATGCAGATATTGTTTTACTCAAAACATCTTGATTTCAATATATTTTATTATAATAAGCATCACTTTAGAAAAAAAAAATCTATTACTTTTATAGACATATCCTTTAGTATTATCTATGAAAAATATATTCTACATACATAATTACTTAATGGGATATTAGAAAGAAAGAATCTGAAACTTTTACAGATACAACCATTGGAATTTTACATAAGAAAAGTATCTTCTACTCACATAATAACTTGCTATAATAATACTATTCTTAGGTCAAATTGACAATTCTTAGGTCAAAAGCATATGATTAACCGTTACAGGTTAATCATATGCTTGTACCGGTTAATAATATGCATATACCTGTAACGGTTACAGATATATCTGTTGAGATTTTACATGAAAAAAACATGTTCTTTTTACATAATTATTTGCTGTAATATTACACGCAAATAATCTGTAACCATTACAGATATATCGTTTGGGATTTTACATGAGAAAAATATGTTCTACTTACATAACTATATGCTGTGATATTACAAGTAAAAGATCTGTAACCATTACAGGCAAAACTCTTGTAATGTTACAAAGAAAACACCTGTTTCTGTTACTCAAATAACCCATGGCATCCCAGTTTCCATGAGTTTTCTTAGTAACTTTACAGATTTTTTTTTTTTTTTTTTTTTTTTTTTACAGTGCAGGAACTGAATTTGTATGTTTAAAGTTTTTATTTGTGCCACTTACAACTGCTCTTTTGTATGCGCTCACCAAGAATCAACACCATCGGGGCAAAAGTTATGAGTAACTTCATTATCGTTTGAACGTTTATGGTACTAAACAGCCCATATAGCTTTTTGCATAATGTGGTAGTTGTGAAAATGCTTCCTAATGGCATTACCACAATATGTTGTAAGTTGACCTATCAACACATCTGTAAGTCGATAAGAGGTTAATTGTCATACAGTTTCTTGGCACGGAATTTCTGGTTTAGTTCCCCCCAAACGGGCACCTATTCATTTTTGAATGTGGCTCACACATCCTATCTTCGAAATCGGAACATAATGCGGGTTATCTTTTGTAAGGGCTAAGAAAGTTTTACAATCTCCATCACCAATATAATTAACGTAACGAAGACCATACTTTTCTTCGAATTGTGAAAATATACTCAACATACCATTCGCTTCCAATTGTGCAGATGAGCCTGAATGATTCTTATTGCATACTTTGTTATGTTCTATTTTCCATTTCAAATAGCTTTCTTTTGAGGATATATTTTTTCCAGTCTTACAACCTTTGCAGTAGGAACGTGAAACATAACGATGAATAACTTTACCCGTTTTACCACCAATAACGGAAGTTAACCGAAATGTGAAATGTGGACCGAATGTCCTCTGTTTTCATGTGCTATTTCCGCTAATGGTCAAATCTGAAGAACCAGTCATTTTTATTTCTTCGTCAGCTGCTATCTTCATACTATTTTCCAGAATATTACGTGTAGCAGCATGCATATGACTTTTGTCGTATAATGCATATGAATGCATGCATATAAATTTTGTCGTATGACTTCTGTGTTACTGCTGGTGGTAGATCCCTAATTCCACAAAATGTTCTGGATTCTGTCAATCATTTTCCAATACACCTCATTGCTAAAGTAAATCTTCTGTTTAAATCAGAAGCAGTTTGTTTTTCACTACAAGTTTGGAATTTATTATAGATGTTAGTACTCCACAAGAGCAGCATGAAATATTTATTTTTATGGTTAAACCATATACTACTTCAGAAATAATACTAATTTTATTATGGCAAATATGACAGCATAAGTATTCTTCTAATACAGAAAATAATAAACTTTTAATAATTGCATATACTTTAAATTCGCTGTCACCAAAAACTACTAAATGATCTAGAAGTTTTTTTGCTGATGCAGAGAAATTTGCATCTTTATCATTACTTCTTGTGCACTGATTTCCAAAAAAATTATTCCTTTTCTTCGGTCTTTGACCTGAAGCTCTTTTCATATTATTATTCATTTTTAAATTTCAAAACAAATATCTTTACATAAACGTTTACTCAGCACAAAAAAAAAAAAAAAAAAAAAAAAAAAAAAAAAAAAAAATTGATACGAAAGACCGAAATAGAAACAAAACAAACTACCAGCAGTGAAGTTGAGTAGTTGCCATCCTTCTTGCCCTACACCAAAAGGAAATTTAACAAAAAACAGTATTAAATATTTCTGTGTATAATAATAAAAATATGAGCTCGTATACAGCGTAACCAAAATGTAAACAACCACCATAGTTGTCCCGAGCGTCGCTGGTTTACTATCCGATATAAACTTTCATAACTCAAGAACTAATACGAATTTTAGAAAGCAGTTTTTTGCATTTTGTTTAGAAATGTCCAAATATTCATAAAATGTAAAAATCTGAAAATCGATTTTTTTAAGATTTAAAGGTCCTGTGTCCCCTTAAAACACAAGAAACTGCAGTAATTCGCATTGAAGAAACGCAAGAGCTGTCTTTTGGAGCATTAGGACAGTCTCCAAGTAGAGAAGCTGCAAGATTAGTTATTAAACGATGTAGAAAAGACATAAATGCTCCCCGTCGCAAACAATTGACAGGGCTTTCATTGAACTGCCAGAAAATTATAAATAATACGGAAAAAATAACGAAAATTTTGTTATCGGCGATTCGGGATCGGGTGATCAAGATCGAATTTTAATTCAGCAATGTCAGCGTTTGGATTCGCCGCGTAACAACAATTTACGTTGATGGAACTTTTAGTCTAGCACCACAACTTTTTTCCCAGGTTTTTGTTAATATGGCCGAACGTGGAGATTTTGTATTGCCAATCATTTATGCCCTCTTATCCGACAAGGCGGAAAAAACATATGCACGCATGATTGAAATGATTCAAGACCGCTTTTTAAGCCGGAAAAAAATTTCTTAGATTTTGAAATTGCCTTAATTAACACATTTTCAAGCAAATTTCCAAACGCGGAAATTCAAGGGTGCCTGTTCCACCTTGTGAAAAATATGAAGCGCAAATTAGCAGAATTCCATTTAATGCAACGATATAATACCGATGCTGATTTTGCTCTCTATGCACGTATGATTCCTGCGTTAAGTTTTGTGCTTATCGAAGAACTTGAAAATGCTTTAGAAGTTTTGAGTGAGAATTTACCTAATGAATTAACCCCAATTTTAGATTGCATTGAAGATTATTACGCTGGAAGGATTCAGAGAAATAATCGTCGCCGTCGTCCTACTTATGTGGTCATGTTATGCTAGAACCTTAAATAACGAAGGACGCACCAGTAATTTCGCGGAAGCAGTGCACAGGCGTCTACAGCCCGAATTTGGTGTTTCACACCCCACGTTATGGAAATTCATAGATGGTCTCAGACGTGTTCAAAAATCAATTGATCAATGTTATGAACAATTTGTACGTGGAGATGAACCGCCGCACAAGCGGAATAGGTATCTGCGAGCTGATATGAGAAAGTAACAGTTGAAAATCGAGAAATAATGGAATACCTGAAAGGTTTGGAGCATAATTTTGCAATGGATTAGTAGGATAACAGTTCTGTGATGCAATCTTACTTATCTGTAATTATATTTGTCTGCAATATAACTTCTTTGTAACCATATGTTTATTTACCATTTCTGTATTTTGCCTTTTTGATGCTGTTTTGTGAAATAAATAAATAAAAAAAAAAAAACCTCCCTCATGTCCCGGGGCCTTGACGTTGGCGAGTGGGTTTCTCACTAATCTGTGAAAAAAAAAAAAAAAAAAAAAAGGAGAGAACACTTTTACACATATATTTATTTCAAATATGCATGCAGACAATCGCTAATTCAATAAATAAAAATTAGTCACATTACTTACTTATTTATACTACTTCATATTTATTCTAAAAATAAATCAAAATACGAAAAAAAAAACCTGCTTCATGCGGAAAAACCTCGCGCGCCGCAGGTCACAGTTTACATAATGGTCAACACTTAGTCGAAACGGATTAGCCATTTCTAATTCTCATATCTCCGTTCAATCGTTCGCGTATGGGACCACAGCAGGAAAAGTTTATTATGTCTCTTCCAGCAAAATCCTTAAATTATCTGCAATGGGAATTGTAATTTATTTGCGCAGAGATAATAACTTTCAAATAAGGTGCATAAACCTTGAATTGATAGCATAGAGATGAAGGATCAAACTTGCATTTATACCAGAGGACATATTTCACATTAATACTATTCTCATTTATTTGAACAAAAAGCAATTACTCCATCTCTCATCAATCATGAATATTATGATAATCATGTTTCATATTGTTCAGAATACAAGATGCACAATCTCTATAACATGCAACAAGGGATTATACTTGTGCCATTTTTCGTATTCTTTAAAACATCTGATTAAAAACTGTTTATTCCTTAACTTTTGGAAGGCAGTAATACATCTGGCAGTTTATAAATAATAATAATAATTTAAAATATGCAAATTTTCCTTTCACAATGAGAACTTTTGAGTACATATGCATACACACTAAGGTGAGAATTTTTCACAAATCTCGTACCTAAACGAATAATTCAGCAATTATGATTCTAATATATGGATAACTAAAGAAACAAGATCGCTCTGAATCTTAAATTCCAGTAAACTAATATATATGCCGATTTATATTGTTGCAATCTGATGTAGAATAATTCTTAAATTTTATCATTAATTAGAAACACAAAACAACTATGCTACTACAATGAATGTCTCTAAAAACATCCCCTCACTTAAAAAATATATTTTAGAGCACTTATATGTGTATTTTTATATCAGGATAATGCTCTATCATGTGCTGCAACAAGGCAAAACTGGTGGTAATAATGGAAATTTCTCCAAATTTTATGCTGATATTGTTATATATATATATATATATCTTAATTATTATTAAAGAATATGAAAGAGACTGAAAACTTTTACATATTTATTTTCACTGCAATATCTCAGGGATAAATAAATCTTTGGTCCTTATCAAACTCAAAGCACATTTAGCACAAAATGAAAACAAAAATTTATATCAATATCTACATTAAAATAAAAGTCAATAAATAACATATATTTTAACAATATATTCTATAAAACTGTCTACAAATTCACAGAAATTGCTTTCTACAAATCTGCAAAAGAAATACATTCTTCAAAAATAAAATAATGCTTATAACATAAGGAACATTTATCATTGCATTTATTTCAACCTCAAATATTCATAAATTATTCAGTCTTATAAATCTCAATTTTCATGATGGAAATATTTTTAGAAACAAGACTTAAAAAATATATTTGACTACACATTGTACATTACCTGGACACTATTTCAATTTTTTTGGTTACCCTTATTTTGAGAATGGATTTTTTTTTTTTTTTTTTCAAAAATTAAATAGTTAGAAATATTTTTCTCTTTTATGATACCTGCTCAACATAATGAAATTTGTAGTTCAGTTAATTACATACAGAAGGAATATATATTCTAAAGCAAAATATTCAAATTTCATTAAAATGCTTATGCTTAGTATGATTCTATGAGAAAATAAATTATGATTAATTAATGTTTAAAATATACTTAATAAAAATGCCAAGTTAATATAATCTGATATGCAATAAAAAGATTAAACTCTTGGATAACACACGTCACTTAGACTGAAAAAGTATATGGAAATAGTTTTCTAAGTAGTATTTTTATATAAAGGAATATTAAAAATCTAGTCTTTTCATAACAAAATGATTTTATAACTAATTATTTTTTAATCTATGTGAACAATTTATAAACTTAAAAACTTTTCGTATACAAATTTTAGCATTCTTTTCAGTTAATCAATACAGTTGGCATTATTTAATGCATAATTTGGAAAAAAAAACTCATTTATAAACTTTGTCTTCCAGAGATTTTACTTTAACAAGTAAAATGTGTAATTCTTAATCAATAAATGTTAAAATTAATATACAACATGTAGGTCACTAAGATTGATTTTTAATACAAGATTTTTTAAAAATTTTAATATAAGATTTTTTTTCCCATGCATATAAAAATGTGACACATTAACTGCTTAAAAAATTGATACTTGTCACAATATCATGCTTAATCTCCAGTTAAAAAGTTATTAAAACTTACAGATCTGAAAACTCTTTTTTTTTTTTTTTTTTTTTGAAAAGTGGGGGGATGCAAATTATTAATAATTTCTGCTAATCACTTAAATTTTATACTCCTTATGTATTAATTAAATATTTTTCTTAGTGTCACTTTTTTTTTTTTATCTAATAAAGAACAGCTTGAAATAAAATATCTTATATTTCTTACATGCATGACCAAAAAAAAAAAAAAAAAAAAAAAAAAAAAAAAAAATTCTCATTTTAATATTTTCCCCCTACTTTCCAAAGGATAACATATACATGCACTTCCTACAGTTTACATGCAAATATTTATGTACTTATTAATACTGTGTGGCTCAATTCTGTATCTGTGAATATTTAAAAAATCTTTAAAATTGAATTATACTTCTAAATAGCACATTAGCAAAAGATATAAAACAGCAAATATACTACTCATTTTAAATAATTGCAAGATCTCAATGTTCAATTAATTCTTAATTATTTACTTTAAACTGTTATATTTATAATCTCTTAATTTTAAGTAACTAACACTAGGCTTCCAGCAATGAATATTAGCCACACCTAAAAATCTATCATTTAATTGGCTGGTAGATTCATTTCTTAAGCACATTCTTCATACATATTCACAAGTACTTTCACAGATAACCCCATAGATAAAACGTAATACAAAATTACAGCTGCATTTTTTTAAAGTACCAAAGTAAAATGTTCACAAGTGAGAAAGAGGCCATTAATAAGATTTACAGTATAATAATTGCTTAAAATTACATTAATAGAGCAATTTTTCATATTTCCCTAGGTTCAGTGAACCGTTATTATTTAATACTTGAAGACTGAGAACATATCAATCATTCATTCTATTTAAATACTTTAATTTAATTTGTATAATAAGTACACAAAATAAAATATAATACAAAATTATAGCTACATTTTCCAAAGTGTCAAATTTAAACATTCAAAATTAAAAAAAAAATTAATAGATATTCACAATATAATAATTAGTTCAAACTTCTGTTCAAAAGAGTAATTTTTCACCCTACCCAGATAAAATTTTTACTGAAACCCTTTCTTGGTCCATAGGCTTCATAACATATATAACAAAAAAAGAAATTGAGCTGAATTCATGCAGTCCCCTTTCTTTATATGGAATTCTACAATCTGGTTTAATTAAAATATCATTTTTAACTTTAAAAATAACACTTCATAAAATAAGAGTATTGCACAAAATGCAAAAAATACAACTTTAAAACATATATTATTCATCAGAAGACCACAGTTTTACTACATACAGTTACAATTATTTACCTACTATTTACATATATTTATATCTTTAAATCTTTTTCTATAATTTAAGTATTTCATCAGAAGTATGAGATACAGTCCAATGGTAATGTGTACAGAACATACCTCTTTTAACAGAGGCAAATAACCATAGCGCAAGGCATTTATATTACTTTTCTGCATATGCAAAAAAGATTATTTTGTTTCTCTAAGAAATAGAGAAAAAATAGCACAGATAAGTGTAATTTTATCCACATGTCACTTGAAATGCAAGAGTAAAGGTGCCCTTCTCAAAGAAATCAGTCTTACAAATTTAATGATGTTAAACTGATACACAAGTAATTTAACCTTTTATATTATACAAGTACATTGCATTTCAACCCCAAAATGCAATTAAAGAAAAAAAGTCTGAAATCTATTCACACATACATATTTGCATATACAAATATTTTCTTTGTGAGTATTAAGTTCAAAAATCAGCTGCTTTTTCCCCTTCGAGTTCAACATAAGTTATAATATAGAAAGTATTTAATGTTTTACTAGCAGATATTGTTACATTGAATATAAAAATTACTCAAGATGAAAGAAATTGAATAATTATAAGAAAAATGACTATGGATATTATTTTGCTTTTAAATTATAATATCTATAATCAATTTTATTACAATTATTAATTTTTTAAATCTTTAATATTTTTATATTCATTATAACTGCACTAGCAAAACATTAAATATTTTCAATAAGTTGAAACTCACGCAATGCATTTTTTTTAAAACTAAATTAAACTACATTTATGTATGAAAAGATGCAATATGATTTCATTCTTTACATATATTCTTTTATATAACTGATAACAAATTTTGTGCATATGAATACGCAAAGCAACTGGGAAACTAACAAGGAAAGAAAATAAAAGTTTCATTTAATATTTGGTCCTATAACATATAGGAATGGCTATGATAGGAACAAAATCCTACATCCTATATTAATTTATGCAGAACAACAAATTATGAATAAATAAACTGATCTTTAGCACTATATTGACTATTAAATATTAAACAAAATCTCTATGCCTAGCAATAATAAGCAAATATTACCAGATGGGGGCATGTTACAAAAGGTAACAAATACTTTTAAATATATTTTTTTTTACAAAACCTATTAGCATACTGCACAAAAAGAATGAAAATAAGCACATGCATTTCTTAAGAATTGCATATTAATAGAAAAGTAGCAAATAAGAAAACAGATGAGTTCAAAAGCAAAAGAGAAACTTGTACCAGATTTTTTGTTTGAGATTTAAAAGTATTTATGCTCATCATATTATGCTGCCAGGGCATTTATGATCTATGCAACATAGAATAGTAACAACAATAGTAACAGTACAAAGTCTGTAATCCGGACTCGTTGGGATTTTGGCAATTAGGGGTTTACCCGGACCCGGATTATAGATCATCAATTTAAATCTGGTAATATGGCATGCAGAAATTATACAATTAAAAATATGAAACCATAATTTATGAAATAAAGAGCAATTATGATACAAGGGTATCAAAATTTACACACACGCACGCACACACACAAAAAAAAAAAAAAAAAAAAAAACTTAATATTTATTTTTTTACTTTATTAAACATTTTTTTCAATGTAAGTTGTTTAAGTTGCTTCGTTTTTTGTGTGTTAAATTGTTCTGCAGCTTCAGTATCAGCTGAAGCTATTTCACATAAAATTTTAATTGTCTTATAACATGCCGATTTTTAAATTTTGTTAACCAACCTGTCAAATATGTGCACTCAGTGTTTAAGTTAATTTATTTAAGAAAATTTTTGGCTTGAGCTGTTAGCAATGGACCCATCAATGGCACGCCCTCGCAGCGACGCTGTCTGACCCATTCAATTATCACTTTGTAATGATCGTCACTTTTAGCAATATGAATCCTTTTTCTGTAATTCATTGCAAGTGGGGTGTTGGAATCCCCAAAAAATTCAGAAAGTTCCTTTTTCTTTTTGCTTATGTCATATACAGTTGACTTTCCAATGTCATACTCCTCGCATAATTTTGAGACGGATATGCCTTTATCCATTTTTTGCAGCAATTCCACTTTTTGTTTAATGGACATCGAAACATGGTTTTGCTTTGTAAATCCTTTGGCAGCTCCAGAATTGGAAACTCTTCAAGCTTAATTTTTATAAAATTGCTCCAACAGTCTGCAAAATATAATAAACCGGATTCAATTAGAAGTTTAAGGAACAGTGCAATCTGTGACGTTAACTGAAATGCCTTAGAATTAGTACCATCCGTTATACCGTAAACACATTAAGTGCATGCGTAAAGCATACAAAAAAAAGTTTGTGGTTTTGAGGTCCGGATTAGATATCATTCTGAATAATGGAGGTCCGGATTACGGACTTTGTACTGCAGTAATTTCTTGGACTACTGCCATTTGACATGACATAAAATCTTTATCTTTCATATTATAGACATCAATGCAAAATCAAATCAACAAATGTACTTGTTAATAATTTATATTTTGCAATAATTTAATTAACTGAAATAACTTAAGCATTTGATTCATATAATTTATAATATATGCATTATAATTAATAAAAAATAAATTTTTATGTCATGCACTTTTTACTTTTAAATCTGAATATGGATTCAGATTGTATGCTAGTTTTAGAATAATATTGACATCACTGAAAAATTTTATTGTTCTTGTTATATAAAAAGTTCACACACCTTTGGGGGAAGGGGGGGAACCCTCAATTTAAAGAAGTACCATTCATTTTCTTCATGTAATAAATTTATTAATGAGCAAATGATAAATTTTATAAATACTACTTCTTGATGCAAAGTAACAAACAGCATTTTGTTTACATTTTTATGCATAGACATTTTTTGTGTTGTTAGAAAAAACTCCAACAGACTACCATAATTTAAGAATTAATCATAAATTAAACATTCGGAAGCAAGTTCCCAGATTCAGGAAAGCAGATAACAATTTTTTAGTGGCACAAATCTAAATATAATATATTATTTGCCAAAAATAATAGTAATAAATTTATTTTGATATGGCTGATTAAATTCATCAGCATCAATTTAATTAATATAAATCAAATCTTAAACTGGAGAATAGTATTACAATAGTTGAAAACAGAGAAATGAATTTACAATTAAACAGTAAAATTTTTACAAGTCTATAGAGTATTTTAAATGAAATAAACATAGAAATTTTGATGTAGGAATAAACTAAAATAATTGAATACCTAAAAACTTTTGATTAAATACACAATGCAAAAATTATAAATTAAATTTTCAATGCAAAAATTATTAAATAAAGTCTAAGATTTTTTAGTAACGAAAATTATAATAATTCACTTACTCGTGAACATAATTTGCAGGTTTTCTTTTACTTTTCTTTAATTGGTTTACATGACAAAATTTGATTTATAATTCGATTGTTTCATTTTTTAAAAGAATGGAAAATTACTGTTCTGTTTAATTCAAACATCTACATATTATAAATGTTCATGTTTTTGTTTCCATAATATAATATGAAAAAAACTGACATATTTTATCATGATTTGAAGATATTTCTGCAGTTCAATATAGAATTTATTCTACACAAATGTACTTAACTCTTACAACTAATTCAGTAAATCAGCAAAAACTCACCATTAACATATCCATTAAAGTCAAACTGAATTAAACTGGACAAAACTAAGAGAATAACATCATAGGAAAAGTAAGACATCTCATTACCACTATACCACCTACAGACTAAAAATTAGACAGTGTGCTTTAAAAATGCATTTGAAAGAAACAATTCTGCAGACCATATTTTAGATTGTCAGTATCAAAAGCTTTAGGAAATTAGTTCTGCATGCTCAGTTAACCTTTTTTTTTTTTTTTTTTTACCTCTCAAAATTTTATGTTCTCAATGCAGAAGCTTAAATTTATTTGAAAAAAATCTCACTATTGCAGCAAAACTAATAAAATAATAACAAAACAAAAAAAAATGGAATGAAATTCTATATGCCTACTACTTCATTACCACAAAGTACCTAATATTAACACAACACATCTTGAAATGTCTTTCATCGTCTGACAAAAACAGCAAAGAGCAAGCATGTATAGCTCTCATGTCAAAATACTCAGAAGAGATTTTTAGTCATTTCTTCTATGTGATGAATGGATTTTTAAATACTATAAATGTAATAAATGAATACTTTTCCATTTCAAAAGCTATTAAACAAAGTCAAAAGATGTAAAAACTATGGCAAGTAACAAAAAATTCCAAAGTGTTTACTATGCACATAGTAGAATGTAAATACAAGAAAATTTAATATTCCCCTGGAAAGCACTTTTCAAATAAAATAATTTAATGTAACAGCATGCTTGAATATACATTTAATTTGTAGGTGAACATGCTGCCTTTTTATATCTTTAAATCCATCCAACACTTTGCAGTATTGCACACGGAGGACTATGCATCTGTTTTATGTATATATATCTACACACAAGAGAAAGTTCAATCTGTTAAATCTAATTCTTTTTTTTGTACATGGTTCAAATGTAGCCACCTTTCCTTAATGTCCGTAGTGTTCCAACTGTTCCTACATCTGAGCAGTTTGGCCGTATGTTGCGAAGACTGTTTAGCTGTAAAACAGGATTAGGCATTCGAGACAAAGGTGGGGCAACAGTAGGAGAGAGACCAATTGCAGCTGGACTTTTCATAATTGTAACTGAAGGTGGAACATAACCCCAGGGCTTATCAAGGGCTGTTTCAGGACTAATAAACTTTTTTCTAGATTCATTTAATTGTGATGTGCTTGCTTTACTCTTTGGTAAAGATATTGTTGCTTGGCAAACTTTATTTTCAGCAGGAGTTGCAGGCCTAGAGATAACTGTGCGGGAAGCACTATCTGACAAAGTTTCAGAACTCACAGTTTTCTTTGTCAATGCACAATCATCAAAAGGCAATAACGTTTTTAGTCCAATTCCTTGTATACGTCCCATAAGGTCCAAATTCAGCCCAGCTGATGCTTCCCTGGTACTTCGTTTTGGAGGTGGCTGTGACCGTGACCTCCGTGGTTTTCGAAGCAAATGAAATCCTTTGGCAATTGAAGCACTACCAACTAGATCTGGAATCCTAACTGCACTGAATGGCAAAGGCGTTGGAGGTGGAGAGCCTTCAGGCGATGGAGCAGGCGTAGGTGTAGGGGATACACTCTAAAATAAAATCACGATTATAAAATTTAACATACGAATATAATTTTAGAATTTAAATACCTGATACAACTCAATTTACAAGATATTCTGAAAGCAAAAAATTATTACATGAAAATGCAAGCAAAATATCCAAAAAGTGAAAGCATCAAATAAAGCAATGGAAAAATAATATATTGTGATATTTAAAAAACTTCTGAGCAGAAATTATACATAGATAAATCATACCCGATTAAATTTTATACACAAAACAATCTACAACTAAATCTTTAAAGAGATAGAGATTTAGAAATTTTCTTGTACATACATCAGTCTACCATAACTCGAAAAGGCAGTTCCGGAAAGGTTTGAAAGATTTCAGAATGCTACATTTTCACTTCAATAAAAAAAATTCAATAACAAAAAGAACCTTATGCTCCTTAAAGTGCACAGCTAGTTAAATCAAGTAGAGATAGTAGAAAAAGAAACAATGAAGATATAATAAATAAAATGTAAATTAAAACTATTTTCAAATGAATTTGTACTTATCTGTATTAAAATAAAACTATACAATAAAAATTAGTATAATGATAAATGGCATAAATTTAAGAATTTACATAAAATATTGGACAGGGTTTTGCATTCTAAGAAACTGCCTCATAATTGTGTTTAGAAAATTTACTTAAACAGGTATTTTTTTCATCCCCCACCAGAAATGAAATCTGAATAAACTGGAAGACTTAAGGACCGTTTCCACTGCTGCGTGTGCGTTGCGGTGTCTATGCGTTTCTCTAATCAGCGAGCGAATTCACTTTGATTGATATCTGCAATCCGGTCGATGTGCGGTGACGGATGACATACAGATGGAGTTCAACAATGTTCAACTTCTATCCGTATGTCTGCGGATGCGTTGTGGTCACGTGGTAAAAAAGGAGCAATCAGGTGTTGTCACCAACAATTAATGGCGGCAGAAGTAGCGAGGAATGCTGGCTTAGGGAAAGAATGTTTTGCTAAAAAATACATTATAGCGAGAAATTTGCATACTGAAAAAGACAATCAGCTGAATTTAGTTAAAAAAAGATAAGAAAATTAAGATAACTGCAACTACAGTACTTGTTCGCAGATAAAATCAGACGGCCAAGAAATTCAGTTCAAGAAAATCAGCGGCCAAAACTTATAATTTCAAGTCCATGAAATAGCAAAATTTGTCCTGACAATTATTTCCTATTTCTGCATACTCATTTACCTTTAATGAAAATGAATGTCTGACTATATCAAACTGCTATAGAAAATTAGATATGATTAAAAGATTTGTTATTTTTTTCTTTTGAAACAGGTAAAAACTAAAAACGTTAATTATAAATTAAATTTGATAGCCTTTTAAATATTCCACTGCATTAAAGAGTATGTTAAATTTGTATTTCTCTTTATAAATATATCTTTTTGGCTAACATATATTTGTAAGCACATGAAATATATTTTTAGCAGCCCGTTTAACTTCAAGCGAAATGCCACTTTAAAAGATAACGCTTTTTGTAAAAAATGTACTAAAAGTCGAAGAACAAACTCTGGGGAATTTTTCAGACGATAGCACACTGAAATAGGACCAAAAAATTAAGTTTTAAGAATTGATTTACTTGATGATGTATATATAAGCCAAAATATGCATACGACTCCCGTGTGATACTAGCTTAGTGGTAAAGCTGACGGTAATAATGCTTACTTCTGGGGTTCGTGAGTTCGAATCCCATACGCTTTTTGCACCCTGTCTGCAACTTTCTCAGCTTATTGTTCCAATTTGATCTATATTCGTGTTTTATAATTTATTTCTATTATTATATGTGTTAAATATATTGTTTTATTTATGCTCTTATTTATTTAAGTTCCCCCCCCACACACACACAAAAAAAAGTTTGAAAATTATATAATATTAATTTAAAGCATACCCTGTACATATATGTTTGAATTTAACAAACATTCTCTATTCAAAAAAAGCAAATTTAAATAAAATTTAATGCAAATAAATAAATGATTAATTATTGCTGAGAACTAATCTACAATATCATTTAAAGTCTGAGAGCATTTGTAATTCAAATGCAAGTATCAAAATTCATGAATAAATATATAATTCCAAAAATTTATTAATCCTAAAAAATTTATAAAAATGCATAAGTGAATAATAGGATAGATTATTAATCCTAAAAAATTATAAAAATGCATAAATGAATAATAGGATAGATTTAATCCTGAAAAATTTATAAAAATGCATAAGTGAATAATAGGATAAATAAATTTTTGGAATTATATATTTATTCATGGATTATGATACTTGCACTTGATTTACATATGCTCTCAGAATTTAAATGATATTGTATATTAGTTTGCAGCAATAATTAATCATTTATTTGTTTGTATTAAATTTCATTTAAATTTAATTAACTTTAAATTTGCTTTTTACGAATAGAAAATGTTTGTTAAATTCAAATTTCATTCCTTGCAGGAATGGCGCAAGAGAATTACTTAAATTTAATTTATTTTGAAACCCTGTAGATATATATATATATATATTCGTTTCACTTTTATGTGAATGTATATTACATGTGCTCAGACTTTGGGATGTTTACGGCTCTAAACTTTCATTACCAATTAACATGAGACAGTATTAATGCCCTAAACATTTTTTTAACAAAAAATTACTATAATAATTGCTTTTAAATTCAGTCCTCTCCAGCAGAAGCACAGGAATTAATTAAATATTTCCATTTTCTTTACCTAATGTGTGTATATATAAAGAGAAAAATCTTATTTTTATAACTACTTCTATAAAAAGAGATATGAATTAAAAATGTTTAAATTAAAAATAATATTTTATGGATTATGCATAAAATATAACTGCCCATAGTGCATTTTAAAACAAACGAGATTTCTAATAAATTATCCAGCTATGACCCTGAAGTCAATGGTATACAAGCATAGCAAATTTTGTGTAAATATTGTGAACCTTTCTTTACAGTTGTTGTGTATTTTTAAAGTACCAACTATTTTTAATTCCTTTAACTTTTTTATTTTATTTATTTATTTGTTTATTTTTCCACTAACAGTACATTTTAGTTTTAATAATATATATATATTATTTCATTAATATTTAAGGCTTCTAGAAACGCAAACAAATTTTTTGAATTTACTTCAGCTTCTATGGAATTAGTGATGCTCATAATATGCATTACAACCTTACTTATCTAAAGATTGCTAGCGTACTTTACTTTCAGTTCATAAGCAGAAATAAAAATTTCCAATAACATGGAATTTAGTAAACAAAACTTTTCTGCGTTTTACGTCAGGATCCATATCAAATCCAAAACAAACAATATTCGCTTAAGCGGGAAAAATTCAGATGTTCAGTGTTGTAACTCGCGAACTACTTGTTTGGCGCCAAAATATTACAGCGACACCTAGCGGCGTAAAATGAAAATATTCTACGGATCGCGGCAGTGGAAACGCTTGTACGGATGCCGTAGGCGTGTCTTCAATTGACGCAACGCGTTCGTGCGCAGTAGTGGAAACGAGGCTTTACTGTTCACAATATATACAGTTAATTTAGAGGGTGACAATAATCATTTCGATGGAGAAAGGAAAAGTTGAATTATATTTGCAGAATTTGGCGGGGTTGCTGCTTCTTTGCAAACACGATAGGCATATAAAAGGGAAATACTAAACATAGATCAGCCTTATTTTAACTATGATATGCAAACAGCAATACTCCATTAAGAACTAGATAGTTTTTATTGCAAAATGGAGGGGAAAAACTCACAGATTTATTCCACATTTGTTTCACAGCATTAAAAAAACCCTACAAAAATCGCCTGGAAGTACAATCACTAATTTAATATAAAAATAAGATGAAGCTTGTTCTGTTTCTGATGCTCATAAGAGTAAAAGCATTAAATCCATACCCCAAAAGTTAATGCAAAGATAGAAAAAAATAGTGAGAAAATAAAAGCCATAATAAAAAAAATTCATTCATAACATATCCTAAATTAGCTAACCACTTCGATCGATCTCAGCTTTGTTTCAGCAATGAGGCTCATGTCTTCCTTGATGATTATGTCAGCAATGAGCCTCATGTCTTGCTTGATGATTATGTCAATCACTAAAATGATTAATTTCATAACTCGAAGAAACCACATTTCTCAATAAAATATGTCTTTGTCCTTAGAAAGTCTCAGTTTGATGTACCTTATATAGTCAAATGTTTTGAATATACCTTTTGAAGAAAGACCACATATTATAACATAAAACAAGATTCTTCTTTCCAAAGACTCAAAAATTAGATATAGTCATAAATTATTAATTTCATCAAGATGGAGCTCTCAATCACAAATTGAGCATCATTTCTGACACAATACATTCAACATTCAGGATAAAAATCATAGCCTTATGTTATCAAAACAGTTATTCCAACAAACAAGGGCATTTATAGATTTGGGGGTTAGGTTGATTTATTTTTCCTTTGGACCAACCACATTTAAGTAAAGGTTTGCCACAAGGCTATCAAATCAAGTGAACACTTCAACCTAGCCATTGTTAATTTTTTGACATCTTTCACTGTGATATTTTGCTTAAGCTCATTAATAACTATATCATGGGTCTTCATCATACTACAGTCTATAGACAAAATCACTTTGAAAACTTCATCCACCAGTTGCTTTTTACTTCAAGTAGACATTTGAACAGCTGCTTCTAATCTGATTTTTGCAACAAGTAACCGAATTTTTTTAAATAATTTTTTGCTCTTAAATTTGGTGCCATGCATATTTTATTCAAAAAAGAATCATATATTAATTTAGACTTGAGAGTCTGAATGAATGTAATGAAATACAATCTATTCAAAACCATAATTTATAGCTAAAAAATATGTACCTTATGCTATAATACATTTACACGTGCTTAAATCATAGTAAATTCAACCTTGTTCCAGAAAAGTAATAAATGGTAAACTGTACTAGTAACATTAAAAATACAGTTTTAGCTAATATCTGTAACCTCGTTTAGATACTACTATTTCTTCAACAGCATAGAACTGAATCAATACCAACAGGAATTTAAAAATGTAAATAAATTTATAGGATGTCCATAGCTAAGTTCCCTTAATCTGAATTTCCTACAGTTGTAACTGTTCATCAAAAAAAGTGTCAAATTTTGTGTATGGTGTAATAAAGAGATAGAAAACACACACATATATATATATATGTAACAATGTTGCCTAGGAGGGCATATTACTGAATTACTGTGAAACACTGATAATTCACATGAATGTTTTGAAGCCAAAGATAAAATAATTTAACTAACAGTACACAATCTTGCAAACTTAAGATCAATATGAGTGGCGACCACGATGAAAGCAAGTTCTCTGTGAACATTTGAAGTTTCTTGTAACAACTGCTGTATGGTACTGAAAAATACTTTATGTGAAGTATGTTTCAGAATAATACTCCTTCTAGGTTTGAAGTTTGTAACTAATTTGCTGCTTTGCTAAATGGCTTTCCCATCTTTTTATTACTTCATACACAACACTTCATACTTTACTAATGAATGTTTCTGGTTGCAGGCAGCTCTGATTAGGGAATCTAAGTATGGACAGCTTGTACTTTGGCCATAATAAAAAATACATGTCTTTGAATTAAATCAGCATTATTTCATCAAGATGAAAATCAGACAGATTGAAAAAAAAATCGTATAATTTCATCTTAATAAACAGAGATCAATGAAATATATTTATTCAACATAATAAAAAAAACTATTTTTTAATGTCAATACATATTTCAAAAGTAACTTTCATATACAGAAAATACAACCCCAAAATTCTTTCAACACTGAGATCAAAACATTATTCTAAGCATTTGTCAAATACTGCATGCGAAAAAAATAATAAAATAAAAATAAAGCAAAGCAGTGATGCTAAAAGGCAAAGTGAAAGAAACAAGCCTAAAACAGGATCTCACAACAAGCAACAAAAAAGCATTTAAATTTTATTTCCTCTGCATTAAAGCAGTCACAGTATTTCACACTTAGTGAACATAAAATCTTGTGACTCGGAAGATTAAAAGAAAATCTATCCTAATCGTTCACATTCATTAAAAAAGTGCAAACTACTAATAATTTTTTTTTCAACAAATGTATTCAATATTTTATTTACTACAGAAAGGTTCATCTCAATCTAACGCAGCAAAGCAAAAGCTTTCTCTAACCTTTACCGAAGGGCTTATAGCAGACGGTACCATGCCATGGATTCCACGTTCAGTCAGGAGCTTTGCTAAGCTTTGACTACCTAACAAGGATGAAGTTTTCTGCTGGGGACTGTTCAGAGTAGATGGGGGCTGTGATGTTACTCTTGTACACAACTGCAGGGTAGGATAACTAAAAAAGCACAACAGTTTGAAAGCAAGTTATAAGCAACAGAAAACATGAATCCACATATTACTTTGAAACAGGCAATTAATATATTAAATATTTAAAACAATGGTATGAATAATAAAGAAGGCTGATCCAGTACAATGTCTTCTTGCTGAATAAAAAATAAAATTTCAAATTAATGTAAAAACTAAATAATTTTCTCAGAGAACACAATTCTCCTCCCCTTCAGATTAATAAATATTAAAACCTTTCAGCATATAAATTTACATGCTTGTTTATTTAACATATTAGAAAAACGGGAAATTTATGGAACTATAACATTTTACACTTTATAAGTTATTCACATAAACTAGACACATGCAGACAAAATAATGTACAGTATTTTAACATACTATGATAAGAGTCAATTATAAATAAATACTTAGCAGAACAAATTTAAAGGAAAGGACAACTCAAATATTTTTATTTGATGACATTATTAGTATTCGATATGACTTCATCAAGTCATATGGCATACGTCCAGACAATAATCAATTTCTTCCCACAGTCATTTGTGCATGCCTGACACAGCATCACTTATGTGTATTTGTAGGTCCTCTAAGTTGCATGGTAGTGGTGGCATACATTGTCTTTCATGCAGTCTCGAAAAAAAAAAAAAAAAAAAAAAAAGTCACATGGGTCTCTGCCTGGTGACCTGGGGAAGGGTCGAAGGAAACATCACTTTGTTATTTGTTCTGGGATAGCCAATCCAGCCATTAGGAATCACTTTGTTGAGGAACTTGCACACTTTCAACTTCCAGTGCTGATGTGCACAGTTCTGCTGAAGGAGAATTATTTGAGCTTTCTCGTAATTGTGGGAAAACCCAGATCTGCAACATGACAAAATATATACAGTCAAAAGTCGTTAATTCGGACACCCATAATCCGGACCTCAAAGCTAAAAACTTTCTGCGCATGTGCCGCATTGGAACATGCGCACAGGCGTTTTACGTGCGCTCGTAAGACCTTGACTACTGCGCATATGCGTGTGTGCAAGTGCAGAATACGTTTTTGCCTGCGCGTTTAATGTATAACGGACGGTGTAAGCTAAAATTATCTAATTATCTATTTCAGTTAATGTTACTGATTGCATTCCTTAATCTTCGAATTGGATCCTGCTTATTATTTTTTGCAGACTGTAAGAGCAATTTTATAAAAGTAAACTTGAACTTTCGATTATGTCAAATAGAATTTCCGATGCTGGAACTTCCAAAGGATCTACAAAACGAAAGTATGTTTCAATGTCCAACAAACAAAAAGTGGAATTGCTGCAAAAAATGGATAAAGACATGAAGAATGTGACAGAGAGGTTAGTGAAAACGAAAAAATTTTGATTGACAAGTTAGTCGGTATTCTCGGCACAGCAATTAACGGGACTTGAACAGCGGAACTTCGTAACTGAACAAGAAATTATGTCTTTTTATAGAATTAAAGATAAAGTATTATCACATAAAATGAAGCAACTTAAACAACTTACATTGAGAGAAATGTTTAATAAACAAATAAATATTAAGCTTTTTTTTTTTTTTGTAAATTTTGATACCCTTTAGATTATAATTGTTTTTTATTTCATAAATTACGGTTTCATATTTTTAATTTTAGAATTTCTGCATGCCATCTTACGAGATTTAAACTGATGATCTATAATCTGGAAAAATCGATAATCCGGAATCGCCGAAGTCCCAATGAGTCCGGATTAACGACTTTTGACTGTATTACTATTCAGTTTCTTCCATGAAAAATAATGGCTCATATGATTTGGTCTCCGAAATTGCACAAAACATATTTACTTCAGATGAATCTCACCCATGCTCCATAGCACAGTGAAGATTTTCCGTTCTCTAGATTCGCACATTGCATCGGTGACCAGCCCTACATATTCATGCAAAACTCCTTTCTTTGATCCTTGTCTCTGGGAAGTGAAGCTCCAGCAGTAGTCTACGAATTTTCATTTCCTCAATGGCAACCCACACTGCTGTTTGTGGAAGTACATGTTCATAACTTGAGTCATTGATTTCTCTGTGCTGCACTGAAATGCCACTTCCATCTTTTCCATATTTTCACTACTAAACATGGCTTTCTATGCTTTTGCCTTTACAAAGACAGCTTGTTTGTTCAAATTGGTGAAATCACTTTTGGATGCTTTTGCTAGTCGGACTGTCTTTTCAAAATTGTCTATGGAATGCACATTAGACCAAAATTACAGATTCTAATTTTGAATGCTGTAAGAAGCAAAATGCCTTCTCTGCCTGAGGCAACACTTTTCATTCTAGTGATAACAATGCTACCACACCTTCCATACCCAACACAGGCCACGGGCAAAAGAACATATTTGAGTTTTCCTTCCTTTTAAGCCCATTCTGGCATGTTCCTATTTAAAAACGAATTTTTACAGTCTTTTAAAATAATGTACATCATTTTTAATAACCCAGTATATTTATTTGAAAGAGTATATAAATTTTCAACAAATTATACAATAGTAATCGCATAGTTGTAATCACACTTTTGAAATACACATTCGCGATGCCCGTAAAAGTTAGCTATAAAATTTGTTTCCTTAAATATTTATTTGACAAATATATTCCAAATTATGATCTCAAAATAAAAGGGTTTTGAAAACAAACAAACAAAAAAATAAATAAAATACACATTAAGCAAATATTTCATTCAGTAAAATATCCATTACAATTAAATAAGTAACACAGAAAATGTATTAACACACTCTTATGTGCAAAAGTTGCAGTATATTCAAGAATTAATCCAGTAACTTAAATCACTTTTAAATGCCTATTACCAACCAAATTTAAACAGAAACAGTATTTAAACAGTTGATGTCTATCACAGGTTCAAGTCATATCCGAATAATAGCTTGTCTGGTGTGACAGTAGCGAGACGCATAGAGGATCTCTCAACAGATATATTCAGTAAATTAAAATCCAAATGCAAAAGAAATTGAGTTTTACTCTGTAGATGAATCAAGTTCTCTAATGAATCAAGATATGCAACACATACTACACAACTAGCCATTTTTATTCATGATGTTGATAGAGACTTCACAATTATAAAGGAATTAGCCAGTGTCATTGAATTTAAAGGTACAACATGAGAAATGGCTTTGTATTCGAGTCCGACACAAACTTTGGATAAATGTGAGTTAAGAATTCAGTAATATATCTGCTATTACCACGGATGATGCTAAATCTAGGACTGCAGAGAAAACAGGAGTAACAACATTACTCAAGTCTGAAGTGTAGGCAAGTGGAAATAATACTATGATGAATTTCCACTGCATCATCCACCAAGAAAATTTGTGCAAGAAGTCCTTCTCAAACTTTGAGCATGTGATGAATGTTGTTGTAAAAGTGGTTAATTTCATTTGGTCTAAAGGACTTAATCACGGCCAATTTCAACAGTTCTTTAGTGATTTATAAGCTGAATATGATGATATTGTGTATTACACGGAAGTACGCTGGTTGAGCCAAAGAGAGATGTTTCATTGCCTGTTTTCTTTGAAGAGTGAAGTTGAACAATTGACGAAATCTAAGGGGAAATCTATTCACAAGTTCAGTGATGAGAAATGGTTGAGAGACTTTGCATTTCTTGTTGTATTACTGGTCATCTCAATGATTTGAACTACTGTTTACTGGGAAAAGATCTACTTGTTCATAATCTTTATTACTTTGTGAAAGCTTTTGAGACAAAATTAATCCTGTGAGAAAGTCATTTGCTAAATAAGAATTCCACCCACTTTCCAAAACTGATGGAATGTGTGAAGAACTCTACAACATGAAATTCAAATAATTATGTACAATGAATTTTAAATTTGAAAAAAGGAATTTCAAATTTGAAAGAGGAAGCAGATTTTCTGATTTTTGTGAAAATGAAATTTTAATGAGAATGTTCTCTTCGCCATTTTCAGTAGACGTTGAAGTGTTCTACCTGAACTTCAATTAGAATTTATAGATTTACAGTGTGACTCTGTAGTAAAATGCAAGTTTCTTGAAAATTCTATATTAAGTTATTTTTATTCAAAGTACATGACCAAAGACAAGTAACCAGGAATTCGTAAACATGCTCTCTTCATGTCTTCTATCCTTGGCAATACCTACATATGTGAATAGCTTTTTAGTAAAATGAAAATCTGAAAATCAAAAACAGAACACGGCTGACAGACAGACATTTGGAGGAAACTTTACGAATTGCAATGCATATTAAACCGGATATTAAAGCTTTAATCAAGCAAAAACAATGTCAAAATTTCACACTGAAACTAAAGTAACTATCATCTCCTGTCAGTAATGTAAGTTTTCCCCCTCTTTTTTTATTGTAAATGCATTTTGTAACATCGTTCTGACTGAAAAATCATCTTTATACTTTTTTTCGTAGTTTGAAAAAGTTGCAAAACATTTTAATTCAATTTCTAGTTGACTTTTTGAAACAGATGTATATATATATATATATATATATAAATCTGTAATGCTATCTCTTCACTTAGAATCAATTGTAGTCTTGCAAAACAAACCTACATTTTTCATATAAATTTTCTGACTACACTATTTTTTTGACAGACATGTGACCTGCGGAGCTTTGTGAATTTGTTAATGTGACCTTTGGCCGTGAAAGGTGGAAGACCCCTAATCTAGAGCATACTATAAAAATTCTTCTGTAGAAAATACAAGCTTATTTTACCAACAAATACAAGTTGCTGCTTGACAATATTATATATAAACTGATATACGCTTCAATATTACTTTATAATTCATTAAAATTTCACAAAAACTTTTCATTTCATGAAAAATTTAATGGATATTGATTACTACACTTAGTGTGCCTAACAAAAGTATTACACTAATTGAAAGAATATTAATAGAATATATGCAAAGCCAAACGAAGGTAATTTAGAAAACAGATTAAAAGTAGTAATGAGAATTGGCAGAATATATGTCAAACTGGCCTAATCCCTCCCATCCTTCCTCATTAGCTTTGGGTGATGTACCAGATATCAGAATTAAAAAGCATTGTTTGATATATATGCTCTTCTTCTCATCACATATTTCTAAGAAATAGTTTTTTCCTGTTTCTCATAAATGTGACTACTGCATTCAAAATCTGGGTCAGAATCTGTGCATTATTGCACATACCTCAGTAGCAGTACACAATCATAGGATGTCTAAAGCTATGACATTTTTATCATTATGCAAATTCTTTTCACTCTATGACATCCTGGTTGTCCAAAATTAATTTAAAAAAATACTCTTTTGTGAGTTAATATCTGAACAAGTCTTTAATTACTTTTGTTAGGCCATATACACACTGAGGAAGATTTCAAGATTGCTTTCACAATCATAGTACAATCTAAGATGCCTAAACAAAATTCTCAGCTTCATCTTAAAAATTGTTAAATAAAACTGTTTCTGCCCATGCTACTAGTTCAAATCCTGTTCAGGTTAAAGAGTTGGGATATATCCTTCCATTAGTTGTGGCAAGAACATTATATTAAATGATATATATATTTAATAGTCTTACCCAATAGGTTGAAGAGATGCATTGTTTAAGTTAACAAAATGTCAAAATCAAAATGTTATCTTTGGTATCGGGAAGCTTACTTAGAAGCAAACATGACCGCCATGGCAAAAATAATTAGGCTTAGTGGCACTTAAACAACTTTTAAACTAATGATAATCCTAAAAATATTGCATGCAGATTTACTAAAGGCACAAAAAACTTGCCTGGGAGATAAGAACAACATAATTCAATCATTTTTAAAGGAAAAAATGTACAATTTACAAACATATAAGAATAAAGAAACTGAGCTCACTGAGCCGAGTAACAGAGTGTATACACATATATACTTTTGGTGCGGCCGATTGCAACCAAAATATGAGATGCACATTTACATGTTATAGCAGTCCTTACATACAAAATTTCAACGTTCTGCGGCTAATCGTTTTTGAGTTATGAAAGATACATACATAAGCACAGACACCACAAAAAATTCTCTTCAGAATTCATTTTGGGGGAAAAGAGTCTTTTATTCTGTCCTTACTTGCAGATGTCATGCAAAAACATCATTAAATTGCATTGGATAGCGGTCCAAATCGATATTTTCGTTGAAATACGATACCCGGAATTTTTTGCAATTACAATACTTCCTTTCCACTTCGTACAAGGAAGTAAAAAGGCTATTTTAATACTGTTATATCACTACTGTTTACACCAGTGGTTCCCAAACTGTGCGGCGTGGTGCCCAGGGAGCTGCAGCCTCTTCACCAGGGCACTGCGAAATACTGTAAAAGCTTAATAATTAGCTGAGCCAAGAAATTGACTTAACTAAAAGAAAAAGCGAGACACTAAAAATATCTATATTTTTTGTGCAGCTTGTTTTTACTTCACCCTGTATATAAGTAAGTCACCTGCACAGAATATCCTTTTCGCATGGGCTTGAACAGGCTAATTTTTTATGTTCTGGAAGATCTTGTAGTAGACTTATAAGCAATGCCAGCTTATAACAACTCTATGTCTGGCTGCTATTGAGGATTATAAGCACTTATTCGAAGTAAATCACCAACTGGCACTGTAAACTCATTGCATTATTCATAGAGAAGCACTTCCATCAAAGCATCCAAGTCCTGAACTGAATCAGGTGTTAGAATGTGTGGTGAAAGTAGTCAATTTATAATACTGTGTGAGGATATGGGAGCCGAACACTCGTCTTTGCTGTACTGTGGATGATGGCTCTCATGTGGTTATGTTTTATCCCTAATCTTTAAACTGCAGCAAGAGATTTTTACTTTCCTTAAAGAGAAATGATACAAAGATGCAGAAAATTTTGCTAATGTTGTCCTTTTTAATAAAATTGGCATATTTATATGACATTTATGAAAAGCTAAATGCCCTTAACCTCTTTCTGCACGGAAGAATCATTAACCTTATCATGTCAATGGAAAAAATGCCAGCTTTTATAAAAGAACTCAAAGTATGGAGAAGAAAACTGAATGAAGATGCAGGCAAAGATTGCTTTTTAACATGCAGCAGCTTTTTATGTCAAATTGATCTTTCTCAATATAAAAAGATCATGTTTGAAAGGCACTTATCGCAGCTACTTATCTGGTTTCAGAAATACTTCCAAAATGAAAATTTTGATAGTTTGCATAGATTCAAGATCCATTTAACACTAGTGCTCTGCCTGAATTTATTTCCATCGAAAAAAGTTCAGGGGGAGCAAGAAGACAATCTTATAGAGTTATCTTGAGACAAAAGTTTGAAAGCAAAATCTGGCAGCATAGAATTGACAAAATTTTGGATTTCAATAAAAGATGAACATCCCCTTTTAAGTGTTAAGGCTCAAGGAATTTTAATTCCATTTTCAACGTTGTATTTATGGAAAGTTTTTGGTGGTTGATGTAGTTGAAAGCAAGTATACAGCAAAAATCAACATGGAAATGACAGTAGCTGTGCCCATTTAATTCCACGATTTGAGAAAATGTGCCTTAATCCAATAGCACAATTTGCAAGCTCATCCATCACATTAATGATTAATTTAATGTTAATGAAGTAAAAAAAAAACTGTTATCTCTTACTTACGATTACTCATACTTTTACTTAGGGCATAACCCATGGAAAATTTTAAATTGAAGAAAGGCACCACGAACTTGGAAAAGTTTGAAAACCATAGGTTTATACTTTTAATAATTTTCAGTTACAGTATGGATCAAGTTAACACCACATTTCTAGCCTGTTCATTTCCACTAAAGAAAATTCTGCAAAAAAGGCTTGTGACTCACATAATAAATGTAAATTACTGTAAGAAATGGTAACAGAACTTTGTCACCCCATAATTTCATCAAAGATGCTGATCTTAGCAACAAGTCCCTTCCTCGACTGAATCCTCTTCAACAATTAATAAAGTTAATTTTACAGCAGAAAGCATAATCAGGCAGTCTTTCTTGATTGCATGCCCATGATTCAGAATAGCTTTAAGGGATTACTTGATATTTGTACTCTGTGCCCTTTCCAGTGAATATCCCTCTTCTTTCCTATTCACCAAATCTCAATCTAATCTATTAGATTTCTGGTTTAATGTTAGTTAAAAAAGAATAGCACACCAAGGTATCATTAGCAAACTGCCTGAGCATAGAATCCTAAAACACATATAAAACATCACAAATAATTTAATTTTGAGGTACAGTGTGTATTTAATTATGGCAAAGCACACTAGGGCTATCTGCCTATGGGGGAGGGATGCTTTCGTGGAGGACTTTCTAAGGTAAACTGGCTCGTATACACGTTACACATGGGGAAAACCACAAAAACACCCATGTAGCCAGCCCGTCCGTGGGATTCGAACCTCGGACCGAACAACCAGTGTTCAGCGACTTTACCGCTCGGCCGCTGGTGGGCTTTTGAGGTACAGAACATAATCTCTCAATGTCTGGATGACTTTTTTATTTATATTAATTTAATAATTTTTATAACATTCCTACCAATAAAGAGATAAACCTCCTGAGCTCAGTTAATAAATTAAGCATATTCAACCCAAATTCTTAGAGTCAAAAATAAATAAATAAATAAAATAGAATAAAATGCATGGCTAAACTATTTCTATATTGCTTATACCTCTGAAATTCCAGTTCCAAAATCATCTGGAAGCATAGACGTTGTTTTTATAGACAGTGCTCACTCTACTGCAATACAGCTTCAGAATTTCCTTGCGATTGCCAATTTTTTTTTTTAAAAGTCAACAGAGGAGTTTTTAAGTAAAAGCTGGTTAAAATTATTTAATGAGTACCTTGTTATTTAATGAGTGTCTTGCTACGCTGCTGAGCAATAAAACAAACTTACAATATGTCACAGACTATTTCACTAGCAAAGGAAGGAATCTTTAAAGGGTTAATGTTTCAATTTAAAAATACAAATTGTATTTTAATTTATTTCACTGCACATCTGGTATTTTGTAGACTTACAATTTGATGTATTCTACTATTGTACTTAAATCTATGCTACATTATCTATATATCAGAAAGGCAACAAACAGAGAGACCATCTTGGTGAAAATATCTCTAGCCGTGCCACATCTTATTAAGTAAAGTGCATGCATGCCAGGTTTACAAATGTTCTGCAGGAAAATCACTGAATCCAATCATCATGCACACATGAAATTGAAGTTAAGATTAAACTAGCATGTGATTCAAAAAGACATATCAAATTTCTTTACCACATTATCTTTCCAAACAGCCGAGCCCTCCGTGTGCATGTGTGTGTATATATAAAAATATTTGATATAATATATATATAAAATATTTGACCTAATACCTTTAAATAAGTATATATATACACTGATCTTGATATACGCCCACACTATTAAAGCAGTATACTGAAAGGCAGCAGAAGTCATTCAGGAATTAAAATCAAGAAAACACCCCTGATTGCCCTTTTGACAGTTTAAAGATTACAGAGGCAAAATTCTTGAATTTTTGGTGGATTAACTGAACTCTGTCTCTAACTTTTGTTTTCTGTATTAATTGTATACATTCTGACCTGGTAACTTAACTCAAAAAACAAGAGCGAAATGCCATACTTGTATTTTAGAGTATCAATTGTCGTTTCTAAAGATGGCAGAAATAAGAATTATTCATTTTACCAGCATTAATTGTATGCTCATACCTTCCAAGCACTTTACAGTATCACAACTATAATTTATGGACATTTATTATGCTAAACAAGAGGGAAAAAGTTAACATGTTACTAATGCTAGAAACAAGAGGAGAAGGGAAAAGATAAGTCAAATATTGTCTGAAAATTTATAAGCCAGATTCCTTACTAACCTATTTATGAACATCAAACTGTGGTACGCATTCAATATTTGAAGAATTTTCTGTAACCTGGGAATGGGTACTTCTGTTCCTGGCTATTTAGTTACATTGATCTGAATAGCATGCACATGCATGAGTAAATAGTATTGAGGATTTGAGCTGTTATATTTAAGCTATATAGACTGTTATCCCTTCTATTTAATTTTGAAACTTGAAGTCTTTGCAACTTATGCTTATTTTTTCCTTCTACCCTCTCCTTCTGCTGCTTTACAATATGGATAGGAAGCTATATATATATTGAATCAATGGATACAGAAGCACTACTGTATATGCATATAATCTTGAGGAAAAAAGTGCAATAATTACTTGACACTACAAAAATACTTAAAAGTATGCTATTATCTTTATTCCAGTAAACTACCAGACTCTTTTACACATTTTATCTATACCTGAATGCAAATTTAGTAATTAAAAACATTGCAAACAAAAAGTTAATGAAGGGGATTGAAAATTTTGTAGGGTTATATTACTTTTACTAACAGTCACTTTAATTTGTTAGCCTATCTATCACACCTTTTTTCCTTTGCATTTCTTCATCAGGATGTAAATGAGTTAGGATGAATGAGAGTGCATTTAAACGGAAGTAGAGAAAAGATTAGTCAGAATGTGTTTTTGCTATTGAGTGCACATGCTGTTATTTTTACCAACTGTTTGAATTTTGAATCCCAGTTTAGCATTCTTGTTGCTGATGTTAGTGTTTTTGCTGCTGGTGTAGGTTTCTGAGTTAATCTGCAAGGTTAAATTAATTTGTGCAGTCTTGAAATACTAGCTTTTCTCTTAAATTCAGTTTGCTATCATTAAGCTCCTTATCACAAGTGTTTGGTGAAATTGTACACATAAAAGACCATGCCATCTGTACATAACTGAGTTCAATAAAAGGTTTTTTACACCCTTACCCTTATGCATTCATCTTCTAGTTTAAGTCATTACACAAACTTTCAAGTAGGTCTAGAAGCAGTGTGTGTATGTTAGCCAAGAAGACTAGATATTACAGTTTCAAAAAAGGAAAGAAAAAAAAAAAAAGGTTAAAATAAAGAAAAGATATTTGATCTTGTTAGAATGAACCAAAAAAATTTAAATAAAGAACAAATCAATTTCAAGCAAAGCAACTAAGGAAGCTTACTGTGAATGTTTAGTTGTCAGCAAGACATAAGTGCTGTGAAGTATTTAATTGTGCTCTTAACAGAATGCTGTGAAAAAGTCAATAAACATAAATAAACTAAAACAGAAACAGAACATAAAATTAGCATTATACAAGATACAAAATAAAACATAAGTGGCAAAATCATTATTTTTAAAGTTTGAAAGATACAAATTCAGGAAGTACAAACTGCATAAGAGGGGGGGGGGGGGAAGGGGGCTTCATAAAAATAATTTTGTATTAGAATTTTGTTTTCAATTTTTTTTTAACACAAGCTTAGAGTTTAGGTTAGTACTAATTAATGAAGTAGCTTCCAGTTACACTAAAATTATTATTAAAATTTGTTTTACCAGAAACGAGATAGATTAATACCACATTAGATAACCAGCTTTGTCCAATGCCAAATTAAAAATAATTAAAATAGCATTTGCAAAAAAAATTAACATGGGGAGAGGGGAGATCCATATTCCCCCACTCCCTGTGTTAATTTCCTAATCATTCCTATTTCCAACATTTTATTACGATTATTTCACATCAGGTGCTTATTACAGATATTCTTTATTAGATAAACAAAAATACAAAGTCTTTTGAAGTCATAAAAATTTGGTCCGATAGTTTAAGTGCGATATTCCCAGATGCACTTTTGATAGATTAGATTCTTTCAATACTATATTTTTTCACGCAGTTGTGCATTTTTCTCAATTCTAATAGTCACTGTTTATATAGTTTTTCCATCAAACAATGTACCACTGAAAAATGGTAATTGAGATATGACTCTACTCGGGACAAAGATATGAACTTAACCCCTTAACTGCCGCGGGCGTATATATACGCCTTGCTCAGCCGATGCGTTAACTTTATGAATAATTTTAGGTGTAGCAGCGCAAAGCAAATGATAGCAGTTTGGAAGGACGTATATATACGCCTGGGGCAGTTAACGCATCGGCTGAGCAAGGCGTATATATACGCCCGCGGCAGTTAAGGGTTAATATAGTTAATAAACTGCTATCAGCATTC
Organism: Stegodyphus dumicola; assembly: GCF_044657685.1. Classification (NCBI taxonomy): domain Eukaryota; kingdom Metazoa; phylum Arthropoda; class Arachnida; order Araneae; family Eresidae; genus Stegodyphus; species Stegodyphus dumicola. The sequence continues at coordinate 105,348,918 of NC_140771.1, forward strand.
TTTTATTGTAAACATTCTAATACTCATTATCATCTCACTAATTTATAAGTAACAAAAAATATGTTACTTTTGAACATACAAAGTTCTGAATCAGTGTTTTTTTTTAAATCAGTTAATTAAAATCATGACCTGAATTAATGATTTTAAACAACTAATTAAATAACTGATATCAAACACCAATAGAAAATTTAAATTACAATCAAATATAACAGAATATTGTCTATTCACCTTGGTGTCACATTTGTTAAATCACTAGAATGCCTTAATGCAGATGTTGTTATGGTATAAATTGATGAGGTATTCATAAAGCTTTTTCCAGGATTTGAATAATCTGAAATAAATTTAAAAAAAACCATTTTAGTCTTTTGTAAATTCTTTTAAACACTGATTCAAAAAGAAAAAAAAAATATATATATCACTATATTCCCTTAATAAAATTATGAAATATTATGCAGTTAAAATATTAAACTTCACAAATATTTAACCAAAAAATAAATTCCAAAGAAAAATTATTGATTCTGTAAGAAGACACATACCATCATCTTCCTCAAAATCTCCTAAGCTGACTTTTTCATCCAAATCTTGCAATCTTGTTTCACCTTTTATTTTAACTCCTGGTCTGTGCTCAAATATGCCTCCTAGATGAGGAGTTGCTAGCCTCTGCCAGTGATGCAATGTTTGAGAACCTACAAATAAAATGCATTTGTAATCTTTTTACTATTACAGTTAATAACATTTATTATCAATTATAGATTCTAGCAGCAATAAATAAATAAAAGATACTGTTCATTATGCGGCAAACAATGACAACTGATGAACCATTGTATGCTGATGAACTATGATCTTGTGGTGATTTCTAAGGCTTTTGTAATCTTAAGGTTTGTTGATGATTTTAGCTTTGTCCCCTTCAGTTACTGAGCTTTGATGCTCCAAGGATTATTTTGCAAAAGGTGCAATATCTTTAATGCTGTACTGATTGGCAAAGAGTTTGTAAATAACTTTCTTGTGCTTAACAGTTCTACTAATAATTTTCTAGATGTCAAACTGATGCATTGAGTTTTACAACTTGCATCTTCATCAAGGAGAAGCATAGTATGCATATCTGATGTGTCTGTTGTGCTGAGACCAGATTAGTCCATTCTTAACAACTTCTAGAAGGATGGGGCTATTGCTAAGACAAGACTGCCTCCGTTTATTTTTAAAACCAGATCAATGCATGGTATAATGAAAGAGTTAAGGAATGTTCCAATGAATTTACTTCCATATAGTTTCTGAGTTGACACCAACTTTATTTCTCAAAAATTGCAGACATCTGTCTATTGATCTATGAATTTACTGCCAACTAATATAGCAACAAAATTAGAACATCTCTGGTAAAGCGTTCTTAGAGCATTCAAATTTGGTAAATGAATGGGGAAAAACAAAAATCAAGAACAAACCAGGCAAAATGGCAGCTTTAAAATTTAAAGCATTAGAAACTGCCTCCATACTGCATTGCAATAGAGACATCTCCTTCAATCTGCCACATATCTGTATGTCAGCACTTAAAAATACAGCAATCTTATGTTAAATAACCTCACAAGACACAGCAATGAAAGAAGGGAGAACTTGACTGGACTGTTTATTCTGATTCTAACTAATGAAGCAGATAGGTCACCTGCGAAAACTCCTATCTACTAATGTTTAAACATGGTTTTTAGCTTAGCAAACTAGAATATTTTATTTCACTTTATATTTATTATACTTTTATTTATTTTTATTACACAGTTTGCTATGTTCAGTTTTGTGCACTACAAAATATAATATTACTAGCTGTGTTACCCAGCTGTGTTTAGGTAGTTATAGTAGCACCAGTAAAGGCAAAAGTTCCAAAAACAAAATCAAAATATATTTAAATTTCTTTATGGTTTTTGTAACTACCACTCACTGACCACCTAAATCTTAAAATTTTAAACCTATTTGGCTTCTAACTACTGCCAGATTTTTTTCTAATTCTTAGCCTAAGTAAATCCCAGAAAAATTGAAAATGTGTATTTTATATTTTGTTGATTTAACTTTTATTATATATCAATTAAATTATTCAGGCTTTACACTAACCTTATTCTGCAATGATATAAAGAATATGCGGCATTACTGTCATTATTAAATATTCACAGACATATTAAATATTTGCAGTAGCATTGCTATCACAGTTTTCAAATGTCCAGCAGAAATGCTACCAGCAGAACTAATCTATAATCTATCTGTTAGTTCTTAGTCAATTTGTCTGCTGTTGTTTGTATGACTAAGAACTAGAATTCAAAAAAGCATTCACCTTTATACATTATTATTATTTATGAGTTATTTTGTTATAAACAGAGTCTTTGGATCATCATCAAAGATTTACTATGACCAAAAGTAGGTAGAAAATCAGAAAGTTTGAGAACTTTATCACATACCCGTCCTGTAATTTTTATTCTTCATTTCCATCACATAAATTAAATTCATGTAGAAAACAAAAGAAGCCATGCATTTTAATAGTTTTCCCTTGGTAAGGCAGAGTCCCCACTTTCAGGGGTTATCACTTCTATCAACAGTTCCTGCTAAATGGGACTTTTCTGAGAAACGAGATTCTGGTACCACTGGTTTAAATGAGAGGATTCCTAGAATAAAGAGACCCACTGGAAACAAAGTCCTGCCTAGCTACGGAAACAATGTCATGGCTACATGGGATTTTTTTCAAACCTCACTGAAAATGTCTCCATTGGAGCTCTGTCCTGAGTAGAGTCAACCAATCAAACGAAAGTTCTGCTTCTGAATGATCATGCGATCCCAATCTGAGCAATAATAGATTACTGTTTGACATTCAAGTCTTTGTAGTAAATGAAAATGGTAACCTAGCTACGTAGGTTTCCTGAAAATGTGCGGGTTCTGAGAATTGTCCCTTTCGACATTCGGTCCCGCGTAGCCGAAACATAATGTGATTATAACTTTACACACAAAGATAATGCATAATCAGAGATAAAAGGTGATGAAATATAAATACTATCATTTTTGCATTGAAAAGACACCAGACACTATAAAAATGTAAAATCCCAGTTCCTTTACAAAAAGATGGAAAAGTGTGAGAGATTTATGATGGCTTTCTGGCTTTCACTTGTGGAAAAAAGTGTTTTATTTTCCAAATAAGTTTAATGAATATAATAAAAGTGTGAAAAAATTTCAGACTTTCAAACTGCTTTCAGTATATTCTACCTTAAATTCCAGAATATCACAAAAATAAAATTTGAAACTTAAAATATGCATACGAAAATTTTAAAATTATGTTATACTCTAAAAGTTTATCAAAAACTTTTCCATAATGCTGTCAGATAGTATTTAAATTTAAAATTTTGTGTTTCAACCTAAGTATCAGCATATGTTGCATACTAAATCAAAAACTGAATACAAAATATTAATTTCAAACAAAAATATTCCTTTATAGTATATCAAATTTCACCTTCTAAAGGCTTAATAATCTGCAATTTTTCTGGCAGTTGATATCTTCGTACTGTGCGCCCATAAAGACTTTTCTTGATATTCGAAGGCCAAGAACCTCCACTGGCTTTATCAAGTTCATGACTAAGGTCATTACATGTGCCAAAGCCACTGCTCAGAGTGTGCAATCCCACATCTAACTTGTTGGGCCTTCCTTTTTCAGTTTTGCCACTAACATAGCTATATAATGAATAAATTAATTAAATTACTAAAATAATACAGTTTAAGAGAAAAAGAATAGGAATAACTCCTATTTCATAATTTTAAACATCTATATTTGAATCAAAAATTACTAAATTAGAATATTTAAATAATACCTAAAACATATTCAGTAACACAAGAGCTTACAAGCTTGTCTATCTTCAATTATCTATGAAATAAAATTATGAAACCAGTCGAAATGCAAGTTTTTGCTTCAAGTTACATATTCAAAACCACTAATTACATTTTATTTTATTTATTTACTTATTGTGAATCATCATCTTATTAACAGGCATCCTTCAGGAAAATATAATTACTGCTTAATCTGAAAGCATACAAAAATTAACAACAAGAACTGACAATATGTTAGCACATGTTCAGATTGTACTTATAATTTTTTGTGCTTTCTAATATAATTATTTCTAGTACAATTACTGCTTACTTGATGTAAATGGTAATTTAAAACTTTTGGATCAGTACTTTCAAACTGTCGGCCCCCAAAACAGTTTATGCAGCCCACAAAAGACATTCCACTTATGTAATTCATTGTTACAAATAATGAACTTATAAAAAAGATTTCATGATTTTAATTATTTTAAGTCTGAGGTTTACATTATTTTTATTATGATTAAAAACCAACATGAATAACACATCAGAAATTCGTTAAATGGAGTTAAATAATTTACAGTGCAGTATAAATCTTATTAAAGATTTGAAGATACAGATTTTATAACTTGTATTCACACTTGTCACAAAATAAACACATTCAGTTACAAATCTTTGCACTAAGAATAATCATTTTGTTCATGAATACATTTATATGTGAACAGCTTTTTCTCACAGCTGAAAATTATCAAAAAACCGGATTGACCGATGAACATCTACAAACCGTGATGAAGATAATTTCTAGTAATTTCTCTCCAAGCAACAAACGTTATCAAAACCAAAACATCATCAAGTATCAAGCTGTAGCAAGAAATAAAAAGTTTATTTATTATTTAAATACAAATATATACACTTTTATTTATGGGCCAAAGAAAAATTTAATAAATAAAAGAAAGAGACTAAGTTGTCATTATTTATTTTCAAATTTTGTCCCACTAGAAAAATTTTCTCTAAAAAGCTAGAGAAGTTTTCATAATTTCTTTCTGTTTAAATTAAAACTATTTAGTTATTAATTAAACATATCAGAACTATTTTAAATAAACACCATTACAAAGCAATCAATATAATATCTAGCAGTTACTGAACTTTAGACAGAAAATATATTTAAATAAATTTGAATTTTTTCTCTTTGCTATATTATTATTATTGTTTATGTAAGTTTTCAAAAATACTTAATTAGTGAAAAATTGAAATTTAGAGTATTTTTTATTTGTTAATAAAAAATTATACTTTTTTTAAAAAAAAATTTCAGCTCGCCAGCTATTTATAGATCTTGCATATAATCCAAGAGCAATCTCAGTTTGATACCACTGTTTTAGATAACATTAGAATATTAGGATGTTTCAAAGGCATGCCAATCCTGGAAATGCTTAGACATGTGAAAATAAATTCAATTCAAATGTTTAAATAATCAATGAAATTCAAAAATATCTCTATTCTTATTTTATATCAATAGAAAAGAAAATTTTAGCTACTTTCATAGACTTTTCTTTTTATATGTCTAGCATGTTTTGTAAGAATTTATACACAGTACAAAGTCCGAGATACAGACTCGTCAGGAGTTTGGCGATCCCGGATTTGGGATTTTTCCAGATATTAGAACAGTTTAAATCTAGTAAGATAGCATGTAGAAATTATAAAATTAAAAATATAAAATAATGAAGTTTTTATGAGCTAAAGGGTATCAAAAATTTACAAATTAAAGAGCTTAATATTTAAATGTTTACTTTATTACACATTTCTTTCAATGTATATTGTTTAAGTTGCTTTGTTTTCTGTGCTAATACTTTCTCTTTAATTCTATAAACAGATGTAATTTCTTGTTGAGTTACTACTGCTTTGTTGAGAATTCCGACTAACTTGTTAATCGAAATTTCTTCTTTTTCAGTAACTTCTCTGTCACTTTCTTCACTATTGGTAGTGGTATTTTCTGGATCTAGAACCATACTACAGATTTCGCCATCCATTAATTTATTGATGATTGGGGGCATTGTCATTGCAATGAAAAACTTCTGTTAACTCCTTTTCTTCCCTAAATTTTGCCACCCGTTGCAGCCATGCGAGCACTAGTGCTGGTTCTGGTTTTATGTGAATAACAAACCAGTTATTATTAATTCAAATAGTAAATAGTAATAATTGTAATCTTTTCCTCTATGAGTATAATTAACAAAATATATTTTTAGCATATGGAAAGAAATTTTTGTTAAATCTTTCTTCAGCAACATTTTTTAGCTCATTTGACTTAAACCTATAATTGGCTCCAAGCATATGTCAACAGAAAAGGTTACCATACTCTTTGTTATTCAATTACTAATACAAAAAAAATTGTTTAGGCATTGCTGCATGAGTCATCACTCAAGTTGTCATGTGTTGATAAACACGCAGTGATGAAAGCAAAATATAATAAATAACGATTTGCCAGGTTGGCACCAAGGATATAAAATATTTGTTGGTGCAAATCAACAATGTAGAATGTTTCAGTTTGAGACGTGTGCCTGGCAGATATGCAGCTACGGAGTCAAATTATTGATCACACAAATTTCTGCTAAAATGATTATTTCTTCAATAATGAGGTATTTTAGTATTTAGTGCTGAAGTGAGATTAAGAATCAGGACTCTCTGCATGTTTTATTATTAGCAAGGGGAATCAAATGTGCATGTGTAAAGCATACCCCCCCCCAGAAAAATATCCTAAAAAAATTGGTTGGTGGTGGCTTTGAGGTCTGGATTTTAGATCACTCCGGATATTGGACATCCAGATCTCAGAATTTGTACTATAAATATGCTAACTGGTTCACCTCAAGTCTCCATCCTCCCTCCTTAAATAAAACATTCTTTATATCTTATTCATCATACACAACATATTTTTTATTTGCAAAAAATAAGCAGGTTTATTAATATCTCGCTGCAATGAAAGTCTTCCACCAAAAACGTTCTTAATAAAGTTAGGAAAAAACATGAAAGCGGTACCTTTAGTGCGAGTAATAATAACTACCCAAATCTATGATTTTCTGCCAATGTTTTGGCAGTCTAAGACTTCAGCTCAGAAACCTGCTGGTTGCGAGACCAAAAACACATCAACTTCGTTTTGGACATCCTGTGCAGAATGGAAAATAGTACCAGCAAGATGTAGCTGCAGGTGTGAAAAAAGAAGTCCAAAGGAGTGATGTCGATGCTATATGGTGGGTGTGTCGAAAGATACCATTCAAGCCCATACAAAGTCCAGCCGATGAATGCATTATCTTGATGGAACATTACCTTTTTGCGCTGGAACACCGTTTGCCATTTTCTCTTCATAGCAGCGTCAATACGGAATAGCATCTTGCTGTACACCTTACCGTCAAGGGTTTTACCTTTTAATAGATACATTTTTGTGGATACTTACCAGATACTTACCACAGCTATTAAACCAGATACAAAGCATGATGGGTTAGTCAAATTGCACTCTGCAATGGTGCCGATGGGCCCAATGAGCTCACCGGGCACAGATCAACCTTTTTTTCTGCCTGTGTTGTTGAAGTAAATCCACTTTTCATCACAAGGAAAAATGTCCAGAATTTTGTCCTTGCATTGATATTTGAGCAGATTAGTGCAGGCCCGAACATGTCTGTCTTTATCTCCTCGAGTCTGCTCATGCAGCACCCAGCCACAGAACTTGTACGTACAATGCATAGCATGTCTTAATAGATATGGCACTAACACCTAACTCCTTAGCAAGCTCCCGAGGGTTGCATACTAATCTTCTGCAAGTTCTTGCAGGAAGGCCTCATTGACATCAGTAGGCTGACCAGAGCGCTCTGTTTCTTGACTGTCATAGTCCTTGTTTTTGAACTTTCAGTAATAAACATTCACAGTATCATATGATACATTAGCACCTAAAAGCTGCATACATGATTTGATGGCATTCTGTTGCTGGCTTTTTGGAACAGAACTAGAAGTAAGTAATGGTTCTAATATGGTAGAGTGATAGCTCCATTTCAGATACCTTGTACTTAAAGCTAACAACATTTTTTTAGAAATTTCACAACACAGTGTTCTAAAGAAATTTTCTTTTTTTCAAATGCCAAAAATCATTTGACAAAATATAAATAAACATGCTAATGCAAACTGTTTGTGCAGATGATATTTTTGGTGGTGGGGAAAACATTCGTTATAACCTAATACTCTACGAACAAAGCATGCCATCTGGCACCCTAAATGAAAACTCATGTTATCTGCATTATAAGCCAAATGGCACTTTAAAAAACAGTTCCTTGGTTTCTATATTTAAGAAAACTTAATAGATATTCTATAAAAAAAAAATAAATAAATTTTTAAAAAATCTGAAAGCTTTCAGATTTTATATATTACACCCAAAGTGGCCTTTTTTAATGTTTTGTGTGTTAACTTTATTTATTAAATATCATGATGCTCTTTGCACTTAAACCATACAATTAAATTCAACAGCAATATCACAATAGAATTAAAAAAAACTTAAAAATTTCAGATTCTAAATTATGTCCAAAAAGGCATTTTTTTAACATTTTGTGTGTTACCTTTATTTATTAAATATAATGTTCTTCGCACTTAAACCATAAATTTCAGTTCAACAGCAATGTCGCAAGGTATTTAAAATGAGCCTATCTTTAGAATTTCCGATACACAGTTTCATGGGCTTTAGCAAAAAATAATTACACGAATAAGGATATTTATTTTTGTTCTTAAAAATACTGATCATTTACAGAAGCATTTGTTAGTCACAGTATTCTAGACCCAATTTTATTTGGATCTCAGCAGTACTTTTTATAGCATTTGCATGTGTTTAGTTGACCAATAAAACATTTAACTGCTATTACAATGTTAAAATGTAATACAAATTTACCGCATAAAGTTTTCAACTTCAATATAAATTATTAAATCTTGGTGGATAGTTCAGAAAAATTATAATTTTTATGGTAAAAATAAAGCTTTAAATTAATTTTAAAAATGATTAACAAATTATAAAATCTAGTACAGTCAAAAGTCGTTAATTTGGACACCCATAATCCGGAATGATCTATAATCCGGACCAAAAAGCTACAAACTTTCTGCGCATGCGTCGCATTGACACATGAGCGTAACACCTTCACAGCTGCGAAAATGCGTGTGCGCATGCGCATAATACGTTTACGCTTGCGTGTTTAATGTATAACGGACGGTATAAGCTAAGCTAAAATTATCTAATTCAGTTAATGTTGCAGATTGCATTGTTCCTTAATCTTTGATTTGGATCCGGCTTATTATTTTTTGCAGACTGTTAGAGCAATTTTATAAAAGTAAGCTTGAACTTTCGATTATGTCAAATAGAATTTCCGATATATATTTACTAATATGTAAAAGATCTACAAAGCGAAAGTATGTTTCGAAGTCCATTAAACAAAAAGTGAAATTGCTGCAAAAAATGGATAAAGGCATATCCTTCATTTCTCTAACCATTCCGAAATCTGTTTATCAATTTCATGCTGCTCTGGGAGGGGGGGGGCGAAACGCTGCGGTGCGCAATGAATTGGAAGTTAATGTTTTTATTTTATTTGGCTTATAATTCCTTACTAAATGTAGTATTTCATCTCGATGTACTCTGTCTTTGATATGATTTAAATCAAATTCCTCATCATTATAATTCGCTTCCGATAAAGAAGAAAGTGACACAGAGGTTATTGAAAACGAAAAAATTTCGATTGACAAATTAGTCGGTATTCTCGACACAGCAATTATAGGACTTGAACAGGGGAACTTTGTAACTGAAGAAGAAATTATGTCTGTTTACAAAATTAAAGAGAAAGTATTATCACATAAAACGAAGCAACTTAAACAACTTGCATTGAAAGAAATGTTTAATAAAGTAAACAAATAAATATTAAGCTTTTTTTTTTTTTTTTTTTTTTTTTTTTTTTGTAAATTTTGATACCCTTTAGATCATAATTGTTCTTTATTTCATAAATTACGGTTTCGTATTTTTAATTTTATAATTTCCGCATGCCATTTTACCAGATTTAAACTGATGATCTATAATCCAGAAAAATCGATAATCCGGATTCGCCGAAGTCCCGACGAGTCCGGATTAACGACTTTTCACTGTATTTTTAAAATTTAACAACAAATTAAAAACAAATATGCGTATTAATTTTTTTCAAAATACTTACGTATATGGGTTTTCATCATCTGTGCTGTAGCTTTCAGCATATGCTGACTCTGAATCAGATGCCAGATCATTGAAACCTGATGATAATGATGATAGTTGACTAAGTGAAGAAAAACAAGTTGAAGTTAAACCACCAGGACGACCTGTGGAACCACTTATTGTATAATGAGAACGAGAGGAACTGAAGCGGTTTCGTGTTGGAAAACCATGATTAGCATAACGAACTGTATCAAACACTTTACGACTATGAGACCTAAAAACAAGCATGTATTTCAACATAAAATGCAATTTAAAATTTTAAAATTGCTTTATAACATAGAAAAGATAATTAGACTTACACATTTGTTAAAACAAATATTCCCAACAATATTATGAAAAAAGTACAGATATTATCAATTTTCAGTAGCACAAACACATCTATCTTCAAAGTGAGAACGTTTTACCACTATGTCCTTCTGTACCAGCATTTGAAATGATTTTTGAAGCTCTTTTACAGAACTTACTCTAGATTTCCTTCAAAACTTAATATATTTTTTAATTTTCCCAAACTGGAAAACCAAGGAAGTCAAGTAACTGTTTACTACAATAAAATTCAATAATTATGAATCACAAAGCCTAAATAATAGAAATAAACTTGATTAAAGACTCTTGAATGATCCTTTATGCATATGGCATCACTCACAAGAAGAGAAATTGGAAAGAAAAGCAAATGTCTAGTATTAAACTATTTCTACTTCAAATTAACTGTAATACACACACATTTATTGCAATAATTTCACAACCAGCTTTTGTTGCTGGTATTATGGTGTTTTGTTGCTGGCTCTAGTGTTATAATTGTTTGTTTAACACATTTAGTGATGCTGGTCATTTCTGTTTCAACAATTTACCAATCTGTTAATCAAAACCGTTAAATTGAGCATTGCCATTAAATGTCACTGAATGGTAAGTGTGAAAGAACTAGAGCTTTTGTTTTGGAAAAAATTTGGAAATCAGAAATAGCTGTAGTTGAAAGTATTATTACATAACAGCATCTGCTGCAAACTGAGGTTCAAAATAGTAATAACGAAACTCATCTGATGTCTAAAAAGACCTCTAGCACAATCCTGTCTTTCTACAATCTGCAGATTTTTGATTATATAGAGAATTTGCTAGCTCCCACACTTAGTGACTTTGATACCATTCCTGAAGATGACTAAAAATGTTGATGCCATTCAAAGATTTCTGAATGGCACAAAGAATTTTTGCCATAAAACTGCTTTGACATATCTCATGTTTCTGATGAACATTTACACAAAACTTAGTGAACTTACACTGCACAACAAATCCTTAACTTCATGCACTGCCAACTATAATGTATGTGACTTAAAATACCCTGACTCACTTGAGGGATTAGCCAATTTAATTGGGAGACACTGCTTCCATGTAAAGGAACTGGACTATAATTCTACTTTAGAATCACACAGCAGATCTGCTACATATGCATGAATAATTCATTAAGGATTTAGCTTCTTCAAAATGAGATACATAAATAAATAAAAATAATATATATATAAATACATATATATATAAATAAAATATTAAATATATAAATGTTAAGGTATAAGAATCTGAGGAACTTTAGTCAAATGAGCAATTAAGACATTGCAGTCATTCCTAGTGCCTTCACAAAAACCCACATAGCAAACCAGTGTTCTAAGACATCCTCCAAATTAAAAATATGTGCATTTCAGAATCAAATAGTTAATCTGTTTAAATTTTTTATATGAAAAAGAATCACCACCTAAATAGCTCAGCATTAAAAAATAAAAAAAATATTCTTTAGATAATTTTAAAACTGAGAATCAGATGTTAAGAACTTCAAAGAATTAATTCATTTACTTTTTCCATGGGTTACTGAAAATATGTATTATGATAAAAATACCAATAATTTTGGTCATAAAAGAAAACTTACGGCCTTTCATCAGAAGAATAACCATCACTATCTCTTCCTAATGACTGTTCAAGTTCGTTTGCAAGAGAATCAGGATTTATATAAGGACTGTACATTCCAAAATTCTGCCATGTATTAGCACTAGGCAGACGATTTCTTTGAGCTTGTTTAACTTCGGCTTGCATCTCTTGAAAGGCAGCCATAAGCTCTCCATATTTTTCCTTCATATCTATAAGCTCCTCTGAAAGTTCATGTTGACATTCTTCAGCAATCTCCAGCTTACTAGCTAAACATTCATTGTCGGCTGTAACCTTTCATAAAGGAGAAAGAAAAAAAAATTATGCAATTTAGTGATTTTTATACAAAGATTTTAAAATTTCTTATTTACCAATATAACTCATGAAAAGTCAGCAAAGATAAAATACTTTCTGCTTTACAATCTAAAAATATTTTTTACATAAAAAGATAAATATATATGAATACATATTTCAAAATCATTCACATAAATATCTAGAGACTGTTATGCATGCATCATTCAAAAGTTTTCTCTAGCTAATGATTATCAGAAAAGAGGAGAGGAAAAGAAAGAAGGGGGAAAATACTGAATTTCTTTGTAGCTTTATATGATATTGTGCATTAATGGGCTATAATGGCATAAGACTGATTATTATAAAACTACCAATTAGGCGAACAATTTAATACAAATGAGTTTTATAAATAAAAATATAAAATGCATTCTGTTAAAGATTTAATTCTTTTTGTTAATTCATAAAGAAGGAGGCCAAAGAAATAACAAATTTACTCTTTTTTCTGCAAGTAATTATTTCCTTTCCTTATTGGTGTTCTTGAATGAATAACATAAGTTAATAATTTATAAAACGTGGCATAACAGGATTTGTTATGGGAATTTACCTGTAGAATTATTGAGAAAAGATGCAGAACAATAATAATAAACTATTGAAAAAAGCATTACATTTTTAACAATTTCCCACTTTGAATCCTTCATAAAATTCAGCATATCCTGATATTATAAGCCAAAACTCTTATTATATTCATGCCTCCTGGTACAAATTGCTTTGGCTGTATATGAAAGACTATAATTAAACTGGACAGATGGTCATAATGCTTTTACTTATTAGTAGACATATTTCTTGCTAAAAAAATACTACATTGCAAACTTTGAATAGCTTTCTAATTCAAAAACTTCTTGATAAAATACTGCCTTGATAATTAAAAGTATTAAGTATGGGTCTACAGTCTGTTTACTGCAGGGTTTCATGAGCCAATCAATGACTTGAGAAAAAACCAAATATGTGCACAATTTTATATTTATATTTTCATCTTTGTTCCGCTTAAACTATAAATTGAATGCTTTTTTTAAAATTAAAAACATACTGAAAGCAGTTATATTTAATGCCGATGCCAGTGCAACTATGAAATTTAAATTTCATAACTTCACATTCTTTAAATTTTTAAATATTTAAAATGAATTATAACTAAGCACTGTGAAATAAGTAATACAACATTAATCAAAAGCTTTGATGCTTTCAATGTATTAATGTAAGAAATGATGCCTTTTGAAAATGTATTTCAATGTATGAAATGCCTTTTGAAATTAAAAATTTCAAAAGGCATTTTTATTTCATTTTAGACAACTAAGGTTTTAAAGAACTAGAAATAAAAAAATATCATATATATAATAGGTTGCAGTAAATCATGACATTTATCAGGGTTCGTACGCTTTTCTGCACACGGAAATTAAGGACTTTTAAGGACCATTAATGAAAAAATTAAGGACCTATCAGCAAATGAGAACTGAACAAATTCAATTAAAAATACTATCTGTGCCTGAACTTCACTTTTGTAATACCGTCCTAAACATAAAAGTAGGATGCATTACTATTAAACATAACTTAATTAACATAATTATTAATAAGTTATAGAATAAAACTTATGAAATTTATCAAGTAGCATTAAATATTTTACACTTATAATAGTTGGACATATTAGAAAGACGATAAGTGACATTTTATTTACGTTTTACTAACAGTTAGATTTATTAAGATTTGTTGTTTTACTTCTAAATTAATAGTTAGCTTTATGTTGATTTTTTTGTGTCTCATTTTGGACAGGAACTAATGCAGCAAGTATGTGGAGAATAAAAACACACTCTGTCTTACACTCCATACACCTCAGTTTAAAAACTATCCATGCGAATTGCATTCTGGGGAGAAAACATAAATGGGAAATTATAGTAAAGGCTGAAATTATAAACAACTGGGTAATTTACATAATAATAACTGTACATACTAATAGCAGTACATATCTTTGAAGAATCTTTCTTCAGTATGTTTCCTTTTAGAATTTAAATTAAAGATTTCTATTATTCTAAAAACACTAAATTTAGCATAGAAAAAGCTGCTATTTTATATCTTTAGTAATATGAACATTCAGAAGCAATATAAAATATATATGGTAAGGGCTGGTTACAGAACAGAGACGGTGTGGCAGAATTTTTAAAATTTAGTGACACACCAAGCAACAAAATCTAGAAATGGCAAAACTTTTAGAATTTAGAGCACGCATTGGAAGCAGAATTTAGGATCCGCAGAGATTGCATCAGGTGGGAAAATGCCTAGCGCCAGTCCTGTGTATGATGCATTCAGACATATAATATGAATCATTTAAATTGTTAGTTTTCAATTTCTTTACTAAGAAAAAAATTTCTTTCTATAATGCCTGTCTTTCTGATAAGAATAAAAGCATTTTTGATATTTTCCATGTGTGTGTCTAGTGAAAATTAGAGAAAATAAAGGAAAGATAAACATGTTAAGAAAAAGATTCTAGTATCAGAAGTAAAACATTCAAATATGTTTTCTTTGTTCTTCCAGACCTTCTCCAAAAAGTAAGAAATACATCATAAACTTTCTGCAAAATACAATCGTTACGTGTTACTAGCATGGAGACATTTTTCTGTAATTTTCTAGAATCTTGGGTCTATAAATTTTGCCTTCAAATCCTTCTAAACTTTCCAAGTTGCAATGTCTAAAATCTTAAAGAAAAATTCTGTAACAGTAAAAAGCCAGAAATATTTTGAGAAAAAATATCAGAGGGAAAAGGCATAAAATTAATTTTATAGAGAAAACTGAATGTTCTGAATACTCTGAGATAATTACATTGGAAAAACTCTTACCATGAAAAAATTTAAAAAGGCATTTTAAATTATTTACATAGCTATTTTGCTTTTGCTAAAACTGTTTCGTATACCTTGCTTATTTTGCAGATTCAAAATATTGTATAATAAGTGGCCAAAATGGAACTTTATAACATGACAGTAAAAATTAAAAACGTTTTATTTTAATGTTATTTTTTAAACATAATTTCAATATTTTACCACTATTTTAATGAAAATTATCCATGTTACAATGTTTTAAAAAAATGTCGAAAAATTCCCAGATCTCGAAATAAAAAATTTTTTACAGAAACTGATCTTAAAATCGCCACAATGCTTATAAGTCCCCGAATTCAGAGCCGTTTAATAAAATAATTCACATCCCGAAAAGCCAAAAGTTGTTTAAGAGTTCTTCATTAGAAAAAATGAAATCATTTAAAAATACTTATGCTGCACTTCTTTTACTATAAAACTTGAAAATCCCACGATTTATATTAGAAATAGGAACGAATTATAACCCATTCAAAGACAACCATATCTGTCAGTTGAATCGCCAAAAATATTCCTCCAAAATGCTAATTCACACTCAAAATGGCAGTCGTAAAAACAGACAGCTATTTCCGATGATTAAAATTAAGGACCTTTTGCCGATTTTGGCCAAAATTAAGGACTTTTAAGGACCAAAAATCGATTCCAAAAAACTTAAGGACTTTTAAGGACTCTTAAGGACCATACCTAACTTTCACCTACATGGTTATGCCTAACTTTCAAAGGTCATTTATTTATATAAAGAACAAAGATCAATCAATGATATACTGCTCATTTTGTCTAAAATCCTTCCATCTTTTAATAAATCTTCCATTTCTTTATAATCCCTACCTTCCATCTTTTAGTGAGCTTTTCCTTGTTCACAGTAGGCGGAAAACTGAAAAAGTGCTGACCTGCAGCTTCATATGAATCAAACATTATACCATACAGGAAGTTTTAAACTGAACAAAACAAAGGAAATCTGACAGCTCAAGGTCAGGCAAATGTAGTCGTTACAGCAATACATTCTATCCAAGGCTCAATAACTTTTGACAGATGATCAAAATTGGCTGTAGTCTTATGCTGCTGTGATGGAACACAACTCCTTTATATCAACAAGCTTTGAATGTTTCTGAATGACGGACTTATTTAAATATCCATTTGTCAATAGGACATTCAAAATGATTGTCTAATTTCTTAAGCATGGGCTTAAAAAAAAAAGGTGACATCTTCAATTTTCCACCCCAAAGAGTTTCTCTATCTTCCTTTGATGAGTATTAGCATATGATTTTGTTTCAGGAAAATAAATACACCGGAACTACACTAGAAAGTTTGTGCAGCACATTATTGTAAACAATTCACTTCTCTTCATCAGTTATCAATCACTTCAAAAAAGGTTAACTTTTCTTCCATTTAATGAACATATCACAGAGGTTTAAAAGTACTCTCAGATTAACATCTTTGAATTCAGAAGGAATCCAAACATCAAATTTGCCTGTGTATCCAGCTTTTTCAAATGGTCATAAATACTTGAATGATGGAAGTACGATGCTTCTGCAATCTCTCATGTCATGTATTTGACTTGAATAATGCTTTTATTTTGTCATTACCAATGCCAGGGGGGGTCTTCCTGACCCAGAAGCATCCAGATCAAAAAATCACCACTAAAAATTCAGAATTTCAAGAAACACTTTTGCAGAACACAGCCACCATAAACTTCACACAACTTCTTTACAAGCTCAACACATATTCTTCCTTTTACGTAAGTAAAACAATAAAATATTGCAAAAATGACCACCTTGGTATTCCATTATCAATTTATAACAAAATCTCCAAAAATTCAACCAAGTCACTAAAGCTACAATTGTCAGCTGTCAAATGACAAAGTAATAACATAAAAATGAATGACTAATATTCTCAAAAATGAACTAGCATCATTTGCTGTACAAAAGCATCATGAATTTTCCAACACCCCAATACATATTTACATATACAAATGCTATAATTAAGTAAACGTGAGTAATGAAATCAAATAATTCAATTTCATTAATTGCAGCCTAATAGTTGCTAAAAAAAAGTAAGCAAACAAATTTTTTGCCAAATTGTTATTTATATCTCATGAAAAGCAAGGTGGGGATAGGGTTATTTCAAATAATTGGTTAATATAAGAAAGAGATAAAGCAATTATGATAAGCTGCTGTTCATCATCAGGCAGCAGACACAACTACATCATACTTTGCCGCTCTTAATTAGGTTAAAGCTATTCATTAACTTAATTTTTTAAACAAAATTATAAGCCTTTTTATTCAGCATATAAATGTTAATGTTTCCCAAAATCTTTATTACAAACACAATTTATTTATAGCAGATGGAAAATATAGCGAACTAAAGGTTGCATTCAGTATTTTTAATTATTATTGCTGCCAATTATTTTAATTGTTTTAGTTTTATTTTTCAGAAGTTTTTGACCAGCTGAAGTGTCATTCTCACCTTGGCTTCTGAGTGGGCAGTGTAAAGGAATTATTTCCAAACAGATCATTTCTGATTGTGAATTTTTATAGCCTTAAATTTTATATAAAATAATTGTTCTCAAAATTAATTAAAATCTTATCCGGAAATATATGAAAGTGGCAGGTTAGGTTACAATTGCTATCAGTTCCCTATTGAAGAAACATTTATCATATTCTCTCAGTTCTTTCTCATTACATCTCTAAATTATTTAAATGTTGGCTCTTTTTATTTTTATTTTATTTTTATTTTTTTTTTACCATTTAAGCTTGCATTTAATAAAGTGTAAAATATAATTTTACAATTTTAATAAAAAAAAATTAGCTTACATATAGGTAGGTTTCCTTATACACTGTGTGCACAAAAGTCTATCTGGCCACCCAACCTTTATTTCTGAAGCCATTAGTCAACCCATACACTTCCTATTACAAAAATGTTTTAAATGATACAAATATTCATGTTTTGGCATTCTTAAATCCTAAGAAATCAATTTTATAAAAATTACCAAATCTAACTTTTTATACATTCTCCCAGTTTTTTTTTTATTTAGGAAATGTTATACTTGTTACAAAAAACAAAATTAATAAAAGATGGTTTAGGTACAATAAAAATTGACTGAAATATTTAATATTAAACTTGAAGATCATAATCAGGGATCATGCATAAAATGAAGAGCAAAATATTATTAAAAATAAAATTTCAGTTTAGAAAAATGTTTATGATGGTAAGAGATTAAACGACAAGCAATTCTGTGCAGATTATTATAAAAAGTATTGATCAGTATAATTTTTTTAAAAAACAGAAGATCTTATTCATAAAATCTTACAGAAACTGTGCTCTAGTAAAGACTGACAGGTTTCAGTACTGGCATGTAGCCAACATGTAATATTTTTTGTATTAATTTAAAAATGAAAAATATTGGTAGTTTAATAAATTTTTTGTATGACTACCAGATTAGGATTTTATATTAATAAAACTTAATAACATACTTTTAAACTGAAAACTCATAAATTACTAGTGTGAAAATTCTTTTGCCATACCAAATGTGAAGAGAATTATAAAGACAACAGAGTAAATCAGAAAAAATATTATTAAAAGGGAAAAAAAAATCAGCCTCAAAGAATTTTAATTTATTCCTTAACTGACCCCTCAATGCAAATTGAAAATTTTGAAATTAAATATCTCCATCAATTTTTTCAATAAACATTGCATTTTCCTAAAAATATGTGTAGCGACTTTAAGAGTATATAAAAAGTTAAGATTTCATAACTTTTACAAAACTGATTTAGGAAAAATTAAAATGCTATGACATGAATATTTACCCCAATTAAAACATGTTTGTAACTGGAAGTTTAAGTTTACAATCAATGATTGTGAAAATAAAGGTCAGGTAAGGACATTTTGTGGACAAGGTTTGTTTGTGAATACACATATATATAAGTAAGCAAAATTGCTTACTGGACATGGTCTGTTTGTGAACATACATACATATAAGTAAGCAATATAGCTTACGTTTATAAAATATGATGCCACAGTTTTTTGCAGAAGAATAAAACAATTCTTCATTTAGTCATGCCAAGAAGAATATCGGGTAGATATTACTGAAGTGAAAATTACAACTTGCTTGATGTTTAAAACATCATTTTTATTTTTAACAGGAACAATTATTCAGAAATAGATTTTAGTTTAAATTGGTGCAACACTACTGGTATTAAACATGCCCATAATTTCTATTTTACGTAATAGAAAAAGAAGCTTAGCGAAGAGACATGATTTTCCAAGGCAAAGCAAGCAACAAAAGAAGTGGTGCATAATAACAGCAGTAGTGTTTATGAGCTTGGAAAGCTTTTGTTTTAATCCTGAGCAGCAACTGGCTAAAATATTTTGCATTGTGCTTACTGCAAGGAAAGCATGAAGAAAATGTTGCTACATGCAGTCTAAATGAGGGGATGCATGCAATTAAAATTAAGAATTCAAACAACCATTCCAATTAAATTTAATTTGGCAATAAATTTTTCTTCATACTTTGATATTTTACTTACACACATTTATCATAGTGTATTTCAGAGGTTCGCAGCCATAGTACATTTCAATTAAGTCAGGGTCGAAGAGGTAACAGATGTGATGCAGACAGCATGATAGATGTCATGAACTCTTAGGAAAACCATAAAATCTTAGGGTAAGCACAATATATCGTTATTACTTGATGATTATGCTGCTCAAACATCATATTGAGTAGCACAGCATAATGGGGTAATCTGTTTCCCAAAATTTTTAAATACGCACTCACATTTTTTAAACAATAGAGAAATAATGTGAAGCAAGAGACATAGTTTTTTACAGCAGCAGAAGGTAAGAAAAGTAATGCGTATTAACTGCAGTCTATAAGCAAAAAGATCTTTATTTCAATCCTGAGCAGTGATTGGGCTAAAGATTTCACAGTGCAGAGAAACTGTAGGGAAAGAGTGACATAACATGCTGCAGGGAGACAAAAAATGGTGTAAAGCGTATCACTGAAGTGCAGATGCGTTTAATTAAAATTTTTAAATCCGATGGTCTGTTGCAAAGTGGTTCCAATTAAATAATTTTGTTTCATATTTTATGTTTGCGCATATATGCACCATGGAGATGGGAAATAGAGGAGAGACCCAAACTGATTTTTCCCATACATTTCTTTACAGCAGTCAAACACCTCTCTTGATGACCAATATATTCAGTGACTTGCCATTAAGATGAAGAGGTTTTAACATGATCAGAGGTAAATATTTTGCATAAATGCTGTATAAGTATAAATGCATATTTTTCTTTTTCTAAAATATTTCAGAGTAAGTGAAAGAATACATTTTTAAGCAGTATTTCATTCTGAATGGAATTAAATGCTATATTTTTCTAAGAACAATTTCAATTTGAATTTAATGTTTTCACCATTTTCTGTTCATTACATTAGAAAGAAATTTTAAGGTAATTCAACTATTCAGTTAATAACTACAAAAATTAAAGTGAAAATTTATTTTATTGTTAATATTAAAATAAAGTATTATATCTTTTCTACTTACAGAGCTTCTATCTGAAATACTTTCTCAAATCTGAGATGATTTTCAGCTTCTAAGGAATCTTTTAAATCAAACATCATAGTCACTCTATAATTAATGCTCTGTCTGGTTATTATAATATGTAAGAAAATAATTCTTTTAATACTTAAAAAAAAATTTCCCTTGATTTCAACAATACACATTCTAAAATTCTACTTTACTACTTGCTTAAGTACACATCTCATACACTGTGTGTATCACACCTTTTTCCAGTAAAAAGAATTCTTGCTTAAATAGTTTTATAAATTTACAAAACTTCAATTTATGTTTACAATTAAATGTTAAGGTCATTATATAATTAGATAATATTTATAATCATTATAAATATATATATATATATATTTAATAAATAATTTGATATTTATATAATTTTGATATTTGGAACATAAAATAAAAAAAAGCAGATATAGTTAACAGGGGCATCGAAAGAAGTATACAAATTTTCACACTTACACCAGTTAGTTATAAGAAAACTGAGCTCTAAAGGGCATTTATTTTTGCAATTCCGACATTTTAAATGTGCCCTAAGTTACTTATTACTCTTTACATATAACATAAACATTTTGCTAAAATCTATGTTTTTGTAATCCAGTAGCTTAGAATTTTACAAGACAAATTCATAACGAAATTCATTCATCATCAAAATTGCTGTTTCAAGTTATTGAAAGATAACCAAGATGTAATTGTGTGGAAATGCCACTAAACTATACAAATTGTTTTACCTATCTCGAATTTTTTTTTTTTTTTCTCTCTTTTATGCAGAAGTGTTCCCACTTCCGCGCATGGAAGTACCATCAAACCTCACCAGCACTGTATTAACCATAGTGAGAAAGCATGTCCTTTCATTCTCACCACCATCACACACATATTTTAATGACATCAATTTTGAAAACAAAACATTTTTTGTTCAAATATTATTGTTCAAATCAGTAAAAAATTTTCACCTAAATATAATAAATCACTAACATCTGAGACATGTCTTCTTCATTAATTCCATCAGGCATCAGAAGATAGTTTAAGCTAAGTAACTTTTTTTAATAAATAACAGCTTCAAAAAATGTAACTTTTCACACATATATTAGAAAAAGTAGAGAGGGAAGATGTGTGGGATGGATGCACTCAGCTTATAATGCTTAATAATGTTTATACCCAAAACATCATGTGCAGTGAAGTTTTTTTAATTAATTTCACTGTTACACTGTTATTTCATTAACTTTGCACTGTTACACAAGGTTTAAGCTACATTGGAAAATAAAAGAATAAAACAATTCATCCACCTTCATTTAATATTATTTATTTATTACTTAATTTCATTTAATCCTTATCACCAAGTCTCAAAATATATATCTAACTTTAAATCTAGACATATTCTCTACTTTTTAATTCTTCCAATCTCATTTAAATGTAATTCTTATCTACTGAGTTTCATACTTTTGCTTAGTCAATTCATTAGGGAATCAAGGGTTTACTAGTAGTCACTAAAATAGTCTAAAAAGTTTCCAACTAAAAAATCAATAACTGATAAAAATGTACAACTTCCTCTCTTGTAAAAGCATGAAATATTTTTAAAAGAACAGTTTTGAGGGAAAAAAATGTGTTAAAAAAATTTTGGGGGGCCATTATTACAAACCTGATTTTTTAAATACGCAAAGAGAAGACAGAGGACTTACTTATTACAATAGTGATGATATTTATTAGTGTTTGAAATCATAACTCATTTAATCATGTTTTCAAATTGCCTACTAAGAAAGAGACCCATCAAAATATTTGGTATGATGCTTAAATAAAAAATACAACAAAATGTTTTAAATAAGTTATATATAGCAGAAAAATATTAAATGAAAAAACTACATAAACTATCAAACATTTCCCACCACAAACCAAGTTCCTTTTAAAGCAGCACTACGTTAAACAATAAAATTACCTTTTATGCAAATATTAAGTATGTAACTACTAGATATTACTGTGTATTTTTTAATAAAAAATATTAAAAGGTTTATTTCTTACATCTCGTAGTTTCCGTTGAAGATCAACTATCTGTGAAAGCAGCTGAGTGATTTCTTCTTGCTGACGAATATTATCTTCAGTCTTTTTGCCTATTTCTTCTTGTAAGTATGACAACTGTTTATTCGCTTCAGCTAATAGAATTATCATTATAAATATTTGTTTTAAAATAAAAACAGTTAGATAATTTGAAAAATTTTAAATTCCAAGACTACTTACTCAGCTGCTTCACACAATCAGATATTAGCTGCATTTCTTTCTTTTCTTCGTTTTCAATATCAGCCGTTCTTGAAAAAGCCTAAATATACAATTCAAACAGAGTTTACAGAGAATTAAAATTTATACAGAATATTGTAAATGAAATAGCATCTTATAATATTCTACAGAAGTCAGCTTTTAGTAACTAATTTACCTCAGATCGAAGTTGGCTATTCTCCTCTTGCAAGCAACTGATTTTTTTATTGAGTACCTCCCAGCTGACAGAGAAGCCCTTTTCTTTACTGAATAATAATAGTAATAAAAAAGCTTGTATAGTTTTGTGTACATGTGTAATAAAACCAGCAAACACATATAATAAAAAAAAGACTAGAAAAGTATAATAAAAAATCATCTTTTATTTTGCAAATAACAAAACTCAGAAGAACTTGAACATAAAAATGGACAATTAAAAAGTAAATTGCATATATGACAACCTAAACCTATGAAAAGAAGTAAAATTTAATTAATTAGTAAAATTATTATATGCATAATAAGAGGGCACAGAATTTTCCTTGTAACATGTTTTTACTGAGAAGCAAATTTTCACGCATAAAAACACACACACATACAATTTTTTTTTTTGTAGTATCTTGCCTCTAGCAATTAAGTTTTTATTCCACATACTTTTGCTTTTACCTTGTGGAAATTTGCAAATTCTACCTCTTCAATCCATTTGCAAAATGTAATTGTGTTGGATGTATGTTACTTATCTTTATAGATAATAAAAGTGTTAATAAATGCGCTTTATTAACACTTAAAATAATAACAATATTTATTAACACTTAATAAAAGTGTTAATAAATGCGCTAATTAAGCATTGGACGCAATTAGCAGTACATTAGCTTATGATAAGTGAATTCAGATCCAAAAGATTTCTTTAAAAAAATTCACATGAGTATTTTATACTTACCTTTAAATCACACAGTAAATAATATTTATGTAGATTTAATGAATATCATTGTTTAAAAACTGATTTTGTGTTCATTTTTTTAAATTTATTTATCTTGTTTTTATACAAATAGTATTATATCATTCTAGGTCTCAATGAATAATCATAGACATTTCAAAGAAACAATGTTAAAGCTTATTTAAATATATACAACATATAACAAAAGTTATTCGCATAAGACATAGATTCTGATGTGTAAGGTTATAGTTCTTTAAGGGAAATGTGCAGGATAATACATTTATCAAAGCATGAATTTACATGTATGTGGTATATAAAAAAGCACTATAAGAAATTTTCAGTTCATGAATATTATGCTTTTTTCTCAAGGTAACAAACAGATCCTTTAAAAATTTAGATTTTCTAATATCTATTTTAACCCCTATATTATTTTCAGTTTTTAATAACTTTAACACTACTTTCCTATGTCCAAAGATGTGGACAAATTAAATATGAATTTCAAAAAACATATGGACAACTGCAAAACAGTTTCATGCTAATGAAGATTTGCTACTTTTATAGAATACAGCAACAGTTTCTTAAGAAACAAAAAGACACCATCTGCTACATCAGAACTCCAAGCAGTGCTGTTAATTCTGAATTACTTTTTTCAGACTAAAATATTTGTTACAGTAAGTTTTAACATGTTAATCAAAAACAAAGCCTATCTGTGTGCAACACAAAGAAGCAAAACACTATACAGTTAAATGAAAATCTTGCAGTACTCAATTAGCTCATTACATACATCATTTAAAAATGCATAATCTTTATTTTGTTATGTAAAAGTTATTTCCATCACTGCTTTATATCTTAGAACCTTCTTTTAGAAATGTTAAACCTGGTTGTATCTGACAGATAATTTTTTAAACTCTTTTATTTAAATCCTCGAATTCAAAACTTTAATGAATTACCTTTAAATCACACAGTAAACAATATTTACATAACTAATAAATAGTAATAATATTTACAACTGCCTTACTATTTCCCCTTTTTCATTATACCTCCAGTTATAAGACAATAGTGAATTTTAAATCCAGACAATAGTAGATATGTTAGATTTCTAGATAAATATTTCTACAGCACAAGAAACATTATAAACATCCCTTCCAAATACAAATCAATGCTAATTTTCAACTTTAAGGTGGGGGAAGAGAGGATATTTCTTTATAAGAAAATCTTAAACCAGAATGATTATAAACAAGAAAATTAATAGAAGTATAAAAAAAATTACTGATAAAAATTAAAAAATACTGTTAAATTATGCATTATACATAAAAGTGATAAGTATAAAATCACATTAAACAATTTTAAGAATGCCAAAGTTATAAATTTACATGATTTTTTTAAACTCTATAATGCAATAACTTAATGAATTTATGATCAGCCACTTAAAGAATGTACAATGAAACAATAACAATAAGTCAAAACAATCATCACCAATTCTTTCAGCTTGGGAGAAAAAAAATGCATTTTTTGAAAAAAAAAAAAAGACAGACATCTTATCATCAATACAGGCTGCATATCAAACACAAGAGGGGCGGGGGGAAATGACATACTTTAAAAGGTTAACAGAAAGTAACTGACTGCAGTTAAGCTGCATGTTATAATGCAGACAAAAATTCTATTAAGAGGGAAATAATATACCATATTTATTTAGTCTATTTTTAGAAAAAAAGGCATTTATTATGATTAGGTAATGAGTTACTGAGTAAATAGTGAGCACTAAACATATAACAGTTATAATTGCTTTTCCATTCATATTTGCCAAACACTAAGTTAATTTGTACTACACATACAAGATTAATAGTTCCTTAAAAACATAAGTACTACATATCGTTGTTGTCAAATCAATATCTTCTATGTGAAAAAGTATAACTCTGGGATACTGAATAAAAATTTTATGCTGTAAAATTTTATACGAAACAGATTTTCGAAAACTAATTTAAAGTTATATGTGTTATACAGTAAGACCCCGCTTAACGCAGGGGATACGTTCCATCAAAGTAGAGCGTAATGCGAAACAGCGCCAAACGAGGCTATCTTTACATGTAAATATTGGGGTTAGGGGAAGATGGCTAGGAAATTGGTTAGGTATTAAATTTAAAAAGTATGTTTTTTTAATAAAAATAAAACCAAACATTTATTTCTTAAAGCCCAAATTAATACCACATTATTATTTCTTGCAAAAATAAAAACAAAATATAAATAACAAAATGAATATTCTTAAAAAAAACAAATAAAATTCTCAGTCAGTCATATTTAGTTAGCCTTCTGCGTTTTTAGTGTTCTGCCTTTTTGTGACAAAAGCATCTAATGTTGTTTTGCCTTATTCTTTTGCGTTGTTCTCTTAAAAGTTCTTCGAAAACGGATAGAGCATCTCTAACACCACGCCTTACTTTTGAGCTCCTGTCAAAATTCGGATCATTTTCAATGAATTGATCCATTATTTCAGTTATCGTAGACAAACTCCTTTTTACAAACGCCATCGAAAGTTCTTTTTGCTCTTCTTCTGAATCACTGCTGTCAACATTTTTGTTTTCTTCTTGTTCAGTTAATTCCTTGAGTTCATCATTAGAAAGACTAGCCGTTGCTTCTTGAATTATTTCTTCGACATCTTCCACATTTACCCCTTCAAAATATGTCTGTACAATACCGCACCAAACAAGAAATACAAGTACACTCTTTCGGATATGTATTTGAAACCTATCGCTGCATAATATTTCGGGGAATCCCCGTATGCTGCGAGCGATTTCGTGGAATCCCCGGGTTGAAATAAAAGAGCGCTAAACCGAAACAGCATTAAGCGGGGTCTTACTGTATGTTACTTTAGTTGATTTTTAGGTATTCAAATGTAATAATTTATTTATAAGTACCAAATTAAAGTTATTTGTTCACATAGCAGATTATGAATTGTCAATTATTGGTACACAGCAGGTATCAGTAAAAAAAGTCTAATTTACATCAGTATTTTATTATTGCTGAGTGAAAAAAAAAACAGACAAAAACACTTATACTAAATAATAAAATACTGATGTAAATTAGACTTTTTTTACTGATACCTGCTGTGTACCAATAATTGACAATTCATAATCTGCTATGCTTTAAAAAATCATAAAATGAATGATAGTCACAGTCAATAAACGTTTTACTTTCCTGTAACTGATTGCATTTTGATTGAGATATTTTCAGTGGGACAGCATACAATGTTGAAGTTTCAGGATACTCTTCAGGAAGACGTTTCATTGAGGAAGTATTATATAATCATGTGGATGGTAGTTTGAAGCCCATTTCATCATTAGACCTATATAAAAATCCTCTGATATCATTCACTGAGGGATCACCCTTTTTTTACCAAGTCTGATAGACTGAAAATTGGTGGTTAGATACTTGTAAGCTTCGAAAAAATCGTAATGACACACTCTGATATCATATGGTTGCTTGGGTTGAGCCTGGAGCATTCTTGTTATATAATCTTGTAGTGCATAAATAGGAGGTTTGATATAATGTCCTATACTCAGAACATTATATCAAACTTCCATCACTATCTACCTTCATCATTGTGAGTCTCTTTTCTAGTATAATTTGTTCTCCTTTGCAAAAATAAGCAGAATCACTCAATGCACTCATCAAAACCTAATTTCTATTTTGATAGCTACATCCATCACTAATCATGGTAATGTGTTTATAAGAACTGCATGTAGTTTTAAGGTAATTAATGACACAGCTTGTAAATTCATTTGAAGTAACCCCTTCATCTACTTTGTGCTGAAATAGTAACATCTCCAGAACGAGAGTTATAAATCCTAAAATTATGACAATGCAGTTTCTGTTTATAATACAGTGTTTCTGCAAGCAAGTTTGGTGCTAAAAGAACACTTTGCATGACAACAGATATCACCATGTGACTATCCTTCAAATTTTCTATAGCTTTGTTCTTAGTGCTATGTGCTTCATCTTTTTTCTGGACATTTGCCTCATACTCATCTTGCAAAACATTTTTTAACTGAAAACTGGAGCACACATCGCATTGATCCTTTCTCAGTTTGTGATTGAAATGTTCTCTGTGCTAAGAACACTTAAAAAGGTATTTCTCAACACTGGTTTTTTATATTGTTCAATGCACTTCATTTTGTAAACTGCATGCATGTGCAAGTGTAATTGAAAAAACGTAAATGTGCTTTGATGATGCTCAGCAATAGTGACTAGGCACTTTTGGAAGTAAATTCAACCATTCAAACACAGTTCCTCCTACATTTCTATTTGTGATGATACTACGATGACATGCAATTAAAGTAGGGGTTTCATAATCATCTGCTGTACCTGCTATTGTTGGCCTGTCCTTAACCCAGTGTATGAATGGTGTCCAAGATCAAATGTGTTTAAAAAAAACTGCACATTTCTTTTATTCTGTTAATTTTGAGAATCCGACTTCGGCACCAGTTTCAAAACCAGTTTGTTTCCTGGAAGTAATACGATTATCACATTTGCATCTTTCGTAAATTTCTCTTAGAGACTAATCCTTGTACAAAAGCTTTTTTTCCACCCCATGACTTTATATTCCAAAACTTTGAATGCAAAACAGCTCTTTCTTCTTCCAAAATCAACCCACAGATGAAAAATTACAGTGTGATTACAACAAACTTTCACATCCCTGGCTTCTTTATTCTATTTTGCATCTATTTTCTTACAGCCCCTGTATTTTTTACCCAGTAAATGGTGACATTTAGTTCTAAATTGATCAAAAAGAGGGCCTTGAGAGCTGCTTGGCATATCGTCCTTCACAAACAATTCCGGTACTGGTAACTCATCATTTGATGAACTGCCATCATCATCACTTACTATAAATAATGTAGCATTTCTTCTTTGAGGTTGTAAGCTACGCTCTCTTTCAGAGAATGAACTAACTGACATGTTCTCAACACATATGACAGAAGATATGGATGGTTGACCGCTCTCAATGTAATTCAACAGATCTTGATTCAGAGAAATGATTCCAATAGTAGTTAGTTCTTGACATAATACATTCTGATTCTCCTCTTTTGAATACTTATTGTCACTGGCTATTAAAACTAAATCAACTATTTTCTTATTTTCTTTATTCTGTTCATTTTAGGGTTCAAAATTAAAGTTATGCACTACACCAGGGGTTCTCAACTGGTGGTATGTATACTATTGGTAGTATGCAAGAGAAAAGTAGGTGGTACGCAAAGAAGCAAAGTATTTTTATCAATTAAATTCAAAAACTAAAACCCAAACATCCCGATTGAGTTTTTTCTCTAACACTCGTAAATTTATGTGATCTGAGCTTCGTTCAAGAGTGGTGGTGGTAGTAGTACTTTGTAGTGGTGGTATTAAAGGTTTTCTGAGAACCACTGCACTATACTTTATAACTTGACAAAACATACTTTACAAGCTCATGCAGCTAATTCACTGACAGTTTAAGAGTAATGAATTGAATCTACCATGCTTGGCAGAATGTCAAGACGATTTTATTTGTGTTGTACATAACATAACTATATGTATAGGAGGGGTGCTATGACTAACCACATAGCAGATGTTTTACTAACCATTAGAGATGATTTTGGTCAAATAAAATATGCTATGCGCACGTTTGTCATACAGCAGATTTTATTTGACAATATTCTTTCTTGCTGATGAAATAGCATATCTTTTTTAGCAATCACAGTTCATCGTATAATGTTTACAATCACACAGCAGCCTTTTTATATGAAAATTTGGTTAGTAAACTAGTCATAATAGTAAAAATGTTGAAATTTCCAAAAAAGTGCACATAGGAGATATTGGTTTGACAATGACGATATTAACCTTTTACTTAAAAAAATGAAAAAATAAAAGCACATCAATTAATTAACAGCAGACTTAAAAAATATACAATCCACACTAATAAAGTTCTACTGTGCTTTCAAGTGCCACTGAACATACTATGTACAACGTATTTCTATCAAATATGAAATTGCTATAATATACTCTTACAAATAATTGCTCGCTATCTATATTATGTTTAAAAAATAACATACAAATAGGCATAAAACTTACACAGGTGAACCAGTTTCAGAGTCAGTGTCCAAATCTTGGGTGTAAATTTGCAGTAAGCCATTTTTTACTGATAAATCATGTCTCAGCTGGGTTATCTAGAGAAATAATTATACTAAATGAAGACACATAACTTGGCATTCAACACTGCAACTATAAAACAGCATATCTTATTAAATTTTAACAAATTCCTTTGAAGAAGCTCGGCATAGCAAATGTTCCTTTAGGATAAAAATCAGTAGAGCAACTTTAGCATTGTCAATTTTTTTAAATGCTTTAATCTTTTAAGATGAGAAGGTTGTTACTCTTAATAAAAAACTGAGCTTAAAAATTATGTCTCTGAACAATGGAAAAATCATTAACTTTTCCCCAGGGGCTGGGACATATGTGTCTCGAACTAAGTATACAGCAACTGGGGGTTTGGGACAGTTTGTCGTTGGTGGCAGGAGTAGGAATTCTAGCGCTTGAGGCTTGATGACTATTTCATGACACCCCATAGAGTGCATTCTTTTGTGGGTATCCGCTACTGGATTGGGGAAAATTGTCTGTGTTTTGTTTCTCGAAGGTCACGTTTGAATTCACATGTCTTGTGAGCAAATTTGGTATCTTCTAAGAAATACTTTGTTGAGAGGAGAAAATAAAAAGAATAATTGTTACTTCAATTCACACGCGTTTGCATTTTCAGGTTTTTTCCTGTGCAAATACGGCTTTGGAGGTCAAATATCAAAGAAATTTTATTTTCAGAAGTTCGGCTTGGATGTATTTAAAAATGCATAATTTTTTCAGTTATTTCTGATTAAATTCTTTTTTATTTGGTTTCAATTCGAATTTGTCTTTCATTCTTTTCAGAAGTGTTTTTATCACTTTATTCCAATTTTTAATGTGCATATTAAGGCAATGTAATAAACATAAATGTTTCAGGTGATGAAAATTAATTTTAATGTTATTTCTAAATGACATACATTTCACGACTACTGCTTACTTGAGTGAAATTTTGGTTTGTTATGTTCTAAATGATAACTAGCGGCCGAGCGGGTAATATTTCTTTAACTCTGATAATTTAACCTGGATTCAAATTCCGATGAACGGATTGACTGCATGAATTTTTCTTGTTCTCTCACATACATAAAGGGTATATCAGCCAATTTCCTTTGAAGCGCTCCGCGATAGCCCCTTTCGCTTAGGTAGATAACACTTTCTTTAATCTGACAAATAAAAATAAAATTATATTCAAAATAAGAAAGCTAAACTTATGTGTGTTTCATTACTATGTCTAGAAACCCTTCCTTTTATGAATAATTATGAATAATTTTGAAAATGAATTTTAATTGTGCGACAAATGAAATACAAATTTTTACTAAAGCAATTATTATGGAACATTCTCTAATTCAAAATTTAAAAAGTTTCAAAACTTATTAATTTATCAGTTGTTATATGTTTGCATTCATAATGTCATATCAATATCAATTCTATATATTCGTTCAGAAATTAGACACCGTTTAGGTTAATTGAATATGGGAAAGTACACGAAGGCTGCATACCTAAAGAAAAAGATGCCTTCGTGGAGATCTTTCAGAGGAATTGGCTCGTATTCACGTTTCACATGGGGGAAACAACGAAAACCGACCTCGCGGCCAGCTCGATCACCTAACGTCACACTAACACCATTCAGTGGCCTTAGCCACTCAGTTGCTAAAAGGGTTCAGAAAGTAATTAATGTTACATGAGAATTGTGTTTTGGAGGGAATCAAATAAGATATTGGAATACTAAGCATGTATACAGGAGTTCAGATGTGTACCACTTTTTAATTCCCTGAATTTAATCCTAAGAGCGAATCTTCATTAATATTCATCAACTCAGTACGAATCTTCTTCTCCCAAAGAACTAACTTCTTTTGTAACTAAACTTCATTACTCCCAAAGAAAGCAACTGTAAATAGCTTGAGATCTGAAAATTTCGCATAACAGTTTGATACCTCAAAGATGATTTTAGCATTCTGAAAATGTAGATAATAAAAAACTGAAGAAATATTACGCTAATCGACAAAGATGTTTACTTTCTGAAATATCAAGGCGTTCCTGTATATGCAATTTTGCATTCAAACAAAAAATGGTGTAGCAATATAAATCATCGAACAACTATCATACAAAGTAATATCTTTCAACAAAGTAATACCTTACATCGCTATGTTATAAAACTAAATTTTTGTTATTGAATACATTAAAACTCAACAAGGATTTTGTTTTCTAAAGCTCCAGGTTTTGCATCTGCATTTCTTTCTTGAACCAAAAACTATGGAACAGTTAAAAAAAATTATACACCTTATATGCCTGATGTAAAGGCAGATCATCTCTGGGACCGCTATTTGCAACGCCACATGGAAGAAAAAGAAATAAAAAATTTCTTGGCTCATGCATTGTAAACTTTTAGTGCAGTGACCAATTTCTATTTTTCCAGAATTGAATATTAGCAAAGGAGTAAAAGTAATAATATTCATTTTGGAATCCAGAAATGTTTTTTAGTTTCTTTGTAGTAAATAAACTCTTTTTAATTTGCTCTTCAACATCAGAATAATAATACTATTAAAAATGAAAATGTATATATTGTTTGCAGGAAATGTTTGAATATTTTAACTCGATGAATTTTCGATACAATGACAGTAAATATATTTAACTCTGATTGCTTCGCTTATTTTTTAGTACATAATCTATGTGCAAGTTTAAAAAACTATTTTAATCATAAAATAGAACACTTTTTAGATAAAATAATATTTTTTTGTCCTCGGGAAAACTGCATTCATCTACCTGCAGTGTGAAAGCGATTAGAGTGCATCCCGCATTCTAACGCCTAGAGCATTGGAACTGGATTGAACGGAAATAATCCTGACCGTTTCCTGGTCTGCCCAACGAAAGAGCACTAATCACCTAGTCATCAAGACTTGATTCGATAATTTTCCCCCCTTATCATAACTGCTGAGCCAAGAGCCCCCAGTGAAGGTACAAAACTGATTTTCAAGTCCACGGGAAAAGGTTAAATATCTTTACACAACACTGAACCTAAAAATAAAATTATCCACAATAAATACAAAATTAGATAAAAAAATTGTCTCCTTGAATTCTTCAAATGATGAAATCTCATAATTTGTGCTATTTTGACATTTTGTTATTATGGCTGCTTCGAAAAAGCATAGGCAATAAGAAATTCATAAACTAATTTTTAATCTGCAACTAGAAAAAGAGAAACTGTCACAAAAGATAATAAAATGATTAAATTTAAGCATTTAACAGTTTCTAAAATAATATGCTATTCAAGCATAACAAAACTGAAAATAAAAGATAACTTACAAAGTAAACAGAACTGTCCAATAGAGGATAAGCAATTTCGTTCAAGATATTCATGGAACTGAAGATCAAACTTGCAAGAGAATTTTAGTAGGTGGAGTGTTTGTTAATCTGGGAGTTAACAACAGAAATTTAAATCTGCAAAATACAGCAGCCAGTGGCATGGAAAGACTCTACATCAGTTAAAGAACAAGAAACTACAGTTCCCCCTCTCAAAATCTATCAGAAATATGAATTCTACATACATAACAAGATATATTTGCCAAGACATTAATTTAATATCTTCAGTTTAAAATGGTCAATTTAACTATGAACAGCAACTCAAAAATGAAACTTAGTTCCAGCAGTAAAACATGGCCAAGAAGGAGTTATGATCATGTACTCGTATGTTGCCCTCTGAAACAATAATCTTAAATTGCTAAATGGGATAAAGTACCACAGCAAAAGCATTCATATCTGGTTGTAAAAGTTTTCCACCACAAAACACTTCTAATAAAATTAGGGGAAAAAACATGAAAGCAGTATATCTTTAGTGCAGGTAGTAATCACCACTCAAATCTAAGATTATCTGCCAAAGTTTTGGTAGTCTTTCAAAGCCTTCAGCCCAGAAACAGATCAACTTCATTTTGGACATCCGGTGCAGAATGGAAGACAGCACCAGCAAGATGTAGCTACAGGTGTGAAAAAAAGGTAGAAACCCAAAGGAACTATGTCTAGGCTATATGGTTGGTGCGGTAAAAGATCCCAATCAAGTCCATCCAACCAGTGAATGCAGACACAAGTGGCCTTGCATTATCTTGATAGAACATTTCCCTTTTGTAACAGAACTCAGATCAACATTTTTCCTTGATATCAGCATCAACACAGACTAGCATCTTGCTGTATACACCTTACTCTCACAGGTTTTACCTCTTTCCAGATACTCTTTGTGGATAATACCACAGCAATCCCACCAGACAAAAAGCATGATCTTTTTGTTAGTCAAATTGCTCTCAGCGACGTTGCCAACAAACTCACCAGGTGCAGACCGACTCACTTTTCAGCCACTGCTGTTGAAGTAAATCGCCTTTTCATCACAAGTGACAATCTGGTCCAGAATTTTGTCCTTGCTTGATATCCAAGCAAATTAGTGCAAGCATGAACAAGTCTGTCCTTATCTGTTTGAGTCAGCTCATGCAGCATCCAGGGATTGAACTTGGATGTTCAGCTACTTTATGCAATGCATAGCATGGCCAATGGACATGGTACTAATGTCTAACTGCTTAATGAACTCTCGAATGGTTGTATACTGATGTTCTTCCAAGTTCTTGCAGGCAGGCCTCATCAACATCAGTAGGCCAGCAAAAGCACTCTGCTTCTTGAATGTGATAGAACTCGTTTTTGAACTTCCGGTACCAAACGTTCACAGTGTCATATGATACAACATTAGTACCTATGTTCTGTTGCTGACTTTTTGGAAGAGAACTGAAGTAAATGATGGTTCTAATCTGGGAGTGTGATAGTTCAACTTCAAGCGCCTTGTACTTAATGACAGCAATATTTTTTTTACAAATTTCACAACACAGTGTTTTAAAGCAATCTCTTTCTTTCAAATGAGAAAAATTGACAAAATTTGATTAAACACACCAACGTGAGTTGTTTCAACAGACAATACTTACAGTGGTGGGAAATTTTCATTAAACCCCGATATTTTTAAACAAAATCTAAAATGATCATCAAAGTTATTTTAAATACCTATCAATAATTTCTACCGAGACAATGACCATAAGCATGCTGTTATGAATAAACATCTTTAACTTAGTCCAAAAATACTCAAAACACTTTCTCAAAACAAAACATTTGTCTAAAAATAAAAAAAGTTAAATTTAAATTGTATTTTAAAAGCTAACAGTTATGTAATAAACCACATTTTAAAATTGTAGCAAATATGTATTGTTATTTTTATTTGAGAAAATAATATGGATAAGCACATTTTTTTCCCTCCCATGCAATCAAAATTTTTTGCAATAACTACCTTAAATCCATACATAATGTTACAGCTCTCTAGACCAATGCTTCTCAAATGGTGGTATGCACGATAAAAGTACATGGTATGCAAAGAAAAAAAGTATTTTAAACTATTATATTCAAAAATTAAACACCCAGTAATTAACATTTTTTCTCTAACACTTGTAAATTTACATGATCTGAGCTTTGTTGAAGGTTAATAGCCGCTTAGAGACTTTAACAAAATAATCCGCTTTTATTTTTACAAATATTCTTTTAGCCATAGACTTAACAAAATTTGTCATAAATGATGCTTTTTAACGGAGACAAAGAAATAGATGTTGTATTTAATAGGAAATAAAAATAAGTTCCTATAAAAAGATAATATTGTCTCATTCATTCTTTTAGAGTTGATAGATTTATTAGCTAGTCTGCACTTTATGCCACCCCCATTTGTGGGCTCATATTGTTCTATACACAATTAGAATCAATTTTTCTATCTATTTGCTGTCTATTAATATTTTGCTAAATATTATGCATTTAAATATCTGTGGAAAAATAATAAAACAAACCTAGATTCACAAAATGGAAAAAAATGGGTAAGACTGACTAAGTCGATAAGTGGTGATTCACAGGTGATGGATCCAGGACAATCTACTGATACTAAGAATACTGGAAAAAAAAATCTTTATAGAAAACATAATGAAAGTTACTTATCATTTGGGTTTACTTCGAATGGAGATGAAACGGACCCTCAAACTCAGGGTATTGTTTGCAGTGAACTATAATCCAATCAAAGTATGTAACCGTCCTTTCTTAAAAGATTAAGCATGCCAACTTAAAGGATAAATTTGAAGAATATTTTAACAGGAAATTATTGAAGTTCAAAAATATAAACAAACAATGAATGGTTTTGTTATGTCAAATGAAAAAGCTTTGGAAGCTAGTTACCTAGTAAGCCTAACAACCGTCAAGTTTTAGTAAAGCTAACAATTGCCTGATTGTCAAGGCTAGGCAGGCTAATACTATTGGGGAAAACATTATAATAGCAGCAGCTAAAAATACCATTTTAAATTGTTCAACAAAAAAGTGGTTAACTACCATTTAAAGATAAAATAAATGCAATGATAAGAAAATCGAACTAATATTCAAAGAACTGGATAATAATATTTTAAGCTTTTTATAACTTTAGAAAGTTTTCTAACCGAAAATAATTTGAAAATAAAAAAAGAATTAGCATCCAACATTAAAAATCATTGTTTTTCATTTCACTGCATCTTTTCCTGAGAACTATGGAAAAGAAAATTGGATTACATTTTGCTCAAATGTACCTGAAATTTTATCAGTGAAGAAAAAGAACAATTGATAAAAATTTCCTGTTATCACACTCTAACTGAAGATTTAAAAAATAACAGACTTGTTAACTTTTGGCTGAACCCCCTCCCCCCCCAAAAAAAGGAATTTAAAGACATTTTATATAAAGCTATTAAATTTTTATTGCCTTTATGAAGAACCTATTTCTGGAAACAAGGATTTTCTTCCATATTATATTTGAAAAATAAATACACAAAAAATTAAAAGTGGATCCTAATTTACAGTTAAAACTAAGTGAAATAAGATCACACATAAGAAAACTGATCTCTCTTAAACAAACCCAAATTTCCCACTAAATTTTTGAATTAAAGTATTATAAACTTAATTTTGACAATTGAAATGGTAACCAATTTTTAATCTAATATTTTTATGTGTGCATATTGAATACAAATCGCCAATAGATTGTGCAAATGGCAAAATATACTTTTTTTAATATGTCTATTGAGAAATTTTAAAATAATCATTGTAAAATGTAGCAGTGGTACTAAAATTTTTCAGTTTTTGTTTAGATAAAACACGTTAGTCAAAAGGTTGAGAACCGTTGTTATAGGCCTTTGTGCACTCATTAAATAAAACATATGGTGAACCATATTTTCATCCTTCTTAAATAATAATAATAATCTTTGGGTGTCTTTCAAAAATTGAAATAAGCAATTACTTAGTTCTTTCAAAAAAGCAAATTTTTAAAGTAGAAAGTACCTGTGTTTTTAATAATGGGACTTACATTACTTGGTAACTCAAGGGCATATAAATAGTGTATACGTAGCGGAACTCAAAGGCTTACATATGTGAAACAATTCTGATAAATAAGTTCGAGAAGAGTACCGTTTCAGTCGATGTAGCTAACTCTTGTTCAAGTTGATCATTTCGAATTCTAAGATCCTTATTTTGATCCAATAAAGATTGTCCAATACGAGCTGCAAGTTCCAGATCACGTTCTTTCTACAAACATTTAAAGCAAATTATTCAGATCAGTTATGCTTCAAAAGTTCCAAAAATATCAAAATACTGATATAATATTAAATATATAGCATTAATAATATATACTAATATTTGTACTTGTTGGTTTTACTGATGACCAGTAATTAATTACCAAGTTTATCAACCATAACCAAGTAATAAGAAATGTAAAATTATTTTTTCATTTGTAAGAATTCTCCTCTGCTCCAAATTCAAAATGGTGACAATTTTCAATTTACAATTAAACCTACTACCTAAATTTACCATTAAATGGAAATGATGCTATTGCTTCTTCCAAAAAAGGTGTATTTAATTATTTTGCTTCAAAGTCACCCAGAACATCTGTACATTCAGACATCAACAGGTTGCCCGAATGTCTCATCCATTTTCTACCTGATGCTTTCCCCCATCACAATAGTGCATGGCTCATTGGTTTCTGAGTTGTTAAATGACATGCCAATCATTCTTTTGAAGCAACTAAAGTAGGTTTCTTATCTGAATGCACCTTTCCTCTTCTTTGTTAAGCACCAATACTTCCAGGGGAGGTGGCTTACATCTAGATTGCTCATTTTACTCCCTTCTTAGACAGTTCAAACATTTGGATGCTAATCAGCAGCTTCATCTTAAAATGTTAAGAAGACATAAGATATTAATGAAAGAAGATAAAAATGTCATATTATTTGGAGTAACAGACGAATCCGATTCCACCAAATCTGATGAAGATAATGGTCATGCAAAACATATATTGACTGATAATGGGGATGATGAAATCGAACACAATTATCATTTAGAACAATCTGTTTTAGAAAGTGACGAAAATTTGGGCTCTTCATATTATAACTTCAAATTAGACTGCAGGAACAACATATATAACAAGTACATGAAATCTGTATCTTTCTTTTCTGCACCTGGACCATCTCATGATTTGCCAATTGGATTGTCTGCCTTTAGATTATTTCAAATTATCTGTGCCTGATGAATACTGTAAAGTAACCAGACAGAATAAATATGCAGAGTTTTGGGGGAAAAAAAAAAAAAGTGGTGTTGAAGATGGAAGTTGGCAGCTATACTATCCATAAATGAGACATGGGCTTTTATAACTGCTTCCCCCCCCCCCCGTAATGAGCATTATGCGTTTAACTAGAATGAATGATTACTGGTCCCAGAATCCTATACTTGGCAATGAAGTGACAAAGAAATTAATGTGTAGAGATATATTTTAAAAAACTAAGCATTATTTTCATACTCTAACAGAGTAAAGGATGTAAAAAAACAATGAAAACTAATTATTCCAATTTTGCAAAAATTGGAGCCTATTATTTCATAAGGGAGGTTTTTCAGATTGTTTTAAACCATATAAATATCTTTCAGTTGATAAAGCTATGGTAAAATTCAAAGGGCATTTAGGAATTATAGACTATATGGCTTTAAAACCAGATAAACGCAGATGTCATCCAATCTGGATGTTATGCATATCTCATTTGGGTTATACAATAAACTCTGAATTGTATGGGAGAAAACAAGATAAAATCTTGAGATCAGGCAAAAGATTGGAGTACAGTGTTGTCATATATATGATAAAACCCTTAAGTAGCAAGGGGCATGAATTCTGTTTTGACTGATATTTTACTTGCGCTCAGCTGATGATTGATTGACTCAAATTTGAATTTTATTCTTGCTGAACTATTATGTTGACCTGAAAGCACTTGCCAACTGAAATTAAAATATTACAATTTAAAATCCCAACTGAAAAATCAGACTTTCCAAAATCAAAACTTTCCAAATTTGTGGTGCACATCTTGGATAAACAAAAAGCAAATTTTTATGCTATCAACCAATATACCTGAAGAGATGTGTCATATGAACAGGAAAAAACAGGAGGAAGGAGTAAAGAAGACCAGAGATGTAAATATTATACAGCTACCAGAAATCGTCCAAATGGTGGATGTATCTATTTTGGTTCCTTATGAACATCACCATAAAAAATGTCTATAAAATCCAGATTACTACAAATTATCAAAAACTTTGTTGGATTTCAAGCTTGAACTCATACAATGATTAGCAAATGCATACTCACATAGAAAGTGCTCTTCAGCATCATTTGAACACATTTTTAGTCATTTTCATAAATAAAGAAAAATCGAAGGCTATAAAAGAACTTGTGATAGATGTTGGCAGCAAAGAGATAAAAAGTCAGCAAACAATTCCATTCAAAGTGCATGGGAATGCGAAATCTGCAAGATGTGCCTTTGCAAAGGCTGCTTTGATGAATAGATATTCCAGTCTCTTTTACTATATGAAAATGAAAATAGACCCTTCATAACATAAAAAGAAAGCTTTTGTCTGCTACCTAAATATATTTGAAGTAAAAACATGTTTCTGGTACAAAAATAACAGAAAATGTAAAAAGAATGATTTTTTTTTTATTTCACACATAACTCCAATATTCCTACTTATGTGAAAAAAAATATACTTAATAAACTGTTTGTCTTTTTCTTAGTAACCTTTTGTATCTTACAGTTGAAATTTCAAGGAAACGTAACTATAATTCTTATGTTAAAACCATTTAAAATGCACTTATGAAAGAATATATTTCTTTTGAAACAGGAGTTTTAAAACAATCAGATATGTATAGTCAATAATTTCTCAATATACAGGGTGGGGAACCATTCCAAAAGAAATTCGTATACACAGACATTTTAGATGTTTGAGGTTAAGAGATTTTGGCCCCTCTGAATGTGAAAGATTTAACCCTCTACTAAATACATCACGGAAACTGGTAATGAAATAAAGTTATGTATGAACATGGATGTGAAAAATTGCCAGAAAAAGAAAGCCCTTGGCATTGACAACTGATTTTTCACATCAAAAATCCCATGTCCAATAGCAGGAAGCTGCTATTCCTGATTTTTGGGAATTTAAATAACAAATTACAATTCCCCCCTCTTTTTTTTTTTTTCCTCCTCAGGTATGGCACCTAAACTTGATGTTTTGGTTGCTGGTAAAACTGATAATACCCTAACATTTTCTAAGCAAAACTTACTTCTTCCAATAATCTTGTTACTGCATCAATATCATTGTATGTCTTTGTCATCTGGCTGAGGCGATCAGCACATAGCACTAGAAAAAAATTCACTTCATTTAAACTGCCATATTAGAAAAACAAGTTGTGTTAAAAAGAAAATTTAAGAAATACTCATGTAACATATATAAAGGTGAAATCAGAATACTTTATTATTTTAAACTAAATATGTTCTACCAATAAATTTTTTTTAAAAAATTTAATGTGCAATATAGATATTGAAAGCTTCAAATATTACAAATAGCTTACCATCAACAGGTTTCTACTGTAATTACAAGTGAAAAAGTGAATTGCCAATTACAATGTGATTATTTATTTAAATATAAGATCTGTTTTTCATGCTTTAAAATATTATTCAGCTAATTATTCATTTCAGAAAATTACATGCAAGATTTTTTTTCTGAAGTCCCCTCTATATTATTAATTTTTTATCACTTCAATTAATTATAATAATATTAATGTAATGGTATTCATAAACCAATATCCCACATTTGTATTTCATAACTTTTTTACAAGTTCCACAAGTTTTGAACATGGTAATTTGCATAGATTGATAACTGCCAATTATCAGTTTGCAATGGATTCCTCTTCCATCTAATTATCAATTACCCTAAGAGCAATTTTCTCTCCACAATAGACCAAAACTTTCTGAAACTACGAATGGCCATCTTAGAAAGAATTATTTTTTTTTAGGGAGGATTATTTCTACAATAAGTAAAATAGAAAAGTTGTTACTCTACATTATTGCTATATTTATATATTATATTACTATTATTATAATCATTATCATTTACATAACAGTAATATAAGCAGTAAAATACTGCAAAGTTATTCATCTGGACTTGCAGGGAATATATACTTCTTACATGAATGAAAATTACAGAAAAATAGTAAAAACTGTATTTATTACAAACAGTATAAATGCAACATATTGGTTTATTAATATCATTATATTAATAAAATTATGAATTAATAAATGTATTTTCAATGATGGAAGAGATTAACTAGGAATTTAAAGACAATGATAAAACACTGAATACATAAAATGAATATTCTCTCTGCTATTAAAACACTGTAATCTATTCTGAGCTATCTCAAAATTGTCTATGCATTAGTACATTTTTACTGATCTTTAATTTTCTATTTCAGCTATATGGTAATTCAACAAAACTTCCATTTATTTTAAATGAAAAATTAAAAAGGTTATGGCACTGTCTGTAATTTTTTCTTCTCTGAATAGTGCATAGCTGCAAAACTACTTGCTGAGAATATCTAGAAGTTTGTAGCTAGAACATGTACTACTCTACCTGATGTTTAGTCTATATGCTTAAAAACTTTATCCTACATTTGAAAAATTCAGAATTACATAATCATAAATGAAGATAATAGTCTTAATTATTTTTATTTATGGTTTTAAATTAATAGAAAAATATGGGCATAATATTTGCCATTGTAATAAATTTAGCTTCATCATAAAAAGTTTTTATGTTTCACTGATATGCAACTGTAATTCACTCTCTTCTTAAACATATGCATTAACATCATGGTACAGTTTGTTTCATTGTACATTACACAGTTGAAAAAAAAAAAAAAAAATCATAAAGCCACAGAGAAATAACCACTTCTTTTAATATTGATTCCTATGAGTTAATCATAATATCTTATTATCTTCCTTTGCACTACTAAATTATAAAAGACAGAAGATTGAACTAAGATTTACAAGCACCCTCAAATTATCACACTAGTCAGTTTGCAGAAGAAATGTGATAAATTATTCTAAAATGTTATAAAACTGATATCTACAGTTGATTTTCTTTCAGCAAGATAATACCTCCTATTCATTAGTAGGAAGCCTTCATTTAGAAATAAATCTAGAAGGAGGGAAATATAAGATTTTGAATACATATTATAATGCTTTAGTTACATGTTAATTCCTTTCTATTTGCCTTTCTTTAATAAGCCACCACCAGAATGCAAATAAGGTATAGTTAATTAGTGAGCAAATTCGCAATTTAGAAGAATGCTTGGTAAGAAACTTAAAACTATTTAATATGAGATGCTCATGTAGAGC
Organism: Stegodyphus dumicola; assembly: GCF_044657685.1. Lineage (NCBI taxonomy): Eukaryota > Metazoa > Arthropoda > Arachnida > Araneae > Eresidae > Stegodyphus > Stegodyphus dumicola. The sequence goes on from NC_140771.1 coordinate 105,391,766, forward strand.
CAATCTGTGTATCTGGTGAGCGAATTTTGTACTTATTAGTTTTGTATTTGTCACAAGATTAGCAACCATGCTTTCTGGTGTCAAGTTATTTAATTGTTAAAAGGTAGTTTCTGTGTTGTATATATTTAAATTACTGAAATCCAAGTAACAGTGACTAGTATTTAGTTACACTATAAGACACAATTTATTAGTTTTGTTGTAAGGCAGAATTTTTTTTTATAAAACTTTCAGATAAACTTTTATCCTTCTACCTGTTCTATAAAGTTTAGACCACTACTTAAAGAAAAGATCGAAATTTGCCAGAGCAAGTAAAGGTTAAACAGATGAACTTAGATGGCTAATTAGGTTTGCAATTCTACAACAAGATTCATTTAGAGACATGGAGTGTTAGAAATACACCATGAGCATTAAAATTATACTTTTTTTTTTTTTCTTTTTGTATGTAGACAGGGGAATTCTAAGGAAGATTATGATAATTTAATAAAAAATGTATAAAACATTTTTAAAATAATCCTTCATTTTTTGCTAAGGAAGGAAGCAACTACATACGTTCTTTAGGGAGGTCATAAATGGATTTTCAGTAATAATAGTAATAATACCAGTGTAAATAATTCCATGCGAAAAAAGGAAGCATGCCAGAAAATGCAGTAATTCATTGGTTACCAAAATATTTCAGTGTTTCTTCAACAACCTCTGGACTGAGTGGGATATCAGCGCCAGGGCTTAAAACAGGTGTCTGAATATACCAATCTTCGTTTTCGTAGCCTGTAACAAAATGCCGATAATAGCTCTTCAGCAACATAAAAATAAGCACTATAACAAATATTATTAAGATACTGGATTAAGCTTTAAAATCACAGGTATTTTTAATTTAATTAGTTTGTTACATTAGAGCTCAAGTTTTAAGAACATTAAAAATAATTTCCATTATAGCACACATTATTTTTTTTACAAAAGCAAAGATAATAATAAGCACAAATATAATGCAAATTGTTATCTTCATATTTCTTAAATAATACATCCTTAAAGACATTCAAATTTTTGCTATAAAAATTAAGAAAATATAAAATATATTCAACACATTAGTCTTTTCAACAACAAAATCATTTACTAACAGAAATTTATATTGATATTAGGTAATCGAAATAACTAGCATTTATTTTTATTTTATTCTTAAATATGAAATTTAAGACAGAATACAAATATATAGATTTATTAACTTTCCAAATAACTTTGACATTAAATTGACATTTTGTGTAATATACAAAAATGACAAATTTGAAATTTTTCCATATTATACATAAAAGCTTTATGTCTTAAACTTTGAGGCTATCAGCATTCTTATTTAAAAGACTTTAAAAATGTAAATATATTCTAATTCAGAAGTCAAACAACAAAAATCAGCGTTAATTTACAAAATTTTCACAGGACTAGTTTCGATGGTTTTACCGAACCATCATCTTCAGCTGCAAAACCGCAAAAGAACAAGATAGGAAATAATGTTTAGATAAGATAAGAAAGCCTGGACAAGAATAGGCAAGTGGCGCCATCTGTTGGCGAAACCAGAACTAAAACATAATTTCTCTAAAAGGCGAAGGCAAATTTGGATTGGAATTAGGATCGTTAACTAGAACAGAAAGATTTTTATGAATGTGAAATGCCTCTAGAAAATCCAGTTCTCCAATGGAAGATGTTTTTTGAATAATTTTGGCAGCAGAAAAATTGAAAGTGTGATTTTCGGACCAACAATGTTGAGCAACAGAAGACTTCTGTGTTTCCTTTTTTCTAACATATGCCTCATGTTCTTTGACGCGAAATTTTAAGGCTCTCATAGTTTGGCCAATGTAAATTAAACCGCACTGGCAAGGAATCCTATAAATACCCCAGGAATTCATATCCGGAATGGGCTCCTTGAGTATAGAAGTTGGAATTTTATTGATGGGAGAGTAAACAACTCGAAAGTTAAATTTCTGCAAAATATGTGCAACTTTATAGCTAATTGATGGAAAGAAGGGAATGACAACAGAATTTTTATAATCTCCTAAAATAAGAGTGTGGCTTTTAGTGTGTTGAGATGAGAATTTTTTAACTGCTTGATTAATAATGTTGGGTGAAAAGCCCCTGTCAATAGCTATTGCTTTTAAATAATTTAGTTCTTCATCAAGGGCTAGTTTGGAGGAGCAAACTTGAAGAGCACGGAAAACATAGGAATAAAATGAAGCTAACTTTTGTTTAGTCGGATGACATGATTTAAAGTGTGGTGGAAGGCAAACCGATGAAGGTTTACGGTAAACTGTAGTACTGAAGTTGGATGTGTTACGTGTGACCAGAATGTCGAGAAACAGAAGAGAATTGCAAGTCTCAAGTTCAAAAGTGAACTGAATAGCAGGATCAATAGAATTCATTGTTGAAAGAACTCTATTTAAATCATCTTTACTACCTTCAAACAGGGTAAAAGTATCGTCTACGTAGCGGAACCATGCCGGGAAGTTTAAAGTTTCAAATAATTTTGATTCATAAAAATGCATGTAGATATCAGCCAGGATGGGACTGAGGGGGCTTCCCATGGCTAATCCCTCAGTTTGCTTGTAATATTTATTTTGGAAAACAAAATGTGTTTGTTTCAAACAGAGTTGAGTGAGAGAAATTAGCTCATCAATTTCGATGCAAGAGAAATGAAATTCGTGAAGTCTGGTTTCTAGACATCTTAATGCACCCTCCACTGGGACATTGGTGAATAATGATTTTACATCAAAAGAAACCATGAGTAAATTACGAGGAGAAATGTTTTTAACCTTTTTTACAAACTCTATTGAATTTTTTATGGTGTAAATGTTATTGTCTAATAGAGTGGAAAATCTAGAAACTAAATATTTAGCTAATGGATACGAGGCAGTACCTAAATTTGATACAATAGGGCAGAAAGGAATACCACTTTTATGAATTTTGGGAAGAGCATATAATCTGGCACAATTCGCAACAGATGGGATAAGCGAATGTTTTAAGTTGCTTGAAATGATTTGCGAAGATTTGATCGCAGTTTTTATTTTGGATAAGTCCGAAGGTGAAGGATCTTTAGGGATCGGATTATATGGTCCTTCGTTTAAGAGTTTAGTGACACCATCGATGTAAGTGTTCTTATCCATGACGACTATCTGGCCACCTTTGTCGGCCTTTGAAATGACAATATCCGGGTTAGAATGAATCTCGCGCATTGTAGCTCTTTCTCTCGCAGTTAGATTTGGTTTCAAAGGTTTATTATTGAATTTCACATTATGAGCGATAAGATGCCTAATCATTTCTTTCTGTGAATCTGAAACTTTACTGAACTTGAAAGCTTTTTCAATAGGAGCCAAAATCTTTGGAATCGAGGGTTTACAGGTTTGTGAGAAGTTAAAATTATATTTTAGAATTCTCTCTTGTTCTTCTGAAAGACTAACATTAGAAATATTAACTATTGGCTTGATGTTTACAATGGGAAGATTTTTTTGAACTACTTGGACTGGAAGACTGTAAAAGAAGTTTTTCGAATTTAACCGCAAGGGTGTTTTTATGACGGTTAACTGCATTCTCCGTTCTAGACCAAGACTTTTGTTCAAGGGCAGTGAATTTTGGATATGTTTTAGCGAGTTCCAGGTGAAGCTTATAGAGTTCATGTTCAATTTTGGACAATTGTTGACGTGTATCCCTTATCACGGACTGAAGTAAGGCAAGTTTGCAATTTAACAGAATTCTTGAAACGCGACTCGAAGGTTTTTGATTAGATTTGATTTGAATAAAATTGGGGATCAATTTTTTACATTTACATTTAAGTAAAAAGTGAAGATGATTCAGGAATTTTTGCCGTTTCAGGCGTAATTTAGTGAAACGATTAACGGATGAAGGCATGATAAACAATGCAGAAAATCAAACTAAATTAACTGAGCAATAATAAAGTACACACAAAATAGCAGAAAAATCCCTCACTGAAATGAATAGAAAACAAAATGTTTGTAAGCAAAATGCATGAAATCAGACAAGCAAAGCACAATATCCAAATGTACAAAACATAAACATAACTTGAAAATTGCAAAAATGTACTCACCGAAACTCCTACAATCACAAAATGGCGGCCACACCACGTGCAAAAAAGAAAGCAAAATGTAAGCCTGTTTGGGGCTTCTATAATTAAGACACAATAACACGCCGAATAAATACTAATTCAGAAGTCAAACAACAAAAATCAGCGTTAATTTACAAAATTTTCACAGGACTAGTTTCGATGGTTTTACCGAACCATCATCTTCAGCTGCAAAACCGCAAAAGAACTTGCATCGAAATTGATGAGCTAATTTCTCTCACTCAACTCTGTTTGAAACAAACACATTTTGTTTTCCAAAATAAATATTACAAGCAAACTGAGGGATTAGCCATGGGAAGCCCCCTCAGTCCCATCCTGGCTGATATCTACATGCATTTTTATGAATCAAAATTATTTGAAACTTTAAACTTCCCGGCATGGTTCCGCTACGTAGACGATACTTTTACCCTGTTTGAAGGTAGTAAAGATGATTTAAATAGAGTTCTTTCAACAATGAATTCTATTGATCCTGCTATTCAGTTCACTTTTGAACTTGAGACTTGCAATTCTCTTCTGTTTCTCGACATTCTGGTCACACGTAACACATCCAACTTCAGTACTACAGTTTACCGTAAACCTTCATCGGTTTGCCTTCCACCACACTTTAAATCATGTCATCCGACTAAACAAAAGTTAGCTTCATTTTATTCCTATGTTTTCCGTGCTCTTCAAGTTTGCTCCTCCAAACTAGCCCTTGATGAAGAACTAAATTATTTAAAAGCAATAGCTATTGACAGGGGCTTTTCACCCAACATTATTAATCAAGCAGTTAAAAAATTCTCATCTCAACACACTAAAAGCCACACTCTTATTTTAGGAGATTATAAAAATTCTGTTGTCATTCCCTTCTTTCCATCAATTAGCTATAAAGTTGCACATATTTTGCAGAAATTTAACTTTCGGGTTGTTTACTCTCCCATCAATAAAATTCCAACTTCTATACTCAAGGACCCCATTCCGGATATGAATTCCTGGGGTATTTATAGGATTCCTTGCCAGTGCGGTTTAATTTACATTGGCCAAACTAAGAGAGCCTTAAAATTTCGCGTCAAAGAACATGAGGCATATGTTAGAAAAAAGGAAACACAGAAGTCTTCTGTTGCTCAACATTGTTGGTCCGAAAATCACACTTTCAATTTTTCTGCTGCCAAAATTACTCAAAAAACATCTTCCATTGGAGAACTGGATTTTCTAGAGGCATTTCACATTCATAAAAATCTTTCTGTTCTAGTTAACGATCCTAATTCCAATCCAAATTTGCCTTCGGCTTTTAGAGAAATTATGTTTTAGTTCTGGTTTGGCCTTGCCTATTCTTGTCCAGGCTTTCTTATCTTATCTAAACATTATTTCCTATCTTGTTCTTTTGCGGTTTTGCAGCTGAAGATGATGGTTTGGTAAAACCATCGAAACTAGTCCTGTGAAAATTTTGTAAATTAACGCTGATTTTTGTTGTTTGACTTCTGAATTAGTATTTATTCGGCGTGTTATTGTGTCTTAATTATGTAAATATATGTTAAAAAACCAAGCTTTGAGATTTTGAATGATAGGAAAAGTGTTGAAAATAGAATTTTGCCGATCTTGTAACAAAAGCAGTTAAAAAAACACTATAATTTAACGTAAATGGCAACAAGATGTAATAACAGAAAATATAAGCAACGCAATTAAATATGAAAGAATAATATGAACAAAAAAATTGCAATTGTAGAATATTGGGCCATTAAAAAAATTTTGTGGTTTCTGAAGTAAATGCAAATGAAGTGGTACAAAAACATTTCACAGAATCCCAAGCACTACTTTATTCTATGACTTTTTATCATTTCTCAAACAACGGGAAATTTCCTTTAAAAAAAAAAAAAAAAAAAATTTATTCATAACGAAGTTATTGACCTGCTATTTGACAGTCTCCAAAGAAGTGAACTCCAGGCCATTCAGAGAATTTTTAAGGGACCTAAAGAGATGAAAATCTGAGAGGGCAAGCCTAGTGAATATAGGGGATGACACAAAACATCTCAGCTATAACTGAATTTTTATCTGATATTCACTGAAATGTGAGGCTGAGATTTGTCATGATTGGAAAGCAACACCTCGAAAATTGGTCAATTCTAGGTGCTTTGTTCTGATTTCTGCTTTTAAAATTGCCATTTTGAATTTTTTTTTCCCCCTCCAAATTTGTCTGATTAAGTGACAACAGTTAACAGTATATATTTCCTTTGCAGTTCCAACATATACAAAGAATCACTTTTTGTGAATGCAGCAGCTAAAGAAATTCTTTTGGCTTATCCCATGATATTTTCCTTGTAACATTATTGTATAGTAGCCACTTCTCATCTCCACTAATGATTTGTTAAAAAAAGCCCTTTTTTCCCAAGCAAATAATAGTATGCCAAAAGGAAACATATTCTGCTCTTTAAAAATATGGGTTGCTCATACATCAAAGCAGCTTGCATACCAAATCATCTTCAAATGATCATGTACTGTACTTTTTGAAATATTTAGTCTGTCTGATTGTTCCTGAAATGTATATGGTGGATTTTCAGCAATAACTTATTTTAATAGGTCCTTGTTTACAGAGGATAGTCCTCTTAAGCGGACATCTTCAAGGCTGAAATTTTTATTCTTAAACTTTTTAAATCCCTTTCACACGGTGCCAGTAGAAATAGATCTTTTCAACATATAGCTCGAATTTTACAAGCAGTCTAACCAGCAAATTTTCCACTTTTTAAAAATAAATGAGCATTATATCACAACAACAAACTTTTGGATTCTCCATTCCTAGCACTGAACCAAAACAAAAATTCTGATATAGTGTATGCTAAAATTATGCAATAGGAGTAGAAAAGACCATATTTAAACACCTGCATCAATCAAGGTCACTCTGCATCAGCAATAACAATATAATCAAAAGAAACAATGATGAAATATAAAGAGCAATGTTCTGATTTTAAAGTAATGGCTTTAATGGGAAAGGAAAGGAATACTAATATTTTACGTCATATTAAAATTAGAAAACGCACTTCAAATGTTTAAAACCCCATTTAGAATAGTGGTTAGAACCAGAGTTCAAATTGTGATTAAATAATGTTTAGCAATTGCAATCTGTCACTAAATTATTTAGTAATTTTACCTAATAGAAATAATTATTAAACTGCTAGAAAACTTCTAACATTCTTGCACATGACGAAAAATCTCTTTGCTAGTACCTTCCTGAAAGGTCTACTGCAGAGCATGGAAATGGAGAATTCTATTGAATAGAAAAGGGCTTTTGGTTAAAACACATCATCTTAAGCTCTGTCATTAGTTTTATATCATTAGACGTAAAAAAATTAGATCTTTAATTTGAGATTACTTTCATTTTTCTAACTTCAATTAAAGTTCAGTTATGGTCTTTTAATTAACGGATTTTTGCAACAGCCTTTGTGATTTCAACTTTGGGGGAGGGATTTCAAATTTCCCTTTTCCGGCAAAATGCTTACTTTTTGGGTTCTTCAATGTAGTTTCTCTGGGACAAAGTCCAGGGTTGTCAAAATTCCCATGTTCTCCCCTTGTCTAGGCGTGGCCTTGCTGGTGCATTTTGGCGAGTTGGGAGATCCGTTGTAATTTCAAACTGGTTGGTTTTGGTGGAAGTTTCGCATGCAGGAAGGTGGGTGTTATAACTGGTTTTCCCCTTGGCGGAACGTGATTGATGCAGAGTTGGTGAACCCGCTCGTAACTTCGAAATGGGTGGATTTCGGGGTGGAGGGGGACTTTTTTTCACTTTTTCCATTACTCTACGACTGCTGCTTGATTTTGTCGTGTGCTCTTGCCTGCTCAAATTGACTTACGAAATGGTGGTGGTTCTTCCCGCCAAATCTACGAGGCCGTTCAGCCCAGTGGCATTGCAGTTCTTCACGGACTTAAAATTTTAATCTACTCGACCACTCAAATCATGGCCGATAGTAAGTCCCTGCATAATGAATTCATCTACTGGTTGCAGATTCACTTTCCGATCAACGTACAGCTATTATGGGCCGATTTACAGTTAAATGTCTTCTAAATTCTGTTTGTGCTCCTAAGAGTTCTTTCAATTATCTGAGCATCTTCAATAGCTGAGGTAGAACCGTGCAGGATACTTGTCATTGAAGTTGTCTTGAAGTCACTTGTCATCAAAGATGTCTGTCATCTAAGATGTCCTGAAAGATACTGGTCATCGAAGTTATCATTGAGGCTGCATGTCATCTAAGTGTAACTCTAGAACTTTCGGTTCTTCTCATCAGGATTCGGTCCAGTTGTTTCTGCTCTTGGCTTAACGTTGATCTAGTTTCAGGATAACCCAGGCTTCATTTCAAGTAATCAGCTAAGTTCACTTTTATGAAAATTCTAGTTTGTTAAATCTTAATTAATTCTCATCTTAATTTTCTTCTGAACAATTTGATTTCCATAAAAATTTAGTCACATTAGGTTGGTTCTCAACTCTTGTGCACATTCAGAAAATTATCATGTACGAAGTATTAATGTAATTTCCTTTCTGAAAAGGCTTAAAATTATTATGTAGGAAGTATTAATGTAATTTCCTTTTAGAAAAGGCTTATAAACCAAATGGTTGCTATGATAATAGAGCTGTAGGTGGATCCAAAACTAAATAGTTTCTTAATCCCAAATCTTAATAACTACCCAATTTGTTTTAATGCTTAAGAGTTAAGAATGTTAAGGAGATTTTTTGTTGTTGTTGTTGTTGCTGTTGTTTCATTCAACTCCATGAACTATAATATTTTGTTAAAATTAATTATTAGTGAAGTCTCCTAGCTAGGAATTTCATTAAAAGTTGTTTTCTTTTTATTGATGTATATGTGCAATATGTTGAAAACTAATTTGTTTTACAAAAGTTATCAAATAACCTGTATAATGATAATTCGACTTTAGGATTGAGAAAGTGAAATAAGAAGAAATTTCGGTGATAAAATGTTAAACTTAATAGAAATGGAATGTGCAATATATATCCTATGATGGTTTTTTTTTAAATTTTCCAGAGTACATATCAATATGTTTTTTGTTGAAAATTTTCTCAGTATCATTTTAATGATTTTTAAATTAACATGATTTTTTTTTCCTCTTTAAAAATAAATGTTATGTCTCATTGGAATAATTATTTGTCTGTTTTATTTTACCTTACACATGACTTTTCACCAGTACACCCTTAAATTAGAATTGGGAGTTGTTCGGTTAAACACAACGCAATGAAGGAATGAATGATTTTTATAATTTGAATTAGGTTGGTAGTGAGGAAAATTTAATTATTGAGTTATGTGTCTTTCCTAAAAAAGCATATAACAAATTTCATTAAAAGTATGCTAAATTTGTATTTTTATATTTATAAACACATTTTTTAGTTTAAACATAAGAAATGCACTAATCTGCATCTTTGTGATGATAGCATCGAGATAATGATAGTAGAGTTTTGGGGTATGAGTTTGAATCCCAAACTCTTTTCCCATCCTGTCTGCAATTCCCCAGTTCAGTGTTCCAACCCGTTGTGCATTTGTGTTTTATATTATTATTACATGTATTAATCTAATAATTTATTTAAATTTTTATTTATTTAAATCTGCCTCATAAAAATTTGTTTTGAGAATTATAAAAGAATTTATACTGCCTATACATATGTATGTTTTCATTTATTACTGCTAGATATATATAGAGAGAGGGTGTACCGTAAATGTTGCGACAAATTTCTAGGGAAGGTAGGGCACATCATAAAGATTTGCACTGAAACGCATGCCCAGAAATGTCAAGGGTAAGTGGTAGCAGAGGTAGAAGATGGCAAATGAAACAAGAGTGATTAATTTGAAACATTTATTGGACATGAATATAAATGGTGTACAACAGCTTGAATGTTACAACAGATCCTCGAAGTTTGCACCATCAGATGCCAAACATGCCTGTGACAGACAGATCATATATTGCCAGACATGTTCAAACACACCAGGAGTTTCTTTGACTGCATCAACTGCACAGGCGAGTCTTGCCACAAGATCTATTTCAGACACAACAGAATTGTGATACACGGCACTTTTGATGGCTTCCCACAAAAAAGAAATCAAGGCTCGATAAATCCGGTGAGCATGAGGGCCAGGGAACTGGTCCACCACATCCAATCCATCGATGCAGGAATGATCTATTCGAATAGCTATGAACATCCAGTCCAAAATGAGCAGGAGCCCCATCATGTTGGAATCACATGTTGTGCCTTACATTTGGTCAAGCAACTCGGGAAGAACCTGCTCCAGAAAGATCACATAATTTTTGGCATTCAAATGGTCTGTCGGTGTCAGGCATTTTTGACATCAGATGGTACAAACTTCAAGCTTCTGTTGTAACATTCAAGCTGTCGTACACCATTTGTATTCATAAATGTTTAAAATTAATCACTTTTGCTTCTTTTCCCATCTTCTACCTTTGCTACCACTTACCCCTGACATTTCCAAGTATAGGTTCCTATGAAATTCTTAATCCTTATGATGTGCCCAACTTCCCTAGAAGTTTGTTGCAACATTGACGGTACACCCTGTATATATATATATAACATGTATATATACATGTTTTCATTTTGTCCTGTCTATACATATATATACTTATACATATATAATGTAAGATATATATACATATATATAAGATAAAAATATTTAAATCTTGAAATTATAATTTAAACTAGCAATAGCTCTTAATTTCCCCTCCTTAATTAAAAACAGTAAAAACTTTTCTGCAATGCATAATTTCTATATCAATATATGTCACATGGACCTGTCTTGCATAACGCTGATGATGTAACTAATTCAAAACCTGAACTCAAAATTTCGAGAACTGAAACTTTCTCTTAATAAGCAACCAAAACCTTTTTTGGTCAGCCTTCATACTAGATCATAATATAGGTATTTTGACACAAAATCGGACATTTTCTGAAATGACATGCCAATTGTTTTTCATATTTCAATTCTACAACTCAAATTAAGCCAAACTAAATTAACAAACTAATAAATTTTTTTTTAAAAAAATTTTTGTACCTTTAAAATTTTTAACTATACCTTAAAGTAGATGCATTTCTAGGCACACCTGCAAAAAATTAAGAGTTTTTTTATTCAGAATTTTCTAAGATATACGTGAATTTATATATTGGCGTGTTTTGAAATTTGGTGTCTTATTTTTGAGGGATAATAATGCTAAATGTGGTTTACGTCTTTTGTTAAAATTATCTTAAAGTATGAACGATGACTTTTTATTCGCTCATCTACAATGAAAAAAAAGAAAAGGAAAATAGGTTGCTATAAATTAAGAAGTTATTCTTGGCTCAAACTAAAAACGAAGTTCTAAAATAAATTTTTCAATTTCTCCATAAATTTCGCACAAAATTTAATATTTAGGCATAATTTGACTTATAGAATCGAAATATGGAAAAAAATTGGCATGTCATTTTAGAAAAAGTCAGATTTTGTGTCAGCATACCTATTTTAGAGTAATGCTATATAAAAATCTAATACACATCCTAAGTCGTGCTTTCAAGATATGAGAAAATCAATTTGAATTTCGTCAACCGGCCCAGTGAATGGGAGATATAGAACTGTTCCCCCTTTTTTGCACAGTGTACAGCAAAATTTCAGTTCTCCACACAATAACCACTGGAATTGTAACACTTATCATACAGTGGGATAAGTTTTTGTAGTCCAGTATTACAAAAATATGGTGCCTGGGAATGGAGCCAGTGTGTTACAGTTGTCTGCAAGTCTTCATCTGTGGGAAAGTAATGCCCAGACAGGAATTCCAGCTGCAGAGTCGAGTGGAGCACGATCATGACAAATACCTCCCAGAAAAACTTCTACAGCTGATTTTTTGTGTATGCTGGAGCAAAGTAACACCAGGTTCTGAATGGTTCATTGTAAATTTTTTATTGTTGGACAGTAAGATTGAGCATCCCTTGACAAGAAGTCAACGAGCAGAATGCCTTTCCTGTCCCGAAAGACCATGCATATCAATTTCCATGCAGATACAGTCTGTTTGAATTTGGTCCAACAAGGAGGTTCACTGTGATGCCAATGCATCAAATTTTGCAGGTTTTCTGAGGTGAAGTGAGCGACCCATGTTTCATCACCCGTAACAATCTTGTTCAGCTATTCATGGCCTTCATCTTGGTATTGTTGCAGAAAAGTCATTGCTGCACCTATGCGTTTCATTCGCTATTTGGGTGCAAGGTTCTTTGCCATCCACCTGGTGTACAATTTCCAGAACAACAGATATTTCATGATGATTTCATGCACCACAGTTCCAGATATTCATAGAAAAAGGCTACTGAATTCTGTGTGTTGAGAAACGCCTATAGAGGGCGCTGTACCCCGCCTGTTTCTTTAGTGTAGAATTCCTTAACTATGAGTAAGAATGCTTGTTAAGGAGTCACCGCGGCACAATTAATATTACACTTTATTTCAGCAATCATGTAAGTAAATATCATTGTTGTTGTGTTCAAAACTGAGCCTTTCATCGCCCATGACGTACAAACTGAACCACCAAGATAGTTACAAGTTTTGGATTAGTAAAAACGCCACAAGGTGCATCGTCAGTGAAAGAATTCCGGGACTATTAGGCCATTATATTTTGGATTACTAAATCATGCCCGGGAGGAAATAAAAGGTAGGATCTCATTTTGCATTTATTTTTTATCCTTGGATGTATTTCTGTTGTACTGTAGTTAAGAAAATGGCAGCATTAGAACTAGCAAAAGCTAAAAGAATAACAGTTCAAAAATTAACAACCCAGTTAATTAATCAAATTGATGCTAAATTAACCTTCTAAAATCGGGCCGAAATTCTCATAATATAGCCTTCAGACCGGCACGATCCGAAACAGTTTTGCCCCCTCTTTGACATTTTCCTAATGAGAAAAGTCGTCAGTTCCCCTCCATGGATGAAATAAAATTTACATGTTTGTCGGACGCTTACGTCCCATAGTAGAGGGGTTGCTAGATTTGCAATTTTTTCGATGATTATTTTGCTTTCATTTAAATGAAGTTCTAAAGAAGAAATATGCAGTACTGGACGCATATCCAGTGCACACTTTATTTAGAACAAAATGTATGCAATGTTTATATTTCACTCACTATTTCTAATCAATCTCGTAAATAATTTGTGAATTTTTTAACTTTGTTTTCACTCTTCATTTATATTCGCCTATTTTCGTATTAGAAATTAGAAAGCGAGAACAAAATTTAACAAAATATAGTAAATACGGACTAGATTTGTAAGTCTGCAGGCTGGAATGCGATTTTTAATAACATATTTTCATTAATAAAATACTGGTAATGACTAATTTAATGAAATAATAATAATAATATTTATTACCATTAGATGATTAGAATGAGATTCAATACAATTAGATTTTGAGATGAACTTACAGCAATAATAAAGCTTTACATAACAATAACAAAGATTTAAATCTGCTTTTTTCGATAATTTTGTTATTATAATATAAAAATCAAAATCTGAGATACACTGGTTGTGTTTAATCATTTAACTTTAACAAATATTACATTGGACTATCAGGCAAAGAAGGTATATCTTTAATGAGAATTTTTCTTTGTAAAATTGGCTTTTGTTTATGTTAGCAGAGAAAAAAATCCGTGACCTATACATGCAATCATCAAAAGAATTTTGAGAACAGTTTTAAATGTTCATGAAGACTTAATTATACGTCAATTTCTTTTCATAGGTAGAAATTTCGTCTAAAACCATCGTTATATCCAAAAGTTGAAGTCTACTTCATTTTCAACGAATATTCTATTTGCACATAATATATTTTCTAATTTATTTTAGAAAGAGTAATCTTTCACATTTTCAAAAGAATAAGGAAATACTGGATGTTGACAAAATGTAGTAAATCTGTTTTTCATATTTCTTCCAGTAATGAAAACGATTACCCTGGAATATTTTCAGAGCAAAATTAAGAAAACCGTTTACGCCAAATTTTGCATAAAGTATCTTCTTGTGTATTTTTTTATTTAAAGTGTGGAATTTTCTCTTTGAAAATATCAAAAATTATGAAGAGCAAAATTAATTCATGAGAAATAACTTTGAAATGCAATAATTCCATCATAATATGAAATAGTGGAGAAAAGTGCAATACAGTTTATTTATTCACAAATAATCCCCCTCATATGCGTAATTTATGTACTGTCGATTGAGAAATATACAGTATCTTACAAAAGTGATGGGACACTTGTGCTTTACAAAAGGAAACTATGGTAAAATAAGTTAAAAAAACATGTAAAAATTTTTTGTGGGTGTGTTTCATACTTAAATTTAGTAACAATTATTACATCACATACATTTTCTCAAAATATTAAAATATTAATTTAATAAAAATACAGTTGTTTAGAACGGAGCAAAAAATGGCTCAAATAAGTGATGGGACACTTACTTTTCCATCAAATATTTATCCAAAAATTTTACTTTTTAAAAGGTTTTAATATTTTGTTGGATTTCCTTTCACTTTAAAAACATGATTTAATCTTCTTGGGATGGATTTGACTAATTTTTTTGTGATTTCTGGAGTGCTTTTACCCCATTCTTCTTGAAGCACCGATTTTAATGGTTGTTTTGAAAAAATGGTGTGTTTGCGAATTCTTGATTCCAATTCTTGCCAAATATTCTGTATGGGATTTAAGTCTGGAGATTGTAGTGTTTTTATTATTTCAGGACAGTTATACAGCAGCCAGGGTCTAAAGTTCAAAGCAGTGTACTTGGGGTCATTGTCCTGGTAGAATTTAAAATCGTTATGAACGTTCAATTTTCGTGCTGATGATTTCAAATTTTGATTTAAAATGCCAATATACTTGTAATTATCCATTATACTGTCAATAAAAACAAGATTACCAACTCCAGCGGACGACATACACCCCCATACCATAACTCCTCCTCCAGCATGTTTTACTGTTGGCATGAAGTTCTGTTTGCGAAATTTTTCCCAGGGTTTTCTCCACACCAAGATTCTACCGTCAGAATCAAATATATTAAATTTACTCTCATCAGCAGATATAACTTTATTCCAGTAATCAGAATTCTTATTTATGTTGGATTTTGCGAAAGCCAGTCTGAGTTTTCTTTCGTTTCAATTACGAAGAATTTTTTCTGGATGCTCTACCGTGATATCCAGTAGATGGAATTACTTTTCTATTAGTTTCAGGATTAACAATTACTCCATATAATTCTTGTAAATCAGCAGCAACTTTAGGAGCACTCATTCTTGGATTTTTTTAAATATTTCGAAATTTTAAATATTTTTTAAATATTCGCTTTATTCCATTGGATAGCTTTGATGGTCGGCCAGGTCTTTTTTTATCCTGAATCATATGATTCTTTTTATATCGTTTAATGATATTGTAAACTGTTGAATGACTCGAGTTAACTGTTTCAGGAGTTTCTCTAATACATTTTCACGTTCAATATGCAAATTAATAACTAATTTTCGATTTTCAGGCAAAGTTTCTTTTCATTTAGCATTCATGGCTGCACAGAGCTAAAAAAACACAAAAATTCCAAAACAAACTGGAGAGAAATACTGCAGACGATTTTATAAATTATTGCCAATTGCTTTCGAGTAAAAATAAAAAAACCAAAAAATATTTTTATTGTAGTACGTAGTAGTATCTAATGGTGTCCCATCACTTATGTGAGCCATTTTTTGCTCCGTTCTAAACAATTGTATTTTTATTAAATTAATATTTTAATATTTTGAGAAAATGTATGTTATGTAATAATTGTTACTAAATTTAAGTATGAAACACACCCACAAAAAATTTTTACATGTTTTTTTAATTTCTTTTATTACAGTTTCCTTTTGTAAAGTACAAGTGTCCCATCACTTTTGTGAGACACTGTAGGTTAGTAAATTAAACCGGTTATTTCAGTACTTTTCCTTTATCAATATTTTTACGGGCTCTTCAGTAGAGCGGTACAGGTGGCTGAACACTTGTAGCTCGCTTGGGTTTGAATCCTGGCTAAATAGTTGGATTCACGGTTTTTGTGTAAAGTTAATGCAAGCCAGCTTCTCTTAGAAAGTCCTCCGCGAAGGCATAACTCCACATATACAGGTAATTGTTGTGAGCTTTGATGTAATTCAGTAAGTGAGCAAAATTAATCCAATCAATACCGAAGAGCGGGTTGATTACATGTGGAGTTTTCCACCAGGAACGTAAATGCGAGTAATTTTCTCTTAAAAAGGTTTACACGAAAGCATCCATCCCCTTAAGCAGATAGCGTTCGTGTGCTTTTTCGTAATCCAATCATAATTTTCATACATTTAATAGTAAGTTGACATACACCTTATTACAGACAAAATAACAACCTTTTTTAAAGATATTTTTTTATCAACTTGTCTGAATTCCCTTTATCTCTTGAGGAGTATAAGAATTTCAGCAAATAAAACTGGTTGAAATTTTATAAAATGTAATTGATGTTTTGATTCAATTTAGAAGTAACGTGAGCTTTACTGATATTTAAATATTTTTTGGCAGATCTCATCCTAAAAGAGAGTCTAAAGATAAATTGATTTTATTTAATTTACAATCAATGAAAATCATTGAAAGCAATATTCTTATTTATTACGATTAAAAAACATTAAATATGTTAAATATGCTTAAAGAGCATGCAAAATTGCTGACGTTTTAATCATAGCAAAAGTCAGTACTAAAAAAATTAGCATTAAAATTATGAGACAGATTGAGAAAGAGATGGCCTCTATTTAATTTAAGTATATTGGCGCGAGACGAAACCTGCGGTTTTTGCCAAAATGTACCCAAACTGATAAGAAGAGGGAAATAATGCGTAGCCAGCGGCTACTCTGAGCAGCGAGAATGGACCACCCAAAGATCTACAGATAGGCGATTCTCTAAAAATGGGGAAAGCATGGATGGTACAACAGTTGTACCAATGCCGGCGTCTGAGAAAGTCATTCTCCTGGTACAACTGCTGTACCAGCCGGCTTCGAGAGGTTAAAGTCAGGAGAGGAGCTTGATGAACAAGATTTAAGAGACGATTACGAGCTCTTAACAGAAAGAAGTAACAAACTGAAAGCTCTCAACAGTGAAATCAAAACTTCCTTTGAAGTTGATCAAATGGAAAAAGAGGTTACGGAGAGTCAGGAATATAAAGCGAAATGCTTGAAATACTCAAGTAGAATATTACGTTACCTTGAAAGCTAAACTAAGATTGAGTCAGCTTCAAGTGATTTGCATAATCAAAGTACAAATGTTTCTTTAAGTGAAAATTTAAAAAATCAATGTTCAAATAAATTGCCAAAGTTAGCAATTGAAAAATTTTCTGGAGATCTGAAACACTGGCAAAATTTTTGGAATAGCTTTGAAAGTATGATTGATAAAAACAAAAGCATTTCTAAAGGTGAAAAATTCGCGTATCTTAAAACCTTTTTAACTGGTCAAGCTGCCAATGTTGTTTCAGGATTCGAATTATCTAACGATAATTATGACAACTGCGTAAAAATTCTGAAAGATAGGTGCAGGAAAAGAAATATGATTATAAATTCCTTTATGAATAAAATACTAAATTTGGAAGAAGTAGATGAGCTTGAGACATCTATTTGAAATTTAGAAGCAACAAATGTTACATCAGGCTCTTTTGGACATTTGTTAATGCCTATTTTGCAAAAAATCTTGCCCCACGATCTAATTTTAGAGTTTAACAGGCAAAGAGATGAGGGCGAAGTTGACATTTCTAAATTCATTTTATTCTTAAAGAAAGAGGTCGAATGTCACGAAAGTACTTTATTGGCTTCCGGTGAAAATAAAACGTTTACTAATTATTATAATCAAAAAGCTGTAAATAAAAGACACAACAGAAATACACCCACAGCTAGTGCATTTAACACTACAGTACAGCGAGCATGCGTCTTCTGTGAGATACATCATGATTCTTTTAAATGCTGTAAAGGGGTTACTGAGAAAATAAATATTCTCAAAGTGCATAATCGATGTTTTAAATATTTTAAGAAATTTCATTTGTGTCATTTTTGTAGAGATAAAAATGTATGTAGTAAATGTAATGGCAGAAATCATCAGGAATCTATCTGTTTGAAAGGTAATGAGGAAAAATCAAATTCATGTAATTTATCTAAAAATGAATCAATTGCCACGAGTTCAAAAAAAGGAACCTTTAGTGTCAAATGTTAGTAATAACACTTTGGTTTCTCAGTGTAATATTTCTGTTTAAAAAAATACTTTACTACAAACATGTAATGGTTTAGCTTGCAACGGAAACGAAACTCAAGTTGTTCGTATCCTTCTTGATCAAGGTAGCGAAAGATTGTTTATTAAAGATAACCTTAGCGAGATCTTTAAAATTAGAACCTATCCGAAATGAAAAATTGTCTGCTTTTTCATTTGGAACTAAGAAACCAATAATTCAGAATTATCCTGTGGTCTTAATTGAATTAAGAGATAGAAATCAAAAGAATAAAATAAAATTGGAATGCCTAGTGACTAACACGATATCACCATATTTGTCCCATAAAAAGTCCCAGACATAACACACTCGAAAAAATGAAACGTTTGGTTTACATTCAGCAGATTTAAGTGTAAACAACAATGAAGAATTACAACATGTGGGAATATTAATTGGCGCCGAGCTGACCGATTCTGGGATGTAGTACTTACAAGTCATGCATAAATAAACACATCCAAGCTGTAAATTCCATTTTTGGATGGCTGTTAGAGGGAAATGAAAAAAATAAACGAAAGGAAGGAAGGAAAGGATTCAAAGCACCTAGCAGTAATGGTAGGGAATGCCTCGTCAGATGATTTAAGCGTGTTTTGGCAACTCGATTCAATGGGAATAATAAATGAAGGGCAAAATGAATTCAATAAAACTGATAACGATCTAATCAGCCGTTTTGAAAGAGATATAAATTTTAAAAATGGGTGATACGAATGTAAATTATTGTGAAAATCTACTACGGAAGAATTAGGAAATAATTTTGATATCGCAAAAAAGCGATTGGAATTTTTAAAGGAAAAATTACAGAAAACCCCTAATAAATATTGCAAAAATATAGGGGGATTATTGAAGAGCAGTTAAGGGAAAATATAGTTGAAGAATGCCCTAATGAAATTAAACTTTCACAGTATTATACATCGCACCATGCTGTAATTCGCGATTTTGAGACTACTAGTGTCCGTGTAGCTTTTGATGCTTCTTCGAAGACCTGGAAACTTCAAATCCTTAAATGAATGCCTAGACACCGGTCCAAATTTGAATTTTCTTGACATGATCCTGAGGTTTCGTGAATCTGAAATAGCATTTTGTGCGGACACAGAAAAGGCATTTTTAATGATTAGCACTGCAGAAGAAGATAGGGATTACTTGAGATTTCCTTGGTTTGGAAAAGATGAGAAATCATGTTACATTATGCGCATGTGTCGGGTTCCTTTCGGAACAGCGGTTAGTCCTTTCCTGTTGGCTGCTACAGTAAAATATCACATCAAAGGGTATAATGAGGACCATCCCAAGAGTTTTAAAATGCTTAATTCTTCAATTTACATTGATGACTTATTTTATGGAGGTAAAACTGTAGAAGATGCATACCGATTGTCTGCAGATGCTGTAAATATTTTTCACAAAGCGGGTATGAATTTGAGAAAACTGAAATCGAATTCAGAGGAATTAAATACATTATGGATGAAGTCAAATATTAAAGGGCAAGATAATTTCAATAAAGAAACAAAATTTTGGGGCATGATTTGGGATCCTAGTAACAATGTAATAAATTTGAACATGAAACCAGGAGTCAATTGGAAATGGTGAAGGCAACACAAAAAGACTGATATTGAAAACTGTCACCAAAATATTTGACCCTATTGGATATCTGCAACCATTTATAGTTCGGGTTAAGATCATTTTACAAGACATTTGTCTTCTAGGTTTAGAGTGGGATGCTGCACTTCGCACAGATATCAAGAAAAGGTGGATGAACTGGTGTGCAGAAATGAAATGCTTAAAAACTCCTTAATGCCCTAGAAAATTATTTTGTAAAATTAATTACACGCAGCTGAGTGCTCATATATTTTGTGATGCGACACCTAGAGCTTTTGGAGCAGTGGCATATTTTAGACACACGGATGAAAATAAGGAAATTAAAACCCGTTTCATAATGGCAAAAAGTAGAATAGCTCCCCTCAAATCTTTAACCCTCCCCAGATGTGAGCTGCTTTGCTTTTTAGCCCGCCTTGTAACAAAGGTAATTCCGGTTCTTCACGTCTAATTCAACCACATTTATCTGTGAAGTGATTAAACAATTATGTTAGCATGGATCAAGTCTCTTCTTGAACGGCTGGAAACTTTTGTGTCTCACTGGGTTATGATGATCCAATTCTTTGCACCCAAATTTTGACTGGAAATAAGTTCCAACAAACGATAACGTTGCTGACATCAAATTGAGAGGTACCTCAGCTACAGAATTGTTGAAAAATTCCTAATGGTGAATTGGAACGGCTTGGTTGACTTTTGATCTTCCTGCACCAGGTGCTTGTGCAACACCTGTGGATGAGAACTTTGAAAAAGAACTAAAACTTTGTAGCTTACCAATTCTACTAAATTCATACTGTGACTTTATTGACAATTTTTTAACTATAAATAATAATTTCACTAAACTTTGTTGAATACTAAGCTTTAATTTCAGATTTTTCCATAATACGAAACACCTTACGTAACCCAAAAAGGGCAAATTAAGCATACAATTGAACCAAGCTTCAGATGTATTGGCAAAATTAGTACAAATGAATGAATTTTGTGAAGAAATTTCTTGTTTAAAACGGAACAAAGATATTAAGAATTGTAAATTAAGTAATCCGAACTCCTTTTTAGATGAGAATGAAGTCCTCCATGCAGGTGGACATTTACAGACTTTTATCAAAATAAAAAACATCTCAAGCATTTGCCTCCTTAGCACAAACTTACTATGGAATCCTTCCATAAGAGATATTTACATATAGGTCCTCAAACATTGTTACATTGCATCAGGCCAGAATTTTTACTAATAGGAGGAAGAAATTTAGCTCAAAAAATTATAAATGAATTTATAAAATGCTTTAAAAATAAACCCACATCCTCTAAGCAACTTTAGGGAAATTTGCCCACACAGAGAGTTAACCCTAGTTCCCCATTTTATAACTGTGAATTCCACTTCTATGGCCCATTTTTTGATTAAATACAAAGGTACAATTAAAAAAAAATGTTTCAATATTTGTACGCTTTACCACTACAGTGAATTATTTAGAGTTAATAACAGACTTATCTACAGCCACATTAACTGCAGCTTTAAAATGTTTCTTCACATCACGAAAATCTTCTTGATTATACTCTGATAATGCTCATAACTTTGCTGGCAAAAAATTTAGAATTAAAGAGGTTGCTTAATCTAATGAGCTATATCCATGATAGTTTAGCTAATTATCTAAGCTAAGAAAAAATTAGTTGGAAGTTTATTTCCTTGATATTTCCAAATTTCAGTGGACTATGGGAATATGGGGGGAAATCTTTTAAACACCATTTAAAATGTGCTGTAGGCTCAGCCAGACATATGTTAGAAGAATCTTTAACTGTAACCACAGGAATAGAGGGCATACTAAATAGTAGATCCCTTGTACCAATGTCAACAGATACCAATGATTATTCAGTTTTAACACATGGATATTTCTTAATAGGTCATTAATTACTGTCTATTCCTCAGCCCAATATAACTTACACATAAGATACTTATTTATCTAGATGGCAAAGAACAACCAAATCAGTGCAATTAGTTTGGAAGAACAGATTGAATTTCCATTTTGCATAGATTGTAAATAGTGTATTTGAATCTGTATATGTTTTTTTATACATACTTGAATTTTATTTACTTAATCTCCTTATTTACTTTTTTTTTAAAAAAAAAGAACATTTCTTTGTAAATTGTACAAATTTTGAACTGTAATGTAAATGTAAAATTGAAATTGAGATTTCAGTGGGGGGAGGGGTGTATGTTACATCATTACCTACACACCACAGCCCTTTAGTGGCACTTTTTGTATATATTTGGGCGAATAAATTCATATGCTCATTAGCAGTAAACAGTTCAGACACACTGCACAATACTGTTTATATGCTTCTATGATGACATCATAGATCTTGAAGATAGGCATCCAATTCAGAATGAGTAAACAAGGCACTTCGCACCAGAATCAAGTGAAAAATGTGCATCTGCAATACTATATAACCTATTTGCTAACACCTCAAATCAATTGAAAAAATTTTTAAAAAAAATTGATGTATTACTGGAAGTAATTTCAGTGTGCGGAAATAGATAACATGTTCATTTTGCTAGTCTTCTGTCAATCTTATATATATATTCTTTTAAGATTTGGCAGCTGACACTTTTAAGTTGCTACAGAAATGAATTCCATGTATTTTTGTTTACAACTGTTAATTTACGATGAATTAGCATGGGGTGCAAAAATTAATATTTTCAATGAATTTTACTTTTTTATTTTCATAAAGGCAAGAAAGTGGCTGAGGCTCACAAAGAAATATGTGAAGTTTATAGTACTGAATTGATTACCAGAACACATGTGTCAGAGTTAATTTTAAAAAAAAATTTTGGGAGATTTTTCACTTGAAGATGACCAAGATGATGACAAAATTAAAGCCACAATTGAATCAAATCGGTATATAGTTCCATGAGAGATTACAAAAAGGTCAAATGTATCACACACAACAGTTGAAAATCACATAAAATATCTTGGACGTGTTAAGAGCCTTGATATTTGAGTTTCATATAAACTGAAAGAAATTCACTTAACATAATGACTCAATATTTGCGATATGCATTTCAAATGTACCGACTCTTTATTTAAATGAATTATCACTGGTAATTTAAAATGTAAATGTCTACAAAAACATTAATTGAAAAAAATCATAGTCTAAAAGCATGATGAATCAGCACAAATCATATCAAAAGCTAAATTGCATCAGTAAAAGATCATGCTGTAAGTTTTGTGAGATTAAAAAAGTATTGTGTATTTTGAGCTGCTTCCAAACAACCAAATGATTAACTCAAATCTTTACTGCCAATAACAAACAAAGCTAGAGGAAGCAATCAGACAGAAAAGGCCAGAATTTGCTAATCGCAAAAGAATTGTGTTCCACCACGACAATCACACATCTTTAACAACTATACAAAATTACTGGAGCTTGGATGGGAAATGATGTCGCAACCCCCTTCTAGCCTAAACCTTACATGATTGGATTATCATTTATTTCATAGTTTATGAAACTTCTTGATGGTGAGAATTTCAGCAATAACAATGACTTCAAATAGCACTAAATATCAGAAGTTCTATTAGCACAAAATCATGTACCAGAAAGATGACAAAAAGTCATTCAACAGAATAACTAATTATATTATAAAGTTATTTGACTAATTAGAGTTCATCTTTTGTATAGAAATAATTGAATTTTATTTCACACTAAAAAACCGAAATTACTTTCTTGTCAACATAATAATTATTATTTAAAATGATATCATCCCTCACCCCCCCCCAAAACTGAAAACGAAACTTTCAGATTTTATATTATGGCCAAAGGGACTTTTTTCCTTACTTTCATTTACACATGCATATACGTTTCAAGAGCATATGGGCTAGAAATATTTAAAAACAGCATACCATTTAAAATTTCTAATAAACAGTCTCGCATGCTGGAGAAACAGTCTCGCACACTGGAGATAAAAATATTTTATTTCATACAATGTGTTACCATGGCTTGCTTTGAAATTGTTGAGTTTCTTAATACAAAATTCATTACTACTTCTGACCAATGAAATCAGTTCAAATTCAGTCTTAAATTAATGAATTAATGGTAAAGAACATAAGCAGGTGTAAACAACTTAAAAGGAAAAAAAAGAGCTAAAAATAAATAAACAAAATAAAAATGAGTCATAATGAAAATTTAGTAAATGCTAGAAAAACAATAGGAATACAAGGGGGGGGGAGAAATCAGCAGTAGCAAGGGAAATTAACTGTTGCAAGTACTGTTAGTACAATTAGCTGATACTGAGTTTTCTGCTTTATTATCACTAAGAAGTGACATATTTAGTTCCCACATGGCTTAAGACATCTTATTCAGAAAAAGTATTAAAGATTTCTACGTCTTATTTTACACAATAACATAGACACAAAACACTATACTTTGCAAATTTTATAAAAATTATTTGTTACTTGCAGAACTTTTTTACAAAGCAAATTTCTATTCATAAGATTTTCTACATATCAATAATTTAACATTCTGCATAAAAATTAACACATTATGCATTTTGCAAGTGATTAAAAAAAGATACATGATAATATCTCTATGACACTAAATCAAAAATGATAAAGGAAATTTAAAAAAATAATAAAATATTATACACAATCATCAACAAATGTAACTTAATTTCAATATTTCATATATATAAAAGAAAATACCACAAAACTCTGTAAGAGTGTCAGCTCTAAGTTTATAATGAGGGATGTGCTCTTCTATTAAACTAACTAATTCAACTTCAGCTGTATCAGCTCTACAACATATATCTGTAAAAGAGATAGGGGAAACAAAATTATTTCACTTCAAATACTAAACAAGAGCATCATACATTCATCATGCACTTTCATTCAATCTGATAAAGACTAAAACATCAAAAGTTCTTGTAAAACAATCTTATGTTATGCAACTTTAAACTAGATTTGAACTTATACACAATAAGATCATGCCTTAAATTAAAATGTTCAGCAATTCTGAAACTACAGTCAACTTTCACACACCATGAAGAACTAAAGCATTTTCTGAATATGCTCTTATGGTACAGTTGTCAGCATATTCAGCTAGCAATTTGGCAAACTTCCAATTCAATTCTCAAAGCAGGGAACCAGCAGCATTTAAGATTTTCAGCTCCAAAATTCCTAACGACTAGAATGGCATAGGAGAATGGTAAATCATAGTTCAATATCTATTTCATTTAGATTCCTTCTTTTTCTTCCAGTCACATTTTAAGTAGGAAGAAAGGCAGACATTCCTCCCATGTGTTTTGGGGATATAGTTGCCAGCACATTCAACTAGTAAATTAGAAGACTCAAATTAATTCCCATCAAAAATATCACTGAGATTTATTATTCCTGTTGTCATGATAATAAAGGAGCAGGCTTCCATAGTTTTGGACCCCAATTCACATCTCAGAGAAGGTATGGATATTTGTAAGTATACATGGTGCTTAGAAAATATCTAGAAGAAAGAAAACATCTGAAAATATGTGAAAAAAAAAATCTTTAAAATCAGGAAGGGTAGAATAAACAGATTTTCTAATGAAATGTGTCATAAAAAAGTGCTGTACTGGCATGAATTACCATTTCCAACACAAATTTCAAATGCTATGCATCATTACCTAAAAGCACAGCTCACTAACATGCATTTTACTTGTAAGGCTACATATGGAGATAAAGCAGTTGCTAAAAAGATGTACAGTGGAATCGTTTATTGCGTCTCCTTTTTAGTTGTTGCTTTGTTTTAGCAACTTAATGAAAGTTTTATGCCACCGCAAATACCGTCTACGCAAACAGTTCACGTTGGCATGTTTAATTATATTTTGTCAAAACGATTTTTGGCATTTGAAAGAAAGAGACTTGCATTAGAACACTGTGTGGTAAAATTTGTAAAAAGATATCCTTATCTATCATTAAGTACAAGGTGTCTGAAATGGAACTATAATGCTACCAAATTAGAACCACCATTTACTTCCAATTCTGTTGCAAAACTCAGCTACAGAATGTCACCAAATCATGTGTACAGCTTTAAATACTAACACTGTATCATATGACACAGTGAAAGTTTGGTACCGAAAGTTTAAAACCAAGAAATATGACATTCAAGAAGCAGAGCGTTTCGGCTGGCCTACTGATGTTGATCAGGCCCGCCAGTGAGAACTTGTGGAAGAAGGTCAGTATGCAACCACACGAGAGCTTGCTACGGAGTTAGATGTTAGTGCCATGTCCATTAGTTGCACTATGCATAGCATAAACTTGATATACAGGTTCAATCGCTGGGTGCCACATGAGCTCAAGCAGATAAAGACAGGCATGTTCGGGCTTGCACTAATGTGCTCAAATATCAATGTAAAGACAAAATTCTGGACCGGATCGTCACTTGTGATGATAAGTGAATTTACTTCAACAATACAGGCTGACAAAGGGATTGGTCTCCACCCGGTGAGCCTGTCGGCAGCATCACAAAGTACAATTTGACTAACAAAAAGTGCATACTTTGGATCTGGTGGGATTCCCGTGGTACTATCCACAAAGAGTATCTGGAAAAAGGTAAAACTTCCAACAGTAAGGTGCACAGCAAGAAGCCATTTTGATGCTGCTATCAAGGAAAAACTTCCGAGTTCCTGCACAAAAAGGTAACGTTCCATCAAGATAATGTAAGACAAAGTGTGTCTCCATCACTGGCTGGATTCTGCACGAACTTGAATGGGGTCCTTTCCCCACATAGTTCCGACATTGCTCCTTCGAACCTCTACCTTTTTTTCACACCTGCAAGTTAATCTTGCTGGTGCTGTCTTCCATTCAGCACAGGATGTCTGAAATGAGGTTGATCTATGTTTTGGACTCGGAGCCACCAAGTTTCTGGGCTGAAGAAACATTGGCAGAAAAACTACCTAAACTTTGGCAGAAAATCATAGATTTTGGTGGTGATTACTATCTGCACTAAAGGTACTGCTTTCATGTTTTTTTTTTTTTTTTTTTTTTTTTTTTCCTAACTTACTTTCATTACATTTACTGGAAAACTTTCATTACAACCAGATACATGCCAGCCACCTCTGTGTTTGTAAAGCAATGTATACTACTTGAAATCTGCATGGGGAATGACATCACCAGTTGAATGATTTTATCTTCCACTCAACAGCACTCTGTACCACTTCAAAGCAATAATTTTAGCACACACATTCCATAACCAAATCCACTGTTTTGGCCTCCACTATCTGCCTTTTCATTTTCGCTAAATACTTTCTGAGCAAATTATATGATGCTTTTGCATCATAAGTGCATTTAAAATAATATATGGCTAAAAGTCTTCTTGAAAGACTATTGGTATGGGAAAAGGGATAGGATACACTTGGATCTATACCCTTAGTGCTCATCATCAAAACTGGGATGTAGCTAAGCAAAAGCCGAACTGTCACTTATAAGATGGCCACTCTTGGATCCATACTTTTGGTGTTCATCATCAAAACTGAAATGCAACTGGGTATAATATGGCAAAAGCTGATGTGTCACTTATAAGATGCCCAAGATTCCAGTAAATGAAAAGCACTCACTATGCCTAGGCCATGATGGACCTAAGATCCTCTCAAATCAAGACCAGAGACCAGAGACCACTGAATTTTCAAAACTTCCTGCTCCATGAATGACACTAATCACCATATAAAGATCTTGAAGTGTAAAATACCACTTTGGTATATCCAAAGGCTTTTTTTTTTTTTTTTTTTTTTGTTTGTTTGTTTGTTTGTTTGTTTGTTTGGCTATTAAACCTGACATACCCCCTTCCAGAAAAAAAATTCCTGCAAATATATTCCCTATAAAATACATTTTTATCAAAATATTTGGATCCTTATGTATAAATGTATAATGTATTCACATTTGGTCAAAAATGTTAGGTGAAAAGTGAATGTTAGGTGCCTATGTTGGTATAAAAGAAGTACATAAATCTGCTGTTGCCCAAAACTGTTGGTTAGAAAATCACATTTTCCATCATTCTGTGGCCAAAATTATTTTTAAAAAAATCTTCTGTTGGTGAATTAGATTTTCTAGAGGAATTTTGCATTCATAAAAATCTTTTAGTTTTCATTAACAATCCCAACTCCAATCCATATTTACCCTGAGCTTTTAAGAAAATTATTTCGTAGTTTTTCTTTTCATTTTTTATCAATAGATGACACCAGTAGCTTGATTTCCTTCCTCCCATTTTTACTGCCTTATCTCATTCTTTCTGGCTTCTCTTTCACCATTTGCACTTCTGCAGCTGAAGAAGGTTCTATATTTATTTTTTCAGAACTAGTTCTGAAAATTTATGAATGTTACGCTGATTCTTGTTGCTTTAACTCCTCCAATAATCATTATTTGGCATGCTACTTTAATTCAAATATGTACGTACATTAGATGAAGAAGATATTGTTGCGTGCGTACAGGTTCGTTATGAAATGAATGCACAAGTCCGATGAAAAATGAACAAAAATTTATTATTATTAAATTTATTATTGCTTAAATTTTTTCAAATTATCATGCAGTATTACAATATCTCACAGTAGTTATCTTTTAACTACTCAAATGTCCAATAGAACGTAATTCAAAACAGCTAAAGAAAGCTAATCCGCGAATTTGCTACAATCAACAAGAGCTGTTTTCTAAACAACAACAAACTAAGCAACTACTACGAACTGAGATGTTTTCCTCCTTTTATAAGATTTTAAAATCACGCGCTAGAATTTTCCAGTACTTTCTCGAAATCAAAAAGAGATATTTATTTATTTAATGCACGCGCTCTTGTATTTTCAATTTTCCAGCTTAGCTTTCTTTTAATATTCATCCCGCGCTGCACTGCGCGAGAAATAAAACCATTTAATTTATAATTGAACTAACTTTAGCTTTTTAAATACCAAATTTGTAACAATATGAAATAAAATTCTGTCTTCAATTAGTAATAACCTGATAATTTTTTTTAATTAGGTTATTTCCCTTTTTATCCTCTGAATAACAATATTCTTATAATAAATATATCTTGAGTGCATCATTTCATAATTAATCTCTTTTTTATGCTTCTTATATACTGCTTATGATAGATGTATGAGAATCAGTCAAAAAGTTAGTTGCACTGTGTAAGAAAACAAAACAGGAGCACAATTTTCCAATAACTTTATTATATCTTAAAGTTCCATTCAAAATCTACTTTTCGAACGTAATTACCTCCATTATTAAAGCATTTGTTGAGGCATGGTACTCGTTTTTTGATGTCTTCTGCAAAGAAATCCCATCCAATGTTCGATAAACATTGTTCGGCTGCAGCTTTCACTTCGGCGTCCAAATAGTGCTGTCGCTTTGAAAGTTCTTGTTTCATGGAACCAAACGTATGGAAGTCCGGAAGTGAAAGGTCTGGGCTATAAGAAGGGTGATTCCCCAGTTCCCACCTTAACTTTTTCAGAAGGTCACACATTTGTTTTGCTGCATATGATCTTGCATTATCATGCAGGAGCACAATGCCATTCGACAGTTTACCTGGCCGTAGATTTTTAAGTGATTGTCACAATCGTGTTAGTGTTTCACAATAAGAAGATGCATTAATTGTGGCACCCTTCGGCATAAATTTTGTATGCACCACGCCTTCTCTGTCAAAATCCAGCATCAACATCACCTTTCCAGCAGGTGGAACAGTTCAACACCGTTCATGTCAGGGAACTGCAATGTTTCCACTCGAGCGAGCTGCGTTTTATTTTGGGTGAGAAGTGGTGAATCCAAGTTTCATCTCCAGTCACAATTTTGTCCAAAAACTCCTCCATTATTCCTCCATTTCCTTCCATTTGGTAATGTTGCAGAATTGCAAATGCAATTTCAAAACGCTTCCCTTTATGTTCCTCCATCAATAGACGTGGCACCCATCGAGCACAAACTTTATGAAATTTAAGGTGATCGGCAATAATTTTATGCACACTTCGATGAGAAATATCCAGTTCATTTGAGATTTTGTCTATTGTTATGCGTCTGTTTGCAAGAATGCGTTCATTCATGTGAGCAGCGATTTCCAAATTTGTTGCGATTGATGGTCTTCCATCACACTCAACGTCGTCAATATCCGTACGGCCATTCTCAAACATGTTGCACCATTTCGTGATAGCTTGACATGACATTGCATTTTCACCATACACTTCATGCACCTTTTTGCCCACAAAAAACAAATCACTGCACGCATTTCCAATTTGGACGCTCTAATAATTTTGTGCATCTCCAGATCAGATGATGGTGGTTCAGTGGGTTTACTAATTTTAACACTTTTACATTTTAAAACAATATTTTAATTACTATATACAGAGCGTATTCTTAGGCCGCCGCCTTCAACATGAACAAACTTTATTCTCTTACAACTAAGCGAGCAACAGCGCCCTCTAGCCTTTTTCTTCAAATTACACAACACTCCCCACCTGAACTCAGTGGAGAGTTCATCTTTCAATAATATATTCTAGAATATTCAATTAATATTTCGACAATAAATCCTGGAGAAATGGTTAGATATAACAAACATGCATACATAATTATAAGCACATAAAATTTTACAAAACATTAAATAATACCTATCAGCAAGGTCAGGAGAATCAAACCTAAAAATACAAAATACAAACATTAGTTAAGATCCATATTATATAACAATTGTATAGGCCTTTTTAAGGTACCAGTAGGTGTTTTAATTATGCAAGATCTTATTTTACCATCTCTGCCTGGCATTAATTCCAAAATTTGCCCTATTGTCCAGAGATTTCTGGGATGTTAATTGATTAGCAGGGCAGAGATAGTAATCATCTACCAACCAGAAATTGAGAGGGCGTTAGTGGAGAAGGTTCATTGGGATCGGTAAACACGTAGGTAATTGGTCTACAATTAATCATTGCTTCGATTTCAATGAGCACTGTTTCAAGCTCTTTCACAGTAAGGGATGATCGACCAATAATTTTTCGCAAGCTGGATTTTATGGTTCGTACCATACGCTCCCAAAACCCTCCCCACCATGGACCTCTCTCAATAATAAATTTCCAATTTATGCCTCTAGCAGAAAATAATTCTTTCACAGATGAGTCACTCAAAGTTTTAAAAATATGTTTTAGTTCTTTATAAGCTCTTTTAAAAGTCTTGGCATTATCGGAGTACACGGTGGTACACAGTCCTCGGCGAGCTAAAAATCTTCGGAAAGCTAGCAAAAAACTTTCAGTGCTGAGATCAGTTACTATCTCTATATGTAAGGCACGAGTGACCGCACACGTTAACAACAGCATGTAAACTTTACCTTGCCTGTCTTTCGTAAAAAATGGACCGGCGAAGTCCAACCCGGTCACAGCAAATGGAGGCGACTCTTGAATTCTGTCTGGAGGAAGTGAAGCGATATCCTGTACCCCAGGACGAGCACTATATCGTTTGCATATCACACATTTTCTGATGATAGTCTTAACACGCTGTCTTCCCTTAATGATCCAATATTTGTCTCTGATCTGAGTTAGTGTCGAATTAACTCCAGCATGGAATACCCTTTCATGCGAGTCCATGATGATCAACTCGGTAAATTTGCATTTTGAGGGTAATAGAATAGGATGTTTTAAATTCTCGTGACAGTCTGCAAATTGAATGCGACCTTTCAACCGAAGAATTCCCTCCTCATCAAGCCTTGGATTAAGGGAGTAGATGGAAGAATCGAGAATTGATTTTTTATTTGATAACTTAATTATTTCCGCTTGATACGATTCTTGTTGCGTAATTTTTACCCAATAATGTTCAGCTGCTTTAATCTCAAAAGCACTTAAAGGTCCATTCTCTGTAGACCTTTTCCGAAGCCTCCCAATAAATCTAAATACATAGGCAGTAATTCGAAGTAATTTTCCTAAAGAACTGAATTTTTCTATATGCAAAATTGGGGATTCATTGTTAATTACAGGTGCAGTCAAAATAATACTTTTTCTTAACTCCAACGATTCTGAATTTGGTTTTAATTTCTTTTGCTTTGGAAAGTTTTCAATAGGAAAACGTAACCAGTGTGGCCCATGCCACCACAGATCATTCTTAACTAGTGACTGAGCACTAATTCCTCGAGTTAGTAAATCGGAAGGATTTTGTTTTCCTTCGCAGTGGTTCCACTATTTTTTGTTGCATATACTCTGTATTTCTGTAACACGATTGGCGATAAATAGTTTCCAATTATTTGGCGAACCTTTAATCCAAGTAATGGCGATTTCGGAATCACTCCAAAAATAAACATCCTCATGATTGCTCTTAAAGGTGCAACTCTGCATTTCGACATGATAAAGGAAGTTTTAATTTTAGAATCACTCGTACAATATCTGAAATATGCGATGGCCCCATATGCTTTAGGACTAGCGTCCGAAAATAGGTGAAGGCTTATATTCATTGGATCGTCATCAAAGAAATTTCTCTGTATCGATATTTCAGTTAAATCATTAAGTTCCTCCCGCCAAATGTTGAATTTGTCCTTAATCTCTGCAGGAAGGACCTCATCCCAGTCAGAACCGGAACACCAGATTTCTTGCATAATAATTTTTGCCCGAATAACAAAGGGTGCAATAAATCCAAATGGATCGTATATTTGGGCGATGCTTTGCAAAAGTTTCCTTTTTGTAGCAAAATCGTTTCCAGTAGAAAAGTCAATTAAATTTTTTAAATTTAATTTTATATCGTCTTCAATGGAATTCCAAATCATGCCTAAGAAATTCGATTCACTAGTTAATTTGTTGTCTGATTCCTTAATCCCATCTGAGACCCATAAATCGTTTAATGCTTTAGAATTAGTTCTTAATTTTCTGAAATTCATCCCAGCATCCTTAAATATATTAACCGCATCTACAGATAACCGATATGCATCTTCAACCGTTCCTGCTCCAAAATATAGGTCATCGACATAGACAGAAGAATTTAACATTTGGAAACTGTCCGGCATTTTATCTTTATATTTTCGAATGTGATATTTTATAGTGGCGGCCAAAATGAAAGGAGATATAGTCAAACCGAAAGCTACACGACACATTTGCATAATCTTAAAGGAGTCATTATTTTCATTAAACCAAAGAAATTTTAGAAATTTTCTATCACCTTCAGCAATTCCTATCATCAAAAAGGCTTTTTCAACATCTCCACAAAACGCTATCTTAAACTTACGAAAATTTAACATAATGTCTAGTATATTTGGATTTAGATTAGGTCCCGATTCAAGGCAGTCATTTAACGAATTCCTGTCCTCTGTCCTTGAGCTAGCATCGTACACAATTCTTACCTTAGTAGTTTCACTAGGTCGTATTACTGCTCGGTGCGGCATAAAATATCCCAAATTTGTATCATTATTTGGACATTCCTCCACAATTCCTTCTAATATCTGGTTCTCAATTATATTTTTATATTCCCAAAAAATCTCCGGAGTTTTACTTAGTTTATTGTGAAGGTTTGCGAATCGTTTCTTAGCTACCTCAAAATTATTTCCTAAATTATTCGGACTGTATTTCCAGATTAAATTTGCTTCATATCTTCCGTTTTTAAACTGCAAATTTCTTTCAAACTGGTCTACTATTTCGCAGTCAATATCGGAATAATCATCAGAATCATTAATTCCCATATGTTCTAATTCCCAAAACCCTTTTAAATCTTTCAACACAACAGTGTTTGTCATTACCGCTAAATTTTCAGAACAATTTTTGTTTGTTTTATTTTTCTCGATTCCTGCGGCAACCCAACCAAACACAGAACTGACTGCGTACAACCCTTCAGATATTTTAATTCTTTCAGAATAAACTACATTCCAGAATTCATCCCCTCCAATTAATATCTCAACATCTATGTTATTTTTTCTTGCGCAATCGGCGATCTGCAACCCCATATGCTCCATGAAGTCTGCAATTTGTTTACTAGGCACACTGATGGACACCGAGGAAATAACATCCGAGATCAAACATTCAATTTTTATTTTATTATTTTGTTTCCAATTCTGAATTTCGATTTCAACGACCGGATAGGAATGATTCATTGCCTTCGTCGCACCAAATGAATAAACAGAAAGTCTTTCATAACGGATTGGAGTAAGTTTTAAATGGTCGGCCAATTTTTTCGTTATAAAGGATCTGTGACTGCCTTGATAAAGAATTAATCTAGTTAATTTTGATTTATACTTAGAACAAGCATAAACTGTACAAGTTTGTAATAATATTTCCCTGGCATTACAGTCATTATTATTATCACCTTGAGGAACAGAAGCAATCAATTTTAAGTTTTGAACTTTATTTCTTTCCTCAGAATTCAAAGTCAGAGATTCAGTTTCATTTTTGGAATAACCTTGTTCCAACTTTTTGTTTACAAGGGATTTATTAGTACAAATCGATTCATTGTGATACATACCGCCACATTTATTACATTTAGTTTTATTTCTGCACCTTTTTGAAGTATGGAATTTTTTAAAACAAGAAAAGCAGCGGTTTTCGGATCTTAGTTTCTTTAATTTATCAGAAACATTCACTTTGCATTTAAATGACTCGTGCAAATTATCACAAAAGATGCATTTTCGGTTAACTGCAGTATGAAATGCAGCCGTGGGTGTATTTTTTACATATTTTCTAGTTTCATATTTTGATTGATCGACTCGCGGAGGCACAGGATTTTTCCTTTCGCTTAATACTAGATTTGAAACTTCCCTGCATTCTATTTCCGTTTTAATAAATTGTGTTAATTCCGAAACTTCAACTTTATCTTTCGATCCTCTTTGCCGATTAAATTCCAAAACTAAATCGTCCGGAATTAATTTTAATAATATTGGAATTAATAAATGTCCATATGAGCCAGAAGTTACTTCTAAAGTTTCCAAATTACGAATCGAAACTTCTAATTCGTCATATAATTTACGTAAAGCCTTTACGTTAGCAGAATTTTTAACGGCTTCCAAATTGAGAATTTTATTCATGAATGAATTAATGATCAGGTCTTTTCGACCATATCTGTCCTTTAGTAATGCTACACAACTATCATAATTACTTTCTGTTAACTCAAAGCCTGACACAACATTCGAAGCTTGTCCCGTTAAGAATGTTTTTAAGTATACAAATTTTTGTATTTTTGAAAGAGTTTCGTTTTTATGTATCGAATTTTCGAAACTATTCCAAAATTCATTCCATTGTTTGGGGTCTCCCCAAAATTTATCACTCATTAATTTTGGTAATTTCAGCGTACTACTCCCACTAGAACTGGAACTTACATGCAAAATTCCATTACCACTAGACTGGTTTAAATCAGAACTTTGGGGATTCCTCGCTGGCGGTACTGCGGTAACCGCACCTAGAAACTGCTTAATTTGACTACAAGCAATTATACATTTGTCATTGTATTCTTCGCTTATACTACAATCTTCTTCAATTAAGTTAACATCAATTAACTCTTGTATTTCATCATCAAGCGTTCTTAGATTATTTTTCTTTTCGGTTAATAATTCAAACAATTCTCGTAATTCTTTAATCAAATTTTCCTCCCCTTCAATTTTTAATTTATCTTCAATCACTTTAATTAACCTAGTAACAGACGATCTCAATGTGGAACGTTTACGTTTCAATCTATCTAACTTCTCTTCCATTTTATTTAATTTAAATACACCCACGACAGCAATAATAAATACTTACTAATGTACTACAAATAATCACTAAATAATTAATTTAAGATTTCCCTACCTTTATTTGGAATTCCATTGTCACTTGAATATGAAATATCCATTGAAATCGAAACACTTGGATCGAACACCTAAAATCTTCACAAAGCCTTAATTCCTTACGCCGATGCACCATCTAATAATTTTGTGCATCTCCAGATCAGATGATGGTGGTTCAGTGGGTTTACTAATTTTAACACTTTTACATTTTAAAACAATATTTTAATTACTATATACAGAGCGTATTCTTAGGCCGCCGCCTTCAACATGAACAAACTTTATTCTCTTACAACTAAGCGAGCAACAGCGCCCTCTAGCCTTTTTCTTCAAATTACACAACAGACGCTATTTGCAGTTGTCGAGACATGTTTGCGACTGATTATCAGAAAAACTAAACTTGCCTCGGGAAAGCCACTATGTCACGGGATAAAGTTACACGTCTGAAGTGTTGCCACACAGTGTCATCCAAATAGTCTTAGACGCAACATATTTACGCAGTAGTGCAACAAACTTTCTGACTGACCTTACTTACACAATGGCAATAAGCACTTTTAGCCAAGAAATAAAGTAGAACCATGACTTATTTTTCCCTACTATTAAAAAGTTTTTGGTGGCATTTATTATCGAATGATATATTGAAACCAAAACCTTAACCTAATTCAAATAACAAGGATTGTGAAATAATTTTTCATTCGTGAGAAATCAGAAATTAAAATTATGACAATTTAAAATTTACCATAAAATTAAAATAAAGTCACTGCATTCTTCTAAGGAAAGATATTTTATCCTCCATCTAAATTAGTAAAAACCGCTATGAAATGAAGTTACATATGGTAGAAGCCGTATGGAGACACAATATGAAAAACTGATTGAAAAAAAGGCAGTTATTTTCTGCAAACATGGTGCAACTTAGAACCTAACATAAGTATTAGTGTTAAATCTTACTAGATGGCGGCAACCATAAGAGTACATAAAGCTTCATGAAAAAAATTATAATAACAATAATACAGAACAAAGTCCATTATCCGGAATGATCTATAATCCGGACCTCAAAGCCACAAACTTACGCATGTGCGTTTAATGCGCTTGTCCGCTATGCATGCACGTAAAGTGTTTACCAGTGTGCACTTCCGATAGTGAAGAAAGTGACAGAGAGGTTATTGAAAACGAAAAAATTTCAATTGACAAGTTAGTCGGTATTCTCGACAGAGCAATTACAGGACTTGAATAGTGGAACTTTGTAACTGAACAAGAAATTATGTCTGTTTATAGAATTAAAGAGAAAGTATTACCATAAAAAATGAAGCAACTTAAACAACTTACATTGAAAGAAATGCTTAATAAAGTAAACAAATAAATATTAAGCCTTTTTTTTTTTTTTTTTTTTTTGTAAATTTTGATACCCTTTAGATCATAATTGCTCTTTATTTCATAAATTACTGTTTCATATTTTTAATTGTATAATTTCTGCATGCCATCTTACCAGATTTAAATTGATTATCTATAATCTGGAAAAACCCCTAATCAGGAATCGCAGAAGTCCTGACGAATCCGGATTATGGTCTTTGTACCGTATATCATAATAATGTTCAATGTAAACAATGTTGTTTTTGTACATTTCTCTCATTTTTTTTAGCATAAATAGATAGCTGCAGACATGGGGAGGACAGTTCTCTCCATGAACACAATCATCTGTTTCCACCTGAAAACCACTTCAGAGAACTGGACAAATTCATCATCGTGCACATTAAATACTGCGCAACTATTCATGATGCAATATGCACAGGCTGTCACATTTGGTGACTGGCACCCCTTTAACCCTTTGACTTGCGCTATATTATTTAAAAAATTTTTTTAACTAAAAACACTAGAAATCGAATATTATGATCCTAGAGACAAATAATATACGAATTTAAAAAAATCTACTTCTGCCCATTAATCTGTGGGTGGTGGTTTCGCTGTGAAATCAGCGCGCGTCTAGGACTTTGAAACTTACTGAGTTAGTAGGAAAAAATAACTTACCTTTTTCCGTACGCATTTCCAATGAATGACGAAATTTGCGAATAAAAAAAAAAAAATGCATTTAAAAATTGCATCAAATATAAATTTTTTACTTTATTTTACAAAGTATATCATCAGGAAAAAAATTATAATTTATGTAATTTTTTTGAAGCAGTGAAAAGATAAGAACGTACAGAATAAGGAAATTGGGATAAATAGATGGATAAAAGCCATAAATATATCCATGGGTTTTGCATCTTCCATAGAGGTAATTTCGCCAGTTCGGCCATAATCCTCAGAAAATTCGGGAATGGATTTCACTACATTCTGCATTTTATTCCATGTTACATCTGCAATTCTGGAAAGACCTGGTAAATTTATATCATCATTTTCTGACTGATCATCACTTTCATCTTCTATATTTCCATTAGCAGGAGGGAAGGGGGTAAAGGAGTATTTCCTTCTCCTTCACTTTCATCCTCAGAGACCACTGATTCTGGATATGAAGGTAATTCTTCAAGTAACGCTAATGCATCAGTTATTTCTAACCCTTTGTGAGGCATTTTGAATCTCAACAGTAGAAAATAAAATATTGGCAAAATATTTTAAATTTAATTAAATTTTTGGCGATTTCTATTTTTAATTATTCAAAAATATATTTGCAATTTTTTGGAACCCCACAAAATAATTTAGAAAATCACAGTACTAGCATAGAGAGCAAGCATGTTGAAAGCAGAGAAAAATCTCTGGAACGAAAAATATTTTATGGGGGCAGGTGCATGTATTGTTTGGTAATACAATAACTCTGTGATTTCAAAACCCCTTATCTATATCCTTGTGAAAATAAACACTTCTATTTCAAAGCAGCAAACATTACTATAAAGAGCAGTGGTTTCAGGGCGCGACCACCGAGCCTCTAGGGGAATGTGAGCATTGTAACGCAATGCTCTAGTGGGGCAGTGGTCGCGCCCTGAAACCACAAAGGAAATACCATAAATATACACAGGTTGTTTATATATGCAGTTTAATTATTGCTGTATTTTTATTGTTTATGATAGAAATAATGATGTGCGATAAAAAAATTTTAAAATTTTAAGTTATTAATATAAATAAAAGGAAGTTATTTTGCCTCACTGAAAATGAATTTTAAAAGGCATCTGATTTAAAATACTAAGACCTAAAAAATGTATAGTTCTGCAGTAATTTTGCGTTATTTAGAGGTAAAAGATAAGTAATCAATCGGTTTTCACTCAAACAGTTTGGAAACAAGAGCGGAAAAAATTTCGAAAATTGGTGGTTTCAGGGCGCGACCACCGCCCCTCAAAGGGTTAATAAAAAAGTACTGGAAAGGCCTTTGCATTGAAAACTGGTTTGCTCCTTTAGAAATCATATTCTTGACATCATTAAGCTGTTACTACTAGTTTATGGCCATTTACAATATAAATTACAGCTTTTTTTCTTTGTATAGTAATTTGTATTCTAAGAATTTTAGTTTTATTAATTAAAGGTGTATTTTTTTTTCTTTTTTTTTTCCCCCAGGGGGTGTATCTTACTTAAACTTGAAGAACTCTTCCCCTAGGTGCTCTGATCAGCAGCAAAAATGGCAAGTATTGTTTACCATTTTACTGTGGGTCATTCAATGAAATATGCTTTTATAAAAGATGATCTGCATCTACTTCTCCATACAACAACATCATCATGATCTAAAAATACTTTCATTTCATATACATATGCATCTTTAACAAAATTATTGGATAAACCAATATGTAATAAAAATGGATAAAAGACAACTAAAGTTTCTCCGAGAAAAATCAGTGTCAGATATAAGAAAAGAAAAACAAATGCCTTAGTATTAATGATTTTACTCAGTTTATCTGAAATTTTTACTTTACAAGAATAAGTTAAAAATTTATAATGTCAAAAATAAATCACACATTTCTAGCAGTTAATACATAGAATGCACGTGAGCAATATTAATCATAAAACACTTGTTTGGCATATATAAGATTAAATCATCCATAGGTTCTCATGATGACTGTATTCATTTTTTCGCAAATCTTACAACTCAGCAGAATTATGCAGAGATGGTTGGCAGCCAACCATGTGTTTTTTAATCACATTTTAAGCATTTTCATTCAAATTTTAATTAATGTTCAGCTCATGCCATTCATATCCACTTTTCGTGTATTTGTCATCAACTCTGCTTTTTGTAAATGTGTATTATTTTCTATAACAAAAGAATAATTACAGATTGTAACAATATAAGATACAATAAAGATAAGGGGTACATTTTTATTTCCTGGATTTTTATTATTTTCAGTGAAGGATTTCAAAACAACCAAAATCAATGCTTATTCTAACCAGAATTTTTCTCCATCAAACTAAATCTGTTTAAGTTACTGCAAATTTCTCTTTCAAGATGGGCAGAAATAGTGTTATGTTAACCCTTTGACGCGCACGATATTATTTTTATAATTTTTTTTAACTAAAAACTCTAGAAATTGAATATTATGATCCTAGAGACAAATAATATATGAATTTAAAAAAATCTACTCTTGCCCATTGTTCTGTGAGTGGTGGTCGCACTGGGAAACCACCGCGCGTCTAGGACTTTGAAACTTACTGATGTAGTAGGAGGAAAAAACTTACCATTTTCCACACGTGTTTCCAATAAAAGACGAAATTTACGGATTTAAAAAAAAAAAAAATGTATGTAAGAATTGCATTATATATAATTTTTTTACATTATTTTACAAAGTAAATCGTCAGAAAAAATTAAAAAATAAACATTTATGTAATTTTTCTATAACAGTGAAAATATAAGTACCTACATAATAAGGACATTTGGATAAATGGATTGAAAAAATAAAATAAGGATAAAAAAAGAACTCAGTGTTTTCTTTTTTTAATTTCAAAGAACATATTTTTTGTGTGACACCGTTCAAAGCATGCTTTGTCTTTTTGGCACATGCATAGACCCACACTGCACGTTTCACACATACATCTTGTTCTATGAGGTTTCTTCCTTGTGCTACAAAATGTACACTGCCTGGATTTAAATTTCACTGGTATATGTCCAGCGTTATTTAGTTTCTTTTCATCTGGCACATGAAATTTGTGGTTTTTTATGTTAATGGGGGGGGGGGGGTCTTGATCTTTTTGGCTTTGTACAGATCGTTCGTTTCCCATTCATACTTATTTTATTCGTATTTCGTCCCAAAATATTCAGAAAATATTTTTAATTTAAATGAAATTTTTACGCAATTTCTATTTTTAACTATAGCAAAGTATATTTGTATTAAATTTAAACCACAGGAAATAATTTATAAAATCACAATACTAGCTTGGGGAGCAAGTGTGTTGAAGCCATAGAAAAGTATTTGGAAAAGAAAGACCTTCTCACTGAGCAGGTGCATGTATTGTTTAGTAATAAAATAACTCTGTGGTTTCAAAGCTCTTTATCTATATCTGGGTAAAAATAAACATTCCTATTTGAAAAGCAAGCGAATGCCATTGAGAAGCAAATGCCAGTGGTTTCAAGGCGCGACCACCGAGCCTCTAGAGGATTGTAAGCATTGTGACACAATGCTCTAGTGGAACAATGGTCGCGCCCTGAAACCACATAGCAAATGCCATATATAGAGAGGTTTTTTCTATATATGCAGTTTAATTATTGCAATTTTTTATTGTTTATGATAGAAATCATCATGTGCGATGACTAACTTTTAAAATTTAAAGTTGTTTATATTAATAAAAGGAAGTTATTTTCTCTCATCGAAAACGAGTTTTATAAGGCATCTGATTTGAAGTATTAATACAGTCAAAAGTCGTTAATTCGAACACGCATAATCCGGAATGATCTATAATCCGGATTTCAAAGCTACAAACTTTCTGCGCATGCGTCGCATTGACGCATGCGCGTAAGACATTTACAGCTGCGAATATGCGCGTGCGCATGTGCGTAATACATTTACGCTTGCGCGTTTAATGTATAACGGACGGTATAAGCTAAGCTAAAATTATCTAATTCAGTTAATGTTGCAGATTGCGTTGTTCCTTAATCTTTGAATTGGATCTGGCTTATTATTTTTTGCAGACTGTTAGAGCAATTTTATAAAAGTAAGTTTGAACTTTCAATTATGTCAAACAGAATTTCCGATATGTATTTACTAATATGTAAAAGATCTACAAAGCGAAAGTATGTTTAGAAGTCCATTAAACAAAAAGTGGAATTGCTGCAAAAAATGGATAAAGGCATATCCTTCGTTTCTCAAACCATTCCGAAATCTGTTTATCAATTTCACGCTGCTCTACGGCCCAGGCGGGTAAACGCCGAAACGCCGCGGCGCGCAATCAATTGGAATTGTATCTGTCAGCACTATCCTCATCTTCAGGCAAATGTTTTTATTTTATTTCGCTTATAATTCCTTACTAAATGTAGTATTTAAACTCAATGTACTCCGTC
The DNA here is from genome assembly GCF_044657685.1 of Stegodyphus dumicola. NCBI lineage: Eukaryota > Metazoa > Arthropoda > Arachnida > Araneae > Eresidae > Stegodyphus > Stegodyphus dumicola. The sequence goes on from NC_140771.1 coordinate 105,433,890, forward strand.
TTTGATATGATTTAAATCAAATTCCTCGTCATTATAATTCGCTTCCAATAAAGAAGAAAGTGATACAGAGGTTATTGAAAACGAAAAAATTTCGATTGATAAATTAGTCAGTATTCTCGACACAGCGATTATAGGACTTAACAGTGGAACTTTGTAACTGAACAAGAAATTATGTCTGTTTATAGAATTAAAGAGAATGTATTATCACATAAAAAACGAAGCAACTTAAACAACTTACATTGAAAGAAATGTTTAATAATGTAAGCAAATAAATATTAAGCTTTCTTTTTTGTAAATTTTAATACCCTTTAGATCATAATTGTTCTTTATTTCATAAATTACTGTTTCATATTTTTAATTTTATAATTTCTGCATGCCATCTTACCAGATTTAAACTGATGATCTATAATCCGGAAAAATTGATAATCTGGAATTGCCGAAGTCCCGACGAGTCCGGATTAACCTCTTTTGACTGTACCTAAAACATATATGATTGTACAGTCATTTTGTGTTATTTAGATGTAAAAGATCAGTAATCAATTCCTTTTCACTCAAAAATTTCGGAAAAAAGAGGAGAAAAAAAATTCAGAGAATGGTGGTTTCACTGTGCGACCACCGCGCGTCAAAGTTTTAAAGCAATCTGCTGTATTTTCACCAAGAATCTTATAACACTTCTGTAGATTTCTGTCAATGATTAAAATGAGCATTTAGTGATAAATAATGAACTTCCCTCAGACTCTTTAACAAGCCGCATAGTGCCAAAATTAAAAGTAATTTTCTCCAAATTACAACAGATACAAAAGGCAAATTTACACAGTCAGTAAAAACCAAGGTTAAGAACAGTTCACATGAGTATCATTAGCTCACTATGGTAAAACAAATGAAAATGTATCTATTGATTGACATCAGTGAAGATCTTTCTTCTCAGAATAGCATAGGAATCTTCACTGATTTGAGCTGAATGCAACACTTTCATAGGTGTGGCAAAACTGTCTTTTTCAGTAACAAATATTATTAGTGTAATAGCATAATAGTTGATGCACATTTTGAAATAGAATTATGCACCAATAACCAGGGCCGGACCATAGCATAGACAAATATCTAGAGCCCAGATTTTAGAGGGCCCAGTCAAAACCGTCCACTTTGAAAAAAAAAAAAATGTAAACATAAAATAAAAGTTTCCTTTTATTTCACAAAATAAATAAAAGTTTATCCATATGCTCAATTTTAATTTAATCTAAATTTACTGGTTTCTTTTTTTTTTTTTTTGAAAGATGCACTGATATAAATGGTCCACTGTACATGAACAACATTTCGCTAACTAGATGATCTGTAGGTGAGGTGTGACACGTGATATTGGATGTGTATTACACCCAATATCACACGTCAAAAGCAGAAGTCTTGTAAAAATATTAAACACAGCAACAGTAAAAGACAAGGAATATGTATTGAATATGAACATAGATGTTCTTTGGTAGAGAGACGATTTTTGGCTCTAAATATTAAATTTCTGGAAGTGATTAGTTAGTTGAAGTAGCTTTTTATATAATAAATTGTATCAATATTTTATACAAAATGAATTATCGTCATGCTTCCAGTGACGAAAAAACAAAGCATAAAAAGAAAATGCAGGAAGAAACAAATAAACAAACAAAAGAAAAATGCTTTGTTTAACAGTAAATACAAAAAGAGATATCATTGATGTGAAAGTTAAGTCTGAAGCAAAGATTACAAGTTGGTGAATATTCTGGAAACCAGGAAGTACACGGAGAAATGACAGAAAGCAATGAAACCAAAACTGCAGTAATAGAATTGAAAAACATAGAAGGCATACCAGATATTGTACACGAAAACCAAAATGCAAGTGACGAAGAAGAAATTCAAAACATAGAATAGATTACCTCACACCATTAATGATACTTTAGTTTTGGAAAATTTGGACATTTCTTTGCGGCCTTGAAATTTAACAACCGACATCAACCGACATGCAACATTATTTGATTAACCCTCTAACTGCTGTGAGTGGTCTGAGAGACCGCTGAGGATTTTCTAATGTCGTTTCTACCCCTAAATTGGTGAATGGTGACTGTCCTTCCTTCTACCTCCCAAACCCATCCCACAAGGTCACATATCCAGTTTCACACTACTAGCTTTATTATGGTTTCAGTTATCACGTTTTTTACTTTTTAAGGTGTCTGGGAGATCGCTCACAGCAGATGCGTACCAGTTTTAGTGACGACAGATGTTATTTATCGGATACTTGTTTTTTGTAAAAGTGATAGATATGGCTTCAGATTTCACAAGAAAACATCCCGTATATCTCACTCAAAAAGAAATTGAATATCTTGTTAGTATTTTTGACATAGAATACTCTGATTCTGAAGAATCATGTAGTATTCACAGCAAAAGCAAAAGTTTCTGCAGATGAATATCATAATTTTTCTAATGACTGTGAACAAAATGATAATTTTTATGGAAAAAAGCACTTCAAATGCAGCAAGAAAGATCCAAGTCGGACGATACGAACACAAAAACATACCATAATAGTTCAGCCCCCTGGTCTGAAGCATCCTGCAAAAATAGGCTCTAGAGCAGAGCCCTAAGATACTTGCAATTTATGTTCATACATATTGTTTGAGTCATATCCTGATGCTACAAAACTGAAAAGAAGAAACTTGTATCCTTTTATTAGCTAATCAATTTATTAAACCGCATCTGAAAGTTGCGATAACTCCAGCTTTTTTTTGCCAAGAGAACTGAAAATAACAATTAGAAGAATCCATGGACAGAAGGAAATTAAGAGAATGGATTTATCAAATCAAGAAGACAAATTAAAAGAAAGAAACACATGTAGTGTATGCCCACCTTGTAAGGAGAGAAAAACAGCATACAAATGCTTGGAATGCAAGGAACCAGTGCGTCTTCCGTGCTCTCAAAAAAAATGTGTTTTGACTATATATCATCTTATGATTCATCCTTGTAAACAAAGATATACTTATTAATAATTAAATTCACTGTTGTAGAATTATTGTTTAATTGACAGTAATAATTAATTAAGTCACATATTTTCATGCATGTTTAATAAAATCTTTGTTCTTTAAAAACTTTGTTCCTTAAAACGAAGAAAATAATCATATTTTTATATGAATTTAACTGCATAAAATCAAATAATTTATGTTTTAAATACATTTATTTAAATGAATCATAATTCCATAAATATGCATAAAGTATCTACAGTCAAAAGTCATTAATCCGGACTCGTCGGGACTTTGGCGATTCCGGATTATCGATTTTTCCGGATTATAGATCATCAGTTTAAATCTGGTAAGATGGCATGCAGAAATTATAAAATTAAAAATACGAAACCGTAATTTATGAAATAAAGAACAATTATGATCTAAAGGGTATCAAAATTTACAAAAAAAAAAGCTTAATATTTATTTGTTTACTTTATTAAACATTTCTTTCAATGTAAGTTTTTTAAGTTGCTTCGTTTTATATGATAATACTTTCTCCTTAATTCTATAAACAGACATAATTTCTTGTTCAGTTACAAAGTTCCGCTGTTCAAGTCCTATAATTGCTGTGTCGAGAATACCGACTAATTTGTCAATCGAAATTTTTTCGTTTTCAATAACCTCCGTGTCACTTTCTTCACTATCGGAAGCGAATTATAATGACGAGGAATTTGATTTAAATCATATCAAAGATGGAGTACATCGAGATGAAATACTACATTCAGTAAGGAATTATAAGCCAAATAAAATAAAAACATCTGCCCTGAAGATAAGGATAGTGCTGACAGATCAACTTACAATTCATTGCATGCCACAGCGTTTCTCCCCCTGCAAGATGTTTTCGATCAAATGAAGAACTTTTACAGAAGGAAATGCGAACTGGAAAAATGCAAGAACACGAAAATTCTACTGTTCATAAATATTCACATTCGTTAAATCTGATAGTAAGTAGAGCTAATGAATCATGTTTGCAAGCAATAACATATTTTAATTTATTGGAGAAAGTTTATACATTTTTTTCGGCATCTACTCCTAGTTGCAGTACTTTAAAAAAATGTTTTGCAGCAAATAATAAACATTTTACAATAAAAAAAAAAATATGGACTACAAGGTGGTCTCTTAGAGCTGATACAGTTACAGCAGTTAGATCTGGGTTCAATGAAAAAAAATGCTCTACTTGATATATCTTAAGATGAATCTCAGAAATGTTCTGTAAAACTGGAATAACGAGAAATAGCAAACAAAATTAATAATTTAGAATTCATTTTTTGAACAGCTATTTGGGATAAAAATATGTCCACAATAAATGCAAGCAGTATATCCTTATAAGACGCTATTATGCCAATCTTGTTTGCAGCAAGTATTTTTGACAATTTATTTAATTACATTAATGATTTAAGAAACTTATTTTTGGAAATAGGAATGGGGACATTACATGCGTCAGAAATAAAAGCTTTTTCCAATACTCATTAAATGTCGGGAAAATGGAAAGAATTTTTTTGATACAGTTCATCATGATAAGGACGACAAAAATTCATGCAATCAGGGTCAAGAAGCCTTTTAACGAAATTGCTTTTACATAATATGTGACAAAATATCTTTTGAACTAAAACTATGTAGCAAAAGTTACAAAGACATTAATGAGATTTTCAAAATATTTCATATAAATTCAAATGAAAATGTATCAATTGAATCTGAAGATACCACATTACTAAAAAAATGGTACAGTGAAAATATTAATGCAAAAGAATTGGATGAGGAACTGTTACAATTTCTATTACTTTATAAAAGCCGAAACTTAACTTTGCCATCTGATATGCTACGATTTACAAAGACTACAAAAAACTGTATCGACACTTCCAAATATTGAAATCATATGACATATATTTTTAACTTTGCCTGCATCGAATGCATCTGGTGAAATATCGTTTTCGGTGTTGAAACATGTAAAAAACTATTTACAAAACTCATCAAGTCAAACAATTTCTTCAGTTATACTAAACAAAGAACAAAATGCATTGGAGAACATTAATTATGAAGAAATAATTGATAAATTTGCAGAACTGAAAGCCAGAAAAAAAGGTTTTTGAATTAATTTCATAATTATTTTTTTTCAAAACTATGGTTCTGACATTTAACAGAATACATTTTGTTTTCTTAAGTTATGACATACAAACAAAAGCTTCCAATTCTATTGATTGTATTTATACATATTCAAATGCATGTTTATAATTATACTAACAATGGAAACTGTATTAAAGATTTTTGAAAAACTGACTACTTTAGTTAATTATTATTATACACCTATCATTTATTATTCTGTTAGAAAGTTCTCTTAAAAATTATATAACACCCCAGACGTAGGAGGCCAGGCAGAAAAAAATGTCTAGGGCCCTATAATAGGTTGATCCGTCCCAATAACGTAGGCAAAACCATAAAATAATCAGCAAATCATATCATTTCACAGATACAGAACTCTATAATGCATATTGCTTTGATTTAATGCTTAAATAGCAATGGCACAACTAATTTTGAATTTTCAGTTTACTTAATTTTACAGATGCTGAATTAATTAATACATGTACAAATTTCTATGCATTCAATTGCATCATTCACATTTAAATGAGAATGATGGACAGATAGATGTGAAAATAACTTGGAATGAAATAATATATTATAGCATTAAATTTCATTCATATTTTTTATGGATGGAATTTTAGGTGTCTTCTCTGCAAGGATATTTAAATTATCATACATAAAATACATATATATGCTTTAATTTTATGCAAATTTTATTTAAATAATTTAATTACTTCTTAAAACACAAAATAGCACAAATTATTAAAAATGTCATTTCTATCCATTTCAGTTACTTATTCATCATAGAACATTATATGTAATACATCAACAATACAGCTATTCACGTAATTATTTTTATTATATTTATAAATTCTAAGAGATGTTTTGTAAAAAAAAATAGCAATAGAAGTGTTTCAGAGTTTTATAACTACCATTACATATTTTTGAACATTTTCATCTTAAAATAATTTTATTGAATATCCAGATTACATCTTTAGAAAGATGGTAATGTAATACAGAGGAAAAGCAATCAAATAATTCCTCTAACTTACTGCACTCTGTCTCTCATATTACTGTTTTGCTAATGCAAAAGGATTTGGCTTTAAAAACTGCACAGTAAAATTTCAAATTGCACGGTAATGGACAGAATAACATTCTGAATACAGCTGTGGATTTTGAAACATGTTGAATAATTGGCATTATAAAGCACTAATTATCAAATATCATTTTCGCCATTGAAGAAACTCCAGGTCATGACTCCATAAAGTGAACCAAAAAGCTTTGGTGCTTTTCAGTGGATTATTCTGTTTCAGTCAAAGTTATGGCCAGGGGCTGAGATGGTAGTCCAGATAGCAGTTATTGAATCATTTTAAAAAGTTACATCAGCTACAAGTTCCAGTCGTTCTGCATATAATTTTAGAACTCGCATCAGTTTTTATAAAAATAAAAAGCATCAAAACACATCATGCAAGAAATATGGTAGAATACAATCATATAATATTACATATACTTGAAGTAATCTAATATACACAATACCATAAACATGGTAATGCATAAAAAACTCTATATCATGAGTGACCCTGAAATTTGAATCTATATCAGCTATATCACATTTGATAATCAAATCTATATCACATTTGATCAAATTCAGCTTATGTGATATTAAAAATACAGTAACATGCTGATTAGAATTGCATTCAAGGCTAAAATTTAAATTCACCAGAGATATGGAGTGAGTTCTATGGTTTATAAGTACAAAACTATTAAAGATGCACAGAGTATTGGTAATTTTTGTATATGCACACAAAGGTATCACCAAGTAGAGGAAGATGCCTTAATGAAGGATTCTCTAAGAGAAACTGCCTTGTATCCATATGATACATAAAGAAAACCATGAAAACTCCCATGTAGCCAACCCATTCAACAGGAATTGAAACTGGGCTGAACCATCAGCGTTCAACAACTCGCCACTGGTGGGCATTGGTTAACTGATGTGCAAACTTACAAATAAATTATATTCAAAAACACTCTTTACATAAAATACAACAAGTATTATTATATGTAATAAAAATGAAAATAACTGATACAGTTCCTTCAGTACAGTAAATGCAGGTAAGTTATACTATGCATTGTTTGTATAATGCAAACAGCATTGCTACATGTATAAAAACATTACACATGAGTCCGAATGTACTAAATAAAAGTTATGCAATCCATATAAAATGCAATGAGTGTTAAAAAATAGAATTATAAATATTGTGTATGATTAATGTAATGCCAGGCTATCATAATTCTTTATGCTTTGGCCTTTCTTATAGTACTTACATACTATGAGGACTACCTTGGCAACACTTGCCGATAAAAATCTTTATTGCCATTATTTGGTTTATGTTTAAAAATTCTTTATAAAATAAAAGCCCTAATTATAAAGGAACAAAAACTTAAAAACCAAAAATCCCAAATATATATATATATATTATAAATAAACATATACGGTCAAAAGTCGTTAATTCAGACACCCATAATCCGGAATGATCTATAATCCGGACCCGAGTTCAACAATGTTCAACTTCTATCTGTATGTCTGCGGATGCGTTGTGGTCACGTGGTAAAAAAGGAGCAATCAGGTGTTGTCACCAACAATTAATGGCGGCAGAAGTAGCGATGTACGCTGGCTTAGAGAAAGAATGTTTTACTAAAAAATACATTATAGCTGAATTAACATTATAAAGAGAAATTTGCGTACTGAAAAAGTCAGCAATCAGCTGAATTCAGTTAAAAAAAGATAAGAAAAATAAGACAACTGCAACTACAGTACTTGTTCGCAGATAAAATCAGGCGGCCAAGAAATTCACTTCAAGAAAATCAGCAGCCAAAACTTATAATTTCAAGTCCATGAAATAGCAAAATTTGTCCTGACAATTATTTCCTATTTCTGCATACTCATTTACCTTTAATGAAAATGAATGTCTGACTATATCAAACTGCTGTAACAAATTAGATATGATTAAAAGATTTGTTATTTTTTTCTTTTGAAACAGGTAAAATCTAAAAACGTTAATTACAAATTAAATTTGATAGCCTTTTAAATATTCCACTGCATTAAAGAGTATGTTAAATTTGTATTTTCCTTTATAAATATATCTTTTTGGTTAACATATATTTGTAAGCACATGAAATATATTTTTAGCAGCCTGTTTAACTTCAATCGGAACGCCACTTTAAAAGATAATGTTTTTTGTAAAAAATGTACTAGAAGCTGAAGAACAAACTGGGGAATTTTTCAGACAATAGCACACTGAAATAGGACCAAAAAATTTAGTTTTAAGAATTGATTTACTTAATTATGTATATAAGCCAAAATATACATGATTCCCATGTGATGCTAGCTTAGTGGTAAAGCTGACAGTAATAATGTTTAGTTTTGGGGGTCGTGAGTTAGAATCCCGTACGCTTTTTGCACCCTGTCTGCAACTTTCTCAGCTTTTTGTTCCAATTTGATCTATATTCGTGTTTTATAATTTATTTCTATTATTATATGCGTTAAATATATTGTTTTATTTATGCTTATTTATTTAAATTTCCCCACGCAAAAATGTTTGAAAATTTTATAATACTAATTTAAAGTATACCCAGTACATATATATTTGAATTTAACAAGTAGTCTCTATTCGTAAAAAGCAAATTTAAAGTTAATTAAATTTAAATGAAATTTAATGCAAATAAATAAAAGATTAATTATTGCTGTGAACTAACTAATCTACAATATCATTTAAATTCTGAGAGCATATGTAAATCAAGTGCAAGTATCAAAATCCATGAATAATTTAAATGATATTGTATATTAGTTCGCAGCAATAATTAATCATTTATTTGTTTGCATTAAATTTCATTTAAATTTAATTAACTTTAAATGTGCTTTTTACGAACAGAAAATGTTTGTTAAATTCAAATTTCATTCCTTGCAGCAATGGCGCAAGAGAATTGTTTAAATTTAATTTATTTTGAAACCCTGTAGATATATATATATATATATATATCTTCGTTTCATTTTTATGTGAATGTATATACATGTGCTCAGACTTTGGGATGTTTGTGTCTCTAAACTTTCATTCCAATTAACATGAGACACTATTAATGCCCTAAACATTTTTTTAACAAAAAATTACTATAATAATTGCTTTTAAATTCAATCCTCTCCAGCAGAAGCGCAGGAATTAATGAAATATTTCCATTTTCTTTACCTAATGTGTGTATTATATAAAGAGAAAAATCTTATTTTTATAACTTCTTCTATAAAAAGAGATATGAATTAAAAATGTTTAAATTAAAAATAATATTTTATGGATTATGCATAAAATATAACTGCCCATAGTGCATTTTAAAACAAACGAGATTTCTAACAAATTGTCCAGCTATGACCCTGAAGTCAGTGGTTTAGTAGCATAGCAAATTTTGTGTAAATATTGTGAACCTTTCTTTACAGTTGCTCTGTATTTTTAACGTACCAACTATTTTTTAATTCCTTTAACTTTTTTATTTTATTTATTTATTTGTTTATTTTTTCACTAACAGTACATTTTACTTTTAATAATATATATATTATTTCATTAATGTTTAAGGTTTCTAGAAACACATTTTTTTTTTTTTAAATTTACTTCAGCTTCTATGGAATTAGTAATGTTCATAATATGCATTCTAACCTTACTTATCTAAAAATTGCTAGCGTACTTTACTTTCGCAGTTCATAAGCAGAAATAAAAATTTCCAGTAACATGAAATTTAGTAAACAAAACTTTTATGCGTTTACGTCAGGATCCATATCAAATCCAAAACAAACAATACTCGCCTAAGCGGGAAAAGTGCTGATGTTCAGCGTCGTAATTTGCGAACTGCTTGTTTGGCGCCAAAATATTACAGTGACACCTAGTGGCGGAAAATGAAAATATTTAATGGATACGCGGCAGTGGAAACACTTGTATGGATGCCGTAGGCGTGTCTTCATTTGACGCAACGCATTAATACGCAGTAGTGGAAACGAGGCTTAAGACCTTTACGGCTGCGAATATGCATGTGTGCAGGCCCAAAATACGTTTACGCATGCGCATTTAATGTATAACGGAAGGTATAAGCTAAGCTAAAATTATCTAATTCAGTTAATGTTGCAGATTGCATTGTTCCTTAATCTTTGAATTGGATCCGGCTTATTATTTTTTGCAGACTGTTAGAGCAATTTTATAAAAGTAAGCTTGAACTTTCGATTATGTCAAATAGAATTTCCGATATATATTTACTAATATGTAAAGGATCTACAAAACGAAAGTATGTTTCGAAGTCCATTAAACAAAAAGTGGAATTGCTGCAAAAAATGGATAAAGGCATATCCTTTGTTTATCTAACCATTCCGAAATCTGTTTATCAATTTCACGCTGCTCTGCGGCGGGGGGACGCCGCGGCGCGCGATGAATTGGAAGTTGATCTGTCAGCACTATCCTTATCTTCAGAGCAGATGTTTTTATTTTATTTGGCTTATAATTCCTTACTAAATGTAGTATTTCATCTCGATGTACTCCGTCTTTGATATGATTTAAATTAAATTTCTCGTCATTATAATTGGCTTCCGATAGCAAAGAAAGTAAAGTAAACAAATAAATATTAAGCTTTTTTTTGTAAATTTTGATACCCTTTAGATCATAATTGTTCTTTATTTCATAAATTACTGTTTCATATTTTTAATTTTATAATTTCTGCATACCATCTTACCAGATTTAAACTGATGATCTATAATCCGGAATCGCCGAAGTCCCAACGAGTCCAGATTAACGACTTTTGACTGTATATATATAAATGGTACAACTCTGATATATGCTCTAATTTCACCAAATGTGGCGATATGTGTTCTGTGCTGGGTTTTAGCGCGGTTGCGTGTTCTATGGCAACCCTGTTGACGTTGAACAATCTTTCGCTGGAGCTCATTGATTCGCGTCTGTGTCTAAGAAGATGGGAGGGACAGATAAAATGGTAGAAGTTGTTGAATTGAAGTTCGGCAAAAGGAAATATCATTGTGGCCATCCTGTTGAGGGGTAGTGGGTATTTGGAGGTGTGGAAAGAGGGTCTGGGAGATTATTTTTAATGGCTGTGAATGATAGAAGTAGGGATTTCTGATTTTATTTATTTGTGAACCATAGTATTAATTTTCTGGAGTGTGTCTGGCTGTCATGTAAATATGATAGTGATTACGTGGCGGCATGTTAAAGGCGGTATGAAATTGGTATTTCTGCTGCTCGAAAAAGCATTAATTCATGGTAAGTGCATTTTATTTTATTCTTGCCCTTATTTTGTAGAATGTTATGTTCATTGGTTATTTAGTATGAATTTCTGTCGTTATTGTTGTTTTTGAAACAGAACGCTGTGTACAGGGTATTATATGAAATTTATTGTTATTATGTTATTTTACTAAAGCAAGGTGTGCGTAGATCGTAGATTCGTTCCTTGCCTAAATTGTGCAATTCGTAGATGTTTTTTTAAGTTTAAACAGGATGCTGTGTACATGGTATTCTTTGAAATTTATTGTCACGTTAATTAATTTGAAATTTATTGTTGTTAAGAAACTTTACGTTTTTGCCATCTAAATTTTTTGTTTTTGTTTCGGATTTTTAGCTTAAATCGTGTGTTCAAAATGTTGTTTTTGCATGTACGAAAACCGTGTTTTTGGAGACATTTTAGGCTTAAAGTTCGAAATATAGACAAAAAATTTAGATAGTAATATGGCAGCGTGAATTTTCTCGCCAAAAATGTTTGGCGAGAAATTTGGCGACTTGAGGGTGCATATCAGTGTAGTTCCATATAAACTATATAATAAATACAAATTAAAAAATTAAAATTAACTAACTTAAAACTGGTTAAAAGAAAACGTCAAAGTTAATGGTGAGGAAAGTGGTGGGAAATAAGTCGCTGGTGGACACCATTAACTACTAAGAAAAGGAACCTGTTGAATTATTAGCACTACACATACCAGAAATATTATATCAATAGCATATGTGGTATGTGTAAGCAATAAAAGAAAATAAAAATAGTACACTATACAGAAAGCAACATGTCAAAAATCCATAATTCACCTTGCTAAATCATTCAATTGCATTATTATAATTAAAGTTATCAGCTGTGGATAACTTAGCTACAATAATTTAGAAGAGGTAGTAAGCAATTTCTTCTGGAATCCGAATTTTTATTATTAATGCTTTTTTTTTTCTTTTATATTATTCACCAAATAAAGGAATACACAGCATGCATTTAAACTTGACACTATTACATAAAATATTCGATATATAAATACTTACTATTTTTATGAAACATACATATAAAACCTTAAAACATTAAATACTCTTACAGTAAATGCCAATGACATAATATTTCAAGTACAGGGAATACATGCAAAGATTAATACATAAAACATGCATTAAGACCATAAATATAAAATACTTTTCTATCATACATAGCACTACTATTGGTTGATCTTTAGATTATGGTAACTTGGCGATTTTTTGGCGAAAATTTGGCGACCAACTCTCCTACAGCAACTTTCTATTTTTTTTTTTTTTCCCGCCGCCATTTTCTCTTCATGAAGTAAAGACATGTTTCTTTTCTTCTTATCTACTGAACACTTCTTCCAACAATCTACTAGCCGAATTACACTTATGCTAGAAATTTTATCTAACAAAACTGCTTAATCATGACAAATATTCACTGCAAAATTGGGAAAAGTGCACAATAGCAAACTCCTTGCGCGTTTTTCAAAATAACACATACACATAAACCATGTACACGTCGACTTATTTTTACTTAAAAAAACATCCCAGAATTGCACAAAAATGGCATTGCGCACACTCTTCACTATATCCATGTACACTGCTATTTTCTCATAAATTAGAAAAATTTCACGAAAATGCATGACAATTTTCTAAATCTTTAAACCCGGTAAAAAGAACATATATGAAATTACCTGATCGCGAAAAAGTATATACCCTTTCCAAGGATGAACATTTCCACGTACAAAATAAATAAAATATCCAAAAACTTTTCCCTCTAAATTATCTATTATAAACGTCACCTGCGAATTTATAACGCAAACATTAAAAATGGTTGCAAATATTTAAATATTTTCCAAATATGAACATTTCCCTGTATAAAATAAATAAAATATCCAAAAACTTTTACCTCTACATTATCTATTATATTACAAACGTCACCAACTAATTCATACCGCAAACATTACAAATGGTTACAAATACTTAGTGTCAAATATTTAAATTATTTCCATGCACGTTTACTTCAACTGAAACGTATACCAAATTGCTACAAACATAAAATTCACAAAATAACTATCATTTAATTAAAATATAATTAAATTCAAAAACACTACTTAAAATATAAAAATCATTGCTAATAACAATTTTCCAATAATACCATATTATTTTATTTACTCCTTACATTTAGAACAATGCATAAAAATAATATCCTCAAATAATTAAAAATACTAACTTACCTAATCTTCTTCAGAATCTTGATTACGTGTCCGATAAACTTTTCTTATTTCCTCTGCTAAATAAAAAGCAAGCGTATGTGCGCCTGTTTCAGGATCTTTAAAATCATACTTACAGTTCACAGCAAGGTACCAGGTAAAATAAATAACTTAATAAAACATCTTTACTTCTATCTCGCACAACTTTAAAGAAACACTTATTACTACCCCTTTCAATCCCACTAAATACCCATTTCGAATTCACTTTAGTTAGGGCCATGGAATCCAAAAATTAACGAACACTGTTTCACACAACACAGAATAAAGCTAAATACAAAATTTCCAGATTTTTTCCCGATTCCCCCCCCCTTTTCCGATTAAAGAACTGTAATTCGTCCATTAATATCAAATGACATATCCCATGATCTCTCATTTCCCTCACACAAAATAATGCGTAATCGGAACTGAGTACTGCTCACATTATTACCAAAGTCCCGGGTAGTAACCTTTATCGCCTCCAAAATGTCGCCAAACTACCAGTTACCATATTCTAAAGATCAGCCCTACTATTTAAATACTTTAATGCTATTACTGCTTTACTGATTACACTAAGAAACTACAAACATATTTAAAAACTAGCGACTCAAAATTTTATGCCATTTCTGTTTTGAGCTACTATTAAATTATTTACACATAAACAGGACGAAATGTTGGGATTTCATCTAAATAAACACACAAGACACTCATTAAGATTTCTGTGTGAAACGAGTACTGCAGAAGCAATCCATCTGTAGGGCTCTAGCAAATAAATAAATTTGGATCTTACCAAATTAGATTCCAAAGATTAGGGACAAGCTGGTGCAGCTTTCAGTACCAGTATAGTCAGACAGAGAGTTAGGTAAAGAATAAATAGCCTTAATTTGAAATTCTTTTATTTCAACATTTAAATATTACTATACTACATATTTTCCAATTCTTCTAAAATTTACTTTTACAACTAAAAATGAGTACCTTTAGAAGTAGCTAAATCTTAAATGGCAAATTCTGTACTATGTCTGAGAGATTTTTGGTGAAATAATAAATTACTGGACGAGATATCCATAATTAAGACTTATTCTTCATAGTCAACAATACATTAGATACATTTCAACTCCAAATATTCAAATTTTGATTTTGCCAATAAATAGCAAAATATATCTTAAACGGAAACATGAAATCATCATTACAAGGAAGGGGCTAGAGAAAACTTCAGTGACGTCACAGGTGAATGAGCCTTTGGCTTTTCATTTATTTACCCAAGTGAGTTAACCGTTCTTCTATAAGTCCTGAGTAAAAACTATACATAGCAATAATTACTTAATGTCAGTTATTATATTTAAAGTTAAAGGTTTTTGGATAAACTTATAATGAAGTATTCTGCAATTTTGTTAAGAATATATAGACATACACATGCTATGTTCATACAAATATATTTAAAATTTATATTCTGATATAAAATATACTTTGATAAACAAAACTTTTCCAGAAATTTAAATTATATATCTAACACAATGACACTTTCTTTTTAATGAAATGTTTTAATATTAACATTTCATTCAAAAATGACAAATCATCAAAATGCTAAATTTAAAAAAATTACAATACGAGAAAATAATTGCAACATTTTTAAAAGGCTAAGCTTAGAACTCTCATACCACTCAGCTGAAAGATAAAACATGGGAGTGAATTATAGCTACAATGCAAGTATATTCAATCTTGTGTTCATGCATGTAGCAGTCATTTACCCCCTCCCAACAGCCTGACTGCTCATTAAAGAACACGCACAAAGATAATTATTTTTAAAGCTGCCCCGCTAATGATTCAGACATGGTTACCAACAGTATCTCAACAGATGGGTGTGTTGAAAATCAAAAGCTAATTACATGCATGTTACAGATGTAAATTACTGAAGTAAAGAATTCATTTTACCTGTAAGTGTTGATGAGTTACTAAACTGTGTGACTGGCTGTTCAGTCATCTCATCTTGAAGATTGTTTTTATAAACTTCCGAAAGCGTCTCACTAGTCTCGGAACTATGAAAGATTGTAGCTTCCACATGGGGTTCCAGCTTGGGGCCTCGGTTAAACTACCCTGAGACATCCACACACTCAAACAGATATCATTTTAAGGGAATGTGAGAAACCTAAATGCAATGTAATAAATCTAAAACTTTCTAAACCAGCAGCTACAAAAATTAGTATATTACTGAAGAGATTTAATGATAATCAATGTGAATATTTTTAATTAAAATATATAATTATTTAAGTGACTTGTAATCATTTAAAAATTATGATTATTGTTAGTAATGTATACAGGTAATGACTTACAGGAACAGAAGTCTTTATAAAGAATGTTCTTGGAAAATTTGGCTCATATTTATATCCAGTTTATATCAACGTGGGAAACAAAAACAAAAGGAAAAAAAACATGCAGCCAGTCCATTAACCAGGTTTGAACCCAAATCAAACTACCAGAGCTCGGGAGTCTTATCCTTTTGGAAATTGGTAGACATTCAGTTATTTTTTAAACGATGCTTAATGCTTAAATTAGCTTAAATATATATAAAATGAATGGGAATTTTTCTTCATATTGTCAGCAATATTTTTTAATTACCTGGCTTGAATTCATAGCTCATTTAGGAAGTCTGAATATTATGACTTCCATTTCCTTTTAACAAAAATAAGTAATAAATAAAATAACAAAAATAAGTAACCCTTTAAAATTCCACATGATGCTTAAAAATTATCAGATAACAGCTTTCATATCTTCTCATTTCTATAATAATTTTATAAGTATTTGATCAGATTATAATAAAATGACAGCCATCAGCATTATATGCCTAATATCCAAAAATCAGAAACTTACATAAAACCATCCTTTAACAACATGTGGCATTTAAAATATTGTTTCTACATACCAACAGATGGATAATTTTTCAGTATTAACTGCATGGATTAGTTGCAAGCCAATAAAAACAACAAAAGTTTTATATTTCATTATCCAAAGTTTTGAATGTTATTTTATGTGCTTGTTCAGTATCTTGCAAATAAGCTTTCAATTTCAGACAAACAATTAAGGTAACTTATACCTAGGAAATAACTATACTTTCCATCTAAATATGCAAATAAATCATATTTCTTGGAGAGCTGGAATTCATATCTTCTTACTTCTGTGAAGCCGGATGCTAACATCTTATATTTATTATGAATTCCTGATAGAATACATACAGCTATGGTATCTGATACCTAGGAAAAACTATATTTTCTATCTAAATATGCAAATAAATCATATTTCTTGGACAGCTGAAATACATATCTTCTTACTTCTGTGAAGCCAGATGGTAACATCTTATATTTGTTATGAATTCCTGATAGAATACATATACGTAACAAAGTTTAAATTGGTATTACACATATATCTGCAACAGCTTTTACACTTAAGTACTGCTTTACACAGTTACTGTTACAAAGTATTGTTTTACACAAGACTACTTGCCTCACTTAAGAAGCATCATGAATTTGTTACAATCTTTAAAAATTATCAAATGTTGTAAAATATTTGCTTAAAAATTTTTTATTCGAATGATGGTTTTGAAATTTCAAAGTTATTAAACTGTTCTATCAAATAATAAAGTATCCACAATGCTTTTTAGAAAATAATCTTGCTATCTGAATCTAATTTATGTATAGTGCTTGAAAACTTCAATCCTGAAAGTAAGTATCTCTAGGTAGAAGAAAACAGTTGGAAATTAGCTTTCAGTGGGAGAAGGCAGATGTTCAGTGCAAGCAATTCTACCCTAATTAATATATTTTCTATTTGTACAAAGTATATATAAGCCACATGGTGTGTTACAAATAAATGAGAAAGTTAATCTGAGTGTCATCAGTTGTGTACAAGACACGACACTGGCCATGACTGGATCTTGCAGGATGCTTCATTCAAATGTTAGATTTTATAGATAAAAAGAAGTTTCTAAAATCCAAATTTATTTTATTTTATTAATTTTCACTATTTAAATCAGCTATAAGTCTGCTAATGAACTACATAAGTCTACTAATGAAGAAGAAACACATTTAAATTACAAAAGGAAAAGAAAATAAGAAGAGAGATTTAAAATACGAAAAATTTTATTCAAAAAGGAAAACACACATGAAAGACATTTTAAGAAAAACTGATTTATAATTACAGTGTACATGTGGGAAACCAGAAACTATCAACTTAGGCAAGCTTTGAGCTGCTAGGAATAAACTTGAAATCCAGTTAACCAATGTTTTGTGAATATTCACAAATAAATGTTCCCACATGACAAGTTCAAACAGCAATATTAAATAAACTAATTCAGTATACATTTTTGCTATATAAAATAATATAGCAAAAAATAAACATATGCATTAACAATGGTATTTCTCTTGAATAACAAAAAATGCAAAACTACTTGCATCAAATTTTGCTTGGTAGAAAATATGAGAGATTATGTAGCAAAATTATATAGTTAGCATAAAGAGCAGTGTTGATGCTATTTGCATAAAAATGCTACTTTTTTTTTATAATCGGATTCCTAATCTTGCATTCTGTGTAATAAACTTCATGGAAAAATTAAATTAAAAAAGATCTTGTTTTTAAAAATCTTGAGATTTTAATTACAGAATTATGAGTTTACATTAAAAAAAAAAAAGGAAAATAGTCTCGGACATAAATTTTCAACACAGAGGAATAAATAATTTTACGGTGTAAAAAAAATCTGTTTTTCAAATGAAAACATTATAAAATATAGAGAAACCACACAGTTTAAAGTTATATCTATTATCTATTGTAATGGCAATATCCTCAGAACATAAAGCTGTTTCATCACAGGATTAATAATTCTACAATGTTTAGTTTAGTCATTCAAAGGCTCATAAAGCTATTTCAACAAAGGTTAGTCATTAATATTTCTACAGTATTCAGTTTAGACATTCAAAATTATCTTCTCCAGATTATTTGGTAGAGAAATAATCTTTTATATTTCTTCGCATTAAGTAGACTGACTGAAAATAAAACACTGGCTTCAAAAATGTATAAAAAATAACTACTACTTCATATAATTTTTCCTACATAATAATTTATAGACGTGATGTAAATCATTCAAAATTAATAAAAATTACTATTTTGAAATTTCCATATGTATTTTATTACTCTAGAAAATCATTTGAAAATAGAAATTAGTCATCTTTAATCCAAAATATCAAGGAAATTCTGCTAACCTAAAATACTTATTAAATCATAAAAAAAGTCATAATTATTCCTAAATAAGCAGCTAAAAACTCGCTGTGTAATTTTGAAAAGAAATAGCATTTACTGTATGAACTTTAACATATTCTTTAAAAACTTAATCACACTTACAAAAATTTATTTTGCTTAATATTTCAAATTTTTCATGAAAGGAAGAAAGAATTTTTTTTGTTTTGTTATAATAATATGATGCCAAAAACTGATATTAAACAGAATTATATGACACAAAAAGAAATTCAGCTAAAAAAAAAGTGAATTTTTTCTGCGAAATTTTGTTCAGATTCAAAGGCCTTAACCTAAGAACAATGGCATTTAATTAAATAAAATACTTAATTATTAGACAATGTTCGTTATAGGCCTATGTAATTAAATTCCAAATATATATATACACACTAAGCAGGATCTTTTTACCAAAGAAAGATGTTTATAAAAATATACTCAAAGTAAAAAGATAATAATAATAATAATAATAATAATAATAATATAAAATAAATAAATAAAAAGATTTAAAAAATAAAATAATTCTTAGACAATGTTCATTATAGGTCTATGTAATTGAATCCCAAATATATATATAATAATCTGGATCTTTTTACCACAGAAAGATATTATATTAAAAATATATATATATTCAATGTAAAAAAAAGCAAATAAAATTTTCAAACAATTAAAAAATTACACAAATTACTTTAAGTTTCACGTGAATAACATTTTCAGATTGTTTCTAACTCATGCTCAATGAAAATAAAGAGAAAATATAAAGGCATATTTACATAAATCATTAACACGCTTTTAAGATAAAAACCTAATCTGATCTAGCAGTTCATTTATTAAACTAATATATGTATAAACTGAAATAAATTCACAGAGGTGAGAAGGGGTAGTCGATATCTCAACTAAATAAAAGTACTTATAACAGCATGCAATGTATTATTTAAGAGAAAATTCGATTTGTAAGGAAATGAGACGATACAATGTTTTCCTGCATTTCCATAACTCAGTTTATTTTATTCAGATATATTTACAATTTATATGTTGCAATCATAACAATAAAAATAAATTTCAGTAATAATTATAAGTAAACGTTAATTATAAGTAACTCAAAACATTACGTGAAAAACATGTAACATACTTGCAAACGCAATCTCCATGTGTTTCACTAAGATATAAAATACCTCAAAAGCTGAAATTGGATGAGAAATCTTTACTTAGAATTCCAAATTTCGGAATTAGCATTAATTCTTTCAAAAATTTAGAGGACACATCTAACGTTCTCAAACCAGCTGAGAAAGGTACTCATTTCGTCCGCAAAGGGTAAACTTCCGGTTCGTTGCCAAATTCCAAAACAGATAAGTTTCCTTTCTATTTGAAATTAAACCAAATTCTTATGTTGGTACTCTTGAACAAAAATTTTAATAAACCTGCAAATCCCCCCTTTCTTTAATTTTCGGAGGTAAATATGATTTTATGATTGTCGTTCGAAACAACCATAGTTCCAATTTGCCCAAGCAAGGAAGCTTCTTTGCTATGGATGAAGTACAGTGTCTCAAAAAAGTGATGGGACACTTGCGCTTCACAAAAGGATAATGCAATAAAATAAATTTAAAAAACATGTAAAATTTTTTGTGGGTGTGTTTTATACTTAAATTTAGTAACAATTATTACATAACATACATTTTCTCAAAATATTAATTTAATAAAAATACAATTGTTTAGAACGGAGCAAAAAATGGCTCACATAAGTGATGGGACACCATTAGATACTACTACGTACTAGGCCGATGCTATTCGCACCACCAGTGCGATTAGCCGCTTAAACTATTCGCACCAATATTAAGCACGCACGCGCATTAAGTTGTCAAAGGCGGGTTTCTACCTTGGCGTAGTTTATCATTTTTTAAACGTTGGCGACTTTCAAAAGTTGACAAAGGAAAATGGGTTCCTTTTCTTATAAAAAGAAGGAACACCTTTCCTTTTATTAAAATGTATATAAAAAGGGGCAGATTTTTATGTTCGCAATGTTTATCCCTTTCCTGAACGGTTTGAATAGTTTAAATGACTGATTTGGGGGGGGGACAAAATCTTGTTTACATTTTTTTACTTCTTACAATACATTTAGCTTTAAAGATGTGTTTTGCGCAAACAAGACTTTAATTCATTCGTCTTTGAAAAATTTCGTCCGATAAAAGATACTAAAAATTAGACAGCGGATTTCTGTGTAGAAAATTTAGACATGAAATAAGTTAAAAGCGATTATATCAACTATTAAATTAATTATTCTGTATGCCTGCTTATTTTTTTGATGGAAATACTTGGCATTTTCAGAACACAAAAAGTGCTTTAAAGAACTTTGAAATATTAGAACAAACACATTAATCAATTAAATTGAAATAAATAATGGGATGTAATTTAAAAGACAGAAATAATTTAATGTAAGAGATTTTGATTTAAAAATGTGCACACACAAATGATTTATCATATTTTGCATGGTTTTATTTCATAAATAACTTTGATTTTGAAATATGGCATTTGAACCTATAAACCTGTGTGGATACTGAAAAAGATGAATATATAAGAATATTATCATTTTCAGTAAGTTTTCTTATTTAATAATAAATTCTGATAGTCCTATGCTATAAGAATAGGGTCTAAGTTTGCATAAAAATTCCTCTGTTAAATAAAAGAATTTAAGTAATTTCTGTAGCCTTTTTGTCAATACACTAAAGATTTTTTTAACTAATTACTCGTCCTCGCTTACAATTACAACCATCATTAAATCCCTATTTTATCTAATCATTTTCTGAACATTATGATGTATATAGATTGACCTCGTCTTTGTAACTGATAATTATTACTTGCAAATTATTCTCTTGATGATGAACTATTAACAACCATTTACTTATTGCTGAGTTAGGTTTAACAACCTTTTCTCTCACTACCGCCTGCCTTACGGAAATCGGAGTAAAATGCTGGTAGCTGGGCTGCTTGTGCGCATGCGCAAACGTAGGAGGTGTGAATAGCCTGTTAGCTATTCGCACCGTCGGTGCGATTAGCCACTGCGCTACGTACTACAATAAAAATATTTTTGGTTTTTTTTTATTTTTACTCAAAAGCAATTGGCAATAATTTATAAAATCGTCTGCAGTATTTCTCTCCAGTTTGTTTTGGAATTTTTGTGTTTTTTTAGCTCTGTGCAGCCATGATTGCTAAACGAAAAGAAACTTTGCCTAAAATTCGAAAATTAGTTATTAATTTGCGTATTTGTTTTGGCCTCCTCGGTGATTGCGGTGATTTGTGCCCAGAGGGCGCACCGCACAAAAAGTTAGTTGCGTTGCAGAACGTAAGGGAAGCGGACACGCCAAAATGTCGGGCGTATTACCGCTAATTGAGGTAATTGCATCGTATCTGTCAGGTGGCAGAAAACTAGTATGATATATCAATTCACATGCCAGGTGGCAGAATATGTCTATCATGTACATGCCAGGAGGCATAACGCTTGTAAATATGCCAGGTGGCATACGACTTGTAAATAAATTGTAAATAAATGTACAGTAAAATATCTTGGTGCAATAGACCAAGGAACAAGCATCAACAACCTTCTGATCATTTGGATACGTACACACTTTTTCTGGTGACACCGGACTTGATTTGTGGAGATGAAGAATGGACGAAGAAAATTAGTGAGTTCATGACTGAAAAGCCAGGATTTAACGCGAAGAAATTCGAGGTAGGCCCTTTTTCATTTTTCCAGTTTTGAATAGAATTGTTGAATAAAAATCTTGGTGATTATTATAGTTGATAGAATCTAATGGTAAAATGGAGGCTATGAATAAGGCAAAGAAGTTGCGTACGGTGACGCGTAGCTTAACTACTAAGTTGATGAGTAAAATAGATTCTGCATTGTTAGAAGAGGGTGAAACCGCGGATGAGAAATTAAAAGAATTACTCGAAATGTTACTTGAAAAATCGCAGTTGTTGAAACAATACGATTATGAGATTGAAAAACTTATAATTACGGAACAGGAGTTGGAAACAGAAGTAATTTCCGCGCAGGAATATCAGGAAAGAATTATAAGTTTTAAATGTAAAATTCAGGAAAAATTAAGAAAAAACGCGTGTAAAGTTGAATCTAGAAATTCTAGTGAGGAAACTATATCTCCGAAGTTGAAAACTTGTGAAGTTAATACTTTAAAATTGCCAAAACTAACGATTACAAAATATTACGGTGATCCTTGTTCTTGGCTTGAATTCTGGAATCAGTTTAGTAATTCCATTCACCAAAACGAAAGTCTCAGTTCGGTTGACAAGTTTTGTTATTTAAAATCGCTTTTGGGAGGTTTAGCTTTAAATGCTATTAGTGGATTAACATTTACTAGTGAAAACTATACGGTGGCTGTTGATATACTAAAAAACCGTTTCGGCAGAGATGACCTGCTAATTAATGCGCATATGAATAAATTGTTGAGTTTAGAACCTGTAAAATATTCCGGAAATACGGCTTCTTTGAGGAAGCTTTATGACGATATAGAAATACAAATAAGGAATTTAAATTCTTTAAATGTTACTAGTGGTTCTTATGGACATTTATTATCCCCTATTTTGTTAAAGTTAATACCCGAGAATTTAACTCTAGAATTCACTAGGAAAAGAAGTGATAAACAAAATTTCGATGTTAATGAACTACTAACGTTCTTGAAAACGGAAGTGGAATGTAGGGAAACATCAATGATGTTAGCGCGTTCTAAGAATCTTGATGTAAATGAAGCATCAATACGAAACAAAAGTTCCCATCAAGGTTATCAAAATAAATCTTACATGCATTCTAAAAGAAATATTTACAGTACGAATAAGCAAGATGCTTCAGTATTAACTAGTCGAAGCGAAACTCCCTCTAAACACTTTCAAAAATCGCATTTTAATCCAAATCGAAAGTTCTCTACCCCGCCTAAGAAAGAGAATCAAAATGTCTGCATATTTTGTTTATCTGCTTGTCATATGAATCATGATTGCGCACTTGATTTAAAGGCTCGCCGAAAGGCATTAATGGATCGAGGTTTATGTTTTATTTGCTTTTCGAAAGGGCATCCAAGACGTTTCTGTGCTCATAAAGATGAAAAATGCAGACTGTGCAATGTCCAAGGTTTACATAATTCGTTAATATGTGACGCCGCATCGAAAGATTTAGAGACGGATACTTCCAATCAGACAAAACAAACGCCAATCCCTGAACCTTCTCTTTCGCTCTTATGTAATGAAAATAATAACAAAATTAAACCACCGACTTCCGTTCTTTTACAGACGTTTTCGGCAGCAGTTAGGTGTAAAGGGGAGAACGAAAAGGTATTACGTTGTATGCTAGATTCAGGGTCAACAAAGTCATTCATCTTACGAGAAGTGGTTGATTTACTGGGGTTGAAAATTATTAATAAAGAAGCGCTTATTATTTTCACATTTGGATGCAAAGATGCAAAAGAGCGCTTGTATGATATCGTAGAAATCGTATTGCAAAATGTAAACCATCCCAGTAAAAAGATAAAAATTAACGCAATAGTCATTGATTCTATAACACTAGGGCAAGTAAATGTTCCTTCTCGGTGGATACGAAAGATGGCGTTTGAGAAGGGAATAGAATTAGCAGATGCTGGTACGAGTGACGAAATTCAAGTATTAATAGGTTCGGATTATATTTGGGAAATTTTAGGAGAACGAAACGTGAAGATTTGTAAAAAATTAGTCGCAACAAAAAGCACTTTCGGTTTTGTGATTCAAGGCAAGGACGAAGGATTAAAGTGTAAGGACGCAAGAGTTAATCATATAACCGTTGTAAATGAGGACTTAGATTATGAAAGAGTTAAAAAATTATGGGAATTAGAAGCAATTGGGATAAGTTCGGATAAAAAAATATCTCTATCAGATAAAGAAATTTTAGAGTCATTTGAATGAAATACAACT
This sequence comes from Stegodyphus dumicola, assembly GCF_044657685.1. Taxonomy (NCBI): domain Eukaryota; kingdom Metazoa; phylum Arthropoda; class Arachnida; order Araneae; family Eresidae; genus Stegodyphus; species Stegodyphus dumicola. The sequence continues at coordinate 105,458,769 of NC_140771.1, forward strand.
TACAAGAATAAAAGGTATGAAACTCGATTATTGTGGAAAGAGGGTGTTGAAGGTTTAAATAACAATTATGAAATCGCGAAACAGCGTTTACAATTTTTAAATAATAAGTTTCAGAAAAATAGCGAGCTATATTTAAAATATAATGAGATAATTAATGAACACTTGAGAGATGGTATAGTGGAACGGGTAGATACATATTTAAATAGTAGTTTGAAAACGGGGTATTACATGCCTCATCACGCGGTAGTGCGCGAGCAGAAGGATTCTACAAAGGTTCGAATAGTTTTTGACGCTTCTTCTAAAAGTAAGGGAAATTTATCACTTAATGATTGTTTGGAAAGCGGACCTAATTTAAATCCTGATTTGCTAAATATTATTAATTAAATTCAGGGTACATTCAATTGCGTTTTGTGCCGACATTCAGCGTGCATTTTTAGAGGTAGGCTTAGCTAAAGAAGATAGGGATTTTTTAAAGTTTTTGTGGATAAATGAATAAGGGTCAAATCTCGATCACACTAATCCCAACTTACAAGTTCTTCAACACAATCGAGTTCCTTTCGGGGTCAAGTGCTCACCTTATTTATTAACAGCTACAGTAAGACTGCATTAGAAAAGTATGAAGATGCCTACGAAGAGGCATGCAGTATGTTAAAAGAGCTTTACGTAGATGATTTAATTTCTGGGACAGTTAATGTAAGCAAGGACATGATTTTCATTCTTAGCGAGGCCAGTATGAATTTACGTAGATGGGTTTCAAACTCACCTGAGCTGAATGAACTATGGAAACTTAATGGAATTGACTCTCGTGAAACATCTGAAGACTCTTTGGTACCGTTGAAAGTTTTAGGTCTTATCTGGGACAATGTCAACGATAATTTGAAAATAGATGTATCTCACTTTGAGAAATTACAAAATCTCAAAGTAACTAAACGCATCATTTTAGCAGCATGTGGTATGCTGTTTGATCCCTTAGGAATTATGAATCCATTTACTGTTCGAATTAAACTCTTAATGCAAACTATGTGGGAAAAGGGTATTCAATGGGACGAAAATGTTCCCCTTGATACAGAATTCATATTTCAGGAATGGTTAAAAGAAGTTGAAAAAATAAAGTTTTTCGAAATTCCCAGACAGTACTTCAGTGATATGTGTTGGAAGTTAATAGAAGTTCACATATTTTCTGATGCCAGTCCCAAGTGTTATGGTGCCGTAGCATATTTTAGATTTAAGAAGAAAAATAAATGTAAAACAAGTTTCATAGTATCGAATCCCGTTTGGCTCCATTAAAAAGGGTAACACTCCCTAGGCTTGAACTTTTGGGAACATTAATTTCTGCAAGGATTAGGTTCGTATTTGCAATCGATATTTCCGCAGTTGGATAAAGGAAATATATTTTACTGGACTGATTCCCAAATTTGCATTCACTGGATCAAGGGATCTGCCAACGAGTGGAAACAATTTGTTAGAAATCGTGTGGTAGAAATCAAAGAGAAAACAATTTTAAACAACTGGTACTTTTGCAGTGGGAAGACAAACCCTGCTGATAAACTTACGAGGGGCATGGATGCTGAAGCTCTAATTAATGATAGTGATTGGTTTTCTGGGCCACCCTGACTTTCAGAAGTAGATATTCGACATCACATAAACGAAATGAATACCGAAGCTGACTTGCAAAACGTTAGTGAAGAACGTAAATGTGTTACTTTGAAAACACTTGTGGAATCTACAGAACCGTTACTAAATCTTGAACTGTACGGAAATTTAAACAAAATACTGGGAATAATGGCTTATGTTCTGCGCTTCGTGAACAACTGTAAATCCGTTCGTGAAAAGCAATCTGGTATGCTTACCGCCTATGAGTTACGGAAGGCTTCAGAATTTCAAAGGTGGTTAGCAAATGAAAACATAAGGTGGATATTCAACCCGCCAGCTGCTCCACATCATGGTGGTATATAGGAGGCAGCTGTTAGATCTATGAAGCTGCATCTAAAGAAATGTGTTGGAACTCAAATTTTGACTTATGAAGAGTTTCTAACTCTAATTGCACAAATTGAAGCATGCTTAAATTCGAGGCCAATAACACCGGTCTCCAGTGATCCCAATGATTTGACAGCTTTGACTCCTGGACACTTTATTACAGGGACTTCTTTAACAGCTGTTCCGGAACAAGATTTAACCGAAGTACGAGTGTCTCCATTGCAAAGATGGCAACTAACACAGCAGATGTTCCAAGGGTTTTGGAAGCGGTGGTCTAAAGAGTACCTGTGCCAACTACAGCAGAGTAGCAAATGGAGACAGCCTAGCAAAAATATTCGTCTAAATGACTTGGTTCTCATTAAAGAAGATAATATGCCTTCATTACGTTGGAAACTCGGGCGAGTAATAGAAGTGTTTCCTGGAAGAGACAATAATGTCCGAGTGGTTAGACTAAAAACTGTGCACGGGGACATTAAACGTCCTATTACCAAACTGTGTCTTTTACCAGTTGAAGAACATTAACTTAAGTGTTTGGTTTATATTGAATATGTTTTATTATTATTTTTATTTCTTATTGTACTAATAATTTTATTTGTTTGTTCTAGTTTAACCCTCATAGTTAACGTTTCAATATAGTAATATATAAGATGTTTTGCTAGAAGATTGGTAAGTGTAACATGTAATTTTATACTTTTTGAAGGTCTTTGTATGTTTTCAGTTTCTATATTTTGCATTTACTTGTTTGCATATATTGAAGATTGTATTAAGATGAATGTAATTCATCGGGGGGGGAGGATGTTTTGGGCCTTTTCGGTGATTGCGGTGATTTGTGCCCAGAGGGCGCACCGCACAAAAAGTTAGTTGCGTTACAGAACGTAAGGGAAGTGGACACGCCAAAATGTCGGGCGTATTACCGCTAATTGAGGTAATTGCATCGTATCTGTCAGGTGGCAGAAAACTAGTATGATATATCAAGTCACATGCCAGGTGGCAGAATATGTCTATCATGTACATGCCAGGAGGCATAACGCTTGTAAATACGCCAGGTGGCATACGACTTGTAAATAAATTGTAAATAAATGTACAGTAAAATATCTTGGTGCAATAGATCAAGGAACAAGCATCAACAACCTTCTGATCATTTGGATACGTACAATATTGAACGTGGAAAATCTGTTAGAGAAACTCCTGAAACAGTTAACTCGAGTCATTCAACAGTTTACAATATCATTAAACGATATAAAAAGAATCATATGATTCAGGATGAAAAAAGACCTGGCCGACCATCAAAGCTATCCAATGGAATAAAGCGAATTATTGTTCGAAATATTTAAAAAAATCCAAGAATGAGTGCTCCTAAAGTTGCTGCTGATTTACAAGAATTATATGGAGTAATTGTTAATCCTGAAACTAATAGAAGAGTAATTCCATCTACTGGACATCACGGTAGAGCAGCCTGGAAAAAATTCTTCGTAAGTGAAACGAAAGAAAACTCAGACTGGCTTTCGCTACTGGATATCACGGTACTGGCTACTGGATATCACGGTAGAGCAGCCAGGAAAAAAATTCTTCGTAAGTGAAACGAAAGAAAACTCAGACTGGCTTTCGCAAAATCCAACATAAATAAGAATTCTGATTACTGGAATAAAGTTATATCTGCTGATGAGAGTAAATTTAATATATTTGATTCTGACGGTAGAATCTTGGTGTGGAGAAAACCCTGGGAAGAATTTCGCAAACAGAACTTCGTGCCAACAGTAAAACATGCTGGAGGAGGAGTTATGGTATGGGAGTGTATGTCGTCCGCTGGAGTTGGTAATCTTGTTTTTATTGACAGTATAATGGATCACCCCCCGGGGGTCGACGTAGAGAACTCTGCGAAGCTACTGGCTAGGATCTGTACCTAGGCAGTCTCGGCCACGGGGGTATAAAATTTATGAACTTGGTGGTTCTGAAGGCTCTGGGAAAGGTCACTTATTGGCCGGCCTCGGAGTCTGGCACGTCCTAGCGCGGCGTGGTGCTAGTAACCCGTGGGGTTTTCCCCCGGGGTCGCTGGGTAATGTCCCGCTGCGACTGGCAGGAGCAATTGACGACCGGTGCTGCCTGGTGACGTATCCAGGTGGTGCGCGGCTCTGCTGGAGGGTAATAGTGGAGGTTGAACCTCCACGACGTGCCCGAAGGCAGAGTCGACCTGTAGTGAGATTTAGTTACTCGGAACAGGGAAGCCGAAACCCATAGTTACCCATAGTATAATGGATCAGTACAAGTATATTGACATTTTAAATCAAAATTTGAAATCTTCAGCACGAAAATTGAACCTCCATAACGATTTTAAATTCTACCAGGACAATGACCCCAAGCACAGGGCTTTGAACGTTAGACTCTGGCTGCTGTATAACTGTCCTGAAATAATAAAAACACCCCCACAATCTCCACAATTAAATCCCATAGAGAATATTCGGCAAGAAATGGAATCAAGAATTTGCAAACACACCATTTCTTCAAAACAACAATTAAAATCGGTGCTTCAAGAAGAATGGAGTAAAATCATTCCAGAAATCACAAAAAAATTAGTCGAATCCATCCGAAGAAGATTAAATCATGTTATAAAAGTAAAAGGAAATCCGACAAAATATTAAAACCTTTTAAAAAGTAAAATTTTTGCATAAATATTTGATGGAAAAGTAAGTGTCCCATCACTTAAGTGAGCCATTTTCTGCTCCGTTCTAAACAATTGTATTTTTATTAAATTAATATTTTAATATTTTGAGAAAATGTATGTTATGTAATAATTGTTACTAAATTTAAGTATGAAACACACCCACAAAAAATTTTACATGTTTTTTAAATTTATTTTATTGCAGTTTCCTTTTGTAAAGCACAAGTGTCCCACCACTTTTTTGAGACACTGTAAACTGTCAACCTGGCAGATATTTTCCTTCTCAAATTCCTGTAAACGAAATAGACATGATGTACGTGTGAGTAACACGTGCATACGAAAATATCCCTAACATTAACTAGGAAAGCCGAAATCTTAGTTAAGATAGACATGTTACAATTAATAATCAAATTTAATAAGGGGAATTAACAGTTGCCGGGTACATTATAACGGCTTATGAAATTCAGAGCACAGTACAGATGCGAGTACACAAATTCACATATCTCGGCGAAGCAGAGACGCACACATTCGTTGAAGTAGTTCCACTTGACTGCCGGGGAAAATTCTTCTCTCCCCGTCAGCCTGTAGGTTTGCCAAACGGGTTTACTGTTTCGCCAATTGGCGCTTTTCTGTACAGTTTTTAAGTCCGTGTTTGGCGCTGCCGCTGCATACTCCCTCCGCAGTGTCAACGAAATGTGACATACCGATGCGGGGGTCGGATTAATCGTCCAGAACGGGTGATACAAATGTCCGAAGTTTTTTTCACACTCTTGGAAGCAACTTGAGAAGAGTCCATGGTTACAAAAGCGGGTTTCAGTCTATCTATGGAGATCGTTTGCTTAGTCCCTTTTATTTCGAGATCAAACGTTTTATCTTGTCTTTCTAGCACCTTAAATGGTCCATCATAAGGAGTTTGAAGTGGTTTTCTAACTCTGTCGTGTCGAACAAACACATATGTGGACTCGTGAAGGCGTGGATGAATGAAACATGTTCGCTGGCCGTGGCTAGAAGTCGTGGTCGGGCGGACACTGGCAAAGTGAGATTTTAAATCCTCCACAAACTGTTTGGGGGACGCATCCGGAGGTGTCGGATTGAAAAATTCTCCTGGGAGACGGATAGTCTTTCCATACACCAGTTCAGAAGTGGTTGCTCCTATGTCCTCTTTGAGAGCGGCGCGGAAACCCATCAGCAGCGTTGGAAAGGCAGCCACCCAGTCACCGGTATCGTACGCTTTTAAGGCAGCTTTCAAAGGACGGTGGAATTCCTCGATCAGTCCATTCGCCTGTGGGTGGTACGGAGACGTCCTGATCCTCTTGATTCCCAATAATTGGGAAAGGGCTCGAAATAAGCCGCTTTCAAACTGTCGCCCTTGGTCGGTAGTAATAACAGTCGGACAACCAAATCGAGTAATTCAGTGGTCATAGAAAGCCTGTGCTACTGTGCGTGCTGTTATGTCTGGTATGGGTACTGCTTCGGGCCATCTAGTAAATCTATCTATCATAGTTAGACAGTAATAGTTATTTTGAGAAGGAGGTAGGGGACCAACAAGGTCAAGGTGGACGTGATCAAACCTCTGTGATTGGTCTGGAAACTTCATTAACGGGGTTCTAGTATGCCTGCTTACTTTTGCTTTCTGGCACGGAATGCACTGCCGTGCCCATTTCGCGCAATCTTTGCGGATGGAAGACCAAACAAACCATGAACATACTAACTTTGTTGATGCGCGAATGCCGGGGTGAGACAATTTGTGCAAGGTGGTAAAAACTTTCTCACGGAATGCCGGAGGAATGTAAGGACGGGCGTTACCTGTTGACACATCGCAATATATCGGTAAGCTACAATTCGGTAAGGTAACATTTTTGAGATGTAGAACTTTTGACTCTTTAAGCAATGTTTGTAATTCTGGGTCGATTTCTTGCGTTTTAGCGATTTCCTCATAGTCGATAGGGTTAGGCATGCTTATTGCTTCTATACGCGAAAGTACGTCGGCAGCGATATTCTCCGAACCTTTTATATGGCGAATTTCAGTGGTGAATTGTGAGATAAAGTCTAACTGCCTAGCCTGACGAGGTGAACACTTATCCAAACGCTGTCGGAATGCATACGTGAGCGGTTTGTGATCGGTGATTAAAGAAAAGTTCCGTGCTTCCAACATATGCTTAAAATGCCTAATAGCAGCATAAGCTGCCAATAGCTCTCGATCATACGCACTATAGTTCCTTTCCGCCTGCGAAAGCTTTCGTGAGAAAAATGCGAGAGGCTGTAAATTTCTATCAACTATTTGTGATAGCGTTCCACCGATCGCGAAGTCTGACGCATCAACCTGTAAAACCAACTGGGCATCTTTCTTCGGGTGTGCCAAAAGAACAGCATTAGCGATTAGCTGTTTGCACTTTTGAAATTCACTCCGCGCTTCCTCAGACAAATTCAGGATTGTCTTATCATTTTTCTTAGCCCCTCTTAAATACGAAGTTAAATGTATTTGATTCTGGGCTACGTTGGGTAAAAATCGACGGTAAAAATTTAAAAATCCTAAAAATCTCTGCAAATCTTTTACCGTTTTAGGAAGTGGGTAGTTAAGTATCGTTTCCACTTTGTTCGTCAGAGGCTTGGTACCATCTTTATTGATTATATGGCCTAAAAAAGATATTTCCGGAACGCCGAAAACACATTTCGAAGCGTTAATTGTCAATCCATATGAAGTTAATCTTTCAAAAACAGTACGTAGGTGAGATTTATGCTCATCTTCCGTATCACTAAATATCAAAATATCATCTAAGTAGACGTAGGCGAATTTTAGATCTCCAAGAATTTCGTTCATAAACCTTTGAAAGGTTTGAGCTGCTCCGCACAGTCCGAAATTTAAAAACGGAAATTCGAAAAGACCAAATGGGGTGCAAACTGCAGTTTTCGGTATATGATCTGGATGGACTGGTATATGATGATATGCCCGAACGATATCAATTTTTGAAAAAATTGTCTTTCCGCTAAGCGTATTATTAAAGTCTTGTAAATGCGGGATAGGGTATCTGTCGGGTTCGGTGCACGCGTTTAGTTTTCGGTAGTCTCCTACTGGCCGTATGTCGCCTGAACTTTTAGAAACTACATGAAGAGGTGATGACCATGCTGATTTTGATGGTCTACAAATACCTTGATCTATCATAAATTGAAATTCTTTTTTTACTGCTTCGTATAACTTAGGGCTTAACCTACGCGGTTTACTGTGCACAGGAGGACCGTTTGTTTCGATGTAATGAACCGTACTATGCTTTACTCTACCCGAATCGGATTTTAACTTCAGTACTTCCGGAAAGTCTTTCAAGATTCTGTGATATGGTGAATCACCAGATATTAACTTTACCGAAAAATAAGTTTTAGAATCGGAAAGAGAACCAATACGAGTTAATTTCGTAGTATTATCGATAAGCCTACCTCGTTTTAAATCGATTAAAAGATCAAAATGCCTTAAAAAGTCGGCTCCTATTATAGGCACTGGTACATCGGCGATTAAAAACTTCCAAGAAAAGTTTCGTCTAAGTCCTAAATTCACAGTTAACAATTTTGTTCCAAACGTAGAAATTCTGGAATTATTCGCGGCAAATAATTGAAGCGAATCAGGATGCATTTTCTTAAACTTAGAAGTCGGTGTCACACATGAAACATCCGAGCCCGAATCAATCAAAAAGTTTAAATTTAATCTGTTATCGTAAACATGTAAACGACATGAATGCGCGACTGCCGATGAATTTCGATCGACAGCCGCTACTACTAGTTTTCCTGGGCCGTAGTGTTCTGAGAAAAGGAACAAGGTGCTCGACATTTTCGTGCATTATTACCGAATCGCGAATGAAAATAACAATAATTGTTCACACGCTCTCGGGAATGCCCACGCGAAAAACTACGTACTTTGTTATGTTGATCCCGGGGGAAATTATTCCTCGTTTTTCCGCGGGAGAGCGTGGCCTTCGAGATAACATGGCCTGGTTAGCTACGAGTGACGTCACGAAAGGCGTCCGATCCTTCCGTGACTTTCTTTGCTTCAGATTTGAATGCGAGCTTTCGTTCGATGTTTAGAGTGTTTTGTTTTTAATAATGCATAATAATTAAACTTCCAGAGACTTGAAAACGTATATAAAAGGTCGTATATTCATTTGCAGTTAAGATTAATAACTTAATAAATATTATTTTTTAAGAAATATTCACGAAATTTTCTATGCCATGTTTTAGGTTATCTTGTGCATTTTTTTTTACACTGTCTTGTAATAATTTGTTAGGATACACTCAAAAAAGAAAGTTTTGAAATAAATAAATAAAAAGGCTGTTATTTATTAACATAAAAATGTCTTTACAGTTTGAGAAGGAGAGGAATGAAAGGAATGAAAAGATTTAGAAACATAAATAATTCACTAACAAAAGTAAATATAATTTAGCAAATTAAAAGACATAAAAAATAATTTTTCCTTAAAACTATAAATATTTCAGAGCTTCCAAACATTATGCAAATGTATTTTTAATTCATTTAAATTACTATCTAATAAAATGAACAGAAAAGCCACAGAAAAAATTTAAATCTCAAAACTTTGTAAATTAAATAAATTACTATTTTGCTGCAACATTAGAGAAAACGAATAATTTTCAAATATTTATATGTTATCTATAGCAATAATTATAAGAATATTTACATCATTTAATAATATTTACATTATTAGTTATACGTAGATGCATAATAAATAATATATTTACAAATAAAAGCTATCCATATAATGTTTCACAAAAGCGTAAAATCAATAAATTTGCCAACGAAAACCTCAAAACAACTATACATAGAACAAACCATCATTTCTGTCTAATTAGCAAATACTGTGCAAGTTGCACTAGTATACTGAAGCAATAATTAATCGCAATTGATAATTCATTTTGAAAAATCATGAAGTATTATCAAATAAGGAAACAGCAAAAGGATTAATAAATTTAAATGTAAAAGATACATTATTGAAAATATATTTGAACTGCATCATATTTAGTATACTATTTTTAAAAAGTAAAACAATGTCATTTACATACTCATATCTTTTCATCACGTATTCTTGACTTTTTTAAGTTTCCTTTCATCGATTTTTGTATGCATATTATTTTGAAGAACTTTAGTATAATTGTTTAAACAAATATTTGAAATGGTGCTCATTATTTTTTTAAATCTGCTAGAAAAGGGAATTCCACACATTAAACAAGTTGCATGAACATCAAACATGTTAATGTTTTGTACATATATCTCGGTAAGTTTGACCAGTAAAGAATGCTGTTCAACTTCTTTACTGGTTCTTCTTTACTTTCAACTGGAACAACTTTATCTTTTAGATAAACTGCTATATCTATATGAAGCGATACAAAGATACTTTTCTCAATTTTAGGATATGTATGAAAACTGAGCAATAAAATATAAATACCAGCAGCAGATTTGTGTAAAATAATATTTGAAGTATCTGAAATATTTAATTTATTTGGTAATATAGAAGAAAAATCCTCAAATGATGTTATTTTGTCCTTTCTCAAAAATTCATTAAAAATATGCTTCTCCATCTTAGCTCTTTTTTCCTCCCTGCTCATCCTCTGAGGGGTTGGACTTTCAGATAAGTATTTTGGACAACCAGAAAAAATGCATGGGTAAGCATCATTATTTAATTTAGGATGCTCTCTACACATCTGAATAAAAGTACCTTCGTTTGTTGGTAAATAATCATAGCGAATAATATCATCTTTTCGAAATGTTTTTCACAGACAACGCTGCGATCACTTGAAATAAAATTTTTCCTTGGAATGTTTTTGATCCATAAATCCCATTTTACTGTATCTTTTGGAAATTTGAATACTGATACATATTCATTAGTGCCATCGTAATTGGATTTGCATGCTGGAACGCAACATCGTGCAGGCATGATGAAGACAGCTCTACGTAGACGTCGATCGTTATTCTTGTTAACAAATAAGTTAACTAGTAATGTCAATTTAAAAACGAAATATCCTTAACAACATTACTTAAATTTAGCAATAAAAAAGACACGAATAATAAAAATATACAGCACGCAATCAACGTAATAAGAAGTCTTCGCTTGCAGTGTCCACACAATGCAGTGCGAAGGGTGAAAGTTCAGACGCCTTACGTGACGTCAAATCACGTGAATCTGCAGCTGACCAGGCCATCTAATCTCGAAGGCCACGGGGAGAGTCGCTCGACTTGTTTACTTAGGGCAGAGATTTCACTCCTTAAGGCCTTAAGCTCCTCGGGGGGGGGCACCAGAATCGTTAGGGTTTCTGGGGGAACTCGCCGAAGCTGCCTGGACCGCGAACACACTGTTGTTCGTTGGCGTGCGCACTTAGCTATCTTATCAGCCATTTTTGCTAAATTGTCTAAGGATTCCGAACTTATTGATAAAATGGCATGCACCTCGGAAGGTAACCTTTGCAGCCATAATAATTTTAAAAATTCGTCAGTTATACAGTTTCCACCTAATTCTCTCATTTTTCTCAATAAGTGAGATGGTTTGTCGTCCCCTAAATGCAATTCAGAAATAAGTCTGCGTATTTGCTCGCTTTCCGAATCTGAGAATTCTACTATTAACCTAGCTTTAAGGGCATCATATTTAGCCGTCGCTGGGGGATTAAATAAAATATCTGATACTGCGGAAAGAGTTTCAGGGTCTATCGAAGAAACCACGTGGTTGTATTTTGTACTATCGCTACTAATCTTTGCTAAAGCAAAGTTACTTTCAACTTGAATAAACCAAAGTTTAACATTTTTTTTCCATAAAGGGGGAATTTTAACTGCCAAGTGTGAGATTTGTGGCTCCTGAACCGCCATATTCGATTCTACGTTGGTTTGGCCTTCCGATCCTGGCATGGTTACCAATTATAAATATATCGTAAATCGTAAACTTAATGTTTTGCACTATACCTTATCAAAACAGTATCAATTTAGAATAAAATAATGAAGACATTCAATATCTCAACAAAAGTGTGAGCACAAATATTACCCAAAGATCAATTTTAAACAATCAATAATTAAATTAAAACTATAATTTTAGAGCAAAACATATCACAAAAACATAATTAAGACCAATCACAGATAATTAAAAAAATTTTTGACCACATACCTGTAAATCCTCCTTAAGTGTGATAAACCACGTGTAATCCGTACGATAAAATGAGGAGGAAATAAATAGGGTGGAGCCTTTATCAGTCATAAGGAAGAGCATTGGCATCAAAATAAGGCATATTTTTAGTTTTTTAACAAAGATTGAGACAGATAGTCATTAGGGATCGAAACAGAAGGAGCGAGGGACAGGGTCACCAATGATGTACGTGTGAGTAACACGTGCATACGAAAATATCCCTAACATTAACTAGGAAAGCCGAAATCTTAGTTAAGATAGACATGTTACAATTAATAATCAAATTTAATAAGGAAAAGTAACAGTTGCCGGGTACATTATAACGGCTTATGAAATTCAGAGCACAGTACAGATGCGAGTACACAAATTCACATATCTCGGCGAAGCAGAGACGCACACATTCGTTGAAGTAGTTCCACTTGACTGCCGGGGAAAATTCTTCTCTCCCCGTAATGCAGCAACAGGCAAAAACTCGAATGCGGACAACGAACTTGAACTAAACAATAATTCAGAGAGTGAGAACGATAAGCTACCATTATTAAACTTCGTAGCTCTTAGGATAAATACAATTTTTTTTCATCTATATAGTATTACAATTTTTCCTCTGTTCCATAAAGGATTTTTTAAATCACAGCAATGAAACCATGGATTCTTTAATACACCTATTATACATTTCATTAAATTTTTCTCTTGTTAATTTTCCATCAATTTCTTCCATGGTCTGTTGCATTCCTTTCGGTTGTACATAAAAAAATATGATAATTACAGTTGATTCTTATTTTTTAGGAACGCTATTATAGGCTTGAGTTAAATAAATGATGGGCGCCTTTTTTTTTTTTTTTTTTTTTTTTTTTTTTTTTATTTTCCCGGTTTACCGCGAAAGTATGATTGTTTAATATTTGTCTGATTTCAGCAAGGCAATCATGGTATACAATTATATTCTTTTTATTCAGATCTAAATCTTCTAATTGTACAAATTCTACTAAGACATCAGCTGCAAAGAATGGTTTGTTATATTCATTTTATTTTCATAACAATTTTTTTTAAACTTTTTATCGGTTCTAAAATTTATATCTTCTCTTTCAATATCTTCTCGTTTAAAATTTTCAGTTGCATCATAAAATTTACCTTCATGATTATTTTTAGCACACATGTATAACGCATCGTAATTTGAAAGTTTTCTAAGTAAATTTCATTAAAAAATATTTGTTTTTCCTGATCCATGTTCTCCTCCATCACGACCTTGAAAGGGTGGATGGGCACTGTTGTCCCTAGTGCACAAGTTAAATCGTCAGGCGACCGTATAATTTTGACCATAAACTGACATTTAGAAATAATCAAGGGTGGTGCAAATATGAGCTCATGAGGTCTGTCGTGCAAGCAAGAAAAGCACATAATAATAATTATTTTTGCGTGAACGTCAGAGAGTATGCATCTCTCTCTTATATCTATTTTAATAGTGTGTAAAAAACTATAAGTAACGCAGAAAACGAATTTAGATGAAGAAAGCATACACGCGTTCATGATTTTATTACAATACATTGCTGACAATTTACCATATTTACTCGCTTATTTTTTCCTTTCGCGTGATTTTCCACATAACATTTAAAAAACATTCACGTAATTTCCCCTGTAGAGTCCAGGTGGGTGAACTTCTATCTGAAACTGGAGTAGCAGGAAACTACACAAGAGAAGGGTTAAAATACCCTTTATTAAACCTTTTGAAAATTTACAATGCGTCAACTCGATGCTAACAAACTTCGCCTCTGCTTGGGCGGTAATTGAAAATGACGTAATTAAACTAAAAATTTGAAGATATTAACAAGCGATAGAACTCGACTACAGAGCTCAGCGAGATCCCGTAACTTAAACCACCTTCGAAGCTAGTGGCAGCAGATAAATGCAGTTAAGCCACTTGAACCAGAAATAAGCAAACGTACCTACGGCAGAGACGGCGGCTAGAGCCTAACTCTTCTTTTCTCCTACCGAAACTCGGCTTTTAACTTCTTCCTTCAAAGTAGAAAATTTGCAATCGTTTCACGCGCGCTACAACATTTACCTATTCTGGCACTGACAACTAGGGGAATGAAGGCTTATAGGAAAGTTTAAAATAAAACTTTAAATTATTAGTTAAAATTAATATAAATCCCTACATCCATTTCGTCAAGACTTTCAAGAAGAGAGCTCTCTTAAATTTAAAAAAAAGTTCGTCCTCGTAATTTTCACTTCATAATTGATTTATTTGCTCGTGGATTTTGGACGTGTGGGCTGTGAATGATGAAGCAATAATCGTGAAAAGTTTTAAGAAAGCGGGGATATCTAACGCTCTTGATCGTTCTGAAGATCAATACACGGGACAAGACAGACTGAATGATGACGAAGGCGACGACAATAGTGATGACATCGACGACACGTAAGCTGTAGCAGACGGTGCATACCGCAGGTCTATCAGCATAAGTGATATGAGGCTTGAGTAATATCAGTAGGCGCCAATAAGAGGGAGCGAGATATTGAGAAATAGAAAAAGTTATTTATTTGGTATTATAATGTTAATATTCGTATTGGAAAGTAAGTTTCCCTTAATTTTTTTAAATTAATAATTTTAGGATAGTTACTAGTAGTTTATCCACGAATACTCTTCATCTGTTATATTATTACTGTAACTTTGTTCTTCGGAAAAGAAATCATTCGCATATTTCCCCTCATTAATTTCGTATGTTAAAATATGTAAAAAAAAAAAAAAAAAAAAGTGGGTGAAGTACGCGAGTAAATACGGTACTATGTATTGAGTAGAAATCTTTCATATCTTTTGTAGAACACATGGTAAATCCTGTCCTAAGTATACCTTTCTTAAATTAGATTCTTATATTCTTCTCCCATTAAGAAAGATTCATTACTTCATTTAACCCCAATGAATCGACGTGAGCATCTTTAGACTACGTAAGAACTTTTGGAGGTACGTGATAGGCTTTTGCAATCAAATAATCTAGCATTTTTATAACATCGGAAAAAATAAAGGAATTTCGTTCACCCCCATCCCCACTTTCTTGGCTAATGGAAGAAAAGGAAAAGGCAAAAGAGATAACAAGAGGATTCTTTTTATATTCTTTTACTCAGTATTGTCAAAATAATGGGATTTTATTTTGTAACTTTGCAGTTACGAAATCATTTCGAAAACCGTATCTTCTAGTAAACATTTTTCGGGAATTTTTCCCCGTGCTGTAGAGATTTAGATAGCAGAACTGGACTCTGCTAACAGAAATGCGTAATTATTAGAAGTTTTATAATACTTATAAATTGCACTTGAAATGGAAAAACAAGTAAGAGAAAACAAATTATAAAAAATGTAGTGAAAAGAACAACTGCAAAACATTTATACACACACACACACACACACAAAAAAAAAAAAAAAAAAAAAAAAAAAAAAAAAGGCATGCAGCAAACTGCATCCTTAGATAAACTTATTTAAGGGACATTAAGGAAAAATTAAAGTGTAATTTTAAAACAATTCAGCTTGCAGTCTAACCATTCAAAGAATTAACCTTTAAAAATTTCATACAGTCGACAAATTTGGAAAGTGACCATCGGGTTTAGATTCCAGTTTAAGTTTTGAAATAATTTAAAGTTAAATAACTATGATAAATAATTAGTTTAAGAATCAGTCCCAAGATATAGAATATGAAATCCTATATTTAGACTAGTTATTAAAAGTAGTAATGCAAAACTGTAAGGCGAAAAAACTTACTATTATATTATTACATAATAAATTATAACTAAATGGGGACTACTTAAGATGCAAATAATTTATTTAACATTATATTAAAGAAAATAATTAATCATTCAAGACTTAACTGCTTAATTTTTTTTCATATAATCGCTTGCGAAAGAAGCAGTATATATCTGGTTGCAAGGAAATTTTTCCTGCAATAAACATTCTTAATAGAATTAGAAAAAAAATAAAGCAGTATCTTTAGTGCAAGTAGTAATCACTACCCTAATCCAATGATTTTCTGCCAACGTTTTAATAGTTTTTTAAAGCCTTCGGCCCAGAAACTTGATACCCGCGAGTCCAAACACAGATCAACCTCATTTTGGACATTCAGTGCAGAATGGAAGATAGCACCAGCAGGATGCAATTGAGGTGTGATAAAAGGTAAAAGTCCCAAGGAGTGATGTCGGGGCTATATGGTGGATGTGGCAAAAGATCCCCTTCGAGTCCATTCAGAGTCCAGTTGTGCATGTAGACACATGTGGTCTTGCATTATCTTGATGAAACATTACCTTTTTTGCACCGGAACTCAGCTCGACATTTTTCCTTAATAGCAGGGTTAACACGGACTAGCATCTCGCTGTACATTTTACTGTCGATAGTTTCATGTTTCTCCAGATACTCTTCGTGGATAATGCCACGACAATGCTACCAGATACAAAGCATGATCTTTTTATTAGTTAAATTGCGCTTTGTGACGCTGCTGACTAACTCAGCGGGCGCAGACCAACCCCTTTTCAACCTGTAATGTTGAAATAAATCCACTTATCTCACAAGTTACGATGCGGTCCAGAATTTGGTCCTTTCGTTGATATTCGAGCAGATTAGCGCAGGCCCGAACACGTTTGCTTGATCTGCTTGAATCAGCTCATGCGGCACCCAGCAATTGAAACTGCACGTCAAGTTTATGCGGTGCATAGCGCGACTAATGGGCATGGCACTAACGTTTAACTCCTTAGCAAGCTCTCGACTGGTTGCACGTTGGTCTTCTTCCACAAGTTCTCGCAAGCGGGCCTCATCAACATCAGTAAGCCGACCAGAGTGCTGTGCTTCTTGAATGTCTTAGTCCTTGTTCTTGAATTTCCGGTGCTAAACCTTCATAGTGTCATATAATGTAACATTAGCACCTAAAGCTGTACACACGAGTTGATGGCATTCTGTAGCAGACTTTTTGCAACAGAACTGGAAGTAAATGTTGGTTCTAATCTGGTAACGTAATACTTCCAATTCAAATACCTTGCACTTAATGATAAATATATATTTTTTAATATTTCACAACACAGTGTTCTAAAGCAAGTCTCTTCCTTTCATATGCCAAGAATCCTTTGACAAAATATGATAAAGTTTAATATGGTTTATCAGCATAGATCATTGATAGAAATGGTTCAGGTGGAATAGTGAAGTTTTTCATAGAATATTAAATGAAAATGTATTTAGACTGATTTATGTATTTAACTAATTTATGTAGGTATATTATGTGTAACTGTATTTAGACACTTTAATGTTATATACCTTCTGTATATTTAAAAAGTGCAAAACTATGTAACGCAGTTTTATAAAAATATTTAATGTTTTTAATTAGATATATCACAAATTAAATACATTTTTATCTAAATCAATCAGTAAAATCATTTAAAAAATAGTTCAGTTTGTTAATTAATAACCGACAGATTAAGTACGGAAGAATAACAACGTCGTAAACTTTTCCAAATAACAGCAGATTCGAATGAAAAGTGAAGTAACGTGTTATAATGAAACAGCGGAAAATAGTGCTTCGAGAATAATAGCCTTTTTAGGCTAAAAACATGAAAAATTACAATTATTTAATGTTTTTCTTCTTAAATAATAATATCTACTTTCGCCAATTCATAAAACTAAATATTTCCTATTGAGTGAAATAAGCTCTAAAAGAATTTCTGATTTAAAATATCTGTTGTTTTTTGCCATGTGAAATGGTAGAAACTGAATAATATCAAAATATTCTTTAAAAATCCTCTTTGAGTTAAATTAAAAAAATACATGATACATGTATTACATATAGAGAGCGAGAGAGATTGAGGGTATTGCGAACTGTTCATTATAACAAAATTAAGTCATCACCAATCGGTTTTATTTTGGATGAGACGTTAGTGTCGAAAAAATGGAGACAGAAACTTTGCAAACGATGACAATAATTGTAAGGCATTAAAACATATTTATCACACTTATGGTATAAAATAACTTTTATTGAAATGTTATTCGGAAATGCAAATTAGGTAACATTTTAATTTTTAAGTTTCCTACTCTGATGAGCAAAGCGCTTTTACAATATCCTAAAGTAAATAAAATATGTTTTTCTTCATCGACTGGTAACAACGAGTTCTCTCGCTTCTTATTTTGATTAATAACAAAAAACATTTTCTTGTTTACAGAAATCAATAATGCATCTTCAAAGTGTTTAAAACAAGTAGGAGGGGTGTCGAAATTTTGAACGGGGCAATCTACAATTCAAAATGTTCCTCTGGCACCCGGTTCTTGAAAACGTTGCGAATTGTCTCAACTATTTTCCCGATTTTGCACTATATAACTGAAATGTTGGTTAAATAAAGAAGAAAGGAAAGAAAACATATTATTCTTTTGATGCGAAAAACATTTACGTATCCTTTCCTACAAAATTAATTAAAAAGGCTTTTCCTCGACTTTGTTTAAAAATTTAGTTACAGCATATTAAAAAAAAATAATTTTTTAAAACTTATTACATATTTGTTATGTAGAGTTACGTAGAGTTTCATGTTTAATAAATTTATACTATGAGTCAGGTATAACCATACAGAAAAGAAAAGGGCAAATGTGGTTTTTTACATTAGCCTTTTTTCTTCTATATTCAGCAAGACTAAGGTGATTAAGTAATACTATATTTCAAAGAGATTTATTATTATGCACAATAGTCTACATTCAGCGTTTTAAGACAGAAATGATAAAAAAAAAAGCTAGCTTTGAAAGAAACAACTTTACATTTGTTTAGTCATCTAATTATATCTACTGAACTTGTCAAATTTTTCATAGATACTACCTTCTGTTTGGAATAGTCATAAAGATTTTGGATGCGTTCTTCGAAATCAGCTATACTCATTGCATTTTCCTAAATTTCAAAAATACTCTCAGAAAGCTGCTGTTCCAGACGAAGTTTCATTTAGAGGCTAATAAGAACATTTGCTCTTTTCTTCGAAATAAACTGCTGAACGTTAATTGCATTGTACGAAGAAACTTCCTATTTTCTAAGCTTTGCATCCATAGTATCAAGTATGTAGAACATAAGATCAATTATCAAATTCTCCAGAAACTTTTTTAAGTAAACAGTAATATTTTATGAGAAACAATCTAGAATTTCATGTTAATTAACCAGTTATTATGATTTGAACTTTTACTTCTTATTTCCGTTGTCACTAATTAGTTGCTGTGTACTTAAGCCGAGGGTTTGGATATTTTAAAATTACCAGTATCTGGCAGCCTCGCCTTTCAATTACGTACTATCTCCAGCTTTTCCAAAGTTTTATTACAGCTTTAGCACCTTATTATTCAACATGTAAATATATGCCGTTAATTATCTTGATCCAAATTAAGTAGTCTATTTAGTGTGTAGTTTCAGATTACGTTAGAAATTAATTTCATATTATATTGTGTTAAATTAACGCAAGTAGCGGGGGTTTGTCTATAGCCCAAGTAGTGACCCAAGCTCACTTATATATAAGTCTATAGCCCAAGCTCACTTAAGAGTTAAATAAAATGTTATTTTAGCCTTCTTAAGACCTGGTTATTTGCTTTAGACGAAAGCGATAACTGACTTTGCAGTCTAATAGGTCTGCAGGACATTGTTATAAGATTCTAGGCATTGCAGAATTCTACAACAACATTATGAGCGCTGGTAATCACTAATTTGTTAGAGTTAGATCGACCGAAAAGTAAGCCTTTAAACTTTATAGACGTATTAATTATAATGGTAATTCATTCTTCTAATTGGACTTTCGGAATAAGTTTAATCTGCTGTATACTTTTGCGGAAATTCTAATCTAGCAATTACAGTAAAAATTTTAATATAATAGGGAAAAAATTCGAAGTTCAAGAATTTATTCGGCATGCTGAAACGATTTAGTACTCGCAGTGCCAAAGAACATTCCCCCCCTCTTCAAAAAATCGCGGAAGTTCTCTTTGCGGTAAAGTCACTGTCATAATTATAAGTTCTTTGTTAGCTTATATAAATGTAGCTTTTAACGGAAATTTATTTATTTTATGTTTTTATTTCTCTATGACGATACCATTTAATAGATAAATAATCTATTTCTTTCAGACATTTTTGCAGTCCGGCTGATTATTTATGAAATTATCATTCTCTACTTATGCATTCAGAATAAATTTAAACTGGGCCAAACTCCTGCAATACAATTTTTCTTTTAAAAATAAAAAAGAGCTTATTTGAATGATAAAGAAAGAAAATAATAAAATTCTAAAAAACAGTAAAGAGAACGTTGTTTGAGTAATTATTAAAAAAATGAAGCACAATAAGTTTATAATTCCCAATAAATTTCTATTCTGTGTATAAGACTCATTCATAAAGATGTTGATACTTTTAACGCAAATATTCCACTGTTCGAAGGGAAAAACCTCCATAAAAGTACCTCAGCATAAAAGTGCTCGTCGTGTCATGAAGATCAGTTTCTAATTTATACAAAGCTAATTTCGTAAAGGGGCGAACAGTTTTATGTTGGCACAGCAATATGCAAGTACTGTATTAATTTACTTCATTCACTTTCTTTTATTTTTCAGAATAGTAAACTAAAATCCACTTGCATAGCGGTCTTTACTATGCCTACATTTTTATGAAGACTGTTTTTTACCTATTACAAACTGATGTTCACTAAGGTGCGGGACAATTTAAAAACTACGCTGGGCATCCTTATGAAAATTTCTGCCTTACTGAACAATAGTTGATTTACTGCGGTTGATGGTCTGCTTTACTGAACAATAATTGATTGCATAAAGCTTCAGGCACCATTATGAAGAAGTCTCTAGATGTATATTATTCATTTGATACTTGCTTTATATTTAATGTAAAGCAGTGGTCTTCAAACATTGTTGACTCTTGAAACCCTTAGAACCCTAAGGTTTTTTTCGGGAAATCCCATCCCATCCTAAGAAAAATATATCTTAAGATAATATTTAAAGTGGGTCAATATGTCATAGGCATTTTATGTAAAGACAAGAAAAATTTGTATTTTTCATTAAAAAAGTTTTAATATAAAATTAATGTAATTTACTCATTAATAACATTAACTCGTCCTCCAGGAGCCACATACCCTTGCATTATATTTTGTGAGATTTTGTGCTTGCTTGCTTTACACAAACTGTCCAAGTCTAAATCTAGTGATGTTATTTGCAATCGCATTTTAAATTCTGCATTTAATTTCTTTCTATAATTTGTTTTTGTTGCCATGTACGTTGAGAATGAGTTCTCACTTAAATTCGTTGTTTCGAATGGCATTAAAATGTTTATAGCTGTGTGAGAAACTTCTGTGTTTTCAGCCAAAAATTTAGGAGCTACTCTTGTTTAAACTACGTAATTATAACACACATATGATTTGAACGTAAAATCTGTTGATATGTCGATAAATGTTTTCCCTTTACTTTATCGGCAGACCGTTTGATTTATCGTTGTACACGAACGAATTTTCATATTTAGTTCTTTTTCTTCTGGGAAACTCCCTTTTATAGTTTTGTTGAATTAAAAAAAAAGTGCTTCGTTGTTAGTTTTTAACACAGTCATCTAAATTCAGTGCATTTTTCATCAGAACGCTGTCTAATTTTCCAAAGCATTGCACAATATTTTCTTTGACATATGATGACCACATACTCAGTTTTGCACATTATTTTCTTTGGCATATGATGACCACATACTCAGTTTTGAAACTAGTCTATAACTAAATGCGTCTTTATATTTTTTAGTTAATAAACAACACTAAACTACATTAAACACTGTTTGAAGACCGTTGCTATACAGTTTCAAATCAATTTTGTAAGTAGTACCAAATAAAATTCTAGATAATATTACTTGTACATACTAGTACAAATACATTGGAGAGCAATATTTTGGAAAACAAAGTGATAGAGGAAATTGAAAATTCTTGTTAAATCTTACATCCGGCTCCTGATTTCTCGTATTTCGATTAATTTGCTTTAGAAGAGGATATTTTTATTTTACAATGGAAATCTTTCATAATGTGTTTAAAAAGCTCTTCATTCTTCAAATAGTATTTATTCTAAGATAGAAGGCCCAAACTGATGAAAGTTGACTTCTTATTAATCTAAAAATACTTCGAATTTAGCCCTTCACACCATGTTCAGCACTTACTCTTCGCTTTTTACAGGTAAGCTTGGATTTACTTATGTAACTTAAAAGCGTTTTTATCTTTGAGCGATGTAATTATAACACACATATGATAATTCCATTTACTTGTTTTGTAAAGGAAGGTTTAGGAGACAGAAATATAAAAAAGAAAAAATCTGAAGGTTTCAGATTTTAAATTTCGTTCAAAGGGGAGTTTTTTTAACGTTTTGTGTGTTACCTTTATTTATTAAATATCATGTTCTTTGCACTTAAACCGTAAAATTCAGTTCAACAGCAATGCGGTAAAATAAATTTTAAATGAACATATCTTCAGAATTTCCAATACACAGTTCTGCGCGCTGGAGATAAAAAGGTTCTTTTCCTCCTTAGAGTGTTGCCATTGCTCCCTTTTAAATCGTTGAATTTGTTAATCAAAAATTCGTTAAAGTTTTACAAAATATGAAATCAATAATAAACCAAATTTCAAATTTTGTCTTTCAGATGCCCATATTCGCAGTAAGATTACGTCATTCAAAACTAGATGACACTAGGTACCGTTGTTTTATCATAATACGAGAAACATACATACATTTATGCAGATTCTTCATTATTTAATTTTTTCAAATATAATGCAGGACTCTAACATTTTATGGCAATAATTTGAAAAGTGATATACCGTTTATAGTGATTAGACGCAAAATCTCAAAACGAAAACAATAGTCCTTAAGTAAAGCCCCTTTGGACTAAAAAGCAAGTTGAATTAGTGCCTATGTTTATAACCCATTGATCAGCTGCAACTCTGTGTAAATTTTCAGTCACCAAAATTGCAGTAAATCCAGAGCTTAGACTTGATTATTGGGAAATACTAGAGCTGTTAATTTACCATCTTCTTGCAACACAACCCCAAATTAGTATTTCACACAGACAATTATCATTTAGAAAAGAATTTTCGAAAAATTTGAAAACATATTTTTCTGATTTCATATTTATTAGATTTTAATTATCTTACGATACTATCATAAGGAATAGTGTACTTCTGCAATAAATTTGAAATCCACACTTCAGTAAATAAAAGTACAGAAATTCATATATTCAAATGCATTTACAGATTTATGGAAATCTAAAATTTACAAATGTAGTAAAAAGTTTATTTATTTATTTTTTTGCTTTGTTTTCTTCATTCAGTAGCTTAGCATCTTATGTGGTTCACTAAGTTCCTGTTCTTCATGTCATTAAAAACACTCCTAGAAGAATAAAATTGTTCATGTACGTTTAATTTATACTGCTTCTGAAGTACACTTTAAATGATATCTAACTTTCTGTACATATATAGCTCATAATGCAAAATAAAACTTATAAGAAACAATGCAGAAGATATAATGCTGTAATGTTTAAAAAAGTTGGAAATATATATATGTGTGTGTGTATGTATGTGCGCAGATCGATAAGAAAGCAAAATAAATAAATAAATAAATAAAAATAAAAATATAATCTATTAAAGTCAGGCAACTAGTTGCGAAATTAATGTGAATAAAATTCTGAAAGATTTCAGATTTTAACTGTCAAACAAAAGGATTCGTTAAGGTTTTTTATGCTGCCTCTGATCTCGTAGTCTAATAGTCTATCGTCGCACTTACCTTACTCCTGCTACTTTTTTTTTTTTTTTTTTTTTTTTTTTTTTTTTTTTTTTTGTTTTGTTGTTGTCTTAGCTTTACCATTAAGCATACAGTTCAACAGTAAAATCACAATATTTTTAAATGCTACATAGCATTCAGTGTTGAATGGCATACATATATATATACAATTTTTTTTCGCCTTTTCTCAGTTCACCTGATCAATAATAAATTTTCTTAGTAAGACGTCTAACAATTTTTTTTCTCTTCATTACTAAAGTTTTATGTGTTAACTTTATTTCTTTAATATCACGTTCTTCAAACTTACGCCATATAAAATTTAATTCGACAGCAAAATTTCAAAATATTTAAAAACAGCATATCTTTAGAATTCCTGCTTGTGTATTAGAGGTATCCATACATATTTTTACATTTGTTATATTATTCCTTTAAAAACTAGCCGCTAGCTCTGCCAGCGGTCTAAAGTAGCTATTATAAAAAAGAAAAAGTATGTAACGATGAGTCCGGGTAGTGTAATTTCATAAAATTATTGAATATTTCTAATCTCATGATTTTAATACATGTTTATTTAAGTCAATCGCATTAAGAAATAGAAATTGTGTCAAAAAACTGTGTTTATTGCTTTTAAAACGCTTAATTTATAACTCAATAATGTTCACTAAATTTGAAAGTATCTTAGGCTTTACTGGATGACAACAAGCTGGCGCGGGGAAGATAAATGTATTTTATTTCCGGCCACGACAACACATTGTTTTCATAAATCCGAGTTTGTAAATTAAAACTGGAATATAATATCTTACATTTTTCTGAATGACATTACTCTTGCGTGCTGCATATAAAAATGTTTTATTTCCAACAATATTGCCATTGCTCCCTTTCAAAGTCGTTGAGTCTTTTAATCAAAAATTCATTAACAAAGTTTTACAAAATATGAAATAAATAACAAAGTAACTTCGAAATACAAAATTCGAGCTTCCAGGTGCACATGTTTGGGTGGAGGGTTATGTTATTCAAATTTCATGGCTCTAGGGACCATCGTTTTTTTCTCATTGCAAGGAACTTAACGTACATACATGCAGATTCTTCATCATTTAATTTCTTTAAATATAATACAGGACAATAATATTTGATGACAACAATATGAAAATACGCCGTTTATAATGAACCAGCGCAAATTTACATTTCCAGACTAATAGCCCCATTTGTACTAAAATTAAAAGAAAATAATGAAGCAACAAAGAAAATACATAGGAGCTTGAATCTCTATCATACTGCAGAATTTCAATATTCTCATTAGTTCTAATTTTCAAAATTCTAATTTGTTTTCAGATTTTATAAAATTACGCCCAAAGGGGCGTTTTCTTCTTCTTCTTCTTTTTTATTTATTTATTTATTTATTTATTTTTTTTTAATTTTTTTTTTTAGCGTTTCGTATATTACCCTTATTTATCATGTTAAATATCATGTTCTTCCCACTAAATTCATTTCAACAGCAATATCACAAAATGTTAAAAAAGAGAATACGTTTAGAATTTCCGATACATAGTCTCGCGCGCTGGAGATATATATATATATTTTTTTCCTTCTCGTACAGTATTGTTACTGCTCCCTTTGAAATCGTTGAGTTTATTAATAAAAAAATTCATTAAAGTTTTACAAAATATGAAAAAGGTAATAAAACAATTTCAAAATTTCTAATTTGGGCTTTCAGTTGCCCATATTCGAGTGGAGGACTACGTTATTCGAAATCTGATGTTTCTAGGTACCATTGTTTTCCACATTGCGAGAAGCGTACATACACTCATGCAGATTCTTCATTATTTAAATTTTTTATATATGATGCAGGGCTCTAGTATTTGGTGGAATCATCTGAAAAGTGAAACGCCGTTTTTTAGACGACGATGCAAAATGCCAAAACGAAATTAATAGCTCTTCTGGGCAAATTGTCCCTTTGGGTTCATAAATTACCTGTGAATTTTTATCCTTTACACAGTAAGTAGCTAATAGTTCTCTAATTTAAAGAACAATTACGAAAAATACTGAAAAAGGCTGAAAACATAATAATGCTTAGATATTAATCATTAGAAAGTAAATAAATAAATAATTAAAAAAATTTAGTTGAAATTTTAAATTCCAAATTCTTAATATCTTTTGAAAAAGCAGCTAAAAAATTATCAGTACAACCGCGTTGCTGATCTTATAACTGGATAAATTTCTAATTTCCATAAAAATATTTTATGATAAAATTTTAAAAAATTACGAAATTCGCACTTTAAAATTTTTAAAATGCAGAACTCAATAAGGCCCAAAAGTGCTCGACGCAGCGGCCATTGGCAATCTTGTTGTATCATATAAAATAAATAAATTAAAAAAAAAATTAGCATTTTCGGTTTAGTATTAATTACGTCATTGAATTCCACATAGTGATACTTTGCGCCGTTTTTAAATCCATTTCAAGAAATAAACAGTTATCATAAAAATTTCGCTACTTTTCACTTTTTCCATGGTATAATATTTTTATATACAAAAATTGCGTGTTTTAAACATTCACGATTTTCTTAACAGCTTTTAAAATTATTGTGGCGCGTTTGAATGGAAATGGAATACAGAATTTTAAATTTAGCTTCGGATCTGTTTGCGCATTGAATTAGTAAAGCTTAAATTCTTCACGATTTTCAATATTTTCACCTATAACAAGCATAACATTATTTATTTTATTTTTTAAATATTTTTGTTTAGAAATCTAAAACAATATTGTCAATTAGCTTCGCTTCAGAGCTTTTCTGCAGCTTAATAAATACTATATATTTAAAAAATTATTATCGTTTAATACGTAAAAATATTAAAATTAACTATTAACTTTTTTTTTTTTTTTTTTTTTTTTTTTTTTGAATAAGCAATTCATCCAGCTATCATATCAGAAACTCCCCTCCGTTGACATTTCTTCGGTTATTTCTTTTAAAAGACAGTAAGGATTACGAAACTTACTTTTGCGTTACTTTTGTTAAAATGTATATTAAATTTCCTTTAATTATTTATTTATCCACTTCAGTCTGGATTGTACATTATGATATTTTGAATCCATTTCAATGATTTAATTAATTTTACTTTAGGATCGGACAGCTATCTATTGTCACGCTCATCAGACTTGGTAACTTTATGCTGCTTAAACGCACAAACTGCAATGTGTGAAATACGTATTTATTACTAATTTTTACTTCCTTACGCCAGACCAATGCAACATGAAACCACATGTATACAACTTCATGATTGAAATGGTAATTTTCTTCAATAATGCAATTTTTCCTTCATTTTATAATGCCTGAGGCTACTTTATGGATCATCTCTTGTACAAATTGATATTCTTAATCATCTTTATAATGTTCTCCTTTAAGTTCTATGATACATGCGAATTATCTCTATAGCTCTTTCCTTCAAAGTATTGCCACAGAAAAATTATGCGGACTTCAATGCAAATCAACCACTGGTCGAAAAGACAGAAATCCTCATAAGGATTCTTGGCCCGAAAGTTTTCGCATTCTTATGTAGATAGGCTTCTAAATGGCAAAAAGCATTTCTTACAAATGAGCAGCCATAAAAATTATTTCATTTGCATAAAGGCGAAGGCACTTTTATGAAAACAAAGAGATTTGCGTAAAGAATGACTTCACCTTTGTATGAAACGCTGAAAGAGCATAAAATTTCCTGTACTCTTTGTGAAATCTTTGAATTCACTTAAAAGGAGCCGCAACTTTATAGAAAGGAAATTTCACTTGAATGAATTTAACACTAAATAAATTATGATATGTTCTGAAAAATCTTCATTTCTTATGAAAGAAACGCTTTACAAGGATAGGTAAAGGTTATAGAACCACGCTTCCACCATGGTTCTATAACTATAGTCAGCCTTTAAATTGAATTAGGAAGGAGCTGCAAAATCATGTGTAGTTTATTTCGTTAAGAAGGCTGGAATAGGATTTTCAATAATTCAAGCTACTTTGTGAAAATATGCTTTAAATAGATTAGAAAAAAAAAAGAGTTTAATTTTTTAAGACGATGATTTCGCAATGTTCCGAATTTCATCACGACGAGCACCCTTGCGTAAAGAAAAACATTGTTTTAAGATCATGGTTCTATAACGAAGGAAATTAGGTAATTCTTGAGTATTAGTCAGGGAAAAGTGGATATTGAAAAGAACAAAGTTCGGAAAAATAAGTTACTTCGATAATAGAAATCATTTACCCTTTAAAATGAAAATACTAAAGTAAAAAAAAAATAACTATACAAAAACAGATTTTTACTAAAAAATAGTTAATTGTATTGCTCCTAATGCAATCCCTAAAATTTTCTAATTTAAAAGATTAAGTATTTGTAAAAAATATGTCATTTATATTAAATCATTTCTTGAAAGGATTATAGCAAAAGAATGGACATTACTGAATAAATCACTTAGAGCAGAGATCAAATACTTTAATACAGTTTTGTTTTTATTACCTTTTTTGTAAATAAGATAAATTTGTAATTCCATAGTAAAGGAAAGACTTTAAAAGTGAGGAATGCTGAAAAAAATCTCCGTGCATTTCCAAGAAATGGAACGTGTTATTTTCGACTAAATACTTTGATGCATCAATAGGTATCTAATGTAAAAAGAAGGATATAACTTAATTCCTTGTAAAATAACATATCGTTACATTAAGTTCAGAACAGTATTATATCATCAAGATGCTAACACTGGAGTTATCATCTTCGAACAACTGTTGGCTACTAAATCTAGCCATGAATTTGAGGACGGTGAGAAATCGCAACTAACCGCAAATGGGTGGCGAAGTTAAAAATTTTGTTAAATACTGCAATGCAATATCTGATTTTGAAAAAAAAAAAAAAATAAAATAAAAAAAAAAAAAAATTCTGAAATGTTTTAGATTTTAAATTACGTCCAAAGGGGCGTTTTTTAACATTTTGTGTGTTACCTTTCTTTATTAAATATCATGTTCCTCGCACTTAAACCATAAGATCCAGTGCAACAGCAATATCGCAAAATAGTTTTAAAACGAGCATATCTTTAGAATTTCCGATACAGAGACTCACGCGCTGGAGATAAAAATGTTTTTTCTGCACAACGTTGCCATTGCTCGCTTTGAAATCCTTGAGTTTGTTAATCAAAAATTCGTCAAAGTTTTAAAAAATAGGAAATCGATCATAAAACAAATTTCAAATTTCAAATTTGGTCTTCCACATGCTCATATTCGTTGGAGGATTACGTTATTCAAAATTCGATGACTCTATGTACCGTTGTTTTATCACAATACGAGAAATATACATACATTTATGCAGATTTTTCATTATTTAATTTCTTCAAATATAATGCAGGACTCTAACATTTTGTGGCAACAGTTTGAAAAGTGAACCGACATTTATGAGTCCGACGCAAAATGCCAAAACGAAACTAATAGTCCTTCGGGATTCAAATCCCTTTGGACTAAAAAAAAAAAAAAAAAGAATTAGAATTTCCACTGTTTGGATTCCATGTATCCATTTACGCCGTAAGAAGAGTTCATTCATAAATATTTATTGTTGTTTTTTTTCGTACAGAAACACTGCTTAACCATGAGAAAATATGTTTTGAAAAATAGACCAAAAAAACGTGGTGACATCTTCTTTCTTTTGTTGTTTGTTAAGTCGATTTAGTCTATTAGAATTTTTATCACTACGCAACGTAATTCCGCAGCATAAGTAGAGGCAGTTAATTGTTTATATATAGTATATCCCTTTTCTTCTCACCTGTTTATACGTAATATTTTATTTTGAGCTTATTGTATTTTGTTTGCTTGATTATAAAAACTTTTTTTTTTTTTTTTTTTTTGGTTAAAATGTCACCGAAGAGAAAGCAAATTGAATCGCACCGAGAAGAAGCCAAAAAAGTTTGTTTTACTGAAATAAAAGCATTGACATCTGCATAAATTGTTGTATGAAATATGATATAATCATAAAGTGAAAAATAAAATGTCTTCATCTGTACTTTAATAAATGCACATTTGGCTTGTAAAAAAAGAAAAAGAAAAAAAGAGATAATTTTTTTAATATCTAGTCTTTTATCAGTTAGTCCGGATATTTTGAGTTCAATTGCACTGTTGCAGATTATTATACCTGTTGGACATAATTCTTATTATGAAGTTTCGAAAAACGTTTTAAAAATTGCGGTAATCCCATTTAGATATGGGCATCCTGTAAAGAATTAAATACATTACTTCTGCATGTTCTTACGGCGTAAAAGTTAACAAATTGATCTTGCAATTCAAAGATTTCGAGTTCAGTTCCTGGAACAAATGCGGTCTGTTTCCCGATGATAATATTTCAGACACATCCTTATACTAGCTTTGGAACTAAAACAGTTGAAGTTAACCCATCGCTAAACATCAGACCGACTGGTCGTCGTCTGGTTTCTCTCCGTTACCATGAAAGTAGAAAAGAATGCAAGGAACTCAAAATTTCTTATCGTTCGCTATTGTAGTGTAATAGGCAGTACATTGGAAACCATTTTAAACTCAATGACAGCGATATTTTGGAGCAGTAACAGCTTTAGTACAGAGATCAGTTACAGGCAAGAACAAATGTAGGTTTCGATGAAAATTCGTTAAAGAAATACTTAATTAAAGCCAATAATTGCATTATTTTTTAATTTAAACATGGTTTTTATCACTGTTTCAAACAGTAATTTACTTCTGTTTCAATGGCGATACAACAGTCGTTATTTGGGAAGCAATCTACTGAAGATATTCCATTAAAAACGTAAGTGAAAGATATTGATTGCATCACTTTTATAAAATACTTATAATAAATCAAAATGAATTAAAGCAAGTTCTTGTCAAATGCAACTAAATGACGAGAAAGACAAGAATTTTTAAGTCTAGCTGTGCAATTATTGTCTTTAATCAGTAGATGTAAGATGGAGACCGATTTCTTCTTTTAAGCAGTGTCGTATAAAACATTATAGAACATCCAAAGGTATAAAAAATTTTATTAAGCTACAGCCGAATGTTTCAGCAAATTTAGCAATGTCCATTAAACATCAGTTATGCTAAAAGTTTAATTTGGTTAGGACTGAAAATTGTTTTTCGATGACTGGATCATTGCTAAGAAGAAAAGTGCGTAAAAACTTGTCAACCATATCCATACCAATCCTCCTAATTAATATCACTGGGTATGAATTATCATCTCATGAAGTATTAATCCTGCCACGCCATCAAATATCGAACGCTTTATTTTTAGCATTTTATAAATGATAGGACAATTCCTTTTATCAATGTTTTTTCTCTCTCTCATTTCACCTTTGTGTCGTCATAGATTTTATGTATCAGTTTTCAAGGAGTGTAAGATAAGAAACGGCTCTCGCAATGGCTGTAGATTCTGAAGCTGAAACTTGTGAAACTGTGTTTGGGTAAAGTAGGTTGTGTGTATTCAGCTTTTTTCTTTTCTTCTTCCCTTTCCTACCTTTTTTTCTTGTTTTGTGAAGGTATTTTACTGTTCAAAGCCATAACTCAAGACAGTGTAAAATATCTTATTCTCCGGAATGTTATTATAGAAATATTGACAGATAGAAATAAGATAAGAGAAGTTATTAAAATATGAGACAGCAGACATCATGATATCAGAGAGTAAGTACCATTAATATGCTACTTAATGTTTTAAAAATTTTAAACTTTTGGGCCCAATTTTTGTATTAGTGCTTCTTTTAATATTTTTTGTTGAATAAAATGCCGAATCGTTTAAAAATTAATATTTACTGCTCTTCTCAACTGTTTTATTTCAGTCTTAGATCGATCTGTTATATGTTTTATTAAATGGAAAAAATTTTATAAATTCAAAAATGCTTAAACTCAGAGTTTTCTATTAAACATTTAGAGCACAACTTTAGTTTGGGAAAATTTAGTACTAATATTGCAATAAAAATTTTATGAGTCTCTTGATATCATCAAGTATTATTGAGGATACTATGAATTAGATATATAGAACTGTTTGATTCCCTTGATGTCACTGATATTACCGAATAATACTGCCAATTAAAACGATACAGCTACTTTTCTAAAACTGTTAATCTTAAAAAAGACTTTGTTTTAGTTATAATTCCGTCATATTTAAACTGTCATCATAAATGTTTTGTCCATTTTTTCTGAGATCTTTTGTCCATTTTTTTTTCTAATTCATGTATTTATTGTAAATAAATACGACCTTTTATCTAATTATGAATGTTAGCTGTAACACCTATAGCAGAATGCTATGCATTCAAATAGCAAATGTTTCTAGAAAAACTTTGTATAATATAATCATCATTTCTCATCACTTCCTTCATATTCTGAAAAAATTAGAATTTTAAAGTCACTTAAAGAAGATGCACTTCTGAATCCAACAGAATGAATAGAATTTTGAATTTAGCAAAAATTATTGATTATTAAGATTGTCTAAAAGCTGGTCTTTCTAAAGTACAGTAAACTATGTTTATGTTTATGCAATTAAATAAAAAACTGCTTTATAGCTTTAACCTCAACTGTAGAGTTATATAGCACAAACAGTAAGCTATTACAGTGAATGCTACTAAGCATTTTTTCAAAAAATTTACCTACATTCATAAAGAAAATTAATTCATCATTTTAAAATTTTCTGTTAGCTTTTAATACACACGAAAAGAAATCTATTTAAATTACCAAAAAATTATAAATTTTTGTAAATATTAAAAATCTTGCTTCGTGCCTTATTGTTTTTATTTATTTTCTAAATTACAATATTTAATTTAAGCTTGCAGTTTTAACAAAAAATAATAAATAGTAAATCAATTGTAGGTTTGTAATAAAAAAATTTAATTTTAGAATCGAATTCAAACTAAAGATAATTCATCAATAGAGCTGATCCGTAACATCTGTTAAATTATTTTTCTTCGCATATTATTATGAAATTATCTTATTCCTGTTAAATATAATTTTAATGCAGATCGTAAAGCTTCGAAAACCTCTGATAAAAGCGTATATAATTTTAAAAAGAATGAATTGTTCCAATTATTTATCTGTCCAAAAATAATTGAAGTTTTAACAAGCCTATGATTAAACTAAATCGGTTACGGGCTCTTACACTTCTGTGCAACGTAAGTAGAAAGAGTTATTAATATAGGTTGTAAGATTCTCACTAGTGTATTTCTCAGTTACTGTAGAAGGTGATGAATCTTAAGAACTAGTTAGCGAATAATCGCTTAAGTTTGTGTAACAAGAAACAACAAGATGGAAGTGTAAATAACTCTTTATTATCCCAATAAGATTTAACAAAACTCCGTTTTGGAGTGTACAATCAAAGCCGACACTTAAGCTTGAACGTAAGAGACTAAAAATTAAACTAAAACTAAGATTAACTAGAGAAATATAGCCGAAGCTATCAAGATTCTAATCGAGTTGGCCCCTTAACTCTATTTGACTACGAAGCTTATCAAAGGCCTGAGTAAGGCCGAGCGTAATAACAGCTTTGAGAGAGAGATTAGCCAAAAGGCAGACGCGCCCAAATCAGAAACTCTGATTCTCTTTAACTCTGCAAGTAACTTCGCGGTTTAAATACCGCTCCTCCTCATTAAGTATTTAGAATGATTCCAAAACTACGTTCTGGCCGAAAGTAGTAAGTTGAAGTTAAGAATTTGCCAGGAAAGGAACTTTAACTTAAGACTTAACTGTTAATAAAATTAACATAACCCTTACAAGGTCATAGTTTTCTCACACTATCAGATTAATAGTTAAGAAACTGCTTACTCCCTAGAAAAAGACAGGAGAAAAATTACAAACTGAAAATATTAGATTACAGTTTAACACCTTGAAACACTTTTAAAAAGTTGAAAAAATGCACTTGAAAAAGTTATGATAGGTCTACTAATTTAAGAATCAATTCCGGGTTCCAGAAATTAAAGATGTAAGAACATAGAATCTCCTATTTAAAACTAGCTGTTCAAGAGACAAAGGCCGAGTAGTAGAAAGATATCTGAAATTATATTATTTCATCTTAAATTAGCACCGCGTGCAGATTTGGGCACTTATTTAATAAAGATTAATAAAGATTTGGGCCTTCATTACTCAGAATGTAGCTCTGCATATATTTCACTGGATCTCTTGCGCACGAGACTTGCATTAAAAATACTTCCCTCCAGTTGCAAAATTTTTTATTTTGTTAGAACATAAGATCCGGTTTGTAAAAATAACATACATCTAAAAAAATTGTTAAATATTTGAAAAGAGAAAAAAGATAATAAACTCATATAATAAAGCCTTTTTCGTAGATCTGCAACTGTATCTTAAATTTATTAAAAATATTTCATAACATCACTAAAATGCTTTAAAATACCCCTATTCATTTATTAAATATTTTGAACACATACAATCTCCCCTTGCACTACAAATATTCATCATGGCATTTACAAAGTAAGTTAATTAAAACATTAAATATTACATCCTTAAATTAAACGAACAAAAACAAACAACAGAAGCATGGACTTAACGAAAAGAGATAAGTTCACTGGCCGAGTCACGCAAATCCTTTTCAAATTGTTTTGCAAGTATAATTTAGGGCCATCGAAGGTAGAGAAACATATTTTAAGAAATACTTAAATTAACCAAAGTTTTTAAATTACAAGTGCACTTATTTTGATGTCTAAAATGCTTTAATTAAAAGTGCACTTGTTTTGATGTTTATAAAAGACAATGTAAGAAAGAAAAATTTTAAATTTAAAAAAATGTAATTTAATACCCAAGTGTCTTAGCAAACTCAACATATAGAATTTTAAGAAATTATTTAATTAATATATCATGGGGGAAAATTGAAAGCTTAGAAAATCTTTTGAAATTTCCTTCATTCTCCCTAAATCCATTAGATGGAAGCTATTTTGTTTACTCTGAAAAAATGCTCATGAGAAGCTGTAAATAGATGATTTGTAACAAAATATTTACTTCCATTTCTTTTAAATACAATAATTTAATGATATGATATGAAAGCGAACTTACCGACACTTTAAAACGAACTATAAAAGAATAGACCACTGCCAAATGTGACTTAAATTTCTTTATCTCTGCTATCCCATGTTTACAACGTATAATAATTTTTGTGCTTATCTTTCCAATTCTATTAAGACAGGTAATGATAATAAAGCTGATATTTCAGAACAGAGATCAAGGACAAGGTTTTTATAAAAGGGATATGAAACGCTAAATAATTATGCATTAATTAAACTGATTTTTTTCTCGTTTTATTGAAAACTTAAAACTGTTACTATGTTTTTGTAGTTTAATGTTTTGTTCAAATTTGAAGTGCAAAGTATTTATACCGACAAACAGTTA
Organism: Stegodyphus dumicola; assembly: GCF_044657685.1. Classification (NCBI taxonomy): domain Eukaryota; kingdom Metazoa; phylum Arthropoda; class Arachnida; order Araneae; family Eresidae; genus Stegodyphus; species Stegodyphus dumicola. Next base: position 105,493,698 of record NC_140771.1, read on the forward strand.
AATGGTGCAAATTAAACTTACCAAATTTTAGGAGTATTCAAAGTAGTATCTTCCAACATCGATGCAATTTTGTAAGCAAAATTTCCGAAGATTGGAAAAATTCCCAGAGACCGAATTTTCCAATGATCTAAGAAAAGGATGGCTTTAAGTCACCCATTTTTTTAAACTGCTGAAGAATGGGCTTTCATAGCCTCACCATTCACATCCACGGAATGAAAACAGAGGCCACATAATTTTAGATTAAAAATTAGCCAAAAGTCATACACGTCAAGATCAAGAAAATAGGTGGATGTACTATCACTTTAATGTGCTTTTGTTCAAGAAATTGAACTGTCAGTCTTGCTAAATGAGAGGATGCATTATCAGAGCGAAGCAGGATGATGCCCTTAATTTTTTACTTCTTAACCCTTTGCATTCCATGCATCCAGTAGTGGATACATGCTATATAAATTGCTAAAATCCATGTGTCCTCTAGTGCAGGGGTCCTCAACCTCTTTGTCTACAAGAGTACATTCTAGAATATCTGTTGGACTGCGGGCATCATTTACTTTTTCAAGGTGAATTTATAGTTTGATAGCATTAATAATTCATGCATATAAAAAAGAGATATGTCACATTTCGCTTTGTGCTGGTATCTGTGTTGGACGCAATTTCTATTTCATTAAAAATGAGAAAACTTTCACATATTTATTGAAAACTAAAACATTTTTATTGTGATCGCACAGCGGCGGGCGCCATGGTGGGCATAGGCTTGAGGGCCCCTGCTCTAGGGCATGGCACAGCCTGGTGGCAATCTGAACTCCATAATTTTAATTGTGAACAAAATGTTCCTGGAAATTATTTGTCCAATGATACACCATTACTCATAGCATTCAGAGGGCATCTCTTATCTCAGCATTTGTAGGGATTTCAACGTCTTGGTCATTTTCTTCTTCAAAAAGATTATTACGTGATGTGCTTGGATTTGTTTCAGAAAACGACTTGCAAATATCTTCTTCTATCATGAATGTTGCAACCCGAATTCAAAATCTGCGCCCTCCTGAGTTTTCTTTTTTCCGTAATTTTATATTGTTTACTGAAATCAAAACTAAACTGTTTGGTGATTTAATTCTTTACTTGGTGACATTCTGTATCACTGGGAAAATTTTTATTCTATTTCGACTTTGCTTTGCGACTTTAGTTTAATTTTAAAAATTCATTCTATAATATTTTGCTTATATTAACCGATTTCTTGATCACAATACACTGTGTGTTTTCCATACTGTTTCCATACTATGTGTTTTCGTATACAAACGAGTGGGACTTCAGTAATTCGATAACAATATCCGACTGATAACATTAATTGCGATCACAGTAAGCGGCTTCTACTGTAAAAGAAATTCAAGGAAAAATTCCAGAAAAAATCAGTGCGACTAACTTCTTTATTGTAATATGTTATATCACAGCCTCCCATAATTTACTATGATCGAATGAGCAATTACAACAATATGAATTTAGTGAATTAAAATTTTAGATATCACTGAAAAACAATGATAAATGCCTAAAAAGTAAACGAAGAATACGCAGTTTTATTTATGAAGATAACAACGATAACTCCTATTCAACGATACCATGTGTTACATCATTACTCATGGCCTCAAAGTTTTAAACTAAACCTTTCGATGAGTCTCAGTGAACCTGTCAAATGATAACTAGTGACAATGGAAATAAAATACATCAACTTGTTTCCATTACAATTTCTGATAGGGAGGAAAATTTGAATAGAAATTTTTGTTTGATTTTATGCAGCAGATTTCTGTCACTTTCAGTAGTTGAATCGATAGAAGCAAGAAAGTTTTCTTTGTATTATGAAATAATTATCAATCAGCTTTTCAAAAACTAAACTATAATTATTTTTTTATTATCCTTTTACTCGTCAGATTTATCACGATGTATCTGTTTTCTGTTCCCTAATGGAAAATCGTACCTTATAGTTCACACTTATGATGTAACGAAACTAGAAACTTCGTGTACCGAAAACGTGCAGTACTAGTATAAGGATATATATATAAAAGCCTAAGTATAATTATCAAACTAATTTGTTTCAGTTTTCTACTTTTTATGAATTCATTTTTAAAACTCTACTATTACGTACATGCATATATTCGAAAATGTTATATTAATATAACATTTATCACTTATAATGTTCGACATACACAGCGGGTATTCCCTCTATCAATATATCCCTGAATAAATCTCAGAAACCAATTTTTGAACAACACACTTTCGAAACAAATGTAAAATCTTTTACAGTGCAAGCTGTAGACCCCGAAATATTGAATTTCCTCGCTCATCTTTTCGTTCTAACCTTTTAGTTAAGTTCTAAAAATTTTTAATATATTAGCAAAATTTTACAATGGGTTCAGAGAAAGAGCTTTTCTAAATTTTAAAATGGATTTGTCCACGTAGTGATTGTTTTTGTCTTACTAACAGAGACAAATCTCGAAAAATGCCTTCAAAGGTCACGCCGAAACTTTCTTTTTGAACTACTAAATTCTATGACAGTCTAATACAAGAACAGTCCCATCATACAGAAGCAAACACGAACTGACATTCGGTCTACAATTTCACTAAGTCAGCTGCACATTTACTTTCTTTAATTATTTATGTATGATTTGAATCCTAAGGAATAGCAAACGCAAGAATAAGATCGGCTGACATTCGAGTTAAGGAAATTAGAAAGAAGGCAGCTTATTGGACAAGGTAATGTTAATATTACTCGTATTATGCCTTCTTAACGTAATACAAGTTTATTTTAAAGACACAACATTCTAATAGTTACCTGTATTTTAGCTATGACTGCTTTTCATTTATTATGTTCGTACTGTAACGGCATTCTTCGGAAATTAAGTTATACACATAATTTTTCCTTCTCGATTTTTGGACGATAAAATTTGTAATCAATCTGATGTGGACACTACATGACTTCCTTGCAAGCCTATTAATTTATAAGATTTTTTGCTGCATTTCATTTAAACTTATTTTTTGTAATTATTCTAATTTAATTAACTGATTCCTCAAGCCAGTTTGAGAAAGACATCAAAAATTGCAAATTTTGAAAATAAATTTCCCGGTCAATTTTTGTTCCATGCGAGTCAAACTTTTTGCCCTTTTATTTTTTCATAACGAGTATAAATCTCTCCCAAATATAAATAAAAGAATCGGGCGATCGCACTAAAAACTGCATTTCGTTATTTGCCTAAAATTATTTTTTTAAAATTTATTTGAAATTACCAAAACGAATATTTTCGTCATTTAAAAACACTTTTCTATTTGGAAGTCTACAACCAGAGACTGAGAAAATAAAAGAAGAATAAGGTGTGTGTGTGTAAAAGAAGAATAAGGTGTGTGTGTATATACATATATACATATATATATACTTTGGTATTGCCGATCGCAATAAAAAAGAGAGGTGGACAACTAGATGTTATAGTAAGCCTCTGTATAAAATTTCAACATTCTGCGGCTAATCGTTTTTGTGTTATACGAGATACATACGTATATACAGACGTTAGAAAGAAATCAATTTTGCAATCTTTTTTTGGAATAAGAGTCCTTTATTCTGTCGTTACGTGCAGATGTCTCTCTGTCTCTCTGTCACACACACGCACACAAAAATACTAAAATTGGGTTCGGGAACAATCAAAATTTATATTTCCGTATAAATCTGAAAACCGAAATTTTTCGCGATTACCGTACTTGTTGTTGTACCTCTCATCTTACAGCGAGGATAAGTCTGGCAACAGCTGCAGGAAGAAAAACTTGGCAGTACTAGAATGGCAACAGCGGATGATATTCTATAGATTTTAATAATTTTTTATTTTGAGTCGATGGTTTTCTTTGCGATACTATTGCGTTAAAACATTTGAGTTTTGTGTGAATGAAATGATTCCGCTGCGCTGCTGCGGATATTAGTAAAATATATTTAGAAAATTAGCTGCGTTGGAAAGGATGAAACCTTGTGTTTGAATTTGCAGTATTTTTCCTCTTAAAGTTGCGTTGAGTTCAGAATATTATGCCAGGCTTATTCACGCTGGTGCAGATAAGTTCAAATTTTGTTTATTGTATTTATAGTGTATAACTTACAAATATATGAATAGAATTCTATTAAATAAAAATTTAAAATTCTGGAATGGTGTTTTAAAATTTTAGATGTAGAGTATTCACATTGCTATGTCGGAGCCAGTGGCAGTCAGGTGTAAAGTAAAATTGTTTTTTCTCCGCGACATAACAAAATGGCGAGCCAGCCAGGATTGCGATCCTGATTCGAATGTGTTGGGATTATTATATTAATATAGTTGAGACAGTATTGTGTTTGCTATATTATATTATTGTAGAAGTAAATATTAATTTAAGTGTTATTTGGAAACGCAATGCGTTTTATCGTCTGCAATGTTGAATTTCGCATTTGTATTCGAAGTAGTTTCAATTTTCAATCGAAATGCCATGCGTTAAATCGTCTGCAGCGTAAACGTAGAAAAGGTTATGCGTTAAATCTTCTGCTGTGATATTCAAAATAATTTTGTTTTGTTGTATTATGAATGTTATGACATATTGTTGTTCATTTTTATTATACTGAGTTATATTTTTGGAATTGCTGAGTAAAGACGTTTTTAAGGATTTGTCGGATTGATGATAACATTACAGATTTTGAGTTTTAAGTGGGTCTGCATTTAAAGATAAAATGGACGTGGATATGTTGAAGAAAAAGCGTGCAACGGCACGCAGTGCCTTTACTAGGACGGCTAAGATTCTAAAAACCGAACTTTGTAAAGATGTTCAAGCGGATAGAGATGTATTGAAAGACAAAATTTTGAAGTTGCAGATGATAATTGCTGAGTTGAGATCTTGCGATTCAGAAATACTAGATTCAATGATTAAGGGAAAAGCCACTGAAGATGATCTGGAAACAGAGGTCATAGGCTGCGAAGAATATTCAGATGAGTTTATCACAATTAATCGTCGGGTGAAAGAGAATATAGATAATGCGGTTGACTGTAGTGTCAATACGAGTTCTAACACGGATAGTAGCATAAGTGCTTCTAATGGAAAACGGTACAAGTTGCCGAAAATTCAAATTAAAAAATTCGATGGACAATTATTAAGTTACCTTACATTTTGGGGTCAATTTAAGAAGATCCATGAGGATAAAGAGCTTAATGACGTTGACAAATTCCATTATTTAGCTCAATCAATGTTACCCGGAACTCGGGCTAGTGAGTTGATAGATAGTTATCTTTTAACGGCTGAAAATTACCCGAAAGCTATTTCTGCGTTTGAGGAGCGTTTTGGAAACAAGGAAATTTTAACTGAGATATATGTGAGGGAATTGTTAAAATTAATTATCCAAAATGTACGCTCACAAGGGAAGGATCGGTTGCCGCTAGTGTCACTGTTTGACAAAATCGAATCCCATCTAAGATCTCTAGAGTCTTTAGGCTTAGCCCTGGATACTAATGTTTCCTGGTTATATCCCATGGTCGAGTCTTGTCTGTCTGCTGAGATGCTTCGAGTATGGCAGAGAAGCGTTTTGTTCAGTAAAGAAGGATCACGTCTCACAAATCTCCTGGAATTTTTGCGTAAAGAGGTCGAAGGAGAGCAGAGAGTTAAACTAGCTAGGTCTGGATTTGAAATTTCTTCTACTTCGCGCAATGAACATTCTAAAGATGTAAAAGTTAAGACCAAAAAACCAATCGCTAGCGCAGCAAGTCTAGTTGCTGCCAAAGAACAAAAATGTGTTTTTTGCGGAAAATCTCACGAAAGCAAAGAATGTTTTACAGCTCGATCGATGAGCTTAAAGGAAAGATTGGAAAAATTAAGAGAATTAAAATGCTGCCTCCGCTGTCTTAAATCAGGGCATTTTGCGAAGAAGTGTCCACAGTTTATTCAATGCTATTTGTGTAGGCGATCTCACCCTATAATTTTATGCCCGGAGGTATCAGAAAACAATGCTGACAATAAGGAAAAACGAAACGAGTCAGTAATGGTACAAAGTACAATGTCCTCTCCCTTATGTATGAATGAAGTCACTCTTATGACGTTAATGGTTGAAATAGTTGTAGGCACTGTAAAGAAGGTGGTCAGGTGCCTCTTGGATTGTGGATCCCAACGATCTTACGTTTTACAATCCACAGCTGAAGCTTTAAATCTGAAAAGCACTTCCTCTGAAACTTTAACTCACGCGTTATTTGGCGGAACAAGGACTGAGTCAAAAATTCACAAGAGATATTCTATAGGTCTAAGCCCGGTTGGGAAAAACAAAGTGTGCCAATTTAGTTTTCTGGATCAAAATACCATTTGTGGAGGCATACCACGCATACCTAAAGGACCGTTATTGAAGGAATTAAAAAGACACAGAATTTGGATTTCAGATGTCGGTGAGGGTCACCCGGAAATAGAAATCCTCATAGGGAGTGATATTTATGGGCAAATACTTACTGGTGAAGTAATTCAGCTTGAGGGTGGTTTGACTGCCATAAATACTAAACTGGGATGGACGCTATGCGGCGAATCGAAAGGAACGATTATCCAAAGTTTTGAGGGTACCCCATCTATGTTAGTAACTAATCTTATTCAAGACATGGAACCTTCCTTTATGTGGAAGTTAGAAACTATCGGCATTGCAGATGATGCGGAAAGCATTTCCAGGGTCGCAGAAGATCAAGCAGCGAAAGAGCAGTTTCTTAGGGGCCTTTGCAGAACCGAAGATGGTAGATATTGCGTGAGTTTACCTTGGGCTCTAAAATTCCCTCCTGATATTCCCTCTAACTGGCATATTGCAGAAAAGAGGCTCTTTGATACTACGAGAAATTTGAGAAAATTAAATAAATTTGATGAGTATAGTACAGTATTTAACGAATTGGTAGCGGAAGATGTCATAGAAATTGTCCCAAAATCAGTAAAGGATGACGGAGGGCATTATTTACCACACCATCTAGTAATAAAATTAGGTAGCCTCACTACCAAGATTAGGGCTGTATTCGATGCGTCGAGCAAAGTCGTTGGTTCATTTTCGCTAAATGATTGCTTGATAAAAGGTCCAAACCTTGTAGAAGAAATCTCAGCCATTCTAATGCGGTTTAGGGAAAAGGCAATTGGTGTAACATCCGATATTAGGCGGGCCTTTTTACAGATTGAGGTAGAGCGTGAGGATCAAAATTACTTAGTTTTTGTGGTGGGTAAATAATAGAATTGAAGTGTTTCGTCACAAGAAGGTTGTTTTTGGGTTAACTAGTGGCCCCTATTTATTGGCAGCTGTGATTTCATTTCATTTGTCCCACGTTTCACCTGAATTCAAAGATGTTGTGAATAAACTTGCCAAATCCTTTTATGTTGACAATTGTGTCAGGTTTTTATGAGCCAGTCGATTACTATTACGGCAGAAGCCAAAATGGATCTTCCAATGTGGACTTTTAATCAATATGGTGATCAAGAGCTAGCAGCTGAAGATAGTGATCCAGTCTCCGCAGTTCTAGGCTTGCAGTGGGACCGACGAGATGACAGCCTTACAATATCCGTTCAAAGAGAAATCGTTAAAAGAGACTTATCAAAAAGAAGACTATTGTCTCTAATCCATGCTGTTTTTGACCCGCTATGTTTCTTTGTGCCCTTCATATTACCTGCGAAATTAATTCTTCAAGAGGCTTGGGCAACAAAATCGACCTGGGATAAGCCATTACCGGATGAACTTTACTTGGCGACGAACTTTAACGTGGCGCCCCCCTGGAAAAGTCATAAAATCAAATTGATTAGGTGGATGGGAGGCTGCGCCTCTTTCTGTACCGGATGAACTTCAAACAAGATTTCAGAGATGGTACGAAAGGTTGCCAGTCTTTCCAGTCTTAAATTACCTCGTCGCATGGGTCATGTAATTAAGGATTCATGGACTTTACACGTCTTTTGCGATGCCAGTCAAGCTGCTTATGCAACTGTCATTTACTTACGAAGTAAGGAAGAAGACAAAGTTTTCGTAAAATTCGTCATAGCAAAATCACGGGTATCGCTCTTAAAGAAAATAACTATTCCGCGTTTGGAGTTGCTAGCCTGTGTTCTAGGTGCACGCTTGGCAAGGTATACTGTTAAAACCCTGTGCTTAGTCGATGTCCCGATATATTACTGGACAGACGCTACTGTGGCTCTTAGCTGGATACAACGAGAGGAAAACTGGGGAGTATTTGTGAATAATAGAGTAAAGGAGATTCGGAAACTCTCGAAGCAGGAATGTTGGAGACATATCCCTGGAAAATTGAATCTGGCAGATGTGGAATCTCGTGATTGTACGCCTGAACATTTGCGGCAATGCAATTGGTGGGAGGGCCCCGAATTTCTGAAAAGCTCTCCGAAAGAATGGCCAGACTTTGAGTTTACTCCAGACGAAAATTCTGTTGCAGCAGAAATTACGAAGGGAGTAATTGTCAATTTGAGTATAAAATTAGAATATTCTGAGTGGTACAAACGTTTTTCGAGTTTTTCTAAAATAGTTCGAGTATTCTGCTGGGTTCTACGCTTTACTAATAAACTCCTAAAGAAGCCCTCGTATTCTTCGGATACCTTAACAGTAGAAGAAAAAAACTAACGCCGAAACATTTTTGTGTAGTTTAGAGCAAGGGAAGCACTTTCAAGAGAAAGGAGATTCCGTCCATGGAATTATTGGTAGTGAGAGACAACGACGGAGTCCTCAGAGTTAAAACTAAAATCATTGAACGTGATGATGAATTTTGCTTCCTTTATCCCATGTTGTTTCAGGCCAAGCATTATTTAACTGAATGCCTCATAAGAGAGTATCATGAAAAGAACTGTCATGCGGGAGTGCAGATATTAGCTGCTAAGTTAAGAGAGCGATACTGGATCATTTCGTCGAAACGTAATGTACGTAAGTCGATGTGTAGTATGCAGGAGATTTACCGCTAAGACTTTATCTACCCCTTCGATCCAGTTACCCCTTGACAGAATAAGAGATTCGGCAGTCTTTGAAACAACTGGAGTCGATCTTTGTGGACCCTTACTTCTGAGACCAAAGAGTAAAGCTTGGATCGTCTTGTTCACCTGCACCGTATACCGGGCAATTCACCTGGAGCCTATCACCTCTCTGAGTACCGAAACGTTTCTACAGGCTCTGAGACGGTTCATTGCCAGACGAGGCTGTCCTGCGACAGTGTATTCAGATAACGGAACCAATTTTACCGGAGCAAACAATGCTCTGAGATGCCTGGATTGGAGAATAATCACAGAAAACGAGTGTTTTCTAATAAAATGGAAATTCACCCCCCTACGGCTGCGTGGTGGTGGTGGGGGGAGCGCTTAGTTCGTTCTATCAAGACTCTTCTCGTGCGAATTCTAGGGAGATCGTCGGTGAATTTCGAGGAGTTACTGACCGTCCTGTGTGATGTTGAATCCACATTAAACAACCGTCCTTTAACATACATGTATGATGATTCGGAAGAGCTCGTACTTCTGACACCTTCCCTGTTTTTGCAAGACATAAAACAAGTGGGGGTACCAGATCTGGATTACATCGATTCCCAGAAACTGAATGTGCGTGTAAATTACTGCAATACGTTGAGACAAGAACTGAGAAGTCGCTTCCGCAAGGAATATCTGGCTCAACTAGTGCAGAAGGCAAGCGCTTCATGTCAAAACCTAAAGGTGGGGGATGTAGTCCTCATAGAACTAGACAATAAAAAACGTGTAATGTGGCCAATGGGCAAAATTGTAAAAGTATTCAGTAGCAGAGATGGGGCTACCAGAGTGGTACAGGTAAAAACAAGCAGTGGATATTTGGTAAGACCAATCAAAAAACTGTATCCACTAGAAGTTTCAACTACCAGTGATCCTGTGCTAACTCTGGCAACCGAAAACAGATCTAGATACGGTAGACTCTTAAAATCAAGGACATGCTCATAGAAATAATGTACAATATAGACGTTTTGAACTTATATCCTCTTTTCTTTATCAATGACTTTAATTAGAAGTTTATTCTTTATTGATCTCATTTTAGTATGATCTGTCATATATATTGTATGTTAACCGAGTTTCTTTTATGTGTTTTCTAAACTAATGCATAGTACTGTTTTGTTTTATTCGTAATGTTAGAAAACTTTGTGCAATGTCTGATTTTGAGAAAATCAGGGTGGGAGGATGTTGTACCTCTCATCATACAGCGAGGATAAGTCTGGCAATAGCTACAGGAAGAAAAACTTGGCAGTGCTGGAATGGCAACAGCGGATGATATTCTATAGATTTTAATAATTTTTTTTGATTTTGAGTCGATGTTTTCCTTTGCTATACTATTGCGTTAAAAACATTTGAGTTTTGGGTGAATGAAATGATTCCGCTGCCCCGCTGCGGATATTATTAAAATATATTTAGAAAATTAGCTGCGTTGGAAAGGATGAAACCTTGTGTTTGAATTTGCAGTATTTTTCTTCCTAAAGTTGCGTCGAGTTCAGAATATTATGCCAGGCTTATTCACGCTGGTGCAGATAAGTTCAAATTTTGTTTATTGTATTTATAGTGTATAACTTGCAAATATATGAATAGAATTCTATTAAGTAAACATTTAAAATTCTGAAATGGTGTTTTAAAATTTTAGATGTAGAGTATTCACTTTGCTATGTCGGAGCCAGTGGCAGTCAGGTGTAAAGTAAAATTGTTTTTGCTCCACGACATAACACTTGTTTTACTTCTCACAAGGAAGTAAAAAGAGGGAAAGTATGCGAGGAAACACGCTAAAAATATCCAAAATTTGCAATAACGAGTGCCAGTAAATGCGCATATCGCTAAAATTAATTTTTTTAAATATATTTTCTGCCTTCACAATAATGATAAGGCAGTGCTTACATCTTTCATATTGATACTCGCTTTTTTCTTTGAAAAAAGCCATGCTGCATGTATCGGAATATTTTACTACTGATAATTTTAAAAACCTAGGGCAGTCGCTTGTCATATTACACGAAGTTTTATTAGTCAGTATGAAAACTGCAACTGCAAGCTGCAATTTTTTGTAATTAGGAGATAATGTGAACAATTTTAAACTGCATCTATCGAAATATATTTCCGTTCTTGATATGGTCTGAGATGAATATGGAGAGTGAATGCATGTTCCTTAATTTAGGAATTGCCTAGAAAAGGTTCTTAACCCTTTCAAAAGAGCTATTTGACAAATATGTAGAAATCTAAAACATTATCTTTAGTTCTTAAATAAAGAAATGAGAAAAAAGATTTATTTGCACATCGCAAAATAACAGTATGTTGTTGGCTCTACATAAATATCCCTCGGAAGGTGGCAAAATTTCATCATAGCATACATTTATAAATTTTCTAAATTAACAAAACTAGTCAATAAATTATTAAAATTATTTAAATAGTACTAAATATATGCATTCTTAGTTATATATATATATCTAAGATATACAGCATAATATTAAACATATACATTCAAATAATCATTATTGTTTTATATATGTAAATTATTACTAATGCAATAATAAAATAAATATTTACGTGCATATGGAAAATTTATAAGTGCTGATTTCACAGTACGACACAGTAAGTCAAGAACAACAGGAACTCACAAACACTACAATGAAAATAGAATCTGTCCTGACACATTTACCCATAAGTCCTCAGCTTTTATTTGTAGAGAAAATAGTAAATATACGTCTCCATGCTTATTCTAGAGATGCATTTCTTTATCGTAACAACAAGAGCCTATCGAAGGCCGCCCAACAGGTACAGTAGCTAGTAAGGCTAACTGCCGTACCGACGGGCTCGGGTTCGAATCTCGGAAAAAGCATGGATATTTGTAAGCGTATAGTGTCTGTGTGGAGAGGGGAGACGAAAGTTCTTGGGAGAGCTTTGATAGAGGAAAGGGTGGGAAACTCTTCCGTCTAAATGCCGATATTAATCAAAATTTAGATATGAAACTATCCAGAATACACTGGATTCCTTTTATTGTTAACCGAGGGAAAAAATCCTTAACATCAAATTGCAGGGAATCGTTTGCTTCTAAGCAAACGATGAACACTTATTTTGCAGAAATTCAAATTGCAGAAATTAGGTGTTATACTCACTGAACTTCTCTCATTGTCTAGGAAGATTTCTTATTTCATTCCTGTAGAATATAATAGCTTAGTAGCCTGACGACTGACATTTCCTCATTAACCTTTGTTTCGCTGACAATGTACCTGTCTTTCAATAGTGGCATTTAGTCAAAGAATGCATATATAAAGAAGGAAAGCTTCCATAGACGTAATGTAAACCAGTTTGACTATTGCTTTATCGCTGAGAGACAAATTCTTATTGCCAAATCCCCAACTCCACAGGAAATTGAGGAAAAAGAACTTACTGGATTCGTTCTTTGACAAATTTTTTTTCGACAATTTAAATTCCGATTTTAGTACATTTTATAACTGAAAATAAATTATCCATTAGCGAGGATCACTGATTTAATATATGTCGATACGGCAGGAAAGAAAATGGTATCGCAGAGCTTTGAACTCTTGAAAAAATGACCTTCGACTTTAGAGACCGGCTCGACAGCTATTTCCCACGTGCGCATAAAGGCTGGTTCTGAATCCACATCGGTTCGACAGTTATTTCGCGCAAGCAAAAATAAGTATTAAGACTGGATGGATAGCCTCTGTAAATTAAACTTAGAGCTTTTTATCTTCCTTCTGCGGTCTGCCGGAGCCCCCCCCCCTCCCTGCTTTCACGAAGCTTTCATTCTTAACATATATATTCCTTAGTTTAGTGACTGTGGAGTGTTGCCGCCTATTAATGCAAGGTTTGGGTTACGCAGCATAACTATGCAAAATTTCCCAGTGGAGTCTCAGTAACTTCTGAAATATAGGTAAGGGTCGCTCAAGCCGCAGGGAGCTATAGAATCACCTTGAAGAAATCTTAAAGGCTTATTTCGCAGACGCAGGTGCAACAAGTTTGTCAGTGGTAGGCTGTAGCTGCTAACAGTAAAGAATGGAGATGGTGCTCGATTTTAAGAGTGGAATTTCAAATATTACGCCATATAAATCGAACGAAAATACCGCATCACTTTATACAAATGCATTCTTTGTTTCAGTTAATGAGTTAGCAGCACATTAACGTCTAGCGTCTTCTTTTACATTCACATGGTCTTCACATTCATGAATTCTCTTCTTTTATAACCATGAAGACAGAATCCAGTCAAGTTTCGGTTTGGAGGTAAGACTAAAGAAGCAGTGGCTTTTGCTGGCCGACTTGAAAATGTATAAAACATCCCATTGCTTTAGGTTTCTTCCAAAGCTAAGGACATGCTAGCAATCATTAATACAGTGCATAACTGTAAAATTTGTGAAAGGCTCATTCAGAATTTTACGTGTATCTGCTACGGAACCACAGCTAAATGCCGTCCTAAATGAGGCCCAAAAAACTCACTACTGCCATCTCGATTTGTATGAACTAATAGTTTATATCTCAGTCTTCTCTTAGATGCTTTCCGAATACGCTATCATCACAGCAACCAGATGCAGGAACACGCAGTGAAAATTTGAAGCTGTAAAAGCAGACTGTCTTGAAGAAATGATTTTGCAGAATTCAGGCTTAAAAGATGAGTTTAAGTAGACTGCCTTTTTGGGGCAGCTTCATATACTTTTGTAGAAAGCCCTTACAGCAGAAGCTACGAGAACATTCTGGCGACAAGATTTTTATTGTTTTCTCGAATTCTAAAGAAGAATGTCTTTTTCGGAAACTTAATAAATTAAATCGTCAATTAATGGATAAATTAATTGCTAGACTACTTTTTAAAAAGATATTTCTTGAGATGACTGAAGACGAATAGCTCGAAGAAATTAATTTTTTCTGAAGATTACATGAGATTAGTAAATACAAAATGTGAACAGAAGCACTATATTAAATCCTTAAAGAATTAAATAAGTTCAAAAAACCATGTGCGGAATAAATTTAGAATTAGAAGCTTTTTTTCGACAGGATTCGTTTTCTGTTTTTATTAAAAATTAAAATATGAATCGTAATAATTAGTCAGCTAACTAAGTGAGTTCTACAATTAATTAATATCTTGAATTCCTAAAATGTGTCTAGTGAAGATTCCTTGTTTTTTCTAATAAAAATAATTTTTTATATTATCTAGTTAATTTTTAATTGAATAAAATGATAAGCAACTTTAAACGAAGGCTTTCCTGGAAACGTATATAGCATTCATCATTCTATAGGAGTAACTCGTTCTTGATTACGAAAATTAGATAAAATACGTATTTAACCATCAATAAACATACTTAAATATTATTTACCGAGGAATTACTTTAAATGATATATATAAGAGCATAAATATTTTGTATAATACTTGGATTGATGTAATGGGTTTTATTTTTAGTCTTTTTTTTATTTATGAAGCTTTGTAAAAGATTCCTCTGGATCCTGTTTTTTACATAAATGTTATGCCGAAAAAAAAATTGTACCTCAGATTGCATTTGCATTTCCCCATTAACTACTAGAAGCACGGAAAATTGTTCTGCGCAATCTACCATAATAATTGTTCACAATCCCGTGTTGCTATGGTGATGAAGTTTCGGAACTTTAAATCGTTCGTTCGTCTTGCTGCTTCATCGAAAATAAAGTCTGCAAAAGGTTGAAAATAAATTTGTTAAAAAAATGTTAAATTATTTTTGTATTTAGAATAATGTTAATTCCACTATGAAACTACGCAAACAGTAATTATTTTGCACCAAAGCACGTAATGCAGTGCGTTTCTTTTAAAACAAGTAAGAAACAGGATCATTATTTGAGTCTTATATTTCTATTATTTGATTTTATTGTTTAGTTCTGTTCATTACTACAGTTGTTTTAGGGAAAGAGCAAAAAGTAGAAAACAAAACAGAGTGGAGAGTATCTAAAACAAATGTAACAATGGACAGAGCTGAGTTATTAAATTAAATAACAGAAATACAAGATTCTAAAAGTAACAGTTCTGCTTCGCACCTGTTTTAAAGCGAACGCACTGTATGTTGCGCTAGAAGCATCTGCTATTGATTTTAATAATGGTGTAAATACTTGTGAAAATTATCACTTGATTATGCTGTAAATTTTGCTAGTTAAATGCTACAAATTATAGAATTAAAAATATCATTATGTTTTAAATACTAAAATAGCAATACAAGTTACAGAAAAACTCGTTTATTGCATTTAAATTACAGAGTTTGTTTAGTAACTACACTTAAAATTTAAAACATAAATCAAAGATCTTCTGCCACATCGAATGGCTACTCTGATAGATCGCTATTTCTCGAACTGCATATAAAATTAACTAAAGACCCTGATTCTGTTGTTACGGCTCTACTTAACGAGGCGGCGGTGATGAATACTCTAGTTCGAGTAATGTAATGTAGCAGAGCAGAAAAACTTAGATAGACCCTCCTAATAACACAGTTTTAAACGTCAAAACTGAAAAACCGTTGCAACATAATATAGTTCTTTAATTTGTTAAATACCCCACACGAATTTTTTAAATGAATTTGCCGATAATAAATTGATGCATTATGATTTTAATAACCTGTTAAATAATCATAAGCGTAAGAATATATCTCGAAACCAGGAAATTTTTGCGTACTGAGCAGCCATCGTTATCTCAAGGTCATAACTAGATAGCAGTCTATTTCAGATCCGCTTTTATTTGTCTCATACTCTTGGAGCCCTTGCACATTTCAGGAGGAAGTTTTTTGAAGGCACTTGAAATTTATATTTATATGCATGTTTTATCTTTAAATAAGACATAAAACGTAGAAAATGTGTAAAACATTTAGTTTTTACATGTGTTTAAAGTTTCAATAAGAAAGGGAGAGAGGCTTAAAATTGATACCTTTTAGAAACATACTAATTGAAAATTAAGCAAATATATTAATATTGTGTAAGTATGATAATGATGATGGTTCAGACTGTTCTTCTTGTGATAATGCAAGTGCAAATTTTATTTGAAGCAATGCAGAAATAAGAATATAATTATATAGGAAGATTATGCAAAAATAACTGATTCAAAACTGGTTCTGACGTGCATCAAAAATTAGCTTTATTAAAAATATTTTTAGTTTATAACTTGCTGACTGGCATGCATAAAAATATTTTAGAATATTATAAAGAGGATATCTACGTGAATTCTAAAATAAATATTAAATTTTGATTTTGATTTTACTTCCTTGAGATCAACTTTATCACAATGCGAAGGGCCTTCTGACATGTGGTAGTTATGATTTTACCCCTAAATAATAACGAGAGTTAATTTAATACATTTTTTTTCATAAAATCTCAATCAATTAAAAGGTCATAATTTTTTTTAATGATGTCGTCTGCATTTTAGAAGAATGTTTAAATTCCATTCCAACAAAAATGCCATTTTAGAATTGGATTTCTCTAAAATGCATTTCAGAAGCTTGTTTAATTAATGCAATTGGAACTGAACACCTGTTTCCCATATCGTTTTTGGAAGATAGTACGTATTAAGCTAAAAAGCACATGTGAAAGTTTGTACAGCTCCTTAAGAGCAGGTGTGCTGAGGTAAACAGAACTGCTTTTCCCTTATCTTTTGTCACGTAGAAACAGCGAAGTAGTAAAATTTTATAATCTGTCTTATAGTTTGAAATGAAAATTTAAACAATTAAAAGGGTTTTTAGGAAAATAAATTTCTGAAGAGGAAGAGTGTTGTATTGCATTTTATTAAAAAGTAAATTAAAATTTGATTATTTGGGGATACTTTAAAATTGAATGTATCCATGTTCAAAACCTGAGAGTCAAAAACTGGAATCAAATAGCAATTTTAGTGCTTTAGCTTTAAATTCCTAATTGCAATATAGCAAGTTTAGTAATGCAGTGATACCTCGGTGTACGTCCGTTTTAGAATAAGTTTAACTTGGTATACGTTCTGTCTGGAAGTGAAAATTTTTGTTCATATACGACATCTGTTTGAAATAGGATTCACTGCGCGAACTACCCTTGTTAACCTCTTTAAAAACAATGTTGCGACCAATTCTGCACAAAAGCGCGGTAGTTATTTTTATTTATTTATTTTTTTTTTTAAGGTCCAAAGGGGCTTTGTCCCCGAAGGACTATTGTTTTGGTTTTGTGATTTTGCGTTGGTTCACTATAAATGTCCGTTTCACTTTTCAAACTGTTGCCACCAAATGTTAGAGTCCTGCATTATATTTCAAGAAATTAAATCATGAAAAATCTGCATAAATGTATTTATATTTCTCGCATTGTGATAAAACAACGGTACATAGAGCCATCGAATTTTGAATGACGTAATCCTACTGCGAACATGGACCTTATAAGAGATAGTCTAACCCAGTGGGTGGGGCGCGCGTCACTGACATGTCGGCAAGAAAGAGTAGGGACGATCTGGTTTACTTTAACACTGAAACCTATGGCGTTTGTATCACATAACTCTTTTTAATTATTAAATGTGATGTGTTGTATAGTGATCAGATTATGAAAGCGACAGTTTTTTCCAAATAGGATTTAATATATTTCATTAAAGCACTTTTTACTGCATTTCGCGCATTTTTTTCACGCATAATTCTTCTACAAACATATTTACTCTGGTAAAACGGTAAAACTCTGGGCACAAAATTTATGAACTTAATTTTGCGTACAAATAACGTAGAATTAAATAAGATTGATAGTACGTGATGCTTTGAAATAAATAAGGTAAAATTAAACAAGACCTGATAACTTTTTAAAAAAAATAATGACCATTTTCAAATTTAAAGTTTTACAAAATTAAAGTTTTACAAAATATGAAATAGATTAAGACAAATTCGAAATTCGGCCGTCCAGATGCCCATGTCCAGGTGGAGGATTACATTATTCAAAATGTTATGGCTCTAGATACTGTCGTTTTTGTCGCAGTGCGAGAAACATACATATTCTTCATTATTTAATTTCTTTACATATAATACAGAGCGAGAATATTTGGTAACAACAAGGTGCAAGGAGACACGGACATTTATAGTAAAACAGCGCAAAAAAATAAAATTCCTTTATAGAAATTGGGCTATAATACTCATATATAGTTTTAAAAAAGCAACATAATTTAGAATTTTAAACGAAACTTTCAAAAATTCGTTTTTAAATATTTACTTATTTACACCAATAAAAAGCATAAAAATTGCAAGAGAAAATTGCTTGTTTGAAATTTTCTGTTAGATCAGATTTAAAATATTATTTTCTAAAAGAAGTAGTTACAAATTTCCTTACAGCATAGGAAAAGCTAAAACGTATCCAGCCCTGAAAGCATGCAATAGCTTTGTAACTATTTGGAACGTTAATTATGCTCGATAAATATGCTAAATTTTTAAAAATCAATCTCAATTTAAAAAATAAACATATGTAGAAATTCGAATTTATGAAATGAGGCACTACAAACAGACTTTTTCTTGACAATTATACACGCTGCAATAGACAACCACTGTTAAATTTCTGCAAGTCGTCCCTACTCCTCCGGATGTGATCAAGGTGACAACCGGGAACGCCCCAGACGAGGAAGAAAACCCATTTGGGTTTGTCTATTTCTTATAAGGTCCATGACTGCGAATAAGGGCATGTGGAAGCCCAAATTTGAAATTTGTTTTCTTATCGATTTCATATTTTGTAAAACTTTAACGAATTTTTGGTTAACAAACTCAAGGATTTCAAAGCGAGCAATAGCAACGTTGTACAGAAAAAGCCTTTTGATCTCCAGCGCGTGAGACTCTGTATCGGAAATTCTAAAGATGTGCTCAATTTAAAACTACTTTGCGATATTGCTCTTCAACTGAATTTTATGTTTTCAGTGCGAAGAACGCGATATTTAATAAATAGAGGTAACAGATAAAATGTTAAAAAAACGCCTTTTTGAACGTAATTTAAAATCTACCTTTCAGATTTTTTTTTTTTTTTTTTTTTTTTTTTTTTTTTTTTTTTTATGGCGAACACTAGCTATTTTAAACTTTTGCCGCTATTAAGGTCAGAAGCGGTGGTTATTTATTAAGAAGGCACCTAATGGGCGGCCACCGTTACCTTCTATGAAGGGACAAACAATTTACATCCATGACTTCTCCGAGACCCAAGCCCGGGCCTTCGGTAGAGCAGTCAGACTTACTAACCGCTCTCCCGTTTGGGCGACAAAGCGAGATAGTAAATATGCGGTAACTTCTGATGTTAGTGTGATGTTGCCAAATAAATGAGTTCAACAAAGCTTAAATAAATCGTAGCAATAGTGTCTAGGTCTAACAGCACTGTCAGATAATATCATATTTCTGAAACATTATGAGAGGAAAGCAAAAGCAAAATTCTTTGAACAGATGTTTAGTAAAGGTTATACCTGGTAATTCTCAACAAGATCCAAAGGGATCTGAAAGAAGAAAAGATACAGAAATGGGATGGTAAATTTAATAAATTTTCATTCATGTACAGTATGTATTTCACCTACAGAATTTGTATTTAATATTTGACAGTGTTATAATAATAGCAACAGAAATTTTTCAAAGAATAGATTAATTGTTTTCTTTTTATTTCTTACTGGAAAAGTTTGTTCGGTATATGTTTAGTTTGGTATAAAACCAAAAATCTGAAGCGAATTAATAACGTGTATCGAGGTACCACTGTATTTCTAAAATTTCACAATTTCATCATTATAGTCTCTGAAAACGTATAGAGATCAACTCATTCTTTTAATGTTAAATTTAGGATCATTTAATCAAGTTGCAGTTAAATAATTTATTTTTTTTTCATTTTGTCCATACCATCATAAGTATCCATAGTATTATTATTAAATACACTTGTTCAGACATTTTCATGAAATATTTTTTAGAATAACGATAATAAATAATATTATCTTTTGAAAAATGAGCAAATAAGTTCCCTTTTTTTTAATAACAGAAGCATAGCATAAAGAATTATTTGACCACGAAAAATTGTGAAGCTTTTCTTTACTATATAGTGACCAAATAGAACTTTTTGAAAAAGATCAGGCAATTACAAAATAATTTCTTGAGTAAAGATAAGTTTTAAATAAATGTCTCTTAAAATACATAAGAATTCGATGAAGAATTTATATTTTATTTTATGTTTCAGCATTCTTCAGGCCTTTTAATTTATAATTTCAGGCCTTTTAATACCTTTAATAAATTCCTTTTAATACCTGAAATTTGTATGACATATCAAAAGATTATCTTCAAAATAGTATTGGCTTTGATTCTTTTGGAGGTTAGTTATTACCTCGATATTTAGAAGATAAGTGAAGTTGTAGGATTTTATGTTAATTAACTCAATATTATGATCTTACACTAAACTATAACTTCTTCGTTCCGTAGTCTTCACGAAAGTACAAATTAGTTGTAGAGTATTTAAACCGAGGGTTTGAGTGCTTTACAGCAGGGATGTCAAAGTCATATGTACACTTGGGTCAAACAAACAAGGTTTAACTTTAGGCGGGCAAAAAAAAAAAAAAAAAAAAAAAAAAAAAAAAAAAAAATCAATATTCATAGAAACGTAGATTTATTTCGAATAATACAACAATATATATATATATATATAGAAAAGAACAAGAAAAATTTAATGTTTGCGTCCTGATACTTGACATCTCTTCTCTGCTATTATCTTTCCTATTTCGGGAGAAATTTTGTTTGCAGTGATAACTTTCAACCCTGACCCAAGGTGAGCATCATTATTACGGTTTCTAATAGGAGACTTCTTACCTTTCATGACTGAAAATAACTGCTCGCACCGATAAGTGCTACCAAACATGGAAATAATTTCATATGCGAATTTTCGAGTATTTTCAAACCTGGCTGGTAAATATTTGTAAAATTCAGGCACGCCCAATTCAATGAATTTTGCTTTCAAATTTGAGTTGCAATGAATCTCGATCACCTCCATTTGCATATGGCTGGGTACTGAGTCAATACTTATTGAAAAAAAAAAATCGAAGGAAAAAAAAATTGTCTTCGAGGGAACTAAAATCATTAAACCTCGTTTCAAATTCAGTTGTTAAATTTGTAATTTTTTCTGCGTATTTTTGATAAGAACAAGTATCATCTAAACTTGATTTGTTCATGCTGCACGTCGAGAAGTGCGTCAAATCTTCATTTTTAAGTTGTTTTTCCTAAACAACTAGTTGACATTTGAATGCTTTAATTATGTCAAACATGTTCGTAAAGATATGATCTTTTCCTTGTAACGATAAATTTAAATCGGTTAAGTGTTTGGTTATTTATTAGGTATTAAATGCACGCGCTGTTCTATTTTTAACCTTCCAACGCAGCTGTCTTTTCAAAAATCGTCTGCGTTGCTAAGGCAACATGAAGCAAATCTAATTACAATTCTAAATAAAATAAACTAAATAAATAAATAACTATGAAATCCGTAACAATATGAATTAAGTAATAATTAATAATAAAGCAAAGTGCATGCACATGCATGTACCAATATATCGTACAAAACTATGATTGGAAAACTGAGACCATGACTTCGGCCACATTCGGCTATCGAGGGATGCGTACAAGTTCTGAGAGCACGTGTCCACCAAAAGCCGAAGGTAGCTGAACGCAAGCTACTCACACGCATTTGTAATTTAAGTAGTGTGTGTGTCAGCTCGCTGTGAGTAATCTAACAACACTGAATATATTATCGTTAATTACTTAGCAGTAAACATTTCATTTTTTTCTTCGTCGACATGTTATTTTATTATTATATATTATTATTTGCCGATATATTGGCCGGGCCGCAAAAATATTTGTTGTAGGCCGCATGCGGCCCGCGGGCCGCGAGTTTGTTATCCTTGCTTCACAGCTTCTGGAAGTTCGTTCTGCCGTTAGCTCTGCCGTTTATTCCGACTTTAAAAGTTATTTTAACATTCGTGAAAGTTATTTTAACCTTCGTAAGATTCTGCCATTTTACTTCAGACTAAAGTGATAACTCGCTTCTCAATTTTACATTTATTTCGAAACAAATGCTGTTTGGTGAAATATAAAATATTCACCAATCAGCATTTAGATTTCCCATCTGCCAAAGTCGAATCGAATGAAATTTGTATTCCATATTTACTGTTTACAATTTTTTAACAATTAGAGGTAATTTTTTAAAAATTATAATCAAATTTAAATGAATTTGAATTTATGTATCCCATTTAAATTTATGAAAATGCAGATAATATCGCGCGTAAAAGAGTTCCTTATTATATATTTGTTTTTTAAATTCTTCGTAGCTTTTCATGTGAAACATGAGCTTGAAGGAGTGCTCTAAGATAAAACGTTCTATTCCTTTCAAATTTATCAGCTTAAAATTTGAACTTATTTCTGGATAGTTGATGCATGTTTCAAATGTTTCCGTAATTAACTCTGATAAAAGTTTATGAAGAGTTCGGTATTTTTTTTTAAATTACAATTACTGCATTTTGATGAATACTAAAACGCTGCATAACGATTAATAGTCAAATAAAATTTAATCGTTATGTAATACCATTATTACTTTTCTAAAAAAATAACAGACTTCTAAGATATTAATAAAAAAACTTTTACTGAATTTACTTCATTGAAAGACGAAATAAATCTATTCAAACCAAATAACCTATTCTGGTATGATGTACTCTAAAACAAGGATTTGCCAGCTTTTTATGCACAGTTGTCCTTTAACATTAATAAATGTAACTGGTGCAATAAATCAGAATTGTGTTTTCTCTGAAGTTTGCTAAAGCAAAATGGTTGTGAGCGGAGATGTGACGGGTTTCTACTGACGTTGATAACAATATCCGCTAGCTTCAGATTTGCTATATCTGGAACCCTCTTCAGTGGTGTTATATTTAGAAAGTTCTATGTTTGTAGGTGGTTAACCCCACTGATGGTACGGTTCATAAAAATTACCCAAGCGAATATACCCCGCAATCATTGTTTCTCAAAATAAAGCAAAAAGCTTTCAGCAGAACATAAGTTAATGGTTCTACATCTAGTGGAGCTGACGGTATCTCATACGTAGGTGGAGTATTCTTTTATAACTTTAAAGTTGTTTTACTCGAGTTTCCAAATCTTTTCTAGACTTTTCCCTTCTTTTTACAATTTTCCTCACTCCCTTTTAAAGAAATTCATTTTATAAATTTAACGTTCGAACCTTTCGATAATCCTAGATAATTTAAAATATATTTTCCTAATTTTGTTCGTCTGACTGAAGGACACTAAATCACATTATAATAATTTATTATGCAAAAAAAATCATTCATATTAAATGCAATATGGATAAATACAACAGTTGATACTAAGTGAATATAAAGTGCAAAAAATATTAATATTCTAAATGTATAAAAATATAATATTGCACAAAAAATTTTTCATGGCTTCAAATTTCAAATTCCAAATTAGGGCTTTCAGATGCCTATATTCGGTGGAAGATTACGTTATTCAAAATTTGATGGCTCTAGGTACTGTTGTTTTGCCTCAATACGAGAAACATACATACATTTGTCCAGTTCTTCATTATTTAATTTCTTTAAATGTAACAATATATTTGGTGGCAACAATTTGAAAATTGAGTGACATTTAAAATTTTCAATGCAAAATGAAAAAAAAAAAATTAATAGCCATTCTGGGCTAACGCACTGTGGGCTAATAATAAGAAATCTGAATTGAAAGATGGAGTGTTTTTCTGTTTCATCTGGCTTTATAGGTAAAGATTTTAAAACGATAAATGAACGGCTGGTTAGGCCGAAAAAGAATAATGAGATTTAAAAAGTGTGTGTATATGTTGTACATAAATATTTTTTAAAAATCTATTTATTTAATTTTAAATTAATGTAAATAAAAAAGTACAAAGTTTGAGGAGGAATATACCCAATAAGCTATTATGCTCTAAAAAGGTGTAAATAAAACCCGCTAAGCTGTGTTCTTACTCAACTTTATTGTATGGTGCTTGTGAGTGCGGGACACTGAACTTTTCCCTAGAAGTAGCAATGGAAATTTCATTTAAAGAAAAAGTGTCTTGATGGAAAGTACGATTGTCTAAAAAAAAAATTGCGTTCAGATTGTAAATAGCACTCGGACAAGAATATGATTTTTAAATAAAATAAAATAGAAACAATATTTCAGAATAACCAAACATTTTATATTATTTGGAAATACAATTTATGACATAATGATCTGAATAAAACATTATTTAACTATCCATTTCGACATAGTGCAAATAAGCGAATTCTATGAACCCAGCTTTCGACGACTGTATGCAGTAACTCAGGCCTAATGTTGTAGAAACATTAAGATTTATTATTGGAAGCCGGAGAGATGAAAAATGAGCAACTCCCTCGCCGAAAATCGAACCACGGACTTGCAGACCATTACACAAAGAAGGCACGCTAAGAAGGCGGGAGAAATACCTTATATACTCCCTTTTTTAAAGGGCGACTGGGATTTTAGGGAACCCAATCGCCAAATCCTGGGTGTGAAGTATGATCATCCACCACCCTTTTAGTTCGGGCGCCACTGTAGAGACATTAGGTATTTTTAGGAGCAGAGGAGATGAAAACTGCTTGTCACGACTGCTTGTCGTGCAACTGAGATTAAAGATTTCCGCTTTTTCTTCACTAGACTCAGAGAATGCTACTAAGATTAAATCTCTCGTTTCCAAAGTTTGTTCTATAGACTGCGATTACAGTCTTCCGCTTGTGAAGTGTTAATACCGATCCTATATATATATATGCAATATAAAAGTATGTAAAGCAAACTTCTGAATTTAATTGACTGTAGCTCCTTTTATTCTTTATTTTAATTCGGGTATTTCTCTCTTTCGTCCTAAAAAGGATTCTGCGTCCAATATAAACTGCATAATTTTCAAATTAATCCCTATTAAATGGTTTTACATAAAGCTGAAATGCAATCAGCAAAAATGATTTCAATTGAAATCAAAACTTTTTCAGAACCATAATCTTCCGATACTCTTCCCGGCTTTCTTCTGAATGCGTTGCAGTTTTTCGGTTGCTTGCCTCTAGCAAGTAGGAATCAATTCTGTCAGTTATTTACTGTACTTATTAAGTTATTTATTGTATGTCTTATTAAACTTAAAAAATGTTGGGGGCATTATTAAGTCCATAATGATGTGATCAGAATATGGGTTTCAGGAATTATTTTATCCAGAAATAAAATTTTTTGGAGATCTACTTTAGCAATTGCCTTTCTTTTTATCTTGAAATTTATTCCTGGTATAGAATTCCTTTGATTGATCCGCATATGTCGTAGAAAACTGTCCGTTTGGTCTTTGACCAAAACTTCTCGTATGCGTAGTTTCTGCTACCATTCTACTCTCGTATTTCACCGCCAGCTTGAACATTTGTTCTAGAGTGATGGGGTGTTTCTCAATTCAGTATAATCCTGAACTTGCGGCAAGAGTCGAGGCAAGGTAATTTGTATTAGTTCTTCGTCGGGCTTCTTACCATATAACAAATTAGCGACTTGAACCTTGCGTAAGATGAAGTTAGACTACTCTTCAATTTTAAGTTGGTACATGGCGTATAATTTGGCCACTAGCCTAGTTCTGTCCTTAACTACGGGGAAAGCTTTTACCAGAGCAGCTTTAAAATTTCCGAACGTATATGTGAGGCTTGCTATCTCTCCCAGACGAAATTTACCGATGCCTTTAAACCAGTTTAATGCCTGTCATCTCTGCCATCCTAAGACGGTCGTTGCTATCGTAATCTTCTGGACTTCGGGAACGGAATAAAGCAAAAAATGGTTATCTAAATTTCATAGGAAACTAAAGTGACCGACGTTCTTCCGTTAAATATCACTGCGGGTTTCATGGAGGCCCTCATTGTGTCAACGAGATAACCAAAGCCTTCCATAATGTTGCCAGAAGCCGGTGGAGTTTGCGAAGTCGTGGAGCTAGCTCAGCTGCAGCTTTGTTGTCACCCAAGAGTTCAGAAAAATTCGGATGTCACTTGTAGGGTCGTTCTCTCTTGTTCCACATAAACTAGGTTAGCTCCTACAATGACCTGGCGAATTCTCGCATAGGCGTGAAGAAACTACCAACGCAGAAGAAGATTTAAAAATAACCCTTTATTAATTCAAAATAGTTAACAGAAGGCCACTGTCTTCGTTACAAAGGCACCGTCAAATTTGCAGTGAAATTAAAAACGTAGAAAATAATTCAAGTCAAACCTACAGTAAGTAGTGCTAAATAGCACTTAAGTTACGCCTAACAGGTGGAGTCACAAAAACCTAACAGGCGTGA
This sequence comes from Stegodyphus dumicola, assembly GCF_044657685.1. Taxonomy (NCBI): domain Eukaryota; kingdom Metazoa; phylum Arthropoda; class Arachnida; order Araneae; family Eresidae; genus Stegodyphus; species Stegodyphus dumicola. The sequence continues at coordinate 105,519,966 of NC_140771.1, forward strand.
TGATAATTCTGATATGGCCAAGAGGCTTACTAGCGTAACAGCGAAACAACAACGTAACATGCGTTGGCTAGCGAAACCACGCTCTGAATAAATTCACAGATTCCCCCGTTTAAATAAGTTGTAAGATTCCCCACTGTGTAATTCTAAGTTACAGTTAAAAGTGAAGAATCTTAAGAACTAGTAAGCGAATAATCGCTTGAGTTTGTGTACAGGAAACAACAAGGGTGAAATAACCCTTTAATTATTCCAATTAAAGTTTAACGAAACTCGGTCTTGGAGTTGTACAATAAAGCCGACACTTGGGCTTGAACTTAAGAGACTAAGAATTAAACTAAAATAATCTTAACTAGAGAGATATAGCCGAAGCTATCAAAATTCTAACAGAGTTGGCCCCTTAACGATAATTAACTGCGAAGCTATCAAGGGTCTAAAGTACGGCCGAGCGTAATAATAGCTTACGAGAGAGTAGCCTAAAAAGGCGGATGCGTGCAGCCAGAATATCTGGTATCTCTCTCTCTAAGACTGTAGAACTTCGCGGTTAAATACCGCTCTTCCTCATTAGCATTCAGACGTGATTCTAAAACTACGTTCTGGCCGTAAGTGGTAAGTTGAAATTAAGAATCGATAAGAAAGGAAATTTAACTCAAAATTTAACCGTTAATAAAATTAGCATAATCCTTACAAAATACTTCACCTCTTTAAATTTACATCCTGGTGAGAGAATGTGAGGGGAAGTTGAGAAGTTTAGTTAAAGGTATCAACTTAAAATAACTTTGTTATGCAAAATATGCAAAACTTTACAAAATTATATATTTGCAATCACATACGTCTTCTCCAGCATTCGAACCCGAGCCCAGTGATTGCAGCAGCCAAGAGCAATAACCACTACACCGATAAAATTTATCTGTAATGGACAATACAATATTAATATCTGAAATATCTTCAGAAATGTTTTCTATAAAAGTGTAAAATATTTTTACTTAACTTATTAAAACATAATGAACGTAATATATTGCCTGGAATCTTCGGGAATTACGTTCCAGGACTTTCCTCAGAAATAGTTGGTTTGGTTTATTTGATTATGGTAAAACACGCCAGGGCTATCTGCTTCAGGGAAGGGATGCCTTCATGGAGGACTATCTAAGGGGAAGTTGCTCCTATCCAAGTTACACATGGGAAAAACGCCGAAAATGCCCACACAGCCAGACCTTTTGCATGGAATTGAACCTAGATTAAACTACCAGTATTCAGCGATTTTACTACTTCGCCACTGGTAGGCTACTGTGGAAATAGAGAACCCTATTTAAAACACCATGTTAGAGTAGCATATATTAATACGTTTAAACTTCACTGATAAAGTATGAAACTAAGACATTATTAACACTAGAATAGTAATAAATTATTGTGTACACTACAGTGCATATTGACTACTAAATAAAGCAAAGTAAATGTACACTGGAGTATAATGTCTCACACTTATAAAAGTAAGGGATTTGATATCATATTTTAATTCAAACGTCAAAAGGTGGTAAATTAAGTTCTTGTTCAATGCAGTGCAACATACTCATACTTAGCACTTTTTCTGTTCGTAGCACATCGTAGTTTCTGAGTACAATAGTTCTACTAGTACCTGCTATGGCGAACAAGGTTTAAAATGAACCCTCGAAAATAACGAAAGGACATTTTAGCCCCTCCAACTTCCCATACACATAATGTTATTTTATACAGCTACAGCGAACTTCCAAATGTACGAGAACCAGATATAGCGAACTTTGTGGGCATCCTGGATTAAAGATATTTTACATTTTTCAAACGTTTTTCCAGAATTAAGTCAATTTTCAAAAAAAAAAAAAAAAAAAGCTTATCCTTAAATCCATTCTAAAAGGCCTGAGGCGTCCGCCTTTAGGTTAATTACGTTGTAGAGACATTAGGTAATTTTTGAAAGTAGAAGAAATGAAAAATTAGCGACCGCTTTCGCCGGGAATCGAACCACGGACCTCTGAAATACCGACTCAGTGTGCTGACCACTACACCACGAAGGCACGCTAGGAAGGCGGGAGAAATACCTTACAACGCTTTTTAGGTTATTGTTTTTTTATATCCTCCCTTAAGTTTTTCTGCGTTCTAAAGAAAGCAATATCTGAGGCAGGTATAACACTAAGTTTTTGAAAAACCAAGACACGCAATAAACATGTCTCAGGAGATTCTATTGTGTCACGCAGAGAGACAAAAAATCATCTATCCATTGAAATAAAGAGTTTGAATTAGTTCCTTCATTAGAGTTCCCTTCTTTAACTGAGCTGTCAGATATCGCAGCTGATGCTTATTCATAACAATAAATGCGTATTTTAGAAGGAAATGTGGAATAGAAAGTGAGGGTCTCATCAGTACTTTTATGTTAAGAAAATTTTATGTGTAAAATTATAAATACAGCTCGTATTTTAATAATTTAAAAATTCATTGAGAATGCTCTTAAAATGGAAAATATGCCTTTAAAAATAAATAAACGAAATGTTCTCCCCAAAATAATAAAAAAAAACAGCATAAAAAGGACACAATTGCAAACCACTTTATCCCTATGGACTTAACACTTATATACATAGTCACAGAGATCCTTCCAATAAATCTATTTTCAGACAATTTAAGCTTTACAGCAACAAAACGCGAAGAGGCAAAAGAGGAAGCAAATTAAATAATACGAGATTTTTACCCACTTTGGATACAATTACATTGAAAAAACAATTGAAATGCTTTTTTGATTCTGAAAACTTCCCCAAGAAACTTCTCAACTGGTTACACTCTTGTATACAAAAGTATACTAGAGACTTGTATACTAATAAATTCCTTATGAAACTAAAAAAAGGTCATTCATGAAAACTACAACGAAATACAAATTATTAAAGACATGGTTTTCGATTTTTGTAAATTCAGACTTTCTGATTGTCTGGCTCAACGCAAAATTTATTAAGTCAATTTTCTGCACCTGCAGTTGACAATATTCGATTCTCTAGAATCTTCAACGATTGTAAAATTTACTTCCCAGCTGTAGACACCATACCAATAGTAGCATTTAAATATCAAAAGACGTTAAGCAATTTGCTTACTAACCTCCATGAAATAGATGAGTCAGCAGAATGACACTGCAAATTAACAATTTACAGTACTTATGTACTCAATTTACAGTACTCATCACCAGCACATAATTACTGGCAACCTGAATACCATACAAAACGATCAACTAAAAACACTAATGAGTTATGGAGTAAAATTTAGACAAGTCAGACATAAGACACACAAATAAAAATTTCTGTTACTAGATTTTCGAAAACAGCATCAACGAATTTATAGTTAAAGCAAGCTATCAACTGAATTTACCTATAGATACCTTTTTAAAATGGAAAGATGCAATACTTAAACGCATATCCACCGCACTCAATCACCTCAAGTTTAAAAGTACATTAATTTGGTCACAACTTCTGTCTGATATAAAAAATTAAAAAAACTTTTTACTATTACAAAAATAGATAAAGCAAATAATAAATTTAGCATTATATGAAAACAATTCTACGCAGCAATTATTCATAAAGAGCTTTTCAACGCAACTACTTATCAATTAGCAAACCTTACAGAAACATCTATAATAAACAGAATTAATACTTTTCATAAAAAACTAAATATCTCTTTAAATCCAAGCTACAACAGATTTACTAACCTCTATGCAGTTTCCAAATTCCATAAAACACCATTAAAATTCAGATTTATAGCAAATGGAACTAATAACTACAAGAAAAATGTAGACTATTATTTTTTAATTCAACTTAAAAAAAATTGTAAATTTATTTTCAACGATTGTAACACTAATCATAACTATTGCTGGATCATTCATAATAACACCCCTGTCATTAATGCCATTCAAACAATTGACATATAAAACATTGGTAGGGAACGAACTGCGCCAAATTTGATCGAAAATCCCCGTCCCCCTCTTTTTTAATCCACGAACTGTCTCCCATTTCTTTCCAAGAAGATTGGGTGCTACAAAAAGTCGTTTATCGCCATTAATGGGACATTCTATTGAGACTGCAAGCCTTTATTTTCGTTTATCAATATTGTAAAAATTGTGCATGTAAAACAAATATTAATTTAAAGTCTGGCGTGTGCTAAAAAATAAATTTCTTTTACACTCATTTTGAAGTTTTATGATGCTTAGAGGAATGATGAGCCAGATCTTTTTTATTCTCTGTAAGAATTAAAAAATTTCCAAATTGTACATTTTAGTCGCTGATATATATATATGTAAAATATAAAAAAAAATACGATGGCTTTGCTCTTTGCGAACCAGCAACCTTTAATTAATTTTCTGCAATTCAGGATCGTCCCCTAACCCAGTACCTTCTAGAACATTCGCACCTATTACATAACCTCCTCATATAAATGCTGCGTCATAAGTTCTCATACACAGATGCCTTCTCGCCTTCGTCCTGCTAACGCTTCCTCTATGCTCCTCTTTGTTAGAACGTTATGACGTATTAAAGTTTAAAGTCAGTCGTATCTAATAGTTCAATTACTGAATAAGTTATTTGATTAACTTCATCTGGAAAATGTCATCTGCTCTAAATTAAAATAAAGATATGCTTGCTGTTAAAAGTGAAAAGTTCTGAGTCGTCATTTCTCTCCGTGCTTCAATCATCTACCAAAACGTGAAATGGAATAGCCTCACCATTCACCCACGATGTGTTAGAATAACTGAAAACATTACAGTTATTAATTAGCCGGTAGCCCCATTAACAAATTTACTTAAGAAAGATACTCCTTATAATTGGACTGATGAATGTCAAAATGCTTTTCAAAAACTAAAAGATGCATTGATTTCTAGACCTATTTTAACTTTGTTTAATCCTAAATATCCCTGTCGTGTATTTGTTGATGCGTCCAAAAATGCTGCTGGTGCTGTTTTAAAACAAGAACATCTTGATGGTAGTTTACATCCAATTGCTTTTCATTCTAGAAAATTAAGATCTTATGAACAAAATTATGCCATTACTGAGCTGGAATGTTTATCTATTATTGATGCAATTGATAAATTTTATTATTATTTACATGGTAACCATTTTACTGTACATACTGATCATGCTGCTTTAGTTTGGCTTAAAAATATAAAACACCCTACAGGTCGTCTATTTAGGTGGTCTTTAAAATTATCTATGTATGATTTTGATATAAAATATAAAAAAGGATCTACTAATGTTGAAGCTGACATGCTTTCTAGAAATCCTATGTGTCAACATTTAAGACTGCAAGTTAATTTATTATCATTAGAAGAAATAAAAGAATATCAAAATTTAGATAATGTTTGTAATACTAAGTATAGGAAAATGAATGATGTCTTAACTGTTAAAAAACAGGGATTGTACAAAATTGTGATACCCATGTCTCTACGTACGAAATTACTTGAAAAGTCCCATATACAATTTGGTCATATTGGTGTATCATCTATGCTAAATTTGTTATCTCCACAATATTATTGGCCAGGAATTGTTCAAGATGTTAGAAATTATTGTAAACATTGTATTGAGTATTATTGTAAACATTGTATTAAGTATGTCAGTTTAATAAGAAAAGTAAACAAAAGAAATTTTGTTTAATGCAAAATTTACCATCAGTTAGTGAACCTTTTGAAATATTATCTATTGATACTGTAGGTGGTTTAAATTATTATAATTCTACTAAAAAGTATATTCACATAATTATTGATCATGCAACTAGATATATCTGGACTTTTGCTTCCAAAAGTGTAACTACAGATACTTATATAAATTGCTTAAAACAAATTTTCCAAATTCAGGTCCCTAAAAAGATTTTAAGTGATAGGAACGCTGCTTTTACATCTTCAAAATTTAAGCACTTTTTAAGGAATCATAATGTAAAACAATTGCTAACTACTGAAAATAGACCCCAAACTAATGGTAAAATTGAACGTGTTAATCAAACTATTATAACTAGATTAAAATGTAAACTAAATTTTTATCAAGGTAATATAGCATGGACAAAATTATTACCCCAAGTAACTGAAGAGTATAATAATACCCCTCATTCTGTAACAAAATTCCCTCCATCATATTTAATGTATGGAAAATTACCTTATGATTCCTTAATTCAAAATCAAGAATTGTATCCGTCAATAGAAGAAGCTAGAAAAATAGCTCAAAAGAGATCTGATGATTATCATAATGTAAATAAAGAAAGATATGATATTCATTTTAAACCTAGTAATTTTAAAATTGGTGATTTAGTAATGTATGAAGAATTTCAATACCCTAATACACGTAAATTATCTCCTCCATTCTCAGGACCTTATAAAATTTTAAAACAATATTCTGAAGTTACTTATGAAATAGATAAACCTAATCCTTTAACTAAAAAGAAATCAGAAATTGTTCATTCAACTAGATTAAGAGCTTTTAATCCAGCAAGTGAGTTTAAGTTAACTGTCAGAAATAGTAGAATTCCTATCTTTGTTCAAAATTAAAATTAATTTTTTCAAAATTCTCTTTTAAACATTTTCCTGATTATGACTTTTAATACCTGATTTAAACTTAAACCCTAATTATGACAAGTTATTTTCCCGACTATGACAAATTATTCTCCCGATCTTGACCTTTTATATTTTTCACATAATTTGAATTATTTTGTAGCAAAAATTTTCTTCTTATTGTAGGATAATATTTGTTTCTAATTTACAAAATTATAAAAAAGACTTTAACTTGATTATACAAGTTATCTGTCTTATAATTTTGATTTTATATGATCTTTTATTTTTCTAAAACCACTTTGAGGTAATGTACAATGCCAAAAACCAGTTACCTTGTATTAGGCTTGTACCTAGCACCCCCCAACCATCAGCAAGTAATCACGCTGATCTGTTGGCGAGGACATGCCATAGTTTTAAAGTGAGAGTGGTCATGTTCCAGTGTGTAATCGTATTATTTATATTGAATTGTTTTTTGAATAATTATAATATTTTGTATTGAACTGTAAAATATGTCAATCTTTAATTGCCTACGATGAGAGGAAAAAATGCACATATTATTCATAAATTTTATCTGAAGGAAGAAAAATTTAGCATATTTTCTAATCAAAGCTTATTATTATGAAAACATATTCAGCGCAAAAAAATGCATCATATTTGTGAACTATCAACATGCATCATATTTGTAGACTATCTGGCATTTCGAGATTTTACCAGATATTTTCATTCTATTCGAACTCTTTTTATGAAAAGGACTTTCAAAAAACAAAATGGACATTTTTAACAAAATTGAGGACTTTTGTAATTATAACTTATTTATTTATCAGTATTCCATATTTATTATGTTATAGTTTTAAAATTAGTCATATATTGTATATTTATTTATAACTCATAGTTTTAATGTTCAAAATTTCATATGCTATAAAGTCAAAATTTTATATGAGAAAGTCATGAACTATGATAGGCCATACTTAAAGCTTGTACGCTATGTTCTGGATGTTTTCATGTCTTTTCTCATACTTTTGCTTCACTCCTGTACTAATGCTTTTCTCACCCCGGCCTCTCCTTTTGACGGGGGGGGGGAGGAAGATGTAAAATATAAAAAAAATACGATGGCTTTGCTCTTTGCGAACCAGCAACCTTTAATTAATTTTCTGCAATTCAGGATCGTCCCCTAACCCAGTACCTTCTAGAACATTCGCACCTATTACATAACCTCCTCATATAAATGCTGCGTCATAAGTTCTCACTAGATTGGAACCTTTTCTTCACCTGCTACCTAATGATCAGTACGGATTCAGAAAAAACCTCAGTACTACTCGACAACTAGTAAGAATTGTAGAATTTGTGGGATCTGCATTCCATAACAAGCAAAGTGTTGCGCTCCTTATGCTGGACGTGGCAAAAGCCTTTGACCGCGTCTGGCATGAGGGGCTCGTCTTCAAGCTTATCAACTTGGGACTTCCTAGAGAGCTCATTCTTCTGATCTTCTCCTTTTTGCAAAACCGCACTTTCTTCGTCGCTCAAGGAAATGAAAAATCCAATTCAAGACCTATAAGATCCAACGTCCCACAAGGAAGTATTCTCGGTCCAGTACTATATCTTTTCTACATATCAGATTTTCCTCACCCTGGTTTGGACAATTACTCTCTGTTAGCATGTTATGCCGACGATACGGCGATTGCAATTAAATCCATTCAAGCTAATCATGCAATAGACAAAATGCAAAATTACCTCTATGCCGTAGAAGACTGGTGCACAAATTGGCGAGTAAAAATCAATGCGAGCAAGTCACAACTTTTAATTCTTAGCAAAACTAAGAAAAACATTGCTTTTAATGACCTCTACCTTTTTCAGGAAGCTGTTCCTCTGGTCACAAAGGCCAAATACTTAGGAATTATTTTGAACCAAAGGCTCACATGGTCTAATCACATTAATAGTGTCAAGAGCAAAGCCATGGGCATAATATGCAGATTTCTCCCGGTCATTGGAAAATATTCAAATCTTAGCTTGCGTACCAAAAAACATATATATACCACTTGCATTCGACCGATACTTTGTTATGCTGCTCCTGCTTGGAACACGGTCACTCAAACTCAACTGCATCAATTACAAGTGTGCAAAACAAATTTCTGCGCATTATTACTGATTCTCACTATCTTATCCGCAATAAACTTTTACATAGAGACTTAAAACTTGAGACGATTCCAGATTACATCAGAAGATCTAATGAAAAATTCTTCAACAAAGCTGTGCAATGTGACTTTGTTAATTACTCCCAAGTTTTTAATTATGAAATTCTCTTCGAAGATAGAAGCGTCAGACCACTTGCAGCCCACACCTTCATGGGAGGAGACGACAACTTTTTCACTTAGATCCTCAATTGTTAGCTATTTACACTTCCAATGCATCTGATTTTGATTGAAGTTCTTCTGTTGCTTCGTTGAATAATTGTATTTAAATTGTGTTGTATAGTTGTTTTGTATTGTGTTGTATTTAGCACTACTGATTGATGTTGTTTAATTATATTTGAATTTGTCATTGGAACTATTGCTGTAGTGTATCTTCTCGTATTGTTGTCATTGATTTCCATTGTCTTGGGTCCTCCTTGAAAGCTATGATCGCTCGTCACCTTTTGCGAACTTGTCCGATTGGATTGTCTTGCTCCTTTTGATACTTCTCTTCTTCCCCTTATCTCCGTTTTCTCATCTGAGATTTTCTCCACGTCCGGATTTATTTATGTCAAATGCCCTTGGGCTTTAATTTTGGAACCGGCAACATTGCTCTTCGCAATAGCTCGGTCAATTATAGAGTCTAAGTCTAAGTCAAAGTCTCCTACACAGATGCCTTCTCGCCTTCGGCCTGCTAACGCTTCCGCTATGCTCTTCTTTGTTAGAACGTTATGACGTATTAAAGTCAGTCGTATCTAATAGTTCAATTACTGAATATGTTATTTGATTAACTTCATCTAGAAAAAGTCATCTGCTCTAAATTAAAATAAAGATATGCTTGCTGTTAAAAGTGAAAAGTCCTGAGTCGTCATTTCTCTCCGTGCTTCAATCATCTGCCAAAACGTGAAATGGAATAGCCTCACCATTCACCCACGATGTGTTAGAATAACTGAAAACATTACACACACATATATATATATCAGTTTTGAATAGTAAAATTGATAGATTAATGACATACACAAAACTGATACATAATCAACGTATCAAATATCGGATTTGTAGCTCACCTTAAAGAAGTTTCTTGTCTAGATAAATATTAACAAATTTTCTTAGATAGCAGAATGGTTTTAACTTTCAAATTTACCATTTTAGGTAAACAGTTCTAATTTAATTATAAAAATTATCTTTATTAATTCTAAAAATTGGACTTCTTAAGTCGTTCTAAATTCACACTAATATTATTGCAATATATTTCCGTATTAAGCTTTCCATTTTTAATCATTGAAGTTATTTTAAAGTTATTTAACTTTGTTACAAATTCCATATTTTAATACTAGAAACGTTTAAATATTTATTCTGTTTTCCACCTGATGTACTTTGGCATACATTTAATTTCTAATACACATTTAATTAATAAATTGATAATTATGAGCGTCATCAGAATTTTTATCATTAACCAAAAAAAAAAAAAAAAACTCCCTTATATTTCATATCCTGGGATTTTCAGTCTCCCTTTTAATCCATTCCTTTTTTACATATTGTTGCACTGTACTCAAGTTTTCATGTATGTAAAATTTATATAATTTGTATTGTGTTTATGCCAATTTATATTTAAATGATAATTTTTACAAATTCTTGCTTCATAACTCTAGTTAACAGAAGATGTTTCTAACACCTTGGCAAAGCTTAATCTTCAGCATGTAGCTTATTTGCTAACCTAGTTTCAGGCTGAATTATTTGTAAAATTAGTTACTTGAAATTATTTGTTAACAAAGATGGTCGCTAAATCACGCTAATAATATTTCTAACTATTGTAATTTATAATGCAACGAGTTCATACGAATTATAATAAATTTCATTTATAATTTTTTCAGCAGTATTGAAATTAATAGCAGATGCAGATAATTTTAAACATTTAGATTACAATGATTTAGATTGCCATTGCCTTCTTCACTCATGCTTTTATGCTACTTCCTAATATTTCAAAATGGCAATCAGGTAAGTTTAATTTATTCATTAAACATGTAAATCTCTAATTCATCCCACTTTTGTTCTTACGTGTGCTGTATCTTCTATTTTCTTTAATATATTGTTCAGCTTAATATCAAAAGGTCTTATGATCAAGCGGAAAAGTCACTAAACATTAGTAGTTCGACACGAGTTTCTAGTCCCAGTGATCCCCTAGCTCTTTCTTTTTTCGAACTTATTTACTGTGTAAAAATTTATAGTAAAAATTTCAGTTCATGAAGTAAAAATACTTTTAAAATTTATTCTTTAAAAATATTGCAAAATATTTCACTTTAGCGTATCTTTTTACAAATCCCTCTGATAAGAAAAAGTAAGGAAAGAAATTAACTTGGTTTCGGTGATTGATAACTCAGTGCAAATTATGTGTAACTTTTTCCAAAAGCATAGAGTTTATATGGATGTCAATAAATTATGGATTATTTCCCATCTAATTTTCTTAATTTCCCATCTAATTTCCCATCTAATTCTCTCTTTATTCCAGAATTTTCCATTCACACTGTAGTGTTTAACTTTATGCCTTTTCTATAATAATTTACATTTGTTTATAATTTTACGCGAATGAAAGGGATTATTTAATTGCATAAGCTTTGCTGAAAGATAAACGAGAAAACAAAATTCTATCACTTGCGGTCAAGAGAGTGTTTGATGTAATAATTCTTATATATTTTCTTTGATAGTTTTTATTTAATTTCTTTCATTTATGCATTACTACATAGTTCTTTTCAAAAAATATTTTTCTGTGCCGCTATGTCCGTATTTCAGTTTCAAGGAATGCGTGCTCCGTGTAGGGTATATAATGCTTAATAAACTTATGATATGAAAGAGATCTAAATTCTCTTCTCATTTCTACTGTATTTTTTAAATTTCAACCCCTAAGAAATTTACTCTAGAAATCGTTTTCATGATTTAATATTTTATACTTATTTATTTATTTTATTCATACTTTAGCATTTTCTTTAAGTTTATTCTTTATCATGCTAACTTAAATATTTTTCTCAATACTTTTGTAATTTAAAATTATTACATTTATTATGATATTTCACATTAATTTGTTTGAATACAATGGATTGCAATAATTAACTTACAATTTTTGGGTAACATGAAACAAGTCTTAGGAATTCTAATCGTGAAATCATTCCATACCTGCGCTTGTTAAGTAAATCCTCGATTCTTTCCTTCCTGTTTGCGTAATTCCTGTTTGTTATTTTTTTATGCTGCTTCACACCATTTATTGCAGCGTATATATCTATCTGAATTTGACGAATTACATCTGTGAAAACAAATATATTAGGATGGGAATGATAAAAATTCGCTCTGAATTTTGAATGAAATGCTTCACATGCATTAGTTGTTATGAAATATCAGAGTATCGGGGGAAATTTTGCATCCTCATCTAGGTAGTTCTCGGTTATGTAATCAGTAAAGCGTGTGATGTTTGCATCCCGTGGTTGCTCTGACATCAGATCTTCAACGAAGCTATCCGAAACTTCAGCAGCATCCAAAAAGGGTAATCCAAATACCAGTCGAAGCCATCTGCCAATTTCTGAATTACCATTCCTATATTGTTGCTGCAATTCGCACTGTTGAAGTTTTCGCCACCAAGCTTGAGTCAAGTGGAATCTACATCCTGTAATAGAACATTCAGGCCACATTTTTCTCACAGCTTCATGGATTGCATATGCAAAATCTGCCACCACAATTTCTGGCTGAAAATTCAAATGCAAGTTAGAATACAGTTCTTTCAGTTTTTGAAACATAGTTTCGTATATTGCCGTAGACTTTCCTGGTAGCAAAAAAAAAAAAAAAAAAAAAAAAAAAAAATACAAGTGGGGTATAATGTCCATTTTCCACTGTATGAAACGTAAACATCTGAAAGAAAAATTTTGGGCAAAATGTGAAAGTGCCATCAACAAAGAAAATTTTTTTGTCACATAAGATCCTTAAATTTGAATCTGTTGAGAAACAAACTACATTATTTCTATCGTTATTAATCTGAAGAAGATTTTCATGTCGATAAGATATCACTTGCATTACATTTAATGCAGAATGCACATCAGAAATACATTTTGGAAGTGGAGACAGGACTTTCCTTCTCTATTGGTACATATTTCTCCGAATACAGTGGACATCATGGCTGCTAACAATATCTGAATGATGAGCTGCAACACTAGTCAGTTCTTTCCTGATTAATTTCTGAGGTTTTTCAGATGTATCTTTCGCTGCTTTCTGTTTAATACCGTTTGAAACAACTTGCCTAGAAATAGTCTTGCAACGCTCATGATTGTGACACAGATAAGATTTTGATAACACGTTATTTGTCTTATCAAGATAAAGTGTTGCTTTGCATTTTTTACCTGTACGATGCCATTTTTGGTACTCTGCTTTTCCACAGTCCTTATAAAATTTATGTCCTGAAAAAAGAACGAGAATATTTCCTCTCTGACTGCGAATAAACTCCATCATAGGTAAATATGCTTAAATAACGCCAATTTCAATTTAAGGTTGAATTTATAACAGAAGCAAATATATTTTTCACCAAGATAGTCAAAGAATCGTTCGGAACTGATTGAAAATTTAGCTATTTAAGGAATATACACGGACTTCCGGTTGTAGGGGTGAAAAAGGTCAGAGCCAATAGTTTTGCTCATGAAGAATGCCTTGTAGCCCCACATGTTGTTACAAAGATGAATTTATTGTCTGCAAGAGTTTTACGAAACCGTCTGCAAGGCCTCTGAAAATTTCTTTTGTGTTAAAGAGCAATTAACAAAAGTAAATCTAAAACGATGTATAAAAGAAATTAAACAAACAAAAAAGAAAACATTTTTCACAGACAATTCAGTGTTTCTCCTCAATTAATTCAGTTCTTACTTCACGACAAGGCAAAAATACATAAAAACTCAAAATATTTGTATTAAAAATTACGAAGTAAATCTTAAACACTTATTTCCTGGAATAAATTCCAGAAAGGATTAAGCATGACTTAATTCGCAATAATAATAAAAGAAGGCGTTATCTTTGTTGTTACCGAAGCTTAGTTTCTTTAGATTGGCAACAAATCCACTATTCATTTATAAAAAATATATTTCTTTATTTTGATTTTCCTCTTGGCTACAGTTGGCTTCGAAAAATAAAACTGTAAACCTGTAGGCAACGGGGGAAAGAAATTTTGATCGGCGCAGTTGGACTATAGCAGGACGAGGGGGGGGATTTTCATCAGCGCAGTTGGAGTACACCCAAAACAATAACTGCTATGACTTCAGAAACTTATATACCTCACTTCCTTTAGAAGATATTTATACTAGTCTACTAGATATGCCTAAACTCTTCCCTGCTGTGCTCACGATTATGAATCTTAGTAAATGGAAAACCTACCTAAAATGCACACTTTTTCATAACTACATTAAATTTCAAAATCAACTTTTTAAACAAGTCAGAGGACTTCCAATGGGCTCCCATTCCAGTACCCCCATCTGTAATCTCTTTTTATTTATCAAAGAATTTAACTTCCAAAAAAAGTTTACAACAGCAAGAATTAAATTACTACAAGCACACTTACAGATATATAGATGATCTTATTACATTTAATAATTTTAATAAGATTGAATACTCCGAGATTTATCCAGAATGCCTTACACTTAATAAAAGTAATAATTCGCAAAATAACATCGATTATCTCGATCTTCAAATCATTAACTACAAAAAACTTTTACTGTTTGACAAAACAAGAAACTTCAGTTTCAATACTAACAAATTAATAAATTGGACTTCCAACATCTCCAAAAAATGTTATTAGTAATACAATAATAAATCAAATACAACATATTAAAAATATTTGCACAGATACGATAGATCTACAACGCGAAATGTTGCTCCTTATTAAAATTCTCAAAAATAATCTAATACCTAATCGATTTATTAACCATTGTCTTAAAAGAGCAGGCGTTAAATACTCACTCTAAATCATTTAACTGATAGGGATATGATAATTTGTTCCTAAACCTGAGAAGGCGGTATAAGTTGGATGACTATCAGTTGGAGGATTTGTACATAGTTGTAATTAGGAAATAGTATATAATGTAAAAAGCTAATTGTTTTCAGACTTTTCTTATGCTATTACTAAAAAAAAACGAGCCTATTTCATAATCTTTAGTCTGTCAAATAGCTCGTTGACAGTGAAAATTACTTTTTTCCTTTTCTAAATTTCTTCCTCGTTCCGACACGAAAATTAGCCAGAAATTAATTAATTTCCATTCACTAGTTAGTATATTCAAAATTTTAACAGACGTTTCATTCACATAAGAACTCAGCAACAACCATCCCTCAAGCATTCCTAGTCCCTCCCATGTCCCATAAATTGCTTCTCACAAGTTTCGCCGCCTGAAATATTTCAAAGTATCCCCGCTGCCGATAACGGAATTTCGGACACACACCCCTTCTGAGTAAGACACCGAAGACAACACTTTGCCAACATCCCACTAGAAAGAACGTAAGTTAATTAATACATTTTCTGGCCTTTTATATCTTCATATACATTTCATATTTTTTTCTTATTATATAGATATTAATTTTTCCATTTTTATTATTTGATTTGTTTTTGCAAATATAGCATATGTTTCTTAATTTTCTAATGTTTATTTCAATTACTTTGAGTTCTATTTCATAACTCCAATTAAGATCACCACTGCTTAATTTTTATACAAATAGTTTTGAATTAACATGCATAAAAGCGAAGGTATCGGGGGACATTTACTCAAGTATTTTATAAATATTACTACATAAATTGTTTTTCACTCAAAATCTGTATTAGCGAAAATGCTTAATTCAGAATGAGTTCTTTGGTACTCTACTTTGGTTCTAAATCCCATCACTTCACATAACTATTTGGTCTAACTTAATTTGCCAGTTTGGCATAACCATTCTTACTTGAGTAAAAGACGAAACACCTTCGTATTTATTAATTATTGTTCATTGAACGGGAGTTGGTTTGTTCCCCTTGAAAAGTCAACTAATTTCCGATCAATAGCGATAATTACTTGCTTTTAATTTAATTTCTTTTTCAAAGTTTGAAATTTTGTTATTCATGATTTAATTCAAGTCCCCGTAAAACATTTTTAATAATTTATATTCAAGTTACTTTAAAACACAATTTTCGGAATTAAACTACATATAGGTTCACTCTTTTTTGATACTTCTACTAAATTTATATTAGGAGATAATATATCAATATTTCTTTAGTAAATAAATTATTATTATCTCACTTTGCAGCTATTGCGCAAGTATTAGAAAAACTTGTTTTCGAGCTAAGTGAATTTAAGATCATACAATATATATATATATACCTGCCAAATGAATTTTATTTTTATTCTTAACTTTGAAAATTACACAAACGTATTACGATGGGACTCAATTTTTAAGTGCTTCTTGATGTTTTCTATAATCAAAGAACTTCTGTTGTCAGTAAAAATGAGGGTAATTATTTTTACGAAAACATTCATTTTAATTTCATATCACGAATAATAAAAGCATGGGATACCCTTGATAAACTTAGAAAGATAATAGCTTTTATACTTTTGACAATTCAATTAAGTTATTAGATTTCATCAGACGCCCACGCTTTTATTATTCGCGATATAAAAATGCATAGGAATGTTGTAAAGAAAGCTATCTAATATCTTGTCCTATTAAACTACATGATAAATTACCTTTCTCTCTTTGGTTCGTTTAATTATTTTATAGTTTTAAATAAAAGCTTATTTTACGAAAGCGTTTATTTTTAGCCGAAATGGCCCAGAAGGACTATTAGTCTCGAAACGGCATTTTGCGTCGAATCACTTTTCAGATTGTTGTCACCAAATATTATCGCCCCGTGTTATATTTAAAGAAACTAAATAATGAAGAATTTACATGAATGTATATATATTTCTCTCATACTGGAAAAACAACAGTACTTACAGTTATCAAATTTTTCATTCGGAAACCTGGAATTCCAAATTTGGAATTTAGAACTTGTTTTATTGTTTATTTCATATTTTGTAAACCTTTAAGGAATTTTTGATTAAAAACCTCAACAGTTTCAAAGACAGCAGTGTCAACACTGTAGGGAATAAAACATTTTTATCTCCAGTGCACGAGACTGTGTAACAGAAATTCTAAAGGTATGCTCCCTTTTTAAATATTTTTAGCCCAAGGTGGCATTAGCCCAAATGCTCTCGAAACACCGTATGTGTCTGGAAATGAAAACCAAAATGCTCATTTGGGCTTAATATAAAATCCGAAAGCTTTCAGATTTTTTCCTTCTAAATTTTCTTCTTTTTAGTTTTTACTAGCTCTCAGTCAAATTATACAATTAAAAAAAAAACGTTTTTCTAACAGAAAACAATCTTGCTTTTTACTTCCAGAAATTTTATTATTTTTTAAAACTTTAATATAAAAATTATTTATTGACACTAATTATATATTGACACTAATTATCGGAAAAAGGAAGTCCTGCTAAACGTTTGTAAATAATCAGCCTCGATCGAATTTGAAGACTCTGCTATAGTTTTGTACAAGAGGCGAAGCTATGAGTACGAACACGCATTCAAGTTTGAACCTATTTAATATTTACGAAACAGAATGGATTAGATGCCATATTCCCTCTCTCCAGAGAATGGAGATCTTATACGTGGGTTTCATAATTTAAACACCTTCAGGATGAATCTGAGTACTTTGATATGCAAGTAAAGTTGATCAAGTATACGCAGCAAAATCACATATGTATTGCAAAAAATGTACTAAAATGTTAACGGAATATTATTGCATCGCACTGCATTTTCATTCACAGACATCATAACTTCGAAACGGTGCTGGCGAAGGAAATCCTGTAATGCTGAAGGAAGAGCGAAATATTTCCCTTGTGCTTAAAATCTTAGTGCAGTATATCTTTAAAAACTTCTGAAAGATTTCCCATTTAATATCTTTTAATCATTTTCGTTTTAAAAGATGGCAAAAAGTTGATTTTCTAATCTATAAAAATCAAAAATTTATAAGAGATACACATTTAGAAGTTGAAATTTAAAAATAATTATGGTCGAATACAGCCTAAAAAATCGAGCAATTTTTGAAAATTTGTCTCTTTATCATATTTTATTACCATTAAAAAAAGCGTGTGCACAAAATTTGAGCTCGATAACTTTATCAGAAACTAATTTTAAAATCGATGATAATATTTGACTACAGGGATTATAAGTTAGCTAAATAAGAGTTTATAAAAATACTCATAAGATTTCACAGTTTTATTTACATTCCCCTTATTTAGTTGAGCGGAAATGAGCATGCAAATACCCGGGAAGAAAGAACTGAATGTACTTTCTTACATTACCGACCTTTGTAACTTCGCTTGCATTTCAAAACTTACGGAAATCACTTTTTTTCTCCAGTCTGCCGCTCTGAACCGCGGTTAAGTTAAACCGCTTGTACTAAGTCATAGGATATGAATACTACGTAGAGTTGTAGCGATTTTATTTGAAACTAACGAGTTATGATTTAGATCTTTACTATAACTCCTCTTTTCCGTTTCTGTAACAGAATGCAAATTGAATTAGAGAGTTTTTAAGCTGAGCTTTTTGGATTGTAAGACAACGTGTTTCTGCTCCTCATGGCCACGTTACGTAGTTACTACCAGCTGTGATAAGTTTGGAAATTATTCGGCTTTGCGTTATTTGCTACCGACGTTTAAATCTGATACTCCGATTAGAAGTTTTGAGTCAACTTAGTTCAAAATTTAATTGTGAAGCCTTTGACTATAAGTTTACGTTTTAAGTTTAAATTTGATTGTTACTTTAATTACATCGGCAAAATTGGTGGTTGATTTTGTCAAACACAAGAGGTGCCTTCATTTTCAAGTTCTGTTTTAATAAAAAGGTTTGCTTTAAACCTTTTCAAGTCTTTACTGTTACTTAAGACACAGCAATAATTTACTCTGTTAAGAGTTTAGATCCAGTTTATGCTCTCAAACAAAGTCAAACTCTATAACTCTATTCGCCAATTGGTAACTTCTGCCTACGAAGGCCATGTAAGAAATTAGGCTTTAATTTGTAGAATCATGATATACATCATTTTGAAACTGTGTTCATAAAATTCTCTATTTTTTAAAACTTTAATAACAGGAACTCTAAGTTCAAATTTTAAACAAATAGATGTCTATAGCAATACCTTTTTAACAACTTAGTTTTGTATAACAGTTTACTTCCTTATGTATTTAAAGGAATTCACATAAAAAATACATAATTAATATCGCATCAGGAAATTTTAACGAATAACAATCTGATAACGATTTTTAGATTAGCAATTTTAGATCCAATAAATCCCTTTTTTTAACTTTTATTTTATAAACTAAATAAAATATATTATGTAACTTAAAAACTTTTCAATTATTATTTATTTTTAATTAATTTACATCATTTAATTTAATCAAATTATTATTTATTTGCAATTAATTAAAAAAATAATAATTACACTTTTATAGTTTATTTTGATACATACATAATTAAGTATCTTCGTTGAAAATGTATGAGAAACTCGCAATACATACTCGAGCATAATGAGTAAAATAAGCTATGCCTCCTCCACCAACCTGTATTTCATGTTTAGCACAACGTTCAAAAAAAGTATTTTTCTCTTCTTTATCTTTCGATAGTCTAGAAACTATTCTCATGACATGTGGGTTTTGAAAATAAAGAAACAAACCAACCAAAGTAACATTAAGTAAGTAAAATTACATTTTGCTTGACTATGAAATATACTACAGTTTGGGAACATATAAGTCACAATCAGTGGTGTGCCGTCAATGGACTAAATGGATTATGCTAGTGCCCCAATATTATATGCATTAACACTTAAATTTTCACCTAATTTATTATAACAGCATTAAAAGAACATTATTATTATTATTATTATTATTATTATTATTATTATTATTATTATTATGAAAACACGCGTCATTCGATTGCAATCGTGTTTTGCGGGCCTGGCATAAGCTTGAGTCTTGCCACTTCTATGCGAGAAAGTAATAGCTAGCTTTCACCTGTTCCCCTTAGTGCTTTAGATATGCTATAATTTTCTCGTGACTCTTACAAGCAAAATTCATTCAACACTTAGTTCGTCTTCGAGAAAGTGTGTTTATGATGTGTGAAATAATGTAAAATAAAGTTTATTGACGAAATATTCCGAGTTTAAACGATGAAAGGGAAGGTGTATGAAAAGCTAGGCCACGCACAAGAAGTCATTTCAGAGCATGAACTGAAAACCTCTGGCAGCGTTTTATAACAACACGCTCATGAATTGTGAGTAAGCACAGTCCTATGGCCTAGATTGTTTGTGTATCGTATTTTAGGGAGACAATATATTATCTAAAGATACAAAAATAATGAGAAAAGATAGATCTATTTCCCAAGTTCTCATCAGTGTAAACTTGAAACATTATACACATTCTGCCAAAGTGAAATACTAATTTTAAAATGAAATGCGATTTTAATAAAAGGTAATCTGTCTTGCTGGTATAGTACTCTTTTTGAGATAAAATGTTTTTAACTAATTATTTATTTTTCTTCGACATCCACCAGATTAAAAGCACTATTTATTTATTATAGTAAAATTAATTTGACTTCCTGTTTTTATCCAGCTTTTATAAATCCATCAGAACGTTTTTCACTATTATTGTACTCATTAGTCTTCATTCTTTGTATACAAAAATCCAATAGTGGCAAACATCTCCTTAAGTACAGTAATGAGTTGAGGTTTCAGTTTAGGAAATTGTCTACTCATTGTCAGAAATATATTAAAAAATAAATAAAATTATTTTTATGATTTATAGTAACGATGTTTCCTAATCTACGTTAAAGCAGGTTTTAGATGCATACATATGATGCTAGTTAATTTGTTTTCCCGTAAACACTAACACACCATACACACATATGTAAATATGAATTTCTGATGTGAAAATTTGTAATTTTTTAAATTGATTTGAAAGGTTAAATCTAATAAACTATTAAAATATACCTGTTAACCTTCCTATGGTTAGGAGAATTCAGATTTTTGTACTTCTAAAACTCCAAGAAGATAGAGAAGAGGCAAAACTTGACTAAAAGTTTTATGAAACGTACGTTTTGTAGTACAATTAAAATTTAGGAAAACCTAACCATTGCTGATTGTGGGGTCACAGAAATTCAAATATTTAAAACACAAAAGTTACTTTCAGTTATTCATTAATCCAGCTCTAATTACCGCAGCTCGTAAAATGCGCGCTACAAAATTACAAAATCACTCACAAGATCAAGATCGGCCTGCAGGTCAACATCTGAGGAATAAACAATTTTCTTACAAGTTGCCAAGTCTCGATCAAATACAAATTTTCTCGCTATTTATTTTGCTTGCTTTTTAACGAAAGTTTGCTTGATCTAATTTGCATTCTGGTGATAAGAGATTGAAGATACAGACATGAATTAACATAAGAAAAGATGTTGGCTCAAATGAACGTTACAGATTAAAGTACTAAAGTTAAATACTGATCTGGAAAAGTACCTGTTCACCTCGTACGAAATGTTTAAGAACTGTTTTCCTGTATATAACCAAATATGCTAATATAAACATATATTTGAAGGGAAAAACATCCTTTTTTCCCGTCAATTGTGTTTACATAGCATCCAATAAGGAGGCCTTTCACACTGCAATAAAATTATTGATGTAAGTTTTTGCTTAATATTATTAAGATACGTTTACAAATTCGGATATTTGCTCATTATTTCAATGTTAGAATGTTTCAATGAAGCTGAAGATCGGCATTAAAAAGATACTTAGAATAATTCAAATTAAGTTTTCTACAGCTGGAAAACTGAGCTATGTATTCAGAGAAAATGGAGGAATAAAACAATACCATAAATGGAAAGTGACAACAAGATATCAGTTTCAAACATTTTACAAATAATGTGGGATAAAACCGAAAACTTATTTGTCCTCAATAGCAGTAATACAATAGCAGATCAATGAGAATGATCTCTCTGTTCACCTATTCTGATATAGATGTACATCATCTAGAGTTCGTTAAGTAGAATTACGATCTTGACTGCACTGTAACTGCAAAGACAAAAGACCAGTAGATTTGGTCATAAAGTATGTGCGCGTGTTTAGATGCAGACATGCATTTTAGTAATAAATATACGCGCTTCTTCTTCTAACATTAATATTTTCTTTTAAATCTATTGTGTCATATGACAACGCGGTACTCATCCGTAATTTATGAAGTTTTGTAATGGAATGGTCAACAACTTGGATGATTTGGATGTCAAATTATTTCCACAGACTTTGAGGGTAGTCGTGAATTTAAGAACTGTTTTGAACCGTAGATATAAGAAGTTCTACTCACGAAATGCCACCTGAGTTGCACAAAGTCAAAAAACTTTCACATGTAAATAAATATACATCACAATAGGTATATGTACAGTATTTTCTACGCATATTATTGCTATTTACAGGTATAGTGTGGGAAAACTATAAGAGCTGTTCAATTTTTACTGTCAAATAAAGATCAGAAATCTATAACTTTTGATCAAGGTAATCTCGGATGTTTTACAGATTACTAGAATAACATTTAGAGATATATATATTTAAAATGTCTGCTGATTTTTGTTGTTATTTAAATATGGATTAGTTAACGTGATTAATTAATAAAATTACTTCTTTTCCCCAGGGTGCGGCTTGATTAATTAGAAAAAAAAATTTCTTTATATGCATGAAAAGGCAATCTTTCTGAGATAGTAATAGATATTCTATTATTAAAATTCAAATTCCAATTCCTCATACTTACAGATAGATTTAAGTGAATATAAAGCACATGAATACAGTTAAGATTTGTTTGAAGTTATATATAAAATAAATGATCTGATATAATTTGTTAGATGATTAATTCATTTTGAAGTTTATTAAAAGAAGAAATCTCAGTTCAGTTCTTTTAAATAAAAATCTAAGGAGAATAAAAACATTTTTGGGATTTTTTATAGTAATATCATATTTTATTATTCTTACATCTAATCTCTGTCTCCTGTATCTTGTACAAGTTTATTTTTTTAATTTGAATTTATAATTTAGCTTTTCGTCTCTCTTTCAGCTCTAAGGAACTTTTCCTTAAAATAAATACATTGTTATTTTATATATTATTACATCTATATACAGGAAATTAAGTAAGCTCTATATTTTTTAAATTTTTATGTTAAAAATTGATTTTTTGCGTTTTTTATGCAAAAAGGAAGAGAAAAATTCTAAAATGTGTTTTAAAATTTGCATTTTCATTTATTCATATGTACTGCTATATCTGGGTCATAGTTCTGTAATAAACTTATATTAATAATTTACAATGTACTTTAATTTCCTATTAATAACAAAACGAAAAATATATTAGATTACCTATTATATACTACATAATTCAGCTGCACTATGGTGTTGCATGAAATTGTTGCAGTTTCATGGTACATTGTATATCATTCTTCATATGTATATGCATAGTTATTGTACATGCATCTTAGAACATTCATACATTTGCTGAAATAGAACAACTTCTTTTTGCCTAAATTATTGCTTTTTGGATACTGAAAGAAAGAGAAAAAGTACAGAAACCTAATCAAAGAGACTTATTTTCTCCAAACTCTTTCTTTTGTTTTAAAGAATGCATTAAAATGCTAACTGTATAACTCATTTTGAGTGAATATCAAAAGAACCTAATAAGTGAAATTTAAGTAAGACATGTTTATAACATATACTTCATTTTTTATTAAAGTTATTTTAAGCTAAAAATAAGTACAACAACTAAATTCAGTTTTATATATTTTATTATCTAATGTCAAATGATTAATCTGGGAAAACAATTTGCGTTACTTCAATAGTAACTGGGTGCATAGGGTACTGTGCTTAGAATATCAAAGATAAGTGTCTTAACCATTAGATTGCTAATGGAACGTATATATTCCAAAAAGTTAAATAAATTGGGAGTTAAAAAGTTAAGTACAGAAGCATCGATATTAATTCTTCACTCGGTTCCCCGCAAATCAAGTTGCAGTTTGCATGAAAATTTTACACTTTTCTCTAAAAGTGATAGGAATATGAGAACCCCCCCCCCCGCTTCCAAAAAAGAAGAGCTTTAAAAAATCACCCGCTCTTAGACGCACAGCCGTGAAATATTTCGTCATAATTAAACAGCAAATTAATCAAATAGAATTTGTATATTCTAAGATATTCGGATATGAAAACACATACTTTTTTAATACCTAGTCTAGCATGGTATATTACATTATTTGAAGCAAATAATATTAATATCAATACCTAGTCTAGCATGGTATATTACATTATTTGAAGCAAATAATATTAATATCAGAATTTTATTAATCTCTTATCATTGGAGTTAGGCTTTAGTCTTACCATCATTGGAGTTAGGCCAGTCTTACCATCTCAGCAATGCAAATCATATTTCCATAACCAAACAGATTGCTAAGATGGTATTGTCTATTTCGAAATCCACAAAAGGTTTTTTAAAAAACAAAACAGCAGAAATTGAAGTGTGAAAAATAAAGCTCATAGGAATTCTGAATTTAGATATGCATCTCCAAAATTTCTCTTATATTATTCTATAACTTTATTCGTAAGAAGAGTAAACTATTACTTTAAATTTCGCAATAATTAGGCATTTTATCATCATTTGAAGATGTAGTCACGCTAATAACAATGTCGTTCTCAGTTTAAGCAAATAAAACATGAAATTGAACATGAAAACGACAGCTGTGCAATTTGAAGAATAGATAAGAGAAGATAAGATGCTGCTTAGGCTTTTTGCCATCAGACATTCCGTAAGAAAGAAACTAGAATAGAAAGGTAATTATCATAATCGAAGTGCTCATACTGCTGCTCCTGTTATTTGCAAAAGTTTTATCTAACGGCAGATGTATTTGTTACTTCTAGTAAAATTAACAATACTACATAATTATTTATGTTTTAAAGTACTTGAAATCTCTCTGATTCAAAAAAATGTAAGGTGCTGAAGAAGAAATTCGAAATCGGTAATTGAGAGAAATAAAAGTTAGATTTGAAGTTCCTAGAAACTTCATCCGAACTGAATAATCAACTAGCTCAAAAATAAAGATTGCTTAGCTTAAAAGACTGAAACGAGATCATTCTATCATTGTTATAAATATTTAAAGGCGGAGAATGTTTCGCCTACAATGGAAATGAAACTTCATTATTTTAATGAGCAGCTGTATAATATTGTAAAAGGAAGAAAATCAAGTATGTCATGTAATCTCAACAAAAAACGTTACTCAGGCAACTATAGCAGTAAGTGAAATACATTCTTGTTGATTCGACTTATACGTTAACACTGACTATTTTGTTAAATCGTTATACAGCTACTATTAAAATATTTAGCAAATTAAAATTTCCTTTCATATAGTTTTCAACATTAAACAATTTAAACCACCATATGAATTACTTTTCAATATTTATTTTATTATTTTTTTATCTTCTATTAATGATTTTATCAAAATTTGCTTTCACTTTACTGTATTTCTTCTTTTTGATTTGGGCAAGAAAGAATTGTCTAAAATTAGTTTTCGTTATTCTAATTGTATATTTCCCACATACTGTGCCAATTGATATAAAGAGCAGACAGATGCTAATAATTATCAATTTCATAAAAATAGATTCAGTAGAAAATAACTCTTTTTATGATAATTCATTTATAAACTGAATTATGAATTATATATAAATTCTTTGCTTTAAATATATGTAATAAAAACTTTAAAGATATTATATGGCATTTACGAAATAAATGTTATAAAATTTTTAATGAATAAAGCTAATATGGACTAAATGAAGTAAAAATTTCAGTGCTAATAGTGAAGTATTATAATTTTTAAACTATATTTTTATATTGATTTTAACGTCACTTTTTTACTTTTAATATTTTTTCATGGGGTTTAGAGAGTTTTAAAGCAATACAATTTAAATTTAATAAATAGCATTGCAACTCAATAAATAGCATTGCATAAATAGCGTTTGTGACTTTCATAACTCACAGAACTTGAAATTGAGAGTTTAAATTGAATATAAATTTATTTTCCTTATAAAACATTTTATTCTGTTTATTATTTATACGTTTTTTATCTTATAAATAACTTACATATTGTTAAATTAAATACTATGTAATATTAAAATATATCTTATTAAATACGAGGATATATATTTTATATATATCCTCATATTTAATAAGATACACACATATTGCGTGTTTTTGAATATAAAAATATGAAAAAAAATTATTAATAAATTAAATGCAGTTGAAATGTGTGTGAGTGAAAAACGAAAATATGGAATAAAGTTATTAACAAATTAAATTTTATTGGAACAATTTTCTAACTTGACAATAGCCCTTTAAATTCTTTATTTTTAAAGAAATGCTTTCCTCATTAGTGTATGGACTTGTATATGGATTTCATGAGTGTATGGACTTGGGAGGTGCATATTGCACTCATTGTGCTATTTGATGTCTGCAGAATGCGCTTCCAAAGAATTGTTAGCTTCCAGAAAATAAAAGTGGATGTTATACCTTCATGATGACTATAACGGATTGCAGCTGCGTCGTTATTATATTGTAACATCATAGTCGTCCCCACCACGGCTGCGACAATTGGTTCTCTCATCACACCCTCTAAACTCATCATATGTATATATACATATGATGATTTGGGAATGTTGATTGCGTATATAACTATTGAATCATATAGAAAAGATTCGTAATGAAGAATAAACTTAAATATAAGAAAATGAGCAAATTTTAAATTTTCATTTTATTTTTATTGTCATTTGTGGCTGCAAATATCTTGACACATTAATCTTGCAAGCTCTAAAACATAGCACTTACATTTTTGGTATATAACTGCAATGGGAAGACTGCAGCAAGCAACAGTCAGCTAAGCAGAGACAGAGAAGCATATAAGAACACTTAACCCAGTGGACCAGCTGTTCTCTCAATGGCGAAAAGAAAGAAAGGCAGTGTACAGAACGACAAAAGCTATTTAAGCAGAGTATTAAAAGAGAATCGTAAAAAGGCTTTTATGAAGAACTCGACATTTTTAATGCATTCTTTAACGAGATAAATCAGTTTACTTTTGTTTTGCTCTAGCATTACACCTAATATAAATTCAGCTCTAAGGTATTTTCTCCCTTATTATCGCGTGCCTTCATGGCTTAATTGGATAGTACATCTATTTAACGTCTAGAGTCCAGTGTTCGAATCTCGGAGAGTGCATCGTACATTTTTCCTGGCTCCTAGATATCCATCTTAGTAGTTATCTTGGCTTTTTCTTCACTAACTTCTGTTAAGTTTTGGTTTGGAAAACACAGTTTTCGCAGCATTGGCTAGCAATTTAGACAATTCTTCAAATCTCAACAATCATATGATATGTCTTCTGCTTTTTATTTCTTTTCCTATGGCGGTACTCTGTTTTGAACCCAAATACAAATTCATGAAATGACCAGTTTCCGACCAGTTGACCGAAGAAACTTCGTGGTTGGACAGAATATACAACAACAATGGGAACAGAAAATATCTTACTGTCTGCGGAATCAGATTTCTCTGACGATCTAAAATTGATTTATTTAGTCCTGTAATATTAGCTAGATGTCGCTAAGAGTCAAGTTTAATTGTACAATTCGTATAATTGTTAATGTGCCGCAGATAAAATAAGAATTTTTTCTTTCATTATTCATAACAATTGCTAGTGCTTTTTTTCCAAATATTTAAATTCGTAATTTATATATTTCAACTTCGGCGACTTTAAAATAGTTTCGCGGGTACTGCGTTGCCGACCCCTGGTTTAGAGACTTTAATGAGCAAATTCAAAGTAATATTATTTCATCCCTTCTCAACAAAGACTGAAATAAATATATCTTTGGTGGTCACTGTTTTTGAAAATCATTGTTATATAAGGTATAGTGAATCTCTTCTGCGTGTGACCCACTTGAAGCAATAAAATATGAATTTGATATAAAACAGCTGGAATAAAATATTCATCAGTAGAATTTTTCTCAAAAGTAATTTTAAGTAATTTTGATTCTTTTTCTTGAATTTATTTCTGAAACCTTTGCACAAATTTGTTAATTAGTTTAAATAAATTTCTGCATTAATTAATTTAATTTCTTTTTTACTTCCTTGTACGAAGTAAAAAGGAAGTATTTTAATGGCGAAAATATCCATTTTGACCGCTACCGAATGCAATTTAACGATGTTTTTGCGTGATATCTGTTCCTAAGGACAGAATAAAATACTCTTTTCCTTCAAAAAAATTATAAAACTGCTTTAAAATTAATTCTGAAGAGAACTTTTCGTGGCGTCTGTACGAAAGTATGTACTTACGTGCGTACGTACGTACGAACGTATCTCGCATAACTCAAAAACGAGTAGCCTCAGAACGTTGAAATTTTGTATATAGGACTACTATAACATGCAGATGTGCACCTCGTATTTTGGTTGCAATCGACCGCACCAAACGTATATAAATATATTTATATATATATATATATCCACTCTGTTACCCGGCTCAGTAATCTCAGTTTCTTTACTCTTATATGTTTGTAAATTGTACATTTTTTGCTTTAAAAATGATTGTATTATGTTGTTTTTATTTTCCGGTTAAGGTTTTTATGCCTTTAGTAAATCTGTATGCAATATTTTTAGAATTATCAACAATTTTAAAGTTGTCTAAGTGCCGCTAAGCCTTTTTTTAATGGCGGCCATTGATGTTTACATTTGAAACAGGAGACTAGTGGATTTGTTGCCAATCTAGAGAAACTTAGCTTCGCAACAACAAAGATAACGCATTCATTTATTATTGCCAATTAAATCATGCTTAATTCTTTCTGGAATTTTTTCGAGGAAATAAGCGTTTAAGATTTATCTCGTAATTTTTAATATAGATATTTTGAGTTTTTATGTATTTTTGCCTTCTCGCGAAGTGAGAACTGAATTAATTAAATGAGAAATACTCAATCGTCTGTGAAAAACTGTTTCTTTTTTGTTTTGTTTGCTTAATTTCTTTTATACATCATTCTAGCTTTATTATAGTATTTAAATAGAACATGTGGCAACGATTAGAAAATTCTATTCTTTAAATGGTATAAATTTTGTGCATTATGAGTTATAATATGAACGAAATATATAATTTAATTGTTATATAATTATTGGATTATATAACAGTTAACTTAGTTTCCGTTATATAATTATTATATAAGTTAACTGTTATACAATTATTAATACTGTTAAGTGAATCTAGCGCCAGAGTGTCGCTATGGTAAACAAATACTAGAGTGAATTTTAAAGAATGCATTTATTCTATTGTGGTTTATGCGCTGTCGGCGAAGTAGATTTAATTCAATCCAATAAGTTTAAATAAAATGCAAGAAAAAATGCGTATAATTTAATATTCCAATACAAGGAAGTCATGGGGTGTACACATCAGATTTTTATATTAGAAACTAGTCTACCGACTAGTTTCTAATATAAAATATCACCAATACACTACTCAACAAATGAGGAGCAATGCATGAAAAAAACGTTCCGTAGACTTATGCAGATAACGGAAATGGTAGAAATGAGTGATATATGCAGATGATAAATTTGAGACTCATAGATCACAGCTGGTATTATATTAAAGAAGAGAAAACTTGTCGGATTTTAAAAGCAGTTTTAGAGTTTTAGGAGTTGTTTGAAAAGAAATATTCAATGGAAATGGAAGGTCTCGGAAGACATTGGCGCCGTGAACATACATGGTACAGGAAGTCATTACCTAGACTTTAGTACTACTTAGAAAGATAAATGCTATCAAGCTATATGATACAAGTTAACACAACCGCGTGGTTATTATCATTTGAAGAAAAATATATATGCAATATAGCTTTGCTTACTACTATAGAGTAATCATCAAAAAGAACACAGCAAGACGAAACTCAAAAAGGCACTATTCAATGAACTGACTTTTGCATTAGACTGTGTGAGATCTATCTTCAAAAATCAAATCTTAGTAAAACATTATTTGACAATAAATGAATGAAAATATAATCACATGAAAGCATACTCAAACGACGTCACTATCAGATATCGTTGTAAAAGATAGAATTACGAACTCAAAATCAGCAAATGTTCTTTAACTATCCGACAATGGTGCTTTAACTGGAGCAAATATGTTGTTGGGACTTATCTCACTTGTCTGAGAGTAACATCAAAATAAGTCCACGAAATTCATCGGGGCAAGGAGTGCAAGATTTCGCCTGTCGTTGGCGCAGCCTTGTATTGTATCAAACCTTAAGCACCATACAGATGACACTACTACTTTGCTCAGTTCCACCCTCAGTTTTGATGGAGAGCAATCCAAAGATAAATGTCCAACTCGGCAATCCACAGTGAGCTTAAAATTAGTGAAACACATGTGCTATGTTAGCCGATATACTCTATGATAAAATTCCTGATGTGCAAAATAGCACCATACCAGTACTAAATTATGATGTCAATAGTCCTAAAAATAGGAGAAGGCAGCCTGCGGTCCTCCGCGGCCTAAAAATGTAAATCTTCATCTGTTGCATTGTTTACTGCATTTTAATTATGTCTTTTCTTTTACACCTGTTTATACATTACTGCTTCAGTTTCTAAGCTCACATTACACTAACACATTATTAAGAACAGTTTTTTTTTTGTGATTCCGGCATTTCTTTTACATATAATTGTGCACTGTCTACTACCGTCATCAAGCATAAGTTGCAGTTAGGTGTAGTGTCTCATGCTCTCCGTCGGACTCATGATGTGTTCCTACCAAATGTGTTTCTTCTATCTTGCGATGTATTGCTTATTTGTGCTTCACGTGATATTTCGAAATGAACTATTCTTAGAAAGTCATAAATGTTCGACAATCAGCAATTAATTATTCCGAGATAGAGATAAAACGCGGATCTCATGCAAGTTTGCCACTCATCTTCCCCTACCACAGCCTCTCCAGAGGACTTTCTACTCGCCGCATATTTAAAGTATGCCGCACAAGCACTATACATTTACGAACACCCATGTCTTCTCCGAGATTCGAACCTGGACCCTTCGGTATCACAGTAGGCTTCCCTATCCACTATATCGTCTGGACGGCGGGGCAAATATGAAAGAACTGAATATCTCAATATAGACAAGTTTTCTATACTAACATCCCCCGCTTCTGCTTTCAACAAACATTTGGTAGCAGAACGATTTGGTGACTTCGAAGACAGTGCTGCAGTAATAATATATTAATCAGGAATAAAAGCGCACAAGCATTAGACCTAAATGAGTGGTATGGCATTTCAAATCGTCAATGGATATATCTAGCAGATATTACAGACAATTTGATGGCACGATGATATATCATTTTGATTACGGATCCTACGTTATCGCCAAAAATCCAAGAAACACTGAGACCGTTTTACAGTAGGATAATATGCAGTTACTTGTGGCTCACTTTAAGCACTTATTGCATAGTGTATTGTTAATGACTGTTAATATCTTAATATTCTGCACAGTCAAACTGATGTTGTTTTGCGTATCTCATTGTTTTCAAATGATCCTTCTTCAAGTCTATAGATTTTCATTCATCGTGTTGAGATTCGAAGGTAAGGTATATCATCTTTGTTTTAGTCTGTGATTATTATTTCATTTTAAATATGGGATATAATAGTTTTTCGAAGCTTTCATAATGTAGTTTGATCTACAATACGTCCATCCTTTTAATTTTAAACCTGTGCTATGTGTTTAATTTTGTGTTAATATATAAAATTTATTTTGTTTTAACTTTTAAGTGAAGTTGGAATTTATAAGTTTTCATAATTTTCTGTAAATATTAAATAATAATTAGTTACTTAGCTTTTACCTAAAATTTTTGACTGAAAATCAGAGTCTTTAAAAAAGCTTATAAGGTATTTTTCCCGCTTTCCTAGCGTGCTTTCGGGGTGTAGTGGTTCTGCACGTTGGGTCGGTATCCCGAGATCCGTGGTTCGATTCCCGGCGAAGGCGAGTGCTCATTTTTCATCTTGCCTGCTTTGAAAAAATACCTAATGTCTCTGTAAGCTGAAGTGTTAAAACTAATTCAGAGAACCTGTCGTCTTGAATAACGTTAATTTTATTATTCATAATGTTTTTCTTGTCGTCTGTTTAAAGCAAACAGGCAAAATATATCAAGACGCTATTGCATTATAATCTTCATAATAAAGAAATTTATATTTGCAGGTCCTTTAAAATCGGAGAAAGGTCCTAGACAGAAGATTTATTTGTACGTTTCTCTCATACTATGCACTGGAGTATTCATCTATTTCTATTCATACCCTCTAACTCAAAAATGGAATTTTATCAGTCCAGAAAATAATAAAGATCGGGCAATATCATCAACTGATCAGAAAAACTCTTATTATTCAAAGGAAGAGAATATAAAGCTAGCGGATGCAAAATTACGAGAGACAACAGCAGTTTCGCCAGCCCACTTGTTAACTAGTTCACATAGGCCAATTACAGTACCCCATAAAGGGAATTACTCTGAATATTTTATTACAAGGGTTGAGCAATTGAATTCAACACAAGAAACAAATAGCTTACCAATTTCAATACAACTGATATCCTCCAATCCAGCTGTATATTCAGAAGCACCGCTTCAAAGAATTTCTGTGATAAACAGTTCATCCACAGTTTCTTCTACAGCTAAGTACGATTTAAATACAAGTAGGATAAACGGTTCTTCGATAAAGGAAGAAGTAAGTTCTTCTGCGTCAAAAGAAAGTCTGTTGGTAGACGAAGAAGCACCAGTCCAAAAAGGATTCTTGGTGTTTTCCGAAAAATGTAGGATTCCAGATCTTGACCCGATGCATCCAAGTATTCGACATCTAGTGGATTATACTCCTCCGTTGAATTGTTCGGTAAGCTGTTGCTTATAATTTTTACTTTTTCAAATACCATTATGATTATTTTCTTTATATTTATAAATGTTATGTAGTTCTACATGAAATGCTAAGCATTTTCGACAAACATTTTAAGCTACTCTGACAATTTCTTACTGAATTTGTTTTCCAGTACACGGAAAGTGTGAGAAATTCGTTTTCATTTGCAAAATTCAGCACAGTCTAACAATCTTATTTATATTATTTCTGTTTCCTATGAAATTTGTTAAAAGCTTATTTTTAGGAAAATTATCTTTAAGTAATTCTGATTATTAAAAAGATCTGGGCAGTACACGCATCAGGTTGGAAGAGACAACACCAATATAAAATTTAAAATTAGACAAAAATGCTGCTTTAATTTTTCATAGATTTAGAGTTAATTTCCATCGATTCTGAGGGCTTTTTTTAAACAGAAAAAGCATTTGAGCTGAACTAAGATACTTTTTTACCTAATTCTATACTACACGCATGGTGAATGCAATTTTCTATTTTATCACACTTTCCAAAATGAGCCTTTGGAAACAGTGCAGTCATATTGCTGAAATCCGCAACTCACTCTCAAAGTATAACACAAAATTCAGGTAAAAGAATAATTAGTCTACTGCATTTTGTAATACTTATTTATTCTCAAGATAGTTGTCTCATTCCCTATATTATATGAGCTCTTTCATAGGCAAATCAAATTGGTACTCATGTGAACAGAATCAATGTTTTATTTATATTAAGAATCTTTCGTCCATTTAAAGAGTTATTCTGTCCTCATACAAACAGGACCTTCCATCGCAAACAAAAGATTTTTGTATCTCACAAGGATCCGTCCTTTGCTATTTTACTCTGGAAATAACGTATCTCGCACTGCAATATATTATATTCAAGTTCTGCTGTGTGAACTTTTGTGTGTTACTATTGAAGTTCCACGGCATCTAAGAAATTCTACGCGTTCAGTATGACCTTTAAAATAAACTTACTTAATATCGTAATCCGTACAAAACACTCATTTGTTTCAGAATATATCCAGATCTATAAATAAAAAAGCTTGTCTTGGGATTGACTCAAACATGTGAACATTCGTTCAAAAGACACTGCATCGCAATATGAAATGATAAAGAACTTTTCATGCCTACTAAAAAACGCGTTTTGTTTCTTTTCCTTCTTCAAAATCCTCAAAGATGCTATATAATATCAATTACAGCTCCGAGTACAAAATAAAAGAAGATGAGAAAGTACTTGAGTAAATTCTTAAAGTTTGTCTGTTAAAGTGTTTAACGAAATAATGTTAATTTAGAAATCAAACAACAACAATCAGGGTTTGTATTCTTATTGTTTTTAATTTAACAAATACATGTAAGTAATTAGATACAAAATAACAGATTCTAATTGCCCAAAATTACGATTCCAATGAATACGATGGCTATGCTTTAAAAAATTGCTTAACTTAGTTCTTAAATTAACTCATTCAGAAATATTCAGCCTCTTCCTTTTTTTTTTTTTTTTTTTTTTTTTTTTTTTTTCGTAATAAGTCGTTGACTTGACTTTAAAGCCTGCTTTCACTGGGTCAGAAGAGAAAATATGAATAACTTTGGTTCTGTAATAACTTCAATTTTGGAATATTTCTCTCAAATAACTTTTAAATTCCAAAACTTAGCGTACTCATGTGTTCTGAATAAGAATTGTTTGTATGATAGAGTTTTGTATCAATAAACAACTGATTATCAGTTTTATTAATACACTTTTTTGTAATCAGTGGAATCTTGACTATGCCTATCAGTTGCCAATGAATATGCATTCGGCTGTCAACCCATTCGAACTCTTGATCATCATTGACTTCGTTGCCCCCAAGGATCCATTCCAACTTGTACGGAACCTCTGATATATCACCTAACTGGACAATATCATAGCAGCAAATTATAAAATCAGAAATTATTTTACTTTAATTAGCAAACTCAACATAAGAATCACAACTATAGAGGATCATCACATTCTCAAAATTTAGAGAAATTTTTAAAACTCTTTTTAAGAGGCAAAAAGACGCCTCAGTTCACTTTGCACTGAAATTGGTAGCAAATGATACGTATATCTTTGAAAGATCTATACACACACAAAACTGAGATTACTGAAGATCATTTTTCCAATCCTACAAATGTTCAAAGCGAAATCTTCGTCTACGCAGTTTATCGAATGAATGAAAATCACGCTGCTATTTTCAGTCCATTATGTCACGGAATTCTGTAATCGTTAACAGTTTTTGCACGATATGTTTCTTTTTATATCCGTTCCAAGTAGTGCAAATTATGTACTTATTACATCAGATTCTTTTACTGAGACATAAATAACTGAAATTTTGGAAAAATTAACTTATAACTACCACACAGTTACAATTTTCTCTGTAGAGGTTTGTATTCAGCAACTGAATAATTAAACATTTTAGTTTATTTCACGTTGATACATGTCATGAATTTTAAGATGCACATATTACGCTTAAAAGTATATCTTACATAAATAATGGAAGTAATGGGTCACATATATGTGACTGTGTTCAGTGAAAGTACATACACATTATTATTTTACAATTACACAAAAATTATGATTTCTCAACTTTCTCAGTGAGTCTCTTCCCAAGATTTCATAGAAAATACGTGAAAATTCTTGATAAAATTTTTAAGGAATTTTCTCCATCCTTTTCGTGAACTTTGCACTTAATTGGGAGCCCGTCCAACCAGTAGTTGGGATGTCCGCAGTTCGAATCCCAGAGAAGACATAGTTGATTGTCTCATTTTCCTGTTCTAAAATCTCAAAATACTCTGTAAATTGTCGTGTAAAAAAAGTAAAATGCAAATTTGTCTCAAGCCAATTATTAAAGAAAGATAATCATATCAACGTAAAACAACTGTGCAATTTATAAGAGTAAACAGCCTTTTATAGGTTAAACTTTCAAAGTTGAGTTAGTTAAAGTTCATATAATGACATAGGAATGATTACCTACCTGTTAGCGACACGGCTGTAAAAGTTGTCAAGTGAAAAAAGCATTAACCAGGGAACGAATGCAGACGAAAGTTTATTGATATTCGCAAGCACAGAAAAAATATTTTAGTTTGAATTTATATTCTGAAAAGTAATGCAACTAAGCATTTTAATATATGATATTGTGAAGAAATTACTTTTAAAACCGATTTTGTTTTAAGCATTTACAAAATTAAATTACTTGCTATGCTAGCTTATGCAGCACGCAATAACGAACTTTATACATGAAAAATAAAATAAATTCCAGAAAATCCGCATTCTCTCCCATCGAAATTCTTTTGAAGTTGAATCCTTTCCATCATTAAAACAATAACTATCTTGTGCTTTCAATGCGCATTTGTTAGATTCCATAAAATACATAATTGTGATTTTGAGACACACTTTTTAAAATTTTTTCGGGTGTGCGTTACTAATTAGCTTTCTCCTTTTCAGGAGCAATTATTTCGAAACTATGTTTAAGTTCCAAACTATGTCTGAAAGTGACTTTGAAAGGAAATTTATTTTTCTGGAGATAAAAATACAAAATTTAAGTCTTTCTTTAAAAAAGAGAAAAGTCATCTGACATCGAAAAAAGTCTAGATTTAAACGAGGAAACAGTCAGAAGCATTAAAACATATTTTATTCTTTAAAGATTTAGAACCCCTTTTTCCATTTTATATTAGTTTTTAGTCTCTTGTACCACGGTATTTTCTAGGAACCTAACCACCGTGAAATAATAGGAATACCTGTACTTAAAAAATAAAGTAGGCTACAAGAAGTAATGCCCGTTAGATTTTACGGTAACAACAACATGAAAAATATTATACTCCTTTTAAGAAACATTTTAAAAATGGCACAGTAACATTTTTCTGAAATTTTTCTGAGAGGCTTCAAAAAGCTTCAGGCGCTGAAGAAGAGGGTCCTCGAAATCGATAGTTTTTATTAAAAATATAAGCCAATTTAATGTTACCTTTTACTTGGGGCTTGAGAATTATTTTAAAATTTACAGTGCGCTGCGTCTCTTCCAATTAAATAGAATTTTGGTTTGAAAAATTAATTTCAGTACAATATTTCATGTAATTTCGTCTAGGCGATGTAAAAAGTGTATTCAATGCAGTCCTTCAGTACTTACAGAATTTATTTTCGGAATTTTGCTTACAACCTTTAAACTTTATAACCAAATTTTTCTACTTTTATAATGCAAAACGATTTTTTATAATTTTTAATTCGATTTTTGACTTATATGAAAAATCTTGCATTTTCTGCTTTTTCGCTTTAATTTTGATGCCAATGAAAGCATTAATTCAAAGGAATCTTTTAAAAAATAATCTGCATTTTCTGGATTTTTTTTCTCTGCTTGAATTCTTTGACTCTGTTCTATACATTGACAAAAATTATTCTTTTCTGCAATTGCGGTAAACTAATAGGAAATTCACCTCGGATGAAATGGAATAATTCAAGAAATCAAACATACGGCACATTAATGTATCTAGGATTTATGTCTGATAAATATCTTGGATCTTCATCTGATGGAGATAAGAAATACAGTACAGATTTTAATCTTAATAGAACTATGCCGTATTTATTTCGGGTAAGAGGTAAAATAATAAAAAAATCTTCAATTTAAAAGTAGCAGAAATATTGGCACTACTCGAATATACCATTTTGTGAAAATGAAACCATACAATTAAGGTCTCTGATAAATTGCAAAAAGTTTAAAGCATCTCTAATATTAAGCATCTCTAAAGCATTCTATTCAGTACCAAGCATGGCATTACAGGTTACTATTTCGGTACCATTATATCTCAAAACTAATCTGAAATAAAAAAAAATTCTAACTCAAACACTATGAAGAAAACGTGAAAATAAAAGGTAGCGTTATAACAAATGTACTTAATGGAAGAGAACATTTCACTGCTTAGGCATCAACTTACATCGTCTTTTAATGTTCAGTCTCACTTTGCCTAGCGCATGTAGTATCAAAATTCTATAGTATCTGGAGCTATTTCCCAGTTATGCTTTTATATTTTCTATATTAATTTTAATCTTGACATCTTCAAATTCGTGAAATCTTCTAGTGTCGTTCACTTCAGAAAAATCTTTCAAAATAGTGAGTAAAACTCTTTTATTAAGGAAGCCAATTAAATAACATTATTTATATTGTTGAGGTGGTGGTTCTGTAATACACATCTTGATTATTCCTTGATTTAATAAATTATAATATTCTGCCTTCTAAAAGATTAGTTATTACCCTTAGGTGTCTCAACAGTTTCGCAATTGAGGTAATGCAGTGCATGTTATTGTAGTTATCTTGTCCACATTAAATGGAATAAAGGTTGCCAGAGCCAACTCCGAACAGAGGTTGGACTTCTATTTTTTCACCCCCAAAATTCGAGGGAGAGCACCCGAAAGGCGATCCGGGAGTCTCCTACCCCTCTTCTCTTCCACCAGTTCACACGAGAGGACTTTTGGCTAGACGCAATTTAGAGTGCCGCCATGCAGCACCGACACTATACATTTACAAACATCCGTTTCTACTCCGAGATTCGAACCCGGGTCTTTCGGTACAGTAGTAGGCTCCCCTAACCAGTACGGGAGTCAGGCTCGTCAACGCTGTACGACGTGTTTTCGCGAGCTCGCTTTTCGTCTTTTTATTTTAAGTTAGTTTTGATATAGTTTACACAAGAGTTATATCAATTTAAAGTTCTTCAAAAGCTGAGCAATTTGATATACATCTGAAGCGATTCCGTTTATTAGTGGTGGATTAATTAAGTCTTTATGGTAAAAGTCATTGTTCGTATCGCGACCTCGTGATATCTGCTGAGGGTTACCGTGACCCCGTGAAGTGCCGTTTTGTGGTGTTTACATCTATTAAGATTTCTCTGGTACCTACAGGCATCCAATTTCAATCCTAGTACCATTGGAAAGTGGAAGATATGATCTCTTCATTGATACCAGTGCTGTGATCGTGAAGTGATTGTGCGATTTATTATAGTGTTTTTATAGTGCGACATAAAAGTGCCTTACTTCTGGATTAATTTACAATTATCTCCGGTCTAAGTAGGAATATCGACACCATTCTTAGACGATAAGGTAGGCCTTTAGATTACCTTTTTTTTAGTGTATCATTTGTCCGGCTAGCTTAATTAGTGACTGAGCGCCGTAAGGTTTAATTGCATTTTTTCTGTGTGACCTTGTTCTTTCCCCGGTATTACTCACTCGGCTCGTTTTTACGACACAGCGTTTTTGTCAACCTCTTCAAGCGCAATCCGATCCGATCCGAACAAGTATGGCTGGAGCAGCGCGCGAAGCGCGCTGTTTCCAGCTCATGAGGAGAGCCAGTAGGCACATGACGGTAGGAAGTCTGACGTGGTAGGAGTTAAGAGAATGAGGTGAGGCAGATGGGGGGCGAGCAAGATGCCGCAAGCCTAGGCCAGACAAGAAGACGCCCCGCAGACGGAGCAGTACAAGGTAAAGCAATCATGAGTTTTTATGATAAGCTACTGTGAGAATATACTACATGACAGAACGAGTTTGTAGGAATACAAACTCTCAAAAGCATCCATTTGCAGACATAGAGTTATAGTGAGAAAAGTGCAGTTTGCAAGATCAGATATCATATAAAAGTTTCGATGAAATAATGAAAAAAAAGTATTCATAAAAGCTATACACAATATATACAACTATATACAGAAATATTCTACATTATGTAGGAAAGTTCAGATCTCTGGCTAGGTGGGCTGCCAGCGGTCGTAACTCTTTATCTTCCAGTGGTGGAATGTAGTCAAATACATGTAATTTTGGCATGTGAGGGCATGTAACTGCTTTCTGGAAAAAGCTGGAGTTTAAGCGATGAAGATGCTCTATTACAGTTTCAATTTTCAAATTCTTGCGTAAAGTCCTATTAGATACGAAATAATGCACATGCGCGCATAATAGAGTGCAGTTGTTAGAAGTCTTGCACGTGCTTTTGTTTACATTTTGAACTTAGCTGCACGGTACTTAGCCAGCCTTTAGTACACCCAAATTTTTTAACATTGATCTAGTTTTTCACTGTGCATTTAACTTTTATTCTATTATATTTACTTTTTTAGTACATTTTCATTATTATTATAATTTTTATACTTATTTAATTTCATTTTCCTGTAAATTTTTGTTTGTGCTCATTTACTGATAGCCATCTATTGTACTCTGTTTCCATACCTTGTTATGTTCGTTTAGGATTTATTTCTGTATATGGAATTATTCTGTGTATTGTATGCATTGTATAAGTAATAGGTTCTGTTCACAGCATTCAGTTCCATACATTTGGCATTTGTGACGGAAATTAATGAGTTTTCTGTAACTTCCATGCACTTCTCATTTACTTGTCACCTTGTATCCGTGCACGCTAATTGTTGGCAGCGCTTCCATTGCACGCACTTATATTTAATTGTACTGCCTTAGATTATGTAGCTGTTCGCTTTTTATTGTAATTCTGTATATTAACTGTCATTGTCTGCAACTTATGTTAATACTGTAGTAACTAACTTAACAGTTTTCTAGCCCCATTCAGATGAGATACTGTACTCGTGAATTTTATTATTATTATTTCTATTGTTGTCTTTATCAGACTAGCTGTTTTCTGAAATAATTAGTAATTATATTTACTGACTACCTATGCTTGTATTTACCTATATGTAATTCTTTTTCGTCATCACTAGACAAAGCATCTAATAGCACAATATAGTTTCACTTCACGGTTTAGAGCCGCAATTCTCTATTGCATGTACCGGGTTCAAAATGGCAAATGAGTCAATATCGCCGGTAAAATCGACTACCTCGCTTCTTACTAACACCTCTCTGATTACTTCCCCCTCATCTGAACAACCAGCAACATCAAACTCAGAAGCCCCAAAGAGAGCTGACGCATTCAATAAGATCTGCGATAGAGTAATTACATTTCTTACTGCCAAGAACGCGACTCACAGGCTAAACAAAGCTGATTGCAACACCCTTAAAATCTGCCTCAGCAACATTAGATCTTTGCTCACAGAGCAAGAACTT
This sequence comes from Stegodyphus dumicola, assembly GCF_044657685.1. NCBI lineage: Eukaryota > Metazoa > Arthropoda > Arachnida > Araneae > Eresidae > Stegodyphus > Stegodyphus dumicola. The sequence goes on from NC_140771.1 coordinate 105,560,757, forward strand.
TACATAGCTAATTTGGAAGGGCAGCTTGCAGCTTCACGCAACAACATCTTTGTTCAAACCCCCTCCACTAGGACAATAACAGCCAAAGATAAGGAGCCTGATCTTATTGAAGAAGACTCTACGCCATTCACTGAAGTAGTTCGACGAGGAAGGAAAAAGGCAATATAGCAGTCTAACCTGATTTCTGCTCCCTCCTCCTCCAATAATATCTTACGCACAGATCCTAAACTTAATTTACCAGAGCACGTTCTCCTTCTTCGACCTAAGGATTCCTCCAGAACGCCTGAAAGCGTTAGGATCCAGTTGGCAACTGAACTTAAGGCAGCGCAGCTCGGAACTAAAATTGTTCAAATACGCCCTACGCACAGCAGGGAACTGCTCATTAGGTGCAATTCCATTTCTGATATTATCTCTATCAAGAACGCCATAGAGGAACAACCTCTACTTAAAGGTTCCATTTCTCTCAGGTTTCCACGTCCAAAGCGGCGTGCTCTTATACTATTTGGAGCTCCAAAAGAAATCACGGGAGATCAAGTAGCAGACGCGATTTCTCAACTGGTACATAACACGGAGAAAGACGCTATTGTTTCTCGTAAGTCTGTCAAGAGTAGAGACTCAGAGAGCCAAAATTGGATTCTTGATATAGATCCAGCTCTAGAGGAAATTATCCTTTCTCTACGTAGAATCTACTTGGGTTTTAATTCCTGCCGGATTAAAAAATTCTTTAATATTACCAGGTGCTATAATTGTCAGGAATTTGGACATATCACTAGAACGTGCAAGTCCAATCCGGTGTGCGCCAGGGCACTCGACTGAGAAGTGTACTGCGGAGGCAGAGCATTGTAACAACTGCTCTGACTCAAACGCTCTCAAGAGCACAAATTACAGTTTAAATCACCAGGCAAACGCAAAAACATGCCACACGTACAAAGAAATTCTTCAACAACTTCGAGTCTATTCATAGACCAGCACCAGCAGGGATTTGTTCTCCCTCGTCTCTTACGAGGATTGAAATGCGATCACGTGCGGCTACACTGAATATTATTCAGATTATGGGACAGATGAAGGCAGATCTCCTCATGGTTCAAGAACCTTATACCACCTACGGCAAGATCATAGGTTTGCCCAACACAAGCAATTGCTTTTTGTCTGGAAACTCCTTAGCAGGCATCATATACGAAGGTCCTCTTTCTCCAACATTACTCCTGAGCACTGAACATTCAGTCACCATTATCCTGGAGACTTGCAATCAAAAACTCTCAGCCACTTCATCGTATTTCTCTCCGAGTGTGGATATTGAGGTACCAATCAGAGAACTTGAGGAAAGACTACCATTTCCAGCATCATACGGTATTTTTGCGGGAGACTACAACGCCACGAGCCCTCTATGGGGAGGCAGGAGAGAGGATGCCAGAGCCACCCACATGATTGACTTCATGGCCACTAACAATTTGATCCAAATTAACGATTCAGACTCTCCACCAACCTTTTGGACAACCAGATCAGAAGGTTGGCCTGATCTTATCATCACTATGGCCCTCATGGCCCCTTAAATTCAGAACTGGAGGGTCGAAGATATCCCCACAGCAAGTGACCATCGCCTAATTACTTATAGCATAGATATACCAATCAACTATTTGGTGAGAAAACGTTACAAGACTATATATGGAGGTCACAAAAAGTTCCTAGATTGTCTTGCACCGAGAGTCCCGTACATTACTGTATTGCTCAATAACAGCTACAATCAGCAAACCCTCGATGAAGCTTATGATCAACTCATCCAGGCGATTGACGTAGCTTGTCGTACAGCTTACAAAACCAAAGCGTATAAGAGCAACCTTAGAACATACTGGTGGACCCAAGACCTACACAAAGAACGAAGCCGTCTAAGAGCTCTACGAAGGCGTGCGCAGGTCACCCAAGAACAAGCTCTTAGAAACTTACGTATGCAGGACTTTAGGAGGGCGCGTGCCATCTATAAAAACACATATACCAAGCGAAGCTCTCTTCATGGAGAAATTTTTGTACAGAAACTACGCATTCTTACGGACAAGCTTACAAAATCTCGATGAATAAAGTGTTCAGGCCTACCTCAGTTCCACGGAGTATCCGTCCCACTGCCAATTCAACAGCAAAGGTAGCCAAATTTCTCCTTGACAGTATCTTTCCTGATGACGATCCGGATGAAGACCTAGAAAAACATCGTTCCCTACGCCAAAATTTTGAGAATTACTCTACATTTCGTATGCAAGACACAGAACATCCTCCATCTAGAGCAGAAGTTGACCGCATAATAAAAGCACTCTCACCTCGTAAAGCCCCAGGTCCGGATGGAGTCGATAATCAAGTGATTAAAATCATCTTCCAAAAATTCCCAGTCTTAATCTTGGCTTTTCTGACTGCATGCTGGCTTCTCCGGTTTTTTCCCGCTGGTACGAAGACGGCTGAACTGGCCCTTTTTCTAAAACCAGGAAAAGACTCTTTCCTTCCATCCTCATATAGGCCAGTTTGTCTCCTGCCTGCTCTGGGTAAACTACTTGAGCGAGTTGTACTCGGCAGACTCGTGTACTTCATTGAACGATCTAAAAGCCTTCACCAGAATCAATTCGGTTTCAAACCAGGTATGTCCACGGAGCACGCATTGAGTCAGCTGTTGGATATAATACTCACTAACAAAATGGAAGATAGGCACACAGCAGTCGTATCCCTCGATATTCAAGGAGCTTTCGACTCGTTGTGGTGGCCCGACATCATGAACAGTTTGGATACCCTCAAATGCTCTGCTTCCATAACACACCTGATTCGCAGCTATCTTGACAAAAGACAAGTTTTAATGACGTTATACAGGGAATTGGTAAGGAGGGTCTTAAGGGAGGATGTCCGCAAGGTTCCTGTTTTGGACCCGTTCTTTGGAACATAGTTGTTAACTCAGTTTTTTCAGTCTTTGAAAACAAAGAAGGAGTAAGGCTTTTAGCATACGCAGACGAATGTTTACTCATTGTAGCAGGCCGAAGCGACCTTGAAATGCGAACTCAGGATAGCCTTAATTTATTTGCTGACTGGGTGAGAGAACATAAACTGAAACTCTCGGTGCCTAAAACACAAGCACTCATAATTAGTCGAGGCTCTCCATTACGTAGAAATCCCTGTCTAAAACTCTTGGGGTCCTCCATTAAATGTGTTAAACAACTTAAGTACTTAGGAGTAGTAATAGATAATAGACTTTCCTGGCAACCACACATCTCTTCTTTAAAGTTAAGAATCAATATACTGACTACTTCCATGCGATCAACAACCTCGTTAAGATGGGGTATCCCATGTCACTTGCTTAGAATATGGTACAAGACAGTAGTGGAAAGAATTATTCTATATGCCGCTGCTATTTGGGGAACTAACATCTCTTCCCAAATGAGACGTTCACTACTCTCCATACAGCGAAACCAGCTTCTTCTCATTTGCAAGGCTTATCGTACCACGTCCACGGCAGCCTTACAAATTATCGCAGGCACGCCGCCACTGGACTTGTTAATTGAACGAGAGGTTAACGTAAGCAGACTACGACACACCATGAGTCTCTGGGGACAAATTTATATCCATACTGATTATCACACACCGCAAGCTACCTGCCACCCTGCTAAAAATAACCTTGTGGACAATATCTACTTTAATAGAACACGAGACTTGGGATTTGCAAATGGTGTTTTCACTGATGGCTCTAAAACTCCAGGGGGCACGGGAAGCGGATTTTGTATACTATCTGGAGGAGCTTTAACGTATGAGTGGAAAAGAAAGCTCGCTTCTGAAAACTCCGTCTTTCAGGCGGAACTCATAGCAATCAGAGCAGCTCTTCTCCACCTGAATAATAATCCCACAGTGCCCAATACCATCTTCACAAACTCAGCCTCAAGCCTCGCTGCGATAGCTGGAATTCGTTCTCGCAGTCCTATTGTCATCAGCATTAGAGTCATTCTAACACACATGCCTGCATCGCAAAGACCCTCACTCATCTGGGTGCCCGCTCATACGGGAATAAAAGGAAATGAGAGAGCAGATGTTCTCGCAAAGGAAGCAGCAGATTCATCCACTTTGCGAGAAGTCCCGACCCTTAGACCAGTCCCGGACCTAAAGAGTCGGACATTCCATCAGCTCCTAAGAACATGGCAAGAACGTTGGGATCAAGCCTCCACAGGGAGACGTGTTTACAACCTCATTCCCAAGGTCAAGACAACAATCCAAACTAATAGTAATTACATGACGTATTTCCTCACTGGTCATGGGACCTTTCCTTCATACCTCTGCCGCTTTGGCTTTAGAGAGAATGGTAACTGCGAATGTGCGGAGGAGGGCCATCCAGATCATTTTGCCTACACACAGCACTTAACAGCCTCAAGTAACCAGGAGCCAGATTCTGGCTAAATTGGTTCCAGAATCTACAAAGTAACAGAGTTGCCCAGCGGCAACTGAAAATAATAATTGACTACTGTACTAGCAATTACTCTTCTGACGCTGGAAGATAGTAGCCATATAGTACATACTTGAGTCGTATCTAATACACATTAAGTTCTAACAATGATATTTCTAAGCACAGTTCTCTTAGAAACAGACATTGCATCTTCAGTATGGCATTAACTCTTCTTGAAATGGGACATTTATTAACCTGAAAACAGAATAATTGCTCTGCAAAGCCTAGCAGTATGCGCGTTAGAAATATATAAGCTAGTTCAATGTGTTAACAACAGAGTATGTATGTTCAATATGTAATTTTGTATTTATGCTATGCCAGGTTTTCATACACAAAGTTTGTACTGTACCTGAATGTTGTACTGTATCTGTACATGTTTATATCTTTTATTTATGGTACCTAATTTATACTAAGCATCACGCGTACCTCAATGTCATGTTTCTTGTAAACTTTAACTATCATGATAACGTATATGTATTGGTGTATATATCAATATTGAGAGTATGTATACTTCTATTTGTTTCGGAATATCTATGTATGTAAGTTTGTATATATCTGTATATGAGTTTGTATTTATATGTATATACATATATTTTGATTGTACTCTTCTTCAAGTGCCTTGTATGCACATGTATATATTTCTTTGTACATTGTTGCACTCTTCTTCAAGTGCCTTGTATGCACATGTATATATTTCTTTGTACATTGTTGTACTCAAGTGCCTTGTATGCATATGTATATCTCAATTTTGCATTTTATGCCCAGGGCTGCGGCCTGGTAGCTAGAGGTTGACTCCCGCCGAGTTGGTAACCAATTCTGCATGGATTTATCTATACCTGGGTCGGAACCAACTCAGCGGTTTACCTCCCCTAACCAGTCTTCGCAAAGACACTCACTTATCTGGGTGTCCGTTCATACGGGAATAGAAGGAAATGAGAGAGCAGATCTTGTCGCAAAGGAAGCAGCGGATTCATCCACTTTGCGAGAAGTCCCGACCCTTAGGCCAGTCTCGGACGTAAAGAGTCGGACATTCCATCAGCTCCTAAGAATATGGCAAGAACGTTGAGATCAAGTCTCCACAGGGAGACGTGTTTACAATCTCATTCCCAAGGTCAAGACAACAATCCAAACTAAAAGCAATTACATAACGTATTTCTTCATTGGTCATGGGCTCTTCCCTTCATACCTCTGCCGCTTTGGCTTGAGAGAGAATGGTAACTGTGTTGGCTTGAGAGAGAATGGTAACTGTGAATGTGGGAAGAAGGGCCATCCAGACCATTTTGTGTTATCCTGCCCACACACAACGCTTAACAGCCTCAAACAACCGGGAGCCAGATTCTGGCCAAATTGGGTCCAGAATCTACAAAGTAACAGAGTTGCCCAACGGAAACTGAAAACAATAATTGACTACTGCACTAGCAATTACTCTTCTGACGCTAGAAGATAGTAGCCATAAAAGTCTATATAAGCTAATTCAATATGTCAGCAATGTGATATATATGTTCATTATGTAATTTTGTATTTAAGCTGTGCCAGGTTTTCATACACAAACTTCGTACTGTATCTGAATGCTGTAATGTATCTGTACATGTTTATATCTTTTATTTATGGTACCGAATTCATACTAAGGATCACGCGTACCTCAATGACATGCTTCATGTAAACTTTAACTATCATGATAACTTATATATATAGATGTATATATGAATATGAATGGGAGTATGTATACTTTTATTTGTTTCGGAATGTATATGTATGTAAGTGTGTACATATCTATATGTGTTGGTATTTATATGTATATACATATATTTTGATTTTACTCTTCTTCAAGTACCTTGTATGCACATGTATATTTCTTTGTACATTCTTGTATTCTTCTTCAAGTGCCTTGTATGGACATGTATGTTTCCTTTTTGCGTTTTATAAATGTCGTGTGCTCTGCTGTCCAGGGCTGCGGCCTGTTGGTAACCAATTCTGCATGGATATATCTATACCTGGGTCGGAAGCCAACTCAGCGGTTTACTCCCCTAACCAGTGTACCGTCTGGGCGACGATGCAGTGCATAACAGGTGATAATTAAATTATCACCTGTTATAATTATTGAGTGGATAATTAAATTATCCACTCAATGATTAAGCAAAATCATTTCACTAATAATAAGTATAAAAATGAATAAGTTGTGTATTCAGTCGACTAATTATATTCGTAAAAATATATCAAGTATTTCTTCTTACAACGATTTATTTAGCTTCCAAAATGGTTCATTAGTTAACGTGCATTACTTCTCGAGCCACAGATTTTAAGTTTCTCAGTTTATTTTGCATTATTCTGAGTAGTTGGACATCTGCGAAGACAAAAGGAATTTTTGGCATCTCACAAGTGTATTTTTCTTAGCAAAATAAAAAAATGCATAAAAATAAGAAATCTACTTTCTAGATTTCAGTTTCTTAAAGATAATAAATTTGGAACTCTGATTCGTACAATTTTTCTTTTAAAGAAAATTATTTTATTCTCAAAATATATTTCCTTTTCATCCAAGCAATAAATTTGCAGTTTCTATGGATTTGCAATCCGTTGTAATGGTCTATAGATTTGATTTACTTTATTGTTTTAAATTGTCTTTCATATATAAATGTGTATTTAAATATAATTGTTGAGATTTATTAACGTCTTAGCTGTCACCAAAATAACAAATATATGAGGTTTAAATCCCAAATTTAAATTTATGATTCAAATTAAATTTCTTCACTGATTTTTTTTAGTGCAAAAGCTCAATAGCAAATCGAATGAAGTACTATTTTATGACGTTATATACAATTTCTATCTAATGTATAAATTTAGGGTTTGAAAAAAATAAATGCATTGAAAAAATCATTGAAGACTTGCCTTTAAAAAATGCATTGAAGAATTTTAAGCATCAAGCATTAAAACTTGTTTCTAAAATTAAAATCTGTGAATCCACGACTTCTCTCTGTAGAGTACAATAATACAGTTTTTAAAGCAAAAAGTAATTTATACTTCATAAAATGATCGCAGATTAAAAATTATTACACGAGTATAGAAAAATATTTTCACTTTTTTTTAAATTCGCAATAATTTTTTCTTTTTTCAAATTTAAAAATAGATCAATTAATTTATTAATAAAAAATATTAATGTAACATTGGTCAAACTGGTACTGCGTTCCATTCAAACATAGAGCCCATTAGTGGCCGAGAATTAAAATCTCTAATATTGGTAGTTCCACTCAGCCTCAAATTCCGACAAGCGGACTAGCTGTATGTGTCTTTTTTATTGTTTTGAACATATGTAATGTGAATGTGTAGCATTTTATGTTAATTAAGTAGTTATTACGAGTTGAATCTTTACTTAGTAAAGATTCTTAGCAAGATGACTCTTTTATTATGCCGCAGTCCTCATTGGAATGCGAATTAGTTGTTGTGTACTTAAGTCGAGGATTTGAATGTTTTAGGTTAGAGTTACTGCCAGTTACATATTATAGCAGTTTTGCAGAAATTTTATTCCGGCTTTAACGTCTTGCTAGCCAACATTTTAAACACGCGCATTAATTATCTTGAGCCAAATTAAGTAGTCTGTTGTATATGTAGTCTCAGATTGCATTACCTACATTTGAATTTAACTTTTCTTATGCTAATTTAAATACCGAAAGTAGCAGAGGTTCATTTAAGAGTTAAATGTAAAGATTATTTTAACCTTCTTAAGACTTAATTATTTTTTCATACTAAAGCGATAACTCGCTTCTAGTCTAGTGGGATCTGCAGGATATTGACATAACTTACATACATAGCAGAACCTTGCAAATGAAAGCTTGTTTTTCTTAGAAAGTCTTTCATGAAGGCACTCTTCTCTTTACTCAGATAGACTCGCTTACTTCGTCTTAAAGTTATTAGCACAATTAATACATGTAAATTGACAAAATCATCCATAAAGCTTCATTCCTTAACTATTCATAAATATATCGAAAGCAGTTTTGTAAAACTAAAAATCGATATCGTATATCAATGACTTTCAAAACTGTATTAAAAACCTACATATGCATAAGCAGTTACCGCAGAAAAATTTGCTTTAAATGCGGAAGTTTTGCTTCATTATGTTTGCTCAAAATACAAAAACACAGCCAAAAAGTATTTTGAGAATGCCGAACGTCAAGCAGACAATGTTTTAATGAATTAATTAATTAAAAATTTATGCTATGGGAACAAGACCTTTGAAGGACGGGAAACTGTAGCTTTAGAACAGAACGCTCATTATGACTTTGCCTTTTTTGGCCGTGAACATAATCAATGAAATTATGATGAGTGAAGGTAATTTCAATTATGGATCCGTACGTTGAAACGTACATACGTATGAGTACTTCCGTGTCGACAGCGCTATGAAAGGTCTCGTTTGGGGAGAAGTTGAATGATTTTCGTCACGCATGCCTTTACTTATTTCCTTTTTCTTAATCATGCTCAGAAACTAGTTTATTGAACTCTTCCAGCAATTCAGCTAAACGTATCAAGGTTTTCGACTTTTAAATCGATCTATTAAAAAAAGTAATAATAACGCGTGCACTCCCTTTATTGATGCTCGATGAGTTTTACTGAAACTGGTAAGTTCTGCTGGCAGAAATTTTATATAACATTCTTAAGACGGACAAAAGATATCCAAATTATACAATTTCATTTAAAAATTCTAAATTTCCTTTTTTATTACCCCCACCCCTAAAAAAATAAAATATTGTAAGAGACACGTACAAAACGAGTTTCTCAACTGCGTCTTTTACTTTTAAGCGTTTTTTATAAAGAATTTTTGTTACAGACTGGTGTTAGATAATCGCTTTTGTGTTAGATAATTAATTTTTTTTTTAACTTCTGGAGTTTTCACCTGTGCCTTGCGTTTTAATTTTTATTGAAGTGTTTTCTTAATTTATTTATGATCATGATACTATTCATAAAATAACTAAGCACACATTTTAGTATTCATAAACTTTACAGGGAATTTTTAGGCTTTCCGCAAAATAATGGCAAATTAAATAAAAATATGCTTAAAATTCAACGAATAATTTATTTCTGAGTGGAATTTCATTTTATTTTAAAACTGATGAGCTGTTTATCTGCCATTTGATTTAGATTGATTTTACAAAATATTGTAGGTTTCTGATTAACTTTGTTGCGCTAGAGAGTATATGAATATAAGTTTAAAAACATGAAAATAACTGTTATAACTTTAGTTTGTAGCAATTGATTAGCTTTATGAAATTATAATATTAATGCTTTAATAATATTAATATATTTAATTATTAATATTAACATTTAACTGCAAAACGATTTAAATTACAAATTTTAACCCCCCCCCAAAAAAAAAGTGTTTTGCGGGTACCAATCTTTATATTTCAGAAAATAAATATAAATTTGAATTTTTTTCACTTTTTTTTATTAATATTATAGTTTATGTATGATTTTTTATATTAATGTTATTGTTTTTTGGATTAAATATTTAGTTAGCGAAATTTAAAATTTGTATGAAATATTTTATCTTTCATTAATAAATAATTTTAACTGTTAAAAAAATCGTTCTGGCTCATCAACTGTTTTTAGATCGTGCAACTGGTCCTCATACTATTTGAGTTTGAGAGTACTGACCCAAAGTATGCTTTGTATGCTTTCGCTGTAGGACAGTTTTGTTCTTAAGATATTGTTTAGAAAAATATGTGAAGCTTAAGTTCATACAGAGCTCGTTCAGAAAAGAATGCGAACAAGATAAAATATTTCGGATAGGGCGAAACTCATGTAGTCAAAATTAACTAAGATATCTCTAATTAAAAGTGAGTCATATACCAATACTGCTAACTTAGAATACAAATTTTTAGATGGTAATTTAAAAGAAATATGTAAATATGGGATTCAAATTGTCATTTATAGAAATGCTTAAAATCCAAAAATTTCTAATCTTACAAAATATGATTCTTACATAGATTCTAAAATCTCTGTGCTTGACTGTTTGTCTAACTGGAAAATGTGGTTCACATCGCCTAAATATAGAAATTTAGGGTCAATTTCATGCTCTTCAGCAGGATAAGATGATATACAGTGATCTACATTTTCTTTGTAGAAATAACGAATAGGAATTCAAATTTTGCACATTTTTACCAAAATAGGCTACTTCACCAAAACCGTCGTAAACTAAAAAATACAGTTCTTAAATTGGAATCATTGGTTCTACAACACGCTGTTCATGTTTATTTTTTCAAATACCAACTGCTTATGAACTATTTAACCATATAACATACCAAGGGCTTACAATCGGGGAAAATCCCCTTTGAGGGCGATTTGTTTCAGAGGGGAAATGCCAGCCTGTATTATTATTTATCAAAATTTTCTACACCTTTTCTTGTTTAATTTATAAAACGCATTAAAAAAAATCTAAATTAAAATAATTATCTACTTATTTTCGGAGCTTTGGAAAGAAAGGAGTATGATCGTCTAGCAACGGTGAAAGGGGGCACGGGACAAAAAATGTTGAGAACCACTGCAATGTGTGCAGTCCTTACTAATTTGTAAATAATGCTGATGGGCATAAGCAACACTTTTTTCTATGCGTTCAATGCTTATTCATAGTCCATAGTAATGGATGAAAGAATGAATATTGTTTCATCCATTACTATACATTTATACATATTTATTTTTCTAGCTATCATAGTCTTTCTGAATTTTTTTCTGCTTAGAAATCCTGTCATTGTTTAGACTTTTCACACATTCCATTCTCTGCGTTACAATGCATAACATGAAGTTTGCATCACCAAATATCAGTTGTTCTCACTTTGACATAATGATCATGCTTTCTAGTGACTTTCGAATGTAATTTTCGATAAAGCATTTCTGGTTTATGAGAAATGTGACCAAAAGAAGTGTTAGTTCAATAATTACAAATTTTATTTAATCAAGTATGAATTTCAAATAAGTTTTCATTTCAAAATCACACTTGCTCTTGCTTCATAACAATAAATGAGTTTGGCAAGAATGCGCTTTTATTGTAATTTAATAGATTTTAATTATAACTTAATTCCTTTCAGATTTAGTTATGATTCAAAAATATGCAAGGTTTAAATTTCTTTGCCCGTAGGATTAGTTAAAACTCATATCAAAACAAATTCATGTAAGAAAGAACAGAAACGAATTAGTGCGAAAAAAAAGTTTTAGAGAAAAATAAGATGCAAATATTAAGAAGAAAAGAAGAAAGGAAAAGGAAAATATGAAAGTTTTCAGATTTTATATTACCCCCGAAAGAGCGGTTTTTTAATGTTTTGTATGTTACCTTTATTTATTAAATATCATGTTCTTCGTACTTAAACCACATAAAATTCAGTTCAACAGCAATATCATAAAATATTTAAAAAAACAGCATATTTTTAGAATTTCCGATACACAGTCTTGCGCGCTGGAGATAAAATTGTTTTTTTCCGCACAGTATTGCCATTGCTAGCTTTGAACTCGCTGAGTTTTTTAATTAAACATTTGTTAAAGTTTTTACAAAATATGAAATAAATAATAAAACAAATTCAAAATTCAAACTTCGGGCTTCCAAGTGCTTTTTTTCGATTGGAGAACAACTAGTTATTCAAAATTTGATGGCTCTAGGTACCGTTGTTTTTTAACAATGCGAGAAACATTCATGCAGCTTCTTCATTATTTAGTTTCTTTAAATATAATACAGGGTAATAATATCTAGTGGCAACAGTTTGAAAAGTGAATCAACGCAGAAAGTGAAACGATGCAAATGCCGTTTTGAGACTAATAGCCATTCCGTTTAGGTGTAACGCTCCCTTGGACTAATAATAACAATTCTACAGTAGTAAAAATATGTTACGTTCTTTGACAACAAGCACAGTGTACGCGCCGAAGAAAATTTCTTTATATTTAATTTACTTGGCTGAAGTAAATTATTCAGTCTTTAAAAACAGCTTCTAAAGTTATTCGTGTAACAAACAGAAATTATTTTCTTTCATTTAAGACAGGCGAATACAACTTGAGGCAAATTAAACACAAGCAATAAAATACTGTTGAAGGATTTTGTATGCATATTGATTGATTGTATAAGCAAAATTAATATGTGTCTTTTAAACCAAAAACAACTGATAACAAATTACGGCAGTGTGACATAAAATTAATTTATTCTGGAACTCTGTCTTAAAAGTCATCTAAACAGCAAAATTCTTGAGACACTAATTACTATTTTATCAGAAAATTTTATATAGAGATTTTTTAGAAAACACTAACTCTATTTTACCATATTTGTTATTTCTTACATTTTCATTTGACACTAAATTTATTTGCCAACTTAAAAAAATGAAGTATCTAGATTTACAGTCGGATACACTTACATAAAGTAAACTTATGTAAATAGCCTAAATTACATTTATTCAAGAAGAATTTGATCATTCGCTGTTCATGGTGACTCATTTTGAAAGCATATATACATCGCAAACAAATTTTTTCCCTTTATGGAGTACGTAAGAAAGAAAATTAGAACAAAAATTCCAGACAAATAACTGGAACATATTCTTTGCAGTTATTGCCTCATTTATCAAATGAACAAAGATGCTCTGATATTAAAAAACTCAGTATACTTATTAAAAATGTTCTGCTGTAACTTTTTTGCATATATTTCTTTATATTACAGCATTTAATGCAATGAGTAGAAAATATTACATTGTGTTTCAAAAACACGTTGTATTCAAAATATACGAGTCTACCATTAACAGATATTAATGCATATAAAATACATGCATTAAAATCTCAAGCTTTGCGACAACGTTCATAATAAATATCATCAATGTCCTATCATGAATGGGGCGGAAGTAAATAACAATTACTTAATTACATACACCTATGCATATAATTCAAGCCCCTCTGTTATGTCCTTATTCTCAAGCTCCTAGATATATATGTGATATTTCAGAGGCTCGCAGTGGTGGTAAGTTGATAGAATTCAGTAGAGAGCTCACTAATGAAGATGAAACCAGTTGCCTTTTTAGCCATGGCTGAGAAAACCGCTGCATAGGTATGACTGGAAGGCAACATCACAACTGGCTTGATCGTTAAAACATCACTTTCATTTTGAACAGGAGCGAAACACATTTCTGCTTAAATTCGTACAACATTAGGGATGCTAAGCTCAGCCCCCCCCCACACACAATTTCTATGTACGCAGATTACATTTTAGATAACAGAAAAAAAATTATCGAAGGGACTTTTCTAGGCAGAGCAAGCAGGCGAAAAATGATATGTAATAACTGCAGTAGTATTTATCAGCTCGTAAAGTCCTTTAAATCCTGAACGGTGATTTAAAAAAGCGTTTCACAGTGCAGAGAAATTGTAGAGAAAAGTGACGTAACATGCTGCAGAATGACGCCAAACAGCGCAAAACGTATCCCTCAAGACGGGACGTGTTTAATTAAACATTATGAATTTAAAGACCTATTGCCAATTGTTTCCAATTAACTTGTAGGGAATTCAGGGTAACATTCATTTTAAATAACCGATTTAATTTATGTTCTTTCTTATAAGCCTTCATTTCCCTAATTATCAGTGTCAGAATTATTAAAAGTAGGTGGCGCGCTTGAAGTAATGCAAATTCTACCTTGAGAAGAAAAAGTTTAAATACGAGTTCTCGAAGTAAAGTGAGAGAGTGTGGGCAATCGTCGTCACCTCTGTAGCGCGAGCTTCTATTTCTGTAGTCATTGCCGGTTTACGTGGCGTAACAGCTATTACTTTGCTGCCACTAGATTTCGACGCGGTTTTTAAATATTGCTATTATTAAGAACAAAGTGTCTGCAATGGAACTATCCTGCTACCAGATTAGAATCATCATTTACTTCCATTTCTGATGCAAAACGTCAGCTACAAAATGTTACCAAATTATGTGTACAATTTTAGATATTAATGTTGTATCATATGACACTGTGAATATTCGGTACAAAAAGTTCAAAAACAAGTACAATGACATTCACAAAGCAGAGCACTCCCGCATGAGCTGACTCAAGAAGATAAGGACAGACGTGTTCAGGCCTGCAGTAATCTGCTCGAATATCAACGCAAGGATTACATTCTGGATCGGATCGTCATTTGTGATGAAGAGTCGATTTACATTAACAACACAGGACGGAAAGGAGGTTGGTCTTCACTCGGTGAGCCCGTCGGCAGCATCGCAAAGCGCAATTTGACTAATAAAAAGATCATGCTTTGTATCTGGTGGGATTGCCATGATATTATTCACAAAGAGTATCTGGAAGAAAAGTAAAACCTTTGACAGTAAGGTGTACAGCGAGATGCTAGTCCATGTTGACGCTGCTTCAAGGAAAAACGTCGAACGGAGTTCCGGAACGAAAAGGGAATTTTCCATCAAGATAATACAAGACCACATGTGTCTGCATTCACTGGTTGGTCTCTGTGCAGACTCGAAATTGGGATCTTTATCCACAATACTGTATAGCCCCGACATCGCTACTTTGGACTTCTACTTTTTCACACCTGCAGCTACATCTTGTTGGTGCTATCTTCTATTCTGCACAAGATGTCCGAAATGAGGTTGATCTGTTTTTGGACTCGCGGCCACCAAGTTTCTGGGCCGAAGGCTTTGAAAAAACTACCAAAGCGTTTGCGGAAAATTATAGATTTGGGTGGTGATTACTACCCGCTACTACTCACTAAAGGTATTTACTTTCATGTTTTTTTTTCCCCGACTTTCTTAAGAACGTTTTTTGGCAGAAGACTTTCATTACAACCAGATATTAAAATTATTATCTTAATATTGCGCTGATTTTGCCTTAGTTGTAAGTATGGCTTCCTGTCCAGGGATTGTACTGTACGCCGAGAGGATCTGTTTCTGAGTAGTGTTTTATTAGTTCATCTTGAGTTTGGAGTATTAAGATCTCTCTGTGTGACCTTCGCTGTTTAGGAGCGTTTTGCATTGCCTTGTGTTTAACGTTCCTAGTAATGTGAAATATAACAACTCATTGTACTCTGTGATTCTGCGAAGAGCTGTACGAGTATATTTGTGGACATTTCCAGAGCTGTGCACTTTTTTCGGGAGGGGGGAATAAAATTATTTTTATCAAACTATCAATGATTCTGTATGCATTCAATGTATTACGAACCCGTACGCACGCAACAGTATTTTTAGAATGTTTGAAAGGATAATTCGGCTTCTCAGCGGTATTAGTTAATGACTTTACTCAATAATATACTGCAAAACGCAGCAGAACCTTGGGCACTCTATGATCTAAATATTTATTCCACTTCTTAAGGAGAAAATATAATATTTATTATCTCGGTTTCCGAATCAAATCCATTCGTTGAATGAGGAAAATGTGAAATATTTACCACGAATTGGAAAAATGAACAAACAATTCAATTTTATTACAGGATCCAAAAGTCGAGAACAATGTAGTTTAGTAATTTTACTTGGAACATTTGTAAATATTAAAATCTGACGAGTTTTTAAGCTATAAAAAATTAACTTAAGTATAATTTTAAATTATTTTCAAAATTTTTTATTAAAAACAGCATGGTCAAAACAATTTTCAAAAATTTGAAAACATTTTCTTAAATTAAAAGTATTAGAACTTTAGCTACTACATCTTATAACACATGCATTCTAGTAGAAGTTGAATATACGTTTAATTTATTTGCTTTTAACGTAGCAGCTCTGCTTATTTTGATGATAGCGTAATAACATGTCTCCAGGTCTTCAGCAGATTAAAAATTTTATCTGGCATGCTGTATGTATTCTTTGTACCCTTAAAAACTAACAAAAAAGGTAAGTACGGACTTCACAGCTTGTTATTGCGCCATCAGGTTTCAAAGAAGCTTTTCGATAAACTGCAGAGCTGATAATTTTCCTTTTAAACATATGCTAAATATTTCGCAAACATCTTTCCTCGTTCATTGTTTGCATCATCATTTATTTTGTATTGTCAGCATTTCTGCATGTCAAGCGCTAATATGACGGAGGGATAAAGAAGGTAGTTTGTTTTTATTTTTTAAATTTTTTTCTAGTTCTGCAACACCACTCCCGCGCGTCGCTGCTAAAAATAACTTCCTCTACTATCATTTCTCCAAGAAAGAATCAAGTTATTAAATTTGCTAATGGTGACTCATTGTCAAGGTCCTGGAAATTCTGACGTCATGGTCGAGGTAACATACTTTATGCTTGAGGAAATGCCATACTTTATAATGTTTTCACTTTTGAGATACATGCAGCATGACTGCGATAAAAAAAAAATGTAGATTTACAGTAGGAGAATGTTTTTGAAAAGCTTAATATAATATAAAAATTAAATGAAACTGTTAATTTATTGCATGATTTTATTAAGTTGAAATATTAGAGTGCACTGTTCACACTTTTGTATTTACATTTGTTGCCGAATACACAGTTTTAATATTAAAATACCACGTGAATTATTTTCGCTTATTGTATAAGGTATTTCTCTCGCCTTCTTAGCATGTGTTCGTGGTGTAGTGCTCAGCACACACGGCGCGTATTCGAGAGGTCCGCAGTTCGATTCCCAGCGAGGGCATTGCTCATTTTTCACGATTTCTGCTTGGAAATAACCTAGTGTCTCTACAGTGGCACTCGAACTAAGAAAGGTAGTGGATGATGATTCTCCACCACCAGGATTTGGCGATTGTTCCCCTAATCCCCAGTCTCTCTTTAAAATGGGGCGTGTATAAGATATTTCTCCCGCCTTCTTAGCATGCCTTCGTGGTGTAGTGGTCAGCACACTCGGCGCGTATTCGAGAGATCCGTGGTTCGAGTTCCGCCGAGGGCACTGCGCATTTTTCATCTCTCCTGCTTCAAAATACCTAATGCCTCTACAATTATTGCCTTGACAGAAAACCGCTCCTTAGTCAAAAACCCTAAAAATAAGGTCTTGTAATACAATTTTCGGGGAAGGATCCATATTATTTAGACTAAGTAAACTGAAAATTATCCCAACTGCTTATACCTGAAAGCAAAATTATCTGGATTTCTTATTCTCCTGTCTTATAAAATAAAATTTATTGTTAATTTATTTACATGTTTTAACATTTTTGACGATTTAAATGATACGAAATGAGAACTAAATGCATATGTTTAAGAGAAATTATTTAATTTAGATGAATTCGTTAGACATGAAAGCTAATCTAAAATATTTGACTATATGCCTATATGTTTGCCTGTAACAATGCTTTTAAATGTTAATAGAAGAGAAAAGCATACTGTACTGCTAAGCCTGCTGTTCTTCATTTGCTGAGATAGTGTTTATTTATACGAAGTACTCCTTTTCTAAAAACGGCCTAAACAAGCGCAGTGACATCGTGTAAAGTCTGCTGAAACGCAAAGAATTCTTATCTCACAATGTGCATCTGCAAACGATTACTTTCCGTTAACCTTTTGTTACATGTCGCGCTGCTTTTACGATCAATTTTTTATTTTCTCTTTCACTACAAGAAAATTATTTTTTATTTATCACTTTTTCTCTTTTTTTATTTTATTTCCTTTTTATTCTTTTCTTTTTCACTAAATTCTTTTTTATCTTTCGATTATATACTTTCTATTTTTTTTAAAAAATTCTGATATGTACACCACATGACTTCCTTGTACGGAATATTAAATTATACGCATTTTTTCTTGCATTTCATTTAAACTTATTGGATTGAATTAAATCTACTTCGCCGAAATCACATAAACCAAAATAGAATAAATGCATTCTTTAAAATTCACTCTAGTACTTGTTTACCATAGCGACACTCTGGCGCTAGATTCACTTAACAGTATTAATAATTATATAACAGTTAACTTATATAATAATTATATAACGGAAACTAAGTTAACTGTGATATAATCCAATAATTATATAACAATTAAATTATATATTTCGTTGATATTATAACTCATAATGAACAAAATTTATATCATTTAAAGAATAGAATTATCTAATCGTTGCCACATGTTCTATTCAAATACTATAATAAAGCTAGAATGATGTATAAAAGAAATTAAGCAAACAAAACAAAAAAGAAACAGTTTTTCACAGACGATTGAGTATTTCTCGTTTCATTAATTCAGTTCTCACTTCGCGAGAAGGCAAAAATACATAAAAACTCAAAATATCTATATTAAAAATTACGAAGTAAATCTCAAACACTTATTTCCTCGAAAAAATTCCAGAAAGAATTAAGCATGATTTAATTGGCAATAATAAATGAATGCGTTATCTTTGTTGTTGCGAAGCTAAGTTTCTCTAGATTGGCAACAAATCCATTAGTCTCCTGTTTCAAATGTAAACATCAATGGCCGCCATTAAAAAAAGGCTTAGCGGCACTTAGACAACTTTAAAATTGTTGATAATTCTAAAAATATTGCATTTAGATTTACTAAAGGCATAAAAACCTTAACCGGAAGATAAAAACAACATAATACAATCATTTTTAAAGCAAAAAATGTACAATTTACAAACATATAAGAGTAAAGAAACTGAGATCACTGAGCCGGGTAATAGAAAGTATATATATATAATATACGTTTGGTGCGGCCGATTGCAACCAAAATACGAGGTGCACATCTACATGTTATAGCAGTCCTATATACAAAATTTCAACGTTCTGAGGCTACTCGTTTTTGAGCTATGCGAGATACGTACGTACGCACGTACGTACATACGTTCGTACAGACGCCACGAAAAATTCTCTTCAGAATTAATTTTAAAGCAGTTTTATAATTTTTTTGAAGGAAAAGAATTTTTTTATTCTGTCCTTATTTCAATTGAGACGTTGACAGTTTCCTGTAAAACTTGCATTTGCTATGACCATCCATAAGTCTCAGGGCCAAACACTCAGCCATTTTTTTACCTGAGCCTGCATTTGGACACGCTCAACTTTGTGCTGCCTGTTCAAGAGTTTCTGAAAGAAAGGACGTAAGATTAAAAATAATGGATGTTCCTCTGCAAGGTGAGCTTAAGAACGATGGAAAGATCTACACAAGAAATGTTGTGTACAAGAGATCTTTGACATGTGAATTAGCATTTTATTATTTAAATCACCTTCATTTATTGAGCTAGCGGTGGCTCTTAAAAAATATACCGCCAGTGGTTTCCTTCATTGCACTCTACTTTAAGCAATTAAGCAAGTAAAAGGGAGAAACTCCGTGGGACAGTAAGCAAAGGGACGTCCTCTCCGCCTGCTCTGGGTAATTCAGTTTGAATTAGCAGACACCTTTACACAAATCCTTTTAATTACAATTTATATCTAGAACAGCGGTCATTTATGACCGCCGGGCTTTCTAGTATTAAATATATGGCTCACCGAAGTAAGATAATTTACTCATTCGGATTTTTAATATTGGCTGTTTTTGCAATTCACTCATATTTTGAATTTTATTCAGTTGTCCAGGCTAAAACGTATTATAATATAAACTTAACAAATGAATAAAGTTTGCTTTGCGAATATATTTAAATTAAAATAAGAATTATTCGTTAAAGGTCTGAGGTAGTTTTTTTTTTTTTTTTTTTTGTCTTTTTAAAATTTGTGTAGAAAATCGTTTGGTTTAGAATAATTTAGGTTCAAGATTACTGTGTCTCTCGTGTAAAACAAGGAGTTAACGCTTTGAGCGTTATGATCGGTTTATCCGGTCATCAGAAGTTTTGCTACTTGGAATATATTAGCTTATAATTTAAGATATTTTGCTTTCTTACTTTCTTTAATAATGTAAATATCATCTTAATGAATGTAAGTTTATGAAAATACAGACTAAAATAAGTAATTATACAAACTCAATTAATAAATGCTGTTTAAATGCCGGTTTTCATGACGGATCTAAAATGCTGCGTCACTCAGAGGGCATTTTTAATTAGAAATGTTTTATATTAATATGTTAAGGTTCTATAAAAATATTTCTTTGGTTATTTCTTTCAAAAACTTGAATAATTTTATATTATCTACAAAGAGATATAGAAAAGGTTTTAATACTAATGAAAATGTTTTTAATGCTAATGAGCACATCCCTATTACATACATGTACTCTTTTTCATACTTAGATTCACCTGACCTTAAGACTTTTCATTAATATCTTTAAAATTTTTTTTATTTCCTTTCTTCATATTCATGAAGCATTAGTTATTTACTAAAAAATGCTTTCATGAAGTTTTAGTTATCTACTAATAAATTTGGGATTCTCTAACGAACTCAATTATGTGTTAACATAAAATGACTCACCGACGTACCTGCGTCTTGTCTAAATTTCAAGTTTTGTTTTGAATCCCTAGTGATCTGTGTAGAATAATTTTTTGATGTGTTAATATTAACTCGTTGAACGCACGTAAAGAAGTAAAATATTTTGAAAGTTCAATGATCTCTCTCAAACTGTTTTTGATTACTCTCTTTTTGAAAATATTTCTTGTAAACGTATACATTGGTCCGTCGAGTGAATCCCAGTCTACACTCTTTTTTTTTCTCTTCACCCTTCTTTTTTTCTTCGCCTTTTCGAATCGTATTCAGCAAGATGCTGATGTTACCGCTAACATTGAAAATAATAACTAAAGTAATAATAACAATAAATAGTAACTGAAGCAGGCAATAATATAATAAATAGGCAATTCATGCCTCAAAACTCATTCATCTGGTAACATCTTAAAACTAACATCGAAACTGTTCGCAGAATGCAAATTACAGAGTTAGATCATGATAATAAGACATCCTATCTATTCTATTATTGAAATCTGAAAATTCACAATTTTAAATATTTATAAATAATATTTTATCTTTTTTCTAAAATAAAAGTTTTAAAACTTACGACTCCATTTTAAATTTATTTATAAATTGTTGTCAAACACAGCTTCGAGATAAATTAAATGAAACATTTTTAGTTTTCAAATAAAGTCAGTATTTTTATTTGTTAATAGTTTCTGTAAACTTTGTCAATAAATGTGTCAGAAGAGGAAAAAAATATATACCAAACATCTGGAACGTATTTTACAAGTCCAAGCAATAAGAATTTTTACAGGCTAAGACATCCAAAACAAAGGAATCCAAAGTAAAGGAAATTTTCAGCATTTGGGTACATTTGCCACTTTATACCCCAAATATAAATAGTATAATGAGTTTTAAAAAAATATGATGTCACTTAATACTTAATAACCGTGAACATTGATGACCTGACTGCGTCCACATCATGCCCTGTTCTCTCGCTTCGCCTTTTTTAATGAAGGATCCTTTTTTCACTATCTTTTTATTGTGTTGCCATCTTGGAAAAGCAAAATAAATACAAAATATTAAAATAATACGACATATAATTTTAAAAGTCAGTAGCAAAGAAATTAAGATACAAAACCAAATGAAAAAAAAAAAAAAAAGGCTTTCTGAAATATCGATGTTACTATGTTGTTCGCCAACGGCATCATGAAATTACATCACACTGTGTAAATGACGCAGGCATGAGTAATTACTTCTCTGGTATATGAGATAGAAAGTCCTGTTAGCTAGTGACTAACTCGGCAGCAAATCATAGGAAAGTCCCCTTCCTTCGCAACAGCAATTAGTGTTGACTAATCAATACTTAACAGAAGGCTTTATATTTTATTCTGAATATACAGTGTTGCGTTCTACGGGTTCGCGGATTTGGAGTGATTGACGACAACACTTGATGAAAATTAATCAGGACAGTTCCAAAAATATGTTTACAGTCGTCGAAAAACTGCGATAAGTACGCTGAAACAGTCAGCAACACAGCCTTCAGGCTATAACGGTGAAGAGAGCTTGGCGGCAAAGCACTAAAGTACATTCTTTGGTACAGCTGCGGATTTGGCCGATCGCTCTCGGAGCTCAAGACACTACTACTGAACTCAGCGTACTCTGCTACTCTCTCACGATGCACTGCTATTCCGCGTACAGGCAGGGTTTATATAGCTCTTGACCTGCCTTTGAGAACATTCTGGGGTAAACCGGTAAGAATTCATTTCAGAATGTTCTGGCTCCGTCTATGGCTATCACCAATTTTGTCTCCAAATATCACCAAATGGGCGACTTCGTGTCAAATATGTCAACCCTCCTCTCCTTGCCAATTACTGACAACCCTAAACCCTCTAAACTATCTTACCGCGGCTAGGTATTTCGTAACTATATGATTACCGTTTGTATTTATACAGGTTTAGAACATAAATAGAATTCTAAATAAATCTTTCAATTAAAACTTGAATTTTTATCATTTGTAAGTTCCAGATTTAATTTTAATTCTTATATTTTTTTCATTCTTTGCTACGATGTTAAC
Source organism: Stegodyphus dumicola (assembly GCF_044657685.1). NCBI lineage: Eukaryota > Metazoa > Arthropoda > Arachnida > Araneae > Eresidae > Stegodyphus > Stegodyphus dumicola. Next base: position 105,583,523 of record NC_140771.1, read on the forward strand.
TATTTATTGATCATGTTATTTGTAAACTAATTCACAAAAATAAAATAACTTTGATGAGGGATTTGGCTGGTGAAAATAAGACTAGCGAATATGTTATTTCTTAGATTCTACAGAGTAAAATAAAATACCACGCAAAAATCACAGACTTTACTCCTTCATTTTAAAAGGGGAGGGGTATATCAAAAGGTCTCAAGAACAGCTAAGTAGCACTGCGGATAAATAGTACATAGTGTCGGCACAGGTATAGAAGGCTAGCCGAAAAAGAATTATTCCATCAAATAAATGAAAATGTTGAATGAAAAATGTATTAACACTCTTACATTGCAGAATTGTTGCAATTACAAGTAAAGTTTGACTAAGGTGAATATGATTAAAGCACTAAATTAAATCAAATGGTCAAAAACATGTGAATATGTTTGTAATTTTGTATAAAATTACATTTAAACATCTATTTTTCCAGATAGAATGTACCTTCTAGCCGAAAGGGGTGTTAGCCTAGAAGGGCTATTAGTCTCAAAACGGAATTTTGCGTTGAATCACTATAAACGTGTTGTGTATTAATTTACAGTGCTTACGAATGTTTGTGAACTAATTCTGAATATATTCTTATTTAAACTCGCTTTTTCATTTGAATGCAGTAAAGCTCTTAATAAGCTAGAAATGAATTTTGTACAGCTAAAAAGAATGGGATTTTCTTTCCAGGCTATCCGTTTTGGGGGTCAAAGTTCGGCAAACAGCTGCTTCCTTCCCCTTCTGGGCTGCACACATGTTTCGCTCGTTGGAGGCGAGAAATTTTTCGACTTTTCCAAAAGAGCTTTGTGATCTGTTTATCACTACTGGCGTCGCGTCTTACAGAAATACAGTTAAAAGCATTCCTTGAAGTTTAGCGTGAGAACGGGAAATGTCACTTTTAAAACGCGGTTAGACTTTTCTCGGAAATTTGGAGGTAAATTTTTACTCTTTTTCTCGCTGGTTGGAGAGAGTTCAAGATAAGTGTTTGATTGGATAAATATTAATTTATAGCTAATTTGAGTCAATAGTGAGTTTAGAGGCGTCCGTAGTTTAGAAATACCGAGATTTTAAATATTGCTGCACGAAAAGCAGAAGCATAATTTCCCACCTTATTGAAAATGATAAAAAGAATTAAAAAAAATGGCAGAGAGCGGGAGAGAGAAATAAGGTTTCGACCGAAGCCCTGTGGCCTACGGCCCGACCGCCGTCTGTGAGTCCAGTTTATTCGGCGATAAGGAATTTGATGGGCGCGTTTCTTCACAGCCGTCCCGGCCACGTATGAATAGTAGTATGAGAATAATGAGTTCCAGTAGCCGACAAGATGAATTCTTTTCGACGGTCCAGAAAATTTTCGCTAGCCGCTGAGAATTTTGTGCTAGAAATATAGGTTTTTTTCATGGCCTTTCCAGCTACTAATATGTACCTCTTTTGAAGCAAAATTTAGAGTGTCGCTGACATGAGAATAAGGGTGAAGAATATGCGATTTGAACAGTAAACCATGCAACTACATTTCTTCCTTCAGAGATTGATGGACATAATGGAATTTCGCAAAGAGAACCAATGGTGAGGTATATTTGATTTTGGCAGAGCAACAAGCAAAAACGTTCCCTCTTTTAGGGACTGATATACATCAGACTCTTTCCAGGCTTATCAAGTCGGATTATTTTATTTTTCTTACCAGGGTTATCAAATTGGGTATTATATTGGGTCATATAAAAAGTCTCTGCGGTTTTTTTGTTACATTTTCAACAAAAGTTTTCTTTTTTGAAAATCAATTTTAATCAAGTATATATTAACCCTTATTATCTATGACATTTTGCCATTTTTCAGGTAGCTTCATAATTTCATGGGGGTAGAACGTCTGTGGTTTACCGTCTAAAAACTTGGCCAAGTGATTTTCCGTGCCACTTCAGTCGGCCAACTTTTTACCTTCAAGAGAGTTTTGCAGAGACTGAAACAAATGGTAGTCAGAGGGCGCAAGGGTCCGGGATATACGGTGGGTGTATCAAAACTTCCCAATCAAGTTCCATCAATTTGTTCCGAGTTATCAAAGATGTGTGTGGCCGCGTATTGTTATTGTTTGGGTCTCGTCCCAAATAACACACACTAAATAAATTCGCTGGTTCGATTCTTTATTAATTCTCATAATTAATTACAATCACTCATTAACTCATAGGTGTGACCAGCCCTCTTACACCGTCGATGGCGATTCTCAAACTCCTTTGATCATCACATTACAGATGCGCATGCGTGGATTACATTACAGATGCGCGGGCGCGAACATGCCGCCCCGCGTTGCAATGCTTGGCATTCAACTATTGTAATTAAGATATAGCATAAAAAATTAAACAAGTATATCATAAACAATTTTGAATAAGTACTATTACATAAAATCATTATTATAATTAGACATTTACCATATACATCAGCGTACAACTCAAAGCAATACAATATAACATTTCAGTTACATAATGACATTTTATGTGAAACACATTCAATACTGTACAATAACTATAAAGACAATACTCATTTTTGTATTCGTAAGACACATAATTTGCTAATTGGTCGTTTGAAACTTTGTTTAATCTCTTTAATTCTGCATTTGCACCTACAAAATTCGTAGCGTTATCACTAAATAGTGTTAAACTTTTACCTCTTCGTGCAAAGAAACGTTTCAAGGTAGCTATTAATGCTTCAGATGTTAGGTCTGTTACCAGCTCTAAATGAATGGCCTTAGTAACCATACAAATGAATATACACACATAAACTTTTAGATATGTACCTTTTCTCTGGTTTTTGTACTTAATTAAGAATGGGCCACAGAGGTCAACTCCAGTACAATTGAATGTAAGATTAGCTGTGATTCTTTGCTTGGGTAAATCACCCATGATTTGCTGAGCTACAATGGGATTAGCTTTAAAACATATTATGCAATATTTTACAATTTTTCTACAAACATTTCTACCACTTACAATCCAAAATTTTTGTCTTATATGATATAACAAAGATTGAGGACCCACATGCAAATATTTTAAATGATAGTAATTAACTATTAACTCTGTTAATTTATGTTTAGAAGGCAGAATAATAGGAAATTTTTTCTCATAAGTTAAATTGCTATTTTTTAATCTACCTCCAACTCTCAACAGTCCATTACTGTCAATGAAAGGGTTAAGACCTTTTACAGAACTATTTCTTGGAACAATACCTGATTTTTTAAGATAATTTATCTCATTTATAAAATACTCACCCTGTACTAATTTTATTAAAGTTTCTTCAGCTGCTCTCAATTCTCCCACTTGTAAATTACCTACCTGCTTTTGTTCTTGCTTACAATTCTTGTAAAACCTAAAACAAAAACTTATAATACGAATTAATTTTAAATACTTATTACTGCAATTCAATAAATCATTAACAAAATTATTCACATTCAGATTTAAACATGTAGATAGTTCAGAATCAGCAAAGTTTTTAAGTTCATTACTGTCCTTTTCAGCAATTGCTTCAGGTATAACTCTTATAGGGTACTCATCCTTCATTAAGAAGTCAGGCCCGTTCCACCACAGTTGACTTAGTTGCAGTTTTTTGGCAGACATACCTCTAGATACGAGATCTGATGGGTTTTCTTCAGAAGCTATATGATGCCACTGTGCTATTTCAGTCAGATCCTGTATCTTTGAAATCTGGTTTGCGACAAATGTCTTGAGCAGGTGTGGCTCTTTGTTGATCCATGACAGCACAATCATAGAATCGGTCGAAAGGTGGATAGTAGTAAACAATTTTAACGATGATTTCACTCGATGCATTAGTTTAGCTAATAGCACTGCTGCGCAAAGCTCAAGTCTTGGGATTGTAGTCTTCTTTAGGGGTGAGACACGCGATTTACTGCACACCAACCTCATTGATGTATGGTTTGTTGCTGATGTTGCTTTACAGTAGATAAATGCTCCATAGGCGGCCTCTGAGGCATCATAGAAACCATGTAATTCAATCTTGATTCTATCTGGTAACAAAATACATCTAGGGACTTCAATGTTGTTAATTAGCTGCAAGGTACTGGAGAATTCTTTCCATTCTTTAGCCTCCTTTTCTGGCAAAACATCATTCCAGCTCAATTTTAACAGCCATAATTTCTGCATAAATATTTTTGCTACAATTATAACTGGGGAAATTATACCCAATGGGTCAAAGATGCGAGATATGACGGATAACACTTGCCGTTTCGTAACCTTTACGTTGTCTTCGATTTTAACGTTGAAGCTCAAACAATCTCCTTTTGACTTCCATAAAATATCTAATGCTTTAGATTCTTCTGATTTACCAAAGGGATATGTTTTGTCGTTTGTTTGACACAGTTCAGTAGCATTACTACACCACTTATGGAGTAACATGCCTCCACTCTTCAAAATGCCTATTAATTGATTTTGAAGTTCTAACGCAGAACTTAGTGACTCAGCTCCAGATAAAATATCGTCCATGTACATGTCTTCTCTCAGTACAGGTGCTGCTAAAGGAAATTTATCTCCTTCGTCCTTTGACAGCTGTACAAGTGTTCTCATTGCTAAAAATGGTGCACTCACAGTTCCATAGGTAACAGTAGTTAGCTCAAAGTTTTTAACTGGCTTATCAATGCCTTCTTTCCATAAAATCCTTTGCAACTTCCACTGATCTGGATGGATAGAAATAGCTCGATACATCTTTTGTATATCAGCAGTGAAAGCAAAAATATATTTCCTGAATCTCAGCATAATTGAGAATAAATCATCTTGTATCACACCTCCATTATACTGTATAGAATTTAGAGAGTTTCCTTTGTTTGTCAAAGAAGAAGCGTTAAATATTACCCTCAAGGGAGTCGACTTACTTTTCTCTTCTCCCCTATATACTCCAATATAAGGAATGTAATATGAACCTCGTTCCTCCTCGCTTTCACTCACCTCAACCATATGTCCTAACTGTTGATATTCTTTTAAAAAATCTGAATATAATTTTAAATATTCGGGATTCTTTATTAAGCGTTTCCATAAGGAATTTAATTTACTCGTTGTAATTTGTTTAGAACTTCCTAAAGTGTCCGGATTCTCCTTTAATGGCATTTTAACAACGTACCTACCGGTTTTATCTCGTGTATAAGTTTCTACGAAATGTTTCTCACAAATTAAAAATTCTTTGTTTTTGGGTTTATCAGTTTCAATATTTTCTAATTCCCAAAATTTTCTAAGAGCTTTATCTAAGTTGTCTTCTTCCTTTATCAACCCACAATGAACCCTGTTTTCAGTCTCTGTTGGAATACTTCCAGACACGATAAAACCAAAAACTGTATCTTGAAAAATAAGATCAGGATTATTCATTCGAATTTGACTCGGTTTCAAAAGTTCATAAAAAACTCCCGCTCCCAACAACATATCTACCCTTTCTGGAACATTAAATCCTTCATCTGCTAATTTTAAATTAGGAAGATCTTGCACTGAAATTTTAACTTTGCGCGAAGGTGTTAAATCAGCAGTTATTTTTGGAATTACTAAAAAGTCCAAATTCTTTATAAAAGTTCCTTCTTTATTGCATATCGGAGCATTAATTTTATGCTTTATTGTTAAAGTAGCATCATTTATTCCCGAAACGGAAATTTTTGTTTTTTCTTTCTCTAACTGCAAAAGTTCAATAAGATTCCGTGTCAAAAAGTTCGACATACTGCTCCCGTCCAATAGACACTTCACTCTGTGTTTCCTTCCCTCGTTATCAATTAGAAAACATACGGCTGTTGAAAGCAGAACTGTACTCTGTTTATTCGAATAATTGCTAATAAATGCCTTTTGAACGAACTCCTGCGCATTAACATACAAGGTCGATGAGTCATCTCGTTTGGGAACGTTGCAGTCAGATACATTTGTTTTGTTTTTATTTTGTTCCGATGAAGAACATTCTTTCTCCTTTACGAAATTATTTGCTTTCGGAAAGTGAATAGTTTTGTGGTGCCGTTTTTGACAAAAACAAGAATATTTCGATGGGCAATTTGATACTGAATGCATGTGTAGACAGTTAAAACATAATTTATTAGATTTCACAACCTGTACTCTTTCTTGTACCGGTAATTTTAAATACGATGGGCATTTTTCCAATCCGTGATTCTCGTGGCATAAAATACAGTTCTCTGTTTTAACGTCTGATAAAAACACTTTAGCTACACTTTTTGAGCTATTATACTTACGATTAACATGAGAATTCTCAGTAAGAGGTTTTCCTCGTGACGTGAAATATAAATCTATTTCTTTACCTAACTCACTAGGTGAAAACCATGAATCACCTTGCCTCACAGTAATGTGAGAAGCTGTTCCCGTATCTAAAGATTGGTATAACCTATCTGAAACTATTAGTTGTTTGAGGGTCTCGAAGTCAGTTACCTTCCTTAATTTTAAATAATAATCCCAGGCAGTTATTAAGCGAGAAGCAAACTGCACATGAGTTTCATGTGGTTGTTTAACAGTTTTTCTAAAGTTTTCTAAACAGGAATATGGTGTTGGCTGAAACTCCTTCAGAACTACTTCTTTTACTTTTTCATAATTCGCGATATCCTTATCATGTAAATAGGTTATTATATTCGAAGCTTTGTCTCCTAACAGATTTAACAGAATTTCTGCTTTATAGTCCTCCGAAACATTTTTTGTAATAAACGCTCGTTCTAATGACGAAAAGAAAAATCCCCAACTCTCAGGCCGTATAGGAATTTTTACAGTTAAGGTTCTGATACTTTTTATTAATTTATCTAATGACTCTGATTTTGTTTCGGTTTCGCTTACACCATCAAGTTTAGTTTCTGCTTTAAGTTTAGCCAACTCTAACTCATTCTTTGATCTCTCAAGTTTTATTTTTTCTAACTCGACAAGTTTTTGCTCTTCCTGTTTTCTATTTTCGATAATAGAGTTTGCTATCTCTTTTACTAAATCTTGTTTAGTTTTAAAAATTTCACTATTCTCAATATCAGTCAAATCTGCTATAGTCATTTTTTCGTCAACATTTAGATTTATTTCTAAGGCAATAAGCCTTAAATTTTCTTTTTTAGCACCCTTAAATAACATTGTTATTTATAACAGAACAAGCACAGAAAGTACAGAATTAACAAGAGAGGAATCACTTACCTCTGCAGTGATTCACTTTTGATGAATATCCGTATCCAAAATCAGCGATATTCGTTGAAAAGAACAAGCTGGGAATATTGGCAAACACAAACACTCCTGTGTTCTCAAAAACGAAACACTATTTACTCACGCTCCGGTCGACTACGACCAGATATGTTTGGGTCTCGTCCCAAATAACACACACTAAATAAATTCGCTGGTTCGATTCTTTATTAATTCTCATAATTAATTACAATCACTCATTAACTCATAGGTGTGACCATCCCTCTTACACCGTCGATGGCGATTCTCAAACTCCTTTGATCATCACATTACAGATGCGCATGCGTGGATTACATTACAGATGCGCAGGCGCGAACAGTTATAATACATCGAATACAACTTCCGTTTTGTTGGCCAATTCTGGTCGCTCTTTCCGGATTGCGTCGTTCAAACGGTCGAGTTGTGCACAGTACAGGGCCGAATTGATGGTTTCGCCAGTATTTGACCAAAGCAAGGTGTACCTTTGACATCAAAATTTTCCGAACGGAATCGAGCAAACCATTTATGGGGCTTTCGTTCACTCGCAACATTCTCACCGTAGACTTTCTAAATTTTTCTGGATGTTTTTGCAGCGTTTTTACCTTTTTTATAGTAAAAAAGCATCACATAGCGTATTTCTTAAGATATTTCACCCATCTTCAAATCACTGTAACTTTTTACACAAACAACGAATTAGAAAATTATCTTCACAAACAATGGAAGCTGAATGTCACCTTTTAAGCACATGCTCATTTGAAACAATCGGGTGAGTGTTGCCGGATATATAGGCATCAACACCATCTACTGGCCAAAAACGGCGGAGACTTTTTATACGACCCAGTATGTGAGTTTTCTTTCCACTACTTTCTAGTGTATCTGTTTATCTTGTTATGATCATTTTATTTTATCTTAAGTTAATTGGTAGAAATGGTATTTAAAAATTTTAAATACAGAGAACTTGTTTGTACTAGGTTATTTTAAAATTTATGAATGAAAAGATAATTTGGTTACTTGTAATTTCTTGCAATATTTGAAAATGATTTGTAAGCATTGAAAATGATCAAATGATCTTCAGCATTGGTATCCTGTAGAAACATTTGAATATGTGAGATTTTAAGGGTTAAATTCAAATGAAGTTTAGTTAAGAAAAGCGAATATCTTTCAAGCATCAAACAAAATATTGTACACTAATGTATTATGCTTATGTAGGCAATTCTCTTTTCCCATGAATTTTAGGAATAATTGGAAATGTTATTTAACCAATTTAATGTAGGGGTAGTCTGGCCAGCTATCTTAATATATACTGATCCTTCATTAGTAAATGTGTTTTATTTGTAATTTTTGCTTATGTTTATTTTAATAGTCTACTCATGTCCCCTATGTGATCATTAAGGAAAGCATGGATTCTTTCAAAACGAACCTGGGTAATTTTATTGAGGATGTGTAGTAGCGAAATTAATTTTATATGTATTTGAACTATACGATCGGATGAATAATTTTATTTCAACTGGTGATTGAACTCTTACTTCTTTGGTTAATCCTTCGATAGTGTTTTGAAGTCTTCCGTGTTTGTAGTTTCTGGCTACTCTTGAGTTTAGGAATCATCGTATTGAGATTCATGTGTTTTCAGGAACTTCAGAGGATATAGTTTTATTTTAAAGAGAGATAGTGCTTTTGATTTTGAAAATGGAGTTGTTTCTTCCCTTTTATTTATTATATAAAGGTGATGAAGGATATTATCTCATTTCTGTAATAATTCTGTGATAATTTCTCATTCTGTCTCACCAGTGTCGAGATTTCAGATAGAACAAATGTTTATTTTAATTTATGTATTCGGCAGCAGTAGTCTCAGTGTTATCAATGATTCACAATAAGATTAAATTAAAAATTTGCAAAAGCAACTTTAAAATTTACCTTTCTGTTTTTTCTACTTGACAGTTTCCGAAAAACCGGTCCCTGTTTTGTGAGAAAGTCTAAGCATCGAAAAATAAATACAGCTAAAGATTTTAGCTGCTAAAAAAAATATCCACTACTCTGTTCACAACAACTTCAGTAAAATAAAAGCCTAAATAGTGATTATTTAAATTACATAAGTACAATTAAAATTTGCGACACAACAAGATTCAGAATATTCGTCATTTTAATTAAATGGTCGATCAAAGGCATTGACAATAAACTAATACCATATAGTCAAGAATAACTTGCAAATAATATCACTTATAAAAAATATGCAAAAACTTAAAGTTCACTGCTGTACATACCTTTGAGCCATTTTTAAATTTATCACACAAGATTATTTGCTATAAAATGAATTTTCTATCATATATATCTTCATCTGGAGAAATATTTTTTTTTCCAATAATACGCAAGACTTTCACTAGAAAGCGCTTCATTGAAATTATCTTTCTGTATACTTTTAATGAAACTTAATATATTTCCCATTTCAATTCATCATAAAGGATTATTTTGTGAATTATGTAGAATATTTTTGAAGTAAGATGTAGCAACAGTAAGATGTATCACTGAAAAAAATATTTGAACTGATATTATTATTCTGTGCTTGGTGCTAATAATAAATTTAAATTCACAAAAAATACATGCTCTTTATTTTTAATTACATTTGGTTTTGAAATCAACTTGAATGATTTTACCTGCTGTTCTAAGTTTTGATAAAAATCAATAAAACGTTTGATTTGATCTTTATCTATAAATTGCTGAAAAGAGAGGTTGTCTAATTTTGGTAGATTTCTGTATCTACTTGCTTTTGCAATAGGTTTTTTTTTTCTGTCATATATTTGGGCCAGTTAGAAAATATAAATGGATTTTTTTTTAAAGTTTCGGGCATCTTCTTGGTATTTTTAACATAGTGAGATCTCTTTCTAGTATTTCATCAATTTTTATCGTATCCGATTCAAACGCAATAAATACACTTCTTGCAGATAGCAACCAATTTTTTCTGTGGAGTTTTCTTGCACCAGTTCACTTCTTACCAGCGCATTTAGATAATTTGCGTACGGAAATGTCTGCATCACCTGTGTCATAATTTGACATCCTGAAACTCAGCATCGATTTGGCTTTATTGAAAGGCAAATGCTAATGAGAAATAAAACAATTTCAAAGTTCCATTTTAACGATTTATACGTATAAAGAACTTCATCGACAGTATCGACAGCCAACATACAGGTTCTAGGCATGATGTCGTATACACGTTCTTTGAGCAGACGGAGTTCGTGACGTGAGATCACCTAACCTTAGAGCTTCCGCGGCTGTGGTACAGATCAGTAAGTGCTGCCGTTGGACTAGAGAGACTAAGATATTCCCCTTACATTCTAGGTGACAACGCTTCAAATGAAGTTGTATTTAACATTCACAAAAGAACCTCATTCTATCTCTTTTGAAAACGAGAGCACCTTGAGTATAGTTGGATTGTCTTCACATTATGATATTTGCGTCTCTTTTACAAGAAAAAGGACTAACTGGTTTTCACCTATTCCCAGAGTCACTTTAGAATATGCTGTTAACTTCCAAAGATAAATCTTAATTTAATACCAATTTTTATTTTATATTGTTGCATTTCGTTCGTAAAAGGTTTTTTTTTTTTTTTTTTTTTTCTTCTTTGTGATATGTAAAAGAGTTCGAAGAAAAAATACGAAAACAAACAATATTTACTTTATTTATACATTATATATTTGCTCCTAACTACATGTAAATTAATCATCTTACTTTATTAGGAAGATTATGAACCTTTGACGAAAACAGAAGGTAATCTACTGATTTTGGATGTAAAAGCTATTGAAAAATTTGTTAAGGACAACTACTCATGTTGCTATCAAACGGTTTTCAGAGAAAACGACGGTTCTACAGATAATGATGTCGGGTGCGTATTTAGTAATTCCTTTACATTTTATTATGTAACTTTTAATATTATAGTTACGTACTACACGTAGCTACAGGAAGAGTGAAAGTGAAATTTATGTGGATTTTATATCAAAATTAATTAGTTTAATGTTTCATACTTTTTAATTAAGTATGTGTTTTTCTCAGAAATCAGTTCAGCCTCATTTACATTTAGATCTGAATAGATTCATATTGTTGAGGAGGACAGGTAAGTTTTACTGCGACTATTGATATTTTTAAAAAATAACCTTTATAACGAATTTTTAAAAACAATTATATTAATAAGTGCTGTTATTGTAGTACTGATTTATATGATTAGAAAAAGCAATGTTTTGCAAAAATAATGTATATAAATAAATAGATAAGCAGTTTGGCGTAGTTCGTTTGGCTGAAAATGACTTCATTCTTTTTATCTTCCTGTAATACTATCAGGTTCAGTGTTCCGCCTTACTTGCTTGGGCAACATTCAAGAACCTGACTCGGAACAGGGAGCTTACTAAAGCTATGTTCAATAAATGTGGGAAGTAGACAAGATACACAGGAAGGGTATACGAAACCCTTTATTTTTCACTCTTTACAATAATTTCCGGACTTCGGAATACAGAGACCAACCACTTGTGGTCTGAACGTAAGAATATAAAAATATTAACTAAACTCTAACTTAACTTTGGAATAATAAACAAGGGCCTACGTGGAAGATTGGCCGTATATTAACAGGAAGCCGTATGTAGTACAGAGAACTGTTAACACTACAATACGTTTAAAATTATTAAAAGGATTAAATCTCTGGCCTGGAAGGCAACCAGCAACCGAGTAAAACTGCTAAGGCAAGCGGCCTGCTTCTATTAACTCCTTCCTCTCTCTTGCTTGGCAAAAAGCCACAACTTAAGTAGTACTTGGCGTTCGCCAGACAAATTTGCATAAATAAGTTAAAGCTTTTAATTCTGGCCGGAAGTAGAAAATAAGAAGTGATAGTAAAGATTTAAAATAAAATAAACGTTCGTAAAACATAAGATCCTTACATACTTCCCGCCAGAGTTAATAGTTTGAAACTCAGGTCTAAAACGACCTTGTTGAAAACTTTTAGCTCTAGAATCTAACACGAGGCCAATCTTTTACAAACATTCCTCTCTAGAAACTAGAAATTTTAAAAAAATTTGTTTTTACATTATCAGCTCCATGGATTATTACTTTTCATCTGTACTGCATCTAAACAGGAGCTTTTAGTTGAAATCTGGTTCTCTGGAAGGAAAACTAGTTTAATGAAATGTTACACAATGAAATGGCAAGTAACATGAATATTTATATTTCTCTTAACATTCTTATTTCATTCATGACTTTATTTTAATTATCTCTCCCCGTGCTCTCTGACATGTGTTGTAAAAGAAAACACCAAACACGAATGTGTTTATGTATACGTGTGCAACACTGCCGCCTACAATCAAAACACTAACGTGTTAAAATTCAACATAACAAGACCTCGTAACACACCTTATCTTCAACTCTAAACCCTGAGGTAATATTCTGAAAGTGGCTAACTCTGAAGTGTAGCGTCAGAGAGCCTAACTACATTCATTCAACCTTACTTTTCTCTTTTTTTTTCACAATACTTTTCTCTCTCTCTTTTTTTTTTTTTTTTTTTTTTTTTTTTTTTTTTTCAGTAACACGAATAAGTTTAAAATTTTTGGCATTTCTTTCACTTTTACCATATCACAGTATTTCTTAACATTTAAAATAACAGTTCACATTGTATATAAGAACATATTAACATGCCGTTAATTTTACGCATTTTAAAACATACATTAGTAGTACATTGTTAACTTCTATTCTTTTCCAAGCAAGTGCCAATTCTTCTACATTGAAATACTACATTTCAAAAGTCTTTCAGACTAAAACTTTCTTGCCAGAATGTTTTAAATAAAATTTATACAATAACTCTTACAATATTCAAGTATTTACACATTCCTATTATACATCAACTTTAGTTTTACTCGCGAGTAATTGAAAAACATAATACCAAAATAGGTAACAACTCATTTCTCGCCTTTTTGGCGATAAAGGTAGACCTCACATGAGGTAAAACGTCTTGAAATCTGCCACTTGCAGTAAGAATGAAAGATTAACTTAAGTTTGCAAAGTAACATAAAATTTTACTTATCTTTGTGGTATTCGGACATTCTTTTCTCTGCCCAGTCCTGGAAGGTAGCAAAGATTCGTGTTTGATTTATCCTCCTTCTTGTGCGGGCTCGCCCTTCAGTTCCTTCCTCTAGGAGTTTTCTTTTCCCTCCAGTTCGGTCACCCTTGAATACCTTCTTTTTCGCCTCTGCCTGTGGTCTTGGCCGTTTGATGGCCGCTGGTCTTGGCGGAACCGGGACACTTCTCTCTCGTTCCTGCTTGGATCTCGTTGCTGGCCGTTCAAATTTTCCTTGTATCTTTTCCTCCGCCGCTGGTGGTCCTTCCGCAATTCGGCGACATTTGCTGCGTAGAGTCCTGTCCGATGAGTAGATCTTCCGTTTGGGAGCCGGGTTATAGTTGCCGTTATTTCTCCTGGCTTTCTTTGCATTCGTCGTACTTCTCCCTTCTTTATTCTGGGGGTGGTCGTGAGCTCTCTTTTCTGGTCGGTGGAACGGCTTCTTTTTCTTGTTACCTTCAATTTTCCTACGGAGAAATTTTCTTTTCAGTTGCTCCTGCCTCCTAATGGCTTGCCGTTGTGCTTGTCGTTGTTCCACCTCTGGAGCTTGTGCCTGCAGTGCCTGCCATGCCGGATCCTTCAAAAGATCTTTAAATATTTGCATTTTATTACGGTCATAGTATGGTTTTATTTGGTCAATGTTTGCGGAGCATGTTTCACCATTCCTTGCTTTTAACACCACTACAACGTGAGTTATTTTTTCTATGACATATGGTCCTTCAAATCGTGGAAAAAATTTGGCGGTTTTATCTTCTGGTGCTGAAGAAAGTGAATGCTTAATTTTTAATACTTCATCTCCTACTTTATAAGTTACTCCCCGTCGTTTCATGTCATAATACAGCTTCTGTTTTCTTTGTGCTACTTCAGTGTTCTTTTTTGCTTCTTTAATTAATTTTTCTATGTCACCCATTTTAAATTCTGGGGCTCTTTGTTGAACATAAAATAATTTATCTAACGGCGTTATAATCTTTCTGCCTAAAAATAACTCAGCAGGAGTTTTGCCCGTTGTATCATGTTTTGCGGTCCTAAGGGCGAAAGCAAATTCATTGACATAGTTATCCCAGCTTTTATGAAAATTTTTAACATAACTACGGATAATTTTCACTATATTTCTATTGACCCGTTCCGCTATATTTGATTGCGGCCGATACGGGACCATTTTTAAATGACGTATGCCCAGTTTTTGGCACATGTCTTCAAATATATTACTTACAAATTGAGGACCATTATCCGATATAACTTTTAGGGGCGCCCCGTATTTTAAAATATATTTATTTAAAATAGAATCAGTAACTAATTTCGCGGAGGCTCGTTTTAAGGGAACAATTTCGGTCCACTTACTAAAATGATCAACCATAACAAGGAGATACCGACTTTTATTTAACTGACTTTTTTGGGAAAGGGCCCAATAAATCGATGCCAATTATTTCATTTGGAAAATCGGATTTAATACTATTTAGAAACCCGGCCGGGCGGAAATTAATATAATTAACTGCTTGACATGTTGGGCAGGACTGGACATACGCCCTTGTTAACTTTTGCAGTTCAGGAAAATAGACTGCCTCGCGTACGCGTTGGATAGTTTTTCGAATACCAGCATGAGAAGCTAAAGGGCTGTCATGTAACTCCTGCAGGATATTTAATCTAAGACTAGCTGGGATAACAGGTCGAAATTCGTTGTTGGAATTTGTAGTTTTTGTATAAAATAATAGACCATCTATTAGTTCGTAATGGGCCGCCCTATTTCTTATCGCCACAATATCTTGGTGGCTAAAATTTTCAGGATCCTTTAAATACTCATAAATGTTTCCAAACTCAGGATCCTTACCTAGTTCGGTTATTACAGTTTCTCGGGAATTTATTGTACATGCTGTGAGCATTGCCACCTTTACAGTATTACCTTCTTCATCTATTTTTATTCTGGATAGGGCATCTGCTACGATATTTTCCTTTCCGGAGGGTATGCTTGATTACCAGATTATATTCTTGTAGCTTGAGTGCCCATCTTATTAACCTTAGGGATAATTTTTTCCCTGAGTACAATCTAGTTACCGCCGCATTATCAGAATACACTGTTATTGGCGCTCTTCCAAAATAGACTCGGAACTTTTGCACTGCTAACAGAACTGCAAGTGCCTCTCTCTCAGTCGCGGAATAATTTCTTTGTGTTTGATTTAAAGTTCGACTAAAAAATCCCACGGGCTGCTGATTTTGCGAAAGTACCGCTCCTACCGCATAATCCGAAGCATGCGCTGAAATTTCTAAATTCTCATCCTTTTCAGGACATTTCAACACAGGGGCTTGCGTTAATGCTTGCTTTAATTTTTCGAAAGCACTATTGGCTTCGGCCGTCCACGAGAATCTTGCCTTTTTCCTTTTTAATTTTAACAATGGTTCAGCAATAGCTGCAAAATCTTTTATAAAGGACCTATAATATGAACAAAGTCCTAGAAAAGAAGAGAGCTTCTTCGCCGTATTTGGCTGCGGATATTTTTGCACAGCGATTATTTTTGATTCGTCTGTCTCGATTCCTGAGATATTTTGTAACCTAAGTATTTTAATTCAAGGGCTGCAAATTTGCACTTTTCGACATTAACTTTTAGACCGGCCTAATTTAATAATGAAAACACCTGTCTTAAATCCTGTACATGTTGGTCCAGATTATCACTAGTAATAATGATATCGTCTAAATAGATAAATGTGGACTTTCCAAGAACAGGCCTTAGCACAATGTCCATACATCGCTGAAATGTTGCCGGTGCCTCTGAAAGGCCAAACGGCATACGCAGGAATGCATAAGTGCCAGACTTGGTTATAAAAGCAGTCTTAGGCACGTCCTCCGGTCTAACCCCTATTTGAAAATAACCAGTCGTTAAGTCTAAAGTCGTCATATATTTGGTAGATGTTATGTTCCTTAGAATTTCTTCAATGATAGGTAACGGATATACCGGATATTTAGTTATGGAGTTTAATTTACGATAGTCAATCGCGAAACGCCACCTTTTTGGATGTGTTAATGGATAGTCATTGTTTTTCTTACATAAAACCACCGGGCTAGCATAACTACTTGAGATGGGTGTTATGATCTTTTTACGCAGCATATCGCTAATGTACCATTCTATAATTTTTTCTTTATTCTTATCATACCGGTATGCTTTGTGGCGAACTGGCTTTGAATCCCCGGTGTCGATACTATGGTTAGTAACTTGAGTAAATCCTGGAATATCACTAAATAACGAAGCAAATTCACTTACCACTTGTCGGATTCTTTGTTGCTCTTCCTTAGGCAGGTGATCAAGGTTTAACATCGGCGGTTCCGTTTTTTCTTCTCGAACTGGTTTCATCGTCAGCTTAAGGGACGCTTCATTAAAATCCAGCGTTGCTTCTGCCTCTGAAAGAAAATCTATTCCTAAGATAATATGTGCTTGAAGATTCTTTACTATGAAAAACGTAACCTTTACTTGTTCGTCCTTGATACGAACGTATAGCGGTAATTTACCTATGCACTTACATCTTTCTCCTTGCGCAGCTAACACTGTCGTATTATCCGAATTATATATGCGATATTTACGAAAATACTTCCTAAAAAAATCTTCTGCCACACAGGAACACTGCGCGCCTGTATCCAGGAGTGCGGTGGCTGGGATATTATTCACCAACACTTCAATCTTTGGAAAAGTCAAATTTTTCACCATTACTGTATTTAACTTGAAGGAAGAGGGGTTTTCTTGGCCTTCGGATTTCCGCACCCTCCCGTCAGCAGAAATCCGTTTTAGTTTAAATCATTTTTCATTTCCATGCTTTCTTTCTTTTTCCACTGGCCTTGAGACTTTTTTTCCTGGATTGCTATTGAACTGTCGACGTTCGCCGGCTGTTTTTGGATGCTCGGGTTTCCTTGCCCACTGATTCGCTTTGCTTCCGTAGCCGTGTACTTGACTTTGCTGTGGTCTTGGCTCACCAAATTGGTTTCGTTGTTGATATTGGCGTCTTCTTTCAATGTCCGCCGTTCTTCGACTTTCAAACTGGATTGCTAGCTCAAATAACTTTTCCAGTGTAGTCGGATTCCTTAATTCAATAAAGTCTTGTACTTGGGGAAGTAACCTCGGCAAAATCACTTGAATTATCTCAGGATCCGGACGGTTTCCATACGATATTTGATTTAATAAAGAATGTGTTTATTTAGCATACATACTTAAAAACAATTAATTATTATTTAATATTTTTGCTCTTGAACTGCATTCTGGAAAATATATTCTATTACTATGAAACCAAAATTTTAAACTTTACTTCGATAACAATGAAATGCACCTATTTTTGCAGACAGAAAACCAAACACTGTTTTCTCTTTTTTAGATTTTCAGTTTCTGAGTATATTGTTATTCTTTTTCATAAAAGTGAATGGAAAAAGAATGAAGCATGCATTTACAGTAATTTAAAATAATCTTTCTTCGAGTGAGGAACAACGAACTGATTTGAAAAACAGAACTAGCAATATTTTGTCACTATGAACTAGACTGATAAGTAAGAAGAGCAGTGCACTCTGCGAAGAAATTGCAATTCGATGTGCGAAACGTTTTTTTAAAAGGGCTGGCAATTAATCACGATTTTTTCCATAAAAAATAATAGTTTATTTTTACTTAAAGGAATATAATTGGTTATTTTTCATGCACAGTTAGTATAAGGACCAACATGCGGAGATAAAAACGTGTGCATCATCTAATTAATTTACTAAATATAAAACTAGATGGCCACATACTTTATTCTCTCGTGTATTCAGTTTCTCTTTTTTAACTAATTTTATCGTGCTAAAATTGAAAGGGGAAAATTGTACGAGTAATTTAATTTCGAAGAACAGGGTTACAGTAAGAGCATAGCAAGTCAAAAGTAGTCAAGGATAAAATACTGATAACTGTCACAATATTACATCTTTAAGAGAAACCTACATTCCAACAAAAATACATAATAATATTGTTACGAATTTGGTATTTAAAAAGCTAATGTTAGTTCAATGATAAATTAAATGGTCTTATTTCTCGCCTGTGCAGCGCGTGACGAATATTAAAAGAAAGCTAAGCCGGAAAATTGAAAATACAAGAGCGCGCATTAAACATTTAATAAATATCTCTTTTTGATTTCGAGAAAGTACTGGAAAATTCTAGCGCGTGATTTTAAAATCTTATAAAAGGAGGAAAACATCTCAGTTTGTAGGAGTTGCTTAGTTTGTTGTTGTTTAGAAAACTGCTCTTCTTGATTGTAGCGAATTCGCGGATTAGCTTTCTTTAGCTGTTTTGAATTAAGTTCTATTGGACATTTGAGTAGTTAAAAGATAACTACTGTGAGATATTGTAATACTGCATGATAATTTGAGAAAATTTAAGCATTTTTGTTGTGATAATAATAAATTTTTGTTCATTTTTCATCGGACTTGTGCATTCATTTCATAACGAACCCGTACGCACGCAACAATTTTTTATGTCAGAAGTGGGATTTGAATGCCAATAACAAGAGCGATGGAAGAACAATTCAGGCAAATGATGACTGCATTTGCTGCTTTCCAAGAAAAGATGGAAGGAGCCGTCAACTCCGTTAAGGAAGATATAAAAGCTGTACAAGAAAAGATGGAAGCTGGCCAAACATCTTTTAAAGAAGAAATTAAAGAGAAAATGGATGCTGGTCAAATATCCGTTAAGGAAGAAATGAAATTGGGCCAGGAATGCGTTAAGGAAGAGATGAAATCCCTTAAAGACGAGATGAAAGCAGGTCAGGACGAAATGAAAAGAGAAATTACCTGCGTAATAGAAAATAAATTTGAGGCTATGGAAGGCAGAATAGATGCGGTTGAAATTAAAGTTGGACAAATTGAAGAAAACGTTTCTTTTGTGAAAGCGCAAATAGAAGACAGAGTTTCGGCCGTGGAACAACGAATAGGTTACAGAGTTGATTCAGTCAAAGAAGAAATCGAAGGAAAAGTTTGTTCCGTTAAACAACAAATCGAACAACAAATTGATGAGAGAGTTTCTGCAGTTGCCAAAGAAATGGATACTTCGTAGCGTCGGCAGGGAGCGGATGTGATGATTTTAAATTCTTACCGATACCTGCTCGTCCATCTCTGAAGCTATCCACATATGATGGGAAGACATCCTGGCAAGTGTATAGGACCCAGTGTTCTATCGTTGCGGATGCGAATGGATGGGACTCCCAAGCTAAGGCCTGCCATCTCGCCGCTTCTCTGAGAGAAGACGCAGCGGATATCCTGCAGACGCTTCCCGAAAATCAAAGGCTAGATTTCGAAGCTCTATCCGGCGCTTTGGAGCTGCGCTTCGGCGAGAGAGAAATGTTTAAAAGACTACATCAGGCTTCAATTAAAATTCCGTCAACAGAAGCCCACCGAATTACTCCAGGAACTCGCCACGGATGTTGAAAGGCTGTCACATCACGCCTTTTCGGAGTGCCCGACAGAAACAAGAGAAATCCTGTCGCTGCAATATTTCATCGATGGCATCCGGGATCCTGAAATACAGAAAGCTCTTCGAATGGCAGATGTAAAGGACATAAAAAGCGCTCTGTTGTACGCCATGAAGTTCGAGGCAGCCCAGCAAGCAACTAGTAGAGACCGCTACCCAGTTAGAGCTGTGCGAGTTCATGAGGCAGTGGATCAACTGATGGCTCGTTTAGATGATTTAGCCAGACAAGTCGACGCTTTAATACGGAGTAGGAGCGAGAAGAAAGTGGCTCTAAGGTGTTGAAGATGTGGTAGTGAAGGTCACCTAAGACTGAATTGCAGAACACCCCAGGGTACGGAATATAAAGCAGATGATTTTACCAGACAAGTCAGTGGCTTGAGAAGAAAGTAGTTCTAAAGTGCTGGAACTGCGGAGTTGAAGGCCACATACGAAGAAACTGCAGAACACCCCGAGGTACGGAAAATAAGACCATTTCCCAGCAACGACGCAGTAAACAAATTAGTGACCATATCGAGGAACGGAGGTTGCCAGATAATGAAAAATCTTGTTTTAAAGCGCTAAAAATTTATACAGTGAGTGGCAACCGTAACGGACTGTCCATTAATGGGAATATCGATGGAGTTCCTTGCAATATGATCGTTGACACAGGAGCTAATGTTACCATCATTAGGAAAGATTTAGCTGAACAGTTTAAAGATAAACTTATTTAGACGCCATCCTGTGTTACCCTTCAGACTGCTTCTGGTGATAAGATCGACATAACTGGGAAGTTAAACGTAAACATCACGTTTGGAAGTGCCGCCTACCATCACACGGCTTATGTGGCGGATATCACAGATCCATGCATACTCGGATTGGACTTCTTAAGGAAATACAATTTTTCCTTAGACTTCAAAAACAATAAGCTGTTCTCAGCATCTGAAGACATGACGATCCATCTTCAAAAGGAATCATCGCCTGGAAATGCCGACGTCTCATATGAAAGACCCTATTCAAAAAGCTGCCGAAATCCTACTAGGGTCGGAGAGAAACACCAGACTACCGGGTATTCACCATCACAGATGCTCTCCGGTCGAGACCTTCGTCTGCCTTGTGACCGCCTGTTTGATCGCCATACGGATGCGCCTTCATCGCCTGAGGAA
Organism: Stegodyphus dumicola; assembly: GCF_044657685.1. Classification (NCBI taxonomy): domain Eukaryota; kingdom Metazoa; phylum Arthropoda; class Arachnida; order Araneae; family Eresidae; genus Stegodyphus; species Stegodyphus dumicola. Next base: position 105,604,386 of record NC_140771.1, read on the forward strand.
CACATCCAAGATGTCCAGGAGCGTTTTGAAGTGATGCACCGTTCCGCACGAAAGCGAGTGAACTTAGCGACGGAGAAAGTGAAGACCAGATACAGCGCAAGAGCTACTGGACATAGATTCAACAAAGACAAGGTGTGGTTGTGGAACCCGATTCGACGAAAAGGAGTCAGGCCTGAATTACAGTTACCTTGGGATGGTCCGCACACAGTCCTAAACAGGCTGAATGACCTCGTAGTTCGGATTCGTAAGTCTTCGAACTCTAAACCTAAAGTCGTTCATTACGACAGGTTAGCTAATTACTATGGCCATAGTACGTAATATAAATAATTGTAAATAGTGTAAGACCATGGTTCTTTTTGTTTCTAAATGTGTATTTAGTATTTGATTTGTATTTTGTATTTGATTTGTATTTGATAGCATTTGATTTGTTTTATTTATTGTTCATGTTGTTTATTATTCTAATGTAATGTTTATTATTGTATTCATGCCTTAGTTGTAAGTTTGGCTTCCTGTCCAGGGATTGTACTGCCCGGGACGTGCAGTCCTTGGGAAGGGGGCAGTGTTACGAATTTGGTATTTAAAAAGCTAATGTTAGTTCAATTATAAATTAAATGGTCTTATTTCTCGCGCTGTGCAGCGCGTGACGAATATTAAAAGAAAGCTAAGCCGGAAAATTGAAAATACAAGAGCGCGTGCATTAAACATTTAATAAATATCTCTTTTTGATTTCGAGAAAGTACTGGAAAGTACTAGCGCGTGATTTTAAAATCTTATAAAAGGAGGAAAACATCTCAGTTTGTAGGAGTTGCTTAGTTTGTTATTGTTTAGAAAACTGCTCTTGTTGATTGTAGCGAATTCGCGGATTAGCTTTCTTTAGCTGTTTTGAATTAAGTTCTATTGGACATTTGAATAGTTAAAAGATAACTACTGTGAGATATTGTAATACTGCATGATAATTTGAGAAAATTTAAGCATTTTTGTTGTGATAATAATAAATTTTTGTTCATTTTTCATCGGACTTGTGCATTCATTTCATAACGAACCCGTACGCACGCAACAATATTAATATTACAATAGTTGATGATATTGAGCCGATATCATCAACTATTGTAATATAGTTGATGACAGTAACTGAACCGGGCACGTCACGCCACTCAATTACCTTGTAAAGTCCCACGGAATCTCACATGAATGAAACCTGATCGCAGTTCACAAGAGGGACATTAGTGAAGAAAAAGAGAATGTGAAAAGAATAAAACACTAGGATTTCGAAAGATTGAAGGCATCAACAGGAGACAAGGCTACAATGAGCTGGAACGTAAGTAATAGAAGTAAGGTGAAATAGCACGTTAGGAAAGTTTCTTATGTGTGGGAAGAACACCTTCCACTTCCGGTTAACTTAATGAAAAATTTACATAAAATACATTTCAAATAATAAATGCAAGGTAAAATAAAATAGTCAATATCACTATTCAAATACAAATTGAATACACTGAACAAATATAAAAATAATCAAAGGAATACAATTTACCAATAAACTGGGCGATAGAAGAAAAACTTTTATACCATGGAGAAAGGAGAAAATTACGCAATTTTATTATTATTATTATTATTTTCAGAACCTAGCACTAAATATGCGGGAAAAAATACGCGAGGAGGAGAAAATATGAAAAGAAGTAGAGTATTTTTTTCAGCGCAAGTTACAATTCAACATTTTTGTAGTGCCATTCAGTAAGATTGGAGGTATATTTTTAACTCAGCTGGGAAAAGACTAGTCTATTCCGCTGTTCTGATAGCTGTTACTTGCTCTAAAACTAGTATTGTCACGGTGATACATCGCAGAAATAGCACATAGTTTGAAACTGTTAAAATTGCTGTGCGCATAATTTAAAATTGAAATTATCGAGTGTTAAAGCTCTTCATAGCACTACTCCTATGATCGGAAGTCGGGATGTTACTTCCAAAATAAAACTATTTTCTATTACGGCATTTCATGAATTGCCTCATTTTATGAACCTAATGAGATAATACTACTTGTGCCTCATAATAGCCTAATGAGTCAAAATTTGGTTATGGCTGTTTTATACACAATTCCTGCATTCCCTTCCTGTATGTCATATAATAGGTCCAAACGTGTAAGAAATCTCTCTTCTCAAGAATATCTTAATGGTGCATATACTTTTTAATAGATGGCTTTTTCTGTGCAGTTTATTTTAAAATATACCTATTCACTGCAGAAATATTGCTTTCCGTAAATTCATAGTTAAAGATAGCTCCCAATGCACGCGGAAGGGAGTATATTTATAAATATATTTTTAGCTTCAGCACAAAATATAATAGTTCAATAATTTAACTATCTTGTTCTTCAGAGCGCGTTTTAAGCATCAAGCTCATGTAAGACTAGTTTCATATGCAAACTCTTCCCTTCGTATCAGTATAAACCATCATCAAAGCAGAGTCGTCTTACATGTGGTGAGTCTTATGTTCTGGTCAATACGATATTCCAATTCGTTTTCAAAAATGAAACTATTCTGTTTGATCTTAGATATTGTTGCATGAAGAAAGATTTGATTAAAACTACACTGCCCTCCAAAAGTTAATGAACAGCATGTTTTTCAAAGCTCACCATTACAAAAATGTCAGTAACGTTTAAATTCACAGTTCATATGCATGACAGCAAACGAAGTTTACGAAAATATATGCAAAAACAATAGCTACCACTTTTATTTTATAGAAATAAATACTTATATAGGAGTTTAACTTTTGTTCACAAGTGCTGATCTTCAATTGTTATTACAATTTCGTGAACCATATCGACGACAGTCTATCAATGTCCAGGAGAAGTCGTTTGCCTGATTCGTTGAGGTGGCAGACGATCGGATGGATGGAAATGGGGATGTCACAAGCTGATGCTGCTAGACGTCTCAATGTCTCTCGTAGTGTTGTCCACCGACTATGGCAGTGCTCCGCAACCTTTTCTCACCTGCGACGCACAAAAAATCTTTCTGCAATTTCGTGGCACACCAAAGAGTTCCGAGTTATCAAGGAAGTGCCGAAAAAATTCAAATGCTGACACACTTACAATCACACACACAACCACACAACAGTGAAATATATAAAAACATTTAAAATAGACATTATTAAGGGAAAAAATTGTCATTGTGTATTAAATACATGATAAAAAAATTGCAAAATGTCAAATACATGTATTTGATTGCGGCACACCTATATCCTACTCATGGCACACCAGTGTGACGCGGCACACAGGTTGCGGAGCACCCTTGATTAGTTTGAATCCGAGGATTCTGTGTTTAGAAGGCATGTTACAGGTAGACTGATCTAACGCACTAGTTACAATCAATCCCACATTGTGTAAAGACACAGTTACAGAGGTGGTGAAGTGATGGTTTGGGCTAGGATCTCTCTCAGTAGTCCCACTTACCTGCATGTGTTCCATGAAGGAACTTTGACCGGTGCCCGAGCTCGGGTTAATGAAGAATATCTTGAGGGTCGCGGTATGGAGCGGATGGAATGGCCAGCTCACTTCCCAGATATGGATCGGATAGAGCAGCTTTGGGTCTAGCTTGGAAGAGAGGTCGCTGCTTTAAGTCCTCCACCAAGGTCGTTAGATGAGCTTGAACAATGATTACTCCGTGTCTGGTCATTGGTTCCCATTTCACTGACCGACAACTTAATTGATAGCATGGAACGTCGCTGTCTCCAATGTATTGCAGCTAGGAGTATACACATTCCTTATTATAACGCATTTTTGTAATGTTACAACCCCATTTTTCCTCAAAAAACTATGATATGCTGTTTCTCCAAGACTGGATTTCTCTGCCAAGAGTGCAATTTTTTGTTGTGATTCATATTTGTGTTGAACTTAAGAGTCATTCTATGTTGCATTCATTAAAGAATTGTTTAGTGAACATATCCGGTAAATTTCTTGTTTCTATGTTGCTTCATTTTCAAGTTAGACACAAAAAATATGCTGCTTGTTAACTTTCGAAGGACAGTGTATATTATCAAGCTATAATTCTAATCATACACCATTATTTAGTCTTAATTTCAAACATTCTTTATATTCTGCTTTATTTGGTTCAATATCTCTGCAAATATTTCGCAGCAATTTCTAAATCTCTTACCTGTTATCAACATCTTGAAACAGCTTCACCACTAGTTGAAATAATAAGCTTGTGTCTTTTCCTTTTTCGAAATTCGAACAACCATACGTTGCACTTATCTAAGTCGAACTTTCTTGGCACGAAGGCCATTAATTTAGAAACAGTACTGCATTAAAGATATTTACTTGATTATCTGAATTAAATTTTATATATCTAGATGTGAGTTAGTATGTTTTTCTTCGAAATATTTTTTTAATTTACTTAATGGCTTTCATCCAAATAAAAAATGTTCTGCTGGGCAACATTTGTGATTTTCTGTATTTCTGTGAATGAAAAATTCGTGATATCAGAATTCCTATTATTTATTACCTGAAAGATGCTTTAGCTCTTAATTCCTTTATATGATTGCTATTAGGAGAATTGTTCAATTTCAAACACGCCTTTAATTAATTTTTTGCATTATTTAGTACATGTTATGCATTGGGTACATGTTACATTGGGTACATTGTACATGTTATGCATGTTATACATTGGTGCATTTCTTTTGACCGTAACAGTGTGAAATCGCAAGTACCAGACATACTGACTTATTTACTTATCGATTTATGTGATAATATATTAAATTAGTATATTAAACTAATTTTTTAATCGAACGGTTAAAGCCTGAATGCATCATAATGAAAATCTTGTACTACATATATTCCCGGATAAGACATGCAAACTTCTACGGTTATGTCTTAACTAGCAGGTCAGTTAAATAACAATTAATGATTCAATTAATGATTCATTAAGCTGTGTAAGATTTTCCGCCTCCAATTAAATTTACTTTTACTCCAATTAAATTTGGGTCATTTTAATGCAGTTTTACTAATTCCCCAGCCCTTTTCCATCTGCATTTTCCTTCTTGGTTCGCTTTGTAAATAATTTTCTTTGAGTCATCTGAAGCCTTCCTTTGTTAAAAAATGAATAAGAGCATACAGAAAAGTATTTTTTCTGGCATAATATGTTTCCTGTAGACTTATCTCAACAATTGAAGACATCTGTCTGACTACCTTCGCACTCAATGATGTATAGTTTTGCGTGATCAGATGTCAAGCATCATCTTCTCTTTGCCCAAACTGAAATAGCAAAGTGAATCACAGGAAAGACACAAATTATTTTGAACTTTTTTTTTTTTTTTTTTTTTTTTAAGGACTATTAAGAATATAAAACATTTTTGAACGTTTTACCACAGCTTTTTCCTTATTTCGAAGCATATGTCTTTTAAGGAAACAGGATACGTTTTTATATTTCATTAGCAGGGAAAATGTTTGAAAAATTTCATTACTATTAATTTTTATTAATAAAATTTGAATGAAAATTCCATTTAAAAAAAGTAAGCTTCCTCAAAAAATCTCGCATGTTTTATATGAAAAAGTAAAGCGACTAATTTGAATAACGCACCGGTGCTTTTTAAAATAGTAGAAACTACTATAAAAATTATGTATGTTTTATGGGTGTAAAGGACATAAAATTATACAGGTAAAAGAGGAAAAATTATAAAGTACTATCTTAAATTACATCTGCTTACAAAAAAAAACCCTTTGAATATTTCATTTGGTACGTTTTAAAATTAGTTATAAATGATTTAAAGTAATTCCTCCTAATTATATGGACAAGATTTTATGAAAACCAGCTTGCTCATCTTTTAAGTTTTTTTTTTTTTTTTTTTTCAGGAAGTTAATGAAGTTTTTAAAAATATTCAGACAGTTTTGGTGTGCATTTTTATTAGTTTTTTTATTAACAGTTTTATATATAATTTTAATGAATAGATCTCTTATATTTTGGATAACCATTGGATGCGAAACTTTATTTGCTTAATCTATTGTAACTAAGCATGCGAAAGCTACCTGCCTAACGGAAGGAATATTTTCGCAAACGACATTCTAAGGAAAATTCTCTCGGTTTCACATGGCACTATAAGTCCATTTCTGCCTTTACTTTGGTGATAAAGAAACTTCTGCATTGATGTATTCCTTTCTGGAAGGATTAGGAACATCTCACAGTGACGAAATCCCTACATTGTAAGAATATGGTCTTCAATCGTTGCCCTCAATTCTCCAGAAGCAAGCAAACTGGGTCCAAGACGGAAATATGGCTAACAATGGAGTGAATCCTGTCGCTGCGAGAGGAAAGGAATAATCAAATACTTGTTTTTCAAATACTACTCGCTGTAAAAGTCTGGCCATTCTGCATTACCGTAAAAATCTGATCATTGTCACTGATCATTTGACTTTTTCAATCAGTCATAGCCAACTGGTGCTGTGGGGGATCTCATGCGATCCTTGAAGTTCTTTCTGCGACCGACGGCTAAATTAGCAAAATTTATTATAATTTCTGAAGGTACAACTTAAATTGGCCCTTTGAGAAGCCGAAATTGACCCCTGCTTTTCTACATGATTATTAGATAGATGAAATTACATGATTATAAGAAGCGAGATGCTCAATTGTAATTTACATTTCGATAATTCCATTATAATTACTTCTCGGCGAAATCTCGCGGTTCAGCAATTCAACCCCCAGTCAAAATAATAATTCGATAAGAAAATTTTAAAGCACTGACACTAGTTGACTATCGTTTTACAGCTTGTTTTAAAACTTAACAGGTAGTCATCACGTGTTAAAGAGAACGACGTGCAATGATTTGCAAAACTATAGTATTTTTTAATAGAAAATGAATTAAATTTAGACCACAGCGTTAAAAATTATGCAATGAAGCATCATTTTCAATTGAAAAAAAATTATGAAAGATTATTTCCCAGAGAAAAGTAACTAAGTATGACTGGATAAAAATTCTATTCCAGTACTAAGATAAATCATAAGTCTTATCAGTGAAAGGAAGGGAACAACTTATTTGTATATCAACAAATTTGAAGTTAAAATCCAAATTTAAGCAAGATCAGCTACTAAATTTTTGGCTGTAGATTCATGCAGAATACATAGAAGGTTCTCCCGCCACAATTATAAACATTTTAATGCCATTCGGAACAACGAATTTATATAAAAAATCTTTCTCAACGTACGTGGCAACAAATACAAAATATGAAAACAAATTAAATACTGAAAATGAAATACAATCGCAGATAACATTAACAGAACTAGACTTCGAGAGTTTTTGTAAAAGGTGCAAGCACAGCCATGGCACTAAATATAATGCAAGAGTAGGTGACACCTGGAACGCGAGTTATTGCTACTAATAGGTAAATTACATTGCTATGTTAAAATGTTTTGATAAAAAGTACAATACTTTTCTTTAACTGTCTTTACATAAAATACCTATAACATACTGAATTACTTTAAATATATTTAAAGATATATTTTTTAAGGTTGTGATTTTGTTCGCAGAAAAGTTTTAAGAATTGCGTGAGTCGATAAAGTTTAAACACTATTGATCTATAATGTAACTTCTTCCTTCGTTAGCGCTCACCTGGATTAAAGTTGGTTCACTTCTATTTAAGGGTGGAGTTTTAAATTTTGAATTTAACTGTATGTTACTTTAATACACGCAAATAACGGAGTATGCACAAGTAGTGCCTTCTGTTAAGTTCAAGCTTAAATAAAAAAGTCTATTTAAAACTATCGAAACATTTTGTCGTTCATTCTCACTTAGTAGTCTAGTAACGTCTAAAGGGCATTTTATTATTATTACATAGGAGTCTATAAACTGAGTAAGAAACGCAAGCTAAACTTGCATCCCAAGAACATTTCTTATATATGATTATTCTAAAAACAGTTGCTTAAAGCTTGAAAATAATGCCAAAAAAATGTTAACATGTTTCCAAAACTTTGGAGCGAAGTTTCGATCAAATGAAATGGGTAGATGCGAGCAGTAAATTTCTCACAGAGAATAAGAATTACATTTTATGGACGTGGCAAAATCCAGGAAAGAGTGACTAGGTTGTAGGAATCCTCCCATTTATCTATTAACTAAGTGCTGAGGAGCCTAATGAACTACTAAGCGAATAATCGCTTAAGTCCGAAAACAGAAACGTAGACTCAAGAAGGATTAATTACCTTTTATTTCTCAAAATAAAGTTGACAGATGGTCCCTTTCTCAGGACGCACAACAAAGCCTTCACTTGGGATTGAACTCAAAATGTAAGAAATAAGAATTTAACTAATGACTGACTAATTAAAGAGATTTAACCGAAGCTAACACAATTTCTAAACTAGTTGGCCTAATATTAAATATTAAACCTAATATTAAATCAGCTAGCGAAGCTATAATATCAAGGGCACGTGATACGGCCGAGCGTAGTGCCAACTTAGAGAGACGTAGCCAAAAGGCAAACGCGCGCTTTTCAGGAAATCTAATCTCTCTCGAAGTCAGTGGAACTTCGACTTAAATACTCTCTACTACTCATTTGCATATAACGCGATTCTAAAAACTCATTCCGGCAAGGAATCGTAAGCTGAAACTAAGAGACAGGAAAGTGTGATAAACTTAAAATAACTGTTATAAAATTAGGATAAACCTTACAAGGTTTCTTAAACTACTGACCTCATTTTTAAAGCATTCGTTGTACTTAAAATTTCTACTTGATGGAGTTCTTAATCTCGTGATTGCAGCTCTTCTCTTTCATGCTTCATCGAAAATGATGCTAACGATATCTACTGGACCTGTCTGCTTTAATACATACCGCAATATGTTTTGTGTTTGTTCTGAAAATCAGAGATTAAAATCACGTATGCGTTTAAAAATTAAGTTTAAATTGGATACAAATGCATCAGGTTTTGTGCAAAAATGCTACCTCGTACTTACTACGAATAAGACATTTATTGTATTTCAAATTAATTCTCTGTTCTCTCTCACTATTTCGTTAATAAAATGTAAATATAATATAAATGTAAATAAAGCTTTTTCTAGTAATCTTTCATCCAAATTTGTTGCAGCTCTGCATTTTTTTCTTTAAAGCCCTTGTTTAAGGACTTTAATAATTAAAGTAATGTAATTCAGAGAATTTAATTTGAAGGATTGGTGTTGTCTTTTTCATATTACATGGAACAATGGTTGCCAAAGCCTACTCCGAAGAAAGGTTGGACTTCTATTTTCCACCCCCAGTTTTGAAGGACAGCACACCGGGGAAGGATATGGGGTCTCTCACCCCCCTTTCCTTTGACGAATCGACAGAGAGAACTTTCGGCTCACCTCATAGTTAGAGTGCCGCAATGCCGTACCGACACTAAACATATACAAACATCCATGTCTTCTCCGGGATTCGAACTCGGGCCTTTCGGTACCGTAATAGGCTCCCCTAACCACTATCATTTTGTGTTCTCCTGCTCACACACAGCACTTAACAGTCTCAAGCAACCAGGAGTCAGATTCTGGCCAAATTGGTTCCAGAATCTACAAAGTAACAGAGTTGCCCAGCGGAAACTAAAAACAATAATTGACTATTGTACTAGCAATTACTCTTCGGCTCAGGCAAACTCGACGAGTTTATCGCTGTACGGGTACCCGCGTTATGACGCTATCCCGGCGTAGATGTTTTACGATTTTCGAATCTATGTGGTTACGAATAGTTGGAGAAAAAATTCGAAGATTCAAATTTGAGTTCATAACAAAAAAATGTCTGGGGAGAAACGATGTGTGAGTCCGAAAAAACATACTCCAGTAACTCTAGGCCTTGGCGAAGATAAGTACGCATGGCTATGGCATAATTAGATAAAAAGAAATTGCCTATTTCTCGCTGAGATTCAGAGTCCAAGTGGTGACCACATGTTTACATAAATAAATATCAATATATATAGTAATAAGAAATAATAAAATATACAAGAGACCACTATATACAATATATACATCAGACAGTAATCCAAATCAAAGCACAGAATAGTAGGGAGAGTGTACATAAATAATTTATATATTAAATTACAATAAATATCTTAAGACCGCAAGCGGCCGTTTACTGTTTGTATCATTTGTGAAGTCGTACTGCATGACAGGTATTGTGCTATTGTTTATACTTGGAATATTATTGAAGAATTTCTCAGCCAGAAGGGCAAAGTAAGTATAAATAGTAGGAATTTCTAATTCCTCATGTATTGCCGTGTTCCGAATGAACCATCGGCTATTAGTAGCTTGCCTAAGTGTTACATTCTGTAACACTTGGATTTTCTTATACAGCTGGTATATCCCCAAACAGGGCAGGCGTAAGAAAGTATGGGACGCAAAAGGGTTTTGTAAATGAGCAATTTGTTATCTATAGAGAGAACGGAGTTCCGGCCAATTAAGGGGTAAATGTTCGTTTACGAGCACGGAACATGGCAATAAGCTGTGTAATGTGTGGGGTCCATGTGAGTCGCCTATCTAAAGTAATGCCTAGGTATCGGGCTTGCCTAGTCCACTGAACAGGGATATCGTACATGGTGATGCAGTCTTCTGAGTCGATGTTAACTTTTCGTGAATCTCTTCTGTTACTCTTCTGACACTGGAAGATAATAGTCATAAAAATCTATATAAAGATAGTTCAATATGTCAGCAACAGAGTATGTAATATGTATGTTCAATATGTAATTTTGTATTTATGCTGTGCCAGGTTCTCATACATAAAGTTCGTACTGTATCTGAATGCTGTAATGTATCTGTACATGTTTATATCTTTTATTTATGATAATGTATCTGTACATGTTTATATCTTTTATTTATGATATCTAATTTATACTAAGGATCTCGCGTACCTCAATGGCATGCTTCTTGTAAACTTTAACTATCATGATAACGCATATGTATGGGTGTATATATCAATATGAAAGAGAGTATGTATACTTTTATTTGTTTCGTAATATCTATGTATGTAAGTGTGTATATATCTGTATATGAGTTTGTATTTATATGTATGTACACATATTTTGATTGTACTCTTCTTCAAGTGCCTTGTATACACATGTATATATTTCTTCAAGTGTCTTGTATGCACATGTATATCTCATTTTTGCATTTTATAAAAGTCGTCTGCTCAGCCGGGGCTGCCCAGGGCTGCGGCCTGGTAGCTAGTGGTTGACTCCCGCCAAGTTGGTAACCAATTGCATGGCATGGATATATCTATGCTTGGGTCGGAAGCCAACTCAGCGGTTTACCTCCCCTAACCACTATACTGTCTGGGCTACATTTGGAAGAATAAAGCTTTGGGAATCAGTCACTGCTCCTTTTTATAATTTAAATGTAATCAGTTGTGTATTCTGGATAAGTTTAGTTGTATTTAATGATTTTAGTTTTTTTTTTTTTTTAAACTCATCTTTTTTTTTTTTTTTTTTTTTTTTTTTTTGTGTGTGTGTGTGTGTGTGTATGTGTGTGTGTGTGTGTAATTTGATTATAAAGTGCCTATTTTATCAATGATCACCGTGAACTTTTTCAGACATAGTTGTATCCATAAGCCTTATTTATTTTTGGTTTCACTTTGCTAACCGGTGTCTATTTTTTTGATTTTGTATTTCGGCAGAATTGCTATTGTCTCCCTGAAATCTTTTGCTATTTTCTCCCTGAAATCGGCGGAGGGCTGCTGCGTAGTGAATTTAAGTGTTCTAATTAATTAACGCTATTGTGTATCACTTAGAACTCATTCAAAATCAATTTATCAATTATTCTAAATTTATACTACATAACGCTTATTTTATTTAGTCAAAGAATTAATTGCTCCATTTTTCTACTTGAGGTTCCTGTAAGTTAAGTTGAATTCTATTTTTCATTTATTTTCTGAGCTAGAGCGAATGAGACATTTGGCAGCTGGTCAAATTTCCACGTAATATTGAGGTTTAAAATTACTTAATATAATTATTTATATATAGAACCTAAATTACTTAAGAAGAAAAATTAAGATATGTTCAATAGAATTAGAGTTATGCCCGATTAATTATCTAAATTTTGTAAATCCGGTTAGGTTCTTTAGAGTATTTAAATTAGTCAGTTTGGATGGCGGTAGAAGGACAAGGTCACTTCCACGTTCCCTGTTTTGGGGTGGGGTGATTTGCACGAAAAAGGGTTTACTACATTCTTTGGCTGATTGGCGATTAAGGGGGGGAAGTTGTTTGAACTTTTGAGGGGAAAAAAGTGGAAATTTTTGCGCTATTTTTTTCGTGACGTTTTTGAGCGGTATTGCTCCCCAAATTGGAGAATTTTTAGGAATATCAGAGCCCTTCAGATTAGAAACCAGTTGCAGCCCTCCGTTCGCCCTCTCTCTTTCTCTGGTTTTGTTGTGCAATAACTTCGTAGTAGCGAAGAGGGGCAGATTTTTGCTCCCTCAAGCATTAGCATGAAAATGCTTGATTTTACTTAACTAGGTTTTTGCAATATCTTTTCTGCAATAACTTATTGATATAAGATCTACAGAAATTTTTTCCTGGTCGACATAGACATGCAGTTTCTTCAGTATTCCTTAGACACTAATCCATAGACATCACTAACGAAATGAAATTATCTGACTTCTCTTCGCCTTGCGACTAGCGAGCCCCTTTTCGTGCAGGGAAGGCTGCGGTTAGAAAGTAGTGTGGAATGCCCATATCACTGGTCGACTTCACTTGCTGCCTTGGCTGGAGTAGCCCTGGACCAGCAAAGATGTCGAGACGGCTAAAATTAATCCTACATCTTTAGAGACGCTTCAACTTCCATCCTTGAAATTCGAGGGAAATAGTACGTCATCCCCAGAGTTTCAGTTTTCTTTTCTACTTGCGGAGACGACTGTGATGAGCGCATTGCTCCGAAGGAACCTGGCATCTTCCATTCCTTCGCGGTTGGGAGCCCTGTATTCCTGTAGACTCAGACAAGCCAATACTTTTTGTATTAAACTTAATTAATTTGATAAGATTACAAGGAAAAGTCATTTAAATTCTTTCCTATAGTAAATTCGTAATAGTTAGAAAAAAGGTTATAAGCTTGAAATTAATTCTCTTCTCTTTACCAGAATTAATTTAGCATTTTTGAGGTAGCCTATCTTATTATTAATTTTCTGAATCCCGGTTTTAGATGCGTACCTCATTCCCGGTTTAGTTCAATAATTACATAGTAAGGGATGTTAGTTAAATTTATGTTCAACTGAACTGACCACTGTAATACCTGAAGTTGTTCATGTTAAATTTACCGTATGCGGTCTTTTAGTGAATTGGTGCAATATCAGCTTGCATTAGCTTTATGGTTGATAAAGAATTTTTTTTTTTTTATTTTCGGTGAATATTTGATGAGTTTAAAGGAACTGGGACAAAAATGTGCAACATTTATTTTATTTTTAAGAAATTATATATATATATACATATGTCCAGTTATTTTAAAGATAAAAATGTATATTGAATAATTGGTATCTGAACAGCTAAATTGTAATGCAACATAGCCTTGGTATTATGTTTTTTTTAGAATGTTAGATTCCTATTTTAGGGAGATTATAGGTTATTAATTTGTTAATTGTCAAATCATATTTAGCTAACATGGAAATAAATTCTGCGTTATTTAAGTTAGAATGTATGTCTTATCTCTTGGCTTGCTTTATTCACTTTCTATGATTTCTCTCCAGCTAAACTTTTTTGGGTTGTCTGGTGAATTACACAACGCAAAATTTAGTTTTATTAATGATACATCACTATTTCATCGCGGTTACACACCTCTCTGCATTATTATAGTGCCCACAGTTGAAGGGTGTTCTCATTTGTATTAAGGTTTAGAAATGAGATTTTACGTTTCGTAATTTAACGACATGTAAACATCTTTAACATACCCTGTGGATAATATGTTACCACAATAATAAGCCGAAACGGTTCATACAATAATAAAGAAGCGTATCTATAATTCTGATGCGTGACAAAATGGGACAGAAACCTATGATATGCTACGCACTAATTATGCAGCTGATGACATCTGATACGTCGCAGTTTGCACGGAATCATTAGGTTCCTATGAGCTGTAAAATCTGCAAACATCAAGAACTTATTTAAGCATGCAGTTTGAAATACAGTACAGTGCAGGAGATCTATACACTTGTCTCTTGCCCTACATTGTGCTTTGCAATACAATGCTGCTATACAATACTGCATTTGCTATACTAATGACTAAGTCCTAATATCCTGTATACTCATTCCTGTTTACAGTAGCCTTCTCAATAATAAAGTAGTTCATTAATGTTTGTTAAGAAAATTAGAGCGAATGTTATATAACACAGTCTTATGCTACTTGAGTAAAATGCATAGAATGTTCATGAAACCAAATGAAACTCAGGCCTTGTTTGTGTTGTTATCCAACTTGCGCGTAATAGCGGCTTGAATATCGGTTACGTCGTCATAGCGCTTACTCTTCAGGTTTTTACTGATTTTCCGGAATAAAAAAAAATCACTCGGCGCTAGATCGGGGGAATATGGAGGATGGTTGAGAAAAGGCACATGCTTTTTTCCGTTAGAAACTGCACCAGAACTGAAGCCGTTTCAGCGGATGCATTGTCATGCAGCAAGAAGAAATCCTTCTTCTTAGATCATTCCAGAGGAAGCCATCCTCTTCACAAACTAAGGAAAACTTCACTTCAACCTATCCACAAAACTAAGAATTTACAGTGGTTTTGCCACTGTACTTAAAATGATGACGTCGCTTATATGGCAGAAAGAAAATCTGTCTCGACAGTGTATACATTGATGAAAGTATCCTCATGAAACTCGCATGATATATAGCATTATAGTCAAATTCATAATTGAATACTGGAACGATTAGAAACGTCTACATTGCATCTCAATAATTTTAACTTATTTTTAGATGTCATAACTTTTCTCTACGTTCTATCAACTATTCCAATATAACTAGTCGTTTTTTAAATAGAAAAATCTCTTTAATTTAAAATTCAAACTACTGCTCTGAACACAATAAAAAATAACTAAAAACCGCGTATAATCATGTTTTATTGCATTCCTCATTTAAATGGACTGATGAACCGTTCACGATTAGATATTCAGCCCGATACTCGCTGCCCTCACCCCATTGTGAATAGAAAGCTTTGGCAGTAAACACAAAGAATATGTACACTGCGGGGGGGGGGAGGAAAAAGAAAGAAAGAAAAGGACAGCTCTATATCTCCCGTTCTACTAGGCCGATTGATGAAATTCAAATTGCGTTTTCCGTGTCTCGAAAGTGCGACTTAGGATACATATTAGATTTATATGTAGTTCTAACATAAGTGTTTTAACACAACATCGGACTTTTTCTGAAACAACATATCAATTTTTTTTCCATATTTCGATTCTACGACTCAAATTATGCCTAGATATTAAATTATATAATTTTTGGTGAAAACTTTATGGAGAAATTTAAAAATTTATCTTGCCGAACTTTTTCCAGTTTGCGCCAAGAATAATTCGTTTGGCGAACTTCTAAATTTATAGCAACCTATTTTCCTTTACTTTTTCTTCATGGTCCACGAGCGGAAAAAAAAAGTCATCATTCATACTTTCAAGTAATTTTAACAAAGTGCGTAAACCACATTTTCGTTATTATCGCTTATAATAAATACGCCAAATTTCAAAACGCACCAAAAATGTAAATTCACGTACATCTTAGGAAATTTTGAATTAAAAACTCTAATTTTTTGCAAGTATGCTTAAAAATATATCTACTTTAAGATGAAGGCAAAACTTTTATAAGTTATAATTCAATATTTCTTCGAAAAAATTATAAAAATTATTCGCATTTCAAAAAGAAAGTTCTATTTTGTGCCAAAATACCTATATTAGAACAATTTTATATATAAATCTAATATATATCCTAAGTCGCGCTTTCGTGACATGAAAAACGCAAGTTGAATTTCGTCAATCGGCCCAGTAGAACAGGAGATATGGAGCTGTACCATTTTTTTTTTTTTTTTTGAGTGTTTTATACAATAACTAACACAGAACGCAGTATACTGTAGCTTTATGCTTATTTTCGCTTGTTTCACTACAAATAGCATTTAGCACGAGTAGCGTGTTTATACGAATACCTTTATCTTAGTAAACTAACTTTTTGCTCCAAAATCCATATTTTTTTGCTGCACTAGTACTTAATCACTCGTGCTGTAAACTTGTTCTTCTGAAACTCTGTTCCATGAGACCTAATTCTTTATAAAATTATAGTGTGATTTACAGCATTTTACCAAAAGAAGATTTTATTGTACATAGCACAAAAGAAATATTATCTTCGAAATTGGAAGTAATATTCATCACTGAACGTAGACTTCGCAGTAAAAGATACATGTTTAAACGTGCATAAAGACCGATCACTACTGAATATTACTACTAAATATTAAATTATTACTACTAAATATTAATATTACTATTAAATATTAATCGCTACTAAATATCAAGTTTTCAGATATTGAGAAATGTCAGCTTTTAGTTAGAAAATTATGTGTTATATTATTTATGGAGATACGTCTGCAGCTAATGGGCTTATTTGTAGGTAAAGCAGCAGCATTCGGCTAGTATCGCAGTGCATTTCCTATTACAAGAATTTTGCTCGAAAATGTTGAGATTTAGCTTGAAGAAAGTTTGCTGAAATAAACCAAATAATGTATAGTAAACCTGGAGTAATCATCAAGTGATACAATTACTTTTTAATAATCCAGGATATGTTATGAGCGAGGTTTCAGTAACTAAAGCGTAATTATATTGGAATGTATTATTTGATGCAATTAATTTAGTCATTAAAAAGTATTTTAGAGAAAGTAAATTATAGCTTAAGTAATTGTACATGGAGAGAAGAACCGAATCATCATCAATTTTTTTGTAGTAACGTATTGTTACGAATTTTGTACATAGGGTAGATGATTCTAATGAAATCATTTTGTGAAATTGTTGAATTTTGCTTTATAATGTAACATGAAAAATCTAAATAAGACAAACTATGCCGGAAACGTAAGAATACAGAGGCAAGTGCATTTTACATTGAGTTAATGGGTGTACGGATAATTTCTCACAAGATTTCGCCAAGCTGATAACGATATGTTGGGAAATCGCCTAAAATCGCCAAACTTGGAGACCATTTAGCGACATTTTGGTACTGTCCCTGTATCACCGTATTAATATTAGGTACTGTAATTGAATAAATGTAATTAACCACTATATTTCACGGCCTCTAATTTTACATTTCTCTATTCCAAAATGCGCTTCATGAATTAACTGCAACATATATTTTCTCAAACCATAATTTTTCATTAATAAATAACAAATAGTCATTAATATAAAGATCATTTTTAACTTTAAAGTATGTTTTTACACTGCTGTCTACTTTTTTGTAACATTTAGGCCAACCCTCTTAAATATATTTCATAACTATTTGCAAATCTGGATCTGATTCAGTTTCTTTCCTAAATTGCACCACTCTTCTTTCACTCATAGGCAAATATTTTGAAATAATGTAAACAACATTTAACATTTCAGGATCATCATTAATAGTTTCCTTCACAGGATATGCACGTGACAAAGTGTCAGCAAGAAGCATTTAATTTCCTGGAACATAATTTATCTCAAAATCATACTTTAGTAATTTTAAGATCATCCTTTGCATTCTAGAAGAGATTTTATGCAATGCTTTCTTAAATATTGCCATTAAAGGTATATGATCACTCTGTACTGTGACTTTTCGTCCATAAACAAAATTGTGGTACTTATCAAAAGAAAATACTATGGCCAACAGCTCTTTTTCGATCTGTGCATAGTTTTTTTTTCGCTGTTAGTCAGGCTGCGAGACGCAAATGATACAGGCTTTCCCTTTTGAATTAGACACGATCCTAGGCCATCCTTCGAACTATCACATTGTATAATTATATCCTCATTACCACTGAAAACTTTTAAAATTGGAGCTTTGGTTAGCAGTTGTTTGATGTTGCTAAATGACTCTTCCTGAGTCTCTCCCCAATTAAATTCTACCTTTTCTTGAATGATTTCTCTTAAAGGAGCAGTAACACTTTAGATACATTAGATATGAATTTTGACAGAAAATTTAACATTCCTAACAACCTCCTTACTTCAGCTTTTGATTTTGGTGTTGGCATGTTAATAATTGCTTTAATATGACTAGGATCGGCTTTTACACAGCACTCAGAAATAATTTGTCTTACATATTTGACTTACGGTACTCTATATTGTAATTTATGAGGATTAAATTTATGTTTCAACTGCTGAAACACTGTTTCTGTCATCTATGCTTATTTGGGATTTCAAATAACATACTTTGAAGCAGTATTTAGAATATTATTTTTAGAAATTGCGTTTGAGTTCGTCTACATTTTGCCATATATTTTTAATGCATTTTATTCCTTACAAAATTACCTCGTTAAAAGGAAAATTATAGTATCTAATATAAATAGTAGTAGCAATAATACAGTTTCTAAACATTAAAAGTATATCTCAGAAAAAGGATTTCAATATATATTCCCAGTTTTAAGTAAAGCCTCTGAGAAAGAAAAGCTACGCATGTAGAATCAAGAGCTGCAGAAAATACTGCTTTTACTTCACTATGAAGAAGTATGTGAGATAAATAACATTTCAAATTACATTATTTGCAATACTGCATTTCTAAAGTTAAGCTATTTATAAAATTTTATATTATATTTATCTGTTTCTATTAAAAATGCAAACTTTATGTTTGGTTTTTGCTAATGGAATTTAAGATAACTAATACAAATGCTAGTCAATGTAGCATCTGTATTAGTTACCTTAGATTCCGTTAACTTAAATTCCGTTACTTAAATGTACAATGGATACTGATATTTCTGGCACTCGGAAGAAACCTAAAACAATATTTAAGGTTGAGATAAATTTGCGTGTATTACGAGGTAAACCTAAACGAGCCGTTGTGTTACAAATAATTATAGCAGGCAATGTAATCTGCAGTGTATGTAAGAACCAATGATACCTGTGATATGCACCATATAAATTTTGTTTATCCAAGTTTCTTGCAACACATTACATATGCTCCATGAGAGATAGTTTTTGACATTTTGAATTTTCCAGTCGTGTCACAAATGGACTGCAAATAGGTAAGTGTTGTGTGACAAAAAGATCTCGCGTAGTGCATTTGTAATGTGCAGCACTAAACTTGGATAGTCAAAGTTTGATGTATCGTAGGTTACTCCAAGCAAATTGTTTGCTGTAATCATTTAAAACAGTTTGGTGTCTTTAAATTACCTTGTATTAATCCGATATTACAATACTGAAACTTTTGATGCTATTTATTTTTTACAGTAGAAAAGATGCAAGTATTCTATAAATATAGCAAAGTACTGTACATATTTTTGTAACGCAGTTTTTGTAATTTAATACAAATCTCTCTTTTCTTTGCAGTTTTAGTGAGAAATGTACCCCATTCAAAGAAAAAGCAGAAATAGGAGAAGAATTCATAAAAGTCACTTGCAGATACCATAATGAAACTGAATTCTATCAAGAATTTCATAGCTTCGTTCACGATAAGCAAAATGTAGAGACGCGTTGCAGAAAAAGTAAAGAGTCACGTTACAGTGTGCTTATTATCGGAATTGACGCTGTTTCGAGATTGAATATGCATCGTCAGTTAAATAAAACATACCATTACTTGCTGAACAACATGGGAGCAACTGAAATGTTTGGATTCAACAAAGTTGGAGATAACACATTTCCAAATCTTGTTCCGCTTCTTTTAGGTTACGATGAAAGAGAATTATCTCAAGTTTGCTGGGAGTCTTCTAAAAAAGAGCCTTTGGATAAATGTAACTTCTTGTGGAAACGTTTTGCGAAACGAGGGTACAGAACATTTTATGCAGAAGATGCTCCCTATATTTCTTCCTTTAATTACGTAAAAAGAGGTTTTTACCATCAACCAACAGATTATTACTTTCGGCCTTTCATCTTAGCTTATGAAGATGCATTAGGCCGTATAAAGCCACTCAACTGCCATTTGTGTGTGGGTTCTGTATCCGAAACTGAAGCGGTGCTGCATTGGACAGAGCAATTCGCCTCTCATTTTCGAGATCGTTCTTATTTTGCTTTTTCTTGGATTAATAGCTTAACACACGACTTTTTAAACATGGGATCTTCTGGAGATCATATGTATGAACGCTTCTTCCGTTCTCTTTACGAATCTGGTTCTTTAAACAGAACCATTGTCATAGTCATGGGAGATCATGGAATGAGATGGGGTGAGATCAGGAAAACTTATATTGGCAGATTAGAGGAAAGACTGCCTATGTTACTGATAGCTTTACCACAGGATTTCAAGCGCGAATACCCAGCAGAAACCCGGGTGCTAAACATAAATTCTCATAGACTTGTGACACCTTTTGATCTACATGCTACTTTGGTTCATATACTTCATCTTCAGGAAAAATGGACCCTAGTGAATCCTGACAAAGTCAGTGAAGAGTTAGCAGTCAACTTCACAATGCGCTCCAAATCGTTGTTCCAACCTGTACCACTAGATAGATCATGTGATGACGCATTTATTGAGGAACACTGGTGCACATGTGAAGCTTCGCTTCCTGTGGATACGGACAATCGTAATGTTAAAAAAGCTGCGAAATATCTAGTCTCCCATCTTAATAATTTGCTCAGAGCAGTTAAAAAGAAATGTGCGGTTTTGAAACTGGAATCAATATCCGATGCTCGTCTCTGGCAGCCACCATCTGAACATGAGGGGCATTCGGCTGAAGATAATATTTTCACTGTGGTCATACATACAAAACCAGGTAATGCTGTGTTTGAAGGAACTGTGAAAATGTCACCTCCTCATCAGCAATGTGAATTACTAGGAACTATATCTCGTTTAAATTTATACGGCAGCCAGTCATCTTGCATAAATGACGCTGTTCTTAAAAAATACTGTTTCTGTTCTTGACAAAGCGTGTACATAGGAATAACTTATACTATTTATAATAAATATTATATTTTTATAATTTATTTTTATTTAAAATTAATTGATATTTAATATAATAAAAGAATATGCTATAGTATCCATATTTTTACAGTGTGATTTAATAGCATACTTAGTTTCCACGACATGCTAATACCTTGTTCTCATGCTTTGTTCCTTATACGAAAAAATACGAAAGAAAGAATTTAAATGACAAATGCGATCTTTTAAAATGTTGCAATCAATAGACCCATTTTAAAATAGTACTCTGAATCAAAACACAATTA
This sequence comes from Stegodyphus dumicola, assembly GCF_044657685.1. Taxonomy (NCBI): domain Eukaryota; kingdom Metazoa; phylum Arthropoda; class Arachnida; order Araneae; family Eresidae; genus Stegodyphus; species Stegodyphus dumicola. The sequence goes on from NC_140771.1 coordinate 105,625,661, forward strand.
GCACATTTTTTATACCAGATAATGCATTACTAAAAAGAAAGAAACCCTAGAAAAAGAAAATAAGAAAATCAAAAAGAAGTCAAGGAGTTTTTATAATAAATATATATAAATATTGATAATTAACTGTATGCTGTTTGTTTGCATAACGTATAATCTCTTTGTCATACATTTTGCATTAAATAGATTACACATAGTGAATTATAACTATTTAATATTACCTTAAATGAAAGAAGGGGTTCGCGAATTATATGTATTACTAATGCCAGGCGTAAAAATTAATTTTTTAAAAACTTAAATTGCATATATTCTTTAGTAAATGATAAAATAGAATAAATACCTTTTAAATACAGCATTTGACATACCTCTTTTATTAAACAACTCAAAGAAAACCTCTTGTATGGGATGCGACATTTATTTTCAGTTTGCGGGTTTCCCATCCCCGCAAAAGAGAAATTATTTCCATCTGGGAGAAATATTTTTTTCAAGCTTTGTGCACAAACGAGCGAACGAAATAAATGCATATCTATCTATTGCATAATTAAGACTTGTTACATAAGTATACAAATCGTATGAAACAAATTACATAATATTATATGTGTAAATCTTATGTAAAATGTTACATAACATTTGTACATATTATTTATTACATAAGTATGCAGATCTCCGCAGGACAGGCTTTATATACTACTTCTTAATTTCTTGGTGATTCATTCTTAAATTAATTTGCTTACTCCAAATGCTTAGCTTAAGAATGTTTCATGTGTTAAGTTTAAGTAAGAGTGTATGATTAAGACGCGAATGAGCATCTTAAGCAACAGCATGAGACGCATGACTTCACATAAATGGAATATCTCATCTAAGCTACTAAAAATTTGGCATAGAATCATTACAGAAAGAATCATCACTTACATAGCGGCAATCTGGGGTGGTGAACGTACCTCTCACATGAGAAGATCCCTACTCTGTATTCAGAAACAGCAGCTACTTCAAATATGCAGAGCCTACCGCACCACGTCAACACTAGCCCTACAGCAACTGGCAGGAATTCCTTCCCTAGGTTTGATAGTTGAAAGGGAGGCAGCTGCCGTAAGAAAGAAGATACCAGATAAATTAAAAAGATACATATTAAAAGGAATCCACAGTCCTGCTCTGATATATCCATTAGGGATCTTGCATACAATTAAAAGTGTCTAGAGATTTTGAACTGATGGCATTTCTGATGAGACTTCAGAGTGCTTTCACAAACCTTGCTTCTTCTCTATATTCTTAGAAGCAAACTTCAAGGCACACTACTAGAAGGTGGACAGTGGACAGATATTCACAAGTGCCAGGTAGAAGTAGCACATTTCCAGAAATGTGTTGTTATATCACCACTGTACATGACACTGGATTTAACCCATTTTATCCCACTGTCCTATTTAAAGAACAGCTGAAAAATAGCATGTAGAAATCAGTATTTGCTTGGTGCGAATATTTTGCCAGCTGGAATATGTAGGGATATGTATTAGCATCTGCTAGCGTGAGTTATGTGTCTCGCCCCCTCGTTCCTCTGGACATTTTGATTATTCATCAAACTTCAACACTCTGGGGTCATAGTTAACACCAATAGGACTGACTATGAGGAGCAAACCATCTGCAATAACTTTCATCCAGCTGCTTTTAATCTCTCCGACGATGTCAGCATAAACGACGAGCCAATTCAAAGCGACAATAATATTTTTACAAGTGGCTCTAAAGCGGAGACGGCACGGACAGCGCTTTCCGCAGACTGGAAAATCGGCATTGTAATATTTGAATGGAAGAGGAAACTAGTCTTGAACAACTCGGTATTCCAAGCAGAGCTTCTAACTATTAGTGCTGCAATTTGGTATGTGAACTCATGTCAACAGCAGAAATTCTCCGTACTCAGCGATTCGGCATCAAGTCTGGAGACTATCGCAGGTCAAACAGCCGGAGTCCCTTGGTATACCGAATTCAAAAATAGCTTCTGGCAATGCCTGTCTCACAAAGACCCATTTAAAATGAGTTGCCGCTCATACAGGGATTCAAGGCAATGAAGCTGCTGACCTACTGGCTAAGCAAGCAGCCAATTGAACGGATTTACTAAAACAACCGACTAAACTTCCTTAGTCTCACATTACACTGACAAGTTTGCTACAAAATTGGCAAAGTAGATAGACAGAGGCTGAGGTAGGACGAAGGAAATTTCTCTTACTTCCGAACGTGAACATGGAAATAAAGACCCACCGTGCTAGCCAAACATGAATCTTGACAGGTCATAGATCTTCCAACAGATTCAGGATTCGGCGAATGCGGAGAAAAAGGCGACATGGACCATTATTATTTTCATTATATACATACAAGAACCTGGCACTTAAAGAAACCAGCGGACTGTACCTGGGCAATGTGGACGTCTAACACACTCAAAAACAGAGTAGCCCCTGGTAAAATAGAGAACATCTCAATATATTGCGTAAGCAGAAACAACCGTGCATAATATTATGTTCAGAATTTAAAGCAGATAATCAGAACAACGCTTAGTACCTGCAGTTATCAAGCTGTAGAAACTGTTATTAGTATGTAATATCACTTTGGCGTCTTCCCAGCTGTGATGGTATATAATTCCGTTTGGTTCATGTTCGTGGTCGGAAGCCAGCATAGCGATGCGCTCACTTACTCACCACTCACCTTACAACGTTGGCGTGGCCTGTTATGACCATAAGATAAAGTGACCACATTTTCATTGAGACAAAGCGAGACAAGTGGAATGAAATGAGAATTATAATTTAGTTATGAAAGCAGACCAATAATTCAAAAAGCATATTTTATTATATACATTTATATATTTTTCTATAAATATACAAAAATATATTTATTATTAACTATTGGTAACTAGAAAAATATTTGTAAAAAACAATAATCCGAACATTATGTTTTTTAATTAATTTAATATTTTATTTAAAAAATTATGATTTTCTTTCACGCTCATATTTTTTATCCGAGTGAATACTTTGCAATAGATTCGTATCATTTATTAAAATGTGAAATTTCTCACATGAATTGGTCAAATTATATTTTAGGCTTAATACAGATTTTAAAGTTTTAATGTTCAACTGCGTTTTTTCAATTGTCCATATTTATTCATACTAGAAAAAATACGTTCTGTTGCTACATTTGTTCCTGGAAGGGAGAGCGTGTGTTCTACAGTTTTCAAAATATTTTCATAAGGAATATTATTTTGTTTAAAATGTAGGAATAACTCAGTCTATTTTTTGTCTGTTTCCACATTTGCAGACAACCAACATTTAATTTTTTTATCAGTAACGTATCTTTTTACCAATGACACCTCATCAAAAAGATCATTTTCGCAAATATTATTTTTCGCAAAATGCTTACTAATATATTAAAAAGACTTTTCCACATATTCCCATAAAATCTCCTTTTTTAATGTCACGCAATGAAAGTTTTTAATATCCTCGATTTGAACTATCCGTTCTTCAAGATATTCCAAGCAATTATCATAAAAATTTCTGACTTCTTTCAGAAAATCGGGTCGTTTAATAGGGCACTTTGTTCTTCCAACCTAGTGATGTCCTTTCAATTCTCGCAATTTTGTTTTTCAGTTATTAATTTCGTTTGACACTTCCGTAATGGAAATTTTGTCCCCTTCAATAATTTTCACAGCATTGTGAAATAATGTAGCTTGGTTGACAAATTTGGGATGTGTCATTTTTCAAAAAAATAGCTGCAATATTCTTGGACATATATCTTGTGATAAAAAGTATGATTTTAATGGTTCGCATATTTTTTAAATAGTTTCTACAGTTGGTAAAAGAGCTAGTCATCGTGTTTTGTTGTAATCAATGATTCTTTATATTCAATTTCTCCGCTTTCACAAAAATCCTTCAAACTTTCGACAAGCACAGTATATATATAAAAATAATGAAAATACGCATAAATTTTTGCAATGATATTTTCAACATCCACTGGAAGTAAGTCAGATGCTGTTTGAATATTATTGTGTAGAATGTGCGCTGCACAACCTACTCGAATAATGTTTTGGTTCAAACGTTCGTTAAGTTTCGTAAAAACGTTATTGATGACTCTTCTAGCTTTTCCATCAAAATTTGCGTTAGTTTCAACAATAAAATTATTCTTTTTCAAAATAGTACTTGAATAAAACTTGACTTTTGTACATGATTTTGTACTTGACAAAATATTATTGAATCAAAAATTACTTGTGAAGTTTCACCCGGCAGCCGCCCAGACGGTATAGTTGCTTTAGGGGAGCCTGACTGAGATATGTAACTGTCCGTCCCTCCATAGGAGGCAATGGTGGCCCACCTATTAGGTGTCTCCATAATAAAGAGACCACCACATCTGGCCTTAGTATAGATTAATGGACTCTATCACAAAACTGTAACTGTTCACAATCTGCCATTGGAAAAGAAAAAGTTTCACCCGGCAATGAGAAAAAGTCTAATATTCTAACTGTCGCGTTTGCTTACTAGAACTTTACTTCCACGAACGCCCTCTGGCGAAAGAGACTAAAAGTAATCAGTTGAACGGCTGACGCGTCTAACAGATGTATAACGATAGACCGTCTCCGTATAAATTATGCTTGTAATCATTATAACTTGTAAATATTTTGTAGATATCTTTCATACGAATTAAAATTTCTAAAAAAATGTTTATAGCTGTGTTGCGCAGTGAATCGAAGTTCATTATAGAGACGGATACCGACAAGAAGGAAAGAAAGCAGTTCAGTGCAGCTCTATTTAGAAGGTAAGTGAACTTTCACTTATCTATTTAATGATCAAAAAATTTTAATAGTGCAAAGTTGATAAAAATTTTTAACATGGCGCCCGAACAGGGACTGCCAGTAACTGCTGTTTTCCTAACTATTGAAACTGTCTAAATTGATATCAGTTATATAGATAATACATAAGCATAAATAATTAGTGAATTGCTGATACTTGTTGAATTGTTGAATATTAAATAATGACGGAATTCATCGATAGATTGAAAAGGAAACGCGGCCACATAAGGGCTGCCGTTACAAAATTAATTGGCCGAATCGAAACTGAATTACCAAAAACAGAAGTGAATGCAGAGGAACTAGAAATTTTTCCATCCCACGACGGATACATTAGATTAGTGAAACTGAAAACTGCACAAGGGGAGATTATAAGACCTACTAAGAACCTCATACCTCTTGAACTCAACTTTACACCTGAGTCGGATATGCTAGTGAGGTACAGAACTCGACCTATGACGAAATCTCAAAAGACTTGAACTACAGGTCAGTTGAGGTCCATCCTCTGTTGATACTGGACCTCAAGGTGGGAGTGTCGCGTTTGCTTACTAGAACTTTACTTCCACGAACGCCCTCTGGCGAAAGAGACTAAAAGTAATCAGTTGAACGGCTGACGCGTCTAACAGATGTATAACGATAGACCGTCTCCGTATAAATTATGCTTGTAATCATTATAACTTGTAAATATTTTGTAGATATCTTTCATACGAATTAAAATTTCTTAAAAAGTTTATAGCTGTGTTGCGCAGTGAATCGAAGTTCATTATAGAGACGGATACCGACAAGAAGGAAAGAAAGCAGTTCAGGGCAGCCCTATTTAGAAGGTAAGTGAACTTTCACTTATCTATTTAATGATCAAAAAATTTCAATAGTGCAAAGTTGATAAAATTTTTTAACACTAACTTTAATTCCTGTTTCTGGATCAAAAAGTCTAACAATTGTGGGAAATAATTTTAAATCTTTGTGGTTGTAAGCATCGTAATTTATGGATGTAAATGTGTATTTAATCTAATTCTTTCTGAAATTGCGAAAACGAATATGGTGGAAAAAACATTACAAATAATTGCTTAGGTTTTTCTCCTTGAACGTGCAATTTTTTGTCGTACATTGTTTTGATCATTTGCGACGTACAATCAATTGATCTGAAACTTTGATTGTTGTTTATGGTGTGGAAAGCAAATAGCCCTTCAGATAATGCTAGCTGTTCCTCCGTTAACAATACATATTGACGAGAGTAACGACAATGATCGAACACCACCGAGTAAATCTATCTCGTTACATCGCCTACTTTAGTTTACTCTGCATGCATTTTATGTGTTATTTTTTATTTCTTTATATTCACTGTAATAATTAATAAATAATAGGTAATATAATTTTACAGTACATTTAAAATAATAAATGCAGATGTTTTCTAAAAAGCGGGACATTTTTAAAAATCGGCGAGACGCGGGACAGTCCTCCAAAAAAGCGGGGCTGTCCCGCCAAAATCGGGACGTGTGGTCACTTTACCATAAGACCAACTTGTTTGGTTAGGTGGGTCGGGCTGCGCCCACTTATAACCTTATAACTTTAATCGTACATGGTTTCCATCAATTTCAAGCAATGAAATGTAACTACTGATTGTGCTCTGTGATATTGAAAAGTTCGAGTATTTTTGTGAAACGTTCCAGAAGTATAAAGTGATCATTTTGGTAAAATAAATTTCATCAAGGTATCATCGTTTCTGTATGCATCGAAACCTATTACGATCGATTAAAGAAAAGTTATAAACAAGCGTTTTTTTTTTTTTTTTTTTTTTTTTTTTTTTTTTTTTTTTTTTTTTTTCTTCTGTCAGACATCAAAAACTGTTGAATATTCAAAACCCTTTTTAGAGTTTAAATATTGTCAGAATTAAAAACAAGCCTGCCTTATTATCGCATTCAAGTGTGACAGGTTTTCATTCTTTGTGCATTTTCATTTCTTTCATTTCATTCATGCTGACTGATAGCAGATCTGTTAACACCTATCATCAAAAGCATAAAAATAAAATGAAAAAATTATTTACAATTGTTGATGAGTCGTACCCTGGATGTCACTTTATTCTTTGAAAGCAATTTATAATACTCAATAAAAGTAATGTATTCGCAAATATATAGGTCCCAATTTTATTGATCACAGTATCTGTGTAAATGTACTCGTAGCATTCAAAACTTGACTGGCGAACTACATACTTCTGTCTTCTTAATGCAGCTTAAAGTTTTTGGTAAGAGATTAAAAAAAGTATTCCCCAATAAAAAATAAATAAATCAGGGAGGTCACGCAATGAAGCATTCTTTTAAACGCTCTGTAATTGCTGGTGTGAAAAATTGGGTTAAGGTAGAAAAATAACAAAACTTGTTTCAAAAAGATTAATAACAATTAACAGCTTTCAAGTACTTTTATTTTCTCGTTATGCCGGTAGTTGTGAATTATTTAAACCAGTATGAAAGGTAACAATTTTTTGTAAAAAAATTCTTTTGCCTCATTTCTATTATTTAGTTTTTCAGATATCAGTAAATCGGCTGATAAATAGTTTGTAGATATATATTCGGCTAATGTTTTTATTTGTATTGATTTATTTTAGTTCAAATATACACAATAATTTCAAACTGTTATCAACGTATTTTTATAAGATTATTTCTCATTAAATGGGGTAAAGTTTCCAAAATGATAACATTTTTTCTGTTTCAAATTGTGTGTTTCTGAATGTTTACTCTGAAATAAGGTTAGAAAAATTTGAAATTCCAAACTAAAACCAATTACGTATTGGAATTAAAGAAAGTTTGAGTTACTGAACAAATCAAAAATTAAACAGCCAGAAATGAAAATACATCCAGCTTCATATATTATACTGTATCTATGAAGACTGACAATCCAAGAAATACGCAGAAAATTTAAATTTTCTAAAATATGGCCCTAAAGTTTAAAAAAATGCTATGATTGATTAAAAAGATTGTTGCGGGCATACGGGCTCTTAATCGATTGAATGCATACAGAACCGACGATAGCATATAATAAAAAATTTAATGTTTCCAAGAGAAACACTTTGCAGTTCTGGAACTTTCCACAAAAATACATGTACCGCTCTTCTCTAGTAAGCACTTCAAACTACTAAGAACGTTGCATAATACAATGCAAAGCGTATAATACAATGCAAAGCGTATCCAAAGAGCGAAGCTCGCGCAGAGATCTCCTAATCGAAGTCAACTCTAAAATAAAAACTGAGAACTGACTCTCCGGGATTAAATACATTTCCCCAGCCATCGAGAGATATCTAGTACCTTCCTTTCTCGAAATTACTGAACATACGGTTAAAGTTACATTTAAAAGCAGGATACGGTTACAGTTACAGAGAGGGATCAATAACAATAATTCAGTTGCACTGATTGCCCTATATCACTGTAGCGATTACAGTTCTATAGGGTCCAAACAAAATATCTTTAAGTTTAGAGACATAAAAATATCAGTCGCCAAAACCACTAAACTTATCTTTTGTGCCCTGGGGTGTTGTTCAGTTCTTCTGTACGTGGCCTTCCCCACCGCAGTTCCAACACTTTAGGGATGGTTTCTTCTCATTCCTATTCCGTCTCAAGACATTGAGTAGTCTCTTTAAATCGTCTTCTTATTTTCTGTGGCCTGGGGTGTTCTACAGTTCCTTTGCACATGGCCCTCAGCACCGCAGTTCAGGCACTTTAGTATCAATTTCTTCTCAGTCCTACTCCGTATCAAAGCATTGACTTGTTGGGTTAAATCACCTAAACGAGCAACCACTTGATCTACTGGTTCTTGGACTCGAGCACCTCTAATTGGGTAACATCTCTAAGAGTTGCTTGCTGGATTGCCTCGAATTTCATGGCCTCGAATTCCAGTCAGAGCGCCTTTTAAGTCCTTAACATCCGCTATTCGTAGAGCTTTCTGTATTTAAAGATTTCGGATGCCGTCGATGAAGTATTGCGTGACCAGAAATTTCCTTGTTTCTGTCGGGCAGTCTGAAAAGGAGAGATTGGGCAACCTTTCAACATCCGTTTCGAGCTCCAGAAGTGTTTCCATGGTTTTCTGTTGACAGGATTTTAATTGAAGCCTACTGTAGTCTTTTAAACGTTTCTCACCGAAGCGCAGCTCCAACGCGCTTTTTTAGATACAGCGTCGAAATCTAGCCACTGGATTTTCGAGAAGAGTCTAAAGGATATTCGCTGCGTCTGCTCTCAGAGAATCGGAGAGATGACAGGCCATAGTTTGGGAATTCCATCCATGCGCGTCCGCCACGCAGAAAATTGTGTCTTATACATTTGCTAAAAGCTCAAAGAAACAGTTTAACAATTTGCAATTCGCAAAGTATAAAACCAGTAACAGAGGCGGATAATTTATCTTTTTGTTGTTGTTGCTGCTGCCATTGTGATTCCGTAAAGAAGCAACTAAAGATGCCATTACGACGATATCGAAGACTTTACAGACAACTAAACGACTTCGAACGTAGTCGCATTGTAGGGTTTCGTGAAGCTGGGTGGTCATACCGAGCAGTAGGCCGCCACCTGCAGGTTACAGACACTGCTGTGCAAAGATGTTGGCAGCAATGGTTACGACAAGGAAACTGCTGACGAAATGAAGGCTCTGGATGGCCAAGGAGCACAAATGCGAGACAAGATAGGATGACTGTTTGCCAGGCCCGAACCGCCCCAACGATATTATTGCCGGCTATTCAACGCACTACAGCCACGTCTATACCCCCCGTGGTACAGTCCACCATTTCATGGCTCTTGTCTGAGCCGGGGTTACACTCACAGAGGCCTTTAAGACGTTTGCCTTTGACCCCACAACATCGGCGGAGTCGTCTAGAGTGGTGTCGCAGCCGATCATCATGGCTGCCATCAGACTGGCATCGTATAGTGTTCAGCGATGAATTCCGCTTCACTCTTGAAGCCCATGACACCGGGTTCTTGTCTGGAGAGGACGGGGCCAGCAGTTCCACTCAGCTTTTGTTTTGCAAAGGCATACAGCCATAACCCTTGGTGTGATGTTGTGGAGTGCTATTTCTTATGACAGCAGGTCATCTTTAGTCCTCCTCCGTACATCTTTAACAGCTCAACGATATGCTGATACCATCCAGAGGCCGGTTGCATTACCCCTTCATGGCACTTCATCCTGGGGCTATTTTCCAACAACTTCATGGCACTTCATCCTGGGGCTATTTTCCAGGCCACATACCGCTCTCATATCTCTGGACTGTCTCCGTGCGGTTGATACTCTTTCTTGGCCAGCAAGGTCACCAGACCTTTCACCAATCGAGCATGTCTGGGGTATGGTAGGCCGCCAGTTTCGAGCACCACAAAATATCGCAGATCTGGAGCGATAACTGATGAATGACTGGCAGAATGTGTTGCAGGATGACATTAGGAAACTCTACCATTCCTTGCCTCGACAAATTCAAGCATGCATTGCTGCCAGGGCCGGTTCGACCAACTACTAATTTGAACATTCAATGGGTTATTGTGAGCCGTGAACATGTACTATGACCTTGATTTTTTAATCATTTTATTATCTGTATATGAGCTATAAACATATTCAATTTCATCAAAAACAACCACTTCCTTCATGGTGCTTCGATTTTTTTTCCCCCTAAACAGTGTATATTACGTAAAATGGCAGAGAAGCCTTTTTTTCTGCGTACAACCTGCGCAATTTTTTTAATGGAGGACCCTCGCTCGGGAAGAGTGGTAATAATTTTCTTTTTATCTGGGGTAATGGGTAGTCCACGAATCACGTTTTGATGAGTTAGCTGTATCTAAAGTTGATGGCATAATGTTCGATAGTTTTCTCTTTGTAAAGAACGCTTATGACTAAATGAATGCTTTCGTAGAAGGAAATATTATTAGATGCTCGCCATTCAGTTTGCCAAGGAATTTGGCTTTCATATTTTTAGCTAGTTCACTGCGTCTTCGAAGATAAGTTGCCCGGATTCATTATTATGGGGGGAATCTCCGGAACTCTAGTGTCCGGCTGCTGCTCCTCAAGAAGAAGGAATTGAAGGCGCTTCTGCATTGGTACCAGAAAGGACCTCAAATTTATTTTGGATGAATAGTGATTCCTTAATTTTATCTGTTTAAGTTGCTTGGCAGTTTTAGCGAATATCTTGTAACCCTCTTCCTCAGAATTAGTATCTATTCTGGATTCGGGGATGGGTATTGCAATTTTGCGGTTTTCCTCTATTTTTAATTAATCCGCAAGTATTTAAATTCAATTTACGCCTGATGTTCTTTGCCTCTTTTCTTAGGATTGAAAGCTTGTTGAGCCAATATGTCCGTGACGAAAGTGTCGGAGCCAAAGACTGGTCGTCGTTTTTTGGTAAGCCATCATCGTGAACTTATGTTTATATTCAGCTACCATCTCTTCGAGTTTAAGTAATAATTTTTTTTTTATCTGCAGTCAAGCCTTTCTCGACAGAAGTAACTGCTTCAGCATTAATAGGATCAACTCGAATGTTAAATCATTTAATCACAACATTTTTCGTAACTTAAATTCTGTTTTCGGATTAAAAAAAAAATTTTTTTTAAATGCTTTTCTTACCTCCTTTGAAAAGGAAATTTTCACTTGGTCATTGGTGTTAAATAATGAATTTACAAAGATCATGAATTAGTTGAATTTCAGATTACAATCTAACACTTGAGAGGAAGATTTTACTATTAAAACAAAGTCTGAAAGTGTAGACTGAAATAACCTGTGAATTGATTGGGCATTAAGAATACTAGACGTCATTGATGAATGGACACGGATAGAACACTTTGGAAGTTGTCATGTTGAAATCAGCTGCAGGTCACTGTCACGCAAAGAAATCCATTTCGACAAGTCTCATCTCCAGCAATGGTGCAAATATTTATAAAAGTTATCATTTGGATGTATTTCAAATTGAACTAACTAAGTGTATTATGAAAGTAAATATATGAATTTTTAAGAAGTATATTTATTTCTCTTCAATCACTCACTTTCTTAAGCAACTAAATTAATAATTTGGAAGATGAATTGAAGATCTTATGCCACGTTGAAAAGCAGCATCACAGAGAGCTGTTAATTTGCCAGTACGCACGAATGATAAATTTAAAAGCTTACGCTTTCAAAAAGGAGGCACTTGCTAAGCTAAATGCCATCTAATGATTAAATTAAGTCTTCGTGAAAGTTTACTGTTTTCCTGTTTAATTCTATATTTTATTTTCAGTAATCAATTATTAAACAACAAAATGTTTTTGTGCATTACAGTTAATAACAATTAGGAATGAATTAAAATAGCGTTCTAAAAGTATCGCTTTTTATCAGGTTTGTCAAAGTATATTGTGGAAGAGGAAATTTCTACTGCAAAAATAAAATACAATGATAATAGTTTTAAGAATTTTTTGGCGAGCTTAAACAATTTTTTTCGATAAGTAAAATATTTAAAACATTAACTTTTTTTGAGGGGAAGGGAATCTCAGAATAAACCCCTACCAACTCCAGGCTCTTACTGAGAATTCATCTCTGCAACAAAATTATTAACGGTTAAAGAATAAGCATTTATTCTGCTTTTCGTTTGCTTTTCGTTTCCTGATCCCATTACACATATTGATGAATAACTCTTTAATCATCACAATAATCCCTTATTTATGTGAAAAGATTTATCCTTTCAGTGTGGAATCTCCGCCACTCCCTATGGTATTTAATAAATAGCAAATTTTGCTAAAGAATATCCACGTGTGGCCCTTCACCATCCGAAAAACTCGAATATAGGTGAAATTATTTCTTCTAACATTCGAAATCAAAGAAAAAATTATAAAGACGATTAATTTCTTCTAGAACATCGGTGAAATGAGTGAGTGCAAATGCGTGAAAATTTTATTTTCATGGTAATTTAGTATTAAAACAAAGTTTGAAAGTGTTGTGAATTTCCTTACTCATGTAATAGAAATATGAATCACATCTCAATTGAAGGCAATCTCAAACTCAAACTGTACTCAGACTGAGTACACGATATGAAAGCTGCTGATGAGTCAGTATTTTTATATAAAATGAAGTTTTTTGAACAAAATGTAATTTTTTAATAAAATCTTAAGTTTTATTTACTAAATATTTATCAAAGCATGTATAAACAGTAATGATAATGATGCAAAGAAAAAAATTCAAATTTATCCTTATTTTCTGTCTGAAATCCTCATTCATCTGGAAGAAGTTTCTATTGGTTACACTTTAAGCTTAATTACAGCTAAATATTAATTTTCAGACTGATATTTATTTCAAATAATTCTCAGAAATTAAATTAGCCACTAAATAAATTATTTTCATTTTAATAAATAAATCACAAAAACTTATTAAATAGGTTAAGCGGCCCCGGGCGCCGCTCGCAGAGAGGCGCCAAATGGTCTCCAACAAGATTTTCGTCATATCACTGTGTTTTTTCCATGGAGGTCCATGGTTTTTTCGTGAGGGGGTGCCAAAAAGGTATTTTGCCCCGGGCGCCAGTTATGCTAGCTACTTCACTGTACTTGCATGGAAATCATTTTAATTTTCTTTATTTCTTACTAAAGCTCATGGCATTTCGATTTTCATAAAGTTTCTAACCTTGGAGAAAAAAATTATTAAAAACTATCACAAAAACTGTAGATGCTCTCATTGTTTATTAATAGTGTGTAAATATTTCTGTGAATTACACCGGTTAGCATAGTTTTTGATGTTTCTATATTTTGCCTTATTTCTAGAATATTTTTGATGCTGATTTCAGAAATATAAGTATTTTTTTAATTTTATTGAATGATGTACATGGAAAATATGTATTTGCAGTTAATTTTCTTTCCAATAGATGGCAGCACCTTATTTAGAATAGTTTACTCATGTGATTCTTTTTAAACTCATTTTTTTTTCTTAGTCTTAAATTAATTGTTAAGTTTCAGGTTATTTTCAGTCCTTTTAATTAGAATTTTATGAAATATGACTTCTCGTAAATGTGTAAACGATGCCTATATATTCTGTTATGTTTGTGGTAACTATGCACTAGTAAAACAAAGACAAAATATTACAGATTTTGTTAAAACGCATACTTTGCGCATTTTGGTATTAAATTAGGTGATCAAAACAATCCGTGGGCTATGCATAAAGCGTGTCTAACTTATATTGATACTTTGCGCCTTTGGAGTAAAAGTTGGAAAAATTCAATGCCTTTTGCAATTCCAATGGTGGTAGAACAGTGGTTCTTAACCGGGGGTGCCCGCACCCCAGGGTTGCGGGAATGTATTTTGGGGGGTGCGGGAGAAGCCCCTACATAGCCATAAAAATTATTAAATATCATTTATTAAATTTCTTATAATAAAATATTTGAGATCTATAATAGTGTCCCCAATATTGAAGCTCAAAAATTGGTAGCACCTAGCTCACTTATCGGCAAAAGACACAGGAAAGAGCCGGTGCCGATGGGCGTATACACTACGCTATGAAAAGGAATAAAACGCTACAAACGAACGCGAACAGGCAGCTAGGTGACGGAGAAAGAAAAAAAAAACTTTGTGGGAATACAAGCGGGGAACGTTATCCCAGCTTGCGCATGCGCTGAGTTCAATATGTGCTACTCCAATAGAATCTACGAATTCACAGATTTGTATCTGGATCTACTGCGGCTGTGTTAGGTTGAGTCAGTAGAGTCAACTATTGTGTCTGCGACATGTGTATTGTGTATTCTGACTTATCAGAAACCTCTTGAGACTAATACATTCTTAATTGCCCGTTCAAGCCGAATAGGATTCAGTGATATTACAAACGTAAAAACATTATATATATTATATTACATTATTTCTAAATAATTAAATCGATTATAGTGAACCTCACTATGTCAAAAAAAGACAATGGAACGATAAGTATGCCGGTTATGGATTTAACCTGTACAACCGAAAAAGATGGCACACAACGACCGCAATGCATCTTGTGTTTCAGATATTTTCAAACAGCAATCTCAAACCATCAAAGTTATTAGAACATTTCAACAATCTGCATGGTGGCGAAAAGCGCATAGCATGAACAGATTGAAATCAAAGAAGGCTCGGTTTGATACCAGTGGAACTATCCTAAAATTGTGCGGACCAGCAATTCAAAAACCTTTATTAGAAGCGTCATATCACGTGGCATATTTGTGCAAAAAAAAAAAGGAAAAGAAAGAAAGAAAGAAAGCTCACACGATCGCTGAAGAGTTGATTAAACCTTCTGCTTTAATTATTGCTAAAACAGTTTTAGATTCGGAAGCACATAAAAAAATCCAACAGATTCCATTATCGAATGATATTATACGATCGCGAATACAAGATCTCAGTGAAGATATTTTAATGCAAGTAATTGAAGACATAAAAATCAGTCCACTAAAAATAAGCATGCAACTGGATGAGTCAACTGATGTTGATAATTGTAGCCAACTTTTGGTATTTGTCAGGTATGTGAAGGAAAAAGAGGTTATAGAAGAATATCTATTTTGTGAGCCATTGGAGGTGAATACGAGAGGAATTGATGCTTTCAATCGCATCAAAGATTTTTTTACTAAATATCAATTACGAATGAATGTGATTGGCTCAATATGCACTGATGGAGCCCCAGCAATGTTCGGCAAAAATTCAGGATTTTTTTCACACATGAAGAGAGAATTACCGGAAGTTATAATAACGCATTGCATGTTGCATTGTCATGCATTTGCGTCGAAAGCATTGCCATAAAGTTTAAAACAACATCTAAACTACAGCAGTAAATGTAGTAAAATACATCCGAGGGCGAGCGCTTAATCATCGCATTTTTCGTGCATTTGCGAAGAAATCGGTGCTGATCATACCGTGCTCCCATATCACACCGAAATACGATGGTTATCTAAGGGTCCGCATGCTTAATAGAGATTTTGAATTGTGTCGAGGAAATTATTCAATTACTGAGTAGTCAAAACTGTTATTTAGTAAAAGATTTTGAGAGTAATGATGCAATGCTGAGGCTGGCCTACTTAGCAGACATATTTAGCCATTTAAATGAATTGAATCTATCACTGCAAGGATTTGGTATAAATATAATATCTAGTGAAAAATTATCTTCATTTATCGCAAAATTAGCAAATTTGGATACGTCGAGTAGAAAAGGGAATTTTTGCAAACTTCCCTTGCTTGATTCTGTTATTGCGAAAAATGAAAAGAATTCAATTATACCCAACATTGTAATGCATTTGAGACGATTGAGCGAATCATTCAATGGATATCTTTTCTACCGGAAATATTACCAAAACTCAGAGATGGATACTGGATCCATTTCTATTTGACTTAAATTTGATGGATGATAGCGATCTGAAAAATGATCAACTTATTGAAATGCGAGCAGTGGACATGTTCAAATGGAATTCAAACAATTAGAATTGCAACAATTCTGGTGTTCACAGTTACAACGTTATCCAGAGTTGGCGAACGGAGCACTGCAGTTACTCTTACCCTTTGCTACCACCTACTTGTGCGAAATGGGATTTTCATTGCTTTTGCATATAAAAACTAAAGCGAGAAATCGCTTAAATGCAAGTGAAGACTTACGCGTATGTCTTTCAAAAAAGGAACCTCCCTTCGCCAGTATTGAATAATGAACAAACAACAATAGACTAGTCATTAAGAAAAATAATATTGTTTTGTATTTATATAAAATGTACAATGTCTTTCAATAAACAATAAGTTTCGCAAAAAAAGGTATTTTTCTAGACTAAAAAAATTAAAACGCATTTTTCAATGGGGTGCGGAGATATATTTTCAGATTCAATGGGGTGCGACTCGCTAGAAAGGTTAAGAAACACTGGTGTAGAAGAGAACAAAACCATTATGACGACTGTTATTTTTATGTGACAAATGTTACTGGTAATAATGCAAAAAATACAAGAGGTGTTGTATACCTAATCTAAACCTACCGTATAGCAATGAGACCTATAGGTCATAATGCATTCCTCATCCTTAAGCTATTATGAAGAACATAAGTGATATAGAAATTTATTCAGATTTGCAAGTAATTGAAGAAGAGAAAGCTGTATATACTTGAAACAAATGAAACTATACCAATATTAGTGGTTCATGCCTTAAAGCTAAAAATTCACTACTACCACAAACACACTTTTGATGTTACAGACACCGTGAAAAAGAACTGATACCATAATTTTTTGGAAGAAAGCTCATTTGTGTTCTGCAATGATGTAAATGCAACAATGAATTTCTTTAGTATTAATCACAATTTTTCTGATTGGCAACTATTTATAGATTCCTCAAAAAGAAGTTTGAAGGGAGTTTTACTTCATAACGGAAATCAATATGGATCGATTCCAGTGACACACTCTGTTCATTTGAAAGAAACATATGAAAACACATCATTTTTATTAGACAAGGTAAATTATAACATAAATGGCTTTTATGTGGTGACTTGTAGGTAATGGAAACGTTATTTGGATAACAAACTGGTTACACTGAATTTTCATGTTTCCTATGCGATTGAGATAAAAAGAAGCACTGGCGAAAAAAAGAAAACATTGGCCTTTCCGAGAGTGTCTATCACTTGGTTTTAAAAATATTCTTCACAAACCACTAGTTGAATCCAAAAATATTTTGTTTCCTCCACTTGACATTAAATTAGATATTATGAAACAGTTTATCAAAGCTTTAAATAAAGAAAATTATAGCTTTAAGTATATTTGTGGCAAATTTCCTTTTATTTCTGATGCTAAACTTAAGGAGGGAATTTTTGTTGAAGCTCAAATTCTAAAACTTTCTAAGCTCAAATTTCAAAACTAATTCTAAAATTCCGAATTTGAAGTAACGATGAATGATTGTGAAAAAGAAGCATTGTGGATTAAAACAGGTGAATGAATATTTTTTAGGAAACAGGAAACAAAGATTACAAAA
This sequence comes from Stegodyphus dumicola, assembly GCF_044657685.1. Classification (NCBI taxonomy): domain Eukaryota; kingdom Metazoa; phylum Arthropoda; class Arachnida; order Araneae; family Eresidae; genus Stegodyphus; species Stegodyphus dumicola. Next base: position 105,643,400 of record NC_140771.1, read on the forward strand.
TTATTGTAGAAGACGTGCTGTAAAAATTAAGATTTCTTGAATGCAACATGAGTATCAAATTACATTTTTTACTGCACCCAAAGGTTACTTTCCAGAGAATCTAGAAAAAAAATCAGTGAAGAACAAGGTGAACGATTTCATCAGGATATTATAAAAGACATAGAAATACGGTACCAAGGAAAGTGAAATAAAAATATGATAGCAGACTATTGCTGAAAAGAGAAATGTGACCTAGTGAAGAAAGCAGGCGAAAATCAACCAAAACAAAATTCTTGCCAATGCTTAGCTTTAACACATTCAGCTAATTTTATAACATACATTGTATAAGAGCAATATATGGAAGTATATTTTCATGTTCTTTCGATTCAATTATATGCTTTATACAGTATACTAAATCTATTTATATATTTTATAAAGCATATTAAGTAAATTTTTGTTATTTTGCAATTTATTTATAACTTATATCACTAAAATAACTTCATTAATATAAAGCAAAACACAAATATTTGTGAAAATATAAAAGCTCCCAATTTGCAAAAAATCTTGACATGGTACAGAAACTCGGATTCCATGTTTTGAATCAGCACTAAAAATATATGAAATTACCTTTTAGTTTTAAAACATCAGCATTTTTTTTAGATGCAGACTAGTGTTTTTATTTTGATATTTGTGAATACTTTGATTTTGATTCTATAAAAAGCTCCTGTAATATCTGGCAAAGCATGTGATTTTATGAAACTGATATAAATAATCCTATAATTTACCCAGAGCAGCTTTTAAGCTAAATAATAATGATACATTGTTATAGCGAATTATAGCGAATAAAGTATGATACATTGTTCGCTTGTAGCAACCCTGGATTCCAATGCATTTCCTTCAAGGGTCTTGTATGTCCATGTAACTCGACAGCAATTTTTTTAATTAATGTCGCATTTCCTCCCAGGCCAGGCCGTGGTGTACTGAGAGCAGATATTTTCCTCCAGAACACACGCAGTAACAGCTTAAGCATAATAGTGTTGTCCTCACGGGGTGAAGACAGCAGAGACAATCTGGTTCTTTTCAAAGACATTAATTTTTATCCTAGAGAGGGCAATTTCACACATAAATGTAATTCCAAAAACAAAATGGTTAGTTTTATTGCAAATATTCGTAACTGAGGAGGTTTATCTTTTGACAAATACGAATAAAAGTAAATCAAATCTGTATGTTCAAATCTTTGAATACGTTTTATAGCCCAATGTAAATTAATTAGAGCCATGATTTTTTCGTGTAAAGTTCTCATGTTCGTTTTTGTAATGAACATAATGTAAAATTGATTTCAAATCTCTAAAATCTTTAATTTGTTTTTTCAAATTCTTGTCATAGTAATGCTAGTTTTTTTTATGGAAATGAATACATTCCCATAAATTAACCAGCATTATAAATTTGCGCCATTGCTAGTATTATATATATATATATATATATATATATATATATATATATATTTGAATTTAACAAACATTCTTTATTCGTAAAAAGCAAATTTAAAGTTAATTAAATTTTAAATGAAAGTGAATTACAAATAAATGTAATATATATAAATTAACTAGCGTTGCATATTCGGCCCGCGTAAAATTCGCGGCCGAGTAAAATTGCTTTAGGAACTGCATACGGCCCACAGACTGACAGTTTGAGACCACTAATCTACAGTAATCTTCATTCAGTAAATCTCTCTGGAATACTGCATATAAAATCAAACTTTCAAAACGCAACTCTTTGGTTGTCGGTTCGATATATTTTATGCAATTAATTGTTATCGAATTGTTTAATTAATTTAATTTCAAGTTCAATACCATCTTTTCAGAAATATGGAAATTTTACATATGACAAACATAATTTAGATTACTCTTCTATTTTTTTTTTCAGAAGTAGTGCTAGGTACGTTTCTAATATTGTTTAGCAAAGAATAAAATTCTCTGTCTATTGAAGGTTTATATACCTTTCACAATGTAATAAAGGGAGCTAAAGATTAAATAAACATTGGGTACCATTAAAAGCTAAAAATATTTCAGTATCAGCCTACCTCATAGAACGATAAGACTTCATTTGTTTCTTTGTGTTGAAGAGTGGCAAATATTTATCTTCTGCTTTTACATGGAAGCTGAAATTAATTGCAAATTTATGGCTTAAAAAAAGGAATGAGAACTGTTTGTATCATGCATATCGAGCGGGGAAAGAACGTTCTGAGGCTGTGCATGAAGTGCGTTCTGTATAGCTTTACGTTCTTATTTTAAGTTCTTATGCATACTGATGTATAGTAGTTATCTTTCAATGCTCTTTACATTAAAAAAGCGGAATGCATATCTGTTCTAAGAATGTAAATACATCTGAGCTTAATCAAGGTTTAATCTCTAGAATGGGAAGTGCTATGGAAGGCTGTCAAGAAGGGGAGGGAAAAAATAAATAAATAAAATAACTAATACAATTTTTAAAAAAAATCCGAAGGGTTTCAGATTTTAAATTACCTCCAAAGGGGCATTTTTTAACATTTTGTGTGCTACCTTTATTTATTAAATATCATATTCTTCGCACTTAAACCATAAAATTCAGTTCAAGATCAATATCACAAAATAATTTTAAATTGAGCATATCTTTAGAATTTCCAATAGACAGTCTCACGCGCTGGAGATAAAAATGTTTTATCTGTACAACGTTGCCATTACTCGCTTTGAAATCCTTGATTGTGTTAATCAGCAATTCATTAAAGTTTTACAAAATATAAAATCGATCATAAAACAAATTCTAAATTTCAAATTTGGGCTTCCAGATGCCCATATTCACAGTAGGATTGGGTCATTCAAAAGTGGATGGCTCTAGGTACCGTTGTTTTATCGCAATGCGAGAAACATAGATACATTTATGAAAATTCTTCATTATTTAATTTCTTCAAATATAATACAGGGCGATAATATTTAATGGCAACAGTTTGAAAAGTAATACAGCTTGTTAAAGATTTCATCGCAAAATGCCAAAACGAAAACAATAGTCCCTCAGGGGCAAAGCTCCTTTGGACTAATAATTAAAATAATAAAATAAAAATTCAATAAAATGTAAAGATATAAAAATTTATGAAATTATTAAATTTATTCTGGTATACTTTGGTAACATACACTAATTTAAATTCCTAGTAGTCTGGGAGCAAATTATCGCTGCTTCTGAAGTTTAAACAGTCTTGGGAAGGTTTTAAAACAAACCTTTTTATGAAATCCAAACTTGAACATTAACGCACGAGTTTGCTTAAAACTCAACCACCACTCGTGGCAGTGCAACTTAAGTAATAGTAAAATTCAAATATTAAAAACTAACTTACGTAACAGTCAAATTCATTATTAAAACCAAGTCAAGTAGCAAAGGCTGCACAATTTATGTACCGCGAAGTTGGCTCGAAAATTCTCCCCAGGTTAATGTCAGCAATTAATACAAAATCGAAGACTACATTCTTATCTGAGCTAGCAAAACCTAGTAAAGTGGTCTCGATAGCCAAACCCACGCTCTGACTTACAATCCGAACAACCTCAGGTTAAATATTCTGAAACTAAATCTGCATTTTGGTAGGGAAACGGAAGCGAGAAGTGACTAAAGATCTAAATCATAATATAACTGATTACACGCAATTATTACAACCTTACAAATTAATAATTAATAGTTAAATAAAATGAAATATATGACCTCGTTGTATGGGCTTCGGTTGTAATTACAATTTCGCTCGAAAAGTAAGAAACAGCTCAGCTAGCCTCCAGCTGAAATTAAAGCGCTTAATATACGGTATAATGTACTATTTCAAGAGGTAATAGGAACAGAAATAACTCTTTATTGAGCCCACCAATGAAAAATGGTTAACGGTAGTAATTGAACCGTCACTAAGGAGAACAGAGAGATTACCAGTAAAAATATGAGAATGTGGGAAAAAATTTGAACATAAAAATATAGCTTCGAAAACAAAGAGAAAAAAGTTACACATTCCGACCTCAATGCTCTAATTCTAGCATCAAGAAACATTTGACAGTCAGTGGAAAAAATTTCCTCCGATTCCGATCCGATAGCAGTGTGAAAACAAATGTGGGACTCTGGTCCCCCGTACAAATAGATGACGGCTTTAAAAGCTTCATCCTCTGTCAAAATGTTTGTACTGCTGGGAAACCATAGCACTAGAGCTCTTTTATTTTCTCAATATTAATAAAAGAATTAACATGGCAATAATATATCGTGTCAGTTATACTAACCTTCAAAATAAAAGTTGCCATCAGCAGCTACTTAAATGCTGACATTAACGAACAATTTTCGACATGCAGTGTCGAACACTGCGACATGCATACAATCGCGGGTTTTCTTCAGCTTCAGAATATAACCTTATATATTAATAATATATTTAATGTTTAGCAATATTATTTTTAGCCCAAAGGGGCAATTTGTCCAGAAGGCTTATTAATTTCGTTTTGACATTTTGGTTTGATTCGCTGTAAACGGCGAATTACTTTTTAAATAGTTGCCACCCAATATCAGAGCAGTGTATTATATTTAAAGAAATTAAATAGCGAAGAATCTGCATAAATGTATGTATGTTTTCCGCATTGTGATAAAACAACGGTACGTAGGGACATCAGATTTTGAATAAAGTACGTCTCCACCCGAATATGGGCATCTGGAAGCCCAAATTTGGAATTTGGAATTAATTCTATTATCTGTTTCATGTTTTGTAAGGCATTTATGAGTTTTTAAATTAAGAAACTCAACGATTTCAAAGCGAGCAATGGCAATAATGTACGGGAAAAAAATTATCTCCAGCTCGAGAGACTGTGTATCGGAAATTATAGAGATATGCTCTTTTAAATATTTTATGATATTTCTGTTGAATTGAATTTTATAGTTTAACTGCGAAGAACATGATATTTAATAAATAAAGGTTGTTAGCGGATGGAAAGTAGACACAAACGTTCGTTACTGCGTTTATTAGACTGTGTGAAGAACAAGTTCGTACAATAGATATACAAGTAGTTCGGCACTCGCAGGCGCCCTCTTGCAGGGAACAAAATCAAAATTTACATAAGGCGCGAACATGCCGCCCACTTTGAAATACTATTTCAACATTTAATGCTTAAAATTCAGTAAATTTAAAACACAATACAATATTAAAATTATGATATAATACTTAATTTATAATACATGAATTAAAACTCAAATTGGTAATGGACACAATTTTGTAATATTTCTTTTAACCATGCCATCTGAAGTCTTAATAGTCACAACCCTAACAACACTATCAAGACCAGGATGTAACTGAGTAATTCTACCCATTTTCCATTTAGTTGGAGGTAAGTTATCCTCCTTTATGAGACACAGATCATTAACTTGAAGATTTTTAGTTGGCAAAAGCCATTTTGGTCTTTGTTGTAATCGACACAGATATTCTTTGTGCCAACGCTTCCAAAATTGTTGAACCATTTTTTGAATATGTTGCCATCTGGTGAGATGGGAAACTTCAATGTAATTTGGTTCAGGAATGCTTGTTAATGATCTACCAATAAGAAAATGACCAGGCGTTAATGCTGACAAGTCATTTGGATCATTAGACAAACTTGTTAAAGGTCGCGAATTAAGACAAGCTTCTATTTGTGTGAGAAATGTTTCAAATTCTTCATATGTCAATCTCGCCTCACCAACTACTAGTTTTAAATGGTATTTTGTTGATTTTATGCCAGCTTCCCAGAGTCCACCCATATGTGGCGCACCTGGAACGTTTAGATGCCATTTAATGCCATTATCAACCAAATATCTGCTAACATTTTGGTTATAAGTTGCAGACCTAGCAAGCCTTTCAAATTCCATCAGTTTGCGTTTTGCTCCAACAAAATTGGAACCACAATCGCTATATATATCACTGCTTTTGCCTCTGCGGGAAATGAACCTCTTAAGAGCTGCAATAAAAGCATCTGCTGAAAGATCAGTCACTATTTCTAGGTGAATAGTTCTTGTCGTAAAACAAACAAATAGAGCTATATATGCCTTGAATGACCTAGAGCCTCGACCCTTATTTGCTTTAATTTGAAAAGGACCTGCATAATCCACTCCACAGCGCAAAAACGCAGGAGCAGGCGAAACGCGACTAGACGGCAAATCGCTCATCAATTGATTAGTGACAGATGCTCTAATTTTGCAACACTTTATACATTTCCTAACTAAATCTCTGATAACAGCTCTACCATTTATGATCCAATATTGTTCTTGAATGCAAGATTGCATAAGTTGTGGACCTGCATGCAAAAGTCTTTCATGGTAATGTCTAACAATGAGATGAGTTAAAATGTGCTTCTTTGGAAGCAAAATTGGATGCCTAAAACCATATGCAAGGTTTGCATGTCGCAAGCGACCGCCCACCCTGAGAATACCTAAATTATCTAAAAATGGATTCAAAGATAAAATTTTGCTTCTACCAGATAATGATTGATTTCTGCCTAAAGTGTTAATTTCATTCTTAAATTCAACATATTGCATTAATTTAATTAACACATGCATAGCTTTAATTAATTCACTTGTTTTTAGAAATCCACTTACCTGATCTTCTGAATTTTTACAGTTATTTACAAACCTTGGACATAATGCTACAACACGTTTAAGTTTAGTGAGAGGAATATTTATAAAATAAATCATAAGCGTCTGTCAAGTGACTGGCAGCAGTTGTTGACTGAAAAGCACATCTTTGCTCTGGCACAGAATCATTCAATAGTGGTGCAGACAATGCTTGCTGAAAAGGAAATAAATTATACAATAAATCTGGACCACGTAGCCACAATGAAGAAACCAGTGCAGATGATGACACACCACGCGTTGCAAGATCAGCAGGATTAGCATTTCCACTCACATGATGCCACTGGACAGGAGAGGATAAAGTCTGGATTTTTGCTACTCTGTTGGCGACGAAGGTCTTCCATCGGCTTGCTTGAGATCTTATCCAGGCTAATACAACAGTGGAATCAGTATGAAAATAAACTTGCGATATAGGAGTATTTAAAGCCCTACAGGTGAAATCCATTAATTTAGTCAACAGTAATGCTCCACAAAGTTCCAATCGGGGAAGTGATATGGTTTTTAGTGGTGCAACTCTTGTTTTGGCTATCACTAACTGAACATTAATTTGTCCAGTATCTAACACAGAACGATAATAAATTGCAGCGGCGTAGGCCTTCTCTGAGGCGTCACAAAACCCGTGCAGATGAAACTGGTTATCTGATTCAACCAACAAGAATCGTGAAATTTTGATACTTTTAATGGATAACATATCTTCTGTAAGTTGTTTCCACTCACATTCAATATCTGGAAGAACCTTTTCATCCCACTGAAACTGATGTTTCCACAATCTTTGCATAATCAATTTATACCGAACCGTGATCGGTGCCAACCATCCAAGAGGGTCAAAAGTCTTTGCGATTATTGAAAGTAATGTTCGTTTGGTTAAGACTTCAGGATATGATGAATTGACTTTGAATAAAAACATATCTGAAGCTGGATGCCACAGGATACCTAACGTTTTTACAGTATCATCATTTTCTATGTTCAAAGAAACATTTGATAAGCACAAATCTGGATTAATTGAATTCAAGACTTCTTTGCTGTTAGAAGCCCATTTTCTTAGAACAAATCCTGCGCGTGACAACATCTGATTCAATTGCATTTGTAATTCTATAGCTTCAGTAACTGAATTGGCTCCGGACATCAAATCATCCACGTAGAAGTCCCTAACACATGTCTTGGAAGCCAAAGGAAAATTAGTTGCTTCATCTATGGCTAACTGCTGTAAACATCTTACCGCAAGGTACGGAGCTGATGCAGTACCGTAAGCAATCCTAGTTAATCGAAAATCCTGAATTGGTTTATAAAGTGAATCACGCCAGACTATTCTCTGAAAGTCTGCATCTTTTAATATAATTTGTCTGTACATTTTCTCTATATCTGCAGTTATAGCTATTCTGTGAATTCTGAAACGAATAATTAATGTTGTCAGATCAGTCTGAAACTGTGGACCAACCATCAATTTCTCATTAAGAGAAATACCGCTAGAAGATTTTGCAGAACCATCAAATACGACTCGAAATTTATCACCATTTTTATCCGGAACTGAATGGTGCGGAAGGTAAAAACTAGAATTAGCTGGAACATCAATTTCATTTTCTGGAATCAATTCCATATGACCAAGTTTTTGATAGTCCTCCATAAACTTGTGATATTGACTGGAAAGAGATTTATTCTTAATAAATTGACGTTCAATGCTTTGTAAACGATGTACAGCAACATCCCTTGATGACCCAAGTTCATTTCCCGATCTACGAAATGGAAACTTAACAACAAATCTACTTGTTGAATCACGAAAAAAATTCCGCTTGAAATGATTTTCACATTAAATTTCCTCTTCTGTGTAATGCTTTATCTCCGAAATTTCTTCCAATTTCCAAAATTTTTCAAGCTGGAGCTGAACATTGGTACAACTAGCATGATTCGATACAATTGTCTGCGATACACTTTCAGTCTTTCCGATAATGACCCAGCATAATATTGATTCCAAGGCTGTTAACGAATGACCCGGAACAGTTAAACGTCCATGAAGCATTATCTCGCCAAATACATCTGCGCCCAAAAGAATATCTATTGGGTCAGTCTGGAAACAATTTGTATCTGCCAACCACAAATGTTTGAAAGATGTCAAAACAGATCTATCAACTTGATATTGAGGGAGGTCACACGTGATCTTGGGTATAGTTAATGCATTAACTGAAATGCTTGCGTTTTTATAAAATGGAGATGTTACTTGTAATTGAACTGAACTTGAAACCTTTCCAATTTTTTGCGAGCTCAGGCCATTTACACTTATGTTTGCACTAGTGCACTTTAACTGCAGTAAATTTACACAGTGCTCTCGAATAAATGAGCCCTGGCTACCTGAATCAATTAGAATCCTGCATTTTTGTAAATCGCCATTAATATCTTTAACATAAACAATCGCAGTAGGCAATAAAACTGCTTGCGCAACGGGCACCGTGGCGTTATTGCTACTAATAGCAGAAGTTCCGTGTTCCATGGGTATATGACATTTTTCATCATTTGAATTTTTCCGAACATAACACTGTATTATGTGGCTTTGAACAATATTTACTGCTTGCGAACAATATTTATTCCTGCACGACATTTAAAAATGGGATGCGTTTTACTATCTTTCAAACAATTAGCACATAATTTATTCCTTTTAATAATATCCCATTTTTCTTTGATAGGGAGTTCTAAAAAACTATCACATTTAAATAACTGAGAATGAGAATTACTCTTACAATGAACGCACACATTAGCCACAAGTTGGGACGAAAAAGCGTATCTGCTACCTGAACCGCGAGTTTTAATTTCAGAAGGCAAAATTGACTTCTCCCTCTGGCACTTCGCCAAAGAGGCAATAGCATTCGCTCTGTTTAGAATAAAACGCTTGAATTCAGCGAAAGCAGAAATTTTCTTGTTCGAATGCTCTATCGTCCACTCTTTTAGTGTTTCATAATCAAGTTTTCCTTTTAACAGAAAAATAATCATAGTACCCCAATGCTCTACCGGCTGTTTAAGGATTTTTAATGTATCAATACACTGTTGTGTTGTATCAATTAATCTCCGCAAACCTGAAGCTGATTCATGTTTTAGAACAGGTTGTGAAGTTAATTTATTTAATGCTGCGTTTATTATTTCTATTTCGTTTTCATAACGTTCAGTAAGCGCTTCCCATGCCTTTTCATAATTCGCGTTTGAAATTTGAACTGATTGTAGTAAAACAGCAGCTTCACCTTTCACAGAAAGCTTAAGATATTGCAATTTTTGACTGTCACTTAATGTACTATTATTTCCAACACTGGCCAGAAATAAATCCCTAAATGATATCCAGTCAACATAATTAGAAGTAAACACTGGCAATTCCACGCGAGGAAGTTTCAAGCCGTTTGCATTAGGATTTATTATATCTTTGCCTGAATTTCTAAGTTTTCTTGATTCTTCCTTTAAAGTAATTTTTAATGCATCTAATTTGGAAAATAGTTCATTCATTTCTATTTCATATTTACTAAACTCTGCGTCAGAACAAGTACCAAGAATGTTATCGTTTAAACAGTTCACTTCAACACTTAATGCACCAACATCATTTTCGTACACTTCAATGGCAGAAAAAGAATTTTCTTGATTTTGTAAACTATTTATTTGTGATATTAAACGAGTCAACTTACCCTTAATAATTCGCTTTTGCTTTAAAATCGACTCCATATTCCTTCTGCTGTTTTCACAATCCAGACAAAATATAAATCCGTTTTCCCTGCACGAAATGTCCTTCTATACCAGAACGTTAAAATTGTCTTGACACATCATCCAAAGAAATGCGCTGGCTCACGACGGACCATGTTAGCGGATGGAAAGTAGACTCAAACGTTCGTTACTGCGTTTATTAGACTGTGTGAAGAACAAGTTCGTACAATAGATATACAAGTAGTTCGGCACTCGCAGGCGCCCTCTTGCAGGGAACAAAATCAAAATTTACATAAGGCGCGAACAAAGGTAACAAAACAAACGTTAAAAAAACGCCCCCTGGGAGTTATGTAAAATCTGAAATCGGTCTGATTTTTTTATTTTTTACTTTATATTTTGTAAAACTTACAAATTTTTGATTAACAAACTCTACGATTTGAAAGCGAGCAGTAGCAACACTTTTCGAAATAAAGCATTTTTATCTCCAACGCGCGAGACTTGCCACTCGGAAAAATGAGTGCGAAAATAAGTATTTTCAGAGTTTTTAATTAATATCTCGGCTGACTAAAGTCGCACGAAGATGGGAACAGTCGAAATGGCTTCCCACGAATTTTTTGCAATCGGTAATAATATGTGTAATGTTTGGCAATGCTATTTTTATTTTATATTTTGGAAAACTTTGAAATTTTTTATTAACAAAGTCTACGATTTGAAAGCAAGAATGGCAACATTTCTCGAAATAAAGCAAGATTTTTATCTCCAGCGTGCGAGACTGTTGCCACTTGGAAAAAGAGTGAAAATTAGCGTTTTCAGACTTTTTAATTAATATCTCCGCTAATTTCGTACGAAGGTGAGCATGGTCGAAATGGCTTCCCAGGAAGTTTTGGAAGAATGCCCAGAAGGGCTATTAATTTCGTTTTGACATTTTGCGTTGATTCGCTGTAAACGGCGAATCACTTTTTAAATAGTTGCCACTCAATATTAGGTACCTATCGAAATACCTAGTGTCCAGGGTATCCGGGGGTACCTATCGAAATTCAACTCTCCGCCGTTCTGGAGGAGATAATCCCCCGAAGAAACAAACAGACGCGCATAGATTGCAAGAGTATAGTTGTTTTAACTAAAATAGATAATTTCACCAAACAAGATCAAAATGGATTGTAAGATCTCCAAAATGACAGTGAAATGTCGCCAAGTGAGGTGTTACATTGCTAAATAGCTTTGTTTCGATTTCAGTCAAAATTTAAAATTAGGCTGTAAGATATTTCTCCCGCTTTCCTAGCGTGCCTTTGTAGTGTATTGGTTCTGCACACTGGGACGGTATTCCAGAGGTCCATGGTTCGATTACCGGCGAAGGAGGTTTGCTAATTTTTCATCTTGCCCGCTTCCGAAAAATCCTAATGTCTCTACAGTGGCGCCTGAACTAAGAGGGTGGTGGCTGATGCTTTCTCCCCACCCAGGATTTGGCGATTGGGTTACCTAAAAACCCCAGTCGTTCTTTAAAAAGGGGAGTATATAAGGTATTTCTTCCGCCTTCCTAGCGTGCCTTCGTAGTGTAGTGGTCAGCACACTGAGCCGGTATTTCAGAGATCCGTGGTTCGATTCCCGACGAAGGTGTTGCTAATCTTTCAATCTCTCTTGCTTCCAAAAAATCCTAATGTCTCTAGAGTGGCGCCCGAACTAAAAAAAGTGTTGGATGATGATTCTTCTCCCCCAGGATTTGGCGATTGGATCCCCTAAAAACCCCAGTCGTCCATTAAAAGGAGGAGTATATAAGGTATTTTTCTCGCTTTCCTAGCGTGCCTTCGTGGTGTATTGGTTCTGCACACTAGGCCGGTATTCCAGAGGTCTGTGGTTCGATTCCCGGCAAAAGCAATTGCTCATTGTTCATCTTGCCTGCTTCCAAAATGTACCTAATGTCTCTACAAGGCAAAGAAACAACCTTAACCTGCTTTCAGATTTTGAATAACTGTCGATTTTGATGGCGATCAGACAAGTCTTTTTTTCTTTAGGAACAAAGAAAAAAAAATACAATTTAAGAAAACCTGAAAGGTTTAAATTTTAAATTACGTCCAAAGGAGCGTTTTTTTTTTAACGTTTTGTGTGTTACTTTTATTTATTAAATATCAGGTTCTTTGCACTTAAACCATATAAAATTCGGTTCAACAGCAATGTCGCAAAATAATTTTAAAATAAGCATATCTTTAGAATTTCCGATACAGTTCCGCGCGCTGGAGATAAAAAGTCCCCCCCCCAATAGAGTGTTGTCATTGCTCGCTTTTAAATCGTTGAGTTTGTTAATCAAAAATTTGTTAAAGTGTTCCAAAATATGAAATCGATAATAAAACAAATTTCAATTTTAGGCTTTCAGATGCCCATATTAGCAGTAGGATTACGTCATTCAAAATTGGATGGCTCTAGGTACCGTTGTTTTATCACAATGCGAGAAACATACCTACATTTATACAGATTCTTCATTACTTAATTTCTTCAAATATAATACCGGGCGATAGTATTTGGTGGCAACGATTCGAAAAGTGATACACCGTTTATAGGGTTCCGAAGCAAAATCGCAAAACGAAAATAATAGTTCTTCAGGAACTAAGCCCTTTTGGACTAAAAAAATTAAAATAAAGGATTGGTTTCAGATTTTAAATTATGTCCAAAGGGGCATTTTTTTAATGTTTTGTGTGTTACCTTTATTTATTAAATACCATGTTCTACTTGTTCAAACCATAAAATACAGTTCAACAGCAATATCGCAAAATAATTTTAAAATGAGCATATCTTTAGAATTTCCGACACATATTCTCGCACGTTGGAGATAAAATTGTTTTTGTGTTTTCCGTACAGTGTTGGCATTGCTTGCTTTGAAATCGTTTAGTTTTTTTAAATCAAAAATTCTTTGAAGTGTTACAAAATATGAAATCAATATCAAAACAAATTTCGAATTAAAATTAGGGTTTCCACATGCCAATATTCAATGGAAGATTACGTTATTAAAATTTTAATGGATCTGGATACCGTTGTTTTATCACAATGCGAAAAACATACATACTTTCATGCAGATTTTTCGTTATTTCATTTCTTTAAATATAATACAGGTAGATAAAATTTGGTGGCAACAATTTGAAAAGGGATTCACCGTTTATAGTTTTCAACGCAAAATGCCAAAACAAAATTAATAGTCCTTCAAGGCAAATTGCCCCTTTGAACTAAAAAGAATTCTGTAGAATTTTTCTATTTGATTGAAAAACAAATTCTTTGAAACGAAAAAATATGATCGCTTTTATTTCTTAATTTAAAATTTTACGTTAGTATGTTCCCTTCCAATTAAAAATGCTCTCCGGATATTAAGATTTGGGCTTGCATCGGTCAAATAATTTTCAGAAACGTTATTAAAAGTCCATAAACAAGATTTTGTATTTTCCTAATTAAGATGAAAATTCCCTATACATATAAAAGGGGACCGGAAAGTAATGTGGCTTTCTTACATTAAATTCACACGAATAAATTTTTAATACGTTTTTGTTTTTAATCAATAATGTAATCACCCTCGTTATCAACAACCTTTTGCCATCTAGCGTGCAGATTTTCAATCCCCGGACCGATATAAATCAATTGGTTTTTGAGTAAAATTTCTCAAGATGGCATTTCGGAAATCATTCAAATTTTCAAATTTTTTGGCACTAAGAAAATGTTGTAGGGATTAGAATAAATGGAAATCCGAGTGTACGATATCGAGCGAGTATGGTGGGTGATGCAGCACCTCCCATCCCAATTCATTCATTTTTTCCAGTGTCCGTCTTGCACAGTGCGGTCTTGCACTGTCGTGTTGCAGAATGATGCCTTTTGTATTGATAACCGCCAGATATTTTTCGATTAAAGATTAGTTCACTCGATCCAATTGTTCACAATAAAGATCTGCATTAACAGTTTGTCCAGGTTTCAGCAATTTAAAATGAACAATTCCGCGAATAGTCCACCAAACACACAGAAGCGCCTTTTTTGGGATGTAAACCCTTTGTAACCCCTATTAAAACTGCGTTTTGCGTTTTGTATTATCATATAGAACCCATTTTTCGTCTCCAGTAATCAAATGATCAGAAAACGATTCTGTATGGTGCCGTTGAAGCAATACGTTGTATGTGATGGATCGGTTGGCTTTGTTCTCTTCGGACAGATTAGGGGGGACTCAAACTCCTGCTTCGCTTATTTTTCCATTCTGCTTTAAATGTTATTGGGTGGTCCACCAAGGTTGGTTAAGAGTGTTTGACATGGATTTGCTTCCACTTCTGCCCTTACCATGTTGTTGTCGACATGCGCAGAAACGACATTACTTTCTGGTCCCCCTATTACACTGGTGTGCAAAAATTAAGGACGAAGTCGAAAAATTAGCATATCAGCTGAACGAAGAGGCAGAGCGGACAGAAAGACCAATCAGGAGATTAAGTAAGGTGATGTACGGTAGCACATGCGCAGATATGCAGGTAGACGTAATGGGGGAGTGTCTGAGTAGTATAAAGCATGTTGTCGGTGTAAGATCAGTATTTCTGGCAAAGAGATTGCACGCCGTATAGCAGTTAAAATCACACCGAGTTGCTGCCTCAGCGAGAAATGGCGAATAATCAATCTGTTAGACGACATCTGGATGCTTTTACCCGAGGTCGAATCATTGGGAAGTTGGAGGAAGGCCGCAGTGTCACAAGTGTGGCTGCAGAGTTCGGAATTGCTCACAGCATCGTTTCACGACTTTGGAGACAATTTCAAACTACAGGAACAGCTATTCGGGGGTTTAGTAGTGGTCGTCCACGAGGAACCACACCCGCAGATGATCGGTATATTGCCTTACAGGCCAGAAGAAACAGGCGGCAGACAGCGGGAGAAATCGCTAGACACACGACACAGGCGACTGGACGACCGATATCGCGTTTTAGCGTAGCCAGAAGACTGCACGGTAGTGGTCTCTTTGCATGACGCCCTGTACGGTGTGTACCTCTAACGCCTGCCCATCGGAGAAGGCGTTTTCTGTGGTGCCGGGAACACCGGAATTGGAGAGACAATGAATGGGGACGAGTGCTCTTTACAGATGAGAGCAGATTCAGTCTGAGTAGCGATTCTCATCGCATACTCATCTGGAGAGAGCGGGGAAGCCGCAATCATCCCTCGAACATCATTGAAAGGGACAGGTATGGAGGTGGCGGTGTTCTCGTTTGGGGAGGCATCATGCTTGGTAGTCATACAGACCTTCACATCTTCGACGCAGGTTCAGTCAACGGGACCCGTTATTGTAACGAGATTCTTCTTCCATATGTGCGTCTTTTTAGAGGCGCTATGGGTCCGCAGTTCTTTTTCATGGACGAAAATGCACCATATCATCGCACAGTAGCTGCCGAACAGCTCTTAGAGAGTGAGGATATTGAACGTATGGATTGGCCGGCACGATCTCCGGATCTCAATCCCATCCAGCATGTATGGGATTTTCTAGGCAGACGCTTGGCAGCTCGTACCTTACCACCAGTAACGATTCCAGAGCTTCGATTGGCGCTGCAAGACGAATGGGCAGCAATGCCTCAACAACTCATTGACACCCTCATTCTCAGCATGGCAAACGCTGTGAAACCTACCTAGCAGTCAGGGAAGATCATATTCCCTATTAAAGACCGGATGTTTCTTGCTGGACACCCATCACAGGGATGTTTCGGCCTTCAGTCGCATTGCGCTTCATGCTACTTTTTCAATAAAGCTTCTTTTTATCCCTCTGATTTCTCTTTTAGTAAGTGTTGCTTACATTACTCATGTCCTTACGTATTGGGGATCTTACGGTATTGAATGTGTTGATTTGGAAAGCTTTTGTACAAAGTTATATTGAAAAAACCGTCTCGTCCTTAATTTTTGCACACCAGTGTATATAAACATATATATGTTTCATATTTTTACATTACATCAGTTAAATTCCTTTGCTATTTTGAAGGACTTTTTTCTCATCGTTTAATTTATCAAAATAACGGTGAATAAACGTGATCACATTAAAGTTGCACCTACTGTATGTGACAACTGGAAAAAAATGGGTGGACTCCAACTGTGCGAATGTACATCCCCCCCCCCCTTCGTCCTGGTATAGTCCAACTGCACAAATCAAAATTTCTTCCCCCCGTTGCCTATAGGAATAGAATTTTACTTTTCGAAGCCAATTATAACCAAGAGGAAAATAAAAATAAAGAAATAGAATTACATATATTACATATCACAATCACAAGAACAAGTAAAGAATATTTAACAAGCAGGCTATACTTGAGTAACAGTAATAAATGCGAGAGCTAACAAAGAAAATAAACTGTATTATTAAACATACACATTAGCATTACAAACATCTTTCATTATTTACAATATTACAGCAAGGAATATTATAATAATATCATAAATTAAATAATTATAAAGCATACCAATTGTATTTTTATAAATGACATCAATAATAGTCATGATGTCTGAACTAGACTGGAAAATTTAGCATAGCTCACTGGCGTGCAAAAGATTATTCCGGATCAAAGTGTGCTAGAAATATTTTTTGTTAATTAAAGTAATCATATAAATATTTGCAGAAATTAATAGTTAAATTTAGAAAAAAACCTTAGCATGAAATCTATTATAACAACATTACTATGCGTTTGGAACTCCGACAGATAAATTGTAAATAAATTTTAATTATCCTGATAACCTACATATGAAACTTGAATACAGTGCAACAGTATGTGAAAAAGGAATGGATTAAAAGGGAACTGAAAATCCCAAGATATAAAGGAGTTAGATTTTTTTTAATTATGAAAATTCTGAAGACGCTCATAATTATCAATTTATTAATTAAATGTGCATTAGAAATTAAATATATGCCAAAGTACATCAGGTAGGAATACAGAATAAATATTTAAACATTTCTAGTATTAAAATATGGAATCTGTAAGAAAGTTAAGTAAATTTAAAATAGCCATAAATAATAAACCATAAATAGATAAATAACTTCAATGACTAAAATGGAAAGCATCCAATTTTTAGATTTAATAAAGAGAATTGTTTAAATTAAATTAGAACTGTTTACCTAAAATGAAAATTTAATAGGTAAAAACCATTCTGCTACCTAAGATAATTTGTTAATATTTAATTAGACAAGCAACTTATTTAAGGTGCGCTACAAATCCGATATTTGATAGGTTGATTATGAATCAGTTTTGTGTATGTCATTAATCTATCAATTTTATTATTCAGAACTGATATATATAGATATATATATATATATCAGCGACTAAAATCTACAACTTGGAAAGTTTTTAATTCTTACAGAGCATCATAAAACTTCAAAATGAGTGTAAAAGAAATTCATTTTTACTTTAACACACGCCAGACTTTAAATTAATATTTGTTTTGTATGCACAATTTTTACAATATTGATAAACGAAAATAGAGGCCTTGCATTCTCAATAAAATGTCCCATTAATTCCCATTAATGGGGATAAATGACTTTTTCTAGCACCCAATCTTTTTGGTAAAGAAAGAGGGACAGGAAACGTCGCACAGTTCGTGGATTAGATAAGAGGGGAAGGAGGGGATCTTCGATCAAAGTTCGCGCAGTTCGTACCCTACCAAAAAAATTTTTAATCTTTAATTGTGGGGAGGGGGATTTTTTTTATTCTTCCTTTATATCTGCAATCACTTACTACCTAAAATTTAAATTAGTCATTGTTTTAAAAATTCGTATAATTTTAGCAATATTTTTTTAACAATTTATAATGTTCGGTTCCTTATCTGTACTCAATAACCTTAATGTGTAAAGTAGTTATTTTGTTGTTTGTTCTGCCCGATATGTCCAAAATCAACTTCCAAATGATCAGAATCTTCTCTATTAATGTCAGTTTTAAGAAACTGGAAAACATAAATTTCACACTCTTGGTTACCTTGCGTAAGCATCTATTTTATTATTATTCCATTGTTATAATGTATATATTTTCTATTTTCGTTTTCATTTATATTTTATCACAAAAATGGGTTGGATATCAAAAGCATATTACAAAGAGATTTATATAAGGAGCATCAATTTCTGCATCACTGTACAAGAAGCATCACTATAGAACAATGATTCTCAGCCTTTCTTTGCTCCATGCACCCACACCATTGCTAGACGATTATCCCCCCCCTCTTTTCCAAAACACTGAAAATGCATATACATTTATTTAAATTTAGATTATCTTTAATGTGTTTCAAAAATTAGAGAAGAAAGATATAGAAATTATTGATAAATACCAAATTTCTAATAAAAGTAGTTTTTATATTCATAAACTAAAACTGAATATTTAACAGATATATAAAAGACTGACCGCATTATCTCCCTCAAACTATGAAATTCTCCCAGGTTGAGAAAACCTGTTATAGTATCATACAAATCAATAAAATATTTTAATACATATGCTCAAATAAAAGTAATAAAATGCAAATTATATTAGCTGCCAGTTATTATTCAAAATTTGCCAAATACAATTAATTTAAATGCGCATTCTACTAGAAACTCTTTGAAAGGAAGCAAATTTCAGAGACAAATTAAGTAGTTCATTTCGAAGCAATTTATTGAAAGCCCCTCTTTAGGTTCGTAATTATTCTGAGTGCGTGACATCATAATTTGGCAAAAGTGACGTCATATTCCATTTAGATCATTTCGTAAAGATCGAAAAATTAGATGTGGATGCATAAAGTACTATAAGTATAATGTCAGTCTCTCATGATTGCTAACGTAAGTATCTCTTTTACATTTTCAGAATTATTTTGGTACTTACTAATAAAAACTCGTAAGCTCAGATAATTTTGAGGAAAAAGAGCTTAATAATAGGAAGTTTGATAACGGAAATTATAGTATAAGTATTTCAGAGGATAAGTGACTGTGCGTCTTGAAAATATGTCCAAGAGTAAAATTTTGAGTTGCACTGAAGATAACAGAGTGTTTTCTTTTTAACACTCTGTCTCGATTAGTTATGTGTATGCATAAATACAAATCTAGGAATCCTAAATTTTTTTAATGTGGAAACTATATGTTTCTCGAATCTTTCAAATTCTTCTTGTGAGAAGAAAAAAACTTTTATTTAACGATAAACGTTTTTAATTAAAGCAAAACTTGAAATATGCCTTTAAAAAAGAAATATTTAAGAATATAATTTTAAAAAATACACTTATTTGTATTAAGAAGATGAAAAGAAAATTTAATTAATGTAACACATAGTTAAAATTTTAAAATCTTGACGTTATTTTCTCACTATAATTTGACAAAAATATTTGAGTAATAACAGTTCAATTTGTTTTTTACGTTTTGTAGAATCTTTTCAATCAAAGCAAGTACAGAGAGGGCAGAAATATTTCAAAAATTATTACATATATGCATTAAATTGGAATTCTGAATTCTGTAGAAGATTAAAGTGAGGACACTTAGGGCTGATATGAATTGATACTGGTATCAGAAATCTTTTATAATATTCGTGGAACTTGCGGGTTCATTTATTTCAACCTTTAAAACTTTTATATTTCTCTATTAAGAAATTCCATTAATATATTTCCTGCGTAAATATACATCATTTACTTAAATATAAAATAATGTTTTCCATTTGACATGGCCTACAGGAAACCATATCCGTACATGCTTAGTCTAACATTTAAATAATAGCACATGTCATTTATCATTTATGCCTTAAATTAAAGAATTAAGAATTAAAGAATGCATTAAAAGAACGACGGTAAAAGAAACGACATTAAAAGGATGGCTTTAAAAATGTTAAAAGAATTAAAGAAAGCAATTACTTAGTTTTACTTTATTGTATGGTTTTTACCAAAGTTTGTACCAAGTTTACTTTTTTGTAAAGCATTTTATATCTACCAAATTTATATATATGACTTATCTTCGTTTGTATGCTAGTTTTTCCAAATTCCCGCAGGTCTATACTGTATTCTTTTGTTTACAAGTAAAACTACACGCTCCGAACTGACGTATTTTACGGGGTATTTAATTTTCTTCAGAGGTTTTGCAAACTGAAATCTGCCCTTTTTCAGACAGCTGAAACGGAAAATATATGGAGTTCCAGCCAAAGCACCGGATTTAATATGCCTGAAAGAGTAATTTATTCTTATAAATATATAATATTTTTACATACTTACAGCATTTAAATATTCCGATTTAAGAATGTCCAGTTTGATCTGACTTGGCAAGACTGGAATTTTATCACTGTCAGTTCATTTCCTTGCTTAATTGTAGTCGGCTTGGAGAGCTGTATAAGGAGCAAGTTTTAATTGTAAAAACTCAGTGCAAGAATGGCGAGTTTTAACTGATAGGAAAAGTCTTGCAATCTTTGGATGAGAAAGTGCACCTAAAGAAACAACAGTTCGAGGGGTGATAAAGAAACCAGAGGACATTGAATCACCATGCTTTTGATCCAACCGGTTATCGCTATTTTAAACATCGCTATTGTGCTTAACATTTTTCTCTTTAATTTCGGATTTTTTTAGACTTGCAATACACTGTTGTGCGTAACAGTCATACTCCAAGTATTAAAAAAAATCCGAGATTAAAAAAGGAAAAATAAGAGAACTTAAAAAGGAAATTAAATAAACCCTTAGCCACCTCGATAGGCCAATAGGTGAAAAAGTTATTACAAATTTCATCGAGAGATTGCGATTCTGCAAGTCGCAGAAGACATATGCTGTATATTCATCACGTTTCGTTCTTAAATCGGAACAGTGATTCTATAGGCTGAGTATCTAGGCTGTTTCTCTTGAAACAGCCTAGATACTCAGCCTGGACTCAGAGTCACCGGTGATTTCCAACTACAAGCCATTGCGATTGGAAAACCTTAAGGATGTAATTAGTTAATATTTGAATGTTTCACCAAGTTTCTTATTTACAATAAAATTGTTGCTATTTATTTACTATAAAATTTCTATGCTAATTAAAAAGGGGAAAATGTAGTTTTATCCATCTATTAAAAATAAGATATGATCTTTAATTTTCCTTAATTTCGATAACGAAATATTTACAAATGCTAAGAAAGTATTGTAAGGATTATTTTAATTTTCTAACAGTTATTTTTAATTTTCTTTAAATTCTTGTTTCTCATTTACAACTCCCTACCAGAATGAGTTTTAAATATCGCGTTGCATGTACATGGGGTAGAAAGAGAATAAGGAAGTTTCGCTTTACTTGTGGAGAAGAGCTTAGGAGCCCTTAGTAACGCGAGTTTGCCGTCAGGCCACTTCGTGGTTAGGTTCACTATGCTTGGCTGTATTGCACGTGCCTGATGATATTCGCTGGCAATTTAATTAAGGACTAACTAAATTATGTAATTGTGTATAGCTTCGGCTTAATTTAGAATTAGATTAGTTTTCTTATTTTACTATTATCTTGAGCTTAAAGCCCAAGTGGAGGCTTTTCTGTAAGTCCGAGAAAGGAGCCTACTGTATCTTTAGTTTGAGTGAATAAAAGGATGTTTTAAACATTTTTGGGCTTTATTGTTTACATACATGAACTCAGCGCTAAGTCACTACATAGCTCAATAAGTTCCAGTACGTTCAGCATAGACAAAGTAGTTAGGAACATTAAATTGCATTAATCTATGCACTTATCGAAGTAGCATAATTCTGCTTAGTGAATCCTCGTTCTAGTACACTCAGCACTAAGTCACTACATAGCTCAATAAGTTCCAGTACGTTCGGCATAGACAAAGTAGTTAGGAGCATTAAATTGCATTAATCTATACACTTATCGAAGTAGCATAATTCTGCTTAGTGAATCCTCGTTCTAGTACATAAAAAGGAACTCTCTAAGATCCACAGATAAGAAATGTGACGTCATTTTCAATGTTCTGAAAATAATCTTTATTGGAAACAAGAACATTGGAACTTCACATTTACAAAAAGGTATTCAAAGTAATCCTTGTGTATATCGACTTATGCTTGGCTCACCATAGAATGATTTACTGAATATAATCCAGCAGGTTGCAGTTACAAAAGGGAATGCAGCATAAAGACAAACAGCTAAGTACCTTTCTGTAGTAAATGAGGTTACATACATCATTTTCTTCAAGAGGCCTTTTAAGAAAAAAATTCCGAAGGGGTCAGGCCTGACGATCGTGACAATCAATGAATCTCGAAGGCGACTGTAACGCCAACGTATTCCTTATCCAATAACCACGTACAGGAAAACTAACATATGTCGGCGTTCCATAATGCTGGAACTATAGGCTATGTAATATCGATAAGGATATATCATCGAAAGAAATAATTACGGATACCAAAAAAGCTCGAATTCCGCCACGCAAACAGCAAAGAAAACAAATATAGCCCCAAAATAACATTACCCAGTATGTCAAGTGACACATTTAGGGATCAGCCGACTGTCGTCTCTCCGTGGGAGGGTTGTATGAGAATTTTATTGCGACTATACGCACATGTTTTGTGGACTGAAGATTCCGTCACATATGATACATGCTTCATCGGTCCACAATATTAGTACAACGAAAGTATTGTCGGTTTCATGCTGTTGCAATAGTCGATTCGTCACTAAAGTCACACAAGTCGATTCGTCACTAAAAATCATTTAGAATGTGCATAGCTTTGTTGCATGTAATATCTTTTGCACATTACTTCTACTCTCATTAAATTGTTCAGATAGTGCGCATATGCTCACCTCCATATTTGCTTCCTGTGACAGGATAGACATAAGTTCTGTTCTCCTATGTTGCGAAAAATTTTTTGTAGCCTCAGCTGTACCAATATTTCTGAATCTGTCATCAAACCTGAGGATGATGACGAGGTGGACAGAGACGAGCCTACTGCCTCGCAGCATGAAAAGCATTAATCATAACATTTCCGAAAGGTAAAATGTGCATGTCGTAACACTTTCGAAAGAAGCACCTTAACGCCAAGGGAAAAATTGCTCTTTTCCAGTAGTCTCTATAGATCCCGCCTTTTTACACGAGACAAACAAAGTTTTTTCATTTACATTGTAGGGTTTATATTTATTTTAAGTTTAAGCTATCTTTCCTGTCAAGCCCTACTTTCCCCTGGAATTGCCAATGCCAGAGTATGTAAATTTTAGTAGAACGCGCAAAGTATTCAAATTTTTAGCAGAAGTAATTTTGAGTTAAATACAAGGGAAACGAGTTTGTAGGTGTGCTTTCTTGATTCACGAGGGTGAAGGTTGCTAGGTAGAAATTTAAGAAACGCGCGTTTCGGCCTGTGTGCTTGCTTCGGCAGTTAGTTGAATCTTTCAACGTTTTATTCAGAACGTTTGCTGAAATCTCAGCTGTATCTTAGAACGGGGTTAAGTTAGTCACGTTTAGAGAGCCTCGTAGGTAGTGACTTGTCATTATTCATTTTTAGTTGTACTTTCTTATTTTTATTTAACCGCCGGGTCGACGTAGTTTATAAGCGTCAAGTGAACGCATCTGTAACTTCTAAAGTGGAATGAAAAGGGAGTTAAACCCTTCTTAAGAGTTTGTGTACTTTCCAGTTGATAGTAGTCACTACTATTGTTGCGGGCAAGCTGGGGCCACGAAACACCACACTGGCGCCCGAACACTTTTCGAACTGAAATGGCCGAAAACTGGATGGAAGCTCCTGGACAAGTCCAAAAACAAGAAACGGCGAGCCAGTTGGAAGGATTTGGATACCTGGTCCAGACGATGAGAGCATCAATCAAGCCAAACGTCAATTTCGACGGAAAAAATTCGGTGGCGATATTCTTAGAAGGTCTCGAAAATCATTTCCAGCTCTACCCTGTGCCTCAAAGACAAAAAGTTGCCATTGCCACATCTGCACTAAGAGGACAGGCCTCACTATGGTGGAAGAATATAGGTAAATTTTTATTAGGGGAATTCGGAGGCCAAACATATACCTTAAAAAATTTCAAAAAATCATTATTAAAGTCCTTCCCCATAGTGAAAGACCGAGCAAAGCTAGAAGCCGAACTATATAGTTTTTATCAACGGAATATAGAAGAGTTGACGGACTTTATTCTGCGAAAAATTAAGCTGACGGATATGCTGTATGGGAAGAACCCCGACGCGGAGATTATTGAAATAATCTTACCAAGAGTGCTACCTGCTGTTCAAGATTACTTCGAAATTCGAAACCCAAGCACATTGCAGGAACTCTTCGAGTTGGCGGTCAAGTTCCAAAATCGCAGAATAGCGGAAAAAGCTAGAGGGGCATCGTATTCTCAAGGTCTCCGAAGGCAATCCTCAAATGAACAGACCGGAAACACAAATCGCTCTTAAAGGGGAAAGAGCTATCCTGCTAACTCATCGAAGCTCGAAGGTCAAGGCCCAAAAAGGAAATTTGAAAACAACCGTCCACGTAAGTTGAAAGGAAAGCTTTAAACGAGTAGAGGGGCCTGTAAAAGTGAGGGTCCATACACCGGAAGTTTCGAAAAAACTCTCAAGAAGATACCTAAATACGGTCGTGGTAAAGAATTCACAATTACCAATTATACAAGTCCTGGTTGGCGATGTACCAGTGGAAGCTCTCATTGATACAGGAGCAGAAGGTAATTTTATGAGTGATACATTTTTCAAGAAGAATTTTAATAGGTTACGATTATTTAACAATAAAAACACAGAAATTATAGCGGCGCAAGGAAAAACCTGTCAATGTATCGGGAAATTATGATTAAAAATACAGGTAAAAGATGAGAGCCTCAAAGTATTAATTTTTGTGGTGAAAAATTTGCAGAGTCCAGTCATCTTAGGCATGGAGTTTTAAAGGCCGCGAAAGCCAAACTAAATTTTCAGGAGAATTCGATTATGCTGGAAATGGATCGGAGGGTGGTGGAGCCAGTGAAACAACCGCAGGTAGACCTTAGCTATTTGAATGACCATGAAAGCCAAGCCATCCAGCAAGTGGTGAGTACTTTTTCGAACTTGTTTTCAGAACGGCCTGCTAACTGTCAAATTGTTACGTGTGATATACAGTTAACTGCCGACAAACCCTGTAGGACTAAACCTTACCGGTATGATAAACAAAAAGATCAAATTATCGAAGAACACATTCAGGAAATGTTAAAGAACCAGATAATAACGCCCATAAATAGTGAGTACGCGAGTCCAGTCGTACTATGTAGGAAAAAGAATGAGTTTCCTCCTTCGGATAAAAGGGCTTAGAGGTTTGCTATCGATTACACAAAACTTAATAGTGTTACTAAGTTCCCAGTTTAACCTTTGCCGGTTATAGAGGAAATTATTAGAAAGATTAAGTCTACGAGATACATGACTATGTTGGACTTAACGTCTGGGCTACTATCAAATAGCTATGAGACCCGAAGACTTACATAAAACCGCGTTTATCACAAAATCGGGCACATATGCATTTTTACGCATGCCCTTTGGGTTGTGTGGGGCCCCGTCAACATTCCAGAGATCTATGGACATTGTTCTAAAGCCTGTCCTAGGAAAATCGACTTTAATCTATCTAGATGATATAATTATAACGAGTAGTACGTTGGAACAACATATTAAAGACTTACAAGAAGTTTTTAAATTATTAAAAGTGGCCGTTCTTACAATTAACGCATCAAAATGCAAGTTCGCAACTAAAGAACTTAAGTATTTGGGTTATAAAATTTCGCAAAAGGGTATAGAAACTCAGGATTCAAAAATAAAAGCCATCAAGAATTTTCCACCTCCCAACACAGCCAAGAAACTTTCTTCTTTCCTTGGGTTATGTTCTTATTATCGGTCGTTCATAAAAGATTTTGCGAATATTGTTGAACCATTGTTAGTAATTAAAAGAAAGAAAAGTAAATTCACGTGGACAGCAGAAGCAAATACTGCATTTGAAAGGTTAAAAGAAGCGCTCATCAATGCCCCTGTTTTGAAATTCCCGGAAAAGACGAAAACCTGGAAATTGCAACAGATGCGTCGGACTATGCTGTAGGTGCTGTTCTCATGCAAAATGACCATCCTTTGGCATTTTTAGTAAAACTTTGAACCCTACGCAAAGGAATTATACAGCTACAGAGAGAGAAACATTAGCCGGCTGTACACAAATTTCGAGTTTATTTCGGCAAAGCGCCAGTAACAGTCTTTTCGGATCATGCGGCTGTTGGTAGACTTTACTCGGGAAAAAACCTAATGCCCAGGTTAATAAGATGGGCTTTAAAACTTCAAGAGTATAACCTCATAATTAAATATAAACCGGGTAAGGAAAACAATGTAGCTGACGCACTATCTCGTATAAAACTGGACGATGAAGGCAATGAACTCAAATACGCTGTGTTGACTTCAAAAATTTTAGATTCTAGAGAAACAATTATTTCTGAATTGAAAGCTGATCCTGAATTTGGAAGTATCTATGCATATTTGAAAGACCCCGAAAGCTTTGAACACACAGATATCGATGCGATAAGAAATAGAGCAGAAAACTATGAAATAATAGATAATTTATTATTTTATACGAAAACAACAAACGAAAATTTCGAATACAAACCAGTCATCCCAACCTCGCTTCGATTAAGCATTTTGAAGGAATTACACGACGCGAAAACAGCGGGTCATTTAGGGGTCAGAAAGACTTTAAATAGGGTACGCGAGGCGGTATATTTCCTGAAATTATACAAAATAGTAACTGCGTATGTCAGGTCCTGTAATCAACGTCAGTTAATAAGTGATATTAATTACAGCCCGGCCGGGTACTTAAATAGCATTCGCGCTACATTTCCGAATGAAATTTTAGGCATAGATCTTCTTGGTCCTTTCCCCTAGAGTGAGTTAAATAAAAATCGTTTTCTTTTAGTAATTGTAGATCATTTTTCAAAATGGACAGAAATTGTTCCACTTAGACGCGCGTCAGCCAAAACAGTCTCAAATGCATTCTTACACAGATGCATTTTAAAATACGGTGCACCGATAAAAGTCATTAGCGATAACGGTAAACAATTCGTTAGCCAAATATTTGAAAACATTTGCACTGGACTTGGCATACGCCATATCAAAATGGTTCCGTATAGACCACAGGCAAACATCACAGAAAGAGTTAATAAAAATATTGTAAAAATAATTCGAAGTTATGTTAGCACACATCACAAGCGCTGGGATGGCTACATAAATGAGTTAGCTTATGCTTTAAGAACAGCAAATCACGATACTACGGGGAAAACTCCAGCAGAGTTATTTTTAGGACGGAAGTTAATTACGCCACTAGATAAATTATTCTTTGTGCAACAAAGAAGGCAAGAATTTAAGCAAAAACTCATTGATCAGGCGGTTAAAAGTTCGGATACAGCAAGAAATAGACAGAAATTGTACTATGATAGAAAACGCCGTGAAGCAGATTTTAAAGTTGGGGATAAAGTGTTAAAGCGGAAATTTTCTTTATCAAGTGCCCCAGACAATTTTTCTGCAAAGTTAGCTCCAAAGTTTGAAGGCCCCTATGTAATTCAGGAAATCAAGGGAGTCGTATTGTACCTTAAGAACGAGAGAGGGGAAATCTGTAAAGCAAGTCCCGACAAGGTGAAAAAATATTATAATCAAAATGATTTTGAAATCCTTAAAAGTTTCTTGCAGGACTCAAGCGCAAAAGAAGTGGAAGGTCCAGAAGTAACGTCACCCGCTCCACCACCCAAGAAGCAGAGAACAGAAGAGGAACCTAGCCCTTCTACAAGTCATGCTACGGTCCCGAAAAGAAAAAAGGAAAATGTTCAGACTCCAGCATTTAAGAAATACAAGAAAGCAAAGCCGCCGTGTATAGAATCTTTGGTAAAGAGGAAAAGACCAGTTACAACGCACCGCAGTAGAAATTCTACGTCGAGGAAACCACTTCCAGGGCCAGATAGTCAGAAGCAAACAAGGCCGCCGCTCACGAGACAAAAAAGACAGCAAGAGGAACGAAAAGACCACCACCAACAGAAGAAATTCAAGCACGATTCCAGACCGGACGCCGCCAAGACCAGCCGTCCAGGGGCAAAACGGAAAAGACAGGAACCCGACGACTACCACTCCAAGAGGCCGGCGTACAGAGGGCGAAAAAGAAAAATCACCATGGGCGAAACTCGAAGAACACAAAGGAGACGACTGACTTCTATGACCTTCATAACGTGGAAGCAGTTCTGCCAGAAGAGGATGTCGGAGTTCCAATCATCGAAAACTCAAAGATAAGTTAAATCTTCTATAATTTTTTTTCTTTTGTTCCGAAATGTTATGCGTAAATACGAAGTTCTATGTTTTGACGGAAGTCAATTTGTCTCGGTTGAGACTTAGTTTTGTTTTACTTTATTTAGCTAAGGCAAAAGTATTATTTTCTTTAAATATAAAATCTAATAACAAGCAGTTCCTTCTGGTCGAAAGACTAATTCTGTTATGTTAAAGCCAAAATTTGGCTGAAAGTAAAATAACTTCGTATTCTTGTATTAATGAGAAATTTAGTTTCAGTGCCGCCAGCTTGGCGAAGAATGTGTGAAGTAAAATTTTATTTTTATCTTATTCATTGTATGGTAAATTGTAAAAATCATATGTATTAGAATTTTGTAAATATACGTAAATACTTGAAAGTTATGTAAAAGTAGAATTTAATCTAGAAGCATAAAATTTTAGATGCTAAAAGTAAATACTCAAAGAAATGAATTGAAATTTAAGTATTAAACTGTAGATAAAATCATGCTTTAGAGCCTGCATGTCTAAAGATGAATGAGGGAGAAATTAGAATGAATGTGTTTTGTAGGGTTCTCCACCTACACTTGAATTTTAAGAATGTTAAATATAGCTCATCGAGTTTCAGTATGTCGATTAAGGTGTGTCTATTTGGTCGTCGAATTCTAACAAATCATTGTGGTTGGGGGAAGTGTTGTAATACTAAAACACGAATATTTCCGTGTGACACCACACATGGTGGAGAGCCAGGGTAAAGTTAAATTCATGTTTGAATACTTGAATGAATGTGAATTAAGCAGTTAATTAAGGAAAATAAAACGATCAAAAACAAAAACTTTATCCAGTGTTAAGAAAGTGTAAATTATAATGTATTTAGAAGATACTGATACTTATTCCTTCCAGATGCTGGAAGGAAGAGAACAGATTGATTGCTGAAATCCAGGAAAGGTTGCTGTAAAAAGAGATGGTAAAATGATTATCTACAGAAATTTATTCTAATTTGTGAGAAAACAGTTTGGTTTATGTAAACGAGGCTCTTGAATTTTAGTTCAGAATATGGAAACTTTTCAACAGGTCGTTTCTAGGTCTTCCAAGTTTACCAAATTCTGGCAGCGGCAAATGTAGGGTTTATATTTATTTTAACTAAAATTTATTTTAAGCTCTCTTTCCTGTCAAGCCTTACTTTCCCCTGGAATTGCCAGAGTATGTAAATTTTAGTAGAACGCGCAAAGTAATCAAATTTTTAGCAGATGTAATTTTGAGTTAAATAGAAGGGAAAAGAGTTTGTAGGTGTGCTTTCTTGATTCACGAGCGTGAAGGTTGCTAGGTAGAAATTTAAGAACCGCGCGTTTCGGCCTGTGTGCTTGCTTCGGCAGTTAGTTGAATCTTTCAACGTTTTATTCAGAAAGTTTGCTGAAATCTCAGCTGTATCTTAGAACGCGGTTAAGTTAGTCACGTTTAGAGAACCTCGTAGGTAGTGACTTGTTATTATTCATTTTTAGTTGTACCTTCTTATTTTTATTTAACCGCCGGGTCGGCAGCGTCAAGTGAACGCATCTGTAACTTCTAAAGGGGAATAAAAAGGGAGTTAAACCCTTCTTAAGAGTTTGTGTACTTGCCCCAACTTGCCCGCAACAATAGTCACTACTATTGCTGCGGGCAAGTTGGGGCCACGCAACACCACAACATAACAGATACTCATCTATCATTAATCACTTATGAAAATTTTCTATTTCAAAAGCATAATGATAGGTAAAGCCTACATTTATTTTATTTTTACATGTTGTGCCCTTATATGTAACCAATTTTTTTACATCGTATGTGATGTTATGTTTTTCTTTTTCATCTTTCTTGAAAATTATAAATTATAGAAATATGGTTTCTGTACCAAATTGTATGTACTCGGAATGAAGCCTCCTGCGTTTCAATTTCTGAAGTCTCGATTAGATAATCTTTATGTGTTAGTAAGTGCTTGGACATATATCACATTTCTATTGCGAAAATTTTTCTAATGACTTCTATAATCGTTCTGTTTTATGTGTTCATACATGTCTAAATTTTAATTTTGTGAAATGCAATTCGAAATTTATAATATTTAATTACAGAATTTAGATCTTCAAGGTATCAGCTATGCCTTGGACCAGAAAATTATCTTTTGGGGCATATGCAAAAGACGTTTTAAGCAGTTCTTCTATACGCCCAGTATCACAGTTATTCTCCTCAAGCAGCCACTTTTCAAAGGCATTTAATATATTTATATTTGCCATCAGTATTTCGGGATGCCTATACCAATTAATAATATTCCTATCCATGTATTTTGAGAACCCAACTATTGTGGAAGCATATTTGACTACACCAAGCAGCATGCTCTTACCTGCCGTTACTTTGTGCAACATCAACGGGTAAGTCTACTCTAATTCAAGATGTCGAAATGAATATACAAATGATTAACAAATATGAAGATTTGATGAAATTTTGAATTTATATTACACCATAATAATAAAAATGAGATAAAAAAGGCTATTTTCTTGGTAATGATCTGAGAACTAAATAAAATGACTCTGTTTATCAAGAAAAGGGTTTTACTTTACCGGATATCATTAGATGATGACTATCGAAGTTATAAACCGATATTTTTCGTGATGATGTTGGCATGTTATAGATATTTCTATCATGTCTCTTTACATCCTCCTTTTCCATCATCTTTTAAATTCCCCTTATTTATTTTATTTATTTATTATTTATTATTACTATTATTTATTATTATTACTATTATTTATTATTATTACTATTATTTATTATTATTACTATTATTTATTATTTATCATTAGTCCAAAGGGACTTTGTCCCTGAAGGACTATTGTTTTCGTTTTGCGATTTTGCGTTGAATCATTGTAAATGTCCGTTTCACTTTTCAAATTGTTGCCATCAAATGTTAGAGTCCTGCATTATATTTGAAGAAGTTAAATAATGAAAAATCTGCATAAATGTATGTATAATTCTCGCACCGTGATAAAACAACGGTACATACAGCCATCGAATTTTGAATCACATATTTCTCCTACGAATATGGCCATGTTGAAGCCCAAATATGAAATTTGGAATTTGTTTTCTTATGTATTTCATATTTTGTAAAACTTTAACGAATTTTTGATTAACAAACTCAAGGATTTCAAAGCGAGCCATGGCAACGTCGTGCAGAAAAAAAAACATTTTTATCTCCAGCGCGTGAGTCTCTGTATCGGAAATTCTAAAGATATGCTCAATTTAAAATTATTTTCGAAAAAAAAGCCCCTTTAAACGTAATTAAAAATCTGAAACCTTGCAGATTTTTTTTTTTTTATGTTTCCTTCTTTCTTTATCTATTTATTTATTTTATTTATTTAATTAGTTTATTTTTTATTTACTTTTTAATTGATGTTTTAACTATACAACTGATTATGTCACAATGTTTGTGAGCAAGAAATAGTTAGTAATGAAATGTCTTCAATCTAAGAAAAAGTTAAATTGCTCATGAAATTAAATATTCCATAAAACGTCGGTTTTTATTTTTGTATGGACGCAATCCGCCAAATATTAAAAGCGTCAGGAATTGTTTTGCAAAGTTTCAAAGAAACGGGTAGCATTGATGACCTTCTAAGAAGTGGTAGGTATACTGTTAGTGATTAGACCGCTGACAATGTTCGCGATTCGAATGGAGGATGTATCAAGGGCGACCTTTGGCACTTTATTTCCAGTTCGTGGATATTGATACTTTGAAGGGTATGATAGCAGGCGCTGTGCCAAATGTTACAGAGCAAATATTGAATAACAAACACCTAGCGAAATCTAGAATTCTATTTAATATTCTCCAAAGAAAGCACGCGCTGAAATTTATTAATGTAGTATTTTTCAAAAAAAAAAAATACCTTAATTATTGCAGCTATCTTTATCAAAAAATCATTTATGTGTAATTAAGATAGTTTTCCCTATATAAGTTTTTGTAATCAGGGACAGACTTTAAGCTCACTCTGTATAACACAAGCAGAAGAATGTCGATAAACAGCAAACTAACGTATGCTACATTCGAGTAATTATGTAATAGTACCAGATGTTATCACATAATATTTACACTGTGAATGTGTTCGCCTTCGCACCGAATCGTTTTATTATATTTTAAAATGATATCGTTCAAGTAATTGTCTGAAGCCATATACACTCTTGAAATCAGCTATAAAGTCTGAATAGTTCTTGCTGTTTCCTGAGGTTTTATCGTACATTCCACTCATACCGCGTCCATGAACTTGTCAGTAGTCTGATGTTTTTATCCATAAAACGTCCATAAAACGTCGGTTTTATGGAACAGGACCGTTTGTTTGTTGTTTGAGGACTTTTGGATGTCCTCCAGAGGCAGAAAATATAATTAGTGGAAGTTTTGTGAATGCGCCAATCACGAGATGTTACCATGCGATGCTATTAGACGCTGCTGAAAGCCAGTGCTTCAGAACTTGCAAGAGATGCTTTTGTTGCAAAGCATATTTACTCATAATTTGCATTAATGCTAACAAATGGCATAGTATGCTCCATCTGTTTGGACAATAAAAATTTACATTTCATCTCTGCATTATTTCAGATTACGAAGTATTTCCTGCTGAAACCTTATGTTTCAAATTCTCAAATAATTCGCCTCAAAATATTTATTTGTTCAAGGTATAAACTACAACAGCAGATTTACATTGATACCATAAAACATATAATTTTTATACTGAAAACATTTATCCTGTTTTAATCTCTAAAGTGTTTTGTCTGATTACAGAATCTCACGAACTGATTACTGTAAATTGCACCCTTGTCATGTAATTCCGAAAAAGAAGTTGTGTAAAAGGTATCCTGTGTATTGTCTCCTGAGTTTCAATAACGATCTAGATGATAAAGTAAGTTTCTGGCATTATCAAAGTTAATCATAACTAAACTGAAAAAATTCATAAAATAAGCTGAAATGTTTCTTATCATGCTCATGTGCATGAGAAATAAAAATCTAGTAATAGGAAGAGGTCTCTAATTATTCTATTCTTCAGTTCTCTTTGGGGGTACGGCCATGCACTAATGAAAAGAGAATTAAATTCAACGGACCTGCATGTATATGTGCCCAGCAGGTTTACCGATTCATTTCTCGTTCTTTTCTTTTGTGATGCTTTAAGACGCAGAACAAAAGGTATATTCTCCTGCAACTCGTACTACAGAGTCATGAATTAAGTAAATTTTATTAACTACAAGTAACCAAAACGCTAAGAATTAGGTTAAGTATTTGATTTCCTATGAGGATACTGCTTTCAGATTGGTTTAAAACGAGGAAAGCTTTTTCAATAATATGCGACGTGTGCAAGTAAAGTAATGAGACTTGTTTTTTATGAATTTTTTTAAATTATAATTGCCATAAGCTGGGTCGGTTACTGTCGTTTCAATGTTTTATAGATTTCCAAAAATCTTGGGAAAAGATAAAGGTCACACGGACTTAAGTCAGAGCAATAAGGGGGCGGAGGTAACACAGGGATGTTTTAACTTACCAAAAACTCATTAATTAAAAATGCAGTGTGATAAGGCGCATTTTCGTGAGGCAGCGCCCAGCTGGTTTTGATTCTTATCTCACACGCATCACCCTTTATCGAAGTCTTTCTAGAATTTCTTGTTAAAAGATTTGGTTCAGCTTCGGAGACACAAAATCTTTGTGGACGACTTCCTAGTCATAGAAAAACCAAATCAGCATACTTTTCTTATTTGACTTGCTCATTCTTACTTTTTTTATCCTGGTGAGTTTGAAGTGGGCCATTGCCGGCTCTGGCTGTTTGTTTCTGAATCGTACTCGAACACACAAGACTCGTTACTAATATTGACAGGTTAGAGAAAAGGAGGATCATTTTTCGTCTGCTCAAAAAATCAACTTGTTCCTGCGAAATTTTTTCCAGAACAATTTTCGCATTTTTCTGGAACAATTCGATTTCCTTCATCCTCAATTCATTTGTCAAAATCTGATGAATAGTAATGAGATTGATCTGATCATTTGACTGTCAGGCGACGATCAGAACTCACAAGATCCCGGATTCTGGCCACATTTTCGTGAATTCTTGCAGTTGTACCTTTCCTTGTGAAGTTTGACTTCATTCGATTCACTTCCTTCTGAAAATGTCTTAAACCTTATGAAAACCTGAGCCTTTGATAAAACATTGTTTGCACAGGCCTGCTGAAGCTTCGCAGAAACTTTTAAGCAAATTCTACACAACTTTACTCGACATCGATATCGCATATTTTCAGGATGCACTAGGAAAAAAATATGACTCCAGTTGAAACACACATTGGCTGTGCATCGAAATGTTCCTTTATCCTTTCCGCCAAACGGGAAGTCCACAGTGTTGCCAGATCGAATACTACGTTTCCAGCCTCATTACTTTATTTATGCACCTCGTAATATTAAGTGAAATTAGAAATTGATACTTATGAAATTATGAGTGTTAATACTGAAAATATATTTATTCTCAAGGCGAGGACCATTTTTATCTTATATCCTGTATATAGATAGTAACCCTGCTTTCATGAGTATTTGTCGTATTATGCCTTCTTTTCTTAAGAACTTCCACCGAACACATTTGATATTTTCTATATTAAAAGATATCACTGATTGACAACATTTAAAAGTTTCTCGAATTAAATTACAAATCAAAAAGCTAGCTCATATATTCTGAAAGATCAGAATAGTAGACATGCAAAATCAATGCAAAATCTATAACACGTACTTACCTTATGCTCCCAATCTGTTGTCTCTCACTTTAAACCCGGTACCTCAAATAATGCAGATTAGATCGAAATATATAAAATTAGCGATTAAAGATATACAGTGGTGGCCAAAATTCTGAACACTTTTGGAAATTTTTATGTTTTTGAACTTTGTATGCTTATAGAAAATGTTACGTTTCGCAAAATGCAAACTTGTATATATCATTTTAAAGAGAATTTATTACTGAATTCAATACAAAACACAAAATTCAATTATTTGCAATACAAAAAAAGTTATACGTACTTTAATATAAATAAAAAACACAGTTATGAAGTGGTTTGTAATGTCTAGCTTTCCTGACCAATCACTGTTCTTGTTCTGAGAATCAATCAAATGTTAGTAACTGCCAGTAGAAGCTGACATCATGTTTACACTTGAAACAATTCATTATTTTGATTTGTTCTGCAAGTGGAGGACCTGTTTCTTATACACTGCAATTACAGGTAGAAATTTTTGTAAAAATTTTTAATATTTAGTCAAGAAGCAATGACATCAAATAAAAAAGTAGATTGGACACCTAGAAAGAGATGTAATATTATTTTGTTACGAGAAAGTGGTCTTTCCTATGCTGAAATTGCAAGACAGGTGGGTGGTTCAGTGACTACATCTGGAGTCCGAAAGTTTTGTTTACGATATCAGGAGACAAATTCAATAAAAATCAAAGAAGGAAAAGGCCGAAAAAGGTGCACCACATCTATTGATGACAGAAGAATGAAAAGACTATGTCTCCAAGATAGAAAAATGTCATCAGCGGCCGTCAGAAGTGATCTGAATGATGCTGGTGTTTCTGCCAGTTCAAGAACAATCAGGAGAAGATTAACAGATGTTGGACTGAGAGGTAGAATTCCACGAAAAAAGCCTTATCTTAATTTTCAACAACGAAAAAAAAAAGACTACAGTGGGCAAAGGAACACATTAATTGAATAGATGATTAGTGGTCACAAGTTATATGGAGTGATGAAACTAAGATATCGTTATTCGGTAGTGATGGGCGAAAATATGTAAGACGTAGAATAGGAGAAGAGCTACATCCTGACTGCATTCAAGCAACTGTGAAGAACCCAGTTAGTGTTATGATTTGGTCATGCATGTCAGCAGATGGTATTGGTCGGTCGCCTTCATGTCATCGATGGGACACTGAATGCCAGAAAATACATTGACACTTCTAGAACCAAAACTTCTACCTTCCATCAGAGACCTGTTTCCCAACAATGCTTCGTTTATTTTTCAGCAGGATTCTGCTCCTTGCCACACGCCAAAATATCGAAAGAGTGGTTTCGTACAAAGAGCATTAAATTGTTGTCATGGCCAGGAAACAGTCCTGACCTCAATCCTATCGAAAATTTGTAGCACCGTTTGAAAACACTTGTCCGAATGAGGCGCCCATCAAATAAAAGGGATCTAATTGAGGCTATAATTGTTTCCTGACATCATGTAATAACGAAAGAAGAGCTTAAAACTCTTACCAGCTCAATGAAACGTCGATGTGAAGCTGTAATCAAAAATAAAGGGTATCCTACTAAGTACTGATAACTCACTGCAATCATCACTAAATTCAGCGGCCATATTTGCAGCAGTAGGTCGCATTTTCGTTGCTCCTCGTGTTTCGTCTTTAGCAGCGGAAGTTTTTATTTTCAGGTGCTGAAACAAGTTTTATTATTTAGCCCACATCAGTAGGAATACGTAGACACTAATGTTTTGGTTCTACGACCAACGGTTCATTAATTTCTCAGTTTAACATCCAACGGGGCTGAACCTTAAATTGCTTTTGAGCGACCGCCGGAAGCCGAATCATATTGAATTTTATATCGCTGGAAAGAGGACCTTACAAGGAGTATTTACAGACCAGTTTCAAGACAATTGGTTAATTATACCGCTAGTAATTAATTTTTAAAGTAAGTGATTCTGCAGCCACGAGGTGTCCGTGACCCTCGACCTTTTCAAGCGATCCAACGACCACCTGCTGTCCAGCGACCCCCCCGGCGTCAGCGACTTCCTTTCTATCAACAAAGGGGAAAGAAGACCAACAAAAGGGACTGTGTTTTAATTCGTCTTTTCGCTAATTAGGCAACTAACTGAAGTAGCTGTTCGGAACCTTCAGTTTTGGACTCCTCATGTGACAGGGATTACAGGGATATAAATTTCAAATTTTTTGGACGACTACAACCCGAGTTTTCATTTTTTGTGACTTTATTTTGGACAGGATTTTCACCTTCGCGCGCCTGTGTTTACGTACAGTGTTTACCTGATTTATGTCCATCTCTTGGATTACACAGTGACAATATTTGAACGATTTCTGCAGAAACTCATTATACAGAAGAAGAGCAGAGAAAATAGCGGCCAAGTGTCAATTCGCTTACCGCGGCTGCTCTTAGATAGTACAGAGAAGGTTAGCAACCAAGGTAGGATTGCCTGTTTCTAATTAAATCAATTAGTTTAATTAAGAATCGCATTACTTACTGGTTAGACTCGGCTAATTTTAGTCATTAACTTCATATTATAAAATAGGCTTCAGGTATAACACCGGATACTGTATAATTATCAAACTATGTCAATTTGTGTCATTTCGCGCTATCTAATAATATCTATTACGGCTATGTTAATTTAATTACAGTTTCTAACGCTACAATTTTGCTGTGATCGTGTGCATTTAATTTGTACTCTGCACAGAAGGCTCTAGCTCCCATTACAAATCTGTTTTATTTACCTCAGTTCAAACTGGCTCATTAATTATATTAATTGCCAGTATAATTCTCTTGTATCAGTATTTGATAATATGTTTTTACGGAATGCATAAACAGTAGCATTTCTTATCAGAGCATTATGATTTAGTTTCTCTGTACTTTATTCTAGACTTTTACGTGTGGTAATTGGCTTACCGACGTGTTTTAATTAGGCAGTAATTAAACATAAATAGTAATACTATATTATTTGTGTGTATCCCTGTGCATATTATTTATTCCGTGAATGTATAATAGTACTATTACAGCATTCTGGTCACCTTTTGATTATTCTATTTTATTAATTAGCATTAATTAATTTGTTGACCATTACAAATTTCTTCGAATAAGAGCATTAGCGTTACTTAAAGTGCAAGTGTGTGTGAATTACGAGCAGAGTTAGTGTCACAGTGAAATTTTACTGCAGTGAAAGTGAATAAGTGATTATTAAGTGCTTACAGTGATACGTGTGCAAGCAATTAGTGCACAAAAAGTGCATTAGTGATTAGTGCTGATTAGAGTTAGTGTCACAGTGAAATTTTACTACAGTGAAAGTGAATAAGTGATTATTAAGTGCTTACAGTGATAAGTGTGCAAGTAATTAGTGCACAAAAAGTGTATTAGTGATTAGAGTTAGTGTCACAGTGAAAGTGAATAAGTGATATTAAGTGCTTACAGTGATACGTGTGCAAGTAATTAGTGCACAAAAAGTGCATTAGTGATTAGTGCTGATTAGAGTTAGTGTCACAGTGAAATTTCACTACAGTGAAAGTGAATAAGTGATTATTAAGTGCTTACAGTGATACGTGTGCAAGTAATTAGTGCACAAAAAGTGCATTAGTGATTAGTGCTGATTAGCACAAGTGCATTTACGTTCAGTGAATGCATTTACGAGCAGAGTAAGTGTCACAGTGAAATGTATAAGTGATCTTTAAGTGTAACAGTGATACCTGTGAAGCGACTTCTGTGTGTCTCTATGTGATTTTACTCTTTGCATCAAATTCAGTGCGCCATCTCAAGTCCACAACTGTTTCTCGCACTGTATAGTGCAAGTGATTGCTACTATGACACGGCCATCAACCTCAGTGGCTGAGTACGACAATTCTAACTGCGACTCTGATCCGGCAACTCTTGCTGGCTCAGAATTAGACTATCACACAAAAATCAATAAGCTCTGCGAAAGTCTTAGAAAAACAGCCTCCATACAAAGACGAAGCAGATACCTTCTTCCTTCAGACGTAAAGGTATCTCTCCAGGATTTGATAGACGCAGTGCACACTTTGGCACTCGAAGGTCCAAATTACATACCGAAACCTGAAGCAGCAGACGCCTGTACCAACACTCCCTCCATAGTCTGTTGCGGTTCATTGCACGGCACAGCTCCCAACGATTCATCAGCGCTTAGCGATACCGTCGTCAGAGTCAAAACATACGCGCAAGCAACCAGACCGAAGCCAAAACATACGGTTTCAATTTATCCCTCTGAGGGTACTGCACAGGGTAATAAGGACCTAAAAGCTGTCCTTAACGAAAATTTCCCTATTCAGAAGCTTGGAATTAAAATCTCCTCCATTAGAAATCTACAGAAAGGAGGACTAGCTGTAGACTGTGTTTCCAA
Source organism: Stegodyphus dumicola (assembly GCF_044657685.1). NCBI lineage: Eukaryota > Metazoa > Arthropoda > Arachnida > Araneae > Eresidae > Stegodyphus > Stegodyphus dumicola. Next base: position 105,683,015 of record NC_140771.1, read on the forward strand.
AGAGGACGTGACCAAGCTCACTACTAGTTTACAAAGCACGCAGGGACAAGTAATAGTCAAGATCAAGCAACCACTGACTAGACTACCACAAGTGGCTATCCACAACGTATCTCCTGACGTCCAGCCAGAAGAGATAGAAAATGCACTCGCCTCAGAACTCCACCTCACCAAAACAACAGCCAAAGTCATGTACCGACTCAAGGACAGAGGAAACACCGTCAAATGGATACTTGAATGTCAACCAGCAGCATTTAGAAGCCTCCTCCAGTCATCCAAGCTCTTCATTGGGTGGAGAGGACATAGGATTGCTGAGCACTTCGACACAAAAAGATGTTTTCGATGCCAGGAGTTTGGCCATCTGCAGCAAACATGCACCAATAGAATCTACTGTGCCTTCTGCTCTGGAAGTCACAGTGTTAAGGACTGTCACGCCAGCAGGCCAACATGCATCAACTGTTCAGACGCCAACTATAAAACGCGCAGCACAATGCCATGCAACCATCCGACCTATGATACCAACTGCCCAACGTATGGACGATACATCGAACGCGTCAGAAGGAGCACTCTCTATGAATAATGAACAAGAGCCGAACAGCACGACAACAGAACAAGCGATACGTGGGCCAACCCAAGAAACTTCAAGTGCGGAAGCTAATTCTAATCAAGCACAGATAAAGTGCACACAAATTAACTTACAACGGGCGGTAGCTGCGACCACGCAGGTAGTCCAGCATGCTATTCAATATAACTTAGATTTCTTGATAATTCAAGAACCTTATTGTCGCGAGGGACAAGTGGCAAGCCTACCAATGGCATGGAAAATTTTTCAGAAGAAAGCCAATGCATAACAAGCACCACGGGCAGCCATTGTCTGCTGCAACCCCTCCTGGTCTCCATACGTAGTAACCACAGAAAGAGACTTCGTTACTATTCTAGTCATCTTTGAAGAGCAGCAATTCCTCCTAACCTCCGTCTACTCCCCGCCCACGGAAGGTCTTACGGATGTGACTTGCAACTTTATACGAGTGAAACAGAAATGCCCAACAGTACCTCACGTCGTTGGAGGAGATTTCAATGCACATAATACTATATGGGGCTACCAAGACACAACGCCTAAAGGGCGAGACATGGAAGACTTTATGGCCTGTCACGATCTACATTTACATAATAGTCAAGGGGCACAACCAACCTATGACAATACTTATCATAAAGGATGGCCTGATCTTACACTCTCAACTGCTAATTTTGCCAACAACTTTAGCTCATGGGATGTTCTAGATGATGAGAGTAACTCAGATCATCGATACATCCACTTCACACTAACACTTGAAGCCAGCATTAATATCCTCCAGAGATTCAAACTACCGGGCGGAAAGATACGATGACTGAAGAATGCCTTTCAGGAGCTGCTCATCAGAGAAGAAGACATACTAGAAGACCTTACCAACCCCCAAGAACTGGATCATTACACAGACCACATTCTGTCATTACTCAGACAAATATGTCAGCAGATCCTCCCTACAAGGACCGCCAAAAAACTCCAAGGCATATCCTGGTGGACGGGAAGACTGAGAGAGATGAAACAGAGGTGCAGAGCTCTGCGCCGCCGCCTCAGATCTGCTACCAACGAAATTGTAGCTTCCAACATCCTTACGGCCTTTCGGCAAGAAAGGGCCGCCTACAAGAAAGCAATTCTTGAAGCTAAAATTAACAGCTGGAGATCTTTCTGCACCAGTAACAGTAATCCATATGGAATTTTACACAAACTGGCAACGCAGAAGATCTTCCAACCAGCGCAAGTACCAGTTCAAACAACAGCACCACATACTATGGACGTAGCGGCCTCCACCGCCAAGGAACTTTTAAATGCTATCTTTCCCACAGATAATACACAAGCAGATACTTCAGAACAGAGGCAAATTAGAGAAGATACAAGCTCGCCATGCACACCGAATGATATACAGTTTTCTGCACAGGAGATACGTAATATATTCCGGTATCTGCCACTAAAAAAGGCCCCGGGTCCAGACGGACTCGATTACGCAATTATCAAAGTTGCATATCAGGCACGACCATCCTACTTCCATAAATACTACAACCAGCTTCTGCATTATAAAATATTCCCCACAGCTTTCAAAAAAGGCAATGTGGTATTATTTTTAAAAAAGGATAAAGACCCCCTAGTATCGAGTTCCTTTAGACCAATTTGCCTTCTGTCGGCGATGGGAAAGATTTACGAGAAGCTCATCGTCAACAGGCTAAAATTTCATCTACATCAATACCAAAGCATTAGCCCAAGACAATTTGGCTTCAAACAAGGCAGTTCTACCATTCATGCCCTGCATGAAGTCATAATCCATGAAGTCATAATTCAGAACAAATCGCAGGGCTACCAGACGGCTTTTATATCGATAGATTTGCAAAGTGCGTTCGATACCCTCTGGTGGCCTGCCATCAGGCAGGCCCTCAGAGAGGCAAGATGCCCAAGAAATATCTTTCAAGTTCTGGACAACTATCTGGCAGACCGGCAACTGATGATCTCTAACAACAGTAGTACTGTTTCAATAACACAAGTGAGAGGATGTCCACAGGGGTCCTGTGCAGGGCCTCTGCTATGGAACCTCACCTTTAATAAAGTCTTAGAGGCAAGGTGGCCACAACATACTGTGTTAGTTGCATACGCGGACGACGCGGCATTACTGGTCAGAGGCCGCACACGCGCTGAGCTTGAAGCCCATGGCAGTGAGTCATGCACTATCTTTGCCAACCTCTGCGAAGAGCTAAAACTCAAAATATCCACCACAAAGTCCACTGCTATCATCTTTCCAAGAAAGGGTACAAATCCAACACGTAGCCCATGTATCAAACTACAAGGCCGGAATATTAAAGTCGTAAAAACTTTAAGATACCTTGGGGTAATATGGAACCCAGGTCTGACTTGGCTTCCGCATATCCAGGCACAAAAGATTAAAACATCTGCAATTGCCAGGAGATCACGACAATTCCAAGGCCGGAACTGGGGACGGAATCTCCACATTCAAAAGGTACTTTATAAAACTGTAGCTGAGAAGGTGGCACTCTATGCGGCAGCTATATGGGCACAACCCATGACCGCACGCAAGGTTAAGCAACTCCTATCACTACAGCGCCCATTCGCCATAGGCTTATGCAGAGCCTACCGCACCACTGCAACTTATGCAGCACTCACCTTGGCAGGCGTCATACCACTTCATATCCAAGCGGAGCTAGAGGCCACATATACTAAAATAATACATCTACAGAAAGACGCAACCTTTGCAGGCACCTTACATAGCCCTGCAAATTACGAACATCCATGTACTCCTCTCCACACGTACCCAGCACACAAGGGACTTGGCATTCACACTGTCCTCAAACCGTCACGAAGTCAACCAGAAGGAAACCCTATTATGCACGCGTTCTACACAGATGGCTCGAAAACTGCTGAGGGTGTAGGTAGTGCCTTTATATACTACAGGCAAGGCCATGCTGCACACCATTGGAAAGGGCACCTCAATCCAAATAATAGCATTTTTCAAGCAGAAGTAGTTGCCATAACAGCTGCCATTGAATACGTGGCGCTCAACAACATCACACATGTGCAGCTTTATACAGACAGTATGTCGACACTGCTTGCTCTTGACAAACATAGTCACGCCTCCCCGCTGATCATACGACAGCAGCATATCCTAAAAGATAATCGGCACGCACATGTTGACCTAGTATGGATTAAAGCCCATGCAGGTAACATGGGTAATGAGACAGCGGATGAACTCGCTAAAGAGGCTGCTTCGAACCAAAATGCCAGACCGATATCAGTATCAGCACCACCATCTTTCCTCAAAAGTCAACTGCGAAATGCCGCTATCCAGTGGTGGCAAAGAGAATGGGATCAGGGCGACACGGGAAGGAGAGCGCATAGCTTCTTGCCAAAAGTAACCACGGAGCGCCTTATGGCAATTGCTCCCCTTACCAACTTCATTACTGGTCATGGTCCCTTCCCGGATTACTTCTACCGCCGCACCATCTCAACCACGGATCGCTGTGTTTGCGGGGGTGAGGGGTCACCGGACCATTATATCTTTCAGTGTCCACTCACGGAACAGTTCCACTTCCCGATACCAGCCAATATCTCAGCATTTCACAAGTTCCTAGCCAAAAACAGAGCGGCCATAAATAAAATCTGCAAAATAATAACCACCATTGCAGCATATGGCCAGGACCTCTGTCAACCAGAGTAATATGGCTTACATGCATTACTTGCACTGACATATGCACTCTAATGCTCTACCATCTAATCTCTGACTGCATAGGGAGCAGAAGAAAATTGAACACCATTTTTAGGTGTTTAATTTTCTTCTTTTGTTATAACCTATTAAGTGTTTTTTTTTTTTTTTTTTTTTTTTTTTTTTTTTTTAAACCGTGTCTGTATGTTAATTCAAATGTACTTCAAATGCCAGATGTCAAACAGTTGCCCCTGTATGGCCATGTATCCACACTTATAACTATTAAATAAACTCCAGGGGAGGACGCGGGACATATGCCTGTTAACCTCTGTTAAACTTCAGGCGTCCCCGTCCTCCGTCACCTGCCACCTGCAATCATCACTATCACTATCTAATGTATATCGATAACTATTATCGTTTAACTTTTTTTGTATTGCAAATAATTGAATTTTGTGTTTTGTATTGAATTCAGTAATAAATTCTCTTTAAAATGATATATACAAGTTTACATTTTGTGAAACGTAACGTTTTCTATAAGCATACAAAGTTCAAAAACATAAAAATTTCCAAAAGTGTCCACAATTTTGGCCACCACTGTATTTACAACTTGTTTTAAATACAGTATGATATATATTAAACTCAAAAAGCGCTGGCTGTAAAATGTTTTTTTAAGCGTAACATAGTTCTGGCAAAAAAAAAAAAAAAAAAAAAAAAAAAATTAGTTCTGTTCTTGGAAGAAAACAATCCTGCTATATCTTCCACAGCAATATTTGATTTTCAAGCTCTCGAAATGAATTAAATTTACGACGATTTGTTAAAACATGACTACAATCGAATTTCACAAAAATCGAGCGCATTGCAAAAATAAATTTTAAAAAAATCTATTTGATGTTTTGGAAAAATTATAACGCCATATACTCAGTACAGAATATCACACTCTTTTAGGGTGTAGTGACTGAAAATTACAAAAGATAAGTGTAGCCAGAAGACATTACGGGTGATAATGCAAAATTTTTTTTAGCAAAGAGACTCTGAATTAGCCTTTATAGATAATAGACTAAAAATAATACTCATAATACTCAGATCCTCTGGAAAAAGTGGTACTAATGTACTAATGGAAATTTTTTAACCCTGGAAGAGGAAATTCGCGTGAAACGTAATAACAGTGATTCAAGAACCTGTGAAAAGGAGGAACACAAGAAACTTTCCAGCAACAATAAAGGAAATAATGGGACCAACTTACGCTTATGACATTTGGTATGTTTTGAAGTCATTCAAATCGTGTCCAAACTCTTGGTAGAGGTTAAGAGAATCATCGCTAAGTCTAAAATAACAACTGAAATTTGAGGAGGGAGTAAAAGACTCTTTATTTAAAACTAAATAAGAACAGAAGGCACACCTGGTGCTCACAACTCAGTCATCCACTTGTAGGAGATAAATTAAAGTAACAGTAAATTCAAATGTAAAATTTAATTTAAATAATATAGTAACCAAAGACTACACACATCAGTTAACGCGAAGTTGGCTCAAAACTTAACCGGCGTGGATATATTCAGCTATCAGAAATTATAAGACCGAAGATTAGCAATCTTATTTGAATTGGCAACCTAGTAACCTGGCCTCAAGAGGCAGAACACGCTCTGTCTTAAAATCTAAAACCTTGATCTTAAATATACGCGAACTAACTTGCATTCTGGCGAAGAAACGGAAGACTGAAGTGACAGCAAAGATCTAAATCAAAATCATAAAATAACTGGTTAATTAACAGAAATGAATTTTACACAGAAAATGACAAAGATTTCTGATAGAAGCTGAAAAGTCAGAGATGCGTTATAGATGTAATATCCTGATATGGAGAATTACTTCAGTTTGACTGATGACTTCGTAAAATATTTTACGTGTCCTTTTCTTCCGTTTTTCTCAGAAGACTGCAATGTTAAAAACATGTAATTTCAGAAAAATCGGTACCTTTTGTCACAAAAAAGTATGCAGGAATGTATACGATTATCTCAGTTAATATGAAAAATAATTATTTTTAGTTAATATGAAAATTATTTTTCCTATTAACTAAGATAATCGTTTACTTTAAAGTAAACTGGGATAAACCCCAACTTAACAAGATAATTTAAGCCCCAAGAATTATGGACACTACTTATTAAAAGGTTTCATCTCAGCAGTTTCGTTTAACCTTGCCTGTCCCCCAAAAACGAATTGCAAGCTCTAAGCGGGTATTAGTGTATTTATTTAATATGCACCCTTTACTTACCTCTTACAAATAAAAAGATACATTTCTTTAATCGAACTTAAGAGCTCACGACTAACTGGAAATTTATATGAATCTATTTCATGAATTCTGTCCGCCTTTAATTTAATTATAATTAGCTATCAATCTCATTTCTTTTGAAATATACTTAAATACAGCATGAAGAAAACTTATTTATATCTCATAGGTTTCATATTCAAACATCTCCGAAATTTTCAATTACTCGGAAGAAGACCTCAAACCATACCGTAATAATTTCCTGAGTGATGCTTCGAAACAAGTTGCCCAGCTACTTGATACTGACCGAAGAACTGTAGATGTGTTTAAGTATGTAAATATTCATTTATTTATTCAATAATTTTTTTTTATAATTTTTAGCCCAGAACAGCTATTAATTTTGTTTTGGCATTTTGTGTTTAACACTTTAAATACCCGTTTCACTTTTCCAATTGTTGCCACCAAATATTATCGTCCTGTAATTAAATAATGAAGAATCTGCATAAATGTATGTATGTTTCTCGCATTGTGATAAAACAACGGTACCTAGAGACATTAAATTTTGAATAACGTAATCCTCCACCGAATATGGGCATCTGCAAGCCCAAATTTGGAATTGGTTTTATTATCAATTTCATATTTTTGTAACACTTTAACGAATTTTTGATTAACAAACTCAACGATTTCAAAACCGAGCAATGGCAACAGCGTACGGAAAAAAAGAAAAAAAAATTATCTGCAGCGTGCGTGACTATGTATCGGAAATTCTAAAGATATGCTCCTTTTAAAATTATTTTGCGATATTGCTATTGAATTTAATTTTATGGTTTAAGTGCGAAGAATATGGTGTTTAATAAATAAAGGTATCACACAAAAAGTTTAAAAAAAGAACGCCTCTTTGAGCGTAATGTAAAATCTGAAAGCATCAGACATTTTTATCGATTTTTAAAATTTTTACTGGAATTTAAATTCATTTACTTTTTTTTTTTTATTCAACGGATTAAATATTCATCCACTTTTTATATTCAGCCCAAGATTCATAAATAATCTCGCCATATACGCAGTACTTTGTAAGAAATCAGAATATATATTTTTCCATGATATTAATTGAAATTACGTGTTTAATAAGTCAAAATTTGTATTTGAATTTATAGCTAATTTTCAGCTGAGAATGAATAGCGACTCTTGGACAAATGTTTCTTTGGAGATAGTTAATAGAAAATGGCACCTTACTGAGATATTAGATATAATAGGATACCGCCAACGAAGTCCAAGTTTCGTCAATTATTGCCTCTGGCTCCCAGAAAATATGTTCTTTTATGCGAAGATTAACTGGTATTACCTATTGCATCATTCTAATCCCCTTCCCTTTCTTGATTTATGCAGAGCATTTTATACGATACTAGTAAATCCTCGGTACGCATATTTCACAAGTGCACATCTGTGTAGCCACCGAGGGAGTGGCTTCTAGGATGGACCAATGAGCATCCAGTAATATTTCTGTCATGTCACATGACCTTTCGCGTGCTTTAAGATTTAAGCAAAATGGTTGAAAATATTCTGCTACGCAGTTTTTCTGTACAAAATTAAAGCATCGTCGAGTGCTTCTGAAACTTTTCATTGGGAAGTTAGATCAAATATAGGCAATTATGAAGATTTCACTACCTGGTTGAAATAAATACAAACACTTGTCGGAGACTTTGCAAAAATATCGATGTGAAATATTACTTAATAAGTGGTAAATAAGACGAAGAAAGAAATACGTGATAAACATCTGAGCCCAAATGCAATCTTTACATAAAACTATGCGTATGAGAAAAATATTTACACCAATTATATATAGTAAATAGAAGTCAGCACTTTTTATTGCAGTCTATATGAAAAAGATGTTCTATAATAATAACCAATGCAGAATTTTATTCAAAGCGAACTTTACTAATTTGCATTCATATACATTTAGTGTGTTAAATTTCACATTTAATAACTGCTCACTCTTAAATGTACTGTCTACGCAAGAAATACTCATCAAACAGAATGAATTTATCTTATTCACAACGAGTATATGCAATTTATTCGCATATAACTTTTAATATTAACCATGGATATAATCAGATTATATGTATTCTGAATCTTACACTTTAAAAATCAAAAGAATGTAAGCACTGAAATAAGAAAATACTAGCTAAATTGTAATACTTTCAGTCATTCTCAGCTCGATTAAAAAAATATACTCTTGAATTCTCTTACTCCACATAATATGCCGTGAACATCAATCCAAATATTAATGCGGAATAAAAAATCGCGAAAGTGAAATCACAGCGATTAATTAAATTCAGAAAACGAAAGCACTACAAGATTTCTACTATTACGCCACATATTTATAACTGCGAAACAAATGCAAATTAAAGCTTAAACAACGTACGCTCACATGCAGGAAGATTTAGCGTCACAAGAGCAATAGCAGCTCATTGGTCCATTTTCGAAACCCCTCCCTCAGTGGCTACGCTGATGTGCACTTGTGAAATATGCCCTCGGCACTCTAAAGAATCAAACAATGCTTTAAATTAAAATGATCAGCTAACGTTTCTGTGTTCTGTCCAACGTTCAACCCTAGTTTTCAGTCCCAAATAATGTCTCGAATAATCTTTTTGTGTGTTAATATTGATATTAACTCGTCGACCACACGGAGAGAAATAAATTTTTGATTGCTCCGTTATCTCCCTCATACTTTTTTGGATCATTCTCATTTTCGAAAATATTACTTGTAAATGTAAATATCAATTAGCAAAGTGCGTCCACGCCACACGCATTTTTTGTCTCCTCCCTTCTTTTTTCATAGGCATTTTTTATTCGCATTTCTCAATCATAAAAACCAAAATGTTGATGTCCGTGCTAATCCTGAAAATAATAACTAAAGCAACTCAAAACTAAAGCAACTTAAAACGCATTAAAATAATAACTAAAGCAACTTAAAACGCATTCATCTCATAATATCTTAAAACTAATCAAAACAGTTCTCAGAATGCAAATTACAAAATTACGTCATAAAAAAGATAATAAATCAAAAAAAGTCTGAATGAGTTCCTATTTTAAAAATCGCCCAAAAAAGATTTATTAAGGTTGTTTTATGCTCTTGCTGAACTCGCTATCTACCAGCTTGCTATATTGCATTCACTTCTGCTAGCTTTATTATTAAATACCATTTTCTTCGCATGTACACCGTATATGAGTCAACAGCAAAATTACAAAAATTTTAAAAACAACATAGCAGCATATGTTTAGAGTTCCCGATGCAATGTTGTTAAGTGTTGGTACGCGTTTTCTATTTTTTTCAGTATTTTCTCAGTTCATCGTATCAATCGTCCCTTTTTTAATAAGGTGGCTAACAAAACTTTTTTTTTTTCTTCTTTTTATTATTAACGCTTTGCGTGTTAGATTTATTCATTAGATGTTACGTTTTTCGCACTTGTGTCCAACAGTAATGCCGCAAAATATTCAAAAACTTCAGTCCAACAGCAATGCCACAAAATATTTAAAAACAGCATATCTTTAGAATTTCCGGCAGATAATCTCGCGCGCTATAGATAAAAATATTTTATTCCGTACAGTGTTGCCACTTCTAGCTGTAAAATCTCTGAGTTTTTTCATCAAAAATTCCTTAAAGTTTTACAAAATGTGAAATACAAAATTCGAATTTCAAAATTCGAGCTTTCAGGTGCAGATGTTAGGGTAGAGGACAATGTTATTCAAACTATAATGGCTCTAGGTTCCGTTGTTTTTCACAATGGGAGGAACATACATACATACATACATGCAGATTCTTCATTATTTAATTTCTTTAAAGATAATACAGGGCGATAGTATTTGATGGCAACAGTTTGAAAAGTGATTCGCCCTTTATAGTAGACGACGCAAAATCCCATTTCGACAGTAGGCTAACGCCCTTTTAGGCTTATAACATCCTACTAATTGTTTAATTGAAATCTTAAACTTCCCAAATTTAAATATGCAAAAGTAATATCTTTCTTGTTTTCCAAAATAAAAATTTTTAAACTTGAGATTCCATAAGAGTAATTAAATTCAACATTCTGATATTTTCAAATACCGAGTTAGTATACTTTTATGTGTTAACAGCTCGTATAAACTTTGTGCATAAACATGCTAGAAATGTGGCAATTGTTATAATACACAGCTAAAAGGGTTAATGTTTCTTTTCTTTTCTTTTTTTTTTTTTTTTTTTTTTTTTTTTACTGAGCTAGCTTTTTCACGTACTGAGCTAGAAGCAATTCCAAAAGTACGTCGATCATTATATTTTTAAATTGTCAAAAATGAAATAAAATCTGAAAAGGTACATCAAACGTCATATTAGGAAATTTAAAATGTTATTTAAGAGCTGTACCATATTGTATATTCTACCAAAAAATTAACATCGAATCGTTTTTTTTTAAAGTAACCGACTTGAAAGGGCCATTTCTTTGCAATCACGTTACCATACATTAAACCGAATTTTTTTCTAATTCTTGTGCTCATCTGTAAAAAAGGAATCTTTATTTAATTTTTAGGTTAGAACTCGGTGCCTCTGTCCGTAGTCTCCTAAGAATTCCACCAGTTTGTTATACTGTGAACCTGATGAGAAACCAGACTAAGAGAAGCCACGAATTTATTCCTACGACATACAGTAATATATTTACAAATATTCAATTTTCAACTTTAGTTATTTAATAATAGCAATTGATTGAATACAAGATGTGCAAATTTTGAGGTTATATATATTTTAAGAAGACAGTTTCATTTTTTTTATCACTTAAACCACTTTATCGTTTGCCTCGAAAAAGACTCGCCAATTTGAAAAGCATCGTCAGGCGTCAGCAGCGAAACACGCTTGTTCGGTTTACACGCGGCCTGTATCTTCACTCCCAATCGTCACACGTCGTTTCTTCTTTCCCAATCCCCAGAATGCGGCGAAAATGAAAAGAGAAGAGTTATGGAATAATTGGGTACTCTCTAAGTTCATTTAAACAGTTGGGAAATAAGAATGCATTTTCCGTTCTTTCAGCTGGCTCTCCAATGGGTGGCTTGGCAAATGCGGTCAAGAGCAGGAGACTGACGTTAATTACGGAAGGGGAAAGTAAACGGCTGTGTCAGGGATCATAAGGGGAGATATATTTAAAAAGAAAGTGTTTTTAGGTCTCATTCAGTATCAGTATATCAGAAATAAATGATGCACATGGTATCAGAATGGAGGCAAATTACATAAGATACGAAAAGTTATATTTATTTGTTTATTAACATTTCATTATTACATTGTTTTCGTTCAGGAATTTCCTTCCACCCCCTCTGAGCAATACATACAGGTACATGTAAGTCGGCTGAAAAGCACTGCTATAAACAAATAATCCAACCCAATTCCAGTTGAACAGCGCTTATTAATACTAATTGTTTACGGAAAGCATCTTAGTTTTTAAAAAGCTTCGTATCATCTAACATAAAATTAATTAATTAATCATCTAAATAATGATTTTGTGTTGAATATGGCAAAACATATGAGGGTTAGCTAGGCATGATTTCATGGAGAATTTTCTAAGGAAAATGGGCTCATATTTACATACCTTAAGGAAATCCACGAAAATGCTTACACAAAGTGGTACGTTGCAGTAGGGTTCCTTCAATCGATCTGTTAAATTTGCATCTAATTGTCAAGTGCTCCCATCTGTTAAATTTGCATCTAATTGTCAAGTGCTCAATTTTTTTGGCTAGTTTATACATTCAAAGGAAAATACAAGTTACTCACTGAACTTCGCACGTTAGTCTGAATAACCTTTAAACCCGATGAACAGCATATTTCTGTGACAAGGCGAGCTTTCTGACTGTACAATCTGTTTTACATTTATGGAGCTTGTGCCGAATAAGTTTATTCGTTATTTTATGTAATTTCTGCAATATTTTGTAATTCTTTCATTTTTTTCATTTAAATTTTATTTTTTTAAAGATAATTTCTTTTTATTCACAAATATTTATATTTTATATTTTTATAATAAGTGAAACATTTAATTAGATTCTGATATTTTGTTTTCATAATATAAAGTACGAAACCTTTGTTAAAATTTTCATTGCTCACTGTATTTCAGTGACGGTATTTTAATGTGCTATTTTATTCGCGAGTCCATTCATCCGATTTGAAACTTGGAAATGAATTAACAAATCGATCTTTCCATTCAATTGGTCCTATCGACTTGAATACAGTGAGCCTGAGTAAACGGGAAGTATCTTTCCTAAATATAAAAACCATTATAAGCGCATTTCTAAATAATAATTTTAAAATATAATTTTGACAGCTGTTTGACGCTGCTTTCAAAAGATTTCTTAATTATAAATATAAATATATATACTGAAAATTACGAAGAGAATAACACATACGTATCTGTTATTACGAGAATAAGTATTTCTAATGTATGCAATAGGGTAATTTATTTACTGTATCGATTTATTACTTATTGTAATGGATTGGAGTATTTGAATATGAATTAGATGAATATTTAAGAAAAATATTATGACTGCGAGAATAGGAAAAAAAACATTTTTTGAATATTTACTTTCTTATAGAATGCAGATGAATTCATTTTTACTCAACGAAAATCAAAATTTAGTAGCTAATTAATCTGTCCTGTATCGCAAACTTTAGTTCAGTGATCCGTATTATTGTGCGCTTTTTTTAAAAAAAAAATTTAAATGCTTCAAGAATAATTAGAAAAGGGCATAATTCTCTTCTTACCCTTAAATTTTTCAATAAAAAAAAACTGCATTTTGAGCTATAACCAAGTGAAATAATTTTCTAAATATAATTCAAAGCATGAAAAATAAGGTACATAAACAGTTTGGAAATGGAACTAGCATTGAGATTCTCTTTAAGAAATATGGTGAAGCTTAACAAAAAGTCTACGAAGTGAAGTAATTCCGTAGAATATTTTCTAACTCTTTATGATTAAATTGCACTCAATTATACTTTATAAACGACATGTAAATACTATTTAATGTATATGTGTGGATGTGGGGGGGGGGGCTCACTAGCGGCTGAGCTGTCAAGTCGTTGAACTCTGGCAGGTCAATCCGGGGTTCGAATCCGGATCGACGGGGGTGGCTGTATTGGCGTTTTTGAGGTTTTCCCCACGTGTAACGTGCATAAGAGTCAGTTTTGCTTAGAAAGTTCTCCACGAGGCACCCTTACCCTTAGGCAAATAACCGTTTAATTCTTTGCTATAATCAAACAAACCAGACCAAACAATAGATATATAAATAAGTAGCTTAAAAAACTGCTATATTTTATGTATACTTATCAAGTAGTATTTCAATATATATAATGATTAAAAGAAAGGAAAAGTCGGATCCTATCTGATTGTATATAATGTAATCCCTAACAATTCTTTCTAGGCCCTAACAATTCTTTCTCACTTAAAGTCGTAACCCAAAAAGAGAACAGGTAAAATTAAACTTCAGATACGTATACAATACTGAATCTAATACAAAAAATACAAAATATAAAAATAAATTATATATGTACGAAACCTAACTAACTATTTATATTGATATTACGCAAATATACGTATAGTAATGAACATTGTATAATAAAGATATTTTATACCTTGTTCTATATTTGGTTCCATTTATATATACCTATACATAGATATATATAATTTAATGATTCCATTTAAGGATTATAGTAGTAGTTAATACTACTACATGTAATACACAAAAGTGCATCAATAATGTATTTTTCAGTATTATTTAACTTCATTCTTAAGAATTTTCTGCAGTCTAGTTTGCGTTATTTTATTCATAAGTCTCAAATAAAAACAGTTATTGTTTATATGTCATTAGAAAATTAACCAAAAAGCAGCGACCACAATGTAATTGAGAAACAGTCCTTAGCCGTGAAAAGGTTGAAAGCCATTCGGTTATGACTATTATCTCACATACTCAGCTACTTCGCATACATGGAACATAGCATTTGAAATGTAAAACTCAATATTTACTACAAATTCATTCGTGTAACAAATATCTGTTTTTCTACACCTATGGCTTTAAAAAAATGTTATTTATCTTACAGTTTATCGTTAAGTAATACATTTTGATTGTACAAAATGGCACTCATTCGAAGAATTCAATTCGTATTTTCCTCTGTATAAAACTGAATGTAGAGAAATTAGATGTTTAAACGACCCCCACATTTTGTCAAGAGCAGGAGCAAGATTATCCCCTACTTTTCAGCCCCCCCCCCCGTGAAAAAAGGGGTTCTAAATTTACGACCTGACCGCATATGAGGGTATTTCCTACAATGACGCTATTTAACATCCTTGAGTGTGACAAGTAGACAATCTTTTAAATGGGTCTTGGCAGCTCGTAAAAGGGTAAAGAATGATTTCTAAGGCCAGTTTCAGAGGCAAGACGTTTATGTTTGGAGGTAAAAAAAGAAGCAAACATGTGAGTTTCACAAGACTATGAATTGATTAATATGACTAATGAGTTATATTCGTCCTATCTGGCTACTCAATTTCATTTCTGATAGTCATTGCAATGTATTACTTCATTCATCTAACCCGTCATACGTATTCGTTGTGCTATCATGCAGGGTTGACCACAATTTTGTGCTAACGTTGGCAAGGAAAAGGTACTGGAATTAAAAACAAGCATTAGATTTTTATGTACCTTTGAGTAGTCACTTTCATAGTCACTTTTCTTATGATAGTTTACTATGCTACCACCTTATTTTCATTGATGAAATCATCGCAAAATACTAAAATGAGAAGATAAACGGAAGCAAAATATTTACTCACCAGAGTGAAGTGTTTACGAAGCTTACATTTTCACTTATTTAATTTTTCTATTTACATTGTAGATCATTTAGTTATTTAATATAATAACTACATGTAGTTTTACACACGAAAAACGCTGGAAATATTTATTGATTTAGTAGAATTTTTATAAATTAATTAACTCTTAAGAAATTACAAAATTCCTATCTGACGAGCGTTTTAATTTTTCCTTTACGAAAAGGAGATAGCATCAAAGTAGTTGTAAATAACTGATTCCTCGTTCTATGCTTTGCGATTGTCATTGAACAATTATAAATGACGTATAGTTGACTCGCCATTTATAATTGTCTCAATAACAATGGCAAAGCAAAGAATTTCTCAGGGCCAAACGGTAAAGTGGTATTGCTATTGGGAATACTTTTTAAGTTGGTGCAGATAAATTAGCAAAATAACAACAGAGCTTTAATTAATATTGTTAAACTATGGAACATTTGTTCTGGGGTAGGATAGTTTCCTAAAAAGACGTGAATTTTTTACCTTTGGCCAGTGCTTCTACAATCCTCAATAGATGCCATTTTCTACCAAGTTTTTCATAGCTATTTTTTTAATGCGACTTTAATGAGTTGAGTTGAGTTGAGAGCAGAATCTGGACACCCGTGCGGCTTACTAAGACTATTCGGGTCTAGTCCAGGTTCCGCAACTATCCGGGGCAACACCTCATGGGGCCTATAAGGGCATACATTGGTCCTGTATACATGCTTACATAGTTCATAATATATGCTTACATAGTTACATAGTTCATAGTACATGCTTATATACAAGTAGTTCATAATACATAGATCTTTCATAATACTTGCTTACATAGTTCATACATATACATGCTTACATACGTAGTTCATACATATACATGCTTACATAGTACATAATATATTGAGCCTGTTACATAATACATACATATAGTTCATAATAATTTTCATTGGCCATAGTACATACATGTTTCAATGCGACTTTAATGAGACAGACTAAATCTCTTTGTAATATAAAACAATATAAAGCAAAATTTATTGGCGAACAATTTTTTATATATAAGACGACCCGATGGCGCAGTGGTTAGTGCATCGCGCAGCATCACCACAGGTCCGGGGTTCTATTCCCGGGCTGGGCAAGGTTGACTCAGCCTTTCATCCCTTGAGAGGATCGATGAAATGAGTACCCAGTTCGCTTGGGGTCCTGCGACAAGCTGATACCTTGTCCAGGCAATATGCACAAGCACCACGGGGCCCACGGTCTAGAAAGCAGATATCAGGGCACTGCCGGCCATGGTTCTCTGAGGGCTGTTTGTGCCACCGAGTTAAGTTCACTTTAGTTTTAAGACGGAAATCTTTTGTATCTAGCAATGTATATATAGAAACGCTCCTTACTTTACGAACGTGTTAGTTCAGAATGATCGTTCATACTATGAATTTGTTTGCAAAATGTAACTAAATTAATCTCTTGCTTTCCTGTCCTGATCTTCGTGGGATAACAGATATAAATAATATTACATAAACAGTTTAAAATAGTAAAGGAAATACACAATGCGTTTTAAATTTTATATACAGTATATTATAAATAAAAAAAATACAAATAAATAGAGTTACTTTTCTGTACAATGTGTACAGTGGACTCTATGAACGTGCACATAAAGAAGGAAAGCTTCCATAAACGTAATCTAAACCAGGTTGACTATTGCACCGCTAAATCGTAGAACAAATTCTCTTCGCCAAGTCATCAGGTGTGCAGGAACTAAGCTCAGATTTTCGTAGATGTTTTTACTCAAATTAAATAATCCATTATTTAATGGACTTGGGCGCATCACTGATTTAATTTACATCGATACGGAGGGGGGGGGAATGGTCTCATAGATGTTTGAACTTTTCACCAACACAGTCTTTGACCTTCAACAACTTTGACAACTGTTATAAATATTTTAGACTTTCCAGAAGCTCGTTAAGCGTTATTTTCTATTCTACTTCAAAAAAATTTCACTATTTGAGTATATGTTTGTTGGTATCTACGAGAACCGGTTAAAGTGAAAATTCGAAATGTGAGGAACTTCTGTATTTCTTTTAAGTTTTAAGAGAAATCAAAAATTTATTTCTGATAGAAAGTTTCATCAGACAGTTGGCCATACCTTTTTCAGTAATGTATCTGTATAAAAATACGTCATTATCTACAGAGAACTTGATAAATAAGAACTGCCCTAGGCTCTATATAAAGCAATATCTCGACTACATAAAGAGGTACAATAAAACTATATTATGTCACACAGATGCATCTATTCACAAAAAAACGTTAATGATTCGTAGCCTGTCTACTTTGAATTATAATTCAAATTCTTTATGAGAAAATTCTGCATTCAGTTTAGTTTTTTGTCTTTATTTTAGAAGAAATTACAGAAAAAATTGTGCAATGCAAGGGAGAGCGCTCAATAGGTGTTAAGTTTTCACCTATACTCGATTATGATAAATATCTAAAATTATTTCATGTCCTGTAATACATTAGATTTTAAATTATCATTTAGTTATGCTAATAGTCGGAAAATGCATTTAAGTCGCAACTTATACTATAATCTATAATAAATAATACTATAATCTGCAAAAGTTTCAAAACCACTGAAGTATGAAATTACTTTAATTAATAAAAGACATAGTTAAAGCGGTCTCTTTCTATAAATTTCCTACATTTTCAAATACTTTACAAAAAAAAATGTAATATTATCTTCAAAATTTTTTTATTTGTATTCCATAAGTTA
The DNA here is from genome assembly GCF_044657685.1 of Stegodyphus dumicola. Lineage (NCBI taxonomy): Eukaryota > Metazoa > Arthropoda > Arachnida > Araneae > Eresidae > Stegodyphus > Stegodyphus dumicola. Next base: position 105,701,123 of record NC_140771.1, read on the forward strand.
AACTTTATATCCATAGTATTTCAATGCAGCTTCTTCTGAAGTAATGAAACTTCTTCTTATTTACTACTTAAATATAATATAAGTGATGCATTAAAAGAAAAACAAATTTCTTCAGTTGTTAAAAATGACCAACGACAATAAAGGTTGAATAAACGTTTAATTTAAAAGCTATTCTATTGCTTTAATCCCACGTTAAAAACTTTTTTTCAGCTCTTTTCTTTCCTAAAATCTATTTGTATGCAGAAGATATTATTTACGGTCCTGAATATGCTGCCATACAAGCTTCAGTTCATTCTCCATATAGCTATGCGAATCCTTTCATTGCAGGATTTGAGTTGAAGATTGGGAAGTTTTACACTTTCAGAGTGAAGCAGGTGAAACATTTCATATATATTTCTGTATATTATTTTATTACCCTGAAGTTCAGTTTTATAAATGATTCAATAAAAATCGATCGATTAATCCAAAAAAATATAAGAATAATTGAAAAAGAAAAAAAAATTAAATTGTAGATACAGGCATAAAAAGAATGCAAAAAATAAGAATACAAACATTAAAATTTCAGAGTTTGTTTCTTATTCATGTCTGATCACTAACAGACTGACTCTGACATTCTGCTAAAGCTTTTAAATCTACCGAACAAGAGTGCCAACTAAGAAAATGCTTTTCTAATAAACAACAGACAGACAACAAACAGAATGTATATGTAGTAATTTCTTCACAACTTTCTCTTTTATTCTTGAAACTGATCGTTTTCTGCCTCATATTTCTCCAATGTACTTATGGAAATAAATAAATAAAATACTCATCTCACAACATGAGAAAAGTTCACTGCATTTCAAGAAAATATATGAACCCGAATCACGCATGTCAATTTGTCCTCGTGGACAGACTAAGCATAGCTCAACTAGAATTTTTTGGTTAGAATTTCTTTGATCACACAATTTAATCGATGTTGACAAAGACTGATATCAATAATAAGAATTTGGGAAGAAAACGAATGATCTTCCCTTACCAATTTTTTGTCGTTATTTAATATTTTTCTGGCACTCCAAATAGACAGGTAGGCCAACTCAACAGAGCTTTGTCCCAGAATATCTTGAAGAATGAAAATCTGGAGTCTCAGATCTCTTTTCTCTTGCCCATAATTTCTCTGCAGGACCTTATAAATTGATAGATTTTAAATATTAACATACTACAAAAACGCTATATAGTTACAATACTTATGCCTCCTCAGAAATTCGAACCCAAGCCTAATGACTTTGTAGCTGATATTACTACGCATTAGACTATCTCAAATAGCATAAAAAGGAGGTCTTCTTTATTTCTCAATCTAGCGTTTTCCGAAGCAATTTTGCACTGTCCGTGAATACATTTCCCATAACTAATTAATATTATTATGACAAGAATTTTAAGAAAAATTTAGAGATTTTTAATGATCTGGAATATAATATGCATATTATTTTCATTACCATTAAAAACGAAAGTGAGGAATGTCGTATAAAAATTTCTAAATGGAACTAATTGATTTACATTGTTATACAAGTCTTATTCAAAATAAGAAGATACAGATTTGATTAAATTTCGTTTGCGTTTATCAGAAGATATTAACTTTGTATTCCTTATTTTAATAAAAATATTTATTTCTTTACTATTTACAAAAGTTTAAAGACAAATATCTTGAGTTACAAGTTTTTGCAATAAGAATACTCCGCTTTGTTTGGGAGGACATTTCTATATGAATAGTTTTTTGCACTAACTGAAAATTAGTAAATATGAGGGGAAAGGTAGATTGGCCAATGATCATCTACACTTCGTAGCAAAAATAGTTTTTCAATTTTTTCTCCAAGGTTACAAACTTTATCAAAATCGAAAAACTATCAGGTAAGAACTAAAGATGTTTATAATTATTTAGTATGGAAATAGTATTTTATACTATTTATTTTTCAATACTATTTTAATAATATGGAAATATACGCATTTTTTAGCATGCATCGAAGAAAAATTTAGTAAATGAAAGAAAGAAAAGATATTGCCATTATTTATTTATAAGTTTTGCCCTACTTGGAAAATTTTCATAATTTATTTGTTTTCAGCTTAAGTAAATTATCTGTTATTTAGTCGAACATATTAGAATTATTTGAAGTAAATGTCATTCTGAAAATTTAGTATTTAGCTCTCAACACAATCCAATTACAATGTGTAAGCAACAAAAATTTCTTGCAGGTACCAACCTTTAGATTTCAGGCACAAAATCTATATAAATTTCAATTTTTTCATTTGCATCATTATTACTACTTTTTATGTATGATTTGATAAATATTTATTAAGTAAAATTTTTAATTTAGAAAAAAATTTAATCTAATTAAACAAAAAAATATGTCCTGTGGGCTTTTTTACTTCCTTGTATGAAGTAAAGGAAGTATTGTAATCACAAAAAATTCCGAGTATCATGTTTCAACGAAAACGTCCATTTTTACCACTACCGAATGCAAATTAACAATATTTTTGAGTGAATCTGCACCGTAAGGACAGAAAAAAAAACTCTTTTTCCAGAAACGAATTATAAAACTGATTTAAAATTAATTCAGAAGAGAGTTTTTCGTGGCGTCCGTACGTTACGTATGTATGTATCTCGCATAACTCAAAAATGAGTAGTCTCAGAACGTTGAAATTTTGTATATAGAATTACTATAGCATGTAATTGTGTACCTTTTATTTTGGTTGCAATCGCAGCACCAAAGGTATACAAATATATATATTATATACATATATGTACATATATGTACCCACTCTGCTACTCAGCTCAGTGAGCTCATTTTTTTTATTCATATATTTTGGTAAATTGTAAATTGGGCGTTTTTTGCTTTAAAAATTATTGAATAATGTTATTCTTATCTTCCAGTTAAGGTTTTTATGACTTTAATCAATCTGCATGAAATAGTTGTATAATTATCATCAATTTTAAAAGTTGTTCAAGTGCGTCTAAGCCTAATTTTCTTTTGGCATAGCAGCCATGTTGGTTTACATTTGAAACTTAGCAGAATAGTGAATTAAGTTTTTCTGCACCTTTAGTGTCTTTTTGCCGAGTGGGAGCAAAAGGAAACTTAGTTTCATGCACCAAAAAACATGTCTTCTTACCTGCTGGCCGAATTGCTTGTTTTTGCGTAGCAACTCTAATTTCAATTGTAAAAATTATTTTTTCAATTGTTTTAACTGTATTTGGTGTTTTATGTTTTTCTAGATCTTCCAACTTTTAATAAAAATATTCTGAGTTTTTATGTACTTTTGCCTTGCCGAGAAGTGAGAACTGAATTAATTGAATGAGAAATATATCCCTAGTGAAATTCGAGAAGATAAGTTTTAAACGAAATGCAGGAAAATTGCGTATCATTTAGCATTCCGTACATGGAATCTGATGTAGTGTACACATCAGATTTTTTAAGTTATGCATTCAGGCCTCATTTAGTTTGAGTTTGAAACCACTTGTACAAAATACAGATTTCATTAACAATTATTAACTTAGGTGGTGGTGGTGTATTTAATTATGGCAAAGCACACTAGGGCTATCTGCCTAAAGGAAGGGATGCCTTCGTGGAGGACTTTCTAAGGGAAACTGGCTCGTATACACGTTACACATGGAGAAAACCACGAAAACGCCCATGCAGCCAGCCCGTTCGCGGGATTCGAACCTCGGACCGAACTACCAGTGTTCAGCGACTTTACCGCTCGGCCGCTGGTGGGCTATTAACTTAGGAGTTTTTTTTTAATGGGTTTCTTATATAAAATTTTAAAAATTAAATATTTAGAAAAGAATTTAAGAAAAAGTATTAGTTCCTATTTTACTTTTGAAAATACATGGTTTTGTAAATCATCTAGAACTGTATACTATATAGTATATTACATTACTATGTAGTAGTTGTAAGAAAGTACAGTAACTTTATAAATACCCGCAAAGTACAACCTTAGTCTTTTTTCAGAAAACTTCAACGAATTTTTAAGAAGTTTGATAAACATCTCACTTCTTCCTCTTTCTTTAACTCGCAAATTTCAAAATAAAAAGAAAAAGGGAAATAAAATGAAAATCTGAATTTTTAATTTTATAGCCTTAAATGACTGAATCTTATCGAAATAAACATTAATATATTATGATGAAAAGAAATCAGTTTTTTTTTTTTTTTTTTTTTTTAAGAAATCTGTTTTTACTTCCTTGTACAAAGTAAAGGAAGTATTGCAATCGCGAAAAATTCATCGAAATATCCATTTTGACTGCTCTTGAATTCATTTGAACTATATTTTTGGGGATATCTATACGTACGGACATAATGAAGGACTCTTTTTCCTAAAACGCATTGTAAAATGGTTTTGAAATTAGTTCAGAAGAGATTTTTTCGTGACGACTGTACATACGTACGTATGTGTCTCGCATAACTGAAAAGAGTAGCCGCAAAACGTTCAAATTTCGTACACCGGCCTGCTATAGCATGCAGTTGTACACCTCCCTTTTTTATTGTAATCGATCGCACAAAAAATATGTATATATACCTACTGTGTTCCTCGGCTCGGTGAGCTCAGATTTTATTCTTATATGTTAGTAAATTGTGCATTTTTTTGCTTTAAAAGTGATTGAATTATGCTATTCTTATGTACCGGTTAAGATTTTTATGCCTTTAGTTAATCTGCATGCAACAGTTGTAGAATTATCAACAATTTAAAAGTTGTTTAAAGGCCACTGTAAATTGTTTACATTTGGAATTCTTTAGTAGCATAGTGAATTAAGTCACTTTCTGCACCAACTTCAGTGTATTTTTGCCGAATGGTACCAAAACTAAACTTTGAGTTTTGTGCACAGAAAAATCTGTCTTCTTGTCCATCATGTGGTGTCAACATCAATATTTTTATTTATTTATTTATTTTTATTTTTATTTTTATTTATTTTTTACAGCTCTAAATAGTATAGTGTCTTTTAATTAAAAATAGCTTTCTTTTAATGTATTATTCTTAATCTTCTTAATCTGCATTTTGATTTCATTTCTTTATCATGTCTGCGGCTTTTAAAATGTCCTTATGTTTGCTCTTTGAATTCGAATTTACTACTTTTTTCTTCATATTGGAATCCTTAAGGTTGAAAAGAATTTACTTCCATGGCCATATAAGACGAATTGTTTTAATTATTTGGAAAAGATAAAGCAGAATGGAAAGCCTGGACCAGCAAACCAGAAGGTGAGCTCATAAACAATAGCTTTATGAAAACTTTTCTATCATCACTTTGTTTTTAACTATTTAACCATTTTTAACTATTTAACCATAACTAATAATAGCATAATTACTGATCTGCGATGGCACTGTATGTTTCAGTCCTTTCGCAACTTTTATTTTCAATTTAAAAAAATATATCATCCTTTTCATACAAAACAAATAACATTTATTTTTTAAAAAATAATTATCAGTACCAAATAGATTGTATTTTCTCTCAGTCCTTTAATTGGTAATATTTACATGCACAATTTTCAGGGGGAGGGGGAATTGCTTTCTCTCGTTTGGTTGATTATGAGACCTTTGGCATGTAGTATCTCATGATTAAGATATGATTTAACTATATTAGTTAAATCCGTGCTTCTTAATCAGATATTCTAAAATGTTTTCATGATAACACGTAAGCGATATTCCCCAAAAACGTATATTATATATATGAGTATATGATAAACTATATTCCCCAAAAATGTTATAAACTTTCCAAGAATTAAAATCTGGTAGAGATTTGCTGTATACCGACAGCCCGAAAAGCTCCGAAATAGTATGAATGAAAATTTAATGCTTCAGGTGGTCTACACAGTCTCCTCCCACTTGAGTACAACGCACAGAAATTAATTAGACGCCCAGAAATTACTCAACTTGCGTGCCACCGTGGCTTGAATGTCTCTTACGTCATCATAGTGTTGACACTTCATGTGAAATTTGATTTTCGGAAATAAAAAAGTGTCATTCGGGGCCCAATTTGCTGAATATGAATTATGGTTAGAAGTGGCGCATGTTTTTTGCTTGAAACTGCACCATAACTCCAGCCGTGTGAGCGAACGGGGTATTGTACAGCAAGATGAAATTTCTATTCTTCCATCGATGCGGGCGAACTCTCTGAGTCCTCTTGCACGACCGATCCATGACACAGATAAAACTGGGAATTGCATTTTAAATTTTATTTCAGTTATGACTATATGCTAGGAAGAAAAATTTCTGAGCTTTTCGGACAGACAGTTATTTGAACTAATGTATAATACTGCATTTGTAGTATATTCAATTTAATCACTTCTATTTGGAATTTTCTAGTCTTATGTTTTAGTTTCTTCAGATGACCGTTTTTTTTATGAACTAAGGTAAACAAAGATCTAAATTTGGATATAGCACATTAATGTTTAATATGTCACATTATCTTTTTATAATTTTTTTCCAGGAATGTGTAGAGAACTGCAAAGTAAACTTAAGTTTGAAAATGCTTGGATGCGTTTTAAGGTCTATATGGTATCCCCATAATTACAGAAGATGTGAGCCACGTAAGTTTTAATAACTACTTTATCATAGCTAAGCGTGATTTGGTTTCTATCTATATCACGTTTAAGAGTCTGAACGTTTCATAGTCATAAAAATGTTTCAGTCCTAGTTAACGATCCCAATTCCAGTCCTTCTTTACCCTTTAGCTTTTGATGATATTTTGTCCTAATTGTTTTCATTTTTTATCAATAGATGGCGCCAGTAGCTTTCCTTCTTGCCTCTTGTTAGCATTTGAATGCATGCTTCTCTTTCATGATTTGCACTTCTGCAGCTGAAGAAGGGGTTTTATATTTAAATCTTCAAAGCTAGTCCTTCAAACTTATGAATATTACTCTGATTCTTGTTTCCTGAACTTCTCCAATAATGCTTAAGTATCTTAGGTTTAAAAATACAAGGAAACTGAAAATAGCTACTAAAGACAAAAGATTTAAAACATTTTACATTAAGTTATTTACCAAAAGCAATATCTATAAAATTTGATATCTATAATCCGCGTCTTGAATTTCTATGCTCGTTGTTTTGAAGGCAAAAGGTATCATCTTTTTGAATTCCACTTTCCTATCTCATTTAAGTGTTCAGTAGCAATTTTTTATATCCTAATATTACGATTAAAATTTGCCAATGTTGTAAGAATAGAAAAATACTTCTCGACAGACCGCTTTGAAAAATGGGACATAGCCAATCCATCACAGTCAGATAAAAATGGGGATTGCATTCCAAGTTTTATCCCTGTTATGATTATATGCCAGGAAGAAAAATTCGTCTCGGAAATTTCTGGACAGAACGTTATTTGAACTAATGTCTCATTACTTCCCATGATCATCGCATACTTCCTATTTCACCTCATTTTTCAAGTAAAGTACTATATAACAAACCATTAACCTAAGAATATATATATTTCAAATTTAAATTTAGATTATCCTTCTCAATTCACCTTTATTCAATGCTTATTCTTTTATTTAAATCTCAAAATCCGGTATACATTGTCCGTTGTCTAATTTTATTTTAAAAGGACGTTAACTCATTTTTCTATAACCTTTGTTTATTAACCTCATTCGGGTATGGATCTATTGCACTGATTTAACCTAAACTATGATTAATATGAGTCTCGTAACTACGATGAGGAACATTAGGCAACACTGGTCCCAGTATTCTGAAACTGAAAAATTCCCTTAGTTTTATCTACTGAAAAAACTTAAGAGAGGAACTGAGTATTTTGAGTTTATGAACATTTTTGTTACTTAGAATCTGTTCGATAAATCTTTTCGAATGATAAAGCGCTATGCATAAAAACTGCGAACTCCAGATTTTGCTCTTATCAGTCCTATTCACAGGAACTCCAGTGCAATGTAAGAAAATAGCGAACTTATATCTTATTATTATTATTGACCAAGCAACAGAAAATAACTTTTGAAAACCTCAGAAAATAACTTTTCTCTAATAAATACTTGCGAAGCTCGTGAAATTTAATATTTTGAGAACTTATGTATGTAATTATTGTCATCACTAAACAAGTAATATATATTATTACAAGTACAGTAAAACATCGCTTAAACAACCACCCACATTTCTATATCACTTTGGTCTTCAATGAAGATAGTCGCATCAGAAAGTTGATGTCAGTACCAGTATTCATTTATGTTCTAAAAAATACTGATTACTTTCACTAGAAGTGATCAGCATAAAAGCTTTAACTGTACTTGCAGAATGCTGTTGCATTTGAAGCAGGTTTACCAAGCAGATGTAACACTAATAAATAAATCATCTTGAGCCTGAAAATTTAATATATTACCTAAGTTCACTGAGAGTTATGAATGAGTAATGTAGTATGCTGTTACAATCTATAATCAATAATGTTCCCGCTGATTTTTAGCAACTAACTGAGAAAGAACATATTATAATTAACTTAGAATTCCTACATTATGACGTACTTCTTAATTTGGTATTTTTAGTCAGTGCGTTCTGCCCATTGAATAATATTTAATCAATGTGACACAAATGAAAACTACATCTCTGGAGTTCGAAAATTTTTGGAAAGTATTCCCACGTCTTTCCGAAAGTTGTTGGGAGACTGAAAGATTGAAACTCGGAACAGATCAGAAAAGTAAGAGAAACGACAGAGCTTCAAATTTCAACTGATGTTCAATTCTGACATTATAGTGGTGAAAGATGTGGCTTTCATTTCTGATTAATACTTGGGATGCTTAATTTACAAAATTTAATGACGACATCTAATTCATGGCATCGCACTGACAGCTGTGCCAAATAGAAACCTGCGATGCATTAATTCTGTAGAACATGAAATCTTTTCAAGGGGAATATTGAGTTCTGCAGAATCAAAAAGCTTATACTTGTCTAACTTCCATCCTAAGCTACGCCTCGGTATTCTTTTGAAAAATGAATCACTTACATTCCCCAAGAGCAGTGAAAAATATACTCCAAAATGCCCCAAGATTTATTGTTTCCTTAAATCCTTTATAAATTCATTTACTCATCCCTTTATTTCCGCCATTCCATAGAATTGATTTTACATAGAAACTGACTAAATCTTTCAACAGATTTATATAGGACTTCAGGGATTCAATCTGTTTTTTCCTACGATCATTCCTAAGATTCAACGGCCGGTCGCTACACGAGCATCTTCAACATTCAGATTCCATGATCCGAATCTGAAGCATTTTCGAGCCGTTCAGTTATAATGTTGCGAGGCCCCAACTTGTCAGCAACAGTAGTAGTGACTGCTATGAACTGTAAATTACACAAACTCGTAAGAAGGGTTTAAATCCCTATTTATTCCACTTTAGAAATCACAGCTGCGTTCACTTGACGCTCACAAACTACGCCAACCCGTCGGTTTAACAAAATAGAAAAAGTGCAACTAAAAATAAATGACAGGATGCATAAATAACGAGATCACTACCTACGAGGCTCTATAATCGTAACTAACTTAACCGCGTTCTAAGATACAGCTGAGATTCAGCAAACTTACTGATTAAGAAGTTGAAAGATTCAACGAACTGCCGAAATAGGCACACAGGCCGAAACGCGCGTTTTTTTAATTTCTACCTAGCAACCTTCGCGCTCACGATTCAAGAAGCACACTTACAATCTCGTTTCCCTTCTATTTAAACTCAATTTACTTCTGCTAAAATTTGAATACTCTGCGCGTTCTACTACAATATACATACTCTGGCATTGGCAATTCTAGGGGAAAGTAAAGGATTGACAGGAAAGATAGCTTTAACTTAAAATAAATGTTAGTTAAAATAAATATAAACCCTACACAGTCATTGATGATTTAGTAGAAGTAATTTCTAATATATATTAGAATATCAGAAGTAATTTCTAGCAGTCTCTTTTCTTTTGCTTGTATAGGAAATGAAAGAGATTTGTTGTCTTATTATCATAAAAACTGCTCGCAGCGATGTCAACCTGCCTGTTCGTAAGTTAAATTTATTATTATATTTTTTTCAGTTCAGATATATATATAGATAGATAGATAGATATACTGATTGATAGATACAAATACATATATTAAAAATAGAGGAATGTTTCTGTTAAAGTACCATTTGTAAAATTCGAGAAGGAAGATGTTCAAAGAATAAAAAAAAATGCAGAATTTGGGAAAGGAATCTACTTGTTTTTAACAGATTACAAACAGCAATTCAATAGGTAAAGAAAGCGAGAAATCCAAGACCATCTTACATAAAGAGAAAATAAAGTATCAAATTAATTTTGACTTCATAGAAAAAAATATATTTTAAAGCAAATTAATAAAAATGAAATTATTTTTAATATTATTATTTTTCAATTTATACTTTAACATTTAACTCCTTCCTTTACACAGTTAATAACTGTGTAAAGACAGTTATTTAACTGTTAACTTATCAGGTTCAATGTTTCTTCTTACCTTCTTCGGAAACATACAATGACCTGACTAGAACAGAGAGCTTACTAAAGCTATGTTCACTAATTGTAGTAAGTAGACAGGATACAGACGAAGGGTATACAAAACCCTTTATTTTTTTCTTTATATACAATGACTTCCGTACTTCGGAATACAATGACCCTCCACTCGGGGTCTAACTTAAAAGATATCAAAATAAAACTAAACTCTAATTTAACTTTAGAATAAGATTGGCCTTATAATAACAGGAAGCGTATGTAGCACAGAGACTGTGAACACTACAATACGTTTAATTTATCAAGAGGATTAAAACCTCTGGCCTGGAAGGCAAAGTAGCAACTGCGTAACTTCTAAGGTAAGCGGCCTGCTTCGAACTCACGGCTTCCTCTCTTCTGCTTGGCAAAAAGGCCACACTTAAATACTTGGCGTTCGCCAGACAACTTTGCATAAACTCCTTCACGCTTATAATTCTGGCCGGAAGTAGAAAATAAGAAGTGATAGTAAAGATTTAAAATAAAATAAACGTTAGTAAAACTTAAGATCCTTACAAACTGTGTTTAACTATTAACTGTGTTATTTAACAGTTATTTTAACTGTGTTTTACACAGTTATTTTATTTTTAACTCCTTCCTTTACACAGTTAACTACCATATTCTACACACCATTAACTATTATTTTTTACATACACTTAATTACCATAATCAAGACATGCTGCCAAATATATCGCCCGGTAGGCAAGTATACGATTCACTTCGTTAGACCAAGTTCTACAGATCTGATCTCATGCTGTGTTGCCTGAGTAAGTTTTCCTGCGGAAATTAGAAGCGTAGTATATGAAAGTTAGCGGCTGAGCTTGATATGTTGTTTCAAGAAGTCAGATACAGCAGTTCCGACCCAGCTTTAAACTCAGCATACCGTAGTTAATAATTAATTACAATCTTACTACTAAAGCAGGTCATCTCAATTTTTAAAATTTTGTATAACAAGAAGTCAACATTTTATTTTGCTCCAGGAATGGGCTAATCTGGTTAATGTTGAATTTAAAAGTGTGTATTATATTAACATTTCAACATTTTCAAAAGAAGATTTTCTAAAGTAGTGAGGTAGCGTTTGTTATTAACCGTTAGGTGATAAGGTTAGTTTTAAATTGTTTCGCACTTCAGAAGTTTCAACTAGACTAAAGCAAAAAAAAAAAAAAAAAAAAAAATCTGAAAGTTGTAAGAACTACTTGCTTATATTTTAAGTGATAAATGTACGTATAGTAAGTTCGTTTAGGAACTACACAGGAGAAGGGTTAAAAGTACCCTTTATTAAACTCTTTAAAATTCACAATGCGCCAACTTGACGTTAGCACACGCCTCACTCGGGCGGTAACTGAAATAACAAGAACTAAACTAAAAATTCGAAAATATTAACAAGTAGTAGAAATTAAGCTACAGAGTTCAGAAAACTCCTATTATTTAAAACTTCATCGAAAACTAGTGGCAGCAAAGTAAAAGCGGTTATGCCACGTAAACCTGAAATAGATGCAGAGATAGAAGCTCAAGCTACAGAGGTGATGGCGAATGCTTAAAACTCTCTCACTTTCCTTCTAGAACTCGGTATTTAAACTGTTTCTTATCAAGGTAGAATTTGCATTACTTCAGGGGCGCTACCAAATTTAAATATTCTGGCATTGACAATTAGGGCAATGAAGGCTTATAGGAAAGAATATTAAATGAAATTAAATTGGTTATTTAAAATAAATACAAATCCCTAAAAAGTAAAAATTTATGCTCACAACCTGATTACCTAATTGTTTTGCATTATCTCGTTCTGAGCATTTCTTATCACTTCTCTATCACTCATCACAGGCAAAAGCACATATGGACAATATTAAATAATATAAATGACTCGTATAAGAATAACTCATATTAAGAATCTTTAAACTGATGCTTTAACTGCTGCACTCGTTTTAAAATTTATCAATGAACTTTAAATAATAGTAAAATTAATCTAACTCTTTAATATTTCACAAAATTTGTTGTGAATGAAGTATGTTTATTTATTCCGAAATAAAAATAACGATTTATCTCAGAGTATGAATTCTGGAATTTCGAAATTAAACTGAGAGCAGTTCTATTAAATTTTCCAAAACCAAATAATTCAAAGAAATCTGCAAAATCAATTTGAGTATCTAAAAGATCCTAGACATTAAGCAACACGTCTGCGTAAAATCTGAATTTTTAAGATCTTGATCTCTTTAAAACAGAAAACCAATATGATGAAAATGCCCGTACGGTATATAAAACTTGCCTAAAGCAATAATTTTTTTTTTTTCCTCTACAAGAGTTATAACAGATTCGTTTAAAAACAATGGTATGTCCAATGGTATGTCTTTGCAGAATCAAAAAGTTAAGCTGAATGCGCTTCAGTGTAAAAATACCCTAGGCACTGTGTTGTTTTTTATATATGTTGGGTATGTGCTCGGTGATGATTACCAAGATGTACACAAACATCGTTTATTCTACATTGCTCATCTACTATTCTATATTACAGTTATGATTAAAGATAATAATAGATACAGTTACAGTTACATATATAACATCTCCCTTTTTTATCAAAAATAATAATAATAGTAAAATTAAACATATTCTTTTAAATAATAAGGTTTCTTAACAGTCCTACCATATCGAGTAACTTAGTTATGTCCATTTGAAAAATTTGATGAAACCTCTATACCTCTTTCACTATTTGGTGACACAACACTTCTGTTAGGTTTTGAAGGACTTAAGGCACATCTAAATTTGTAGTGCTCCTGCTATTCTCAGGCATCTCGGGTTCATCTATAACTTCATTCTCATAGTTGTTTTGTATTCCAAACTCTTTCTGATTAGTTCCTTTAAGAAGGTCTCTTCTGTTCCTTTCTACAGTTCTTCCATCTGTTCTTATAATCCTATATGAACGTGGTCTTTCTGCTTTTTCTATAATTTTCCCTCTTTCATTTAGTTTTTTCCCTTTCTCTTTTATGTAAACATAATCTCCTATTTTCAGTGGTTTTAACGGTCTTGCATTCCTATCATAATAACTTTTTGTACGGTTTGCCTCTTCAGTAAATGTTGTTTATGGTCTTCATATCGTTTAGCTTTGACGAAATTCTCTTTTATAGGCATCAATCCATTCACTTTTCTTCCAAAAATCAATTCTGAAGGTGACTTAATTTCATTTGAAATAGAATTACGATATTCCAGTAATACTGAATATGGATCCTTGTTGTCAACTACAGCAAACATTCGCTTGACAGTTTGAATATGTCTTTCAACCATTCCATTAGATTGTGGGTAATTTGGACTTGAAGTTCTGGTTTCAAAATTCCATCTTCTTGCAAAGTCTTTAAATTTTCTGCAATTATATTGTGGACCATTATCCGAATATACTATTTTCGGAATACCATGGCTTGCAAAAATTGATTTCAATTGCTTTATCACTGCTACACTTGACAAATCTTCCAAATGTCCAATTTCAACATATATTTGCTAAAATAATCTATAACTATTAGATAATCCTTTCTTTGAAAGTAAAAGAGATCTGTTCCCAATACTTCCCATGGACCATTAGGTATTTCTTTAGATATCATTGGTTCTTTAGTATTAGCTTTTTGTAAACTTAAACATGTTGGACAATTCAGTACCAAATCTTCAATTTCTTTCGACATTCCTGGCCAATATAATATTTCTCTTGCTTTGATCTTGCATTTTACTACTCCTAAATAACCATAATGAATTCTGCTTAACATATCTTTTCGTAAACTTCTTGGTACAACAACACAGGAATTTTTAAATATTAATCCATTTGCTTCTGATAGTTCTTCTCTAAAGTTAAAATATGGTTTTGCCAGTTCTGGAACCATACATTTTTCATCTGGCCAACTAGTTTTAATTAGTTTTCTTAAAACTTGTAGTTCTTCATCTTTATCTGTTTCCAGTTGAAAAACTTCCATTTTATCTTTAGACATTGGTATACATTCTACAACCAATCAAACATGAGTTTCTAGTATGTCTCCTTCAAAGAAATCAGATCCTTTATCAGTGAATGATCTTGGTAATGCATCCGCTATAAAAAGTTCTTTTCCTGGTTTATATTTTATCTCAAACTGATATGGCTGTAATCTTATACGCATTCTTTGTAATCTTATAAGACATTTATTTAATGGCTTTTTGAAAATTGATTCCAGTGGCTCATGATCACTTTTCCACAGTAATGTATTTTCCAAATATATACTGGTGAAATTTCTCACACGCAAATACAATAGCTAAAGTTTTCTTTTCAATTTGAGCATAACTCTTCTGTGTATTTGTTAATGCCTTAGATGCATATGCTACTGGTAAATTATTCTACAGTAAGACTGCTCCTAGTCCTTCTTGAGATGCATCTACAGATAAAACTACTGGCATCTTTATATCATAATACTGTAAAACTGGTTTATTTACTAAGACATCTTTTAGTCTTCTAAATGCTTTTTCATGTGTTGCATTCCAGTTCCAGATAACTTGTTTTTCAACAAATCTCTTAAACATGATGTCAATTCTGATACATTAGGTATAAATCTAAAAACATATGTAATCATTCCTAGAAAAGTTTCTAATTCTTTCACATTTTTTGGTGGTTTTTATATCTAGAAAAGCCTTAATTTTGTCTTCATCTCGTTTTAAACCATCTTTAGAAAATATATGTCCCATATATTTCACTTCATTCAGCCCAAATTTACATTTATTTGAATTAAATTTAACATTATTTTATCTGGCTCTGTCCAACAACTTCCTTTAATCTTGAATCATGTTCTTTTTTATCTTTACCCAAAACTAATAAGTCGTCTATATATATTTGAACTCCTTCTAAATCACTGAAAATTTCAGAAAACTTCTGTGGAAAACTTCTGGTGAGGATCTCAGTCCATATGGCAACCTCAAAAAACAATATCTACCAAACGGAGTGTTAAATGTAGTAAATTAACACCTTGAATCTGACAATTTACTTTGCCAAAATGCTTTGTTGGCCTCTAAAATACTAAAAACCTTTGCATTTGTCATTTGAGATGAAATTTCTTCAAAGGCTTGTATGTAATAATGTTCTCTCAGTATATTTTGGTTAAGGTGCTGAGGATCTAAACATACTCTTAAATTACCATCCTTTTTCCTTACTACCACTAATGAATTCCCGAATTCCGTTGGTTGGTTGACTTTCTTTATAATACCATCTTTTTCTATTCTTGATAATTCCTTTTTTAAATGGATTTAATAAGCTAAGTGGAATTTTCCTATAGGGTTCTATTTTACCAACAGCTCTTGGTTTTAATTTAATATGATTTGTATATCCAGTTAAATTCCCAGTTCCTTTAAACAAATCTTGATATCCTTTTAAAGATTCTGGTAACTTTTCATTGGAATCAGGATTTACTGTACAAATCATTTGTATTAGGTTTAATTTTTGCAATGTAGGTAAACCTAAAATAGCTGGAACAGTTTTATCACATGCTACGACTTGAAATTATACTTCATCCTTGTCCCCTTTCGATGTTTCACATAATAATTTACATTTTCCGACTACATCAATTGTAGTACCATTGTAGTTATTGAAAGTGACTTTTGATTTAGTCAAGCATTTATCTCTTAAATTTAATTGTTTAGATTTAGGCAATGGTAACATATTACACTGAGCTCCAGTATCTAACTTAACAAATAAATATTTAGATATGTTTACTTTTAGTTTTTCAAACCATTCTGTTTTATTTTTAGAAAATGGATTTGTATCTTCTACTGACCCTAAATATATTTATTACCATTATTATGTAACTCCTGCTCTAAATTATTCTGTACAACATTAACATTTTTATAAGTGCACATTTTAAAAAAGTGATTTTTCTTTTTACAGTACAAGCAAATCTTATTATAAGCAGGACAGTTGTATAACTTATGAAACGTTCCACATTTTCTACATGGTTTTGGATTATTGTACTTATTTCCTTGATAGTTTGAAGAAGAATTAGTAATTTGTTGCTTTTGTTTTACATGATAGTTTTTCTTACAAGGCTGACTTTTTTCCTCTGAAGATCGAAATTTATTACGTTTGATCGCTTCTATTTTATTTTCTTCAGTTAAAGTTTTCAGCTGAAGTTCTGCTAATTCAGAAGCTTTACACATTTTAATACATTTCTCCAATGTTAACTGATCTTCCCTTAATAATCTATCTTTGAGATTTTTATTTAGAATTCCACATACTATTCTATCTCTTATTAAACTATCTTTTAATTCTGCAAATCCACAGTTGCTACTTAATTTCTTTAAATCGGTTAAGAAATCATCAAACGATTCACCGACATGTTGTGTTCGACAGAAAAATATACCAATACTTTCGTTTGCTTTCGGTATGCAAAAATTTTCGACAGCTTCAATTACTTTGTCAGCATCCTTCTTATCTTCTTCACTTAAATTAAAAGTATTAAACTTTTCAAGTGCTTCTTCACCAATAATATGCAATAAAATAGCTACTTTAATTTCAGGTGATTTAGTAATACCACCAGACAGTAATATATAAATTTGGAATTTTTGTTTCCATTTCTTCAAATTTTCGCTTAAATTACCTTCGAAATTTAGATTACTTGGTGGCTTTAAACCCTCCATATTTAATTTAGGACTTTAAATAGTTTATATATACGTATTTTTATCTACTTCACATAAAAATAAACAACGCACTTACCAGTGATAGAAGTTTCGATTTCACTGTAAACAACTTCCCATCATGCTCTTGTTTAGAATATCTTTACCAACGCTGCATAGTTCTTCAAAAAAGATTTTCTTTTTTAATCTACGATCGACTCGACTGCGCCATGTGTTGTTTTTTATAGATGTTGGGTATGCGCTCAGTGATGATTACCAAAATTAAAGATAATAACAGATACAGTTACAGTTACATATATAACAGGCACTATCTATTTCCTTTGAACTTGCTTTTGCAAGTTTGCATGAAAATATTTTATGCAAACGCCAAAATGTCATATATTATTAGAACATTCATCCAAAATTATAAATTTTATAATGTATCGATATTTAAAAAAGACATACGGATACTTTTGAATCTGTTATGGTTCCCAAGACAGCATGTTAGTAAATTTACTGTCATTATTTATACAAATATGCATATTTATGCAAATATCAGTGCTTTTGCAAACTGATGGTGCTCCAAACAGCGACTCAGCTGTTATGTTTCTACAAAGCAAAAACTATTTAAAATTTGAAAACAGAAGAAAACAGTATTATCTAAAATTAAAAAGTAAAAGAAACTCGCTTTTGTCAGTAAGTGATCATTGTAGTCGAACAAAGAGAGCTGGATTATGTAATGCAAATGGATTATCAGGACAACTTGAGACAAAAGCATATACTTCGCAATCTACAAAACATTATCTCAAGGTTGTGGTGAATTTTAAAGGAATTAAAAACTACCAAATTCTTTAGCTTGTTCATGTGGCAAACGAAATCAGGTAGCAGATCTTAACAGCCTATCGCAAAGCCTGTGTGGTAACAGGAACCGTTAGAATGAATACATAACGGCCCTCATCCAGTGCTTACTTTGAACATTTCTTTTACTCGTCCTTGCTGCAAAGATCATTTATGTTGATTCATCAAGTATGGAAGTTAGAGCAAATTTTTCAAGTGCCTGCCTTACAACCTACGTTGGTAAATATGGTGGTCGTAATGAATGACACGGAGAGTTTGATGACGGACAAAGAGCCTGAGAAGCACTTACCAGATATCAAGAAGGCAGCCAGGCGCGCAAATTACCGATTTCCAGAACGGAGAAGGAAGAAAAATAACAAGGCAATGCACATTTTAGTGTGCGAATCTTAAACATGGGAGCTCTTGAAAAGCGTCATTGGAGGAAAGTGCCTGCATATTGCAAGGTCATAATATAGTCAAAGACCAGCCGTTCCCTGTTAGGTTTCTTTTAACACAGAATTTTCTGCTCTGTGACTGAAACCTAACATATGTTCAGTAATTTTTATTTTTCCTTTTCATTAGTTCCCAGTACTACAATCATGAATGTTAATATACTAGTTACTTTATTCTACTGAGAGATTATTATTCTTTTGCCACTGGAAGCACTTCGGGTACTTAGCAATGGTTAGCATTATCCTTAAATTTACATGCATAGGGGAAACAAAACTAATATTGGTACTTAGACGAGACAAATAAATAAATTTTGACAGTAATTTTTTTTGAGTAGTTAATGTTTGATCTGCTGAAAATGTTCTATTACAGTGTCTTGGTACGTGCGAGTATTAGCATTTCGAGACCTACTTCGGTTACATGAAAGCTATGGAAAATAGTGAATGCTATACATAATGTGATATTCCTATAACAACCAAAAGTATACTTGAAATTTGATTGATAAACTGAGTGAAATAAAATATTATCAACTTTAAGAAATACACAATAAAGTCTGTTGCATGCTGTTATATGTTTATTACACATTCCCTCATATGTATGAAAGAAAGGTATTCTGATGTTTTAGCCTAATTTTGAAGGGAAGGTTAAAAAGAAATACTACATATGTAATGTATAACATAGCACATCAATTTCCAAAATACAGCAGAGCAAGAGCTATCGTGTTTTGTCTTTAAAGTACCGTGTAAGCAATGCAACTTCGTATTCATATCTGTGTTCAAGTCGCAAGACTCATATGAAAATAATACTGAATGCCTTCCGGCTGCTGTATTTCACCAAGTTAGGTCTTATTTTCTCTAGATGCGTATTTTTAACTCATAAATAGTTACTTCATTTCTTTAATTTTTTAAGTTTTTGTTGGTGCGCAGCAAATTAAAATTGCAGGTATTATCAGGTTCAATGTTTCTTCTAACCTTCTTCGGAAACATACAATGACCTGACTAGAACAGAGAGCTTACTAAAGCTATGTTCACTAATTGTAGTAAGTAGACAGGATACAGACGAAGGGTATACAAAACCCTTTATTTTTTTCTTTATATACAATGACTTCCGTACTTCGGAATACAATGACCCTCCACTCGGGGTCTAACTTAAAAGATATCAAAATAAAACTAAACTCTAATTTAACTTTAGAATAAGATTGGCCTTATAATAACAGAAAGCGTATGTAGCACAGAGACTGTGAACACTACAATACGTTTAATTTATCAAGAGGATTAAAACCTCTGGCCTGGAAGGCAAAGTAGCAACTGCGTAACTTCTAAGGTAAGCGGCCTGCTTCGAACTCACGGCTTCCTCTCTTCTGCTTGGCAAAAAGGCCACACTTAAATACTTGGCGTTCGCCAGACAACTTTGCATAAAACTCCTTCACGCTTATAATTCTGGCCGGAAGTAGAAAATAAGAAGTGATAGTAAAGATTTAAAATAAAATAAACGTTAGTAAAACTTAAGATCCTTACAGTATGACCTCACAACTACACAGGATTTTATAAAATGCTATGTTGCACGAAATCCAAATGCTATTTACATTAATACAAGAGTTAAACAAAAAAATTTCACAGTTTATGTATATATTTTTTTCTTTTAGGGAACTAACGTACGAAGTAACAAAAGATGAACAATATTCAAATGAAGAAGTAAGAAATTTTACAACACTTTCTTATTAACATTATTCTTTTTACCAGTCTTAATAAATGTTGTCTATTGCTAATTAAACGTAATAATAATAATTATTATAATATGCTATAAATTTAATGTGCGTCACCAGATCTTACCGTCCTGCTCTGTAATAATAACTCAAAAGTTCAGAGTTTATATTTTTGACACTATGAATATCTAAAAACCATTCTAATATCCATTCATTCCTATTTTTTTTTTTTTTTTAATTTCAAACTTTAATTTTTGATGTATTAAGTCAAAAAAAAGCTGAAAATAGGTATGGCAAAAATGATAGATATGGATATAAAATGACATGGATATAAAATGATATGGATATAAAATGTGAAGATACCTTTAATCATACAAAACAAAGTTTTTATCCTTTCAATGCTTACCTACAACATTTACGTAAAGCTAGAAAATTTTAAAATGCATTATTAAGTTTTGCCTTTTTAGTAATCATAAATTGTAACCAATTTAAGATAGACTGGCAGCTAGTTATCGCTAAGTCTAAAAGTAACGACAGAACAATCCTTTTTATTAAATTAGAACTTCAACATAAAATGCACTATTTTACTTACAGTTCATCCATCCACTTGTAGCGATGTAACGTAAAGTAACAGTCAAATGTAAAATTTAAATTCAAGTAAGTTTGTGGCCGAAAGCTACTCAATTAAATTTAACGCGAAGTTAATTCGCAAACCTAAACCAGCACAGATATTGAAATACCGGCAATTACTATACAAGGTCGAAGAATACAAATCTTATCCGAGATAGCTAACTTAGCAACGTGACCTCGAGACGCAGAACATGGCCTGTCTTTATTTGAAATTTGTTGAAAATAATCATGTGTGGATTCTGAAGTATTTTTTTTTCCTTTTGTTTTTAGTACAAATGCCTTACTGATTTTAAAGCATTGATGATAAGGTAATCAAATTCACACATTACATTTGAATATATCTACTCTAGCATATATTTTCCAATAAAACAAAATAATTTCTTTCTAATATTTCTTTTTCTTTATAATTTTTTTTTTTTTTTTTTTTTTTTTTTATGCTAGCACTGTTTCAACTGCACTGCAGGTTACCTTCGAACCAGCTGCAAAAACCGTTTACACAGTGATACCAAAATACCAGGTAAATACTGTAAATTTCATAATAATAATCACCAATAATTGCATAATAATCACAATAAGAGAAATTTTTCTTTAAAGAAACATATTACTTAATTTTACACGAAATTACCTTTGTGTACAATAGGAAGTGTCAAAGAAAGACTTTATTGTGAAGCTCCAAAGATATTAATACAATTCTACTTTTTGCAATATGTTTTTAAATAAAACTTATTCATTTGATGATTAATATGTATTAATGTTTTTGAGTGCTCTGATTATGGAATAATAATATTTCAAAGCCTGTCAAGAATTATTTTTTATGTTGAGCAAAACAATAAAAATAAAAATAGCTTTTTAATACTTTAATAGCAATGCCGAGTTATTTTAGCACTATAAATATCAATGCAATTAAAACGATTAAATTTTCTTCGTATGAGGAAGGTCTCCCAACCCTGAACTCTCAATTCTTTTGGAAAAACTGAGTTAATATACACTGAAGTGACAAAAGTCATGGGATAGCAATATGCAAATATACAGATGGCAGTAGTATCGCGTAGAAAATGTATAAATGTGAAGTGCTTTGGCAGGGCTTTCATTTGTGTTCAAGTTATTCATGTGAAGAGGCTTTGACGTGATTATGGCCGCACGACGAGAATTAACAGACTTTGAACGCGGAATGATAGTTGGAGCTAGACGCATGGGTCACTCCATTTCGGATATCGTTAGGGAATTCAACATTCGGAGATCCACAGTGTCAAGAGTGTGCCGAGAGTATCTAATTTCAGGCATAACATCCCACCATGGACAGCGCAGTGGCCGACCACCCGCACTTAACGACCGAGACCAGCGACGTCTGCGTAGAGTTCTCAATGTTAACAGACAAGCAACACTGTGTCAAATAACCGCAGAAATCAATGTGGGACGTACGAGGGACGTGTCCGATAGGACAGTGCGGCGAAATTTGTTTTCCTTGGGCTATGCCAGCAGAAGACCAACTCGAATGCCTTTACTGACAGCACGGCATCGCCTGCAGCGACTCTCGTTGGCTCGTGAGCATATCGGTTGGTCCCTAAACGAATGGAAAATAGTGGCTTGGTCAGATGAGTCACGATTTCAGTTGGTAAGAGCAAATGGTAGGGTTTGAGTGTGGCCCAGACCCCACGAAGCCATGGACCCAAGTTGTCAACAAGGCACTGTTCAAGCTGGTGATGGTTCCATAACGGTCTGGGCTGTTTTTACATGGCATGGACTCGGTTCTCTGGTGCAACTGAACCGATCATTGACTGGAAATGGATACCTTCAGCTACTTGGAGATCACTTATAGTCATTCATGGACTTCACGTACTCAAACAACGATGGGATTTTTATGGATGACAATGCGCCATGTCACCGGGCCACAATTGTTCGCGATTGGTTAGAAGAACATTCTGGACAATTCCAGCGAATGATCTGGCCACCTAGATCGCCCGACATGTATCCCATCGAACATTTATGGGACATCATCGAGAGGTCAGTTCGTGCCCAAAACTCTGCACCGTCAACACTTTCACAATTATGGATGTCTATAGAGGCAGCATGGCTCAATATTCCTGCAGGGGACTTCCAACGACTTGTTGAGTCCATGCTACGTCTAGTTGCTGCACTTCGCCGAGCAAAAGGAGGACCGACAAAATATTAGGAGTTATCCCATGATTTTTGTCACTTCAGTGTACTTGTCTTGAAATACACAATAGTAAAAAAATGAGCTCCTAATATTTTAGCGATAGGCAGTTAAAATATTGAAAAAAATTTAATATTTGGCGATACAAAGCTATTTGGCAGCTTCCGAAATTTCCAGAATTTTTATATTAATAATACAATAAACTTCGATCTTAATTTTTGTAATCCTTAACCGAATAAATTTGAATTACCTATTTTTTTTTTTTTTTTTTTTTTTTTTTTTTTTTTTTTTTTCCCTAATGTGGAACTTGTGAAAATATTTTATTCAAATTAAACTGGTCTAAGCAAACTTTTCTGGGAAAAGTATAACATTTAATTCCATTCAGAATGAAATGTTGTTTAAAAATGCATTATTTTCATATATACTTAGGAATCTGAAATATTATAGAAAAAGAAAATATGCACATTTATACGTATATTTACGATGTAATGACAAAATGTTTACATCCGATCATTTCAAAACCGATTGATCTAACTTCCTACCCCCATGGGTTGCTCTTCCTCAAAATTGGGGGGGGGGGGGGGGGGAATAGAAGTTCAACCTCTCTTCCGAGTAGGCTGAGGCAACCATTGTTCCATGTAATACAAGACAACAGTCATAAAATAAATTCATGCTTTTATGTGTAGTGATAGATATGCATAATTATGATAACAATTATTTTCTTCAGAGGACTAATATTTTTAATAAATGTGTATTTTCTCTTTAAGACTTTAGAAGTCATTAGTAGTATTGGTGATATCATCGGGCTGTGGATTGGCTTATCTCTCATTGCTTTCTTCAACTTCATTGAACAAATTATGAGGATCATATTATATCCATGTCAAGCAACCAATGTCACTAGACGAACAAAGGTCATCAAAATGCAAGGAATTGCTATGGATAATGCCTGAAGAATTGATATTTTGTGTTGTAACTTATTGTACACTCACAACAAAAGCAAACTATTTTCGTCATGAACTAATAAATGCACAGTATTATAATATAGAATATTGAATACAGTAACATATTACCACATTTTCACGCATGCAAAGTTCTTGAATATCTGTACCAATACATAAAATATCTCAGTTTTTGAAATTCTTAAGTAAAATAAAATTAATGACGTAATAAATATAAGCAGTAACAAAAAACGGTACTTACATATTAACGCCACCGCAGCAGAAGTTGCGCTGATGCCCCAATAAAGAGCAATCCTGTTGTTCTCACGCAATTATCTTTTGGATTCCTTTTTACCTTGTTGTTTGCTGATTTTTGACGCCATTTTTTAGTGCTACGAAAATGCGTCTTTAGGATTTGCCAAACACAGAAGAAGATGCAATTTTATATTTTCAGGAGCGAAATATTTTACCAAAAAAACGAAAATGTATCTATTCTCATGATATGAAACTTTATTTTGGTAAACATACGTTTTGGAAATGTAATTTAAGACAGTGGGATCAGCAAGTCGGACTTAGAAAGACAACTGGTTTGAAAGAAGCAGAATTCTATTTTGTTCAGCTTTGAGATTCATATACTGCTGGTGCGAGGAGTTGACGTCGATAAAATTTTGTGAAAAGCAACTTGGTTTATCGGATAAAACTGTTATAGATTGGAATAATTACATGCGTGAATTATGTGTATTGGATAGGGAAAATAAACCAAACAAAAAGGTAGGTGGACCAGATTGCATTGTGGAAATTGATGAAAGTTTGTTTACTAAGCGTAAAAATAATTGTGGTCGAGTATTACGGCGGCCCCCTCCCCAAAAAAAAACTTTCAGTAATACAATGTATAGAATATATTCGTAATAAGAAAATAATTCAAATAGTAATAAAATGCTGAATCTGCTATAAAATACTCAAAAATATATTAAGAATAGTCACTACCTAACTACACTAGCCTTGGATTCGGATATGCATCTGTGTCGGGGGGAAAATCAGACATACTATGATCTAGAATTAGTTAAAAATGTGTTATTTATTTTGCATATTTATATAAGTGTTTTTAAAAAGTACAGTTTTTAAACAATTAAAATGTACAGATATGTGGCAACTTGCCTACTACAACTCAACACTGCCAGTCTGGTAACCCATAGCAATCAAAAACAAAATAATATTTATTCTATTCAATTGTTATAATTATTTAACGATCTTTCTCAAAAAAAATTGTACTACCATAATTGGTGACCCGTATTTATTGCGAATAGCAACCTTCAATGTTGCACGAATATGGAGTTTATATGTCAAAATTCTGAGGAGCAGTAAGTTATCCAGTGTGATGAGATGCAAGTAAGACATTTCACCTGTCATTTCAAGCGTTGTGCCGCATTCCGGTGAATCAACTTATTTCTGTCATAATTTGAGCGGATACATGTATCGTCTAATGCATTTGAGCCGCCAATTTCTCTGATTTCAAGTACCAAAAAACTGTGTCGCTATATATATATTGATTATTTTTCTATATATATTATTATTGTGCATATTCTATACATATTATTATTGTGCATATTTGATTGATCTAAAGTGATTGACAACGATGATGCTTCACAATTGGCGCGAGTGGAAATTAAGCCACCGCCTTTTGTCGCCGAAACCCATCATTATGGTTCATTCAATTGGATGCGCAGTTTAAATTGAGTCACATTACTCAGTTTTATACAGAGATCGCCACGTTAGAATCAGAGGTACTGCAATCAGCTCGTGAAATAATTTTGAATCCACCGGCGAAGGACAAATACAAATCTTTAAAAAAAAGATTAATTTCTGTTTATGAAGAATCCGAGATAGTTAAAATCAAGCAGCTGTTCCACGAATTACGGTTGGGTGATATGAGGCCTTCCTCAATTGCTGTCTAAAATGCCAGAATTAGCCGCCGGTAACCTAACGGATAACATTCTTAAAACATTATGGATGTATAGACTCCCATCTAACATGCAAACCATTTTAGCTGCCAGTAGCGAGCCACTTAAAAATCTTCCCAAAATTGCTGATAAAATTCACGAGCTGGCCATTCCAGTACAAGTACACGCAGTGCAGGCTCCTAGTCCAGGTATTATGGCGTTAGAGGCTCAAATTGATGATTTGGGCAAATAGGTTGCTCACTTAGTAACCATTCAAGCTGAACCTTTTCAGCGCAACCGCTCCACATCACGTGGTCGAAATACACGTCATAGCCCACTGAGGAAACGTTATGAAAGCCCTCCTCCGGGTATTTGTGTTTACCACCACAAATTTGGAAACAAGGCAAATGCCGCTCACCGGATCGTTATAACGACTAGGGAAACGAGAAGGGCCGTTGCTCGAAGTCGTGAACGACAGCGGCCGGAATTTTGCACACCTTTTCGTCATCGAAAAGAATTCGGGCTTAACGTTTCTTGTAGACATCGGGGCTGATGTTTCTGTCGTTCCACCACATTTTCACGAACAAAAGCGCCTTACAAAGTTACAACTTTATGTAGCAAATGGAACTCCTATTCAAACTTTTGGTGAACGCCTGATATCTGTTGATTTAGGATTGCGCCGCAACTTCCAATGGCCATTTATTATTGCTACTGTTTCAAGTCCTATTATTAGCGCTGACTTTTTACAAAATTTTCTTTGCTTGTCGATCTTAATAATCGCCGTTTGATAGGTTCCGCAACCAACTTAACTTATCCTGGAGTAATTAGCAATAGTCAAGATTTTAGCATTAAATTGATTTCGGGTAACTCCATGGCATCAACTTCTCAGAAAATTCTCTACAATCACGCGCCCAGTTAAGGGTATTTCCGAACCCAAGCACGATGTACTACATTATATTGAAACTATCGGACCTCCAATTGCCGCTAAACCAAGACGCTTACCTCCGGACAAGCTTAAAGCCACCAAAGAGGAATTTCAATACATAATGAATCAGAAAATTTGCCGTCCTTGAAAACGTTCATGGGTGAGTCCGCTCCATCTAGTTCGGAAACGAAATGGTAATTGGCGATTATCGCCGGTTAAATGCAGCTACAATTCCTGATCGTTACCCAGTCCTGCTCATTCAAGACTGTATGCAAGTTTTAGAATGAAAAACTATTTTACAACCCTTGATCTTGAGCGGACGTATCACAAAGTGCCCGTTAACCCAGCTGAAATTCCAAAAACTGCGGTTATTACGCCTTTTGGACTATTTGAGTTTCTGGTCATGACTTTCGGCTTATGCAATACTGCTCAAACGTTCCAACGCTTCATGAATCAGGTTTTAAAAGGCCTCGACTTTTGTATACCTTATTTTGATGACGTCTTAATCGCCTCATCTTCAGAGCAAGAACACCTATCACATTTGAGAACAGTTTTTTGAACGTTTTTAAGAGTACGGTGTCAGTCTTAAACCTTCCAAATGCGTTTTCGGCCAATCAAAAGTATCCTTTCTTGGTCATGAAATTTCCGCTGATGGCTTTCGACCCCTTACAGATATAGTCACCGCTATCCGTGATATGCCCGAACCATCTACAGTGAAGGACTTAAGAAGATTTCTGGCTATGCTCAATTTTTATCGACGTTTCTTACCTCATGCAGCAACCATACAAGCACCTCTAAATTCTTTTTTGGTTGGAAGCAAAAAAAAACGATAAACGTGTTATAACCTGGACCACAGAATCTTGCGAAGAGTTCCAAAACTGCAAAAATGATTTAATTTCTTCAACAAATTTGCAGTATCCTTCCGCATCTAAACCATTATAACTTTATGTTTATAAAGTAAGAATTATAAGAACTGGAGGCTCCCTTCAGCCCACTTGGACACGAGTGTCCCCATAGCTCAAAAGAAGGGGGCCCGTATCTCCACAAACGAGGGCAGCTAGTAACACAGCCACCCCCAAACAACTAACAAAATTACTAAATCAAATATAAGTAAGCATATCTAACACAAAATTACAGACCAACAAACAAACAAAAGAAATCCATAAACACAAATTCACAACATAGAACACCACAGATATCTAAAAACCATATAAATACAAAATTCAATTTTAACAGAAGATTCCTACCAGCGCCCTAGTTTCATTGATAAACTTCATTAAAGCAATAGAATAAGATTTAAAAACTTTAAAATTAATGACACTTACATTAAAATTAGTAATGTTAAAAATCTGTCTAATAAGGGCTGTTAAACTAAAATCAACCACGAAATGCCTAGCATCACCATTAACCTGTCAACTATTACATAATTTATTTTCCTGCAGATTAAATCGGTTGAAATAGAACGGAAACCTACCAAGTCAAGTTAAAACCTGATCAACATCAATATTGTTCATACATTTCATTTTATTTGTGATTTTAATTAGTTCCATAAATCCTTTGTTTTTAGGTGAAGAGAACCACTGTATTTTCCATTTGTTAACGTAAAATTTTTTTATTCTTTGAATAGCAATTCTCTTCGAACCTGACATTTGAGACCGCCTGCTTGGCCAGGCTTTCGGCCCTCTCATTACCAATAAAGCCTAAATGGGCTTTAACCCAATGTTGCTTAATATTTAAATATGAATTCAAAGTTTCTAAATGACTCTTAATTTCGACAATTAATGGATTGAAATTGTCTGGGCGAGAGAGCGCGTGGAGAAATGACAGCAGTCAGTGTAAATATTTACAGACGTGGGTATAAACAAGGTATTTTTAATCCATAATAAGGCTTGTTTGAACGCTTCACTTTCTGCCTGGCACGCCTGGAAAACTGAATTATATATATTCAACTTAAACATTCTATAATCCACCTCAGTTCCATTGTAAAAAACAACAAAGGCAGCTCCTACACTCCCTCCGACCCCTGAACCATCTGTATAAATATCAAACACATCAACAGTCGGATTATTTTTATCAAAAACAAAACCAAATCTATTGGAAGGATGTATTAAATGAATATTAAATTCTTCAAAAACATTCTTTGTAATTAAATAATCTTCATACATTTTCAATTCCATTCGTCCAGTTCTAAATAAAAATTTCTCATAATAAAATTTGTATAAAATTGAGAGAGGAGGCAGCCCAGTCAACACAAAGACGGCTTCGGTAGGCACCGTTCTAAAACATCGGGTTAAAGCAAAACCCTAAGCTCTCTGAATACTGTCTAACTTCATCCGTAATCTAACCAGTTCCCCTGCCCTGGATCCCCAGACTCCAATTCCATACATGATGATTGGAAGCAGTACATTTAAATAAATCTTCAGAATGGAGGAATTCAAGGCTAAAATCTCAGCTGCAAAAGTTCTATAATTTAATAAAATCAGATCAGTTCGTCTTTGTACCAACTTAAAATGTTTTAATTTATCAATCATAACGCCAAGATATTTCATATTATCTACAAATTTGATTCTTTTGCCTTGATATTTCAAATTTGGTGGTCTAGTCTTTTTATCTCCTCTGGGAGAAAACAATGCACATGTTTTTCAGTATTAAATTGTAATTTTTCTTTCTTTTGCCAATCACTTAGTATTAGAGCAGTTTCATCAAATAATTTTCCATTTTTTCAAGAGAATCGTGTTTCATAAGAATCATATCATCATCAGCATATGCAATTAATTCCACATTTTTTTTGAGGAAACTTAACGTTTATGAGGTATTTCTCTCGCTTTCCTAGAGTGCCTTTGTGGTTTAGTGGTTCTGCACGCTGGGCCGGTCATCCAGAGTTCCACGGTTCATTCCCGGCGAAGGCGTTGCATATTTTTCATCTCTTGTGCTTCCAAAAAATAACCTAATGTCTCTACACGTTGACGCATCAATAACAGGTATAGGAGCAGTTTTACAACAGAAAGATCAATAATTATGGAGACCACTTTCATATTTTTCTAAAAAACTTTCATCAGCACAAACCAGATACAGAACTTACGATCGCGTATTAATAGGAATCTATGAAGCTGTCAAATATTTTCGACATATGCTAGAGGGATGCGTTTTCATGATCTTCACAGATCAAAAACCCTTAACCTATGCTTTTCAACAGCGTTCGGATAAAGCTTTTCCTCGTCAAATGAGACACCTAGACTTCATACGGCAATTTTCAACAGATTTCCGTTATACTGAGGGTTCGCAGAATATTGTTGCAGACACCTTGTATCGTATTGAACAACTAGCCGTTCCTTCGCCAATAAACTTTGCTGCCCTTGCGGATGAACAACACTAGGATTCAGAACTACAAACCCTCTTGAAAAGCAAATCTTCCACCAATCTCAACTTGCAGCCTATGCAGCTGTCACCTGGAAAATCCCTTTATTGTGATGTTCAGGATTCAAGATTTCGACCTCATGTTCCCTCCGGGTTTCTCCATGCCATTTTTAGTCACTTACATCATCTGTCACATCCTGGCATCAAGGCTTCGAGGAAACTGATACGTTTCGTATGGGCTAGCATGCAAAAGGATATAGCTAACTGCTTCGAGTGCCAAAGATCTAAAATTGTCAGACACATCACCAGCCAACTTAAAAATTTTAATTGCCCTCATCTCGCTTCAATCATGTCCACCTCGACTTGGTCGGGCACTTATATTTATTAATAAAAATATAATACATCAATAAATTAATTACTATGTATACATTTTTCTTACCTTGGATGAAGCAAATTTATCATTTACTTCATCGAAGTCGATCCTTTCAAATTTTTCTCTTTCCACACTTAAAAATGTTAGATGACGTAGGGGATCTTGTCCCATCGTTGATTATAAATATGTGAAAATTTATTTTAATTTGCTGAGCAGCATTTGATAATGTATTTGAAGTAAGTAGTATTTGAAGTGCGACTCTTAGGTTTGGAAAAACATTTTCTCTATAGATCTGTAGTGGAGTTTTAGGTTCCGTTTCTTTTCTACTGCGGAGTAACGTCATGCAGTCATATTCACTGCTCAAAACAATTAGGGGATATTGTGGGTTCGATATGAAATAACCATATAATCGATAACCTTTTTTAACAAAAGGAAATAGAAGAGATTATAAAGCAAAATTATAACGTTTACAAAGTTGGGAATATGCAAATTTAGTCTGTGACGTCGAAAACTATGCGTTTTAGATAAGGAGTAAGGAGCGACCTGCAGTATTCTTTTTGTAATAAGAGATTAAAAACAATTGGCATGCGCTGAATGCTTCGTAGCAGTGAATATATGATGTCTCAGGAAGATGACTTAGTTGAATCGGTAGCCAGGAAGTTTACAGGATAGTCAAACGCAATCCATTGTAGCGGAAGCGTTAGGATTTTCCCAAAATGTCATTTCCAGATTATGGAATCGAATTTTGAAAACTGCATATGTTTGAGAAATTCGGGACAAGGTCGTGTTATCATTTTAAAATAAAAAGCGAGAGATATACGTGTATTTCGTTTAAAAAATAAAGTGGTCAGAAAGAACGTTTTGGTTGATGTACTGCAAATATTTTATTACATATTTTATCAAACAAATCAAGAAAATAAATAATTATATTATAACAGTTATTAATTTTAAATATATTTTCCAATAATCCATTAAAATAAAAACTGAAATTTTCCGGAAAATTTGTTTGGAGACCATTTGGCGCCCCTCTACGAGCGGCGCCCGGGGCATCATGCACCCCCTCTCCCGCTACGCCACTGCCTGATACAGGAGTTCATACACAAACAGTTGAGATAATGTGAGGCAGTGCTAAATGGAGGAATAAAAGACATAGGGGGACAGCGAGCCATCATTTAGAATCTTATTTATCAGAGTTCATATGGCGATAGCATCAGGTCAAAGAAAATAGAGAC
Organism: Stegodyphus dumicola; assembly: GCF_044657685.1. Lineage (NCBI taxonomy): Eukaryota > Metazoa > Arthropoda > Arachnida > Araneae > Eresidae > Stegodyphus > Stegodyphus dumicola. The sequence goes on from NC_140771.1 coordinate 105,732,756, forward strand.
TGTTTTGAACCTATGTTAAACTCTATATCGGCCTATTTTCCACCAAATTCCGATTGACTACTTTGATTTTAAATAAAGCGTTTTTATCTTTGAAGGTGTTTTGATTTAAAATAAAGTGTTTTAATTTATGATTTGTCGCAAAAATTTTAGATGTAGATTGGAGGCACTTAAAAACCGCCAAATCTGCAGCTGTGGTGGCGTTAATACATAAGTACCCAAAAAGCTTCTTTCGAAGGCTAGAAAATCTAATAATCTCCTACACAGAAACTGCCATCGATGCTAAGGGAGTTATTTTGCTAATGAAATTAATTATCTTAGTAGTAATTAGTACCATAGAGAGAAGGAGGAGGGCCGGAGGAAGACAGTTGGTTTTCTTATAAACTTCCCTTTTTGCCTTGTTTTTTTTTTAATAATATATTAAGGAGTTTGACTCTATCAGTTCTTATACGCAAAGTTCACAAGCTAATTATTTAAAAAAAAAGTGTGTGTGTGTATATAATTCACTTTTGTAGTGAAATATACTCAGTTATAAGTCTTTTGGTCGATAATTTTTATTTATGTTTTTGGTTGTTAAAATTGTAGCTTTTAAATTTTAAGCAAATATGCATTCTTTCTAAAAGTAATTACCCAAGTTTATCTTATTTTCTTGCACTATTAAGAGCCCATGTCATAATAACTACCAAGACCCACACTTCACACCACTATCACTACTCATCACTCGTAAATTCTCTCTCTGCGGTCTATTGCATTCAAAAAAGAAAAGAAACTGATACAGCTCACTATATATCAATTGTATTGAAACCATCATCCTTTCAGTAAAATTTTCAGAGGATCAAAGATGAAATTCTACATTTAGAGATCTAGACTGTATGACAAATATGGCAATTTAAAAGATTTTTACTTTTGTGGCATACCTCTAGCAAGGGTCAGCAACGCAGTTTTAAATTGCTCACCATTCAAATACCCAAGTTCCAAAATTTTAGGTATTTGGACAATAAATAGTCGTAACTGTAATGAATAATTTTAGTAAAAATTTTATCTTCCCCATTTTAACGATTGTATGAACTGCATAATTAAACTTCCGACAAAAACTGAATCTTAGCTTTCAAATATCTATATTTACTGATGGATTAGCATTAATTAAAATTTGCTTTAGAGTAAAAGAATTATCTGGAAGTTCCTAAGCTACCAAAATTAAAAACATCAAAGATTTCAATAAGTTATAAATAATTCTTCAGTATATTCCAAATAAATTTTTGCTATTATATAGCAAAATTTTTCTGAAAATAAACACTCACATTGAAAAGAGTTCCAGATCAGAATCTACAAAACTGTTATTATTGAAACTTATTTCATGCTTTTATTAGTTGCTAAACATATTCTACTCTTTCAAGATTCAAAAGAAAATGTTATTGTTTTCTCTATGCAAATTTCATGTCTGGCAAAACAGAAAATATTATCACCTCACTTGTGGGAAGTATTTATTGTAAGCTTGTAAACTAGCTAATCTAGTTAAAAAAACAAAAACAAAAACAAAAAAAAAAAAAAAGAAAAGAAAAATTGCACAGCTAATTAACATCTAAAGACATTATTGAAGGTATTCTTACTATATAAATTTCAAATAATGGGAATATTTATTTTTAATTTTTAGTTGCATCACTTAAGCATACAATTCATTCACTAGAATAATGGGAATATAGAAGAAAGAACTTTCCTGGTGGAATGACAAACTAACGGCAAACAGAAGCAGAGTTCGGGCGCTCAGAAGACTGGCACAGTCAGAAACAGATTCCATACAAAGGGACCAAAAAATGCAGACGTACAAGAAGGCACAAACTACAGATAATAAAGGCCAAATCCGACTCCTGGCAGGAACACTGTAGTAGAATACCGGAAATTTTTGGGAAAATACAAAAAATCGCCGCAGGTAAGGTCTTTAGACCGACTCAATTGACTGCGAATGTGGCCCCTGACGCACCAAATACAAGAAATATTCTTTCGGTAATACTGAAAACGGTTTTTCCTTCAGATGATCCCGCCAATGACTCAGAAACGCATACATTAATAAGGACGCAATTTCAGGAAAAATTCTGGTCTTCCATAAATGGAGACTATCTCCCACCAACAATAGAGGAGGTAGACCTAATCATAAATGGTTTGGCAAGGAAAAAGGCACCGGGGCCGGATGGCCTAGACAATATAATACTCAAGGCATTGCATAATGAGTTTCCAGAGCTGATCCACTCAGTCTGCAAAGCATGCTGGAAAGTAGGACACTTTCCGAAAGATATGAAGCTGGCAGAGATCGCTCTGTTTCACAAAAAGGGGAAAGATCCCTCGGATCCGACCTCCTACCGCCCGGTAAGTCTCCTTCCCACAATTAGCAAAGTTCTAGAAAAAATCATTCTAATGAGGCTAAATTATTTCCTGAATAAAAGTTCAGTAATTAATAAAAAACAGTATGGCTTCCGTAAAGGAATATCTACGGAACAGGCAGTAGCAGATCTCCTGAAAGTGCTGAAAAAGAACAGAGAGGAAGACAATCACTCAATAGTAATATCTATTGACATAAAGGGAGCCTTCGATAATGTCTGGTGGCCTGATGTAACAAAAGAATTAGATTCAATCAACTGCCCAATTCAGATCTTAAAGTTGATAAGGAGCTACCTTGAAGACAGACAAGTCCAAGTAACTACAAACGATGGAATAATCCAGCATAAACTGGAGAAAGGCTGTCCACAGGGTTCCTGTCTAGGGCCAACCCTGTGGAACCTAGTAGCTAATTCAGCGTTCCAAATTTTTGAGATGGAGAGCGAAATACATCTGCAGGCTTTTGCGGATGATTTCCTTCTAGTAACTTCGGGAAGAAAGAATATCGAGAAAATTACACAAAATGCACTAAATAGGTTCTTAGAGTGGGCACAAACACATAAACTTACGATCTCAGCAGAAAAAACTACCATGCTATTTATAGGGCGTAAAAGAGTAATGAAAAGAAATCCCACCATTAGACTCAACGGTAGCTCAATAAAATGCTCTTCAAACATAAAATACCTAGGATTTATCCTCAACAATAATCTCTCTTGGATTCCCCACTTAAAAGAACTCAGGAAAAGATGTATCGCACTCACAAACATAATGCTACGCACAACAGGACTGCAGTGGGGAGCACCACCATGGGTGCTTAAGAGGTGGTACCAAGCAATAACAGAAAGAATTGTTCTCTACGGCGTAGCGATCTGGGGAAATACACTCAACGTAAGCATGCGTAGATTACTTCTGTCCATGCAAAGGCTGCAACTCGTGCTCATCTGCAAGGGCTACAGAACTACTTCAACGACAGCTCTGCAGGTTCTAGCAGGAATTCCTCCGCTAGACCTGCAAGTGGAAAGGGAGTCGTTAATTGCAAGAGTGTTAAGGCTAGGTGAGGATGGAGTTCTATGGAAACAACACCACTTTGCTGAAGACTTTGAAAAACACAAGCCAGTGACTCAAGGACATCCGGCTGAAACACATCTAAAAAAGTGTATTCTAGGCCACTATGTGACACTAAAAGATAACCACACAGCTATATTTACAGATGGCTCAAAAACCGAGACGGGTACTGGCAGTGCCTTCTGCGTTCTAAAAGGTAATACAGCTGTGTATAAATGGAAAAGAAGACTTGGCAGTAGGAACTCAGTATTCCAAGCTGAGCTGGCAGCACTTAAAGCAGCAATTAATTATGTGAAGAGGAACAGACTTCTCCACATTACTATTTACAGTGATTCTGCCTCTAGCCTTGACGCAATCAAAGGTTACAACAGTAGAAGCCAGTATGTCCAAGAAATTAGAAAAATCCTCCTCAGTCTTCCACCATCAGAAAGGCCATGCCTCACGTGGTTTCCGGCTCACGTGGGCATTAAAGGCAATGAGGAAGCAGACACCCTGGCAAAAGAAGCGGCAAAGGAGGTCTCAAGAACAGAACTGCCAGATAAATTACCTAGGTCTCATCTCAAAAAGATCACTCTAAAACAACTGATAGACAGATGGCAAGCCAGATGGGACACAGCAGATACAGGAAGGAGAACGTATATGTTCTTCCCAAAAACAACGCTAGAGTTAAACTGCAATAGTGGTAGTCAGACACAGTTTTATACAGGTCATGGCCCATTCCTGACCTATCTGCATAGATTCAGCCTGAGTGACACAGAAAGATGTCAATGTGGAGAGGTGGGGGATCCAGACCACTACGTCTTCCACTGCAAAACACGGCACAGTACCATATAAGAAAGCCAAGTCAAGCTTACTGGCCACAATGGGCGGCAAATATGAGAACAAAGAAAACAGCAAATAAAAAGCTACAAGCGGTAATCAGCCATTGTCAGAGAAAGTATTCTCTAATACGATGATAAGTGTCCCCAAATAGAAATAATCAAGTGCTTAGCGCTCTGAATCATAAAATGTATAAATCAAACTAAATCAATCTGGGCACACACCTCGAACCTCTCAACCCAAGACTAACTTAGATAATTAGGACTATGGCAACAACCTGCCTATATTCTTTATAATGTTTACTTTTGCAATTAATGTACAGGTCTAGGACTCGCAAGACCAGATCGTGCCAGTAAAATCTTCAACAGCAATGAGTTTTTCCTACACTTACTAATCGTGTATTTAAATTACAAGTTTGTGATAAATAGGTTCAAGAAGGGCAAGGTCAACTTATGTTATCACCTCAAGTTTATGAATGATATTATTATTGGTATGGCATTTTTGCCTTCTTAATTTTAATAAATATTCAACTTTTTATGCAAATCTTAGGGAAGAAATATCTGTATTTATGTGATCAATTGCATGTTTGAATCTCTTCCCTAGTGATCAGCATTACGTGCTTAATTATGTTTTGTATAAATTATGTGCATGTTCTAAGGTGATAAAACTAACTATAGAATTAATGTAGGTAAGTTTCTCTTTGTAATTATGTATCAGCATTATGTATTCAAGTGTTTGGAATCAGATATCAGTTTTACTGAGTATGGTGCTGTACTTTTCTGTTTATGTTCACTTTAAAGTACTCAAGTCTGTATTTATTCCTTCTCAGCATGTACTATGAAGGTCAGTTCGTACTTGGCTAGGATTTAGACTACATAGCAGTACTTAATGATCAGTTTTATGTATTATGCTTATCAGTTTTATTTTTAGTTTTCATGTATTATGTATGCATTTTTAAGTGTTATGTATGCAGGCATTAGGGATCAGCTTTCTGTACTTAGTATCATGTTAGTTTTTCACTTTAATATTCAGTTTTGTACTTATGTATGTATTATCCTGTCTGCAAATACTACGAAAGAAAATGTAGGTGAATGGTTCAATTTGTAAAACAACTACAGTTTAAGTATGCGCAAAGAACTAAATTATGCAGGAATTTGTTGTCTTAGTGATAACAGGTACACAATCTTTTAAATGTTCTTACATAAGAGTCAGGCACATGGAAAGTAAACTGCGTTAAATTATGTTTGGGCGCTAGGATTTTTTTAATCATCTTTTAATCTCTCTCTTTATTATTTTTTTATTTATTTTTTTTTAAAGTTTACTATGTGCAATAATTTAATAGGTTACAACTTTCCTCCATGCAGGACCAACGATTTCACAGAAGCCCCATAAAGATATGACGGTTGTGTCACGATAAGCACCCGCATGTAGACATTTAGCAAGTCCAGAAAATCCACGGCAGTTAATTTTTCAGGCAAAGTCCTTCTATCTTTACTTTATCTAACACAAGTTTCTGTCTATTCTAACAGCGATTCTTAACAGTCTTTTGATTGCTTCTTTGCTTAATTTTAAGTAGTTCCTAACAGGATACTCTTTCCCCGTACAACAACATCCAAGCTTATATGTAGACTATATGAGGCTCTTAGCCGTCTATTCGGCTGCGTTCCCGGAGCAGGATGGAGCAGAGAGTAGATGGTTTCTGCCAGGAAGATAACACACTGTGAGGCTAAGGCCAGGTCAGTGGTCTTCCTTGGTGGCGCTCACTCACTCACTACATCCATATGGAAGGAATATTTATTACAAATATCATACACAAGCAATCCAATAAGAAAAAAAGAGCACAGCTAAAATTAAATGATTATGCTGTAATTTTTTTTATTAAATAAATGCACGTCTCCATGACAGAGTAATATTGTACCTTATTTGTACTATTTGTCATAACAATTTTCAATGGCATGCTTTCAATAAATGATTTTATTTTGCACCTTGAATTTTTGGAAATTTAATTCTGAAGTTATTAGGTCTTGTAATACTTGGTTTAAAATGAATTCAAGTTTTTAAATTGAAATCTGATTATGAACACAAACACTGTAATTTAAAAAATTTTAAATGAAAAATCTTTTTTAAGGCAATCTAAAATTTTTAGAGCATAGAATTTTTTTGGTGGGTATGTTGGTAAATATTCATACAGTTAAATTACAGTACTTTTAGCTTTCATCATATATTTTCCCCCAACTCCACTAATTGGTCACTGGCTCACTAGCTTAAAGTATAATAATAAATAAATATGCAATATCTTTCCCCCCCCCCAATTATCAATACAACAATATTGCTGAAAAGGTATTCCCAAAAATGTTCGTTTTATTCCAAAAACTAACTTTAGCTGGAGAGGTACACAAATGTATTACATTTCACGTTTTTGTTTCCAATGCTATACCTGTTTTTAACATTTAATTGCCCAAAACAGAAACACTAAAAAGAAAAAAGTTTTTTTTTTAATCTCTCTATCCCCACTTAGTGAATTTCAGGTTCTTTTAAAATGTGCAGAAAACAAAAGCAAAAGAAACTTGCATATGTAAGAAATAAAATTCTTTTTGCTTTTCGTAATACATGAATGAATATTTTTACATCACAACTTTAAACACATAATATAACTTCTCTTAGTCTAGAAAGGGAGAGTCTAGTTTCCAAATGAAAGGATACTTTCATTTGTTGATAGCAGGTCCCAGCTCTCTCTAGACAAAGATTAATTGAGAATCACTCTGTGTATCAAACCTTGACCCTTCACAGTAGAGGACAATCTAGCTGTGGCCAAGAATGGTATGAGAAAAGATGGGCTGTTTTATACAATCGCTTAAGGGGAAGACATACTGCTGGACACTATGCTTAAAGGTACCGCTCTGCTAGGTATTTGAATATAGTCTCTCTGGATACAATTATTTGAGACACAGCCGCAAGTTTCTAAGAAAACTCTCTGACCATTATATCTTTATAATTCAATTCTCTGTAGGAGTTGTGGCTCTTTAACATGCCCTCTAGTGATAGTAAAAATAGTTTACAATTGATACCATAACCTGAATACCATCAGTAAAGACACTCTTAACTATGAAGAAGCCTGACACTGGCCAACTATTCAAGAAACTTATAACTATTGAGTGACCTCTATTTGAGAGTTGGCCAACAATTTGAGACACATAACTATCAAGCATCCTTCAATTGAGACAGACCAACATCAAGCCTACCAGTGATTCTTCATCTTAATACATAATCTTAAAAATTGTGATTTTAATTTCCAAACACAATTCTGTAAACAAATTTCATAAACTTAAAAATTGATTACTTTCACTTCTTAAAAAACTTCTTTTTAACAATCATTATGTACTTGTATTACATTTAATGCTCCTCAAATTATATATCATATCCGTTTAAAACTATTAGTTCTACCTATTTTGAACTATTGCCAAAATGTGTTTGTAATTTTAATTTTGGATACCAGTGTATTACACTTCGTTACATTAAAATTAGGTAATATTTTCACCTAGTTAGCTCTTATCTTAATGTAGGTAATATTTGGCACTGAAAGAATTCAAGTCTCTTAATTTACTCTTCACATTTTATTTCAGTTCAGAGAGGTTTTGGATAAAGGATAATTTGAACTATTCTCTTTTATGCAGTGGGAAATGTATTTCAGCAGATGGATGATGACAGCATGTTATGTGTAAATGTGAGAATGGCCAATGTGATCTTCAAATGCTTATTTTAAAACTACAGAATACATATAGAGGGGTAAAAAATCCGATGACTGTTTACTTGCTCCCTCACTGCAAGTGTTTAAGACTATAAACCACTGATATCTACTTTATCCATCTATGATTATTCATGAGATATGGGAAAGATGTGTTTCACAGCATGTTGTTTCTTTACACTGAAGATCAAAATTTACATTATTAAAACTCATTTAACCACATATGGCTTTACATTAAAAACATTTATTTATTAAAATCTTAAAAAATAGCAATATTTTAAAGAAAAGAAAAGTTTATTAATATAAAAGCACATTGCTATATTTCATAAGACAGGTGATCACAGAAATATATAAAAATAGATTATCACAGAAGCAAACAAAAATGGATTATCACAGAAATAAGCAAAAATATTGATCACAGAAATGTATAAAAAATTCCTGAGTTGTTTACATAGTACAAAAATATAAAACATCTTGGAACATTACACTCTGCCTTTATCATATAGCAGACTCTGTTGTAACCAGTCTGGCTGTAATTGGTCATATTTAAAGCTTTTTTTTCGGCTGAAGTTAACCAGCTCCTCACTGTAAATTGTAAGAAATGTGCACCAAATTGCACTTAGATTACATTATTACTTTATATAGAAAATAAGTAAAAGTATTGATAATCACATTTTTAAAAATGCTTGAGTTTCAATAAATGGTTGTTATCTAGGTTGAGTTTCAATAAATGGTTTGAGATCCTAATTTCATCATATACAGTTCTTATTTATTTAATTTTTAGAAATTTGTATTAATCTGAAATGATGAATTAAAAAAAAAAGAAAAAAAAAATTTTAACCCTCTGAGTGCCAAGACCAACTTTATCGGTCATCAGATTTTTTGTCACTTGTTATATACAGTCAAAAGTCATTAATCCGGACTCGTCGGGACTTCGGCGATTCCGGATTATTGATTTTTCCGGTTTATAGATCATCAGTTTAAATCTGGTAAGATGACATGCAGAAATTATAAAATTAAAAATATGAAACCGTAATTTATGAAATAAAGAACAATTATGATCTAAAGGGTATCAAAATTTACAAAAAAAAAAAAAGCTTAATATTTATTTGTTTACTATATTAAACATTTCTTCAATGTAAGTTGTTTCGTTTTTTATGTGATAATACATTCTCTTTAATTCTATAAACAGACATAATTCCTTGTTCAGTTACAAAGTTCCGCTGTTCAAGTCCTATAATTGCTGTGTCGAGAATACCGACTAATTTGTCAATCGAAATTTTTTCGTTTTCAATAACCTCTCTCACTTTCTTCGCTATCGGAAGCGAATTATAATGACGAGGGATTTGATTTAAATCATATCAAAGACGGAGTACATCGAGATGAAATACTACATTAAGTAAGGAATTATAAGCCAAATAAAATAAAAACATTTGCCCTGAAGATAAGGATAATGCTGACAGATCAACTTCCAATTCATTGCGCGCCGCGGTGTTAAAGATAAACAAAGTTTAGATAAACAAAGGATATGCCTTTATCCATTTTTTGCAGCAATTCCACTTTTTGTTTGATGGACATCGGAACATGCTTTCGCTTTGTAGATCCTTTGATAGCTCCAGAACGGGAAAATTTTTTTGACATAATCGAAAGTTCAAGCTCACTTTTATAAAATTGCTCTAACAGTCTGCAAAAAATAATATTCCAGATCCAATTAGAAGATTAAGGAACAGCGCAATCTGCAACATTAACCGAATTAGATAATTTTAGCTTAGCTCATACCGTCCGTTAAACATTCATGTGCGCATGCGCATAATACATTTACGCATGCGCGTTTAATGTACAACAGATGGTATAAGCTAAGCTAAAATTATCTAATTCAGTTAATGTTGCAGATTGCGTTGTTCCTTAATCTTCGAATTGGATCCGGCTTATTATTTTTTGTAGACTGTTAGAGCAATTTTATAAAAGTAAGCTTGAACTTTCGATTATGTCAAATAGAATTTCGATACATATTTACTAATATGTAAAAGATCTACAAAGGATGTTTCGAAGTCCATTAAACAAAAAGTGGAATTGCTGCAAAAAATGGATAAAGGCATATCCTTTGTTTCTCTAACCATTCCAAAATCTGTTTATCAATTTCACGCTGCTCTGCGGCGCGGGAGGGGGGGACGCCGTGGCATGCAATGAATTAGAAGTTGATCTGTCAGCACTATCCTTATCTTCAGGGCAAATGTTTTTATTTTATTTGGCTTATAATTCCTTACTAAATGTAGTATTTCATCTCGATGTACTCCGTCTTTGATATGATTTAAATCAAATTCCTCGTCATTATAATTCGCTTCCGATAGTGAAGAAAGTACCACAGAGGTTATTGAAAACGAAAAAATTTCGATTGACAAATTAGTCGGTATTCTCGACACAGCAATTATAAGACTTGAACAGCGGACCTTTGTAACTGAACAAGAAATTATGTCTGTTTATAGAATTAAAGAGAAAGTATCATCACATAAAACCAAGCAACTTAAAGAACTTACATTGAAAGAAATTTTTAATAAAGTAAACAAATAAATATTAAGCTCTTTTTTTTTTTTTTTTTTTTGTGTGTGTGTGTAAATTTTGATACCCTTTAGATGATAATTGTTCTTTATTTCATAAATTACGGTTTCATATTTTTAATTTTATAATTTCTGCATGCCATCTTACCAGATTTAAAGTGATGATCTATAATCCGGAAAAATCGATAATTCGGAATCGCCGAAGTCCCGATGAGTCCGGATTAACGACTTTTAACTGTATATTTAGTTAATAAAGGCTCTTTAAATACAGATCATGACAGATCCAAAACTCCAAGTCGGTCAGAGGGTTAAATAAAATTTTAAAACATTTTAACATAATAATACCTGCAAGATGAATATGTAATGAAACGAATTTAACACATTAAGTATGTGATAAATGACTGACAGCAGGCAGAAGAATCTGCAGACAATGAAGTTATAATGTTTAGGTAGAAATAGGTGACAAAGAATTACAGAACTCGGAAGCTATAAGTGAAGAGAATGATTACAAAAAGTTTATTCATTCGGTTTGGCCGGTCAACAGATCATGGCAAAGCATGCAAATCCTGCTTTAGTGAAGAGATATCTTCAGGGAGGACATTCTCAAAGAAACTCAGGAGATACATGAGCAGAATCACAAAAACCCTATGCAGCCAGCTCATTCACCAAGATTAGACACCATGGCAGACTACCAGTATTTAGCAGATATTTCTGTTAGACTACTGGAAGGGTTCTTTTAGAAAAAATGAAAAGAACTAAGGTAGGATTCAAATACTTCTACACATCACATGACAAAAAATTCCATTTTCCATTGATGTTATCTACAAAAAAGATAAGCTGAAGCAAAAGAGTTTGCTTCAAATCATGAACTACATAACAGAAAAAGATGAAAATTGATGGATTCTTTAAACAAAGAAATAAATGTTCAGTAAAAACTTATACACATACAAATCCTTTTACAAGCTGATTTTGAGTTTCAAGCTATTACTTTGAATTAACTAACCATTCATTTATCTAAGCTACAGTCAAGTACCATAGAGACTGGTTAATGGAGTCTACTATACTTCATAAATATTATTAAGAGAGATTTTTCACTGTTTAAAACAAGTTTTCATGATATAAAAAAGTGACACAGTATTAAACAGTGCCTTAAAAGAACACATACATACCATACTGGTATGAATATAAAATGACTCTACATTTTTAAAATTGTTTTAAAAAAAAAGAAAAGGATTGCATATAAGACAGTCAGGCACTTTGAGGCTTAAACGAAAATATGTATGGTGCCTCGTATGTAGACTATATAACAAAAGAAAAATAATTAAATACTTTAAATGCTATATTTTGAAGCAAAAATAAATATTACGTCATGAGGAGAAGTCACTATAAATACTATATAATGAGGCAAAATAAATATGTTTTCAACTTTAAAAATAGGAAGGAATGATAAACTACACTGCTATATATTTTTTTAAACATTTAGTCAGAATAGGCATTAGAAGATAATAGTTTACAAAAGATTATTAGGATAAAATTTGCTTGCTGTCTTACATTTGGAGAAATGCCATAGCTGCCAACCTTGAAATATGAAAAACCGGAGGTTCTTGTGCTCAATACATAAGAGTTTCCAGGAGGTTTTTATGTTGTGCGATGGTCCCATTTTCAAAGAACACTAAATTCATTTTAATTCATCTTATAATGCACGATTCACTTTATTGAACTATTTATTATATGATTCTGATGTAAAATACATTAATATTTAATTACATATTATTATGTTTATGTTCTTTGGCTACTTTTGTTCTAATTTTTTTACACCTTTTTTTCCGAGAAAATTCTAAGTAGGGAAGGAAAGCTTTAATTTATCAGCGTACTTTTTAATAAAAAAATAATAATTGATTAAAAAAATTAATAATTAATATTTTTATTAATATAATTTATATTTATGTTAAACAAAATTAAACAGAAATAGTTACTGATTAAACATTTGATTGAATCTTCATATAAGATTCTACACATGTTTACAATAAATTAAGACAATTTGGATCAAATCAAATTTAATGCAAAAATTTTGCTGTAGATCACTAAGGCTGGAGAATGAAACTAAAATTATGAAAATTTCAAATCATTTCAAAATTAAACTTAAAACTGTGCATATTTTACTTGCACAAATTAATTTCATTAGCACCATTTAATTGTGTTGTTGAAAAATATTTTCATTACTAAAACTAAAAGTTAAAAACCAGGAGATTCTGTGATGTACTGGGAGACCGGGAGATGAGTTGAAATATTGCAAGAATTGACAGCTATGCAATACTGTATTTACGAATAAATAATTAAAAGTTACTAATATAAAGTGTTATTAATATATTAACGATTTAGCAAATATATTATTATTATTGGTTCATTCACACAATTCCTTTTTGTTTTACCTTGCAAAAATTAATATAGAGTTGAAAATGGCATGGATAACAAGTTTAAGGCAGGCAGATATATCGATGTTGATTTACAGATAAGAGGATTAATTAGAGTTTTAAAAACAGTAAACACAGTTAAAGTCTCTGATAATAAGAGATTTACAGCTACATCTTAATGTGACTAATTTTCTTGGGAATTGATGACAAAAAAATATTGCACATAACGAATTGCAAATAAATCACTTGCACACAACTTATGCATTGATTCAAAAGAACTGATATTTATATATACATTATTGAAAAGTATTCATAAATGTATATAATATTAAAAGCACTGAACTGAAAAATATTGTGGCAGTTTGCAGTGCCTTGAAGATGACTCGCATTTTATCTTAGATGAAGATGCCACTGATAAATCAAGTATACTGTACTTGTTCTCTAAAACTAATGATGAAAAATTAGGTTCATGGGATATGTTTTCTACCATTTGTGGTGATGGTTCATTTTGCCTGTCATCTGAAAATGAGTGCCGTGAAAAGGAAAAACCCTGAAAATACAAAAATCTGAAATTAATTTACAAAAATCTTGATTGCCTACAAATATTATGTGCAAATCGTAAAACAATTACTTACAGAAAATACATGTTTTTGACTGTCAGTTGGAGAACAGTCATCTGTAGCTATGTCTGGGACATCTGCAGCCATGTTTGTAAATGTTGTATCAAATTGTGACACATCATCATCACTCAGCTAAATGGAAAAAATTAAAATCTGAATTGATAATAATAATAAATACATAAAAAGTCATTCTCAATAAGATTATAAGATTCATTTACCTCAATACGATAAACATTCCATCTTTATTAACCCAAAACCATTTTATAAACCTATACTTTTAGATGACCAAAGACTTTTGTAAAAAATAGAAACAAATCAATTATGCAGATTACTGTCAACACTAATTTTATTACTTAGTATCTCATTTTCAATTAAATCACCTATAGCAAAGAATATAAATCTGCAATTCAAAAAATTCATCAAACTTTTATCATAGCAACCACCTTTAAATGATAAATCCCATATAGGGAAAATATAGAAAAAATTGCCAAAAAATTTTTTTCAGAGAAAGAATTGCCTGAAGAAAGTAGATAGTAATGAAATTAGTAGCATAAAACTTTAAAAAAGTGTTACACTTAAATACAAAACACTTAAATAATAGAAAATTTTTAAAACGTGCTTTATCTGTATATCTGCTAAATATTACACAAAATGAAATTTATAGAGCTTGTCAAGCACAGAAGAAGAAGAAATACATAACAGAAAAAATATGGCATGTTAATCTAATCAAACTGAATGTTAAACTGTAGACTTGCACTGTAGGTGTGTTTTACTGTTCTATTCATTATGCACTAAGAATAAGATGACAAAATAGTTGAGTGAAATCACTCAAATTTTTTTCTAAAATATAATTATTAATGTTGCATAGCTAAATGGGATAATAAACTAGTACATAATAAACAGATAATTTAAAGAAATAAAATAAAGATTAATATCACTGATCTACAAATCCCATTCTTTCCTGCTACAGAGATGAAATAAATTCTTTGTACAAAATCTCGCCTGAGTATGAATATGCATTTTATTTCTAAGCTTGGCCCTTGTTTAGAAGTTACAGCAAAATTCATGATAAATTATAACATTCATAAGCAATGTTTTTCTCGAATTTCAAGAATTTGCCATAACTGAATAAAGAAGTGAAATAAGCCTTTTTTAAATTTAATTTCGCCTCCTAAACACAAATACGCTTTAAGTATTTTTATTTAAGTTTTAATAAAATTTAAAATCTAGCTTTCTTTTTAAATCTTTTTTGTAGGGGTGCATGAAAATGCAGTAAATGATGTCAAAACACTAATAAATCTTTGACGTTAAAATTTAAAGCTTTTAAACTTTCTTTGAGAGTAGTGATCAAGTGATTACTTTGGCCTTATTTTCTCAAATGTTGTCTCATTACTGTGATATTACCAGATGCCCAACAGTATTTTCTTGTATACTCAGATTGTAATAAACACCCACCTTCTCTTCAGTTACACTAAAATGAGAGGTAATGGAATTTTTTTTTTTTTTTTTTTTTTTTTTTTTTTTTTTTTTTTTTTTGTGATCAACAGCCCTAAATTAAAAAAGATCAGACACTATCACTTACATAACAAAATGCATGTAAGGAAAATATATATTTACTCTTGATTCTAGAAATAAATTTGAACAAAAGAAACAATATAACTTCCCTATTCATTATAAGAAAACTTCATAGCTAGACTTAAGATAATAAATGGTCTACTCTATATAATTACGAGGGCTATCCCGAAAGTAGATTACGTTTTGGAATAAAAAAATAAACAAAGTATAGGAAACAAATTTTATTATATACAGATGAAAGCCACACTCAAATACTACTTTTCTACATAGTCACCATACAAATTAAGGCATTTATCGTAGCGATGTACGAGCTTGGAAATTCCTTCGTCGAAAAATTCGGCCGCCTGCGCCTTCAACCACTTCGTTACCTCTTCTTGCAGCTGTGCGTCGTCATCAAAACGCTGCATAGCCAGCCACTTCTTCATTGCTGGGAATAGATGGAAGTCGCTCGGTGCCAGGTCGGGACTGTACGGCGGATGAGGAAACAACTCCCACTTAAAAGATTCAAGAACTTTACGAGTGACATTTGCCGTGTGGGGCCGGGCGTTGTCGTGAATCAACAAGATCTTAGAGCTCAACATTCCTCTGCGCTTGTTTTGAATTGCTCTTCTGAGTTTTTGGAGAGTTTGGCAATACCTTTGAGAGTTTATTGTAGTGCCTCTTTCCAGGAAGTCCACCAAAATTACACCTTTTCTGTCCCAAAAAACAGTCGCCATCATCTTCCTTGCCGACATTGTTTGCATGCATTTCTTGGATTTTTGGGGAGAACTTGTGTGCCCCCACTGCATTGATTGCAATTTCGTTTCACAGTTCACATGTTTCACCCATGTTTCGTCACCAGTAACGATGCGATCGAGTAAAGAGTCACCATCCTTATGGTAAGCGTCCAAAAAGTTCAACGCTGCAGCCATTCGCTGATTTTTGTGGTCCTCTGTCAAGATTTTTGGAATCCATCTTGCACAAAACTTGTGGTAACCAAGCTTTTCGCTGATGATTTCGTGCAACAAACTTCGCGAAATTTGTGGAAAACTCAAAGAAAGTTCCGTTATTGTGAAATTTCGATTTTCACTGACTTTAGCATCGACTTTTTCGAGAAGTTCGGCGGTCACTATGCTGGGTCTCCCATTTCGATCTTCGTCGTGAACATTGGTTCGGCCATTTTGAAATCTTATGACCCACTGACGCACTCCACCTTCAGTGATAATGTTGTCCCCATACACTTCACGAAGCTGCCGATAGATTTCTATCGGTTTACAGTTTTTTGCAGTCAGAAACCTTATTACTGAGCGCACCTCGCAGCTCGCGGGATTTTCAATTAACGCAGACATTTCAAACCGTCACAGTATCTGAACGGAGCACAGCACGAACCTCTCACTAGCACGGCTAGATGCAGACTGAGCTGCGCAACGCTCTGACCCCAAGATGGCCGCGCTAGCCCCGCCCCTAGCGGACACAGACGGAAACGTAATCTACTTCCTGGATGGCCCTCGTAATTCTCGCCATTGACTAAAAATGCAGCTACTAAAGAGGTCCTATATAATGATTCTACACAGCAATATGTATGAAAATTTGCAATGAAGTATAAATAAAGGAATTTGGGAAACTGAAAATGTACACTGATATCAAAATTATGCACTCAGTACAGTATAAAGTCCGTAATCCAGACGTCCATTATCCGGAATGATCTATAATCCAGACCTCAAAGCCACAAACTTACATAATGCAATTATGCATGCGTGTTTAATGCGCACGTCCACTACGCATGCGTGCTTCCGATAGTGAAGAAAGTGACAGAGAGGTTACTGAAAATGAAAAAATTTCGATTGACAAGTTAGTCAGAATTCTCGACACAGCAATTACAGGACTTGAAACAGTAGAATTTTGTAACTGAACAAGAAATTATGTCTGTTTATAGAATTAAAGAGAAAGTATTAGCACAAAAAAAAAGAAGCAACTTAAACAACTTACATTGAAAGAAATGAAGTAAACAAATAAATATTAAGCCTTTTTTTTTTTTTTTTTTTTTTTTTTTTGTAAATTTTGATACCCTTTAGATCATAATTGCTCTTTATTTCATAAATTATGGTTTCATATTTTTAACTGTATAATTTCTGCATGCCACCTTACCAGATTTAAATTGATGATCTATAAGCCGGAAAAAACCCTAATCTGGAATCGCCGAAGTCCTGACGAGTCCGGATTACGGACTTTGTACTGTATTTCGAATTTTATAAACATTTTTTCAATATATGAGACACATCCAGAAAGTAAGTTTCCTGATGTTTTCCCCTTTAAAGTAAATGTAATTAGCTGTGTCAACTGTGCATGCGTAACAGATCTATGACGTATGAATCAAATGCCAGTCGGATAGGTATCACCTCATGCCAGTAGCATGGTAGCAGTGGTCCGAAATGGAAGCTCTTATTCCTTCTCCCACCACCTGAGAGATTCAGTTGGTGATAAAGTTCTTGAATGCACAAAGCATTACACCAATTAAAATTCATCGCCAGCTCTGTCAGGTCTATGGGCCGAACATCATGAGTAAGCAGATGGTGCGTCACTGGTGTAGGCAGTTTTTGAAAAATCGTCGAAGTGCCTATGATGAAGAGCGCAGTGGGCGACCGTCCCTCATCAATGAGGATCTTGTTGAGCTTGTGCGACAGTGTGTGATGGAGAACTGTCGCTTCCCGATTACGGAGCTGAGCAGCCATTTTCCGCAGATATCGTGATCCTTGTTGCACGAGATTGTCGCTAAGCACCTGCTGTTCAAACAATTATGTGCCAGGTGGGTGCCAAAAAACCTGACACTTGAACACAAAATTGAACACTTAGGAGAAGCACTGAAATTTCTGCAACGGTATCATGATGACGGTGACGAGTTCCTAGACATTTCAACAAGATCGTCACGGGCGATGAGACTTGAATTTCACATTTCACCCCGGAAACCAAGCAGCAGTCAACGCATTGGTGGCACAGTGGATCTCCAATGAGGACGAAATTCAAACAGATGCTGTCGGAACAGAAAGTGATGTGCACGGTGTTCTGGGGCAGGTAGGATATTCTGCTCATTGAGTTCCTTCCACATGGTGAAACAGTAAATGCTGACCATTACTATGAAACACTGTGCAAATTGCGACGTGCCATTCAAAACAAGAGGCGTGGAATGCTTACTGCAGGTGTTGTGCTCCTTCATTACACTGCTCGTTTACATACAGAGCTCGACGCACAGCAGCCGTTTTGATGGAATTTGGATGGGAGTTATTTAATCATTCACCATACAGCCCTGATCTTGCTCCCAGGAATTTTCACGTTTTCTTGCACCTCAAGAAATTCCTATCCTCCGGTGAGCATTTTGGCAACAACGAAGAGCTGAAGACATCTGTCACACACTGGTTCCATTCACAGACAACAGAGTTCTGCGGCAGAGGGGTACAAAAGTTGATCCTATGATAAGACAAATGTCTCAATTCTGGTGGTGACTTTGTTGAAAATAGCTGAAACATTGCTGTACTTGTTGCCAATAAATATGTTCCTGAAAGTGTGAGTTCTTTTTTTTTTTTTTTTTAATAGGGAAACTTACTTTCTGGATGCCTACATAAAATTAGGCACAAAGAAAAAAAAGATACTTGTAACTTTGTTATAAAGTGCACATAGGACAACAATTTGAATCAAATGAAAACTGTTGACGAACAGAGCCATTTAGCACCAATAGTGTTATTTGATGTAATGCGTTGTATGTATCATAAGCCTGAGTAATTCTTGATAAGTCAGTTTAATTTTTGTATAAAATGATATAAGCTAACTGCTATTTATGAATTTGTCAAGTGCATTTTGAAAAAAATAACTAACACTTGGGACTTTTCTTCAACAAAATAGTATGTAGTTAAGTATTTTCAAGTTTATGGAATCCTGGCATCAAGAAAAATGTGACTTAAATGGATAAGCACTGGCTGTGTAATGTGAAAAATTATGGCAAGCAATTTAAGCTTTTTATATGTTATGTCTATAACTTGCATATGTTGATTAACTAAATAAAGAGTTATCTGTTCCTTCAGACTTCTGCTGGAATGACTAGTTTGGTGAGATCTCTGCTAAAGTTCACGGTTGATGAAGAATTGCAACTGAAATCCCTTTTCTTTCAAAATCTCACATAATTTAAATGTAGAAATTTGATATTTAAGTTGATAACAAATAAAATGACTCTTTATAATTTTATAGGAATCTTTCTTTTTTTCTCCCCCGTTTATTTGGCTTTTCTACTTCGAATAGTAATTTTCGTATGCTAAATTATTCGGAATTTTCCCATATCCAAATTTCTTCATTTTCCGTGCTTTCCAGATAGTCGAGCTTTTACTGTAATGATGTATTATCAAAAAGTAACACTGTGTATATGTATTTTCTTTCTAGCTGGCCACAAACAATAAAATGCCAGGTATGGTTAGTTTGGCATATAATTTCGCAAAATCAGATTTATAAATCCTTTAGATCTTTTCGTAACTGTTACTTTTGTAATAAATGACCCTTAATGACATAATTTACCAGCACAAAACACCAACAAATAATCTGTATTTAAAAAGATAAACAATTTTTATGTTTTCCAGAATTTTGGGGGGAGTGGGGAAATTGCATCTTTACATAAATTCGGTCACTTGATGACTTATCGTTTCTCAGTGTTATTTTGTAATGTGGTTTTATTTATGACTGATTATTATTATGATGATATGATTATGGCCATTTGTATATGTGGTTTTAGATAGCAATGGCCATCATGAAAACCTAATTTTATTTGGTGTTTGTTTACACTACTGCACCATTTTCATAGGACTGCAACACTAGTGAAAATTTATTCTCACCATTGTCATTCCTCCACCCCAATATGTGTCTCGCTAATTAGAAAAGAGCCTGTATATTTTAGAATATGCAGGTCTTATAGATTTAAGCAAAGCTTACCACTGGTCGTTCAAAGGGAGGTTGCACTCTTTTGGCAAGAATATCATCCCAATTTACATGGCTGAAGAACTGATGGCGTTTGATCTCTTCAGCATCTTCAGAACCACTCCCAAGTCTCTTCATATATGGATGCTTCAGCAGCTAAAAATATAATACAGAAATACAAAAGTTTAAAATAACTTTTATCATTATGATGAAAGGGAATATTTTTGACATTCTGTAATATTTTTCTCTGGGTAAATACATCTGACACTATAATTAATAAACATATGTAAAATTGACAGCAAAATGTAGTCATTACAGCATGTATAATACACTTGTTTCATTACATAAGTTGAACCTTTTAAAATTCTTCATGCAAAACAAATTAATTAATAAATGTTGACTGAACAAGGACCAATTTTATTGAGGCAGTAATGATTAGTAACAAAGCAGATTATAAAATGAAAATATGTTCTAAATATGATGTTCTTTGTGGGATTAGCTGCTTATTTTCAAAACAAACTTCATGAATATTCAATCATCAATAAAAATATTAACTCATGATTTCAGTTTCAGACTTCAATGAAATGGCTCCTAATAAATCTAAACTTATCACACTGTACAATATTCTTTTATTAATCCGCATCTGAATTACATTGTTTGATCAAATACAAATAACAGGGTTGCCACTGAAACAAAAGAATGAAATTTCTTGACTTTTCCAGGTGGTTTTCAAGAAAATTCCAGGTTATCCACGTAATATGCATTGGCTGTGCTGAGGGCAAATTATTTATGGTACCACTTGAAAACGCAAACATTTGCCAGTTACTTAATACATATACTTTTAGACTTATATACACAATCCCTAAATAGGAGTTGTCTAATCCTCAGAGGATTGAGATTATAATGTGCCCAATCGGGATTTAAAAATGTCTTTACTGCAGACATTTTGCAGCTAAAGGAAAAAAAAATCTATTTAATGTTATTTTTAAATACATTGAAGTATTTTATATTTATTTACCAGCATCTTAAGTAAAAAAATCTGATGTGTACACCACATGACTTACTTGTACGGAATATTAAATTATACGCATTTTTTTCTTCAATTTCATTTAAATTGATTGGATTGAATTAAATCTACTTCGTCGACAGCGCATAAACCACAATAGAATAAATGCACTCTTTAAAATTCACTATATTTGTTTCCTATAACAACGCTCTGAATGCACAAAATTTATATCATTTGAAAAATTATCTTATCATTGCCACATGTTCTATTCAAATACTATAATAAAGCTAGAACGATGTATGAAAGAAATTAAGCAAACAAAACAGAAAAAAAAAAACAATTTTTCACAGACGATTTAGTATTTCTCATTCAATTAATTCAGTTCTCACTTCGTGACAAGGCAAAAATACATAAAAACTCAAAATATCTGTATTAAAAATTATGAAGTAAATCTTAAACACTTATTTCCTCGAAAAAATTCCAGAAAAAATTAAGCATGATTTAATTCGCAATAATAAATGAAGGCGTTATTTTTGTTGTTGCGAAGCTTAGTCTCTCTAGATTGGCAACAAATCTACAATTCTGCTGTTTCAAATGTAAACAAATATGTCCGCCATGTTGTTTAAAACTTAACCGCACTTAAACAGCTTTTAAATTGTTGATAATTGTACAAATATTGCTTCCAGAATTACGAAAGGCATAAAACCCTTAACCGGAAAATAAAAACAACATAATTCAATCATTTTTAAATCAAAAAATGTACAATTTACAAACATATAAGAGTAAAGAAACTGAGATCACTGAGCCGGGTAAGACAGTGGATATATATATAAATATATTTATATACGTTTGGTGCTGCCGATTGCAACCAAAATACGAGGTGCACATCTACATGTTATAGCAGTCCTATATACAAAATTTCAACGTTCTGAGGCTACTCGTTTTTGAGTTATGCGAGATATGTACGTACGTACATATGTTCGTACAGACGCCATGAAAAATTCTCTTCAGAATTAATTTTAAAGCAGTTTTATAATTTTTTTGAAGGAAAAGAGTATTTTATTCTGTCTTTACGTACAGGTATGACGCAAAAACATCGTTAAATTGCATTCGATAATGGTCAAAATGGATATTTTCGTTGAAATATGCTGCCTGAGACTTTTCGCGATTACAATACTTCCTTTTTACTTCGTACACGGAAGTAAAAATGTGAACTAAATTTCGTGATGGCATGTCATATTACTGGTGAAATTAGTTTCACAAGTATGCCAGAGAAAATTGTCCGAAATTTAAAAGTATTACTAACTAATAATAAATAAATTTAGAGGGAAGAAGTCACATTAAATGGTACAAATAGCATTATTATAAAGTTAATTACTTAAAGATTAAAAACTGAATTACAAAAATCGATGGTATTTCAGTGTATATATATATATATATATGTGTGTGTAAAATATAAAAAATATGATGGCTTTGCTCTTTGCAAACCAGCAACCTTTAATTAACTTTCTGCAATTCAGCATCTTTTCCCTAGACCAGTACCTTCTAGAATTTGCTAGCCTATTACATAATCGCTACTATAAATACTGAGTACGTGCCATTTTTCAGACAGACTGCTTCCTAATATTGCTGCTACAAGACTCTGCACTGCCCTGTCCATCTTTCCTTCCTTTGTTAGAATTAGTGATGACGCATAAAGTTTAAATTCAATCATACTTAGTTAAAATCACTATAGATATGGAATTTAGAGAGTTTCATATAAAAGGAAAATGATTTAAAATCACTATAGATATGGAATTTAGAGAGTTTCATATAAAAGGAAAATGATTTACTAATTGGATTAAATAAAAATGGATAATTAAAAGCTAAATCAATTTGAGTCGTCTTTGGATATCCATTACCACTCTGCAAAAAGCCATGTCTGAACTCTGATGCCAAGCTTCATGACTACCAAAATATCTCACATATATATAATAAATGGTTAGCCTAGATGACCGATTATTTTTTTATTTTATTTTTCTGCAAAATGACAAATAAGGATTTTGTTTTATATACGAGAATTGGGGGGGAGTGAATTTATTTTTACATTCAACATGCACTGCACATGGGAATCTCTGGATTTTCAAAGTTACTGGAAATCAAAGATACTGGAAACTCACTTTGTCTTTCTTAAAGACAATCTGATTGGCTCTATGAAAATTGGCTCCAAGCCAGCTGTCTGAATGACGCTCATGTGATACATGGTATGCCAAGAAAGAGATCGTGTCCTACATTGACACGAAAATCACTTTTTTGGGGATCGCACTATGAAATTCCCTGACATTTCCAGATTTTGACTAAAATATTTAAAGTTCCTGATTTTTTCCCCGACATTTTTGGCCAATTTTTGAATTCCCTGACTTTTACCAGTTTTTCCAGATAGTGTAGCAACCCTGAAATAACGACAGACATTGTCAAATGATTAGTACAACCAGGTACAGGTAGAAGTGAGACAGGTACAGGTCTCCCAATTTTGAGGGAGAATTCCCTAAGGGTAGTTCGAGGATCTTCATTCCCTCTTTCCCTAAAATCAGTCATTCATGAGGATTTTGAGCTTGTGTATTTTGAGTGTTCCATTGCCACACATATACTATGCGCTTACAAATATCCATGCCATGCACAGGATTTGAACCCAGGCTCGTCGATATAGTAATCAGCATCACTAAGCAATTTGCAATTTGAGTGGCAATTAATACATCCAGAAAGACAAATTCAATCATCTCCAAGTGGACATAACTATCAAAATCATGCCTCTGAGTAAACACTTAATCACTTTCCAAAGCTGGCTGATAATTTCATCTGAAAATACAAATACTTTGTTGACCTCAACATTTGCTAATTATTTTGATTTAGGAATTTTGATTTCAGGAAGGCCCACAGAGCAAAAGGAAGGAAGCTGGCAATAGCAGAATAAAGAAAAAGTCCAAACTCAATATATTAACGTAAATCCTCAACCATAATATTAGTGTAAATTCCAGACTGCAAAAGTTGAACTAGTCTAACCATGAACATGATTTTAACAATTTACATTCGAGTTACTTTAAAACAATTTTCGAAATTAAACTTACTAACTATGGATTCACTCTTTTTGGATAATTCTAGTAAAATTAATCTTAGGAGATAATATAATAAATATTTCTTTAGTAAATAAATTATTATTAACTTACTTTGCAGCTATTGCGCACGTAGTAGAATAACTTGATTTCGCAATAAGTGAATTTAAGATCATACAACATTATATATATACACTGAAGTGACAAAAGTCATGGGATACCTCCTAATATTTTGTCGGTCCTCCTTTTCCCCTGCGAAGTGCAGCAACTTGACGTGGCATGGACTCAACAAGTCCTTGGAAGTCCCCTGCAGGAATATTGAGCCATGCTGCCTATATAGATGCCCATAATTGTGAAAGTGTTGACGGTGCAGGGTTTTGGGCACGAACTGACCTCTCGATGATGTCCCATAAATGTTCGATGGGATACATGTCGGGCGATCTAGGTGGCCAGATCATTCGCTGGAATTGTCCAGAATGTTCTTCTAACCAATCGCGAACAATTGTGGCCCGGTGACATGGCGCATTGTCATCCATAAAAATCCCATCGTTGTTTGAGTATGTGAAGTCCATGAATGGCTGTAAGTGATCTCCAAGTAGCTGAAAGTATCCATTTCCAGTCAATGATCGGTTTAGTTGCACCAGAGAACCGAGTCCATGCCATGTAAAAACAGCCCAGACCATTATGGAACCATCACCAGCTTAAACAGTGCTTTGTTGACAACTTGGGTCCATGGCTTCGTGGGGTCTGCGCCACACTCAAACCCTACCATTTGCTCTTACCAACTGAAATCGTGACTCATCTGACCAAGCCACTATTTTCCACTCGTTTAGGGACCAACCAATATGCCCACGAGAGTAGCTGAAGGCGATGCCGTGCTGTCAGTAAAGGCATTCGAGTTGGTCTTCTGCTGGCATAGCCCAAGGAAGACAAATTTCGCCGCACTGTCCCATCGGACACGTCCCTCGTACGTCCCACATTGTTTTCTGTGGTTATTTGACGCAGTGTTGCTTGTCTGTTAACATTGAGAACTCTACGCAGACGTCGCTGGTCTCGGTCGTTAAGTGCGGGTGGTCGGCCACTGCGCTGTCCATGGTGGGATGTTATGCCTGAAATTAGATACTCTCGGCACACTCTTGACACTGTGGATCTCCGAATGTTGAATTCCCTAACGATATCCGAAATGGAATGACCCATGCGTCTAGCTCCAACTATCATTCCGCGTTCAAAGTCTGGTAATTCTGGTCATGCGGCTATAATCACGTCAAAGCCTCTTCACATGAATAACTTGAACACAAATGAAAGCCCTGCCAAAGCACTTCACATTTATACATTTTCTACGCGATACTACTGCCATCTGTATATTTGTGTATATTTGCATATTGCCATCCCATGACTTTTGTCACTTCAGTGTATATATATATATATATATATATATAACAAAAATGAGAACCAACATAAAGAGATAAAAGCTAACCTGAATCATTTAGTTAATTCACTAAATGTAAAAGGAATCATTAAAGACATTTGCTTATAACAAATGCTACAACTAAATATATTCATTTATCCATTCAGTAAACACTGAGGTACATCATTAATATAGCATATTGCTAATATATACAACAAGCTCTTTTATAGTAACCACCTTCAAAAGTAACCATTATTTTTTTAAACAGAGACAAACATTAGCACTTGAACATCACCTTACTAAGATAATCACCTTCAAAAAAAGACCAAAATCATTTGAAACAATAGGTGCTTGTTTTTGAGAGGGTTGACTGCGATTTTTTCCCTCTGTTATAGTGATAGTGAGTATCAAAAATGGCATACAGTTTGAAATGATTTAAAAGTATACTATACATATAACTGAATATACAGTTGGAATGATACTTAAAGAATAAAACCAGAGCTTGTTACAACATGAGCCACATTTAAAAGGCTGAAGAGTTGCATGTCGCTCACTCGTCAGTCAGATTCAACTTCTTAAAATTTTGCTCAAAGAACTGTACAAGGTTTAAATTTTAGATGAACAGGGGAATAATACACAACTTTTAATTTTTTTTTTTTTTTTTTTTTTTTTTTTTTTTTTTTTTTTTTCATAAAAAAGCATGTGGAGAGTTCTAATCCTAAATTTCCCTTTAGCACTAATGAAACAAAACTCCTCCTTGTTGAAAAAATAATATCATTCATTAACGCAAATCTGTAAGATCAATAATTTGGCTCTGTAGCAGCCCTTTTGCTTGGCATGCATCTCAAATCAAGACATTCTACCAAAACTCATCACTGATTTTACACCTACTGAATAACTTATAAGCCTGGCACCAACCTGGAGAAATTTTTTTAATTATTTTTTGCATTCATCATCATGACTATAAACTCATGGCAGCTTGAGAAATGATTCATGCAACAAAGTCTAAAACATTTTTTCCCCTCAAATACTAATAATTGAATACCAAACAGAATGGTAGTCATTTATGTTGACATGCTTGGCAATAATTATACATTTCAGACAATTGTGCTATGAAGAATTGAATACACTGACAAGAAGAAATTCAACAGAAATTTCCTTTCATATGCAAAAAATAGATCTTTTAAAAGATATTTATATAAAACCAAAAGATTACAGTTAGTGTTATTTGAATTAATGATAACTGATTTTTTTTTTTTTTTTTTTTCCAATAAGCTTTAAATATATCTGGAAATTTATTTATTCAGGACTCGGCCTTAAAAGTATGTGCAGAATATAAATATAAGTATAATAAATAACTAAACTAATATAATTCCAATTTAACTTTCTCAGTGTGTGATATACACAATACAAAATTTAGCTGAGCAACATGTCTTTAGTCACCAATCTCGTGATACATTCCCAATAGTGTACAGCGAGTGCTAGCTGAGCCTTATGATGGTAACTGTGAATTTGACGATTTTAAGACATCGCAAACAAAAAGCAAAATTTTCAATTTAATGTGAAGAAATGTATAAAATTTGCAACTAATGAAAACGATACAAAAAAAAAAATATCCCATTGCGATAACAATGCTCCAGTAATTGATCAACTAAAGAACAGCGAAATTCATAATACGGTTCTAAATTTAAGAAACATTGCTACCAATAATGAAGAATGTGACAGAGATTTCTGAAACATTTAAACTAACAATTTAATGGGAATTATCGATGACCTTGATCAATAGAGCGTTGTAATTGAACAAGAATTTATGTCTATTTATAAAATTAAAGAGAAAGTATCAGAAAAAAAATGAAGATGCTTAAACAATTTACATTGAAAAAAATGTTTAACAAAACAAATCAATAAATATAGAGCCTTTTTTTTTTTTTTTTTTTTTTTTTTTTTTTTTAAATTTTGATTTTTTTAAGCTCTTAAATATTTTATCATTTTGTACTTTTAATTTTAAAATATCTACATATCATCTTACTAGATTTAAATTGATGATCTAAAATCTGGAACTGCCAGAGTCGCAATGAGTCCAGATCTCAGATTTTGTATTGAATAAAATAATTATACATTTCATAAAGTTTTTTGTACTTTTAGGGTTGCTGTTATTAGTGACATTACTTATATTTCACATCAAGATTTATGTTTGATGCTAAGTGGTGTCCCATTAACAGAAAAGAATCAACATGTTTTCAAATGTGGATGCTATTAAAAAAAAAAAAAAAAAAAAAAGAATTTAAATACAAGGAATGAAATAAGCAGCATAAAAATTCAATAAACATTATATAACAAAAATGATCTTAAAACTGTACAAGGTGTAACCTCTGCATTCATTATCCAAAAGATTCAATGAAAATTTAAGGAAGTGAAATGTTTTTTAATGGACCTAAACCAAAAATTTTCCCCAGCTGAAGTTTGGAACATTTGTAACACCAGTTTACCACAGCTCATCGCACTGTTTTGGATGGGAAAAAGCTTTTTATGCAAATAAGACATTAACATATGTAACTAGCAAACAAAGAAAACCTAACATAAAAGATTACGATATTTTTAACCATCTAAATATGTGGGTAAATTGATACATAAATAATCTTCATTCGTTGCAATTTCAGAGGTGGTTTTTATTTGACATATTTTTCGAGGATGCGATATTATGCCTTAATTCCTTTTGTTCTGTAGAATACTTCAGATTGGCTGTGAATCCATGAATGCATTTTGCACCTTGACATCCAATGCAAAGTGCTTCTCATAGTGGGCATCAGCACTGAACAAAATATGTAACAATACCACATCAAAAAAAGTAAAGTTGCGTTCACACCAACGTGGTCACGCATTCATGCGTAAAAAGTTAACCAATCAGGAGTGAGTTCAGAGGCGGCATTTGCCGGATGGGCAGAGACCCCGTGAGCTGACTTAACTTCAACTTTTTGATGCTTGATGCATCAGTTTCAGGCATCTCGTTTCAAAAGTTCAGTTTATACCATGGTTTTTAAATGATTGCACTATCAAAAATTCTTCTTGATAAAAAAAAAAGGTCAAATGGACTAATCTTAATAAAAATTTCAGATAATAATAAATGCATATGCTAATAGAATGAATTACTTAAAGGAAAATTCTCAAATTTATTAGCAGTAATAACTTTAATAATCAACCATAAATGATACATGGTTGATAATTTTTACAGAATAATCTAAAGCAATAGCTTGATGATGGATTTCAGAATCCAAGATTTTGAATTTTTCTAAAAATATATCTACATGAATTTTAAAGTTGCTTTTATTGCCTAGTGAATAAAACATTGGCTTCTTGAGTTAAAGATTTTGGATTCAAGCATCACCAGGAGTGGTGTTGTAATGGAGCTGGTATTTTTAAAAAGTATTTACAGAAAATATTATTGCTAGTTTCAGAGTAGCCCAGATGCTTCTTCAGTTTCCTGAAGGTGAAGTGCGAAAAGCAAGCTTACCCGCAAGATACCTAAGCATGGAGATATCATGTTTAAGTAGAAAATTCAGCTTTTACTAGGGACTTGCATTGCGGGTTTGGGCCTTGCTTTTTCCTACCTTTGATGATGGTATGGCTACACAATTTTTTTTTATCCACCGCGACATTTTTTTTTTGGGGGGGGGGGCATAAGAAGCTTGCATTTATTTTTTATTTCATTTCCTTCATCATTCATATAAATCTAATTTTTGCTCGGCATTGTGTGCATTATCCTTCTTTTGACAGTGAGCCTTTGGTATAATTCATAAGAAGATCTGACTGCTATGATCTGATTCTATTTCGGCTGACACGAGACTAGCAAAAGCGATACTGGTATTAGTATAAAGTTGCTGTTTCATCTAAATTTAGTGAGTTCTGAATTTTAAACCATTGGTAACAAGTAAACCATTTATTTAAAAAATTAAGAAAACTTATTTATACAGAAAAGAAACTTGCTAATATATAGCTGATTTTAATACTTCTACATATTATAATGGCTTTATGTTTGTTTTTCTTAACATGCATGACCACTTTTTGAAAGGTCTAATCTTGATGATAACTTTTCATTAATTTAAAGAACTTTTGCATGAGTATTAGCAAATTTACTAATTGTGGAATTAAATTTTTAATGCAGAAAAAGAAATATTATATAAACTATAATTATGTCAATGAGTTTTAGATAAAAGTTACCTTATGAAACAAACCTTTAGACAGTGGTTGTTCATTAATATATGAATGACTAATTGAAGTAATTACTGTTACATTTGAGGTAAAAAATATGTACATAAGGGAGAAACTAAAATAATTTTTTAAAAAAATTGCTGTTGTTTATTAACTTAAAAATAACTACTTTTTTTTAAGTGTGATATTTAATTTAGTTATGCTGTAAATCCTACATATATTTATACAAAATATACTTTTTTATTGCATTATTTAAACCAATTGAGGGAAGTTCATGGAAACATTTCAGGGAAGTTCATACATCATGCAGAAACATTTATGGTATTCTACCCATGAAAAATTTACTCTCCAAAATAGAATCATGCAATTAGATTTTTTAACTATCATTCAACAAAATAAATAAATTAATTAGATATATACAGTGTTTGATATATACAACGATCCTTTTCTGGGATATTCTTTTCTGTGATATTTTGACAAAAATTAGTGTTCTGCTCTTGGATAAATAGTTCAGTGAGGGCTAGAAATTCATCAAATCAATGAGGTGTCATGAAAGTAATTAACAGAAATTTTGTTTCGTTCAAGCGCATTTCTTCAATTAAATTATTTGCATCTCCTTGCTGCAGTCGTCTCTTACATATTAATATAAACACTGCATTCTGCTTCTCTTACACAATGTAAGGTAAGTAATAAGTTAAGTAAAATAAATTTTATTTGAGCTGAAATTAAAT
Organism: Stegodyphus dumicola; assembly: GCF_044657685.1. NCBI lineage: Eukaryota > Metazoa > Arthropoda > Arachnida > Araneae > Eresidae > Stegodyphus > Stegodyphus dumicola. The sequence continues at coordinate 105,763,303 of NC_140771.1, forward strand.
CCATTTTAATTTTAAAATGTAATCGTAAAAAGTCAAAATACCACACAAAAATTACCCACTTTTCCCCTCAAATTTTCAATATGAAGCGCTATCTAGTACAAGCATATCGCAACTTTTAAAGCGAAAGTTGCTGCGCTAGTGTGAACTGACATACGCAGAAAGCGTTTCTTCCCGCATTGCCCCTTTTCGCCCCAACGGACTGGTGTGAATGCAGCTTAAAACGGATAGGCTAATTTAAAGCACTTTAATTAAGGTATCAGCTTTGCATTTTCCTACAAGAAACAATGCCTTGAGATAGCATTTTATATCAATTCTTTTCAATGTTTGACTACTTGTAGCAAACAGTATTCGTTGTAGCATATCAACCAAAATGGAAGAAAATATAAGTTCCCTAAAATCAAAGAAGAATTGATACTCAGCCCCCATGCGTTCTTTCTCAAGAGCTACTGATTTCTGTCACTCAAACGTGAATCATCAAACATGATCAATATTTATCCTGTGCATAGACTTTACCAAAATTTTGCAAAATTTGCAATCAAAAATACCATTAATGAATTCACAGTTTTTCATACAGTCTAATGTTATTTATTATTACAGGGTGATAATGAATAATTCATCAGGTTTTAAAACACTGCATTTCAAGAAATTTGAGCATAGAGTAGTGAATAATACACAAAAATAAACATTAAATAGACAAATTTACATCTAAATTTTACAATCTGCATACTACTTCAATGAAGAACTCCCACTGGACTGGGCAATGTGCAGAAGATTATTTAATGCTGTTGTCCATGGTCTCTGTAAACACTCACTGTGATTTCTTCCTTTGGGAGGTATGTTAAAGATCTGTTTATATACCCCCTGCTGGAAACTTCATTGATCACTGTACATTTATGGATATTGGTAGTTTAGGCATGGACCAAACTTAAATGCCACATAGATCTGTGTCATGTGACCAGAGAAGGTTACACTGAAAATTACTAAAAATTTGTGAAGATATGAAGAAAAAAAAAAAAAAAAAATGTGGATCCTTAATGCTTATTTGCATTTATCATTAATTGTTTCATGGTAGGATATTTTTAAAAAAACAGATTTTTAAAACCCAGTGAATCACTTAAAATCACTCTGTATTATCTTAATAGTTTTGCTAAGGAATTTATCAGTTATATGTAAATTACATAATGAAGGAATGTCAATCAGTTACAATAAATAAAGCACAACTGCAAGACTAAAAACTTGTACACAACAGGATAATCCAAAAACCAATAGCCTTTTAAAAAAATTTTATTTCAGTGAATTTGCATTATATAGTAAAAGGAACTGCGCTTTCTATCATGACAGCATTAATACCCACTAAATACTCTGAGATATAAATTTCTAATAACTTAATGGCCTTTTCTAGATTATCCTATAATTTTATAAATATAATTGGATGAAAATTTTTCATATAAATGATGTTTTATTGCATCAGATATTAATATTACACTAAAACTAATATATCTCAGACTCAAACTTACTGAACCAGTCAACATATTATACATGACTGCACCAAAACTCCACCAATCAGCTGCTAATCCATGGCCACTTCGAGTTAATATTTCAGGAGCCCTGGGATGAAGAAAATACAAGTCAGTCAAAAGGAAAATGTAAATGTGGCTTTTTTTTTTTTTTTTTTTTTTACAATTAACAAAAAAACAGCACCGCAGCTGAAGTAAAGAAAAATGTACTTGTAGTAAGCATAAACAGAACTTTGCTGCTCCAAAACTTTCTAATAAGTTATTTTGATTTCTAATAAAAATGAGGCAAAACCATTTCCAGATTTAATTAAATATTAAAGCTTTATTCTGTTAAAATTATGAGAATGAATTTTAATTTAATTGAAGGGCAGTCTATTCAGGTAAAGCAAAATGATAGTTTTTCATTATGAGTCTGATAATTTACTTATCATATTGATGAACTTTAAATTTATTAAAAAATATAAAAACCTTCTTCCGAACTAATTTATCATTTATTTAACAAAGCAACTCCCAATTTCAAAACTTTTTTTGAAACACTGAAAAGGCATTCAATAAAATAGGAATTTTAAAAAATATATCCAGAACCAAGTACTTACATAAAATCAACCGTTCCACAAAAAGTCTTAGTTACTGAACCAGCATCCATAAATTCTTTGGCTAAGTTAAAGTCAGTCAATTTTATATGACCTTTGAGAGATAAAATAAATTATGAAGCAATTTTTTTCCACATTATCAGTTCAGAAAATTCAAGTAAAATTAATGTAGTAAAAAAATAATACTAATAATTAATTAATTAAAAGCAAAATTAATGCAAATCAAAAATGACTTATTTAACAAACAAAAATAATTCCATGCATTATAAGGTATCTGATGTTACTTTTAAAATTTGCTAATAGGAATGAAAAGATATTTACCCTTAGCATCTAACAGCACATTTTCTGGTTTTCACGATAGATAATACCTTCCTTATGTAAATATCCCAGAGCTAGTAATATTTCACTCAAATAAAAACTGCAAATATATATTTTAAGTTTCATTACACAAAAAGATGATTTATTTTTATTCACATGTCAAATGCATTTAAGTAATTAACAGGCTATAACATTTCTAGTATAATTTATAAGATATATAGAAGAAATCTATGTTAATTTCAAAACAAAAAAAATGTATAATTTTTCATTGCATTATTTCACACACACTTAAAAAACAGTTAAAAAGCAAAAGAAATTAAAAAGTAAATAATCATTCCTAGCTAGAAATTTAAGAATTTTTTAATTCATGACAATACTATCCTTCCCACATACATATAATATTTTATGGAGTTCCCATATTTCCTTTAATTTTGTAATAAAAAGTGCGCTTAGAATCAGAATAGCTATTTTACAGAAATCATATCCCATTCTTCCTGTGTTATTCCTTTGAAGGGGGAAAAAAGTATACAGGCAGTGATCATTTCAAGATCACTTACTTGATTTCTCTTTCAGCAATGTACCTTAAGCAATTCCAGATTTAGACTTGATAAGGCCCTAAGCTAGTTGAGATATGAGGCCCTTTATGAGTTCAGATATTATATGTCAGTGCCAAAAATGATTTTCGAATACCTATAAATTTTTTTGAGGGAGGGGGCAAGAAAGCAGGGGTCCTAAGCTATAGCTTGTGTAGCTTATACATAAATCCTGCACACCTTTTAGTGTAATTTAAATATAATTTTTAATCTTCATCTAACATATTTTGTGCCATTATCACATATGAGGTTTCTTGGCATCATTCAGAACTTATACATAAATTTAAAATATGAATTTCTATATCTGAAAAAAATTTACTAAATATTTGGTACTTTGCTGTTATGCACCAGGCAAACATTTTGACGGGTTCTTTTAAATTGTATATACAACTCAAAGTCCGAGATCCGGACGGCCACTATCTGAAATGATCCAAAATCCAGAGCTCAAAGTCACATTTTTTCCCCCCCTTATCCTTTACCCATGCGCATTTGATTTTCCCTCTTATAATAAAACATGGAGAGTTCTGATTCTTAATTTCACTTAAGCACTAAAAAAATTCCCCATTATTGAATGGCGCAATAAATTCCCCATTATTAGCGGAACAACTTTAAGCATAAATTTGTGAGATCAATAATTTGGCTATGTAGCTGTGTATCTGCTTTATATACATCTCAAACCAAAAAGCATTCTACATAGATTTTTGATTTTATACCTATTAGTATTTTAGAATCATTATTTATTATACTTTACTTTCATCAACGCATGTTTATCAATACATGATAATTTGAATAATGACTCATGCAGCGCACATAATCGCCAATCTTATACATAGCCAATAACGTACAGCGAATGTCTAAACTTTATATATATATATATATATATATATCTTAGTAATTGAATAATAAGAGTATAGCAACCCTTTATGCTGATATTACGCTTGACGAAGATTACAATTAAATGTGCTGAGAAATGTTGATGAAAAATTCAACAAAAATTTATTTTCATATGCTAAAAATAGATTTATTTTGTTAATGAAACTCATAGGCCAAAACATTACATTTAGCGCTATTTAAATTAAGAATAACTGATATGTTATTCACACAAACCCAGAACCAGCATCAGAGCTCATTTGGCCACACTGGGTGGCAGAATTTAGGCAAGACAAAATTTTGGGGATTTGGAGAAGCACCGAGTGGCAAAATTAAAGGATGAAAATTTTTCTATAATTTAGGGAAAGGACTGGGATCCAAAGTTTAGGGGTGGTAAAAATTTAGAACTTAGGGAGGCAATTTGTAGCAGAATTTAGGACCTGCATCTGCTGGTATCTAGTGGCGGCCCTACATAAGCCTTAAGTATACGTGGGAGTATATTTATTCAGGACTCGGATTAGCCTTAAGCATGTGCAAGAAACAGTCGTAGGTACAGTCATTAATCTGGACAGTTGTTAATCCGGTCGTTAAAACGAGTCCGGATTGTTAATCCGGACTCGTCGGGACTTCGGCGATTCCGGATTATAGATCATCAGTTTAAATCTGGTAAGATGGCATGCAGAAATTACAAAATTAAAAATATGAAACCGTAATTTATGAAATAAAGAACAATTATGATCTAAAGGGTATCAAAATTTACAAAAAGAAAAAGCTTAATATTTATTTGTTTACTTTATTAAACATTTCTTTCAATGTAAGTTGCTTCGTTTCATGTGATAATACTTTCTCTTTAATTCTATTCAACAGACATAATTTCTTGTTTAGTTACAAAGTTCCGCTGTTTAAGTCCTATAATTGCTGTGTTGAGAATACCGACTAATTTGTCAAGCGAAATGTTTTCGTTTTCAATAACCTCTGGGTCACTTTCTTCACTATCGGAAGCGAATTATAATGACGAGGAACTTGATTTAAATCATATCAAAGACGGAGTACATCGAAATGAAATACTACACTTAGTACGGAATTATAAACCAAATAAAATAAAATCATCTGCCCTGAAGATAAGGAAAGTGCTGACAGATCAACTTCCAATCTGCGGCGTGAAATTGATAAACAGATTTCGGATTTCAAAACATACTTTCGCTTTGTAGATACAAATTACATATTAGTAAATATATATCGGAAATTCTATTTGACATAATCTTTCTAATCTATCATAATCTAATAATGACGTTTCTGCCCCCCCCCCTTCTACCGCAGAGCAGCGTGAAATTGATAAACAGATTTCGGATTTCAAAACATACTTTCGCTTTGTAGTAAATATATATCGGAAATTCTATTTGACATAATCGAAAGTTCAAGCTTACTTTTATAAAATTGCTCTAACAGTCTGCAAAAAATAATAAGCCGGATCCATTTCGAAGATTAAGGAACAACGCAATCTGCAACATTAACTGAATTAGATAACTTTAGAGGGTCTTACGCGCTCTCGTAAACGCCTGTGCGCATGCGTGAACGCGACGCATGCGCAGAAAGTTTGTAGCTTTGAGGTCCGGATTATAGATCATTCCGGATTATGGGTGTCCGAATTAACGACTTTTGACTGTATAATAAATAAACTAATACTGTTCAGGCTTAATTCAGTACTCTATAGAAGCAAGATAAAGTTTAGCAGAACAACTTGTCTTTTATCGCCAATCTTATACATAGCCAATAACGTACAGAGAATGCTATTAAGCTAGGCTAAAATTATCTTTACTGATTCTAAAGAATTTCAGTTAACGTAGCAGACTGCACTACTACTTAATTTTCTAATTTGATCCAGTTTATTATTTTTTGAAGACTGTTATTGTTACAGCAATTTTATGAAAATTAAAGCTTGAACTTTTGATTATGTCAAAAAGAGTTTCTAATTCTAGAGCTGCAAAAGGTTCTACAAAGCAAAAGCATGTTTCGATGTACATTAAACAAAAAGTGAAATTGCTGCAAAATGTGGATAAAGGCATATCCGTCTCAAAATTGTGCGAGGAGTATGGCACTGGAAAATCAACTGTTTAAGACCTAAGAAAAAAGAACTTTTTGAATTTTTTGTAGATTCCGACACCTCACTCGCAATGAATAACAGAAAAATTGTTCATTATGCTAAATGTTACGATCATGACAACACGACAATTGAATGGGTCAGACAGCGTCACAGCAAAGGCCTGCCATTGACGGATCCAATGCTAATGGCTCAAGCCAAATTCTCCATGAAGAAATGAAAACTGAGTGCACTTATTCAACAGGTTGGTTAACCAAATTTAAAAATCACCGTGGTATAAGACAATTAAAAATTTCAGGTGAAAAAGCTTCAGCTGATACTGAAGCTGCTGAGCTACTTGCAGATGAATTCACTGAACTCCTTACTAGTGAAAAATTATCTCCAGAATACTGCAGGAAAACACAAGTGCAAACTTTTCGTAATCAGAAAAGAATACGTGACCTCGAGCATTTGAAGGAGTAACGACTTTCCCCTTTATAAATCGTGCAAATAAAACAGCATGCATGACACAAGCATTAATGAATGATTGGCTTGAAAATGATTTTATACCCGAAGTTCGGAAACATTTGAATTTGATTGATTTACTTGATGACGCAAAAATTTTCCTGATTGTAGACAACTGTTCGGCTCGCACTTCACTAAAAGTTTTAGTGAAAGATAATGTATCTGTATTATTCTTTCCTTCAAACTGTAGGTCTGTCATTCAGCCTATGGATATCTGAATAGTGCTCACATTGAAATGCAAATATAAAGTAGCATTTTGTAAATCCATGTTAAATTTCTTGAACAATGACAAGACTATTCAAGAATTTTTTAAATATTTTAGCATAAAATCTGCTGTGTGGAGCATCACAAGATTGTGGAAGGATGTGTCTCCAGATACTTTAAAAAAAATGCGTGGCATAATTTATGGCCAGCTACCATATATCATGGTGAGGATGATGAATATGATAGTCGTGAATTTGAAGGTTTTCGGATATCGCAAACCAAAGAGGAAATTTTCCAATTAACGGATTTTGTAGAGAAATGTGGAGAAATGATAATAGATGAAGATGATATAACAGGAGTTTGATGCCAATAGAAGTTTGATGACAAAGCCCCAATCATCAATTAATTAATGGACTGCGTGTAATTAAATCTGTAGTATGGTTCTAGATCCAGAAAATACCTCTATCGATAGTGAAGAAAGTGACAGAGAGGTTATTGAAAATGAAAAAATATCGATTGACAAGTTAGTCGGAATTCTGGACACAGCAATTACAGGACTTGAACAGTGGAACTTTGTAACTCAGCAAGAAATTATGTCTGTTTATAGAATTAAAGAAAAAGAATTAGAATAAAAAATAAAGCAATTTAAACAACTTATATTGAAAGAAATGTTTAATAAAGTAAACAAATAAATATGAAGCCTTTTTTTTTTTTTTTTTTTTTTTTTTTTTTTTTGGCTAAATTTTGATACACTCTAGATCAGCAGTCTCAATATTTTAACTAATGCATACCATCTAAACAAAAATTGAAAACCTTTAGAACCACTACTACAAAATACTACTACTGCCACCACTCTTGTATAAAGTTTAGATCGCATAAATTTAGAAGTGTTAGAAAAAAACTCAATCAGGATGTTGGGGTTTTAATTTTTGAATTTAATAGTTAAAAATACTTTACTACTTCTTTGTGTAGCACCTATTTTTCTCTTGCAAACCACCAGCAGTTGAGAACACCTGCTCAGGATAATAAACACTTTTTATTTCCTAAATCATGATTTCGTATTTTTAATTGAATAATTTCTGCATGCCAGGTTAGTTACTAGTTAATTACTAGATTTAAATTGATAATCTAATATCCGAAAAAATCCCAAATCCTGAATCACCGAAGTCCCGAGTCCGGATATTGGACTTTGTACTGTACACAATTAAATGTGTTAAATTAAGCATTTATATAAATGGTTTGGTCCTCGGATGGTGCTATCACTGGGTCTCAATAGCACGTTCAGCTTCCTCTGTCACAGGTACCAAAAAGCGTGGCCGGTGCATAATGGAAAAGTACCAAACATTTAACACATAATATAAACATGTTATGATTATATGAAAAATTAAACATTTTTATCCTTTATAATTGTTGCATATATTTACTGTAACACAAAAATTTTAAAAATACATTAAGAGTTTTTTTTTTATTATCATATATTTTATTACTGAAAATTAAAAATTACTCAAAAAAAATTAGCACATATATAACCAAATTTGACTTTACATAGCTTTCATTAAGCAGCAAAAAATATAGGCATACAGTAAGGAATTAATCAGTCTTTCAGATATATAACATATCCAAATGCCACTTTCATTGAACTCATAATTATCCAAGCTTAAGTCCCTGTCATGTATTCATATTTCTGAATTCAACAAATATAATTCACAGAATATACATAATGTAATTAGTGATTTATTAAAAACCTCTATTCAGATACATTCAAAGCAACCCAATAAATGGTAATTCCAATTTCAAGCAGATGAACTATAAATAAAATAGAAATATTTTAAATTTAAGACCTTCATTTTCCTTCTAAAATAGCATTTACTAGCATAACATTTAAGCTTACCAAGCATGATTCTCAAGAAGAATGTTTTCCTTTTCAAGAAGAGAGAACAGTTCTCCACCATTTAAAAATTCTAAGATCAAATATAATTTCTGCTGTGTTTGAAAAGCATAATGAAGTTCCACTATAAATGGATGCTGTAATGAGAAGGGGGGAAGTCCATGAATTACATACGCAAACATACAAACTGAATATTTTAACCAGTTGTAACATGCACTGCAATCATTATTTTTATACAGTCAAAAGTCGTTAATTCGGACACCCATAATCCGGAATGATCTATAATCCAGACCTCAAAGCTACAAACTTTCTGCGCATGCGTCGCTTCACGCATGCGCACAGGCGTTTACGAGAGCGCGTAAGACCCTTACGGCTGCGAATATGTTTGTGCGCATGCGCGTTTAATGTGTAACGGAGTTATACGCTAAGCTAAAGTTATCTAATTCAGTTAATGTTGCAGATTGCGTTGTTCCTTAATCTTCGAAATGGATCCGGCTTATTTTTTGCAGACTGTTAGAGCAATTTTATAAAAGTAAGCTTGAACTTTCGATTATGTCAAAGAGAATTTCCGATATATATTTACTACAAAGCGAAAGTATGTTTTGAAATCCGAAATCTGTTTATCAATTTCACGTTGCTCTGCGGCAGAAGGGGGGGCAGAAACGTCATTATTAGATTATGATAGATTAGAAAGATTATGTCAAATAGAATTTCCGATATATATTTACTAATATGTAATTTGTATCTACAAAGCGAAAGTATGTTTTGAAATCCGAAATCTGTTTATCAATTTCACGCCGCAGATTGGAAGTTGATCTGTCAGCACTATCCTTATCTTCAGGGCAGATGATTTTATTTTATTTGGTTTATAATTCCGTACTAAGTGTAGTATTTTATTTCGATGTACTCCGTCTTTGATATGATTTAAATCAAGTTCCTCGTCATTATAATTCGCTTCCGATAGTGAAGAAAGTGACCCAGAGGTTATTGAAAACGAAAACATTTCGATTGACAAATTAGTCGGTATTCTCAACACAGCAATTATAGGACTTAAACAGCGGAACTTTGTAACTAAACAAGAAATTATGTCTGTTGAATAGAATTAAAGAGAAAGTATTATCACATGAAACGAAGCAACTTACATTGAAAGAAATGTTTAATAAAGTAAACAAATAAATATTAAGCTTTTTCTTTTTGTAAATTTTGATACCCTTTAGATCATAATTGTTCTTTATTTCATAAATTACGGTTTCATATTTTTAATTTTGTAATTTCTGCATGCCATCTTACCAGATTTAAACTGATGATCTATAATCCGGAAAAATCGATAATCCGGAATCGCCGAAGTCCCGACGAGTCCGGATTAACGACTTTTGATTGCATACATCATTATTTTATATTATTTTTATACAGTACAAAGTCTCTAATCCGGACGTCCATTATCCTGAATGATCTATAATCCGGACCTCAAGGCCACAAACTTACGCATGCGTGTTTGATGCACGCTTCTGCTACGCATGCATGTAAAGCCAGTAAAGCGTTTACCCATGCGTGCTTCCAATAGCGAAGAAAGTAACACAGAACGTTATTGAAAACGGAAAAATTTCGATTGACAAGTTAGTCGGCATTCACGACAGAGCAATTAAGGCCCGTCCACACGAGTACGCTTGGGGCGTAGTTGACGCAACTTTTTTGACGCTGGTGTAAATTCACGTGACGCAGAAGACGTAAAACTGAGTTCGCTCCTGTTCAGCTTTTACGTCCGTAACGTGAACGAACAGCCAATAGCCAACTGAGTTCTTATCATGTGTCATAATCAGAAAACCTTCTCGTTTACCCGTTTCAATATGGCATCAGAACCACACAGAGATGTGTTTTTGCTTAGAAATATCATAACTGTATACAGCAATAAAATAATCAGCATTGTTCACACCATCTTCAGATTTCTCAAACCATATATATTGGTATAAATTTCAAATTCTCATTAAATTATTGCATTACTTTATTGCATATTGATAAAGCAATGATCCAACTAGTATACCCATATGCTTCACCTGTTTATAACACTGTAAGTAATAGGAACCTAAATAAATTACAGTTTCTACGAAATCAAAGTTTCTGCCTTACAAAATTCTCCTTAATTATTATAAATATTGGCTATATCATGTGTAATAAAAAGCTCTATAAATATCCCAATATGATATACACCAAAAACTAACTTGAGCAATATAACAACTTCTAAAATAAAGCAGTTGACTGTGAAAGAGTATTCAATAAAATACAATTACAAAATTTTGGAGGAAAGTTACAACTTGTGTCATACAGCAATCATTTATTGAAGATTAATTAAATTACCTTTGCAGTGACTTCTACTTGTTACATTATTTTTCACAAACCCTGCTATCACAGGTAGCTGAGTGGTCAGCGTGCTGCTTGGCAAATGGAAAGGTGGCGAGTTCGAACCTCACTCGTAGACAGGATGTAAATCAGTTAGCTTTTCTCATTTGGAAACATGTTTCTTATATTTAATAATGAATCATTATATTCTTATGTTACTTATTATTATTATTGTTTTCATTTCTTATTTTATTCATTATTATTATTGTTTTTAATTTAGTTTTAAAATGTACATTACAAATAGAAACCCTTATGTAATAATATATCTGCATCTCTTTATCATATATCATCTATAAATTATCTCTTTATTTTTACTTTATTGCATATTTTATCATGCACATAATTTCTCATAAACTGTCCAAAGTTTGAACCTCATTCTAAATTTAAAAATAAATAAAAAGAAAAAAAAAAATACCAAGGGAGGCGGAGTTTAAAAAATATGAAGATGGTTTTATTATATGGTGGATGGTGTATATAAAGAGAATAAGGTAATTTAATTCTCTTTATATGCTGTATTCCAAACCAATTTTATAAATCCTAATTTTCATACAATATAGAATCTGTAAGTCTGTCAAACTGGTCGATAATCATCCTGAAGTAATTAAAAAACAAGTAATACACACACACACACACACACACAAAAAAAAAAAAAAAAAAAAAAAAAAAAAAAAAAAAAAAAAAAACAATTCCTACTTAGGTCCACAAAGAAAAATTTTAAAAATACAAATAAATAAATAAAATAAAAATGCAAACAGAATTTTTTAATTAAAAATTTTAAAAAATTTAATATGTGAAAAAGCTGTATTAACATCAAGTGTCATCCACTACAAGTTTAAAAAATTGTATTTGAACTTGAGTGGATGAAAAAAAAGTATTTTATTAACAACTGAAAATTTGAACAAGATACAGTCAAAAGTCGTTAATTCGGACACCCATAATCCAGAATGATCTATAATCCGGACCTCAAAAGCTACAAACTTTCTGCGCATGCGTCGCGTTCACGCATGCGCACAGGCGTTTACGAGAGCGCGTAAGACCCTTACGGCTGCGAATGTTTGTGCGCATGCGCGTTTAATGTGTAACGGAGTTATACGCTAAGCTAAAGTTATCTAATTCAGTTAATGTTGCAGATTGCGTTGTTCCTTAATCTTCGAAATGCATCCGGCTTATTATTTTTTGCAGACTGTTAGAGCAATTTTATAAAAGTAAGCTTGAACTTTCGATTATGTCAAATAGAATTTCCGATATATATTTACTACAAAGCGAAAGTATGTTTTGAAATCCGAAATCTGTTTATCAATTTCACGCTGCTCTGCGGCAGAAGGGGGGGCAGAAACGTCATTATTAGATTATGATAGATTAGAAAGATTATGTCAAATAGAATTTCCGATATATATTTACTAATATGTAATTTGTATCTACAAAGCGAAAGTATGTTTCGAAATCCGAAATCTGTTTATCAATTTCACGCCGCAGATTGGAAGTTGATCTGTCAGCACTATCCTTATCTTCAGGGCAGATGATTTTATTTTATTTGGTTTATAATTCTGTACTAAGTGTAGTATTTCATTTCGATGTACTCCGTCTTTGATATGATTTAAATCAAGTTCCTCGTCATTATAATTCGCTTCCGATAGTGAAGAAAGTGACCCAGAGGTTATTGAAAACGAAAACATTTCGATTGACAAATTAGTCGGTATTCTCAACACAGCAATTATAGGACTTAAACAGCGGAACTTTGTAACTAAACAAGAAATTATGTCTGTTGAATAGAATTAAAGAGAAAGTATTATCACATAAACGAAGCAACTTACATTGAAAGAAATGTTTAATAAAGTAAACAAATAAATATTAATCTTTTTCTTTTTGTAAATTTTGATACCCTTTAGATCATAATTGTTCTTTATTTCATAAATTACGGTTTCATATTTTCAATTTTGTAATTTCTGCATGCCATCTTACCAGATTTAAACTGATGATCTATAATCCGGAAAAATCGATAATCCGGAATCGCCAAAGTCCCGACGAGTCCGGATTAACGACTTTTGACTGTATATGGAGAGTGTGAGCTAATAGTAGAAATTTAATAATTCCGGATATTCATTTCGCAAACGAGACAGTAAAGAAAAAAAAAAACCTCTTTCAACAGGTCGCTCTAAATAAATCTTTCGGAACCATTCTCGTCATTTTTTTTTTTTTTTTTTTTGTGTTTTTGCCTCTGCTTAATGAAGTAAAGTTTCAGCTATCAAAAAATCATCTGATTTGGGCAACTTGCTGCAAACATATAGAAGCACAGCGAAGTAAAAAGATACAGCTCCGTTGACGCTATATTACAGCGCCATGTGATTTTTGCACAAAATAATTCTATTGGTTAAATGCACTCTTCGCAAGCGTACTTGTTTGGACGCCTTTTCGCCGGTAATGTAAAAGCGCGTTCGTCAGCAACGTTTCGAGTGCGGATGGGCCTTTACAGGACTTGAACAGTGGAACTTTGTAACTGAATAAGAAATTATGTCTATTCATAGAATTAAAGAGAAAGTACTAGCATAAAAAACGAAGCAACTTAAACAACTTACAAATGTTTACTAAATAAATGTTTACTAAAGTAAACAAATAAATAGTAATTTTTTTTTTTTTTTCAAATTTTGATACCCTTTAGATCATAATTGCTTGTTATTTCATAAATTTTCATATTTTGGTTTCATATTTTTAATTGTATAATTTCTGCTTTCCATCTTACCAGATTTAAATTGATGATCTATAATCTAGAGTAACCCCCAATCTGGAATTGCCATGAGTCCCGATTATGGACTTTGTACTGTATTATATTACAGATTTTATATTAAAATACGGCATTACATTTGATCACAAAGCACAACCGAATGTGTGTTTGGAATGTGCCGAAGTCTATGAGCTAAATTTTATTGATGCCTATTCTTTTCCTCATTCCTTTTTTCATAATTTTACAGACTGTATATAAGTAATATAATTTGTTCTAGTTACTTTTATCGTCATTCCCCAAACATGTACTCTCTCTCTATATGTATATGCATATACATATGTGTATATATATACTATAAACTTATATATATACATATGTGTATATATTGCCAACTCCCCCACTAGAAAGAATGTAAGTTACTTAATACCTTTCTGGCCTTTATATCTTCATGTACATTCACTGATCTTATTTATATTATTTTCTATATTATTATTTTTATATTATTTTTATGTTTTCTTTGATTTGTTTTTACAAAGTTTGCATTATTTATCTTTTTTATAATCTTCTATGTTTATTTCAACTTTACTTTGATTTCGATTTCATAATGACAATTTCCAATGTTTAATTTCTACAAATAATATAGTACTCAAATACATAAAGATGATAGTGTCGGGGACGGTTACTCGAGTTTTACAAGATTTCTCTACAGTAATTGATTTTTACTCCAAATTGAATTGACTAAAATGCTTCATGAGAATAAGTTCTTTGAGTAGCAACTATTCGCGGAAATATTTGGCCTGACCAGAATTGCCGGTTTGGCTTTAACTTATAACTCGAGTAAAGACGAAACACTTTCATATTTACGTATTTTTATCAATTATTGTTCATTGAACGGGAGTTGGTTTGTTCCCCTTGAAAAGTCAACTAATTTCCGATCAATGACAATAATTACATGTTTTAATTTTTCCTTTTACAATTGTAATATTATTCTTCGTGATGATTTAACTCCAGTCCCCGTTAAAACATTATTAACATTTTGCTTTCAAATTACTTCAAAACATCTTTCAAAATATAACTTACCAGTATGGATGCACACTTTTAAAATAATTCTACTTTAATTAAACTTAGGAGATAATATAATCAATTAATCAATACTGTTTAGGAAATAAATTATTATACTATAAATATATATATATACATATGTGTATATATATATACTATAAATATATATATATATATACAGTCAAAAGTCGTTAATTCGGACACCCATAATCAGGAATGATCTATAATCCGGACCTCAAAGCTACAAACTTTCTGCGCATGCTTCGCGTTCACGCATGCGCACAGGCGTTTACGAGAGCGCGTAAGACCCTTACGGCTGCGAATATGTTTGTGCGCATGCGCGTTTAATGTTTAACGGAGTTATACGCTAAGCTAAAGTTATCTAATTCAGTTAATGTTGCTGATTGCGTTGTTCCTTAATCTTCGAATTCGATCCGGCTTATTATTTTTTGCACTGTTAGAGCAATTTTATAAAAGTAAGCTTGAACTTTCGATTATGTCAAATAGAATTTCCGATATATATTTACTACAAAGCGAAAGTATGTTTTGAAATCCGAAATCTGTTTATCAATTTCACGCTGCTCTGCGGCAGAGGTGGGGGCAGAAACGTCATTATTAGATTATGATAGATTAGAAAGATTATGTCAAATAGAATTTCCAATATATATTTACTAATATGTAATTTGTATGTACAAAGCGAAAGTATGTTTTGAAATCCGAAATCTGTTTATGAATTTCACGCCGCGGATTGGAAGTTGATCTGTCAACACTATCCTTATCTTCAGAGCAGATGTTTTTATTTTATTTGGATTATAATTCCGTACTAAGTTTAGTATTTCGTCTCGATGTACTCCGTCTTTGATATGATTTAAATCAAGTTCCTCGTCATTATAATTCGCTTCCAATAGTGAAGAAAGTGACCCAGAGGTTATTGAAAACGAAAACATTTCGATTGACAAATTAGTCGGTATTCTCAACACAGCAATTATAGGACTTGAACAGCGGAACTTTGTAACTAAACAAGAAATTATGTCTGTTTAATAGAATTAAAGAGAAAGTATTATCACATGAAACGAAGCAACTTACATTGAAGGAAATGTTTAATAAAGTAAACAAATAAATATTAAGCTTTTTCTTTTTGTAAATTTTGATACCCTTTAGATCATAATTGTTCTTTATTTCATAAATTACGGTTTCATATTTTTAATTTTGTAATTTTTGCATGCCATCTTACCAGATTTAAACTGATGATCTATAATCCGGAAAAATCGATAATCCGGAATCGCCGAAGTCCCTAAAAAAAGGAAAAAAGCCAAAATAATTTTAAAATATGCAAACATGTAAAAGATTTAATTCTCGAACTAATCTACAATATCATTTAAATTCAGAAGCATAAGTAAATCAAGTGTAAAATCTATCCATGAAAATAAATCTACTAATTTAATAAATTAAAATTAAATTAAACAATTTTTTTAAAAAATGCATATGTGAATGATCATAGAGTAGGCAGGAGACAGACTTATCAAGGGGAAGTTGCCTCCAAACCTAACTCTCCAATCATTCAATTCGTGTTTCGTCATTCATGCAGGCAAGGGTAAAAGTCAAAACCAAAAGTAATTCCAATAAAGTGGTACTCTTAGAAATTAACATTTAAGTATAAACATTAAAGAATTAAAGTTCAAAAAGGAAAATACTAATTAAAGTCTTTTGAGAAACAAGCAAGTAAAGTCAAGAATTAAACTTTTGCTTAAAAAATTACATTTTTTAAAATTTATTTTTTATAAAATAATAAAAAAATCTAGAAACCAATGTATTTTAGAAATCCTTGTCTACAGAAACTTCCCCTACACGAATATGCATATCAATAAAAAGAAACTATAAAAGAACTATACATAATCCACTTAAACTAAAAAGAAATAAAAAACAAAAAGAAACAAAAAGAACTAATTCACAATTTTTAAAATATATATTTAAAAATAATTTCATATTTATAAAATACTTAGATACTACATAAAAATTTTTTTTAAAAAATACTTAAAGCAAGTAAATAGTAAGTTTTAATTCTAACTTACCTACTATATGAGTGTTGGGGTCTGCAAAAGTGTTGTGAAAGAGAAGTGTGTTCTTCAAATTATATAGATGGCGCTTATGTAGGTAAAGTTGAGTGTCAAGCTGCTATCTTTGTTATAGTAAAAAAATTTTTATAAATATTAATATTAATTTAATTAAATTAAATTAAAAATCCTAAAGGTAGTAATATCAATTATTTAGGGAGTTAAGTAACTGAGCCAATCAAGAGATGTATGTTTGCTTGAAGGAAATTAAAATGAAGTGGTATGTGAAAAAAATGTAAACTGTTTGTAATTTGAAATGTGTGTTCTGTTGAAAAATTGTGAAAATTGTTAAAAAAATTAAGTGAAAGATATTTTGTGTGAAAATTGCAAAAAATTAAAGTAATTAAGAAAAACCGAAATGTTTTAATATTAAAGTTTTAAAGTAAAATTTCCCAAAATTTTTTTGAAATGAAGTCCTTAAAAAACCTCTAAAAATTCCTTTAGGAAGTTAAATAAAACTTAAATTTGATGAAAGAAAATATTAAAATTTAATGAACTGATTTAATTTGTATATCAAAACTTAACTAAATACTGGCTAAAGTATGGAAAATTAGAAGAAGAAGATTAAAATCTTCACTCAATTCGGGCTATAATTGAGACTTTTGAAAAGAGTTGGCCCTTTATTAGTAAAAGGAAAGAATTCAGTATTGATCAAATATACATATTTACAATAAAAATTTACAATAATTTCTCTACTCTTTTATAGCCTTCATTACCCTCCAGTTAAGGTTTAAGGTAATGTTATCATATCCAAAAGAGCCAAAAAATTATAAAGTAAAGTCAAGGCCTGCCTTTTTAATATATAAATTAATAAATTTTGGTGGTACTTGGTTATCAACTTGTACATTAATTAGTTTTATGATTTCTTCCTTTAAATCGTCATTTTCAGTACATATATTTTTTATTCTGATAATTTGGCTATGAAACGTGTTTTCTATTACTTTTCTAGAGATATTAGAGTTCCAATTAATTAGTTTAATAGTAGGAAAATGGAAATTCCTTCTTTTATCAAATAATTTAATTTTGTTGTGTTTAATAATTTGCAGGTCTAGGAATTCAATAGCATCTTGATTCGTATTCGTTTTATTAAATGTTAAACTATTTGGGTAAATTTTGAATTTCTCAAAAGTAGAATTATTATTCTACTTTTGAGAGTTATAATATCATCTATGTATCTAAAAGTATAAGCAAATAGCTTTAATTCATTTTTATTTAAACTGAGTTGGAATTTATATTCAAATGTAAAAAGAAATAGGTTACAAATTTGTGTAGAACTGTTTGCTCCCATAGGAATTCCTCTAACTTGCTGAGAGATCTTATTATTGTATTTAATGTAGTTATTAAATAATGCACAATTCAGATAAGTATTCCATCTTTCAATACAAAGGATGTCAAGTATGTCAGGAAAAAGTTGTGGGAGTTGCATTAAACTAGTAAAAATTTCTTCTAATGGTAGAGAAGTATAAAGGTTTTCAAAGTCATAGCAGTTAATGTTCTTGATTGTTAAACTTTTAAAACTGCTGAGAACTGGAGCATTATTATAAATAATCCAACTATAAATGTGTTGTTTGTTAACGAGATGTTGGATTAAATTACAGATTTTTTTAAGTATAATTGCAAATATGTAATCTATATTCTTTTTATAATTATTTGTACCATTAGCAATAAATCTAAATTTGAGTGGTGATTTATGAAATTTTGGGAGAGCATATAGATTTGCTAATCTATTGTAGTTAGATGGTTGTGAAATTTGCAGTTTCTTATGAAATGCTTTTAGATTTTTTGCAATAACATTTTCTTGTTATTGGTGAGTTTGTAAGTAATGGCATTATTGAGTTCAGTATTAATTAATGAGACATAAAAAAATTTTCATATTATGCTAAAGTTATTATTGGCTTTTTCAATTTTGGTAATTATGAACTTTTGTTTTAAATCCTGTAAAAGACGTATGAGAATATTCCACTGTAAATGGCTATTAAATTCAATTCTTCGAATTTTTTGCTTGAATTCTTCTAATACTGCATGTTTCCATGCCATAAAGGTAGAATTTGGAATATTTAATTTGAAACTAGTTTTAACTATAAATTCATCTATATTTTTTACAAAACTTTTAAAACTGTGATGTTTGTTAATTTTTAGTACTGGTCTAAATTTGGTACCTTTTTCCATTAAAATTCTTAAATGTTGGTTTTGAACTATTGCTAAATTACCTGTTATAATATGTTGATGAAATTTATCTATGAAATCTTTGTATTGAAGCTCTTTACAGTATCAATGGGCTGTAGTAGCTAATTCATGGTGGTTAATTAGCAATTTACTAAGAGGTTTTTGATACTTGAAAGCTGGTGAGATCTGTACTTTGGTAGCTGGAAAAAGTTGTTGACTTTTTCTGAAAATTTTGCTAAACTGAATATGATCATAGTTAGGATGAAGGAAATTGATTTTGCAGTAATATTTATTGTATTTGTTATTTGTAGAGAACTTATAATTGCAAAAGTCAATAATAAGGTCTTTGATAATATTGTGCCCTGTAAAATGCTGTTTTACAAATTTTATTAGTAATTTTAAGAAATTGTGCTTAAAAGTATGCAACCAAGTAATTATATTTTTAGTGAAATTATCAGTAAGAAAGAAATTATTTATATTATCATTTAACTTTTTTGTATCTATTGTTGAAAGACGTTTATTTTTATGTTCATTACCTGCTCTGGTTCCTTAAGTATTTTTTTAAAAAATTTTTTATGTAGTATCTAAGTATTTTCTAAATATGAAATTATTTTTAAATATATATTTATTTTAAAAATTGTGAATTAGTTCTTTTTGTTTTTTATTTCTTTTTAGTTTAAGTGGATTATGTATAGTTCTTTTATAGTTTCTTTTTATTGATATGCATATTCGTGTAGGGGAAGTTTCTGTAGACAAGGATTTCTAAAATACATTGGTTTCTAGATTTTTTTATTATTTTATAAAAAATAAATTTTAAAAAATGTAATTTTTTAAGCAAAAGTTTAATTCTTGACTTTACTTGCTTGTTTCTCAAAAGACTTAATTAGTATTTTCCTTTTTGAACTTTAATTCTTTAATGTTTATACTTAAATGTTAATTTCTAAGAGTACCACTTTATTGGAATTACTTTTGGTTTTGACTTTTACCCTTGCCTGCATGAATGACGAAACACGAATTGAATGACTGGAGAGTTAGGTTTGGAGGCAACTTCCCCTTGATAAGTCTGTCTCCTGCCTACTCTACGATCATTCACATATGCATTTTTTAAAAAAATTGTTTAATTTAATTTTAATTTATTAAATTAGTAGATTTATTTTCATGGATAGATTTTACACTTGATTTACTTATGCTTCTGAATTTAAATGATATTGTAGATTAGTTCGAGAATTAAATCTTTTACATGTTTGCATATTTTAAAATTATTTTGGCTTTTTTCCTTTTTTTAGAATTTAAATTTGCTTTTCTACTTTTTTACTTTATACGTATTTGTTTAGAATTTAAATTTGTTTAAATTTAAATTTCATTCCTTGCAACAATGGCGCAAAGAATATTTAATTAAATATGTAGTTAAATTTAATTTTTTAATTAAACTCAATTTATTCTTATAAATACATATGTGTATATATATACTATAAAGCATCTAATGTAAAAGTAAACTGGAGTCAAAGCAAAGCAATTTCTTAGCAATATTAATCATTGCATCCTTGTATAAGAGGTTTAACACAAAATCTAAACAATTCAAAATTTAAAAAAGAATCAAAGTAGTACACAAATTCAAAAACAAAAAATGCAAAATTTTACTTTAGATGCTTAGAAGTTTATTTTACTTCAATCCTGCAGCTATAATGCAGGACGGGTATAAAAAATTTCTTTTTTATTTTTGCCTCTTATTAAGTTTCTTTACGTATTTATATGCATTGGATGACCAATAGGTCTTTTGTGGTCGTGTGTGCTTAATGCATGATATAATTAAAGAAAATAAGAGTAGACAATCTCCTATAACAAAAGAATATATTAAGTACTAAATTACAATTTAAATTACATTGCAGAGATCAACACAGAGCTTGGAACACAGTTCGTGCTAGCGTCGCGTGCACTTGTCCGACGAGAAGTCTGAGTGAGTAAAGATGTCGCTTTGCTGCTCCGATTAAGAACTGGATTTTACACGTGGCGCCATCTCATGAATAGAAGTTGAAGTATCTGTCGGAACGCCACAGTACTCCCTCCCAAGTACCATCGGTTTGTTATAAGTACTTTGGGTTAAATTTAACCTTTCTTCCAGATCTGGTAGTTTTAGGTTGCTCTTTAACGGGATGTAAGCTTTCTTCCGGGAGTGATGTTGATGAGGAAGTTGTTGGATCTTGCATTAGAAATGCTGGTTTGAGATGATCGATTCCAATCACTGATTGTTTGCCATTGCAGATGATGGTGAAATGTTTCGGTGTTCGTTTGACAACTTTGAATGGACCATCATATGAAGGTGTTAAAATTGGCTTAATTGCATCGTTGCGCACGAATACGTGCGAAGATGTCTCAAGCGCAGGATGTACAAAATAGCTTGGCTGGTTATGCGAAGATGCTGGGTTTGGCGAGATATTGCTCATGGTCTCACGTAAACGTTGAAGGAATGTTGGAGGGTCGATAACTGGAGTAGATTCTGGGTGAAAGAATTCACCTGGCAGACGGAGGGTTGCACCATATAACATTTCAGCACAAGTGCTACCAATGTCTTCTTTGAATGCTGTGCGAACACCAAGCAAGACTAGGGGTAAGGCTTCTGTCCAGTGTGTGCTACTGTGGCACTTCAGACCTTGTTTGAGAGATCGGTGAAAGCGTTCCACCATCCCATTTCCAGATGGATGGTATGGTGTTGTGCGAATATGGCGAATGCCAAGAAGAGAGGTGAGGGATGCGAACAAGTGACATTGAAATTGTCGGCCTTGGTCAGTAGTGATGGTGGTAGGCATGCCAAATCTTGAAAGCCACTGGGAGATGAATGCTCGAGCTACAGTTTCAGCGGATATATTTTCAATAGGAATGGCTTCAGGCCATCTTGTGTACCGATCAATACAAGTGAGGAGGTAAGTGTAACCATTTGAAGGAGGCAATGGGCCAACCAAGCCTAAGTGTACATGATCAAAGCATCTTGCTGGAAGGTTAAATTGTTGAATGGGGCTGTGAGTGTGACGGGATACTTTACTCCGTTGACATCTAATACATGAACGAGTCCATTCTGTGATGTCTTGATTCATTGCTGGCCAGACAAATCTGTCTGCGATCAGCTTTTTGGTGGCACGGATTCCAGGATGTGCCAAATTGTGCAAGGCATTAAACACTTCACGTCGAAAATTGACAGGAATATAGGGACGTATTTTATTGTTCTCTATGTCACAGTAAATTTTAAGCGTTGGGTCAATGTGCAGTGGTTGTAACTGAAGGAAGGTTTGTGGATTTGAGATTAGGTTCTTGAGTTCCTCATCATGCAATTGAGCTTTTGCAATTTCAGAGAAATCTGGGGTAGTGAGGTTGATATTGTTTACCCGAGACAAGGCATCAGCGACACAATTATCAGTACCAGAGACATATCTGATATCTGTACTAAACTGGGCGATGAAATCCAGATGTCGAAGCTGACGAGGAGAACATGAGTCAGAGTTTTTTCTAAAAGCGAAGGTTAATGGTCGATGATCGGTGAAAATGATGAAGTCGTCTCCTTCCAAGTTGTGCCGGAAGTATTTAACAGCACAGTACACAGCAAGTTGCTCTCTGTCATATGTGCTGTATTTCCTTTCTTCAGTAGTAAGTTTTCTGGAGAAGAATGCCATTGGGGAAAGTCCTTTAGTGGTATGGGCTTGAAGCACTGCTCCTATGGCCGTGTCAGATGCATCTACCATTATAGAGAGCTGATCACTAGGTGAGTGATAAGAAAGTGTGGCTGCATTTGCCAGATCGTGTTTGCATTGCACGAATGCTGCAGATGCAGATTCAGTCCAAGGGACAGCTTGTTGATCGTTTTTTTTTTTTTTTGCTATTCTTCAGAAACTCATGTAGGCAGGCTTGTGTTTTTGCGGCATTTGGCAGAAAGCGTCGGTAGAAATTTAACATTGCTAAAAAACGCTTCAGTTCAGAGATGGTTTTGGGCTGAGGTAAGTTGTCAATTGCTTTGACTCTTTCCGGTAAAGGTTTGACTCCATTCTGGGTGATAAGACATCCAAGAAAGGAAACTGAGGGTTGACCAAGTACACATTTGGATGGATTTAGTTTTAATCCATGATCTTTAAGGCGAGTGAAAATCTGACGCAGATGTTTAAAATGTTCTTCCGCATCTGTAGATGCAACCAGGATATCATCAAAATATGGGACGCAGAAATCGAGACCACACAGTACTTGGTGTATGAAACGCTGAAATGTTTGGCCAGCATTGCGAAGGCCAAATGGCATATATAAGTACTCAAAGAGACCAAATGGTGTAGTCACTGCGGTCTTAGGCACATCTTCAGCATGCACTGGGATCTGATGATATGCTCGGGCAAGATCGAGGATAGAAAATATGTTTGTTCCATGAAAAAGATGGGTACAGTCTTGGATATGTGGGACTGGATATCTGTCAGGGACTGTGACGGCATTAAGTCAACGATAATCTCCACAAGGCCGCCAGTCACCATTAGACTTTTTCACCATGTGAAGTGGATTGGCCCATGGACTTTTAGATGGGCGAATGGTTCCCTGTGCTAGCATGAATTCAAATTCTTTGCGAGCAGCTTTTAGCATCTCTGGAGAAAGACGACGAGGCTTGGAAAATACAGGTGGGCCATGTGTTTCAATGTGATGATACACTTCTGGCTGATGAGTATGCTGCCCTGATTTGGATGGGTTTAAAATGTCAGGGAATTCTGCTAATAACCGATGAAACCGTGTGCTGCCCGATAAAACACTTATGTTGGTAGGTACGTTCGATATATGAGAAGCTTGGCCCTGTGATGTCAGCTGAGTTGTAGCATCAATTAAGCAATTATTCTTGACATCCACTAGAAGGTGGAAATGTGTCAAGAAGTCGACACCAATAATTGCTTGAGTTACATCAGCAATAATAAAAGGCCAGTTGAAAGTCCGGCGCAAGTTTAAATCAAGTGTCAATAGTTTGGTGCCGTAGGTTGCAATTTGGGTACCATTGGCTGCACACAGTACAAGTTTATTAAGTTGGTGAGCATTTGTTTTAGTTCTCGGGAGCACTGATATGTCAGCTCCTGTATCTACTAGAAAACATAACTGAGTTGAACGATCAGCCAGTACTATTCTGTCGATGTGGCGGACATTCTGTTGGCCAGCAGAAGACCGCCCATTTAGTTTCCCGCTTGTACAAAAGTGCATGGAGGGGCACACTTGCGAGCTTGAGAGCCTAAATTCATATGATAAAAACATATGCCACTTGTGGGTTCTTTGTACTGCGTTCGAGTATTAAGATGAGATGGACTCCTGCTTCGGGCACGAAATTTATTACGTGGGCCCTGATTTGATCGATTGTATCTCCGTGAAGCATGAAGACTTGTAGAGAGTTCAGATACTTTTTTGGTCAATTCAGCCACTTGTTGTTCGAGGGATGAACTGGAAGGTGCAGCATTAGCAGCACTGACATAAGCTGGAGTAACAAGTTCATTAATTTTGTCAGCCATTGCTGCTAAACGGATTAGATCTTCATTGGAAGCAGCAAGAATTATTTGTATGTTATTAGGGAGACGCGAAAGCCATAGTGACTTCAACAAGTCGTCACTAAAATGGCTTCCTGCCAGATCACGCATTCGTGACAGCAAGTATGAAGGTTGCTGATCTCCAAGTTCAAGTCCTTGTAGTAAAGTACGTATTTTTGAAGATTCACTTTCGGAATAGATTTCAATGAGCCGCTGTTTCAGTTTGGAGTATTTATCACAATCAGGTGGTTTGAGAATTAAGTCATGCACTGAATTCAGAATATCAGACTCAATTGCTGCAACTACGTGGTTGAATTTTGTAGAATCCTCACTAATGCGAGCGATAGAAAATTGTGCTTCGATCTGAGGGAACCACAATGAAGGATTATTTTTCCAGAAAGGCGGTGGCTTCACCGCAATGCGTGTGATTTGTGGCTCTGGTATAATATCGTCGGCCATACTGATAGATAATTTTCACTTTAATTAATAAACACTTAACAGCACAAATATTGTAGCAAGATGATACACTATTGATATTTTACCATGATAACAATAAATATTTTAACCATGCATAAAAAATTTACGTAACGATACACACACAAATAAGACAGGGTCAGCAATTACACACACAAATAATATTTTACCGAAATGCATTTGAAAAGAAACCCTTATTTGAGAAAAAAAAAAACGATGTGTTCATTTTGTATTGCGCACACACAAAATCACCACTTCACACTGCTAAGGCACTTTCGAAGGAAAAAAGGAAATCACTCCTGTAGCACATGGGAAAAAAATTCACTACTTTCGAACACTGAGGGAAGAATTTTGCCATAGCACGTTGCAGAAAATTACTGATGTAGCACATTTAGCGAAAATCACTATTGTATTACATTTGTCACAAAAGTTGAATGATCGAAGAATTATTGCACGACTGGCGAAGTCGGCGGAACGGAACAGATCACATTGATGATTTGCTGAAGCTCCTTGCGATGATATGCACGACTTTGAAAAAACACAAGCAATATATATCAATACATCTAGAAATAATTGAAGGGGTACGTTGTAGCATACGTTTATTGTCCATATTCATTGTTATTTTTAGTCAGTTCTTCAGAATGCCTTGGATGCACGTGGCTTAGGGTCGTTGAAAATCCATTCTCAGTAGCGTGCTCAGTCAAAAGGTCACCACTTTTGGTGGTCGTGTGTGCTTAATGCATGATATAATTAAAGAAAATAAGAGTAGACAACCTCCTATAACAAAAAAATATATTAAATACTAAATTACAATTTAAATTACATTGCAGAGATCAACACAGAGCTCGGAACACAGTTCGTGCTACCTTCGCGTACAGTTGTGTGACGAGAAGTCTGAGTGAGTAAAGATGTCGCTTTGCTGCTCCGATTAAGAACTGGATTTTACACGTGGCGCCATCTCATGAATAGAAGTTGAAGTATCTGTCGGAACGCCACATGTATGCAAGTTTCATGAAAGCTGTATAATTTGCATCCATACATAAAAGCAAGAACTATGTATACATAAATTCTACAGTTTTACTGTGTGGAGCAAATCAACAAAAGCATTATCAAAGCATCACTATCAACAGTTTCATCACAAAACAATTACAATCATTCACATATGCATTTTTTAAAAAAATTGTTTAATTTAATTTTAATTTATTAAATTAGTAGATTTATTTTCATGGATAGATTTTACACTTGATTTACTTATGCTTCTGAATTTAAATAATATTGTAGATTAGTTCGAGAATTAAATCTTTTACATGTTTGCATATTTTAAAATTATTTTGGCTTTTTTCCTTTTTTTAGAATTTAAATTTGCTTTTCTACTTTTTTACTTTATACGTATTTGTTTAGAATTTAAATTTGTTTAAATTTAAATTTCATTCCTTGCAACAATGGCGCAAAGAATATTTAATTAAATATGTAGTTAAATTTAATTTTTTAATTAAACTCAATTTATTCTTATAAATACATATGTGTATATATATACTATAAAGCATCTAATGTAAAAGTAAACTGGAGTCAAAGCAAAGCAATTCCTTAGCAATATTAATCATTGCATCCTTGTATAAGAGGTTTAACACAAAATCTAAACAATTCAAAATTTAAAAAAGAATCAAAGTAGTACACAAATTCAAAAACAAAAAATGCAAAATTTTACTTTAGATGCTTAGAAGTTTATTTTACTTCAATCCTGCAGCTATAATGCAGGACGGGTATAAAAAATTTCTTTTTTATTTTTGCCTCTTATTAAGTTTCTTTACGTATTTATATGCATTGGATGACCAATAGGTCTTTTGTGGTTGTGTGTGCTTAATGCATGATATAATTAAAGAAAATAAGAGTAGACAATCTCCTATAACAAAAGAATATATTAAGTACTAAATTACAATTTAAATTACATTGCAGAGATCAACACAGAGCTCGGAACACAGTTCGTGCTAGCGTCGCGTGCACTTGTCCGACGAGAAGTCTGAGTGAGTAAAGATGTCGCTTTGCTGCTCCGATTAAGAACTGGATTTTACACGTGGCGCCATCTCATGAATAGAAGTTGAAGTATCTGTCGGAACGCCACAGTACTCCCTCCCAAGTACCATCGGTTTGTTATAAGTACTTTGGGTTAAATTTAACCTTTCTTCCAGATCTGGTAGTTTTAGGTTGCTCTTTAACGGGATGTAAGCTTTCTTCCGGGAGTGATGTTGATGAGGAAGTTGTTGGATCTTGCATTAGAAATGCTGGTTTGAGACGATCGATTCCAATCACTGATTGTTTGCCATTGCAGATGATGGTGAAATGTTTCGGTGTTCGTTTGACAACTTTGAATGGACCATCATATGAAGGTGTTAAAATTGGCTTAATTGCATCGTTGCGCACGAATACGTGCGAAGATGTCTCAAGCGCAGGATGTACAAAATAGCTTGGCTGGTTATGCGAAGATGCTGGGTTTGGCGAGATATTGCTCATGGTCTCACGTAAACGTTGAAGGAATGTTGGAGGGTCGATAACTGGAGTAGATTCTGGGTGAAAGAATTCACCTGGCAGACGGAGGGTTGCACCATATAACATTTCAGCACAAGTGCTACCAATGTCTTCTTTGAATGCTGTGCGAACACCAAGCAAGACTAGGGGTAAGGCTTCTGTCCAGTGTGTGCTACTGTGGCACTTCAGACCTTGTTTGAGAGATCGGTGAAAGCGTTCCACCATCCCATTTCCAGATGGATGGTATGGTGTTGTGCGAATATGGCGAATGCCAAGAAGAGAGGTGAGGGATGCGAACAAGTGACATTGAAATTGTCGGCCTTGGTCAGTAGTGATGGTGGTAGGCATGCCAAATCTTGAAAGCCACTGGGAGATGAATGCTCGAGCTACAGTTTCAGCGGATATATTTTCAATAGGAATGGCTTCAGGCCATCTTGTGTACCGATCAATACAAGTGAGGAGGTAAGTGTAACCATTTGAAGGAGGCAATGGGCCAACCAAGCCTAAGTGTACATGATCAAAGCATCTTGCTGGAAGGTTAAATTGTTGAATGGGGCTGTGAGTGTGACGGGATACTTTACTCCGTTGACATCTAATACATGAACGAGTCCATTCTGTGATGTCTTGATTCATTGCTGGCCAGACAAATCTGTCTGCGATCAGCTTTTTGGTGGCACGGATTCCAGGATGTGCCAAATTGTGCAAGGCATTAAACACTTCACGTCGAAAATTGACAGGAATATAGGGACGTATTTTATTGTTCTCTATGTCACAGTAAATTTTAAGCGTTGGGTCAATGTGCAGTGGTTGTAACTGAAGGAAGGTTTGTGGATTTGAGATTAGGTTCTTGAGTTCCTCATCATGCAATTGAGCTTTTGCAATTTCAGAGAAATCTGGGGTAGTGAGGTTGATATTGTTTACCCGAGACAAGGCATCAGCGACACAATTATCAGTACCAGAGACATATCTGATATCTGTACTAAACTGGGCGATGAAATCCAGATGTCGAAGCTGACGAGGAGAACATGAGTCAGAGTTTTTTCTAAAAGCGAAGGTTAATGGTCGATGATCGGTGAAAATGATGAAGTCGTCTCCTTCCAAGTTGTGCCGGAAGTATTTAACAGCACAGTACACAGCAAGTTGCTCTCTGTCATATGTGCTGTATTTCCTTTCTTCAGTAGTAAGTTTTCTGGAGAAGAATGCCATTGGGGAAAGTCCTTTAGTGGTATGGGCTTGAAGCACTGCTCCTATGGCTGTGTCAGATGCATCTACCATTATAGAGAGCTGATCACTAGGTGAGTGATAAGAAAGTGTGGCTGCATTTGCCAGATCGTGTTTGCATTGCACGAATGCTGCAGATGCAGATTCAGTCCAAGGGACAGCTTGTTGATCGTTTTTTTTTTTTTTTTGCTATTCTTCAGAAACTCATGTAGGCAGGCTTGTGTTTTTGCGGCATTTGGCAGAAAGCGTCGGTAGAAATTTAACATT